>NC_041750.1:17308279-20025906 GCF_004115215.2 Ornithorhynchus anatinus
GGCTTTGAAGATCAAGGTGGATAGTAGTGTTAATTGATGGGAAAGTAAGCTGGAGGAGAAGTATATTTGGGAGGGCTGATGAGGAGTTCAGTTTTAGACATAGTGAGCTTAAGATGCTTTTGGGATATCCATATGGTGATATCCTGGGAGCAAGAGGAATTGCAAAACTGCTAAAGTGGTAAGAAGTCAGGGCTCACATTATGGTTTTGGGGATCATCCGCATAGAAAAGGTAACTGAAACCATACAGCAGATGAACTCCCTGAGGGAGTGAATATCAAATGGCAAGAGTAGGGCAACCAAAACAGAGTCTTGAGGTCCCTCCACATTCAGGGGATGAAGGAGAGGTGGAAGAGGATCCAGAGAAAGAGAGCAAGAAGGAGTCGCCAGAGTGGTAGAAGAACCAGAAGAGAACTGTGTGGATAAGCCAAAGGTTATATAGAATTTCCACAATGTCAAAGGTGGCTGAGAGGTCAAGGATGATTGTCATAGAGGAGGAGGTCATTTATAACCTCAGAGAATCAGGTCTCAGTGAAACTAAGGGTTTTGGAATACCCATTATGTTATAATAATAATGATAATGATAATATTTGTAAAGTGCTTACTGTGCGTTAAGCACTGTACTAAGCATGGGATAGATATGTTAAGTTAGACACAGTCCCTGTCCCACAGGGGGCTCACCGTTTAAGAAGGAGGGGGAGTAGGTATTAAATCCCCATTTTACAGATGAGGTAACTGAGGCCCAGCGAAGTAAAGTGACTAACCCAAGACCACACGGCAGATAAATGACCGAACTGGAATTAGAACCCAGGTCCTCTGGCTCCAAGACCCGGGCTCTTTCCACTAGGTCATGCTGTTTCTTGTGTTCCAGTGCAGGGAGTTGGAGAAGAAAAAGTGGAGGAATAAGGTACAGTCAATCTGACTGAGAGTCTGGACAGGAATGGGAGCAGGGAAATGAGGTGCCTCTTGGAAGGTGCAGTGAAGTTCAAAAAAGGGCTTTTAAGTATAGGGGAAACTTGAGAATATTTGTGTGAGCAATTGAAGATGGTGATTAAGAAGGGAAGAATGGCAGTGGGATGAAGAGTTTTTAGAAGGTCAATGTAATCCCAACAGTCATCCCACCATATTCCATTTATTTTGTCATTTATGTTTTTGGTTTGCTTTTAGTTTATTCCATGCTTTTGTTGCCATCAGTTTTTCCACCTACTTCCAGTTTTTCCACCTACTTCCAGTGCAAGTCAGCAAAGTTTGTCTGTCTGTCTCCCACATCAGACTGCAAGTTCCTCAAGGCCAGGGACTGTATTTTCTACTTTAAGTGCACTCGCCTAAGTGCCTGTTAGAGTGCATATGGAAGGTGTTCAATCTATACTAATGGAAGAATGACTTTATTGTGGTGTATAGCTTAAATCTCAGGTACAGACTCTGGTTTCTTCCCTCTCCACTTAAACAAATTTAATCGATCAAAATCTTATCTTTTCCTTAGAAGGGAATACTAGTTATTATTGTAGTATTTGTTAAAGGTTTACTATGTGCCAAGGACTGTACTAAGCACTGGGGTGGATACAAGATTAACAGGTTGGACACAGTCCTTGTCCTACATGGGGCTCGAGGTCTAGCGGGGAGGGAGAACAGGTACTGACTCCCCATTTTACAGATGAGGGAACTGAAGCCCAGAGAAGCGAAGCAACTTGCCCAAGGTCATACAACAGGCAAGAGGCGGAGCCGGGATTAGAACCCAGGTCCTCTGACTCCCAGGTCCATGATCTTCTGAAGAGGCTAGATTTATAATGATACTAAAAGGACGCCTACCTTCTCTCCACACTATGCACAATACTACACACTGCTGTACGGATGACTTTCCTGGCAACTCACTCAGCAAACACCTTTCCGCTCCTCAGAATCCTTCACTGGCTTCTTATGAGCTTCTGCCTTAAGCAAAAACTCCTCACAATTAGCTTCAAAGTTCTCTTACAACAATCCTGACCTTACATATCTGCTCTCTTCACCTGTTACTAATTACCCCACTCCCTTCATTCCTCCTTCTAGCTGTAGATAGTTCTTGACTAGTGTCCCCATCCCACATTCACACTGTTGCCCTCCCTCCCCGCATCAGACAGCTCACTGCTCTCCCCACATTCAAAGCCCTCCTGAGATCCCTGACTAATTCCCTGCATCCCAAGTCATAGAAACCCATCAGTCATCTTCAGCACATATGCACTTATTTATATCCACCCTCAGGAGTCAGGTATAAATGCTTATTCAACTGGATAGTCAATTTTGTATATTGATTACTCTCTTGTCATCCACTTTTATATCTGACTCATTCGTTAGAGGGTAAGCCCCTTGTGGGCAGGGAATGTGTCACGAGTGCTTTAGTAGAGTTCAATGCATCTATTAGGGGTTCAATAAATGCTATTGCAACCACTACTACTCCTCTCTAGGGGTGAGCACGCAAGAAGCAAAGAATGCAAAAACAGAAGGGGAAATCTAAATACTGAGCATGAGGAAGTTAAAGATTTGCTTATTTTATTTGCTAAGAAGAGCCGGGGGAGAGCCAGAGAGCAAGTGAAGGTAGGGACAGAATGAAATAGCAGATACGCTCTACCCTTATCTGACATTAGAACCTCAGAGAGTAGGCTTTTGGAGAGAAAGCTAGGTGCCAAAGAGCATGGTGAACTTTCTAGAGATAGGGACACTGAGGCAACTGAATCAAGACGAGTGGATGTGACTTGTTCCAAGGTCACCCAACGAGTCAGTGGTCAAACCAGAGAATGAAGTGGGGAGTGCTGACTTCCAGACCTCAAATCCCTTCACTAGATGCTTACTGAGAAAGGAGAAAAAATGAGAGTGAAGAACTGAGAGCCAGAAGAGTAGAATCAAGAAATTGAAAAGAAATGAAGAGAGTCAGGTTCAGATGAACAAAAGGCACACACTGGAGCTAGGAGAAGGGAGGAGGAGGGGGCTTGTGCTGCAGTGACCCAGGACAAAAGCATTATCTTAATGTTTCATTCCCAGGCTCCTGTGCCCTTCACCCTGTTTCCCATTTAATGACCCTCTATTCAGTATGTGTCCCCATGAACTGGTAATTATCCTTCACGTACTAAAGACGAGTTCTGTGGCACAAATGCTCTCCTCTCTAACTCTGCCACAGATCGATATTTCCTCAAGGCCTTTTGCTATTGTTTGGAGAAGGGTATTGATCTGTGAAGAAGGGAGAAGGGAATGGGAGAAGAAGGGAGAGGAAGGAAAGGGAAAAAGAGGAGGAGCTGGGGCAGAAGAAGAAGGGTGGGGGTAAGGAGAGAAAAAAACCCCAAAGATATGGTTGTGCCAGGCTCCATTTAGGTCTGAGTTATGAAGCCTGTGAACCCATCAACCTTGCCCAACCCAGGCAGCAGTGCCATATGCCAGGCTCTTTTAATATTATTGTTATTATTATGGTTAATAATGATAATTGTGAAGTGCTTACTATGTGCCAAGCACTGTACTAGTGCTGGAGTACATACAAGTTAATCAGGTTGGACACAGTCCCTGTCCCTCATGGGGCTCACAGTCTAAATCTTCACCTCCTTTTCTGGTAAACTGCAAATACTGTAAGGTCTGCTGATGCCTTCCCTCCTAGCAAACACCCACTAAAAAACTGATCTGACTGTATGGTATCAACTCCAAGGCTTATGCTTGGCACATAATTAGCAACCAACAAATTCCACAATTATTAACATGCTCTCCCACTTTTCAAGAAGGCCCTTTTCAGGATATTCCCTGATAGCCAGGAACACCTAAAGGAGGTACATGCTGCCTCTTCCTGGGAAAAATTTCCTACTCCTCCAGGTTTCCTGGGATCAGCTACTCTCTACCATTGCCAAGGAGAAGGTTAAGGGACAAGAACTGAAGTGTAAGACATACTCCACTTTGAACCCACATCATGAATTGACCCAGGATGGCAAGCGAGGGCTGAATTTTAGTTTGCATTAGGGAGGCAGAAGCTCTGCATTCTTAGTGCATTCTCAGTAGCTGGAGATTGTGACAGGCCAGTTTATCCCTGGATGCAAGGGAAGCAGTGTGGCCTAGTGGGAAGAGCATAAGCCTGGGTGTCAGATGACCTAGATTATAAACCCAGCTCCACCACTTGTCTAAGTGACTTTAGGCAAATCACTTCACTTCTCTGTCCCTCAGTTACCTCATTTGTAAAATGGAGATTAAATCCCACTGCCTCTCTTACTTAGCGAGACCCGTGTGAGACCGGGATTGTGTCCAACCTAGCTTGTCTTGATCTACTCCAGGGTTTAGTACAGTGCTTGGTACATAGTAATCACTTAAGTGCAATTCTTTTTAAAAAGTGGGAGGGTGGGGGCACATGCCTTCCCTGGAACTAACTACTGGCCTGGAAAGGGCTGGGAATGAGTGAGCGATAGGTCAGCGCCCTTATTCTGAGAAGAATATGCCGATAAGGCCAGGGTCAATAATAATGCTGATATTTGTTAAGTTTCTACAGCATGCCAAGTTAAGAACGATGCTAAGTGCTGAAGTAGATCCAAGATAACCAGAACAGACACAGTTCCTGTCCCACACTGGCCTCGCTTTCTAAGAGGGAGAGAGGACAGGATTTTATCCTCATATTACAGAGGAGTAAACTGAGGCACTAAGCCTCTAAGCAAAGTCATAAAGCAGGCATGTGGCGGAGCTTGGACTAGACCTAGGGTCTCCTGACTGCCGGGATCAGTTCCACTAGTATCAAATTGGTGAAAGTACCTGCCAACGCTCTCTACGCTCATATTCTCTGCACTTAACCTGGCCCAGGCAGACGACGTTATCTCCTAGGCTTAAAACAGTAAGGGCCACCATCTTCCTCAGTTACCAGGTCCTAGACTGCACCCTTCTGAGCACTGGGCAGGCCTTTATATTTCCCACATGTCCTATCACTGAACTTCAGTGAGTCCCATAAAAATGCATAACGATGCCTCGCTGCCTTCCCTCTTCCCTTGCTTCTCTTTGAAGCTCCCTTCAATCTTCTTATTACTTTCTTCTGTTAGGGAGAAAAATGACTAGGTTAGTCACCTAACGCCAGCAGCTCTGTGGCTACAGATGAAGGAGGAGACATTGACTTGACCTGAAATGTTGACTATGTAAATTCAATGTCTCTTTAAAAACTGGATCATCGTAGGAGCTCTGATGTGAGGTGACCCTGTTCAATTGCTAGCGTTGAGCTTCTATTTAATCCTGCTACAGCTTAACTGACAGGAGTTCCCCAGTCCCTTTAAGTCTTGTTCTGGGGGTGGGGGTTGCTTTTACACTACACCCTGGCACAAGAAGGAGCAGATATGAGTCCTGGAGTGTGAGCTGGCATAAAGCTTTAGAAGAACATATAAATATAATCTGCGCCGTTCCACCTGGTCTCAGACAGCAGAAGCACTATGTGCTCTCCAACTTATTTCAACAAACTCTCAGAGGGCCCAGATTCTAGTCTCGGTGCCCTGTGCTGCTGCTTGGTTTGGGCTGTCTGTTCACTTACACACCCAGAGACTTCTTGAGCATCCGCTCTCTCGATCGGATAATGAGATCTCAATTGGCTGATGTAGGGAGCTATGTGGGGAAAGCCTTCTTGAATTCAGAACTCCCCAAGGGGCCCTTGAACTTTGGGCTGCAGGAAGTCCCAGGGAAAAGACAGACCGTGGGTCCCTGCAGAGATGAGGAATGGGGTGAGCAGGGGTTGAGGACTTCTTAACCAGATGAGTTGGCAGGGGCACAAGTCAGTCAGCCAGTCGGTCAACTGTATTTATCGAGTGCCCCATTTCAGGCTCTGAGGTGCCTCCGGACCCCCGATGCTCCCACCTGCAGGTTCAAACCACCTCGAACCGCAGCTATCACTCCTGTAAGTGGGATCGCCCATCAGGTCTGTGCCCCTGACAACTCATCTGTTTGAAACTCTGTAACTCCTACTTACACTATTGTTGGGATCAAGCTCGGTGTTGTCTCAGTCCCTTTCCTGTTCAGACACCATCACATTTAATCTCCTTTGGACAGCTAACAAATCTGCCAGCACAGCTTGGGTAGGAAGGGGGCTGGGAGCTGTGCACTGGAGTACTGACAGCCATCCTCCTTGCCCTGGCAAGACTCGAGCTGGCCTGGGCTTGGGGAAAAACTGGGCCTGGTGGTAAGTAACTTCAGTGAGGATGAGGAGAAAAGCCATTCTCTTTTTCTGAACTCTCACAGAAGTGTTTTTGAAAAACACCAACCAGCCACTTTTGAGGCAGTGTGTGGTATTGATTTCTGCTTGACTTTTATTTATGGTGAGCTCATTCAATTGCTTTCAAGATGCAGACATTGTCCCAGCATAAAAGAAGGAGAGGAGAGGGTATGCCAGTGCACTTGCAGAATGGGGGAGGGGAGCAGTGGAGCTGATACCAACCTAGGAAGATTGGAGATGGTTCCCAACTTGGTTGCTTTGCATATTCACTGCAGGGCTTTCTTACTATCTCTGCCTCCAAATTGGACATTCTCACTCTTTGGTCCTCCACATGGGGCCAAACAGGCAGAGCTATGGCCTTGGTAAAATTCTGACATTTATTTTGTGTCTCAAATTCCCTAAATGCTCCCAATGTTTATAGCACAGCCGCCTGCGCAACTTGGGCGGAAACCCATTACTGAGGAGACGGGAGAAAGGGAGGGAGGGAGAGTTAAAAGGGTACTTGTAGTATTTTCATGTTCTGTGTGGAAATTGTACGAGGCAGATGTTTTCAACAGCTCCCTGCTTTGTGGGAGCTCTTATTGCTGTTAACTTGTTTCCACGTCTCATATTGAATCCAAAATGATGAAAGACAGAACACCACGCCTTTCCTCTTCCTGGCTGGCCCCGGCAATGGTGGCGGTGCCGGCCACCACAGAGGTAACCACACTTCAACCTCTATTTTCCTGATCTCTTTCCGAGTGGGATTCTCAACACTCCATTGACTGAGCCATGCTCTTTGTGACAAGAAAGGACAGGGCAGGGTGAAGGCAGAAAGAAATGTGTGTTAAGGGGAGAAACCAAGATCTGATCTCAGGGCCATTTCTTTTCAAATCTGCCAAGCTCCAAAATAATAATGATAACAATAATTATGGTACGTTAAGTGCTTACTGTGCTGGGGTAGATACCAGGTAATCAGGTTGTACACAGTCCCTGTCCCACATGGGGCTTGCACACTTAATCCCCATTTTACAGATGAGGTAACAGAGGCCCAGAGAAGTTAAGTGACTTGCCCAAGGTCACTGCAACCATTTTTATCAGGGTTCCCTTGGCAGCCCGGCAGCACATGCTCTTCCTAAAGATTCCACCTCCCTGCTCCAGCTCCCTCAGTTCCCCCCCGGTGGCTCCACTTCTGGTCCCTTCTCTCCCTCTCGCCCCTCGGTATCAGGACCACGAGTGCTGTCAATCAATCAAACTATAGTGTTCCCTGAACAATGTCTACATGCAGAGCATCTGACTTTGGAAAGTGATCTTAGCAGAGTTTGGAGACGGCAAGCGGTGGGTCCACCTGGTGGGAGCCTCTAAGCAGAGAGGTAGCTCTACTGTGAAATCACACCTCCTGCCTCCTGGGCCCCAATGCTATGATTAAAGCAAAGACTTTGAAACATTCTGGAGGTGTTGCACACAGGAACACAGGCTCTGCTCTACCTCCTAGTCTCTGCTACTTGTTTTCCATCTTCATAATTTCTCTCTCCTCTCCCGTTCCCTGTGGGGAGTCTGCTTTCCAACTCCCCTTCTCTCTATCTCTCTCTCTCTCCCTCTCTCTAGCAGCAAAGTGCCTCTACACCTTTGCAATTAAATTTCTCTGTAAATAGTCCACCTCGGTGAAACAGGTTGCAGGAGCCATGGAGCATGGGGCTAATGCACTTCCTCCATTAAAGTTAAACCTCCTTCTTGACAGTATTACACAGCTGTCAAAGTTTCCACTTGAGACAGGTGATAGTTAAGGTAGAATTGCTGTACAATGGATTAGATCCCTGCATCCCCCGACAAAGGCCTTGTTCCTACAGGAAATTTCTGATGCAGTTGGGACAAGCGATAAAGATATCTTGGTGCTTATCCCTAGCACAGCTCCTTAACCATCTTACTCCTTTTGAATGGTGGGTGCCATCAGATGTGGAGTGATACTGTTTTAAGGAAATACAGTGCTCCCGAGTAGGGCTAAAATAGTATGTGCATCGTCAGCTGGAGGAGAACAGCTGAACATTCATTCAGTGGTCCTTGTGCAGATCCCTGCCTGGGAAGCAGAAGAGGTTCTTGCTGCCTCCTGGGGCCTGCTCGTCTCCTTTTCACAGGCAGATGCCTTGCTGAGGTCAAAGGGACTTTTCCCTCCCCATAGATGGAAAGCAAGACAGAATCCTGGAATGAGGGAGAAGACTGGGTGGGACTATCCCAGGGGGAAATTGGGTGAAATCCTTGGGGCTTGGCCATCAAGGTAGCTCCAAGAAGCCTTCTCAAATCAAAAGTAGACTTAAGTTTCTGCACCTGTCCCCTAATGCTTGCCCCATCCTCTGGAAGCATCTTCTGCACCCCCATCCTCTTCCCCATCCTCTGGAAGCTGCATGGGCTGGGAGTCAGAGGACCTGGATTCTAATCCCGGCTCCACCTCCTGTCTGCTGTGTGACTATGGGTAAGTCACTTAACTTCTCTGTGCTTCAATTCCCTCATCTGCAAAAGGGGGATTCAATACCTGTTCTCTGTCTTTCTTACTTACACTGTGAGCCCCAGGTGGGACCTGCTTATCCTGTTTCTACCCCAGCCCTTAGTACAGTGCTTGGAACATTGCAAGTAGCTAAATTATTACTATTATTATTATTATTATTTTATATCCTGGAGAAAATAAAGCAGCAAGTACATTTTAAAGGGTACGATGGATGTCCTTGATATCATTACATATTTAATGGAGAGTCACATATCCCCTAACTCGGCTCATTAACTTGAAACAGAGAACTTTCCCCCTACTCTTTCTAAATAGGTCATTCAATCCTGGCAGGGGCTGCTGCTGGTGGGGAGGAGTTAAGTAAATGGAGTATATGCTTGACACCTTTATACTCATTAAAATGTTAACCACAGAAAACCCATGGTGAAAAGATTAATTTCACCAGAAGTAGGACTCGGGAAATAAAAGTAGTAGTACTGGTAATAGTAGTAATCTAAGACTGGGTGTCAGAAGTCCTGGGTTCTAATCCCAGTTATGAGAAGCAGCTTGGTGGAGTGGGTAGAGCACGGGTCTGGGAGTCAGAAGGTCATGAGTTCTAATCCTGGCTCTGCCACTTGTCTGCTGTGTGACCTTGGGCAAGTTGCTTCACTTTTCTTTGCTTCAGTTCCCTCATCTGTAAAATAGGAATTGAGGCATGAGGGACAGGGACTGTGTCCTTCTCCATTAGCTTGTATCCACCCCAGTGATTAGCACAGTACCTGGCACATAGTAAACTCTTAACAAATACCATAATTATTATTAGTTCCGCTTTTTGCCTGCTGTGTTATCTTGGACAAGTCACTTGACTTATCTGGGCCTCAGGTTCTTAATCTGGAAAAAGGGGGTTTAATGCCAATTCTCCCACCCTCTTAGACTGTAAGCTCCATGTGACGTAGGACCAGTATCTGATCTGATTGTATTGTATCTACCCTAGAAGTACAGAACAACCAAGTGACATGTCCCTAACTCACAGGTAGCTGTTCTCTTCTCCCCCTGCCAAGGGCTCCTTGCAGCTGTAGGCAAGTATCTCTCCCCCTCTGCCCCTGACCCAGTGGTTCATGCTGTAGTTTGGCATCCCCTGACTTGAACTGGTTTCTGGAGATGGACACTGACCTAGACTGGACTGTTGTATTCTAGGTTGCAGACCAAGGCAGGGGTCTTTTATTAACTACATTCTCTGTAGACTGTAAGCTCACTGAGGGTAGTGGTCATGCTACCAACTCTATCACATTGAACAATTCCAAGTGCTTAGTATGGTGATCTGCTCAATAAACGTAAATGATTGAATGATTTATATTACCTTAGTCACCCACCCAGAGGGCATGGGCAGAGTTCCCTGAAGTCCTGGCCAGGGTCTGACACCCTTAGGGGGAACCTAATCTAGAGTAAGTGATAATGGTAATGATGATGAGGAGTGGGACATAACTGCTCTACATTTGGAGCAAGTTAATTACTGGAAATAAAATATTCTACATCCTTCCTAGACCCTCTACCCTCCTGGGCTTCTCTGCTTCTTTCTTCATTTGTTCTCTACAATACATTATTGTGAACCTAAAAAATAGAGTGAATAACAACTTATTGAGAAAGCAGAGTAATAATGTATTAAAATAATAATCCATCAAGTCCAGGATTCATAGCTATAAATAGGGACAGAAATAAAGGTGGACAAAAGACAAGCCTTTTAATTTCACCAAGAGAGATGCTTGCAGAAACAGAAGAGGTTAATTTATAAATAGGGGGTTCAGGAATTGAGAGGGAAAATATTGCATTGGATAACCTTTGGCTGCCATTTTACTGGAGGAGGCTTTTCAGGGGAAAACTTTTCTAGGGCAGAAACACCACCCTGAGGATAAATGTTTTGCTAATGGGAACAAATCGCCTGGGTGCTGATGACCATAGCAGGGGCAGAAGGGAGATAAAAATAACTTGGATTTTGCAGACAACATGGGCTTAGAGTGTTCTACTTCAGACAATTGTCAACTTGATTTTCTTTAAGAAAAATGAAAAGGGCCCAATGAAATCTTTATAAACCTACTGACTAGTGAGTGGTGGTCTGTAGGAAATTGATAACTTTCTTTTGTTATCCTCTTTGCAGGGAACGTGCCTCCTAATTCTGTTGTACTGTACTAAGAACTTAGTACAGTGCTCTGCACATAGTAAGCACTCAATAAATAGGACTGACTGATTGATTTGCCTAATATATGAAAAGAAGACAGGGAGATGACGACTGCTGAGTCTGGAAAACACCTTTCTTATTTTCTGGACCCTGAGTTAGGATTCTTGCTTTTCTTACTTTCCTTACACAGACAATCTCAGAGCTCAGAGAGTTAGAGCCCAGAAGACTCACAGTGGGACAAGAAGCAAGTCATATACACTTTGGTACCTCTGGGATGGAGGGGAGAGGGTGGGTTCTTGTTCGGGGTTCACTGCCTTGGCACTGGGGTTGCTAGGAAGCTAAGGCAGAAGTTTCAGCTGAAATGATCCCTGTGGGAGCTCCTTTGTGGTCGCAGGAGGTTCCACCCTGGAGAGCTGGGGTGGTTTGGAGGCTGACCTAGAGGTCCAAGTTCCTGCCTGGAAGGGCTCAGGATTTGGTCCATTCTGGAGCCCTCAGGATATCTCCCCCTGCCTCACCCCATTGTTAAACCTGCCTCTGCACCTCAGGGGCCGGGAAATAACCAGCCCAGCCCTCACAGGAGCTGGGTGCCATGTTCTGGGGTCTTTGACCCAAACATTTGGTTCTTTGCTGGACGTCATCAGGCTGCCCTATTAAAATACCAGTTCCCCCTTGAGGACAAATGCAGCAGCAACTAGAGAGTTCATGCAAATAAGCAAGGGGTCCCCAAAGACAGGACAGAGTCTGAAGAGTCGGTTCTAATCTCAACTGCCAGCTATGTGTGCCTGACCTGGTGGCATTTAAAGAGCTTGGAGAATGCCGTGAAAAGTACTGTGTAAATACCAAGTTGTTCCTATTCCCACGGATATCTGCATTTACCTGGCCCTAGATTCTATTCTGTACTGAGCCCCATGTTGGGTATCAGAAGGCCTTAATTCTTCTCCATCGCCCCTGCCCTCCATCGCCCCTGCCCTCCTCCCTTCCTTAACTTCTATTTTTAACCACTCAATCTCCAAGGGCTCCTTCCCCTCTGCCTTCAAACATGCCCACGTCTCCCCCATCCTAAAAAAACCCGCTCTTGACCCCACTTCCCCCTCCAGTTATCGTCCTATCTCCCTACTACCCTTCCTTTCCAAAATCTTAGAACGAGTCGTCTACAGTCGATGCCTAGAATTCCTTAACTCCCATTCTCTCCTAGACCCCCTCCAATCTGGCTTCCGTCCCCTCCACTCTACCGAGACTGCTCTCTCTAAGGTCACCCATGACCTCCTTCTTGCCAAATCCAATGGCTCCTACTCCATTCTGATCCTCCTTGACCTCTCTGCTGCCTTTGACACTGTCGACCATCCCCTCCTCCTCCATACCTTATCTCACCTTGGCTTCACGGACTCTGTCCTCTCCTGGTTCTCCTCTTACCTCTCTGGCCGATCATTCTCGGTCTCCTACGCTGGAGCCTCCTCCCCCTCCCATCCTTTAACTGTTGGAGTTCCTCAAGGGTCAGTTCTTGGCCCTCTTCTGTTCTCCATTTACACTCACTCCCTCGGTGAACTCATCCGCTCTCACGGCTTTGACTACCATCTCTACGCAGATGACACGCAGATCTACATCTCCGCCCCTGTCCTATCCCCCTCCCTTCAGGCTCGCATCTCCTCCTGCCTCCGGGACGTCTCCACCTGGATGTCGGCCCGCCACCTAAAACTCAACAAGAGCAAGACTGAGCCCCTCATCTTCCCTCCCAAGCCCGGTCCGCTCCCAGACTTCTCCATCACCGTGGATGGCACGACCATCCTTCCCGTCCCGCAGGCCCGCAATCTCGGTGTCATCCTTGACTCGTCCCTCTCGTTCACCCCACACATCCTATCCGTCACCGAGACCTGCCGGTTTCACCTCTACAATATCGCCAAGATCCGCCCTTTCCTCTCCACCCAAACGGCTACCTTACTATTACGGGCTCTCGTTATATCCCGGCTAGACTACTGTGTCAGCCTTCTCTCTGACCTCCCTTCCTCCTCTCTCGCCCTGCTCCGGTCTATTCTTCACTCCGCTGCCCGGCTCATCTTCCTGCAGAAACGATCTGGGCATGTCACTCCCCTTCTTAAACAACTCCAGTGGTTGCCTATCGACCTCCGCTCCAAACAAAAACTCCTCACTCTAGGCTTCAAGGCTCTCCATCACCTTGCCCCTTCCTACCTCTCCTCCCTTCTCTCTTTCTACCGCCCACCCCGCACGCTCCGCTCCTCTGCCGCCCACCTCCTCGCCGTCCCTCGGTCTCGCCTATCCCGCCGTCGACCCCTGGGTCACGTCCTCCCGCGGTCCTGGAACGCCCTCCCTCCTCACCTCCGCCAAACTGATTCTCTTTCCCTCTTCAAAACCTTACTTAAAAATCACCTCCTCCAAGAGGCCTTCCCAGACTGAGCTCCTCTTCCCCCTCTACTCCCTCTGCCATCCCCCCCTTTACCTCTCCGCAGCTAAAGCCTCATTTTCCCCTTTTCCCTCTGCTCCTCCACCTCTCCCTTCCCATCCCCACAGCACTGTACTCATCCGCTCAACTGTATATATTTTCGTTACCCTATTTATTTTGTTAATGAATTGTACATCGCCTTGATTCTATTTAGTTGCCATTGTTTTTACGAGATGTTCTTCCCCTTG
Organism: Ornithorhynchus anatinus; assembly: GCF_004115215.2. Classification (NCBI taxonomy): domain Eukaryota; kingdom Metazoa; phylum Chordata; class Mammalia; order Monotremata; family Ornithorhynchidae; genus Ornithorhynchus; species Ornithorhynchus anatinus. The sequence continues at coordinate 17,321,742 of NC_041750.1, forward strand.
ACGCTGTTTAGTGCCATTGTTCTTGTCTGTCCGTCTCCCCCGATTAGACTGTAAGCCCGTCAAACGGCAGGGACTGTCTCTATCTGTTGCCGACTTGTTCATCCCAAGCGCTTAGTACAGTGCTCTGCACATAGTAAGCGCTCAATAAATACTATTGAATGAATTGAATGAATGAATTCTCCAGCTCTGTCAGTGACCTGATGGGGAATTTAACTTCACAGACAGGAAAACTCACTTTGTCCCTCTCTCTCTCTCTCCCTCTCTAGAGAGAAGAAAGAGTCTGGCATCAAGATTTTCTGCAAGGAGCAAATGAGGAAAGAATGTTTGCACTTCATGGTCGAGGGAGGTATGCCACGGTTAGCTGCCTCCACATCTATAAACTGATGGATTTGGAAAAGCTCTAATGTAAAGTGGGGACTGAGAGAGGTTGGGATTGGGGAAGACACCTTCCCCCCACCCCACACGACCAAACACATACAGACCTAGAATGAGCACACAGTGGTTAAAAACAACCCCGAGTCAACCAGGACCACAATACAAGGTCAAGTCCAATTTATCCCTCCCTTCCTGCTACTACACAACATCCCAATCTGCCTTCTGGGAAACAGAAGAAATATGCTCCCCATCCTCCTCCGGCAGCAACATTCATTTCCTCTCAATACAAATTAATCTCCTATTGATTCTAGGCTTAAAGAGGGCTTAGGGCCGCTCATCACAGGCAGTTTTAACCATCGGGTTTGCTGACCTCGGGGGTTGCTGTACTGGAGAAAGAGATTCGAGTTCCAGGGTTCTGTCAAGAAGGAGGCGATGTCGAGGATGGCTGCAAATGTGGGCTGGGTAGCCATAGTAAACCAGGTCACTGCCATAGAAAACCACTTAAGGGAAAGTCAGAGGAGATTCTCCAGAGCCAGCCTACGCACTAGTAGACAGAAAAAAGGGCGAAAGAAAAGGTTGTCCCTCAGTTGCACTTATCGTGCATGTGCATACAAATATTGTACGCACATACTTTTAAAGCACATACACACATATGTCTGTCTTTAGATTCTGAAAATGATCCTCTGCTCCAAAAGTCACCCCACATCTAATGGTCTGTCTGCTGCCAAATATGTTGTATTGTACTCTCCCAAACACTTAGCACAGTGCTCTACAGACAGTAAAATACTCAATAAATACCACCGATTAACTGACTGATGGCTCCTCTTTCCCAGATATCCACAGCTACACCTCAGAGTCTTATTTTTTCACTCATTCTGCCTTTAAAATGTTTCTTCCATTCACCACAGAGTAGCAGCTGTTTGGGTATTTTGCCGTTATCCATTATCTTCACATGTCTCACCCAGCCAAGGTAGAGAAGCAATGTGGCCTAATGGATAGAGCAGGCGCTGGGGACTCAGAAGGACCTGAGTTCTAATACCGGCTCCACCGCTTGTCTGCTGTGTGATCTTGGGCAAGCCACTTAACTTCTCTGTGCCTCAGTTCCCTCATCTGTAAAATGTGGATTAAGACCGTCTGTGAGCCCTTTGTGGGATGGGGACTGTGTCCAACATGATTAGCTTGTACTTACCCCAGTGCTTACTACAATGCGTGACACATAGTAAGCACTTAACAAATATCATCAAAAAAAATTCTACACTGTGTTCACAGAAATGATCGTCCCCCAACTCTCCACAGAGCTGGAGGTTGTGCTCTGTCATGTCTTTAAAATGTTGGTTCTGCCCTTCCTGTTTATCTACACCCCAACTCTCCTCATCATTTAACAGTTGCTACCCATTCTTTACAAGTATCCCACCCAACTAAACTGTAATTTGAGAGCTGTTGCCTCAGTGTTTATGGGAAGACTGCATTTTAGGGATTTCCTGTGGCAGATACTGATTTGCCATTTGATGTCAAGGATTGAGCATAGATGACATGGCTGAAAAAGCTAGAGAAACTGGATGTCACAGTAAGTGCTACTACAGTACTCTGCACACAGTAAGTGCTCAATAAATATGATTGATTGATTGGTAGTTCTAAGTTTTGCACCTAAATAGGCAACTGGAAAGTCCTCTAACTTTGAAGACCTACAGTTTGGTATGAAGCTTCATGCTATATTATGGTCTGACTTTCCAACTGACAGCTTCTTTAAGTAGAAATAGTAGTATTTATTGGTATTTATTGAGCAACCACTGGTGCAGTGCACTGTACTAAACACTTGGGAAGGATTTGCTGGTCTTCTCGGTTCTGTTTTCTTCTCTTCCAGCTCAATAGAGTCATTCTGGAACTGCTGCCTGCAGACAGCTGTTCTCCTGGAGCACATACACAAGAAGACATGCAGATGATGATGAATCTCTTCGCAGATTTTTTAAAATAGCTGAGACAGGGAACTGAGACACAGAGAAGTTAAGTGACTTGTCCAAAGACACACAGCAGACAAGCGGTGGAGCCGAGAGCAGAACCCATGTCATCGGGCGCTCAGGCCCATGCTCTTTCCACTAGGCTGCACTTGGACTGACAATGTCTGAAGAAAACTGAAGTTTTATACCTGCCTACACCTGGAAACCCCATACATGATCCAAGATTTTCATAAGCAACAGAGAACTCAGAGCAGTCACCAAATTCTCCTACCTAGGCAGTGCCCAGTCCAGTGATGCTTGGAAAGACCCAGCAGTAGGAAACAAGAATAAAAAGGCCAGCATGTCTTTTGAACATGACACTGAGGCATTGGGTTCTATACTAAATTGAAGGCCCCAAAAGGGGTGCCCAATCTTCTAGTTGGCTGTGAAAGCTGATCTACAAGAGAAGATACATCCAGCTTCTTGAGCAGTTTCACCAGGGTGACCTAGAAACCATGTTCAACATCAAACATCAAAGACTTCCAGTAATGAGATCCTAGAAAACAGTCAGCTAAACTGCAATGAAGTGACGCTCAGAGAGCAACATATCTTCCCTGGGCAGGACATGTGAAGAGATCGGGTGATTGCAGGATACCCACACAGCTACCATATGGTGTGAATGAAAGGCAAGCTTGGAAATGGAGGCAGGCCCTGTATGGGACACACCCATTAGCCTAACTAGGAACCTCCTTTCCATGCGTACCATGAATAAGGGAAAGTCAGTCAAGCATCACTCTTTTCAGTCACACTCGCCTGCAAGGATAGGATCTCACCGTCAGTGGCCTCGTCAAAAACAAAGGCCTGTTCTCTCTCTATAAATGTCTTTGTCCATGCACTATGGGACGGTGCCTAGCAGAATTTAGTGGAAGCACTAAGCTCTAAGTTATTCTTGAAAAGTTTTTGGCTGCATGTTACGTTTTCTTGATGAAGGCTGCCCTACAACCTTGGCACTTAACCGAGGTTAGAGAAACTTACCAGTTAATCATCTGCTTGTAGAACTCTTTTGTTTCAGGATTGGCAGTACTAATTTTTTGACCTGTTGACTCTGCAATGGGCAATTTTCAAGCTGCGTTGTTTTGACACTTTCTCCTGTACCCCTTTCTCCTACTCCATTGACCCCATCTAGAAAATATAAGCATCTCCCTGTACAAATACACTGAATTCTGTCCCTTGCCAACCAGGCTCTCCTGTCTGTTTTCCTTTGGGTCTAACCTGTTTTCTTGAAACAGAAAACTGTTACTATACACTGATGCGTGAACCCTGGGAGCACATACCCAGAAGGACAGGCAGATGATGATGAACTCTTCTCAGAAACAACAAACTGCTCTGGACTGACAGCTTGAGGAAGACTGAGGTCATATAGACCTGCACCTAGGAAGCCACACAGAGAAGAATACTGCCACTGAGTTCAGTCACCTAGGCAGAGCATTACTCTATCTCTTTCTTGATCCTGGCATCACTGAGCAGTGATGCCAGGATCATGAAAGAGAAAGAAAAACAAATGAAAAAGACTAGTGTGTCCTTTGAAAGACTAAGAACATGATGCCATCGTGGCATCGAGATTTATAACAAACAAGGTCTACAGAGCAACCTTCTTTACGCTTGTGGGACTTGGACCCACCACAGATGCCACATTCAATTTCTAGAGCAGTTCCACTAATGCCACGCTTACCTGTGATACTCAGCATTAAATAGCAAGGCAGGATCATGAATAAACAGAGCCTGGAATGTGTCAATATCCAGGCTGCCTACTTTGTAGAATGGTACACTAGGGTAGGGTAGGATAGGGAGTTTCTCACAGTCAGCTGGACATGTACTCGAGTCATTTTTCTAACAATAGGTGTGTGGAAGCAGCAGGGCCTATTGGAAAGGGCACAGGCCTCAGAGTCAGAGGACCTGGGTTCTAATCCAGATCCACCACTTGCCCGTGTTATGACCTGGGGCAAGTTACTTCTCTGGGCCTCAGTTTCTTCAACTGTAAAAAGGGGATTCAATACCTGCTCTCCCTCCCACTTATACTGTGAGCCCCACAAGGGGAGGGAACTGTGTCCAACTTGATGATCTACTCCAGCAATTGTACAGTGCTTGGCACATTGTAAACGCTTAAAAAATACCACGGCAATAATTAGTAGTAGTAGTGATGATGATTTGTGCTGAGTTATCCACACTGTCCTGCCTCATCTCTCTGCGACCGGCAGCAGGCCTTGTGTGATAGGTGATCAAGTTAAGAGTATCGTCTGTGCTCAAAGGGCAGGAGATCTTGTGTCTGATCTGCCCCCACCTGCTTTTTTTATTCCGTGGGTGAGTGTGGAACTCACTTTCCCTATGAAAGCTGTTGGTTTCTTTATCTGGTTATCAAAGGGCTGCCTTTCTATGGACTATTGGGTGGTTTGTATATTTTTAGACATACATTGGCCTCTAGGTATCTGGGAAAATCGTTGTCTGAAAAGTTAAGAAATTTTAGGAAGGGTAATAAGAGCTGGGGAACGGGTCAAGGTAATAAAAGACTGTAGACCTAGAAACCAACAAACTATTACTATTTGGAGACCTTCATAATAGGGTTTGGACTAGCTTCACCCTTCAAGACACAAAGCATTTGTGCTCTCTCGGGATTCAGCCTCAGAATCTTTCTTTCAAATTCACACTTCAACTCCACTTATTTTCTGCCCCTGAGAAACAACAGGCCACTTTTGTTGGGAGATTTCAAAAATAAAAAGGTGGCAGACCAGCTTCACCCCTGGAGAGACAGATGAGTGTTAAGGGAGCTGAAAGGATGGGGGATCCATCAGGAAATGTTTCTTGGAGCAGGTGATTTTCTAGGGGATTTTGGAGGCACTGGGGGAGGAGAGTGGTAAAAATATGGTCTGGTGGACTATAGGACTCAGGAGTTCCATGCAGGGAGAAAGGTGAGAACAATTTATCAGAGTTGGGAGGGTCAAAAGAGTTCTCACAGTTAGAAAAGGTTAACTTGGGAACTGGGAGGCCAAATGGGCCTCTGGAAACCAAATTAGCCTCATGTCACTGAGCTGTCACTGCCAGGCGGAGACTTCCCAGGATCTTCTGCCAGTCCCTTGGCTTAACAAAGTCAGGTGTTTCCAGAGATCTCTTTCTATATTTGACTCTCTGGTGAAATAAACCCCACCAAGGTTCCACACACCCTATTCTCTTTTGTCAGAGGAGGACTCGATATCTGGTGGCCAGACCCTGGCAGGAAGAAGAACGAGGATCCCTATGAGATCCTGTCTCTCCAGGGTAAGAGGCATCGTCAAAGCTGTAGATGAGAAATTAGCACAGAGCCTATTTATACTGCCCTGACTTCGGCATCCAGGCTTTGATTAGCACTGAAGCTGACACCTAAATTAGCATGGGTGCACCAGGTCTAGAAGAAATCAGGCTGGGATTGGGAAAAATTTTCATAAGAATTGAAAATTGAACCTACATCATCAGCCCTGTACCTCTTCAGGCTCCCGCTGTTCCCAGCCATCAGCTGTACCGTGGCTCTAACAATACAGAATGTAAGAATGCCTGGAGTACTTTTCTTGCAGGCTGGTAGATTGCTTTGAACCAGTCCATTTTTGCATTCTATAAATTCTCACTACAGGCACATCAGTCACCTTCTCTTCAGGAAACCAAATGGTGACTCCAACCTCCATGTTCGAATCCGATTTCGAGACGGCCTCATGAGTTTCCCGGAAATGTGTTTGGCTGAAGTCCAACAACCCCAGCCTGGGCTGGCCCTGGGGGAAATGTCATCCGTATTCTTTTCAGAAAACTTTTATTTCCTCTTTAGCTCCCTCTCCAGTCCCTGCTCCCTGTTTACGAGTTAACTTCTCAATAGCTAGTACTTAGCATCCTGCAGGCTTTTTTACCTGAGTGCAGCAGCGAAATCGTTTTTAAAAGTTCAAATCTGCAGCACCTGAGGGCATTAGACCAGGATAAGGGAGGAGGAGGAACCCACTAAATTGTTATGATTCTGCAAAGGTTTCTGTTTTCTTTTTCGTTATCCTAATAACCCTTTTATGGAGCATGTTGTTGGCAAAGCTCTCTGCTGAGGCAGCCGGTTTCTGTGTAGGCAGAAGACAATTTGCAAAAAGCAATAAACTGACATTCAGCTGGAAAAGTCTGCTAGAAAGATGAACTATCAGCAAATCCCCTCCCTCCCAACTCCCCAATGCTTGGCTTTAAAGACACATTAGTTTTGCTCTGCAGTCACCAGGAAAACAAACCTGAAACAAACATACAAGACCACAAAGAGCACCTGGAGAGAAGCCCTGATGCCTGCATTGAAAACCACCAGCTGGCCTTCTCTGGGTGGTGGGGGGAGATAGAGGGGAGAGAGGTGAGGGAGGGGGCGAGGGAGAGAGAGAGATATGTGACTCTTCCTCAGAGCTAAGCTTTGAGCACTGAGACTCAGGTCTCTGAGGCTGAAGATGTTGGGCCTGCAAAACCATTGCACCAGGACACTAGTGTGTGGTGATCTCTACTGTGGAAGTCCTGCATGGGTGAAAACTCCAGGCCCTGGCCTGACAGTCTTTCCTTTTTTGCCTGGGCCCAGCTGGGTTCCACCTGACTATTGGAGAGTGGTCAAAGGTGATCTGTAATCTCAGCAGGTGTACACAGATTTCTTTGTCAATGAATGGAAGCACCACCCGTTGCCATCTTGCCAGAGGCTGAATTTCTCATTGACCTGGCCTTGAGGCTTTGTAAGGGGAGGGCATAGAAAGAGCCCTGAGCCATCCTACCCCAGCATGAGCTGTGCCAGAGACTCACAGGTCCAGTTTGGTCATATGCGAGACGCTTACACCTAGCTGTGCAATTCCAATAAACATCGGGGCTTGCTGGGGAGGGAGGTTTGGGAGTAGGAGAGGCTTTTAGGGTGTCAGCTCCTGGAGGGCAGGGAACTTGTCACTTCTTGATTCTGTACTCCCCAAGGGCTTAGGACAATGTGGTGCACCAATTAGGTGCTCGATGATTGCTATTTCTACAAATATTACTACTGTTACTTAGGGCTAGGAAAACGGTGCTTCAGCACCTGATTCACTGAAGAATCCCCACACCTACACGGGGAGGCCCCTTGCTCTGTGAGAAGAAAATTATTGGTTTCCTTCAGCTATCTCTACAATCCTATCAAATTTCCACCACAGTCACCCCATTAGCCAGTCTCTAGATCTCACCTTTCCAGGAGTTTGTGTATGGGTTGGGGGGGGGGGGGGGGGAAGGAGGGAGAGTCCATGCTTTTTAGGCCTGACAGGAGGCTCTCTGTTGCAACTGCATAATATAACAGGGACCCGACATCTCATTATCAAGTAGAAGTTTACAGGGTTTTGCTCCAGGCCCCATGTCTGTCAGTATTTTTTTTTTAATAACTTAGATGATGGAGTAGAGAGGATGCTTGTAAAGCCTGCAAATGATACCAGGTTGGCAGGATTTCAGAAGGCCAGATGAGAATCTAAAGAAATCTAGCCAAATTGGAGGAATAACCTGAATTAAATGGGAGGCAATTCAATAAGAAGGGCTACAGCACGTTATTGCACCTTAGGAAGGATTCATAAATCCTACAAATGCGAAACCCCAAAAGTTATGGGAGAGAAGATCCTGGGGGCTTATAGTGGACTCCAATGTAGACATAGGACCTGTGTTCTAATCCCAGGTCCTTCACTTGCCTACTATGGTACCTTGGGCAAATCACTTAACTTCTCTGTGTCTCAGTTTCCTCAACTGCAAAATGTGGATTCAATACCCGTTCTCCCTCCTATTTAAACTGTGAAGCCCATGTGGGACAGGTACGGTGCCTTACCTGATTAACTTGCATCTACCCTAGAACTTAGACCAGTTTGTGACACATAGTATAGTACTTAACAAATACCATAAAAAATGAATACTCTTTTTGGGCACATTAATTTGTTTCAGACCTTAGCCCTGTATCCCACGGGTGGGTATCTCAGGAATTCTGCAGGGCTTTGCTCTGTCACATTGTGGGAGCTCTGCTGATGGTACGCTACGGTCATTTGGAATTCTTATTCACTCCCCTGGAGATGGACATTCCTGCCCACTGCTTGGGGATGATGAAGCTGAGGGCCCACACTTTTTGGACAATTTTAACTGGACTGCCTTGCCTCTTCACTTTATTCCCTGGTATGACCCTCACAAATAGGTTACACCAGACAGCTGTGGGCACCAGAGAAGCATCCTGACCTATTAGAAAGAACACAGAACTGGGTGTTAGGAGACCTGGGTTCTTAGCTCAGCTCCACCACTTGTCTGATGTGTGACATTGGGCAAGTCACTTAACTTTTCTGTGCCTCTTTTTCCTCATCTCAGAAATGGGGATGAAATACCTATTCTCTCTCCCCTTAAGAGTGTGAGCCCCATGTGGGACAGGACTGGGTATCCTGTACCCAGCGCTTAGAGGAGTTCTTGACACATAGTAAGCAGTTAATGCATACCATAATGATTAATTTATTATTATTATTATTGTTATGGAGCTCAGAAAAGAAACTCAGCAGTGCTCAGCTGTTTAAGGAACAACCCTCGGGAAGGGTATGGGGAGGAAGGAAAGGGAGGGGGAGGAAGAGGGAAAGAGGGAAGGAGGGGTGAGAATTCACTGTAGTCTTAGAGAAGCAGCATTTGCATTCTGTTGGGTATCCCTGCCCAGATGGCCATGTAAGGGAAGGAGTTTTGGGTTGTCTGTCAGGCTGTGATTGGTTTAAGTGGGAATCAGTTTTACTCAGAGCAAAGGCATAGATGATAATAACATTTTTCTTTTCATGCTTTGGGATTACTTAGAAGGATGCTAAAAATAGGAATAAATGCAAAAATGCTGTTTTACTATACATATATATGTGTGTGTGTGTGCGTGTGTATATATATGTATGTATGTGCATATATATATATATGTATGTATATATACGGAGAGAGAGAGAAAGAGATCTGAAATTCAACGAACCAGGGAGCATCCTCCAGCTCAAGGTACAGAACTCCCTCAGATCTGCTGGGTGACCTTGATGAAAGTCCCTTGAAAGGGGGTGTGACATCTCAGAGGTTTCTAAAAGGCTTTCAAAACTCACACTCAAAAGGTACTTAGATAAAGGTCCATGAGCTTGTTGTGAGAGTGGGTATAATTTCTTATCTGTGGTTCTAATGTCTTGGTTCAGTAAAATTTGGAGGGTTCCAAGAATCTCTTTAATTTGAAACATCAGTGTCATACTATGATTTCAGCTCTGCTTTTGTGTTCATTCCTCACTGTGACATGAGCTAAATGTGATTGTCAATGCCAATTCTTTGCCTTTTTGTTCTTCTTGAAAAAAAGCATCTCCCCATTTCCCAGGTCCAGATTTCTTTTTCATCCCTAGTCACCACTTCATTTTCCAGTCTTAAAAGTTAGCCTAGTGTGCAGGACTTAAGTCGCAAGGCTAGCCTAGGGTAGATCAACTCCACACAAGGCATTCTTATATAGCATTTCTCTTTTTTATTGAAGGGGGAGAGTGGTATCTTAAATCCCTTTTTGGCAAGGCTGGAGTTTTCCCCTTCCACCCTTCCTGGAATGCATGCACATGCCTAACTTTACAGGTAACATTCCCTTGGGGGAGGTGGCATGACATAGTGGATAGAGCACAGGCCTGGGAGTCAGAAGGTCATGGGTTCTAATCCCGGTTCTGCCACTTGTCTGCTGTGTGACCTTGGGCAAGTCACTTAAATTCCCTGGCTCTCAGTTCCCTCATCTGTAAAATGGGGATTGAGACTGTGAGCCCACGTTAAGTGCTTTGGGAAGTAGTGTGGCCTAGTAGAGAGAGCATGGGTCTGGGAATCAGAAGACCTGAGTTCTAATCCTGGTTCTGCCAATTCTTTGCTGTGTGAGCTTGGGCAGCTCACTTACCTTCTCTATGCCTCAGTTTCTTTAACTATAAAATGAGGGTTAAATCCTACTCCCTTCTACTTAGACTGTGAGCCCCATGTGGGACAGGGACCGTGTCCAACCTGATAAACCTGTACCTACCCCAACACTTAGAGCAGTGTTTGACACATAGTAAGTGCTTAACAAATGCCATAAAGAAACCATTGGGGTAGATACTAGATAAGCCAGACACATTCCTTGTACCATATGGGGCATGAATAGCAAACTGAGTTAGAGCAATGACCCATCCAGTCCAGAACTCTGTCTCTAACAGCAGCAAGAAAAGGAAGCTTGGAGGAATCTGTGACCCCTGTTCTCTCAGATGTCTATCGCCACGGATATGGATGTGCCATATAACATCCTTACCTACACTCAAAAGTGGGCCCAAAGTAGAAACTTGGATGAAGAAAGAGAAGAATTTAAGCAGCCTGGAAAATCCTCAGACTGGATCATAATTCCCTGGAAAACTGAGATTTGGCTGTGCCCTATCTTTGTGGGCTGTGGTGGCTCTAATCCCAAACTTGTATCTGTGACCTTTGGACATTTGATATTTGTCCCACCCCCAACCTCACAGCACTTATGTACATATCTTTCAGTGATATATTATAAATTATTTATTCATATTAATATTAATAATAATAATGGTATTTCTTAAGCACTTACTATGTGCGAAGCACTGTTCTAAGTGCTGATAATAACTGTGGTACTTAATCGCTTACTATGTACCAGGCACTGTACTAAGCACTGGGGTGGATACAAGCAAATCGGGTTGGACACAGTCCCTGTCCCACTTGGGGCTCACAGTCTCAATCCCCATTTTACAGATGAGGAAACTGGGGCCCAGAGAAGTCAAGTGACTTGCCCAAGGTCCCACCGCAGACAAGTGGCAGAGCTGGGTTTAGAACCCATGACCTTCTGACTCCCCAGCCCATGCTCTATCCACTATGCCACGCTGCTTCTCATAATGTCTGGCTCCCCCTTTAGACTGTAAGCTCATCATGGGCAGGGCCGTGTCTGCCAATTCAGTTGCACTGTACCCTCCCAAACTCTTAGTAGAGTGCTCTGCCCGTAGTAAGCATTCAATAAATACCATTGATTGATTGAGTGCTTACCATGCTACAGAACACTGTACTAAGCACTTGGGAAAGTACAATCCAATAGAATTGGTATACACATTCCCTGCCCAGAAGGAGCTTACAGTTTAGAGGGGGAGACAGACATTAAAATAAATTACAGATCTGTCCATAAGTGCTGTGGGGCTGAGGTGGGGTGAATGTTGTGTATCTGAGGGATACAGATCTAAGTTCACAGGCAATGCTGAAGGGAGAGGGAGTTGGGGAAATGGGGGCTCAGTCAGGGAAGGCCTCTTAGAGGAGTTGTGATTTTTAATAAGGTGGGCATAGTGGTGGTCTGTCATATATTAGGTTCGTCCAACATCCAGGCTTGAGGTAGATTGCAGGGAAGGAAAGTATAGGTGTGAGAGTCATTCAAAAGATTCACAGTCTCTAGATTCTAATCCCAATTGTCCCTGACCCACCATGTGAGCCAAGGCAAGCTAATTTCCCCTTCCCAAGCCTCAGTTTCCGCATCTGAATAACTTGAATAGCCTGCTGGAGAGGGCTGAGGATTAGTTAACAGGCCAGGTGTAGCTTGGCCTAGGTGTATTGTTTCTTGGGACAAAGCTTCATGCTCCACAGACTAATCCAGTTAGGGCATTGAGAAATAACCCAGTTATTGAGGAGTTGATTTCCCAGCTTTTCCAGGTGCTACAGTCCTTGAGAGTTGGTCAACCAGAGCAGCTTTTAGAAACGGTGCAAATAGGCGATGTAACTCTTTGGGTGGATTAACCCTAGAGGTCTTTCCATGGCTTTATGGGATTGGACATTGAATCTCCCAAGATTTTTCTCCACAATCGTCAGTACTGAGGAGAAACCAGCCAAAGGAGAGCCTGGGGATTTCTTGGGGAGAGGGGAGGTGAGGGGTGGATGAGGAGAGGGGTTTTAGCCAGAGGCTTACCTCAGCCAGTCGGATGCTGACAGGGGACTAGAGCTGTTGAGCTGGGACCTAGTGAATTCCATTCTGAAGGGAGAGTTGGAACATGGTCTCACAGAGGTAAGAATTTGCTCCTCTAAAGTGTGTATGAGGAGGATGGGAGAGGGGGTGTAAATAGCACTCTGAAAATAACAGAGCAGCTACTCCACTCTCCCTTAAGGACCTGGGTGAAATGGACTCAGTGAGTTAGGGTTATCCTCCCCCAGTACTGGCAGCTCAAACACACCAGTACTCAAGTTGCCCTATTCCAGAGCTTTAAGGGAGGTTTACTAATCAATGAGGCTAATAGGATTTTTGAGAGCCTTGTCCTTTCTTCCCTTCAGCAAAGAATACAAAGGCTTTAGCGCCTCAGCCAAAGTGGAGCCTGAAATTGTATAATTACTTCTCACTTTTGGGTCAAACCACAATGCCTAGGGTAGCCTGGCTTAGACCAGATGGGGTGATCTGATATTTCCAAGGCACTGATCCCTCACTTTCATCTTATTTGTGATGTCTAACACCCCATACCACCTTAACCCCTCCTGTTTTGCCATGTTTTGATTAAAATTGTTCTGTGGGGAGCTGATGGGGAAGGGGGAGTTCTTGAGAAAGAGCTGCTTCTTTCTCCATGGCCCCTTTTGCATTAGGCAATTTGGAAAGTTTTTCCCTTCCAACCACTGTGGTCTGAGGAAAGAAAAAAGTGACTTTTTTAAGGTATTCGTTAAGCACTTGCTGTTGTGCCAGGCACTGTTCTAAGCACTGGCGTAGATTCAAGTAATCAGGTTGAACACAGTCCATGTCCCACATGGGGCTCACAGTCTTACCCCATTTAACAGATGAGGTAACTGAGGCCCAGAGAAATGAAGTGACTTGCCCAAGGTCACTGCAACCATTTAAATCCACTTTAATCAGGCTTCCCTCAGCAGCCCAGAGGATGAGTTTACAGTCTAGAGGAGCGATTTACCCAAGGTCACACAGTAGACAAGTAGCAGAGCCGGGATTTGAACCCAGGTCCTTTTGACTCTCAGGCCCATGCTCTATCCACTAGGCCATGCTGCTTCTATAGTTTTATGTGTTCTCATAGTTCTCACTGAAGGACTGGGGAGGGAAGGCAGCAATCTCTTGTTTCATGTTATCTTGGAAGAAACTAGGCGGAAGAATGAGGGAGGGTAAGAGGGACTGATCAGTTGTCCTTTGGTCTGGTCCTATTCTTGTGACATAAATAAACATGGGGGGTGGGGGAGAAGAGGAGAGAGAGAAAAGGGTGGAGTGAAGGGGGTGGGAGAGAGAAGAAAAAGGAGAGAAATATAAGAGAAAGAGACAGGAGAGTGAGAGAGATGGGGAGAAAGGGAGAGAGAAGAGGGAGAATGAGGAAAGAGAAAGACAAGAAAAAGATAGAGGGGCTGAGTAGAGAAAGAGGAGGATGAGGAGAAAGAAGGGGGAAGAAAGAGAGAGAGAGAGAGGAGAGAGAGAGAGAGAGCCCGAGAGTCTGTAGATGCTGGGTATGGCCAGGGAGGTGAGGGACAGGACTGATGAGATTTGCTAGATTTCTTTGATCTGAACCCCTGATTCCACTCCTAAACCCCCTCAAGCAAGCCTAAACTCCTTTACTCCTTCACCCTTCATTCCAAATCACCTGAGCTTTTATGGGCATCATCAGTGAAGCTTCTCAAGTCCCCTCATTCTTTCCCCCACTTCTCCCCTGACCCTTACTCTTTCTTCCACCCAACTACTTTCCTTTCAATCCCACCAACCCTGCTTCCCAGAAACTGCAAACCACAATAACTGGGTCAGCCTTTGGCATCTGGCAGGCATAGCAATCTTTTTGAAAAGATGAGATGCTTCTTATTAAGATAACTAACTGCTCCATTTAGATCTAAATTGACCTCTTCCAATTATCCTATTTTCTACTACATTTCACTAGATTGAAATTCCTCATCTATCGTTCTCTAGCATCATGCTCCCCCACCCCCAGCTTCATAGCTCCAAATCCTCCTCCTAGCAACTAAAAGCTCCTCCTCTATCCCAATCTTTTCCATTCTACTCCACCGGCCAACTTCTCACTTGGCTACTGTGTTCCCAAACCCAAAGAAACCCGCCCTCTCCAGCCCCAGTGCTTCTCCCTCTCAGCCACGGTTCCAGAGTCGAGATTCTTCCACTTCCTCCACCACGGGGCCTAACAGATGACACCCTTACTCCTTACCCCTGCCAGACATGTAAGCACTGTGCCCTAGCACAGCTCAACGGGCACCAAACCATATCCTGGTTCCCAGGCTCTTCACTTGTCATGCCAGTGCCTCCCTCAACTCGGAGCACAGATTTAATTTCATCTGGTAATGTTATTCATCAAAGATCAAGCTCTTAACTACCCACTCTCTCTAGCTCTTCCCCCTCTTTCTTTCGCTTTCTTTTCCTTCTTCTTAACAAGATAAGAACATCTCACTGGAGCATACCGGTAGGTCTTTTAGATCCTTTTGCGTGTTTCATGTTTCCTTTATTCTAAAAGATGCTTTATGCAGCTGTCTGCACAAAATGAGAATTTGTATTTTTTTCTTTAGTACATTCTTTGAAATAAGGATGTGATGTGGGATCAATTTTTTTATGGCAGTAAAGTAAAAGGGGAAAATGGTAGCAATTTTCTCTTCTGAACATGCCCTATTTAATGGAATGGATGTCACGGAGAAGTTTTATCCGAGAGAGAAGGGGAAAAAAGGCACAAATGATACTGTGGTCAATCAAAGATTTCTACACTACAATTTTTTTTTCTCCATTTCTTTTTATCTCTCAGCTCACCCTCCTCCTTTCTGCTGCTTCCTCTTCCCCTCTCTCCAGTTCTATTGCTTTCCCTCAATGGGCTGGGGGCATTTGCTGAAAGAGGAGATAAAATGTGGAGGGGGAAGGGGAGTGAGCTTGGATGCACAGCCTGAGCCTGCCTGCCTGCATAGATGGAATGTTCTCTCTACTGGAACAGGATCTGCTGCATTACCGGTGGAATATGCAGCTCAATTGGAAATGAAAGAAAAGAGTCAAAGCACCCAAAGAATGGGGGATTTAAAAGAATCTTTATAGTTAAAATATTGTTTGATCGCTACATCCCTCTAATAATGAATATAAAATGCACATCTCTTACGGAGGAGGTTGGGTTCTGACACCCTCAGGGTACCTAGATGTTAATTAGGGTTATAAAATACTCGGTACTCCAACTGCTTCCCAAGATCAGCGGGAATGTTGCCTTCATGTTAAATTCATGAGGCTGCAGCTTTCATTCTCAAGCCAGATTGTAGAGGAGGAGAGAGAAAGAGGATCCAAGGAAGCAGCATCAACAGCAGTTCAGAAGAGAAAAGTAGCTGAACGGAGAGGAGGGAGTGAAACTCCAGGGGAACGGGGAGAGGGAAGAAAGGCATGGGAGGAAGGGAAGGAAAGCAAATGAGTAAGAGAAGAAGTGGGTAGGATTAAAATGAGGAGAAGAAAAGAGTTGGGGTGGTGGGATGGGGGAAAGGTGGGAGAAGGGAATGGGAGAACAGAAAGAGGATGAAAGAAGGGGTAAAAGAGGCAACTTCCCATTGTCTCCATTCCACAAATGGCTATGAGACACAAGGGAAGAGAAAATTCCACTGTCACCTACCCAGATCCATAGCAGAAAATACATGCAATACCCATTCTGAGACATCTGGGAAATGTGACACCCACGGCCCCAAGGGAAAGGAAACCTCTGAGGATGAGCAGTTCACCAGAGAATTTGGGCAGCATAAAATGAAAGATGGAAAAGCGGTGTTTTGAACATCAAGAGATTTCACAAAATCTCATGGGGAAAGAATAATTTTTTTGTTCCCCACCCAAGCCCCCAAATTTTAAAAAGTAGTTCGAGTTTCTAAACACAAATGTTTCAGGGCTCTCCATTGAGGCACAGTCTAGACTGAGGCAAACAAGGGTGTGAAATGCCTAAATATCCCAGGTTCCAGAGTCTAACAGCAGTTTTCCTTCCAGATCCTCCTAAAGTGTCTACTTGGCAGTTTTTTCTTAACTGCAAGTATAGAAAGGTTCTCCGTATGGCAATGGGGCTGGGCTCTGCAAAGAACCTCACTGGATGTTGTAATTGAACAACAGATCTGCCAACAAACTCATTGAAAACCAAACAGGCTGTATTGCCAAATGGACCTCTTTTTTTCTGATAGAAGCAGTTCATCCTAGTGACTTGGGCAGTGTTTCTTGCACTTTCTTCATGTGCTCTGTAAAAATGATGTTGACTTAGGCACATTACAAACATGACACAACACCTATTTGACTTGTCTATAGGCTGGCTGAGGAACCGGCAGAGTGGGCCCGAGACTTTGACAGAGTGAATAAGAGTGTGAACCGGCAAAGAGTGAGAACTAGAGAATTTAAGAACTATATTTACAATGCCGCCCTCAGGTTCACAACATGATTGGTTCCTGAAAACTGCTTCAAGTCACAACATTGCAAGTTAGGACAAATTTTCTCCGAGAAACAAAGTTATAAATGTAGGATTGGGTCTGCTATTTTTCCATCGAATAATCAGAATTGTGTACTGAATCCAAAACAGATGGGTAAAATGCACTGATCATTGCATCAGTGTATTTTTACTGAATCGGAAAGGCTCCACAACAGGCCAGTCGAATTTGGCTTTGTCAGAAGTACAATGGTTGTGCCTACCCTCTCTAGAGACCTCTCCTAGTGATCAGATAAAAACAAAATAAAAAACTCCTCCTCTTGACATTTTTTGCTCTGCCCCAGCCCACTCTAAACTTTCCTCCCCTTCTGTCCCCCTACTGCACTTTTGAGGCATTTCCCCATTTCTCTGTGGCTCCCTAATGCAACATCCCCTCCGCCCCCACTCTGGCCATTGCCCGCACCCCCAGAACTGGTCTCGTAAAAAAGGCTGGTGTTATTAAGTTGAAAACTGATGCAGTGTAAAGCTGAAACATGGTGTAAATTGAGAAATCTTGTAAAGCTCCATTTGTCCTAACTCATTTTAAGTTGAGGACTGCCTGTATCTATTTTAAAGGCAAAAGGGAAACATAATGCATACGCATAATCTCTCCCACTCCTTGTTCTTCCCTGCACTGATGACGCAGAGCTTAACCGAGGCAGGCATTCCTAGGAGGTTTGATACAGAGTCTTCTCTGTGTGAGGAGACACAATTGGGGAATTTGCTCTGGGTAGGTAGGTAGTGCTTGGCTTTCCTCACACGCCGCTGGTGGGCTTCAGCCTCCTTGCTGACCTCCCTGCCTCCTGTCTCTCCCTATTTTAGTACATACTTCACTCTGCTGCCTGGATCATTTTTCTACAAAACCCTTCAGTCCATGTTTCCCCATTCCTCAAGAACTTCCAGTGGTTGCTCAATCACTTCCACATAAAATAAAAACTCCTTACCATAGGCTTTAAAGCACTCAATCATCTCACCCTCTCCTACTTTACCTCCCTGATTTTCCACTACAACCCAGCCCAGACACTTCGCCCCCCTAATACCAACCTATTCACTATACCACGATCTCATCTATCTCACCACTGGCTCTTGCCCCTGTGCTGCCTGTTGCCTGGAACTCCCTCCCTCTTCATATCTGGTAGACGATCACCCTCGGCACCTTCAAAGCCTTACTGAAGGTATATCTTTTTTTTAAATGGTATTTGTTAAGCACTTACTATGTGCCAGGCACTGTACTAAGGGTTGGGGCAGATATAAGCTAATCAGGTTGGACAGAGTCCATGTCCCACATAGGGCTCATAGAATGATTATCATTACTATTAATAATAATGATTAAGTGCTTACTGTGTGCCAAGCACTGTTCTAAACACCAGGGGTAGATACAAGTTAATCAGGTTGGACACAGACCCTGTCCTACATTGGGCTCAAACTCTTAATCTCCATCTGTAAAAGATGAGATAACTGAAGCACAGAAAAGTGAAGTGCCTTGCCCAAGATCAAACAGAAGACAAGTGACAGATCTGGGATTGGAATCCAGGTCCTCTATCACTAGGCTACGAGGCCTTCCTTGAATAAGCCCTCATTTCTTCTTCTCCCACTCTCTTCTGCATCATCCTTACACTTGGATTTGCATCCTTCATTCACCTCTCCCTAAGCTCCACAGCACCTACGTACATATCTGCCATCTATTTATTTATATTAATGTCCATCTCCCTCTCTAGACTATAAGCTCCTAGTGGGCAGGGAACATGTTAAAGCAGCAGCATGGCATAGTGGATAGAGCACGGGACTGGGAGTTAGAAGGTTGTGGGTTCTAATTCCGGCTCTGCCACTTGTCTGCTGTGTGACTGTGGTCAAGTCACTTTACTTCTCTGTATCTCAGTTGTAAAATCTGTGAAATGAGGATTGAGGCCGTGAGCCTCATGAGGTACAGGGACTGTGTCCAACCTGATTTGCTTGTATTTACTCCAGCGCATAGTACAGTGCCTGGCACATAGTAAGCTCTTAACAAATACAATAATTATTATCCCCCTTCTAGACTGTGAGCCCGATGTTGGGTAGGGATTGTCTCTATTTGTTGCCGAACTGTACTTCCCAAGCGCTTAGTACAGTGCTCTGAACACAGAAAGCACTCAATAAATACTATTGAATGAATTAATTCAGTAAATACAATTGACTGATTGGTGGACTAGACCAAGCCAGGACTCTAGTATGCTGATCTTTAGAAAGAAGTAAAAAAATAAATGAAACCACTTCCCAAACCAAGGCCTGTGGTCCCACAAAAGAGTCTCCCATTTTCTTTCTTTTTCGCTATGTTTTCAAAAATTTGACCCAATGTCTCTTTCTTTGCCACCCATCCATCCGCCTGATTCTGGCTGATTGGGGAGGCAGGCAAGCGAACAGAGATTAAAGGGGGGAAAAAGTGAGAGTCTCCCCTTTCCCGTCAATTTCTCCACATCTTTTCCTGGATAAGGAAACCATAGGTTGAAATGAGAACAAACACTCTCCAAAGAGAACAAAATAGGAGAAAGCTTCAGGCGAATGGTAGAACCACAGCCAGTTGGTTCTACATTTTCTTCTCAAGAGATGATTCTATGGGTCCCGTACTGATTTGTGTCAGATGTGAAGGGTTAAGAAGAAACCCAGATTCATGTCATAATTTATGTTGATTCACTGAGGTCAAGACAGCCTCAGCAGATGTCATAGAATATGTCTAATTCTAATGGTATTCTTTCAACTGCAGCTAGGTCATTAACCCTACATCTCCATCTCTGATTTGTGCCATAAATGGTGATCTCCACTTAATAAGGATTAATGTCTTTGCTACGAGACAAGCATGCAGGCAGTTGGTGTGGTCAGTGCCTTCTCTGGAGGGAGGCCATGTATGTCCCTGAACAAGGAAGTGGTGGGGGGAAGAAGTGAAGCAAGGCCAGGAGAAATGTTATGTCTCTCATATTAATTGCATCGTGATAAACTCTGAGCATTGAAAAACATACACAAGAAAACGGGGGTTGATGAAGACAATCTCCTCTGCTGCACAGACCCTGGCAACAGAGCTAGGTTTCTGGCTGGCTGGACTCAGTGCACAGTGCACAGATGTGGAACGACTATTTTTTATTGAATGAAGTCCCTCGGTAAATCAGGAGCAGGATTTATTCTGCCTTTCAGAAAAATCCTGGAGTAGAAAGCTCCCCACACCAGGGATGGGGACAAAGTAAGTCTTTCCAACCTTAGAAGCCAAGAGGAGGGCCAAGTAGGAGAACCAGGGAAGTTTGAGCAAAGTGAAGTAAGAAACAGATAATAAGCATGTTGCCGGGAGCAGCTTAGTGGACTTTGCAACCCTTTCCCTTTTGCCTGTTGCTCCACTAGTGGAAAAGAAATCTGCTTTGGGTTTTCAATGTCTCGATTTCCATTTTATCGCTTGCCCCCCTCCTGATGGGATTGACAGCTTTGTCTCCCTGCCTTCTTTTCCCAGCTGTGGCCTGAAGGGGGGGAAGTTCCAGCAGGGGCTGCTCTTTCCCTGCCCCACTCTCAGGGCCTGCATCTTGCTTGTTTATGAGTGCACTGAGCCAGAGTTGGCAGGGAGGAAGGTTGGGAAGGAAAATGCTCCCCCAGTCTGCCAGCTGATCCTCTTCTTTCCTGTCTCCCCCTTAGCAGCATGGAGAAAGAGGCACAGGCTCATTTGCCTGGCCCTTTCTTTGTGGACCCAGAAAGACTGTTGACCTTCTGCCCCAGCAGCTCCCAGTAGGAAAGCCCAGGGGCCTTGATGCCCAAATCCAAGGCCCAAACTTTGCCACCTCAAGCCCTCCATGGCTGGACAGGGGGCCCAGGGCCTTGCTGGGCTTGGTACTTTTCCCTTTGAGGGACTATTACACCAATAATTGATAATCAAGGAACTGCTGTTCCTTTTTCCACCCCAACCTTTGGGGCAAAGCAGAGAGTGGCGGGGAAGCCATTTTCTGAACAGGTCCTTTCAGATATTCAACAGTGTAGTTTGAAAACTTATACACTGTTTTGCGAGGGGCCAGGAAAACAGCAAGCAATTTTCTGGCCATCGCCTGCATTTGAGGGGACCCAGGGGCAGGAGCTTGAATTGCTTGCTATTGTGTACTAGAGCAGGAGCAGATGAAGGAAAAGGGGCAAGGGGGCCAGAGGAGAGGGGAGTTGTGTCCCCGTCAGAAGTGCCTCCCCTCCCCATTTATGCTCAACAGCTCACACCTGTGTCTCCTTGCAGCGTGCTGTGTCTGTGACTGGCACAGAGGCTGAGGGAGGAAGTAGGACTGCATTTGCCTGCACTGGCTCAGGCAGCCTAGATGGTGAGGCACCCTAAGAGAAGTGGGGAGATTAGGAGTGTTAGGAGAGAGACGATCAAATAAGGGACTGCGAAGAGAAGCGGTGTGACCTGGTGGTAATAGTAGCACAAGCCTGAGTCAGGAGACCCAGGTTCTCATCCTTACTCTGCCTCTTGCCAGCTTTGTGGCCTTGGACAAGTCACTTCACTTCTCGCAGCCTCAGTTTTCTCATCTCTAAAATGGGGATAAGAAAACTGTACTCCTTCACCTTAGATTTGTGAGTCCTGTATGAGACAAGGACTGGGTCCAATCTGATAGTCAATCAGAGAAGCAGCGTGGCTTAGTGGCAAGAGCACGGGCTTGGGAGTCAGAGGACGTGGGTTCTAATCCCACCTCTGCCACTTGTCTGCTGTGTGACTTTGGGCAAGTCACTTCACTGCTCTGGACCTCAGTTACCTCATCTGTAAAATGGGGATTAAGACTGTGAGCCCTGCGTGGGACAACCTGATTACCTTGTATCTACCTCAGTGCTTAGAATAGTGCTTGGCACATAGTAAGTGCTTAACAAATACCATTATTATTATTATTATAGCCTTGCACTTACCCGATGGCTTGGCAGATGATCAGTGCTTAACAAATACCACCATTTCTTGTGGTATTTGTTAAGTGCTTACTATGTGCCAGGCGCTGAAGTAAGCGCTGGGGCGGATACAAGCAAATCAGGTTGAACACAGTCCCTGTCCCATGTGGGGCTCCCAGTCTCAATTCCCATTTTACAGATGAGGTAACTGAGGCCCAGAGAAGTGAAGTGACTTGCCTGAGGTCACACAGCAGACAAGTGGTTGTGCTGAGATTAGAATCCACGACCTTCTGACTCCTAGGCTCGTGCTCTAGCTACTACTCCATGTTGCTTCTTGATGCACTCCTGGGTGCTGAGGTGGAAAGCCCTAAATAAGTGCAATTGATTATTCCTCTATAGCAGCCCCTGTTGCACCCACACAGCCCATTTTTGCAGGACACAGCGCAGCTTGTGTCCTTCCTCAGTTGGTGCCTCTCCTTTAACCCCGAAAATGTCCCATTTACATGATGAACACTACTGCAACCCACCCCACCACGGCCAGGATTTTGCTGCGGGATCCATACTCCTCAACACCTCCCCACGGCCAGCGGTTAGCAGCCTGTCTCCTACCACTCAGCATGGAAGTAGAGTCCGGCAGCTGGCCTGGGTCTGAAAGGCTCCTTCCCACCTACCACCCAAATGTCCCCTCTAAAGGCTTGGGGATTTGGCAAACTGTCATGGGTTCACTCTAATGAGAGAGCCCTCAGTCATCTTTCCCCCAGCAGCATGGTATCTGAGCAAGAAAAGCTGAAGCATGTTTCCCCAGGCCTGAGCCAAATCTCCCCCATCTGCAGGTGCTGGAGGCACTGGAGACCACAGAGCCCATGAGCTCCTCTACCTGGCAACAGATGTAGCCAACTCCTCGTTCATGGCTGGGCTTTTGCAATAATTAGCAATTCTGCACTACAAAACACTGTCCCGGCGGGATAATAAACTCAAACATCTGTCAGAAGTGCTAGCGCCTATCAAATTGCCAAGAGAAACATTTTTCTCCTTATTCAATTCACATTTAAATTGAAAACAACCCCAGAAAGTATCCGGTGGTACCAAATCACTATACATCTCTGAGAGCAAGCAAGCTGTTCACCATTGCCGGAAAAGTGTTTTGGCCACAGAGCGATCACTCACTCAAATTAACAAATCATTTTATTTAGATATGAAAAGAATTTTGTAATTGACTGATGGCAAGGCCCCATATGGTTGTGTGAACCAGAGATGAGAAAGGAGGAGAGGGGTGAATACTCCATCGGATCTGACCCTTCTAGCATCTCTCCCTCTTGGAAAGGAAGAAAGAATATTCCTGGCAGGGCCTACTGTGGGAGAGGTTGGCTGAGAGAAAATCTCAGCTATTCCAGTTTCTCCCTCTAGGTCTGGCAACTGGGAGACCCTTAAAGGTCAGAGATAGTGTCTGCTTCTGAGCTTGCCCTGCCAGCCTGCTGGATGTCCAGTGGCTTTCGTGGCAACCATTCTTTCTCATGCCAGAGGGTGGGGTGGGGAGAATGGCAGGAGAATCCCTGACTTTCACAGGAAACCCACCCTGCACTAAAAAGAATTGCTTCCGGCCTCCTTGTCCTGCTTTCTCACCTCTATTTCTCGGGTGCCAGCCTGGCTCCTTGGCCCTGTTCTCCTGTGGCCCCTCACACCCCCGGCCCCAATCTCTCCCAGCCCCCAGATCTCTCCCCCAAATGCTTCCACTGCTCCGTCTGTGCACAGCCCATGCCCCCTACCCCCAAGTCCTCTGCCATCTTCAGCTTCTGTGCCTCACTAGACTGTAGGGACCATGTCTATTAACCTGACTGTACTGTCCTAAGAATTTAGAATGGTGCTCAATAAATTCAGTATGTGCTCAAGACATACTTTTGACCGACTGATTCCTCGATTATGCTGCTCCCCTTTGCTACTGCGGTTCCCCAGGTTCGAGCCCCTGTTAGTCATTCATTCATTTATTCATTCATTCATATTTACTGAGCACCTGTTGTGTGCTGAGTACAATGAAAATCAAAGACACAGTCCCTGCTCTCAAGGAGCTTACAGTCTACAGGGGTATATATTATGTCCCACCAGTTGAGTCACTTTTAGAGATACAATCTGCTGGAGGACAGGGGGACACACAGATCAAAAATGGGACAGAAATGGGATGGTCCTGCAGAAAGCGGGATACCTTTTAACTGGGAAATGAAAAGGAAAGGCAGAAAGAATCCAAACTATCCACTTGGCGCCTTGTGAGCGGCTCTGAAAAAAGATTTGCTAAGGGGAATGGTGGAAACCATACAATATTTGCTTCTTGATGACCTGTGGATTTAATCGATCCAAGACAACTCCTAATTATTAGAATTACGCAGCACCTTTCCCCCACAAATCATCAAGAGTGGCTGTTCCTCCATCGAGGCGGATGTTATAGCTATCCTGATATTTAGTCCAAGGACAATTCTACTCAGGAATCTTCACTGTGAGTCTGCTCCCTTCAGCTGTGCCATACCCTGATGTAGTCTGGCGTGGGTGACAGGGAATAATGAAAGATGGAAGACAACTCCATCCTATACTGTGAAAACTTGGCTCTAAAGCAAATGAAGGGGTTTATCCCCGGAGCTCTGTGAGCTCGCTGTGGTCAGGGAATGTCACTGTTTATTGTTGTATTGTACTTTCCCAAGCACTTAGTACAGTGCTTTGAACACAGCAAGCACTTAATAAATACGATTGAATGAATGAATAAATGAATGACACAGTCCATGCCCCACATGGGGCTCACACAGTTGCAATCCCTATTTTACAGATGAGGTAAATGAGGCAGAGAGAAGTTAAGTGACTTGCCCAAGATCACACAGCAGACAAGTGGCAGAACCAGAATTAGAACCCAGGTCCTTTTGATTCCCAGGCCCATGCTGTATCCCCCAGGCCACGCTGGCATATAGTACAGTGCCTGGCATATAGTAAGCACTTAACAAATACCATAAAATGACAATAAAAAATAAAGTACTAGGCAGGATCACAGACAAACAAGTCCTGAAATACAGTCAGTCCATCGGGATTGAAGCAAGTGCTCTGCACATAGTAAGCGCTCAATAAATATGATTGATTGACTGAATGAATGCTCATCACATCACACTTTTGCTGGACAGGACATGGGAAGAAACTGGATGGCAGCAGGATGGATGAACAGCTGCTGTATGCTGAGGTGAGAGATAGCAGCCGAAGGCAAATCAGTCTGCTGTGCAGTCACAGAGTCTTTGGAAGGATTGCAACCCTACAAAGGAGAAATAAAAATGGCCCCAGGCACCGCGTGGGTCACAGGGATGCCAACTTTTCGATTCAAGTGCAGGGGCAAACTTGAAGCAGGGACTTCTGGATATGGGAGCTAGGAAAAAACGAGAGGCACAGACACATACAGGAGTGGGGAGGTGGACACACAGATATGGCTAGGAAGGTAGACACACAGTAACCAAGGTCAAGGAGAATGGACACAGCAAGGATATACACACTCATGGAGTCAGGGAGATGGACACACGCTACACCCACATACATGCACATACACAGCCAGGGTGTTGGCCCCACAGATGCACACAGGCATACATACTGACATATATACACTGGAGTCAGGGATGTGGACCTGCAGAAAGAGGCCCACACAAATGGGGTCAGGGAGAAGAAAATGCCACCACATACCTAGGACTAAGGAGGTGGACGCACAAACACACAAACACACGGCCAGGGAGTTGGACAAGCAAATGCACGTGCACATACACAGGGCCAGGGATGAGGACTCACAGACAGGGAGAATATAGGGAAAGACAGATTCACCCAGGGGAAGCGGCTGAGGATTAGTGGAGATCCCCTTTTGGCTGGGGAGATGAGAGGCCACAGCCTGAAGTGCTGTCATGGCTCCAACCTCCGACCAAGCCCCATCTCACCGGGAGGGGAGCCCTAGAAGCTGTGGGAGCAAAGCTAATGGATTCATCCTCAGAGTCCCAATTCTGTGGGGGGCATAGCTGCCACGCCCTGCCGAGAGTTGGCACCCCCATCCTGGGAAACAAATAGAAGGTGAGAGGCAATGTCACCTTTACATTCAAATGATGTGGAAGGAATTATCAGTCCTATATGGGTTTTTATCAGCCGAACTCTCACCATCTGAACCAGATGGCTCTTGGGAGCCGGTAATGGTGTATCTTGCTTCTGCTGAACTCTCCTAAGGACTTAGGTTAGTGTTTTGCATTCGGTAAGGCTCAGTATATATCACTGATAAAGACGTGAGACCCCCGTGAGCTAGGGACTGTGTCCAACCTAATTAACTTGTACCTACCCCAGCTCTTAGAACAGTGTTTGACACAGAGTAAGTGCTTAACAAATACTATTATTATCATTATTACTACTAATAATTACTGATTATTACTTACTAATTACTAATTACTTACTAATGATAATTATAATAATACTATAATGATGATGATTATAGCTAAGGGCATTCACTTAGCCCATAATATATGTTTTCACTATGCCTCTTGGTGGGAATGTCATTAGAGAATTAGAG
The DNA here is from genome assembly GCF_004115215.2 of Ornithorhynchus anatinus. NCBI lineage: Eukaryota > Metazoa > Chordata > Mammalia > Monotremata > Ornithorhynchidae > Ornithorhynchus > Ornithorhynchus anatinus. The sequence goes on from NC_041750.1 coordinate 17,347,922, forward strand.
AATGTCCATCTGACAATGCAAACTTGGTTGGACTTGGTCTTCTGCCTGATCAGGAAAAACTGCTTGCACCCGGTTTTACTTAAAGATAGAGTTTTGCGGAAATGCAACCCTCATGTTATCAGAAAACCGGGAGTACAAATTAACGAGAGACAGAACGAAATCCCTGTCTGTTGGCTCAAAGTAGCTGATGTTCTGGGTATTTTATGTTGACTCCACAAACTACCCTTCCCTGTGGATCCTATTCCACAGATGGGAAAGCTAAAGCACAAAGGAGAGATGACAGGGGCCGGGAGAGGAAAAAACTTGTTCGTGGTTATTAAAGGAGCAAGTGGCTGTGTTAGGATTAAAAAGAGTTTTTAGCACTTAGTCCTGGGCTCTCAATATTTGCTGATTGCCATGCTTACTGGCTCTCCAGTTTTCCATTCCCCATCCCAATCTGGCAGCTGTGACACACGGTACTGCACTATATTGGCTTTGGGGTAAACCACTCTCCCTACTTCTGACAGCTATCCATTGAAACTCAGATCCTGATCTGAAAATAAGCTCCCTGATGACCTGGCATGCTGATTTCTATGGGGCAGCTGTGAAATTTGAGGGTCTGCACCACCGTCGGATTTATTTTTTCAAGACATGCTTTTTTGAGGATGGGCAGCCCTGAAAAGTCCATGCTTAGTATATACTAGTCCTCTGGAAGAAAAAAATACTGGTCTACATCTCAATTGTTGGAAGGAGTGGCACAGGGAAGGGCCGAAGAGTAGAAGAGGGGGAAGGAGGGCCTTGGGCCTGGGAGTTGTGTCAGTGACTCTGCAAAGGGGGCTCCACAGTGTTGCCACCTGAGCAGAAGTGACAACAGTCAGGGCTCAACTGGCCCATCGCATATCAAGCATCATCATGCTGCCGTTTCAGGGGTTGTTGCAGCAACAGCAGCAGCAGCGGAAAGGAGGGATCTCTTCCTTTTCCCCCTTTTCCTCTATCCCCTGGTCCCCTATCTGCTAATCCACACACTCCACTGAGGCTGGGGCCAGGCTCTAGATCCCCCAGCAGTAGGTGATCAATAAACAGGTTTGGTTTATGGTTGCAAAAGTTTGGCATAAATACAACTCTGCAATTGGAATAGAAGCAATGCAGTGACGAGAATTACTCAATTGCCATAAAGCTGCTCGAAGCCATGACAACTTTATCCCCACTGTGAACTTGACTCTATCGGAAATGAAAATTCAATACCCTAGAATCTAGAGAGCATAAAGACACCTGGGTGGTCCCCAGAGAATAGAGAGAGAGAAGGAGAGAGAGAGAGAGGGGAGGGAGAAAGGAAAGAAGGGAGGGAGGAAAAGAAAGAGAAGGGGTGGTAGAAAGGCCAGAATAAAAAAAAAGCAAGTGTGAGGGGAGTTATTCACCTTTATTTATTTTGTCAGTTGCAGTTTTGCCAACCATGCACAATGTCGAGCAAAATTTCTCTCCTTTTTCAAAATGTCAAAATTGTTATGACTGCATCGTCGGAAGCATTCCATCAAAAGAAGAAAACTCCCTCCAGTGTCTGCCAGTCAACTGAGCTACAGGGACCCCCATGGATCCCACAGCTTTTCCTGACAGTACATCTATCACTGAAGAAGGAAAAGTTGGTTGGTTGTTGTTTTTAAAAAACAAAAAAAAAAAACCAATATTTTTCTGTCCCTCATATTGCTCTGTTTCCCTTTCTTCTGACAGTTAAAGTCAGAAAGACACAGAGAGAGAGAGAGAGAGAGAGAGAGAGAGGTGGGGGTAGTGGGGGAGTAGGGAAGGATGAAAGAGGGAGAACTCTTTTAGATGGAAAACCTTAAAAGAAACCTAGAACGATATTCTCATGAATTAGTGTGGGGTGGGAGGGCTGAGAGTAAGTGTCGGAGAGAAGATGAGAAGAGGAATGATGGAGAAATGGAGAAGAATAAAGGTCACCCCTTTGGCCCACATGGCTCTGCCCTCTGAATCAGCCAATCAACGAGGGCTCGGCTGGATATACTCAGTATTCACCAGACTCCTGGAGGAATTCTCCAGCTCTCATTTTTCCTGATTGGAAAAGACATCAAGACTTTATCTCTTTCCAACAGATGAGGGGTAGGTGGAGGGGAGGCGGGGACTGGGAAAAGCACGTGGGTGTTGTTGGGGTCTTTTTTGTCTCAGCTTTCTCATTTAAAAAATCCAAGCAAGTCAGTAGAAACACATGGGCTAATACTCTGAGGGAACAAAGACATCTGCTAGCAATAGTGCAGACTGCTTTCCTTGTTTCCAGACCCCCTTCCTTCCTTCCAGTCCCTAGCTGACACAAGAGGTCTGTTCAGCTGAGAAGTACAACCACCCTCATCTTGATCCCAAATTCCTCCTATTCCAACTATTTGGAGAGAATGAAGAGGAAAGACGGCAGCTAGGAGGAAGAATAATGAATGTTCCTTGACTCATATCCCAAGGCTTTTGATGCTGTGGAATTTTGCAACTCCTAGACCTTATGTGATCTGAGTCATAGGACTTCCAGATCTTGTCCCTCCCTCCTTCCCATGTCCCTTAAGCAACCCCCACCTCTGGAAAATCAGGTAGCAGACCAAGGGGCAAACACCATACCACAGGACTAAGGATTGCAAAGTTCCAAAAGCCATCATTAATCAATCAACCAACCATATTTATTGAACACTCACTTTGCACAGAACACTGTACTAAGAGCTTGGGAGAGCAATCAATGGTTGATATACACATCACCTGAGATGAGATGAGAAGCAGTGTGGACTAGTGGAAGATCATGGCCCTGGAAGTTAGAGGACCCGGGTTCTAATCCCAGCTCTGCCAAATGCCTGCTGTGAGACCTTGGGTAAGTCACTTCACTTCTCTGTGCTTCAGTTTGCTCATCTGTTTCCTCATCTGTAAGTGCCTAAAAATGCTACTATAATATATACATATATATGTAATATAATTTAAAAGTACACATACACATATACATATATGTATATATAATTATAGTATATATAACCAAAGGTAGTGAGGAATCTTGCCTTAATTCTTCCCATTTCTCCGCCCTTCTCCCTCACTCTGCAGCTCTCATAACTGGATTTGAACTTGGAAACTGACAATTCTGGAACTGCTTTTTTTTCTCAAGATACAGCCATTGGGGAGGGCTGTGGAAAATGCACAAAAGGGAGTTGTTCTACTGGGACACCATGCTGAAGCTACATTAGTTTGAGGCACGAGGCAGAGCTGTTGTTCAAACAGAGAATGCAACCCTTTTTTCCATCTTTTTATTTATTTATATTAATTTCTGTCTCCCCCCTCTTGACTGCCACCTAATTGTGGGCAGGAAGCTTGTCTACCAACTCTGTTATATCATACTCCCCCAAGTGCTTAATACAATGTTCTATACACAGTAAGCACTCAATAAATATGATTGATTGGTGGACTGATTGATCTCTTGTGTGAGTGTGGAACATGGATAGAAATGCTGCATCTCTAAAATTTTGAGGAAATCAGGTGTCATTCTGTAGTTCTGGCAATGATACATTCATCAGAATGAGTTTCCTGTGAGCTGTTTGCTTCTTCCCTCCTTTTCATTCGTGGACCTGACTGGGTCCCCACATTGGTCCCCCAGAAATCGACCGAATAGCTGATCCCTAGAGCTTTGAATTTTAAAGTCAAAGGACGGAAATAAAGTTAAATTACAAAACAGACTAATTGGGCAGAAGCACAAGGCAGAGAAACTGCTCTGCAAGAGGAGCATGATGGGGTTCTGTCTCCTTGGAGATCCGAGTTCTAATTCTACTTCAGGTTACAAGCTTAATATGAGCACCAGGAAGATTCACCTTATTTTCTTGATAAAAATAAGAATCTCAGTGCTTGTTAAAACCTTACTATTGGTCAAACCTTACTATCGGTCATGCACTGTACCGTGCTGAGTTAGAGAAAATAAGAGCACATTTAGACACAATCCCTGTCCTGCATAGGGATCACCATCTCAAAGGAAGGAGAACAGATATTCTAGCCCCATTTTACAGATGAGGAAAGCGAGGTCAGAGAAGAGAAGTGACTTTCCCAAGGACAAATAGCAGACAAGCAGCAGAATGGGGATTGGAACCCAGGTCTCCTGACTCCCAGTCCTGGGCTCTTGCCGCTAGGCTAAACTGCTTTTTAACAGTCACTCACTACTCTTTCAGAGAGGATTGATCCCTGATCTCCCAGGCAAAGACATAAAGTACTCATTTCTGTAGGTTGACACACCAGGGGTGTTTGATGGAAATTAACTAGATCTACCAGAGTGAAGTTGGTCAACACTGGAGCAGAAGAGGAAAACCTAGCTTTACCATATTCAGTCGAGGTAACAGTCCTCTTTATCCAAATGACAAGCACTTGATATTTGGTATGAGTATTTGACAACTGTCTTCCATACTTAGTCCCAAATACTTCATTCTAAATTTGCCATGTCTTACTTTGTCTCAGGGCAGGATTTTGTATTTTTCTTTTCAATGATATCCTATATAGGATTTCACCCTACATGCCTCTGAGGATTCTTGGTGAATATTATTAATTAAGAGCAGCAAAAAATAATGCAAGAAACAGGTTTGTAGAGAAAAGAGGGCAAAGGAAAGTAAGGAGTACAAGAAGAAAGAGAGCGAGAGAACGAGAGAGAGCGTGATTTTACAACAGTCTACTTCCTCCCAAAGCAATTTGCTGGAAAATAGGGCAGAGAACTACAAGAAAAGGGCATTACAGCAGGCAGGCAGAACACAAAGCCCAAAAAGCCTGGCTAATTGTGGCAGGCCCATCCAGGTTGAGGCTGATGTTAATGTTCTAAAGCAAAATTAAAAGTCCAATTGGCACTTGTAAAGCTGTCCAAGGTATGGTGCCGCAGGCTGAAGATTTATCAGTCCTATGAAGACTGAATTTTTTGAATGTCTCAAACCTAAAGATTAATGACCAGAGAGGAAGGAGTTTAACTAGGAGATGAAAGAGTTTTGTAAAAAGCAAACCCACAATTATGTTCAGTTCAGTCGCAAAACACGTGCTCTCCTGGAGTTGTGGTGGGTTTACCTACTTCTTTCCTTTTTTCAAGAGGACTGGCAAGGGAGGGAGCATTAGAATAATGTGATTTCCACATAGATCGGTGTTATCTTTCAGGATACCGGCAGCCTACTCTCCCATCTCGCCAGGTTGGAAGAATTGAGCTCCCTTGGCCCTGGAGATGCCACACAAGAGAAGTTAGTTTTCAAAGTGCAGAAAGAAAGGGGGCAAGAGGGGAACCTGGGGTCTTCTAGCCACGGAGGGAACATCATGAGGCTGGAAGGAGAGGGGGTTGGAGAGAGGGAGACAGATCACAGAGGCAGCAGCCAGAGATCTGCTTGTTGACATCTCCTGAGTAGGGGGCAGTGTGGCTTAGTGGAAAAAGCATGGGCTTGGGAGTCAGAGGACATGGCTTCTAATCCTGGCTCCGCCACTTATATGGTGTGTGACCTTGGGCAAGTAACTTAACTTCTCTGTTCCTCAGTTACCTCATCTGCAAAATGTGGATTAAATGTATGAGCCCCACGTGGGACAACTTGATTATCCTGTATCTACCCCAGTGTTTAGAATAGTGCTTGGCACATAGTAAGCACTTAACAAATACCATTATTATTATTATCATTATTATTATCAATCAATCAGTCAACCAATCACATTTATTGGGAACTGAATGTGTGCAGAGCAAAATAATAATAATAATGTTGGTATTTGTTAAGCGCTTACTATGTGCCAAGCACTGTTCTAAGTGCTGGGGTAGACACAGGGGAATCAGGTTGTCCCACGTGGGGCTCACAGTCTGCATCCCCATTTTACAGATGAGGTAACCGAGGCACCGAGAAGTTAAATGACTTGCCCAAAGTCACACAGCTGACAAGTGACCGAGCCGGGATTTGAACCCATGACCTCTGACTCCAAAGCCCATGCTCTTTCCACTGAGCCACGCTGTTTGGGAGAGTTCAATACAACAGAGTTAGCAGAGACATTCCCTGCCCTCGAAAAGCTTATAGTCTAGAGAAGGAGACAGACATGTTGCAGTGAGGGTACATATATAGTTTCACTGCAATTGAGAAGCAGCATGGCATAGTGGATAGAGCATGGGCCTGGGATTCAGAAGGTCAGGGGTTCTAATCCTGGCTCTGCCACTTGTCTGCTGTGTGACCTTGGGCAAGTCTTCACTCCTCTGTGCCTCAGTTACCTCATCTGGAAAATGGGGATGGAGGCTGTGAGCCCCATGTGGGACAGGGACTGTGTCCAACATGATTTGCTTAGTGCTTAGTACAGTGCTTAGTACAGTGCCTGACACACAGTAAGGACTTAATACCATTATTATTATTAATAAATTTGCCCAAATCATCTCACTGTTCTCCCAGAAACAGGGAATATCCCCAGACTATCACTACCCTCGACACCCAAATTTGCTGGCTACATGGCTACCTAAGCAGTCAATGGCATTTACTGAGTGCTTACTGTGTGTAGAGCACTGTACTAAGCACTTGGGAAAGTAAAATATGATAGAGTTGCCGACAAGGAGCTTACAGTCTACAGCAAAGGACCATGGTTTGCGAGAAGAGCAGTGTTGAACTGGACCCACTTGAGACCATGTGGCACTGAAAGGCAGAGTGTTCCAGTGAGTGGAAAGAGCACAGGCTTGGGAGTCAGGGTACTTACTAATAATAATTATCATTATTATGGTATTTATTAAGTGCTTATTATGTGCCAGGCCCTGTAATAGGTACAGTATATGCAGATTGGACATAGGCCCTGTCACACAGTCTAAGCTGGAGGGAGAAAGGGTATTGCATCCCCATTTGACAGATAAGGAAACTGAGGCACAGAGAAGTTAAGTGAGTTAAATGGAGCCAGGTGTTGGGTGGGTAGATGGGTGGCATAACGTGATGGAAAGGGGCCTGGGATTGGAGTCAGGAAACCTGGGTTCTTGTCTCAACTTCACCATCTGCTTACTCTAACCAGGGAACATTTGCGTAGTGTTTCAGGTTTTCTATCTGTAAAACGTGGAAGTCACTGCCTCTCATCCCAGCTTTCTGTTATTGTTTCTGGGTTAATGAGATTAAAATGCTTCTAATATGTTGAGTCTCTTGGTGGAAAGAGCAAGATTTCAGTTAGGATTATGGTGTCCTTCAGGCTCTTATACCAGTCTGGCATAAGGGTTAAAAGAAATGACAAGTCCATCCAAATTTTGGGATCCTTCTACACTAATAATTCACCTTTTAATCAGTTTTTTGCACTGTCTAGGAAATCAGAGCCACTATAGGGCAGTGCAATTGAGGAATGGAGAGGTGTAGCATGGGTTAGTGGAAAGAGCACAGGCCTGGGAGTCAGAAGGACATGGGTTCTAATCCTGACTCTGTCACTTACCTGCTGTGTGACCTTGGGCAAATCACTTAACTTCTCTGTGCCTCAGTTTCCTCATCTGGAAAATATGGATTTAGACTTTGAGCCCCATGTGGGACAGGGACCATCTCCGATCCAATTACCTTGTATCTGCCCCAGCGCTTAGAGCAGTGCCTGGCACATAGTAAGTACTTAACAAATGCGCAGTTATTGTTATCATTATTCTTATGTGGCCCCCAACTATGACAGGCAGTGTTTGACCACATATTGGTCCAACCAAGAGCCTAGCGAGACAGGAGTAGAGGGTCACATAGCTAAACTAAGAGGCAGCGGGAAAAGCTGCAACGCTTTAACTGAGCTTGGGACATTTGGGCACAATAATAATAATGTTGGTATTTGTTAAGCGCTTACTATGTGCCGAGCACTGTTCTAAGCGCTGGGGTAGACACAGGGGAATCAGGTTGTCCCACGTGGGGCTCACGGTCTTAATCCCCATTTTACAGATGCGGGAACTGAGGCACCAAGAAGTTAAGTGACTTGCCCAAAGTCATACAGCTGACAAGTGGCCGAGCCGGGATTCAAACCCGTGACCTGTGACTCCAAAGCCCGTGCTCTTTCCACTGAGCCACACTTATTACCCCAAGTGATCACATCTGGGTTGGAAACATGGGGAAGGACTCTCTTTTCAAGTCAGCCTCCCCAAACATTGAGCCACAGCCAATGGAATCTGCCTCTGGCTGCTGAAGGCCAATAGTAAAGTCACAGTAGTCAACGCTGAAGGGTGCTAGCCTTCCTTGCTGACTGCAGAGTTTAGGAGCAGGCAAGGAGTTAAAGGGGAGCAAGCTACTTTTTCCTCTGCCGCAGTAACATCTTAGCATACTTAGTGTAGCACTTCAGGATATTTAAAGGGCACATTCACTGTAATCTCAATGTAATGATTTGCAGAACCAAGTGTATTCATAAGAGCATAAGACTAGTACTTCTTTGCACAGTTTGCATAATTCCTCAGAATTTGACACAATGAAACTCTTCATTTGAAATAAATATGAAACAGGATCTGAAATGTCATGTAAGAAACACTTTTAATTTCTACACTGTCAAGGGGGGAAAAAAGGAAAAAATAGATATATAATTAAAGATGAAGGAAGGAAGCACACCTCTCAATTGACACCTTCCTCGGTACCTAAAAGTATCTGTTTTGATTCCGCAGCATAACATGACTTGGAGTTTGGCTGAAACACAAAATCTGATGTCCTCAGAAGAGGGCAGATGTGCACAATGGGGAAAGAGAGCAAGAATATGGAATGGCCCATTTCTATAAAGTAAGCTTCTCTTTGGAAAAAAATGTAAAGATTTGTAACTGCAACTCAAAACCAATTTCACTTCCCCCAAACTAACTTATCTTGTGCAGGGTCTCTAGGGCCAAGGGAGTCCAACTCTTCTAACATGGGGAGATGGGAGAGAAAGAAGCATGCACCCTGAAAGGTGATACAAGAGGAGACTCCAAAGAGAAAGATCATGGAGGATATTTTTTGAGAACATTAGACAATTTTAGTCATGGGCGGAGACATCCAGGAGCAGATGAGATCATTTCTGCTTTTCCAGTTTTCCATGCAGGCTAGGGTTCATTCGTTGATTACATGAATGGCGAAGACTGGGGGAAATGCCTGACTCAATTAGTGGATTCATTGCCTAGTTCATTATCCAGGAATGAAACCACGTTAGGATGTGATTTAGGGAAGAGCACATGGGATTGCTTACCATTCCAAAGGTATCGCCAGCCTTCCCCACCATATAATTGTGAGGAAAAAGCACTCTGCTCTAACGAGGCCAGATGGAATGATATAATAATAGGAATAATCAACATTTTATTTAGGATCAATCCTGTTAATAGAACCATATACCGTCTGGGTGTCATACATTACAGAGGATGTAAACATTGCAAGGGCCAGGGAGGCCCTCAATCCCAGCCACACCTCTAATAATAATAATAGTAATGATATTTGTTAAGCAATTACTATGGGCCAAGCACTCTACAAAGTGCTCGGGTAGATATAAGATAAATAAGTTGGACATGCCCCTGTCTTTCCTGGGGTTCACTATTTAAGGGGGAAGGAGAACAGGCATTGAATCCCCATTTTACAAAGGAGGAAACTGAGGCCCAGAAAAGTTAAGTAATTTATCCAAGATCACACAACAGGTAAGTGGTGGAGCTGGGATTAAAAAACAGGTCCCCTGACTCCTAGGACCTCTAACAGGAGATACTAAATCATCTCTGCAAGTTAATGTGGCTCAGTTTTCCCATCTGTAACATCTCTAGACCATAAACTCATTATGGACGGGGAATGTGTCCACTAATTCTGTTGTATTGCACTCTCCCAAGCTGTCCATCCCCTTACCCCCTCCTACCTCCCCTACTCTTCTCTCCTTCTACAGCCCAGCCTGCACACTCTGTTCCTCTGGTGCTAACCTCCTCACTGTGCCTCGTTCTCGCCTGTCCCACCGCCGACCCCGGCCCACGTCCTACCTCTGGCCTGGAATGCCCTCCCTCCTCACATCCACCAAACTAGCACACTTCCTTCCTTCAAAGCACTACTGAAAGCTCACCTCCTCCAGGAGGCCTTCCCAGACTGAGCCCTCCTTTTCCTTTGCTCCTCCTCCCCTCCCAATAGCCCCGACTCCCTCTCTTACTCTACCCCCCTCCCTGCTCCACAGCAGTTGTGTATATATGTACAGTTATTGTTCTATTCATTTTATTAATGATGTATATATCTCTATAATTCTATTTATTTATATCATTGCTACTGATGCCTGTCTATTTGTTTTGTTGTCTGTCTCCCCCCTTCTAGACTGTGAGCCCGTTGTTGGGTAGGGATTTTCTCTATTTGTTGCCGAATTGTACTTTCCAAGTGCTCAGTACAGTGCTTTGCACACAGTAAGTGGTCAATAAATATTATTGAATGAATGAATGACTTAGTATAGTGCTCTGCACATAGTACACGCTCAATAAACACGATTGATTGATAAGGGTTCTGTCTATTCTTATTTGGCTCTAATGCACTGTGAGACTCCAAGTAAGTAAAATGGAAGATACTTTGCTGCTCTTCCATGCTTTTCTTTCTCCCCATCCAGAAAGATCCCTACCCTGGATTCAAGATAGAGGAGAAGCTACCCAAGAAACATTTGAAAAGAGGATACGTTTGGAAGGGATGAGTGGTGGTTTAGGATACGAGAGTAACGCAAGGAATTACCAGACTTCCAGAAGTTCTCCAAATTACTAGTTATGGCCTATAGGAGAGTCAGTGCTTCTAGAAAAAGGGGACCCCACCTACTTATGAACACAAACAAATCTAATAAGGCAGTTATCTATCATGCCTTGATCTAAAGTCAAGGTTTCATTAGTAAAGTTCTTTGAGATTTCCAGCTGGATAATATTATTTAATAACACTTTTTACTTGTTTGTTTTTGATGGTATTTAAGTGCTTACCATGTGCCAGGCACAGTACTAAGCATTGGGGGAGATACATGATAATAAGATTGGACACAGTCCCTGTCCCACACAGGGCTCACAATCTTAATCTCCATTTTACAGATGAGGTAACTGACACACAGAGAAGAATAATAATGATGGTATTTGTTAAACGCTTACTATATGCCAAACACTGTTCTAAGCGCTGGGGTAGATACAAGGTTATCAGGTTATCCCACGTGGGGCTCACAGTCTTAATCTCCATTTTACAGATGAGGTAACTTGAGGCAGATGAGGTAACTTGAGGCACAGAGAAGTTAAGTTCTTTGCCCAAGGTCACACAGCAGACAGTGGGGGAAACAGGATTAGAACCCAGGTCCTTCTTACTCCCAGACCTGTGCTCTATCCACTAGGCCATGTTGCTTCTCTTGTCTTCTTTGCTCAAGGTCCTAGAGCCCTTCGACAAGGAAAGGTTAACTATGAAACTGGGCCTGGCCTGGTGAGGGTAACAGGAAGGCTTTCCAGAAGCCAGACTCATCTGTTTAAATCATCGCTGGCTAAAGGCCAATGAATAGAAAAGCGTAAACAGTGCCATACTAAACAGCCCTGTTTTCTCTTTCTAACAGTGACGGAACCAAGTATGGTTTGAATACCAGCATGATAATTCCCCTACATGATAGCCAACGTCTTGGTTCCAGATACACCATCTAACATCCCTAACTTGTCCCCTCCAATAACCCGCCATGAACATATTATAGTTCATGAATAGCCCTAACTTTAAATATCCCTCTCTTCAAAGCCTGCCTGAAAAACCACCTCCTCCAACAGGCATTCCAAGGTTTGGCTCCACCTTCTCAGTCCTGTCAGTCCAACAACTTCCCTTTACACTAATGTTTAAGGCACCTGTCCTTAACCCTTACCTTGATGTGTTAATTACTTATTCATGTTACTATAGGCCTATCAGCAGTTTTAAGACTGTTCTTTCTCCTGCTCCCACTATTTGTAAACAATTGGTGTCTGCCTGTCTCCACTAACTTGATGGTAAGCATCTTTAGGGAAGGGACCATGTTGCTAACACAGTTGTGCTCTCCCAAGTGTACAATACAGGGCTCTGCACACAATAGGTGCTCAATAAATAATATTGATTGATGGATGGTTAGATTGAACAGAAAAGTAAATCCCAAGTCCCTTGGAAAATGTCAAGTCTTTCATGAGCTACTGTCCTCATGGGTTTTCCCTCAGCCCCTATTTCTTTGGTTGTAGGATATGTCTCAAGTGATGGCACCTCTTTATATTCATGGGCACTATCAACGGACACAGTCATGTACTCTGGGCCTTATGGAGTTGGCAGCCCACTGGAACAGATGGGTAAGAGGGGTGTGCTTGTGTGTGTGTGTGTGTGTGTGAGAGAGAGAGAGAGAGAGAGAGAGAGAAAGAAAGAATGAAAGAGTCTGTGGAATCTCTTTCCCTGGAGATTTTTAAGAACAGGAAAATGATCTTTGGGATGAGTTGGTGCAATCCTACTTGGAGTCAGGGGGGCTGATGGAAGGCCTGACCAACCCAAGCTTCCATGATTCTGCCCTTGCCCTACCTGGTACAGCCTTATTCATAAAGGCAATTCCACTAAATCATTTCCAAACCAGTTCCCTTCCTTCTTCTAAATCCCCTCATGCCTCAATAAAACCTCCTTCCCCCTCCTCCCAAAATAAAAAAATAAAACCCCAAAATAACTGATCACTGAAAACTAGAATGCAAAAGTTAAAGGACAAAACACAGGGTATTATTTAAAGTCAGACTTAATCCCTTTGAGGCTGGCCCTTTATAGCTTCTTGTTCAGTCACCATTTACAGAATCGCTATTCAGAACTGGGTCTGGCACCCAGAACACAAAGGGGAGTTCAGGAATGAATTACCCCAGAATGCTCAGTCGTCATAGGGAGATTAAAAATGCACGTTTGTTTTACATATATATTATTCAAGTGTTGACTGCTGCTTGTTCCTTCATCTCCACTCCCCTCTTCCCCCTTCTGGAGAAGAGGAGGAAAAAAAATGACAGATGCAATATGTTGCAAAATGAGATAATTATATACCAGCCACATGGGGAGATTAGATTGGTAAGAGATTTCAATGCAAGAATATTTAATAAAAATGAGACACAGGTACATGAGAATGTGCACAGCAAAAGGTCATCATCATCATCTTGAGATTATGAAACAAAATGCTTATGACCTAGCCAGACTCTGATGCTTTTTGCAGTAATTCTATGGTTATTGCAAAGGCAAGTAATCAGATTATTTTGAACATTAAATTCAGAGTTGCACAAAGACACATATAAACACACACCAAGGGAGAGAAAAAACATCGCCAACCCATGCTAAATTAAACCAGCTAAAAACCAGGGAATTCAGAGTTATGACAGCAGCTCCATTTTTAATTCACTTCAATTTATTATGTCTGGCATGATGAAATTTGTGGTTTTCCCTCCGAATTCAAAAGTCCACTGGTTCAGCAGGATAGGATCAATCAATCAATCAATCAACCAGCGGTATTTATTGGGCAGCAGTGTGCAGAGCACTATATTAAGATTTCGGGAAAATTTAATAGAACCGGGAGACATGATCCCTGCCCTGAAGGAGTTTACAATCTAGAGGGGAAGATGGACCTAAAATGAATTACAGGCAAGGGAAGCAACTGACTATAAGACTAGATTTTCCCCCTCTAGAGTGTAAACTCTCTGTGGGCAAGGATTGTGCCTACCAACTAACTCCATTCAATTGTACTTATTGAGTGCTTACTATGTGCAGAGCACTGTACTAAGCGCTTGTAAATTGCTCTGCACACAGTATGCCTTCAATAAATACAATTGATTAATTGACTGATTGCTGTGGGGATAGGGTTTGGGTGAGAAGCTAAATGGTTAGGAGTCACAGATTCAAGTACATTGGTGACGCAGCAAGGTGGGTAGGAAGGATAGGTTCTCTCTCCAATCTAAGCTTCTAGATTCTTCCTGGGCAAGATAGGATTATTTTAATGCAAATCCTTAACCTGAGTTTACAAAAAATCTTTTATTTAGTTATTTGTTTTGAAAAGATCCTGAAAAAGGAAGAAAAATAAAGAGGCCTTACATGGTAGGAGAAAATGCCAGACGCAAGACGGCCTGACTTCTTCAAAGAATTTGATGGTACAAACGAGAAGGGACCAATTTTGCTGTGATTAAAGGAACTGCTGTAGCAGTCAACTAGGTAAATAGCATGTCAAGTAATTTATTTTGAGACTCAAGTTACTTACTTCATCCTCCTATTGGTTAACACTGAGGGGGAGGGGCTGTATGAAGAGCTGGGTCCTCAGAGCTGTTGCCCTGGTTGTCTGGAAGAATGCATGCTTCGCTGCAAGCCTCACAATTGCTGAGACATGCTCAGTAAAAATTTGCTATGGCTGCTTTTCAAGTTTGTTTTTTCCCATTTTGATGAAGATGCACTTTTTTCAGAGTTCACTCCAGGCTTCTGCGTATGGCACCCAAATCCCCACCCAAACAATCAAATTCTGGACAAACCTGACTTCTTGGATCCATTATCTCAATCACGCCATCGCTTCAGCCACTTCAGAATTCTTATACCGTTATCTGTTTATTCCTTATAGATTTGTATACCCATTTTGTTAATGGAAGCTAGGGGCCAAAAAGCAAGAGAGAGGGAAGGGGAAGGGGGCTAGAGAGGGACAGAAGACTGAAAGAGGTAAACAGCCGAGGAGTGGGGGAGGAGTGGGGGCAGAAGATGGAAAGAGATAGACAGAGAGAGGGGTACAGAGAGGGAGAAAAGGACAGAACGAGTAAGACAGTGGGAGATCTGGAAAGAGAGGAAGAGACAGACCGGATCCTACTTTAGGCTCGTGGTGGCGGAGGTCCCAAGCAGTCCTGGTGGCAGTGGCCCAGCAGCAAGGAGGTGGGGAGAAGAGAGAAGAGATGGTAGGGACTCAGGCTCACTCAACTGCTGTTTCCTGCACCACGGGCGACACTGGGGTCGTGGCTGCAGGGCAGAAGCCGTTAGCTGGCACTGACTGCTGTGGCGGCTGCCCATAACTAGAAATATATCCTGCCAGCCATGCTAGAAACTTTCAAGAAACAGCCCAAGAAGACTCACACCGTTAGGGTGGGTGCTTCTGTCAACCAATCAATCATTCAGTGATATTTCTTAAGTGATTACTATGTGCTCGGGAGAGTATAAAACCACAAAATTAGCAGACTTGTTCCCTGCTCATAACAAGCTTATGGTTTAGAGGAGGAAACACACATTAATTTGAAAGTCCTACGTCATCCCTGTCACCGGAGAATCAGAGAAGGCAGAGACAGGGGAGGCTCTCCTGCTCTCCTCCATCTTCCTGCTGATTAAGCTGCCACTACTGTGGCTAATGAATTCCTTCCCACCACCCCAGAAGGCCCCTCTCAGGATCGCACCTGGAGAGTTTCCAGTACTCTACCAGTTTCTGCTATGGGAGGGAGAGTCAAGCAGGCATTTCCCTTCCTGCCTTGGGCAGTGGCTAGTGAGTGGAAGGCCATCTGCTCCAAGACAAAACTCACCTGTGCTGGGCAGCAGCGGCATGGGAGAGAGTGGAGGGTAGAGACTCAAATTTACTGCACTGAAGAAGGCAATGGTAAACCACTTCTGTATTTTTACAAAGAAAATTCTTTGGATACACCACCAGAACAACTGCAGATGGAGAGTCGGGTGTTCTGGGAGAGATGTGTCCATGGAGTCGCTAAGGGTCAGAAACGACTCGACAGCATAAGACAGGACAAGACCCTGGCAGGATATTATCCTTCAAATGATCCTGCCAGAGGCCTTTCACAGATGGGACAAAACCCAGAAAACATAGCCATATTGTCTAATGTGAGAAACCTGACCATTTTACACAAGTGTAAAATTATGAAATATGTCTCCTGGTCCTCCCCATTTCAACTATAAACTCTGCGAGGGCTGGTATTGCAACTTTTACTTTCGGTACGTTCCCCAAGTTCTTAATGCTGATGGAGTCTCCCATTAGCAGGGATAGTATTCACTGAACTCTTAATGTGTGCAGAAAACTGTATGAAAGCCCTGGGAAAGAATACACAGATGGGAATTAGACACAGTTCCTGTCCCTTGGGGGGATTCACAATCTGAAAATAAAAATGGGGAGAGGAGCTAGTATCAGACACATAAGGAGAGATGAAACAAAAGACAAAAAACATCAGCAAAGACAGCTGCACGTAGAACCTGAGACTTCAGTATTGATAGCTTGCACAAAGGAATTGATTCTAGTGCTTTTGGTTTGCCCTGCCAGTGTCGTTACCACTGGGACATGGAGGGCAGTGAGCGAGTAGGGTTGTAACACAGCACAACATACAGTTGCGACGTATGCCCACATCAACCCGCTGTAGGCAGAACTGGGACTCGAAGTCACATCTCCTGATTCCCAGGGCAGTGCTCTTGCCAAAGGACAAGCAGCAGTGTTAAGGATCTAGTACAGTGCTCTGCACATAGTAGATGCTCAGTAAGTACCTCTGAAGGTGATAAAATCCCAAATGCACACCATACACCTGAGTAAACTGCTGCCACACATGCTAGAGAATCCTGAATATTCTTAGGAGTAACAAGCAGTCAATCAATGGGATTTACTAAATGCCTACTGCCTGTACTAAATCATTGCCCTGTAGTACAATAGAATTAGTAGGTGGTGCTCCCTGCCTTCAAGGAGTTTACAATCCAACTGCTGAGAAGTCTGTCAGCACCCGGACAGAGAAAACTCTAAGGGAAACCACTCCGCCACTGACATGACACAAAGAAGATTGACTTTGAATGACCCAAGGAAAAAACGAGAGTCAACTATCATTTGCTTATCAGAAAATAGAGTGGGGTTCAAAGAGTGGAAGAAAAAAGAGAAAAAAACTAAGGGAGAGAGTGAGACGTCATTCAGAGAACACTGATCTTCTAAAAATACTTTATTAATATGCTGGAAGCTCTTTCCATGGGCACTTTCTTCTGAAGACACCTGCTGTGGGATCTTGGGCAAGTCACTTGACTTCCCTGTGCCTCAGTTCCCTCATCTGCAAGATGGGAATTCAATACTTGTCCTTCATATTTAGATTATGAGCCCCATGTGGGCCCCGATTATCTTGTATTCACCCCAGTACTTAGTATAGTGCTTGGCATATAGTAAGGACTTAACAAATACCACAAAAAATATACTTGTTTGAGCAAGGAAACTGCATGACAAAAAAGTTTGGTTGATTTTAAAAAGTGGGAAACAAGATTGCCTTTCAAGGAACAAAATGAATTAGTATGCACCAAAGGAGGAATGCCTGCACAATCCTCTCAAAGTCAGATGGAAAAATTATTAATTCAAACAAACCTAAGACTTATTAATCCATAGCCATCAGAGAAAGGCAAACCTAATTTATAAACCTGTTTAAATGCATCCTGTAGATCAAATACCAATGATATTTCTTCATTGTTACCAGCAGAAACTTCACCTCCCCAGAAAATAACACGTGTTAATGAATAAAATAGAAAGACATATGGAGTCTTGGCTTCCTCCTCAATCCTCATGCAGTGGATTGATTCTGCTCCGAGGACTTCAAACGCACAATTCTGTTTTTTTCCGGACCCCTAAGGAGATGCCCACTTTTACACCGGTTATATATAGACTGGGCCAACAGGAACCCTTTCCCTATGTCCAGTGACTGCATTCTGTCTGGACAGAGTTAGCAGCCAGTGACACCATGAACATAGCAATTCTGGTGTTCAAAATTGATTAACTAAGGCAATGGGATCCTTCCTGGCTTTCACTGCTCAAGGCCTCTCCTCTCCTTTTCCTTTTCTGTTACCATTCTCTTCCCCCTCTCCTGCTTCTTCTCCTACCTCTCTGACTGTTCCTTCTCAATCTCATTCACTGACTCTTCCATTCTTCATCCCCTATATCCGTGTGTCCCTAAAGGCTCTGATATGAAGCCTTAGGTTTTTCTTGTTCACTCTCTTGGGAAGCTCATCTGCTTGCATGGCTTCAGGATAGGGATGGTGTCTACTAACTCTGTTATACTGGACTCTCCTAAGTGCTTAGTACATTGCTCTGCACACAGTAAGTGTTCAATGAATACCATTGATTGATGGATTGATTCAACTACCACCTCTATGTGGATGACTTCCTAATCTGTTTTACCATCCCCAACCTCTTTCCTGTGATACCATCTTACATTTCCCCTTCCCTCCAGGACATCTCCAGGTGGATATACTTCTGGCACCTTAGAGGGAATATGTTTAAAACTGAACGCTTCATCTTCCTCTAGACTGAAAGCTCCTTGTGGGCAGGGAATTTGTCTACCAACTCTGTTATACTGTACTCTCCCAAGTGCTTAATTCAGTGCTCTGCACACAGTAAAGCACTCAAGAAATACCACTGATTGATAAATACGATGAATTGATTCCATTCTAAACCTTCCTCCCCCCCACACCTTCTTACCAACTTCCTTACCTCTGTCAACACCACCACCACCCCTCCAGTCCCTGAAGCCTGCAAATTTAATGACATCTTTTAGCTTTTTGCTAAATTCTGCCAGTTGTTCCTTCACAATATGTCCTGCCTCTGTCCCTTCCTTTCCCACCAAATGGCAACCACCCTGATTCAAACTCTCTTTAATCTCTCAAATTGAATAACTGGATCTGCCTTCTTACAGGTCTTCCTACCTCCAATCTCTCCCATATTCAGCCTCTACTACTCTCCATAGCTCAGGTCATCTTTCTCCAGTGTCATTCTTCTCACAGCTCTCCCTTCTTCACAAAACTTCAATGCATACCCATTTTTCTCCATATCCGGCAAAAACTCCAGACTATTGCTTCAATGTTCTCCGCCGGTTCTCCTTCTTCATCATCTGCCCTCTTCAACTGCTAAGCCTCAGTCTGTTCTCCATGTTTCTCCCAAGTTCACCTTCTCACTGTCCATCATTTTCAACTCGTCTACCTCCAGTCCCTTGTGCATGACCTCCCTGCTGCCTGGAAATCCCTCGCCCTCCAAATCCACCAGAACACCACAGCTCAAGTCACCTTCAAAGTATTTCTGAAATCCCAATTTCTCCAGGAAGCAGTCCTTGATTAATTTCCTTCTCCCTGGATCATATCTTCCCAACTACCACCTCAACATTTATGTCAGGAGTGGCTAAGCCTCATGAACTGAAGAGCCACAAACAACATAAAATGGCTGAATGTTGCAAATCCAAAAACCTTCCTCTAATCGGAACATCAAGCAAGAGATCCGGGGAAAAGGAGGAGGGAGTGGAGGTGTGGCGGTGAGAGGCAGAGACTGAGTGTTTCGGGGAATTGAAAGGGAGTAGTGTTGTGAGCAAGAGACAGCCAGACAGGCATGGGGACAGACGCCCTACCGCTCTCTGGCATGGGCCCATGTGAGCTGGGATGCCGCTACCACCAAAAGAGCTGTTGCAGTGGCATTCTGCAGCTGACTGTGATGGTGAAATCATAAATAATATTCTGTGAACTACATAGCAAGTGAAGAAGAGACACATGTGGCACACAAGCTGCTGTTTGGCCACTCCTGGTCTAGATGATTCCTGGGGTTGCCCTCTCCCGACTCTTAAGTCAGGGTCCATCCTGATCTCACTGATTATGAACTCTCTCTTATAATAATTATAATAATTGTGGTATTTGTTAAGTGCTTATTATATGCCAGACACTGTACTAAGACTGGGATGGATACAGCAGATCGGGTTGGACACAGTCCATGTCCCACATGGGATTCGCAGTCTTTATCTCCATTTTACAAATGAGGTAACTGAGACCCAGAGAAGTGAAGTGACTTACCCAAGGTCACACAACAAATGAGTGGCAGATCTGGGATTAGAACCCAGGTCCTTCTGACTCCCAGGCCTGTGCTCTATCCACTAGGCAACACTGCTTCTGAAAGGAGTTGTCCCTGAGGGAACCAGAGGAACAGTATCCCACAGGGGTAGACCCCATGCAAGAAACCTCCTGCTGCTGTTTGTAGATTGCACCCCTTCATTAATGTTGATAATTGAGGGCCAACCATCCACCTATATCACTCCCTCTTTTACCTTTTCATTATGTGTGTGTGTTCGTGTGTAGGGGCGTGGGGCACAAATAACCCAGAGAGTCAAACTTTCAAATTTTGAAGGCAGGTGGTACTCTAGGAAAACTAGTTACGGAATTATTTGGAAAGGGAAAAAGTATGAAAATCCTGATTTTTTAAATGGTATTTGCTAAGCGCTTACTACGTGTCAAGCACTATTGTAAGTGCTTGAGTAGATATGAGTTGATCAATATACTTGAATTTATAACCAATGCGGACATCACTTCATACCAGTATCATAAAAACCCAACTTGCTTTTAATAAGCATGTTTCTCTCTATTAAATTAACAGGACTGTTGGTACTAATGAAACTGCACAAAACCAAGTCCTCAGAACTACATTAAATACAAAGTTAATACCCAGGGAAGGGGGAGGGGATGCTGGGCATATATCCTCCAGAGACCACCTTGGGGATTAGAACAGAGCTTGGCACATAGTAAGTGCTTAACAATTACCATAATTATTATTATTTTTTATAAAAGACACGATTCCTGCCAAGGGAATCATGAGAAGCAGCATGGTCTAGTGTAAAGAGCATGGGCCTGGGAGTCAGAGGACCTGGGTTCTAATCCCAGCTCTGCTACTTGCCTGCTGGGTGACCTTGGGCAAGTCACTTAACTTCTCTGTGCCTCAGTTACTTCATCTGTAAAATGGGGATTAAGTGCCCACTCCTGGTCTAGATGATTCCTGGATTGCCCTCTCCCGACTCTTAAGTCAGGGTCCATCCTGATCTCACTGATTATGAACTCCCATGTGGGAGAGGGACTGTATCCAACCTGATTATCTTGTATCTACACCAGTGCTTTTACAGTGCCTGGCACATAGTAAGTGCCTGATGAATACCATTAAAATAAAGGGGAGGCTTACAATCAAATGGAGGTCTTGCACCTACAGACTGTAAGCTCATTTTGGGCAGGTAATGTGACTATCACTCTGTTGTACTGTACTCTCCCAAGCTTTTAATACAATGCTCTGCACAAAATAAGCACTCAGCAAACACCATTGATTGGTTATATCCATAAATTATTTACTTATATTAACATCTGTCTCCCCTTGTAGACTGCAAGATTGGTGTGGACAAGGAGTGTGTCTACCAACTCTGTTGTATTATGCTCTCCCAAGTGTTTAGTATACCGTGCTCTGCACTGTAAATGCTCAGTAAATGCTCAATAAATGCCATTAGTAGATTGATTGCATGGTAAAATATTGGCTGAGCCTCCCAAAAGCATTTTGATGTTGGGACTGGACCAGATCCTGATTAAAAATGCAAAAGCTCATGGAACTGGCACTTATCTTTGAAGTGTGAGACTGCTTCCCCCAGGCTCCAGGAGTCCTTGGCTTCACAAATCCATTCTGCCCTCCAATTGTGCAGAAAGGGTTGATTTATCTCCCTCCTTAAATAACCAGTATCACGGTCATCTACAGCGAACATGTCTACCATCTCTGTTACATTGTACTGTCCCAAGAGTTTTTAGTACAGTGATCTGCACAGAGTTAGTTCTCAATAGATACGACTGATTGATCGAATCCTTTCTGAAGTTCTTGGGTGACCCAGTTTGGAATAACGTGAAATGTTTTAGTGTCAGCAGGGTAGATCACATGAAGAGTTCACCCATGCCTGGAATCGGTACAGCAACTGGAGTCAGCGGCTAAGCTCACTTACTTACACTAGCCCCTAAATCCAAATGCTCGATGCCCCCAGGGAGGCTCTGGAATGCAAATGCCATAAATGGAAGCTGAGTAGGGAAGGTTATTTGCAAGTTCAAGGCTGTCCTGAGGTCTGTAGTATAGACTTCCCCTAGGAGCTTGGGAACTCTGCAGCGAGAGCTATCTTTCAAAATGGGGCTTTAGCTTTTTTCCAGTTTTTAATTTAAATTCAAACTGAGTAAAGGAGATTAGCTCTTATACAGTAATCATAATCCTATTTTAGCCGATAAGCTCCTGGAGGGCAGGTTCTGTATCTGCTGACGTAGCCTAGTGGAAAGAGCACAGCATGGGGAATAAGGAGACCTGAGTTCTAATCCCGGCTCTGCAACCTGCCTGCTGTGTGACCCTGGGCAAGTCACATGTCTTCACTATGCCTTAGTTCCCTCCTCTCCAAATGGGGATTCAATACCTGTTCTCCCTCCTACTTAAGTTTCCTCATTTTTAAATGGTATTTGTTAAGCACTCACTTTGTGTCAAGCACTGTTCTAAGTCCTGGGGTAGATATAAGTTAATCAGGTTGGCCACAGTCCCTGTAGGACTCAATAGTCTAAGTAGGAGGGAGAACATGTATTTAAGCCCCATTTTACAGTTGGGAAACCCGAGGCACAGAGAAGCTCCAGTGACTGCTCATCAAACAAAAACTCCTCACTATTGGCTTTAAAGCACTCAATCACCTTGCCGCCTCCTACCTCACCTCGCCACTCTCCTACTACAGCCCAGCCCACTTTTTTCACTCCTCTAATGCTAACCTTCTCACTGTACTTGGATCTCATCTATCTCACCTGCAACTTATTTCCCACATCCTGCCTCCGGCCTGGAATGCCCCCCCTCCTCATATCCAACAGACAACTATTCTCCCCGCCTTCAAAGCTTTATTGAAGGCACATCTTCTCCAAAAGGCTTTCCCTGAGTAAGCCCTCCTTTCCTCTTCTCTCACGCCCTTCTGTGTTGCCCTGACTTACTCCCTTTATTTTTCCTGCCCCCTCCCAGCCCCACAGCACTTATGCACATATCTGTAATTCATTTATTTATATTAATGCCTGTTTCTCCCTTTAAACTGTAACCTTGTTGTGGGCAGGGAATGTGTCTTTATTATCATATTGTACACTCCCATGCGCTTAGTACAGTGGTCTGCACACAGTAAGTGCTCAATAAATACGAATGAATGAATGAATGAATGAATGAATGAATGAATGAATGAACTTACCCAAGATCACACAGCAAGCAACTGGCAGAGCCGGGATAAGAACTCAGGTCCTTTGACTCCCAGTCCCCTGCTCGTTCCACTAAGCTATGCTGCTACTCGGTAAATTGGGAATAAATACCTGCTGTTTCTCTCCTATAGACTATGAACCTCATGTGGGACAGGGACTGTGTTTTATCTAACTATCCTGTATGTACCCCAATATTTGGTCCATAGTAAGAACTTAAATACCACTGTGATTATTATTCTTAGACTGTGGGACAGGGACTGTGCCCTAACTGATTATCTCTTTTATTCATTCATTCAAATTATTTACTGAGGGCTTACTGTGTGCAGAGCACTGTACCAAGCACTTGGGCGAGTACAATGCAATAAACAGACACATTCCCTGCCCACAACAAGCTTACAGTCTAGAGGACCTTTAGATGTTTCCGCCCGGTTGCGAACCGTGGACCTTTCACCTGCGAGGGGAACGTGATAACCACTACACTATGGAAACACTATGGGTCTCTTGTATCTAGCCCTTTTTAAAATGGTATTTGTTAGGCGCTTATTATGTGCCAGGAAATTTACTGAGTGCTAGAGTAGGTACAAGCTAATCAGGTTGTCCCACATGGGGCTCACAAGTCATCCCTATTTTACAGATGAGGTAACTGAGGCACAGAGAAGTTAAGTCATTTGCCCAAGGTCACACAGCAGACAAGTGGCAAGCCGGGATTAGAACACAGATCCTTTCGACTTCCAGGCTCGTGCTCTCTCCGCTAGGCGACGCTGCTTCTTTTTACTAAGCCTAGTGCTTAGTAAAATGTTTAGCATATAGTAGGTACTTCAAAAAATACAATAATTATTATTGAACTTGTTTTGTATAGAGCCTTACCCAGGACCTTGTCAATCAATCAATAATAATGTTGGTATTTGTTAAGCGTTTACTATGTGCAGAGCACTGTTCTAAGCACTGGGGGAGATACAGGATCATCAGGTTGTCCCACATGAGGCTCACAGTTAATCCCCATTTTATAGATGAGGTAACTGAGGCACAGAGAAGTTAAGCGACTTGCCCACAGTCACACAGCTGACAAGTGGCAGAGCTGGGAGTCGAACCCATGACCTCTGACTCCGAAGCCCAGGCTCTTTCATTCATTCATTCATTCATTCATTCAATAGTATTTATTGAGCGCTTACTATGTGCAGAGCACTGTACTAAGCGCTTGGGATGAACAAGTCGGCAACAGATAGAGACAGTCCCTGCCGTTTGACGGGCTTACGGTCTAATCGGGGGAGATGGACAGACAAGAACAATGGCAATAAATAGAGTCAAGGGGAAGAACATCTCATAAAAACAATGGCAACTAAATAGAATCAAGGCGATGTACAATTCATTAACAAAATAAATAGGGTAATGGAAACATATACAGTTGAGCGGACGAGTACAGTGCTGCGGGGATGGGAAGGGAGAGGTGGAGGAGCAGAGGGAAAAGGGGAAAAAGAGGGTTTAGCTAGCTGCGGAGAGGTAAAGGGGGGGTGGCAGAGGGAGTAGAGGGAGAAGAGGAGCTCAGTCTGGGAACGCCTCTTGGAGGAGGTGAGTTTTAAGTAGGGTTTTGAAGAGGGGAAGAGAATCAGTTTGGCGGAGGTGAGGAGGGAGGGCGTTCCAGGACCGCGGGAGGACGTGGCCCAGGTGTTGACGGCGGGATAGGCGAGACCGAGGGACGGTGAGGAGGTGGGTGGCAGAGGAGCAGAGCGTGCGGGGTGGGTGGTAGAAAGAGAGGAGGGAGGAGAGGTAGGAAGGGGCAAGGTGACGGAGAGCCTTGAAGCCTAGAAGCAGCATGGCTCAGTGGAAAGAGCACGGGCTTTGGAGTCAGGGCTCATGAGTTCGAATCCCAGCTCTGCCACTTGTCGGCTGTGTGACTGTGGGCAAGTCACTTAACTTCTCTGTGCCTCAGTTGCCTCATCTGTAAAATGGGGATTAAGACTGTGAGCCCCATGTGGGACAACCTGATTCCCCTATGTCTACCCCAGCGCTTAGAACAGTGCTCGGCACATAGCGCTTAACAAATACCAACATTATTATTATTATTAGAGTGAGGAGTTTTTGTTTGGAGCGGAGGTTGATAGGCAACCACTAGAGTTGTTTAAGAAGGGGAGTGACACACCCAGATCGTTTCTGCAGGAAGATGAGCCGGGCAGCGTAGTGAAGAATAGACTGGAGCGGGGCGAGAGAGGAGGAAGGGAGGTCAGAGAGAAGATTGACACAGTAGTCTAGCCAGGATATAACGAGAGCCTGTAGCAGTAAGGTAGCCGTTTGGGTGGAGAGGAAAGGGCAGATCTTGGCGATATTGTAGAGGTGAAACCGGCAGGTCTTGGTAATGGATAGGATGTGTGGGGTGAACGAGAGAGACGAGTCAAGGATGACACCGAGATTGCGGGCCTGAGAGACGGGAAGGATGGTCGTGCCATCCACGGTGATAGAGAAGTCTGGGAGAGGACCGGGTTTGGGAGGGAAGATGAGGAGCTCAGTCTTGCTCATGTTGAGTTTTAGGTGGCGGGCCGACATCCAGGTGGAGACGTCCCGGAGGCAGGAGGAGATGCAAGCCTGAAGGGAGGGGGAGAGGACGGGGCGGAAATGTAGATCTGCGTGTCATCTGCATAGAGATGGTAGTCAAAGCCTTGAGAGTGAATGAGTTCACCGAGGGAGTGAGTGTAAATGGAGAACAGAAGAGGGCCAAGAACTGACCCTTGAGGAACTCCAACAGTTAAAGGATGGGAGGGGGAGGAGGCTCCAGCGAAGGAGACCGAGAATGACCGGCCACTGAGCCACGCTGCTTCCCAATCAATCAAACAATAGTAGATTGATCGCACAATAAAATGTTGGTTGAACCTCCCAAAAGCATTTTGATTCTGGGGCTGGACACAGACCACTGAGCACTTTTTGTGTGCAAAACTTGGATTTGTACCCTTCATTCACCCCTCCCTCAACCGCAAAGCATTTAAGGTACATAGCTGTAATTTATTTCTTTATATTAATGTCTATTTCCCCCTCTAGACTGAAAGCTCATTCTGGGCAGGGAACATGTCTGATACTTCTGTTGTATTGTACTCTCCCAACTGCTTAGTACAGTGCTCTGCATATAGTAAAGCACTCCATAAATAAGGTTGATTCATCAACTGACTGAAAGCAAAATACTCTAAGCACTTGGGAGAGCTGTGAGACAAGATCCCCGCCCTCAAGAAATTTACAATTTAGCAGGGGAAATAGACATTAAAATAAATTAGAGGTAAGGGGAAGCAATAAATTAGAGGGAAGGGGAAGTTTAAAGATAATAGATTGCAAACTCTTTGCGGGCAGGGATAATATTGTACTCTCCCAAGCACTTAGAACACTGCAGAGCAATCAATCAGTCAGTTATATTCATTTAGCCCTTACTCTAGGTGGAACCCTGTGCTAAGCTCTTAGGAGAGTACCATATAACAGAATTGGTAGACAATGTTCCCTGGGCACAAGGAGCTTACAGTCTGCACACACCGTGATTGACTGATCGATACGCACATGAGTGCTTTGGAGGGAGTGAGTACTCAGGTGCTTAGGTGACACAAAAGTCCTGGAGTGGAGAGATGAGTGATCAATCAGGGAAGGCCTCCTTCAGGAGATGTGATTTTAGAAGGGCTTTCAGGAAAAGAAGAGTAGTGTTCCTCTGGCCTTGAAGGGGGAGGAGGTTTCCAGTAGAAGGGAAGGCGGGAACAAGAAGTGGATGGTGAGAGAGATGTTGATATATTTGTTAAGTGCTTACTATGTGCAGAGCACTGTTCTAAGCACTGGGGGAGATACAGGGTAATCAGGTTGTCCCATGTGGGACTCACAGTCTTAATCCCCATTTTACAGATGAGGTAACTGAGGCACAGACAAGTTAAGTGACTTGCCCACAGTCACACAGCTGACAAGTGGCAGAGCCGGGATTCGAACCCATGACCTCGACTCCCAAGCCCAGGCTCTTTCCATTGAGCCATGCTGCTTCTCAGCCATCTAGGCATATACAACTGAATAGGTTGGCTTGGGAGGAGGGAAGAGTTCAAGTGGGAGAGGAGAGGAGAAGCAGCAGGGAGAAGGGAGAGAGTCTTTAAACAATCAATCATTGGGACTTATTGATTGATAGGTGGCTGCCCATCCAAGGCCACATGCAGTGGTTTAACGTGGGAGAAAACCCAGTCCACCAGCCCTGATTGGTCGTTGCAATTTGAAGCTATATTTCCTCCCAGATGGAAAACAGGAAGCTCCAGATCCTTAAGCTTCATCTTTGGGAAACTCCAACCTAAAGGCCACACGTGAGGTATACATCTAGTATGCCTCACCATGTATTCCTCATGCCTGTACGCCTCACATCTAGAACACACATTCCTCCCACAAAACTGCTCTCCAAATGAATATAAAGAACCTCCTACTAAATGATTAAATCTGGTTCACGATGACAGGAACATAGGTTTACTTCCCCCTGATAAACCACTCCACGTCACAAGTAATGATTGAAGTTTGACAGAGGGTCTGGATCTACTGGCTCACCATTTGCTCTCCCCAGGGTCCATGTTAACCCCAAAACTAGCCATGGTCCTTTTCCTTGACACCACCCCATTTATGGCTCCTCAGCGGGGCTGGTTCCTGGAATGGGAAGAGGTGAGGGGGCACTTGGGGAAGCATATGTGGCTTCTGTCTGGGTATATTCTCTTCTGAGAATCTGCAGAGGGAACTGCCAGTCTCTTTGATTGTCTAACCCTTCAGGAAATCTTAGCCAAGGCATGGTATATTTCTAATCGTGAGTAATGCAGGAGGCTTAAGGAAGAGGAGTCTGCCCTGCTCTCAGCCTGTCAAAGTCTGACTAATGAAGACTACCGGGGACTGTATGCATGTGCTGAGGGAAGAACAGGGATTCACGGTCATTATATTACTTTGGGCAGGTTTACATCCTTTCTCTTGATTGCTACCCCTCTGGTGACTGGGGGGCAAAGAACATGGCACCTGTCACTCCCTGCTGCCAAGTGCATCTTAGAATAGGATGGCAGGAACAGTTGCTACCCTCTGTAGAGGGAACCCTGCTGACTGAGCTCCAGGTGCAGCCAACATTTTGTGTAGGAAATATAAGCACATAAACACACCCTCATCTGGAAATCCAGTCCTGCTCTCTGCTCCGCTCCGCTGGGCTGATGGGGGCGATCTTTCCCTGGAAATTTAAGCCACAGGAGGGCTTGAAACTTAATTCTAACCTCTTGATTTCAATTGAAATTCCCGAAGGAAGAACAGCCTTGAGAAAGTCAAGAAACGGAACGTGCTGTCTTCAGGAACTGAAGGTGAGTGCAAGGATGCAGGTGAAGGGTGATGGTAGCCCAGTGTTGTAGGAGAGCAAGCAGAGAGAGAAGGAAAAAAGGCGAGGCACCCCTTAGCTGCAGACATGATAAAAGCATCAGCCTTTCAATTTGGGCAACATCATAAATAAAAGAACGAAATGGCAGAACAGGAAAGGCCGCCTAGCGGTATTCCCCCGTGAGTCCTATGTTTCCACAAGTGAAATATCATTGGTGTAATGGGCAAAGAGGTCAATATCCACGCTATACAGCACTTTCTAGTATAGAAGGGGCCAAGACACAAGATTCCTGTAGCCCAAACCTCTCTCCCTGGTGCCTGGGCTCAGTGTTTTAGAAAAACACCCCCCCGTATGCTTTGCCCACACACCCAGCCTCTTTTTCTGTATACACTTTTAAAGTGGAGCGAGAAAGTAGTGCGGGCATTTATAATCCAACTTTACCTGTGCGTGCCTCTCGTCCCAGTAACCCCCTTTCCCCATACCACTACATGCTTTAGATTCAGCTCTGGCTTTTAGTCATTCTGCTTCTGGCAGTTTTGGTGCCATGACCCATTTTCTCTGTCCCCAACTGCAATTTTTTATTTGGCATCTTCCTCTGTCACCTTATCTACCTCTTACCTCAAAATGCCTATCTCCTGACATCTCTAACCCTTTCCCGATGTGCTTTGCATGACACGACACACAGCCCATTTTGTTGTGGCTTCTGAAAAGTAGTAGAGACCTCACCACTGGGGCAATACCAAACTCTTCAAATACGACTTCAGCTCCTCTAGAACCCTCTTAGATGGGAGAACGTCCCTCTCCCCATGTGTTAGTAACTTCGGCACCAATTCAGACTGTTATGTCTATGTCCTTGCACCAGCATCTCTGCAGTCAATCACTCAACCGTAACTCATCTGAATTCTCTACGAAGATTTATCGAGTAGCATCCTTTGTTCTTGGCACAGTGCAAAATCGGAATCTAGGGTTACCTCTCCTCTCACCTTGATAATCACTACACCTTTCCTTCGGTCTTCAATCAGGGCTGCAATTCCCACACTATCCCCCGGGAAAAGTAGGTGCCCAGAACCCCACACCTTCTGGGAACCCAAAGACATCGTCTTCAGATGGCCTCTCTTCATTCCCTGAATCAGGCCTGAATCAGATTCTTCTCCCTCAACTTCCCTGGCTCTCAATCTCATTTCATATCTTGGGTAAAAATACTCACTTCCTTTCCCTCTGCTCAGGCACCTTACAATCTCCCCTCACTAGAGTATAATTCCACAAGTACACTACACTTTTGATTTTCTATGTGAATGGCAAAACTGGCAAGACTAGAGAATCCAAAAATAACTTTCCCAATAAAGTTTGGAGGGATGAACGACTTGGGCTCACTGCCCACCCAGCTGACACTTATGAACTTATTTAGATCTTCCTCAGCACACATGTCAACTGTCATGACAAGAGCTGGGGCTTTGAGCAGGACTGGATATTCCAAGTCCTGCTCACTGCACATACCCCATTTAGAATTGAGAATTCACCATATAACATCTACAGGAACTCTACAAACACAATCAGGGAGATACGATCAGAAAGCCAATTTAAGAAACCCATTTTAATACAGGGAAAAATAAATTCTGAGTTATTTTCATTAGCTAGATGCCGGGAGATAAATATCTTCAGAGTGGTTCTAGAAAAGAAGAGGATATATCACTACCGGGATGGTGAACAGAAAGTGAGGAAGATACAGTGCCACTAACATGGCCTTGGCATTCCACCTGTCTGAGTAACTCTGAGTTCCCATCTTGCTAAATACTGAGCCAGAACAGGATGAGATATTCCTCATCACTCCAGTGCACTTTAAATAGATGGTATTCCAGATGGTATTGACATAGCTAAACAAATTGTGAAACCCACATGGCAAAAAAACTGTGGGTAAACACACTGAGCCACCCCATGCAACAAAGAACGCTCTGAAAACTGCAATCATCATCAACTTTAAATGCTACGCATCACGAAAGAGAGGTTAACTGCAATAGCTACATTTAAAAGATATAAGGCGACACATGAAGAGAGAAAGCCAGACTCAGTGGACTTGATGTGGGTGGGGCAAAATTGCACTTGTGGCTCTAGCCCTCTAGGTAGGATCTCCAAGCCAGGAGGAAGAGGTAAACATTTGACGGATGGGTCAACAAAACTAACTGAACAGATTAAGATCTATGGCTTTGCTATAGGCCTTGGATGAGTCACTTTCCTGGATAGAGGGGCAAATCAGTGGCTAGCATCCAGTAGCCTGTCTTTCCAAAATGAGTGGGAGAATAGGGTTGGTTACTGACAGTAAAGGTATAGGAGGATCATATCTGCTATCCCATAGAACGCCTGGGCAGCAGGCATTACTGCACCCATTTCTCAGATGGCAGAATTGAGAGGTTAAATGATTTGCCCAGGACCACCCAAATGAATTAATCAAGGGCAGAGTGACAATTAGAATGTAGGTCTTCAACTCTTCGGTAAGCATTTTTCTCACTAGACCATCATAGCTTCTGCTAGTCAGTCCACCTATCATTAGGGAAGCCCCTGATGTCAACTGGGGCATTTTGGGAATTCAAAATATTAACATTCTTTCCCCCTAGCAAAAAAAATTTCCCCGTGAATAGGAGTACCTCAAATTAAACTGGAAGGCACAGGAACTAGCTCTTAGACAGTGAGCTCCTTGTGGGAGAGGACTGTGTCACTTCCATTCAGCTCTTCCTCCTCCTCCTCCTATTCTATTTGACAATGACTGGCTGTTTTCCTCCCTTTTGTTTTGGGACTGGTCTGTTTCTCCATGAATAAACTGATTGGGGTTCCCCACATCCAGGTAACTGTGACCGGCAACTAAGGGCCCATGAAACTGTGATCTAATTCCCACTGAGGGTCTAATAGTAATAATAACGATTGTAGTATTGTGTTTACTTTGTGCCAAATGCTGAACTAAGCACTGAGAGCGATACGAGATCTCTTCCCCACCCATCTCTTCCCCACCCATCTCTTCCCCACCCACCCTTCTCTCTTCCCCACCCATGCCCCATCCCAGTCCTCTTGTCCCACCGCTACCCCTCATCCCCCTCTCCCCGTCCAGGGCCCCGCCACCTCCTTCCCATCCAAACCCTCCCCTCCCCCCGCCCTTCCCCCCCTCCCCCCCTTGCACCCACAGCTACTTTCAAGTGTGGCCTCTGGAACCCCCGCTCTATTACAGGTAAGCTACCTTTCATCCATGACCTTTTCCTCTCTCGCTCTCTCCTCCTCCTCGCCCTTTCGGAAATGTGGCTCTCTCCCGAAGACACGGTCTCCGCCGCCGCTCTCTCCAGCGGAGGCCTCTCCTTCTCCCACTCCCCCAGACTCACCGGTAAGGGAGGAGGCGTCGGCTTCCTCCTCTAGCCCCGTTGCCACTTCCGCACTATCCCTCCTCCCCCCTCCCTCTCCTTCCCCTCCTTCGAAGCCCATATCATTCGCCTCTACCACCCACTCCAGTTACTTGTCGCCGTCATCTACCGCCCTCCCGGTCCCACCTCCGACTTCTTCAACCACCTTGACCCCTTTCTCACCTTCCTTCTCTCCTTCTCTCTGCCCACTCTGATCCTTGGAGACTTCAACATCCATACGGATGTACCCGACGACTCCTCTGCCGCCTGCCTGCTAACCCTCCTCGACTCTGCCGACCTCCTCCTCCACCATACCGCGCCCACTCACCGACTCGGTCACACCCTCGATTTTGTCATCTCCTACCGCTGCACTATCTCCTCCCTCACCGACTCTGAAATCCCTCTCTCTGACCATAACCTTCTCACCTGCCTCATCTCTCACACTCCCTCCCCCTGCAAATCTTCGCTACTGCCCCACAGAGACCTCCGCTCTCTCGATCCCATCCGTCTTTCCAATAGCATCTCTCCTCACCTTGCCGCCCTGTCCTCTCTTCCCACTCTCGACGATCAGGTCTCCGCTCTCAACTCCACCCTCTCTACTCATCTCGACTCTCTCGCCCCCCTTTCCCTCCGCCGCTCTCGCTCCACTAACCCACAGCCCTGGATCACCTCCTCCGTCCGCCTCCTACGCTCCTATGCTCGAGCTGCTGAGCGCTGCTGGCGAAAGTCCAAGCACCAAGCCGACCTCACACACTTCAAATTTATCCTTTCCTGCCTTAACTCTGCCCTCTCCTCCGCCAGGCAAAGCTTCTTCTCCTCCCTCATCGACACCCATGCCCGTCACCCCCGCCGATTGTTCCGGACCTTTAACTCTCTCCTTAGGCCCCCTGTTCCTCCCCCTCCCCCATCTCTCACCCCCAATGATCTGGCCACCTATTTCCTCACGAAAATCAACACGATCAGGTCTGAGCTCCCCAAAGTCACCCCTCCGCCTCTCCCCTCCCCCCCACCAACCCCCTCCCCTACTTTCCCATCCTTCCCTGCAGTATCCTCAGAGGAGATCTCCTCCCTCCTCGCAAGTGCCACCCACTCCACCTGCGCCTCGGACCCCATTCCCTCTCACCTTAAAACCATCGCCCCTGCCCTCCTACCTTCCTTAACTTCTATTTTTAACCACTCAATCTCCAAGGGCTCCTTCCCTTCTGCCTTCAAACATGCCCACGTCTCCCCCATCCTAAAAAAACCCGCTCTTGACCCCACTTCCCCCTCCAGTTATCGCCCTATCTCCCTACTACCCTTCCTTTCCAAAATCCTAGAACGAGTCGTCTACAATCGCTGCTTAGAATTCCTTAACTCCCATTCTCTCCTAGACCCCCTCCAATCTGGCTTCCGTCCCCTCCACTCTACCGAGACTGCTCTCTCTAAGGTCACCCATGACCTCCTTCTTGCCAAATCCAATGGCTCCTACTCCATTCTAATCCTCCTTGACCTCTCTGCTGCCTTTGACACTGTCGATCATCCCCTCCTCCTCCATACCTTATCTCACCTTGGCTTCACGGACTCTGTCCTCTCCTCGTTCTCCTCTTACCTCTCTGGCCGGTCATTCTCGGTCTCCTTCGCTGGAGCCTCCTCCCCCTCCCATCCTTTAACTGTTGGAGTTCCTCAAGGGTCAGTTCTTGGCCCTCTTCTGTTCTCCATTTACACTCACTCCCTCGGTGAACTCATTCGCTCTCACGGCTTTGACTACCATCTCTACGCAGATGACACGCAGATCTACATCTCCGCCCCTGTCCTCTCCCCCTCCCTTCAGGCTCGCATCTCCTCCTGCCTCCAGGACGTCTCCACCTGGATGTCGGCCCGCCACCTAAAACTCAACATGAGCAAGACTGAGCTCCTCATCTTCCCTCCCAAACCCGGTCCTCTCCCAGACTTCTCTATCACCGTGGATGGCAC
Organism: Ornithorhynchus anatinus; assembly: GCF_004115215.2. NCBI lineage: Eukaryota > Metazoa > Chordata > Mammalia > Monotremata > Ornithorhynchidae > Ornithorhynchus > Ornithorhynchus anatinus. Next base: position 17,381,485 of record NC_041750.1, read on the forward strand.
GACCATCCTTCCCGTCTCTCAGGCCCGCAATCTCGGTGTCATCCTTGACTCGTCCCTCTCGCTCACCCCACACATCCTATCCGTTACCAAGACCTGCCGGTTTCACCTCTACAATATCGCCAAGATCCGCCCTTTCCTCTCCACCCAAACGGCTACCTTACTGTTACGGGCTCTCGTTATATCCCGGCTAGACTACTGTGTCAGCCTTCTCTCTGACCTCCCTCCTCTCTCGCCCCGCTCCGGTCTATTCTTCACTCCGCTGCCCGGCTCATCTTCCTGCAGAAACGATCTGGGCATGTCACTCCCCTTCTTAAACAACTCCAGTGGTTGCCTATCGACCTCCGCTCCAAACAAAAACTCCTCACTCTAGGCTTCAAGGCTCTCCATCACCTTGCCTCTTCCTACCTCTCCTCCCTTCTCTCTTTCTACCACCCACCCCACATGCTCCGCTCCTCTGCCGCCCACCTCCTCACCGTCCCTCGGTCTCGCCTATCCCGCCGTCGACCCCTGGGTCACGTCCTCCCACAGTCCTGGAACGCCCTCCCTCCTCACCTCCGCCAAACTGATTCTCTTTCCCTCTTCAAAACCCTACTTAAAAATCATCTCCTCCAAGAGGCGTTCCCAGACTGAGCTCCTCTTCCCCCTCTACTCCCTCTGCCATCCCCCCTTTACCTCTCCGCAGCTAAAGCCTCATTTTCCCCTTTTCCCTCTGCTCCTCCACCTCTCCCTTCCCATCCCCACAGCACTGTATTCGTCCGCTCAACTGTATATATTTTCGTTACCCTATTTATTTTGTAAATGAATTGTACATCGCCTTGATTCTATTTAGTTGCCATTGTTTTTACGAGATGTTCTTCCCCTTGACTCTGTTTATTGCCATTGTTCTTGTCTGTCCGTCTCCCCCGATTAGACTGTAAGCCCCTCAAACGGCAGGGACTGTCTCTATCTGTTGCCGACTTGTTCATCCCAAGCGCTTAGTACAGTGCTCTGCACATAGTAAGCGCTCAATAAATACTATTGAATGAATGAATAAATACTATTGAATGAATACGAGATAAATCAGGTAGGACACAGTCTGGCCTAGAACTGACCTGGTATCCTATAGGCCTGAGGTCCGGGATGACTCAGACTGATTCAATCTACTTCCAAACTTGGCTACTTCCAAATTCAACCCAATGGGTTTGAGAGAATCAGAACTTTTTTTCTGTCTTCCTCATAATATCCCTCCCCACTGTCCCCTCTCTGTCACTCCTGCTTCCCCCAAACTCCCAGGACACAAATAGTAGCCGGGCACCGTTCAGCTATATATTTTAGCTCCTGTTCTGGTGACTTTTAATGAGTGGAGATTCTTATCAGAACATGCCCAATTAAGCCATTAATTCCCTTTAAGGTTGTCCAATTCCTTAAGTAGAAGAGAAGTCTGGGTTTTTGACTTAATTTCTAAGCAGATTAAGACACAAATAAGGAAAGTCATAAAACACAAAAATATCCACTGATATTTAAAGAATACTTGCAGGAATAATTGGCAGCATTCACACCAAAAAATGAAAGGAACAAAATTTCCAAGGTTCAAAGTGGGTAATAGAGGCAAGAAAAGTGTCATGAAAAACAACACAGATCACTTGACCATGTTAATTAATTACAGCAACAAATTTCTCAAAAGAATTCCCTGAACAGTAATGAGATTTTCTGGGGACGGGCCTCATGTCATCCTGCTAATGACTCTCCTTCCATAATTTCTATTAAATAATGTTTAAAAGAAAAGATTAATGACTGGAGGAAAACACACATGACATAAAATCCAAACCATATTATTTCAACCCAAGCGGAAGTTACTCAGTGTGATTGCTGCTCATTTGCCCCTAGAAGACTGCACCAGAGTGAGGTTTTGGGGCTCTTTAAAGAAGGGTTAGCCCTTGACTCACGTCCCAAGCAGGGACGGATTAATACAAGGGCTCAAACCCAAGGGCCCAAGAGTAATGAATCCCCCCCACATAAATACCCCACAAAGTTGCTCCCAGTTACAGGAGCTAACTCTTCCACTTCAGCCCACCCCCACTCTAAACTGGCCCTTAAGCCCAGCCTGATGAACTTTCCCTCTCAATCACTCCCTGTCCCATGCAGAACTCCCTCTCTTCCCTATTGCTCTAGCCTGCTGCTGGAGCCAATCCTGACATGATATTGGCAGATGAGAAGACTGTACTTGGTGGGATGATGTGGTGGGAGAGGGGGAGATGAAGGAACAGCGCAGGATAATGGGAAGATGACGACACAGAGAATAGGCAGGTTAGGATGGTGAGAAAAAAAGGGAATGGCATCTTGGGGGAAGGAGAGAGTGGAGACCTCAGGTTGGCTGCTCCCATCCAACCAGTCAGAGTAATTGTCTGTCGGATATGAAGAGGGAGAGCGTTCCAGGCCAGAGGTGGGATGTGGGTGAGAGATCAACGGCGAGACAGATGAGATTGAGGTACAGTGAGTAGGTGAGCAGTAAAGAAGTGAAGTGTATGGGCTGGACTGTAGTAGGAGAGTAGCAAGGTGAGGTAGGAGTGGGTAAGGTGATTGAGTGCTTTGAAGCCAATGGTAAAGAATTTCTGTTTGATGCGGCGTGAAGGGCAACCACTGGAGGTTCTTGAGAAATGAAGAAGCATGGACTGAAGTGTAGAAAAATGACCTGGGCAGCAGAGTGAAGTATGGACTGGAGTGGGGATATAGAGGAGGCTGGGAGGTCAGCAAGGAGGCTGATACAGTAATCAAGACGGGATAGGATAAATGCTTGTGTTAACATGGAAGCAGTTGGGATTTGGTAATGTTGTGAAGGTTGAACTGACAGGATTTAGTGCTAGACTGAATATATATGTTGAATGAGAAAGAGGAGTCAAGGACAATGTCAATGTTACGGGCTTGTAAGACAGGAAGGATGGTGGTGTTGTCTACAGTGATGGGAAAGTCAGGGGGAGGTCAGGGTTTGTGAGTGAAGATAAGGAGTTCTGCTTTTGCCATGTTAAGTTTGAGGTGACAGCAGGACATCCAGGAAGAGCTGTCTTGAAGGCAAGAGGACTGGAAATCCGCAGAGAGGAAGAGAGATCAGGATTGGAGATGAATATTTGTGAATCATCTGCATAGAGGTGATAGTTGAAGCCATGGAGTGAATGAATTCTCTAAGGGAATGAGTGTAGAGAATAGAAGGGGACCCAGAACTGAACCTTGACGGACACTCTCAGTTAGAGGCTGGGAGGCAGAGGAGGACCCCATGAAAGAGACTGAGAATGAGTGGCCAAAGAGATAGAAAGAGAACCTAAGTCCAGCTCCACCACTTGTCTGCTGGGTGACCTTGGGCAAGTCACTTAATTTCTCTGTGCCTCAGTTTCCTCATCTGAAAAATGGGGACTAAGCCTGTGAGCCCCATGTGGGACATGGACTGCATCCAACCTGATTGCCTCATATCGACCCCGACACTTAGTACAGTGGCTGGCACATAGTAAAGCGCTTAACAAATGCAATAATAATAATGATAGTATTTGTTAAGCACTTACTATGTACCAAGCACTCTCCTAAGCACTGGGGTAGATATGAGATAATTAGCGTGGACACAGTCCCTGTCCGATATGGGACCCAGGACTCTCGTCTCCAGCCCAAGGATGCTCCAATTCACCTTAAAATCAGACCCAACAACTCTCCCCTCGAATCATTTACTGCGACCAATGAGACTCAGCTTATATTTGAAACGTTTTCATTCACTGTCATGCTGTTCAAGATTCTCCTCAGACTGCCGAGAATCTGAAGGAGCCAAGCTACTCCTCCTCTGCTAGTGTTAAATGCCAAAACAGAAGCTCTGGCCACAGAGCAAAAGCGCCTCTGGTAACCCAGTAAAATGCACAGTGCAGCACAGAAGCTCCTAATTCAAACGTAGCCTGGATCAGGGCCATTTCCGTCCTGCAGTAATGCACCCACGTACCAACAGGCACAGTCAGTTTAATTAAGGGCGGACCACACGATGTGTCTATTCCAACTTCAGAAGCTTTCAAAGGAAGAAAGTGAGGAGAATAGAATGAGGGTTTCAGGTTGAGGGAGAGATGGTCAAAGGCAGAGAAGAAACCCTATCATCCTCATGAAACACATTCAATAGCCCAATGCTTCCTTTGGCCAGCCAGGAGACTATCTCCCTCATTCACATTGCTGAGGCAGGTCTCACTCCTCTCAAAGACAGTCTTGCTTGCTTGGATAATGAAGTGAGAGGAAGAATGCAAGACCATCTTGAGTAAGGACTGTTTTCCACAGTGACTGTGCAGCAGCACAGCTGTACTCAGAGTAAAAAGTTAGTGCTCAACACAGAATAAGCCTTAATCCATACCATCAACGGCAGCATTATTATTATGGTAATGAAAAAGCCACATGCATTAGAAGACAGTTCTCTATTGGCTAGCGGTTGGTGCAGCCCATCTAAGGAAATATGCCCTTGGACCTTTCTGGTCAAACTTGAAGAGGCCTAGAAGGAACCTCTAGGCTCACATGGATGAGAAGCAGCATGGCTTAGTGGAAAGAGCACGGGCTTTGGAGTCAGAGTTCATGGGTGCCAATCCCTGCTCTGCCACTTGTCAGCTGTGTGACTCTGGGCAAGTCACTTAACTCCTCTGTGCCTCAGTTACCTCATCTATAAAATGGGGAGTAAGTGTGAGCCCCACATGGGACAACCTGATAACCTTGTATCTATCCCAGCGCTTAGAACAGTGCTTGGCACATAATAAGCACTTAACAAATATTCATTCATTCAATAGTATTTATTGAGTGCTTACTACGTGCAGAGCACTGTACTAAGCGCTTGGAATGAACAAGTTGGCAACAGATAGAGACAGTCCCTGCCCTTTGACGGTCTTACAGTCTAATCGGGGGAGACAGACAGACAAGAACAATGGCAATAAATAGAGTCAAGGGGAAGAACATCTCATAAAAACAATGGCAACTAAATAGAATCAGGGTGATGTACATCTCATTAAACAAAATAAACAAAATAAATAGGGTGGTAAAGAGATATACAGTGGAGCGGACGAGTACAGTGCTGAGGGGGTGGGATGGGAGAGGGGAAGGAGGAGAGGGAAAGGGGGGAGAAGAGGGTTTAGCTGCGGAGAGGTGAAGGGGGATAGAGGGAGCAGAGGGAAAAAAGGGGGAGCTCAGTCTGGGAAGGCCTCTTGGAAGAGGTGAGTTTTAAGCAGGGATTTGAAGAGGGGAAGAGAATTAGATTGTCTGAGGTGAGGAGGGAGGGCATTCCAGGACTGCGGGAGGACGTGGCCCGGGGGTCGACGACGGGATAGACGAGACTGAGGGACGGTGAGGAGGTGGGCGGCAGAGGAGCGGAGTGTGCGGGGTGGGCAGTAGAAAGAGAAGGGAGGAGAGGTAGGAAGGGGCAAGGTGATGGAGAGCCTTGACGCCTAGAGTGAGGAGTTTTTGTTTGGAGCGGAGGTTGATAGGCAACCACTGGAGTTGTTTAAGAAGGGGAGTGACATGCCCAGATCGTTTCTGCAGGAAGATGAGCCGGGCAGCGGAGTGAAGAATAGACTGGAGTGGGGTGAGAGAGGAGGAAGGGAGATCAGAGAGAAGGCTGACACAGTGGTCTAGCCAGGATATAACAAGAGCCTGTAACAGTAAGGTAGCCGTTTGGGTGGAGAGGAAAGGGCAGATCTTGGCGATATTGTAAAGGTGAGACTGGCAGGTCTCGGTAACGGATAGGATGTGTGGGGTGAACGAGAGAGACGAGTCAAAGATGACACCGAGATTGCGGGCCTGAGAGACGGGAAGGATGGTCGTGCCATCCACGGTGATAAGGAAGTCTGGGAGAGGACCGGGCTTGGGAGGGAAGATGAGGAGCTTAGTCTTGCTCATGTTGAGTTTTAGGTGGCGGGCCGACATCCAGGTGGAGACATCCTGGAGGCAGGAGGAGATGCGAGCCTGAAGGGAGGGGGAGAGGACAGGGGCGGAGATGTAGATCTGCGTGTCATCTGCGTAGAGATGGTAGTCAAATACCATTATTATTATTATATTCACAGGGAGGCGGTCAAACAGACTCCACAGTGCATAGTTTGCAAACCAAGTCTGAGCATGCCAAGATGCCAGACACAGTCTGTTTTCTCACTTTGTCGTTTTTGCCTTCGGACAACCTAAAAATATACCATCCTGCCATGTGGACATAGCTGGACTGTGTTATTATTGAGTAGGTTAGTTTGAGAGGGATGAAGGGGGTGAGCTGGGATGGAGTGGAAGAAGAAAGTGCATAAGGAGGAGAGAGTTGATTAAAGCCAATGGTCACAGGCTTTTGCTTGATGCAGGAAGGAGTGAGGAGATATGTGCAAAACAACATTTTAGAAAAATGATTTGAGGAGCAGAATGAATGATGGATGGAAGAAGGGAGATAGAAGCAGGGAGACCAGTGAGGAGGCTGATACGGAAGTCTAGAAGTGGCATGGCCTAGTGGAAAGAGCACTGGTTTAGGTTCTAATCCCAGCTCCACCACTTACCTGCTATGTGACCTTGGACAAGTCCCTTAACTTCCCTGTGGCTCAGCTCCTTCATCTGTAAAATGGGGATTCAATGCCTGTTCCCCATCCTACTTAGACTGTGAGCCCCATGTGGAACCTGATGATCTTGTATCTACCTCAGTGCTTAGTACAATGCTTGGCACATAGTAAGTGCTTAACAAATACCACCATTATAATTATTATTAGTTGGGATATGATAAGTGCCTGGATCAGCATGATGGCTCTATGGGTGGAGAGGAAGGGGTAAATCTGGGAAATGCTGTAGAGGAAAAACTGACAGATTTTAGTGACAGACAGACTGGGAAAGAGGAGAGAAAGTGAGAAGTCAAGGTTGTAACCTTGAGATATGGGGAGGAGGGTGGTGGTGTTATCTGTGATCGGAGAGTTAGGTGCAGGAGAGGATTTGGGAAGGAATATGAGTTCAGTTTTAGACATCCTGAGCTCTAGGTGTCAATAAGACATGCTCGTGGAGATATCCTGATGGCAAGAGGAAATGAGAGACTGCAGAGATCGGGTTAGCCGGGAAGACTTTGGAGTCATCCACGTTGAGGTGGTAATTGAAGCCATGGGATTGGATGAGCTCTGTGTGAGAGTGAGGGTAAAGTGAGAAGAGAAAAGGGCTCAGAACAGAGCCTTGAGGGATGTGTGGGACGCTTCCAAAAAGGGCAGCCCCAAAGGACATCAGCAACTGTTAGGGGCTTCCGGGGCATTTAACATGGATCTCTCTCTGACCTGCTAGTTCAGTGAGATGTAAGAAGGGCCTGTCAAAACCAGGAGGGTCACATGAAATTTGGAGTTGAGTTTAGGAGCATGGTAGCTTGATCCTTGAACTACTCACCATCCCTACAAGCAGTGGGGCTAAACTCCTCCCAGGCAGGAATTACGTCTACCAACTCTGCTGCTCTCTATTGTATTTTATTGTCCAAGTGCTTAGTACAGTTGGCCTGCACATAGTCAGTGCTCTATAAATACCACTTACTAATTGATTGATTGAATGCCAGCCTTCGGATGGAGCTTCAGAAGGCCTCCACCTCCACCTGTATGAGGTGTGAACAATGAAGGGTCACTGCTCCTCAGATGCCAATGGAGACCTGGAGAACAGGAGATTACCAAAGCAACGGAACATGTGAAATAAAAGGGGAAGCAGCGTGGCTCAGTGGAAAGAGCCTGGGCTTTGGAGTCAGAGGTCATGGATTCGAATCCCTGCTCTGCCACTTGTCAGCTGTGTGACTGTGGGCAAGTCACTTAACTTCTCTGTGCCTCAGTTACCTCATCTGTAAAATGGGGATTAACTGTGAGCCTCACGTGGGACAACCTGATTACCCTGTATCTACCCCAGCGCTTAAAACAGTGCTCTGCACATAGCGCTTAACAAATACCAACATTATTATTATTATTAAATAATAATAAAAAAGAACCCAGCAGAGTATACTTTTTTCTCTTTCTCCCCAGCATCACGGTGCCTGTAAGTGCTGGCTAGCTTTCAGCGATCTGTCACAACAAACAGTAGGTTGATAACAAGTTTACTAAAAGGCATATGTTTGCAGACAGATGCAGGCATGAAAGCACACACACACACAGGCTCACACACGTATCCACATGATGTATACACACACATATATACACACTTTTGGCTAGTGTATAAATCAGCTACTCTGCAGGAAAACCACAGCACACAACATAATGCTGAGTAAATAATGGCTCATAAGAGAAATGACCTTCTTGTTAAAGATTGTTATAGCAGTGACTGTGCCACTTGCAGGCACCTTCGCTGAGAAAATACAAATTACAACATTTACAAACCCATCGTTAGTAAACTGACTTCAAATATCAAGACGAGTCTAACACACACTCAAAACACACACTGGTGCTATCTCACTGTCCTTGCTTGTCAAAGCCTTCAGAATAGATGACTAAAAATACTGAAGTCACTGAGAGCATTAACACCAACCATTTCTAAATCCCTCTACATTAGCAAAGTGCATTACCATCATCTACACTGGTTAACCTTTACACTTTGGTGAGGAAAGTTGCAATTGCTCTTCCCACTTTCCTCTTAAGGAAACTAAGGTATGGAGAGGTTGAGGAACTTTCCCAAAGTCACACAGAGGCAATCAATCATGTGACAGGGTGAGGCCTCCGCTCGCTCCCTGGTTTAATGCAGATACCTTGGGCTCTACCCAATCTTTCTAACAAGATGAGAATGGGAACAGCAGAAACCAATGCAAGTAATGCCATTAATCTCTGCTTTATCAACAGATCAATGGTATTTACTGAGCACTTACTGTGTGCCGAGTACTCTACTAAGCACTTAAAAAGGTACAATAAAGGAAGCAGATAGGATCCCAGTCTTCGAGGAGCTTATAATCAAGCCAGGGAGGCAGGCATTAAAATATATTACCGGTAGGGGAAGCAACTGAGCATACTGATATGTACAAAAGCTCAGTGGGTACAGACACACGTGAATAGGCGACACAGTAGGGAGAAAAAATAGGATGGGGAGATGAGATATTTGTGAGGGAAGGCTTCCTGGGGGAGATGTGATTTTAGTAGGGCTTTGAAGATGGGGAGAGCAGTGGTCTGCCTGATGGAGTTTCAGGCAGGAGGGAAGGTGTGAGCAAGAGGTCAATAGTAAAAAAGCCAAGAGAGCGAGCTCTTCTTCATCTACCCCTTTTTCTGATCCCCATATTTTGCCCACTACTGGCATTTTCTAATCCATCAATCAATCCATTATAATAATTGAGCACTTACTATGTGCAGAGTACTATACTGAGTGCTTGAGAGAGTACAACAGTGTTAGCAGACATAATCCCTGCCCTTATTTTTCCATACTACTCTATAATCTACAAGTGAGTTATTCTTCTTGCCATTCACCAAGGTATCCTGCTCTGCCAAGCTGACATCTATTGCATTTACTCCCCTGTCTCCATCGAATAATTGCCTCACCCTGCTTTTTGTAGAGAAAATGAAAGGCCATTTTCGGGTACAAAAAATGATAACAGCATCTGCCAGGGAAGATGAGAAGGGTCAGAACACAAAAATGCCTGGGGAAGGGGAACTTCTTTAAAATGCATGTGCTCTAGACAAGGAAGAGGCAAGGTCATTAATTCATTGAGGGCACTTGTATGTGACACTTGGGAGAGTGCGATAGAAGTAAGAGATTCCCTTGCTCCCTTGCCTTTCTTTTCCTTCCCCCCTCCTTTTTCTCTTCTCATTCTTCCCCTGCTCCCCTCATTGTTAAACTTAATTCCTATATGACCCCATAATGGCCCCCTTCTTGTTTTAATATTATAAATATTACACTAAAAAGTGGGGCAATTAGGTGCGTAAATATGGTATCATAATGCACCACTGCTCCTTTCTGGGGATATATGCTGTATTCAGTTTGAGAGTCTTAGGTAATATGTTCTTCAGGGTAAGGACCTGTCTTATTTGAGAGTAAATGTGCCATGTTCTTCCTTGGTGATATATAAATTAAAGTCTGTTAGTTTTATAGAGTGCCTTTTGTTAAAGGTTCCCAAGAGGGTAATAAATATAAACAGAGCCTGCCCCTACCAGTAAACAAAACTGGACATTTGTGGGAAAAGTGAGAATTCTATATATAGATTTGCATCTGATTTTCCAAGTATGAAAATTTAGGCAGGCCTCTATTGCAAGGCCTGAGGGCAAGCTGCAGGATGATGAAGACACCCCCAGATATCTGGCCTCAATGTCCAGAAGAACTTGACTCATTTTTCCAAATCAGAGACTGGAGTTCAGAGAGGTAAATTGACAGCCATCTTTGTAGGGACCAGAAATTGTAATTCTCCTGCTGACCACAGCAATATCCCCAAATCTCAGTCTTGCACATAAGGATACAAACGGCACCAGTCCATTTTTCTGCTGCCCAAACGTAAATACCCAGGTACCAAAATAAATTAAGGCCTGAACTACTCATCCAAAATAAACTGTGAGTTGTTATGACTGAGTCAGAAAGTCAATCGTATTGAGTGCTCACTGTGGGCAGACCACTGTACTAAGCACTTGGGAGAGTACAGTATAGCAGTGTAACAGACGTAATCCCTGCCCACAATGATCTTACAGTCTAGAGTCCCTTTAAATAACAAGCTAGCAGTGGACAGTTGGAGACTACTGCAGCAGACAGATTAGTCTGGCAGCCAGCAGTCGGGAAAATGAACGTCCTCCTTGAGCAAAGACTTTCCAAAAATCAGGCTACCAAGAGGCAGGCTGAATAAAAACAGAGATGGATGAGTTTCCAGGTTATATTGTCTGATGGATAGAAAGGGGGACACCCACACCTTCTGGAAAAGGTTAAACCAAGTTTAAAAACAGGTTTTCCTCTCAGCTCCTCTGAAGGTTGTGACATACTGGTTGAGAACTGCAAGTACTAAAGTCTTAGAAGAAGATTTAAATGCCCGGGTGCTGGAGGGGATTAACTTGAGTTGGACAGGAATAGCAGTTCCACATATAGCCAAGTGAATCCAGCAGGTTGGCCAAGCCTTTTGTTTCTAACAGCTCCTGCTGAAATTTGCCATCTGACCTCATTTATAGTGCAACAACCTTGATATAATATTGAAGGGTTCCAGGGGCCTTGATGCCTCTCCTTGCCTAGTTACACCAGAAGAGGTGTAGGATGCAAGTAGATCACCGTTCAACTACTTCCCAGGAGAGCCCAGTATGTGACAAACCAGCCCCTCCTCAACAGAAAAGAGAAAGAGAAAAAAATCTTCAGAGCAGGACGCAGATTTGGAAGTGCCTGCTCATCAATCAAGGGTATTTACCGTTAGAGTGCTTACTGTGTGCAGAGCACTCTATTATGCAGTTGGGTGAGAGTACAGTATAACAGAATTGGTAGACTCATTTCCTGCTCACGAGGAGCAGTCAGTCTAGAGGGACTTGGTTGAGTGGTGTTGGCTACAAGACTCCAAACCAACTCCCCAACCCGACAGTATGATATACCCCCATAGTTCGTCAATCCTGACATACACTCGCCCATTCCATTCCTCCCATTACCTCCCACTCACAACTATGCCGAGACCTTGGATTGGAGTGCTGAAATGCAGGACTTTGCCATGGGGAGAAGGTGTTTTCTTGGGTGACCTCAGCAAAGAGGTTTGACTGCTCCTTAAGATTAACAGATGGGCATCAGGACTCTGGGTTGGCTCTCCTTGTGACGCCCCTTGACAGGTCATTTGAGCATGCCATTTCCTTCTCTCAAGCCTCACATTTTTCCAGATAGAAAAGGAAAGAAAGCTGTTGATTGGGGAAAGTGTTTTGAGATTTGGGACAGCAAAATGCATCAGTCAAATTCAACTCAGAAAGAGCTGAAATTTCTTAGCACTCTGTATTGGTTCCAATTTCAGTGAGATTCTAAATAGCCTGGGTTTGGGGTCGGGGAGAGCCAAGGGATGGGAGTTCCCAGAAGAACAGTTCCCCCAGAGAAGCAGTACAGCCTCATGGGAAGAGCACAGGCTGCAATTTGCCTGTTGTGTGATCCTGGGCAAGTCACTTCACTTCTCTGTCCCTCAGTTCCCTCAACTATAAAGTGGAGATGAGGTAGCTATTCTCTCTCCCACTCAGACTGTGAGCTCCACGTGGGACAGGGATTATGTCCGACCTGATGATCTTTATCTACCTTAGCACTTAGCAGAGTGCTAATAAGTGCTTAACAAATACCACTGAAATAAGTATATACCCCACATGTCCCAAGCATATCCTAAAAATTTGCATATGCACAGTTGAGGCATAGTACCTTGGGCTCAGTTCCCTTGATTCGGTCAAGTCCCTTAGTTAAACTCAATGCAAGGAAAATTGAAAATTTCCCTTATTCTCCAAAGATGAAATTTCCAATGTAGGGACAAAGAACACTGCTGATGAACACTTCTGGGGAAGGACAGGCAATTCTCAATGATCTGTGTTCCTAGGGTCAGAGGGAATGTTAGAGTCCACAGAGCATCCAAAAACTTCATTTTACTCCACAGGTTCTGTCCCCTTTCCTACCACCTTCTTCACCGTAGTGGCTCATCAGGGTCACAATTGGTGAGTTTGTATTTCATCTCCTTTGCTTTCAACCAATCAGTTGTATTTATTGAGCACTTACTATGTCCAGAGATTAAGTACCTGGGAGAGTATGATACACAGAATATGTTTGATTCTGAGGAACAGGGAAATTGCCAAACAGCAGAGCTGATGGAAAAGTTGGAAAAGCAAAGTGAATAGGTAAGCCATAAATGCAACAATCAGATACTGGAGAGTTTCCCATGGTAGAGGAAGTGGGAAGGTAAAAAAGGTTGTTGAGTCAAAAGAGTGGAAGAGGGAGATATTGTTGCCCTCCAAGATCTCTCCAGGCTACAAACCAAGAATAGTGTCATATTCTAATCAATCACAGAAAAGAAATGGAGCATAATTCACCACTGTTAGGTCAAAGGGAAAGGAAAATGAAGATGGAAAGGGGAAAGAGAAACCTTCCTCATTACTAGCACATGCCAATCTTAGATTGTGAGCCCCAAGTGAAACAGTGACTGTATCTGATCGGATTATCCTGTACCTACCCAGGTGCTTAGCACAGTGCTTGGTACAGCATAAGCACCTATTAAATACCATTACTGTTCTTCTTCTTATCAATATTTTGAAGCTCATCACAAGAGTAAAATATCTGAGAGGGGCAGGGAAGGTAAGCCTATATGATCGCAAAATATTCTAACTTGAATATACATTCCCATCGGTGTATATTTCACATGCCCACACATTTATGCATCTGCACAGCTGCAGGCAAAATGTGACTAAAGAGCCTTAAAGAATCTCCAAAGAGTTCCCTAGGGAAAGAAGCAGGCAGAGGCTCCCAGCAGTTTCAGGGGTCTCTCGGTGACAATCTGAGTGCCTTGATGTGATTGCATCAGATAGGGATACTGACCAGGCTTCAGGGGACTGGGCATGAAGAGGGAGGAGAAGCAGAGTTAGGGGCTCTTCCCGGGCCCTTCTTCCCCAATGCACAATGAGTTTCCTGTTAAGGAAAATCATCACTGGAGTTGTGGAGTGGGAGGAAGAAATCAACCATATACCTGGGTGAAGCATCATGGCCTAGTGGAATGAGCACAGGCCTGGGAGTCAGAGGACCTGGGTTCTAGTCCCGTCTCTGTCATCTGCCTGCTGTGTGACCTTGGGCAAGTTGCTCACCTTCTCTGGGCCTCGGTTTCCTCCTCTGTAAAACACCTGTTCTTCCTCCTTCTTTGACATTGAGCATTATGAGGGACAAGGATTGTGCCTGGCCTGGTTATCTTGGGTCTTGCTTGACATATAGTGAATGCTTAACAAATACCACTAGTATAATTAACTTCCCAAGATGGAAATGTTGTAATGAGGAAATAGTAATACAGAGGTAGTAGAAGAAAGAAAAGGAGGAATATAAATGATTTAGTGCTTAAGTAATAGAGTATGCAAGATATGTACAGGAGTGCTACTATGGTTGTGAGTAAATGAGAAGCAGCACGGCTTAGTGGAAGAAGCCCGGGCTTGAGAGTTAGAGGACCTGGATTCTAATCCCAGCTCTGCCACTTTTCTGCCGTGTGACCTCGGGCAAGTCACTTAACTTCTCTGTGCCTCAGTTGCCTCATCTGTAAAATGGGGAAGGAGACTGTGAGCCCCACTTGGGACAACCTGATTACCTTGTACCTACCTCAGTGCTTAGAACAGTGCTTGGCACATAGTAAGCACTTAATAAATACCATAATGATAATAATAATAATAATAGTAAGTACACAGTTGGTAAAGAAGGGATGAAGTGGCAGCTGGGAGTGATAAAATCTGGGGAGAACAGAAATTAATGGGGAAATGCTTCCTGGAGGAGATGTGGCTTTAAAAGAGCTTTGAAAATGTAGAGAGCTGTGGTCTCTTGGATTCGGAGGGTGGGGGAATTCTACGTACGTGGAAAAGTGTGAGCAAGAGGTCAGAGGAGGGTACAAGGAGAACGAGGCACAGTGAGTAGGCTAGCTTGGGAGGAATGGAAAGTGTGAGCTGGGATGTGGCAGAACAGAGTATTTAAGTGTTCCAGGATTAGGATTTAACTGAGTGAAAAGAGGTGTGGAGAGAAGGCATAGTTAAATCACAAGGGAACCCAGGGTAGTATAATCCATCAAGTCTGTGCAGCAACCTGGAACTAGCACCGGGGGCAACCAAGACCACCACTCTGAACTGCCCAGGAATCAAAGGCAACATGGGGTATGGGTGCCTCAAGGGAAGGCCTTCCGACAGAGCCATGGAGACCAGGCATTTGCCCTGTGAGTTGGCATGCTCACCCTAAACTTTTTATCATTTGGAAGAGTAATCAAATTGAAGCCATCATGATGCTCTCCATTTTGCCCCACAAGTCACCTCCCCACCTCCATTCCCCTGCAGCTCTCTTCCTACGTCAAATCAGAGCGGCACCTCATTTTCACAAACTTGCATCTCCTAGGTTAAGCTAAGTGGAACTTCTTAGTGATTCTTCCAGGCCCAGTCTTTTCTCAGGAATCAAATGACACCTGTGCTTTTCAGTCAAGTAAGAAATGGTGATACTTGGTGGACAGCCTGGATCATGGCCTCTGAGATCATGGACCACAATGGCCATCTGTTTATTTTTTTGTCTTCCTTGCCTGCCGTGGATTGGAAGCTCCTTGTGGGCAGGGTTCATGTCTACCAACTCTATTATAGTGTACTTTCCCAAACGCTTAGTACAGTGGTCTGCACATTGTGAGTGCTCAATAAATACCCCTGATTGATTCATTGCCAGATGAAATGGTTAGGTTCAGCTTGCCTGACGGGTGGCTAAGAGATGGGATCAACCACGTTCTATGCCACTGCTGATACCCAAGTTCCGGATGTCTCCTCTAAATAATGCATGCATACTAAAATGATGATTCCCCAAATCAATTAATTCCTAGGAAATAAAAAATTCAGATAATAATAATAATAATAGTAATAGTAGCATTTGTTAAATGCTTACTACATGACAGGCACTGTAAGTGCTGGAGTAGATTCAAGGTAATCAGGTTGGACACAGTCCCTGTCCCACATATGGCTCACAGTCTTAATCCCCATTTTACAGATGAGGTAACTGAGGCACAGAGAAGTTAAGTGACTTGCCCAAGGTCACACAGCAGACAGGTGGCAGAGTTGGGATTAGAACCCAGGTCCCTCTGACTTCCAGGTCCATGCCCTAACCAGTAGACCATGCTGCTTCTCACTGGGCCATGCCTTAGTCCAGGGAGCTGTGGCACCTAAGGATACATCCACTCTCTTATTGATCAGAGGGTGAGAAATCCTCATTTGGTAGGAGTGAACAAGCCAAGATTGCGGCCACATCCTCAGGCTCTAGTGGCCCTTAGTCACTTCTGTCAGAGGGACCTAGGTGCCTCACAGGGTGCCAAGATTATGATTGCTGGTCAGCAGAGCATGTGAGAGAAATCCCTTTGTATCTACTGTTCTAGTATCTCCTGTGCTAAACACTCTTTTCCTCTGAAGGGTGGAGATAAACTAGCTGCAAGTCCTCCGTAAAAAAAAAAGATGGTTAGCTGACCACTGTTCAGTTAATCAATCTTCCACTGTATTTGCCATTTGGTGAAAACTGAATCCTAAGTGAACACAAGCACAGGCCACAAATATTTCTACTAGGAAGGTATGTATTTACCATATTTAGAAGAATTAAAATGGAGTTTAAGGC
Organism: Ornithorhynchus anatinus; assembly: GCF_004115215.2. Lineage (NCBI taxonomy): Eukaryota > Metazoa > Chordata > Mammalia > Monotremata > Ornithorhynchidae > Ornithorhynchus > Ornithorhynchus anatinus. The sequence goes on from NC_041750.1 coordinate 17,397,712, forward strand.
ACACAGTGGCAATTTCTGGATATATGCCAGGGGATATGCCAGCTTGGCATTCAACTGTCTGGCCCAAGGCCCCGGGATTTCCAAGTTTTCCATGACTCTGGGGTTGCAGGCAATCTTAGTGTTATCTCACTCTGGTGGCCGAATCCCTGCCGCCATCTTCGGTTCCCCGTCACCTCTCCCTTGTCCATCCGTGTTGCTGCTTGGGGGTCAGGTTTATTGTCAGGAGGTTTCAGACACAGAGGTGGCAAAGCAGTGCAGAATGCAGAATTGCTATGGAATCCCGAAACTGGGCTTTAAATGACTGCATCCAAGCCCTGGCCAAAAACTGCTTTCAGGTAAGTGGCTCACACTCAGTAGTATCCTTCCCCTTATGTTTCTCCAGAAACAGCAAAGAAAACAAAAATTCTCTTTAACATCTTGATATTAGTGAACAACACTCCCTCGCACCCCCATGCCCACCTCCCCCACACATTCACTCACTCATGTACAGTACTTCAGGCACAGCTATTTTATAACCTGTACAGGGAAGCCTGATCTTAATTATGTTAAATACCTCACAATTACACTGGCAATTCAGGTGAAAGGCATCCGATGTATACAACAAAAATCTAGCAGCTCTTCATTTTTAAAGATGATGATGCATGTGATGCAGATGTATGTGAAAAGCAATAGTGTGTCCTAGTGGAAAGAGCACAGGGCTAGGTATTATAGGATCTGAGTTCTAATTTCACTCTGACACTTGCCTTCTGTGTGACCTTGGGCAAGTCACTGAACTTCTCTGAGCCTCAGCTTGCTCATCTGTTAAATGGGGATTCAATACCCATTCTCCCTCCTCCTTAGACTGTGATCCCCATGTGGGGCAGGGACTGTGTTCATTCATTCAATAGTATTTATTGAGCGCTTACTATGTGCAGAGCACTGTACTAAGCGCTTGGAATGAACAAGTCGGCAACAGATAGAGACAGTCCCTGCCGTTTGACGGGCTTACAGTCTAATCGACATGATTATCTTATATCTACTCCAGTGCTTGGTTGTATTTGGCGAACACTATCGTTTATTATTATGTGAGTATGCCTAAAGAGACTGATGTGTGACCGACATTACCTTCTTCAACGTTCACATATAAAATTAGATCCCTGGGGAGATAATGGGGTTGGCCCATATAGGCCTTGTTTCTGGCTCTAAACTTACCTCTTGGTAGCCTCAGCTCTGCATAACCTTTGCTTGAGGAGAGCCAGTCCTCTCCCAACATCAGCCCACCAGGATGATCTGTCTGCTGCTGTGATCTTCCAACCATCCATTGCAATGTCATGTCATTTAAAATGTATGAGGTACCTATCCCCTAAAGAGCTCAAAGTACTTTCACCACCAATTTTTTATCTCACTTATCCTTCAACATCTCTGCAAGGCACAAAGAGGAAGAAATCATTATCCCCATTTTATAAATGGAGAAGTTAAGGGAGCGTTTCAAGATTATGCAGCAAAGTGGAACTAGAACTCAGGACTGCTGATTCCCAGAATAGGATTTTAGCCACTAAACTGTACTGCTGACTGTTCTACTCACAACCAAAAATAGAACCACTAAGTACCCTGCTGCTGCCTCTTCCAAATCCAAAATAAGGAAAGAAAAAAAATAAACAAAAAGGAAGAGTAGAACACTATAATGACTAGCTTTTCTGGCTGTCCTCCATTTGCAGGTGTGGGGAAGGAGATTTCTACTTGGAACATACTTATTTCAGAACAAAGGAAGAGACCTTAAAACACGTTATTAAAACCCAATTAAATTCTTCACTTCTTTGTTCTTAAATTAGGCATGTCGGTTCTCCCACAGCACATACCGCCTCTTGTGATACTCACCGCCAATGTGGCCAGCTTCTCAGAGGGATTACGGTGTTCTAGATGCATTCATTCACCCGCATCTGCATCTATTCTCCTTTATCTCTCTCTCTCTCCCCTTCTTCTTGGCCATACTCCTCCTTCCTCCCGCACCCCCCCAAGTTTGGTGACTTTGCTCTGAAATCTTTCTTGGGCTTCACATTCCATTTCTCCTGTGAAGGAGCCTGAGGCCTCCTGTGATGATGAAAGAGGGAATAATTCCCTTCCCCCACTATTTTATAGAATTCCTCTGGGCTTGGTGCACTAGAGACCTGAGCAAGAGTGAACGAGAGGAAAAATTACAAGTCAAAATCCCAACACCCAATGACATTCCAATGTTAGAAGAACCACTATGGTGCATATGCCAAAGGAGAGGGGCTACATGAACCCAACTGGGGCTTAAATAAGGAAGGGCTTTACAGGGTTTTAAGTCTGGGTCCCTTTGGGGAGGGGCCGAAAAGGATCTTCAGTTGGCATTGTGAGCAGTGCTTGTGGCAGAGGGTCCTACAAAATGGGTGGAAGAGGAGGTGGGTGAAGAACCTAGATCACAAAACATTTGGGGTCCCTGAGAAGCATCCACCAGAGAACCCATGATCTGGGAAGGCACCATACAGCTGGTGTGTCCACTAATCCAAAATAAATTCAACATTTAGTTAGCATCCCTTCTCACCAGCATCCCGCACCCTCATCTACCACACCACCACCACCACGAAGTCTTGGTTTTAGATCAGTTCAAAGGAGGACCCTGAAGGGAGTCCGTAAGGGGTCCAGTCTTGTCCCAGTGGCAGAGATGTGTCCAGGATCAACTTATTTGGGTGGGAAATCCCCCTGGAACTGACCTTTGGAATCCTGAGGACTAACAGCAGATCAGACATCCAACCAGAGCCAGCTCTGACCCTCTCTGAGTTGGTAGCCTACATGGTCCCAGAATTAACAAGGGAGAAGGCCAAAGCACAAGTCCACACCTGACATATCAGCATTTTTCTTAGTGGCTGAAATTCATTGGGGATTTTGGGGTCCTGGTGGATGTTGAAATAGTCTGCCACTGGAAAGGAACCTCTCTCATTACTACTATGCAGATGACTAAACAATAGTAGAACCAGGGTTTCATTTTGACTCCCTCCACAGCTCAGCAGAAGTCTGCCACTGTTCATAAGTCAGGTTGAAGGAAGAAGCCCTGTGGGCAAGTGCTCACTGAACACTCCTCCATCCAGATTGCATATGCCACTGGCCAAACACTTGCCCTATTTTGGGAGGAGAGAGGATTACTCTATGAACTATATGTGTGCATGTGTTTGTAACTACTAATTCTATTCAGTTATCTCTCCAGGGCTGGGAAATGGAGCCTAACTGAAATGGAGAGAAGGAAATACATCAGGAAAAGAAAAAAAATGCAGAAAATGGACCAATTATTCCTGTGAAGATGTGTGACAGCTCGTATAAAATGTAAAGGAGTAAAAAATGAAGGGGAGAGAAGAGAGGGAAAATAGGATAAAGAAGACAGAATAGGAAAGAGGAAAGAAGTGGAAAAGAAGAAAGGGAGGTTGGGGAAGACAGGAGACTGGGGGTGGTGGGTGAGAAAGTGAAAGGGAGAGAGAGAAAGACACAGAGAGAGATACACATACAGAGAGAAGAGAAGTATCTGTAAGAGGGAAAGGAGAGGAGAGAGGAAGCAGAGAGAGATGAAAGGGAAGATTCAGAAGAAGCAGGAGCTGGCCAAGATGAAGAATTTCAAAAATGTCACCTAGAGTAGTAATTACTAGAGCATCCATCCATATCGAGATCCAAGGGACTGCCTGACACCTCAACACAGATCTGCAAAACAGAAATGCCTGAGGAATGGCAAATCTGTCATGAGCAGGGACTGTTTTCATGCCCCTTTGTATTAGTATAGCTCCAAGGCTCCATGTGATAATGCTGATAGAGAGGCATGAGCACCAGCAGATGTAGAAATGTGTATGGGCGCACAGGTATAATTGTTTCCTTATTTTTTAAATGATACTTTTGTACTAAGCACTGTTTTAAGCAACGGGATAGCTGCAAGATAATCACATTGGATACAGTCTCTGTCCCATATGGGGCTCACAGTCTAAGTAGGAGGGCATAGGAATTAATCCCCATGTTACAGATGAGGAAACTGAGGAACTGAGAAGTTAAGTGACTTGTCCAAGGTCATACAGCAGACAGGTGGAGGGCCCAGGATTCAAACATGCCCAAAATAGAACTCCTTATCTTCCCACCCAAACCCTATCCTCTCCCTACCTTTCCCATCACTGTAGATAGCACCACCATCCTTCCTGTCTCACAAGCCTGTAACCTCGGCATTATCCTCGACATCTCATTCAATCAACATATTTAGTCTGTCACTAAACCCTGTCAGTTCAACCTTCACAACATCGCTAAAATACACCCTTTTCTCTCCATCTGAACTGCTACCACATTAATTCAAGCACTTATCCTATCCCATCCTGATCACTTACTTCCTTACTGACCTTCCTGTTTCTCGTCTCTCCCCACTCCAGTCCATACTTCACTTTGCCGCCCAGATCATTTTTCTACAGAAGTGTTCAGGCCAAGTTTCCCCACCCCTCAGAGCCTTCGGTGACTGCCCATTCTCTTTTGCATCAAACAGAAACTCCTTATCATCGACTTTTAATCACTCAATCACCTTGTCCCCTCCTACCTCACCTCGTTACTCTCCTACTACAACCCAGCCCGCAGTCCTTGCTCCCCCAGTGTCAACCTACTCACTGTACCTCGATCTCGGCTATCTTGCGTCCGACCTCTCACCCACATCCTGTCTCTTGCCTGGAACGACCTCCCTCTTCCTATCTGACGAATGATCACTCTCTGGACCTTCAAAGCCTTATTGAAGGCACATCTTCTCCAAGAGGTCTTCCCTGACTGAGCCCTCATTTCCTTTTCTCCTACTCCTTTCTGTGCCACCTTTGAACTTGTATTTGCACCCTTTAGTCACCCCTCCCTCAGTGCCACAGCACTTAAGTACTCTCTGTAATTCATTTATTTATATAAATGTCTGTTTCTTCCTGTAGACTGGAAGCTCGTGTAGGCAGGGAACATGTCTCACAACTCTGTTATATTGTACTCACCCAAGCGCTTCATAGTAAAGGCTCATAGTACGGGCTCAGTAAATACAATTGACTGATGGAACCCAATTCCTCTGACTCCCAGCTCTGTGTTCCTTCCATTAGGCCTTGCTGCTTCCCACTTATCTAAACTTAATTCTTCTGCTTTCTGTTTGAGGCATAATGACATGATACAGAGCTCTCACCAGCCTGGCAATCAGGAGGTCTGAGCTCTCATCCTTGGTTCCTCCACCGGCCTATTGTATGACCCTGAAACAATCATCCAACCTCTTTTTCTTGCCTGTAGACTGCAAGGTTCTTGTGGGCAGGGATCGTGTCTATCAACTCTATGTTCTGTATTTTCCCAAGTGCTTAATACGGTGCTCTGTACATTGTAAGTACTCGATAAATACCACTGATTGATTGATTGCCTCAGTATACACTTTTGCAAACAAGGACATTGGAAGGATGCATGAGAGCATTCTGAAAATGCTCTTGGAGTTCCAAGAAACAAAAGGGTCAGATAAATTCAGGGGTTTCCTTCAGGTCTTTGAGGACTCAGGTCCTGAAAGTTTAAAATATTTTTTCATTTCTACCTCTCTCAGTTGGGACTGAGTGAACAGGGCCCCGGAAGCCTCGAGGTATCCACCTTGTGAGAAGGGGAAGAGGTTAGCTGTGGACAGACAAGTAGCTGCTAGAAATCCGTCCTTGCCGGAAGTTATCTGTCCCCAAGGGTTGAGCGGCAACCAAAAACAGCCACCCTCATCATTTAGGTTTGACATTCAGAAGGACTTCCTGACAGTATGCATCGGTAGACACTAGAGGAAGCTCTTTCTCAATTTATTTTTAACAGGATGATTTTCATCAGTATGGGGTGGCTTGGGAAACAAACCTCAGTTTGTCAATGACTCCACCTTCTCTTTGCATCACAACAAAGGCTCTTGAATAGAGATAGATGAGGGAATGCTGGGCTGGGCACCATGGGTTGTTCGTACGCCCCATGGCTGCAGTGAGTATTGGGGTTATTGTACTAGTCACGGGTTGCTTACATTGATTCCAGGCACAGGGGCAGCTAAGCGAGCACTTGAGACATTTTGCAGCCTGCCCATCAGCAAAAGGCAAATCCTTCCAACCCAACCCTGAGACCAACACTCATGGCTCAGAGCTGAGTAGGTTGCTTCCCCGCTCTCACAAACCCCCTTGTAATCTCTTCTCCCTGCATTCTGACCCTCTATTTGAAGGTATAAAAATTTGATTGAACTTCTATCCTGTTGAGTCGATCAGCAGGGAGTGAAAGGAAAGGGGAGTATGGGAAAACAAGAGGCAACCAGACCAACAAGTGAACTCTGGATGGGAGCTGCAACTCTCTTCCAACTACCCAGTGCTGAAACAACACAATAATCCTGGGCTGAGCCAAGCCAATTTACCTAACTTCTTTTAATGTAAAGAGAAAAGTGGTCTCTTCTCCAATCCTGCCTATGGCTTCTGTTCATTCAATAGTATTTATTGAGCACTTACTATGTGCAGAGCACTGTACTAAGCGCTTGGAATGTACAAATCGGTAACAGATAGAGATAGTCCCTGCCCTTTGACGGGCTTACGGTCTAATCGGGGGAGACAGACAGACAAAAACAATAGCAATAAATAGAATCAAGGGGATGAACATCTCATTAAAACAACAGCAAATAAATAGAATCAAGGTGATGTATATCTCATTAACAAAATAATAGAATCAATGTGATGTACATCTCATTAACAAAATAAATAGGGTAATGAAAATATATACAGTTGAGTGGACGAGTACAGTGCTGAGGGGAGGGGAAGGGAGCGGGGGAGGAGCAAAGGGAAAGGGGCTTCCCCTGCCACCTACTCGTTTCTAGTGAGAAATATTGTGGCCTAGTAGAAGAAACACGGGCCTTAGTTGTCAGAGGACCAGGATTCTAATCCTGGTTCTGCCACTTAACTGCTCTGTGACCTTGGGTGTCACTTCACTTCTCTTTGCTTCATTTACCTCACCTGTAAAATGGGGGTTAAGACTTTGAGCCCCAAGTGGGTCAAGAACTGTGTCCAACCTGATTAGCTTTAATCTACACCAGTGGTTAGTATAGTGCCTGGCACATAGTAAGTGCTTAATAAATACCATTTAAAATGTGTGTGTATATATATATATCTTCTGGTACTCAAAACCAACCAGTCTGGCCTTTACCCAAAGTCTAAAGGACTACCCAGAAAAACCTCAAGCTAGAGCTGCTAGCTTTTCAGAAAGGGACGGAGGAACACGTGCATTAATAGGACATTAAACGCTAGAGAAAGCACAGCCTGGAATAAGCCAAATGTTGGGCAGCCCTAACCAATCAACAACCAAGTCCCGGAGCCTATCCTTCACCCCCAGGGCACACTGCCTGCTGCCAATAGGATTCTCCTGCTCCTGGCACTGAGAGGGTGCCCTCTAATTGAGTTTCCTGGTGGTGTCAAAGCCTCCAGTAGCACATACATGAGAAATAATTGTCTTCCTTCTCTCTGTTTCCCTCTCTCCCTTCCTCTTTTTTCTCTTTGAACACTCAGCTTGTTCTTAAAAGGGAACACAATACTCGAGAATAATGGTTTGCCTGCAGACAGAAGCGAGAGCTGTTCAGCGTGTCCCAGTTAGCAGGAGATGCCTTGAGTTTGTTTTTACAGTGTTCAACACTAATCTAGTCCATGTAAATTTGACCTTTTAAACCCCCCAAAAAGAACAAGAAACTGTGAACTTGCTCTCCTCTTCATCTGAGCAAATGTTTAACCAACCAACGCACTTCTTTGCACTGCTGGCTTTAACTTCCAGCTCCATACAGATGGCTCTCTCAAAACAACCTCTCAAGCCCCGACCTCCCTCCTTCTCTGCAATTTTACATTTCCTTCTGCCTCTAGGACATTTCTGCGTGGATGCCCAGCCTATACCATGCGCTGAACATGTCCAAAACTAAACTTCTCATCTTCCCTCCCCATTTCTCTCCTCCACCACCTAAATTTCCCATCCCAGTCGACAACACCACACCACCATCTTCCCTATCTCTGTGACCTGCAATCTTGGCATTATCCTTGACTCCTCCCTCTCTTTCAAACCCCTTATTCTGTCTTCCGACAAATCCTGTTGGCTTTTCCTTGATGACAGTTCCAGGACCTGCCCCCTCCTCTCCATACAAATAACCGCCACTCTGGTCTCGGTGAAGCAGCGTGGCCTAGTGTCAGAGCATGTGCCTGGGAGTCAGAAGGACCTGCATTCTAATCCTGGCCCTGCCACTTGTCCTCTATGTAACCTTGGGCAAGTAACTTCACTTCTCTGTGCCTCAGTTACTTTATCTGTAAGATGGGGATTAAGGCTGTGACCAACCTGATTAGCTGGTATGTACCCCAGCACTCAGTACAGTGCCTGGCACATAGTAAGCACTTAAAAAATACCACAATTATTATTGCCAAGCCGATACTCTGGACTATTGGCTTTAAAGCACCCCAGTAGCTCTTCCCCTCCTAGTTATCCACTGCATTCTCCCACTACACCTCAGCTCGTACTCGTCATTCCTCACAAGCTTAGCTACTCACTTTGCCTTCCTCTTTTCTCTCCTGCCACCAACCTCTTGCTCAACCCTTCTACCCTTCCTGAAACTCTCTCCCCTTTTATATTCAACAGAGCCCACATCTTCCCATCTTCAAGGCCCTTGTGAAATCACATCTTCTCCAGAAAGGCCTTCCCTGATTAATTTCAAATCTCCCCTAACTGCCTGTTCAGCACTTGCATGCCTCCTAAGTATTCCAATCCTTCAGCACTTTCTGTATAGCCCTATGACTTAAGCACTGACTCCTGGACATAGCCCCTTTCCCTTTTCCTCCTATCTGAAATTTATTGCAATGTCTGTCTCCCGTGCTAGACTGTAAGATTGTTGAGGCCAGGGATCACATCTATTAATTCTATTGTACTCTCCGAAGCGATCAGTACGGCCCTCTACACATAGGAGGTTTTCGATAAATACTACCGATTGACAGATAGATTAGTAAGAGAAAGCCCAAATATGCCCAAGGCCAGTTCTGCCCCCTTAACGTCAGAGACATTATGCTCCAATAGTAATAATCTATTCTGTCCTCATTCCAGTGAGCAGGAAACACAACAACATCAGTGTTTGAATAAGAGCCCAAACCGCTATGGGGAGAGAGAGATCCTGCTTCTCGGCCCAATTCCACTTAAGCGACAACTTCTTCTCTCCCAAGGCTCCCTCTTCTGTGGTCTTCTTTCCCATTTTTTCCTTCTTTCCCATCTTCCTCCCAGTGAATCTCAGTCTCTTCAGGAAAAGTGCCTCAGTGGATTAGCCAGGTTACCAAACATTCTCCCATTTTGACCAAGCATCACTGAGGGGTGCGAATGTCCACAGTGAGTCATTTTGTGGATTAACCTCCACACCTAACACTAGGCCCTCGTGGTTTTCTTAATGGAAATTTTCAGTGGAAAGCTACGAGGTCTTTTTTAATCATTCAAGCTACTGCCAGCAGTGAGTGGGTCGTGTAGTGCAACAATTGTTACTGGAGGCAGATGCCATTAGTCAGTCCCACCTCTGAGCTTCCCATAGGAGTCTGGGTGTCAGTACGTCACCCTGATTCAGAAAGCACACCAGACGCTTTGCCACCCCATCATCCCTGACTCCCACATCCATGTGTCAGTGTATACGCTCAGGCCACTTCAGAAGCACCTCCAAGGGCAGTACAACATGAATCTCTCCTTTATTTATCTCCCCTCCCAGCCCCACAACACTTATGTACAAATCTGTAATTTATTGATGTATATTAATTTTTGTCTCCCCCGCCCCCCATCCAGACTGTAAGCTTGTTGTAGACAGGGAATGTGTCTCTTTATCGTTCTACTGTACTCTCCTAAACAGTACAGTGCTCGGCACACAGAAAACGCTCAGTAAAGATGACTGACTCATCTCCACCTTGTGTTGCAATCTAAATTGAACTGGGCTCAGCTTTGCCACATACCAACCACTCTCCAGTGGATTGAAAATGAGGCTGAAGACATTATAGCTATTAAGCAGCAGGCAGGATCCACTCAGACTCCAAGATTTATTTATTGTTTTTTCTATCTGCATGCCATTTGCCTGTTGGAAACAGACTAGTATACTCAGGGAAAGGTTAATCTTCCAAATTCAAAGCTGGAGAAAGAGATTGGAGAATTGCCTTTTTCAACCGGTTTCACTGGCATCTAGGGCAATGCCTAGCACCCTGAGGGTGCTCTATCAATTATATTAATGCAGCAAGGATGCTGGACAGTTATAAGAGATGTCTGTTCATGTGTCAATAAACATTAACATCCTTTCTGCCATTCTCCCTGGGTAACAAAAGAAGGGCCAGGAAAAGATCTCTCACCCAGCCTTTCTACCCCCCACCCCTTCCCAGCTCCCCTTTAGCTCTCATTGGAAAACTTCAGGGGAGAGTAGCAGGGAGTCAGAAGAGAGACCAGTGGTGCTATGTCAAGGTGTCTCACCAGGACTCCTGACCTCTACTCCCACAAACTCCCCCGGGATAGTTGTCTCCTGTTGCCTTTACTCTTCATCATTTGCCAAAGACTTTAGCCTAGAGGTTAATTGTTGCTTGGCTGGGAAGATAACCCAGTTGCTTCATTCCCAACAGAAAGAGGTGTTAAAGCCCATCAAATCAGTCAATCAATCAGTGGCAGAGCACCATACGAAATACTTGAAAGTGTACTCTGGAATAAGCAGACAGGAGCCCAGGCCTCAGGGAGCTTACATTCTAGCAGGAGAGATGGACATTGAAATACATTTCAGGTAGTGGAAGCAACAGAATAGACAGGTTTGTACATAAGTGCTGAGACGGAGATGGTCGGGGCAGGGGAGGGGTGTGGCGTGAGCACCTAAACTCACACAGTCACTCACACAGTCAGGCGACACAGTAAGAAGAGAAACAGAATGAAGAGATAAGAGATCAATCAGGGAAGCCTTCCTAGAAGAGATGTAATTTTATTGGGCTTGGAAGCCGATGTGAAGGAGGAGGGAGTTCCAGGCAGGAGGGAGGGTTTGAGCATGAGTTTGATGGTGAGAAAGAGGAGAGCAAAGCACAGTTGAGTTGGTTGGTGTTAGATGAGCGAAGTGTGCGGGTTAGGCTGTGTTGGAAGAGGAACGAGGATAAGTGGTACGGGGAGAGCTGATTGAGTGCCTTGAAGTCGACAGTGAGGAATATCTGTTAGATGCAGGAATGGTTGGACAATCATTGGAGGATTCTGAGGAGCGGGAAGACGTGCACAGAACAAGGCAAACGAGTGAATTCTTCCAATTCTTCCATATCTATGACTGATTAGATGCAAAGCAGATGAAATATTTAATCTGCATTAATGTGAAACTGATCATTCTTCAATGCCCCATAGTGACTCTGAGTCCTGAGAGAGTGCTATTTCCAGACAAACCTCCCACACCTTTCCAAGAGCATCTTTCCTTAGGTAGGATAATTCTAGGCCAGCATCTCTCTCCCCTGCACCCAGAATCAGCATATGGTTTTCACTCTCAAGGTGAGGTTTTTATGGATACATTTGAATAACTCTTGAATAGCTCACTCCAAATCACATCTGACCAATGGGGATGTATTTGAGTGGTAACAGGAGGGGGTGGGAAGCTGGTAAAGAGAAGCCGTGACAACAACCCAGCTGCTTCAAATGTTGCAGCAGTGTAAATTCCAGCCTACACTGTGGCTTGCACAGCACAGTGAATAAATATCCATGTTAGCTTACCTTATTGGTAGACAGGGTGGATTAAAAAATATGCTTTCGTTTGTGCCCAAATGGCTCTCATGAGTGTGTGTAGAGCTAGACAAGTGCTTTGGGTTGTATTGATGGTGAACTGGTATCCTTGTGTGTGAAACAATCAATCAATGGTATTTGATTGGGCATTGTAAAACCGTGTGGCCTAGTGGAAAGAGGACGGGCCTAAAGGAGTCAGAGGACCTGAGTTCTAATTCTAACTCTGCCACTTGCCTGCTGCGTGACCTTGGGCAAGTCACTTAACTTCTCAGTGCCTCGTTTCCCTCACCTGTAAAATAGGGATTCAATACCTGTTCTCCTCCTTCTTACAATGTGAGCTCCGTGTGGGAGTGGACCTGATGATCTTATATCAACCCCAGCACTTAGAACAGTGCTTGGCACACAGTACTTAACAAACACGAAAATTATTATTATTATCATTATTTATTGAGTGCTTATTGTGTGCAGAGCACTGTACTGAGCCCTTGTGAGACTACAACAGATTTGGTAGATACAATCCCTGCCTGCAAAAAGCTTACAATCTAATGGGGGAATGTTGTCAAAGTACGATCTCTGACACATTCTGTCCCTGAAAAAATAAATAGGAGGGTATCTTTCCTGGCTCCGTGGCATTCAGGGTGGAGCATGACATCCTGACATCCTGCTCAGACACCAACAATATCTAGTTCAGAGGCAAAGCACTGAATGCCAAGTAAAGACAAAACAAAACAAAAATCCCTGGCTCTGGCTTCCAACCTGGGGAGTAATGTCTCCCACATACTTCTTTAAATTACATCTTGTTAACTGCCTCATTCCTGGTAACGGTTCTGAGGGTGTAGCGTGCCAGTATCTACATGACAGTAGGTTTGCTACAAAGCGTTATAGAGTCTGTCTCCATTTTTTAAAAAGAGGCAAATGCATAAGAGAATGATGTAAAGGTGTTTATACAGTGGCAGCCCTCTGTGACTCGAGGAGACATTTTGCTATTGACACATACAAGGTAATCTCAGCAGTTGAAGGATGGCAGTTCTATACCTTTCGTGGGGCTGAAAGACTATAACTCAAACACTCTGTAGGCATCAGAGGGCCATTAAGGCCTTCCTTACAAGGGAAACACTAAAGTAATAATTTTGCCAGTTGAATAACAGATTTCAAGAGAGGGTGCTTTTCTCCCCTCTTAAGAAATATTTTTGGATTAAATAAACGAATGCATTAACCTGACAATTTAAACTGCCATCAGCCACTCAAAAGCAACTGAGTTCCATAATAACAGCTGCCACTACACTGCCGACATTTAGCCTTGGGCTAAGTCTCTTTAGCTGGAGACCTAGGATCAGCAGGGGGTTCACGAGAAGCTGTGGTCTAGTGGATAGAGCACAGGTCTGGTAGTCAAAAGAACCTGAGTTCTAATCCCAGCTCTGCCACTTATCTGTTGTGTGACCTTGGGCAAGTTACTTTTCTGTGCCTCAGTTACCTCGTTTGTAAAAAGGGGATTAAGACTGTGAGCCTCATGTGGGACATGGACTGTCCAACCTGATTAGCTTGTATCTACCTCAGCACTTAGTACAGAGCCTGCCATATAGTAAGTGCATAACAAATACCCCTTAAAACAAAAACAAGATTGGCAGCTTGAAAGCCCTAGGCTTAGACCACTAAAGGGGTGGAGGTCGGGGGCTTCAGGATCCAATTTTCTTTAAAATAACAATAATAATACAACTGTTTGTCTTACAGTGCTGGATGCTGAGGTTTACTTTTCCTTACCATTAATAATGAGAAGACTTACAATGATAATAACCACAATACTGATTCAAACAAGATTCTCAGTTTCTCTTTCTGCCAGAATAGTTTTATACCACCCAGGATGGTGATTTTGAGGGCGAGAGTTGAGGTAAATTCCTTTGCAGGGGAGAGGGAGGAACCATGTCCTTTACTGTTACTGTATCTTCTTAAGTGTTTAAAACACTGCTCTGCACCCAGTAGGTACTCAATAAATACCATTGATTGATTGACGTGAAGGAACTTGCCCGTTATTTTGTTACCCTTTCATCATGCCATTTACTTAGCATTTTCCCGGTACTGTCTGGAATGGAGAAAAGTGAGGGAGAAAAATTCCTGCTCCTGCAGACATGCCATTATTAAATCAACACCTCATGTCCATGAAAAGTGAATGGAATCAATGTACATGTCTTTAAAGGGATTTTTCTTCTTCTCTTCTTCTTAAGCAGAGACTGTGGGCATCGAAGTGCCACTATTAGAAATGTATTCATGAGTAGTGAAGTGACTTGCCCATTATTAGGGTGGCCAATCATCCAGTTTTTAGCTGGTCTGTCCCATCCAGTGTGGATAGGGTACCAGATGTCTTTATGTCCCGTATTGTTATTTTAAATATCCAGCCTGTCTCCACCTCGGCTCTTGCCACTGAGTCCCATAGTTCAGAAGCAGAGTCCAATTTCACACAAACCTAGGAATGGAAGGCTCTGGAGCAAGTCGGGAGGCTCCCTCCCACCAAGAAAAGCGCTCTAAGTTTGGGAGAACACAACTTACTTCTGCAAAATGATGTGTATGACATCATCACGGCATATGACATTATCACTTGCCACTGGGTGCACAGTGTAACACGTCACCTCAGGTACGTATCAGTGTTCCGTACGCCCGAGTGTCACCCTAGCTCCCACCAATTACACCTCTCAGAGACTTGATGGCTTCGGACAGATTCTGTGTTGCACAGATTCTCCTGCCTGCCACAGAGTCCAAGGTCATTTTTCCACTTAGGTTGGGAAGGAACTGACAAAATGCAGAAAGCCCTAATAATCCAAACAGCAATTATGACTCCAGTGCTTGTAAACAAAACAGCAGAGGTTCACACAATCGAGAACCATGAGAAGGAAAGATGCATAATCAGATATCAGTTAACCAAACAGACTTCCCTCCTTGGTGTGCAGGCAAATGGTTTCTTCTGAATCCTATGGGAGAGCAGTCTGCAGTGGTGAGAATCCTCCTCCTCTCCTTTGTTACCTGATCCCTTTGGGGCCCTCTTCCTTCCTGCTCATTCCTCTAGATGGGCCACCCCTCTCTCCAACTAAAATGCTTGGACTCTGAGTGACTCCAACTGCTGCAGAGCTGCCCTACCTTCTGCTTAACACGGTTTAGTCTAAAACCTCAAACAGGGGCATGCAAATGATTTGGCCCATGTTTGATCCTGCGCAAGTCTGGCTGTCTCCTTTATTATCTGGATTGAATCCAGCTAACGGGTCACAGAAGGCAGGCCAGCTTCACAACACACACTTAGCTCAACAGCATTTCTCACACCCCAATCTCATTAAAAGCAGCAGAGTTCTTCATTCCCCCAAACAGTATCCTAGGGATGCCTATCCCCTGTGGCTTGATGTCTTTTCACTCCTCCCCAGAGCAGCTTCAATATTTTTGAATATGGAGGCAGGAGTCCTAACATTGCACTCTCTCCAGCCAACCATTCGATCAGCATTTCTTGACCACAGGGCTTGCAGCAGGGCACCAGTTCCAGTTAAAGAACATTTACGGTCCTAAAGGACACATTCATTTTGAAACCTCCAGCCCGCCACTTCACATTTCTGTGCTCCATAATAGGACAATGGAGATAACAATGCAAGCTTCACTGGTTTAGCTTGAGTCTTTTTGTGTTGATATACTCTTTGCTTGTATTTCATTACATAAAGCTAGATGCCCTTAACACAGAGTCTGCCTCTTCTCAGGGCACACCTCCCCAGTGTAAAGTGAGGTCCACCTGGAGTTTTTAACACCTGAGCTGCTCGGGGCTTTGTCCTCACAATATTTCCTTCAGGGTAACCAACAACTCAGAGCTATCATAGAGTGCATGCCCCATATTCCTCACTGGCTCCTAGGCAACTAGCTAAGAGCCAAAGTTATTTCAGAAAGCTGGCCAACAGGAGAGCAGTGCTGCAGGTGACCCCAGGCAATGGTTTGTCTGTCATGTAACCTTGGCCTAGTCACTTCATTTCTCTGTGCCTCAGTTACCTCATCTGTACAATGGGGATGTAGACTGTGAGCCCCATGTGGGAGAGGGGCTGTGTCCAGCCCAATTTGCTTGAATCCACCCCAGCACTTAGTACAGTGCCCGGCACATAGTAAGCACTTAACAAATACCACAATTATTATTATTATTATTTTAGGGCCTTTTTCCCTAGGAATGAGATCCAGGATCCAAACTGACTCAGAAACTCTCACAACATGATAGCCACATGGTGGTCAGACTAATTTTGGCAAAACCATAGCTGAGTATCAGGCACACTTTAAACCCAGTCATTGTTCCCATTTTCAGAAAACTGCACTGTTAGAATAGTTTTGTGGGGCATGTCCACTTGGCATGGACTACTGTGTCAGCCTTCTCTCTGATCTCCCTTCCTCCTCTCTCTCCCCACTCCAGTCTATTCTTCACTCTGCTGCCCGGCTCATCTTCCTGCAGAAACGATCTGGGCATGTCACTCCCCTTCTTAAATGCCTCCAGTGGTTGCCTATCAACCTCCGTACGAAACAAAAACTTCTCACTCTAGGCTTCAAGGGTCTCCATCACCTTGCCCCTTCCTACCTCTCCTCCCTTCTCTCTTTCTACTTCCCACCCCACACGCTCCGCTCCTCTGCCGCCCACCTCCTCACCGTCCCCCGTTCTCACCTATCCCGACGACGACCCCTGGGCCACGACCTCCCGCGGTCCTGGAATGCCTTCCCTCCTCACCTCTGCCAAACTAATTCTCTTTCCCTCTTCAAAACCCTACTTAAAGCTCACCTCCTCCAAGAGGCCTTCCCAGACTGAGCTCCCCTTTTCCCTCTGCTCCCTCTATGCCCCCCTTCATCTCTCCGCAGCTAAACCCTCTTCTCCCCCCTTTCCCTCTGCTCGTCCCCCTCTCCCATCCCATCCCCTCAGCACTGTACTCGTCCGCTCAACTGTATATATTTTCATTACCCTATTTATTTTGTTAATGAGATGTACATCACCTTGATTCTATTTATTTGCTATTGTTTTAATGAGCTGTTCTTCCCCTTGATTCTATTTATCGCCATTGTTCTTGTCTGTCTGTCTCCCCCAATTAGACTGTAAGCCCGTCAAAGGGCAGGGACTGTCTCTATCTGTTACCGATTTGTTCATTCCAAGCACTTAGTAGAGTGCTCTGCACATAGTAAGCGCTCAATAAATACTATTGAATGAATGAATGAACCAGCCACTGCTCACATCAGCAGAAAGTCAACAATGGGGAAATGAATGTGCCCAGGATTTAGTGTTCATTTAGCTTCTGCATATTCACAAAGAGAAAATGCCTAGTCCAGTATCAGGCATTCTGGGGTCACTCCAGAAATGTCTCTTACTTACCTACTGTTGCCCTAGGAAGCGAAAAAAATCAGGCATTTTATGAAGACAATAATAAAGAATAAATAAATGATGGTATTTGTTAAGCGCGTACTATGTGCCAAGCACTGTTCTAAGCACTGGGGTAGATACAAGGAAATCAGGTAGACCCACGTGGGGCTCACAGTCTTAATCCCCATTTTACAGATGAGGTAACTGAGGCCCAGAGAAGTAAAGTGACTTGCCCAAAGTCACAGAGCTGATAAGTGGTGGAGCCAGGACTAGAACCCACGACCCTTGACTCCCTAGCCCATGCTCTTTCCACTAAGCCACGCTCCTTAGTGGGTGAAAGAAGTCCACACTCAGGAAAGCTCAGGGGCTCATCGTTGCTCACTGCCACCTAATGTCAGCTCTACTCAACAGAGCAAAACCCCCAATGACCAAAGGATCGATCCCAGAAGTATGGGAAATATTAGTAGTTAAGGTGGGCATTGGCCCATCGCCAGTGATAATATTTCAAGCCAAATTTTGAGGACTAGTCATAGTAATAGTAACATTTATTGAGCACCCACTCCATATGAATTGGAGTTGGAAAGTTCAGAATAACCAAATGACACCCTCCCTGCCCACAAGGACCTTACACTTTAATGGGAGAGATGAGAAAAAAATATTTCCAACTAGAGTGGGAAGTAAATAAATTGGGCAGATATATATACGTGAGTGCTAAGGAGGGTGGAAATAAGTTTGTGAGTGTGAGAGTTGGCTGAAGGGATGATACGGCTCAGGGCGCTGGGAAATTAACCGGGGAAAGCTTGGGAAAGACTGTATTTCAAACCTAATTCAAGGTAAACACTACTGCCTAAGAGTTTATATTGAAAACGTTTATAGATCCTTAACTGAGATGGGGGATAACAGGCAGAGCCATAATTATATATAATTCAGATTCCTACTATAAACACCAACTTGTTGCTGCTGTTCAAAGGTATAATTCTTTAGCAAGTGTTCATTTAGCAGGCTTGTATTGTCGCTAGCTAACTATGGTTCATTTGGCTGTTCCAGAAATGTATTACATTTAACCTCAGTGATCTCATGTCCCAATTTTAGCACCATGCCTTTATTACAAACTCACCATTTTCTAGAGCTAAGGCTTTGATAAAGAGGATGCAAAACACCACATGTGGGTTGTTGTTTTTTCTATCAAAGTTAAAGCCTACTTCTCGGTATCTTTCTCCCCAAAGGGAGCATTACACTTTGCATAGAACTCTGTGATGTTTGGGTGATGTGAACATAATCAGACTTAAATGCAGGCAATCAGAGAGAAAATGCCTTCACAAACACCCTAATTTCTCACACTCACTCCTAATTGGCTCAATGTATTACTTTTCTTTCAAGAGATGGAAAATGGATGGGTCAAGATCTTTTAATGCACATAATGGATAGGATGCACAAAAAACCACATTTAAAGTTTAAGAGTAAATACCTTTTAATTACATAAGGGGAGAGACAGAAAAGGAACAGTAAGGTGCATGGTGGAGGAAGATAATACATAAAACATACACGCACATGTCTATATTTGTAACTAGCTCGATGCACAGTAGTCTTTCATACCTGCTTTTAAAAAATTACAATGGTAAAAAGTACAGCAATCCTGGATTTCCTAAGAAGAAGTAGATAGGAGGGAGGGGAATCTGCTAACTGTGGATTCCACTTTTTTTTTCGACCATTTTGTATTTAGTCATCAGTGAGATTGTCCAGACAAGGGGAGAGGTTTGCTTCTAAATGTCATTTGTCACCATCATTGTCATCTCGTCATCATTATCATCTAGATTTATTGATTGTCTACTGTGGGCAGAACTTGTACTGGGTGGAAATAATGAAAGGACAGTCAGTTCTTCTATATCAGGCCTACCAACTCTGTTGTATTGTACTCTTCCAAGCGCTTAATACCATCCTCTGCGCACAGTAAGAGCTCAATAAATATGATTGAACGATGAGGGAGTTACATTTTTAAGGAAGCTCACATTAAACAAAACTCACATTTGTCTTGCCTCGTCTAGCCTCGTATGATACCGCGCCCTTTCTCCCGACACTCTGCTGTGTTCAAACCAAATGGACATACGTTGTTGGAGGAATGTTCGCTAATTCTGCATTATCATCCTATGTAAGATTCATAGAGAAAACGTGCCAACTAGGACAAATGACTGCAGAAGAAACAGTCCCTGCCCTCAAGAAGCTTGAAATCAAATAGGGGCAAACACTCAGACACAGAGAGTACATTTACAATGGAACAGTAGAGAAAACATGGATACAGCTGATAATAAGTTGCACCACCAACCCTGAGTCATCTGAACCACCCGCACAGTCTGCTTCTTCCCCTCCTGCACCTGTGCAGCTGAATGTAGCTGGAGGAAATCCAGGCACTGGTCAGACTTTTTCACTCATTCATTCATTCAATTGGATTTATTGAGCGCTTACTGTGTGCAGAGCACTGTACTAAGAGCTTGGAATGTACAGTTCGGCAGCAAATAGAGACAATCCCTCCCCAACAATGGGCTCACAGTCTAGAAGGGGGGACACAGACAACAAAACAAAACAAGTCGACAGGCATCAATAGCATAGAGAGGTATCAGCAGGGCCCCACCTTTAACCATGGATAACGGAATCGTTTACCAAAAACAGCACTGGGGCACCGAGTTAGGGTTGTCTGTGTCTCTGGTTTCCATCTCTATTAAAAAACAGAAACGAGAAACCTGGCCAGGTCCCCCTACTCGAAACAGGGTGATAAGAGGCTGAGGGGACTGTCCAAACCTTGTCAGCCCAGCCAACTCAACCTAGCCCTTCGGGCTAGGCACCCAGGGGCTTTCTATAACTGTGTAAGGTTCTATTCTGCAGCAGCAATCTCAGGGATCCTTCTATGAAGAAACTGGGGCATATTGCCAAAGACATGATGGTCTCTTTTTAATTTGGATAAGTGTACATTACTGATTAAAGGGCACTGGATATTGCGTTTAAGTTTTTTCTTTTGGAAATTGGAAAGAAAAATGCTGACACTCAGAATCTTTGTCCCCTGGAACAGAGGCACCATATACATACCAAGTTCTTCAGAGGCATTATTTCTTCTTCCACCTCTCCTGCCAGGGCAGGAGAAGTCAGGGTTGGGATCATTTTTCCCATATCATTGACAGAAGGGAAGAGGAGATGCTCAGGCACTGGGGGAATTCTGAGGTGGAACCCATAAATTTGGCATTATCCTCAACTCATCTCTCTCATTCAACCCATATGAATCTATGGGTTCAATCTATCACCAAATCCTGTCGGTTCTACCTTCACAACATGCTAAAATCCACTCTTTCCTTTCCATCTAAACTCCTACAATGTTGATTCAAGTACTTATTCTATCCCACCTTGACTAATGCATCAGCTTCCTTGCTGACCTCCCTACCTCCTGTCTCTCCCCACTTCAGGCCATACTTCACCCTGCTGCCTGGTTCATTTTTCTAAAAAAGCATTCAGTCCATGTTTCCCCACTCCTCAAGAACCTCCAGTAACCACCCATCCACCTCCACATGAAACAGAAACTCCAAACCATTGGCTTTGAAACAGTCCTATCTTTCCTCACTGATTTCATTCATTCATTCATTCATTTGTATTTATTGAGCACTTACTGTGTGCGGAGCACGGTACTAAGTGCTTGAGAAAGTACAGTACAAGAAACGGACACATTCCCTGCCCACAATGAGCTTACAGTCTAGAGGTGGGGAGATAGACCACAATAAAAATAGATGAATTATTGATATGGAGATAAGTGCTGTGGGGCTGGGAAGGGGGAAGAACAAAGGGAGCTACTACGTCCTCTCACCCACATCCTGCCTCTGGCCTGGAATTCATATCCAACAAATCATCACTCTCCCAACCTCCTAAGCCTTATTAAAACTAAATCTCCTCCAAGATGCCTTCCCCGACTAAGCCCTCATTTCCCCTACCCACTCTCTCTTCCTTCTCTGTCATGCTTGCACTTGGATTTGTACCCTTCACTCATCCCACCCTCGGCCTCATAGCAAAAGCTCACCTCCTCCAAGAGGCCTTCCCAGACTGAGCTCCCCCCTTTTCCCTCTGCTCTCTCTACCCCCCGCCCTTCACCTCTCCACAGCTAAGCCCTCTTCTCCCCCCTTTCCCTCTGCTCCTCCCCCTCTCCCATCCCATCCCCTCAGCACTGTACTCGTCCTCTCAACTGTATATATCTTCATCACCCTATTTATTTTGTTTAATGAGATGTATATCACCCTGATTCTATTTATTTGCCACTGTTTTAATGAGATGTTCTTCCCCTGGACTCTATTTATTGCCACTGTTCTTGTCTGCCTGTCTCCCCTGATTAGACTGTAAACTCGTTAAAGGGCAGGGACTGTCTCTATCTGTTGCCGATTTGTACATTCCAAGCACTTAGTTCAGTGCTCTGCACATAGTAAGCGCTCAATAAATACTATTGAATATCTAAAATTTATTTTAATGTCTGTCTCCCCCTCTAGACTGAAAGCTTCTCCTGGCCAGGGAACATGTCTACTAACTCTGTTGTACTATACTCTCCCAAGCGCTTAGTACAGTACTCTGCACACAATAACCACTCAATAGACACAGCAGATTGATTGAACCAAGACTCTTGCTCCATATATCTCAATCAGTATCCTCTTGCTCAAGAATCAATTCCCCAGGTATTGCCCACACATAAAATATCATTTTCCATTTAGAAACTCAACCTTAAGACCTCTCTGGATATCTCCCTCTCTATTTATTTTAGAATTTGCACCAGCTCCTGTGAGGACAACCCATTTAAGGCATTTATCTTGAATTTTAGCCTGACTCTGCTGACCTCAGAGGAGGGCTGAGGAGGGAGATGCGGATTTGGCAATCTGCAGGTGTCTGACACACTCACCGTTTCCTCTATTCCAATAAAAGCCTGCAGGCTCTTCATCATCTGAGCAACACAGCAGAATCAAATTGAGCAACATGAGCAAAAGCTCAGCTGGCTTTTGGATTGTCTAGGAGGCTACTGGAGCCAGCAGACAAGAACCCCTTAAGGAACGCTTTTAAAAGACAGCAGTTTTTAACTGTACTGTAATCACAACAACCATGAACTTAGAAGATGACCACTGTGAATATCTTCTCCACTTTGTTCCCTGGTCAGGTGCCTTTCTCCCAGCTGAGCCATTGGTCCTTTCAGTTCCCCCTCCTCTGTCCCTTTTGAATCTTCTTTCACATAACCTACTTTGCTGGAAGCCCTTGCCGAAGGCTTGGAGCTGCAGGCATATTTACAATATCAAGTTCCCCGGGAGCCCTTAAGAGGTGTCACTTTTCCCATGGACAGTTTAGAACTATAACATGCCTCATCCTGTTCCAGTTCTGACATTTCTTCAGTGAGGAGACCTGGGGCTTCTCATTACTGTTGTGCACGTGCACACACACACACACACACACACACACACACCAATACACACACATACACCCTCTGCACAGATGTCTCCCCAAGCCACAGCTGTCCAGATAGTTTTTGGGTGAACTACAGCTTAAAAGCATCAAACTTTGTTTAACCCTGAAAACTATGAACTTCAGGAAGGCAGCTATGCTACATGAGCATATTTCTGATTCAGTCACTAAATTATAAGTCAGAGGTTTTCAACCTTATTTGGAAACGAGGCCCCTTAAGAGGACTTAAGGTTTAATCTAAATCAACCAGTCCACACTTGGGAGAGAACAATACAGTTGAATTGCTAGACGCATTCCCTGCCCACTAGGAGCTTAGAGTTTATATACCTAAAGAACTCATCCCGCATAACCATCCTCTCTGCCCGCCCACCTCCCTGAACGACCTGTAATGCATTTTAGTGTCCCTGTCCCCAGCTAAACTGTAAGCTCCATGCAGGTAGCTCTATTACTTCTATTGTTTTTTACTCTCCCAAATACTTAGTAGAGTGCTCTGCACACAGAAAGGGCTCAATGAATACCACTGATTGATCTAGGAATGCTCACCTGAGCCAGTAAAGGGAGCAAAGCAGCAGTATTAGTCCGTATACATGAGCAGAAAAACGGTTTCTCCTGCAGCGGCTATCACCTTTAGCTCTCCACAGTTGGTGCCTCTAGATCTGCAGGGCCACTTCTTGCTCGCCTTTTGATGGGGATAGAAATTCTGGCCAACCTACCCACACAACTTCTCAATTCACCCTGGGGGGTCTGGGCCATTGGTGGTAGCCATTTGGTGGCAGCTCTCAGGGAAGGGTGAGGAAGGGGAGACAAAGAGGTGCTACTTAGAACACATGTGCTGACTGCTAATTCTTAGATGGCCCTATCTGTAATCTATTTTAATGTTTGCCTCCCCCTGTAGACTGTAAGGTCCTTGTGGGCAGGGGATCACATCTACCAACTCTGTTGTCCTGTACTTTCCCAAGAGCTTAGGACAGTGATCTGCACACAGTAAGTGCTCAGTAAATACTACCGATTGACTGATAGATAAATTGATAGAGAGCAGGACTGGAAAGGATCTGATAAGCAAGGATACATTTACTGGATGGGACTGGATCTGGAAATTCATAAAACAATGGTATTTATTGAATGCTTATGCTGTGCAAAATATTGTAATAAATGCTCGGGAATGTGCAACCAATCAAGAGTAGTTAATGAGTGCTTACAGTATGCAGAACACTGTACTAAGCACTTTGGGAGAGTACAATACAATAGAATTGGTAGACATAATAGAAAGCCTCATGACCAGAGCATATTGCTAACAGGGATCCTTCAAGTTTGAGAAGCAGTATGGCTTAGTGGAATAATAATAATAATGATAATAATAATAATAACAACAACAAATTTCAGTGTTTGTTAAGCACTTACTATGTGTCAGGCACTGACTGTTCTAAGCACTGGGGTGGATACAAGCAAATTGGGTTGGACAGAGTCCCTGTCCCACATGAGGCTCACAGTCTTAATTCCCATTATACAGATGAGACAATTGCAGCCCAGAGAAGTGAAGTGATTTGCCCAAGGTCACACAGCAGCTACATGGCAGAGCCAGAATTATAATCCAGGTCCTTCTGACTCCCAGGCCCTTGCTCTATCCACTGGGGCATGGAAAGAGCACGGGTCTGTGAGTCAGAGGACTTGGGTTTTAATCCCAGCTCAGCCACTCATCTGCTATATGATCTTGGACAAGTCACTTCACTTCTCTGTACCTCAGTTACCTCATCTGTAAAACAGTGATTAAAACTGTGGGCCCCAGGTAGGACATGGAGTGGGTCCAATCTGATTAGTTTGTCTCTACCCTAGCGCTTAGTACAGTGCTTGACACATAGTATGTGCTAAACAGATACCATAAAAAAGTCCAACTGGAGACCGCTGAGTAGTTGAAGGTTACTCTTGCAAAGTTCATTTTCATTCCTAGGACAGAGCACTGAGCCCTATTGCTGCTTCCCTTTCTCTTAGTTCACTGCTCCCTCTACTGCTCCTTCCCTCCCACCACTTGATCCCCACTTGACCACTATGGAGCAAAGCCCATATTTATTTATAAATGTTTTTATTTAGCTATTTATATTAATGTCCGTTTCCCCGTCTAGACCGTACGCTCCTTGTGAGTAAGCAATGTGTCTACCAACTCTGTATTATTGTACTCTCCCAAGCGCTTAGTACAGTGCTTTACAAGCAGAAAGCTCTCAAAAGTATGATTGATTGATTGATTGATTTAGTAGACCCCTTTAATTTCACTTAGGGAAGGAGGGGCAGACTGGAGGTGGTGAGGCGGTGGGGGATGGGGGGACAGAACACAATGTGACCTCAGTCCAAGCCAAAAACTAAAGGAAACCTTTGCCATTTTCCGCCAGAAATGAAAGCTGAGTGTTTAGGAAGGAGGGATGAGATGAAAAAGCCCCCAATCTCCTGAAGTGCTATTATATTCCCAACCCCATCCAAAGAAAACTCAGTTAAGGAAGCCAATTATCAAGCTCACTTGTACTAGCCCATCGAGACTATCTCTTGTGAAAGGCAACCTTAAAACAGAAACCAAGTATACTACACAGACTTTAAGGAGGCAGCTAAGAAGCCTCAATCACTGAATGTTTCTCAATGATAGCTTGACGCCTGGGGCCAGCAACAACATTACCGTGAAATAAATCTGCAGTCATATAATTAGCAGGGATGGCGTTACAACCCACGTTTTACTGCTGTTAAACATATAGGAAATAAAACCTCAAATGGAATCTTCTGACAGCTGTAGTTGGAGTCCATCGAGAAAGAGGGAATGGTGATGTCATAGGGAAAAATCCAAGTGAGAAGAAACTAACTTTGAGGCTACCTATTTAGAGAAAAAATGGCCATTTTTGCATCTTAATGTACAGTAGGCACGCAATAAATCCCCTAAATGATGATTTATAAAACAATAAAAACACTAGAGTATAAGGTGAAGCAAAAGTATAAAGATGGATGTGGGGATGTCGTGATTGGGATATGGTGGGAAGACCAATCAGGGAATGCCTCTTGGAAAAAGTAGCATTTTAGAAAGGCTCTCAAGGAAAAGTTGAGAGAGGTGTGCGTGTGTGTGTGTGTGTGTGCACGCGCACACTTGTGTGTGTGTTTTCCAGGTGGAAAGAATGGCATGAACAAGGGACAGTTAAGAAATTTGCTTGGGAGGAGTGGAGTGCACAAACTAAGGTGTGGTGGGAGTAGTAGTACTAGTAGTAGGAATGATATTTATTGTACATCCACTTGGTGTAGGCCATAGGCCACTGTATTAGGTACTTGCAAAGTAGAGAATAATAAAAGGATACAATTCCCTGCCCACACACAGCTTACGCTCTAATAGGAAGGGAGGAGAAGGGAGGAGGTAGGGAAAAGAATGAGGCTTGAAATCAGTGGTCAGAAACTTACGCTTTATGAGAGTGGTAATGAGGAGCCATGAATTCCACGTGTTTAACAGCTACCTGAAGCCCAATCACCTTCTTCCCTCCTTATCCCTCCTCCCCCTACTCCGATGATTCCCTCAACTTTGTTGATAAAATGAAAATCACCCACTCCTTTCTCTTCCTTCTCAGCTGTTTCTCAGGCAATCTCCCACTTAGTCTCTAAATCTTCCCCTTCTATCTGTGCCTCTGACTCTATCCTTTCCCAAGTGTGCAAAAAGCACTTGATTCCACTCTCCTACCTTCCCTTACTGCTATCTTCAACCCCTCATTCTCAAATGGCCCCTCCTCTTCTGCCTTCAAAGACTCGCCTATACTAAAAAAGCCCACTTCGGATCCCACAGACCCCTCCGGCTATCACCCCATCTCCCTTTGCCTACTTCTGCCTGAATTCCATGATAAGGTTGCATACACTTGTTGCCTAACTTTTTCTAACTCTCTTCTTGACCCTCTACAGTTAGGGTTTTGCCTTTGGCACTGTAAAACCACAGTGTCCCAGATCCCTAGTGATCTCTTCATAGCCAAGTTCAATGGGCTCTACTTTGTCCAAATCCTCTTTGACCTGTTGGACCCTTTCAACACCACTGACCAGCCCTTTGTCCTCGAAATGTGATCAGATATTGGTTTTGCTGGGGTGGTACTTACCCAGTTCTCCTCTTATCACTCTGACCGTTTCTTTTATTTTATTTTATGGTATTTGTTAAGCTCTTACTATGTGTCAAACACTGTTCAAAGTGCTGGAATAGGTACAAGCCTATTAGGTCAGTCACAGTCCCTATCCCACATGGGGCCCACAGTCTAAGGCGAGGAGAGAAGAGGTATTTAATCCCCATTTTACAGTTGAGGCACAGAGAAGTTGAGTGACTTGCCCGAGGTCAGACAGCAGGCAATTGGCAGAGCCGAGATTAGAACCCAGGGACTATGATGCCCAGGCCTGTGCTCTTTCCATGAGGTTATGTGGTTTCTCACTAGGCCATGCTGCTTCACTGTCTCCACTTCCATTTCCAATTCTTCTGGGTGCCCTATTTTCCTCACTTTACACTTACTCTCTTGGGGAGAGCATCTGGCAGCATGGCTTGAGGGACCACATCTACGTGGATGACTTCCAAATTTACCTCTTTAGCCCTGACCTTTCTCCCGCTTTTCAATCTCGCATTCCCTCTTTCCTCCAAGACATCTCCACTTGGATGGCCTGCCAGCACTTCAAATTTAACATGTTCAAAACTGACCTTCTCATCTTCCCTCCTCCCAACTTTCTCATCTCTTTCATTTACACTAGAGAAGCAGCATGGCTTATTGGAAGGAGCATGGGCTTGGGAGTCAGAGGATGTGGGTTCTAATTCTGGATCCGCCATGTATCTGCTGTGTGATCTTGGGTAAGCCACTTAACTTCTATGTGCCTCAGTTACCTCATCCGTAAAATGGGGATTAAAACTGTGAGCCCCACGTGGGACAACCTGATTACCCTGTATCTACCCCAGTGCTTAGAACAGTGCTTGACACATAGTAAGTGCTTAAAAAATACCATCATTTACACTATCATCCTCCCTGTCCCAGAAGCCTGTAAACTTGGTAGTAGAAATAGTATTAAGTGCTTAGACGCAGTGTGGCCTAGTAGAAAGATCATGGGCCTGGGAGTCAGAGGACATGGGTTCTAATCCCAGCTCTGCCACACGTCTGCTGTGTGACCTGGGGCAAGTCACTTAACTTCTCTGTGCCTTAGTTACCTCATCTGTAAAATGGGGATTAAAATTGTGAGCCCCATGTGAGACAGGGACTGTGACCAACCTAATTACCTTGTATCTACCCTAGGGCTTAAAATAGTGCTTGGCACATAGTAAGCACTTAATAAAAATATCACAATTATTATT
Organism: Ornithorhynchus anatinus; assembly: GCF_004115215.2. Classification (NCBI taxonomy): domain Eukaryota; kingdom Metazoa; phylum Chordata; class Mammalia; order Monotremata; family Ornithorhynchidae; genus Ornithorhynchus; species Ornithorhynchus anatinus. Next base: position 17,425,608 of record NC_041750.1, read on the forward strand.
ATTGGGTGTAAAACACTATACCAAGCAATGGGAAAAAGTAAAAGGATAAATATTAGACATAGTCCCTGGTCCATAAGGAGCTAGTGATTTAAGATTCTTGATGTTATCCTTCCCTCTAACTTTCAGTTTTAACATTCAAACAACTGATAAATCCTACCAGTTCTTGCTTCATAATATTTTCTGGATCCACCACTTCCTCTACACACAAACAATCATCATCCTGATTCAAACACTCACCATATCATGGCTAGATTACTGTATTAACCTCCTCATCAGCCTCCCTGCTTCCAAGCTCTCCCCTGGTCCATACTCCATCCTGTTTTCCAGACCATCTCTCTGAACCATACCTCAGCCCATTTCAGATTGGTGAGGAGTGGTGTGATCTAGTGGAAAGAGCACAGGCCTGGAGTAAGAAGACCTGGGTTCTAAGCTCGGCTCCGCCACTTCTCTGCTGTGTGACTCTGGGCAAGTCACTTCATTTCTCAGTGCCTCAGTCTGCAAAATGGGGGTTTATTACCTGTGTTCCCTACTACTTAGAATGTGAGGCCCATGTGGGACCTGATTACTTCTCTGCTTACTGGATCATTTTTCTACAGAAACATTCAGGACATGTTTCCCCACTCCTTAGAAAAGTCCAGCGGTTGCCCATCTACCACTGCATCAAACAAAAACTCCTTACCATTGGCTTTAAAGCACTTAATCACCTCTCTGTTCTCCTACTACATCCCAGTCCAGATGCTTCACTGTTCTAGTGCTAACCTTCTCCCTATGCCTCACTCTGTCTATCTTGCCACTGACCCCTTGCCCATGTCCTGCTTCTGGCCTGGAATGCCCTTCCTCCTCAAATCCGATAGACAATTACTTTCCCTTCCTTCAAAGCCTTATTGAGGGTACATCTCCTTCAAGAGGCCTTCCCTGACGAAGGAAGTGCACTTCTCTTCTCCCACTCCTTTCTGCATCACCCTGACTTGCTCTCTTTATTCATTCCCCGACCCCACGGCACTTATGTACACAGCTGTAATTTATTCATTTATATTAATGTCTGTGTCCTCCCCCCCTCCCCAGACTGTAAGTTCATTGTGGACAGGGAATGTGGATGTGTCTCTTAATTGTTGTATTGTATTCTCCCAAAAGCTTTGTATGATGCTCGGCACACAGTAAGCGCTCAATAAATATAATTGAAAGAATGAATGACCTTAAGGATTTTACTATTTTACAGTTTATATGTACACCTACTTATCTGTTTGTATATATTCATGTGTACGTTCAACTTTCTAATTTGATATTTCATCATGGCATATTCACTCTAGGACCCAGAGTGGTTCTTTCTCCTGCTCCTGTTATTTGTAAATGATTTTGCATGTCTCTCTTCCACAATAGAGTGAATGGTCCTTGTGTGTTTTGCTTCTGCTGTACTTTCTCAGGGCTTTATATTCACTGGGTGATCAATAAATACCATTGATTGATTAATAGCCCTATTTATGTATCTGCAGGTATATATGTGTCTGCTTATCTTATTATGTTAGTAAATTGACATTTCCCCCAGTGACCAATTTGTCAAATTTTGTCCATCTAATCCTTTCCACCATTACTGTAGAAATAAAGAAGGATATAAGGGTGGTGGTAAATCTGGTCTCTTTCAACTTTTTCTAAGCCACTGTGTTTGATGACGAAACAAGGCCTGGAAGCTGGAGTCAGAAAACTGTTGCTGGCACATTGCTCTTTTTGGCCACAAACACAATTGTTCAGTATGAAGAATGGTTTTATAATAGACTTTCCCATCAAGAACAATAGACAAGCCTTGATCCTGAGTCTTCAGAACCGAGAACATCCATGAAGGAATTGATGAGAGTGTTAATCTCATGCTAGTACTCCTTTAATTCTCTCAACCCTGCCAATCATATTCCTGCTGAGAAAAGGGGTGCAGTGAGAAATAGGCAAACAGGAGCACAGCATATTAATCCATGTAAGCAGAGGTTTTCCTTAAATTCAGGACCGCCTTGATTACTGTATCAGCTTCCTTGCTGACCTCCCTGCCTTCTGTCTCTCCCCACTCTAGTCAGTTCTTCACTCTGCTGTCGGATCATTTTTCTACAAAAATGTCCACGTTTCCCCACTCATCAAGAAACTCCAGTGGTTGCCCATCCACCTCCGCATCAAACAGAATTTTCTTACCATCGGCTTCAAAGAACTCAATCTCTTTGCCCCTCCTACCCTACCTCACTACTTTCCTACTTTGTTCCTCTAATGCTAACCTCCTCACTGTACTTCCATCTTGTCTATCTAGTAGCTGAACTCTTGCCCACATTCTGTCTCTGACCTGGAACACCCTCCCTCTTCATATCCACCGGATAATTACTCTCCCTTCCTTCAAAGCCTTACTGAAGGCACATCTCCTCCAAGAGGCCTTGCTTAAACTCTCCTTTCTTCTCCCACTCCCTTCCGTGTCACCCTGACTTGCTCCCTTTATTCATCCCCCCCACTCCCAGCCCCACAGCATTTATGTACATGTCTGTAATTTTATTTATTTATATTAATGTTTGTCTCCCCTTCTATACCATAAGCCGGTTGTGGGCAGGAAATGCGTGTGTTGTACTGTACTCTTCCAAGAGCTTAGTACAGTGCACTCAGTAAGTGATCAATAAATACAATTGACTGGCTGACCCTTTTACAGTCAAAATGACCACAGTGTCACAGTGTCATAGAACCATAAGTCAGCAGTTGATTATGTTAGCCAGCTATGCTTCCGGATTCTTCCCAGAACACTCTAGATGGTTCTTCAATTAGAGACTGTAAGCCTGTGGTGGGCAGGAAATGTGTCTACCAACTCTGTTTTGTTATAGTGTACTCTCCCAAGCGCTTAGTACAGTGTTCTGCACTAAGTAAGCTCCTAATAAATATGATTGATTGAGAGATTGATTGACTGAGAGACCTTGACCCTTGATGGCAGAGCCCTGGCAGGAATTCCCCTATTTGCAGAGGAAGCAGCATGGCCCAGTGGAAAAGCATGGACCTGGGAGTCAGAGGACCTGGGTTCTAACTCTACTGAATCCTCCCAAGTGCTTTGTAGAGTGCTCTGTACACAGTAAGCACTTCATAAGTACTCTTGAGCTAATGACTGATTGAAAGAAGTGTTGCTAACCAGCACTGTAGTGAGGTAGGAGTGGGATGGAAAAGGCAGAGGTGAGAGGAAAGATATTTGAATGAACTGAACCTGAGCTTGCCAGGGATCTTAAACATGGGGGACGGAGTGGGGGAGTGAAGAATAGAAGTCAAGGAATACATCTGGACAAAATTTAACTGTCATCATGCAACCAGCTCTGCCGAATAAGGTTCTGTTGCCCTGACCTTCGAAATACCACCCGGAGAATCTAACAGTTATTTTATCTCAAACCAAGTTACCAGTGGACTAACTCTCCAAGTATAGTTATTTCAGTCTTTCCTTTCGGGTCAAACCCATTAAACCCACAATTAATTCTGCCATCTTTCCCTCTGATGAAGAGCTGAACTTGGAGGTTCAGAACAAAGCTGAGGATTGCTCTAGAAATCACTACTTTAAGAAGACTTAGTGTAACAGAGGTTCCGGTGGCATATAGTAAAGGGAAACAAGGATAATTATTATTATTACTGTTGTATTTAAGTGCCAAGCTTTGGGGTAGACACAATCCAATCCAAACCACAGTCCCTGTTCCTCATGAGGATCCTAGTCTAAGGGGGAAAGAGAACTGGCAATGAATCCCCATTTTACAGATGAGGAAAGTGAGGCACAGAGAAGTCAAGTAACTTGCTCAAGGTCACCCAAAAGACAAGTTGGGGAGGCAGGATTAGAACCCAGATCCTTGGACTCTCGGTCACCCAAAAGACAAGTTGGGGAGTCAGGATTAGAACCCAGATCCTTGGACTCTTGGTCACCCAAAAGACAAGTTGTGGAGTCAGGATTAGAACCCAGATCCTTGGACTCTCGGTCACCCAAAAGACAAGTTAGGGAGTTAGGATTAGAACCCAGATCCTTGGACTCTCGGTCACCCAAAAGACAAGTTGGGGAGTCAGGATTAGAACCCAGATCCTTGGACTCTCAGGCCCACACTCTTTCCACTAGGCCACTCTGCTTCTCGAGGATACTATAAAACAGCAACACAACCTACAGGTTATTGAAAGATCAGTGATCCATGCTGGTTAAAGAAGCTGGGTTTTCAGGAGGGAAAAGCTGGACTTTTGAAGGAGTTAAAGGATCGGGGCCCCAGAGATGCTTTCAAACAATCAGTGGTAATTTTTGAGTGCTTATTGTGTACATTGTACAAAGCGCTTGGGAGAGTACTATACAACAGAGTTGGTAGACATGTTCCCTGCCCACAACGAGCTTACAGTCTAGATGGGGAGGCGGACATTAATATAAATAATTCATAGATATGTACATAGGTGCCATGGGGCTGAGGGTGAATACTAAATGCCCAAAGGGGAAGATCCAAGTGCAGAGACAACACAGAAGGGAGCAGGGGAAAAGAGGGCTTAATCAGGGAAGGCCGATCAGTGCACTCATTCCACAAGCACTAGGGAGCCGTCTGCCCCAGTACTTTGCCAAGACCTTACTCCCATATACCTTATGAGCCACGGTAGAAAGTCATGGAGCAGTCCATCACAGTCCTGACTCTGTGCTGCTGGCTAGTGCCCTTCTACTCCCATACGTCCCTTTATGTCTACACAAGGAAGCTCTAAGAAAGTTTGTCTCCACAGTGTCTGGGTGTCGGCAGATAATTTATGTTTCTTCTGCTTCCTCATGCAAGAAAAATGGGAAGAGGAAAGGAAGAAGAAGGGGAAAAAGGCCAGTGACCGATTTTTCTATTTTAAAGGAATCTGAGATAAAAAATGATGGTGACCTTTTAACAAGACTCAGAATGGGGAATTTGTTTGGAGCTGTCCTAAAAGCGAGCTGGAAGAAAGCCCTGAATGCTTTCTGCCTGACAGAGCTGGCTTTTTCCAAGAACAGATCACAGAGGCCGGTACCAAACTAGCATTAAGTTGATACCATCTCCATCATGTTATCGCCAGCTCTTTATCACAATTGTCCACGCAATTTACATTCTTGTCGGCTTTTTTATTTTATTTTATTAAGATTTACTCGATAACCACTGAAGATGCGTTACCCATTGTACCGACTTCACTCAAGACTTTTATGGACATCAGCTCCTTGAGGAATCTCCAATGATGCCTCGTTTTTAGCCTAGGCTCCCAGCGTTAAAGGCAGGTAGAGCTGTCTACCCCGGAGGGAGCCCAGCTGCAGCTGACTGCAGGGTGGCAGGCAAGGTTTATAGCAGTAATCGTTTTATTTCTCCCATCAAATTTTGTGGTATAGTCGTTAGAGCCGATTAAAGCTTGGCATTGACATTTCTGGCTCTTGAAAACAAGGTGCTGTGCAAGCTTTTGTGATGGATTGGTGAGCGCCCCTCTCCCCTCCCCCTCCACGGTTCTGACAATCAATCCCACTCTTGTTCCTCTTTGGCTTTACTACTGCGTCACAACCTTAAACGGCAGCTCCTCCTCCTCCCCCAAGCTCTGACCCCTTGCTTTCAGCCTCATCTTCCTCCCATTCCACTGAATGTGTCAGGCCTGGAGACAGTTTCAGTTAAGGAGTGGGGTTCCCACGCGGGTTCTTTGGAAGAAAGTAGGGAAGGGAGAGAAACTCAAATCCAAATTCAAGATGCGCAAAATCATATCCATCTCAGCTCTGGTCTACCTTGAACTCCATCAAACGATCAATCAACCAATCATATTTATGTGTGTGCAGAACACTGTATTAAGTGGTTGGGAGTGAGCAATACAGGGGAGTTGGTAGATAAGTTTCCTGTCCACAGAGAGCATAGGCAGCAACAAAGCCGGCTGACCTTGCTTGGGTCCATGGTCTCCCCTGGCTCAGACCCACTGGCAGGTAGCTTGAAGGAGCCTGACATGGAGGAAGAAGAGAGCCAGATGGCCACCGTTTGAATCAACCAAAGGCAGGGAACGTGTCTATTAAGTCTGGCATATTGTTCCATCCCATGTGCTAAGTAACGTGCGCTGCACACAGTAGGAGCTCAATAAATACAACTGATTGATTGATGCTCAACTTGGGCGCATAGTTAAACCCCAGTTCAGGCAGGGGCTGGGGCAGAGCCCAACAGATGCTTGTTCTGAGGCAAAAGAAGGCTTTCCCACTATTTCGTTAGTTGGCAAAGGGAGGCTGTGGGATTCCCTTCTCTGGAGAAGCAGCATGGCCTAGTGGAAAGAGCATGGATCTGGGAGTCAGAGGACGTGGGTTCTAATCCCGACTCTGCCACTTTGCTGTGTGTCCTTGGGCAAGTCACTTAATTAATCTCCTCCCACCCCCCATCCCCGTTCAAAGCCTTATTGGAGGTATCTCTCCTCCAGGAGGCCTTCTGAGACTGGGTCCACCTTTCCTCATCTCCCACTCCCTTTGGAGTCACCCTGATTTATTCCCTTCTGCTCTTCCCCCCTCCCAGCCCCACAGTAATTATGTATATATATTTGTAATTTTTATTTATTTGCATTCATATCTGCCTCCCCCCACCCCCAGACTGCAAGCTCGTGGGCAGGGAATGTGTCTCTTTATTGTTGTATTGTACTCTTCCAAGAGCTCTGTACAGCTTTCTGCACACGATAAGCACTCAATAAATGTGATCGAATGAATGAACTTAACTTCTCTGGGTCTCAGTTACCTCATCTGTAAAATGGGGATCAAGACTGTGAGGCCCATGCGGGACCGGGACTTTGTACAAGCTGATTTGTCGTCTTATGCTGTCAAGTCGTCTCCGACCCATAGCGACTCCATGGAGACATCCCCCCCCAGAACACCCCACCTCCTCTTCAATCGTTCTGGTAGTGCTTCCATAGAGTTTTCTTGGTAAAAATACGAAAGTGGTTTACCACTGCCGCCTTCCGGGCGTCAATTTGAGTCTCTGCCCTCGATTCTCTCCCATGCCGTCGCTGCCCAGCACAGGCAAGCTTTGATTCATAGCAGATTGCCTTCCCCTCGCTAGCTACTGCCCAAGCTAAGAATGGAATGGGTAGGCCTCTGCTTGACTACCTCCTGTAGCCAAGATGGGTAGAGTACTGGAAACTGCCCAGGTGCGATCCTGAGAGGGTTCAACCTGAGAAGCAGCGTGGCTCAGTTGAAAGAGCACGGGCTTGGGAGTTAGAGGCCATGGCTTCCAATCCCGGCTCAGCTGCTTGTCAGCTGTGTGACTTTGGGCAAGTCACTTAACTTCTCTGTGCCTCAGTAACCTCATCTGTAAAATGGGGATTAAGACTGTGAGCCCCATGTGGGACAACCTGATCACCTTGTAATAATAATGTTGGTATTTGTTAAGCGCTTACTATGTGCAGAGCACTGTTCTAAGCGCTGGGGTAGATACAGGGGAATGAGGTTGTCCCATGTGAGGCTCACAGTCTTCACCCCCATTTTACAGATGAGGGAACTGAGGCACAGAGAAGTGAAGTGACTCGCCCACAGTCACACAGCTGACAAGGGGCAGAGTCGGGATATCCTCCCCAGTGCTTAGAACAGTGCTATGCACATAGTAAGCACTTAACAAATGCCATTATTATTATTATTATTACTAATGGTATTTGTTAAGCGCTTACTAGGTGCCAGGCTCTGTACTAAGCGCTGCGGTGGATACAAGTAAAATCAAGTTACCTTGTATCTACCCTAGTGCTTAAAACAGTGCTTGGCACCTAGTAAGCGCTTAACAAATACCACAACTATTATTACTAGAGAGCTTTAAGAATCATTGACACCATCTCCCTGGGACTGCTGAGAGGTGGTAATGCCTAGAGACAGAGGGGAAAGAAGGGATGATCCCTCTTTTCCAATCCAGAGAAGAGTTTGAGTCACCCTGGATTTGTGCCAACTATCCACTGAAAAATGTCCATGCCATAAGATAAATGAAAATGCACAAAACCCTCAGTCACGTTAACATTATTAGACGGCTGGTTACATTTCGCCATAAACCATTCCAATGCAGCTTTGATAGACTTGTTATAAACAGCTGATCATCCCTGATTAGATTAGACAATAAACTCCCATCCTGGCGTGTCTGTATTGTTAAACTCTCTCTTTGCAATCCATAAATTAGAATTCCAGACCTGAGAGATTGGATTTAAATTGGATTACTGGATCGAGTCCAGCATAAGAGGAACAATCAGGGGAAAAGTGAGAGAAAGCAAGACATACATACACATACACATTTGGGCTGGCCAAAAAAAAAAAAAATGAAGACAACCAGCCAGAATTTGATTAGAAGTGAATTAAAAATATAATTAAAACAAAAACTACCAACCCCAATTAGTGAAGAAGAGGGAGCTGGGATTGTCACTATTAATTAACAAAGCATAGAGATTATACCTTTAAATGTTTTCACTACAGCCTGATGGCTTCTTTTAAAGCAAGCCTACAGCAGAGGAGGTTAATTTCCATTTCTACTGTTTCCTCCCATAGAGGGTGCTCTCAGGGAATTGTTAGGCAGGGGTAGAATTGTCTTTTATATTGTTGTGTTGTATTCTCCCAAGCTTAGTACACTGCTTTGCACACAGTAAATGTTCAATAAACAGGACTGATTGATTGATTTACCCTCATTCCCTTGATAACCCCATCAGCTCCCTTCTTTTCAATTACCACTCCTATGGGGATGACGGTCAAATCTTCCTCTCCAGTCATGACCTTGATCTGTCTCTGCATTCGCACATTTCCTCCTGCCTCCAGGAGAACTCTACGTGAATGACCTCCTGGTATCTCCAGCTAGATTTGTCCAAAACTGAACTCCTCATCTTGCCTCCCAGATCAACTCCTCCACCTAACTTTCCCAGAACAGTGGACAACACCACCATCCTCCCCATCTCTCAAGCCCACAATATCCATATTTCCCTTGACGCCTCCCTCTCTTTCAGCCCACTCAGTCAGTCTGTCATCAAATCATGTCATTTCTGCCTCCACAAAACTTACAGGACCCGCTCCTTCTACCCTATCCAAAAGGCCACCATGATATTCCAGGCACTTGTCTTATCCTGGTTTAACTATTTTATGGGCCTTCTCACTGATCTCCTTGCCTCCAGGCTCTCCTCTCTCCAGTCCGTACATCACCATGCTGCTCAGATCATTTTTCTGTACATGTCTCCCCATGCCTCAAAATCCTCCAATGACTGCACATTCCTCTCTGCATCCAGCGGAAATTCCTGACCATTGGCTTTAGGGCACTCAACCAGCTCTCTCCCTTCCACTTAGCCACTCTCTTCTCCCACTATGCCCCAGCTCAAACCAATCTCCTCGCTGTGCCTTGTTCTCGTCACTTTCACTGCTGTTCTCTTGCTCATGTCCCTCCATCCTGCTTGGAACTACCTCCTGACTTAATACTATGTCTGATTCTCACCTTGCAATTCTTTCCCAGAGCTTAGTATAGTGCTCTGCGCACAGTAAGTGCTTAATAAATACTATACTACCACTCCTCCTCCTCCTTCATATCCTCCGGACCACAACTCTTCCTACCTTCAAAGCCCTTCTGATATTGCATTTCCTCCAGGAGGCCTTCACTGATGAATTTCTAAGCCACTTCAGCACTTTCACCCCACCTTAGCACTTAAGTACCCCACCCACCTAGCAGTTGTACCCTTAGTTTACAAAGTCTTTCGTTTTCTCCCATCTGCAACTTATTTTAGTGTCTGTCTCCCCCACTAGGGTTAAATCTTCTTTATGGTAGGGGTCATGTTTCTAATTCTACTGTACTCTCCTAAACACTCAGTACAGTGCACCAGGCACAGGGGGTGCTCAATAAACACTACTGATTAGTTGATGGTTGGCCCACTGTCACACTCTTGAGAATTCCGGACCCAAACAGGCAAAGAAGCTCTCCATTCACCCAATGATCTAGAATTGTCTTGGGGGATAAGGATGGGATGGTTTCTAGGGTCCCTAGAGAACCTGATGAAGTCACTGCTACAAAGATGATGGATTCCTAACAGCTAGTCTCAACTTCAGGAGAGGTCAGTAAGACTGTCGACCATCCCCTCCTCCTCCATACCTTATCTCACCTTGGCTGCACGGACTCCGTCCTCTCCCGGTTCTCCTCTTATCTCTCTGGCCAGTCATTCTCGGTCTCCTTCACAGGCGCCTCCTCCCCCTCCCATCCTTTAACTGTTGGAGTTCCTCAAGGGTCAGTTCTTGGCCCTCTTCTGTTCTCCATTTACACTCACTCCCTTGGTGAACTCATTCGCTCTCACGGCTTTGATTACCATCTCTACGCAGATGACACGCAGATCTACATCTCTGCCCCTGTCCTCTCCCCCTCCCTTCAGGCTCGCATCTCCTCCTGTCTCCGGGATGTCTCCACCTGGATGTCAGCCCGCCACCTAAAACTCAACATGAGTAAGACTGAGCTCCTCATCTTCCCACCCAAGCCCGGTCCTCTCCCAGACTTCCCTATCACTGTGGTTGGCACGACCATCCTTCCCGTCTCTCGGGCCCGCAATCTCGGTGTCATCTTTGACTCGTCTCTCTCGTTCACCCCACACATCCTATCTGTTACCGAGACCTGCAGGTCTCACCTTTACAATATCGCCAAGATCCGCCCTTTCCTCTCCACCCAAACGGCTACCTTACTGCTACGGGCTCTTGTTATATCCCGGCTAGACTACTGTGTCAGCCTTCTCTCTGATCTCCCTTCCTCCTCTCTCACCCCGCTCCAGTCTATTCTTCACTCCGCTGCCCGGCTCATCTTCCTGCAGAAATGATCTGGGCCTGTCACTCCCCTTCTTAAACACCTCCAGTGGTTGCCTATCAACCTCCGCTCCAAACAAAAACTCCTCACTCTAGGCCTCAAGGCTCTCCATCACCTTGCCCCTTCCTACCTCTCCTCCCTTCTCTCTTTCTACTGCCCACCCCACACGCTCTGCTCCTCTGCTGCCCACCTCCTCACCGTCCCCTGGTTTCGCCTATCCCGCCGTCGACCCCTGGGCCACGTCCTACCGCGGTCCTGGAATGCCCTCCCTCCTCACCTCCGCCAAACTAATTCTCTTCCCCTCTTCAAAACCCTACTTAAAACTCACCTCCTCCAAGAGGCCTTCCCAGACTGAGCTCCCCCCTTTTTCCCTCTGCTCCGTCTACCCCCCCCTTCACCTCTCCGCAGCCAAACCCTCTTCTCCCCCCTTCCCTCTCCTCCTCCCCCTCTCCCATCCCACCCCCTCAGCACTGTACTCGTCCGCTCAACTGTATATATCTTTCCCACCCTATTGATTTTGTTTATTTTGTTTAATGAGATGTACATCACCCCGATTCTATTTAGTTGCCATTGTTTTTACAAGATGTTCTTCCCCTTGACTCTATTTATTGCCATTGGTCTTGTCTGCCTGTCTCCCCCGATAAGACTGTAAGCCCGTCAAATGGCAGGGACTGTCTCTATCTGTTGCCGACTTGTTCATTCCAAGCGCTTAGTACAGTGCTCTGCACATAGTAAGCGCTCAATAAATACTATTGAATGAATGAATGAATGAATGACTGGAGAAAGAAAGGAAGGGAAGGCAGAAAGGTCATAGAAGGAAAACCCTAGGCAAATGACATGATTAGGATTATAAATACTTATTTCAAGTTTCCTCTTTCTAGGAGTTTAGGAATCTCCTCCCTTTAGATCATCTCTTCTTCTGAATAGTTATTGGCAGCTCAGAGAGCTACAAGGCAGAAGATTTAGAGAAGCAGCGTGGCCTAGTGGATAGAGCACGGACCTGGGAGTCAGAAGGACCTGGGTTCTAATCTGACTCCACTACTTATCTGCTGTGTGACCTTGGGTAAGCCACTTAGCTTCTCTGTACCTCAGTTACCTCATTTGTAAAATGGGGATTAAGACTGTGAGTTCCATATGGGACAGGTACTGGGTCAAACCTGATGAGTGTGTATCTACCCCAGCGCTAACTACAGTGCCTGGCATATAGCAAGCACATAATAATAACAACAATAATAATTATTATGGTATTTGTTAAGCACTTATTATGTGCCAGGCACTGTACTAAGCACTGGGGTGGATACAAGTCAATTGGGTTGGACACAGTGCCTGTCCCACATGGGGCTCACAGTCTCAATCCCCCTTTTACAGATGAAGTAACTGAGGCACAGAGAAGTGAAGTGACTTGCCCAAGGTCACACAGCAGACAAGTGGTGGAGCCGGAATTAGAACCCATGACCTTCTGACTCCCAGGTCTGTGCTCTAGTTGAAGTCAGCAAGGATGGATCAAGTGCATAGATAGGGTAGCTGGGTATGAAAGAGCTAGTCAGTGTACCTACAGAGCTTCAAAACAGTATGCCAGGCATTCGCAACGGACAATACGGTTCTTTTTGGCACCAATCAATAATCAATATCAATCATATTTATTGAGTGCTTACTGTGCACAGAGCACTGTACTAAGCACTTGGGAGGGTCACATGTTCCCTGCCCACAACGAGCTTATACATTCGAGTGCTTGCTTGTACTACGTGCTCCAAAGAGAACAATAGAGTTAGTAGATTCCTTCCCTCCAGGAATTTACGATTTGGAATGGGAGACAGATGCTGATGTTTTTGAACTCATCATGGTGAAATTCAGAGAATCTAACAAGGAGCCCAGCCATCTCCAGAAACTCATACAAATGTAGGTGCCCAGATTCAGGAGGTTCAAGGGACTTGGACTCACTCAAGCAGCTCAAGTAGCTTTTGTAATGGCAGGACTTCTTCACATATGTAAAAATGGCCTTTCTCAATTCTGTGACAATTAGGTTAATGAGCCTTGACTTGTTCGGTTATAGAGTTATGCTGTAAACCCATACAATTGGAATCCATGGCAACCAATCAGATGGTTTCTTTTATCCTGCACACACAGTACATACGTATACATAATTCTTCATGTAATGAATACATCGATCAGGTTTTAATACCCAGGCACCTTGAAAATCTGAAACATTTATGTGGACACCTGTATGTGGGGTATTCACTGGATAATGAAACACTGCCTTTTGAAAAGCTGTGTGAGAAGGAGCATGAATACTGATAGAAAAGGATCTGGAATTCTTTGAACATTCATACTTTATTGCCCAAGTATGGCTATGCACAGTTTTTCCTTTGGTAGACATGCACCCACTCAGCTGGCAGAAGGTGTGTCTGTGCTGAAATGCACCCACAACAACTCTTCTAGCCTTGAGAGACTATGGCAGGAGCTTTGTTTCAAAAACAAACAATTGGGATCACACTGCTTTCAGTCAGTCAATCATATTTATTGAGCGCTTACTGTGTGTAGAGCACTGTACTAAGCACTTGGGAGAGTACAATTTAGCAACATAACAGATACAGTCCCTGCTGTCCTCTTGGTGTCCCTACAGCTCTCTCCCTAATTCACCCCACCGGAGCATCCAAATGTTATTATTTGCAAGACAAAAAGATGGAGCAGATGTGGGTTTTCATGCAAACTGGATGATTATTTCATCTCTACTGGAAGAGCAGCTAATTCTACCCACCCTGGATGACCCAAATCCTCATACCATTGCAGGCAATATGGTCCTCATTGGGAAGTTCCCAATCCATGGGTTTTAACTGCTCATAGACAGTGCCTGGGTGGAATGGAAGTGTGTGCGGGGGGGGGGGGGGGGGGGTGTTGGATGGGGGTGGCGGGGGGGGTGGGGGTTGTGAATTGCTTACAAAAGAAGAGAAGGAATCTTTCAGGAGCAAGTCAAAAGTAGACAGAGGCAAAAGTCAATCCTTTGATTTCCTCTAGTCATGCAAATCTCTTCTCCAATTCTCACAGGGTAAGGACATCTTTTATCCAATCCTTGAAAGATGAGTGCCATGCTAATTAGAACTCTTACCTAAATCAACCAGCACCTGGGGAGGATGTGTGAGCTACATTCAGGCTGGGTCAACTCACAAAAGCATTACGGAGCCAGAGGAGGATCCAGCAATCATGCAATCAGTGCTATTTACTGAGTGCTAGCTGTGTACAGGCCACTGTACCAAGCAGCATGGCAGAGTGGATAGAGCACGGGGCTGGGAGTCAGAGGGCCAGGGGTTCTAATCTTGGTTCTGCCGCTTTGCTATGTGTCCTTGGGCAAGTCACTTCACTTCTCTGTGCCTCAGTTACCTCATCTGTAAAATGGGGATTAAGACTGTGAACTCCATGTGTGACAAGAACTGTGTCCAACCTGTTTAGGTTGTATCTACCCCGGTGCTTAGTACAGTGCCTGGCACACAGTAAGCACACAAGTACCACAACTATTATTAAGTTAAAGCAATGGTGACAGACTAGCTCTAGGCGCTTTTACTAGGTCAGTTCAGTATATTACCTTTCTTGGGAGTCAGAGGTCATGGGTTCGAATCCCGGCTCTGCCGCTTGTCAGCTGTATGACTGTGGGCAAGTCACTTAACTTCTCTGTGCCTCAGTTACCTCATCTGTAAAATGGGGATTAACTGTGAGCCTCACATGGGACAACCTAATTAACCTGTACCTACCCCAGCGCTTAGAACAGTGCTCTGCACATAGTAAGCGCTTAACAAATACCAACATTATTATTATTATTACCATTCTCTTTCTCTGAATTTCAGCATTTTCAAGCTCAGTTGCAGCAAGGCCAAGGCACCCCTCAAGAATGAAGAATCAAGTACAAACAGCATTAACACCTGGTGGTGAGCCAGACAGAGGAGTGACTCTTTGAAGTGTGGAGTGTGTGGCTGGCTGTGGTTGAGAGGGCAGAGGAGGTCTGCACCCAAAACACAACGACCTGAGTCAGCGTCCTCAGGAAACTGCCTCTCCAGGCACAGGTCTACACTAGAAATCTCTGCCAATGACTACTTCATATCTCCCCAAACCACCTTGTAATTTACAGGGCAGAAGAGTTGCCAAGCTCCACAAAGCTTTATAGACAGGCTTGGAGTGCCTCGCCCTACAGCCTTTCATTCATTCATTCATTCATTCATTAAAGAGTATTTATTGAGAGCTTACCATGTGCAGAGCACTATACTAGGCACTGGAAATGTACAAATCAGCAACAGATAGAGACAGTCCCTGCCCACTGATGGACTTACAGTCTAATCGGGGGAGACGGACGGACAAAAACAATAGCAATAAATAAAATCAAGGGGATGTACAACTCATTAAAACAATAGCATTAAATAGAATCAAGGTGATGTACATCTCATTAACAGAATAAATAGGGTAATAAAAAATATATTCAACTGAGCGGATTACAATTGAGCGGACGAGCACAGTGCTGAGGGGAGGGGAAGGGAGAGGGGGAGGAGTAGAGGGAATAGGGGGGAAAATGGGGCCTAGCTAAGGGGAAGTGGGGGGGGGGGGGGCAGCAGAGGGAGCAGAGGGGAAAGGGGAAGCTCAGTCTGGGAAGGCCTTTTGGAGGAGCCTTGAATCTAGTGCACGTGGGAACAGTAGTTTACTCTCTCAAAACACCCAAGTCTGCACTCCTTGAGATGTCTTGGAACACAGGGAGCTAGGCAAAGGGTAAGGTCAAAATGGAAGCCAACACTACTTGCCCCATACAACTGAAGCTCTTCCGGGAAGCAGGTGGCCGGGTTACTGGGAACTGGCCATGAATCCATCTTTTCTAATGGACTCATCAGCTCGGGGAGGAGGGAGACTCCTAAAGTGCATTTACCTAGAAAGGGAAGTCTTGGGCATTTCTGATTTTGGGCCTCTGTGGAGATGTTTAGATCCTCCAAGGCAGGCATTTGCCATTTATCCCTGTTCTGAGGCAAGTGAGATAATTTGCTGCCTTTCTCAGAGGTGATCTGTAGGCAGGAACCAGAGGGAGAGGTAAGGCCGTTCCTCTATTATCCTGCTTAGCTGTCTCAGTTTGGATCCTGTAAACCTACCACTGCATTTAGGGTGGGCACAGTCGTACACCTCAATCCAAAAAAGGATGATTGTGATCATTATCATTATTACTTGATACATGTCTTAGAGTTTACTTGGTGCAAAACCTTATACTTTATATGAATTCTCCAGCCCATGCATTTCACTCCTCTAATGCTTACCTTCTCACTGTACCTCCAACTCGTCTATCTTGCCAGTGACTTCTAGCTCATGTCCTGCCTCTGGCCTGGAATGCCCTACTTCCTCATATCCAAGAGACAATTACTCTCCCCCAATTCAAAGTCTTTTTGAAGGCACATCTCCTCCTAGAGGCCTTCCCTGACTAAGCCCTCTTTTCCTTTTCTTCAACTCCCTTCTGCATCACCCTGACTCGCTCCCTTTATTCAGCCCTCTTCCAGCCCCACAGCACTTATGTACATATCTGTAATTTATTTATATTAATGTCTGTCTCCCCCTCTAGACTATAAGCTCGTTATGGGCAGTGAATATGTCTGCTTTATTCATATACTGTACTCCCCCAAGTGCTTAATACAGTGCTCCGCACACAGTAAGCATTCGGTAAATACAATTGACTGACTGACAGGCTGACTGTTACCTTGTAGAACCTTGCAAGGGAAAAGGTATAAGGATTTTACCTCAGACAAAGTTTGGATAGGGCTAGTGGCTGGAAAGCCCTGGGCCCTATGGTGCCAGGTTACTGTCTGTTTTTGGTTCCTGTCACTATTTTACTTAAGTCATCTATTTTTTTCCCTCTCTGCTATTTCTGTCATATTGCATGGCCTTTCTCCCGTCACCTCAAACCTGTTTGCAAAAGGAGAACACTGTTATCATTTATACGTGCTGTTTACATATTCTACTCAAACATCACATGGGGCAGTTCTGAGAGAAAATGTAATAATACAGCTTACAGTGTCTGTTATCACTGCCACTATCACCATTCTCATTACTGAGGACTGGAGCCCAAGCAAGCCAAACAAAATGGAAAAGTAAGGAGGGGGCTGAGTCTGGTGAGGTTATTTTCTGCCCCAATTTCCCCTTCTTTCACTTTTCCCTTCCTTTCTCTCACCAACCTTCAACTCTGTAGTCTCCAGGGCCAGTCACTTGCAACTGCGATCGAATCTTATGAGTCAATGAGTTATAAGATGCAGCAAGCAAGCGAGCAGGTTTCTTGCTAAGCCTTGGTTCCATTTTTCATCCCCATGTCACAGGCAAGTATTTCTCTCCTTAAACGGCTTCTCTCACTTCCCATCTCAGCTCCTCTAGGGTACCAGGAGCAGCTACCTTCTGAGTTGCCAGAGGATGTGTGCCAGGAGCTTGCTCTGTCTAGTTCATTCTTCCCTGTAGTGTATAACAAGGTTGAAACCCGAGCAGAGGTCTACTTGTGGGTAGATGAAATGATGTGGGTAGAATTTCAAGAGAAGTGAATCCATACCTGTCATTTTGCTGTCAGTTCTTACTTTCCCCATTACTGTTTTTCTTTCTTGTGGATTCGGCATCGGCAGTAAAGAGGCACCTGGCTTGAAAAGGACTGGGATAGCTGAAAAGATGCAGAGAACCAACTCTACATCTTACCATGTGGTAGGCTGATTAATTCATTGGTTTTAGTGACATGTAATTGTGCATCACCCACCCAGGCATGCAGACAGACATCTTTTGGTGTTTCAGGAGCTCCCCCTCAGTTCTGGGGAAAATAAGAGTTCCACAAGAGCTTAAATTGCAGTGGGAATTTCCATCAGGTAATAAAAAGATCCTCCCGGCTAAAAGGATTGGAACAATGGAGAAAAATATCAAAGGAGATTCTTTCCTTGAACTTCTTCAAGAACAAGATAAACACTCCCTGAAGTGACTTACTTGAAGTTCCCTGGAGGGAGGGAGGGAGAGAGGGAGGGAGGGAGGGGGAAACCTCAATGACTTTCAGAAATGTCATCCAGACTGAGATATACTCCTATGCAGATCAGTGGAGTCAATGAAATGAAAAGGTGGCTGTTTTCCTTCCCACTCTGGTCTCACAAATGACCCTACCATTTAGCCAATAACTAGAGCAGTTTCCCACAGCGTCTATTACTCTCAGAGACTTTGTGTCTTCGCCTCAGAGTCAGCATGATGCTTTTAAGGAACTTCATTCACTCTAGCCAGATGGCTACAGTCTGCATAGTTTTTGCTTTTGTTTTGCTTCATGGTATTTGTTAAGCACTTACTATGTGCCAAGCACTGTTCTAAATGCTGGCTGGGCACAGTCCCCATCCCACATGGGGCTCACAGTCTAGGTGGATTAGGATTTAATCCCCAATCTACAGTTGAGGACACTGAGGCAGAGAGAAATGAAGTGACTTGCCCAAGTTCACAGAGCAATCAGTTGGCAGAACTGGGATTAGAATCCAGGTCCTCTGACTCCCAGGTCATTAGTCTTTCCATTAGGCCACACTGCTTCTCACTAGGCCACGCTGCTTCTCTGCCCAACCTGGGCCTAGGAGGTGAAAGCAACCACCCTGTGGCACTATAAAACACAAAAACGTTGGGCTGGATGGCACACTGTGGCATATGGATGGACCGTGCAGTGGTCTCTCCTTGAACAGCTCCCTTTTCCTGTTTTGTGTAGAACTGCCCTACTTCTGGAATTTTGGCATCCTTGTCTCATCTTTTTTCCTCTCTCATGATCCAATCACCGGCAACCAAACTGCCATGAGTGTGACAGCGCAAAGAAGAGAATCTCAGAAGCAAATTTCCTAGGAAATTCCTGGGTTTTGAGTCCAGAGCCTTGAGGAACTGCTTTCCAGAGTTATGGACTGAAGTGAGGGAGAGTCCTGCCGGGTAATTAATCTTGGGAGTGGGCAGTGACCAGAGGTGATTCACTGATACTCTCCTTGCTGTCTCAGTGCTACTTTGCTAGGGACCACTAGTGAATGCAGGGGTCCCTGTTTGGGTAGGCTGGTTCCTGCAGTGCAGGAAATGGGAGGAAAGAAACGCAATTGGGAATTTCTCCACTCCCACCTCCACACAGGTCAGCAAGAATGGATCAGGACTGGCCAAAGAAGACCCTCCCTCAGAGTCGGGTGGCAGGAGATGGCTATTCTTGACGTGAAGATGTCGGCACTTTAATGGTTTTATGGTTTATTCCCCAAGCCCAACTCCATCAGATTCTGCCCTGATTAGACAATGAGCTCATTCCACTGGGACGTCTAAAGTACTCAAAATCATTCATTCATTCATTCATTCAATAGTATTTATTGAGCGCTTACTATGTGCAGAGCACTGTACTAAGCGCTTGGAATGAACAAGTCGGCAACAGATAGAGACAGTCCCTGCCATTTGACGGGCTTACAGTCTTATCGGGGGAGACAGGCAGACAAGACCAATGGCAATAAATAGAGTCAAGGGGAAGAACATCTTGTAAAAACAATGGCAACTAAATAGAATCGGGGTGATGTACATCTCATTAAACAAAATAAACAAAATCAATAGGGTGGGAAAGATATATACAGTTGAGCGGACTAGTACAGTGCTGAGGGGGTAGGATGGGAGAGGGGGAGGAGAGGGAAGGGGGGAGAAGAGGGTTTGGCTGCGGAGAGGTGAAGGGGGGGGTAGACGGAGCAGAGGGAAAAAGGGGGGAGCTCAGTCTGGGAAGGCCTCTTGGAGGAGGTGAGTTTTAAGTAGGGTTTTGAAGAGGGGAAGAGAATTAGTTTGGCGGAGGTGAGGAGGGAGGGCATTCCAGATGACACGCAGATCTACATCTCTGCCCCTGTCCTCTCCCCCTCCCTTCAGGCTCGCATCTCCTCCTGCCTCCGGGACGTCTCCACCTGGATGTCGGCCCGCCACCTAAAACTCAACATGAGCAAGACTGAGCTCCTCATCTTCCCTCCCAAGCCCGGTCCGCTCCCAGACTTCTCCATCACCGTGGATGGCACGACCATCCTTCCCGTCCCGCAGGCCTGCAATCTCGGTGTCATCCTTGACTCGTCCCTCTCGTTCACCCCACACATCCTATCCGTTACCAAGACCTGCCGGTTTCACCTCTACAATATCGCCAAGATCCGCCCTTTCCTCTCCACCCAAACGGCTACCTTACTATTACGGGCTCTCGTTATATCCCGGCTAGACTACTGTGTCAGCCTTCTCTCTGACCTCCCTTCCTCCTCTCTCGCCCCGCTCCGGTCTATTCTTCACTCCACTGCCCGGCTCATCTTCCTGCAGAAACGATCTGGGCATGTCACTCCCCTTCTTAAACAACTCCAGTGGTTGCCTATCGACCTCCGCTCCAAACAAAAACTCCTCACTCTAGGCTTCAAGGCTCTCCATCACCTTGCCCCTTCCTACCTCTCCTCCCTTCTCTCTTTCTACCGCCCACCCCGCACGCTCCGCTCCTCTGCCGCCCACCTCCTCGCCGTCCCTCGGTCTCGCCTATCCCGCCGTCGACCCCTGGGTCACGTCCTCCCGCGGTCCTGGAACGCCCTCCCTCCTCACCTCTGCCAAACTGATTCTCTTTCCCTCTTCAAAACCTTACTTAAAAATCACCTCCTCCAAGAGGCGTTCCCAGACTGAGCTCCTCGTCCCCCTCTACTCCCTCTGCCATCCCCCCTTTACCTCTCCGCAGCTAAAGCCTCATTTTCCCCTTTTCCCTCTGCTCCTCCACCTCTCCCTTCCCATCCCCACAGCACTGTACTCATCCGCTCAACTGTATATATTTTCGTTACCCTATTTATTTTGTTAATGAATTGTACATCGCCTTGATTCTATTTAGTTGCCATTGTTTTTATGAGATGTTCTTCCCCTTGACGCTGTTTAGTGCCATTGTTCTTGTCTGTCCGTCTCCCCCGATTAGACTGTAAGCCCGTCAAACGGCAGGAACTGTCTCTATCTGTTGCCGACTTGTTCATCCCAAGCGCTTAGTACAGTGCTCTGCACATAGTAAGCGCTCAATAAATACTATTGAATGAATTGAATGAATTCCAGGACCGCGGTAGGACGTGGCCCAGGGGTCGACGGCGGGATAGGCGAGACCAGGGGACGGTGAGGAGGTGGGCAGCAGAGGAGCAGAGCGTGTGGGGTGGGCAGTAGAAAGAGAGAAGGGAGGAGAGGTAGGAAGGGGCAAGGTGATGGAGAGCCTTGAGGCCTAGAGTGAGGAGTTTTTGTTTGGAGCGGAGGTTGATAGGCAACCACTGGAGGTGTTTAAGAAGGGGAGTGACAGGCCCAGATCATTTCTGCAGGAAGATGAGCCGGGCAGTGGAGTGAAGAATAGACCGGAGCGGGGCGAGAGAGGAGGAAGGGAGGTCTGAGAGAAGGCTGACACAGTAGTCTAGCCGGGATATAACGAGAGCCCGTAATAGTAAGGTAGCCGTTTGGGTGGAGAGGAAAGGGCGGATCTTGGCGATATTGTAGAGGTGAAACCGGCAGGTCTTGGTAACGGATAGGATGTGTGGGGTGAACGAGAGGGACGAGTCAAGGATGACACCGAGATTGCAGGCCTGCGGGACGGGAAGGATGGTCGTGCCATCCACGGTGATGGAGAAGTCTGGGAGCGGACCGGGCTTGGGAGGGAAGATGAGGAGCTCAGTCTTGCTCATGTTGAGTTTTAGGTGGCGGGCCGACATCCAGGTGGAGACGTCCCGGAGGCAGGAGGAGATGCGAGCCTGAAGGGAGGGGGAGAGGACAGGGGCGGAGATGTAGATCTGCGTGTCATCTGCGTAGAGATGGTAATCAAAGCCGTGAGAGCGAATGAGTTCACCGAGGGAGTGAGTGTAAATGGAGAACAGAAGAGGGCCAAGAACTGACCCTTGAGGAACTCCAACAGTTAAAGGATGGGAGGGGGAGGAGGCGCCTGCCAGAAACCTTTCCCAAGGAAAAAAAAACCCCAAAAAACAAAACCACCAGCACTTCCCTCAAATGCAACTTCTGCAAAGTAATTAAAGAATAAAAAGAATGAGGTTGTAGGCAAACTTTCTTGCCTCCCTGACCATTATGGTTTCCCTAATGTTTGCCTGGGGAGCCACAGGCTCTGGCAAGAACAGCACCTCTTGGCATCCCTCAGGAGCAGCTTCTGAGAGACGCATGGCCTAGGGAAAATAGCATGGGCCTGAGACTCAGGGGACCTGGGTTCTAATTCTGGCTCCACCACTTGTCTGTTTGTGTGACCTTGGACAAATCACCTAACTCCTCTGTGCTTCAGTTTCCTCATCTGCATAATGGGAATTCAATACCTGTTCTTCCTGCTACATTGACTGTGAGCCCCGGGTGGGACCTGATTATCTTGCATCTACTATATTGCTTGGCACATAGTAAGTGCTTAACAAATATTACTATTGTTATTATCTCTCTGGGTCAGAAAGGATATTTTGCCTTCCTTCCTTGAAGCTTTTTCAGAAAATGCTGCTGCTTCTCTGCTACAGGAGGGCAGGTTATGGGAATGTACTTTCTAGCCAAGATGTCATGGGAATATGTGTGTCATTCCTTAATGAAGCTTTCATAGGCATGAAGGGAGAAAGCAGACAGGGTCAGGGTTGTTTCTGACTGGATCATTCACAGCCAGATTTGAGTACATTCACATTCCATCCCAAACATCAGCATAGATAAGAAAGCAATTTTCTGAGTTACAGCTTTCAAAATGGTCCCTAGAAACTAGGATCCCAAATCTGGGATTTTCCTTCCCTCTTGCCTGTCTTCCTTCCCTCCTTCCAGCTTCCCTCTCCTCCTTCCTTCCCTCCCTTCTTTACTTTTTCTCTCTCTCTCTTCCCATTCTCCCTCTCTCTTTCCATGCACCCAGTGGAGAAGAAAGTGATCCTGCAATTGTTACTGTCCACTCTGCTGCAAACAGCCAGCCCTTCCACTAGAGAACCTCAGCTCCATGATTAGCTCATCTAAAGGGAATTAACAGACCTCCTCCCCCCACCCGTCCCCCGGCCAAAAAGGCAGTACCAGGCACCACTGGACATCAGAACAAAAAGAAGCTCAGAAAAACAGATGGAATTGATCCCTGCAAATGAGCTTCCCCGCCTCAGGGAAATTATCCAATTCCATGCCAGACACACAGGGTCCTGGCAGGAAGAAGAGCTACATCTGGGTAGCAATTTCCAGCTTGAAGCTGGAAGAAGCAGGACAAAGGTTCCCCAAGATGACATCAGAGGTGGAACTCCTACACAAGCAAGCAAGACATCTGGCTTGGCGAAACGTCAAACCCTGGCGAAACGTTTGACCTGATAATGCCACTGGCTAGATCTTCACCTTTGTTTTATATTGACACTCTGAAAGAAAATTTGACAGAAAGGCAAAGATGTACACGCGCTGTGCCGCCCCCTCCCCCCGCCCCGCCCCCTCCCACACCTTACTTCTGCATTCCTGTTGAGAATCTGCTGGCTTCTGTAAGGCCTTGGGTCTGGATGCAGACCAGGCCTCTTCCCCCTTCAATAGCGGGAGATGATAATAATAATAATAATTATGGTATTTGTTAAGCACTTACTGTGTGCCAGGCACTGTACTAAGCGCTGGGGGTGTATACAAGCAAATCGGGTTGGACACAGTCCCTGTCCCACGTGGGGCTCACAATCGCAATCCCCATTTTACAGATGAGGTAACTGAGGGCCAGAGAAGTCAAGTGACTCACCCAAGGTCACACAGCAGATAAGTGGCAGAGCCAGGATTAGAACCCATGACCTTCTTGAAAGAAGAAAAGAGAAAGAACAAGAAGAAAAGGCAAGCCCACTTTCCTAAGGGGAACTTGTGGTCTCTGTTGGTAGGCCCAGGCCCAGAAGTTGAGCAGGAGTCATTCATTCATTCGTATTTATTGAGCATTTTCTGTGTGCAGAGCACTGTACTAAGCACTTGGGAGGGTACAATATAACAGTAAACCATTTTGAAGGGACAAGGAGGAATATGAAAGAGTTTCCCAACATTTATAAAATCCAGAAGCCAGGGTAACCCATAGCAGTGTGGATTCACGAGAGACTGCACAGGAGTTTCTCCTGCTCCCTTCAGAAGCCCTGCAGCCACCCCAGAGTGCTCAAATATACACTTACCTTCAAAGCCCGGACTTTCTTGGCTAGCAGGCTTTCGATATCTCCAGCCACTCTCTCTACTAGTTTGAGAGGCTCATTTTCTTTGATCTCAAACAAATTTCTGTTGTCATTGTAGATCTAAAAGGAAATTAAGGAAGGAGATAGTCACTTCAGGGAAGCAGGACAGCACAAACTCCTAAGACATAGCCTCTTATGTGGCAGATTGCTTTATTTGAACTCAGATCAATACCAGGGTGCTCTGTCAATTTGCACAGAACCATACTGAGAACGTATTATGTGCTAAACGCAGCGCTAAGTGCCGGGGTAGATACAAGATAATCAGGTCAGACACAGTCCCTGGCCCACATGAGTCTCACAGACTGAAAGGGAGGGAGAACTGATATTTATCTCTGTTTTGCAGAGGGGGAAACTGAGGGACAGAGAATTAAGTGACTTGCCCAAGGTCACACGGCAGGCAAGTGGCAGAGCCGGGACTCAAATCCAGGTCTCCTGGCTTCTCGTTCCGTGCTCTTTCCGCCGGGCAGAAGAAACACACTTTGCTCATCTTCCACCCTCCCCTGCCCGTCTAGGATAGACTGAAGAAGAATGCACTGAGCCCCCACTTTGTTATAAAGAAATCAGTTAGACATGGTTGATAATTCCAGTATTTGTTAAGTATTTACTGTGTGTCAAGCACTATAGTAAGCGCTGGAGTAAATTCAAGATAATAAGGTCCAGCAAGGGGCTCAAAGTCTAAGTAGGGGGGAGAACAGATATTGAATCCTCGTTTTGCAGATGATAATAATAATAATAATAATGTTGGTATTTGTTAAGCATTTACTATGTGCCGAGCACTGTTCTAAGCGCTGGGGTAGACACAGGGGAATCAGGTTGTCCCACGTGGGGCTCACAGTCTTAATCCCCATTTTACAGATGAGGGAACGGAGGCACCGAGAAGTTAAGTGACTTGCCCAAAGTCACACAGCTGACAAGTGGCCGAGCTGGGAATCGAACCCATGACCTCTGACTCCAAAGCCCATGCTCTTCCCACTGAGCCACGAGAGAACTGAAGCACAGAGAAGCAGGTACGGCATTCTAATCCCGGCTCCACTTATCTGCTATGTAATCTTGGATGAGTCACTCACCTTCTCTGTCCCTCAGTTACCCCATCGGGAAAATGGGCATTAATCAATCAATCAATCAATCAATCAATCATATTTTCTATGTGCAGAACACTGTACTTGGCTCTTGAGAGAGTACAATAACAACAGAATTAGGAGACACACTCCCTGCCTGGTCCAACGTGGGACGTGGACTTTGTCTGATTCAGTGCATAGCACACAGTAAGCGCTTAACAATTACCACAAAAAAGAGAGTACATGGCAGAGCCAGGATTAGAACCCAGGTCCTCTGACTCTCAGGCTGTGTGCTTTCCACTTGGCCACACTACTTCTCAGCTTCTTATGCTGATCTTGAGGGTTCCTTCCCTCAAGGTGTTTGAAGTCTAAGGGGGAAAAGGTGCAAATAGAAAATTTCAGGGAGGCAGCATGGCCTAGTAAAAAAATCCAAGGGGCTGGTTCGCGGCCCAGCACTGCCACTGCTCTGCTGTGTGACCTTGGCAAGCACTAATAATTGTAGTTGCGTGTTAAGCTCTTCCTCTGTTCCAAGCACTCTACTAAGCGCTGGAATATATACAAGAGAATCAGGTCAGACACAGCCCCTGTCCCACAAGGGGTCTCTAAATCTAGTGGGGAAACAGAGGTATGGAGAAAGTGAAGTGATTTGCCCAAGGTCACACAGCAGGCAGGGGCAGAGCTGGGATTAGAACCTAGTTCTGATCCCACGACCCATGCTCTTTCCAGTAGGCTACGCTGCTTCCAATCTCTCTAGGTCACAATTTCCTCATTTGTGAAACATGCTGCGCTTCCCCCTACTGCTCAGATTGCAAGGCCTGTGTGGGATAGGGACTTTGATTTAATTTGCCTTGGCATTTCCACCCACATGTCCAGCCAAAATCTCAAACTCAACATATCTGAAATTGAAACTTCTTTACCGTGAAACTCACTCCTCCTCCAAATTTTTCTTCTCTGGCAATGACACTGCCATTCTCTCTGACCCACAAGCCCACAAATTTGGCAACATCCTCAACTCTTCACTACCATTCACTATCATTCAGGTCTCACATCTGTTGCACAGATCAATCACCTTCTTGAAGAATTCTTAGGCACATATAATAATAAGAATAGTGGTATATGTTAAGTGATTGCTATGTGCCATTATGTACCATAATTATTATATATATTATATTATGAATAATTATAATTATGCACCATGCATTATGGTATAACTGAGTGTTCTTCCTACTTAAACTGTGAGTCCCATGCAGGACAACCACTGTATCCAACCTAATTAACTTGTATCTCCCTCAGGTCTCAGAACAGTGTTTGACACACAGTAAGCCCTGAACAAGAACCACGAAAAAAAAAGATCCCCATTTTACGATGAGGTAACTGAGGAACGGAGAAGCTAAGTGACATGCCCAAAGTCTCACAGCAGACTTGTGGCAGAACCCAGCTCCTTTGATTCCCAGGCCCGTGCTCTTGCCCACGTCCTACCTCTGGCCTGGAACGCCCTCCCTCTTCATATCCGGCAGAAAACTCTCCCCACCCTTCAAAGCCTTACTGAAGGCACATCTCCTCCAAGAGGCCTTCCCTGACCGAATCTGACTTTTCCTTTTCTTCCACTCCCTTCTGTGTCACCCTGACTTGCACCCTTTATTCATCCACCCTCCCAGCCCCATAGCTCTTATGTACATATTCATAATGTATTTATTTATATTAATGTCTTTCTCCCCCTCCAGACTGAAATCTTGTTGTGGGCAGGGAATGTGTCTATTATAGTCTTATGTCATACTCTCCCAAGTGCTTAGTATATCTTGCTCTGCATACAGTAAGCACTCAATAAATACGAGTGACTGACTGACTGAATGACTCCCAGGCCTGTGCTCCTTCCATTAAGCCACACTGCTTCTCCACTTCCCCTAATATGATCAATTTGCCTACCTTTCAACAAGCAGTAGTAGCAGTAGAAATAGTAGTTGTTTCAAATAGTATTTATTGAACACTGGGTGTGATGCACTGTTGTAAACACTTGGGAAGTGCAAAACAAGTAAGTGACATATTCCTTCCCACCAGGAGCTTACGCTCTGAGATAGACATAAAATGGTTTACAAACAGAATAATCACAATAAATTGAATAAATGTACCCAATGGGTATAAAAAGTACATGAGTACTTATTCATTTATTTATTTATATCAATGTCTATCTCCCCCTCTAGACCATGAGCTTGTTGTGGGCAAGGGAATGTGTCTATTGTTATATTGTTCTCTCCCAGTCGCTGTGTGCTTTGCACACGGTAAGTGCTCAATAAATACGACTGGATGGATGAATGAATGAATGAATGAATGAATGAATGAATGAATGAATCCTAGAGGTGTCTGCTGGGTTTGTATGACTTGGGATGCTGGGAATTAATCAGGGAAGGCATTGGAGGAGGTGAGGTTTCAGGAGAGTATTGAATATGGGGAGGGCTGCGGTCTATAGGATTTGAGGGAGAAGAGTGTTCAAAGCTGAGGGAACAGCATGAGAGAAGGAACCAAGGCAGGAGAGTCAAGAGCAAAGCAGCATCCTTCCTCCCCGTCTCCTTCCCCGTGCCCCTCCCCTCCCAGCACAGCTTGTTTTTCTTCATTTCCATGAGGGAACAAGAAACATGCTCAATTAATACACCTGGCAAACACCAGCTTCTGCCCGATGCTTGGTTAGAATTCAGGAATAACCAGGCAAAGGGAGTGGCAGGCCAAATGGGGACTGTTCCTCTCTAGTCCACTTCTTGAAGGGAGGAGGCTGGTGGCTGAAGATTAGAAACGCAGTCAAAGACGGCCAAGACAAAGACTTGCACAGATAAACTCCTCGGTTGTTTTTTTCCCCTCGTTCCTTGATTCTCCTGAAAATATCTGCGCCGAAAGGTGAAGCGAATGGTCTGTGGACAGCAGGCTTCAAAAATCTGAAGGCAGCTGGAGGTGCATTTCAGCATCAAAAAGCCTAGTTCCTTTGTGTCTCTCTTTCCTCTCATCCCTCCTGGATGAAACAAATGATTTTAGAAGTTTGGGTCACACTCAGTGCCTTCTGATGCTGAGCAAAAAGATGCGCTTTTCTCTTTTGACCACCCTTAAAGACGTTCCTGCAGGCTTTCTCCCCTCGTGACAGCCTTCCTCACTTTTTTTCCTCACATTCAGAGTGAAAACACACTACAGCCCAGGAAGAGTCATGGTCTGGGCTTCAGGAGGTCTGGCTTCTCTTTCCAGCTCTGATCCTGATTGGCTACACGGTCTTGGTGAAGTTACATGGCCTCTCTGTGTCTCCATGTCCTCTCCCTCTATTCTCCGACTACCTCAAAGGAACGAGGTAGCCTGGGAGCTTCAGGGAAGGAGAGCATTATGAACAGATCAAATAATCATCAAATCGGAGTGCCCAATGAGTTGATAAAATGCTATCTAGTCCCTCTCTTTGCCTGCACGCTGAATGCCTACTCAGTTATCCAAAACAGATGACTTACCTGTTCTTAAAGATCTCCAGGGCTGAAGCTCGGGTTTAGTGTGTCACTTTGCTGGAGCAGTGAGAGTCAACACTAGAATTCACCTGAAGAGGTGACTTGGCTGTGTTGTAGTCTTCCCTTAGCCTTCCTTTTTTATTTTTATGATATTTGTTAAGTGCTTACTACATGCCAGGCACTGTACTAGATTCTGGGGTAGAAACAAACTAATCAGGTTGGACATAGTCCCTGTTCCATAGGGGGCTCACAGTCTGAATCCCCATTTTACAGATGAGGTAACTGAGACACAGAAAATTTAAGTGACTTGATCAAGGTCACATGGCAGACAAGTGGAAGAGCCAGGATTAGAACCCACGTCTTTCTACCTCCCAGGCCCGTGTTCTATCCACTAGGCCATGCTTTCTTCTTCCTGCCACACGCCCCCCCCGCCCCCAGGCTGCAGTCTCACAGAAATACTTGCTGGCTGCACTGGGGAAGTTCATGTATCTGTATCTGGTTTTCTCCATTCCTAAATCAGGCTTGTCCCCGCTCCACTGGGTCACCGATTCATATTCCCATGAGCCGGTAGGTAAATTTGCAGGGATTCCACCCAGGAAGTGTCTACTTGCACTTCTGCTGTGTTTCCAGGAAGCAGAGAAATCAGATAGAGACTGAATTTCCAAGATGTAAATTTAAAGTGAATGCCTGGGGAATTGTACCACAGTAAAAACTGGCCTTGAGGGGAATCCCTGAGAAGTTATTTGAAATTTAGGAAAAAACAAAAAAAATCAAAAAGCTTCAGTCCTCCTTCCCTATCCTCCCACTCCCCTAGGTTTGCTGTTGCCTGAGGTGGAGATGGAGTACCAGGTCACTGCTCCCCAGGCAGTAATCTATCTTGGCTCCAATTGTACTTTCAGGAACCCCATTCTCTGAGGCCTTTGGATAAAGTGACCAGATCTTCTGGATGTCAAAGTGAAGTAAGGGAGTAAGGGGTGTATGTGGGAGGGAAAGAGGGGAGGAAAGAGGGAAAGGGAGACAGAGCCAGAGCCAGAGAGTCAGGGACAAAAATGGAGGCAGAGAAACAGAGAAAGGCGGAGAAATAAAAAGGCAGGGGAAATGGGCACACATGACTACGCACAATCAGACACTCTCAGAGACACTCAGAGAAACCCATATCTACTCACCCAAATGATTCAACTTGGTACAGAGCTGAGGAAAAGGAGCAGCCTTTTAAAATAGCTTACTCTTGCCTGGCCTTAAGGCAGCCTGTCTCTAGCACTGGTCTGAGGTAGAACTTTGGGCAGTCAGCAGGGGCAGTGGTTTCACTCAACTGCCGTCACTGACCTCTCCCTGACACCGTCGCCCTCGCTCCTTGCCGGGCCCCTTGTGTCACACCACGGTGGCCACAGCCGAATGCAGGGCGTTCGCCAATCCTGACTGCCTACTATCCGGTGGCCAGTCCAGTGAGAAAAATTCATGATGGTTTCGCCCAGTGCAGATCACAGATTTTTTCATGGCCAAAAGATATGTAAGATATGTGCCCAAGTTCTAAGGTAGATTGTAAGTACACACCTGCTTAGGTGGCATGGAAGTGCTGAAGTGCTGGTTCTTTTTTATGGTATTTGTTAACCACTATGCGTCAAACACTGTTCTAAGCACTGGGGTAGGTACGAGTTAATTAAGTCGGACACAGTTACCTGTCCCACATGGGACGCGCAGTGTATGTAGAGGGAGAACAGGTATTCAATCCCCATTTTACAGTTCAGGAAATAAAGGCACAGAGAAGTTAAGTGACTTGCCCAAGGTCACACAGCAA
Organism: Ornithorhynchus anatinus; assembly: GCF_004115215.2. Classification (NCBI taxonomy): domain Eukaryota; kingdom Metazoa; phylum Chordata; class Mammalia; order Monotremata; family Ornithorhynchidae; genus Ornithorhynchus; species Ornithorhynchus anatinus. Next base: position 17,455,887 of record NC_041750.1, read on the forward strand.
GCAATTGGCAGAGTTGGGATTAGAACCCAAGTCCTATGACTCCCATGCCCATGCTCCTTCCACGAGACCACACTGCTACTCAGTTGGGGGGATACAGACTGGGGAGATAAGAAATTCATTCACGAATATCTCTAAGGAGAGCTGTGATTTTAGAAGTGCTTGGAAGATTGGGAGACCTGCCAACTATCAGAGAGGGTTCCAGGTGGCAGGGGGGCACAAGAACAAGAGGTCTTCGGCAAGAGAGACAAGAATGAGGCACAAAAGGAGGTTAGCTTGAGAACAAAGAGGGGGAGCTGGGCTGTAGTGAGAGAAAAGAATGGATAAGTAAGAGGGAGAGAGAGGTAATTGAATGCCTTAAAGCTAGTGGCCAGGAGTTTCCATTTGATGCTTTTTTTATCGGATGTGTTAAATGCTTACGTGGCAGGCACCGTACTAACTTCTGGGGTTGATACAAGCTAATCAATGCTGTGCTGAGCAACCATTTGAAGACATTAATGACAACAGAAAGCTAATCACACACTTAGGACACTATCTATCCCTCCATCTCTTCGGTCGGGGGCAGAAACAGATTTCTTGTGAAGGCACCGTTACTTCCAGGTGAGTAGGAGGAGGAGGCAGAATCATATTTGTTGAGCACCCACTGGATGCAATGTACTAAATGGTTGGGAAGTACAAAACAGAGAAAGGACATGTTCCCAGCCCACAAGGAGCTTACACTCCAATGGGGGAAGACACATAAAAATATTTACAAATAGAGTAATCACAGTAAGTGCTCCAGATGGGTAGAAGTAAGTGCATAAGTGCTGGGTCATGGGATTGAGAGAGAACTTTTTTAATATGGGGGAGATTTGAGGATGCTTAAAGGTAGAATGGAAGGAGGTAACAGAGATTGAGATGTTGAAAACAGCAGTGAGGTGGAGAAGGAGGGGGGCAGCAAGTGCTTTTAGGAGATGAAATGGGTAGGGTCACTGGCATAGGGAGACCAGATGGCTTGAGAAAGCTGGGTGGGAGATCTCCTCTTAAGAAATGACTGGGAAACATGAGAAGGATGAGAAAGCAGCAGTGGAGTGGTGAGCGGATGATGGGGAGACAGTGACAAGTTCAGGCCTAATACTTTCAATTTTACCAACAAAGTAGTTGGCAAGATCATCAGGGGTTAAAGTGCTTCAGGTGGAATTTGAAGGTGTGAATAAGTTGGAGGGTGTTGTGATCATGGGAGTCACTGAGGGAGGAATAGTGAAGTTGCCAAGTGGAAAAGAGAGCTGAGTTACAACAAGAGAGAGCTAACATGTAGTGGCAGAAGTCAGCCCTGATCCTGGATTTCTGCCAGCTGCCGCCTGTCCCACAAGCACGGGACTGGAGGAACTACACCCTGGTGGGGGTTAGTGAGGTGGGAGCAACAACAGGAGAGTGGGGTGAGGAAGTCGTGATCGGTGCAAAGAGCAGAGTTGTGCTTTGGCGTTTAGGGATGGGAGGTTTGGCAGGGAATAATGACAATGGTATCTGTTATGCGCTTACTTTGTGCCAAGCACTGTACTAATTGCTGGGGTGGATGCAAGTAAATCGGGTTGGACACAGTTCCTGTCCCACATGGGGGTTCACAGTCTCAATCCCCATTTTACGGATGAAGTAACTGAGGCACAGAGAAGTGAAGTGACTTGCCCAAGGTCACACAGCAGACAAGTGGCAGAGCCGGGATTAGAACTCACGACCTTCTGACGCCCAGGCCTGTGCTTTATCCACTACGCCATGCTGGAATACAGGAGGGGCATTATCTCCTGGGAGAGGTGGAGTGGGTCTGGGGTCCGGAGACCACGGAAAGGGGTATGCCAGACATGGGGTCTGGGGGAGGTGGAAGGCAGGATGGTTATATTTGAAAGGGGTAAAGTAGAGTTGGTGAGGTTAGAGAGGAGGTGCTACTTCGATACGATTAAGTCCGGTGTCTGTCCAAGCAGAGTAGCTGCAATTAGTGGAGCAAAATGAGAGTGATCTTCAAGGAGAAACGAGTGGTAAAAGGGCATCCTGACAATACTACTTTCATGTTATGAAACCACAAATCAGCTTTCATTGGCTGCTAGGAGCAAAAGGGGCCCATCCACCAAGGGAAAAGTTGGTTCCAATGCGCTCTGGGCACAGCCATCCCCAGACCCAAAAGGCCTCCTGCAGTGTCACTCAAGTGACACAGGCTGATTTTCTAAATTGCACTCCCAGTTAATTAGAACATTCTGATACAAAGTGACCTATAAAAATGGCAGTCCAGGCTGAGAGAAAGCTGCTTCTGTCACCCTCCCATGTTCTTCAGGACCTGTCCCTTCTGCCTCCATCCCAACCACCTCTCTATTTTCACTCCACCCCAACGTCCCCGCACCGGCTCTGATTCTGAGGCGTTATCCCAGTGGGCATGAGGGACAAGCAGCTCTCTGCTATGGCCTCGTTCATAGGTCCTTCTACATTGTGGGTAACCAAAGGGCAGAGCTCAAGCTTCCCCAGCCATGGCATTTGCCCATTGCTGCTATACCAGGGGAGACTGGCCCTGGAAATGCAGGGAAGAGCCTGGGAGCAGGCTCTGCCCGCTCAGACTTCCCTGGTAACAGTCCCACATACTGCAGTCCTGGGTCTGAGCCTTGAAGCTGCTGCCTGGGCCCCTGCAATCATTTAATTTGGGCAAGTCGCTCTACTTCTCTGTGCCTCAGTTACCTCATCTGTAAAATGGGGCTTAAGACTCTGAGCCCTCCGGGGGACATGGATTGTCATGTCCCACCCGATTAGCTTGTATCTACCCCAGTGCTTAGAAGAGTGCCTGGCACGTACTAAGTGCTTAAAAAATACCATGAAAAAATATAGCTATTCCACGGCAGTGACCTCCACAAAGAAGCAAACAGGAGTGCAGCACAGGGAGTCCAGATCCAGCAGTAGCTGAGGCTTGGAGACCATGCCAGAGCTTCAGAGGCACAGGCAAGTACCCAACTTCCCCCTGTGCCCTGAGACCAGCGGGCACAGATCACAGAGCCACGGAGGGGCTTACACCTGTGGCAAAGCTAAGAGTGAGATGGGCCAATGTCACGCTAAAGGCAAAACAGTCACTGGGGCCCATGGAATCCCTCATCCTTTAAGAGAGTGATGCTGCAGCTGTAGAACCTGGGGAGCTGTAGGTACTGCTGGATCAAGATTAACCAGATGATAGGCAATCTGCCAAGAACAGACAATTTCTTCCCCTTCATTCTTCATTTTCCCCTTTCCCCCCCTCACCTAATCCATCCCTTTACTGATCCCACCTCACTCCAGCAGGCTGCCCTAAATCTGTTCACGCCTATCTCCTCGAAAAGGGAAACAGAAACACAGGCACATAATTTTAACTCCTGAAGGGTTCTTTGAACTCCAAAAGGGCCTTGCTCAGATTGCCCCTTGCGATATTGCTATTTCCAATGAATGAAAGAGGGCAAGGCCCCTAGATTGATGGTGACGGGTGGAAGGTGAGGACTGGAGCTTTCTTTAGGACCCAAATTTCTGTTGTTCTTGGTCAGCATTGATGGATGAACCATGGTCTTGAGACTTCAGGATGACGAGCTGCCTGGAGGAATTGATTCTAGAGCTAGTGGTTCACACAGTGCCACTTGCTCTCTCTCATAGCTCCCTGCCATATTCCCGCTGGGGTGTGAGTGAACAGATACAAGGACAGAACTTGTAGCACATCGTCAAGTGCGCGTGCAGTCTTCACCCAAGGGAAGATTCGCTTCGTGGCTCAGTGGAAAGAGCACGGGCTTTGGAGTCAGGGCTCATGAGTTCGAATCCCAGCTCTGCCACTTGTTGGCTGTGTGACTGTGGGCAAGTCACTTAACTTCTCTGTGCCTCAGTTCCCTCATCTGTAAAATGGGGATTAAGACTGTGAGCCCCACGTGGGACAACCTGATTCCCCTATGTCTACCTCAGCGCTTAGAACAGTGCTCGGCACATAGTAAGCGCTTAACAAATACCAACATTATTATTATTATTATTAGATGGCCCTGGCTCCCAGATTTCCCCAAATTGCACCATTGGATACACCATCACAGGTTGTTGCTCTTTGGGCCCAAAGATCAATGAACAAATATTCCAGGTGGGTAGAAATGGCAGAATGACTGAGATAATCCGTTCTGGGCAGCATATCAGTACAGTCACTAAACAGCCAAATTTGGAAATGGGATCACAGGCTGATCAATTGGGGCTGCTGGTGTCTGTTTGGGTGAGAGTAGTGGTGAAAGTCCCAGCACTAGCGGTCAATGCTCTGGGCTTAATGTTATTACCATGATGACATTTGTTTAGTACTTATTATGTGTAGATTCTAAGCAATGAGGCAGAGATAAAATAATCTGGGGCAGACACAGTCCCAGTCCCTGTCCCACACGGGGCTCACAATCTAAGATTTCCCCATGACAGTCAGCTAAACAAAAAACATTCTAAAATTCCATCTTGGCACTCTTCCAATTTCAAGTCATTTAAATAGGGTAAACATTCTGAAGATGTTCCTTACGAACAGGCGGCTCTGGGGCCTGCTTCTGAAGCAGGTTTGGTGGCTGAACCAGCCTCATCCTGGGAAGGGACAACTCCAGCTCTACGCTCAGACACCTGAAGCCCCAGTTGATTGGTCTTTGATCCCATTTCCAGATTTGGCGGTTTAGTTACTGTACTGATATGCTGCCCAGAACAGATTCTCTCAGCCCTTCTGCCATTTCTACCCACCTGGAATCTTTTCTTCACTGATCTTTGGGCCCAAATTAGTCTTTGGTGGTTTTCGATATTCAATTTTTTCAAACTCCCCACAGTTGTGCTGAAATTGGGTTATGCTGAGCCTGATACTTTTCCCACATAGTCCTGCCTCTAGTACTGGGAAAGGCAGAATATGATCCAGGACACATTACTGGGGGCGTTGGGGGTGAAGGGTGTAGCAGATAGAGCCAGAAGGGAGAGAGAGTCTCATAGACTTGATCATGACCACTCCCGAGGTGAAGTCTCGGGGTCATTGCCCAGTTGTAGTTCGAGCTGAAGATTCCACTCCCTCTGTGAGAAGAAACAGTCCCATAAGGCAGCCTGAAAAGTAATGCTTAAAACCAGGTCTGTCAAATGCATGGCCCACAGGGAACAGCTGGTTAGTGGCAGCAGGGAAACAAGTGGAAAGAGTGATGGTGTGATGTTGTCTATCTCTGACCTCAGCCAGCAGCCCGGCTTCTACTGGACCGGAGGAGCCACTGTTTCCAGGGGGGTTTTCAGGGACCTGTCTAGCACTCCATTTTCCCATGCCAGAAATAAATCTCCAGGGGCCAGCCCCAACAAACATTCAAAGTAAAGAACTGGAGAGGTCGGGATGGGCAGCCTCCTCAGCCTCTTTCCCGCTCCTCCCATGGTTGGTGTCTGGTGGGTTTCAGCCTCCCTCTTGGGGAGTCAGGAGATCTGGGTTCCAGCTGTGGCTCTACCACTTACTTGCCTGCTGTGTGGCTTTGGGAAAATCACTTAACTTCTCTGGGCCTCAGTTTCCTCATCTGGAAAATGGGAATGCGATACCTCTTCTCCCTTCCTCTTATACTGTGAACCGCATATGGGACAGGGACTGCATCCTACTCGATTGCATTTACCCCAGCATTCAGCATAGTGCTGGGCCCATAGTAAGCACTTGTCAAACATGACAATTATTAGGATCATTCTCCTCTTTCTCCCTCATCTTTTCTCTTCCCCCCTACCTCTCCAATTTCGGCCCACTGTCTCCACTCTCGTGGAAGCCCCCTTCACAGACTTATTAACACGCTTCTACTCAGCAGTCTTATGCCTTTCTAATCATAATGTTTCAGGTTACAAATTATTTCTTTGGAATTTGCAGTTTTTTACAGTGTGTACAAATATATAACCCTATAAACAGCCCATCCATGAAAATGCATCTGCCACGCTAGCCTTAAGTCCTCCTAACCTCCCAGCAAGTCACCAGGATCACTTACCTCCGCTCAGCCCCACTTACCCAAAGCAAGGGGAGGAATGAAGGTAGAAATCTGTACAGTGGAGAGTGGGCTGGAGATGCTGGCACAGCTCTCGTTCCCTGCTTCCCAATCAGTGGGTTTTTTTACCAACAAGCAGGGAGTTAAAGAGTAGGAGCTGGGGTACAGAAGCATGATTCCTCTTTGGTCCATCTTCCCACCCTCTACACATAACAGAAGCTCCTAATCTGGGGGTTCTTGACTGGGAAGGCAACCGGCAGCACTGCTCGCCCACCCACCTGGTGGCCAGCTAGCCCAGGCAAGGAAGGGTAGGTGTTCAATTTCATATCCTTCGGAAGGTTCTTGCCCCCTGGTAGATTATAAGGTCCTTATGGGCAAGGATCACGTCTTCTGCTTCTATGGTACTCTCTCGAGTGCATAGTACTGTGCTATGACCACAGAAGACCACCCTCCACCTAGTTATCCCATTTCATACTAAGTTCACTATAGCCCAGCCCTGCCTTGTCACCCCTCTATGAGGACCTGAACCCCTTATCCCTACAGTGCTCTGCCCCTGCGAGCCTGCAATAACAACTTGTTGATGATGATGACCTTTGAAACGGAGTCAATCTCATGTCTGTTTCACTTCTAACCTAGGAGGCCACAGGAGACTCATCCATCACTGACATTCCCACTTCAGCTGAAGCCAATAGCATGAGGGTTTAACTTTTTATGCTTCATAAGCACCTCCTACCCCAAGTCAGGTGAGTTGAAAGAAGTCAGAGGAAGGGACTAGTCCCTGCATCACCCTTCCCCCGCCTACCCTGACCTGCAGCATCTCCCCCTTCCCCCCAACCCCGGCCTCCTGCTAGTGAACTTTCTGGGAGCGAGACTGCGGCAGGTTGCAAGCCCCAAAGTCAAGAACCGGAGTTGGATCCCGCTTATATCCCCCACCGCACCCACCCTCCTCAAATTCTATCGTCTGGTGCTTATATTTCATGCTATGACTATAATCACTGTGGTGTCTATATTACATTAACAGGATGTCAGCTTCTGTGTAGCGCCAGGGATAATCAAGCAGGCAGTGATAAGAGTGACATTGGCCCCACTGTCATTATGAAGGAACAATTTGTGCTGCCTGTAGCATGTTACATGAAATATAACATACACTGCCAAAGCAGCAGGGAGCGAGGAGGAAGGGGTTGGGGTTGAGGGGGCAGGATTCTGTTCAGTGCAGGTAGGAAGAAAGTTGTTGCGTCAGGGAAAGAGAAAGAGTATGGGGATGAGGGAATTGGAAGGAGAAATCAAACATAACAGAGCAAGGGAACTGAAAAGAGGATTAAAGGCAGAAGGGAGAGGGGGAGCGAGGGAAGGTTATGGCTGGAGGAAATGGAAGGACCAAAAAGGACTGGGAGTGAAAGGCAATGAGGGGATAGCATGAGAGCACAGGTCAGATCGAAAAGCATTGCTCATCTTCATCAGGCTGGGGTCAGCTGCCAGGCAAGCTTTTCTTGTGGTCTGGGGAGGGGAATGGCATACCTCAACAATCCCTTTTCTACATCTGAGGCTCTGTCTGTGGCCTCAGTGCCAATAACTTGCCCCCCACCCCCCGCTTTAGGAACGGAAGGAAAAAATGTACGTTTAGGATGGGAGGCAAATGTAGCTGACTCAAGAGCCGGTGCCCAGGCACCCAACCTGGAGTCAAATTCTTTCTTACAGCCCCTCCCGCATTGCTGCTGCTCCCCCTCCTCCCTCCCCCCAGATCCCTTTTCTTCATCTCCAAAATATGCAAGAGGGACTAAAAGAGGAGGGAGAGGAGCAAAACCTACATAATTGCTTTGCCTTAAATCTCCATCTAGGCGACCTGTTTTTTTCCAATTCCCCCATTTAATAAAACCCCCCGCCTCACTCCCAGGGTTTTGCAATGTTGTTACAGGGGAGATAGAGAGGGCTCTGTAGTGAAGCGGTTCCTTGGGGAGAGCTTGCTATAATGAGGCAAACAAACCGCAGAATAAAAAGGCTTGCTTCCTTAATGAAGCAACACAGGAAAATGCAGCAGCACTGCATGATACCATAGGGGAAATGAAGTGGAGGTGGGGAAGAGGGGTTGGGAGAGCGGGGGCAGTGAGGGGCACCACAGGCAGGGAGGAGAAAGAGGAGAAGGAGGGGGGAGGAAGAGGAGGGTGGAGAGGAGGAGGAGAGAAGGGAGAAAAAGAAGAGGTGGAGGAGAGGCGGGAGAAGGAACTGGGGCGGCGGGGGGGAGAGGAGTAGGAGGAGGAAGAGGAAGAAAAGGAGAGCTTGAGGGCAGAAAGAGAGAGTCCATACCACCTTTGGGAACATCGGGGATCAGCAGCTGCCTCTTTTCTAGCCCTCATCCTTGACTGGCCCATCATCTTTCCCTCTGCCCTTCAAGATGAATCCCCATTCAGCACGATTGCTACAAGGTGCAGCTACTTTCCAAAACAACTTGGCTGAATCGCAAACACAAGCCTCCTAAAATAACAGGTACCAGAGCCTGACTGACAACCCACTGGTATTAGAACAGGAGAGTCGGGCATTTATTCCAGACAGAAACACAGGTTTGTCGCAAAGTTGGCATCCTGTAACAATTTCACTTCTATCATTCCCCTCTCAGATTTCACTTACTCCCCACTAGTTAGTAGGAGGAATCAACCTCAAGAAGCCATGATACCTGAGAGTATCCCAATTTGCCTTGTCATCTGTGGACGTGCAGTAGAGGTGTTAGGCAAAGGGGGGTGGGGGGTGGATGTTGATCACTCCTGACAGTACGTAAACAGACTCTCCCTCCTTTCCCTCCTAAAATGAAGGAAACTGTTCGACAGAGAGCTTGTACCCTGTGGTTGCTGTTCTGCCCATGGCCACAGTAACACTAATGGCCCTATTCTTGCTTGCCAAAACTGCAATCCCTTGGCCCCTATTTGTTCCTGGCTTCTGCTACCCAACGACTCTTAGAACCCCACTCCCTCTATTCTGTTTTCCACCATCTTGCCGCACCCCTCCCCCCCCCCCATTCTCTATTCACACCTGGCTCAAAGTCTGACCCTTCTTTAGCTGAAACCAAGGAGCATGAGAAGGTCTCTGACTCCCCACCCTGCTCCTGTGAGAGAACACACCAGTTCCTTTAGTACTATGAACATAAACACAGAAGCATAGAGAGAATCATTTATAGGAGAAAAGGCATTTCGCAGTTGTGATAGCTCCCTCACCTCTGATGCTGTACTGAACATCGTGCCACCTGATAGGAGTCACTCTAACCCATTCTCCTTTTGGGTGCTAGACACAGGGACCTCCCTGAAAACAGGGCCCAGCCCTCTGAAACCCACCAAAAAGTTTTCTCTCTCTCTTACAAAACCCTAGAAGAGGGGGATGTACTGGAAGATTCTCTGAGAGGGGCCAGAAATTCCCAGAGGAGGCCTCAGGACCTCAGGAGTAAAGTCACTGCATTCCTGCTCGTATAGGGATTCCAGCTGCAAAGGAATATGCGGGCAGTGGAGAGGAGGAAGAGAGGAGGGCAGGACAGGGTCATTTTATTTTAGAGGAGACCCACAAGTTTAGTGGGTTGTGTTATTTCTTTTCCAAACGCCTCTTTGCCGATGTGAAGATTCAGCCACTGAAGAACACTGTGGGTCTCTCCCCATCTGCAAAACAGGGATCGGACCATTGGCTCCTGGGCCCCACACTGCTTGCAGATGGGGTGTGGACATCGGTCAATACAATTTGAGGAATCATCATCATGATTGGCCCCATTCTGTGTACTACCTCTCCAGTTCAATCACATACATTTTAACACCCTCCCCAGACCAGAAAAACAAGTAGCATAACATCCTATGAAAAATAGGGCCCCTTACTGCTCTGGTGTCACATTCAGGACTGTCTAAGAGCAACTCTTCCAAGCTGTTCAGGACATGGCATTCTGTCTTTTTTCATATATGTATATTCATATATTTTTTTCCCTCAGTCCAGGGGCAACTGTCCCATTCCAGCACTGACAGCACTTGGAGGAAGCCTTAAAGAGAAAACCGAAGCTCCAGTGGGAGCCTCTAAGCCAAGCACAGCATCTGTGACACCCCTGTGAGTTTATTCCTCCATGAGGCATTCGTTTGGTTGCATTGGTCCTGAACCAGAAAGTCACAATCTACTACACATGATGCCTGGGGATTTCGTTTTCTTTTGTGGTGGGGGAAGGAGGTGATTAGCAATTCAGTTGCACAACACTCCCGTCTGGTGGGAGAGATTGGAGGAAGATATGCTTGGAAGGTGGGGGCACTCTGTCAAAGCCACCGGCTGAGATTAATTTGCAAATCTCCAGCCTGGCAAAATAGCATGAAGACCAACAGAAACCTGAGGTTTTTCCAATGAAGTGTCTCCAGACCTTCGGTAACATCAGCTGCAAAAACCGTGTCCAGCAGGCTTATTGATTTTAGCATCTAACCACCATCTCCTCCCCCTTGGGAAGGGAATTATGAACTGACTCGGCTAGATTCCCCGAGCTAGTGTGCGCATGAGAGGGCTTGGAGAGGATTCCAGGGTTTGCAGAGGCACGTATGCTGTCATCCTACATCCTCTACTGAGATGCTTGAGGGGTGCTGTCACCACCGAGAGACACGAGGGCTCGCTCACATACACACACACATGCTGGCTACAGCATCACCTACTGCCATTCGCAACTAGTAAGGAACATTGGGCATCACTTCCAACAGACAAAGACAGGTTGCTTTGAACTCAGGGAGAAATCTGTTGAAGATTTTGTAGCTGATGCATTTTGCATTAGGCTGCCCAGACAATTCAACAGTTCTGCCTATACCCCTCCTCCCCCATTCTCCATCCTCTTCACACTACTAATGCCTGCCATTATTCTTTGCCCTTTATCTATATATCTATATATAATATATAGATAGAGAGAGAAAGAGAGGAAGAGATAGAGAGATTTCTGTCCTGTACTCGTTGTGCTCCCAATCTTGGTTTCACCAACTCAGAACTCTCCTAGTTCTCTACCACCTCTCTGACTGATCCTCATTAGTGTCTTTTGCTGGGTCCTTTTCTGCCCCTCATCCCCTAACTATGGGGGTTCCTCAAGGCTCAGTTCCTGTCCTACATGGGACTCACGGTCTGAGGGAGAGGGAGGAGGGGTATTTAATCCTCTTTTTATGGATGAGGAAACCGAGGCCCAGAGAAGTTAAGAGACTTGCCCAAGGTCACACAGCAAGCAAGTGGCAGAGCCAGGAATAGAACGTATGTCCTATGACTCCCAGGCCTGTGCTTCTCAGACATTCCCCTGTCTCCAAACAATGGCTCACGCCCTTCCTCTATCTTAGAACTCCTTCCCTCTTCAAATCAACCAGACTACAGTTTTCTCCATCTTCCAATTCCTTCAGAAATCCCACATCCTCAAGAACACCTCCCCAGTTCATTTATCTTCTGCCCAGGTCACAATCCTCCCAACTATCATCTTAACACTTTGGCCCCACCTCAGTCTTTTGACATTCACAAGTGAAACTTCTCATTTCAAGTTTGTGTGACATATTCTACTATTTGAGCACTTCTTCTTCTTATAGGTACATTATTGGGTGTCTCTTCCCCCCTTTAGTGTGTAAACTATCTGTGGGCAGGGATCACGTCTTCTACCTCTACTGTATTATACTCTTCTAAGTGTTTAGTTCAGTGATCTGCATAAAGCTGGCACTTGATAAATATTATCATTGTTTTGGTGGACTGGTTGTGATCTCTCTCTCTGCAATTTATCAAATGTAGGGCCTGTGTCAGTTTTCTTGTTTGGCCAAGGATGAAAACTCCTTGAGTGCAAGGATCTTGTCTTCCTGGCTTTATTTTTGAATATCTTTTGGTACAAACCATTGAGCAGAGTGCTGTCCATCAGTGAATATTAAATGATGATGACATTAAAGATATCTCAGTCAGAATCTCATGCTGCCCTATTTCAACTGTCCACAGGAGTTTTTCATCAAGGTGTCAAGGATCAACAATCCCCTTGCTGTTGTGGACTAAATCTACAACAACAAAAGGCAGATGGGTTACCTCACTACCAGAAGAATCACCCTATTGATGCAGAGAGCAAAGGAGACATATGCCATGACTCTAGAGCCATATCCAAGCGTCTGAGGCTGGATGAGGGGGTTAGACTGTAAAGTCCTTCTGGGCAGGGAATATGTCTACCAGCTTTACTGTATTGTGCTCTCTCAAGTGGTTAGTACAGTGCTCTCCACACAGCAATAAATACCACTGACTGATTAATTATTAGAACCTCCAGTTGCACCCATTTCTCAGCTCTAGAGCCAACAGGGACCAGGAGAGCGCTCGAGTCTTGCTTTTGGCTTGGCAGGATGGACTTCAGCTCTGGACCTACATTTGGTCCCTGATGGAGTGTTTGAACCTCTGGCTGCTCCAGCAGAACATTAATCAGGGGCAGAAATGAATCACTCTTGATGGTGGGTTGCCAATTCTGCTCATGGCTCATCTATGGTCGCATGCGGCCACACGCATCCTTTCCTTTGCAGACTTGATGCCAGCTTTGACCAACTTTAGATTTTAAAGTAAACCAACACCAATCAACAAAAGCTCCAAGGAAATATCAAATGGGATGGGGCCAAAAGAACAAAGGAGCATTCAAAGAAACAAACACCAAAGAAATCAAAAACATTTCTATGAAACACACTTTTCCTTCTACCTGGAATGTCAATTAGTGAAACTCAAAATAACCCCCAAAACAATGTGTAAGATGGGGATACTTCTGCCATTTTTAAAGCAGCTCTGGTGGTCACATTAAAGATTGGGCCATGAGAAGAGTGATGTTTCCAACCAGCTTTTCACTCTTTTGAGTGCTGTATTTTAAACTTTCTTCCTCTTCAGATAAGTAAAGGAGAGAAGAGCCAAACACCCGTAAACTCTGAGGTGCCATTCATTTTAATCTCTTTGCCAGATGCTCCTGATGAATGTATGGCTATCTTGCTCTGAAAATATCAACCCGAACTCAGGGCTCCAGGATACTGAGACGCTGAACCATACTCAGATCCAGAGGGAGAGAGTCTCTGCTCCCTTTCTGCAGAGCTCTAGGTTTTCCAATGCAGGGTACTCTGACAGAGCATGAAGATAGCTTCAGCCATATCTTCCCTATAGCTAAGCTAAATATATAAACAAAGCCCAGGTGTTTGGGCTGCTGATACTGCCAGGGTAATGATGATGTTACAGGCTAGCAACCTGATATCCTTTGTGTCAGATGGCTGGAGGAGCAAGAATCTTACTGACAGCATTGGCCTCTTTAAACTCTGATGCCCGGAGCAAAGCACCGGGAATCTGGAGAGAGAGTCCCCAGGAGGGGAAACAAAATATGGCAGAGAGAATATTCAAAAAAAAAAAGCAGCTCACTTTATATTAAATTGTAGATGATGGGCTTTGAGCTATTGGTCGTGACTCAGAAATGAAATCCTGGTATCATTATCAACTGCTCCTCCAAAGCTGTGACCTGATATACGGACATAGCAAAAAAATCAAGCAATAGTATTTATAGTATAATAGTATTTATTAAGCACCTAGGAGTGTGTAGAGCAGCGTGTGAGAAGCAGCGTGGCGCAGTGGAAAGAGCACGGGCTTTGGAGTCAGGGCTCATGAGTTCGAATCCCAGCTCTGCCACTTGTCAGCTGTGTGACTGTGGGCAAGTCACTTCACTTCTCTGTGCCTCAGTTCCCTCATCTGTAAAATGGGGATTAAGACTGTGAGCCCCACGTGGGACAACCTGATTCCCCTGTGTCTACCCCAGCGCTTAGAACAGTGCTCTGCACATAGTAAGCGCTTAACAAATACCAACATTATTATTATTAGAGCACTGTACTAAATGCTTGGGAGAGTAAAATGGGGTTTGTGGACATGATTCCTGGCTTCAAAGAGCTAGTGGGGAAGAAGATGGTGATCAGGTAGGGAAGAAGAGTGGGCACAAGTGTTTTTAGAATGAAAGAAGGGATGGGGCCAGAGTACACCAGTGGGAGGGGGTTGAGTTGGAAAGCAAGTGGGAGATCAACTCTTGGCAAGACAGTGAGAAAGGATGAAAAGAGTGGAAGTGAAAGTGGGAGGGAGTTGGGACAGGGAATGTGTTATAATGTACTCTCCCAAGCACTTCATACAGTGCTCTGTACTCAGTAAGTCTTCAATAAATACCACCAATCGATTGATTAATGAACAAGGCCTGTGTCACGCTTGACCATTCCCTGCTGAAGGGGGAGTTTTATGGTTTGATTTTTCTCCCCACCTTCCACTGAACCCCCAAAGAGGATTCTCTCAACTTTGCTTTCATTTCAGTAAAAAAAGTCCTCAAAATCTATTAACCCAGAGTCACAGTGCAATTTTTGGGGTCTTGTTCTTGTATTAAAAAACAACAACTAACCAGTCACCAAGCAGACAAGAACAACATCAACAACAAAAAAAAACAACCCAGGACTTTCTCTCCAGGATTCGGTTTCCCCATCCATATTAGTTATTACTGTCTCGGCATGGTTTCCAGTTATGTGTGCATTTGGAAAAGAGAAAGAAAAAAAATTACCTCCATGAAGTGCCTTCATCTAAAGCTTTTCCAGAAGCCTCTATGAATATTTGGAATGAAATGACCCATAAACATTTAAAGTGATTAACAGTTTATTAACGTGAAGGGCATCTTGCCTTCAAAAATAAATAAATAAACCAGCAAGTCTCCAGAAATATCAGAGAGCTTGCTCAAACACATAAAGAGGCTGATGCACTACTGCAGTTACTGCTCTCTCTGACTGTAGAAAATTCTTCCATTTTGCATGTTTTTCTTCTACCTTTTTTCCCTCTTTTTCTCCACAAGGTATACAGTGACTTTCTCGGAAGCATCATTTCCTGCTGCAGGTGTTTTTCAATACCTCTTCCAGTTCCAGCAAGCAAAAAAGCCTGATATTATGAGTTTTCATTTCAGGACAGTTGGACTAAGATGTAAAAGCCCTTTCCCTCCCTTGAAACATAAATCTACCATTACCCAAGTCTGTGGTGCCTATCGCTTCTATCATAACTCAAATCTCTGTTCTCTTATTTTTTCCTCAGCCTTATCCTTGCCCTTCCATCCCCCACCCCCCTCCTCTTCCTAGCAATTTCATCTGTGCAGTGATCTCATCCCATACATCCCTCATCTCCCACACTTTTAGTGAGGCCCAAGGGAAGTGCTCTATGCAATTCAAGACAAACTTGGGTTTAGATGTATAACAGATTGAGGGGAGGGGGAGCAGCATGGCTTAGTGGAAAGAGCAAAGGCCTGGGAATCAAGAGTGCTGGGTTCTTATTCTAGCTCCACCACTTGCCAGCTGTGTGGCTTGTGGCACATTACTAAACCTCTCTGAGCCTCAGTTTCCTCATCTATAAAATGAGGATAAAAACCTTGCTTTTCCTCCCTGTTTGACTGTGAGCCCCATGACCTTCACTTTGACCTTCCCCAGCACTCAGTACAGTGTCTGGTACATGATAAGTACTTGATAAATGCCATCATTGTTATTGGGCTAATAACGCTCTACTTCGTAGCAAGCGGAGAAAATTTCCCACCCTGTCCCCAGCACCATTTCGGCAGTAGATTTTGTAAGCAGGAAGGTTCTAATCAATGCCTTGTCTCAGCCCTATTCACTCAAGTCTCCTGCCCCTAACTACTCAATATGCTCTCTCACACTCCTTCCTTCTTTTGGATAATCATCAGATTTGCCAGGATTCCCTCCCAAACCTCTTTTTCCAAACCCCCTTCAACATCTCCTCTCTCTGTACTTTCTGCTGATTGAGAAAAGAAAACAATAGGGGAAACGATGGTATTTATTGAGTACTTACTATGTGCAGAGCGCTGTACTAAGTACTAGAGTGTACTACACTCTACGCCCACCCTTCTCCCCACTCTAACAAAGGAAAAGACCAAAAAAAGATACATCTTTTGCCTAATCACTTGTCTCTCTGAAAACATAAGCTCCTCCACATGGGTAGCATCATCCTCCCTATGTCCTGGGGACCAGCTAACAAATGAAGCTGCTCAATCCAAATAAGTCAGAAGTGGTGATTTTGCCACCAGGCAGGAAGAGAGGATAGGTCACCACTGCAGCATCAAACTGTAAAGTGCTTACCTCCTCCGGAAGAGATGCCTAAGTAGTAGCAGAGGCTTAACCACTTGCCCGGTCTGAAAAGCCACTGGCTCCAGGCAAGATGGAAAGGGACTATTTGCTAAGATCTACCATTCCAGCCAGGGGCAGAAAACCATGACAGAGCACTGGTTATTAGAGATTTTACAGATCCCCTCGAGGTTCTATCCCTCTAGGAAAGTTTTGCAGAGGGAATAAAACTTAAACCCTGCTATCTTCTCCTCCCCATCATGAGGTGAGGGAGGAGAGACGAGGAGAAGGAGAAGGAGGAAGAAGAGGAGGAGGAGAAAAGGGGCAAGAATCTCAGCTCCCAACCATTCTAGTCCTCAGAAACAGCTGCTGGAAATGTCATGAAAATAACAAAATGTGCTCTAACGTGATGGGGGAGAAAAGAGAAAAAAGAGAATAGAGGAAAAGCCCTCCAGCAATAATAAAAATGCATTTCTAGAAATCACAAAATGCCAACAGACATTTACTATTCCCTCGAGTCTCCAACAACAACACTGTTAAGATATTTTTTAATAACTGACACTAAATGATGTAATGGGTGTAGTGTAATTATGCTTAAGTGCTATCCACGTTAAATGTCATTTCGGTTATCACTTTTTAAATGCAATTTTTATTGAGTGCACAATAATAATTTAGCGAGTATATGAGAAAGTAAAGAAAAATAAAAAGGAAATGTGGTTGGGGCTGGGGCAGGGAAAGAGAAACTTGAAATACAACAACAAAATTTCCTTGTAATCAGAGAGATGGTCCCTTTGAAAGCCTTTGGTAACAGTCATAGAAAGTCCAAAATTATAAGGCTGTAAATTATAATAAATTGCAGTCTCTTCTAAGGCAGATAATGGGAAATAGATGGGGGAGGGGAGAACTGGGGAGGAATTTACATAATTTGTCATTGCTGACCCAAGGCAGCTGTAAGTCTGTGAAGAGCCCATTAAATATTGTGACATTTCAGAAACTCCAGTTAGCAATGGACCAGAGACGGGGAAGGAGGGTTTGTGCAGGCAGGCAGCCACAAACACACACACACACACACACACACACACACACACACACAATTACTTTCAACTTTTAACCTACCCAGCTTCAACCATTGGCCTCCTTAGAAATCTCTCACCTATGCCATTTTAAGCAAACCGATGACAAACAATCTCATTGGTAGTTTGTTAAGGTTGGTTATGGTTTGCCCTCTTAGAACAGGTTCAGACTGCGGTTCTCCATGTCAATCAATTAACCAGTAGTATTTATTGAGGACCTACTATGTGCAGAGCTCTGGACTAGGCACTTGGGAGAGTAAAGTAGAATTAGTAGACTTTGCTCTCTCACCTCCATGGTCTTATAATCTAGTGGGGTATACAGACACTAAAATAATTTACAGATAGGAGGAAGCAATAGAATATAAGGTGCTATGGGGGATGTGAGTATCAAATGTGTAGGTGACACAGAAATGCTGAAGAGGAAGTTGTGGGGGATATAGGGTGGGGACAAGAGAGATTAATCAAGGAAGGCCTCCTGGAGGAACTGTAATTTTAAAAGGGCTTTGAAGATGATGAGAGCAGTAGTCTCCTGGATCTGAAGGGGGAGGGCGTGAGCATAGACAGATTGGAAGGAGTCTAAATTGTAATGGAAGAACTGCGGGAGATTCCACATCTGATAAATCTGCTGAAAGAAGGTACTTTGTTATTTAAGATGACTGGTACTGGATAAAATACAGAAGAGGAGGGGAAAAAGAGAAGGCAGAGAGGGAAGAGGAAGAAAAGGAGGCAAAGGAGGAGAAGAAAGAGGAGGCAAAGGAGGAGAAGAAAGAGAAGGAGGAGAGAAGAAAGAGGCAAAAGAGGAGAGGGAAAGGGAAGGGGAAAGGAGGAAGTGGAGAAGGAAGAGGTGAAGGAAGATGATGAAGAGGAGGAGGAAGTGGAGGGAGGGAATGAAAGCAAGAAGGAGGAGGAGGTAAAAGAGCAAGAGGAGAAGGAGGATGAGGAGGAGGAAGATTAAAAAGGAGTAGGAGAAAAGAAGGAGATAGAGGAAGAAGGCAGAAGGAGAAGTGATATTTTTCAAGATCAGGAGACTTAAAACCTATGGAGAGGGAAAAGTCATTGGAGTAAAAACAAATAAGAGCAGCCTAGTTTCAGAAGAGAAGATGAACTGGATCCTAATCTCTGGAAAATTAAATCAGAAAGAAAATGGAACGAAAAAAATGTTGGCTGATGCAGAACAATTTTTTTCTTTCATACCCATTCACACACACTCCCCCTTTCCCTAGTACAGCAGCTCTGCTGGGCTTGTCAGATTAAAACTCTTTAGGCTACTGGATAGAGCAGTTATTTTAATTTTGGGTTTTTTTTCCCTGCACGGCATTATTTATATATTTATGTTCAAGGTCAGGGGGAAAAGGAGGAGGAGAAGAGGCTCTCACACTTGATATGCTCCACAGGGATTATGCTTTGCTCAAAACCGCAATATGTGTTATGTCCCTGTCTGTTTCAATCCTATTTAGAAAACGGGTTTGCAAGGCACTGGCATCAGCCACCAGAGACTAAGCTCCTGTGACATTGGGAGGGTGAGAATGGTAAAAATTAGGTATAATGGTAAAAACGTTTGCAGTTTGGAGGATTTTTTTTTCAGCTGTCTGCAAGGCTGACATCTACTGGAGACTGCTGATAGGGAAGCAGCATGACCTAGTGGATACAGCACGGGCCTGAGAGTCAGAAAACCTGGATCCTAATCCCAGTTCCATCCCTTGTCTGCTGCGTGACCTTGGGCAAGTCACTTAACTTCTCTGTCTCTCCATTACCTCATATGTAAAATGAGGATTAAGGCAGGGAGCCCCACATGGGACATGGAGTGTGCCCAGCCTGATTAGCTTGTGTCTATTCCAGCACTTAGTACAGTGCCTGGCAAATAGTAAGGGCTTAACAGATAACATTTAAAAAAAAAACACAAGGCTTCTGTGGGCAGGTATTCAGATCTACCCCTGCAGAGTGTATCTGGGGTGTGAAATAAATGCCTGGAAAAAAAGAAATTTCGACTTCTTGTGGATGCTGTCCCTAGAGTTACCCCATCAGTGGTGTAGACTGGGGAACGCAGTCACCCATTCACAATTGTATACCTTCACAGGCTGGGGTACCCATTTTGACACCCAAGATCAGACAGGTTTGTGTGCTTTGTGGTAGGGTTGGAAAGTGAAAGGGGAAATAACTGCAAGCTGGGGAAACCAGCTTTTCTATTGAGTTTTTCTCATGATCTGTGGTGCACTAATAGCTCTCATCCATGCTAGTGCTCCTAGAGGTGAGCATTGCCTTACTCACAATCCTCCTTCAGTGGCTCCCTGGAAGCCCCCTGGTCTTGCTCCTATGGATTCTCTGTCCTCTTCCAGTCCCATTCACCTCCACCTGGTCCTTCCTCAATCAAAGTCCTAGTGCTCTCTACTCCAGGTAATCTTGTCTATACTGCTGCTAACCTCTTACCCACATCCCGCCTCTGTCCTGGAACTCCCTCCCGCTTCACATCTGACAGACAATCACTCTCCAAACCTTCAAAGTCTTATTAAATGCACATCTCCTCCAAGACGGCTTCCCCGACTAAGCCCTCTTTCCCTCTACTCTCTCTCCCTTCTGTCACCCTTGCATTTGGATTTGCACCCTTTATTTATCCCACAATCAACCCCACAGCATTCACATACATAGCCACAATTTATTTATTCATATCAATATCTGTCTTCCCTTCTAGACTGTAAGCACCTTGTGGGCAGGGAATATGCCTGCCAACTTTTTTTATAACATACTCTCCCAAGTGGTTATACAGGGCTCTGCATGCAGTAAGCGCTCAATAAATATAATTGATTGACCGTCTTTCGATGACCCCATTCCATCCTTGAACATTCCTGAAGAACGTGGATCTATCCCAGTGCTTAGAACAGTGTTTTGTCACACCATAAATGCTTAAATATAATGATAATAGTAATAATAATAGTAATGAGTCCTTTGTTCATTTTAAGGGAAAGTCCAACAGGAGGAATAGAAGACTGAGAAGGAGAGATGAGATTTTTCTCAATAAGGGTGCTGAGGGATGATGAGCTGTGCCAGTAGGACCCTTGAGTGGAGCTGGGTCCAAGGGGGACTGTAACCTCTTTTTTATGGTATTTGTTAAGTGCTTACTCTGGGTCAAGCACTGGGGTATCTACCAGTCTATCAAGTTGGACACAGTCCCTATTGGGGGCAGGAGGATTTAATCTTCATTTTACAGATGAGGTAACTGAATCAAGAGAAATTAAGTGACCGACCCAAGGTCACACAGCAAGCAATTGGCAGAGTCAGGTGTAGAACCTTGACCCTCTGACTCGAAGGCCCACGCTGCTTCTCTTTAACATGGGAGTCCTCTTCAAGGACTAAGCAAGGAGGTCTTTTATCCAGGTGGGAATTGAGATCTCACAGAAGGCACCTGTCTCCAATAATGATGATGGCATTGTTTAAGCACCGGGACAGATACAAGGCAATCAGATTGGACACCTCTGTCCCACATAGCACTCATAGTCTATCCCCATTTTACAGGGGAGGGAATAGATAGGCTAACTGACTTGCCCAAGGTCACACAACAGGACAGTGGCAGAGCTGGGACTCCCAGACCCGTGCTCTTTACACCGGGCCACACTGCCTCATATGTCTTCACAGCCACATCAGCCTGAGTGCCAACCTCGGAGATCGAGGAAGGTAGAACAGCACAGTTGTTCTCTCAGTGTTCTGGGATCTTGGCGGGCGAGGGGGTGGCTGGACAGGAATGTCCCTAAGGTAAGGCCCTAGGTTCCTCACACTAGGTGCTTGGCACATCTCAATCAGTCAGTCAGTCAATCGTATTTCTTAAGCTCTTACTCTGGGCAGAGCACTGTACTAAGCTCTTGGGAGAATACAGTATAATACTATAACAGACACATTCTCTGCCCACAAGGAGTTTACGGTCTAGTGGGAGCAGACAGACATCAACATCAATAAAAAGATTACAGATATTTGCATAAGTGCCGTGGGGCTGGGATGGAGAATGAATAAAGGGAGCACATGGGGGTGATGCAGAAGGGAGTGGAATAAAAGGAAAGGAGGGCTTAGTTAGGGAAGGCCGCTTGGGGGAGATATGTCTTCAATAAGGCTTTGAAGGCGGGGAGAGTAATTGTGCGTCTGATATATCACAATAACAGGGACCCTAGAGAGCTACAGCTGCCTGTGGGTTGCACGGAGGAATAGCACGCTTGTGCCCAAGTCACCAGTACCCCTTTGCTCTTTCTCCTCCTGCTGATCTGCTTGGTGACAGCCTGCTGGAGTTCCGCTTGCCAAGAGGACTGGAGTTCACCAAGGCACAGGCTCCACGGTTGTTCAGAGCACCACTGGTGGAGAGAAGGAGATGGCAATGGCACGTTCTTTTAGAGCCCCACCACTACAGTACATCAGTAGAAGAACTGGAGGAAGTGGGAGGGTGTAGATATTAGAGCAGAACTTCCTCTCTTTGACTGACAGCCCCGTATCAAGTTCATTACAAGGGACGCCTTCCCTCTAACCTAAATCCTAGGGTCTGGAGACCTCATGGTGGCATTTGTTAGGTCCTTATTCTGTGCCAAGCACTGAACTGAGTGCTGCGATAGACTGAGGATAATTGGATCAGACACAATCCCTGTCTCACGTGGGGCTCCCAGTCTAAGTTGGAGGGAGGACAGATCTCGAATCTTCACTTTACAGATGAGGAAGATTGAGGCTGGAGTCAGGAGGTGACTTGCCCAAGTGGCGGAGCCAGGATTAGAACCCAGGTCCTCTGACTCCCAGGCCCAGGCTCTTTCCTCTAGGCCACGCTAATCAGGGCAAAGGGGATGCAAGTTTCAGAGAAGCCCAGACAACATATATGCTCATCCCCAGCAGGAGCTGAGGACATGCACTTAACCTGGATTTTTTTTTCCAAAGTGCTACCATTTCAGATGCACAGGGATGGAGACAAAGTAGGTAGGGGAGAATGCTCCAGAGATCAAAACTGAAATAGTAGAAGACTGAGAAGTTCAATAATACCTGCCTCCACTTTACAAGCTCTCTGCTGTCTTCTTGCTGTTCTCACCCATCTTCCTTGCCAATCCTAGGTTGTTTTCTGGATGAGAACAGCAATGTTCTATTGCTCTACTGCAGGTACACTGAGTTCGATCATAACAGTGCTTCTCCTACGAATTTTGACTAGAACACTCCTAGGAAATTAGGGAATGTTTGTCCACCAATGGTGGGCCTGTTCAGATACAGTTTGTGCCTCAGTGTAGGAAGAAGCTGCTTAGGAGCAAGCATGTGATATCAGGCTGGGTGAGCCCTTTAGTGCAAGTTTTCCTCAACTTACGTCATTGTGTGAAAATAACCACCACATTATAGGGGAACCTGGTGCACAATTTTTGTCTCCCCTATAATATCGCCCTGGGTTTTTCTTCTAATGTGGAATCCACTGCACAAGAACAGGATTTTCTTGCTTCCATTTCTTACTTCAGACTTTTGCTTTCCCTCCCTGCCCCCTGTACCTGAATGGAGAGAGTGTATCCTATCTCGGATGAAAGTTGACTTCATTAGCTAAGTTGCATCATAGGAAATTTGTGTTCTTCAATATCCCTTATGGAACTGATTATGTGTTGGCCACGTGACCAAGTTCCTCCTGCCTTAGCCATATCCTCTTAATAATAATAATAATAATAATGGTATTTGTTAAGCACTTACTATATTCCAAGCACTGTTCTAAGCACTGGGGTAGATACTAGGTAATGAGGTTATCCCACTTGGGGCTCTCAGTCTTAATCCCCATTTTACAGATGAGGTAACTGAGGCACAGAGAAGTTAAGTGACTTGTCCAAAGTCACACAGATGATAAGGGGTGGAGCCAGGATTAGAACCTACAACCTCTGACTCCGAAGCCCAGGTTCTTTCTACTAAGCCACGCCACGCTGCTTCTCTTTACCATGTGAGCCCCACGTGGGACAAATTGATTACCCTGTATCTACCCCAGAGCTTAGAACAGTGCTGGGCACATAATAAGTGCTTAACAAATGCCATCATTATTATTCTCAGTCCTGGCTCAGTGTAAAGAGCCTGGGCTTAGGAGTCAGAGGTCATGGGTTCGAATTCTGACTACACCACTTGTCAGCTGAGTGACTTTGGGCAAGTCACTTCACTTCTCTGGGCCTCAGTGACCTCATCTGGAAAAATGGAGATTAACTGTGAACCTCACATGGGACAACCTGATTACCCCAGTGCTTAGAACAGTGCTCTGCACATAGTAAGCGCTTAACAAATACCAACATTATTATTATTATTATCCACTTCCCATTTCTCATCAACCAATCACATTTATTGAGCACTTACTGTGTTCAGAGCACCGTACTAAGCGCTTGGGAGACAGAGTTGGTAGAGGGCTTAGCCAGCGAAGGCCTCTTGGAAGCGATGTGCTTTAAATAAGGTTTTGAAGGTGGGGAGAGTGATTGTCTGTAGGATATGAAGGAGGATGGAGTTTCAGGCCAGAGGCAGGATGTGGGTAAGAGATCAGCAGTGAGATAGAGCAGTGAGAAGCAGCGTGGCTCAGTGGAAAGAGCATGGGCTTTGGAGTCAGAGGTCATGAGTTCGAATCCCAGCTCTGCCACTTGTCAGCTGTGTGACTGTGGGCAAGTCACTTGACTTCTCTGTGCCTCAGTTCCCTCAACTGTAAAATGGGGATGAAGACTGTGAGCCCCACGTGGGACAACCTGATTCCCCTGTGTCTACCCCAGCGCTTAGAACAGTGCTCTGCACATAGTAAGCGCTTAACAAATACCAACATTATTATTATTATAGATGACAGTGAGGTACAGTGAGTAGGTTGGCATTAAAGAGGGCCCAAGAAGTTTACGGTCTAGAGTGGGAGACAGGCATTAATACAAACAAATAAATTACAGGTATGTACATAAGGACTATGGAGCAGAAGAAGGGGTGGATAAGGGTGCAAATCCAAGCACAAGGGCAACACAGAAGGGAGTGAGAGAAGAGAAAATGAGGGCTTAGCCAGCGAAGGCCTCTTGGAGGCGATGTACTTTAAATAAGGCTTTGAAGGTGGGGAGAGTGATTGTCTGTAGAATATGAAGGAGGAGGGAGTTTCAGGCCAGAGGCAGGATGTGGGTGAGAGATCAGCAGTGAGATAGATGACATCGAGGTACAGTGAGTAGGTTGGCATTAAAGGAGCTAAGTGTGCGGGCTAGGTGGTAGTTAGGAAATCAGGGAGGTAAGGTAGGAGTGGGAAAGGTGATTGAGTGCTTTAAAGCCTATGGTAGGGAGTTTCTGTTTGATGCAGAGATGGATGGACAACCACTGGAGATTGCTCATCCCACAGAATTCCAGGTGTCACGCCTTCTCTTCCTCTTCCTACTTCCCAGGTCCCCTTTTGGCCAGCCTCTGCAGCAATACAAAGGGCTTGGGATGACTTTTTAAGTAAGGGTGGTGCCAAGGAGCAGAAGAGAAAAATCTTTAGTGGTCTGAGACACCCTCCCAAGCCCCCCATTTTGTACCCTTCTTGACATCCCAGACCCATTTACAATGTGCTTTGGCTCTGTCCCATCCCCGCTCCCCACCCATGCCTGGAACACCTAAGAAGGACCCGTCGATCTCTCCTTCCATTTGGAGAGTCAGGATGCTGAAGGGGCAATTAAAAAAATGAGGACAGCAAGGCAAGGCTCAGAGCATGAATGGGAGAGGTTGAGGGGCTGGCAGACAGCACCTCTAGTGCTGGCTACTTGCCTCCTATCATTTGGGGAAAGAGTAGATATTGATCAGAGCTGCTAAACGTTCCCAGGAAAAGGAGAAGGAATCCATAAGTTGGCATGCTTATCTCTGAGATAATACTATCTAATCCAATGGACTCAGGGAAAAGAGGCACATTTTAGGGGCAATACAAGCTCTGAAATGCCTATCTTGCCATTCTAAGTATCCCAAGCTGTTACCTTTAACATTTACTCCCTCTTCTTTGTTCCCTCAAACATCCTGCTGCTGCCATTCTCCTAAAGGCCTGGATTCCTTGATTTTCTCCCAAGCACTGTGCCAATGAGATGCTTGGGTCCGGCCTACTCTTAGATCTGCCTTCTTAAGGGAGTACTGGAAGCCAACCTACACAACATCCCACACAACACATCAAGCATCATTGCATTAATCATCACAATGCTGCGGCTTACAAATGAAATGCAGACATCTAACAGAGAGGTTCTAATCTTTCTGGGAAATGTTTCTTTTCTGGAGGGGCAGTAACTTTTTCAGGCCAGTGGGGTCCCATTTAAGATCCTGAAGCAGTAACTCCTCAGATCTGGGGCAATCCATCACTAGGCAACAATGACGCCTTCCACGATCTTTGAGGCTGAAGATGGTGTCATCTTTGACTCGGCTCTCTCATTCACCCCACACATCCAATCCGTCACCAAGACCTGCCGGTCTCACCTTTATAATATTGCCAAGATCCGCCCTTTCCTCTCCACCCAAACGGCTATCTTACTGGTACAGGCTCCCATAATATCCCGGCTGGATTATTGTGTCAGCCTTCCCTCTGATCTCCCTTCCTCTCGTCTCTCTCCGCTCCAGTCTATTCTTCATTGCGCTGCCTGGCTCATCTTCCCGCAGAAACGCTCTGGGCATGTCACTCCCCTCCTTAAAATCCTCCAGTGGTTGCCCATCAACCTCCGCACGAAACAAAAGCTTCTCACTCTAGGCTTCAAGGCTCTCCATCACCTTGCCCCCTCCTACCTCTCCTCCCTTCTCATTCATTCATTCATTCAATAGTATTTATTGAGCGCTTACTATATGCAGAGCACTGTACTAAGCGCTTGGAATGTACAAATTGGTAATAGATAGAGACAGTCTCTGCCCTTTGACGGGCTTACAGTCTAATCGGGGGAGCCAGACAGATAAGAACAATGGCAATAAATAGAATCAAGGGGAAGAACATCTCATTAAAACAATAGCAAATAAATTTGCTATTTATTATTCTCTCTTTCTACTGCCCACCCTGCACGCTCCGCTCCTCTGCCGCTCACCTCCTCATCATCCCCCGTTCTCGCCTATCCCGCCGTCGACCCCTGGGCCATGTCCTACTGCTGTCCTGGATTGCCCTCCCTCCTCACCTCCACCAAACTAACTCTCTTCCCCTCTTCAAAGCCCTACTGAGAGCTCACCTCCTCCAAGAGGCCTTCCCAGACTGAGCTTCCCCTTTTCCCTCTGCTCCCTCTTCTGCCTCTCTGCCCCTCCCTTCACCTCCCCTCAGCTAAGCTCCCTTTCCCCCTTTCCCTCTGCTCCTCCCCCCACCCCTTCCACTCCCCTCAGCACTGTGCTCATCTGCTCATTTGTATATATATTTATTACCTTATTTATTTTGTTAATGAGATGTACATCCCTTTGATTCTATTTATTGCTATTGTTTTTGTCTGTCGGTCTCCCCCGATTAGACTGTAAGCCTGTCAATGGGCAGGGATTGTCTCTATCTGTTGCCGAATTGTACATTCCAAGCGCTTAGTACAGTGCTCTGCACATAGTAAGCGCTCAATAAATACTATTGAATGAATGAATGAATGACTACTGAGGCCTATAGTGTCTTTGTCTAACTTGGCAGGTTAAGAGAAAGAGTGAGAGAGATGGGGAAGAGGGAATAAGAGTACATAAATTTGGTTTGAGATCTAACATTATGATCTTCCAAAATCTGCTTTTCGGGCAACAAAAGGCTGCACTTGAACACCACTGTCACCACTGACTATCATCACTGACCTCGATGATATATGAAAGATGGCTTCTCAGGGATGGAAAATACTTACCATTGACTTGAATGGTATGTTAACAATACACCATTATTTACCACATCACCTTCTTCGTTCATTTAATCGTATTTACTGTGCGCTTACTGTGTGCAAGCACTATATTAAGCGCTTTACAATTGCATATATAGAGAGAGCTATTTTGTAAATTCTTATCTGAGAGTTCCCTTTCTATCCTTGATCCCCTTTTTATTTTCTGATTTTCCTATTATCTTCTCTTCTACTCGGGAGGCTCTGGCTTAAAACACTTCTCACATCACCTACCTACAGCTGGCTGCAGTTTTCTTTTCTTTTGGCCACTTTTCCTGCCTTCAGAAAAAGTTCCCATTCTGCTTCTGACAGATCTTCCCATAATCTTCTCACTAAAATTTGACTTCCCCTCACATTCTACCCCTACATAAACTTTCTCTTCTCTCTCTTCTTTTCTCCTACCTGCACTTGGCAGATTTATTCCTGCCTCTCCCAGACTTGTGACTCCACATAAACTCTTACTTCCACACTAAATTGAGTGGCTTTTCGTTGAGAAACCTGACAGCATCCTGAGGAAAGCAAACGAGTTATATCATCTCCAGAAGAGTAAGAGCTGGACAGGGATAGAAGCAGCTTTAAAAGCTTCTTTCACAACATAAAGGAAAGGAAAAGAAAGGAAAGGGAAAAATACAATTATGATCCTTGTGAAAGGACTTGTCCAAGGGCTCATAGAGCTTATAATAGAGCTTGGAATGGAATCAGGTAACCTCAGCCCTCACCTCTAATCACGAAAAACAACTGAGTGCTCCACTCCCTCCTTCTTGGACTGAAAGGATGTAGGATTGAGATGACAACCTACCATATTTCAACCTGTAACCCACTTAATACCTGCTCGGTGAAGGAGCACAGCAAGATGAGGGATGTAGCTGGGCTCCTCATCCTCCAGGAAACCTCAGCCAGGGGCACAGCAATTTAAGAACTTATGGAATGGTGTCCTGGTGACCTGAAAGAGTTTATTTCCCTAGAAAAGGTGAGCGGGCTATTTAATTGAGATGTATTTTCAGATCACCACCCACAATCTCACACATCAATGGCTCTTTGTTAGAGAAATGCAGCATTTAAAACTCCTCAGATGACCCCAGAAAAAAGGGTTAAATATCCTTGGATGCCTTAAAAATAAGGAAAAGAAAATCTTCCAGCAAATGAAACATTTTTAGCAGCTCACCCTCATCCAAAGAAAGTACTCAGAAAAATGAATGAAATCAACATTCAATACTTTTTGCCTCGCATAAATCTCTTCACTTAATGGGCAAGGGACAGAGTGACTTTTTGCAAAGCTGACTCATGCGAATGGAAACTGAGTCTTTACTTGAGAAGACTTCTCCTTCCTTCCTCCTTTCCTCCCTCCCTCTGGGTGCTGGACTGGGGGAAATTCCATTTTGGAGAAATTTAGTGTGGAGCTGGCCAATTGGTCCCTTTATATGCCACTGGGGATTGGTGTTACCATCTACATGGCATCTCTTCCAGATGTCCCAGCTGGGCCCCTTGTCCAATTGATATTCTCCTACCCCTTAATATTCACATCATCTGTTCTCAGGGACCAGGTGGGTGGACAGGAGTGATTCTAGGGACTGCCAATATTGCTTGAGCTGAAAGAATGAGAAGGGGGAGCATTATCTGTTAGCTAGTGCTGATTTTAGCAGCAATGCTAAAGGTGCATTCAAGTCAAAGAGCAGTGTTTCCCTCTGCTCCATCCCTGAAACCTAAATCCCCTTGTGAGGTTTTTTTCCCAACAGACCAACTGCATTCTGAGCTGAGGCTATGTTAATGTTTTGATGTCACGGACCCCATTTCTCTCTGGGCTCCTGGGAGCACAGGGCATAAGGGAATGTAGTCCCCCTCCAGGTATGCGCCTGCTTCAATTATAGGGTCATTCTTAAGCCATGTGTGCTATGCCATCCATAGCAATGAGGCAAGGTTAAGGTTGTGCCTCCAGTCCCCTAGCTCTGTAATGATTTAGGGCATTTGGGGGAGGCTGCGCTGGGCAGCAGGAGACCCTGAGAAGATCTGAGTCAAACCAAAGTGGTTCCCAATTTCAAGGACTCTCATGGAGGGGCTGGGATGTTTTATTCAAACTCTGCTCACTCCAAGTAACTGAAACACAACTAGTCCTCCATTTTGTGTTCTTCCTAGGGACTGACCAGGGAAATATAGAAAAGCTCCCCAGACAAATGAGGATCTGGAGACCCCAAGGCCAGACATGTTACTTCAATTCAGCCGCACACATCGTTGCAGGGAGACTGAAGATCTCAAGTGTGTCAGTCCAGAGCGGGGGATTTATCTGAGTCAGGGAGGGCAAGGTAGCTGTTTTTTCCTTGGGAAACACTTTCCTATCAACCTTCTTCATTCTCCTCTTCTGACAGTCCTTCACCAGTGTCCAGCCCTCCCCACTACTTGAACGAACCCCAGAAAAATGGAGTTCCCTCCTCCAAGTTACTCATGGCCCCAGAGCTGATGACCTATCATGTAGCCATGTTTGAGCAAAGGAGCTGAAATGTGTGGCTAAGCAGCACACTCTAGGTTTTGCCATTTACATAACAGGTTCCACATGACACCATTATGTTACAATGGGTAATCTGCACATCGTACACAACATAACTTAAGCAACGTAATTTACATCTGCGTTGGCAAAGGGGTGTTCAGTATTCAGTATTGTTCAGTAGTGTCGGGGCCCACCTTCATTTCACAGAATGGGGTTTTTTTCTTTTGAAGGCTGGTCATGGGTTTGGTGATTAATCTTCATATTCTCTTGGAGTTTGTTTCCCTGTCTGAAATTTGTAGCCCACACATCTTTCTCTCTGCAACTCCGTTATGTTTTTTTCAAAGTTAAAGTTTAGTTGACTATCATCCATTATAGCAATTAGTATATTACATCTAATTATGCAATTAGTGTAAAAACGTGCATTCATAGAATTAGCCTGGGTAAATTACCACATGTTATCATGCTGTAAAACCAATGTCATAAAAATGCTGAATCTCTTTTGAATAATAATAAAAAAAACCCGACTTAAACTCCAAGTAAGCAGCTGTAAAGACCAGTCTTTAAATTTCCTTAGTGGCCAGAATTTCTTGGTTTTTTTTTATCTTATGGGTACCCAGGGTGTAACCATGCCTGTGTTTAGAGGAGCACTAAAGAATTCAGAGAATTCTCCACTTGATTAGACTTTGTTTCTTTCAAAGTGTCAAAAATGAGCAAATCTTAAAACAGTGGAAATCCAATGTATCCATGCTAAGATCTTTATTTGAGGCATGTCTCTGACAAATTGAAGTGGGTGGATAACAACATAGTGAAGTTCAATGGAGACTAGTAGTGGGTAATTTATTTAGGGAGGAAAAGAATACAGTACAATTGCAAGATGGAACAGAACTGCTTTTGCTCAAGTGATGTTCAAAAAAAATTAAGAGGAGAAAGTGGGGGCAAGAGTGGGGCCATCCTGATGGATCCTAACCCAAGTATGAGTTGGTAATGTGATGCTGTAGTTCAATAATGGGAGCAGCACAGGCCTGGGAGTTAGAGGACCTGGGTTCTAATTCCAGCTCTGCCACTTGTCTGCTGTGTGACCTTGGGCAAGTCACTTAACTTTTCTGTGCCTCAGTTTCCTCAACTGTAAAATGGGGATTCAATACCTGTTCTTTCTCCTCCTCCTCAGACTGTGTGAGCCCCACGTGGGACAGGGACTGGGTCCGACCTGATTAACTTGTACCTATCCCAGCACTTGTCACATATAAAGCACTTAACGAACACCATAATTATTATTACAGGAACTTCCTTTCTTGTCCTGGTTTTCTTTTTAAAAAAATTTGCCTGTTATTTGTACCAATGTGTTTTATCTGTAGCCTAAGGTATCTTTGAGTGGCACATCCCATGTCTATTGATAATAATAATAATTATGGTATTTGTTAAGTGCTTACTAAGTGCCAAGCACTGTTCTAAGCGCTGGGGTAGATACAAGGCAATCAGGTCGTCCCACGTGGGGCTCACAGTCTTAATCCCCATTTTACAGATGAGGTAACTAAGGCACAGAGAAGCTAAGTGACTTGCCCAAAGTCACACAGCTGATAAGTGGCAGAGCCTCCTTAGAACACACAACCTCTGACTCCAAAGCCTGTGCTCTTGCCACTAAGCCACGCTGCTTCTGTTCTCACTGTCTTACAAGAGACACTTCAGGAGACACCTCTCTAGTCTAGGTTTTCTTAAAATGATAAAACTAATCCCAAGGGCCAGTTGTAGGTCCCTGCCCCAGTTATGTTTAATTCTGGGCAACTGAACCTGTCCAAAGGTTGCCACCTCAGAGATGCTCATCCCCAAGTCTTAATTTTTCTTCATATCAGCTATCATGCAGCAGTGCAACAGCTGACCCGGCTGGTTGGAAACAGGGAAGGATCTGGGACCGAGCTTTGCCCTCGAATTAAGTCCGCTTCTCAAAGTGCTGGAATGCCAGCTCATTTCTAAGTCAGCAGTGGAGTGAGGGGCCAGAAAAAGCCAGCCAGCTTGGGCTGAATGGGGAGATAACTAAATCTTTCCAAAGCAAAATCCACCTATCTGAGCCTTCTGACAGCCTAAGAAACAGCTAGATTCTAGCCTGGCCTCTATTACTGCTGCACTAAATGTTCTGGAACAAGTGTCCACTTCTCCCTACTCCTACCCTCCAACCATGCCTTGCTTCATGGTCATAAAATGTCTAGGGGCTGATGAGAGAAAAAATGGGATTTAATAAAATGTGTGTAGTACTGATTAAAAAGAGGAAACTGCATTGACACAATGTGTCGCTTTAATGTCTTGAAGAGCTGGAATTTTTGTTTGGCCTGGCACAGAGCAGTCCTGACTAGAAAGAGATGGCTAGGCTAGATGATAGTGACCTCATGAGGTCCCCACCAGCTTTAACATTCTGTCTTCAATCAACGGTATTTACTGAGCACTGACTGTGGGCTGAGCACTGTACTCAGTACTTGGGAGAGTATACTACAGCAGAGTTAGTCAATTTGATCCCTGCCCACAAGGAGCTTTCTGTCTACAGGAGGAAATAGACAATAAAATAAATTTGGTGCGAGTTTAAGGAGATGTTAGCCAAGTCAATTCTGGATTCAATTCATTTCAATTCTGGAGTCAATTCAGAGGACCTGGGTTCTAATCCTGCCTCTGTCACTTGCCTGCTTAAGCAAGACATAACTTCTCTAGGCCTCCATTCCCTCATCCGTAAAATGGAGATTCAATACCTGTTCTCTCTCTCCTTAGACTGTATGCTCCATGTGGGTCCTGATGATCTTTTTTCTACCCCAGGGCTTAGTACAGTGCTTGGCACATAGTAAGTGCTTAATGACTACAACATTCTTTTATTATTATTATAATTATCATTATTTGAGGATTGTTGATTCATTTAGGGAATTATTCATTAAATTTAATTATTCACTAAAAAGAGGAAACTGCATTGACACAATGTGTCACTTCAATGACTTAAAGAGCTGGAATTTCTGTTTGGCCTGTATTTAATTCAATAAATTTTCAATAAATTTGTATTTATTGAGCATTTGCGTGCAAAGCACTGTACTAAGTGCTAGGGAGAGTACAATATAACAATAAACAGACACAATCCCTGCCCACAATGAGCTTACAGTCTAGAGGGGGAGATGACTATTAATATGAATAAATAAATTACAGATATGTACATAAGTGCTGTGCGGCTGGGAAGGAGGATGAATAAAGGGAGCAGTGAATTATCCCTTCACCCCATCGCCTTCGCTCTCCTGCTGCCTATCTGTGGCCATTTCACTACTTGCTAGCACATCCCCAGAGGGTGGGCTGAGCTCTGGAGAGGAGGCAACAATCCAATCAATTTATTTTGTTCTCGTCAGCAGCTCTTGTAGAAGACTAGTTAGGCGACGCAGTTGAAGCAATTGGTTTACATGTAGTTTGCTGATTATCTGGAATTTCTCACTGTCTCTCGATAGCGAGACCTGCTATCAAAATCTAACCCCTCCTGCGTCTCCGACCCTATTATTATTATTATTATTGTATTTAAGTGCTTACTATGTGCTGGACACTGTACTAAGCACTGGGGTGAATACTAGCAAATCAGCTTGGACACAGTCCCTGTCCCACATGGGGGTCACAATCTTGATTCCCATTTTACATATGAGGTGACTGAGGCACAGAGAAGTGAAGTGACTTGTCCAAAGTCACACAACAGACAAGTGGCGGAGCCAGGATTAGAACCCATGACCTTCTGACTCTCAGGTCCATGCTCTATCCACTACTCCAAGCTGTTTCTCCATCCTCTCTCACCAACTAAAAACACTTACGCCCACTTTTCTTTCCTCTCTGACCACTATCTACGACTCACTCTCTCATAGCTCCTTTCCCTCTGCTGCCTTCAAACGTACTTATTCCTCCTCCCCATCCTAAAAAACAACAACAACAAAAAAGAAAAAAAAGAAAAAACTCTTCTCTGGACCCCACTGCACCATCCAGCTATCTCCCCATATCTCTGCAAACATTCCTGTCCCGACTCCTTGAAGGGGTTGTTTACAACTTCTGCTTCCACTTCCTCTCCACTAACTCTCTCCTTGACCCTTCAAATCTGGCTTCCACCTCCTCAATTCCACTGAGACCGCTCTCTCCAAGGTCATACACCCTTCTTGCCAAGTCTAACAGACTCTATACTGTCCTAATCCAACTCAAATTCTTGGCTGCCTTTTCTCTGTGGACCACCCCTTCTCCTGGAAACACTATCTAACCTTGGTTTCTCTGTGACTGTCCTCTTTAGGTTCTCCTCCAGCCTCTCCGGACACTCCTTACTTAGAGAAGCAGCGTGGCGCAGTGGAAAGAGCACGGGCTTTGGAGTCAGGGCTCGTGAGTTCGAATCCCAGCTCTGCCACTTGTCGGCTGTGTGACTGTGGGCAAGTCACTTAACTTCTCTGTGCCTCAGTTCCCTCATCTGTAAAATGGGGATGAAGACTGTGAGCCCCACGTGGGACAACCTGATTCCCCTGTGTCTACCCCAGCGCTTAGAACAGTGCTCTGCACATAGTAAGCGCTTAACAAATACCAACATTATTATTATTATTATTACTCCTTCTTGGTCTCTTTCACTGGCTCCTCTTCTGTCTCCCACTCCCTAACTGTGGATGTCCCTCAGTGCTCAGTTCTGGGTCCTCTTCTATCCTCTAGCTAAACTCACTCCTTTGGGGAGCTCAGCCGCTTTCATGGCTTCAACTGCCACTATAATGTAGATAATTCCCAAATCCACCTCACTAGCCACTATCATTCTCTTTCTCTGTACTTCTCACATTTATTCTACTCCCAGCACATCTCTTCTTGAATGCCCCACCACCACTTCAAGCTCAACATGTCCAAAACTGAACTCATCTGCCCTTCCAAATACTCTCCTCCCCCTATCTTCAACAGGGTCGATAACCCCACCATCTTCCCCACCTTTCAAGCCCCCAACCTTGACATTATCTCTGAATTCTCTCTTTCAACACTGATGTTCAGTCTTTCATCAAATCCTGTTAGTTCTATCTTCACAACATCTCCAGAATCTGCACTTTCCTCTCCAATCAAATTACCTCCATGCTGGTCCAAGCATTTGTCCTAGTCTGACACAACTACTGCAACAGCCTTCTTGCAGAACTCCCTGATTCCAGTTTCTTTCCACTCCTGTTCATTCTTCACTCTGCTTCCTGGATCATTTTTCTAAAATGTTTTGCATACATCTCCATAGAACCAATTCTTATAATGATTGCTCACCCCTCTATGCATCAATCAATCATATTTATTGAGCACTTACTGTGTGGAGGGCACTGTACTAAGCGCTTGAGAGAGTACAACTCAACATAATAGACACATTTCCTGCCCACAATGAGCTTACAGCCTTGAGGTCATCAAGCACAAACTCTTGACCATGGGCTTAAAAGCACTCAATTTGCTCTTTCCCTACCATATATGTTCACTTCTCTCACATTACAACCCAGCCTACAGGCTTCACTCCTCAAAAGCCAACCTGCTCACTCTTTTTTAAAAAGGTATTTGTTAAACTCTCACTATGTACCAAGCATTATACTAAGCACTGGGGTAGATATGGGTTAATGAGAATCGACACGGTCCAGGTCCCACATAGGGCTCACTGTCTTAATCCCCATTTTACAGATGAGGTAACTGAGGCACAGATAAGTTAAGTGACTTGCCCATGGTCACACAGCAGACAAGTGGCAGAGCAGGGATTAGAACCCAGGTCCTTCTGACTCCCAGATCCGAGCTTTATCCACTAGGCCACGCTGCTTCTCTCTGGGCCTCAATCTCATCTCTGTCAACACCAACCTCTTGCTTGTACCCTCTCTCCTGCCTGGAACTCCCTCTCCTCTCACATCTGATGGACCACTGCTCTCCCTAACGTTCCCTGATTAGTCTCTCAACTCCCCACCTTATCCCCCCAACAACTGCCACCTCAGCACTTCTGCATCACCTAAACGGCAGGGTACTCACTTATGTAGATAATTTTATAATATGTTGCTTCCCCTGGCCTGTAATTTCTTTTTGTATCTGTCTCTCCCCCTAAACTGTAATCTCCTTGAGGGCAGAGATCATGTCTACTATCTCTATTGTATGCTCTAAAGCACAGAGTCCAGTGCTATTCCTAGAACAAGTGGTCAATAAATGATAGATTGATTGATTGATTGATATTGTCTTTTTTCCCCTGCTCCACCCCGACTTTGGAGTTAGCTGACTTTAACATTGCCAAACAGTTCAAGAATTCTTTCTAGCATTCTTGCAGGAAGCAAACACTGAGGCTATTCCCATTTAACAGATGGGCAAACCCCGGGAACAGTTTCCAAACCTGTGGTGCTTCTCTGGAATGCTCCCATGGTTCCTATGGGTCCCACTCCTTTCCAGTCTTCCACGTTAAATAGGCTGAGAACGGCATCCTTGCTGATCTCATACAGGCTAGTGTTCGAGGCTCAAAATTAAGAATGAAGCCAAACAAAACAATAAAGACCACCCACTCACCCTCTATCCAAATTCAAAGGAAAAAATATTGACAACTGTATTTTTTCCAGTCCAAAAAAAAAAAAGGCAACCTTGAATGCTGCCCCAGACATACCAGCTGGAATGTAGGAGTGAGAACAAACAAACATTCAATTCAGCAGGCTCACCACGAGTTGCATGGATGGCTTCACTGCCTTTCTGTTTTCTTTATGAGAAACATATTGTTTATTCCCATATCTGTTCCCTCTTCCAGGCTCTTTTTCTCTGCTCTATTTTCTCTCTTCCCTTCATTGTGTTTTTGCCCTTCTCCCTCTTCTATTCCTTTCTAGTCCTTCTATTATCATTATTCCTTCTATTATTTCTATTCCTTCTCCCTCTTCTATTCCTTTCAGAATGCTCACTCAGGGAGTTTCTCTCTCATTTTTTTTCCTCCTCCTTTAGCAGTCACCTCACAAGGAGGCAAATCAACCCTGGTTGATTTGCCTGCTCCACCAGAGGGAGGGTATCAGCCTGGGTGGACCTCGAAGGTTCAGCCTGTTGACTCCAGATCACTCCAGCTTCCCAAAATCCCCCAGGTGGGCTGGCTAGTTCTAGGTCCAACACAGAGGTTCTTGTTCACTTCAAGTAACTCTGGTTGCATATATTTTTTATGTCTGTATCACCCATTGGAGTGTAAGCCCCTTGTAAGCAAGAAATCTTGTCTTGTGCTTCTGTTGTACTTGTACTTAGTACTGTGCACTGCACCCAATGAGTGTCCAATAAATACCTTTATGACTACAAGTCTACCATTAATGATGACCTGTAACCCCTGGCCACGGAACTAGCCTATTTCCTTCCATTTTATCTGGACTAGGGGTGACCAGGGACAGCCCAACCCAGAAGATATGGGAATTAGGTTGACTTCCAGAGACTGAAGGAGAGCAGGGCATGTGTCTCCAGATCAGATAGCATGTAATATTCTTCTTTCCCTCTGTGGGCAGGGAATGTGTCTACCGACTCTGTTATACTGTACTCTCCCAAGCAGTTAGTACAGGGCTCTGCAAACAGTAAGCACTCAATAAATACTATGGATTGATTGATTTTCTCCCGAATGAAATCCATTTCTCTCTGCCCCATGGTTCTTTATTTAGAGTCTCTGTCCTCTCTTTCTTTTTCCTTCTCATTCCTGTTCAAGGGCACCAACTTTTCCCGCCTCTCAGCCCAGAGCAGAAGGGCAGAAGCCCAGTGAAACAGAATCCACCATCCTCCGTGCCTCTAAGACCCAGGTCTTATCCTTCCAATCCTGACATGCAATAGCAGAAGAAGAGCTGGAGGGGAGGGATCCTGGAGGAGGAGAGAAAAGTGAAATCATATATAATCTACATACTATACCATTGGAAAGAGGGATTTTAATCATTTAAGAGTTTTAATCCTTTATCAGAATTTCACCTCAGAGGATTTTGTCACATACACAAGATTTGGTACATAGTCACCGACAATAATTGAACCTGTTAAACAGGTTTAGATTTCCAGATGGGAACTTATCTGGAGAGCACATTATCCAGAGGTCTGTGGAGAAACAGAAAAAACCCATCTACTCCTTGTCCACTCTTTCCTTCCAGCAAGTGAGGAAACAACAGGGGGCCAGATGAAACTGACAGCAAAGCCCGGTCCCCATTCAGTTCGCACTGCAACACATTCTGGTGGGCTTCAGCAGGTGTAAGAGGCTGGATAGCTGTAATTTATAGGATGGATGGTGAACATATGGAACTTTCAAGGCACAAGAATCACCCTTGCAGGTAACCATCACCTATGACTCCAGCTTTCCTGGAAAACAGATGGACTCTCCTCATCTCTGAAAACCCCATTCACACTCTCCCTGTTGCATAGGGCTCAGAGGGTTCCCTTCAGACTAGCTCCAGCCTCCCCTTTCTCCTCCACTCCACTGCCTTCAAGCCTTGAACTCCAGAAAGCATGCAATGGAGATAGCTGCCCAGGATGGCTTTCATCCAGACCGTATTTTCTACCTTGAAGAGTATCATCAAAAGAAATGAAATGATCAGTATCTGAAAAAGTTGGGACTTTGGTTAGCAGGAGAGTATTGGGAAGACACCCTAGGAAAAGAGGTGGGATTCCCTACCCTGCCTGGTATCTCCGCAAGCAACCTGACTCCCCATCCATGTTGGAAAATATGGGACAGTTAACATTCCTGAGCCAACAAACTGGGCAGGCAGGGATTTTCCCTAGTTGACTGAAATTCAATTTTTGCGTTTCACATTCCAACTGTACCTCACTCTCAACTCTCCCCCTTGCACATACCCTTCCCCCTGCCTGGAACTCCCTCCATCTTCAAAGTCCTCTTGAAATTCCACTTCCTCCCAGAAGACATTCCCTTAGAAATTTCCAGTGACCCTGATCCTGAGCTCCCAACAGTCACACTTGGTATGTATGGATATACAGATTTTCCCACCTCATTTATTTATGGCACATTAATCTACTGAGCACTTCCTGTTTCCAGAGCACTGCACTAAGCACTCAGGAGAGTACAATACAACAGATTTGGTAGACACATTCCCTACTCACAAGGAGCTTAGAGTCTACAAAGGGAGACAGCTATGAAAATAAATTAGGAGTACATACATAACTGCTGCGGGGCTGAAGGAGGGGTGCTTAAGGGGTAGATACCCCAAGTGGGTAATTCTTTCTTTCCTACTCTGTTACTGATTACTTCTCTTTTTCCTCCTGCTCCCACTCTATACACATAAAATTTGTGTCTTCCTGTATCCACTCTAAGATAGAGAGATCCTTGAGGTCAGGGACCAGGACTTTTCCTCTTACTGTTTTTTTCCAATGGTGCCCAGCACAGTGCTTTGTACATGCAGTAAGTACAACCCTGCTGTTGGTCCAGTGGAAAGAGCATTGCTCTGGGAATCAGGAGCTCTGTGCCCATGTTCTGGTTCTGCCAGCTGGGACTATGGCATATGTGGTGAAGGATTCTGAGCAAAGAATAAACCTAGGGTATTCTGCAAGATGGACAGGCCTAACAGGAATCCTGAAAAATAGCTGGCTAAAGTGGGCAGCAAAGAGAATAGCGGCTACCGAGGGAAATCGCCTGCTGGGTCATGGTGCAATGGAACACCATGGGCACCATGACGTGCTCACCTGGGTTGTTAATGGGTCCTGCGTATACCCCAGACCCTTGGCCACGTGCTGCCCCCCGGCCTGCTTACTCCCTCGTTGCCTTCTGTGAGAACTCCACTGAGGGGGGATGAGAGAATGTCAGTGGCGCTGCACAGACCTTAGCACCGCTAATTTCCCCAGTTAGGTTCTCAGTCCTGAAATCTCAGGGTCAAG
Organism: Ornithorhynchus anatinus; assembly: GCF_004115215.2. NCBI lineage: Eukaryota > Metazoa > Chordata > Mammalia > Monotremata > Ornithorhynchidae > Ornithorhynchus > Ornithorhynchus anatinus. The sequence goes on from NC_041750.1 coordinate 17,495,154, forward strand.
CCTCATCCAAATGGGAGACTCCATCATCATCTCCGACCTCAAACCCCTGGTCTGTGAGGAGCCGAAAGTCTCACAACACATCCTCCTATTTAGGCTGTGAGCCCCATGTGGGACAGGGACTGGGTATCTACCTCAGCACTTAGAACAATGCTTGACACTTAGTAAATGTCTACCAAATACCATGATAATAATAATAATAACAATGATAATAATAATAAGGATGGCATTTAAGTGCTTACTATGTGCCAAGCACTGTTCTAAGCGCTGGGCAGATACAAGGTAATCAGGTTGTCCCACGTAGGGCTCACAGTCTTGATCCCCATTTTACAGATGATGTAACTGAGGCACAGAGAAGTTAAGTGACTTGCCCAAAGTCACACAGCTGATAAGTGGCGGAACTGGGATTAGAACCCAAGACCTCCAACTCCCAGGCCCGGGGTCTTTCCAATAAGCCACACTGCTCCTCATATTAGTTGACCAATTCTGGTGGCATACTGGTCTGGACCTTTGAAACCCACAGGATACCTATTCTGCTAACCTGCTACATTAGCCCATAGCTCAGCTCTTCTGTGCCCCTAATCAGTGGAAATTACAAGAGAGGCTCCCACAGAGTTCGCATCTACCAGCTTTAGAATCTACAATTGCTGCTAGTCCTTTCACAAGCAGAGCAGAGTAATATGCATCCATTTATATCACCACCTCATAATGAACCACCCTGTGGCCCCACTGCATATAGAGAAGCTTGTGGAGGGCTTGGAAACCTCAATCTTCCCTCCCCTCCCCTCTCAACCCAGTGGGTTGCCAGGAAGCAAAGAGATTATGCTCTCCTTCCTGCCTCAGTGAATGTGCCTGGCATCCAGGGTTGAGGCACTGAAAAAACAAGCACGATGCAGAGAAAGGGAGAAGAGAGCATGAGCAGGAGACCTGTTGCCCCCCAAAGGAACTCGGATCCCCTTTTAAGCAAGAAAGCAGAAAGAAAAATCTGCCTGACCTAGAAATACAAAACATTATCTAGTCTACGAAGCTTGGGTTAGAGCGTTCTAACCAGTCTTTTTTCCTTGCAGTCTATGCTGCCATTGCCACACGGAGACCAAATTGAATAAAACTGACAAGGTCACCACTGGCCTCCTCCTTGCCAACATCTAATGGATTCTATACTATCCTAATCCTCCTCAACCGCTAGGTTGCTTTTGACACTGAGGATCACCTCCTTCTACTGGAAATATGATCTAACCTTGATTGCACTGAAAACAGTTCTCTACTGGTTGTCTGACAATTTCTCTGGCCTACCCATCTCCATCACTTTCATCGGCTCTTCCACTCCTTAACTGCGGGGATTCCACAAGGCTGTCCCGGGTCCCCTTCTATTCTTTATTATCACTTACTCCCTTGGGGAGCTCATCTGCTCCCACAGCTTCAACTGCCACCCCTACATGGATGATGCCCAAATCTACCTCGTTAGTACAGACCTCGCTCCTTCTCTGCAATCTCGCGATCCGTCTCCTCTGCAGCCTTGCATTTCCTCTGGCCTCCAGAGTTGCTCTACGTGGATGCCCTGATGGCACTCCAGCTCAACATGTCTAAAATGGAACTCATCTTTCCTTCCAAATCTCTTCCACCTCACTGTCCCATCACAGTTGCCACTGCCATCACCCCTATTTCTGAACCCTCAACTTTGGCATTATCCTTGCCTCCTCCCTCTCATTCAACCCTCATGTTCACTTTGTCACCAAATCCTTTTGATTTTTGGCTCCACAACATTTCCAGGATCTGCCCCTTCCTCTTCATTCAAATAGTTACCGCACTAGTCCAGGAATTTGTCCTTTACTGTGGTATTTGTTGAGCGCTCACTATTTGCCAGGCACTGTACTAAGTGCTGGGGTGGATGTAAGATAGTCGGGTTGGACAGAGTCCCTGTTCCACAGGGGGCTCACAGTCTTAATTTCCATTTTACAGATGAGGCAACAGAGGCACAGAGAAGTTAAGTGACTTGCCCATGGTCACACAGCTGACTGGTGGCAGAGCCAGAATTAGAACGCAGGTCCTTCCGACTCCCAGGCCCGTGCTCTATCTAATACGAAATACTGCTTCTCCTTTAGACTGTGCACACTGTGTGGGACAGGAGCTATGTTGGATCTGATTATCCTGTATCTACCCCGGCACCCAGCCCAGTTCATGATACATAGTAAGCCCTTAACAAATACTATTATTTTCACTATTATTGTTGTCATATTCCTGCTTACCTTCTGCATTATCCTTCTCAGAAATCTCTCTGCCTCCAGTCTCCCCTATCTCCAGTCCATACTTCACTTTGCTGCCTAAATCATTTTACTAAAACTTCACTCTGCACGTGTCTCTCCACTCCTCAAAAACCTGGAATGGTCACCCATCCTGCTCTACATCAGGCAGAAATTCCTATTCATTGACTTTAAAGTAACCAATTCTCTTCCTCCTACTTATGCTCTCTATTCCCTCACTACAACACAGCTTGCAGTCTTCGTTTCCCTCAATCTAACCAATTTACTGTGCATCGTTCTCATCTCTCCTGCAACCTGACCCCCTTCCTGCCCCAGACTGGAGCTCCCATTCCCTTCAAATCTGATATAACACAGCTTTCCTCATTTCCCAAACCCTCCTGAAATCATATGTCCTTCAGGAGGCCTTCCTGATTAATTTCTAAACCCCTAGGGTTATATTTCCCCATCCCTTCTTCTCCCACTCCCTTCTGCGTCACCTTGACTTGCTCCCTTTGTTCTTTCCCCCTCCCAGCCCTACAGGACCTATGTACTTATCCATAATTTATTCATTTATATTAATGTCTGTCTCACCCCCCACAGACTGTAAGCTCATTGTGGGCAGGGAATGTGTCTATTTATTGTTGTACTGTACTCTCCCAAGCGCTCAGCACAGTGCTCTGCACACAGTAAGTGTTCAACAAATGATTGAATGAATGAATATCTCCACAAATGGCACTCATTCCTTCAATCAAATTTATTGAACGCTTACTGTGTGCAAAGCACTGTACTAAGTGCTTTCTGAACTTGTACTCTCAAACTCCCAAAGCACTTATTTATTTATCTTACATACACTGTTACTTACGCATTACTCCATGGACATATCCCCTATTGCCTCTTTCTTCTACCTCGAATTTACTTTAATGTCTGTCTCCCCACGAGACTGTAAGCTCCTTGAGGGCAGAGGTCATACCTAGTTACTCTACTCTCTCAAGTGCTTAGTACAGTGACCTGCTTACAGTAAATACTCAATATATACCATAGATCGACTGATTGATGGCTAATTCTTGTCTTAAAACTCATGGCTCTGACAAATGTCATAGGTTACTGTCTTCAGCTAATGGATAACAATAATAATAACAGTATCTGTTAAACTCTTATGATGTGTCAGGCACTTCCCACACCCCTATTCCAAATCCAAACCAATCAATCCCAAGGGCTTCTGGGAGGCTAGTTTCATTTTGGAAGCAGTTGAAAAATTCTAGTCTATTACAGGGTGGATTCATTCAATCGTATTTATTGAGTGCTTGCTATGTGCAGAGCACTGTATTAAACTCTTAGAAGATATGGCTTCCTGGGTCTTGGACCTCGAGTCTATCCCAGACTAGATCTGAACTCTTGGATTGGCTCTAGGACTGAACCAGTCTCCCGGGAGGATGCCGACTCAGGTGCTGGCCTGAACCCCTCAGAACTTCTCCTTCAGAACAAAGCAGATCCTCTATACCCCTTCTGATTCAGACCTGAACTCCAGGAGTGAGCAGGAATCAATCCTGCCTTCACAGGTGAGAGGAAAGGGGAAATTCAGCAGATAAAAATAATAATAATTGTGGTATTTGTTAAGCACTTACTAGGGGCCAGGGACTGTACTAAACGCTGTGGTGGATACAAGCAAACTGTATACAGTCCCTATCCTGCATGGTTCTCACAGTCTTAATCCCCATTTTACAGATAGGGTACCTGGGGCCCAGAGAAGTTAAGTAAGTTTCCCAAGGTCACACAGCAAGCAAATGGCAGAATCAGAATTAGAATCCAGGTCCTTCTGACTCTCCAGCCTATGTTCTATCCACTAAGCCACACTGCTTTGAATATCTGTAGCATTTCCCTTAATGTGAGTCTTATAAAGAAGCAGCGTGGCTCAGTGGAAAAAGCACAGGCTTGGGAGTCAGAGGTCATGGGTTCAAATCCCGGCTCTGCCACTTGTCAGCTGTGTGACTTTGGACAAGTCACTTGACTTCTCTGCGCCTCAACTACCTCATCTGGAAAATGGGGATTAAGACTGTGAGCCTCACGTGGGACAAACTAATCACCTTGTATCCTCCCCAGCGCTTAGAACAGTGCTTTACACATAGTAAGCACTTAACAAATCCCATCATCATTATTATTATTATTAATAATTCCTAATGGCCTTGGGCAAATAAACAGGTCTCTCCTCTCCACTATCACTGGGGATGCTCCCCCAGTGCAGGCAGAAGCCCCTGGACAACAATTATAATTTTGGGAAAGTTGGAACACTTTTTTTTTTCCACCTGGGGTTATGTGCAAAGGGCAGTGAGGTATCCAAGGAGAACAATTCATTCAATCGTATTTATTGAGCGCTTACTGTGTGCAGAGCACTGTAGTATCCAAGGAGAACAATGTTACTCTCTATCATAACTATTCAATTGTTCTGTTTTTTTCTGTCTTTCCCTGCTGTGATTCATTCCCTTTGACTTTGTGCCTTTCCCCTACCCTTCCTCCAACTTTCCCCTTTAGATAGTGAGTTCCCTGCGGCCCAGAGAACATGTCAGAAACAACGTCCATGAAATCTCCCCAGACCCTCCATGCAGAATTTCACCTAGAATAAGCATTTAATCAAAATGAGTGTTATGGATCATTATCTGATCGGACAAATTATGCCAGTGTGTGGGTGTTTGCACCTGGCCCCTTGTATTCATCTTATAGCCCTTTCCTTCCAAAGTATGGGAAAAATCCACCTTCTCTAGCACCTCATCATGGATTTGAATTACTAACAATGGAGAATGTTCATTAGGAACTTTCTAATGAAAGTAAATGAAGATCCCAGTTTTTCCACATACCTCAGCAAAGACGTCAATTTTTCAGAGATCTGCTGCTGAATGAGGACATACTACATAGTCAATGGCAGATTGATGGAGTGATTCAGTGATTGAGACTGAGGAGATCCTAGTTTTAGCTCCCAGCTCGCTGAGAGGCAACAGATTCCCATCAATTATGTAAATCTACATCCATTACCTCATTTGTCTTCATAAAACCCCTGTAATTTGGCTAAATTCAGGTATTATTTTCCCTATATCACAGTTAAAAAGACTGGGGCATAATCTCTTTCCCAGGGTCTCAGTTCTGGTAGCCATTTGTATGACTTTACACTGGATGATCCACATTTCAACTGGTCCAACCCTTGTCCCTGTTAGAAAACTGGACACTTTTTTTTTAATGGTACTTGTTAAGCACTATTTGCCAAGCACTGTATTAAGTCCTGGGGTAGATGCAGAATCATCAGGCTGGATATAGTACCTGTCCCACATAAGGCTCACCATCTCAATCCCCATTTTACAGATGAGGTAACTGAGGCACAGGGAAGTTAAGGGACCCACCCCAAGATCACACAGCAGACAAGTGGTGGAGCTGGGATTAGAACACAAGTCCCCTGACTCCCAGGCCCATGCTCTATCGACTGAGCCACCCTGCTTTTCTATGTTTATAGTCTTTCTTTTATCATCCCCAGCACCGTGGCATCTGTGGTGGAGCTCCATGGCTCTGATATTGTGCCACAATTCGTATAGACTTGTTAGAGGAATGTGATGAGTTCAATTCTTAAGGTATGGTGTTTAAAGTGCTATTGAGTTGTCTTTGTAGAGATGTCCCTAAGGCTGCAGGAAATACAGGTGGTGATAGAGATGAGAGAAGAGCAACTGGAGATGGAAATATCAGAGTCATACACAAAGAGGGGGGAGCTGAAATAATATGTGGGGGTGAGCTCCCTAAGAAAATAGAGAGAAAAGAATAGTAGACTCAAAATAGAGCTTTGTGGCACTCCCACGGTTTGAAATTGAGGAAAGGATAAAGAGCCAGCTAAAGAAACCTGAGTCTCTCACCTCCATCCCCCCGTTCTCACCATTTCCTCAGCTTGGAACACCCTCTTAGTCCAAAACTGATAGACCACAACTCTCCCCATAGTCAGAGTCCTCTGAAAATTCCACTTCCTCGGCAAGCCTTCCCTGATTAATTCCCAGCACCCCAAGGATGATGATGATGATGATAATGCCTCAGGTTTTGTACAGCACTTGTAGTCCCAAAGCACTTTCACTTTACTGTTGTTATTTTTGCTTTCACAATAACCTGTGAGGTAGGTAGAAAGGCAGCTTTTATCCCCATTTTGAAGATGAGGAAACTGGGGTACGGGAAAATTGAGTGACTTGCTCAAGGTCACACAGCAGGCTGGTAGCAGAGTTCATACTCGAGCCCGGGTCTACCAGCTTCCAGCCCAGTGCTTTTCCATTATGTAACACTGCCTTCCCTACATGATGATGAGGGTTTTTTAACTAGACTTTCATATGGCCATGGAAATGAAAATCCATAAATGACTTTTCACCAATTCTAAGCCACTGTGACATAATAAGTCTTCATGAACCAGGTTAAGACTATGAAATCTACCCTCCCTCCCTCCCTTCCTTCCGAGATAAGCCCTGGCTCCCTCAGTTGCCCCGACCCATTCTCAATCCTCTCTGCAGCATTCTGCCACATGTTCTTCACCGATGACTTTCTTGGAAATGACTTTCACCCTGTCGAAAAGAACCGAAGTGTTGCTGGTTGGTTTTGGGGTGGGAATGAACCCAACAGAAGCAATACGGGATTCTCTTTTCTTCGCCATGGAAACATCACAAGCAGAACTATCTCCTCTGACCCATACTCAAACACCCCACCCACACCCCTGGACCCAAAGAGATTCCCACTGTAGAGCTGGGGACCCAGGTAGAGTTTCTCCCGCTGCTTGGAGAGAGTCATCTGAAGGGGGACCCTACCAGTTTGAATGAAATCAAATTTACCCCCTCTACCTCCAAAGGCATCAGTTCCTACCTGGGAGTTGATAGTGGCTCTCACTCAAAATGGCCCTTCCCTCAACAGCGTGCTTAGCAGGAGGGAATAGAATTCTAAGTCCTCCAAATTCAAGTGGACACTCTCACACCATATGACACACACACACACACACACACACACACACACACACACACACACACACACACACCACCCCTCCACCCCACCCAACTCCAAAATATCCAGGGCAGTTTATCCTGCCGACGGGTGCATGCTGATGCACCAGGTTACACTCCCGGGGGTAACAGGACTCTGAGTCAGTAACGTATGTGCTGAGTGCGCTGGCGGACTCAAGCCCCTGTCTGGGGAGGAGGCAGGAAGAACTGTGTGGAGCCTCACAGCTGTCGCTCGTTAGAGCAAGCACATCTGTCAGTTAGAGGGGGCATTTCATGCTTTGGAATAGGAAACACAAAAAGGATTAACAAGTCTCCTTGCGGCAAAGAGCAAAGGCCAGTTTCCGCCCTTTCTTTCAACACATTAAAGCCCACAGTTATCGGCTTCAAACGGTAAGCAAAGTAAGCGGTCACCTCAGGGCAGTGCACGTCAGGGGCCGCCACATGTCTCGTGGACCACTTAAGATGGCCACTGCTTGTGACATCAATACAATGGCACCTGGACCAGACCTTCTAAAGATAGCCACCGCACATGAGCACAGCCCCCACCCCCTCCGCCATCGATGCAGGTGTGTAGCAGCCATCTTGGTTTCATTTTTCTGTGATCCTCCCTCCCCTACACATCCCTCCCAACAGACCCTGGAGATGGTGAAGGGCAGCGGGGGGAGCAGGGGAAGGGCTTAGAGGGGATAATGGGCGGAAAGACCTAGAGACTTGGAGAACAGGGGAAGTGCAGTGGGTGGATGGTGTACAGCAAGATAGGGAAAAGGAGGGAGTGTGGTGTAGTGTTTCAACCCCTTCCCCACTTTGGAAAGGCCCTCCAGTTCCTCCACCTGCCTCCAGTGTGACCTTGGGCAAGTCACTTCACTTCTCTGGGCCTCAGTTTCCTCATCTGTAGAATGAGGATTCAATAACTGTTCTCCCTCCTATTTAAACTGTGAGCCCCATGTGGGACAGGACAGTATCTAAACTGATTAATTTGTACCTACCCCAGCACTTAGAATAGTACTGGACACATAGTAAGCTCTTAACAAATATAATAACAATGATAATAATAATAATAATGAAAAAGATTCATCCTAAACTATAGCCCTCCAAATTTTCAGACTTCTCGGAAGCTCTGTGGAACTTGGGACATAATTAAATCTCTATATGCAGTACCCACAGTTAGTATCTTTCAATTGTGTGTACTCTTAATCTAATCAGGAAACCTAGAGTATTGGTCACCAGTCAGCTGGGATCAATTGTAAGAAACACCATGCCATGCCATGGTGTATGGCCAGAAAACAAGCTTCAAATGGTCCAACTGTTGGAGAGAAAGCCAGTGCTGCCACTTTGCAGTAGTTTGCCTGTGGAAACAAGATACCACAGTTCTCCTCCAATGACCATCCACTGCGAACCAAATGAGAGGTGTAGATACTAGAGGCTGGGCATATTCAATTTGGCATTCAACCCATTAGCATCTGTTCATGGTTCCCATGGTTCCCATTAAGCCCAGCCTGAATTCCTTTGAGTCCTGGGCCTGTATTTTCATGGCTGATTTATAGTTTGGGTGGTTTTTTTTCAATCTCACAAAACTCCCATGGCACTTTAGGTGATGAATCATCCCACTTCATCCCATACCCTGTCCCATCAGAAACTGAGCAGAAGTGAAATAATAATATCACTAATGACGGCATTTAAGTGCTTACTATGTGCCAGATACTGTACTAAGCGCTGGAATGGATACAAGCAAATAGGGTTGGACACAAGCCCTTGTCCCACGTGGGGCTCACAGTGTCAATCCCCATTTTACAGACGAGATAACTGAAGCACAGAGAAGTTAAGTGACTGGCCTAAGGTCACACAGCAGACCAATGGTGGAGTCGGATTAGAACTCAGGTCCTCTGACTCCCAGGCCCGTGCTCTTTCTACTAGGCCATGCTCCTTCTCACATCCACCCTGAAGCACCCCCCAACCCTTGACTTTATATTTATCCAAAAGGAAAGCCTGCATGGGGCAAACACATTAGCACAGCAAAGGATCTATCTTCACTTGCATACAGTGTGGAAGGGAATGAGAGTCAGGCATGTGTCTCTTCAGCCAGGATCACACAAAGAGATTCAATTTCACTGTTAATTGTTTTGCCTTCAAAAATGAAGTCTCAGCATGCTCTCTCACTCATCTGTAAAACACACACACACAAGTGTGTGGGTGTATGTGTGTGTGTGTGTATATATATATGTATGTGTGTATATATATATGGATGTACATACTGTAACTGAGCTATTCCAGACAAAAAATCCAGCCAGGAGAGGTTGGTATTTTGGGATAATGGTTCTCAAGGAAGATTTGGGTGTTCTGTTTTAAGAAGACATGCCCAGAGGAATTAGTGGCCTTCTTTGACACGCAGAGTACTGAAGCCCAAACTCCCCTGACATCTGGGTCAGTGTGGTCCAAATTCCCCTGACAACCATCTATTAGATGGTCAGCTCTTCAAGGGTATGGGCAAGGTCTTATATTCCTGAAAATTCCTTTTGGGCCTAGTACATTGCTTGGCACCTAATAAGCACCTTGGAAATAATGGCTTGTGCTCAGATAGAGAAGGTTTCCCCAGTTTGAGAATACAAGGGAGTAGAAAAGGAAACAGGACCCTAGGAAGACAAAGCAATTTCACTCAGCAAGTTGCCGTGCATTTTTCAAGTTGCTAATTCACTCCACTGCTCAATATTCAGCCGTTTCTTTAATTAGAAAATTGCTAATCTGTTCTGAAAAATGTAAAAGTGATTCTTGCTGACGCAGGTTGATTGGAAAATCTGAATGGGTGGGGATTTTTGCTTGTTTTGGTGGGTTTTTTTAGATCCTCTCCTAACTGGCCTGTCTCCCCATCTGCCTCACCTTCCCTCCACAGTGTGAATGGGTTGAGAGGTCTTTGAGGCTAGCCTAGGTAGATCCAGAAGGATCCAGGTCTCTCAGGATTGAAACCCTCAAGATCCACTGGAATCCCAGGAACCAAAACTGATTTAGCTGCAGTGGACCCCCTTAACCGAGAGTAGGCCTGCCTCGACTGAAATAACTCCAATTGGTTTCAATTTACAGAAGTCCCAGGGGGCCCCAGATTACCTTGCCATTTAGGGAGTTCCTCCGGTGAACCTCACCTCACCTTCAGAACCACAGCACCTATGCATATTTCTATAATTTATTTTAATGTCGGTCTCCCCTTCTAGACTGTAAGCTCCCTGTGGCCAAGGACCCTGTCTACCAAATCTCCCCCAAGTGCTTAGTCAAATTAACAGAGCAAGCGCTTAATAAATGTCATTGGTTGGTTGAGTCTAACTCTTCCAGTAGGCCATGCTGCCCATCCACCCCATTATTCTGTCTCCAACTACAGAGAAAATACATGAACAGAGAATTAGCAAAACTTTAGTCATTGGTTCACATGGTCAGCAACTCTGGAAAGATTCAGGGATGGAGACTGAGGAGAGAGCAGTTGTCTGGGGAGTCACTCCCTAGATGCTCACTTCAGAAGCCCTAGGCGGCAGCAGCTCGAGGATGCTCAGGCTCCCGTTACTATTCATAATTATTATGGTATTTATCAAGTGGTTATTATGTGCCCAGCAGTATATAAAGAACTGGGACAAATCCAATAGAAACAATTCAGATGTCATCTCTGCCCCACAAGCAGGGCTGTATTAACTGAAGTGTGGGCCTGGGGCTGGATCATCTAGGAGGACCCCTCTTCACCCATGATAAAGATGGTATTATGCGAAGCGCTGTGTGAAAAGGGCATTACAGCAGCACCAGAGTGGTGGCAGAGATGGAAGGGAGCTAATAATAATGACAATTGAGGTATATCCTAAGTACTTACTATGTGCCAGGCACTGTACTAAGCACTGGGGGAATACAAGCAAATCTGGTTGGACATAGTCCCCGCCCCACACTGGGCTCACAGTCTTAATCCCCATTTTACAGATGAGGTAACTGAAGCCCGGAGAAGTGAAGAGACTTGCTCAAGCAGACAGCAGACAAGCGGCAGAGCCGGGATTAGAACCCATGACCTTCTGACTCCCAGGGCCGTGCTCCACCCAGTAGGCCATGGGAACTGTGGGTTCTCTCTTCACATGCGCAGCTGGGAACCTGGGGCCAGGTAGCAGGAGTCAGGAGAGCAGCCCCCGTGACCAAGTGGCATTTCTTGGCACACCTCTCCTCACCACTTCTTCCCCATGCTTCACCCCATGTCTTAGTCTCCGATGACCCAGGAGGTTGTGGGGGGAGGGGTTGGAGGAAGGAAGAGGGGGAACAGGGAAGCACTCCCCTCCATCATAATGATACTGTGCAGAGCAATGGGGCAGCACCCTGATGAGTGAACGGACACCTTCAACCTGAGGTCATAGATTTTTGTGTCTGGGTTGGGGGACTGTGGTCACAGAGGGAGGGAATTAACCACCCACAGCCAGTCCTGGTGGCCAGGGAGAGCTGGGGCTGGACTGCCTTTTGATTGGTGGGAGACCTTTGGGAGAGCAAGGGTCAGAAGGATCTCTGTTGTGAATGAGCACCTCTCTGCCCCCCTCCCTACCCATCCTTTGCCTTGTGGTTTGCCTTTCTAAAAGCCAAATCAGTTGTGAGCCAGTCCCTCTTCTCCCCTCCCCGACTCCCGGGCAGTCTCAGTGACACCTTTCAGGGAAGCACTCAGATGAGTAAAAGTACACACACATGTTTCAGAAATCTCCACCAGAGTACAGGCTGAGATTTCTGATTGTCCATTTCATCTAATCCCTAAATTACCTCTCAACAGCAGACCCATTTTTCCCCTCTCTTTTTAACTCTGCTTAATGAATGACTCACCAAGCCCAAGCAGCGGCCATGTTAGTAAAATTGGGAACAGGAATGATTTTAGGGGATGGGAGACTGGAAGAGGCCCTCCTAAGCCCAAGGACCAGCTCTAAAGCTTTGTTAGAACCTGTGTTAATCCAGCCTGCCCACAAGGAACTCACAGTCTAAATAGGAGAGGATAGACAGTAAGACTAAATCACAAACAACGATAAAAATTAAGGATTCAAAAGACCAAAATAAGCAGTGTTCAAAAAGTGGCTAAAGAAATATACCTGGAAGAGGCAAGTCACCCTAAGTAACAGTCTTCTGTTCCAAACTGCCAGTCTCCATAGTATTCTAAAGGTTATTATAGACTTCACTCTTGCAGTGGTTGGCAGGAAGGAGGCAGTCCTAGCCACCGGGCAGTTTTCCACAGATCCCAGAAGTCTTGATGCTGTAGAGATGCAGGGCTTGTGGGTCCTAGGTCCCATGTGGCCCTCACTGCTTCTGCAGGAGGTGGGACCTCTGTGAGCCCCCACACTTAGGATTGGGAGGTGGAAGCCAGGAAGGTCACTCTGTGGTGTCCTTCCTCCCTGAGGGAAGTGTAAGTGCCATTGCAAAGCACTGTTAGAACTTAGAACTTAGAACAGTGCTTTGAAGTGCCATTGCCTGGGAGACTGTGATTGGCCCGGGATTCTTAGCTGTGCTGAGGGAGGTCTCCTGTTCTCCCTTCCAGTCTCCTTGGTAATGCTGTGAGCATCACCTCGGGCTCCTCAGAACAACTGGCACTTCAGAGAAAAAAAGTTGTCAAGGTTATAGACTTTGGGCCCCTGGCTGCAATGTGGAGGTTGTAGAGGGCTGTTCAGGGAAGGGGAAATAAGAGAGAGAAGAGAGGGGTCAAGAGTGGAAACAATCTCAAATGAAACCCACTTGCACTCTGTTTTCTTTCTGATCTTGCTATTAATCTTTTCCTTTCAATAGCACTAATTCAGAAAAGATGTAAACACTCACACAAGTCACTGCTTTTAGAGGCTCTTGTATGTTAGTACACTGGTTGTTTAGAATTGCTAGGTTGTTCCGTGCAATTTTACCTTCTATAATAAATTCAAGGTAATCCAAATATATGCAATCATGGGGCAGTAGTGGCTGAGTTTATCCCAAGGAAAAGAAGCAGACATCTCATGGTGGTGGGGTGGCATATATGCATATATTTGCACTGAATTCCTTCTTACTAAATATCCTTAAGCATATAAGGGAATTCAATTAGCATTTAAAGGGAAAAATACAATTTTGTAAATACTGAATAGGTACTATCTTCTCTATCTACTGCTCCTTACAGGCTTATAAATACAGCAGTGTCAATAGAACCATTTATCTTCCTACCTGCAGTGGGCTAGGCAAATCATTCTTCTGATAACACTAAAAAAATCCCCTCATTTCCTAAAAACAAGACACTTTAAGCACACAGTTTAGAAAAATCTCCGTCACTTAATACCTGATCATAAATCTGAACCGAAAACTGAGTGAGCTCCAATCCTGTAGGCAAATACTTTAGTTAAATAAAATGCTCACGACTGCATAAAGGTGAAACATTTTCTCAGCATTAGACTATCCTTTTATCCATGCTTTAAAAGGCACCCTGTCTATTCTAAGTTCTTTTAGAACCAGTTTCCTTCTTTATTTGCCCACTGCTTTTTGGGCCATCGGTATTTAATATTCTAGTAGCCCTGGTCAATTAGTTATTCAAGAACCTAGCTCCTTTTTAATTGGTTTACAAACCACCCAATCTCCTTCTGGAAGGACAGATTAGGTCCCAAGGAACCCGGGATAGGCTGAATCTTTCCCATCTCTCCACAGGGTTCTAATGTTTGGGGTGGAGGCTTGAAGATTTGAGGGGTAAAACTGATATCTGTAAGGGGGCTAGGGCACTCCCAACCCAGAATGCCTGCTCAAGACCCCTGACTCAAATCCTGGAATCTTTTCACCTTTCCCAACCTCAAGGCGGGCACATCAGGCAGAGCTGAAAATTGCTCTGAGAGTTGATAAGGATAGGGAGGAGAAACAAGGCCAGAGGGTTGGAGCCAGACACGCAGATGGAAAAGGGCACAGCACAGAGCCAGACAGGAGACATGTTCAAGTCAAATTCAACGAAAAGTTAGGCAGAGGGGTCGGGGAGCAAAGAGAGGAAGAGGAAATTCCTAGAATGGTTTCAGTGAAAACTAGGGGAGAGGAGGAAAGGGTGACAAAGATAAGCCCTTAACCAAGGTCACTCACTACCAGTTAACCAGTGGCGGGGTCAGTAACCAAACCTATGCATTTTGACTCTCTGTCCTGTAGTCTGCTGTCTTACTCAAAGACCCAGAAGCCCTGTCTCTTCACCACCCTTCAATTTTACAGGCAGGCAAGAGAGGGCATTAAAAAAAATTCAGAAGGGAAGGGGAGAAAAGTAAAAAGGCTTTTAGATTAAACAGAAACAGAACTCAATCAGCATATGATGGAGGTGGCTTTTTTAAATGCATTAGGTTGGTTTTTTTTTCATTGTTTTCACTTTTCTGTCTGCTGTTTGGAATCCTTTTAAGGCAGCAGCATCTTTCGCTAGTGTAATTCTGGTTTCCTGCTTTTCCCTTTTTTCCTTTTCAATGCCAGCAATTGATTTCAATTAACATTTCCATTCCTCGGCCCTGCTGTAAATAACCACTTGGCAGTTGCATTTTTGAAGCATAACGGGCAGTAGATGTTCATTCCCTTTCCTGGCAGCTGAGCTGGGGGAGTGCTGAGTGCACAAAAGCAACAAGAAGTTTCAAATTCTGTAGTTTTCAAATGCAGGGGAAAGTGTCCTGATGGGCTTACGGACATGAGAGAGAGAAGGAGACATGAGGACAAGGTAGAGACTCATTCAAACTAAAGCAGAGTGAACTCATGGCTGGGCTCGAGGAGGTACAGGCATCACTGACCTCAGAGGTACCACGGAGATGGTGCCACTATGTGCTTAATACAGTGCTTAGCACTCAGGATGTGATCAATCAAAACTGGCTTGATTGGCTTCATTTATTGATTGATGAGATGACCAGATCGCAGAAACCTGTTGCCCATGACCAGGATGGCCCTGCATAGCCCAAAAGAGACAGCATGGTCCAGTGGACAGAACTCAGGGTTAACTGTCTGTGTTCTAGATCCAGCTCTCACTGACTGACTCTATTACCTTGCCCAGATAACTATCTTTCTCAGTTTCCCCAGCTGGAAAATGGAAAGAAAAATCCCTTCTTTTTTTCTGAATCACACAAGGTTTGGAGAGTTTCTTTAAGACTTTACCAGAAAGGGGTGGGGGGTGGGGGGGTGGGGGAGTCTCCCTGAAAATGCTTGGAACTCCTTGGAAATAGGTGCCATAAATCCATAATGGTAGTATTTATAGAAAGTTTAAATTTGCATTCTTCCCCCTCTGCTCTAACCAGCCAACCCCTCATTGTTCTGGTACTTTGATCATCCTTATCACACCTCCACACCTTCCCTCTTCTCCCTGGAAAGTAGCTCCCCTTCCAAGCCTTTTTTCAGTCCTCCTCCAAAGAGATCTGATACCCTGCTTCCTCCTCCACAGAGCCCTACCTGAGGTAGTAATTTCCCTACTTCCCCCACCACTCCAACACACAACCTAATTTTCCACGGGGAAAAAAAAAAAGGAAAAAAAATCACTGGAACTCACACTTGTACGTGATGCATCTTTATTCCTTTAACTTACTGACTTGTAGAGTTGCCTGTGTGTGGTTTGTCCTTGGAGTGGTTTGTATAAAACACTTCTGTTCTTTTCACATTCTACATCCCCAGAAGGCTAGAGCCCAAGCTGAGTTTCCTAGTCTGTCCGGGTGGCAAAACACTGAAACAGGTTAACCAGGGGGCTTGTGGAATCTCCATTCCTGGAAATCTTTAAAAATAGGAGAGACAACCATCTCAGTCAATCGATGGCATTTGTTGTGCATCTACTGAACGCTAAGCACTATACTAAGCACTTAGGAATATGCAACAGTAGGAAGACTCATAGTCCCTGCCTTCTAGGAACCTAAAATCTAATGGGGTAGAATTATTTACAGATAGTGAGAGCTGGAGGATGAAAAGGATACAGCAGGTAGCAGCACAAACACATTAGGATGAAACAGCTGAACAAATATGCAGAAAAAATACATATGATATATAAATAAAAAATACATAAGTACAAAGACACTGACTACAGGATTAAAATAAACAATTGTTATTTGTCTTGTGTTTCTATTGTACTTCCCAAGCACTTATACTCCCTCCAAACTACTACCACGTTAATCCAAGCATTTATCCTTTCCCGCCTTGATTACTACATCAGCCTCCTTGCTGACCTCCCTGCCTCCTGTCTCTCCTCCACGCCAGTCCATACTTCACTTTGCTGCCTAGATCATTTTTCTACAAAAACATTCAGTCCATGTTCCCTTCTCCTCCAAAACCTCCAGTGGTTACCCATCCACCTCCACATCAAACAGAAACCCTTTACCATTGGCTTTAAAGTACTCCATCACCTTGCCCCCTCCTGCCTCACCTTGCTGCTTTCCTCCTACAACCCAGCCCACACACTTATGCTCCTCTCATGCCAACCTACTCGATACATCTCAACCTCATTTATCTAATAATAGTAATAATGTTGGTATTTAAGTGCTTACTATGTGCAAAGCACTGTTCTAAGCGCTGGGGTAGATACAGGATAATCAGGTTGTCCCACGTGAGGCTCACAGTTTATCCCCATTTTACAGATGAGGTAACTGAGGCACAGAGAAGTTAAGTGACTTGCCCACAGTCACACAGCTGACAAGTGGCAGAGCCGGGAGTCGAACCCATGACCTCTGACTCCGAAGCCCAGGCTCTTTCCACTGAGCCACGCTGCTTCCCCAACCTCTTGGGCTTCCCCAATCTAGCCACCAACCTCTCACCCACAACCCACCTCTGGCCTGGAAAGCCCACCCTCTTCATATCTATCACTCTCCCCACCCTAAAAGCCTTATTGAAGGCACATCTCCTCCAAGTGGCCTTCCCTGACTAAGCCCTCATTTCCTCTTCCACTCCCTTCTGCATCACCCTGATTTTCACTTACCTACACAATCTGTAATTTATTTATATTAATGTCTGCCTCCCCCTCTAGACTGTAAACTCACTGTAAACAGGGAATGTGTCTACCAGCTCCGTTATATTGTTATACCATACTCTCCAAAGTGCTTAGTACAGTGCATTGCATTCAGGAGGTGCTCAATGAATACCACTGTTTTACTAAAGATGGGCATCAGGCTGACATGATGGGGGGTACTGAAATTAATTTGGAATGGCTTCCTGAAGCAGGTGGGATTTTAGGAATGTCACAAAAATGGGGAGAGCTGAGGTCTGTTAACTTTAAGAAGAGCAAAGGGTGTTTCGGACTGGGGAAACAGTCTGAACTAGGGGTCAGAGTCAGGGCAGTTGAGAGAGAAGTACAATTAGAAGGTGAGCTTGGGAAATGGAGCTATCTGTTTTAACAGGTTGGAGGTAGTTTTGCCCACAGGCAGGGGACTGGACCAGATGATTTTCTGTGGCCCCTTCCAACTATAGGATTTTGTGATTCTCTGTCAAGTTAACTTGCTTTGAAGGCTGCCTGGCAGAGTGCCAGCTGTGTGTGGGCACTTAATAAATGCTATTTGATGATTCTGATAATCATTATGCCAAAAAGATAATCAATGTTAAGGGCAGATGGCTGTTTGCCCGTGCACTCGGGGTCAATACTGACTTGTAGTGGACCAGAAGTAAACAATGTTAATTTTATTTATTAGATTTTCAGTGGAGTGCTGACTAGGTTGCCAGCGGAGAAGGGCTGATGAAAACTTTATGGAGGGTTAGTGAGGAGGTGGGGGTGGCGGGGAGATGACGGGAAGAGAGCGATATTTTGTGTCCATTAGTAAGGCTAAACATGACATTACTAGAATAACAACATTTCCCTCGACTGAAAAGGACAAAAATTCACCTCGAAAAATCCAGGGCAAATCAATCCACATTTTCTAGAACATTGCACAGCTCTTCCAGGCTATTCTCCTTCAGAATAGGTTTCTGCTTCCCTTCCCATTCTTGCCACCTGAGTCATGTATGGCAAGGCCAGGTGGCCCTCTATGGAGGAGAGATGAAGTTCTTTGCCATGACCATTCCACTAATTTGGCCCAGGAACCTGAGCCAGGGTCAGTCAGTCAATTAATTGCATTTAGTGAGCGCTTACTGTGTGCAGAGCACTGTACTAAGCACTCGGGAGAGTACAGTATAAGAATATAACAGGTACAGGCCTACCCACAATGAGGATCTTAGCCTCTCTCTGTTTTCCCAACTGGAAAATGGTAATAGTGATGTTTGCTACTTCCCAGCACAGTTGTGAGGGTTTGTGATGTGCAAATAATATCAACTCCTCTTTCAGGTCTTTGGAGGAAGGGGCTACACACATGCTCAAGATTACTTTAACATTAGATATTCTCTAAAGAGTTATTTAACCAACTCCTACTAGATAGGAGCAGTGAGGCCCCGCAAGCAGGTTTTCTTATCCATTATGGTGCCCCAGTCCACCATACTTTGTACAACCTAGAGCAACTTTAACGCTTGCTGGGGTGCCCTGTGGTTAGAAGGGGTGCCCTGCACTGCTTTTGTTCCATCATGGCTGCCGGTCTGGTTATTAATAACAATAATAGTAACAACAATAATAATAACTGTGGCATTTGTTAAGTACTTACTGTGCACCAGGCACTGTACTAAATACTAGGGTGAATATAAGCAAATCGGGTTGGACACAATCCTTGTCCCACATGGGGATCACAGGTTTAAAGCCCATTTTTACAGACGAGGTGACTGAGGCACAGAGAAGTTAAATGACTTGCCCAAGATCACCCAGTAGACAAGTAGACAGTAGAGCCAGGATTAGAACCCAGGTCGTTCTGACTCCCAGACCTGGGGTCTATCCACTAGGCCAGGCTGGTTAAGAATGTGGGGGAGAGGGGGAGAGCAAAGACGGAGCTCCAGGCAGATGAATGCTCGTGGAGGACGAAGAGAGGGTACACTGAAGCCTGGGTGCCTCCCTGGCTTCCACTGCCCAGGCCCCACCAGAATCTTAAACTGGCCTTGGGATCAACTCGTTAGGTAATACTATGCACCTTTCTAAATCCCCTGGCCATCTGTACAGACCATGATGTTTGAGAGCTCAAAGTGCACCTTCATCCACCTCCAACAGCACAATGCTGCTATGCCTCCAAATGCTGCAGGCCCATGGTCCAGAAATGAATGCGCCCTCTGATTTACTGGCTACTAACACCCCAGAGGTCACAGGCTGAATAAAAAGCTACAGTAGTTATGGTGCTTTCTGCTGAATTTCAGGTCTCTTGGGTTCCTGTGGCTGGGGACTGTTTCTGAAGTACTTGTATACCTCAAACCCAGAACCTAATATATCCCAGAGCCAGCTCTTGAACAGTCAACCTCGCTCCCACCCCCTGCCTTACAACCTCTTTTCTCCCAATGGTGCCAATCTAGGAGGAACAACATATTGGCTCTGGTACAGACTGCACCTCCGCTCCAACTCCAGGATTAAGTACTCAGTAGTGGTTAATCCCCCACTCCCTCTCCTGATTATGCTGGATGGAAAATGGCCATTTTCAAAATGCTCTCATCTTACAGATGGAGAAGTGACAAAGCAACAGAATGGGAGTTGGCAGGTTTGGGATGCAAAGCCTCATGGCACGCTACCCAGACACTCCCCTCCTCTCTTCCTTCCCCAACATCAGCATTCAACAAAGTAAAATATTCAGACTAATGGTGAATGCGCATTAGAGTCAACCACAGGCCAACCTATACAGTAAATGGCTAAAAGCTTGCTTTTGGAGGGTTCCCAAGGTTGTCCTAACTTGTTCCTGGGTGGATCCCAGTACCCTGCTGTGTGACCACGCAAGAGGCCCCGAAGTGGAAGTTTCCAACCACTGCCCATTCAGTGTTGCTGCCGTCTTCTACCTGAAAAACCTTCTGGAGTTAAGGGAGGACTTGGACAGGTATCATGGACTCTCCTAAGTCCATGGAAGGTTTGACACCAAATCTTCTTAGGAAACAGGAGTCAAGCTGGAGCAGAGGGTGGGCAATTAATCAATAGCATTGACTGAGTGCTTAATCTGTGCACAGTGGTGTGGTAAGTGGTTGAGAGAGCACAATAGAGTTACTAGACAGGACCCCCTAACCTCAAGAAGCTTATGCTCTAAGGAGAGAGGCAGACCCTAAAATAAATTACAGGTAGGGAGAAGCAACCAAGAACAAAGACATGTACTCGAGTTCTATCGGGGGAGGAGGTGGGGTGGGGGGATGTGAATACCCAAGTGCTTTGGCGATGTGGAAGTGCAGGAGAGGTAACGGGGAGAGATAGGCTAGAGGGCAGGGGGATGAAAGACTAATCATAAAATGCCTCCTGGAAGAATGTGATCTAGGAAAGGCTTTGAAGATGAGAAGAGTAGTTGTCCACCACATGCAAAGGGAAAGCATAAGGAAATTGGGGGTGAGAGAGACGAGTTCAAGATAGAGTGAGGAGGCATTAGAGGAGTGAAGTGTGCAGGTTGGGTAGTAGTAGGAGATCAATGAGGTAATAAGTTAGGAGAAGAGGAGTTGATTGAGTGCTTTAAAGCCAGTGGTCAGGAGTTTCTGCTTGATTCAGAGAGATAGGCAACCATTGGCAGTTTTAGAGGAATGGGGAGACAAGGGATGAATTTTTTTTAGTAAAATGACCTGGGCAACCGAGTGAAATATGGAACGGAGACAGGAAGATGGGGAGAGAGATTGGAGGCAGGGAGATCTGAGAGGAGACTTATCCAGTAGTCTGCATATCACTGGGACACCAAGGTTCATCCAGTGGCCACTTCCTTCTTCCAGTCCAGTTGAAGCCCAGCCCCTCCAAGAGAGCAGAGGATGACCATGAGCCACAGTGAAAACATTAGGAAGGTTGAGATGTCTTCTCAATCGTATTTACTGAGCACTTATTGTGTACAGAGCACTGTAGTAAGTGCTTGGGAGAGTACAATATAACAGACACATTCCCTTCCCACAACGAGCTTACAGTCTAGAAGGAGAGACATACATTAATATAAGTAAATGAATTATGGATAAAATAAGAAGAAGAAGAATTGTGGTATTTGTTAAGTGCTTACTATGTGCCAGGCTCTATAGTAGGTGCTGGGTGGATACAAGCAAATCAGGTTGGACACAGTTCCTGTCCCATGTGGGGCTCACAGTCTCAATCCCCATTTTACAGATAAGGTAAGTGAGGCACAGAGAAATGAAGTGACTTGACCAAGGTCACACAGCAGATTAGTGGTGGAGTGAGGATAAGAAACTATGACCTTCTGACTCCCAGGCCTGTGCTCTATCCTCTATTTCTTACTGCTTCTCTCTAAGTATATAAGTCCTCAGGGGTTAAAAGGTGCTAATAATTTTAAGCAGGATAAAAAGCCCCTCTTGGAAGAAGTCATTCACTCACTTGTCCAGGATAAGTGATAAGAGACTAGATGAGTGCCAACTTAATTTATTATTGTACTTTTTGGCAACAGAATAGGTTGGTAAAAAATGCAGTACAACAAACTACTAAAATTCACCTGTAAGGCTGGGTTAAAGCAAGGAAGCTGACGTTCAAAGAAAAGAAGTGCTCCAACTCAAGGTCACCTGGCTTGTGAGTTGTGTCTTTTGAATAGAACCCAGGCCTTGACTCTCTCACAGGATTATACTCAATGAAATACCATGACTTTTTTTTTAAGAATTTGCACCTTCTCTCAGCACTGCAAAGTTGAGCTGGTTTGAGGGAATAAAAGGAAAAAGGAATATGTCAGGAAATACTAAAACCACAAGTCTTCTTGAGCATTGGGAAGAGATCCCGTCTTGACCATGCAAGGCTTGGGGTTCTCAAAATGAAAGAATGCCCCAGAGGCAGGATTGAGGAGGCTCCCATTCCCTCCTTTTGGGAATTCCATTCTTCTAGACTAATAAGACCTGGCTTGGTGACCTCTAGGGATACATTTTCCAGGAATTGGGCTGAGAGAGTGATTCATTTATACTACACAATGACTGGAATAAACATCAGAAGTTAAAAAAAACCCACCTTACTCCTATGCCAGATCTGCAAGGGATAAGACCTATTTTTAGATAGGATTTTTGTAGGGAAAATTCATTTTATGACCATTCTCTTTCCAGGGTTAACCTAACTCTCAGTCGGGAAGTGCTCAATAGATACCACTGATCAATAGGGATAGTGTAATTGGTCACTAATCTAAGATGATTGGAATGCTAGTCCCCTTAGGTAAGAGGGGGATGCAGTCTAAAGGGATTTGGGGGTGGGAGCATATGAGCAGGCAGAGCCGGGCAGGGTCAGAGGAGGCACAGAGAATTGAAAGGAAAGCTGAAAGGCAGAAGGCAGAAGAAGAAAGGAAGAAAAAGGAAAGCAGAGAGGGGAAGAAAGAGAATAGAGAGAAGGAAGTTGAAGAGCTCTGTCTGATGCTATCTATCCCAATTCAGTTTCTTTGAACTATATCCAACAACCCCCTACAACAAATTTTACCTACATCCCACACAAACCTTCTGCTATCTCATGAGAATTGCTCATTTTTCTCCCAGCTTGCTCAATCATGAAATTGAGGTGAGAGACAATGTGTGTTTAAAGAAATGAATCTTGCATCTTAAGATGCTTATACAGTTTTCTCTTATATGCTTCATTAAGTGTCTTTGTCCCACAACCAGATTTTGCCAGGTTGAGTTATATAGGTCTTTGGTAAAAGAGAAAGGCTTCACGTGAAAAGATGCTGCAGTAAAATGCTCTAGGCCTGTTCAATCTTATATTTTAGGAAAGAAAAGTCTTATAATGTGAGAGAGATTGTTGGAACATCAAGCTGGTTATAAAAAGCAAGGTTCTTTGTGAAATAGGAGAGAAAATGTATGCAATCTCCAATTTGAGGTGTTTTAATAAAATTAAAGTCAACATGGACTAGAAATTAATAATAATTGTGCCATTCATTATGCTCTTATACTATGCTGAGCACTGGGGTAGATAGAATGCAATAAAATCAGGCACAGTCCCTGTCCCACATAGGACTCAGTCTAAGAAAGAGGAGGAACAGGTATCTTCTCCCTATTTTATAGATGAGGAAACTGACGGACAGAGAAGTTAAGTGATATGCCCAACGTCACACAGCAGGCAATCGGTTGAGCCAGGATCAGAATCCAGGTCTCCTGATTTCCAGTCCTGTGCTCTTTCCACTAGGCCATGGATCAGAACAAGGACCAAGAAAGTGGAGCAAGCAAGAAGCTACCAGAGTTAAAGGGGAATAAAGTAGCTATAACTCAAGAGCTCAGGCCAAACTCCTTTCTGTCCAATTTATCCAACTGGGGAAAGCTTCATATAAATGCAGTAAAACTCTTTGTAAACTGGATGGATCTTTGAAAAAGGGGATTAGACTAGATGACCGTTTGAGGGTCAATCCAGCTTCATGACCGCTGAACATCTGGAAGGGTGTGATGGGACAGGAGCGAAATATGACAAAATTCATTGTGGTTTACAAAAGACTGCAGGGTACCCCAGAGAAAGTGGGTTAAGCCTGGAGTAGACCTTAAACTGCTCCTGGTTGAAATAAGAATGAACATCGATCATTTTCATTTCCTTCCACTGAACAATCCTGCTGCTTTGATGAAGTCTTTGAGATTATTTCAGAATAAACTCAAGAGTTGTAGAAAATGAGATGGAGGTAGAGGATTCGGGAAGGAAGGCTGTTCAAAGTTTGTCTTCCTCTGTTTGTTGCTGAAATCACCGTATTTGGCCAGCTTGGCATCCCATTGCAATATTCTGCTTGGATAAGGTTCTCGGTTTTGATAACCAGCTCCAATTAGGTGTTACTGTGTGCTCTGAAAACATGCTGTTGTACCTGTGCAAACAAAGCTAGCAATGAGGGGCAAAGTAAAATAACAAGGTAATGTCATCTGCGCTTTCTCAAAACTTCTGCCACCATCTGCTCACTTCAAGTGGACCGAGGCTAACCAGAGTGACTTGTTTTTTTTTCCTTCAGTCCAGACTCAAAAGCCAAGTTGCTCTGCCTACCCACCTCCTAGAAGCATCGACAGAGCATGGCCTGGGAGTCAGAAGGTCATGGGTTCTAAACCTGCTCTGCCACTTGTCTGCTGTGTGACCTTGGGCAAATCACTGTGCTTCTCTGGGCCTCAGTTACCTCATCTGTAAAATAGGGATTGAGATTATGAGTCCCAGCTGGGACAGGAACTGTATTCAACCCAATGTGCTTGTATACACCCCAGCGCTTAGTACAGTGCCTGGCACATTGTAAGCGCTTAAATACCATTACTATTATTATTAACCACCATCAATGTTAGGTCAACGTGTGTAATCCCAAATCCTTCTAACATTTTACATTCCAACAAGCCTTCTGCTAACGGTTCTGATTAATCACGTGTCCTGGTGTTCGTTTCATTTAGCTTTTACATAATGGGGTTTAGCAGATCATATAAATTGGGTTAGATGGCTGAATTGTTTTTGTAAAAGATGATAGACTATAGGAGGCTTTGAAATTACTGTTTTTTCACAACTTTCTATTAATCACCATTAAAAAAAAAATAAAGCACTTCAGGTTTACCCAGCCCTCACCTTCCCAATAATGTCATTCTTTTGGCTACTTTGGCAACCAAGTATTTATCCATGTGTCTGCTGTGTGACCTTGGGCAAATCACTTCACTTCTTTGGGCCTCAGTTCCCTCATCTGTAAAATGAGGACTGAGACTGTGAGCCCCATGTGGGACAGGGACTGTGTCCAACTCCATTTGCTTGTATCCACTCCAGGGCTTATTACAGTGTTTGGCACATAGTAAATGTTTAAATACCATCATTATTATTAGTAGTATTACAGTACAGTCCTTTTTGCTCCTCACTTCCTGTACTTTCTCTTTTTCTGAATCTTCTTGTACCTCTCTACCTGTCCCACATATTCTCTCTTCCTATCCCCTGTGGTTGTCCTTTTTATCCTCTAAGCTTCTACTTGATTAGTTTTTGCCTATCACCCATCTCTCTTCCTAGATCTCTCCCTCTTTTTTTTGTCAACATTGCTAGCTATCCCACTCTATTCCCTAATTTTCCCTACTGCCTCTCTGCTTGTCCCTCTTCTCTCCTTTCTTTCATTTTCCTCCCCTTCAGTCTTAGTCTACCTGATTCCCTTTCCCTCGCACAGCCCACCTTGTTCCCCTACTACTCTCAGTCTTCTTTTTCCCTCCCTCAGGATCTGAAACATGACCTAGTTATGCCTTGTAATCTAGATCTACCGAGGAAGGATGACTAAAAATACCCCCCTCATTTCTAGATATGAAGGTTGTAGAGAAACAGAACAGCCTAATGGAAAGAGCACGGGCCTGGGATCAGAGGGGCTGGGATCTAATCCCACCTCCATCACATACCTTGCTGGGTGACCTAGGGCAAGTCACTTAACGTTTCCGTGTCTCGGTTCCCTCATCTGCAAAATGGGGATTTAATACCCGTTCTCCCTCCCCCTTAGACTATGAGCTCCATGTAGGACCTGATTAACTTGTATCTACCCCAGTGCTTAGAAAAGTGCTTGAGACACAGTAAGCACTCAACATACATCATAATTTGTATTAGATGATCCAGTAGACTTTTTAGTTCTACTTTCAGACTCTGGGGGTTGGAGGTGGATAGGAGAGTTAAATGGGAGGGCTCTCCTTGGACCCCAGCCAAGCCCTGAGACAAGGGACACAAATGAAGTGTGCTGCATTTGCTTTCATGCCCTATCCTGTCCACACATACAAATGGAAGAGAATCAGGCCAGTTTGAACATTGGCTGCCTTTTAGATAGCAAGAGAGTCACTAGAGAAGCAGCGTGGCTCAGTGGAAAGAGCCCGGGTTTTGGAGTCAGAGGTCATGAGTTCAAATCCCGGCTCTGCCACTTGGCAGCTGTGTGACTGTGGGCAAGTCGCTTCACTTCTCTGTGCCTCAGTTACCTCATCTGTAAAATGGGGATGAAGTCTGTGAGCCCCACGTGGGACAACCTGATTCCCCTGTGTCTACCCCAGCGCTTAGAACAGTGCTCTGCACATAGTAAGTGCTTAACAAATACCATCATTATTATTATTATCAGGAAAGGATAATCATGAGAATGGGAGACACTGCCCACCCTGCTTGGTTTATTTGCCCCTGGGCTGCCTGTTTCCAGTTCTTTTCCCCTCTAGACTGTAAGCTTATTTTGGGCAGGGAATGTGTCTGCTATATTGTTGTGTTGTACTCTCCCAAGCACTTGGTACACTGCTCTGCATACAGTAAGTGCCCAATAAATACAATTAATTGATTCTACCTAGTGAACAACCAAGGGGAAAAAAATGATGGGGCGGCAATGGACTGGGGAGGGGGATGGAGGGAGATGGGGGACAGTGGTGGTCTCCTCCTGGCCCTATCCTGGCCCTGAGTTTCCATCAATGTTACATATTGAGTGCTTACTTAGTGCAGGACACTGTTCTGTGTGGTTGGGAAAGTACAATAACTACAGTGAGTAGATACATCCCTGCCCTCAAGAAGCTTACAATCTAACCTGGGAGACAGTAAAATAATTGACATGTTTAAAGGTTCTCTCCTCCCTCTTTGGAACCCCTAGTATGCCAGAAATCTTGTCTGAATCACTCACTAAGAACAGTGCTGTGCCCATTGAAAGCACTCAAGTCCTAATCATCATTCTGACTCAGTTACTGATTTGGTGTGCGATGTTGAGTAAGGCTCTCAATCTCTGTGCCTCCATTTCCCCCATCTAAAGAATGAGCTCTCTCACAAGCTTTCAGGAGGAACACCTAACAAAGATGAATGCTAAGAACTTTCTGTCAGGAAGATATTGCTAAATACTACTCTCTGTGGCGAGAGCTCTTCAGGTGTGTGTGCTCATCCAGGGAACAACAAGATTTGAAGAGGAGGCCTGGAGTGGATCTGAAGAGTCCCTAAATCTGCCAGAAAACAAGAAAAATCACCACCCTTATTTTTATTATCATTGCTAATAGAATAAAAAGATTTAATAATGGGGTGCAGCAGAGATGAAAATGATCCGAGGATTTGGGGCATTGTTGTTTCAGTTACGGATAATAGTGGGTTTTGAAATGAAGCCCAGCGGGTTGGGAAGATCCTTGGAGAATTGTAATAGGCACTAGTGCCACTTTGTTCTGTGCCATTCATGTTATACCAACTGCAGGCCCAAATTCTTCTAAGCTAAATAATAAGTCAAAGTGGATTAAAATGGGGTTCTGTTTGGGTGCACATCAAGATGTGGCAAGGGCTCTGCCGAGGTCAATCCTGAACTTGGGGAGCAATCGATCTTGATCCTTAATGATTCAAGTAACCGTCTATACCAGGTGGGCCTAAACCTACCGGAGAGAAGTTGTTGACCTGCCTTCACTCACTAAGGTCACTAAAACACTAGCCAGTTAGTCCATGCCCTCTGCTCCAGGGCCTCAGAGAGATTTTCAGGGTCAAAAAACAATTGAGCTCTGGAAAAGTCATTGTAACAAACCTGAAATCATGACCAACAGAACGGGCTCCAACGAGTTTCCAAACCATCACCCTCGGACACGAGGAAGGAGACAGTACTTAAAAATAATAGCCGTGGTATTTGTTATTATTATTATTATTAAGCACTGTGTGCCAAGCACTGGGTTGGATAATAATAATAATGTTGGTATTTGTTAAGCGCTTACTATGTGCAGAGCACTGTTCTAAGCGCTGGGGTAGATACAAGGTAATCAAGTTGTCCCATGTGAGGCTCACAGTTAATCCCCATTTTACAGATGAGGTAACTGAGGCACAGAGAAGTTAAGTGACTTGCCCACAGTCACACAGCTGACAAGTGGCAGAGTCGGGATTTGAACCCATGACCTCTGACTCCCAAGCCCGGGCTCTTTCCACTGAGCCACGCTGATTCTCTAGTATAATCTAATTGGAGGGCCCCTGTCCCACATGGAGTTCATAGTCTAAAGGGGGGAGAGGACAGTTATTGAATCCCCATTTTACAGATGAGGGAACTAGGGCACAGAAAAGGTAAGTGATTTGCTCAAGGTCAGGCAAGTGGTGGAGCCAGGATTAGAGCGCAGACACCCTGCCTCTCAGTCCTGTGTTTTACACTAGACCATGCTGCTTTTTGAGTCATTTTCAAAAACTACTGTAAAATCAGGTATCACAAGGAAATTGAAGTGGAGAACTGAAGCAATTATCCAGATCATTCAGACTTAAAAGAATACTCTTGTCTCCATTTCCTGGTTATTTCAGGCAAAAATGTTATTTGGCCCTGAATGATTGCGCCAATTCTCCACTTGGTTAGTTAGATCAGCCCTAAGATAATTTAGTTTCCTGGAAGAGGACATGCACTATCATAGTCCTCTTTTAAACCCTTGAGGGAGTAAATGAAACTACCAAAGTTAGCACTCTAAGTTGCCAGTGGGCAGGGGTTGTGTTTTTTTACTCAAATTTTGTGCAGCATCCAGCACAGTGCCTCGAGGAGAGCTTGGCCTAGTCCAGGCTTGAGCCAGGATGGGGCCTCCCCAGACTTTGTGGCTGCAGCTCCAGCTTTTATCTGGTTAGAGCATGGGCCTCAAAGTCAGAAGGTCCTGGGTTCTAACCCCAACTCCACCATAAGTCTGCTGTGTGACCTGAGGCAAGTCACTTAACTTCTCTAGGCCTCGGTTACCTTATCTGTAAAATGGGGATTGAGAGTGTGAGTCTCATGTGGGACAGGGACTGTGTCCATCCTGATTAACTTGTATCTACCCCTGCACTTAGAACAGTGCTTGGCACATAGTAAGTGCTTAACAAGTTCCAAAATTATAATTATTATTGTCAGGCCCACTTTCATTGAAGAGGGATTTATCCTGACAACATAAGACTGTAAGATAGTTGTGGGCAGGGAATGTGTCCATTATATTGTTCTCTCCCAAGTGCTCAGTACAGTATTCTGCACACAGTGCTGTGCCATGCCTACAGCACACAAGGCTATGTCTTTCCACGTGGGCTTGTGAAAAGAGCATGTGCTCGGAAGTCAGAGGATGGGAGGACCTGAGTTCTAATCTTAGCTCCACCACTTGTCCGCTGTGCAGCCTTGAACGAGTCACTTAACTTCATGTGCCTCAGTTTCCTTACCAGTAAAAATCAGTGTTCATTACCTGTTCTCCCTCCCAGTTGGACTGTGAGACTATGTGGGTCAGGGACTGTGTCCAATCTTATTATATCTACCCCAACACTTAGTACAGTGCTTGGCATATAGTAAGTGCTTAACAGATACCACAGTTATTATTATCGGTATTATTTCTGGTAGAAAGCTATATATCTCCAAGGGCATAGTGGAGTAGTAGGCATAGTAGCTCCACTCCTTAACTTAGGCCTATTTTATTTGATATCTGTTGATTTTTTTCCTGGACTGAGGTAGTCTGCCACTCGGGTGAAGGGTAAGGTGTTCATTTGCACACTGGACAGTCTGATTTTCAGCAAGCCTGTCTCCTCTCTAGTCCCAATATGGTTATATGTAAAGTTTTAAAAATGGTACCATGGAGCCTCCTTCCACTGTAGCTCCTGTTGCCAAGTTCCATAACTGACAAGCCGCCAGAGTTCATAAAATGTGACAGAGGCAGGCAGAGGCTCTGGAGAAAATCGGTAGGTCAAATATCTCCCAGGAAGGATGCTCTAAAATCAGGTGGAATCAGATGGACTTCTGCAACAAAGAGTGCGTCTATTATGCAGCCTGCCTGGCAAAGGCTAGCAGTGGCCCCCTCGGGGTGGCACTGTCAGGCCTAGGTCATCTTGATGGGGGATGAGCGGGATATTCACTGGGGCATCACTGGCAGGGGATATCTATGGGGCTAAGAGAGCAGGCCGGAGTGGCCTCCCCGGCTATTTGTTCCCAGGTGGAGAACCTCCTGCAAGTTTCCGCTGCCTCCTTTTCCTCTCTCCCTCTCCCCCCAGTTTCCACCAAATGTTGGGGCAGGGAATGGAGTCCCATCTGCCCCATCTCGCCTTCCTATTGGTAGTATTCTGAAGTAAGCAGGGCCCTGAGAATTCAAAGCCCAAACCATGTCAGCCATTGCTCCCCATCTCGGGGCTGACACTGGGATCTCCCACAGACAAGGAACCTCGGACCATGACACTAAGGGCCTGGACAGCTGGGTCCCCGTCCAGCTGAGCTTGGAGTCCAACCATCTGACCTTCCTCTTCCTGCTGGGAGGTAGAGACTGAGGCCCTCCTCCATTCCTCATCCCATCCCCACAGTTCATGAAAGGTTCTACAGTACAGTCAGCTTTGTGGATGAGGGTGCTGATAATCACACACACACACACACACACACACACACACACACACACACACACACACACAAAACCACTAGCCATCAACTCCTCCAGTTTAACCCATTTTCTTTTAAGTCATTCAGTTATCATGCTAAAGGGGCCAGGAGAATCTGCTCTGCATGGCCAATGAGCCAATCTGATTGGCTCATCAAGGACAAATAATTGCTTTTGCTAAATTCAGCTGCAGCCAATCAGGAAGCAATCAAGCACACAAGAGGCCTGATTGGCTAATATTGCCTCAGAGTTTAGTATTGTTGACATTTCAGTGTGTGTGTGCGTGCGTGCGCGCACACACACATTCTCAAAAAATATCTGGGTTTGTTCACCTGGATATTTGGCCTATCTTGAATAAGAATTTTTATTTTGTTTCTTTGGGAAGATGCTAGCTGAGGGAGAGGGACCACAAGATTTATTTACAGGATAAGGCTAAGAAGTTACGAAAGATTCAAGGAGGTGGGTAAGACACTGAAAACTGACTGGGCAAAGTGGAAAGTGGCAAAAAGGCAGCCCTCATAATGCACTGGAGAGAAGGAGGTAATGTTACACTTCCTGTCAGAAAGAACAGGAGTGGAGAGCAAAAGATTGGACTTGGGAAGGATGGGTTAGATTGAATTTTCTAAATTAGTAATGCTTGGGTCAAGTACAAGAGTTTAAAATAATTTGGCTCCTGTAGATTTGTTCTAAGGGGAGTAGAAAGACGATATGAGAACACATCTTTGGCTGTCAAAGGAAGAGGACCTGGTTCTTTTATTATTCCCGTGATTAAAGTCCTGCCTAGCATAAGTTACACAAGGGGAGAATATGTGTGTGTCTGTGTTCCTCTGAACAAATACAAGGAACTTTTAAAGTGGCGATATAGGGTGGTTCAGAAAAAGAAGTGATGGTGTGGCACACTACTACATATCAGCTCACTGCAAGGCAGACTCTGTTCTCACCTCACCTGTCCCCACAGACACTTTAAGGTAGTAAAATAAATGACATGGACTTAAGAAAATGCCCCGCCCAAACTGTGACTCAGCCAGAGTGAGTGGCTTTTTGCAAAATTGCCCATCTCTCTGCATATTAAAAAAAAAAACTGATCCAGAAATACTCTCTAACTTTGGTTTTTCTGACTAATCTTCAGGTTTTCCTTTGGCCAATCTCAGGCTCTTTCATTTGCTCTTTTTCTTCCTACCATCCTCTAAATGTCAGGGTTTGTCAAATATCTGTTCTAGGTGTGTTTCTCTTTTCAGTTTACACTCATGCCCTTGGGGAGCTCATCCACTTCCTTGACTTCAACTATCACCTCTCTGTGGATGACTCCCAAATCTACTTCTCTGGTCCTGACCCCTCTCCTTCTCATCTCCTATCTCTACAAAGATGACCCAGTGACACCTCAGGTTCAACATGACCAAATATGAACTAATATTTTCTTTCCCAAATCCTCTCCTCCACTTAACTTCCCCATCACAGTCAACACCATCACCATCCTCTTCATCTCTCAAGCCTATAACCTTGGCATTATCCTTGACATCCCTCTCTTTCAACCTCCATATTCAGTCTGTCGCCAAATCCCATCAGTTCTTCCTCCACAACATTTCCCAAACTTGCCCCTTCCCCATCCAAATGGCCACTATACTGGTCCAAGAACTTGTCATATCCTGGCTTGACTATTTTATCAGCCTCCTTACTGATCTCCCCACCCTTCATTTTACCCTTCTCGAGTCCACACTTCACTCGACTACCCTGATCATTTTTTTTTTTAAACATCACTCTGCACACATCTCCCCCCTCCTCAAAAACCTCCAAAGGTTGCCCATTTCTCTCCACATCAAGCATAAACTCCTAACCATTGCCCCCATCCCCCCGCCACCTCCCTTATTTATCCACTTGTCTCCCTGGATACCCCACACATCATCATTTCTCTCACAGTCATCATTTCTCTCAAGATAACTTACTCACTGTGCTTCATTCCTGTCTCTCTTGCTTCCAACCTCTTCCTCACACCCTCAACCACTGCCTGGAACTCCCTCCACTTCATATCTGACAGGCCAGAGCTCTCTTTATCCTCCCTCTAGACTGTAAGCTCATTGTGGGCAGGGACTATGTCTGCTTATTATTATACTGTACACTACAAAGTGCTTAGTACAGGGCTCTGCACCCAAGAAACACTCAATAAATACAATGGCTTGAATGAGTGAATGAATTCAAAGCCTTTGTGAAATCACATCTCTTCCAGGAGCCTTTCCCTGATTCATTCCTCGTCTTCTGACCCTTTTTCTCCCCACCTGCTACTTCATTCCTTTCGTGCCACCCAACTCCCTATAGCACTTTCATACATATCCTTGTATTGTACTACTACCTCCTATTTGTAATTTATTTGTCTGGCTTCCCTACTAGACTGTCTGCTCCTTGAGGGAGGGGATGATGTCAATTTACTTAGTCTACTGTCCTGGCCCAAGCACTTAGTACAGTGCTCTGCTCATGACAGGCAGTCAGTAAAATGATGTAATATAAACATAAAAATAAATGATTGAAAAAAGAGTGGGGACACCCACAGAGGCAAGAAGAGTACAGATTTAAATTGTAAATGCAAATTAAATCTACTTAGGAGGGGCCTCTCTGAAACATTTTAATCAGATCCTCTTTCAAAGTTAGCTGGTGGATAGTGTGCTTCTTTTCTACAACCACTTCACAGTGAATCATAACATCTCCCCTCAAGGAAACGTATCCCCTCCCCCACCTCAATCAGGTCAGGGGAATGCAATTCTTCAATCTCTAGCTGTGCAAATACTAATACTGCAGAAGCTAATTTTACAGAGTTCCACTCTGAGGACTCATCTTTGTCCCAGAATTCCTCAGCTTGGGAGATTAGCTGTGTAGAGATTGGAAAAAATAAGTTATTTTAAAATTCAGCATAAAACTCGCTCCAACCCAGTGAGCTAAAAAAAATTGATTGGAAAAGAGTCTCACTGCAACAGAAAGGTGTTTTGTGGGGCAAGGAGGCGAGGGGTAGAGAGATGGAGGGAAGAAAGGGTCCAAATAAACTGAGCAGTAATTGAAAGTCCAGAAGGAGCATAAATCCACACCCCTATAAATCCCAGTTCTTGTTCTCTTTCAAATCCTGCCTGTCACCCTCCCACCCATTCTAAATTTTCACCTCCAATTTATGACCTGGGGTTATCTTAAACCTACACATCATTAACCTGACTATCCTCTCAGGAGGAGCTTGAGAAAAGGTGTTGGCACCTTATTCCCAATTCTCCACCTGCACTACTTCCCCCCATGATAAGTGTTTTGGGACCCCCAATCCTGAGGCAGCTCTTGCCACATTCAAGTGCGGTTGGAAGAGCCTGCTTTTCCCCCAGTCACTCCCCCTCTTTCTGTAAAAATATGTAAAAAGTGCTTACTATGAGCCAAGCACTGTACTAAACATTGGAGTAGATACCAGATAATTGGGTTGGATACAGTCCCTGTTCCACATGGTAGGAGGGAGAAGCAGTATGGCCTAGTGGATAGGGCACGGGCCTGGGAGTCAGAACGACCTGGGTTCCAGTCTGGGCTCCACCTTTTGTCTGCTGGGTGACCTTGGGCAAATCACTTCACTTCCCTGTGCCTCAATTACCTCATTTGCAAAATGGGGATTAAAACTGTGAGTCCCATGTGGGAGAGGGACTGTCCAACCTGATTCCTTGTATCTACCCCAGTGCTGGCACATAAGAAGGGCTTAAAATACCATAAGAAAAAAAAAATCCACATTCTAGAGATTAGTAAACTGAGGCCCAGAAAAGTTAAGCGACTTGCCCAAGGTCACACAGCAGATAAGTGCCAGTTCTGGGATTAGAACCCAGCTTCTCTGACTCCCAGGCCTGTGCTCCTTCCACTAGGCCGTGCTGATACTTCTGCGGCATAATTCCCTCCCTCCTCTCCTTGCAGCTCTGGTCTGTTGCAGGAGACAGAGAGTAGGAGGCGTGCAGGAGTGGAAACCTCCAGCTTGGCAGGGAGGAAAGTGGGGTCAAAGAATCATCCCCTCAGCTGCCCTGTTATCCCCTTCCACTGCTTCACGAACCCTTGGCTGGGAAGGAGCCCAACCACCTCACAATAGCACTTCCCTGGGACTGACCATGTTCATAGCCTCTTTACCACGTAATAGGAGCGATGCCCAAGGCATACAAGGGAAAAATCTGTCTCTACCAGGCTGGGAGCATGGTGATAGAGGCTCAGGGGTTTCCTAGGGGGAAGGGATGGAGCCAGTGTGGGGATAGGGAGGCTCTTCACCTTGTGCAAATCAATGAGCAGCATGGCCTAGTGGAAAGAGCACGGGCCTAGGAGTCAGAGGACCTAGGTTGTAATCTGTCAGTTGCCTGCTGTGTGACCTTGGGCAAGTTACTTCACTTCTCTGGTCCTCAATTTCCTCATCTGTAGAACAGGGAATCAATTCCTGTTCTCCCTCCTACTTAGACCATGAGCCCCCATTTCGGACAGGGACTGTATCTAACCTGATTCACCTATATCTACTTCAGTGCTTAGGAAAATGCTTGACACACAGCAAGCACATAACAAATACCATAATAATAACAAAGAAGTTGGGGAGATGGCTCCAACGGTGTCTTGCAGTGGGGTACTAGTAACGTCACACATCACCTGGAGGACCCCACAAAATGCATTAACCCCAGGCCCATGGAGAGAAGGGACTGTTAACGCAGCCATGTCATGAGAAGCTTCTTTTTCGTACCTCTAAGACAGAGGGTCCCTCGGAGGGCTCTCTTCCTCTTTCCAAAATTATTAAATCTAGTTTCCAATCAACTCTGGTGGTGTTGAAGTCAGCTAGGACTACAGAATTAGGGCCAGGTAGAAAAGGAGTTAGTTGCGGGGGTGGGGTGAAGGGCAAACACACTCTCTCTCACACACACACAAACACACACACAATCCGCCTCCATTCAATGAGCAGGAGGCAACCGAGGAACATCTTCTAGCAGGAGTTCATGACGCTTGTTTATCTTCATTTTGCCTGTAACAGATGAACAGCATAATAGCTCTGACTTTCTAGATGCCAAGAGCTCAGAAACATCCTAATGAAAAATAAATGTATTTACAGGGAGACGTCAAAACCACCACGACGCATCAAAGTAATGTGCCTGCTTTGGGGACGAGGGTTTTTATTTTATCCCCCTCCACGGCCTGTGAGTCGTTCCTCCAGCATGGAGAGATAAATATTTTAAATAGGAACACTTGCCGATGCACAGTTATGCAAGACAAGGAATAATTAGAAAATAAATTACTTTAAAAAAAATACAGCATTACAAATGTTGCAAGAATTAGATTACCGACAAACATCAAGCCCAGGAGTGCTTTCGTCACAGCAAGGCTACTGAACAATTTAAAACTTTAGAGAGAAAAAAGAAAATGTCAACCCAACAATAACAAAAGAAAAAAAAATTGAATCCACCAGAGAACCCAAATAAATGTGGTTTCCAGAAAAATGCTGAAGATCTGCCTGGTAACTTCCATAAATCTAAGAGATGGAAGATTTTCTCAAGCTTCTCACTCAGTATCTTGGTCTAAAAATAGCTTAATCTCCTTGAAAGCGAAGGGAGCAATCAACAAAACAGAAACACCCACCCCAACACGTTCACCCGCACATTGAGATGTCACGGTTGCCCAACTATTCATTCCCCGAATATGCCTTGGTGCCTCCACAAACCCCACATCACGTCACACATATTGAAGAATTGCTACGGGCTCCATACTTGGAGCAAGATGTCCTGGATGGGCTTAAGGCACAGGAATGAAGATGATGTAAGATTTCCCCCTAAACTCCCCCTCTAGACTGTGAGCTCGTTGTGGGCAGAGAATGTGTCAGTTTATTGTTGTAGCGTACTCTCGCAAGCGCTTAGGACAGTGCTTTGCACACAGTAAATGCTCAATAAATACAAGTGAATTAATTTCCCTTCATTGGGGCCCCCTTGCTGTATCATTCTGGAGTAAGTACCTGGAATCCCACACACCTGATATTCAGTGTTTTGCTCACTTATCTCAAGCCCTCCTAATCTGTTCAAAGGCATCAGTGAACATCTAATAATCCTGGACCCACCTCTCAAACTTGCTAAGCCACACTCACCAATGCATATATCCCCACCATGACTGGCACCAATGAGAAGGAAAAATTCTGGAAGGATGCAGGACAGATTAATCACAACAGTACTTATATCTGACATGTGGATTCCCAGAAGAGATTTTCATAAACGTGTGCGCAGTGATGCCAAACTGTGAAGAAAAATAATTGGACAATATCGGATTGGTGAACAAACTGCAATGGCTGACTCCTGCTCTTGTTTGTGTTTAACATCCGCTTGAAATAACCACATTTTTCACCTACCAAGAGAAACACATCTTGGAGGCACCCGAGATCTGAGGAGTGGCACTCAAGTGATTATAGCATTACCCAATAGCCAGACCAGAAGGATTGATCATCACTTGAAACATATGCTTTAATTGTTAGTGAAAGTAACAAATGCATTGCAAAGTTGTATCCAAACTACTCAAATGGCTACATGCCAAACTCCTGGAGAATTTAAGTAGATTGCAAGCAACTTCATGAAAATATTAATGAAGTTGTACTAGGAAAGAACCCCATTGCCTCTGCCAATGTGACCAATGATTGGGTATTTCCATTTGCTCACCACCAGGGTGAAAGCAATACAGATAGCAACATGGCTCTGCTGGGCAGGTCATGGGAGAAGAATGGATGACAGTAGGAATCCTAACCAACTGCTGCAATTGGATCGAAAGGGGACACAGGTAAGACAGGAGGCTAGAATAAACGTTTTAAAGAAATGATAAAGAACAGCTTCAAATAATATGAAATAACAGTGCAACTGACGACCCTGGGGATTAATAATTGGGAATGAGACTGTTCTCTTCAAGACTTTACAAAAACTGGGACCAAGATGCAGGCTCTCCCCAAGATATGTGTCTTCCAGGATGATCTTGCGGTTCTAGGTGTTGGTTTTCTGTTACCCTACTGTGTTCTCCAAGGGGCTCCTGCCTTAAGTGAGAAAGCAGTGTGGCCTAGTGGAAAGAGCACAAGCCCGGAAGACAGAAGACCTAAGTTCTAATCCTGATTCTGCCAATTGTCTTCTGGGTGATCTTGGTCAAGTCACTTTACTTCTCTGGGTCTCGGTTTCCTCAACTATAAAATGGGGATTCAATACCCATTTGAAACCTGTTGCCCCTCCTAATAATAATCCTGGTATTTGTTAAGCACTTACTATGTGCCAGGCATTGTACTAAGACTGTGTGCCCCATGTGGGGCAGGAATGGTGTCCATCCTGTTACTATTATCTACCCCGGCACGTAGAATAGAGCTTGACACATATTAAACACTTAATTGTAATAATGATGATGATGATGATAAATTCTCGCACTGATTTCTATCCTAGAGGTCTAGCAGTCTTCTGAGTGCCCTCCCCAAGGTTTCTGCCTTTACCTAGATGACTTTACTTTCTAAGTGTTAGTTCTGTGTTACCATTCTAAGTGTTGATTCTAAGAGCTTGCCCTGAAAGAGGCAAAACCATTGGCTTAGCAAGAATTGGTCCCTGAGTGCAAACAATGCAGAAGAGTGTGCCTATATCACAAGGTCCCTTCAGCCACACTTCTATACAGATTAGGATCCTACCATCACTGGGTGTGTATGTACACACACACACACACAAAAACAACAAACACACATTTGTTGTGGGCAGGGAATGTGTCTGTTTATTGTTATATTGTACTTGCCCAAGCACTTAGTACAGTGCTCTGCACACAGTAAGTGCTCAATAAATACTGTTCTCTCTCTCTCCTCTCTCATATATATATATTCTACCAGGCAGTCTTTATAAATGTGGGTTTGACCAGAAGAAAATACCAGGACTGGTTTGATGAGAATGACTCCAACACACAGGAAACAAAAAATAAAAAAACACTGCATCATCATCGTCTTGTGACTCCAGGAGGCCTACATCAGGGTTGTGTGAAGCCTACATCCCAAAATACAGAAAAAGCTCAGAGGCATGTGTCACATGTAGTGATACGCCAAGCTTGGTGATATATAAGGCACTGTGAACCAAAACCCAATCAAGGACTTTTTCGCATCCTCGAAGAGCGTCTTCAAACTACCACACACCACCTATGCGCTACTGAAGTAGAGATGTCTCAAATCTCAGAACAAAGAAGAAAACTTCAAAAGTTGGCCACAACCCTTCAGGGATCTCCATAACAATATGCCTTCCAACCCTGAGGATGACACTCTGTAAAAAATAGTTTGCTGCCAGCATGCGAAAACATGGCTTGTGCTCCAACACTCAAACTCACCCCTGCTGTTAAAGCCCTAAAGAATGGCAAAGCCCCTGGATCTGATTCATTCATTCAATCGTATTTATTGAGCACTTACTGTGTGCAGAGCACTGTACTAAGCGCCCGGAAAGTACAATTCAGCAAGAGAGAGAGACAATCTCCACCCAAAACGGGCTCACAGTGGTATACCAAAGATCCCCAAGTAAGGAGGGGGTGGACTGCTTACTCACCCTCACAGGCTCTTCCTTAACATATGGATACTGAGGAAATGCCAAAGGATTTCAAAGATAGCACCAATATCACGACCTTCAAGAACAAAGGAAAGAGAACTGACAGCAAAAACTATGGTGGAATCTCACTGCTTGCTATCGCTGACACGAGTCCATGGCCCAACCTCTGAAGAACATTACTATGTGCCCCAAGAAGTTCCATGTGACTTCCGATGTCAGCAGACCACAGCAAGGCACAGTAGACATGACTTTCGCTGTCCTTTAGATTCAGGAGAAATAAAGGGAATGAAAACAAGACTTTTATAAGGTGTTGGTAGGCCTTATTAATCAATCATGAAAATATTTCACACCCTCACACTTGGATCTGTGGCCTTTATTCACCCCACCCTCCCTCCCATCTCCCTCTCTAGAGCATAAGCTCCTTGTGGGCAAGGAACGTGTCTACCAACTTTGTTATATTGTACCCTCCCAAGTGCTTAGGACAGTTCTCTGCCCAGAGTAAGTGCTCAGTAAATATGATTGATTGATCAAAATAATAATAATAGTGGTATTTGTTAAGTGCCTACTATGCGCAAAGCACTATACTAAGCGCCAGGGTGGATACAAGCAAATCTGGTTGGACACAGTCCCTGCCCCACATGGGGCTCACAGTCTCAATCCCCATTTTACAGATGAGGGAACTGAGGCACAGAGAAGGTAAGTGATTTGCCCAAGGTCACATAGCAGACAAGTGCCGGAACTGAGATCAGAACCCATGACCTCTGACTCCCGTGCTCTTGCCATGCTTCTAAATGCTAGTGACTCATCTGGAAGCACTCAAACGAGATGTCGTGAAGCAGAGATTCTGGCGAAGATCTAACACCAAGAGGAATAACAAGCATCACGCAATAGTGCAGCAAGTAAAAGTGGTAGATGCATTTATTGAACATCCACTTTGTGGAGTGCACTGCACCTGAAGCTTGTGAAATACAGAATAATGAAGTGGCA
The DNA here is from genome assembly GCF_004115215.2 of Ornithorhynchus anatinus. Lineage (NCBI taxonomy): Eukaryota > Metazoa > Chordata > Mammalia > Monotremata > Ornithorhynchidae > Ornithorhynchus > Ornithorhynchus anatinus. The sequence goes on from NC_041750.1 coordinate 17,535,129, forward strand.
CATTCCCAATAATGAAGTGGCACATTCCCTGTCCACGAGAGCTTACGCTCTAAAGTGGGGAGTCTCACATACAAATATTTACAACTGAAGTGGACAAAATAAATACTTGATCAGATTTGTATACATCCATGCTAAGGAGTGTGTAAAGCTAACAGAGCACCAATGCTGGCCAAAGGGATGCTATGGATCAGGATTCTGGGAAATTTATTTGGGAAAGGTTGATGGAGGGGGTGGGATTTCAAGAGGGCTTTGAATGTAGGGTTAGCTGTGGTCTGTCTGACATGGGAAGGGAGGGAGTTTCCAGCCAGGGGAAGCGTATGAGTGAAGGGATGGAGACCGGAGAGTGGAGAGCGAAATTCAGCTAGAAAGTTAGCTTGGGAAGAGTGAAGTGAGCGGGTTGGGGCATAGAGGGTGAAAAAAGCAGATGTTTATGGTGAGGATAAACAGTGGAGCACCTTGAAGCCGATTGTGTGGAATTTTTGAGGTGGGGGGTGGGGTGGGAGGTCAAATGAATACTTTGGGGGAGGAGATAGTGTGAGCAGTGTTTCAGGAAATTGATCCATGCAGCAGCATATTGACTAGATTGGTGGGGGTACAGAAGCAGCCTGGTGTAGTGGATAGAGCACGGGCCTGGGAGTTGCAAGGTCATAGTAATCTTAGCTCCATCACTTGGCTGTGTGACCTTGGACAAGTCATTTCACTTCTCTGTGCCTCAGTTACCTCATCTGTAAAATGGGGATTGAAATTGTGAGCGCTACATGGGACAGGGACTGTAACCAACCCAACCTGATTTGTGTCCAACCTGACTTGCTTGTATCCACCCCAGCACTAAGTGCAGTGTTTGGCACATAGTAAGTCCTTAGAAAATACCATAATTTCATTAATTATTAGAGGCTGGGAAACCAGAGAGGAGACTAATGTGGTAGTCTAGCTGAGGCAGGAACCGAGCTTCTCCCAGAGTGGTAAGGATGGCGAGAGAAGGGTGGATACAGATGCTGTGCAAGAAGAACCAAGAGGATTTGGCAGAAGATTGAATATGAGAGTTGGATCATAGTGAAACATCATCTCTCTCTCTCTCCCTATATATATATTTATACGTACATATACACAGACATACATACATGTAATCTTTTTTATGATATTTGTTAAGCACTTAATATGTATCGAGTATCACTCATTCAATTGTATTTATTGAGCACTTTCTATGTTTAGAGCACTGTACTAAGCATTTGGAAGAATACAATACAACAATAAACAGACACATTCCCAGCCCACAATGAGCTTACAGTCTAGAGGAGGAGCTTTGTTCTAAGCACTGGGGTAGATAAAAATTAATCAGGTTGGGCACAGTCCCTGTCTCACATGGGGCTCACAGTCAAGTAGGAGGGAGAATGGGTATGGAATCCCTATTTTGCAGTTAAGGAAACTGAGGCACAGAGAATAATAATAATTGTGGTATTTGTTAAGTGCTTGCTATGTGCCAGGCACTCTACTAAGTGCTGGGGTGGATACAAGCAAATTAGGTTGGACACAGCCACTGTCCCATGGTGGGGCTCACCGTATTAATCCCCACTTTACAGGTGAGGTAACTGAGACCCAGAGAAGTGAAGTGACTTGACCAAAGTCACAAGCAGACAAGTGGTGGAAACGGGATTAGAACTCAGGTCCTGCTCACTCCCAGTCCCAAGCTCTAGCCACTAGACCGTGCTGCTTAAGTGACTTGCCAAAGGTCACACAGCAGGCAAGTGGCAGAACTGGGATTAGAACCCAGGTCCTCTGACTCCTAGGCCCGAGCTTTATCCATCAGGCCACCCTGCTTTCCAATAATTATTTTTTCACACCATCTCTGGGAGACAGGTAAATAAAATTGTTTCCAGTAAATATATGGAAAATTATGGTAAAAAGAATTTCTCTCACTCTGGAGGAATCTTTTAAAGTCAGGGTTGAAAGCAGCATTATCCATCACAAGTCTTGAGTCACCTACCTGTGCTGAATTCCTCCACGTTTGACCAGTCATTAAATCATAGAATCAAAGAGCTGGAAGGGGACCTTGAAAAGTCATCTAATTCACTTCCCTATCTTCAGTCAGAAGAGAATATATCCTGCTTGGTGCCCCCGTGAGAGAAATTTCCCATGAGAGAAATGATGTACAGACAACATGAATCTGGGAGTCCTTTCCAAAGGGACTAGATATTGCCTTGTTCCTCTAGGGCTCCTTTCCCAGCTTTCCCAGTAGTGAATCAATCAATCAGTTGGATTTATTGAGCACTGACTGTATGCAGAACACTGTATTAAGTGGTTGGGAGAGTACAATAACAATATAATAGAGTTGGTAGACACACTGGCAAAGACACACACTTGTCTAACCTTAAAATACATTTTTAAAGTCTCTGAGTAGAGTTCAGTCAATCGGTACTACTCACTGAGTGTTTATTCCATGCAGAGTACTGTACTGAGCACTTGGGAGAGTACAATAAAATTAGTGCCCTCAAAAATTTTACACTCTAGCTGGGAGAGGGACTGTAAAATATATTATAGTAGGGTGGTAGGAGGAAGTAACAGAGTTTAAAGTTACACCCATAAGTGCCATTCAGATAGTTTCCTGATCGCGCCTACACAAGACGAAACCAAATGGACAGTCCGGCCGCCTGCATTAAATAAATTCTCCAAAGTGAATTTTTTAGTCTAAATTATCCAGGTTGGCTTCCTACATTAATCAAGTTAACTGGATAATTGCTGAACATCCGCTTCCCTTTCTGCTGTTTAAGTAAATCCAAGATCACAGTGAAAATACACCCACAATTAACAATTTGCAGGAGCCACCTGTCACCAGATTACAAAATTACACAATCAGCTCAAAAATGCCTAGTGAACGGCATTGAAACCGTGAGCATATGCTATGGCAACACCCCAGTTGAGCCTAAAGAGAGAGACTGGGCTGAGCATCAGATCCTGAATATATCTATTTTTTAAATCAAATCATAAAAACTGTGTAACCTTGGGAAAATCACTCAACTTCTCTGTGCCTCAGTTATCTCATCTGTAAAATGGGGATTAAGACCGTAAACCCTATCCACATAGGGACACAGGGACTGTGTCCAACCTGATTATTTTGTATCTACCCCAGTGCTTAGTACAGTGCCCGGCATTTAGTAAGCGCTTAAGCAGCATAAAAATTAAGAAGAAACATTCAGAACTATTTCTTTGAGTGGATTAAAAAAGAAAAAAAAATCAGACTAACCCTTTCTCCCATTTTTCCATCTATATTAACAGGACATTTGAATATTTTTCAGATCCATCCCTCCTCTCCACCCAAACTATCACTAGTTCTGGTCATATTCCAGTTATGGGTATCATTCATTCATTCATTCATTCATTCAATAGTATTTATTGAGCGCTTACTATGAGCAGAGCACTGTACTAAGCGCTTGGAATGAACAAGTCGGCAACAGATAGAGACAGTCCCTGCCATTTGACGGGCTTATCAGCTACCCAGGGCCCTGCTGTATAGATCATCTTCCTGAAACATCACTCAGCCACATCTCTCCGCTCCTCAAAACCCTCCACGGGCTTCCCATACCCTCAGCATCAAGCAAATCCTCACAATCAGCTTCAAGGCTCTCCACCCACTCACTCACCCACCTTACTTATGGGCTCTCTTCACCCTCAACACCACAACCCACTCTCTTCAATCATGAAGCTAGCCTTCCTTAACCTAACCTTCTTAAAATGAACCTGCATTCCTAGATCTAATAATAATAATAATAATGTTGGTATTTGTTAAGCACTTACCATGTGCCGAGCACTGTTCTAAGCACTGGGGTAGACACAAGGGAATCAGGTTGTCCCACGTGGGGCTCACAGTCTTAATCCCCATTTTACAGATGAGGTAACTGAGGCACAGAGAAGTTAAGTGACTTTCCCACGGTCACACAGCTGACAAGCGGCAGAGCTGGGAATCGAACCCATGACCTCTGACTCCCAAGCCCGTGCTCTTTCCACTGAGCCACACTGCTTGGTAGAGAAACCAAAGTAGGACCTGACTTACAGGAAGCGAATGTCTTCTTTTCAAACTCAAATCGTCTCTTTTCAGGCCTCGAAGAATTTAGGTAGAGAAATGAAATAATAGGAGATTATTTGCATGAAGCAAATATCACCTCTTCTGCCTTAAATATTTAATGAGAGAAATGAAAGCAGGAGTTGATTTTCTTGACACAAATTTCTCCTTTTAAGCCATAAATTTTTGCATTTGAGGCCTTGAAGACCTGAGGTAGAGAAATAAAAGTAGGAGATTGTTTGCATGAAGCAAATTTCTCCTTTTGAGGCCTCAGGTATTCTTTTTCCATGCTTAACCTTCTAAGTGAACCTTCTAAGTGAGCCTCTCCCCTGACTCTCCCACCTATACCCCCTCGGTCACGCTCTTCCCCTAGCTTGAAACTCCCTCGCTCCCTTTCCATAGTCAAAGCCTTCCTGAGGGCCCCTTCCTCCAATATGCCTTCCCTGATTAATTCCCAGCACCTCATCAAATAAACCCATCAGCTATCTCTAGCACTTATGTACTTATACCCATCTTCAGTACTTATGAATATGCATTTATTCAATTATTTACCTTGATTAGTCAATCAGCTTCCTCACTCCTCTCCTACTACAGATCAGCTTGCAGGCTTTGCTCCTCCCAAGCCAGCCTATTCACTGTGCCTTGCTCTCATCTCTCTCACCAACAACCTCTTGTTCATGCCTCTGTCCCTCCCCCTTCACCTCCAGCAGCTCACTACCCCCCGATCTCCAAGACCCTTTTGAAATCACTTTTCCTCCAGGAGGCCTTCCCTGATTAATTTCCCATCCCATCTACTCCCCCCTTTCTCACCACGCCACCAACTCCAGCACTTCCAAGTCACCTAATGACTTGGGTACTTATCCCTCTCCCCAACCTGCAGCACTATGTATAGATCTTTAAACTCTGTTACTTCCACCTACCTGTAATTTATTTTAGTGCCTAAAATAGTGTCTCCACCACTAGATAAGATCTCTGAGGGCAAGAATCATGTCTCCTAACTCTCTTGCACTCTCCTAAGCACTTAGTACAGACCTCTACTCAGAGAAAGAACTCAATAAACACTAAGTGATTGATTGTATTCATATCTTTCTCCTCTATTTCAGTATAAGCTCCTTGTTGACAGGGAATGTGTCATTCATTTGTTTTGAACTTTCCTAGGGCTTAGCACAGGGCATAGCTCCAGCTGGATGCTTAATAAGTTACTACTAGTACAATAATTTAAAGTATAGGTCCAGGGGGTTAAAAAAAATATTACAAAATTTTGATTCCCTGAAACTGTGACCTGCAACAGAAGTGAGGCTTTCATGCTAGTTAGGCCCTTCCTCTGCTCTGAACAATATATCCATACCTAAAAAACACAGCCATTATAATAGTTGGCTGACCCACAAAGCAGTATCAGGAGGTACACTGATACTGACTGATTGAAATAGAGCTTGAATTATTGTCGAATTTCCCCTGAAGGAAAACACGTGTTGTAGTTTTAACCCAAGTCTGAGTCCATTTGCGTGGGCACAACCATGTCTTCTGCAACCGTGTCGCACGGTATACAGACAGAAGCAGGCTGTCAGGTGAACATTCCTTTATTATGCTGTTGTGTTCTAACCCAAGCATACGGTGAAAACACTTGATTGGGCCGAATTGAGTGCTCCTAAGAAGGAAAGTCTGAGGCACAGATTGTCATGTGTTTTCAGCTTGGACAGGTGATAACTGGGACCAAAGGCTGGACTAGTTCCAGGATTCCTAATAGATCTCTCTAGGACCTCCTCCAACGCATCAAAATGAAGAAGAGGATTCTGGAACTACAGTGCTTGGGAGAACATGCTAGAGTTAGTAGACATGATCCCTGCCCTCAAGGAGCTTACACTCTAGTAAGGGGTGACAGGAAAAAGAAATAAATTACAGGTAGGGGTAAGCACCAGAGTTTAAATAACTGTACAGATGTACTACCATGGGGGCAGGGTGGAAAGAGGGGTGACTAGCCTAGTGCTGAAGTGGCAGTAAGGTGGGAAATAAAATTATGGTGTTTAAATACTTACTATATTCCTTTCCTCTCCATCCAATCTGCTACTATGTTGATCCTAGCACTTTTTTTAAAAAACAGTATTTGTTAAGTAAGTGCCAGGAACTGTCCTAAGCACTGGGGTAGATACAAGGTAATCAGGTCGATCACAATCTGTGTCCAACATGAGGCTCACAGTCTCAATCCCAATTTTATAGGTGAGGCACAGAGAAGTGAAGCGACTTGCCCAAAGTCACACAGCAGACAAGTGGCAGAGCTGGGACACCCATTATTAGGGAGTGAGAGGCAGAAGAAAACCCAGTAAGAGACAGAGGAGAACCAAGATTGCATATAGAATATACTTATTAGAAACAGCGTGACCTAACGGAAAGAGCAGGGGCCTGGGAGTCAGAGGACCTGGGTTCTAATCCCAGCTCTGTCCCTTGTCTCCTGGGTGACCTTCAGCAAGTCACCAACCTTCTCTGCATCTAGGTTTCCTCATCTGTAAAATGAGGATTAAATCCTACTCCCTCCTATCCAGCAGGCAGGGAGCCCCATGTGGGACAGGGACTGGGTCCAACCTGATAACCTTGCATCTTCTCCAGTGCCTTAGGACAGTGCTTGGCACATAATAAGTGCCTAAATAAATTATAATCATATTATTATTAGTCATCTTTCATTCTTGAAGATGATGCTAGTGAAGGTTCAACGGGGGCACATGTGACTGACATGGCCAATACGGGACACCCTAGTCCCAGCTGCACTGGACAAGCACAAAGGTTGACTCTTACTGTTTGCAGCTCTTGGGGCCATTTTAGCCTCTGCCTCCGGGTTTCATGATCCTTATGGAGCTTCTGCTTCAGCAGAGACACTCCTTTTCTTGATGCAGTGTGCCAAGCTGGAAAGTGCAGTGAGATCCAGATAAATTTTTTAGTAGAGGGGAGACTTGAACATGTTTAATGACAGAGTGGGAGGAGCAGTCAGAGAATGAGGAGCTGAAGATGGTGTCCAAGAAAAGAAGATTGCCGGAAAGTGTTATTAGAAGGTAGGAGGAGATGGGGTCAGAAGTCCAGGCAGAAAAGGTGGTCTTTCAAAGCTAGCTGGAGAACCCCTTTTGAGAGGTAGCTAGGAAGAGGAACGAGAGAGTGCTGGAATAGAACAGACATTTCTTGAACCAGATTATCATGTTTTACAGTCCTAGGAATCAATTATTTCCCAAACAAATTCTGGGAATCTCCAAGCTGTGGACATGATATTTACTTGCCTGGATGAAGACGTATGGAAAATAGCTTCTACTCAGCAGCTTCTTCCTAGTTTTCTGTATCTCTCTCTCAAAAGATTAGCAGTCAAATAACATTTACAGCATATCTTAATGGGCCTGAAGAAGAGGTAATTCACACAGTATAAGTAGTTGGTGAAGGAAAGGGTAAGATATTAAGTGATCACCACTTAAAGTGGTACAAAGTTTGATGGAGAGCCAGAGAAAGGAAACATCTATAGAAGAGGAAAGATGAGCAGGGAACTACCCTTTCAACCACAAAACAAGGAAGGTCATACAAAAATTGGTAGATGTATACATAGAGAAGGAAACTTTTTCTTTATATTTAAAAATTCTTCCTATATATAGTTCATCTGAATATGATTACCTTAAGAAACAACATTAGTTTTTTTATTTCTTCTGTCTCTAATTTGTCCTTGTTTAATTACTTTGTACCCATTTTCAGATTTACCTCTCCAATAAAAAGATGATCCCCAGTGCAAATTTCAGCTGCAAATCTCCATTCTTAGTTTTGAAGCTATCATGTATCTTCTCTTTGTATGTTAAAACTCCCAACTCTGGGTCCTCCAGTTCATTAATACAAGCTCCATCCCAGCAGGAAGGACGGAAGCAGTGCCACCTCCACAGGATGTAGAACGTAAGAAGGACGCAGCTGTGGCCGTCCCTGTTACTGTTGGACTTCGAGCCAGGAGAACCCTCTAGACCGTAAACTCAATGAGGGCAGGTACCGTGTCTGTTATATTGTCATATTGTACTCTCCCAAGTGCCTAGTGCAGTGCTCTCCACACAGTAAACGCTCAATAAATATGATTGAGTGAGAACCCAGAAACTCTGCTCCTTTAGTCATGGTGCCTTATGGCTTTTATTTTATTTAGCATTTATCCCTATCCTCATATTGTGTTTTCATTGAATTATTTTCTCCATGCGTGCCTGTCACCAGCTCCCTTTCTCCCTTAAGCAGTAAGTCACATGAGAGCCCGTGTATTCTTTTCCTCAATATCTTCACATTACTTTACACACAGTAGGTACTTAATAAATACTTATTACAACTACTCCTACCACCAAACCCTCCAAAAGCCTTTCACAACATGACAATCTGACAATAGGTGCTGCAGTGTCTCCATTCCTATGCAATTCGTCCTTGGACAAGAATTATTAGCATTTTCTACCTTCATATTGGTTTAAAGTCTTAAAGTCCCATTCATCACCAACGACACATCTTTTGGCCTCCTATTCAGGTTCAACTTATTCAAGTTGTGGGAAAGTTCCTTTTGTTTCTTCTTCAATTTACCCTTTCCATTGCACGACGCACTGCTGTTTGTTTTGAATCTCTCCTTTCTTTTTGTTCCAGATCTGACCTAGTTACTCCCCCAAAGTCTGAGAATGTATGTAAGGAACAGTCACATGGGAAAAACAGTTAATAATAAAGGTTGCAATCTCCTCACCAACTCTCAAAACAGTCCATCACCCAAGATGGGTCCTCTAGGATACTTGCTCTCTGGGCTGTCAGCAATAAGGGACATGTTTTTATTGTAGCATGAATTTTCTGTTGACTTTTTCAAGATAAAAAAAGAACAGAAATATCCATATCACCTGGCAGAAGACAAAACTGCTACTCTGAACCAACGAATTGCCAAAGACTTTCTCCAGGTTCAAGCAAGGTTCTCTTTAAAATGTGGGAAATCTATTCCCCTATTCCAGTAATGCCTTCAGAGTACCAGCTTCTGAACATCCGAAAAACTTTCATTTGTTCGAATAAGCAGAAAAAAAGCCTGAAATTTGCATCTGTTTCCTTTATATAAGCACCCCAGAACTTACTCTTTCACATTTAATGCACATTAATAATAAAAGGCATGAAGACGAACTTGAACTCAGTTTCCCCCAGTACAGCATTGAAGATTAACAAGTGAGCTACCTGGGTAAACAGAAGAAGGTCCAATCCAACAAATAGAATCTGATTTTCCGTAAATTTAGAGGCTTTCATCCCACGAATGTGCCTTCTCAGGGCCAATCCAGTTTGGACAGGTAACAATAACAGGTAACAGTACTTCACAAGAGTAAAGGGGAAGGCAGTCCCAGGAAATCCTTCTTGAAATATTTGTGTGAGCCCTGGAACAAGAAGCAGCATAGCCTAGTGGATAGAGCACGAGCCTGGGAGTCAGAAGGGCCTGGGCTCCAATCCCAGCCACGTCACTTGTCTCCTGTGTGACTTTGGGCAAGTCACTTCTCTGTGCTTCAGTTACCTCATCTGTAGTAATAATTATAATAATAATGATGGTATTTGTTAAGCATTTACTATGCTCCAAGCACTGTTCTAAGCACTGGGATAGCTACAAGGTAATCAGGTTGGACACAGTCCCTGCCCCACATGGGGCTCATAGTCAATCCCCATTTTACAGATGAGGTAACTGAGGCATGGAGAAGTTAAGTGACTTGTCCAAAGTCACACAGGAGACAAGTGGCAGAGCCAGGATTAGAACCCACATCCTCTGACTTTCCAAGCCTGTGCTCTTGCCACTAGGCCATGGATTGTGTGCTCCATGTGGAACATGGACTGTGTCCAACCTAATTAGCTTGTATCTAGCCCAGCATTTAATACAATGTCTAGCACATGGTAAGTGTTTAGCAAATACCACAAAAAAAGCTGCTCTTAACCTCTCACACATGCACCTACCCTGAACTGTTTTCAAGTTTCCTAGACTTTTCATCCAGCAATCAATTAATTGTAATTACTGAGTGACTACTGTGTGCAGAGCACTGTGCCCTTGCTAGAGTACAATACAACAGCCTTGGTAGAAACAGTCCCTTCCCATAATGAGTTTACAGACTAGAAGGGGAGACAGACATTAATAAATAAATAAATTATGGAGATGTACATAAGTGCTGTAGGAGAACTTCAGAGACTTGGAAATGGTTTATTCTCTGCAGTTTCTCTTAGCAAGAGAGACCATTTACATAGTGTAACAAATACAACAGGTGAGAGAAAAAACACCCATTATGTTTCCTTTGGGAAAAGGAAAAAAAATTAAGTTGTAAACGCTGATTTTACATTTCTCTCCCTCTACCAGGCTGAATCAGGACACCGAAGTTGTTAAATGTGGAAATTTAGTGGTATTTCACTTCTATCCCTTTCCCTCTCCTGGCATTTTGCAACTATTAAATAATGATCTGTCAGGCCCTTTAAGAACGGAGCTCTGCTTTCCACTGAGAAGCAGTGAAAAGAACTATTTTGACGAGCAGCTGTTAATGGAATAACCTTGTTAAAGAGAGAATTTCACAGTGGAGAAAGCTTTCAAAAGCCTCTGATTTTTAAACACATATCCATTTAGTGTTCATGTACAATCTAAGAAACAAAACAAACCTTTGTTTGACTTAGCCAGTTGGAAAGGAAATAATAATATTGATGGTCTTTTTTTAAACGCTTACTATAGCCCAAGTAATGTGCCGAATTCTGGACTAGTTACCAAATAATCCCACCAAAAACAGTCCCTGTTCCAGCTGGGGCTCATAGCCTAAGAGGAAGGACAGGTATTTTATCTCCATTTAACAGGGAAACTGAGGCACAGAAAAGCTAAGCAACTCACCCAAGATCACACAGCAGGCAAGTGGTAGAGTTGAGATAGAACTCAGGTCCCTTGAATGCCTGGTCCTATTGCTCTTTCCACTGGGCCATGCTGCTTTCCAAAAGGTGTTTGTGTTTTTCGACCCAGTTCCTCCCCAAACCTTCTCCTTTTCCTTTGGATATTGCTGTCAGGACACAATCCTGTATTCCTGACATCACGATCCTCTCCCGTGGTAGCCAACACAACAGGACTTTTAATCACTTCTCCCATTGGATCCAGTGCAGCAGCTGCTAAGAGAAAGCAACTCATATTCAAATACAAATATCTGCAATAGAAGCTAGGAGAATACATAAAAATTACTGGCATGGTAATTGCTTTTTGTATAAATGTTCTTTTTTAAAGTTTTCCCCAGTGTGAAAGTCCCTCTCTTAAAAGAATACATTTCCTGCACATCAATTTATTCAAAGCCTGTAGAGTCAGTATAATGAAATCATCCTAAGTAAATATCTGATAAAGGAGTAAATGGTTACCACTTGACCCCAGGATCTGGGATTTTTCAACACGGATGGGCTAATGCATAACTGCAGGAACTTCAAGTGTTCTAGCACAGAGGAGTATAACCAATGAAACTTGGAACAAAAAGGCCAGTTTGCTGGGGATCTCGGGTTAGTGCTATTATTCATTATTACCTTGAGAGACTTGGATTCCAATTCTCCTGCTTCTCCCTAATCCTCCAAGAGACAGGGAGAGTTGGAATTGCAACAGGCAGGTTAACATTAGGGAGAAGCAGCATGGCCTAATGGAAAGAGCACGGGCCCGGGAGACGGGGGTCCTGGGTTCTAATCCCAGCTCTGTCATGTGTCTGCTGTGTGACACTGGGCAAGTCACTTCTATGCCTCAGTTAGCTCATCTGTAAAATGAGGATTAAGACTGTGAGCCCCATGTGGGACAAGGACTATGTCCAACCTGATTAACTTGTATCTACCCCAGCATTTAGAATAGTGCATGGCACATAGTAAGCGCTTAACAGATACCAAAATTATTATTAGTGTTACTACTAGTCCCTCTCCATCACACTTTGAGGCTGTGCTTCAGATGACTGCCAAATTTACTTCACCTGTCCTGACGTCTTCTTCTCTGCAATCTCACATTTTCTCCTGCCTCTAGGACCTCTCTACATGGATGTCCCGCCAGCACCCAGGGGCTTGGCATTTCCAAAACTTAACTCCTCATCTTCCCACCAAAATCCTCTCTTCCACCTACCTTTCCCAATCACAGTTAACACCACCCCCATAAACCCTCTTTCTGAAGCCCATAACATTGGCATTATCCTCTGTAGACTACAAGCTGATGGTGGGCAGGGAACAAATCTACCAACTCTGCTATACTGTACTCTCCTAAGTGCTTAGTACAGTGCTCTGAAAACAGTAAGTGCTAAATAAATACCATTGATTAAGTAGGGAGGCTTTCAGCTCATCCCAGGACAATAATCCTGGATAAATGAACCCATAAAATTGGAACGCTGGCTCTAATCATGCCTTGAGCTTCTAGATAAAAGTCTCACTATTCTATTTGTCATGCACAGTTATACACAACACACACACACACACACTCACACACACACACACATTCCCACCCAGAGAGTCTGAATTGGTTTCCTCTGTCCCACAGATGTCAGTGACAGCACAGATAAGGAGGGGGACAGGTCCAGGTAAAGATAGATAAGAAAAACAACAAAACAGAAAACCTCTCTCATTCCCAGTACTCCAAAAGTGGCAGTGAAAGACTACAAGAGGAAGGATGCATGTGAATGCGAGTGTCTGTGAGCATTTGTAAATGATCTCTTCACTTTGAGCAGAGACTTTTCAGCTCCACTAATTAATTGCTTAAGTACTTCTGCTATATCTCGTTGACACAGAGCTATCAATATCTTTACTTCATAGCACCCTTTTACCATTACCTGAAGGCATCCCACAGCACTTTCTCCTGATCTCTCTCATGCACTGTCAGTCCCCTGTGCTGTTCCTCCCTCCTCCATATTTACAGAAACCTCACTGTGAGACAATTTACACCATAAACACATTCAGATCAGAAAAATCACACAGCCCTTACTTTCAAATGCCTCATCTTCTCCCTTCCAATAAACAGCCACATAAATAAAGCCACAGGAAATTCCAGCCAAATTCCTCTGAGATCCCACTCCATCACTCTACTTCTTGATACTGGAGGTACCGTCCCCCTGCTTCTCTAAATAAATGCCAATGTTTTTGTGTCTTCTCCATCTCTAAAAAGGGAAAAAGAAAGGGAAAGTGGTCTACATTTGCTTTCAAAGTTTTTACTCCGGAAGCTCCCAGGCTACATTCAGACACCCTACATCCAGCAAAAGAACCACTGGTGGCATCATAGGCTCATGGGAGAGCTTGGGGCTGGGAGTCAGAAAGCCTTCTCTGGTTATGGTCAGCCCACCCTTGAAGCATGACAGAAATCCCTATGATCTCAAGTCATCTCATAAGCTGGGTTGGGGGAGGGAAGACAACTTTGAGCCTGGCTCAGGCTGGAACGGGATGGCCTATTCACCTTCCACAACCCTAACCTGTACCTGTCTCTGCTCCCCTTCATGCCTTCTTGGATGTTGGGCCAGACCTGAACAGGATTCTGAGGCATATCCATGCTCTGTGCCTCAGTTTATTCTATCTGCAAAGTAGGGCTAACAAGCCCTGTCTTCCTAAGGACACTGTGAAGATCAATGGGCAGATGTCTGCAAGATACTTGAGGTTGCCTGGAGAAAGGGGCAAGATTAACGCAAGGTGCTTTATTACTCTGTCTGGGGCTGTTAATCTGCCATTTTCCACAAACACTAAATTCTCCCTTAAGGGAGAAAGAAAAGGCTGCACTAAAAAAGTTAGTGGCCAGCCTGAAGGGTTCGCTGGAAGTCTGGAGCATGGTTAAAGACGCTTTTACAGCAGCACTAAAGGTGAGTGAACACCAGAGCTTTTTGATTTTCTGCCTGGTCTCAATAAATGCTGTGCTTGCTGGCACCCAAGGGACTGCTGTGGTTTGTCAAAACCAATTAATTCTTTTCCTAGGAGTGCTTCAAGTACTTCAGGATATTGTCCAATTGCAGCTACCACCATCACCACCACAGATCCAGAGAGATAGGTAGAAAATACATAGCAGCACAGACTGAGAAAAATTAGGGTGATCATTAATTTCCCTACAGATCAATCATAATGTCCCAGGGATTGCAGGGTTCTGCAGAAGCTATTCTGCTCTATGCCCTGGCTTCAGAGAGATTATCCTAGTCTTGAAATATTTCAAGAGAAAGGGGCTCCGGTTCCAGTCTCTGTCATCAGCCTGAAAGTTCTTCCTAGTGTCTAACCTAAATCCCTCATGAAACAATTTAATCCTGTTTCCTTTTGAGACTGAGTCCTATGCGGGACAGGGACTGTGACCTCAACCTGATTTGCTTGTTTCCACCCCAGCACTCAGTACAGTGCCTGGCACTCAGTAAGCACTTAAATACAACAATTCTTCTTCTTACTTTGTGCTGTCTTTATGGAGGTGTAGAATAGCTGGCCACCAGCCTCCATACACTTGAAACCCATCAATAACAGACCTTTAGTTACCTTTCCCCAGGAGACTTGTTCTCAGTCCCTTCAAACGTTTTTTGCCTGTTCCCCTCTGGCCATTTACATTCCTGAGGACAGAGAAACAGTGACAAGGAGAACTCAGCCAAAGGAGTATACTGGACCTACCAGTGAAGGGAAATTTCATAAGGAAGTTCCAGGAAACAAACTCAGGGAAGCAGCGTGGTCTAGTAGAAAAAGGAATGGCCTGGAAGTCAGAGTACTTGGGTTCCAATCTCAGCTTTGCCACAAGCCTGTTGATGGAGGTACTTATAAGCAGGAATATGCCCACGAGGTGAAAGAGGATGGAAAAAATTACAAACTGGACAGAAACCTCTAAAAGCCTGAAAACACTGATTCATTTATTCAATCATATTTATTGAGCACTTACTGTATGCAAAGCACTGTACTAAGAGCTTGGGAGAGTACAATATAACAACAGACACATTCCTGCCCACAACAAGCTCACAGTCTAGAGGGGGAGACAGACATTAATATAAATAAATGAACAGGTAGAAATTAAAAAACAAACTAAAAAAAAGTCATCCTACATTTAAAGTCTTTGCGCTAGTTTTCAGAGACCCTCAGAGCATATAGATCAGTGAGTTGGGTACCTGGGTTCCTAAACCCAGCTCTGACACAACTATGCTGTAGGGCCTTAAGCCCCCTAACTTCCATTTTAGAATCACCTGAGCAGTGGTGAACTCCAAACCTCTTGTAGTGTTTTATGTACATATCTTAACTAACCTAATTTTTAAGCACTAACTCATGTACACATCCCCTTTCCCATCTTCCTCCTACCCACCAATTATTGAAGTGTTTCCCCTGCTAGACTGTAAGCTCTCTGAGGCCAGCGGCCATGTCTACTAATTCCCAGCTCTGCCACTTGTCTGCTGTGTGGTCTTGGGTAAGACCCTTAACTTCCCTGTGCCTCAGCTACCTCATCTGTAAAATGGGGATCAAGACTGGGAGCCCCATATGGGACAGAGACTGTGTCCAAACTGGTTTGCTTGTTTGTATACACCCCAGAGCTTAGTACAGTCCCTGGCACATAGTAAGTGCTTAACAAATACCCTAATTATTATATTATTATTACTCTCCCAAGCACTTAATGCAGAGCTCTACACACAGAAGATGAGAGTAGTCTCTGACCCCAATTAGCTTTGTGGCCCAGGGACCCACTAGCCGGGTAACCAGTGCTGGATTTTCACCCTCCAGTACCCCTATCTCTGGTTAAGGCATTGTCCCGATCCCTTTGATCCGATCCCTTTGATGTGTCGCTTTTTTTTAAATGGCATTTGTTAAGTGCTTACTATGTTCCAGACACTACACTAAGAGCTGGAGTAGATATAACATAATTAGGCTGGACACAGTCGAAGTCTGACATGGGACTAATGGTCTTAATCATCATTTGACAGATGAGGTAACTGAGGACCAGAAAAGTTAAGTGAATTGCCCAAGGTCACACAGCGGACAAGTGGCAGAACCTGCATTAGAACCCAGGTCCTCTGACTCCAAGGCCCAGGGTTTACCCACTAAGCCACACTGCTTCTCAAGAACACTGCTGATTCTTTGGGTAACTATACTAGGATGCTGGGATGGGGGTGCTGTGGCTTTCTGAGGAGTTCTCTTCCAGGACCTTGTTATATTATCATTGGAGGGTGGTGGTAGATAACAGGTAGACCTTCAATTTGGCATGGTGCTGAAAGTCCCATCGTCACCATACACTAACTTGTAAGTCTTCCAAAGGCCATGCTGGCCTTTTCAATTTTGTTTTCTATCCAGGCCCTATTGGACAGAGTACTGTTTAGGTAGCAGAATTCAGTTACTGCTTTAAATTCTGTGCAGTCGATGAAAATCTCTGGCTGCTTGTACGGTTTCCTGGACATAGGTTGTATTTTAAGTCTGAAGAAAACAGAAATTTTATCATTTACAAAGCAATCCATAATCATTTGCATAACTTTTTGGATATGTGCCTCCAGAGCAGTCAGCTGCATCTAGCAGTTACCCAACCAACTGTTTCAAAGACTTTTAATGATGCTCAAAGCCTGTTGAGCTGGAAGTTTTCTGGTGATTGTAATTATATCCCATCACCTTCCACTATATAATAAGCCTTCGTAAACCTCTCTCCTGTCCCCCATTCTCAAGATATGTCTTCCATTTGTAGATGGTTCTGATGAAACATGATGGGACTGTGGGGTACCAACTTTCTCCTTTTTTGTGTGCTAGAAACAATTAATCCCAGTGGACCTTCAGGGAAAAAAATGAGTAAACTAGTTTCATTCCTCCTGCAAGATAGAGTCAAGGCAAGCCCCGGTTTTGCCAGGCATACACAGCTCACTACCTGCAGGTCTGAATAATAATAATGTTGGTACAGGTTTATCTGAGCAGAAACCAATCAAACAGCGAGAATTAGAGGTATATCAATACCTGCAGCCATTTTCCATTATCACATGCTTATCCACTTTCCCCAACCCACCAAAGGCAATCCTCACTAAGTTAAATAATAATAATAATTGGGGGGGGAGCATAGTCATTGTCCCTCATGGGGACTCCACCATCTAAATAGGATGGTTGGCACAGGAGTTAAATTCCCATTTTACAGATGAGGAAACTGAGGCCCAGGGAAGATAAGTGGTTTGCCCAAGGTCACACTGCAAGTAAGTGGCATGGCAGGATTAGAACCCAGGTCCTCTGACTCCCAGCCCCATGGTCTTTACACTAGGCCTTCACTGCTTCTTTTTACCAAAAGGAAAAAAAAAAAAAAGAAAATCCCACAGAACAACCTTGATAGAGAAGAAAATCACCTGGAGTTGAAAGAGCAGATGAAGATGGTGAGTCAAGGCCAGGAAATTAAATTCATAAGGAAAAAAAGAAAGAAGAAGAGACAGAAACAGGAGCAGCCAGTCTGTTGCCCCTGCTTCCATGCTTTTATTCTTAAAGTAGAAAATGATACGAACCATAGAGAGGCTGTCCATGCCTCTCCAGCTTTGAACTGACTGCCCATCTCATCCAGTCCCACCAGCACTAGCCATTGTTTAGAAGATTGGCTAGGATAGCTCAATGTGGGCAGGGAATGTTTCTACCACCTCTATTATAGTGTATTCTTTCAAGAGCTTACTACAGAGCTCTGCACACGGTAAGCTCTCAATAAATACTATTGATTGATTAATAGCAGTTGTCACCAGGAGAATATACAGTAGACCTGTCTGCTGCTTTTAAGAGCTGCCCCAGAAAGGAGGTCTTCTTTCTCACTTCAATCCTATCATTTAAATTGTTTATCAGGGACATTGACATACATATTGATAATAATAATAATGTTGGTATTTGTTAAGCGCTTACTAAGTGCACAGCACTGTTCTAAGCGCTGGGGTAGATACGGGGTAATTGGTTTGTCCCACGTGAGGCTCACAGTTAATCCCCATTTTACAGATGAGGTAACTGAGGCACAGAGAAGTTAAGTGACTTGCCCACAGTCACACAGCTGATAAGTGGCAGAGCCGGTATTCAAACCCATGACCTCTGACTCTCAAGCCTGGGCTCTTTCCACTGAGCCACGATTCTGTTGACTCATCCATCCACCTGCTTCCCCTTTTCACTTTTCTACTCTGCTTTCTTCCTGCTCCACTCCACATCAGCTACTCCCCCACTTGAACACACCCTGGATTTTATTGTTACGAGACCCTGGCCCCTATTTTCCTTCTCCAATTCTGAGTTCTTCAAATGTCATCTAGTTGTTTCCAACCTACCAAGACTCCATGGACACATCCTCTTCATAAAGTCATAAAGTTGCTCTGGTATGTTTATCCCTAGAGTTTTCTTGGTAAAGATACGCAAGGGGTTTACCATTGTCTTTTCCTGTGCAGGAAAATCTTGAGTCTCTGCTATTGTATTTCAGCAACCTTTTGCTCTCTTGACCATCCACTTTTGACTCTTTCCCATACCACTGCCTCTCAGCACAGGTGAATCGGCTCTGTCTGACACTTTGGCTTAGACCTTTCCAATGTGGGTAGCACTTATGTGGCATACCTCTAAGCCTCATCAGCTAACGCAAATTCTCCTGCCACAATAACATGTCGATTCATTGGAGAATTATGAATTACCACAGTCTAATTATAACCTCTTAACCTGCCACCTCACCCACATACCCTCAATCCCTGAAGGTGTCCCCTGGGCTCTCCCCACCTGTCCCATGCTATTACACCTCCCCTGGATTTCCTAACAACCTTCCCCTTTCTTGATGCAGAAATCCACACTGAACTATACCCTCTCTACTGAACACAGCTAATTTGCCTTCGTGTCCTGCCACCACCCAATCCTGGTCCACCCCAACAGTACAAATAATGATAATAACCATAATAATAATAGTATAATAAAAATAATAGTTAAGCACCGTTCTAAGCACTGGGTTCTAATCCCAGCTCTTCTACCTGCCTGCTGCATGACCTTAGGTCACAACTCTTCTGTGCCTCAGTTTCCTCACCTGTAAATTTTTTCCATCTGCATAACCAACAGAATTGCATATTGCATTTTATTCTCTTACTGCCTCAGGTGGGGATGAAAGATTCAAAGAGATGAGGCCTATGATTAAGTTCCTTGTGATAAGGAGCCTACCTGCTAACTCTGATGTAGTGTACTCTCCCAACTGTTTAGTGGTGTGCTCTGCACACATTAACCACTCAATTTCACTGACTGATTTAGTGAATCACCTTTGATTTATGGTTGGAGCAAGAATTGTCTACTTTGAGCCCCAGCACCCTGTGTCTCCCTTGATGGGGCACTCTGATTTTTAATTTTAATGAGAGAGAGAAAGACAGACTTTCTTTCCTTATCACTCCCAAGATGCTTCGGAAACCCAAGATCGCCACTGTGCCTCATGTTTAAACTGGGGCCTGGACTAGAAGCTTAGAGATGACTGATGAATGATTTACAGCAATGTCCTTGCTGAAAACGAATGCCCAGGCTTTGCTTGCAGCCAGGTTTCAAGGCGGGAAATCAACTGGGGAAGGTGTCCTTCCCCTTCTTGCAGCCAGGTTTCTTGATGATAGATGTCTGCTTTGTCCAATGGCAAGAATGAAGGATATTAAAGACAGGGAGGAATCCAAGCTAATCTCAAGGTCGTGAGATTCGGGGACAGAGATGATGATGGTATTTTCAAATGTGATGGGAAAGTTAGGAGGGAAGATGAGGAGTTCTGTTCTTTTCATATTGAGTTGAAAATGCTGGTGGGATACCTGTATGTTGATATGCTTGAAGTAAGACAAAATATGAGAGGTCAGGGCTGACTAGGTAGATTTTAAAAGCCATCTGCCCAGAATAGAGCCGTGTGGGTCACCCAGGGCAAAGAAGAAGAAGGAAGCTAGGAAAGGAGCCTGAGAAGTCAATATCAGAGAATGTCAGAGAGGTGTGAAGATAACCGAGTGGTGAGGAGCAAATAGGCAAACCAAAACTGGATAGGAATATTTAACTGTGTTGCAAGCACTCAAGAAAGTGAAGTTTAGGGCAGACTAGGGCCTGTCGGGCTTACCTATAAGGAAGGAACCTATATTGGAGACTTGGGGCCCATGGTTTCAGGAGAGCAAAAGAGGGTGAAAATTTGAGCATAGTGAGTTGAGACTAGAGTTAGTTTGAGGAGAGGAAGTAGAGGCAGTAGATGTGAGCAACCCTTTTGAGGAGTTTGGACAGGAATGGGAGCAGGCAGATGAAGTGAAAACTAGAGATTATGGTGGAATCCAGAGATGGCTTTTTTGGCATGGGAGATTTGAGCATCTTTGAAGGGGGAAGAGAGTAACTGGTTGAAGATGGCAGAGAGGGAAGAAATGTGGTATTAAGTGCTTTTAGAGAGTAACTGGTTGAAGATGGCAGGGAGGGAAGAAATGTGGCATTAAGTGCTTTTAGAGAGTAACTACTTGAAGATGGCAGGAAGGGAAGAAATGTGGTATTAAGTGCCTTTAGTAGGTGAGAAGGGATAAGGGCTATAGCACAAATAGAGAGGCTTGATTGTTAAAGCAGGCAGGAGACCTCATCCTGGGAGACAACTGGAAAGAAGAATGTAGGTATAGGGGGAAGAGAGCATTGAAGAGACAAGGGTGACCCTTCAGGAAGTTCATATCTGATGGCCGGTATCTTGTCAACAAAGCAATCAGTGAGTTCATCAGGGAAGCTCCTTGTGGGCAGGGAACCTGTTTACTAACTCTGTTTAATTGTACTTTTCCAAATGCTTAATATGGTGCTCTGCTCTCAGTAAGCACTCAGTAAAAGCCATTGATAGGAGAGGGAGGAAGTAGGGGCACTGAAGGCTTCAGCACTCAATTAATATGATTAATTGAGAAAGGAATGAAAACCTGGCAGAGTTGGTGAGGTCTGTGGGCCTGGGAGTCAATGAGGAAGGTATGTACTGATGCTGAGCAGAGAAGATGGCAGAATTATAGTTGGTTTGGGTAAATCTGAACTGGCAGAAATCGGCATGTTTTCTGCATTCACACCAACAATCCTCAGGCATACAAGGGCTACTTAGACCATGGGCCCCCATGTTGGGTGGAAACTGTGTCTGACCTGATTAACTTGTATCTTCCCTAATGCTTTCCCCTTCCCCCTAGCAATCTTCAGAGCCCATCTCTTCTAAGAAGAGCCTACCCTAATTAACCTCTCAGTTCTCCACCCTATTCTCCCTCCCTTCTGTGTTACCTATGTTCTTGGGTTACCTCCTAAGCACTTCTGATACACACCCATCTACACAGCACTTATTACCTTGTTGCTTAATTTAAATATAATTCAGTATCTGTCTCCCCCACTAAATTGTAAGCTCATTAAAGGCAACTTCCAACTGTACTGTAGTCTCACAAGTGCTTAGCATAGTCCTCTGTGCACATTAATTATTCATATACCATTGAGTAATTGATTTATTGGGACTGACTGATTTGATTGTACTGTATCTACCCCAACACTTACATAACAATATCATGAATATTATCCTTAGTAGTCGTAGTATTGTTATTAACTAACTTTGCTAGCTGGTAGCCATCTGCTCTCCCTTTAGAATTCAGAAAAGGAAAGCAAAGAGAGGTCAAATCCAGATGGTCACTTTCTTTGTTATCTCCCCCATCCCCCAAGATTTGTGGAGTGAGTTTTTTTTTTTCTCTCCTTCTTAACACTTTTAACTGTCTGGATTCCCAATCAGTGAAGCTGCCATTTGAATTATCTGTTCTACTCTTGGAAGATTTGTCCCATGCCTTATACGACCTCATGAATTCCCCCCACTGAGTGTAAAAGAAAAGAACCATATGGAGAGAATAATAAGACAATTAACTTTCCATTAAAGAATAATATATGTGTGTTTTTAAGGAGGCGAGCTCTAACAATCTTGGGCCACAGATTCATTTGAGAAAGTCGAGTGTGTTGTTGATGGTAGAGTTGTTTTCTTTTTATATACACATATATCTATTTTAAACCTTCTGGTCCTAATGAATTTTGTCTTATATTAATGTGGCACCACACGGCCTCTCAGAGGGGGAAAATGCAGAGCCAGAGAATAAATGAGATCATTAACAAGACCAGAATCCGGAGACTGTTGTTCATGTGGCTCCATAAAAAGGAAAAACCACGGACCCTGATGGGCTTAATTTGGCACCCAGAGGACTTCACTGGCTTTAGCAGTTGCTGACTAGGTAAGATGCCTGGCAATGCCCGTCCTTGCACCTGGTAAGCAGTGCCTTCCACGAAAAGAGTCTGCGGCTTTCCAGATTGGGCCTTATAGTATTCAGCACAGAGTAAGTGCTAAATAAATACCACTGACCAACTGGTTTACTGGAGTCTAGTTACATAACCATCTAACGGGGAAGGGAAAACCTCTGTGCAACTGAAGAAGAGAAGAGAAGCAGCATAGCTCAGTGGAAAGAGCACAGGCTTGAGAGTCAAAGGACCTGGGTTCTAATCCCACCTCTGTCAATTGCTTGCTGTGTGACCTTGGGCCAATCACTTAACTTCTCTGTGAGCCCTTAGGCTGTGAGCCCTATTTAGGTTGTGAGCCCTATGTGGAACAGGGGCTGTGTCCAATATAGTTAACTTGTATCTAACCAACGCTTGGAACAGTTTCTGACACATAGTAAGTTCTTAACAAATACCATTAAAAAAAAATTTGGAAGCACAGCTAATGCAGAAGATACTTTGTTGGTACCTATCACAGTTCCAGCTCCACAGACAAAGGCTGGTATCAAGGGGCAAGACCCCAGGATATCATCCAGGATGTGGCTCTAGGAAGACTATTTCTGGGCAAATAAAGCAAAACTTTTTAAAAGGATGTTCTTTTGCATCACTATTTCCTCCCCAAGATCTGCCCTCACCCAGTAGCTCTCTGCTTCACAGGTTGCCCAGCTGCAATTGAAGACCATCTCTATTTCAGAATGGTTTTGAACAGGGGTCTGGCTCTTTTTCAAGTCTATCAGGAGAACTTATAAAACCCCAACCTATGCATGCAGATTGGTTTCCTCCAGAGTCATTTTTCAAACCATATGTCTGCCCCTAAGGGCCCTCTCCTTACTGGCCTCAGCATACGAAAAACTCCCTAGGGACATACATGAGATGGGAACCATTTCAACTATATTTCAGTCTATGCCTGGAGCAGACTCCAGATGTGGCACTGCAAATATTAATTACACATGCACAGAAAACTTCTACTCAGAAGGAGGTGAGGAGGAGGGAAAAGAAAGGAAACTGGGAAAAAAGAGACAGTAACAGAGGTGAGCTATCAGCTTGTACTTTAAAATAGTTTCCAATCATTAAGGACATGATTCATGGATCCCAACTTTCATTTCAGGCAGTGTTTGAGAAATAGAATCGTAGTCCTCGTGGAGGAGTTCTAAGGGAGAGGCAGCAGCTTAAGTCATTAGCAGAATTTCCTTGCCCCTTACCTTTCCCACCACATACCCTAAGACTCCCACAGTATTCTTGTTTTAAAGCTACTCCATCTGCTACCCCATCACCAAAACTACAAGTTTCCAACCCATTCCATCCTGTGTGCTTCTCCATTTCAATCAATGGTATCTGAGCGCTTATGTGCCGGGAGAGAACGATATCACAGGGTTGGTAGACACGTTCCTTGCCCACAACTAGCTAACAGTCTAGAAGGGTAGACAGGCATTAATATAAATATAGAGAAGCAGTGTGTCCTAGTGGAAAGAGTATGGGCCTAGGTTTCAGGGGATCTGGGCTCTAATCCCAGCTCTGCCAATTGCTTGCTGTGTGACCTTGGGCAAGTCACTTAAGTTCTCTGTGCCTCAATTCCTCAACTGTAAAATGGGGATTAAATACCTGCTCCACCTCCTACTTAGACTGTGAGGCACATGTGGGACAGGGACTCTGACTGACCTAATTAATATTCTACTACCCCAGTACTTGGAACAGTGTTTGACACATAGTAAGCAATTAAATATCATAAAAAATATTATAGATATGAACGTAAGTGCTGTGAGTAATTACTATTTCTGGCCAGTGCTTTAAAAAATCAGTTAATAGTATTTATTGAGAACCTACTCTTTGCAGGGCACTGAATTTAGGGTTTGGGGGATTACAATAGAATTAGTGGACCTACTCCCTGCCTTCAAGGAGCTTCTGATCTAGCAGGGAAGATTCTCCCTATTTTAAAAGGGCTTAAACTGACTCAGCTCTCAGCACTAAGAAGGCTTGTAATGTGCCTTCCGAATTGCAAAACAGTGTTTAATACTATGAAACTCAGAGACGCTTTCTACTACCTATTATACATTCTTACTGAAGTGCTTCGTACCCCATGTTCAGGTGATTCTTATTTCCCTGAGTACTTGAAATCACCAGTTCTAAAACCTCAGGAAAGCAAAGGAAGTGGTGGGCCAGATTGGGATCTTTTCCTGGACATATGGAACAAACTCTGTCCTAATTCTCCTCCACCTCTCGACACCACACTCCCTTCTTCTAGAAACTATCTTAACCTTGCTTTTTCTAGCTGTAAATTATTCTAGAGTCAGTCTCCTCTGCTAGATTTTAAACTCCATGAGGTCAGGGATTATGTCTACTAACTGGATTGTATGCTCCCAAGCACTAAATCCAGTGCTCCACCCTTGCTAGGGGCTCGATAAATCCCACTGATTAAAGTCTGAGCTCTCCAAGAGCAGAATCTTTCTCTTCCCCACACCCTGTAAATCTGACCCCTCCTATTCACTACCTCCCAGGGCAGAGTAATATGCCATGTGCCCAAGAGGAGCTTCATAAATGGACTATCTAATGAATAGGCCTTCTGGTCTTCATTTTCCCCTCTCTTAAAAGGGTTTAAACTGACTTAGCTCTCAGCATTAAGAAGGCTTCTAATGTGTTTTGCTAAATGCAAAGCAGTGCTTAATGATACTCCAAACTCAGAGACACTTTCTGCCATCCATTATAGGTTGTTATTGAAGTGCTCTACATCTTCCTGTTCAGGTGATTCTTGTTTCCCTGAGGCTTTCTAGTCACCAATTCTAAAACCACAGGAAAGCCAAGGAAGGGATGTCTTGGATTGGGGTCTACTCAGCCCTTTTGCCAACTGAAATAGTTCTTGGCATCACTTTATGGGGACCCAGATGCTTGATAATATCCTTGGAGACCTCTGGTTTTTCCCTTCTAGGGACAGAAGGGAAAGAGATGCAGAGAAGCAGTGAGGTAAAGTGAATAGAGCACAGGCCTGGGAGTCTGAAGGTCATGGGTTCTAATCCCTCCTCCACCAATTGTCTGTGTTGCCTTGGGCAAATCACTTGATTTCTCTATGCCTGTTACCTCATCTGTAAAATGGTGATTAAGACTGGGAGCCCCACATAGGACAACCTGATTACCTTGTATTTACCCCAGTGCTTACAACAGTGCTTGGCACATAGTAAGAACTTAACAAATACCATAATTATTATTATTATAGGCAAGATCAGAATTTCACTCCACACAAAGCCCACTCCTGCACTCTTTTGACTGAGGCACAGAGAAGTTAAGTGACTTATCAAAGGTCAGATGGCAGAAAAGTGGCTGAGCCAGGATTAGAACCCAGGTTGTCTGACTCCCAGACCCAGGCTCTTTCCATTAGGCCTCACCACTTCTCTAAATGCAGGCATGGAAGCTAGAGAGGTCTCCTGGGTTCCTAATACCCAAACAGAAAGGATTTTTAACAAGTCAATTAAGAAACATATAAAAGAATTCCAGTTCATAAACACCTCTCCCTTTCCTTAGCGGCTTTTTGCCATATGCTTACACCAATCATGTCGTGCAGTGCCTAATTCTTACTAGAGGGCTACAGAGACAAAGTTGAAGTGGGGAAAAGGAAAAGGGAGAGGAAAGAGGAGCAGCCAAAACCATAGGAGCTCTTTCACTGCTGCTAAGTTTTCAGGGCAGATTTAAGTGAGCCCAGGTGTTTGGAAACCACCCCTCCACAGTTAAATTTAATTTCCATCTGGAGGTTGAGCTTCAGGGCCAAATTTGAAATGAGCATATTTTGGGTTTGTCATACTCTCACTCCCCACAACTCAAGCAAGCCCAACTGTGAGCTCCAGGTGGGACAGTGCCTCTGTCTGATCTGATTGCATTGTAACTACCCCAGGTGCTTAACACAGGGCTTGGCACATAGTAAGTATTTAACAAATACTATTTTTTATTATTACAATGGGTGGGTCTGTGAAATAGCTGGTCCAGAACAGAAAGCTGAGATGATAGAGAGAATCTGTCCATGAAGAATAGACCTGAATGGGGCCTGAATAGGCCTTAGGTCTATTTTAAATCTATTTATCAAATTACAGGAATGTAATTCATGTTGAGATGTTGATGGAGATGCATCAGCACAGTTAGGGAAGGGAAAGGAGGAAAAAGTAGAAGAAAAGTGAGGGCCCTGCCTTGGTCTCTATTCAGCACCACCAGCCCCTCCCTTCTAAGCCTCATCTAGATGCAACCACCATCACTAAACACTTCTTTAAAGCAACCTGCTAAGTGCAGCTGCCAAATAGTCAGCAGGAGGCAAAGAGCTGAAAAAGCAGGAGAGGAAATCTGAACATCCTGCAGGGCTGCAGCCTTTCTTGCCTCGGAAAGAAGAGAGATGGTATAAGGGGTGGCGGTGACAGGAAGGGTGGAAAGGAAAATGTCCATTAAACAAAACAACTCCAGCTATTTTATTCTTCCAAGGGCCCTGGGGTCTTTCCCTCCCCAGAGAGAGATGTTCAGAGTTTATATATCTACTGTGTGACTGTGGGCAAGCCACTTAACTTCTCTGTGCCTCAGTTACTCATCTGTAAAATGGGGATGAAGACTGTGAGCCCTATGTGGGACAACCTGATTACCTTGTATCTACCCCAGTGCTTAAAACAGTGCTTGGCACCTAGTAAGTGCTTAACAAATATCATAATTATTATTATCCTTGCCCACAAGGAGCTTGCAGTCTAAAGAGGGAAGACAGTCATTAAAATAAATTACAGAAAGGGGAAATTTCATCTTTAAGTTTTGATAAAAGCCCACAGAAGGACAAGGTCTTCCACATACTCCTAGATTCGTCACTGCACAGGGGAACATTCAAGTGCAAATGGGACCATGCAAGAAGTGCTATACAGAAAGGCTATAAGGAGTTCCAACATGTGTTTTATAGAGTAAGCACATCCACAGCTAAGAGAAATTCCTCTGACTGATGTGAAAAAGCATTTTGGATTATGTTGGAGCTGGTGAAAGGGGTTTTAATTTCCTTTAACATCAATCCCGTGGGTTTTCACCACTTGAGCGAGAGCCATTCTGAAATATGATCAAAGAATGAAGGAGACAGATGAGCTGGAGTCATAAATCTCCTTGGGGAAACAAGTGCACACCAACATCCTCTCTAAATGGTAAGCTCCTTGTGGGCAGGGATCATGCCTATCAATTCCTTTGTATCACACTCTCCCAAGCACTTAGTACAGAGCTCTGCACACATTAAGTGCCTGACAAATACCATTGATTGATTGAAAGAGGTCCAGGGAATAGTCCTCAGCCCCCTTCCTTCAAGCCTCCCAAAATGGAATAGCCACTTCTGCCAGCTAAGAAACTTCCCTGAAAGACTAGATCTTCCAGCCAAGACATTCATTATCAACAGTGACATCCTCAATGTCTGCTAAAGAAGATTCATATTTCTGAGGCATTTGTTCATTTCTGAGGCATGGTATTTGTTAATTATGGTATTTGTTAAGCTCACGTGTCAAGCATTGTACTAAATGCTGGAGTAAATAAGTAGAGTGAGTAGGATTTAATCCCCATTTTACAGATGAGGAAACCGAGGTCCAGAGAAGTTAAGTGACTTGCCCAAGGTCGCACAGCAAACAAGTGGCAGAACAGGGATTAGCACCTAGGTCCTCTGACTCCCAAGGCCCATGCTCTTTCCACTAGGCCACAGTGCTTCCCATGGGCTTCCCACACTGCCCTCACAGAAGTTCCTTGCTTCTTCCCTATTGGGTGCCCTGCACACAGTAATCAATCTATAAATGCAATTGAATGAATTGGGTGATTCAGGCATTTTGTCAGCTAGGGACTGACAACATTCAACATGATGGTATAATAATAACAGTAATAACGATAACAATATTGGAAAAGGAAAAGGAAAAGAACAGCAAATTTGCATCCCAAAGAAATGGAGGGACCTGTATAAGTTCAAAGCTGAAAGAATTTTAACCTATCTGCCCCTGCCTAAAGTCAAATTAATTTTCGGGTCCAAACTGAAGGAAGCTACTTAGCAATGAAGTTCAGCTGGGAGCAGAACTCAGCTTTCTGAACTCCCTCAGTTACCCTTGTGACAGATTTGTCTTTCTACTTCAGCACCTTCATTTCTACCTTCTTAACCAACTTCCATGAAAATCTTCCCCTTACATGAGTACCTCAATGCATTTAGCAACTAAGATATGGTGATTCACTTCCTCTGTT
This sequence comes from Ornithorhynchus anatinus, assembly GCF_004115215.2. Lineage (NCBI taxonomy): Eukaryota > Metazoa > Chordata > Mammalia > Monotremata > Ornithorhynchidae > Ornithorhynchus > Ornithorhynchus anatinus. The sequence continues at coordinate 17,563,570 of NC_041750.1, forward strand.
TAGTAGTGAGATAAGTAGAAGTGTTTCATTTGAGAGAACAGAAACGGGAAGATATCCCAGTCTGGGTTTGAGCACATAACACAAGTGGATAAGTTTTTGCCATTTGGCTCTCAGCTGTAATGATCACTTCCCCTAAAATCTTAATTGGATCCAGCCTTCATTCCTTTTCCCATAGTGGCTCACCCTTATACGTGCAGTTCAGTCAGCTTGCCTATCATTTGGGAGTTATGTTATTGAAAAACCCTGCCTAAAGGAAAACTCACCCTGTAGGGACTTGACCAAAAATGCATTCTTGACCTAGGGGTAAAATTGTGGCTCTGCCATTTGTCTGCTATGTAACCTTGGGTGAGTCACTTAACTTCTCTATGCCTCAGTTACCTCTGGACATAGTAAGTGCTTAGTAAATGCCATTGATTGATTACCCTATTTAGGACAGGGACCATGACCAATCTGATTATCTGATTATCTTGTATTTACTCCAGTGTTGAGTGTGTGCCTGTCACATAGCAAGTGCTTAATGAATACCATTTAAAAAAATAAATGCATGCATACAATCTTATCTGACATCGCCTTCTGTGCAGACACACATGATGTCAGAAGAATGTTATGTAATTCCCCAAAAGTACTCTATCCAAAAAGACACCATGAAACACATGTTGTGGGAGAACTGGCTGGACACTGATTTTGGAGCCTACTAAAGGGGAGTCTATTGTGCCCCTGGGTTTTTTGTAAATTTAGTTTAATCTCAGGGACTTTCCCCTGGGGAGAAAAAAACATTCATGGAGAAAACCACCAAGAAGGAATTTGAAATCAACCAAAAATTTTAAAAATCTGCATCTCTCTCTCTCCAGGCTCAATGTTGCATCAGGATAATGAAATAGAGAAACCATGTGGCCTAGTGGATAGAACACAGGCCTGGGAGGCAGAAGGACCTGGATTCTAATCCCAGCTCTGACACTTGCCTACTGTGTGACCTTGGGCAAGTCACTTAGTTTCTCCGTGCCTCAGCTACCTCATCTGTAAAATGGCAATTAAGACTGATTCCCATGTGGAATATGGACTGAGTCCAACCAAATGATCTTGTATCTACCTCAGTGCTTAATACAGTACCTGGCACATAGTAAGGGCTCAACAAACACCTTTTTTAAAAAAAAATAGAGGTTACCAAGCCCTTGCAACTAGTTTTAGTGGCCCCATAATGAGGCATAGAGATGTTCAATGGCTTGCCACAGGTCACATAAGTCAGAAATAGGGAAAAAAATTTAGCCCTCGAATCCCTAATTTGAAGCTCAGCCCAGCTCAGGTGGCTCTCATTTTATTATTTGCTCCCAGGATACACCAATATCAAGAGTCAGTTTCCCCACCAATAAGGAAGCAGTCAGAGTTAAAAACCACACATCAAAAACCAAACATTTTCTGTTTGTTTCTCACTGACTGCCTGTTGTATGTCCAGTCTTTTCTGTTCTGATGCCTCACACTTCCCAAGCATTCAACTTGAATGTCTAATAGTGATGTTCCTTTGCTATGAAATAAGACGACAGAATCGCTGATGGCTTCCCAAGGGACTTAATCAATAAAATCAATGGTATTCAAGACTTAGTAACTTTCCCATGCCCCAAAAACAAATCATCTTCCTCTTTCTCGATTTACTTTGGCCGTATCTTCATAGGGCAAGTACTGATTTAAGAGATTTTTTTTTAATATACCATTGGCCAGATTCTGCATAGGACTAGCCAATGCTAAATGTCGACAACTTTAAACAGCTGAACAAGGAACCCGAAACGACTAGTTCCAAATCTCTCTGGAGAGCCTCACAGATTGGCATGTTTTCCTAATGGATAGAAAGTATTTCAGGCTTTTCCAGACTCAGCTCTCTTCGGCCATGCTCGTAACTTGCTGTGGTAACTCTGATCATGCTCGGTCATTCATCTGACTTAAAAGTGTACCACTGGGACTTGTAATTGACATGTCAGATGAACTGATCTCCCCAGTACCAGTGTCTACTACCCCTCACTGTCAGGAAGTTCTAATCTCCCAAACCTACTAGCCATTTAAGGTGAGAAAAAGGTTTCTGCTTTTTAAGAAGTTGAAAATATTTCGATCATTGGCTTAAAGAAAATGTAATACCATCTATTCTTGGTCAAGTACTAGTATTCATACATATTGAGTGTCCACTGGGTGTAATGCACTATGTTAAGCACTTGGGAAGCACAAAGACAAGAAGTGACATGTTGCTGCCTACAAGGGGTTTCCACTCTAACCAAGTAGAAATTAGAAATTGATTGTTTCATGGAGCAGTGTTGGGCACAACAGATTCACTTCCACTGAGAACTTTATCATACTGAAATTGTAGCTAGCTGTCTTGACCTCCTTCTTGCCAAATCCAATGGCCTCTACTCCAATTCTAATCCTTCTTGATCTCTCAGCTGCCGACACTGTCCACCACCCCCTTCTCCTGGAAACATTATCCAACCTTGGTTCCTCTGACACTGTCCTCTCCAGGTTCTCCTCCTTTCTCTGACTGCTCCTTAACGGTCTCTTTTGCAGGCTCCACCTCGGCCTCCCACCTATCTGTGAGAGCACCTCAAGGCTCAGTTCTGGCTCCCCTTCTATTTTCCATCTACTCCCATTTCTTTAGAGAACTCATCTGCTCCCCTGGCTTCAACTGCCATCTTTACCCAGACATTCCCAAATCTGCCTCTCCAGCCCTGACCTCCCTCCTTTTCTGCAGTTTCACATTTTCTCCTGGTTTCAGGACATCTCGATTCCAATGTCCTACCAACACTTCATACTCAGCATGTCCAAAACAAAACTCCTTATCTTCCCACCCAAACCCTGCCCTGACTTTTCCATCACTGTCGACCCCACCATCCTCCCTGTTTCACAAGCCCATAACCTTGGCATTTTCCTCAACTCATCTCTCTCATTCAACCCAGGTATTCAGTTTGTCAAAACAGCACTTATGTATATGTCTATATATCTAGAATTCTATTTATATTGATGCCCGTTTACTTGTTTTGATGTCTGTCGCCACCCCCCCTCCCCCCGCCCAGACTCTAACCCCTCTGTGGGCAGGGATTGTCTCTCTTTATTGCTGTATTGTACTTTCCAAGTGCTTAGTACAGTGCTCTGCACACAGTAAGTGCTCAATATATATGATTGAATGAATGAATGAATTCTTCACTACATCTCTAGAATCCACCCCTGCCTCTCTATACAAACTTCCACCCCAATCCACACACTTATGCCATGCTGCCTTGACTGAGTCAGCTTCCTCCCTGACATACCTACCTCATGTCTCTCCACACTCCAGTCCATACTTCACTCTGCTGCCTGGATCATTTTTCTACAAAAACATTCAGTCCATGTCTCCCCACTCCTCAAAGACCTTCAATGGCTGACCTTCAACCCCCACATCAAACAGAAACTCCTTACCATTGGCTTTAAGGCACTCAGTCAGCTCTCCCCATCCTACCTAAACTTGCCCCTCTCCCACTACAACCCAGCCCGCATACTCTGCTCCTCTAACACCAACCTACTTGTTGTACCTCAATCTTGTCTCTCTGGCCCGAGACCCTTTGCTCACTTTCTCCCTCTTGCCTGGAACTCCCTCCCCATTCCTACTCTACCAGCTACTATTCTCACCAGCCTCAGAGCCCTATTAAAATAACATCCTCCAAGAAGCCTTTTCTAACCTTTCACCTCCCCACCCTCTTCTCCCTTCCCTCCATATCGCCCAAGCACTGGGTTCTGTATTCACCAAGCCCTTTGATATTCACTCCACACAGACCCCACGACACTTATGTACAAATCCTTCTATTCTGCTGTCTTCCCTATCTGTAATTTAACATCTGTCTCCCCTAGTAGATTGCAAGTGCATTGAGGGTAGGGTCATGTCTGCCAACTCTGTTATATTATTCTCTCCCAAGAACTTAGTACAGTGTTCTGCACACAGTAAGCCCTCAATAAATACCATTGACTGTTTCTGTCCCAAGCATTTAGTACAGTGCTCTGCACCTCTGTTTCTGTCTTTACACAAACACATCCCTGATAGCAGAAGTTCCAGTGGCAGAGCCAAGGAAGTCCAACTCGGAAGGAGCAAGTGGCACTTTTTCAAGGTCTCAACCCATGTCTCCAGTCCTAACTGGACCACTGTAAGACTCACAGGTCAATTCTGGGACCCTGAGGGTCTCTAACAGAAAGCAGTAGCTTGATCCCATTCTGATTGCCCGTGAGTGGGAGAAAATGGAGATGGAAACCATTCCTTCTTCCAGACCAAAAGCAAAATTATATTGCTCCCAGCTTTGGCAAACTGTATGTAGACTCTCAGCACCTAAATAACAGGGATGGTATGTTCTACAACCATCACAGCAAGAGAGCTCAGTAATTACTAAAACAACAAGTAACAAAATGACTAGTGTGGACAGTTCTTGCTCTTCCATTCTTGTAAGCAAGGCAGAGTTCAAACCATAGTTTATGGGGGAAGTGGTGTTCACAGTGAGGATGCTCATCCCCAAAGAGATGAGCATATGAGAATCCCAGCTAAACAGTGGGACACATAGCCCGCATCTGAGAATTACCCACCAGCTCAGCTCCTGATTGATTCTATGGAAAAGAAGTATTTAAAACAAACCATGCCAGCAGGTCAGAAGCAACTGTGTTCTTGTCTGGACTAGTAGGGAGTCCAAAATGTGTGCAAAGCTTAAACAAAGGATAGAAATCAAACACACTGGGTACCTGCATTCTTCCTATTTAACAGTTACAAGCCACCAGGAAGGACATGTTCCCAGCCCTGTCTCTACATGCAAAAGAGTGAGATATTTTATCATCATAAGCAGGAATGCATGCAGGGTTGCAAGGAAGAGAAACCAAGAGAGACAGGCTTACCCCTCTGAGCTGCTGGACACCACCGAAAATCTTCATCACTCCATCAATTTCCTGTTCCAGTCTTCTGGACCAATACTGCATCCTGTAAGAAATAACAGGACACAAACACAGACAGACATACACTCAGTTAGAATAGGAGTCTGGGCACTATGGAAAAAAGCAGGATAACTGAAATGGGAGGCAGGAAAATCAGTACCCCATCTTGGTTTATGGCTTTCCTTTTCCACAGCATTAGGTAGAGGCAAAATGTCAAGAACTTACAAAGAGTTACAACTGGGCAGATTGTAAACACTAAACTTCAAGCTCCTTGAAAGCAGGGATCGTGTCTACCAACCCTATTATACTGTACTCTCCCAAGTGCTTAGTTCAGTGATCTGCACACAGTAAGCACTCAGTAAATACCATGGATTAATTTATAAGCTTCTGATCTTGGTTAACATGCAAGGCAAAACAAAGGACAAAAGAAACAAAACATAGCTCTGTTCTTTGAAGAACGATTAAAGTGCATCATTTTGAATCCAATATCAAGCATTCTTTCACTGAATATATAGTTGTAATGAGAGTAGAGTCATCCTTTGGTGATGCTGCATCCATGAGACTGCCCTTGGAAAAGAATCTCTTGCATAATTTGGACAACGAGTCCATAAGAGTCGAATAGTGCACTTTTTCTGCCCCCCATCATCCTGGTGAGCAATACCAGTAGTGACGAAGGAAAAAGTGTGTCCTCCCACCAGTGGAAGATGCACTTTTTTTTCATTAATCATAATAATAATAATGATAATAATGGTACTTGTTAAGCACTCATTATGCACCAAGCACTGTAGAAAGTGCTGGCGTAGATATAAACTAATCAGATTGGACACAGTCCCTGTCCCACATGGGGCTCACACTCTTAATCCCCATTTTTACAGATGAGGTAACTGAGGCCCAGAGAAGTGAAGTGACTTGCCCAAGGTCACACAGCTGACAAGTGGCAGAGCCAGGATTAGAACTCAGATCTTTCAGACTCCCAACCATGTGCTCTATCCACTTAGCCACGCTGCTTCTCTAAGCAGTAGTGGTGAGATTTTGGGCTGAACCATCCACATTCTCTCACCAGATATATATGTACATATCCTTAGCCTGCTTGTGTGCTAGAATCTCAATCCATTTCAGCAGTACCCATTAATGCAGTCCCCAAACCTCATCCCCCAAAGATGTGGCGGGTCTTCTTTGTTCATTCTAAGAGCCCAGTGCAGGTTCCCAGTAAATGTTACTAGTGAAATAAGTTCAAATAATAGAGATAGGTGGAGAAGCAGCATGGCCTAGCAGATAGAGCAAGGTCCTGGGAGTCAGAAGAACCTGGGTTCTAAACCTACTTCTGCCTCATCTGCTGTGTGATCATGGGCAATTCACTAAACTACTCTGTGCCTCATTCACTTCATCTGTCAAATGGGGATTAAGACTGTGAGCTCCAGGACTGTGTCCATCCTGATTATCTTGTATCTACCCCAGTACTTAGTACATTGCCTGGCACATAGTAAGCTCTTAGAGTCCATTAAAAAAATATATGTGTGCATATACACACACACACACACACACATATTTATACACAGACACTCACTTGCCCGTATTGATTTATACCCTTGCTAAGCTCATCTTCAAACTGTACCTTGGCTCAACCCTCTTCACTTCCCCTCCTCAAAACACCTCCTCCAAGAGGCAGCCCCATTAGACTGTAAGCCCGTCAAACGGCAGGGACTGTCTCTATCTGTTGCCGACTTGTTCAACCCAAGCGCTTAGTACAGTGCTCTGCACATAGTAAGCGCTCAATAAATACTATTGAATAATCACCACCTTCCTGGTAATGTCATCCAATTAGCCACCTTAGCCCTCATGGGAAGAGCGATTTGTTATCTCTTGAATTTCTTTCTTAGGTTTGTAGCATTTCTCTCTATGATCTCTCATCAATTAATCAACTGTGTTCACTGAGTGCTTACTGTGTGCAGAGCACTCTACTAAGCATTTGGGAGAGTACATAGCTCACCTCCTCCAAGAGGCCTTCCCAGACTGAGCTTCCCCTTTTCCCTATGCTCCCTCTGCTGCCCCTCTACCCCCCCTTCACCTCCCCTCACCTAAGCCCTCTTTTCCCCCCTTCCCCTGCTCCTCCCCCTCTCCCTTCCCCTCCCCTCAGCATTGTGCTCATCTGCTCAATTGTATATATTTCTATTACCCTATTTATTTTGTTAATGAGATGTACATCACCTTGATTCCATTTATTGCTATTGTTTTAATGAGATGTACATCCCCTTGATTCTATTTATTGTTACTGTTTTTGTCTGTCTCCCCCGATTAGACTGTAAGCCCGTCAATGGGCAGGGACTGTATCTGTTGCCGATTTGTACATTCCAAGTGCTTAGTACAGTGCTCTGCACATAGTAAGTGCTCAATAAATACTATTGAATGAACAATATAACACACATATGATGGCTTATTTGGCAGTTTGTGTATTCTTGACTCCGACTCAATTCTAAGCTCCTCGCGGCCAGGGACCACATCTTTTTATTTTGTTGTATATTCTCAAGGGGCTACAAATACAGTGCCCTGCACACAGAAAGTGCTCAGTGAATGCTGTTATAAAACCAGTGCACGGCTGAGGCGTTCGAGAGTTTGTCTGCCTTACAGAGTTTCCCCAAATCATTAGCCAACCAAAATTCTACTCAACCTATACAATTTCTGGCCCTGTCTACATTGAACCGTACTATCCTCTCCCCATCTCACTCATCTGCATCTCCTCCTTCTGCTCCCTATTATCACTAGATTAAGGGAACCCTAACATCTGCTTGCAGTGAGTACACTTCCCCCTCCCCCACCCAACACAGACTTCCATGAAAATCAAATGAAACAGTAGAAGAAAGAAGAGACTTAGAGGCATGTTCCACAATGCATCTCTGAATCATGCTTACTCTGCCTGTTCAAATGTGTGGACAGTAAAAATCATTTTAGCTATGATAATATAGATAGAACAGATCTGGTAGTCTATGAAATATCTTCTGATGCTTGGAAAAGTTTGCACAAAACCAGCCCGTTTCAGTTTGTAAGCCTCCGAAGCAGCCAAGAAAACTGAATATGAAAATCCCAGCATGACTTTTAAAAGCAACAAATTATTTATTCAAAGTAAATCACTACAAATACACCTGTAAAGTGAAGAGCTTGACACAGTTCCATTTGGCAATGGGTAACTTCCCAGCTTATTTTTCTTCAAGTCCCTCTAAGTGGTCATTTAGCAAAAAGGGGAATGAGGCAAAAAGAGAAGCTAGGCTAGGAGTCCAAAACAGTAGCTTTCATGGCATCAGTGAGCCACAGGCAGGTCAATGGGGCAAAAGTTCATTAGATTGTAAATCCTTATGGGAAGGGACAACGTCTACCAATTCCACTGTACTCTCCCAAGCATTTAGTAATAGTGCTCTGCACAAAGAAGGCACTCAATAATAAATTCCATTCATTGACTGAGCAACTGGGTAGGGGTTAGGATGGAGAAGTAGGAAGACATAATGCAGTCACATCTTCACTTTAGCTCTAGTTAATGGGGATTCTTGTGTAAGAACCTGGAGCAAACTGTGATTTTCATCATCATTCTCAAAAGCATAATAATAATTGTGGTTTTTGTTAAGCACTTACTATGTGCTGAGCACTACTAAGCGCTGGGGTAGATACAAGATAATCAGGTCCCACATGGGGCTCACAGTCTAAGTAAGAGAAAAAGCAAGTATTGAATCTCTAGCTTTCAAATGAAGGAATGGAGACACAGACATGAAGTGACTTGCCCAAGGTCACACAGCAGACAAGTAGTAGAGCCGGGATTAGAACCCAGGTCCTCTGACTCCCAGACTCGTGCTCTTTCCACTAGGTCATGCTGCTTCTCATCTATTCATCATGTTAGTGTGGTGCTATATAAAGAAGTGCACAGGCACATTCCTGACTCACCATCTCAACCTCCAGTCACCAGGAAATAGTGAGTCCTACTGTGCAGAGCACATGTTGGCAGGGAGTTACAAAACAAAACCAAAAAAAAAAACCCAAAAAAACCCCAGACACAGATTGTAAATTCCTTGAGAGGCAGACACAAAAGTGTGGCCTGAATAAAGGATGCAGAAACCACAGAACAATGTGCATGTAAGTTAAGTGAGACATTTATGTTGTGAACAAGCAAAGGGATAAGTGCCTTAGTGGGGTGATGAGGGCCAGGGAAATCACCAGCTCTCTTATTCCTCAGGGAAGGCACCTGGAAGAGATGGGATTTCAGGTTCCATCTAGATGATGGGAGAGATTAGGTTTGGCAAACCAGGCAGGGGACAATTCCAAGCACAGGATCAGAGAGGAGAGCCTTAGTCAAATTCTTCCTCTTGTCTGCTATGTGACGTTGGCAAGTCATTTAATTTCTCTGTGCCTCATTTACCTCAAAATCCTCACTGGACACTGAATGAATTTTCCTGGGAATGGTGACAAAATAGGGCAAGACAAGTGAAAAGTGTAAGCAACCTGGTGAAGGATTTTGCAAGAGGGGGTGAGAGAACTTGGGTCTTAATCCATAGTATGAATGTGAAACCAGCAGAAAATCTCAAAGAGACTCAACCTTCATTTTAGAAATGTAAAGTCTGAGATCTAAAGGCATATTATTCAGGTAACCCAAGTTCAAAAGGCAGAGTCAGTTACAAAACATGGTTGGAAGGGAGTTTATACCTACCTAGAAGCCCTGATTTAGTCTATTCTGCTCACCATCCAGTTATCTTCCCATCCCCTAGTACCCAGACAATTTTGAAGAGGCCCTGGCCAGATCTTTTAAGGTCTGGCACCCATAAGCACTCTCTCAGAGGGGAAAAAAGTAGACGGCAGAGGAAAAAAAAAACCACAACTACCAAATACATGCATTACTTGCATAGATTAAATTGTTGCCAGTTGTTAATTTTATACATGAAGTTGTTGATCAGAATGTGATTTAATCGTACAGTATAATCCAGGCTTTTAGAATAAATTATGTAGAATACCCATCTATAATTAAACAAATCAAAAACTCAGAGACAGGTGACACAGCAATTTTGCCCTCCGAAGGACAAAGGTGCTGTAGGAGCACCTGGGGTGGAGAAGGAATGAGATGGGAGCAAGGGCATATAGTCAGTGAAAGGGATCAAGATAGCATCCAGTACATTATACACATGAATGTGGGTGTACGTGTGTGTGAGTGCACACAAGTAAACAGAAAATTAGCTTTGCAGATAGGCATATGCCCAGGGTCAGCGATGATTGATGCAAATTTATTTCTTTATTAGTGTGTATGATGACCAGTGCCACTGGCCTCCACGCTTAGGAAGGTTGCTTCGGGGTGCCTCTCCCTGAGGGAAATGAAAACACTTAGCCAAGCCATAGTGAAGAATTGGGCCATCTTGGAGGGAAAGGAAGACCCTCGGGCATCTTGGAGGTGAGGGGTTAGCAAACTGTGTGCCTAGGAGAGCAGGGCACAGGAAAAGTGTATACTGTGACACAGTATGGGCATCGGGCACACGGGGAGGGATCGGAGAGGGTCCCTAGGGATTGGGACCCCAGAGATTAAGACTCTCGAGGAGCAAGGCTCCTGCTCCTGAGAGGGAAAAGAATGTGAGTCTCAGGTTGCTCCAGGGAGTATAGAGGGTCCTGTGGCAGGAGGGGGTGGGGAAGTAGTAGGTCCAGGGAAAGGCACTTTGACCTAGATTTTTTTTCATTTGTTATCCTTAAGAAGTTATAAAATATGGTTGAGCTCTCAGATCTTGGTATCTGCATGTGGTAGGGGTTGGGGAAGATGCTCTAAAAGCCAGGAAGACACATGGACTGGGGAGCCATGGGTAGGGGAAGGAGTGCTTTGTCCACGGGTTTCCTGTAGCCAGCCGCAGGTGCGGGGGAGGTCCGTGACTATCTCTATACCTTTGGGGAGATGCCTGGGCTCAAAGAGGAGTGACAATGATAGGGGTGCATTGCCCTCAAACCTGTTTTAGGAGAACTTGAGGATTTTAGGGCCCAGTGGAGGCTGACCAGGGTCCAGGTGCTCCTTAAGTGACTCCAGGGGCTCCTGGAGTCCTCGGAGGATTTAGGGGTGGAGAATGCCCCGTAATGTCACAGCGTGCTACCCGGACAAAGGACAGCCTGAAAACATTGAGAGAAGGAAATACGTGACGTGAAAAGTTAAGCTAGCAGGGCAGTGTCAATTTCAAAAGTAGCAGGACAGAACTGTCCACCAGATTCCTTCAATTACATTTGGGCTCTGGATCCACTAGAATCCATGGGGTGCACTCTCTCCCTCTCTCTGCCAACCCCGCCCCCCCACCAACCCCCACCACCATGGCATGCTAACCAATTATTGCTTGGCTCCAGTGGGAGATTACCTTTTTAAATAAAGTGTTATTAATTATTCTTATTATATTTCATTTGGCCTGCCACCTCTCCACTGGCCCTTGCAATTTTCTGAAGCAAAAAAATGAAAGGGGACTTGAGCTAGGATGAAAAGGGTAAAGTAACTGATTCGCTATTACGTATATAGAGCTTTCACTTTGAAGTGACTCGAGTATATAACAGATAAGTGATCAGATATGACAGTCCCTGAATTTCTGGTCCATTATTGCACACCTCAGGTAGTATTACAGGGCTAAAACATCAATAATTCCCAAAGATGCACAGCCCTGGAGTGTCTTACTCATGTTAGAAAATGGCATTTATAAATGAAACGTAAAGAAAGACAGCCAGACCTCTGTATAGACCAGGCTCTTTTAACCCTTCTTTGTCTCCCTAAAATTATCCTCACGATTTCTGCACCTCAGGTCCCTCACTTTTGAAATAAGACTCCTTCTACTTTCACTTGGCAGGGAAGAGTGAAAATGCAATGAGAAAGTGCATACATTTGCATTGAGGAAGGATTTGATCATGACATCTCATCTCCTAAAAGCCCTATAGTGATTCCCATCACCATTCTAATCAATCTCCCACTCAATCAATCACTAGGATTTATTGAGCAATCACTGTGGGCAGAGAACTGCACTAAGCAGGTGGGAAACCTAGTATTCATTCAATATTCATTCATTCAATAGTATTTATTGAGCGCTTACTATGTGCAGAGCACTGTACTAAGCGCTTGGGATGAACAGGTCGGCAACAGATAGAGACAGTCCCTGCCGTTTGACGGGCTTACAGTCTAATCGGGGGAGACGGACAGACAAGAACAATGGCACTAAACAGCGTCAAGGGGAAGAACATCTCGTAAAAACAATGGCAACTAAATAGAATCAAGGCGATGTACAATTCATTAACAAAATAAATAGGGTAGTAGATATGATCCCAATCCTGAAGGAGTTTACCATCTAGTAAGGATGAATCAGTCCCAAAGAAAACTAAGAATGTACCCACATGCACCAAAGAAACCCTCCATCTAACCAAAGATCATTAGCAAAATGGAATTAATGCCGTTACAGAATAAGACATCCAAACAGCAAACTGTCCAATGATGTACCGATAGACAAGGAAGCAGAAAATTGAATCAAGAAGGCGAGTGTTTCCTTTGGGCGACGGTCAGACAGAGTGTGGCGACAATGTGGTATTAAGCTTCACACCAAAATGAAGGTCTATGAAGATGTATTGTTATTGAACTGTCTTTATATGGTTGGGGGATTTTGACCTACCTCAAATACTACATCTGGCTCATTGAGCAATTTCATCATAATCACCTAGGTACCATATTCAACATCAAGGGGTAAGACAGGATCATAAATTACAAAAGTTCTAGAATAAAGTTAGTGTACTAGCATTGATGCTATACTCACCTTAAAACAGCTTTGCTGGGTGGGCCACGAGAAGAGAATGGATGACAGGAGAATGGATAAAGAGCTACTGCCTGGTGAACTGATATGGAAAGACTGAAAGCAAGGAGGACTGAAGAGACACTTTAAGGTTGCAATAAAGCATGGTTTCAGACAATTTCAGGAGACAAAGTCAGCAGATTAACCAGCCTCGGGACTCTAAGAGAGGCTTTGAGGAGAATATTAAAAAAATACAGCATCAGGTTCCCCAAGCAGATCGGTACAATGCTTGTGTGTGCAAGAAGCCTGGATTGTCAGTTCCATATAGGCCTTGCTCATAGGTAATTATATCAATGTCACCTTTGAATTTGAAGGACACTATAAGGTACTCTTTCCTTACAAGGAACTCTAGTGTCTCTTGTTCTAGTGGTTTCATTTATACTGAAGCCACCCTGGGATGTGGGAAATGGGAGGTATTCTTCCCAGCCCCAATCCTTGCCTTTCCCGCTTCCTATCCCCCACAGAGAGAGAGAGAGAGAGCTCAGAAACGTGGTCAAGATCACTCAGTGAAGCAGAGGTGCTGTTGGAGAAGTTCCATGCCAGCCTGATGCTGATACAGCTCGGATGTGATTCTGACGACCCTGCCTGTCGTTACACAGGTAAGCCTTTTCATGTGTATTTCTCTATTTGCCCCACCCTTCCCATGGCTCTTTTAAATCTCATCCCTGCAGCTCCCCTGAGCCCCTTTGCCCCAACTCCACTCCTGAACCAGCCCCATGTCCCATAAACCCAAACCCATTCTGTACAACTGTTTTGGGAAGCAGGATGGCCTAGTGGAAAAAGCACAGGTCTAGGGGTCAGAGATCCTAGGCTCTCATTTGGGCTCTGCCACTTGTCTGCTGCGTGACCTTGGGCATGTTACTTCAGTTCTCTGGGCCTCAGTTCCCTCAACTGCAAAATGGGGATTCACTAATCCATGCTCCCTCCTACTTAGACTGTGAGTCCCATATGGGACAATTAGTTTGTAGTGCCTGTCACATAGTAAGCACTTAACCATCTATGATTTTCAAAACCTTGCCCTGCTATGGCTGCCCAGTCTTTTCCCACAGTGTAACCAGCTTGCAGTTTGCTCAAGGCCTCTCTCAAGTTGTGGACCACTGAGGGAACACTCCTACCCTCCCTCTTAGGTATGGTCCATCCCACTCCCAGGGCTTTAGAAGCCCCAAGCCAGGGGATAGATGGAGTGAAGGGGAGAGGCTGTTAGGCAGTTGTGGGGCAGGGAAGAAACAAAATTTGTTCACAGAGCCACATGGGTTAATTTCAAGATATATAATGGGGAACTAGCCTAGTAATGGCAGGGAGGGCTCTGAAAATTGGGTGGGGGAGCTATAAGGCCCGAGATGGGACATTCTGAAGAGAGTGCATCCATGGAGTTGCTATGGGTTGGAAATGACTTGACAGCATTTGAAGAATTCATTCATTCATTCAAATTGATCAAGCACTTACTCTGTGCACAACTCTGTACTAAGAATGAAGATGAGGCAAAAAGTGGGGCACAGAAAGAGTCATGTGGTGAGTGGGAAAAGAGGTGGGGGGGAAGAAAGGAAAGAGATGGGGGATGGTGGGATACATAAAGAAAAAAGAATAAATAAAAAGGCTCAGCTGGGTGACCGTTGGGGTGCCACATACAATCATGGGCAGTGGGTGTTGACAGCAAGTAAAAGGATGGCTGTTCACCTTCAGAGACTACACCATAACTCTAGTGTCTCAAAAACAGGACTCCAGGTGCAGCCTCTCTCTCGCCCTATAAAAAGCCCCTCCCATCATTTCACAGGTGGGGAAATTAAGGCTAGGTCACACACAGTTTGTGCTATGGTCTGGCAAAATCTTTAGTTCCAAAGAGTTTTATTCTCATCACAACACCTTGATGCATCCTTACCATAGATATGATGCTAATTAGTACACACCTCTCCTTCTCCCCACCCCATGTCCCAGTGCACACATTCATTCATTCAGTTCCTACCATAATCTCCTGAGAGCATATGCAGACAAGCAAGTAGAAAACCAATTTTCTAAATGAAAATACTTAAAACATATTTCAGCTGCAAAGAAAGTCTCTTTTACAAGTTTATACCTCACATAGTTTATTTGTCCAGTAACATTTCACTCCAATTTATGCATCTTGGAATGCTGCCCAAATACTGCTCTTTAATGAGGTTATTAATTATTTTGCTGTCCTTTTTTTGCTGTTACAGGAACTTTTCCTTTTAATTGGCTCATTCTGTTGATAGTTCCTAATCATATAATGCCAATCATGTGAGTGTATGTGCCCAGTTACTTGGCTAATTGGGTCTCCTGGTTTCAGTGGATGTTTACCCATAAAAGCTTGATGGAGGGAAGGAGAAAAATAAGCAAAAAGAAGAAACAGCAGAGTTACTTGCTGGAGAATGCTGATTGATGTCTGATGAAACTGTGTTGAGTTCAGAGACCTTTCTCATCTTCTCTCATCCTCTACCCACTAATGAACACGACTGATAATCCCTGGTGTAAGATTTGGATCATGGGTGAGCAAATATGTTAAAGAAGATGCCCGATGCCTTATCTTAGTAGAAATTGCATTTACTGGCCGCCCACTAGGGGCAATGCACTGTACTAAACAGTTGGGAATTACAAAACAAAGAAGTGGCCCATTTCCTGCCCATAAGAAGGCTACATTCTAATAGAGAAGGCAGGCATAAAAATACTTGCCAATAGTGTTGTTCGGATGGAGAAGATGCAGACACAAACAAGACAGAGTAGGAAGAATGGACAAGTCCTGGTAGCAAATTGGATATAAGAGTTTAGAGCCTGAGAGTACTCGAGGATGACACAGAGATTGTGGGCTTCTGGGACCCAGGGAATGATGGGAAAATTAGAAGAAGGAGTGGGTTTAGAGAGCAAGATGGCCCAGAGTGGGATTGAAAGGCTCAACCTCTATTAAAGTGAAATCACAGCCTTAAGAAGGATTACAATCATTTCAGGCTTCTCGGGTGCCCTTCACACACTGTCCCCTCCCTCTCTCCCTTCACTTCTAAGCCATACCAGGAGGCAAGTCTACTTACCAGCTCAGTGGCAGAGAAGTCACTGCCTCTCTGGAGATCCAGTAGGGGGTCCTGACTAGCATAAGGTACCAAGGCTTGGGGACAGTTCCTGCTGGCCAACCAGTGGCTCTGTTGGGTGGACCTCCGGCACTCTGGTAGAGAAATGCAGTTTGTCAGGCTCCAAGAGCACTAATTATTAAATTCCTGCTCCAGGGTACTAAAGATGGTGGAATGTGCCATCTCCTACTGAGTGAGTCAGCAGTTGCCTGGAAGTCTGCGGGACAGTTTATGAGCATTAACTCTTTCAGCTCCCATGGGAACCATTCATTTCATTGCCCTGAAGAAAGAATGTCCTCATCAGGACGCCCATGGTTCAGCCATGGAACTGATCCAGTGAACCAATTACCACACTTCCCATCAGAGAGGGATAAGCTACATCCCCTCTTGGAAAAGCCCCAGTCTTTATTCCACCAACTGGGAGATCGGCACAGCAAACCCAACGACTCTCAGGCCAAGCCTCTTCCTTATCTTCCTCCAGGGAGGGGAGTTGGGGTTGCGTTGTGAGGAAAGTGAGAAGGAAAGCATGAGGCCAGGGAGCAAGGAGAGAGACATTAGAAGGCCTAGACAGTGAGCTGAGAGAGCCCTCAGAAAGTGGTTCTCTTACAGGATTATCTTTTTGCCACATGAATTATTAAACACCTTCATGATGTAATGACAGACACGCTGGATTCTTTGTTTATTCTGTGCATAATTCATGTCTCTCCTGGGAGGTGAGAGAGGGATCATTGCATTGTGCACTTGTTCCAGGAAATGGGAGGAGAGCACACAAAAAGAATGCTCAGCTGTCCAAAGGATAAGAAGCCAACTGAAGCCCTGCAACAAGTCCGACCCAGGCCACAAAAAGACAAGGAAAGCTGGGAAGGACCCAGGAAGCACTACAAATGTGTTGCTATCAAACGGATGTGTTTGAGCAATACATCATCCATACTTGGATATATCTGTATGTCTACTGGAATTACATGTCCCATTGACCCCCAGACACATAGCGGTCTTTCGTATTTGAAGATGCCGATGACAGCAGAATTCATCTGTGAATATACGTGTGACTGGAAAGGCCAATGTAGTCATTCAATCATATTTAATGAGTGCTTGCTATGTGCAAAACACTAATAATGATAATAATAATAATAATGGTATTTGTTAAGCACTTACTACATGCCAAGAAGTATTCTAAGCACTCGGGTAGATACAAAGTAATCAGGTTGCCCCACGTGGGGCTCACAGTCTTCATCCTCATTTTGCAGATGAGGTAACTCAGGCACAGAGAAGTTAAGTGGCTTGCCCAAGGTTACAGCAGTCAAGTGGCGGAACCAGGATTAGAACCCACATTCTCTGACTCTCAAACCCATGCTCTTTCCACTAAGCCACACTGCTTCACTGTACTAAGTCCTGGCCTTATAGTGTGCTCCATAGGTCTACTCCTAGTTTTGTCATGTTTGATGTTTGCAAAGCTGTTTGTGGTCTTGCGCTGTCATCTCTAGTTGCCCAAGGTCTCACAGCAAGTAATTGGAAGAAACAGGATTAGAACCTAGGTCATCTAACTCCCAGACCCATGCTCTTTCCACTAGGTCACGCTACTTCTCTATATCCTAAGCAGCAACCCAGAATGGTTCACAACAGTCAATTTATTAGGCAATGTCTTTTACTCCCTTCCAAGGGCCCAACTAAATGTGAACTAATGGAACCTGGCAAATGACTTCAAAAATGTCCTCAGATAAAATGTACACCAAGTCTCCCCCAACGTGCATTCACCATCCCATCCAATTCATTCATATTGACATCTTTGGCCATCATCTCACTAGCTTAGAGAAGACAATGGCCTGCCTCCAGCAAACACAATCACTGTTCCTCCCTCCAGACTCTGAGTTCCATGGAAACCCAACAAATAGGGAAGCAAAAGGAAAGGAAGAATTCAAGAGGTATGTGCTTATTTGCAAGCCTGAGCTAAGATGCTAAGAAACTTGCAAGTCCAAAGTGAAGCTAAAAAAGAGATGGAAAAGGTCAAGGCTAAGATAAAGTACTGCTTTGAATTTTCATAAACCAACTCAAAAAAGTCCAAATGGTATCTCAGTCCTCCTCACCTCGCCCATGATCCAGATGAAGAAACAGAAGCAAATTTCCCATAGCCCGACAAAGAACTGAACCCCAGTTTTGTAGACCCAGTTGAACCCTTCTGGATTCTGTCCATGCCTCAATAAACTTGAAAAAGGAAAACCAATGGTTTGGTGCTTATCTTTCTCTAGAAGAGGCAAGTCCAATGTTTGGCTCAAATGAAATCATTGGCCCAGGTTTTCCATTCGTGGAGAAGACAAACCTATTAATATGATGCTTCTTGATGGTTTCTTATGACATCATCAGCCTCTTTCTATTTAGAGTAATGACTTCTTCCACACGCCAACAGACTTGAAATTACCTGTGAAATATATTTCCCCAGGCGCAAGCTCAAGAAGCATGTAAATTACCCATCTTAATGGCCTCTAGAATCTCTGCCTCCCTCTCTCTCGAGATGGAAATGTTCACATGATGTCATAAGAGATCTGTGAAGCAGTCCGCATTTGACTTATGGCTGAAACAAATGAAGTCCAGGTCTCCCCTACTGCAAAACCCAGTGGAATTTTGGGTGGGGGGAGGGGGAGATGAAGACTGGGAAAAAATGAGGTGAGTGACGGTTACCTGGGAACAGTCCCTTGTTTTCCCCAAGAATGGGGAAAGCAAATAGACTGTCATCACAAATTGCAATATTTATTTAGAATGCTCCTCTGAGAAAAGCAGCTGGCCATAGCATATACCTTGTTGAGTAACCACTCTCTCCTTTAGTGAATGGCCAAGCTTATTCAAATAAACAGAAGCAGTGTGGTCTAATGGAAAGAGCACAGGGCTGGGAGTTAGAGGACTTAGGCTCTAATTCCAGCTCCAACACTTGTCTGCTGTGTGAACTTGGGCAAGTCGCTTGACTTCTCTGTGCCTCAGTTATCTCATCTATTAAATGGGGATTAAGACTGTCAGTCCCATGTGAGACAGGGATGTGTCCAACCTGATTGTTTTGTCCATTCATAGACTTGTCACTTGGGGATACTGACCACTTATGCGTCAGAGGAACATTCATTCATTCAATAGTATTTATTGAGCGCTTACTATGTGCAGAGCACTGTACTAAGCGCTTGGAATGTACAAATCAGTAACAGATAGAGACAGTCCCTGCCCTTCGACGGGCTTACAGTCTAATCGTCCTTATTAGCTGTCTCTGGAAAAAGCATAAAAAACCTCCCTGTCGCTACCAGTTGTCAGTTGTCATCAAGTACATCATTTGTTTCTCTTTACCCGTCCCCGACCCTGTAGTTTGGGGAGACTCTACCTAACCCCCACTGCCGCTTGCTTGCCCTCTCCCATGAGGTATAGTAGTATTTGTTGCTGTTGCAGTAATAATGATAATAATAATGTTGGCATTTGTTAAGCGCTTACTATGTGCAGAGCACTGTTATAAGCGCTGGGGTAGATACAGGGTAATCAGGTTGTCCCACGTGAGGCTCACAGTTAATCCCCATTTTACAGATTAGGGAACTGAGGCACAAAGAAGTTAAGTGACTTGCCCATCGTCACACAGCTGACAAGTGGCAGAGCCGGGATTCGAACCCATGACCTCTGACTCCGAAGCCCAGGCTCTTTCCACTGAGCCACGCTGCTTGTATTTTGTTAAGTGCTTACTGAGGGCCAGACACTGTACTAAGAGCTGGGTGGATACAAGCAAATAGAGTTGAACACAGTCCCTGCCCACGTGGGCTCACCCTCTCACCCTCTCACTAGACTGTGAGTCTCATGTGGGACAACCTGATTACCCTGTATCTACCCCAGCGCTTAGAACAGTGCTCTGCACATAGTAAGCACATAACAAATACCAACATTATTATTATTTATAGAGTGTGTAAGCACTGTATTAAGCACTTGGAGAGTATAATACAACAAAATTTGTAGTAACATTCCCTGTCCACAATGAGCTTACAGTCCAGAGGGCATCTCTGGGCCACTTAATGTTTTTGGTTTGCAGCTCTTCAGGCCTTCAGTTCTCGAGGCTTGACCACCCCTGGTATAGAGATTATCCATCAGGGCATAGAAAGGCAGCAGCCATACCATCAAGAAGGCTATGGATTAAGCTTCTGGAAAACAAAAAAAAAACAACCCTGCAAAGCACTCTGTGACAGGGTCGGTACAGTCCTATTGGAGCGAGAAAGTCTACATGGAGAAGGTGGATCTTGAGAAGAGATTTGAAGAAAGGGAAGGATGAGATCTGATGAAGAGAAGATGGGATGGCATTCCAGGCAAGGGAAATAGCATGAGTGATGGTTCACTAGCAGCTGAGATACATAATTAGGACACAGGGCAGATTCAAAAACTCCTCTCCACTGGGCTTTCAGGCACTCAATCAGCTTGCCCCCCTCCTACCTTACCTCACTGATCTCCTACTATGACCTGGCCCATACTCTTGGCTCCTCTAATGCCAATCTACTCACTATAACACAATCCAGTGTACCTCAGTGGCTAATCTTGATTTTTGTCCTCCCTCTGGCCTGGCACTACCTCCCCCTCCATAGCTGATGGACCTCGAGCTCTGGGAGGGTCTTGTCAGATTCTTTCCTCATCATCGATGGACTAAAGCAGGGCCGTGTGCTAAGTCTACTAGAGTTCAATCTATTGCACGTAGCCATGCTTGAGTTTGCAAAAAGGAATTTGGATGTTGGAGTCAGTAGGATGCTGATCCTCTGAGAAAGTCGTTCACCTCAATAGGCTTAGAGCATCAACAAAAGTCCTGAAAACATACATATAGTAGATCCCAGATAGTGATGCCTGTGCTTTGCAAGCACACGCTCAGTGTTTCTCAGAATCAGCAAAGCACTCTGGTCTGGCAATTAGTTTGAAGAAAGTCTAGGTAATGTAGCAGCTTGCACCTGGCAACCCTTGGGGACCAAGAGCTGAATTCAGCTATTTAGGCAGCACACTGTCTGTCCAATGATGCAGAGCTAAGTATAGAAGTAGGAAACTGAATCGAGAAGGCTGGCAGAGTGTGGTGCCAAGATTGAGAACAAACTGAAGGTCCCTAGAGCAAGTGTAGGGTCCAACCTTCTTTCTATCTTTCACAGATACAATACAACTTACAGTCTATTGGCAAGACACGATCACAGATGATGAGGTTTGGAAATGTTGATTGATTGATAACAAGCATCACGATAAGAAGCAGCATGACCTTCTGGATAGAGCACGGGCCTAGGAGTCAGAAAGACCTGGCTTCTAATCCTGGCTCTGCCACCTGTCTGCTGTGTGACCTTGGGCAAGTCACTTAACTTCTCTGCACCTCAGTTATTGGCCAGCAATATCATTGTGAGGTAATTCTGTGCACCTTGACATATAGTGAGTGCTCAATAAATACCACAATTATTACCATGATGGTTATTGCTAATCATCATCATGATCGTAATCTTAGTATCTTGCTAAAACTTCCCAAAGCAGCCGCATAGTTTCAGTAGTTGCCAGAGCCAAGTGTACTGATCAGTCAAGCAGTGGTATTTATTGAGCGCTTACTGTGTGCAGAGCTCTATACTAAGTGCTTACTGATGATATCGAGTGCTTTTGCAAGGTTTCCAAACACCTCGTAAAAGCTTTAATGTCGGTGGTCTCCACCCTTCTCCTATATCTGACTGGTAGCCCAAGATTATCTCTGCTGTGGTCTGACACCTGATGTAGATTCTGGAAGTACATGGTTAACAATCCTCCTCAGTAGTTCACTCAAGAAGACTCTGGATAGGATCTTGCAGGCTGAAGGAGAGCAGTGGAATCTCATCATAGTTTCTGCAGTCACCTCACTTCAGTCATGTTGGTATTTGTTAAGCGCTTACTATGTGCAGAGCACTGTTCTAAGCGCTGGGGTAGACACAGGGGAATTAGGTTGTCCCACGTGGGGCTCACAGTCTTAATCCCCATTTTACAGATGAGGTAACTGAGGCACAGAGAAGTGAAGTGACTCGCCCACAGTCACACAGCTGACAAGTGGCAGAGCTGGGATTATTTATTGAGCGCTTACTGTGGGCACAGCACTGTATTAACAGCTCGGGAGAGTACAGTATAACAATAATCAGATACATTCCCTGCCCACAACAAACTCTCTTCCCTTTCTTCATGCAGGTGGTGATAGAGGTGGCTGGTTAACCACGCTTTGTAAAGCAACATCCGCTGGCGTGGAAAGTGTGCTATGGAACTCTGCCGCATCTCCTTGGGCTTAAGATACTTCGAGGAAAATCAGCAGATCACATAGCTACAACTTTATCATCTTCATCATCACAGACATGGGTGGGGAAGGGGTGCAATGACTTTCACAATATAGTCTCTCCTGCACAGGTCTGGGTTCTATGGACTGACTCCCAAGGCCAAATGAAGGAGATAATCAAAGTGAGGTTCTGAGTAGGAAGCACACCTAAGCCAAATGCTTGAACACCAGAGCTGCTGCAATGGCTGTGACCTTTAAAACTAGCAGTACACTGATCATCAGGCACTAGCCTACCAGAATGTGCTTCTTTCTCCCAACTTGAGAAATAATGCTGTCTTAGGCATGGTTGGTTTAGAATAATGAGAAGGTGCATTCTTCCATGTCATCAAAAAAAACAAAACAACCTAAAAGTATTTGCTATGTTGTTTTCTTTTTTTCATTTTTAATGGTATTTGTTAAGCACTTACTACGTACTAAGCTCTGGGGTAGATGCAAGCTATCATGTTGGACACAGTCCATATCTCACATGGGGCTCACTGTCATAATCCCTATATTACAGACGAGGTGACTGAGGTGCAGAGAAGTTAAGTGACTTGCCCAAGGTCACACAGCAAGAAAATGGCAGAGCCTGGATTAGAATCCAGGTTCTTTGACTCCCAGACCCTTGCTCTTTCCACTAGGCCATGCTGTCCAGTAATCTTGGCTGCTATCCATGGCCAAGATCAGTAACTTCCTGCTGATCTACAGTAGTAGTAATTACTAAGTGTTTATTGCATGTAGAGCACCGTACTAACCACTGGGAGAGCATGGAAGGATAGGAATGAGACATAGTTCACAATCTGAGAATATAAGAGGGAAAAGGGACTAGTGACAGATACATCAGGAGTGATGAAACAATAAATAAAACAATAAAAGATAAGGACAAATATGCAGAATAAAACCAAAAAATCAGGAGAATACAATAGCTAGAGGAGCAGAATTTCAGGCCCCTCATAACTCGAATCCATGTGCGCCCATAGCCACAGTGACTGCCACAGCAGTCACCAGTCTTCCCAGGTTTTCTGTGAAGGCCTTACGCTGCAGAAGCTGTTCTGTTTCCTCCAAGGTTGGTGGAAGGCAGGATGAGGTGGAATCTCCTCGGTGTATCAGTTCCCGGGGGAGGAAGCATGGCTGGATGTCAGGTGAGGGAAATTTGAGGATGCTCAGCTGCAGCTTAAATTCTCATGGCCTGGTGCACCTAGAGCATTTGAGCCGGTGAGGATATGTATTTGCCTATGAGTATAAAAAGGGGTACACAATCCAGACTGACAGATCTCTCTACCAATCAATCTATATTTATTTATTGAGCACTTACTGTGTGCAGAGCACTCTACTAAGCACTTAGGAGAGTACACTACAGCAGAGTTGGTAGACACATTCCCTGCCCACGATGAGCTCACATTCTAGAGGAGACAGACAGTCATATGAATTAATAAATTACAGATATTTACATAAGTACTGTGGAGCTGAGGAAGGGGTGAATAAAGGCTACACATCCAAGTACAAGGGTGTGGGAAAAGAGGAAATGAGGGCTAAGTCAGGGAAGACCTCTTGGAGGAACTGTGCTTTCAATAAAGTTTTTGAAAGTGGGGAGATTGATACTCTGTCAGATATTATGAGGGAGAGCATTCCAGGCCAGAGGCAGGACATGGGCAAGAGGCTGGTGGCGAGATGGATAAGATCTAATTGCAGTGAGTAGGTTGACATTAGAGGAACAAAGTGTGGAGGCTGGGTTGCAGTAAGAAAGCGGCAAGGTAAGGTAGGAGGGGACAAGGTGGTTGTGTGATTTAAAGCCAAAGGTAAGGAGTTTCTGATTGATCAGGAGAGGGATGGGAAACCACTGGAGGTTCTTGAGGAGTGGAGAAACATGGACTGAATGCTTTTGTAGAAAAATGATCTGGGCAACAGAGTGAAATATAACTGGAGTGGGGAGAGACAGGAGGCAGGGAAGTCCCCTAAATTACCCCATTCTGTCTTGGTTCTCTGTTCAATAAAAACCATTTTCCCACTTTGACTAGGCTGTTCCATTTGCCCAGTTCCCATTTCCAAAAAAAATATAAATGGGACCAAGGAGGAGGGTAAGCCTAAGGGCCTGAAGGGGGATCCATCAATTTTTTCCCATTCAAGGTAAAATCAGGAGGAAGTCATGGCACCTCAGTCTCACATGAAAAGGATGTTGGAAAACGACAAAGAGGAAGAGGTAACTAAATCCCTTTTTTTAATATACAATAATAATAATAATGTTGGTATTTGTTAAGCGCTTACTATGTGCAGAGCACTGTTCTAAACGCTGGGGTAGACACAGAGGAACAATAAATCATCCAAACGCAGGACATAAACCACCCAGTTGTGTATTCTTAATGAAAATAGTGGGGATAAAGCAGCAGCAGCAGCAACAAAAGGGAAAGAGACCAATGTGTATACACTCCAACTGTCAGAGTGCTAGCCTAGGCCTAAATGCACTTGGCCTCACCTTTTTCAAACAATTTCTGGCTTGTGGGCTGTGAATAATTAACTGCTGCTACCTCGAACCCTCTTCCTTTTTCTTTAATGCTATGCATGACAGGCTGGAGGACGTCTACTTTTACCTCAGGAAACTATTCCTGACAGGGGAACAGCACCTCTCAGCCACCCTTGAACACTGTTTTCTAGTTATACAGCACCCTTCTGCGTAATGCATCCAGACTCTAATGTGTAAGGCAACCTCCAGAAGCAGTGTGGTCTAGTGGAAAGAGCATGGGCCAGGGAGTCAGAGGACCTGGACTCTAATCCCAGCTCTGCATTTGTCTGCTGTGTGACCTTGGGCAAGTCACTTAACTTCTCTGTGCCTCAGTTATCTCATGTGCAAAATGGGGATTAAGTCTGTGAACCCCATGGGAGATATGGACTGTGTCCAATATGATTATCTTGTATCTACTCCAGTGCTTAGTACAGTGCGTGGCACATAGTGTTTAATAAATACCAGTAAAATAACAATAATAATTATAATAATGAAAAGAGGAGATGGCTGTTCAGGATGAGCTCTTTTGAAAGCAGGAGCAGATGGATGCTCAGCTAATCTCTGCCCTAAGCAAACCAATGATCACCCCTGCCCCAACAACCTATGTCTAAAACAAGGGCTACACAAGGTGCTGCTGATAAATACATTCTTCTGATGAGAGTAGCCTCGGGGAAAGACAAGGCATTTATACAACAACCTTATTATAATGGATATAGTTCAGCAATTTGAGCAGCCAGGCCATGAGCATTTCATCACTTCAGAGGGAGTGTGTTATAAGACAGACAAAGAATTTGCTTAATAAATCAGCTGGCATATAATCAATAGCTAACTCATTTACTCTTTAAACACACATACCCACACAGACCATATAATACAACTTGGCTTCTCATTTGGAAGGAAACAAAGACTACATTCCTCGTATTAGGGGACTTGCTGCTGCCAGAAAATCCAGCCAGAATTAAGACACAGTAGCTAGTGTTCAGCACCGGTCACTTTCTCCCTCATAGCTTCTAGAGGGCAATTCCTGAGGTGGGTCTTGACCACCCAGTGTCCCATATAGAGGTCACCTATTCAAGAATGAGGATGATTTGTATGGGAGTGTGCAACCTGGCCCCTCCCTTCCATCCTGCTTAATCATTTTTCTATCCAGAAGCAGGGGATACCCAGCCCTGCCCTCTCTTCAGTAGCTCTGCCGTTCAATTTTCTTTCCTCCTAGACCTAGTCTGTCAGTAGCACTAGGTGGCAAGTAAAGAAAACATCGAATGGGGAAGTTCCGAGATTTGTTAAAGTATGCTCTGAGGAGTCCACCGGAGAATTAAAAACAAGAGGAGCAGTAATGGTGTTTACTGAGGGCCTACTGAGTATCCCCTTTGGGAAAATACAACAGAAGCAAAAGACATATTCCCTGCCAAAGAGAAGCTTACAATTAAATGGGGCAGACAGACATACAAAGTATTTACAAATAGTGTGAACAGAAGGAAGAACCATATCAACTAGGGAGTACAACAAATATGCCAGGATGAAACCGAGAAGCAGCATGGCTTAGTGGATAGAGCACGGACCTGGGAGTCAGAAGGATCTGGGTTCTAAACCTGAACCTGCCACATGTCTGCTGTGTGACCTTGGGCAAGTCACTTCACCTATCTATGCCTCAGTTACCTCATCTGTAAAAAATGGGGATTAAGAGTGTGAACCCAATGTGGGACAGGGACTCTGTCCAACCTGATTAACTTGTAACAATCCCAGCACTTAGAACAGTGCTTGGCACATAGTAAGCGCTTAACAAGTACCATAATTATTATGAAATATCTGGAAAAAGCCAGCAAAGACAATTGACTATATCATCCAATATACCTCCGTATGTATGTAAGCGTTAGGAGTGTCTGCTAGGTTGATATGACTCAGAGTGTTGAGAAGTAATCGATGGAGGTTGGCTGGAGGCGGTGGGGATTTAAGACGACTTTGAAGATGAGGGAAGGCTGAAGTCAACTGTATTTATTGAGTGCTTACTGTGTGTAGAGCTCTGTACTAAATGCTTGGGAGAGTACAGTGTAACAGAGTTGGTAGATATATTCCCTGCCCACAACAAGCTTTCAATCTAGAGGTATGGTGGAGTTGGTGGAGAGGGGGAGTCCAAGGCTGGCGGAACAGCACAAGCGTTGCTGGGATGAAGGCAGGAGAATTGAGAGTGAAATACAGTTGAAGGTGAGCTCGGAAGGAGCAGAGAATGTGAACTGGAAAGTAACGGGTAAATAAGGCCAATGTGGAAGACGGAGCAGACCGGAGGAGAGTCTTGAAGCTCATAAGAAGGAGTTTCTGTCTGATGCACAGGGGGATTAGTAGCATTTGGCAGTTTTGGTGACATGTTCTCTGCAACATTTCAGGAAGGTGATCTTGGTGACAGCATGCTGTATGGACTAAAGCAGGGTCATGGCAGAGGGAAGGGGAGTCTAGAGGCAAGGTGACCAGTGAGGAGGCTGATCCTTCCGTACACTAATAGAAATATGATGGATGCTTGACCTGGGCGGGTGGCTGTTAAGATGGAGAGGAAGGGGCAGATCCAAGAAAGTAGAGCTGATTGACCTTGACAGACGCTCTGCATCCTCAAATGTGGAAGGCACAGGACCAATCGATCTTCTGCTTCCACCAACTGCTGACACCGAATTGAGCTTTGGACCTTTTTTTAAAAAAATGATATTTATTAAGTGCTTACTATGTGCCAGGCACTGTACTGAGCACTGGGGTAGATAATAATAATAATACTAATCATAATGATGGTATTTGTTAAGCACTCATCATCTGTCAAGAACTGTTACAAGTTTATCAGGTTGGGTATAGTCCCTGTCCCACGTGGGGCTCAGAGTCTTAATCTCCACTGTACAGATGACGTACCTGAGACCCAGAGAAGTGAAGTGACTTGTCCAAGGTCTCACAGTAAACACCTGGTAGAGCTGGGATTAGAACACAGGTCCTTCTGACTCCCAGGTCTGTGCTTTATCTACCGGGCCATGCTGCTTCTCAAAAACTACTGAAGAGTCTGCAAATACCACAAGGGAGTCATTTCCTCTTCTCTCTTAGGTGGAGACATATTAACACTCAATCAAACAATGATATTTATTGAATAATAATAAGAACAGTACTAATAACTATGGTATTGTTAAGTGATTACTATCAAGCACTGTACTAAGCACTGGGGTAGATTCAAGATAATCAGGTCCCACCTGGGGGTTCACAGTCTAAGGGGGAAGGAGAACAGATACTGAATCCCCACTGGGCAGATGAGAGAACTGATGCCCAGAGAAGCAAAGTGACTTGCCCAAGCTTTCACATAGCAGACGCATGGCAGAGCTGGGATTAGAACCCAGGTCTTCTGACTCCCAGGCCTGTGCTCTTGCCCCTAGGCCATGCTGCTTGAGTGCCTATAGTGTACTGACCAGTGTAGTAAGTGCTTGGGATTGTAGGAAGACCTCATCCCTGCCCACCAGGAGCTTACAGGCGCTTTCCCCTAATTTCCCTGTAGAGTAATTTGATTTAGCCTCAGAAAAGTCGACTCCAGGTATCTGCCACACTGACCCCCTGCTTCCTCCTTAGAAAAGATTGAGCGATATCATGGGGTGAAAATGTCTTTGTAACAGCACTTGATCCTGTCAAGGAAAGGTTCTGTGTACATTCAAATCCATCTGATCCTTATGTGGCTATGGAGGAGCAGCATGGCCTACTGGCCAAGAGCTTGGGCCTGTGAGTCAGGAGATCTGTGGGTTCTCACCCTGACTCGTCCCCTTGCCTGCTGTGTGACCTTCGGCAAGTCACTTAACTTCTCTGGGCCTTAGTTTCCTCATCTGCAAAATGGGGATTCAATACTTGTTCTACTTAGACTGAGAGCCCCATGTGGGACAGGAACTGTGGCCGACCTCATTAACTTCTATCTACCCCAGTACTTGGAACAGCGTTTGACACATATTAAGTGATTAACGAATGCCATAATTATCATTATAATTATTATATGCATGGGGCAAAAGCTTCTTCCCAGTCTCACCCTGCTTGTTTTCCCCTACAAGCCCCACCCTCTTATCGCCCCCACAAACAAAATAAAAAGTTGGCCAGATATAGAAATACTTTGAAAATAAATAAGGAAATCTATGTGTGCCTTAGTGGTACTACAGATATCTTACTTGCTAGTCAGCTAACATTGTGTAGCAGCAAGTCCTACACGCTGCATCCCAGATCATTTTTTTGAAGCACTACTTGGTATACGTCTCACTATTCCTCAAAATCCTCCAACGGCTACTCCTCTCCCTCACCATCAAGGAATAAAATCTCCTGACCATTGGTTTCCAGGACCCGCATTAGCTTTCTCCATCTTCCATGTCAGCTCTCTTCACTTGCTACTCCCCAGCTCTTCCCAAGCTCTCCTTCTAACTGTCTCTCATTCTCATGTCTCCAGCCTTTAAATCATGCTGTTCCCCCAACCAGGCAGTCTGTCTCTGTCTGCTCCAATCACCAGACTGCAGTTCTCTCCATCTTCAAAGTCTTCCCCCCAAATCCCACTTCTTCCAGGAAGCCTTCCCTGATGGATTCACAACACCCTATTCGTTCAGCACAGCACCCGCCCCTTGATCAATCAATGGAATTTATTGGCACCTTCTGTGTACAGAGCACTGTACTAAATATGTGGGAGAGCACAATACAGCAGAGTTGGTAGACATGTTCCCTGCCCACAAGAACCTTACAGTCTAGAGTATATATTGGCATAATCAATTCTTTATTCAGCTATCTCATCCTGATAAATTGATGTTGCTTCCTGTCGCGTCCCTCCTCTTCATTTTGCTCCAGCTATTCGTAAACACATTTTATCTTCCGGTCCCCCCAGTTAGACTGTAAGCTTGTTCGAAGCAGAGTGTGATTTGCTCCAATCGTGCTCCCCAAGCGCTCACTACAGTGCTACACACTCAGTAAGTGTTTAGTAAATAACATTGATAGATTGATTGACTAACTAGGCCTGGGAGTCAGAGGCCCTGGCTTATAAACCCAGCTCTGCCACTTGTCTGCTGTGGCATTTCACTTCCAAGTGCCTCAGTTCCCTCATATATAAAATGGGGAGTGACACTGTGAGCCCCATGTGGGACAGGGACTGTGTCCAACCCAATTAACTTGTTATCTACCCCAGTGCTTAGAGCAGTGCTTGACATATAGTAAGTGCTTAATAAATACCATCATCATCAACTCAATCAGAAAGGATGTAAGAGTGACAGATTGAGCTGGAACAGATAAATATTTTTTGCTCTGCAATTGTGTCATTATGAGAACCTCCTGACTAGTACAAAGATCAACCTAAACAACAGTTCTTGCCGTGGAGTCTTGGTGACTCTGTACTCCCCGTCGTCACTCTGCCATAAACCCATCTCCGCAAACCAGAGAAAGATATGGACTAAATAATGGAGGATCTGGACTTCATTTAACCCACCTCCTCTATGCATTAACCCCAATCAGATGGCCTGATTTCTTTCAAGCCCCAGGCATGTTAGTCTGTGCTTTTTTCATGGCTGCCTTGGAAATTAGGATTATAATTCAAAACTTGCTCTGCTGGGGCTTAAACTTTGATTTGTCGATTTGCTGAATTCCATTTTTCCCCATTAGATTGTTAACTCCTTGTGGGCAGACATTATTTCTTGTATTTTCTCTGTAAGTTCACCAATGCATGTTGTGTCCAACAGAATCTTGTAAAAAAGAGAGCAATCTTGGTGGTAGTAAATATATTTATTGAGCATCCACTTACTGTAATGCACTGTACTATGCACTTGGTTGATTACAACAGATACATAACACATTTTCCCTGCCCACTAAGAGCTTACATTCTAACAAGGGAGAATGACATGGAAATATTTACCCATTGAGTAATCATAATACATAGTTGACTGTGCAATTGATTATGCATATAAACACAAAAGGATATGAACACAAAGAAGCAGTGTAGCCTAGTGGATAGAACACAGGCCTGGGAGTCAACAGGAGCTGGGTTCTAATCCTGACTCCGCCACTCTGTCTGGTGTGTGGCCTTGGGCAAGTCACTTCACTTCTCTGTGCCTCAGTTACCACACCTGTAAAATGTAGACTAAGACTGTGAGCCCCCTGTGTGACAGGGACTGTGTCCCACCTTATTACCTTGTACCTACCCCAGCAATTAGAACAGTGCCTGGCATGTAGTAAGTGCTTCGCAAATACCAGAAAAAAAGTGATGCTTTGGGATTTGCACCTTGTAGCAGCATGAAGTATAAATTGGAGAGAGGAGAGGATGGAAACAAGGCGACCAATGAGTAGGCTAGCACCATAGACTAGCTATCATGTAACAAAACCTTGGACCAGAATGGAAGTAGTTTGGGTGGAGAGGAAAGAAAGGGCATGTATGTAATGTTGTTTTGTGTAGGAAGAAGCTGAGGTCTGCTAGTGTTTCAAGGAAGAGGGAGTGGTCCACAGTGTCAAAGGCGGCCCGAGAGATCAAGGAGGATTAGGACGGGTTACAATATTGGATTTGGCTATGGAGAGGACATTGTTGATGGTAGAGAATGCAGTCTTGGTTGAGTGAAAGGGTGGAAAATCTAATTGTAGTGGGTCAAGAAGAGAGCTCAGAAGCAGCGTGGCTCAGTGGAAAGAGCACGGGCTTGGGAGTCAGAGGTCATGGGTTCAAATCCCAGCTCTGCCACTTGTCAGCTGTGTTACTGTGGGCAAGTCACTTAACTTCTCTGTGCCTCAGTTACCTCATCTGTAAAATGGGGATTGACTGTGAGCCTCACGTGGGACAACCTGATTACCCTGTGTCTACCCCAGCGCTTAGAACAGTGCTCTGCACAGAGTAAGCGCTTAACAAATACCAACATTATTATTATTAGAGCTGATGGAAAATAAGTGCAGGCACCAGGTGTAAAAGACCTATTTCAGAGGGTGGATAGGAGTGGAATAGGGAAATATGGTGAGAGCTGGAGGAGGCTGTGAGATCAAAAAAGGGCTTGGTTAATATGGGGGAGGCTTGGGCACGTTTGAAGGTACACAAGAAGGAACTATCATCAGAGAAGGACGGTGATAAACTGAAGAAGGGGCTAAAACCCCACTTAATGCACTTCAATAGGGTCAAACGCAGTAGAATACATTTAAGAAAAACAAAATGAATATAAAGTAAGGAAATGATTAACAGAGTGGCCTAATGGAAAGAGCGTGGACAGGCCCAGGAGTCAGAGGACCTGGGTTTTAGTACCTGCTCTGCCACTTGCCTGCTGTGTTACCTCGGACAAGTCACTTAAACTTCTCTGGGCTTCAGCTTCCTCACCTGTAAAATGGGGATTTAATACCTGTTCTCTCTCCTTCTTTGACTGTGAGCCTCATGTGGGTCAGGGACCACGTATGACCTGATTATCTTATATCTCCTTCAGCACTTAGTACAGTGCTTAACATACAGTAAGTGCTTAACAAATACCACCATTATTAAAAAATCCAGGGACTAAAAATGAATCATAGACTTAACACATAGTGAGCGATGTAGAGCTCTCGTCATAAAAAGCCAGCACAATAGATTGGGCTGAATGACAAGAAGCCATCATCCTCAGCCAGTGGTGAGTAATGAGTCCAGTTCTGAATTCCACAACTAAAGAAGAACCTGGAGAAAGGGGTTTAAGCAGGACAGATTTAGGTTAAATATGTGAACAAAATCTTCTGACGATGAGAATTTTTGGACATGAATAGATGGCTCGGAGAGGTTGTGGAATTTCCTTCTTTGGCGGTCTTTAAAGCCTGAAAGGCTTTCATCCATCTTGGACGGTTGGATTGCTGTTCCGTCTATACGACATACTAGGTGACCTCGTAATAACACAGCCCTGTGTCTTTCTGATTAATTTGGAACACGTATTTGTAAGGTTGCTACCCCTTCCATTACCTTCTTCCTCTCTTACGGCCCCCTCTCAGCAGCGGGGACTGTCCAACCTGGTGGGAAATTGCCAAGTTTCATCAATCACCTGAGGTAGGTAGGCCAATCAGTCCATCCTGCCTCAGGCATCTATTCAGGGGGGCACACACACTAAAGATCTTTAATCTGGACCCAAAATAGCAGTCCCCACGAACAAATATCACTTCTTCAGTCAAATCAGATTTGTGCTTTTTATCTCCATCCAGCACACTCTGTGGTGCAATCACACTGAGAAACAAATAACGATTTTGTTCTGCCTCCACGACCCACTGGAAAATTCTTTTGCAGTAAGAGAATCTGGCAGAAGGGTATAATGGAGGCAATCTCTTACTCGCCTGGGGGTTAGGCAGACTCATTCTCCATGGAGATACCTCAAGTGTTCAAGTGCTAAGATGACGTGACCTGACCTCACTGCCTAGGCTTAGATCCCCAACCCAGAAGCTGCCCCTCTTTCCTAGAGCATCCACCAAAAGCAGGAGGGTGCAAATGAGAGCAGTGCCCTGGCAGAAGGCAACCCTAGGCTTCTTGCAAAGAGGTATCCCACTGAACCAGGGCTACATTCTCCAGCAAGCCTACGGAGAGCAATCACGGTAACGATTTAACTCATATGCTGCATTTTTCAAGCTCAATGCACTTTATGAATATGATCTAAGCTCCCAAACATCTCTGTGAGACATGATCTTCCCCCTTGATAGAGAACAAAGTCACAGAGGAGGCTGGACCACCGGCTTCAGAACAAAAGGGGGAGGCTGAGATTACCGTGACCGTTGCTCCTGTAATGATAATAATTATGGTATTCGTTAAGTGCTTACTATGTGCTGAGCACTGATGCAAAGTCTGTATCAATATCCGAATCATTCAGAGATACAGTTTGAGGGGGTAGCCGACTGTGTAAAGATCAGTGTCTGATCTGAAGTCCCTCCCACCCGGAGTCTCACGGTCTTTCCTCTGCCTGGAAGCTTGGCTGCTGTTTGCAGTGTTTGTCAGTCAATACCTTGGGGTCCAAATCCTCATCAACTCTTTACTGCCTCCTCACCTCAAGATTGACTCTTCTTCAGTCTATCCAACATAAAGCTGCTCATTTCATCTTCTTAAAATGCCATTTGGAACAACTCATCCCCCTCCTTCAACACCTCCAATTCTACTCATTTCTGCTTGCAAAAAACCCAAAAACTCCTGATGATTCCTTCCACTGTGCTCCCTCTCAAGCGTGTAGAATCCACTCTGCACAAAGTAGTTGCCCAATAAATGCTACTGAACAAATGTCTTGGCTTCAAGGTTTTCCGCCAGTTGTCTCCTTCTTAATCTACCCACTCTCTTTTCCTGCTACACCCCAGCTCTCACGCTTCACTCCTCACGAGCTAACCTAGTTGTACCTCACTTTCTCCGGCCCAGTGCTCACATCTTTCACCGTTCGTGAAGTTCTTGGCCACCTCGGTTCCACTAAAACAAATCCATCCCTGACCTAGAAAGCCTTCTTCAATTGGCACCTCCCCCATGAAGCTTAGCCTGATGAAACTTCTTCCTTCCTGTTCATTTTACCCCATCAGCCATCTTAGCATGTGGGTGCTCTGTTATTGGTCTGGGGAAAAATCTTGGCCTTGGGGATTAGGAAAACATAGCTCTACTCCTGGCTCTGCACACAGAACCAGAGAGAGATATGGCAGAGAGAGGATATGGCCTCCCCTTGGGAGAGAACAGCGGGGGAGGCCATGTTATCTGGAGTGAGCCAGGTCTTGGTGGTGATGAGGAGGAGCAGTGACTGGGTTAGGAAAAGGTCGAGGATGAAGAGGAGTTGGCCCACACTGGAATAGGGGTTCCGTAGACCACATTTAGATAATAATAACAATGGTATTTATTAAGCGCTTACTATGTGCCAATCACTGTGGAGGATACAAGCATATTGGGTTGGACACAGTCCCCGTCCCACATGGAGTTCATTCATTCATTCATTCAATAGTATTTATTGAGCGCTTACTATGTGCAGAGCACTGTACTAAGCGCTTGGGATGAACAAGTCGGCAACAGATAATAATAATAATAATGTTGGTATTTGTTAAGCGCTTACTATGTGCCGAGCACTGTTCTAAGCGCTGGGGTAGACACAGGGGAATCAGGTTGTCCCACGTGGGGCTCACAGTCTTAATCCCCATTTTACAGATGAGGGAACTGAGGCACAGAGAAGTTAAGTGACTTGCCTACAGTCACACAGCTGACAAGTGGCAGAGCTGGGATTCGAACTCATGAGCCCTGACTCCAAAGCCCGTGCTCTTTCCAATGAGCCACGCTGCTTCTCTTAAGAAGATAAGAGAGAGACAGTCCCTGCCGTTTGACGGGCTTACAGTCTAATAGGGGGAGACGGACAGACAAGAACAATGGCACTAAACAGCGTCAAGGGGAAGAACATCTCGTAAAAACAATGGCAACTAAATAGAATCGAGGCGATGTACAATTCATTAACAAAATAAATAGGGTAACGAAAATATATACAGTTGAGCGGACAAGTACAGTGCTGTGGGGATGGGAAGGGGGAGGTGGAGGAGCAGAGGGAAAAGGGGAAAATGAGGCTTTAGCTGCGGAGAGGTAAAGGGGGGATGGCAGAGGGAGTAGAGGGGGAAGAGGAGCTCAGTCTGGGAACGCCTCTTGGAGGAGGTGATTTTTAAGTAGGGTTTTGAAGAGGGAAAGAGAATCAGTTTGGCGGAGGTGAGGAGGGAGGGCGTTCCAGGACCGCGGGAGGACGTGACCCAGGGGTCGACGGCGGGATAGGCGAGACCGAGGGACGGTGAGGAGGTGGGCGGCAGAGGAGCGGAGCGTGCGGGGTGGGCGGTAGAAAGAGAGAAGGGAGGAGAGGTAGGAAGGGGCAAGGTGATGGAGAGCCTTGAAGCCTAGAGTGAGGAGTTTTTGTTTGGAGCGGAGGTCGATAGGCAACCACTGGAGTTGTTTAAGAAGGGGAGTGACATGCCCAGATCGTTTCTGCAGGAAGATGAGCCGGGCAGCGGAGTGAAGAATAGACCGGAGCGGGGCGAGAGAGGAGGAAGGGAGGTCAGAGAGAAGGCTGACACAGTAGTCTAGCCGGGATATAACGAGAGCCCGTAATAGTAAGGTAGCCGTTTGGGTGGAGAGGAAAGGGCGTTCACAATCTCAATCCCCATTTTGCAGATGAGGTAACTGAAGGCCAGAGAAGTTAAGTGGCTTCCCCAAGGTCACACAGCAGACAAGTGGCAGAGCCGGTATTAGGACCCACAGCCTTCTGACTCCCAGGCCTGTGCTCTATCCACTACGCCATGCTGCTTCTCACGATGTTATAGGGTGGGTAACCAGTGTGGGGATGGGTGGTTTGGAATGGTGGTGAGAGAAATAAACAAGGATTTGGTGTGGTGACCAGGGGGTAGGAGGGGACATAGTCCCTGGCACTGAGTGAATGCACCAGAAGGAGTGGGAACACAATCGATAGGGATAAGAGTGTGAGTCGTGCTGCACAGACAACTAGCAATATAATCAGTTCGTTCCCATAGGTTCTCGGTCCTGAAGTCCGAGTTAGTTACAGTATTTATTAAGTGTTTACTATGTATTAAGCACTGGGCTAAGCCCTGAGATAGACACAAATATAGCAGATCAGACATAGTCCCTGTTCCACACAAGGCTCACCATCTAAGTGAGGGTTTACAGATGAAAACAATGGAAACAGTGAGTTGCAAACAACAGCAACAAGCAACAGAGTCAATGAACCCAGACAACAATGTCAAGACAAGGACATGAACAGTTCCAGGCAAATCAACTCTCTAGACTGAAACTTCTCCTTCATTTCAACAGGAGACTCTGGGACCATCATAATTGATTTAAATTAATTGCTCGCTTCTATTATTATTACAGCCAGTTATGTATTTATTCTTTTACTTTTTGCATATTTTGCAATGTGTCTGCCTGTCTCTCCATTAGACCATAAGCTCCCTGAGGGCAGGGACCAAGTTTTTCATTAATTCTTTCTTCCCAAGTGTCTAGTACAGGGCTCTGCACATAATAGGTGTTCAAACAAGGCTGCTGCAGCTGACCAGATTAGAATAGATGAACCCCCAAAAAGTGGATCTCCAGTGGTCTTTGAGGCATTAACTGAATGTGAACCAACCCAGAGAGGTGAATATCTGTCCTAATTATAAAGGCTCCCAGGAAAGGTGATTTTTCAACCTCCCTCAGTAGATGGTCTTAACAATCCTAACAAGAATCAAGTTCTTCCTGATGTCTAATATAAATAACTTGAGAAGCAGCATTGCCAAGTGGATAAAGTATGGCCCCAGGAGCCAGAAGGACCTGGTTCTGATCTCAGCTCCTGCAATTATCTGCTGTGTGACTTTGGGCAAATCACTTAACTCTTCTGTGCCGCAGTTACCTCCTCTGTAGAATGGGAATTAAGACTGAGCCCCAGGTGGGCCATGGACTGTGTCCAACCTGATTGG
Source organism: Ornithorhynchus anatinus (assembly GCF_004115215.2). NCBI lineage: Eukaryota > Metazoa > Chordata > Mammalia > Monotremata > Ornithorhynchidae > Ornithorhynchus > Ornithorhynchus anatinus. The sequence continues at coordinate 17,600,599 of NC_041750.1, forward strand.
CTTACATCTATCCCAGTGCTTAGTACAGTGCCTGGCACATAGTAAGTGCTTAACAAATACCCTAAAAAAAACAACAAACCAAACCTGAGGCCGCCATTCCATCTAGTTCTGGATCTCTACCTAGCCATGATCTGTCAGCCTCGGAGTTCCGCTGCAGATTTATCACACAGGCAAAAACTTGCAAATTTCTCACCATAATCCCAGCTGGTTGGGATTGGGAATAGGACCAGGATTGCCCACGGCAAGAAAATATCCCATCCCACCCAAGGGCAACCCTGGCAACTTCCAGTTGGGAAGGAAGAATGGGCCGAGGATCCCATTCTCCGCTGGCCACCACCTTACCTTTCTTCAGGCCCTCCCCAACTAAGTCCTAATTTCCCCTACTTCCTCTTCCTTCTGCGTCATCCTTTTTGTGTTCCTTTAGGGTAGTTGTTAAATGCTTGCTATGTGTCAGGCACTGTTCTAAGCACTGGGGTAGATATAAGTTAACAAACCCCTTGCACTTGGATATGCAACCTTTATTCACCTCACCCTCAACTACAGCATTTACGTCTAAATCTGTATGCTCCTTTAATGTCTGCCTTCTCCCCTTCTAGACTGTAAATTCCCTGTGGAACTTCCCAGTTATATTGTACTCTCCCAAATTCTTAGTACAGTAGTCTGCACACAGTAAGTGTTTGATATACATCACTGATTGATTGATTCTCACACCCCGCCCACTTCCTCAAAATGAAAGACAGTGTCTTTCCCACTGTCCCAGGACTGCCTTGAGAAAGCCCTGACACAATAGCAAATCAGGTCCCAGTATCTCTTCAAGTCTGACGTATCTATTACCTCGTCCCACAGGGCTATATATTCTTATAGCTCTGTACTCACAAGACAGGTCTCTGTAAACAGGGATAGGTCTCCGAAAAACTCCAAGTTAACACATTCTTAGTGAGTGTTAAGCGAAAGTGTCCTAAAGCAAGCATGGGTTCCTGTAGGAAACGGTGTAAAGCCCAATGATGCAACCCCAAGATACAAAAAAAATGACCAAGAACAATGTAGTTAACACTATTTATTAATGTACATGATCAGATATCAATGTAATAGAGGTCAGTAATAAAGAATGATAAATTTAAACAATTAGATAGTAACATGTACTTTACAACTGTCCTCAACAAAAGCTTCGCATGCTTTTATCTGATGCTCCCATGAGTCCAGACACTTCAGCATGTCTAATTTAACTGCCAGACTTTACCTCTTTAGAGCACCCCAAGTTCCAAACAGTCCACAATATGTACAATTTGGAGATCTTGTCCCATCGCGCTGTTCCTCCCTTGCCCTTTTCTGGCTAGGGCAGGGAGCTACGATGGCACCAATGACTTGGCCACATTTGGCAGCAACAACTGTTTCTATAAACCCAAGTTGAAAAAAAGAAAAAAAAAACTGGAGCATGGGTGTGGGGAGAAAGGAGAAGAGGAGCAAGTCAAGGCAGAAGGGAAAGGGAAGCCCCTAGGAACAGGAAAAGAGAGTGGTATGGAGGTGTTTATGGAGTAGTTTTCACTTACTTGTTGGCCTGGTCATCACGTCAGGGCAGATTCAGGAACGGAAGCTAATAGTATTCACTGAGCATCTACTGTGTTCACAGCACTATGCACTTGGGAGAATATGATAGTTAGTAGACATGAGCCATACTCTAACCTTGAGGATCTTATAATCTAGTGGGGAAAATGCTAAAAGAAAAAGGTGTCATAATGGAGGATTTGCTATACACATATATCTCTACTACCTCTGCAACTGTTTGCCCATAGTGACTTATGTTCAGTCTTTCTATAATCTTCATATTTATACTGAGTACAAAGGTGAGTTTGAAGAAATATGTTCAGATTTAAAAATCCCTTCAGCCAATTTGAGTTATACCACAAGTATGCCATTTTTCCATTCTGCATTTTTTTAAAAATTGGGGATTTTTTTGTTGTTTTAAAAAAATAGGTGTCAACCATAAAATGATTGACCTTTAAAACTTCAAACTTAGCATTTAAGGATTACCAGAGGAGGCATGCATACCTTGTTAAACCTGGTGAAAGAACACAGCTTAGAAACTGTAAAGTTATTAAAAACCTAAAATGCCATGCTGGGTGATAGCAAACTGCTGCCATATAGGGCTCAACTCCATAATGATGAGATCAGTGCCCCTACCTGCCTATCTCGGGAAAACACACATACAAAGGCAAGACAGCTCTTCCTTTCGTTTCCTGCAGTCCATGGAGTACGTTTATAGTAACTACGCACAAGTTAGTTGCGACTTGAGAGAGCCATTCCTGAAGCTTGAGGTTTACCAAAAAGCAAAAACAAAAAAACACACGTACCCCTCTGACTCGGTTTCTCTTTGCCCTAATAGCCTTCTCTCCTTTAGACTTGTCTCATTTACCATTATTTTTCTCTGTAACAAAAACTCAAAGAATTAAAATTCAAAGTACCCTTGGAGGTACGGTGGTAAGCTCCCAAATTTGGAAACCCTGAGAAAATGTGCAGAGTGCAATAATTCTCCAGCCCTCCCCCAAAATGTCACTCACTGCTCATTTAAATTTATAAAGGCATTCAAAATACTAAAAAAGTCATTTGAGCCAATTAAACTTTCTAAATGAGCCTAACTTTTTGTGTACTTTATTGTAATGCAAGGCATCTAAAGTTCCTCCTATTGATCCATTATGGAACTCTTCTCTGTGAATTTGTCCAATCTCCTCTTGAAACTGCTGTTATTTTCACCCTGCACATCTTCGGGTAATGAAGCGATGTTTCCTTCTGCTTCTTTTGAACTGACCACCTCTAGGCTGGAATAGGTGCCCCTTCATCCCAGTGTCGTGGCGTTTGGAGAACAACAATTTGTTGTTCACTCTGCCCTCACCCTTCACGACTTTACGGATTTCAATCTTGTTCCTTACCAGCCCGTATTTACCCAGGCTGAAGAATCCTACGCCTTTCAGGTCAATAGGAAGTGTCTACATTCCTCTGATCATCTTGGTTGTCCTCTATAAATTCTCTAGTTCTATTATGTCTTTCCTAAACAATGGCAACCAAAGCCATCACCCAGTATTCCATGTATGGGTGTGCCTTGGTGTTATGAAAGGGCTAAACTGTGTCTTTGGCTAGTTTTTCTATCCCTTTCCTGATGACACTCAGCAAAAGACTGCGAAAGGGCTGCTTTCACTGTTAAACATTTAGCTTTCCCCTCCATCACAAATAAAGCACTTTTTCCAATCTACTGAGACCCCACTGTTGCTATAAGTTCAAGGCACGAGCCAATATCATACGATTGCCTTATCTATCGAGAAAACCTTAACTTTAACAGACCGAAGGTTCAGCCTGATCTCCGGAGAAACCCTTTAGAGGCCTGTCCATAATACTTCTGCAAGAGCAAAGGGAATGCTGATTCAAACTTGCCAGGAAAACGATTATTTACAAGGAAATCGTAGGAAATCATCTAAAATCCCAAAGAGGAAGGAATTCCTTGGCCCGATCCTCTGAAGCTGCAAATTTTACACACTTTTTAATCCCCCTTTCCATAAAAGGCACATGGCTAAAATGTTTTTTAGCACTTCTGTGGTGCTTGAATATTTCATTAGTCTCAAAACAAAACCAAAGCCCGAGGTTATAGATGAAGGTGGGTTGTTTATCCCACGTTTACAGAGCTGTACAGTGTGTAAATATACTAGCACTTAAGCCCTAAAGAAGTCACCACTGGCTTTTCAAAGCCCTAATGCCATGAGCCATGCTTGAGGATAAACTCTCAGGTTTCCATTAACCCCCCACTGACCTCCTCTGCTGGAAATATAAGGGAGCTTTACAGAGAAAAATGGCATCTTGAAATGGATTCTTTTCTGAATCAAACACCGTTTGCCAGCCGCAGGCACGCAATTCAAAGTTTGGGAGGGGGGAGGAAGAGTCAAAAAGCTGCTGTGTTGGCATGCACACACACATACACACGCGCATACCTGGGACTCAGGGTGAAGCAAGCCAGGAGTGTCCAGGAGTGACCTTTTCCTTGGCGATTGGGCTTTCCTAAGCAAGGAAACCACATTATTCCTCCCCGATGAGGACAGGACTCCTCAATCCTCACCACTGGCTTTAAAGCACTCAATCACCTTGCCCCTCCTACCTCACCCCTCTACTGTCCTACTACAACCCAGCCTGCACACTTTGCTTCTCTAATGCTAACCTTCTCACTCTACCTCATTCTCATCCATCTCGGCACCTACCTCTCACCAGCGTCCTGCCTCTGGCCTGGAAGGCCCTCCCTCTTTATATCTGACAGACAATTGCTCTTCCACCCTTCAAAGCCGTATTGAAGGCACATCTCCTCAAAGAGGCCTTTCCCGACTAAGCCCTCTTTTCCTTTTCCTCCACTCCCTTCTGCATCTCCCTGACCGGCTCCCATCATTCATCCTCCCTCCCATCCCCACAGCACTTAGGTAAATATCTATTAATTTTTTTATTTATATTAATGTCTTTTTCCCCCTCTAATAATAATGTTGGTATTTGTTAAGCGCTTACTATGTGCAGAGCACTGTTCTAAGCTCTGGGGTAGATACAGGGTAATCAGGTTGTCCCACGTGAGGCTCACAATTAATCCCCATTTTACAGATGAGGTAACTGAGGCACAGAGAAGTTAAGTGACTTGCCCACAGCCACACAGCTGACAAGTGGCAGAGCTGGGATTCGAACTCATGACCTCTGACTCCCAAGCCCGGGCTCTTTCCGCTCTAGATTGGAAGCTCACTGTGGGCAGGGAATGTGTCTGTTAGTTATACTGTACTCTCCCGAGCACTTAGTACAGTGCTCTGCATGCAGTAAGTGCTCAATAAATGTGACTGTCTGACAGGACAAACTTGTGAAATAGGTGAAGTGGCAGAAGGAGCTGGGAATCTGTCCATTTCAGGTTCTTAAGTGAAGTTCCTTTCACTCTCTTTTTCTGACAGGATAAGGCAGGAAGCAAGAGAAAGGGAGGATAACCTCAGGAGGGAAAATGGGGATCTTACTCGAAACCTACTGAGTCAAAAGCATCAGGCACACACTCATTTCCTGCCCCCCACCAATGTCACAAGATGGATTCTCACCCCACTGTTAAGGAAAGCCAGTCACACAAGCCTGACAAAAGAGTCTATCAAGTCCCCTGGGTTGCTATCATTCTAAGCTCCCCCTCTAGTCTGTAAGCTCATTGTGAGAAGGGAATGTGTCTGTTTATTGTTATACTGTACTCTCCCAAGCACTTAGTACAGTGCTTTGCACTCAATTACTACAATTGAAGGAATGAATAATTACTTAAGGTCCCTTCCCATCTACACTTCTACCCAACTCCAAGCCAACTTCACCCCAATTTTGTAAGTAGGAAACAGACAGTCAGCCCTGTACAACTGAAATTCTGCTTTCTCCTAACCATTTCATAAGCTGTCCCCAGTGCTTGTCCTGGCTTCTTCTCAAATGTGAGCCATATATTAACATCTATTTGGCATCCACAACCTGTTGGGAGAAACTGTCCCTATTTTTAGGGAGAAGCCATTCCAAAGGACGAACACTGACCTCTTAATTTGATGAGCCATTTAAACCAAGCACTCAGTGGGATCTGTTTTAATAATAATAATAATAATAATAATAGTGGTATTTGTTAAGTGCTTACTATGTGCCAGGCACTGTACTAAGTGCCGGGGTGGAATAAAACATCCAGCGTATCTTCTCGGGTGAGGGTAAAGAATGCTGGGAGTGAATCCACGGAAAGAGATGGAAGGCACAGTCTTTAAGTGAAGCTGAATAGAGCACCAAACACCCCTGAACCCAAGAGGAACAGCAAATATTGTGCATTTATTGGGAATTTAGCATCTAGGCAACAGTTGAGGAAGGACGGGGTGGCAAAAATGGGAAAAAAGAAGCCAAAATACAAAAAAAGAGTGCATTTGGGAGGTAGGGGTGGATGAAGAGAGGAGCTCAGCTCAGAGTCGACACAGGGCCCAAGAGATGCATGGGGAGGAGCACAATCCGCAAGGCAGTTGACGTCATTCACGGTGGGCAGCTTCTCCAATGGAGACGTGAGTTTACAGTGCCCCAGGTGAAGGGGTTGGATGGCCATTTAATAATGAGGCCCTCCCGCTACTGACAGACTCACGTCACCTCCCATTATCACTAACAGGAAAACATCCCTGACGGGAAACCATTTGTCAAACGTCCAATCACTTCAAGAAATAGGCATTTTATTTCACAACAACAGTCATAATTAATCTGCTGGATCTTCATACTGGAGGCCGTTGTAACCACCACGGGAATTTCTCGGTCACTCCGACGCAAACGGAGCTGGGCATTAAGGGAAAATTAAATGAGCCACTCAGAGTAATGAGGCAGTAGTTTACACTCTCATCCATGATTTATCCCGCCCAAGATAGTGCCAGCTTCCCCTCTACAGAGAGCATCTATCCAGACAGGTGGCACCGAATAGCCACTGCTACCCCGGTGCAAGACACAATCCCAACAGCTCACCTAGAACCAGCAGGGGCCAACCCCCGCCCCCCACCCCCACTCCGGGACAAGAGCCAAGTCCTCTCCTGGCCAGCACCCCAGGGATAAAACCCCAGAAGAGGAGAGAGAAACAGCCATGGGGAGTGGCTGAGCCAGACCGAAAAGAACAAAGAGGTGGACAGAACCAGAAGTAGAGAGGGGCAGAAGAGGAGGAGAATGCGATCGCACTGCTCAGTTCCAGGCTCACGAGTGCAAGAGACAAGAGGAAAGGGATTATTTTCTTTCTCCCCAATACCCTCCAAGAGGACTCTTACCCCTCTTGTTTAAAACAGCTTGCACACGTTCTGTGGTATCTAGAAGTGTTCACCCTAACCAACTCTTGCTCAGACTGCTTACCAGCCCGTTTCATTCGTGCTGAAGGAGAAAAATCCTTCATCCTTCCTCTTGGGAAGCTTCCAGAAAAGACCAGAATGATTCGTGACTCCAAACTCATTCAATTTTCCAGACCTAGAGAAAACAGAGTTGCCCCCCAGCTACCAATGAAGAAGATAATAATGAAACCAAGTTAGGGCTTGGGCAATTTAGCAGAACGGGTAACAAAGAGAAATGCTCTGCCCAAAAGATGCATCTTCATATGGATTTACTGTAAGGGAGCCAGACTACCACTTGGTTTTGCTAATTTATGGTTGAGGAAATTGCTGGGGAAGTTTACTGCACCAGCTACTGCTACCCAGAATTTCTCTACTTCACCGCTTTTCACTGTAGACCTAAGTAGCCATGAGATGACTGACGGTCCTGTCTGCTTCTCTTTCCCTTGCCTTTCTCCGCATGGCGTAGTGGATAGAGCAGGGGCCTGGGAGTCGGAAGGTCATGGGTTCTCATCCCGGCTCTGCCACTTATCTGCTGTGTGATCTCTGGCAAGTCATTTCACCTCCCTGGACCTCAGTTACCTTATCTATAAAATGGGGATCGAGATTGTGAGCCCCAGGTGGGATGGGGACGGTGTCCAAACGGATTTGCTTGTATCCATCTCAGCACCCGGCACATAGTAAAGCGCTTAACGAATATCGCAATTATTATTTCTCCTCGAAACCGAAATGAGGATTCCTACTGCTTCCAGTTGCACCAGACTTGCACCCCCATTAGGGCGCTCAATGAGCACAATGATTCTTAGCCAGGCAGCCCTTGGGGTAGGCAATGCTGGAGGTGAGCCTCATCCCCACCCACCATCTTCTGTCTCTCATGCTGCTGATTTCCTTGGTTTCACACCTCTGTCCTCAGGGTGCAGTCTGAGGCCTGCCCTCAGCACAATGTTGCTCGGGTGAGAGTGAGAGGGTGAAGAAGTGATGTCGTTTTTGGTTTGGTTCTAACAAGAGCCTCAGATCAAATAAAGATCTGTGTGCAAACACAAGTGACTCCCTGAAGGCATGGGGGCTCACATGGATCAAGGAATTAGGCTTCTAAATCCAGGCTATCAGAGTATCCTCTCCGGAAGGGAACGGGTCCACCCCGGCCCCCTAACTGCAGTTCAAAAAGCACAGCCAAACAAAACCAAAGGTAATCAAGGCTCAACAGGCAGGAATTTAGATGCCAGCTCCCTTCAAGCACTCCTCTTCTCTATTCATTAGGTCTCCTTCTCGTCCTAGCCCCTTCAGCATAAGAAAATGACCCAACCTTTCAGCCTTAGGACCAAACACCCACCACCATTTTGTGAAAACTTAGGTATGCACGATTGTCATCTGGGTACCGCTGCAGGTTGCAGTGAGGGAGAAACATCTATTTTAAACCTGGACTAAAGGAGCCATGAATTTGGCGATAAAGAATAATGACCTTTGGCCAGAAACCCAGTTGAGATCTCAGCTTTAAATGGGGGACGGGGCGGGGGGTAGCCCCCATTTTCCTGCATATTAGGCTCAGTCTTTTTAAGTTTAATGGAAGAAAAAAAAGCACACACTTTATTGCAAATATCACAAAACACTCTATAATGCCCCCACTAAAGGAGAAAAAAAACCCACTTTCATGTGCCAACCAGAATTGAAAATCAAATCATCTCTTCTAACCCATTTTGGGGTGTGGCATGATAAGAGAATGACAAATAGACATATATAGACAGACAGGGGGGTTGGGATGTCTGAGTACGGTTTTCATTCCCAAGGAAAGCCTGTAAATGTTTGAAGGTTTTATGAATTGCAGAATCAATGCCCTTATACCTTAGAAGAAATCACCAAAATCAATGTCTACCTCGCCTTCTACTTCCCTCCCCGCCACCCCTCCCCATCTCCCCCCATCCTCGGGTCGCAGCAGTTTGGCCTCAAAGGTCAGTAATGAGCAAGTTTAAAAGGCCAGACCCCATGGTCTCTGACAGTGCTAATAGGGCTCTTTCCAGTCAGCTAGAGAGGTAATTACATGCAAAGGCTCACACTTAATAAAATATGGGTAACTGCTCCCAAGAAACAATTCTGATTGTACACTCCCACAAACACATTTAACAATGGCTCCCTGAGTTTAAATATTTACAAGAGCACTTTGGTGACTTGATGAATTAACCATCCTTAAAAAAAAAACCCAAACCACAAACCCCTCCTTCGTTTGTTAGCTTGCATCACAACAACCTGTGTTGATTAAACATCGGAACCGAAGTGAAGCTGACATTGACATTAAGACATTTCGCTGTAATTTCGCCCTTCACAGCTTCATGCAGGGTGGGTGCTGTTCCCTCCTCCTGCCCTCCTGTTAAAATGTGGTTAAGGGATTATTCCCCCCCGCAATTACAATGACAACTCTCGAAGACTCCTCTTCCAAGAGGGTTAAGGGTGGACCGGGGACGGGGTGAATAAAACCCTCTGGGAAATAAAAACCTGGGAGGAACCGCTCTTACACCAAGTCTTTGGAAGGAGAAACTACGTAGGGGAGAAAAGTCAAAAAATCCGACTGCCACGACGTGTTTGCCTTTTCTCTCCTAGATCCCAAATCTGCTCTTTTTCAAACGAAAGACCAAAGACCGAGACGTCAAGTTTTCGAGTTTTCCTGCTTCTGTAGCCCCCAAAACAATACGTGTTCGTTTACAGAAAAATAACCCCCAAAAGGGGAGGAAAAAGTCAGAGAGCTGGGGAGAGGGAGACAGAAAGAACTACGGGGATCAATCTATTATTAGCGTTCTACTAAAATCTGACCTAATAGCCAGTCCTTAAAAGGCAGCGAAAGTCGCATTTGTTTCTCCGTCCAGACGAACCTTCTTTTCCTGTTCATCACCGTTTCCCCGCGGGATTTCGTAAACGCCTACTTTGATCGAAGCACTGAACTAGGCTTCGAATCTTTTGCTCCTTCCCCTCCAGAAAGACAAACGCCACTGAGCTGGAGCAGGGGGAAGGGGCTCGCTGACATGAGACGGGACCTCCAAGAACTCGTAGAGGCAGAGGCGCCTCTCCTACGAAGACGGAGCTGTCATTTCCAACCCGGGCCCAATTGGCGCCCCGGTGACAAGGGGACCGCCGAGCTGAAGATACATCTTGCGACCCCCACGGGTGGCTCGCCCCGGCGCTCTCTGTCTCCGTCCCGCCCCCGGGCGCCGCGGAAGCTTCGGGGGACCCGTCAGCTCCTCCGGGGCGAGCCTACTTTCCGCAGCTCACCTTAAGGCACTTCTCCATTTCCCTCCTCCCCCTCGTCAGGAGTCGGTGGTCTGGGAGGGAGGCCGCCTTGCCCTGAGAAGGTCGGGGAGGAGGCATGGGGACCACGGGGGCGGCTCCCTACCCCGTCTCCGTTCCTTCCTCCTCCTGCCCCTCTTCCCTCTCTCCCCCGTCCTGCCTAGCTGCCCCATTCTCCCCGCCGCCGGGCTCTTCCCCTCCTGCCTCTCCCGTGAGCCTCCCTCTCGTCTCCGCTCTCGTCCCGTCTCGCTTCCACTCCCCAACCTCCCCTCCACCCCGCACCGGCTTCCAGCGCTCAGCATCCCGCTCCGGCCCCCTCCCGGGACTCGCCCGCCCCAAGTTGCGCCTCCTCGGGGGCCACGTCTACAAGCAGCCCCGCGTACTAAAGAAACTCAGCGCGGTCCAGTTCAGCGCAACCTGTCTGCTCCCCCCCGCCCCGGCCCCCGGTTTCTTCGACCTCCCTTCCTCGAACCCCCGGGCCAAGGAAACGCAGCAGACCCCGGGGCCCGCGCGGGTGGGTGCGCGCGTCTGTGTCTGTGCCCGCGCGGAGATGCGTGTGCGGGTCGGTACGCGCGTGCGTTCTGCGCGTGTACATGCTGGGGGATGGGGGGCTGGGGGTCGTGGGAGCAGACGGGCTCCTCGTCTCGCCGCCCCGGGAGGGAGGGGTGCAAGCAGCCCCCGGGCCGGGGGTCCCCGGCCGACTTACGTGGGCTGCTGGGGGAAGGTATAGCCATGGGCTCCGGGGGCCGACAGGGCGAGCAGCAGGAGGAGGAGGTGGCCGCACAGAAACAGGACGAGGGAAGATGCGCCGCAGGTCTGGGCCGACATCGCCATCTTTCCATTAAAAATTCAGTGCAAATAGGGAAAGCGGGAGCAAGAGCGTGACTCCGGCCCGCCTGCCGGCTCGCCTCGGGGCCGGCGGCTTCCCGGGGCTAAGGACGCACGGAGACGAGGGAGGGACGGCTCCGCAGCCTCCTGGCCGCGGCCACGAGTACGGTGCCAGGCGGGAGTCGAACGAGGGCAGAGAGCGACGGCTCCTGCGCCGGTGACTCCGGCTGCCGCCGATGCGGCGGCAGCGGCTGCCTCTGCTGTCTCTGCTGCTGCTACTGCTGCCGCCGCCGCCGCCGCTATTGCTTCTGCCGCCGCTACGCACGGGCCGGGGCAGCTCCGGCTCCCGCCGCTCTTGCCTCTGTAGCAAACACACTGAGCGAATACAAACTGATACTTTCCCTCAAATATGCAACCGCCGACCCGCCCGCCCGCCTCCTCCCCTCCGCAACCCTCCCTTCTCCCCTCCTCTTTCTCCCCCTCCTCCGGCCCCCCGCTCCCTCCTTCCCTCCTCCCTCCATCCTGGATCCTCTCCAACCCTTTCCTAGGCTCCCGAGCGCCTCCTTCTCCTCTCCTCCTCCTCGTCGCCTCTTCCTCCTCCTCCTCCTCCTCCCTGTGCCCCCCACCCCGCTTCCTCCACGCGCCTGCCTTGCCGCGCGCCCGATGGGTGCGGCACGCGCCCTGGCTCGTGCCCCGGGCCGGAACGCGCGAGTCGACATTGTTGGCTTTTGGCGCGAGCCCATGCGTTCTTGCACGCACTAGCCACCTCCCTCCTCTCCTCCTTCTCTCCTTCCTCCCTTTCCTACTCTTCTCCTTCCCTCTGAACCGTCTTCCCTCCTTCTCTCTGCACCTTCACCCCCTTCGCACCTCCACCCGCCTCCTTCCCAGCCGGGCAGATCAATGATTCTCCACCTGCCGTACCCATCCCTGTTAATGCTTGAAAAGTCCCGAGCCTAGACCCTGCCCCACGGACTTCGCTGAGATGCCCGTACCCCCGATTTCAGCTTCTCGTTCAGAAATGCTTCTGCAAGTCGTTCCTGGGCCTCCTTAACCCTGCCTCACCAAAAAAACTCCCTTAACTCTGTCCCTTTGCAAAAATGGAATCACTTTGTTTCCTAAAGTAGGCTACGCAGGTCCTTGGATTTGCGCTGTAGTTTTAAATACCGAACCCTCCCTGAGCTGCTCTTGTGAGCCGACTCTGAAAAGCTGTAAGAGACGGGGGAGGTTCCTGGAAGGAGGGCCGAGTTAACCCGTTTGACTCGGAGCTGGTTAACTTTGCACCTGCTAGTGAACAGGTAAACCTCAGGAACTCCCAGCCAGGGCTTCTTTTCCTGCGGTCATGTCCTCTCATCTTCATTTGGCTTTTCAGGAAGAGACTGTCGTCTCTCCTGAACACACGACTGTGCTCGCCAAAACAAGAGTGTGGTCTAGAGGGAATAGAGCACGGGCCCGGGAGTCAGAAGGATCCAGGTTCTAATGCTGACTCTGTCACGTGTCTGCTGTCTGACCTTCGGAAAGTCAGCTTCTCTGTGCCTCGGTTTCCCCCTCTGTAAAATGGGGATTGAGACCGTGAGCCCCATATGGGACATGGACCGTGTCCAACCTGATTACCTTGTATCTACTCCGGGGCTTAGAACAATGTCTGGCCCATAATAAGCAATTAACAAAACCCGTAAAAAACAAAAACGAGAAAAAAAACTACTAAACGACCTCCGTGGCCAACGCCCACGATGGCAAACCCCACCCCTGAAACTTCTGAAAACATATCTGTGTCTGATTTGGAGGTCCAGATTTGGTTCTGTTGTGGATAAGTGTGGTTGAAAGATCGTGTGTGACTTTAGCCCCTACTGCCCTATATACACCTGAAGACTGTCCTATGGCTTTTGGCTGCAGATGCCAATTTTACTCTGCTTTTCAGACTAGGGATCGTGTGCCTCAGGGACTGTGGCTGTTCTCATTGCGTTGTTTCTACCCTGACACTAAGCACAGTGCTTAGCCCTTAACGAACAGCACTATTATCATTATCGTTGTTATCCAGAATTTTGCTCCAAATGAGCCACGTGATCCCTGATTCTCACACACCAACCAGGTCTGTCTGCCTCCCTGCCACATTGTTCAAAGCTGTGTCGTCTTGACAGGGTTCTGTGTCTTCTGTCAACCCAGTTCAGCTCTTAGAGCAACTGTTTGGGCCCTATACTATCAATCATACATGTCCCACCCAGCAAAATTATGTGGCAGAGAACGGAACTTCATTGCTAGTCAATTGACTTCGATCCAGGGCCTCATTGTTTGTAGCCTTGTCCTGCCACTTGATGTTAAATACTGTCTGTCTTGTAGATGACACTGATGAGACTGCTTAAGAAGGAGGATATGTTATAGCCAAGTTAGCACCACATTATTTCAGCTAGCGTCTCAAAGGACCAGCTGATTTACTTAATTCACTTTTCTACTTCTTTGTCAATTAGAGCAGCATGGGACAGTGTTGTCTGGGTAGTGCAATTCCGTGACAGCTTTCAGGTCCAAACAGACAATGAGAATCATAACCTCTGGGGTTTTTTTTCATGCCTATGTTAGATCCATAATGGTGTGCAGATTCTGCAGAGATATTCATGATTATCTGCATTTCTTTTTGTTGGTGTGTTTTCAGAGCACAGTCATCAGCATACAGCAATTCATGAATGACTGGATCAAGGACGTTCAATGATGCTAGTGGCGGGTTGAATAGGAGGAGTTTCCTAGAGGACCAGAAACCTTCTGAAACCAGCACCCAGGTTCCTCGTTGTCTCCTTAAACTTGGCTACATAGCTGGATAAATTAAGTTAGATAAGACTCGACCTTTTTTTTCCAGTAGTATTTGTTCTAGGGCTAACTCTGTATCAAGCGCTCTATTAAGCACTGGGGTAGATACAAGATAATCAGGTCAAGGGAAGCAGCATGGCCTAATAGAAAGAGCACAAGGCTGGGAATCAGAGCACCCGGGTTCTAATCCCAACTCTCCTTCTTGCCTGTCGTGTGACCTTAGGCAAGTCACTTTTCATTTCCATTCGATGAGTTTAGACGCTGTGGCAACCAGGACTTTCACCACAATGCAGTTTATCCAGGCAGAAAATTAAGAAACTTCAAGAATTCTGCAGATAGGGGCATCTTCCTAAGCCTTAACAAGGTATGTCCCAATATCTGGAGTGCTCCCAGCTCCTGGGAGAATTCAGTCTGTCTCCAAATCCTTTTGGTTCTTCCTCCACAATATTTCCAGGGTTCCTCATTCCCTCTCTGTCCAAATGGCCACCGCATTTATCAGGCACTTGTCATATCACGGCTTGACTACTGCCTCAGCCTCCTTGCTGATTTCCCCGACTCCAGTCTCTCCCTTCTCCAATCCACACTTCACTCTGCTGCTTGAGTTATTTTTCAAAAAAAAAAAAAATTCTTCACATGTCTTCCCACCCCTACAAAACTCCCAATGGTTGTCCATTCCTCTCTAAATAAAGGAGAAACTCCTGACCTCTTAATCAGCTCTCCTCCCACTCCTTATCCACTCTTTTCTCTCCTTACACCCAAGCTCACACTCTTAGTTCTCCTCAAGCTAACCTACTCATTGTGCTTCATTCTCAACTCTCCCACTGTTTACCTCTTGATCACACCTTTCCTCCTGCCTGAAACACTACCCCCACCCGCTATACACACTTCACATCGGGCAGACCACTGCTCTCCCTGTCTTCAAAGCCCTTTTGAAATCACATCTCCTTCAGGAGGCCTTCCCTGATTGATTTCTAATCTCCTCCATTCATTCATTCGTTCAGTCAATCATATTTTTTATTGAGAGCTTACTGTATGCAGAGCACCGTGCTGAGCACATGGAAAGTACAATTCGGCAGCCGATAGAGACAATCCCTACCCAACAACGGGCTCACGGTCTTATATCTCCCAACTGTCATTTCAGCACTTAAGCACCACCACTTAGATACTCACAAACTCACAATCCTCCTGTAACACTTATTTCTTCTTCCTATCTGTAATTTATTTTACAGTCAGTCTCCACCATTAGATTGTAAGCTCCTTGAGGGCAGGGATCATGTCAATAATTCTATTGTACAATGTTTTGCATACAGTAGAAGCTCAATACATCCTGTTGATTGATTGAGTGAATTCTGCATTTTCCCAGGCCCTTGGCCATTGTCTGCTGAAGGAATGACTGCCATTCTTCAAAGGTGTGTTAGCTCAAGACAGCATTTTAGAGTTAAGCAGGCTTTACCAGGGCTGCTCCTCAGGAAAATAATGTGCAAATGGCAGTAGGATCTAATGGGATGGCTACTTAAATCCTGTTTCTGGATGTTCCTTAACTTCTATTTTTAACCACTCAATCTCCAAGGGCTCCTTCCCCTCTGCCTTCAAACATGCCAACGTCTCCCCCATCCTAAAAAAACACGCTCTTGACCCCACTTCCCCCTCCAGTTATCGCCCTATCTCCCTACTACCCTTCCTTTCCAAAATCCTAGAACGAGTCGTCTACAATCGATGCTTAGAATTCCTTAACTCCCATTCTCTCCTAGACTCCCTCCAATCTGGCTTCCGTCCCCTCCACTCTACCGAGACTGCTCTCTCTAAGGTCACCCATGACCTCCTTCTTGCCAAATCCAATGGCTCCTACTCCATTCTAATCCTCCTTGACCTCTCTGCTGCCTTTGACACTGTCGACCATCCCCTCCTCCTCCATACCTTATCTCACCTTGGCTTCACGGACTCCGTCCTCTCCTGGTTCTCCTCTTACCTCTCTGGCCGGTCATTCTCGGTCTCCTTCGCTGGAGCCTCCTCCCCCTCCCATCCTTTAACTGTTGGAGTTCCTCAAGGGTCAGTTCTTGGCCCTCTTCTGTTCTCCATTTACACTCACTCCCTCGGTGAACTCATTCGCTTTCACAGCTTTGACTACCATCTCTACGCAGATGACACGCAGATCTACATCTCCGCCCCGTCCTCTCCCCCTCCCTTCAGGCTCGCATCTCCTCCTGCCTCCAGGACGTCTCCACCTGGATGTCGGCCCGCCACCTAAAACTCAACATGAGCGAGACTGAGCTCCTCATCTTCCCTCCCAAACCCGGTCCTCTCCCAGACTTCTCTATCACCGTGGATGGCACGACCATCCTTCCCGTCTCTCAGGCCCGCAATCTCGGTGTCATCCTTGACTCGTCTCTCTCGTTCACCCCACACATCCTATCCGTAACCAAGACCTGCCGGTTTCACCTCTACAATATCACCAAGATCCGCCCTTTCCTCTCCACCCAAACGGCTACCTTACTGTTACGGGCTCTCGTTATATCCCGGCTAGACTACTGTGTCAGCCTTCTCTCTGACCTCCCTTCCTCCTCTCTCGCCCCGCTCCAGTCTATTCTTCACTCCGCTGCCCGGCTCATCTTCCTGCAGAAACGATCTGGGCATGTCACTCCCCTTCTTAAACAACTCCAGTGGTTGCCTATCGACCTCCGCTCCAAACAAAAACTCCTCACTCTAGGCTTCAAGGCTCTCCATCACCTTGCCCCTTCCTACCTCTCCTCCCTTCTCTCTTTCTACCACCCACCCCGCACGCTCCGCTCCTCTGCCGCCCACCTCCTCACCGTCCCTCGGTCTCGCCTATCCCGCCGTCGACCCCTGGGTCACGTCCTCCTGCGGTCCTGGAACGCCCTCCCTCCTCACCTCCGCCAAACTGATTCTCTTTCCCTCTTCAAAACCCTACTTAAAACTCACCTCCTCCAAGAGGCGTTCCCAGACTGAGCTCCTCTTCTCCCTCTACTCCCTCTGCCATCCCCCCTTTACCTCTCCGCAGCTAAACCCTCTTTTTCCCCTTTTCCCTCTGCTCCTCCACCTCTCCCTTCCCATCCCCACAGCACTGTACTCGTCCGCTCAACTGTATATATTTTCGTTACCCTATTTATTTTGTTAATGAATTGTACATCGCCTTGATTCTATTTAGTTGCCATTGTTTTTACGAGATGTTCTTCCCCTTGACTCTATTTATTGCCATTGTTCTTGTCTGTCCGTCTCCCCCGATTAGACTGTAAGCCCGTCAAACGGCAGGGACTGTCTCTATCTGTTGCCGACTTATTCATCCCAAGCGCTTAGTACAGTGCTCTGCACATAGTAAGCGCTCAATAAATACTATTGAATGAATGAATGAATGAATGTTCTGCTGCTGGAGAAGACTACCCTGCATCTGGAAGAATTGTTCCTCTGTGAGGTGACACTGCCGGTGGCAAGACTGAGTATGTCTGTTGAGAGAATCTAAACAGTTTCTAAAAAGAACACACTCAGTCCACATCTCCCCACTTCTCTGAAACCGCCAGTGCTTGCCCAGCTAACTCCACATCAAACAGAAACTCCTTACCATCAACTTTAAAGTATTCAGTAAGCTCTCTCCCCTTCCTACCGTATCTCACTGATTTCCTACTATAACCTCCTCCACTCACTTCACTCCTCTAATGCCAACCTACTCACCATATCTTGATCTTGTCTGTCTCGCCACAGACCCCTTGCCCACGTCCTCCCTCTGGCCTGAAACCCCCTCCCCCTTCAAAGCCCTCCTAAAGTCACAGCTCCTCCAAGAGGCCTTCCCTGACTAACCCTTTATTTCCCCAACTATTAACCCTCCCTCCTGAGTCACCTTCGCAGTTGGGCCTGTACCCCTCAAGCTCTTGGATTCTCTTCCCATCCCAGCCCCACATCACCTCTGAGCATTTTGATACTTTGATATTCATTCCACCCCAACCCCACAACACTTATGTTCATACCCTCATACTCTGTCATTTCTCATTGTGGAAATCATTGGTCCGCTATACCGTAGGTGTACAAGCTGCTGGTCCAGTACTATCTATCTTGTGGCTAGACAATAAATACAATAAATACTTGACTGATGAAGTGTGTGTGTGTGTGTGTGTGTGTGTGTGTGTGTGTGTATTCGTGTGTCCAATTCTATCCCTAAGAATTATTATGGGGATGAGTCTCTAGGAGGATTTAAGATCTGTGCTTTAACTATTCTAGTACCTTGACAGAACTGTTTCTCAACCCTCTCCCTCATCTGCTCAGAACCTTCTCTCTGTACATTATACCCACTTTTCTTCCCCTGGTGAACACAGATACTTGTTTACCTCTCCCCTCTGGCAGAGCAGAGGTACCTGGCAATCCAGGGAGGTGTGGATGGAGGGTAGCAGAGGTGGTAAGGGGGCAGTTAACAAAAGTGGCAGAGGGAGTAACAGTCTGCCACATGTCAACTTTCTCTTGGGTGCTTAGCCCATGATGGCTGCTAAGCTTTCTATACCCTTATCACAGCCCTAAACTTGCCTCCAGCCTAGGATTTGGTTTCTCTCCCAGTGCTTTACTCTTACAATTGTGAAACTTCAGCTGTTTAACTCAGCTAAGGGTTTAGAGGAAATGTTTTGGTCAGTCACTTGGCTTAACTGGCCATCAGGTAGCTGTAAGCAGCTCACCTTTTATGGGCCACGAGCGATGATTTGCTAAATTCTCGTTCTAATAATAATAATTATGGCATTTGTTAAGCACTTACTATGCCAGGTACTGTACTAAGAGCTTGGGGTGGATACAGACCAATTGGGTATCCCTGTGTGGGACTGTCTCAAACCCCATTGTACAGATGAGGTAACTGAGGCCCAGAGAAGTGAAGTGACCTGCCCGAGGTCACACAGTTGATAAGTGGCAGAGCCAGGATTAGAACTCAAAACCTTCTTACTCCTAGGCCTGCGCTCTATCCACTCTGCCATGCTGAGTCTAAATGATCCCCCTGGGGCCTGAAGGAATAAAGAAGTTACCTAAAGAGTGACCAAGTCAAGGACTGCTCCTAACTCAGCTCATATGGAAGGGTGTCTGACCTGCAATTAAAGATAGCTCCCTTTGAAGATGGAATACGTCTACCAGCTCTATTGGTCGTCTTCTCCCAAACTCTTAGTACAGTGCTCTATACAAGGTTAGTGCCCAATAC
Organism: Ornithorhynchus anatinus; assembly: GCF_004115215.2. Classification (NCBI taxonomy): domain Eukaryota; kingdom Metazoa; phylum Chordata; class Mammalia; order Monotremata; family Ornithorhynchidae; genus Ornithorhynchus; species Ornithorhynchus anatinus. The sequence continues at coordinate 17,619,544 of NC_041750.1, forward strand.
ATACCACTGACTGATTGAAGAAACTCTATAGCCTCCCACCCTTCCAGAGTCTGCTGGAAATGAGGGTTGAGGAAGGGGGCTCCTGATCCAGAGAAGAGTCATCTTGATTTGGGTTCAGTTCCATTTGATGATGTGGCAATCATTTCTAATTAAAATAATTAAAATTCAACTCCGCCTTAGCAAATTTGCCTAAATAGCAGCTTCGCCCTGTCCTCCATAGCCTTGCACCCTATAGTGTCATCCTCCCTGTCTCTTGGCTTTCTCTGGTGCCCTTCACTTCTTGAAGTGCAAGTCATTTCACTTCTCTGGGCCTCAGTTACCTCATCTGTAAAATGGGGATTAAGACAGTGAACCCTATGTAGGACAGGGACTGCGTCCAACCTGATTAACTTGTATCTACCCCAGTGCTTAGTACAGTGCCTGGTACATAGTAAGCTCTTAAGCTCTTCCTAGTCCGTGAATCACCTTCTCCCCACTTCTAGTTGTCTGCTGAGTGACCTTGGGCAAGTCACTTAACTTCTCTGTGCCTAAATTTCCTCATATGTAAAATGAGTATTAAATACCCATCCTCCCTCCTACTTAGACCGTGAGCCCCATGTGGGACAGGGGCAGTATCCTACCTGATTGTCATGTTTCTACCCTAGTGTTGAGTGCAATGTTTGGCCCATAGTAAGTCCTTAACAAACACAATTACTATTATTATTACTTTTGTATCTCGTATTTATTGTTTATTTGTAGCTCCAGCGGGGCATGCACCCCGGCTCAGGAGAGGAGATGGAGATCAGAGGGGACAGACGCAGGAGAGCAGTTAGATCTCAGAGAAGGTTCAAGTTTGGTAGTGGGAGGGGAGGGTGGTGGGAGGGTTGCAGGAGAGGATCTGAGACTCTTCCCTGGCCTTCCGCTCCTCCTCCACTTCCACCGGCTCTTCCCCTATCCTACCCTGGCCTGCCCAGGCATTGACCCTCCCCCGCATTGAGGTTCATCGTATTGGAGCTGTGGAGTGGAAAATCGAAGGAGGGTCTAAGGAGGAGGGGAAGAGCAAGAGACATATGGGAATCAGAGCAGAGCCAGCTTTACATAATCAACAGGAAAGGGGGTCGAAAACATAACTTCAGAGGCTCCTAGAGCAGCTCAAGTCGCCCCTCTGCTGGGTAACTTCCCATGGTGAAGCAGAGTGCCCCCTGCTGGAGAGGATGGCACTGATGGCGTTCGGGGCACCCACCCAAGACAGGCTCAAGAAATCCAGGTCCCAGATACTGTTTGGCTTAAACTACAGCTATGTCCTCAACAGATGTGCACCTAAGTGCACCTAATTATAGGTGCTGCTGCTGAGTGAAAGGATGGAAAATTTTGGTTGACATACCGTTAAAGGAAGACAAATAAGAATAGGAGGTAATTAAGAGTAAACAGATAATAACAGTTTACATATTCTAACTTCAAAGGCTTATTCCTTCTATCCAGCTTTCTCCAGTCTGAGCTCCTCAGCAGATGATATATGGGGCTTCTCTTCGCCAGATATTAGTATTTCGCAGAGGAAAAATAATGCACTCCGCGTTAATAGAAAAATAATAACCGGCTGATGCGTTTACCCACAACTTAGAGAAAACCTGCTCGGAAGCGGAGCAGATCTCCAGGGGGATTCAAATCATACAGGCCCAGTAGCTGCAAAGATGTGTAGTAGGCAGAATAAAGGGGAAGGGAGTGAGAGGGTGAGTCGATGTGCTACAGCAAGTTCAGAGCCCGGCAAAAATGAAAACTCGCAGGCTCCTGTAGCACCAGTTCTTTGGGGCTCGGCTCCATGATCATCCCTCAGAGAGAGCCAAGGCTCAAGGATGTGGAAGGTTCGTGTTCACCTTCCATCATGGGCAATTACCCTAGGTTATCCCAGACACCTGCCCTGACCATAAAAAGGAAAAGATTCTACAGCTCCTTAGGAGAAAGAACTGTTCCCCTGAAAGTATACTTCCTTGGAGGCGAATTCTGATCAATGTTGTTGATCTTCAATCAGCAGCCTTCACACCTTCATCTCAAATGCCCTTCCTCCTTTACCCTTCCCCCACTCACCCTTACCTGGATCCCCACTAGCAGAGTAGGACAAAAACACAATACTTGAGGGTGATATGTCCCGATAAGGGAGGGCCCTAATGGATAAGGAAGGGGGCACTGTGGGTCACAGCTGCTTGCACACAACCGGCAGCTGCATCACTTCCTCCAAAATAGACCTTGTTCCTCGGGGACAGGCATGTGAATTTGTTCACTTGCCAGAGGATTTTGTATGTCTAAAAGAATGAGAGGATCCAGCTCAGCTGAACAGGTGGTTGGATTTCATTTTATCTGTCTCGCAGGCAATATGACTAATATCCCTCCTCTGAATATTTTATAGCATCTTTCATGCAATGATTAACCCAAGTTCAGTTTAGTACTAGTTACTATGACAAACGATGAAAGTTGAATTTAACCCTTTTAAAGAGGGGGAAATCTTTCCATCTGGTGAGCGTCATTGTTTGTGTAACTCCTTCAATGTCCATGATGCTGCTTTCCCAAAGTTCAGAGGATTCAAAGAGGAGAAGAATTAGAAGAGAAGGAGCTCAGGATTAAAATAGCATGGAAGCAAATGCATGGCCTGGTGGGTAGAACACGGGCGTGGAAGTCAGAAGGACCTGGGTTCTAATCCTGCCTCTGCCACTTGCCTGCTGTGTGACCTTGGGCAAGTCACTTCACTTCTCTGGGCCTCAGTTACCTCATCTGTAAAATGGGGATTAAGATGGTGAACCCTATGTGGGACAGGGACTGCGTCCAACCTGATTAACTTGTATCTACCCCAGTGCTTAGTACAGTGCCTGGTACATAGTAAGCTCTTAACAAACACCATTAAAAAATTAAGAAAAGAGATCACAAATTGGGCCCAGTCACCATTTTACAGCTTGCTTGTCAGGCAAGATGGGAGGAAGCAAGATGGGAGGAAGGGTTCCTTTGGCTGTCTAGAAGAAGGCTAGATTGTAGGCTCCTTGAAGACAGGGATCATGTTTACCCACTCTATTGTCCTGTACTCTCCCAAGCCTTTACTACAGTGTTCTGTTCACAGTAAGTGCTCCATAAATCCCATAGGTTGATTGAGGGAAACTGAGGCACAGGAAAGGATGTGGACATTCTCAATCGACCAATCAGTAGTATCTCCTTTAGACTGTAAGCTCGTTGTGGGCAGGGAATGTGTCTGCTAATTCTGTTGTATTGGGCTCTCCCAAGCCCTTAATAGAGTGCTCTGCATATAGTAAGCACTCAATAAAAACCATTGATCAATTGATTGAGTAAGTGTTTATTATGTGTTGTTGTTGTTGCCTTATGCTGTCGAGTTGTTTCCGACCCGTAGCGACGCCATGGACACCTCTCTCCCAGAACGCCCCACCTCCACCTGCAATCGTTATGGTTGTGGATCCAGAGAGTTTTCTTGGTAAAAATCCAGAAGGGGTTTACCATTGCCTCCTTCCGCGCCGTAAACCTGAGTCTCCGCCCTTGACTCTCTCCCATGCGGCCGCTGCCCAGCACAGGTGAGTTTTAACTTTTAGCAGATTTTCTTCCACTTGCTAGCCACTGCTCAAGCTAGGAATGGAATGGAATGGATATGCCTCAGCTTGACTCTCCCTCCCGTAGTCGAGACTGGTAGAGTACTGGAAACTCTCCAGTTGCAACCCTGAGAGGTGTCTATGTGTAGAGTACTGTATTAAGCACTTGGAAAAGTACAATACAATATGGCTGGTAGACACAATCCCTGCCCACAAAGAGTTTGCAGTCTATAGAAGAAGAGATAGGGATAGAGCCCAGGAATTTTAGTTCCCAGGCTCCTGCTCCAGCCACCAGAGGACTCCTGGATCCTCCACGGAGATCTGTGTTGATACTGAGATAGCTTACTGAGAAGGGCAATTTATGCACCATATTGAGTGGTCCTCAGTCCAGGTGCACCACCAATATTTCCAACTTCAGTCGTCTGCTCTAACAGTACCGACAGGGCCTGAAAACCACTTACTTCCCCCTTTGCTCGAATTACAGCACCACAAATTTTGATCACATGTAAAGGAGAGCATCTTCTCTTGCAGGCTTGTGAGGCCATCAAGGTTACCGAGGATATCTGTGGACTCTCCTCCCCAGAGATCTTTTACCAACTCAAAAAAGTTTTATAAAGGCAAGTGTAGTTTAGTTCTGTTAGTCTCGGAACCTTTTGCTTCATGAGATTGGGATGGGGCCATTTAACTATACTACACCAAACTCACACTTAATAAAATACCACAATTATTACTGACCATCCCAGATTCAGAGCAATGTAAAGGAAATGCGGGATTAGAAATGGCAGCCAGAATCTTGCTGATAGTTCAGGAAAGATCCCGGTAAATCATGGTTGGATCAGATTTCTAAACAGAATAATGGCCACAGTGTAGATTGGAAAATTGGAAATACCAATGGAGAGAGGCAAAGACTATGATTTACAGAATGTTATTTAAAGTCCTTGAGGTTTAAAGCTGCAGATGCAAAGCTTGATTGCCTGATTCACGAATCATACTCATCACGTGCTTAGTCAACCAGACCCCTGAAGGCTTTCCATTAGGAGAAGTGAATGGATGAGGTTTCAGACAAAAATAACCACAAATTAGCTCAATCTAGCTTCCTTTTTACCTAGGTAGATCCTAAACAGAGTACGCCATCAGAGTACAAAACAGCACCAAGAGCATGGGTTTGGGAATCAGAGGACGTGGTTTCCGGCTCTGCCACATATCTGCTGTGTAACCTTGGGCACCCACTTAACTTCTCTGTGCCTCAGTTACCACATCTATTAAATGGGGATGAAGACTGTGAGCCCCACGTGGGACAACCTGATTACCTTGTGTCTACCCCGGCACTTAGAACAGTGCTTGGCACATAGTAAGCGCTTAACAAATACCATGCTTATCATCATCATCATCACCAAACTTAGACTTTTTCCCCATGTTTCCCCTGAAGAAAACTCTTTCTTGCTCAGAGTGGGTTAGAGCATTCCCTTTATTGAAAGAGAAGCCAAAGTCTTCCCCAAATTCCCCAATATCTCCTGAGACATGTGGACTAAACCAACCTCTTTGAATCCTGGGCTTTGTAGTTCTTCTGGTCTTTTCTCCCCATGCAGTTCTCTTGCCAGATCTTTGGTCAGACCTGCTTGAAAGGGTTTTAAGCACACTGCTTTGGCCGTAGCATCTCTGTCTAGCAGTAGCACTGAAGAAGAAAAAGTAAGCCTCTCAGACAGACGATGATAACTGCAGGCATGACTGGCTATGGATGATCTAGGTCGCAGTGAGGACAACTCAATGATCATGAGTCAGTATTGTCTTAAAAAGCAGATGATACTAGGTACATAAATAGGAATAAAGCAAATTAGGACTTGAGACAATCCTCCTGTCTTTTTGTTAACTGCTTACTATGTGCCAGGCACTATAATAAGCACTGGGATAGATGCAAGATAGTCAGTCTGGATCCAGACCATGTCCCTTACTGGGGGGGGGGGGGGAGTCACAGTCTTAATCCCCATTTTACAGGTGAGGTTACTGAGTGAAGTGACTTGCTCAAGGTGACACAGCAAACAAGTGGCGGAGGCGGGATTAGAACCCAGATCCTCTGACTCGCAAGCCTGTGCTCTCTCCACTAGGCCAGGCTGCTTCCTAGCCTCCGACTGAAATTGATCCCGCTGAAGAGTTTCGAGGCTTGGGAGGAAGGGCCGGTGTTCAGAAGAACCTGGGAAGGGAAGGCATGGCTCTGGAGCATGGGTCGGTGGGGAAGGGGTTCCCCCGGAGAAACTCTCTCTAGATTCAGGTGGTCCCAGACAGCCTTCCACAAGATGGTGTGTAAGTCGTTGTTTCCACTATTATACTTGCTACACCGCCTGTGCCTCTTTGTCTAGTGGCTGCAAGGACTGTCAGTGGCCACTTTAGCTTTCAGGGGTCACCCCACTTCCTGTCCATGGTTTTTTGGTACCCTCTCTTGCCCCTAGCTGGTCTTTTCTCTTTAGGCCAGCTCATGGCCTTGAAGTTGCAGGTGTGCAAATGGCTCTCCCTCTCTCATTCCTCCAGCTATTGTCTTTGTAATGAAAACATGTGTTATTGTTTAAGTGACTATTTTTAAACGGGCTTCAAGTACAAGAAGGGAGGACAGTGGTCAAGTGGCCAGAGTGGGGCAAGAAGAAATGGGCTCAAGTGGCAGAATCAGGGAGGGAATGTGTCGCTGATTCTCTTGTATTGTACTCTCCCAAGCGCTTAGAACAGTGCTCTGCACATAGTAAGTGCTCAATAAATACCATTGTTTGATTGACTGATTGATGTTAGACATAAAGAACAATTTTTTGACAATAACGTTAATACGTATCAGAATAGGCGGCTGACACAGGTTACGGAATCTTCTTCTTTGGAGATATTTAGAAGCAAAAGAGATCCTCATCTGCCACAGATGTGTGATTCAACTTGCTATTCCCTCTCCCTTCTCTGTCACCTAATCACTTGGATATGTATCCTTTAAGCACTTGATAGTCATCCCACCCACAACCCCACAGCACTTATGTCCATATCCGTAATTCATTTTTATGCCTGTCTTCTCCCCCTCTAGACTTTGTGGCCAGAGAACTTGTCTACCAATACTATTATACTGTACTCTCCCAAGTGCTTAGTGTCAGTGCTCTGCACCCAGTAAGTGCTCAATAAATACCACTGATGGACTGATGGGTTGATGATCTTCCAGCCCTAGGATTCCCTGAAAGGATTCACTCCCAATCATCTGAGCTGAGGATAGGGGTAGCAATGGCTAGAGACAGGCAGGGACAATTTGAGATCCTCACGATGTCCTCCTTTTCATTCATTCATTCAATAGTATTTATTAAGCGCTTACTATGTGCAGAACACTGTACTAAGCACTTGGAATGTACAAATCGGCAACAGATAGAGACAGTCCCTGCCTATTGACGGGCTTACAGTCTAATCGGGGGAGACAGACAAAAACAATAGCAATAAATAGAATCAAGGGGATGCACATCTCATTAAAACAATAGCAATAAATAGAATCAAGGGGATGCACATCTCATCAACAAAATAAATAGGGTAATAAAAATATATACAGATGAACGGACGAGCACAGTGCTGAGGGAAGGGTAAGGGAGAGGGAGAGGAGCAGAGGGAAGGAGGGGGAAGGGGGCTTAGCTGAGGGGAGGTGAAGGGGGTGGTAGAGAGGCAGCAGAGGGAGCAGAGGGAAAAGGAGAAGCTCAGTCTGGGAAGGCCTCTTGGAGGAGGTGAGCTCTCAGTAGGGCTTTGAAGAGGGGAAGAGAATTAATTTGGTGGAGGTGAGGAGGGAGGACATTCCAGGACAGTGGGAGGACGTGGCCAAGGTGTTGATGGCAGGATAGGCGAGAATGGGGGACGGTGAGGAGGTGGGCGGCAGAGGAGCGGAGCCTGCGGGGTGGGCAGTAGAAAGAGAGAAGGGAGGAGAGGTAGGAGGGGGCAAGGTGATGGAGACCCTTGTAGCCTAGAGTGAGAAGTTTTTGTTTCGTGCGGAGGTTGATAGGCAACCACTGGAGGTTTTTAAGGAGGGGAGTGACATTCCCGGAGCATTTCTGCAGGAATATGAGCTGGGCAGTGGAATGAAGAATAGACTGGAGCGGGGAGAGATAGGAGGAAGGGAGATCAGAGAGAAGGCTGACACAATAATCCAGCCGGGATATTATGAGAGCCTGTACCGGTAAGATAGCCGTTTGGATGGAGAGGAAAGGGCGGATCTTGGCGATATTGTAAAGGTGAGACCGGGAGGTCTCGGTGACGGATTGGATGTGTGGGGTGAATGAGAGAGCCGAATCAAAGATGACACCGAGGTTGTGGGTTTGAGAGACGGGAAGGATGGTCGTATCATCCACAGTGATAGGGAAGTCAGGAAGAGGACAGGGCTTGGGAGGGAAGATAAGGAGCTCAGTTTTGGACATGTTGAGTTTTAGGTGGTGGGCAGACATCCAAGTAGAGACATCCTGGAGGCAGGAGGAGATACAAGCCTGAAGGGAGGGGGAGAGGACAGGGGCAGAGATGTAGATCTGTGTGTCATCTGCATAGAGATGATAGTTGAAGCCGTGAGGGTGAATGAGTTCACCAAGGGAGTGAGTGTAGATGGAGAACAAAAGAGGGCCGAGAACTGACCCTTGAGGAACCTCAACAGTTAGAGGATGGGAGGGGGAGGAGGAGCCTGCAAAGGAGACCGAGAATGAACGGCCAGAGAGATAAGAGGAGAACCGGGAGAGGATGGAGTCCGTGAAACCAAGGTGAGATAAGATGTGGAGGAGGATACTGGGATTCCATGATCGTGATGGCTTGGACCATTAAAATCCAGTAAAAAAAAATGAGTCACTTGAGTTATTTGAACATGAGAGAAATGCAGAGTCATTTGCACTATCTCAGCCATCCTCGCAGTACTCAGAACAGCTCTGACTTGTGAAAAATTCAACCTGACAAAAGGATTTGTCTACCATTCCACTCTTTTTCTGCCTGGATGGTCAGTGGGATGCATGTTACAGGTTCCTAGCCAGTATCTACTGATGTGGTGATCCCCAAAAAGTGAGTTGGAATAAGTGACATCCTCAGGGGTATCCTTCTCTGTCTGGAGATGACTTAAAAAGAGGGACTTCTGGGGCTATTGCTGAGTCCAGCAGCCTATAGTGCGAAGCCACTGGATGAGAGCACTAAGATTCCTGTTTTCATTGCTAGCTCATGGCAATTCCCCTTAAAAAGACAAAATGCTCCTTTTCCAGACCTTTTGAACATCCAACATGCAACTAGCAGCCGCGCACTCTTGTTTCCTCTACCTTTATTTTCCCTCGTTAGCCTTGGTCGAAGAGGGGTTGACTTTGGCCATACATCTCAGAAGGGACTTGGAGTGAGGAGTGGTGTGAAAGAAGAGGAAATACAGTAGAGCAGGAATGTCCACAGGCCCCTCTGGAAACTGCTAACCATGGAAGTAGATTGGCCAGGAAGCTTAAGGCTATGAGTTAAGTGGATAAACCCAGGAGTCCTGATTTCCACTCATTTCCAGACATCTCTACCGGGATGTCTTGCCATCACCTCAAACTTAACATGTCTAAAACAGAACTTATCTTCCCACCCAAACCCTGTCCTCCCCATGACTTTCCCATCACTATAGACAGCACCACCATCCTTCCTGTCTTACAAGTCCATAACTTTGTTGTTATTATCCTTGATTCCTCTCTCTCATTCAACCCACATATTCAATTTATCACTAAATATTGTCGGCTCAACCATCACAACATTATTAAATTCTGCCCTTTCCTCTCCATCCAAACGGTTACCACATGAATGCAAGCACTTCTCCTGTCCCACCTTGATTACTGTATCAGCCTCCTTGCTGATCTCCCTGCCTCCTGTCTCTGCCCACTCCAGTCCATGCTTGACTCAGCTGCCCAGATCATTTTTCTACAAAAAGGTTCAGTCCATGTTTCCCCACTCCTCAAAAACTGCCAGTGGATGCCCATCCACCTTTGCATAAATCAGAAGCTCCTCACCATCGGCTTTAAAGCACTCAATCACCTTGCCTCTTCCTAGCTAACCTCACTACTCTCCTACTATAACCCAGCCCGCTCACTTCACTCCTCTAATGCCAACTTATTCACTGTACCTCGATCTCATATATCTCGCTGTCGACCTTTAGCCCACGTCCTGCCTCCAGCCTGGAACGCCCTCCCTCTTCATATCCGACAGACATTTGCTCCCCCCAACTTCAAAGGCTTATTGAAGGCGCATCTCCTCCAAAAGGTCTTCCTTGACTGAGTCCACAGTTCCTCTTTTCCCACTCCCTTCAGCGTTGCCCTGACTTACTCCCCACCTCCCAGCTCCACAGTACTTATGTACATATCTGTACTTTATTTAGATTAATGCCTGTCTCCCCTTTTAGACTATAAGCTTGTTGTGGGCAGGAATGTGTCTATTATATTATGTTGTACTCTCCCAAGCACTTAGAACAGTGCTCTGCACACAGAAAGTGCTCATAAATATGATTGATTGATTGATCGATCAGTACAGTTCTCTCCATGACCTCCTGCTGCTTCATTTTGCTTTGGAAAAAAAAAATCCAACCACAGAAATGTTCCCCTGTGCAAGTCATCTGGGCCCTAAACTACACTCTCGAGATTAAAAAAAATATGCTAAGACCAAGACCTGGATTGACAACCCATCTTTTACTCACACCAAGATTTGTTTGTCCCCTGCAGACAGAAGTGGTAAGCGTCATTGCCAAGTTTCAGCTTGAACTCAGACTCTAACTGCTTTCTGGGGTTTAAATCAGACTCCTAATGCTCCATCAGTTCAGGAATCCCTGATCTCTACACTGGGTTAGAAAACCACTTTGTACAAATAACTGACTTCAGGCTACTCACTGGGTATGTTCAAAGTGCTAGCCACTGCACAGAATGTACCCACCCTGTACACTCTACCCTCTGGTGACATTTTAACACAGCAAGACAAAGTGGCCTGAACCATTTTCCTTTTCTTGATTTAATTTAGGGATTTTTATAAATCAGCAGACTGGAGTAGGAAGGGAGGCAGGGGAAGGAAGGAAAAGGGAAGCTTGGATGCTTGGTAATTCGATGGAGGATGTTAGACTCACTGTTCTCTTTCTCTAATGGAACAGAAAATATTTAAATGGCTGCATCTTGATGGATTTAGGGTAGATGGACTGAAGAATTCCCAGGCTAATAGGACTCTTTGTCATAGAAATGGGTTGCTGTACTTTGCTTCCGTGAAGATGTATAACTACAGGGTACATTCTCAACTGAGTCTGTGAAGAGGCTTCAGGGTCCTGTCCCACCCTGGGATTCAGAATCTCCCAGTTCCCTTACACCAAGCCTGCTAAACTGTTCAGATACCAGCACATAAAGAAGACCTTGTTTTTCCCTAAACTGAGCAACAACTGAGAACCCCTGGAGGGAAAGAAGCATTTTCAGTGAGAATCCCTGGTTTAGGGACAAGCAGAAGGGTAAGTAAAGCTAAGAGGGTAATCCCTCTTTATAGATCAGCACCTTGTGTTACAGAATGATGGATTCAGGTTATGTCAGTCTCGGCCTCTCTTTCATCATTGAGAGGGCCAGTGCAGGCCATATCTTCCGCCTGTGCCTCAGTTTCCTCACACCTCAGATTTAGCATGTCCAAAACAGAACTCCTTATCTTCCCACCCAAACCCCATCCTGCTCCTGATTTTCCCATCACTGTAGCCAGCACCACCATCCTTCCTGTCTCACAAGCCCATAACCTTGAAGTTATCCTTCACTTATCTCTATCATTCAACCCACATATTCAATCTATCACTAAATCCTGTTGGTTCAGCCTTCACAACATCGCTAAAATCTGCCCTTTCCTCTCCATCCAAACTGCTACCATGTTAATCTAAATACTTAACCTATCCCTCTTCGATTACTGTCTCAGCGTCTTTGCTGACCTCCCTGCCTCCTGTCTCTCCCCACTTCAGTCCATACTTCACTCTACTGTCTGGATCATTTTTCTACAAAAATGTGCAGTCTGTGTTTGCCCACTCAAGGGCCTACAGTGATTGCCCATCCACCTCTACATCAAACAGAAACTCCTTACCATCAGTTTTAAAGAACACAATCACCTTGCCCCCTCCTACTTCACCTCATTGCTCTCCTACTACAACTCAGCCCACATACTTCACTTCTCTAATGTCAACCTATTCACTGTACCTTGATCTCATCTCTCTCACCACCTGCCTCTAGCCTGGAGCGCTCATCCTCTTCATGTCCGACAGACAATTACTCTCTCCACCTTCAAAGACTTATTGAAGGCACGTCTTCTCCAAAAGGCCTTCCTGGACTAAGCCCTCATTTCCTTTCTCACTCCTTTCTGCATTGCCATGATTTGCTCCCTGGAAGCAGCGTGGCTCAGTGGAAAGAGCCTGGGCTTCGGAGTCAGAGGTCATGAGTTCGAGTCCCGGCTCTGCCACTTGTCAGCTGTGTGACTGTGGGCGAGTCACTTCACTTCTCTGTCCCTCAGTTACCTCATCTGTAAAATGGGGATTAAGATTGTGAGCCTCACGTGGGACAACCTGATTACCCTGTGTCTACCCCAGTGCTTAGAACAGTGCTCGGCACATAGTAAGCGCTTAACAAATACCAACATTATTATTAATACTACTCCTCCCTCAGCCGCACAGCTGTCTGTATCCCCCTCTAGACTGTGAGCTCATTGTATGCAGGGAATGTATCTACCAATTCTGTTATGCTGTACTCTCCCAATTGCTTAGTGCAGTCCTCTGCATAAAGTGCTCAATAAATATGATCGATTGATTGATGTAAAATGGGAATGATGCCTCTTGGAGGGATTGTGAGGAGTAACTAACATTTTATTTAAAATTCCTAATAAATAGAAAGAGGCACATGTGGAATGGCTAAGCAGCGACAGTAGTATGGGCCTTTGTGTCTTACTCTTGTGGAGGTCAGAACACCTGATTCCCTGGAAGTCAGACCCTGTGTCACTTTGCACGTGTGTCAAGTGACAGAGATGCAGGGTCACCCAGGGACAGCCAATCTGAGTCCCCACTCAGGATTATTGTTTCTCACAGCTCCTTTCTCTGCTGATGTCAATGAAGTTCAACCAGAGGGTCTCTACTGAGATCTACAGCTAGAGGATCTTCCTTGATTCCTTTCATTTTCACTAATGATCTCTCCTCACTTTCTTCACTTCAGCTTTCAGGTCAAGTTGATTAGTATTTTTCAGAGACAGTGATACCAAGGAAGTACTGCTATCAGCTAAAAGCGGCCTATTCCCACTAGCCAAAAGAAGAACAGGCTAGGTTAGGTTGAGGAGGGTAGGACTTTCAAAGGGAGAACAGATGTGAGATTGGTGTTGCATTTCCCTGCGGAAAAATAACAAAAAAAACCCCAAACACCAAGGTGTGGAGGCAAGAGCCCTCCAAATAGAAGTACTAGAAGATACTGTTATGTTTGCAGTTCCTGATTTGCATGGTTAGTTGAATGTTAAATTAACAGCAACTCAAACTCTCTTTTTTCTTATTCTTGTTTACTTTCCAGAGTCTGATGTGCAAAAGGCATATCCACTATTACAGAATAAATATCTTGCTAATCTGCCCAGCAGGCAGTGAGGATGCTTGATTATCCCCATTTCACAGATGAGGAAACTGAGGGCCAGAGGCATTAGGAGTTTGATGGATGTCACTTAGCAGGTCAAGGGCAGAGATAGGAATATTATCTAAGTATATAAATTATATATTAGATTTTATATTCATACTCTAAATTATGTATTTCTGTTAATGTCTGTAGGTTTATTGTGAGCAGGGAACATGTCTACCAACTTTCTTGTATTAAACTCTCCCAAGCACTTAGTACTGGGCTCTGCACACAGTGAGCGGTCAATAAATACCATGGATGATGATGATGAAGAAGATGAAGTCTCCTCCTGACTTCCAGTCCAGGGCTCCAGCTTCTAGTCCAATGCTTCTGCGCCTTTCTTTTGTCTGGGGACACCACCAAGGCATGAAAAGCAGTCATAAGATCATAAAAACACAAACAGTGCTTTTATTGGCTAGAGCATTGGTCCATCCAGCCCAGTATTCTGTCTCCAACAGGCAACAGGAGGGAAAGATATCCTGCTGAACTGCCATCCTTAGGCTTAGGGATAGGTCACCTAACATCCCTAACCTATTCCTCTACCTCCCTAACTTTGTCTTTTAGCCACCCATTATGTACTGCTTGTCCATGAACGAATCCAGACCCTTATGGGATATACTGATATTTCAGTCTGCACAACTACCTATAGTGATGAATCTCGTATGCTTACCACCTGCTGCGTGAAGTATTTCTCTGTGTTCCCTTTAGCCCTGACCCCGTGGGATTTGGTGAACAACAATTTCATGTTCAACCTGTCCACACCCTTCGTTATTTTTAAATTTCAATTTTCTACCCTCTTAGCTATTGTCTTTCTAGACTTGAGAATCCTAATGTTTTCCGTTTGCCCTACTATGGAAACTTTTCCAACACACTGATGATCTTGCTTGCCCTTCTCAGTACTTTCTTATATTTTATATGTGTACATATATATATTATGAGAAGCAGCATGGCTTAATGGAAAGAGCACGGGTTTGTGAGTCAGCGGTCGTGGATTCTAATCCCAGCTCTGCTACTTGTTAGCTGTGTGATTTTGGGGAAGTCACTTAACTTCTCTGTGCCTCAGTTACCTCATCTGTAAAATGGGGATTAAGCCTGTGAGCCCCATGTGGAACAACCTGATTACCTTGTGTCTACCCCAGCGCTTAGAACAGTGCTTAGCACATAGTAATCCCTTGACAAATACCATCATTATTGTTATATACCTATACCTCTATTATGACCTTCCTAAAACACAGTAACCAGATCTGTAATGATAATGATGAAGTTCATTAAGCATTTACTACAGGCTAGCTCCGAGATAAAACAGAATGGACCCAGTGCCTGTCCCAGACAGGGCTCACAGTCTAAGAAGGAGGAAGAATAGGTGACCTTAACCCCATTTTATGGATGAGGAGACTGAGTCACAGAGAAGTCTGCATGAAGCAGAAGCAGCATTGCTCAGTGGAAAGAGCACAGGCTTAAGAGTCAGAGGTCATGGGTTCTAATCCCGGCTACTCCACCTGTCTGCTGTGTGACTTTGGGCAAGTCACTTAACTTCTCGGTGCCTCAGTTACCTCATCTGTAAAATGGGGATTAAGACTGTGAGCCCCACGTGGGACAACCTGATTCCCCTGTATCTACCCCAGTGCTCAGAACAGTGCTCAGCACACAGTAAGCGCTTAACAAATACCAACATCATCATCATCATCATCATCAAGTCAAATGGCTTCTCTAGACTGAAGGCTTGTTGTGGGCAGGGAATATGTCTTTTATATTGCAGTGGTGCATTCTCCAAAGCACTTAGTACCGTTCTCTGCACACGGTAAGTGTTAAATAAATACAACTGATTGATTGATTGACTCGCCTAAGGTTACACAACAGGCAAGTGGCAGAGCTGGGACTAGAACCCAGGTCTCCTGGCTCCCAGGCCCGTGCTTTTTTCACGAAGCCATGCGGCCCCTCAGTGTGGGTGAATCATGGCTTTTTACTCTCCTGTTTATACCCTTCATTTTTTAGGCCTTTTGGGCTGTAATGCATACAGGACCAGCGATGTGTGGGAACAGTCACCGTTGACAACAAGATTTCTTTCCTGGATAGTGACCATTACTTAGAGTCCCTCATCATGGATTTGTAATTTGGCTCAATAAATCCTATCGATTGACTGAGTGCTTATTTTTCCCTTGGGGCATTACCTTGCTTTTGCTCCCGCTGAAGCTCATCTGTCACCTTTTTTGCCCACTCACTAAGGTTTATCAGGTCTTCCTATAGTTTCTCCCCATCTGCATGGCATTTCACTACAAGGAAGAGTTTAGTGTCAGTGTGGGGATACACCCTCCCACATCTGTGGGAGCGTCTATGGGAACATTTGTGAAGCAATGTGGCTTACTGGAAGGGGCACGGGCCTGGGAGTTAGGGGACCTGGGTTCTAAACTTGACTCTGCCACTTATCTGCTGTGAGACCTTGGGCAAGTCACCGAACTTCTTTGTGCCCCAGTTACCTCATCTTTAAAATTCATTCATTCATTCATTCATTCAATAGTATTTATTGAGCGCTTACTATGTGCAGAGCACTGTACTAAGCGCTTGGAATGTACAAATCAGTAACAGATAGAGACAGTCCCTGCCCTCTGACGGGTTTACAGTCTAATTGGGGGAGACAGACAAGAACAATGGCAATAAATAGAATCAAGGGGAACATCTCATTAAAGCAATAGTAAATAAATAGAATCAGGGTGATGTACATCTCATTAACAAAATAATTAGGGTAAAAGCGCTCAATAAATACAGTCG
This sequence comes from Ornithorhynchus anatinus, assembly GCF_004115215.2. Taxonomy (NCBI): domain Eukaryota; kingdom Metazoa; phylum Chordata; class Mammalia; order Monotremata; family Ornithorhynchidae; genus Ornithorhynchus; species Ornithorhynchus anatinus. Next base: position 17,635,508 of record NC_041750.1, read on the forward strand.
ACTGAATAGGAAGGAAATATACACAAGTAGAGTTAAATCTGTGTATCTGGTGTGCTGAGATTAAAGGGGGGGGGTGCTCGTACTAAGATTGTGAGCCCCATGTGGGATAGGGACTGTGTTCAAACTGATTACTTTGTATCTACCCCTGTGCTTAGAACAGTGCTTGACACATAGTAGGTGCTTAACATATATTATTATTATTACCATTATTTTTATTATATTATCTTTCAGAATATCACTGTGAGGGGTGTGGTGTGAAAAGGGACCTAGCAGGACTCTTGCCTCATGTTTGGCAAGCTCCCTATTTAGGCCCACCTCCAACCTAATTTGACCCCCGTGCCCCTGCAATGCTGAGAACAAAGATGGCAGTGCCCCAAAAGTTTGGGGGCACAAATCCCATGGCCAGGCTTCAGTCCCTCCATTGGAAACCACTGCTTCCCAAAACTCAATGTCTTTCTGCTTTTAGTCGGGGGGAAGGATTAGCTGAGTTCTCTAGGCCAAATCTAGGCCTTCAATTGTAGGCTAGGCATCCCCCGCTCCCCCTCGATTAATGATGTACCGATCAGTCCCAGATGATGAGGGAATTAGAAAATTTCACACAATGACTAAGCCAGCCTTTCTGTTAGCATCTGATTTGGAGTCTATTAGCTCCCTGAATTCCGAATCAGCCTAGCACAGTCAATCCTGTGACATCCGCTCCTCACATCAGCTAGCACTTGCTCAAATCTCTTCGAGTGCGCACGTCATGTTTATGGAGAAATGGACAAACAAAAACAATTGAGGCGGAACTGGAGAAAAAGACAGTAAGACGAGGTTTTGAATGTGTTGGGAGGGAGGACGAGACAGTCCAAGGGCCTGTTGGTTAGCAAGGGAGCTTTGAAAAGCCTCCGACAAACAAGCCTCAGGCAGGTTTGCCACTGCTGGCTAACTGTAACCATTCCCTCCAGGGGCTTCAAGTCCATAGGTTACTTAGCTCCTGATGTCCCTACACTGCCCTGTACATTGGGTTTTTCTGGCTGGTTGGGGAGATTAAGGTCTACAAATATCAAAACGATTCAAGGGCCTTGGGACCGCAGGGGAAGCAAAGGGAAAAAAAAGGGTATTTTCTGAAGCAGTTCTCCATGAAATCGCTGAAATCAGCTTTGTCCTGGGGGATAATAGAACGGATCATTAGGCGCTTCAGAAAGTTCACATTGGATTTTGAAGCCACCCTGCTCGACGAAAAATCGGGATTTTAGGCAAAAAGAAAAGCAATAAAAGGATAGCTAGGCCCCTTTAAGTCTATCAACATTTGGGGGTTTGGGGGGAAAGGTTTACAGCCAGAAAGAGACTCTGGTTTCCTTTAGGTAATAAAGAAATTGAGGCAAGGTAAATTTCTCCTCCTCTGCCCCCTCCTTCCTCTTCACATCCTCACCACTGATGATTTAATTACGCACCATATTGTAAATCAAACCTCTTTCTTTTTCTCATCGACTATGAATTAGTGCCTAATTAGGCAAATGAGTGAAACTTCCAGTTCAGATGAAATGCATCTTATTAATAGGTTGGGCTACCCTTTGTGTTGAATGGAAAGGTTAAGGCATATGTGAAAAGAACTTGATAAGTGTGTTTTATTTCAAGCCTCTGTTTCTCAGTATTGTTTGAAATGAATGTCAACACAAGGCAGGGTTTGGGGCTTTGAAGGGGAGGCAAGTGAGCAGCGGTAAAGGAAAGAGTTTCTGACATTTCCAGGTAATTCCCTGCCTATCTACCTTAGGGAGAGATTTCATTTTCACATGGTCATTTCATAATCTCCTTGGGTTGGGAGCTGGGCTCTATCACTAGATTATAAACACCTTGATGGCAGGGATTGGGTCTCCAAGTACTACTGAACTCTCACAGGTGCTTAGCGCAGAGCTCTGCAAAGAGTAGTGATCAGTAGATATGATCGAATGATTGATTGGTTGGGAGAACTCTAGAACAGGGAGCATTGTATGTTGGACGTATCAGGCTGGGGGTTCAGGACACCTAGTTTGTCCCGAATCTTGCCCAACGTAGCTTTGCCCAAGCTCCGATTCAGCTCTCTGCTTCCATTTCCCTTATTGCTGTATTGAAAAATATATTCTAGGAAAAGACTCCCCATGCTGAAAGGTGCTTTATAAGAATAAATTATTGTTATTAATTGCAGAGTCTATTATCCTTATTGTTTTTGAATTCATGGAGAAAACCATCGGCGTACTCTGTGCCTGGTATCTCCAGGCTAAGGGACTTCTTTATGAGGGCAAATGGTTTTCCATCTAAGTTCAATAAAACAAAATGAAAATGATTACTACCCTTGAGAGAGACTTTCTTAAAACATCAAAAGGGAGCCCAGTGAAATAGGAGCCTAGTTTTATGCTAGCTAAATAAAAATTAACTTGGCCGATAGCTTTATTCACGTTCCAGGAATGAGTTCTCCGTTAAGCACAAATCTACCATCATCGATGCTACGACTAAAATATGAATAACTAAATCAAAAGGCGTACTGGCTGGGCTGCTGGGGAGAAAGAAAAAGACATCATTTGAAATCTCTTTAAACCTAATTGAAAACTCTTCCTGCTTCCAGGGCCTCAGTTTACCAACTTGTCAACTAAGAACTAAAATTCTGCTGAGGATTCTGTTATTAGCCTATGAAACATTAGAAGGAGGACAAAGCACAACATCACAGGTAAGAAACAACAATTTAAATCCAAGGTTGTAAAGGCAACCAGATTTCCATTCATCTGCAAACTCATGGGATGGAATGCAGGTGGTCTTACATTGGGAGTCACCAGGTGAACTCCAAACCAAGGATGTGCCCACCAGATCCCAGCTCCGCATCCCGAATCCAGAATTTGACCATGCTATTATTCATGGATTTCTAAAGCACCCACCCACCACTGGCATATCTAGGGATTCTGGCAGCCTTATCATGCCAGTACTGCATGGTACACTCAGTTCTGCCTTTGCACACACTTTCACTCCTGGTTGGGACTACAGTGTTGTTATGGAACTTTGACTTGCCCCAGGTCTCCCAGAAAGCATCTGGAGAAGCTGGGATTCAAACTCTGACTCCCAGTCCTGACCCTTTCCAGTAGGCTATGGGTTCTTCTGTTCAATGAGCATTAAGTCTCAAAGAGCAAGGCCCCAGGAGCCTGTATGATTTCTTCTGATAGGTCAGAGGCCCACAAGTAGAGATAGGCTGGCATTTCCTAGTGAGTACTCTGCTGTCTGGGATTGGAGACAGATGTGAGAGTTTCCCAGAATTGGATGCTGAGCAAGGAAGGGCCATGTTTCTATTTTACAGTTCAGACTTGGGGGCAATCAGGGCTGAGCAGAGGGCATGTGGTGAGTCATACATTAAGTACACAAATGGCGTGGGCACTGGCAGGACCAGTTCTAAAACATGAGAAAACAATTGCCACTCCCTAGAATGTTCCCCTGGGGGGATTCCTTGCTCTGGAGCCATTACATTTCTCTTCTGGGTCCCTTGGAACATAGGAACCACTGGAGAAGGAGCATAGCCTAGTGGGAAGAGCTTGGGCCTGAGAGTCAGAAGACGAGTTCTAATCACGACTCCACCTTTTGTCTGCTGTGTGACCTTGGGCAAGTCACTCCACTTCTCTGGACCTCAGTTACCTCATCTGTAAAATGGAGACCAAGAATGTGAGATCCAAGTGGGATATGGACTGTGTCCAACCTGATTATCTTGTACCTACCACAATGCTTAGTACAGTGTCTGGTATATAGTAAGTGCATAACAAATACCATTAAAATGAAACTGTGGGATTCCCTCCATCTTGAATCCCATCACTGAGTCCTAGTGAGTCCTTAAGGAGCTGCCTTCCTTGCTTACTTTATAAAAAATAATAATGGTGGTATTTTTAAGCACTTACTATGAGCCAAGCACTGTATTAAGCACTGGAGTAGATAAAAGATAATCAGGCCACACACAGTCCCTGTCCTACAAAAGTCTCACTGCCTGAGGAGGAGAGAGAACAGGAACTTAATTCTTGTTTTTAGATGAGGAAACAGAGGCACAGAAAAGTTAAGTGACTGGCCCAAGGTCATACAGCAGGCAAGTGGTGGAGCCAGAGACACTCACTCCCTCGGTGAACGCATTCGTTCTCACGGCTTTGACTACCATCTTTACGCAGATGACACGCAGATCTACATCTCCGCCCCTGTCCTCTCCCCCTCCCTTCAGGCTCGCATCTCCTCCTGCCTCCGGGACGTCTCCACCTGGATGTCGGCCCGCCACCTAAAACTCAACATGAGCGAGACTGAGCTCCTCATCTTCCCTCCCAAACCCGGTCCTCTCCCAGACTTCTTTATCACCGTGGATGGCACGACCATCCTTCCCGTCTCTCGGGCCCGCAATCTCGGTGTCATCCTTGACTCGTCTCTCTCGTTCACCCCACACATCCTATCCGTTACCAAGACCTGCCGGTTTCACCTCTACAATATCGCCAAGATCCGCCCTTTCCTCTCCACCCAAACGGCTACCTTACTGTTACAGGCTCTCGTTATATCCCGGCTAGACTACTGTGTCAGCCTTCTCTCTGACCTCCCTTCCTCCTCTCTCGCCCCGCTCCAGTCTATTCTTCACTCCGCTGCCCGGCTCATCTTCCTGCAGAAACGATCTGGGCATGTCACTCCCCTTCTTAAACAACTCCAGTGGTTGCCTATCAACCTCCGCTCCAAACAAAAACTCCTCACTCTAGGCTTCAAGGCTCTCCATCACCTTGCCCCTTCCTACCTCTCCTCCCTTCTCTCTTTCTACCACCCACCCCGCACGCTCCGCTCCTCCGCCGCCCACCTCCTCACCGTCCCTCGGTCTCGCCTATCCCGCCATCGACCCCCGGGCCATGTCCTCCCGCGGTCCTGGAACGCCCTCCCTCCTCACCTCCGCCAAACTGATTCTCTTCCCCTCTTCAAAACCCTACTTAAAACTCACCTCCTCCAAGAGACGTTCCCAGACTGAGCTCCTCTTCTCCCTCTACTCCCTCTGCCATCCCCCCTTTACCTCTCCGCAGCTAAACCCTCTTTTTCCCCTTTTCCCTCTGCTCCTCCCCCTCTCCCTTCCCATCCCCACAGCACTGTACTCGTCCGCTCAACTGTATATATTTCCATTACCCTATTTATTTTGTTAATGAATTGTACATCGCCTTGATTCTATTAGTTGCCATTGTTTTTACGAGATGTTCTTCCCCTTGACTCTATTTATTGCCATTGTTCTTGTCTGTCCGTCTCCCCTGATTAGACTGTAAGCCCGTCAAACGGCAGGGACTGTCTCTATCTGTTGCCGACTTGTTCATTCCAAGCGCTTAGTACAGTGCTCTGCACATAGTAAGCGCTCAATAAATACTATTGAATGAATGAACCCAGGTTCTCTGGCTCCCAGGCCGGGGCTTTTTCCACTGGGTCATGCTACTTTTCAAAGTCTAAAGTCAGGCTTCAGCAGTGGGGGCACCTAGGGCCCCTAGCTTCCTAATTATAATAATAATAATAATTATGGTATTTATTAAGCGCTTATTATGTGCCAAGCACTGTTCGAAGAACTGGGGTAGATACAGGGTAATCAGGTTGTCCTACGTGGGGCTCATACTTTTAAGGCCCATTTTTTACAGATGAGGTAACTGAGGCACAGAGAGGTTAAGTGACTTGCCCAAGGCCACACAGCAGACAAGCGGTGGTTCTAATCCACGTCCTCTGACTTCCAACCCCATACTCTTTCCACTAAGCCACACTGCAGTCCTCAGTCATGAGACCAGCCTCTTTCTGTAGAATGGAGGGATTGACATAGAGAACTGAGCATAATGGGAACTCAAAAGATAGAGAGTTGGCCTTCCACTGTCACCCTGTGTGGGATGCGGGTGACTATTAGATTGTGAGCCCCTAGAGGGCTAGGGACCCTGTCTGATTTCCACCCAAGCATTCTTTCCCACCGCTTAGTACAGAGCTGTGCACACTGTAAACACTTAATAGGTTCCTTTTCTACTACTACTACTGTATGGTAATCTGGCCACTTTTAAGGGATGGACTTCCCACAATTTATTTGACATGGTGGGGGGAGGGGGGCGGGTCTAAGTGGGCAATAACTTTCACAGTCACTGCAGGGCTCTTGCTTGGGATTTCTAGCTTTCTACAGGGGAAACTTTTGGGGTTTAGCTAATTGGTCCTGCACCGAGTGGGCCCACAGTTACAGTTGGGAGGGAATACCCAATGGCCTACCTCATCAATACAACTGCGAATCTGCCTAAATCAGTGGGATTCCCAGCATACAGAATACACAGGCACCCATCTTTGGGCATGAAGAAATAACCAAATATGGACCCTTAGATAACAATTTGTACTGGTATACCTCAGGTTACCACCATTCCATAATATCTACAAGCCAGGGATGCAGCCAGTACTGTTTGACATCTTACCCTGGAATACAACTCCCCATGATAATAGTAATGATAATAATATTTGCTAAGCGCTTACTATGTGCCAAGCGCTGTACTAAGTGCTGGGGTAGATACAAGATAATTAGGTCCCATGTGAAGTTCATATTCTAAATAAGAACAGGTATTGAATCTCCATTTTGCAAATGAGGGAACTGAAGCACAGAGAAGTTAAGTGATTTGCCCAAAGTCACACTGCGGGTGAATAGCCAATCTAGGATTAGAACTCAGATCCTCTGACTCTCAGGCCTGGGCTTTTTTTGCTGGGCCATGCTGCTTCCACTATTCAAACAACCCAGGGATCTAACCAATATTGTTTAATGTGTTACCCCACACGGAAGCCCAAATGCCCTAATGTTCTGTCTGAGCATTACAGGTGAGTAAATCATCATCATCATCATCATCAATGAGCACTTGTTGTGTACAAAGCACTGTACTAAGCACTTGGGGGACTACAATAACACAGAGTTGGTAGACACGTTCCCTGCCCACAAGAAGCTTATTCCCCTCCTCCTCCTCCCTGTGGCTGAGAATGAAGAGATCTTGGAGGAAACTCTGCTCATAGTATATGTCGGATTTTCAAGGCGTTGAAGAGACCTCTCGAGCAGATAACCAAAGAAGGTGTTAATTTAGAAATGGATGTTCCAGATGCCAGTGAGTTAATTCCATCTCATTCAGAGGAACCGTTGTCCAGCGAGGACCTCGTTGAACTTTAATAATCTAATGCGGCATTGCAAAATGCTGAAACAGATGATGAAGATTTTTTTGACCTTTGCACCACCAGTAAAGATTTGGGGATTAAGATGACTGGCCTCAATACTCAAGAAAGTGGATAAACTTAAAAAAAATGATCGAAAAATAAGATCCTAAAGGAGAGGGGAGTTCAAAGATACACGGGGGTGTTCGGAAGGAGTTAGCTTCCTACGTGGTGTTTTATAAAGAAAAACAGGGTGTTGTTCAACATAAAATGAACAAATTCTTCTTTAAAGTTGACAAGCTTCTACCACAGCCAACACAACAAACTGCTGCTTCTGCAACTTCCTGCAAAGACTCAAAATCCTATGACAACTCACCAAGCCTGCCCTAGTGGACAGAGCAGGGGACTGGGAGTCAAGTGGCCTGGGTTCTGGTCTCTTCCAGTTACTTGCTTGATGTAGCCTTTTTATTGTTTTCTTTTATTCATATCAATGTCTGCCACCCCCTCTAGACTGTAAACTCACTGTGGGCAAGGAATGTGTGTGCTAATTCTGTTGTATTGTGCTCTCCCAAGTACAGTGCTCTGCACATAGTGAGTGCGCAATAAATACAATTGATTGCTTGATTGATTGGGTATCTCCCAGCAGGTTCCCTTGATGACCACCAGCAAATATTGAGGTGTCAGGGAAACCACAGGGAAGACTACACCATGGTTGTGGCTTCTCATTTGCCAGTTGATGTTACCACCTCCACCGCTCTGGCCTGCTGGCTACTGGAGGAACAAGGATCTCTGTATTAACCATCCTGGCTGAAAGAGGGGTCTTAATGGGTCCCATCAGCCCCAATTCAGGTAGCAGGACAGCGATCAAAATTCTGTCACCCTCCTGACTGAATTGGAATATCTGGTCCCTTTACCCTTAGTGGGTGCCAGGCTTAGGTTTCTTTCACCGGATTGCCTCAGCAACCTGAGCTAAAGTGAGAGGGACCAGCACACGAGGAGCAGAGAGGTTGAGAATGAATTTGGATGGCTCCCAAATGCATCACATTCAAACTCTGTTCCACCAGCCCAGGATTTAAATTTTTCAGATGAAGGAGAGTAGTCACTTAAGATAACGTTACATTGATATGACTCTGGACAATTTCCAGCTTTCTCTAGCAATATTCTCAACCCCCCAAAAGTACCCTTTTGGTCAGTTATCGCCTCTGTAAACCATAAAATAGACCTCTGGACAAATTAACAGTGCTTTGCCTGGGGTAGGAAAAAAAAAGTCTTAGGGAGAGAGCACCCGGGGGAATAGAGGCTGTGGAGGAAGAGAAAAGCCAATGATTAGGGGTCCCAAAAGAAAAGGGAATCCAGGAGGGAGGGGTTGGAATCATTGAGCAGAGGGAGGGGTAGAGCAACAGGCGAAGAAAAACTTTAGGGGGAAGGGCATAACTGGGAGGAGAGAAGGCAGCTAGGAGAAGGGAGTTTCGATTAGAAAAGGGCAACTTCAAGGGGAGAAAATTTTTTCCACAAAAGACAGCTTCATGTTAACCTGCCCAAGAGAGGATATTTCTAAAAGCTTGCCAGTAATGTGCAGTCAAAGCAAAAAAACAAATTCTACAATTCAATGCTTACACTATTTTCTCCATTTCAGAGTCATTTAAATCAGGAAAACATTCCAAAACGGATCCTATTTGCCAACAAACAACTCTAGTCCGGCTCACATGTTTGGGGGCTGAATTCAGAGAGACGTGACTAAGGAATCCCCACTGAAGGCATATGTGCCAGCACTGGTCACTGACTCAACCTGAACTGCATTGGTATACATCCCCAGATTTGGCAGTTAGTTCCTGCATTGAAGGCGACTGGAAAGGTCTTGAAATGTGTGGTGAACAGAGAATGATGAGGTGGGGATGGGAGGGGGCAGTCTAAGCAGGTGCTTTCAGGGGGGCTTTGTTTGTCATGGGCCAGAGTCTCAGCCCCTGTGAAAGGAAATTGATTTTCCTTACTGGAGCCCCCGAAGGGGTCCAAGGTATCTTATTGATTCCTTACTACAACCCAGCACACTCACTTTGCTCCTTTAATGCCATCCTATTCACTGTACCCTGATCTCATCTAGCTCACAGCTGACCCCTCACCCACATCCTGCCTCTGGCCTAGAACTCCTTCATAGCCGAGAGACCATCACTCTCCCCACCTTCAAAGCATTATCCTTGTATTTGAATTTGCTCCCTTTATTCACCCCGTCTCAACCTTATAAGACTTACGTACATATCCATAATTTATTTATTTATATTAATAAATTGTGGTATTTGTTAAGCGCTTACTATGTGCAAAGCACTGTTCTAAGCACTGGGGGATACAAGGTGAACAGGTTGTCCCACGTGGGGCTCACAGTTTTAATCTCCATTTGATAGATGAGGTAACTGAGGCACAGAGAAGTTAAGTGACTTGCCCAAGGTCACACAGCTGACTAGCGGCAGAGCCGGGATTAGAACCCGTGACCTTTGACTCCCAAGCCCGCGCTCTTTCCACTGACCCATGCTGCTTCTCTGCCAGTCTTCCCCTCTAGGCTGTAAGTTTCTTGTGGGCAGGGAACATGTTGACCAACTCTGTTGTATCATACTCTCCTAACCTCTTAGTACAATACTCTGCACACAGTAAGTGCTCAAGAAATGAGAGTGATTGATTGATCTGCTCCAAGGTGCCCAGATTTGGGAACTCGAAATGGGACAAGAAGTGGGGCTAGGAGGTAAGGTCAGGGCCAGGATTGAAAAGAAAGGAAAGACGGATTCAGAGCCAGAGATGTACAGAGGCAGAGGGAGAAAAAGGCAGAGAAGCAAGGAAAAGATAGAAAGAGAAAGAGGGTGAAAGACATAGAAAATGAAAGGGAAGGGAGACAGAGGGAGAAGACGACAAAGAGCGTGGTTGGGAGGAGTAAAGAGAACAGGTAGATCAAAGAGAGGAATATGAGGATGGCAGACAGGGAGTACTACAAACAGGTCTGCCCTTTCAAAGATGACGTTACTGATAGTTAGAGCCTATCCATGTGTGCAAGGGTGGTTGAAATGAGCAATGCTGGGCTGACACTCCCTTTTTCACTGTTTATAAGTAAAGCTAGATCCTTGCTGTGCTAATGGGTTTGCTCCTTACAGATCCTGTCTCTGTTTTTGAGCCTGCCTCTTGGAACCCCAAACTCGGCTAAACCTTTGTTCAAAGAGAATGACCCCTCTTCTGATTGTTGCTTGCCAAGCAAGGGTGCCTGCTGCAGTGGTCTCCCAGCAGTTCATCACTAAGGCAACTTGACTGAGGCTGTACTTCACTCTTTCTTCAAACCATATATTCTGCCCTCCAGGGTTTCTGTGTCCCCTTTCATTGCTGTCATCCATTCTCCTCACATGTCCTGCTCAGAAAATTGCATTGCTGTGAGCATTACCGCAGTGCTCATTTGTCTGATTGCATTCAGGGCCTTGTTATTGGGAATCTTATCCTGCCATTTTTGATACTGGATGGTTCATAGGTGATGCAGGTGAAACTGCAAGCAAGGGACACTCATTTGTCTGAGGTTGGATCTGAAATGCACATTTGAAAGCAAGAGGGATTGATTGGGCCTAGGATCACCTCTCGTTTCGCTCCTGATACACAGACACACACATACCTATTCACACACAGAGTCACACACATACATCCAGACACACACTGAGATCCATATCTATGGAAACACATCTAGACTCACACACATGCAGAGACAGTCACAATAGACACAGAGAGGCACAGAAACAAACTCAAACTCATGAAGATATACAGAGAATCATAAAGACACAGGGGAAAAGCATAAATAGAAAGATGGGCAACCATATTCAGATACAGACACACACTGACCTTGAGTCACAGATCCTGATGTGGAAATACACAAGTGAAATATCACACCATTAGTTTGGGATCATTGTCCTAACCTGAGGATTGCTGCCACTGTCACCATCTTGACCATGTTCCAGGTGGGAGTAATATAATGCCCCACCTGCAGCTGTCATCCAATCTGGCCAGGTGCATCCTAATGTGGGATAGTTGAATGAGTGAATGAATGAAAGGCTGGATGAATGAATGGTAGTATTTGTTAAGCACTTACTATGTGCCAAGCACTGTTCTAAGTGTTGGGATTGGCACATGATAGTCAGATCAGACACAGTCCCTGCCCCACGTGGGGCTTACAGTCTGAGGGGAAGGAGAACAGGCATTGAATCCCTACTGTACAGATGAGGAAATTGAGGCTCAGAGAAGTGAACTCACCCAAGGTCTCACAGTAGGCAAGTGGTGGAGCAGTGAGGTAGGAAGCTTCTTGCCAGGGCATGGAAGGGAGCGGACCATGTCCATCCTGATGAATATGCACTTAGCATCAGGGTGGACCCAGAAAGAAGCGACGGGCCCATTATCATTTTATTTACATGGAAAATCTTTTTCGCTCCCACCCATTTAGCCAATTTGCTATCCATTTTCTATCACTATAATTCCATGCTCAGGTTGACCGCTCTATGAGTTAAAAATTTCACATGGCACTTTACTGAAAGCTTTAGTAAAGTTCAGCTACACCATTCTGTGTATATTCCCCTAATCAATAGCCTCACTGACCTCCTCAGCAGAGAAATTACACTGATCCGGCATGATCCATTTAATAAACAACCAGTAGCTCCCATTTATAACCTTCTGCTCCTCATCGGTTTCCCTCAATCTCTTCTTTAGAGTGGGAGCCAGAAGTGTATTGGTCCCTGGGTCCTGATTCACTCATTCCAGTTATTCAGTCTAGCAGGCAAAATAATGACACTGGGACCCCTGAGGTTGATTCTTAGTTCTTCTCGCTCCTCCCCATACCCCTACTTGTTAGATGGCAATGTCCCTTAGTTTCTCTATGCCTGGTTTTCAGTCTGGACAGTGTAAATAACTCCCTACCTATCTCATGCATCATGGTTACCCAGTGCTCTGAAATTTCTGGCCAAAATACCCAAAATAAATACCAATCCCAGGTGAGCCTAATGGTCCTATGAAAAGCTGGCCAATTGAAAGCCTCAAAATATTAAACGGGGCATATCTTTTCTTAAGTCTCCTTTTGAGAGAATCTCCTTTCTGAGAGATTCTTACAAATCTGTTGGGAGTGATTAAGATGCAGGCTGGTAGGAGTAATAATATTTATTAAGCACTTATCATGTGCAGAGCACTGTACTTAGCACTGAGAAAGAAACACAGATGGAAATTAGACATGGTCCCTGGCCCTCAAGGGGCTCATAATCTAAGAATATAGGCGGGAGAGAGGACTGGAGACAGACACACAAGGAGTGATGAAACAATAAAACATGCAAACAACAGGAGGCAAGGACAAATACATAAAGGAAAAGCAAAAACAAACAAAAAAGATGGGTTCTGTGCCTAGAGGAGAAGAGGTTCAGGCTCCTTCTGCTCAGAGTCCATCCAACAGCCACAATCACAGCCCCAGTCACAGCCTTCACACGTTGTACATTTTGAGGAGGACTCATGTTGCAGCTGTTCTGTCCTTCTCACCAGAGTGGTGCAAGGTAGCCTGGTGGCAGGAGGATGGTGCAAATGACTTCTTCAGGTCCACTGGGATTCTGTAGTTGGTGATCAATCAATCGATCAGTCAATCCATCAGTGGTATTTATTTATTGAGCGCTTACTGAACAATTCACTATGGCATACCTTGAAGAGGCTCAATTAGGCTCTTGGGTGATAGGCAGTTGTGCTGTGAGATCCGTGCTTCCAAGGCTTTTTTCCTCTCTGCTGGTTGCCAGTCTGTTTAGACTCCAGGAATTGCCATATGACCCTATCCCAGAGTGGCAGTGAGCCATGAGGGAACAGGGAATGGGGTGGAAAAAACCTGACTCTGTGCTAATTAGGTATACACACTGAGGCCGGAGCTACTGGGGTGAGCTTGGAAGTGGAGTTTGGGCGACCTACCTCTCTAAAGTTACTTTTGGCTATTTGGCTCCAAAACTGCTATCATTAGGTTGCCAGGGCAAGTTTGACCGATCTGGTATAGAAACTTAGTCAAATTAATATTTTCAGCAGAAAAATTCCACCACCCCCACGTAATACACAGCCACCGTTTGACCTTGAATGAGTCACTTTACAGTCCAGCACCTCAGTTTCTTCATCTATAAAATGAATAAAAATGGATTTCATAATTATTGCCCCCGGTCTATAATTTTGGAATTTTGAGAGGATGTATGAGATCATGTGGAGGAGGTTTCTTGAGCTCTTCGAAAGAAAAGTGCTATATAAATCCAAGGTGGAATTATTATTTATTAATTCTCTGCAACTCCCCTTGCAACTTAAGGTACACTCCAGCAGCCTAATATATGCCTTGTCGTGTCTTGCTGCTGCTACTGTACTAGAGAAGTAATCTGCCTCCAGTTTTGGCTAATTGGAGTAGCTTTTTTTTCTCTCTCCCTCCCCCCTGTCCCCCAGTAAATTATGTGAATTTCCAAAGTTTAAGTCCTGAGTGATAGACAGTGTGCTGTCACAGCAATGTTAAGTGTTTAGAGAGTGATTGTTCTCAGAAGACTTCCATTTTTTAAACTTGCTTTTATGAGGAGCTGAAAGGGGGCAAAAATAAAAACTCCTAACTTTATCCTAAGTATAAATCCCCCTCCCTGGACAAAGCCCTTCAAACAGAACCCTCTAACCAACAACTCTAATGCTTGTCAGCGAGAAGACATAGCTCCTTTCCTGCCCTTCCCCCATTGGAGTAATGGGGTTTTCCGGGGGTATTATCCTTGTCATAACAATCAGAGAACTCCTGAGAGGAATTGCTCTTAAACCCTCAATACACACTTTTATAACCTTTCTATTTAATAAGAGAGAGACAGCACCAATTAGTTGAGAATATTCCACACAAATGGGATTATTTTAAAAGCTCTGGCAATATTATAAAATAGCTTCAGTAAGTGAACAGCTGTCGCATCAGCAAGCGGTATACTGCCTTATTGCTTCCTCCTCACCCCCCTCTCCAAGATTTTCTTCTTTCTAATGCCTTGGAGAACTGTTTATAGCCCCCAGAACCAAGGACCTGAGGAACTCTCCAGGCAGCCTCAGTTACATGATTGACCCTGCAGTCTTCCTCACCTGGGGGGTCTGTCAGGACCCCAAGGTTATTTTTCAGGCTGGAGACTTTGGACTGATGTTATTCATTTAGTTACTGCTACTTTGACAACTCTGCCAGGAATATGGCTGGCAGAATACTGTGTCAGAGGTGCCAACTTCATTTTGAACAGCAGGGAAAACGTAGGGTGGGAGCATTGTGTGTCGGGGGGTGGGAGTGGAAGGGACTGGGTGTGGGGAGGTGGGAGTTTGGTGGGGCAAACCTTTGAGGAAGAGGGAGGAAACAGAGAAGGAAAGGAGGGGGAAAGGGATAGAAGAGGGGAGAGCATGAGGGAAAGGGATTTGGGGAAGAAGCCAAGGGGGAGATAAAGAGGGAGAAGGGAAAAAGAGAGAGGGAGGAGGAAAGAAAGAGGGGAGAGGAGGAAGATAAAGGGAAAAGGTTATGTGCCCTCCCTACCATGTCATCTCCTTCTCCTCCTCCTCCTCTTCTTCTTCCTCTTCCTGCTTCTCCATGCTGTAACAGCTGTCATCAGCAGCCAAGTAGCAGTGGTGGTGGTGCTGGCCCAGGATGAGCCAGCTGAGCCAGAGTCATGGCTACTCCTGTGGTGATGGCAGTAGCAGCCACTTCTTTGGGCTGAGAAGCTGTGTTGGCTTTACACAGACACTGCTATTCTTGATCTCCAAGACCTGTTTTGCCCCTGGAAAGGCCCCCAGGTTGTCTTCAGGGGCCAGGGGAGGAGGGCATAATAATCATAATTATTATCAGAATCAGAATCATAAATGCAATGTTTGTTAAGCACTTCCTATGTGTCCAAAGCTGTACTATGTGTTGCTGTCAATACAAGATAAGCAGATTGGATACAGCCAGGCGACCCCCTTTTTAAAATGGTATTTGTTAAGCACTTATTATGTGCCAAGCACTGTATCAAGTGCTGGAGTAGTTACAAGCTAATGAGGTTGGACACAGTTCGTGTCCCACATGGAGCTCAGAGTCTAAATCCCCATTTTATGGGGGGGTAACTGAGGTACAGAGAAGTCAAGTAACTTGCCCAAGGTCACACAGTGGAGAAGCAGCGTGGCTCAGTGGAAAGAGCACGGGCTTTGGAGTCAGAGGTCATGGGTTCAAATCCCGGCTCGGCCACTTGTCAGCTGTGTGACTTTGGGCAAGTCACTTAACTTCTCGGTGCCTCAGTTACCTCATCTGTAAAATGGGGATTAAGACTGTGAGCCCCACGTGGGACAATCTGATTCCCCTGTGTCAACCCCAGCGCTTAGAACAGTGCTCGGCACATAGTAAGCGCTTAACAAATACCAACATTATTATTATTATTATTAAGTGGTGGAGCTGGGATTAGAACCCAGGTCGTCTGACTCCCAGGTCCTGGCACTTTGTACTAGATCACGCTGCTTCTCCAGCAGCTGTCTCCCAGGGAGCAGTCTCTGTCTCACGGGTGGCTTACAGTCTAAGGGATAGGGAGAACGAGTATTTAATCCCCATTTTACAGATGAGGAAACCGAGGCACTGAGAAGTTAATTGATTTGCCCAAGGACTCACAGAAAGCAAGTGGTCTAAGCTCTTTCCACTGAGCCACACTGTTTCTTCCTCACTGGCTCTTACCCGTTGAGTTCTAGGATCAGTGGTGAGGTGTGAGAAACCGCAGTGTCAATCTTGCACCACCAATCCCCAGCCTTGGCTCACCTCCACAGTACACTTCCTCCGCTCCTGTGTTCATGCTGCCGAGCGCTGTTGGCAGAAATCCATGGATCAGTCTGACTTCCGCCACTTCAAATTCATCTTTGCTTGCTATGACTCTGACTTTTCTTCCTCTCAACAACATTACTTCTCTCCCTCATCTACAGGTGAAGAAACATGGCATAGTGGAAAGAGCTCAGTCTTAGGAGTCAGGAAGCCTGGATTTTAATCCTGGCTATGTCATTTACCTGTGCTTCTTAGGCTGTGAATCCTGTGTGAGACAGGGACTGTGCCTCATCTGATTCCCTTGTACCTACCTTAGAGTTCTGTAAAGTGTTTGACTATGCTTAAAAATACCATTATTATTATTATTATCGTAGACTCTTTTGACCATTGCCCCCCAATTTTTCCCTTTAACTCCCTCCTGAAGAATCCAGTGCTTTAACCTCCCCACTCTGTATCCTGTGATGATCTTGCCAACTACTTTGTTGACAAAATTGAAATCATCAGGTGTAAGCTCTCCAAAGTTTCCCACTTCAGCTCCCCAACTCCCTCCCACCACCACAACCACCATCTCATCCTTTCTCTGCTGTATCTCAAGAGAAGATATTAAGCCTGCTTTCAAATTCCACTCTACATTCCACCTCCTACAATAAGCCTTCCCCAATTAGCTACCAGCCAGCACCCCAAGTCATCAAAGCCACTTGCAATATCCAGATGAGCTAATAACTGGGTGGGACAGTAAGGACCAGAGAAGGATTTTTAGGGTACAGGAGATATGGATGTGTTGGAAGAGAGAGGGGAAGGACCCCCCAGAAAGCGAGATGTTGAACAGGATGGCTCGGGAGGGAAGAACAGTGGGCTCAAGTGGTTTTAGAAGGCGAAAAGGGATGGGAACAGAGGTGCAGGTAGAAGGAGTCTATTTTGAAAGTAGATGGGAGATTCCTGGAGAGACATCAAAGAAGGATGAGAGAGTGAATGGGGGGGACAGGAGGGAGCTGGGGTTCAGGGAGAGAGTTTAAGAGCTCTCACATAATGGTTTCAACTTTGTCAAAGAAGTTGTTGCCAGGTCTTGAGGGGAGAGAAGGAAAGAGGAGGAACTGGGGTTTCAGGAAGGATTTAAAGGTGTGGAATAGTTGGTGAGGGCAAAGGGGCATGGGAGTCAATAAGAGAGAAGTAGTCTTGCTGAGTGGAAGAGGGGACAGAGTCATAGCAGATGAAGATGAATTTTAAGGGAAAGATATTGGTCTAGTACCTGGGATTTCTGCCAACAGTGTTCTACAGCATAAGTGCAGGAGCAGAGAAGCATACTGTGGAGGTGATCCAGGCCTGGGAATTGGTGGTGTGAGATCAACATAGAGAGAATTAGGCAAGGGTGTTGAGTTTGGCAAAGAGAAAGGAGTTGAGGGAGAGGATTTATGCATCATGAGAGGAGAGTTTGGATAAAGAATACAAATGGGGCATGATGACCTGATATAAATAGAAGGTTCTAGAGATTGGTGATCACTGTTTGGAGAGGACAGTTTTGCAAGGAGTTAAGGCGTGGGACAGGATATGGGTAAAGAGATTGTGGGATTCTGAGTTTGGGAGATTAGAATGGTATAAGTGTGGTTTAGATCCAGAATGTGTACAAGTAAATAGGTGGGTGAGGTGGAATGGAGCAGGATGTTGGCAGAGTTGAGGAGGGGAAGCAGAAGGCCAGGAGGTCATTAGGAACATCCACATGGATGTTGAAATCCCTGAGGATCATGTAGGGATAGAGAAGAAAGAAGGAAAGTGAGAAAGACATCACTCGCTCAGGGTGGTAAGTGCCAGTCACTAGTTGTTGTCGTGGATGGTTGATGGGGATGATGCGGGCTTCTGAGGAAGAGTAGAGGAGGGATGGGGGAGGTGAGATATGTAAAAGCCACATTGGGGGTGGGTGAAGAGGGCCAAGGGGATTAAGACTGTGAGTCGCATGTGGGACAGGGACTGTGTACAACCTGATTATCCTGTTTCTACCCCAGCGCTTCGTACCGTGCTAGGCATATAGTAAGTGCTTAACAAATACCATTTTGAAAAAAAGAGGAAAAAAACTACATTTCCCAGTAGGCAAAGGGTCTGATTGCCTACATTTCCCTGGAATGTTTCTCTTGGAAATATTACCCAACCTTGGCTTCACTGATACTTTCAAGGTGGGGGTGGAGGGGGGGGGAGTTGTCCTCCTCTGCCTCCCATATCCTAACTGTGAGAGTCCCTCAAGGTTCAGTTATGGGTCCCCTTCTATTTTCAATGTATGTCCTTTTTCTTGGAGGACTCATTCACTCTTATGACTTCAGCTCTCTGCTCCGTGTGGTTGATTCCTAAATCTACATTTTAACCCTGATCTTTCTTTTTCTCTGCAGTCTCACGTTTCCTTTTGCATTCAGGAATTTTATATTTGCATGTGCTGAGGACACCTCACACTCAACATCTCCTAAACAAAGCTCCTGTCTTCTGACCCAAGCTCCGTCCTCGCCGTGACTTTCCTATCAGTGTAGAGAGCACCACCATCCTTCCTGACTCACAAGCTTGAAACCTTGGCATTGTCCTCGACTTATCTCTCTCATTCAACCTACATATTCAATCTGTCACTAAATCCCGTCGGTTCAGTCTTCACAACAACACTAAAATCTGCCCTTTCCTCTCCATCTGAACTGCTACCATGTTAATCCCCAAGCCCTTATCCTATCCCACCTTGATTAAAGCATCAATTTCCTCACTGACCTCCCTACCTTCTGTCGCTCCCAACTCCATTTCATCCTTCACTCTGCTGCCTGGATCATTTTTCTACAAAAAAATTTGGTCCATATTTGCATACTCCTCAAGAACCTCCAGTGGTTTCCCATCCTCCTCTGCATCAAACACAAACTCCCTTCCATCAAGTTAAAAGCACTCAGTCACCTTGCCCCCTCCTACCTTACCTTGCTGCTCACCTTCTACAATCCAGCCCTCCCACTTCGCTCCTCTAATGTCAACCTACTCACTGTACCTCAATCTTCTCTAGCTCACTCCTGACCTCTCGCCCACATCCTGCCTCTGGCCTGGAATGCACTCTCTCGGTTCTGCTCCCTTTATTCACCCTTCCCTCATCCCCACAGCACTTATGTATATATCCATAATGTGTTTATATTAATGTCTGTCTCCCCCTCTCGACTGTAAGCTCGTTGTGGGCAGGGAACACGTCCTTTATATCGTTCTCTACCAAATGCTTATTACAGTGCTCTGCTCCCATTAAGAACTCAATAAATACTATTGATTGGTTGATTGATTTCCCAGAAACCATTGAGGCTTTCTGGGCCACTTGTTCTCCACTGCCTGGGATGGAGCCTTCATCCACCTCTGGGGTGGAGCCAAGCCTTCATAAGAGGCCATGCAAACCAAAGTATCCCTCTACCTACTCTTTTGCTGTCTGACTCCATTAGAAGAAGATTTCCCTCTGCTTTACTCCCAATCTGACCCATGGGCATGTGGTGAGTTTCTCTCTTTAATTAATTAATCAGTGTGTGGGAGAAAAAATGGCCAGATGAATAAGGGTTGGTGACTCACTTTGAAAGAGTAATACAATTTTAAATCTCAATTTTCCCTCTTTCATACTTTTTCTAAGCAAAAGCTTTAGAGCAGGGGCCTGCGGCCCATGCCTCGGGAGTCAAAGATGGCTCTTCTTTAAGTCAAATGTGGCTCTTGAGCCAAAGTGGAAGAAGGGAGTTGGGGGAATGGTGGCCAAGGGTAAGGGCAGGAGCAGGATTTAGACTTCCACTACACAGTATCAGAAAGCCCTCCCCTAGCCCTGCACTCAAGTGGCACAGCTGAAACCTGTCTCTGTCCTTGGGGAACGGGAGAATCCTGGAGAGAGCAGGACCCACCTGTCCCTGGAGACCGGGCTACAGCCCCTGTGGGGGACTCCTGGACTAACTGGGGGTGGGGAGGTGTCCAAGTGGCAAGAGAGGAGCCTTGCTGCTGCTGCTCCCCTTGTCTGGCCTCAAGGGCACTGCCCTCACATCCCAGTGAAGAGGAAGGGAGGGGGGGAGACAGGCAGAGACTAACCATTGCTAGTGCCAGCCTGACAAATCTCCCACTCCCCCTCCCTTGCCCCACTGAAGGAAATAATTGTTGCTATGAACAACTGTTTCTGTGAAGCAGCCGTACAGCACAATGATATCATGCTGCACCATGTGCAGTGTGACTTCACATGTCATGTGGAGGTCCCTAAAACCAAGTAACCCTGGGCCAGGGGAGGGTAATAATCCCTCCCACTCCTGTAGTACCAAGAAAGCATTGTGTGGAGATGGGTTGGGAGTGAGGCCTGTAAAACCATTAGATTGACAAGGATAAGGGCAGGAGCAGGGTTTAGATAAGGTAAACTCAATTGCATGATTGCCTCTTTCCATGCCAAACGCTTCATTTTGTTTGGCTCTGATGCCCAGAAAGGGTGCTCAACCCTGGTTTAGAGTAAAGGTGTCCCTGTTGTGAGTCCTAGCCTGAGCACCTGGTAAAGAGCCCCATTATCTCCTAGTCCATCCTTGGGGATAAGGATAATAGAGGAATAAAGGCCTGGCTTTCTTGTTTTGCAGGATCTCCTTCCGCTGTGTAGTTCAAACTTCAGTTTGTGGGTGTTTTCTGGATTTCATCTGTAAGAGCTTCAGGTGCACTTTGATTAAAACAATAGTGGCTGGCCATCACTGTGCCTGGGAAAATATGACAGGCTTGTTCAGCAAGGCTTCTGTTCAAATTCTGACCAGGCTTTTTGCCTCTTTCCCTCCTTGCTCCCTCGTTCCTTCTGACTGCTCTGGTTATAAGAGGGCCGGTAATCCTGATCCCTATTCAGTGTGGTTCAGCAAGAAAGCCGTCAGTCTAACAAGGACAAAGGGGTGAGGCCCCCAGGGGGCAGTGTGGAAAAAAATCAAGAAAGAGAGAGAGAGTTGATAGTTGGAGAGGACATGGTCTCAGAATGGAGCCAGGGGTCAGGGACTTCAGCTACAGGAGGCCAGCTCCAGAAAGTAAACGAGGTAAGCAGTCATCTCAGGGAGTCACGTAGAGTGGGGGAGTGAGATGCTTGAGCCAGAGCTTCCAAAATATGGCAGCTGCATGACTTCTCTCAAAAATCAATCAATGAGTCAATAGTATTTATTGAGTGCTTACTATGTGCAGAGCACTGTACTAAGTGCTTGGGAGAGTACAATACAAGTGAATTAGCAGGCACGTTCCCTGCCCATAACGAGTTCACAGTCTAGAGATGACTGCACTGCTCTCGTTCTCAAAGATGGCAGTGGGACAGAAGTGATCTGTCAGCAGAGTGTAAGTTGGGGTCTTGGAACCCAGATGGCCGGAAGATCAGTTGAGGGGCAGCCGAGGGGGTGACAGCGGTTGCAAAATGTGGAGTGTTTTATCATTATGGTATGTTACATGTGCAGCGAGATTGTTTGTGATGGCACTAAGGTCTGTCTCACCTTCTAGGATCCATGGAGATTCACAAAAACACGTGTAGGTAATTAGCTATTTATACCATCAACTAAATACCTAAAGGGAAATAGAAAGTACCTATGCCATCTGTCTTCATTCTCATTAGCTGAGAACTTTAGCGGGGTGGTTTTCCTCCATTAGGGCCGAGAAAGCCTGATTGCCTGAGGCCTGTAATACCAGGGTCCCACAGAGCGCACAGGTTGCTTATTTGTGATTCAAAGTATCGATCCTAATCTTGGAGTTTTGTGACCTGCTTTCTCTTCAGGTTGCTTCTCTCTGCCAATCTGCTAAGGTGCCGCTGGTGATACTGAAATTTAGAACATCAGGCACCAATAAGACCCTCGCCTCCTCCCACTTGGCCTCCCACTGCTGAGTGATGAGGGCTCTCCCGATCTCTTCCTCTAGCTTTGCCTCGTGACTTGCCTGCAAGCTGGAATCCGCATGGCGCTTCGCTATCAACGTGGATCTCTTCTTTTTCCTATTTGGAATATTGAAAATACAAATGCAATGTGGAAAGCATAACTTTATAACAAGCTTTTTGTTGCTCCTGTTGTTATTTTCACCCAGCTATCAGTAGAGCACTTGAGGGAGAAGCATTTGTCAGAAGTGGATGTACCACACAAAAGCAACCTGGCCTTATCTTATTAATTACTCCTGAGACTCCCCAAATCCTATCGTGCTGCCAGTTACTAATCAGCGAGGATATTGCCATCTCCTGAGAGTTTGCAAAGCTGAAACGGGTCCTGTTTCTAGTTTCCGCTTTGGCAAATTTCCTCACTCTTCTCAAGTCAGCCTACTCACTGTGCCTCATTCCTGTCTCCCCCACAACTGACCTCTTGCTCATAACCTCCCTCCTGCCTGGAACTCCTTCCCCCTTCACCTATGGCAGACCACTGCTCTCCCTAGCATTCAAAACCCTTCTGAAAACACATCTCCTCTGGGAAGTCTTCCCTGATTATTTTCTCATCTCTTCACCCTATTTCCCCACCTCAGCTGACAGGTCACAGCACTTACCAGTCACCTGAACACTGGGTAACTCTCACCTCTCCTCTCAGAGAAGCAGCGTGTCTTAGTGAAAAGAGCCCAGGCTTGGGAGTCAGAGGTCATGGGTTCTAATTCCGGGTCTGCCACTTGTCAGCTGTGTGACTTTGGGCAAGTCCCTTAACTTCTCTGTGCCTCAGTTACCTCATCTGTAAAATGGGGATTAAGACTGTGAGCCCCACGTGGGACAACCTGATTACCCCAGTGTTTAGAACAGTGTTTGGCACATAGTAAGTGTTTAACAAGTGTCATCATTATTATCATTATCTTCCCCAACCCCACCCCCACCCAGGCAGCACTTATGTACATATCTTTATAATTCATTACTTTTTATCTGCAATACATTTTACAAACACCCTTTAAAATTTTTTTAAAAGTAGTGTCTACTCTCTACTAAATGTCCTGAGAGTGGAGATTATAATAATAATAATGTTATTTAAGTGCTTACTATGTGCAAAGTAGTAGGAAAGTAGTGAGGTGAGGTTTGGGTAGGAGGGGGCAAGGTGATTGAGTACTTTAAGGCCAATGAGTTTTTGATTGATGTGGAGGTGGATGGGCAACCATTGGAGTTTTTGAGGAGTGAGTAAATATGTCCTGAACATCTTTGTAGAAAAATAATCCAGACAGCAGAGTGAAATATGGACTGGAGTGGGGAGAGGCAGGAGGCTGGGAGGTCAGCAAGGAGGCTGATGCAGTAATCCAAATGCTTAATTATTAAATGCTTATCAGGGACGAAACACTGGGGTAGCTTCAAGATAATCAGATTAGACATCATGTTTGTCCCAGTCTAAGGGATCCAGAATAGATTATCCCCATTTTGCAGATGGAGAAACAGAGGCATAGAGAGGTTAAGTGACTTGCCCAAAGTCATATAGCAGGCAAGTGGTGGAGAAGGCACTAGAACCCCTTCCCCCACTAGATTGTAAGATCTCTGTGGGCAGGAAACATATCTACTAACTTGTGTTGTACTCTCCCAAGCACTTCGTCCAGTGCTCTGCACACAGTAAGCTCTCACTAAATACCACTGACTGAGTGAATCCAAACCTCCTGACTCCAGCTCATTGGAATTTAGCTCTTAGAGAGGCAACATGGTTGGAATGCCTCTCTAAAAGCTAAACTCCAATGTACTGGATTCTGGGATTCTGTCATAAGCCACCTGTTCCTCAAGAGCAGTGGGAATTATATTTGCGGCTAAGTTTCTCCCAGAAAGGTATCGACTGTATAAACACTCCTCACCTCTTGCCTCTGATGCATTGAGCCCAGTTATAACACGGTGATTGCCCATCACCAAGGCAGCCTTCCTAGTGATCTGATCCAGAATAGAAATGTGTGTACTTCTTGGGGATAGAGTAAGTGTGAATGAAGGTTGGCTGAGGTGTAGGAAGGAAATTCAGCTTCACCAGATGGAGAAAACAAGGAACTCAGCTCACCTCAGCACCACACATTTGCTCACTCAGGATATTTAATTTGAATGGAAAAGCCTGCAGTAATAACGCAACTCAGGCTGCGGAACACCTGCAAGTCAGGAAATGAAAAAGCTCCAGTTGTAATTATAGAATTAGAGAGCTGAGACCTGAAGAAATCATCTTGTTCAGTTCTCTGCCTGCATATAGACCTTGTAAAGCTAGTTCCTTGGGCTGATGCACTTTCCAGTTTGTAGGGTCAGACCTGGATTTTGAGATGACCTCTTGATATAATAATGAAAAACATAGTGATGGGGCTTATTAAGCACTTACTGCAGGGTGTAAGATATGACATCATGAGATGGGACAGAATCCCTCTCCCATTTGGGGGTCACAATCAATACCACTCTCCATTTGACAGTTGAGGAGAGTGAGGCCCAGAGAAGTTAAGTGACTTACCAATTCCAAACAGTAGACCAGAGGCAGACTGACCTCCTTCCTGACTTTGAGTACTGACCTCTTTCCATTAGACAACACTGCCTCCCTACACTTTGTTATGATATTTTTTTCTGGTATCAAGCCCATATTACGTGTCAAGCAACTGCTCTAAACACTGGAGTATATGTAAGTTTATTAGGTTGGACACAGTCTCCATCCCACATAGGGCTCACAATCTAAGAGGGAGAAGGATTTAATCCCCCTTTTACAGTTGAGGAAAATGAGGCACAGAGAAATTAAGTCACTTGCCCAAGGACACACAGCAGATAAGTGGCAGGGCTTGGATTAGAACCCAGGTCCTCTGACTCCCAGGCCTGAGCACTTTCCACTAGGTAATGCTGCTCATGATCTTCGTGAAGGCCCTGATCATGGAAAGAGCAACATGTCTCCTGATTGCTGCCCATGAGGCAGGATTTCATCAATCCATTGCTCTGTCATTTTTTTTAATAAAATGGTATTTCTTAAGTGCTTACTATGTGCCAGGCACTGTAGATCTAGAGTACATTTGGATTCAGCTTCCAGGTCCCTACTCACATGCATCCTCCAGCAAGGCACCAAAGAGTTTGAAGACAAGCAGTGTAGCCTAGTGCAAAGAGCACAGGCCAGGAAGTCAGAAAACCTGTGGCCTAATCTCTGCCGTGTGACCACAGGCAAGTTACTTAACTTCTCAATGCCTCAGTTTCCTCATCCTAATCAGGTTGGAATGACTCCCTGTCTCACATTGGGCGCACATTCTTATGCCCATTTTACAGATGAGGTAAATGAGGCCCAGAGAAGTGAACTGACTTGCCCAAGGTCACACAACATACAAGTGGCAGAGCCAGGATTAAAACCTATGACCTTCTGACACCCAGGACCGTGTTCTATTCACTACACCATGCTGCTTCCCATACTGCAACACTGATGGGGGAAAAGTGCAGACAGAGCATTTCAACTCTGATTCAGCTGAATATACATACTGTCCAGTCTAATTCTCACTAGTTTATTCTTTCCCAGCCCTTAGTATGTTTTGCACACAGTAGGCAGCAGTGTGGCCTGGTGGAAAGAGCATGTGCTGGGAGTCAGAAGAGTTGGGTTCTAATCCTGACTCCTCCACTTGTATGCTGTGTGACCTTGTACAAACCACTTAACTTCTCTGTAGTTAGCTCATCTATAAAATGGGGATTAAGACTTATGCCCCACGTGGGATAGGGACTTGTATCTTGTCTTATCTCATGCTGTCGAACTATTTCCAACCCATAACAACTCCATGCACACATCTCTCCCAGAACCACCTACCTCCATCTGCAGTCGTTCTGGTAGTGTGTACACAGAGTTTTCTTGGTAAAAATACAGAAGTGGTTTATCATTGCCTTCTTCTGCTCAGTAAACTTGAGTCTCTGCCCTTTACTCTCTCCCATGCCGCTGCTGCACAGGTGAGTTTTGACTTGCAGCAGATTGCCTTCCACTCGCTAGCCACTGCCCAACCTAGAAATGGCTGCCCAACCTAGAAATGGAATGAGTATGCCTCTGCTTGACTCTCCCTCCCGTAACCGAGATTGATAGAGCACTGGAAACTCTCCAGACACGATCCTGAGAGGGGTGACTTGTATTTAACCCAGTGCTTAGTACAGTGCCTGACATATAGTAAGTGCGGAGACTCAAATTTACTACACGGAAGGAGGCAGTGGTAAACCATTTGTGTATTTTTACCAAGGAAATTCTATGGATACACTGCCAGAACGATGGCAGATAGAGGTGGGGCATTGCGGGAGAGATGCGTCCGTGGTGTCGCTATGGGTCGGAGATAACTCGACAGCATAAGACAAGACTACTATTACTAACATTCTTTAGGACTGGAAGATAGAGGGACTCAGTAAGTGTGTAGTGTTTTACTGCATCTAACTGATACTAACTTACTGAATGTTCAAAGAAATGCCATTAACCTCTCTGAACCTCTTTTCCCCAACTGTGAAATGGGAAAAAATCCTATCCCTCTATGGAAGGTGTTGTGAGGATGAAGTCCTGTGAAAAGTGCTTTGCAAATGAAATCCTATGTGCTTGCAATATATGGTAAATTAGAAACATTAATTTACACCCTTATTATGCTAATGGAGCAGTGGGTTTTTTGTCTCCACCTCAGCAAGCTATTGGTTGTCTTTAAGTTCTGCTCTTAATGGATTCATTTTCCCTTCTCCCTAATGGAATTACCCAAACCCTCAGATTAGGATGATTAAAGTGGTGGTTTTATATTTACCTTCAGATTCTGTCTCTTTGGCAAACATGAAACCTCTGTGTTGCCTTCATTAAATATGCAGAGGTTGGAAAGAGATTTCAGGAAGAATTCCTGGCCAAGAGAGTTGTTTGGCAATTTTCTGGAGATTTTTAAGGACAGGCTAGGTACTCATTTGTCTCAGCCCTACTAAATACCATTCTTTCTAGAAATAAGTGCCTGGACCTCCCCTCGTGACTTGAGGATTCTACAGATCTGAATATTAGCTTTGCATCCTTTAGACCACAGTAGCTTTGTCCATGTGTACCAGTGCCTATCTGAGACATCATGTTCTAGCCACTGGGCAATTGGCTTGGGCACTAGAAGAGACCTGGATTTTATTCTTCCCACTGAACCCTTTTGAATGACTTGGAGTGAATCCAATTCCTTCATCCTGTCTCAGTTTCTCTAATGGTTATATGAGGTGGTAGACACTATCCTAATCAGGTCAATGATCGGGTACTTAATCAATGGTATTTATTGAGCGCTTACTGTGTGCAGAGCATGATACTTAGACTGTGAAGCCCCCTGTAGGACAGGGATGGTGTCCAACTTGCTTATCTTGCATCTACCCTAGCACTTAGTACAGTGCTTGGTACATAGTAAGCTCATAACAAATACCATTATCATTACTATTCTATTGCCATTGCATATGTCCTGGTGATTAGCACTATACTTTGCCCATGGTAGACAGTCAGAAAGTGTTGATTTTTAGGATTATTAGGACATTTAGGTTTGGGCTGCCCTTTTGGGTTCCTTATAGAGGCATGAACAGGATAATGAGTGAGTCATATTTCATAGCTGCCTTTTACCACAGTGGATTATTTTAGCTATGAGGTACTGTATTAGAATATATGTTCAAGATGGAGCCCTGAGACGTGGATAAATTATTCACCATCTTTTGAGATGCATTCAGAGGTCTAAATAGATTCGCAATTTCCATTTTTAACCAATTGAGTGTTAAAGTGACATAGCTTGAAACTCTTTGAGATAAAGAGCCCTGCAATCTGTGATTTTTTTTTTTTGCTTTATAATGGAAAGCTAAAGTATGTTCAGTATAATTTATGGGTGCAATTTGATGTCTGCTTAAAAATGTTAACTCTGGACCGGAGCATTGCCAGAATCAAATAATATACTTTTCTAACCCTCCCTTACCACTTGTCCAGTAGCAGTTAATGTGACACACCATTCTCTTGACATCATCACTGAGGCGGGAGTTCACAAAAGGCTGGTTTGGCAGGCACGGGAGACTTACAATCCAAGGTTGTTGTTAAACAAAAATAACCACGCTAATTTCAGCATCATTTCAAACCTGGGAAATGGCAATTGCTCAGTGAAAGGAAAAAGGACAAAACCGGGGGGGGGGGGAAACCATCTTCAAATTGTTAAAAGGGTTTATACACACAATGGAGAGTTAAAGGAAAAAAATTAAAACCTATTTGAAAAGATGATCCATAATGTATTTTTTAAATTCCTGCTGACTTCTAATGGAAAATGTTGAATACTATTCTCTTTAGAAACAAATCTGTTCCATGTCACTTATTTTCCCCATCCTTTCAGGGTTTTTTTGTGTGTATTTTACAAGGTACCAGGGTTAGTTCCATGAAAACAGGCTATTGGTTCCTCAACAACATGCCTTAGGGAACGATTTGTGCTGGGACTTGTTGGGGCTCAGTCCTTAGGTTTCTTTAAGGTGAACTGAGTGCAGCCTGTACCACTCATGACTTCCTAAAATCCCACCCTGCCCCTGGAAAAACTTTGGAACCTCAGCACCCCAGAAGCACATTTGGTGCCAACTAAGCACTACCCTGCCCCATATCCCAGGGAAACACTGTGTCATTGTAATTTTTCAGTCAGAACAGAAACATAAAGAACAATTTCCTTCTACTTTGGCAAGAGCACCTAGACTTTCTTGGGTGCAAGTCAGTTGTGAGTTCCTGGTGATTGGTGAGATCCTGGATAAGACTGCAAGCTCCCTTTTTTTATGGTGTTTGTAGAGCACTTATTTTGTGTCAAGTGCTGGGGTAGGTACAAGTCAATCAGGTGGTCATAGTCCATGTCCCACATGGGGCTCACAGTCTCCCCCAACCCTACAGCACTTATGTACATATCTTTAAATTATGTGTTATTAATTGAATTATCTATTCATATTAATGTCTGTTTCCCCCTCTAGATGGTAAGTTCTTAAGGGCAGAGAATACGTCTGCTAATTCTCTTTACTCTCCAAAGTGCTTAGTACAGTGCTCTGCACATAGTAAGCACTCAAATACCATTGATTGATTGATAAGTAGGAGGAAGAAGGGGTATTGAATCCTCATTTTACAGTTGGGGAAACTGAGGCATAGATAAGTTAAGTAACTTGCTCAAGGCTACACAGCAGGCAAGTGACAGAGCAGGAATTAGAACCCAGTCCTCTGACTCTCAGGCCTGTGCTTTATCCACTAGGCCACACTGCTTCCCTCATTCAATCAATCAATTGTATGTATTAAACATTTACTGTTTGCAGAGCACTGTACTAGTTGCTTGGGAGAGTACAGTATAATAGAATTGGTAGACACATTCCCTGTCCACATCAAGCTTACAGTCTAGAGAGGGAGACAGGCATTGATATAAATAAATAAAATATTGTACTCTCCTAAGAACTTAGTACACTGCTCTGCACACAGTGAGCACCTAATAAATATGATTGATTGATGTTCATCTGCATTTTTTTGCTTCAGGTGCTCCACATGAAGAGATGGAAAGATGATGCATCCCTGCCCCTCCGGCAGACTTGTTTCGCCCACTTATCAGGGAATCCACTGGGAGTAAATCAGGCCCTGGAAGAGGAGGGCCCCTAGTGACCCCATCCCAGAACTGCCCCACGTACTTCCCAGGAGTTGACATGACTCTGTAATGAAAGATATTAGAAAGCAAAATGTAATAAACATTTTTTCAGGTTCATGTTAACTTTGTGATTCAGGAGAAGCAACAAGCAGGTTCGAGCTTCTACTCCTCTAAAGGAACAAGCCACAAACCCAAACATATGACAAGGAAGTCAAAATGTTTCTGCATAAAATGAATGTGAAAGCTCTTCTGAGGCATCCGTGGTTGTATGAGGTGATGTAAATCGGCTATAAACCAACCAAGAGTATTTTCTAAGTGCCAGCGATACAGTATTTGGGCAGGAACGTATGTTCAGCTCTCATGTAAGAGGATATAAACACCTTTAATGTATATACTCAGCTTGACTTTGTAATGCTTGTACACACGTTTGGTGCTGAGCAGACAGAAAGACAGGCACTGTTCCAATGTGTAGAGCTAGCCTGGAAACACAGAGGAGCTTCCGCAGATACAGCATTTTTCATTTGAAGATTTCCAAGGGGTACTGTTTTAGAATAATTACAAATATCCCAACCCACCATATTGTCTTGAGAGCTGGTCATCTCTGTGTATTGGCTATGGGGGCCTCCTTCTCAAAGTTGGCCACTATTTTTGCTGAAGGCTCTATCAATATTAGCCACTTCTGCCTCTGTCTTCAATTCAGGTATAGTATTTCAACAGTCATTGTGATGGCTGCTTTCAAAACACCCTACTTTTAGCTCTTCGATAGAAAAGTTAATTCCCATTGCTCCAGATTGTGCTTGAAGACCAATTTACTGTAAATTGAGACCTCAGGTGCTTCTAGAGCTGAGATTTACGTGGCAGTGCATCAGTGACTCCAAAGATTCCTAGGGCAGAGAAGGAACCTTGAGAGGTCACCTAGCTGAGCTTTTAACCCCTGACCCTCTCAAATGATCCCAGACACTTGAGAACCCAACCTGGATTTAAAGGCATCCAATCAATCAGTGAATTAATCATACTGAGCACTTACTACGTACATAGCAATTGTCTGTTGGATATGAAGAGGGAGGACATGGGCAAGGGGTTACAGGTGCAAGAGACAAGATTGAGGTAGAGTGAGTAAGTTGGTACTTGGGGAGCGAAGCTGAGGAAACCGAGGCCCAGAGAAGTTAGAGGACACATTCCCTGCCCATAATAAGTTTACAGTCTAGAGGGGTAGATGGACATTAATATAAAAAACTAAGCAATTTATAAATATAATTTAAAGATATGCACATAAATTCTGTAACGTTGTGGGTGGGCCAAATATCAAATATCCAAAGGTCACAGATAAAAGTACCTAGAAGACACAGAAGGGAGTGTGAGCCGTACAAAAGAGGACTTAATTTCAGAAGGCCTCTCGGATGAGATGTGACCTTAATAATGCTTTGAAGGTGGAAAGAGTGGTGATCTGGTGTATATGGAGGAGAAGGGAGTTCTAGGCCAGGGGGTGGATGTGGGGAAGGGGCTGGAGGTGAGATAGATGAGGTTGGGGCACAGTGAGTAAGCTGGAGCTAGAGTACTAGAGTGTGAAGTCTGGGCTGTAGTAGATCAGTGAGGTAAGGTAGGATGGGGCAAGCTGATTGAGTGCTTTAAAGCCATTAGATAAGGAATTTCTGTTTGATGTGGAAGTGGATGAGCAGCTCTTGGAGACTGTTGAGGAGTGGGGAGACATGAGCTGAACATTTTGTCGAAAACTGATCCATACAGCAGAGTGAAGTGTGGACGGGAGTGGGGAGAGACTGGAGGCTGGGAGGTCAGAGAAGAAACAGGTGCAGTAGTCAAGGTGGGAGAGAATAAGTGCTTGGATCAGTGTCGTAGCAGTTTGGATGGAGAGGAAAGAGTGGATTTTAGCAATGTTGTGAAACAGACAGGATTCGGTGACAATGAATATGTGGGTGGAATGAGAGAGATGAGTCAAGGGCAATGCTGAGATTACGGGTTGGTGAGAAAGGGAGGATAGTGGTATTGTCTGCAGTGATGGGGAATGCATGGGGAGGACAGGGTTTTGGTGGGAAGATAAAAGGAGTTCAGCTTTGGATGTGTTTAATTTGAGGTTTTGGCGGGACATTCATTTAGAAGTCCTGAAGGCAGGAAGAAATTTGAAACTGCAGGGAAGGAGAGAAGTCAGGGCTGGAGATGGAGATTTGGGAATCATCTACAGAGATGGTAGTTGAAGCCATGGTGGTGAATGAGTTCTCCAAGGGAGGGGGTGTAGATGGAGAATAGAAGGGAGCCAGAACTGAGGCTTAAAGGACCCCCACTGTGAGAGGGTGTCGAGGCAGAGGAGGAGGGGTCAGCAAAAGAAACTGAGAAAGAGAGGTCAGAAACAGGAGAGGAGCCAAGACAGGACAGTGACAGTGGAGCCTAGGTTGGATAGAGTGTCAAGGAGAGGAGGTTGGTCTACAGTGTCGAAGGCAGCTGAGAGGTCTAGGAGAACTAGTGTAGAGTAGAGACCATTAGATTTGGCCAGAAGAAGGTCACTGGTTACCTTAAAGAGGGCTGTTTCTGTGGAGTGAACTGGAACTTTCCCTGGA
Organism: Ornithorhynchus anatinus; assembly: GCF_004115215.2. Classification (NCBI taxonomy): domain Eukaryota; kingdom Metazoa; phylum Chordata; class Mammalia; order Monotremata; family Ornithorhynchidae; genus Ornithorhynchus; species Ornithorhynchus anatinus. Next base: position 17,667,509 of record NC_041750.1, read on the forward strand.
ACTCCTTCCCCCTCCATACATTCCAGACCACAACTCTCTCCACCTTCAAAGGGTTGTTAAGGTCATATCTCATTTAAGAGTCGTTCCCTGATTTACCCCTTTTTCCCCTGCTCATTCTCACTTCTGTGATATCTATGCACCTAGATCTATGTCATTCGATATTTGCCCCACCCCCAGCCCCACAACACTTATGCACATATCTAAATTATATACTATGAATCATTTATTTATATTAACATCTGTCTCCCATTCTAGACTGCAAACTCATTATGGGCAGGGAACGTGTCCACTAATTCTGTTGTATTTTACTCTCCCAAGTGCTTAGTACAGTTCTCTTCACAGAGAATAATAATATAATAATGTTGGTATTTGTTAAGCGCTTACTATGTGCCAAGCACTGTTCTAAGCGCTGGGGTAGACATAGGGGAATCAGGTTGTCCCACGTGGGGCTCACAGTCTTAATCCCCATTTTACAGATGAGGGAACTGAGGCACGGAGAAGTTAAGTGACTTGCCCACAGTCACACAGCCGACAAGTGGCAGAGCTGGGATTCGAACTCATGAGCCCTGACTCCAAAGCCCGTGCTCTTTCCACTGAGCCATGAAGCAGTATGATGTAGTGGATGGAGCACGGGCCTGGGATTCAGAAGTTCATGGGTTCTAATCCCAGCTCTGCCACTTGTCTGCTGTGTGACCATAGGCAAGTCATTTCACTTCTCTGTGCCTCAATTACCTCATCTGTAAAATTAGGTAAAATGTGCTCTGCACCCAGTAAGCACTCAATAAATATGATTGATTGAATGAATGAATGAAGGCACATGGTGGGGGCTAATGCATAAAAGAAAGAAAGCCCCAAGGTGCAACACTTGATCTGTAGAACCCATTGGTCACCACAGATTCCTCTATTAGGCAGTGATTCAGCAGCTCCCAGCTGGGGGATACATAAATTCTGAGCTGCGATTAGTGAGTCATTAAAGCTTCTCCTCCAGGCCCTACTGAAGGCAGACACCGAGGTCAGAGATCTCAATAATGCTTAATAGTCTTCTCGGAAGTATTCTTAGTGCATTAATTAGGTAACAAACAAACAGAAATCTGGCACAAACCACCTTTCACTAGATCTACTACTTTTCCCCTCCCAGGACCCTCTACAATAATAGCAATGATGGTATTTGTTAAAAATAAAAAAAAAATGTTGGTATTTGTAAAGCACTTACTAGGTGCTGAGCACTGTTCTAAGCGCTGGGGGAGATACAGGGTAATCAGGTTGTCCCACGTGGGGTTCGCACACTTTTAATCCCCATTTTACAGCTGAGGGAACTGAGGCACAGAGAAGTTAAGTGACTTGCCCACAGTCACACAGCTGACAAGTGGCAGAGCTGGGAGTCGAACTCATGACCTCTGACTCCTAAGCCCAGGCTCCTTCCGCTGAGCCACAGCTGCAGCTTACTATGCTTAGGCAGTGTACTTGACTCTATTTATTGCCATTGTTCTTGTCTGTCTGTCTCCCCCGATTAGACTGTAAGCCCGTCAAACGGCAGGGACTGTCTCTATCTGTTGCCGACTTGTTCATTCCAAGCGCTTAGTACAGTGCTCTGCACATAGTAAGCGCTCAATAAATACTATTGAATGAATGAATACTAAGCACTGGAGTGGATACAAGCAAATTGGTTTGGACACAGTACCTTTCCCACATGGGGCTCACAGTTTCAATCCCCATTTTACAGATGAGGTAACTGAGGCACAGAGAAGTGTAGTGATTTGCCCAAGCTCACACAGCAGACCAATGGGAGAGCTGGCGTTTCTGTAGATGTTTCAGGGCTCACATTTCCCTGGTCCTTTCCCCACTTTTCTCGGGGTATCCCAGGTTCTAGTATCATTCTCTCTGAATCTTTTGGATGTGTGGGCAGCTGTGCTGATTTTCCTCCTCAAGAGCAGCCTCTGGACCCTAAACCTTAAGGATCCTTGAACCTGTTGGGATCACATTGCCAATCCTTCCTGTTGCCCTCTCTCTTTTCATGGTCTCAACTCTACACCTTCCTGATGTCCTGACCTCCCAGAATCATGGCTCAAACCTCACTCAGGTATGAGCAAGAGTTTGGCTGTGAGAGAGATTAGAATGAGGCACGGTAAGTAGGTTAGCTTGAGAGGAACAAATATCGCCAGCTGGGGTGTAGTGGGAGACGAGTGGATAAGTGGATAGGGGAGAGAGCTGATTGAGTGTCTTAAAGCCAAGGGTCGGGAATTTCTGCTTGTTATGGGATCACTATCAGGAGACTGTGCTTTTGAATTGTTTTTTCCAGTAGTTGTGATGGTTTTCACTGAGATATCCACTCTCTTGCCTGCTTCCCCCATGACCAACAGCAGGCGTGATGAGACGGCTGATTAGGATTTGGAGGTTTGAGGGTAGTGGCCTGTAGTAGCTGCCCCTGTTTTATCTCACCTACGTTTTGTGCCTCTGTGGAGTGTGGCATTCTGCTGTCTTTTTTTCCTACCAGAGAGATGTAGTTCTATAGACTGCTAGATGAACTGCTGCTTCCAAGAAGAAAATTGGGAAAATCATGATCTGACTGAAAGCTGGACCCAACTGCTTCTTCTTCTGCTACTCCTGTGATGTCCAATGGAGGCTACTTGCAGGTACTAGAAGTTGACCCTTGGTGGGAATTAGTAGGTACAGGACCCTAACTCATAGACCTTCTCCTCATAAAAGTGTTTCATATATTGAAAAAGAGTAATTACCTCACAGATTTCTCTTCTCCAGGTTTAATAAGACCAATTTCTTTGCTCTTTCCTTTTAGGGCTGATTCTGCCCCCCTCCCCATTTTTCCATCATGTATGCCATTCTACATTTTTAAAGTGCAGGGATCAGAATTGGCTACAATCCTCTACTAAGACTGAGCAGTGCAGATTATAGAGAAGGACTTGATTCCTGTTTTATTTTTGCTATTACATTCTAGTACAATGTTTGTTCTTACTGATGGTATCACTATCCTTAATATCAATCAGTTGTCTTTATTCAGTGCTTATGCTTGCAGAGAACTGGACTAAGAGCTGGGGAGAGTACATGTTTCCTGCCCACAACGAGCTTACGGTCTGGAAGAGGAGACAGATATTTATATAAACAAATAAATTATAGATATGTACCTAAGTGCTGTGGGGCTGGGGCTGAGGGAGAAACAAATTAAAGGGCACAAATCCAAGGGCAAGAGCAACACAGAAGGGAGTGGGAGAAGAAATTCTGTTACCATCAACAGTATTCATTAAGCACTTACTACTGTAGACAAAGCACTGGGTTCTTGAGGAGCATACAGAAGAAGTAAAGGATGTGATCCCTGCTCTCAAGGATTTAGGTAAAGACGGTGATGAACAAGGCAACCAGACATAAATTGATGAGTATGCAGTAGCTAATTCATTCAATCATATTTATTAAGTGCTTACTGTGTGCAGAGCACTGTACTAAACGCTTGGGAAAGTACAATACAGCTAGCTAAGAGAGTGTGAGAACAAATCCAAGTCGATTGTATTAATCACTTAGTGTGTGCAGAGCAGTGTACTCAAGTGCTTGGGGGGAGTACAACACAAGAATGTAACAGACACATTCCCTGCCTACAGTGAGAAGTGATAAACACAGGTGAATAAATGAATCAATAATAAACAGATGAATGTATGAGAAGCAGAGGTGGCTGAAGGATGGGCATGGCAGAGAAAATAGGGAGGATTAATTGGAGAGTGCTTTCATTGCTAATCCATTATCTACTTCTAGTTGTCTGACCCACAAGTCTTTTCCTACCTACACAGCCTTCCCCCATCCTGTGTTTGTGTTGTATTCTGTTCTGTTCTTAATTGCCCTTCCTAATGCTAATTCTTATTTGAATCACCCTGTTTTTGTAGGACCATATTCCTCCCAGCTATCCTACTACAGCCAGCCCGCACACTTCGCTCCTCTAATGCCAACCTATTCGACGTACCTCCGTCTCATCTATCTTGTCACCGACCTCTCATCCACATCTTGCCTCTGGCTTGGATTGCCCTCCCTCTTCCTGACCAACAGACAATCACTCTCCCCACCTTCAAGGCATTATTAAAGGCACATCTCCTCCAAGAGGCCTTCCCTGACTAAGCCCTCATTTCCTCTTCTCCCTTTCCCTTCTGCATCACCCTTGCACTTTTACTTCTCCGTGCCTCAGTTCCCTCATCTGTAAAATGGGGATTAAGACTGTGAGCCCCACGTGGGACAACCTGATTCCCCTATGTCTACCCCAGCGCTTAGAACAGTGCTCGGCACATAGTAAGCGCTTAACAAATACCAACATTATTATTATTATTATTTGCACCTTTTATTCACCCACCCCTCGCTCAGCCCCACAGCACTTAGGTATATATCCATAATTTATTCATTTATATTAATGTCTGCCTCCTGTTAGAGATTTAAGCTCATTGTGGGCAGGGAACATGTCCTTCAACTCTGTTATATTGTACCCTTCCAAGTGCTTAGTACAGTGCTTTGCACCCAGTAAGCACTCAATAAAATGTGATTGATGAATTGATTGGTCTAAATCACACTGCATATATCATTGTCTTCCCAAGTTCGAGCAATTTCACTGAATTATCAATCAATCTAGTGGTATGTTTTCAGTACTTCTTGTGTGCCTAGCACTGTACTAAATGATTGCATGTTCTCAATTTCTTTGTCTGGGTCCTCCATGAAGATATTAAAAATTGGCCCTAGGAGATGTTTCCCAAAGGCATCCCCCCTTCTGCCTCCGCTCATATCCTCCTTGCCAGAGTGGAGGGATTCTTAAACCTTCTTTTTTTGCTGCTTCCCAGTAATGGAAATGATAGGTTGTTCCCCATGTTGCAGTTCTGGAGTCTCATAGATCTCCCATTATGCAAATGGTTTAGCACTAATATATCTATATGTAGCTGTCACTTGATTTTGAAGAGGACACCACTGACTATTGATGGTGAGATCCTACCCATGCTTGAAGAGTGTGACTGAAAAGACCCCATGCTCCCTCCCGCATTTTTCACAAGTAAAGATAAATCACTGCTGTGGTAATAGATTTGTCCCTGATTATTTTTGAGCCTAACTTCTGGTGCCCAGGTCTTCAAGAAGACCTGGCTCAAGGAAAGCAAGTTATTTCTTTATTTCTACCCATTAGCTTGGCCTGTCGATTGAGAATCCATAGCTGTGTTGCTGTGAACGTGGCTTCAGTGTTGGCCCCCTATGGTATAGGCCCTGAGGGGAGGGGATCCTGTCCTGCCTTTTGATGCCAAGTCTAGTTCATGGTAGTTTGTCATTTTTTGTTAAGTGCTTACTCTGTGTCAAACACTGTTCTAAGTGCTGGGATTAATACAGATTAATTAGGTTGGACACAGTTCCTGTCCTTCTCACTGTCTAATTAGGAGGAAAAGCAGGAGAACTGAGGTACAGAGAAGTAAAGAGTTGCCCAAGGTCCCATAGCAAGCATTTGGCAAAGCTGGGGTTAAAACCTAGGTCCTCTGACTCCCAGGCCCATGTTCTTTCCACTAGGCCACACTACTGACAAAACAGCACTGGAAGCTGGACGTGTCTTCTATAATAGGCCCATAACTCACAGCCATATAGAAGGTTGGACACAACAACTTTATAGACCTTCAATATGGTATGAAGCTTGATACCCTGTTGTAACCACATTCGGCCTTGTAGTTTTCTGAAGGCCATAGTTGTCTTCTTCTGTTTCTTCTTCTTACATCATGGGGGAGTGTACTGCCTAGATTGTGACTAACGGTTGTGGACATCTCCCTTTCATCAGTAATATCCCAGGGTTCCTGTAAGAGAAATCCCCCAAAAGGGAAAGAACCCATCCATCATCCTGGTATAATTACCAATCCAAGAACAAGAGGACACATCAAGAGATCTAAAGCAATGCAGTTTAGTGGTTCACCCGACACTGTTGTACAGACCAGTGGACTCCAACCCACACACTGCCCGTTGTGCCTCCTATCACCCCTTCTGATGTATCTCCATACATCTACCTGGTTCCACCCTAAATGCAGGTTTCCTCACCTCCATTGTCACTTTGGGACAGCCTGCGGTGTGTCTGTGTATTTTGGGGGTGTTCCCTGGTCTGTGTAGTCCTCATGAAAGATCATGGTCAGGACAGCTAGTATGACCTCTGAACTTGGAGAGCACTTCTGTCTGATCATCTGGAGAGAGGTGGGGGTGATTTTCCATCCCTCTGAGATCATGCTCTTCCTGGAGGTGATGGAATCATTTGTTCTTGTTGCAGTCCTGTTCTTCTCTGTGCCAGTAACTACTTTGATTCCATTATCCTGCCTTTTGTATTCTCTTCATCACTATGCTGCTACCAGTAACTGCCACAACTCATCCTCCAGCACCTTCCAGTACTCTCCCCATACTCACAGTGTGAGTACCCTAAACTTTTTATATATACAGGCCATATCCCCCTGCCCCCCCACCAACCTCAATGTCAACTACCCAACAGTGACTACTTTAAGTTCTGCGTTGCCAAAGAGTACCTTTGGTTGTGTATAGGGTTTCTTGGCTGTAGGGAGGTACATTAACTTCTGTTTTCTTCAGGCTTGCTGCCAGGCCATAACCCTCTGATGAATCTAGAAAGTGATTCATGATCAATTGCATGCTTTTTGGCATCTGTGTCTCAATAATACAATCTTCTGCATATGATCTGTTGTCTCAAAGACCTTTGAAGTTGCTTATACATTGCTGAGCTGGAAGAGTTTCCACAAAGATGCCTGGATATTCTTGCCTGTTTGCAAATCCCTCATCACATCATTGAACATTCTGGGATAATGATGATGATGAGGATAGTAATAATGATAATATTAATAATCATTATGATGATGGCATTTGTTAAGCACATACTTTGTGCCAACCACTAATCTAAGTGCTGGGGTAGATACAAGTTAATAAGGCTGGTCACAGTCTCTGTCCCCCCCATGGGGCTCACAGTCTAAGGATAAGGGAGAACAGGTATTAAATCCCCATTTTTCAATTAATCAATTGCATGTATTGAGCACTTACATTGTGCAGAACACTGTTCTAAGCACCTGGGAGAGTATGGCCTAGTGGCAGAGCACAGGCTCGGGAGTCAGAGGACATGGGGTCTAATCCCAGCTCCACCACTTTTCTGTTTTGCGACCTTGGGCAAGTCACTTCACTTCTCTGTGCCTGAGTTATCTCATCTGTAAAATGGGGATTAATAATGTGAGCACCACATGGGACAAACTGATTACCTTGTATCTATCCCTGCGCTTAGGACAGTGCTTAGCACATAGTAAGTGCTTAACAAATGCCATTATTATTAATATTAATAAACCTGAGTTGGTAGACACATCCCCTTCCCACAATGCGTTTACAGTCTAGAGGGGGAGATGGACATTAATAAATTACGCATATGTACATACGTGCTGTGGGGCTGAGGGAGGGGTGAATAAGGGTGAAAAACCAAATGCAAGGACAACACAAAAGGGAGTCGGAGAAGAGGAAATGAAGGCTTAGTTGCGAAGGCCTCTTGGAGATATGCTTTTATAATAAGGCTTTGAAGGAGGGGAGAGTGATGGTCGGTCAGATATGAAGAGGGAGAGTATTCCAGGCCACAGGCAGGATGTGGTGTTGGAGGTGAGGTAGATAGGATCGAAGTACAGTGAGTAGGTTGGCACTAGAGAGAAGATGAGGAAACTGAGGCCCAGAGAAGTTAAGTGATCTACCCAAAATCACACAGCAGACAAGTTCCAGAGTCAGTACTAGAGCCCAGGTCCTTCAACTTCCAGGCCCGTGATTTTTCACTAGGCCATGCCGTTTCTCAGTAGGATAGAATAAGTTGAACAGAACCAGATCTACCTCACCATTCTGCCTTATTCCAACAAGGACGGAGAAAGGATAGATGTGGTTCCCTCATCTCCGACTCAATTAACTATTCTGTTGTGGAGTAGTCTAAGAATCTCAGTGAATTCCTCAGGGCAGGAGAATTGGCTTAGCAATTTCCGGAGCCCTGGCCTGTTGATGGTGTCAGGTGCTTTTGCAGGGTCAATGAACACGGTATAGAGGTTTAATGTTGCTCTCTGCAATTTTCTTTTATCTGTCACACTGCAACGATAATGTCTACTGTGCTGCATTTTAGTCCAAAGCCCCATTGTGCCCCATTCTCATTGAGAAGCAGCATGGCCTAGTGGAAAGAGCACGGGCCTGGAAGTCAGAGGAGCTGAGTTCTTATTCCGGCTCCACCAATTACTTGCTGTGTGACCTTGGGCAATTCGTTTAACGTCTGTTCTCCCTCCTACTTAGACTGTGAGCCCCATGTGGGACAGAGACTGTGTATAACCTAATTGACTTGTCTACCCTAGTACTTAGAACAACCCTCTCTCGACTCCCCTTCCCCTTCCAGTTATCGCCCTATCTCCCTCCTACCCTTCCTTTCCAAGCACCTAGAACGAGTCGTCTACAGTTGCTGCATAGAATTCCTTAACTCAAATTCTCTCCTGGACCCCCTCCAATCTGGCTTCCATCCCCTCCACTCTACCGAGACTGCTCTCTCAAAGGTCACCCATGACCTCCTTCTTGCCAAATCCAAAGGCTCCTATTCTATCCTAATCCTCCTCAACCTCTCAGCTGCCTTTGACACTGTCGACCATCCCCTCCTTCTCCACACCTTATCTCACCTTGGCATCACGGACTCCTTCCTCTCCTGGTTCTCCTCTTAGCTTTCTGGCCGTTCATTCTCCGTCTCCTTCACAGGCTCCTCCTCCCCCTCCCATCCTCTAACTGTAGGGGTTCCTCAGGGGTCAGTTCTTGGCCCTCTTCTGTTCTCCATTTACACTCACTCCCTTGGTGAACTCATTCGCTGCCATGGCTTCAACTATCATCTCTATGCAGATGACACACGAATCTACATCTCCGCCCCTGTTCTCTCCCCCTCCCTTCAGGCTCGTATCTCCTCCTGCCTCCAGGACGTCTCCACCTGGCTGTCTGCCCGCCACCTAAAACTCAACATGTCCAAAACTGAGCTCCTTATCTTCCCTCCCAAGCTCTGTCCTCTTCCTGACTTCCCTATCATTGTGGATGGTACGACCATCCTTCCCATCTCTCAAGCCCACAACCTTGGTTTCATCCTTGACTCGGCTCTCTCGTTCACCCCACACATCCGATCTGTCACCAAGGCCTGCCGGTCTCACCTTTATAATATCTCCAAGATCCGCCCTTTCCTCTCCATCCAAACGGCTATCTTACTGGTACAGGCACTCATGATATCCCGGCTGGATTATTGTGTCAGCCTTCTCCCTGATCTCCCTTCCTCCTGTCTCTCCCCGCTCCAGTCTATTCTTCATTCCCCTGCCCGGCTCATCTTCCTGCAGAAATGCTCCGGGCATGTTACTCCCCTCCTTAAAAACCTCCAGTGGTTGCCTATCAACCTCCGCACGAAACAAAAACTTCTCACTCTGGGCTTCAAGGCTCTCCATCACCTTGCCCCCTCCTACCTCTCCTCCCTTCTCTCTTTCTACTGCCCACCCCGTATGCTCCACTCCTCTGCCGCCCACCTCCTCACCGTCCCCCGTTCTCGCCTATCCCGCTGTCGACCCCTGGCCCACGTCCTCCCGCTGTCCTGGAATGCCCTCCCTCCTCACCTCCGCCAAACTAACTCTCTTCCCTTCTTCAAAGCCCTACTGAGAGCTTACCTCCTCCAAGAGGCCTTCCCAGACTGAGCTTCCCCTTTTCCCTCTGCTCCCTCTGCTCCCCCCTACCTCCCCTTCACCTCCCCTCAGCTAAGCCCTCTTTTCCCCCCTTTCCCTCTGTTCCTTCCCCTCTCCCTTCCCCTCCCCTCAGCACTGTGCTCATTTGCTCATTTGTATATATTTTTATTACCCCATTTATTTTGCTAATGAGGTGTACATCCCCTTGATTCTATTTATTGCTATTGTTTTTGTCTGTCTCCCCCGATTAGACTGTAAGCCCGTCAATGGGCAGGGATTGTCTCTAGCTGTTGCCGAATTGTACATTCCAAGCACTTAGTACAGTGCTCTGCACATAGCGCTCAATAAATACTATTGAATGAATGAATGAATACATGGTAGGCATTTAACAAATACCATATAACTAACAAACGAACAGTTGACCATGTTCCTCAGCAGCCTGCCCGGAATGACTTATGGCTGGAATCTTGCCTGCAATGGCAAGTAGGGAGATTTTCCTGTAGTTTCACTCAATGCATTCCTCTGCACACAGTAAGTACTCAAATAGTTTGACTGACCACATGGATGGAGAGGAAGAGATAGTACAGAAAATGTTGTGAAGGAAAAGTCGACAGGATTTAGTGACCTACTGAATGTGAGTCAAGGATAATCCCAAATTGATGAGTTTTTGAAGTCATTATGATAAACCTTTCCATATCTTTATACATTTTTTCTTTCTCTTCATCACTTTTGATATTGTTGGGGCATATGTGCTAATGATGGAAGCACAGGGCTTTGGCTTTAGAAGCAGGTGTGGGACATCTATAGGTCACTTAGAGCTCTGGATAGATTTGCGTGGCCAGACTGCCCGACTGCAAATCAGACACTCAAATGGTGTCTTGCTGAAGAGGAGAAGCCTCTTCAGAAGCAAGGGTAACAAGCACCTGTCTCTGTGAACTAACATCAGATAGTTGAATCTCCCTCAGTGCCATGATGTAGAGTGGGGGCTAATTCACCAGCAAAAAATGCTGTTCTTTTAGCTATCATCATCATCCCATAGCCTTCGGGTATTCCATGATGCCATGCTTGATTTCTATCTATACACTGGCTTTCTCTTTGTGACTGCACTGCAAAGTTCATCTTGAACTCAAGAGAGTCTTCTTGAGAGGCAGCTTTTAGTTTGTAGAAGCAGGTGATTTATATGGCACCCATTCAAGCCCCTTCCTAATTCAGGGTGAACAGTGTATGCCTCAATAGGGCTGTTCAAACACCCAGGGTTTTGTTTTGTCCAAAGCCACCCCTGCTGTATCAGCATTTAAAAAGATGAATATACTGAACCACCTCCAAGAGTACGACTCTTTTTGGAAGATTCAGAGAAGGGGGTCACCGTACCCTCAGCACCACAACACTCATGTACATATCCATAATTTATTTTAATATGTCTCCCCTTCTGGACTGCAAGTTCCTCGTGGGCAGGGAACATGTCTACAAACTCTGGTGTATTATACTCTCAACACTTAGAGTAAGTGCTCGATAAATGCAATTTGATTGGTGACACCTTTGCATTTGAGGTAATGTATCTCCAGACCATGCAGCAGTGTTCATTTGCAACAAGGTTACGTGGCTATCAATCGGTATTTATTGAACACTTTTTTTTAGTGGCATTTGTTAAGCGCTTACTCTATGCCAGAGTAGATACAAGCAAATCAGGTTGGACGCAGTCCCTGTCCCGCATGGGGCTCACAGTCTTAATCCCCTTTTTATAGATTAAGTAAATGAGGCACAGAGAATGTAACTTACCAAAAGTCACACAGCAGACATGTGAAAGAGCTGGGATTTGAATCCAGATTCTCTGACTCCCAGGTTTCCTGTGTGCAGAGTACTGTACTAAGCGCTTGGGAGAGTGCAATACAGCAGAGTTGGTAAACATGTTCCCTGCCCACAAGGAGCAGGGAAATATTGTGATTTACCGTGATGTTAGTTTCAAGAAGCATACTCCCCCACTTCCTTCTCTCCTCTGTGAGCTCCCTGCAAGCCACACTTAGTGGCTTCTAATTTCCACTTGACACTACTGTTACCATCAATACCAATAATAGCTATTTCAGTTACCCTGACTATTCACACAGTAATTCATGATAGTTTGTTTTGTTACTCTTTGCACCATCCTTCAGTGGTTTAGTGACTTGCCTTAGGTTATGGAGTGAGTCAGTGGAATTGCTGGAAATAGGTCAAAGGTTCATTCTTTCCAAAGCTCTTGCAAGTGGGTATTATGTATGTGTGAGGTCCAGGGTTAGTCTGTGGGGAAGTGTATGTGTGGGTAGAGAAAGGCAGAAATATGACCAAAGAGGGACTTTGTTGGAGACTAGAGACAGGTTTCTCCATGCCTCCACCAAAGGCTCTCCTTTTCCTCACATGGGAAATGTGTATGTGGAAGGGAAGGTGGTGGAGAGTTGAAGATGGGTAAAATGTGTGTGTGTGTGTTAATTGGATTGATTTTAGCCCATAGACATTTTATCTGCTAAGTTGCCCCTATGACAGAGAGAGGAGAGGAGTGGAGTGGTTCAGCAAAAGGACCATCCATCACACTCGGGTGCAGAGAGGTTTATAATGATCAATAAAACAAACAATTATCCTGTCATTACCCAATATACTATTACAATGGCCCCTAGCACTAACCAGTGATGGATAAATAATAATAGTGGTTGAGAAGGAATCTGGCTCCTCATTGACTGACCTATTCACTCCAGGGAGATACCCTGAGGGACTGCCTCCTGATGGCAGCCAGAAGGAGTGAGCAGAGTACTTGGGGAAGTAGGAGGGGCTGCTGGAGAATTCCACTCAGCTAAAACTGCTGACTCCAGCATGGGATTTACTAACCCTCTGGAAGAGAAGAATCCATCCTCCTGACTGACTGACTGACATATTCACTCCAGGGAGATACCCTGAGGGACTGCCTCCTGATGGCAGCCAGAAGGAGTGAGCAGAGTACTTGGGGAAGTAGGAGGGGCTGCTGGAGAATTCCACTCAGCTAAAACTGCTGACTCCAGCATGGGATTTACTAACCCTCTGGAAGAGAAGAATCCATCCTCCGGTTCTGGGAATGAGGAGGCATTAACAAGGAAGTTAACTGAACTACCCTGTGGGTGCAGAAGCTGAGTCTTCATTGTATTCTTTTCATCCCTTTCTTTCTTTCTCTCTTTCTCCATTCTTCTCTTCCTCCCTCCCTTCTTCCCTCTTTCCTTTCCAGGTGGCCCCTGTGGCTTACAGCTATAGGGATGATACTGAAATCGTAGAAACTCTATCCCCATTGTTGCCATTCTTTGGCCCACCGGAGACCTTCCAAAGCTTTTGATTTTTCCCAACATTTATCACAATTTTTTTCTGGAAGGGAATAACAATTATGGTGTTTAAGCGTTCACTATGTGCTAAGCACTATACTAAGTAGATACAAGGTAAACAGGTTGGACACACAGTCCCTGTCCCACATGGGTGTCTCAATCTAAGGAAGAAAGAAAGAAGGGAAGAAGGGAGGGAGAAAGGCAATGAAGGAAGGAGTGAATGAGAGAGAGGAAAGAAAGGAGTAAGGAAAAGAAGGGAGGAGGGGAGCTAGAGGGAAGGGAGAGGAGGAAGAAAGAGAGAAAAAGTAAGGAAGAATGTGGAAAGGGAAGAAGAGAGGGTTGGAGGGGAAGAAAAAAGAAGGGGAAAAAGAAAGGTAGGGAGAGAGAATGCAGAGGGGAATGTTATGTCATTTCTGGATATTATGCTCTGGAATAGTTTCAGAAAGCCTAGCCTGCAGGGTGCTGTGGGAGTCATTAAAGAAAATTGTTACTGCCTCAGCTTACGCTTCATAATAATGGCCCAAAGACCTCAGTTAACCAGTTAAGTGGGGCCACTGGTCCAGCATTCCACTTGGGTCAGGAGAGAATGGTTCTTCTGTAGTACTGGGATAATCGATCCATTTATTCTGGGGAAAAGATAATTTGGGATCCTAGTGAGATAGAGGACCTGCAAGCAACTGGTTAACATAAGTGCATGCAGAGAAGGTGCTTTGTCATACTGTTCGGTTGTTCATTTATTTTATTCTTTAAGTGCAAGTGGTTCAGCTCTGCACTTATAACAGCTGGAGAGGTTTTATAGCAACACAGATTGTGGTGCTTTGTAGCAGTCTCACCCTGGAATGGCCTTGTCAGGATTCTGAAAACATACTTGGAAGAGAGAGATGTCATCTAGTTCACTTTCACTCTCTCCTGCTAACCCTGATCTGGAGGGTTGCAGGTAGCCATCTACAAGCCCTTCTTGCTCCTAGAAATGCCCACTTTGGCTGTCCCAGAAGGGGCTAATGGTGACAGCTACCAGAAACAACCTGGCATCTGAGAGCAGACATTCGAAAGATGAAAGAAAATGCACCCAGTCAGTTAGGATGCTTTCCTGTTTATCCATTTCTCATCTCTCCTTTTCGCTCTATCCAGCGTCCCTTCTTTCTATCACTCTCCACTCTGTCCCTCTCCTGTCAGCGAAATTACTGTGGAAATTATTAATTGTTCAAATGTAAATATTCCGTTCGGCTCTCTCAGAAGGAAGTGGCCTGGGCCTATGGGATAGGGCATGAGTGGCCACAGAGGGCCACTTCATGTCCACACTTGCCTTCCCTGTTCAGAGAGTAGCTACACTAAGGAAGATAAAGCACAGATATGAGTGCAAGAACAGTACAGAGATAAGGACAGCAGAGGAAGAGGAGGGGAGAGAGTGATAAGCCAGCATGAAAGGACAGCGTTGGAAGGAAAGAAAAGTTTCTTTACTCTAGAGACTTGGCTTCAATCTGGGATCCTTTTCAGGATTCTTGTTTTACTTCCAGTCTTTGTTACCTGCCAACCAGACAAGATGACCAGAAAATCTCTAAAGGGCTTAGTAAAGTGCTCTGCACACCATGAGTGTTCAATAAATAGTACTGATTGAACAACTGACATAGAAGAGCAGCACAGTTCTTTCTCCTCTTCATGTGGAAGCTATTTTCTCTCAGTTGAATAGTAGCTTCCACATAGAGGGGAAAAGAGCTAGGCTGCTCTTCCATGTCAATCAATGGTATTTACTGAACACTGTACTATGTGCTTGGGAGAGTACAGTTTAACAGAGTTGGTAGACATGTTCCTTGCCCACAAGGAGCTTAAAGGGGGAAGTAGACATTAATATAAATGAATAAATTAAGGGTATATACACTTGTTCTGTGGGGTGGAGGGTGGGGTGAATTAAGGGTACAAATCCATGTCAGGGACATTTAGGGTACAGTGGTGGCCTGGATCCAAGGCCCCAAGCTTAGCGTTCCAATGTAGGGTTTGTGGGAGAGGGAGACTAATATCTCCACCTCCCCTCACAAATCAGTGGTGGAGTTGGTCTAGGGGGTTCAGTCATCATCTGCCATATCTGAACACCAACGATGTATAGAACACCATACTAAGTGCTTGGGAACATCCAACTTAAGGCCAAAATGCTGTGCCTGCCCTCAAGGAACTTGCAATTGAATCTCTAATGGTGCAGTATTACTAGAACTGGACCCCAGCAGAATTGTGAGTAGTTGATCTAGGCGATAGAGACTCTAACTGTTATTTAGGACATGGTTATTTTTATACTGTACTCTCCCAAGCACTTAGTACAGTACTTTGTGCACAGTAAGTGCTCAATAAATACTATTGAATGGATGAATGTAAAATGCCCCCCCCCACCCCGTTAAAGGCCAAGAGCCTTTCTTGGCCTCATTCACTCCAGCTGTGAAATGCGGGAAGTGGTCAGAGACCACTTCCCTGCTTCCTGAGTGGGGTGAGGAAAGGAAGGATCTGAAGAATTACAACTGTTGTAACTCTGCCTTTTTACTAGCAAAATTGTGTTATTCCTTCCTCATTTACTCTCTTTGACTCACCACATTTCATGTCTTTAATTCTGTTTTAAAGCCTCCGGTGTCCCTCTCTCCTCCTCCTCCCCCCCCCTTCAACTCCCAGTGACCTTGTAAACCATTTCATTAATGAGATAGAGGCTATCAGATGTGAGCTCTCTTAAGAGTCTCCCTCCCCCATCTGTCTTTTCCTCTTTCCCATCTGACTTCCACAAAGATATGTCCAGGCTACTGTTAAAAATTCAACCCCTCTGACAGAGATTTGGACCCCATCCCTCCCCCATTCTTAAACATTTGCCCCCACCTCCTGTCCCTCTCTATTACTTCTTTTTCTTTGGCTCCTTCCTTTCTTCTTCAAGCCCAAGTATCCCCCATACCAGAAAAGATAATCCCTCAACTCTAAACCAACTCTATTATATTGTACTCTCCCATGGGCTTAGTAACAGTGTTCGGCACACAGTAAGTGCTCAATAAATACCATTGATTAATTGATTACTTGATCCTCTAGCTATTGGTCTAGATCCCTGCTTCCTCTAATGTCCAAACTTCTTATCCAGTTGTAGGTACCTGCTGCTTTCACTTCCTCTCTCTATATTCTCCTCTTAACTGTCTGAATTCTGATTTTCACCCTCTCCACTCAACTGAGACTGCATTCCCCAATCTAGGCTCTTCTCTGTCCTAATATTCCTCAGCCTTTCTGCCCCTTTCATCTCATTTTACTCACCTCTCCTCATAGATATTATCTCCAGCCTTACCTTTTTAATCAATCAATCATATTTATTGAGTGCTTACTGTGTGCCGAGCACTGTACTAAGTGCTTGGGAGAATAGAAGTTGGTAGACATGTTCCCTGTCTACACTGAGCTCTTGGGTCATTTCTTCTCATCCTTTCACTCTGGGTGTTCTGCAAGACTCAGTTCTAGGAGTGGTTTCTTTACACTCGTCCTCTTGGGCTTCCACCTGTGAATGACTCCATAAATCCAATTCTAGCCCTGATCTCCCTTTTGTGTAGAATTTTCATTTTCTTTGGGCCATATCCATTTGGGTGAGCTGCTGGCACCTTAAACTTAACATGGTCCAAACAGGATCTCCAGCTTCTTAAACCTGCTCTGAAACCTGGCTCCTCTTGTAAGCTTTTCCCATCACTACCAATGATATAACCATTCTCCCTTACCCAAAGGGCAAAATCCTTGTGCCATCTTTGGCTCCTCTCTCTTTTACCTCCCACAGTCCCTGCATCTGTCATCAGTTATTCCTCCAGAATACTCAGGAGAATCTACCCTCTCCACCCTTACTTCCTGCCCCCTCCTCCATGGTCACTGAATGCCATAATTATTATCTAGCTGCAAGTACGTTAAGCCCTCAAGGGAACCTTGTGCCTGTTACTCGCTTTCAACACTCCCACCCCTGACCCATTGCTCATAATTTTTCCCCTCATCTGGAACAACCATCCCCCTCAATTTGGCCAAATCACATCTTTCTTTGTCTTCAAAACCCTTGCAAAAAGTCACCTCCACCAGGAGGCATTCTTCATTAATCCTACAATCTTCCTGGTTAGGCTACCATCCACTCTAGACTATAAACTCCTCATGGATAGGAAACATTTCTGCCAACTCTGTCATATTGTACACTCTTAGTACAGTCCTATGCACACAGTAAGTGTTCAGTCAATATGATTGATTTGATCCCCTTAGCATTCTCAGCATGTATGTATTCATCTGTTTATTACTGATTATTATTGGTTTAATCATTTAAATGTCTTCTTGCTCTTTTTGAGTTATTCTGTATTCATCAGTTTATGTGTCTTTGCCGCCCACTGGATTGAAGCTTCTCAAGAAGAAGTGTCAGTTCTATCCACCCACCCTCGCACATTGTGGCCTAGTGGAAAGAGCACAGGCCTGGGATTCAGAGGACTTGGGCTCTAATCCCAGCTCTGCAGTGTGCCTTTTATGTGACGTTGGGCAAGTCATTTAATTTCTCTGTGCCAATTTCCTCAACTGTAAAATGGAGATTCAATACCTGTTCTGCCTCCTATTTAGATTGTGAGCCCCATGTATAGGACGAGGACTGTGCCTGACCTGATGATCTTGTGTCTTCCCCAGCTCTTAGTACAATGCTCGACATATAGTAAGCACTTAACACAGACTAGAATTATTATTGTTATTATTATTTACAAGTAAGACTAGATTCTGGTTGCACTAATGGGCTTGTTCCACATTGGGTCTGTTTCTGCTTTTTACTCTGCCTCCTTATTGCCTGGTCTTTGTAAAGCCTTCAGTGTAGGAGAGGAACCCATCTCCCAAAGTTTGCCTGCTAAACTGTCTGTCAGCTGCAGTGGGCTCCCATCCATCGCTCTGGATTGTTTGAGACTATGCTTCACACCGTCTTTAAAACATTTTTTTCTTCCCTCCTGAGTTGTATTTCCCTACAGCAGATATTTAAGTTCTCAACACAGCAGCTGTTGGGTATTCTCCTGTCATTCATTCCTCTCACATGTACCACTCAGAAAAGCTGTGTGCTGGTGAGTGGACTGCATTTTAGAACCTTGTTCTTGGTAATCTTGTTCTGCCATTTGAGGCTGAGTGTGGTCAATGGTGTCTGACCTTGCTGCAGTCTGACCTGAAGCAGTTCTACTCCCTTCATATCTTCCATTTCGGTTTAATTGAATCCACCAGGTGGATCCAGAAGGTGGAGGTGCCTTCTGTTATAGGGCTCTCAGCCATAGAGAAGCAGCATGGCTTAGTGGACAGAGTCTGGGCCTGGGAGTCAGCAGGTCATGGCTTCTAATCCCAGCTCTGCCACTTGTCTGCTGTGTGACCGTGGGCAAGTCACTTCACTTCTAAGCATCTCAGTTACCTCATCTGTAAAATGGGGATTGAGCCCCGTGTGGGACATGGACTGCGTCCAGCCTGATTAGCTTTGTATCTACTTCAGTGATTAATAGAGTGCTTGGCACATAGTGCTTAACAAATACCATTTAAATAAAAAAGGCTGGACACCACAACAGCCTTGTAGACCTTGAATGGCACTTGATGCCTCCTTGCCTACATGCGCTACTTTGCAGTCATCTGGTGGTCAGGTTGGCCTTTTCGATTCTGGTTTCTATCTCTTTACCTGTGCATCATTGGACAGTGCACTGCCCAGGAGAAACCCTGCATATACTCAAAAGTTTTGAGCAGCAACATAGAATTCAAAATCCTAAACCAGTCACATGGAAAGCATACCAAACTAAAAGACACAATCCCTGCTCTCATATAGCTTTATTTGGGAAATGTTCTGCTCACTGCTGGCTCCCGATAAATGGTGTTTAGACTGAAACTGACCAGAAGAATGACTGAGCTACCCATGAATTAGATGGTGACAGTCCCCTCTGGATTCCAGGGTTCAGAGCCATTTTGGGGAAAGGGTCATCTCAACTTAACAGGGGCTTTCTAGGAAATAGAGTTGGGGATTCTTGCTTGCATTTGGAGGGTTGTGTTTCCTTAAGCAGCATGGGGTAGTGGATAGAGCATGGGCCTGGGGGGCAGAGGACTTGGTTTCTATTCCTGGCTCTGCCAGTTGCTTCTGTGTGATGTAGGGCAAATCACTTAACTTTCCTGTGCCTCAGTTACCTCAGCTGTATAATGGCAATTAAATCCTCCTCCTTCCAATTTAGACTGTGAGCTCCATGTGGCCCAGGGACTGTCCAATCTGATAAATCTGTGTCTACTCCAGCACTAGAATGGTGCTTGACATAGTAAGGGCTTAACAAATACCTTAAAAAAGCTAGATTTACTTGTTCTAGTGTTTTAAAGGTGCATTGGCTCAGGATAAAAGAACAATGAGTGCCCTTAAGTAGTACTTTATGAACTGGAACTCTAGAAGGATGAACGTTTTAATGAAATATCCAAAAGTGACTAAAGCACTTCCAGCAAATAACCTATACACTGGGAGAATCTGGATGCTGCCCACCTTGTGCCAAGCATTGAATGGGGTCATGCTTATAAGCCATCCCTGGAATATTAGAATAAACATTCCAAAGCAGATGATACACAGATCACACAGACTGAGCCCACACATCCAAGAAAACAACTACACCAAAATATTCCAGGGTTTGGGTTCTTGCTTTCCATTCTTTCCATTTTAATTTGCCACTTTCCTCATTTGAAAGCCATGGCATGGATATGCTTGGGGCTGGCGATTGCAAGGAACTTTAATTTGGGAAGAGGTGAGACTCCTAACCCACTCCCACTTCCTCAGGATCCAGTGACGTATCATCTTTTGGGTTCAGCTGGCAGGCCTGGGCCCCGGGCTGCTATGTGATGTGGCTCTCCTCTGCAGACACTCTGGGCAGGTGGCCATTGGATCATTGCACAAATTCTCTGGCATGATTTCTCAATCAGGGAGGAGGAGCAGGGAGCCACAGCTCAGCTACCGTATAACTGCATCTCAGAACTCATCAACATGGCAAAGGGCTCCTTCTTGGACATGATCTCCTGGCTCATAGTGGGGCAGACTTGACCCTCTTGTCTCAGAACCCTTGAGTCAAAGGACAGTGTATTTGAGATAAAGGAAATTTACCCTCCACACATGGCTCCTTTCCCAGAGTCTGTGCTGGTTCCCACCCAGCACTGGAGACATGGATTTGGACTCCAGAGGGTCTGGAGCAGCTGAAAGGAGCCTGGTCCTTTCCAGGTCATAGGACTCTGGAAAGACCAGTTTGCTCTGGTTTGGAACTAGAGGTTTAGAAGTACTCTAGGTCTGGCTTCTGTCTTTAAGCTCCAGCTTCATCCTGGGCCTATCCAAGTGAGGACCCCAACTCTTGGGAATAAGTGGCAGCTACCCTAGTCTCCTGGGTAGTTTTTCAGAGAAGGGATAATCCAATATTGGGTTGGATTTTCCCAGGCTCCTCCAGATCACATCTGCATGCTTGGGGCTGGACCACTCAGTCAGTTGTATTTACTGAGTGCTTACTGTGCGCAGAGTACTTGGAAGAGTACAGTATAACAATAAACTGATACAGTCCCTGCCCACAGTGAGTTTACAGTCTAGAGAGCAGACAGGCCTGTGGGTAGAGGGAGTCACATGGCTTTCCTCACCTAGCTTGTACCAATTCACTCCTTAGATGCTGACAACCAAATCCCCACTGCTTGTCAGGAATCCATATAAATTTCTGCTTACCTCTGCCGTGGTACTATACACCAGGCTCTAATGTGCATGTCGGCTGGTGTGTGAAGATGAGCCTTTTGACACGTTGCTGCCTGATTTTTCCCTTTGAAAATACACGTGACTTGTTGCATATGATATTCAGTAATTTGCTGGTGACACTGATTTTTGACAGCTTGAGAACGCTTACAAAGAACCGGTAATATTTTAAATGATGAATAAGTTCCACTTTGGGCCCGACAAACATCACATTGGGGCTGGTGAGGAGCAAGCCAGGTGTAATTAAGGTCTGGGAAAAAAAAACCTGGAGTGAAAACAATTCACTCCACCCCATTTTCTGCGGGCACCCCTGCAGCTTATGGCTCTCTTGCTCTTGACCAGCTTGACCGTAGATAGAAAAAATGCCTCTGGGATGCTGGTATCCTTTTTTTTTAAAAAAAATAAACGAAACAAAACAGACTTTCAAATGTCACAAGCGAAGCAGGGTCAGTGCTTGCTTGGGAGAACTGGATAAAATAATGCTGGGTCATTGTCAGTCAGTTGTAATGATTGAGTGCTTACTGTGTGCAGAGCACTGTACTAAGTGCTTGGGAGAGTACATTATAACAGACACATTCCCTTCTCACAAGCAGCTTACAGTTTATAACAGACACATTCCCTTCTCACAAGCAGCTTACAGTCTACAGAGGGAGACAGACATTAATATAAATAAATTACAGATATGTACATGTGTTGTGGGGCTGGGAGGAGGGATGAATAAAGGGAGCAAGTCAGGATAATGCAGAAGGGAGTTGAAGAAAAGAAAAAGAGGGCTTAGTCAGGGAAAGCCTTTTGTAGGAGATGTGCCTTCAGTAAGACTTTGAATGGGGGGAGAGTAATTGTCTGTTGGACATTAGGAGGGAGAGTGTTCCAAGCCAGAGGCCGGATGTGGGAGAGAGGTTGGCGGTGAGATAGACGAGATTGAGGTACAGTGAGAAAGTTAGCATTAGAGGAGTGAAGTGTGCAGGCTGGATTGTAGCAGGAAGGTAGTGAGGTAAGGTAGGAGGGGGTAACATGATTGAGTGATTTAAAGCCAATGGTGAGGAGTTTCTGTTTGATGTGGAGGTGGATGGGCCACCACTGGAGGTTCTTGAGGAGAGGGGACACATGACCTGCATGTCTCTGTAGAAAAATGGTCCAGGCAGCAGAACGAAGTATGGACTGGAGTGGGGAGAGACAGGAGGCTGGGAGATCTACAGGGAGGCTGATTCAGTAATCAAGGCGGGATAGGATAAGTGATTGGATTAACGTGGTTTCTATGGAGAGGAAAGGGCAGATTTTAGTGATGTGTGAAAGTCAAATCGACAGGATTTGATGTGGGTTGAATGAGAGAGAGGAGTCAAGGATAATGCCAAGGTTCAGGCTTTTGAGACAGAAAGGATGGTGGTACCATCTACAGCGATGGGAAAGACAGGGTTTGAGTGGGAAGATAGGTTCTGGTTTGGATATGTTAAGTTTGAGGTGACAGGAGGACCTTCAAGTAGAGATGTCTTCAAGGCAGAAGGAAATGCAAGACTGCAGAGAGGGAGAGTGATCAGGGCTGGAGATGTAGATTTGGGTACCATCCCCATAGAGGTGGTAGTTGAAGCCATGGGAGCAAAGGAGTTCTCCAAGGAGTGGGTGTCGGTGGAGAGTAGAAGGGGACCCAGGACAGAACCTTGAGGGACTCCCACAATTTGGTGGTGGGAGGCAGAGGAGGATCCCATGATAGAGACTGAGAATGAGCAGCCAGAGAGATAGGAGGAGAACCAGGAGAGGACAGTGTCAGTGAAGCCGAGGTTGGAAAGTGTCAGAAAGAGGCACTGTGTCTCTGAGTCGCTTACTAGGATGGGGAAGGGAATGAAGGGTGGGATGGGAAGAGTCTCATCTGGAGGGGGGATGAAACCGCTTAGCTAAGACCTGGACCACATCACTTTTGAGCCCAAGGAAGGCTGAGGCAGAAGATATTTTAAAGTGTGGCAGTGTGCTCCTCCCTGGCTCTGGGTCAGCCAGGGATCCAGTTAGCAGCCCCCTCCTCTGATCTTCTAGGGGACAGTCCCAGAGGGCTGGGGAATTGCTAGCTGTATCTGCGGCTGGCTCAGAGCCAGGCTGGATTGGGCCAGAGGGCTGTATTTTGCCTGTCCCTGATATACAAGGTCAGACAGCACCACGGCTCTGCAGACCTTCAATCTGAGAGATGAATAAACATCAAACGACAGAATCAAGCTGAACACACCTAACTTGTCGACTGCCTATTTCTTTCTTCACTATCCATCTGCTTCAGTTGTACCTTTTCGTCTCTGCAAATAATGTAACATCCCTGCATCTCTGTGAGTAAATGTCTGTCTGCCGGTGTCTTTGCTGCCTGTTTCAGAGTGCAAATGAGAAGGCAGGGTGTGCTTGCATCACAGTGCTTTAAGCAGCATAATATGCAAGGGTCCTTCATAGATATTCAGGCTGATTGTCTACAAGGATGCCCTCGGCTTTAATGCAGGAAGAAAGAAACATCTCTCTTCCCTACTCTCTCCAAGCAGCTGCTCTGCACTGTACCCATGCATTCCTCAGGTGGCGGATGTTAGGCTGGGGTGTGTCAGGAGCCAAGCAAGGCAGAACCACCAGCAGCAAAGCTGGAGTGAATCTGCTGCCATGCATCTCTTCTCTGGGTAGCACAGAGCCTAAGCGTGGCTGCCATAAACCTAGATGGAGGAGAGAGTCCCACTGCTGGAGGGATTTCATCATGCCCTCCTGAGTCTGGTTCTGTTTCTCCACTGCGCAACCACCCCCCCCCCCCCCAACACACACACACTTGCACAGAAAGGAGAAATTGCTATTGACTCCTGACTGCTGCTGAGAAAAGATGAATTCTCTTAGCTCCCACCCCTCTTCAGGATTCTTTCTTTTAGGTACGACTGACCTTGATAGAGGGGGAAATAGACCAGCATCCAAAGGCAATGGCTCCCAGACTCTGGCTGCCAGAAGAGGAGGTAAAAGCTTCTGATCCAATGGCAAAAAGTGTTGGTCTGACCATACAAGTCTAACTGTTGGCCTGGGTGATTTTTTTTTAATGGTACTGAAGTGCTTAGTACTTGCCAGGCGATGTACTAAGCGCTGGGATTGATACAAACAATCGCTTTGGACACAGTCCCTGTCCCACATGAGTCTTACAACCTAAGTCAGAGAGAGGAGGATTGAATCCTCATTTTACAGATGAGATAACTGAGGCACAGAGAAGTCAAGTGACTTTCCATGGCAAATGAAAAGGGCACAGGCCTGGGAGTTAGAGGACCTGGCTTCTAATTCTGGCTCTGCCAATTTCCTCAACTGTAAAATGAGGATTAATTCCTACTCCCTCCTACTATGTCCAACCTGATTAACTTGTATCTACCCCAGCACTTACAGTGCTTGACACATAGTAAGCACTTAAATATAACAATAATAATAATAATAATAATAATAAATCGTAAGCTTCTTGAGGGCAGGGATCGTGTCTACCAACTCTGTTGTACTTTCCCAAGATCTGTGTACAATGTTTTGCAGAAAGTAAGTGCTCAGTGAATACCATTAAATGATTGATGTCACTGGTATGGCTGCAAAACTCTTGGCAGAGTCCTGAATGATGTCCAGGGAAATATATTTGACATAACTTTGGCAAAGTGGGTTTGGAAAATCCATTCAGACCACCCTCTATTTGCTTACCACTGCATGTCTCTTTCTGGTGCTGGGCAGTAAAGAGTTCCTTGGGTGAGATAAATGGCCTTCATTAGTTCCTGGTTGCTGACTCTGTCTTCTGCACTCCTGATCTGCAGTTGTTCCCCAGGGCCAGGATTCAGGCTGGTCAAGGCCCTGGTAGAGCCAGTGTCTGCAGATGGGGGTCCATGGAAACATCCATGCTGTTTTCAGCCTGTAGCCAGTTGCAGAAGAGGGTTATTACCCCATTAGCCAAGAATTGTAATTTAAATGCAACGGGAAGTTGCTTCCCAATTCTTCTGCCACCTTTCCCAACACTACTTTATGCCCAGTGCTTAGAATGGTGCCTGGCACATAGTGAGCACAACAAATATCATAATTATTATTAATTATTAAGCCCTGTTGACCTTGGAGCTTGGACCAAACTTCCTCTTGGTGGACTTGCTCTGATTCCTGTTCCAGAAAACATCCTTGAAAGACATATTTCTGTCTCATAATAATGTTGGTATTTGTTAAGCGCTTACTATGTGCCGAGCACTGTTCTAAGCGCTGGGGTAGACATAGGGGAATCAGGTTGTCCCACGTGGGGCTCACAGTCTTCATCCCCATTTTACAGATGAGGGAACTGAGGCACAGAGAAGTTAAGTGACTTGCCCACAGTCACACAGCCGACAAGTGGCAGAGCTGGGATTCGAACTCATGAGCCCTGACTCCAAAGCCCATGCTCTTTCCACTGAGCCACGCTGCTTCCCTACAGTCCTTTGGGGACTTCCTTTGGGTATTATTTCTTGGGCTCTCCATAAATCTGGGCACTCTATGAAACAGTGATTTGACTGTGTGATTTTGGGGGGGAAAATTGTCCAGTCTTTCTATTCCTGTCTGTCTCCTGACCTTCTCATGAGCATGATGTGAGAAATGATTAGATTCAGTAATTAAAAAACATAAAACCCTTTGCAAATTCTCAGAGATGGGTTCTGTGTGAACGATTTTTCCGATTTCCCTCCCTGTGGCAGGGTGGAGGAACCCCTGCCTTGTAAGAAGTAGCTAATCAGTTGGACTGATTAGAAGGCTGAAGAAAATCCTTCTGCTTTCCAGGGGTAATGAGGAGATGCAGCTGGAATGACTAAAGGCATAGTACAAAATCAGATAAGGGCAGGTGAGTAAGTGGAGGAGAGAGCTGGGAAGGCGTAAAGACTTGTTCAGAACTGGTTCAAAGTGAAGTAGCTTGTTGTCGTCATCATCATCATGACCATCAGTATTTACTGCTTTCTTACTGTGTTCAGGGTCCTGGATTAGGCACATGGAAGCCTGCTACCAAAGTAATGCAGTCATTGCCCTTGAGTTGCTTGCAATCTGAGCCTAGCTCCTCCTCCTAATGATGTCCCATAAGGTATCACCAACCTCTACAACCCTTCCCCTTGTAGCTCTACCCTGTGGCTCTATTTCATGAAAATTTGCCCAGCCTGTCCAGAGGAGTTACTGCAGTCTGATCTGGGACACCTATGGTGCCCTGGAGGATATCCCAGTCTAGGTTAGACAACTAGGTAGGGACAGACATGAAGAAGATACAGATAACTGAAATGATGTTCAATTAAAAACCTAAAGCAACAAGATGTTTCCATTCTGTCCCAGCAAAGGGGTGAATGCATTGTGAGGAGTGTGGAATCCTGGATATCCCGAGAGGATTTCTACTGTAAATTCCCTCCTTCCGTACCATCCCCAGGGCAGCATGCTTCCCTCCCTTCCCTTACTCTGCCCCATCCCTGAGTTAAGCGCAGTACTGCTCTGCCACCTCTTTGGACCTACACTCAAGCTCAGTGGGATTTTCCTGGGCCTAGCTCTATTAGCAAATCACTGGATTACAGAGGAGAAGCAGCCCCTTTGGACACTTCACTGTAAACCCGTCAAACGGCAGGGACTGTCTCTATCTGTTGCCGACTTGTTCATCCCAAGCGCTTAGTACAGTGCTCTGCACATAGTAAGCGCTCAATAAATACTATTGAATGAATGAACTTCACCTATGGGCGCCCTATGTTTGTAACAGGCTGCATTTGTTCTGCATTCCATGCTCAATTCCTGATGCCAAGGCAAAGATGAGGTAGTTTAGAGAGGTCCCAATTTGCCAATGGAACCCGTCTCATTTCTATAAACTGGATGGGGATTTTCGAAACCCACAGAGCCAGCAAGAAGTCACTGCCAGTTTGTTTTTGGTCAGTCAGACTCGTCCTCTTTTTGTTCCCCTACTCTCCTCTTCTCATCACTTACTCCACCCCCCTCTTACCATCCCTAGCCTGTGTGTCTGTGTGTTTCTCATTCAGGCTCTCACACCCTTCTCACTGTGTCTCTTTCTTCCTGTCTTTCTCTGCATGTGTCTCTCTTCTTCTCTGTCACACACACACACACACACACACACACACTCACACTGCAAGGGATGGGTGAAGGGGCCAGGAAGAAGGGGAAAATGTAATATCAGACAACAAATGAATAAACCACCCTTGGCTTACTTAGTGCTCCTTTTCCATCTAAGGATCTCAAAGCACAGGTCAAAAATATAATTGTCACATCAGACTTGTGTTATCTCAGCTTCACAGAGAGAGAAACTGAGGTTAAAGGACTAGGTGGCAATAACGTGTCAAAATGCGGTCCAGAGTGGCCATTTTCCAGCTTCTAGGTCCCTTCTAAATTTAAATGGGGTTCTTGGCCTAAGCCCCATTAGCTTAGGAAATACCTCCTGAGGTTTGAGCTTATCTATTTGGCATGTGGGGCAGCATTCTCCCATGACCTCTCTTACCTGTCCCAGGGGAGATGAAAAGGCTCCTTACAATACACTGCTGGCATAAATTATCCCTTATAGATTTCTCCCTTGTGCTGATATTTCCTATAATGCCTTGAGCTGTATGCGAGAGGAAATCTCTCTCCATCAGACAAAAAGAAACGAAACAAGAAGTGATTTATTATTCTGTTCCATTATGCCTGTTTCCAGAGAAACTAATTATTCTGCATTGTTGTATTAGATACTTTAAGAAAGATTACATTTTCTTACTTTTGGCTGATAAAAAAATTAAATCCATCAGTTTTCCTAAACACATTACAGTAAGGGCAGAAATGCTGGTTCTAATTATTAATCAGTCGGATTTGGGCACGTAAAGCATTTGACTTAAGCTCAATATATTCACGAACAATGTCTCAGAATCACATTTTGTATTGGAACAATTTTTCAATTTATTGAAAGTCTCCAAGAAAGGGGAAGCTGAACTGCAGTGGTTGCTCAAGGTCGTTCTGATTTCAGGGGGGTTGGGAGGGGTTGAGTGGAAGGAGGATTTCGGGAAAGTGCTTAGTACAGTGCTCTGCACACAGTAAGTGCTAAATAAATATGATTGATTAATTGATTGAGAGGAGGAGACTTGGCACTTTTGACTTTCCAGATTCTGCTACTGTTGAGTCCAGGAGGGCTTTCCCTTACCTATTGAAAGCAATCAGATCGAGAGTGAACTGTCAGCAGAGGCTCTCCTCTCTTTGGCCTTTGACTGTTCCCCTCTAGCACTCAAATATGGCATCCCAAAAGGTTGTCACTCTTATACCTTCCCCCCTCCCCTAACCACCCCCACATAACTTTTGCCCCACTTTCCCACTCTTGGTCTCCCTCTCCTGAACTGGATGGTCACCCTTGCTTTCCAGTTATCATTAGAAGAACCCTTCTTTCCTAGCCTTTATAAACTCACAAACTCAGTGCTCATTCCAAATTTTCCAGTGAGCTGGTGGGAGTCAGCAGCTGTCTCACCGTCGAGAGAGAGAGAGAAATGTGTGAAAGCTTCCTGAATGGAGAATGAGTTCTGTTCATTGGTCTACAACTGATTTGCCAAGTGATACTGATCAAGCCAGTTTGCTTCTCTGTACCTCACTTTCTTCACCTCTAAAATGGGTTTAAATCACTGCCCTGGTCCTAGGGATGTTGGAAGGGATAGTGACTGATGATAATGGCTGAAAAACTATTTGTGCATAACATGACTCTGTTGGCCAGTGAATTCTTGGCTTTATTCTGGGACATACCTGATGTCCTTTTTCATGACTGAGGTGTGGAACCATGGTGGTGACATCCCCCGTCATTTCCTGTATGCTCCATGGACCATGCCCACTATATGAACTTTGGCATGTACCCTGACAGATGCACCTGTTTGCCAACCTCTCTTATTCCCCATTTTGTAGACCGACCCACTTCCCTGGGAGTGAGGGGTTGAATACTGTGGAATCATGCCAAGAGGGCCAGTTGGTCCTCACTTTAAAGCAGTTTACAAGTCCATCTAGGAGAGTTTCCACTACAAGGCAGTAGTGGAAGAAAAGCAGGTAAGAATTTAACCTGCTTTTCTCCTCTAAGTTGCTTGGATCCAACTGGATGTTACTAGCCTCACCTCCTTCCCATGTTCTGCTGGTGATAATCCTTATGTCTGATGTTTGTGTTGTGATGGAGTGGAAATAGAGCCTTTCAGAGTCAGTTTTGGCCAAGTAGGCTCCCCGCTCCTGGGATTCAGTCCACCCATGGGAGGAATGTCTCTTCCCTCTAACACATCTTCTCCGTCAGTCAGAATTCCCATTCCTCTCTCTCCTCTTCTCCTGTGGAGATGTTCCCACCCCATCAATCCTGTGTCCCTCGAATTTTCCTACTGAATCAGCCCTTTGACCCAGGCCCAGCTGTCTCCACTCTGAAAACCACCTCTTGAGAGGGAGGAGGGCTTAGTAATATCTAGTTCAAATAGCCCAGTAGCACCCAGAGGACCTTGGTGTGAGATTGACAGATTTTGTAATTAAAATTTTTGTACATCAGATCAAAATTCTCCTAGTTGAGGTTAATTTGGGCCAGTTCCTTGTGTCATTATTATCAACAACATTCATTGAGTCCCTTGGCATTATTCTTGATGCCGTCTTCCCTTTCAAGCCCCATATTCAATCTTCTGCCAAATCCAGTCAGTTTTTCCTCCACAGTATTTCTGAAATCCTCCTTTTTCTCTCCATCCAAACGACCACCATGCTAGTCCAAACATTTGTCTTATCCTGGCTTGTCCACTGTGTTAGTGTCCTATCTGCTTTCTCAGGCTTCAGTTTCTCCCCTCTCCAGGCTTTACTGCTCTCTGCTGCCCAGATGATTTTTTTCTGAAATGTCATTCTGCACACATCTCGTATGAGCAGCTCGTACTCTTTGTTCCTATAACTCACTCACTGAGCCTTGTTCTTATTTTGCCTGCTGCTAACCTAATAATAACAACTGTGGTATTTCTTAAGTGCTTACTTTATGCCAAGCACTTTTTTAAACACAGGGGTAGATGCAGTACAATCAGAACAGACACAGTCCCTGTACCACAAAGGGCTCATGGTCTAAGGAGAAGGGAGAACAGGTATTAAGTCTACATTTTACAGATGAGGAAATTGCAGCACAGAGAAGTTGTGACTTGCCCAAGATCACACAGCACACAAGTGGCAGAACCAGATGAAAACCCAGCTCTCCTGACTCCCATTCCTGGGTTCTTTCCACGAAGTCATCCAGCTTCATCCAGCTTCTCTACTCCCTCCCCTTTCATATTGAGTATACCACAGGTCGCCGATCTTCAAAGCCCATGTAAAATCACAGCTCCTCCAGGAGGCCTTTCTAATCTCCCCAGGTTATATCCCCACAACAGTCACTTCCGCACTTCTGTGCTACCTTAACACTTCAGGATTCACAACCTCCCGTGGCACTTGTGTGCACATCTTACCTACCCTGTTACTTAAGCACTGACTTGTGTTCATATCCCCTTTTTCTTCTACCTCTTATCTGTAATTGATTTCATAGTCTATCTCCCCTACTAGACTGTAAGCCCCTTGAGGACAGGAACATACCCACTGATTCTGTTGTACTCCCAAGAGAATAGGATGCTGCTCTGCATGCAGTAAGTGCTCAATAAACACTATTGGTTGATTGTAGGGATTGGGAACATATGACAGATGACAATCTAGTCTCTACCTTGGAGGAGCTACAACCGAAAGGGAGAGTCATTCTTTGGCAGTGAAAACTAAGAGTCCATCCCCATTAATGTGAGCCTAAACTAGTAAAAATGATTAGACCCTCTTGTAGAGAGTCCCCAAATCCATCAGTCAATGGTATTTATTGAGTGATCACTGTGTGCAGAGCACTATACTAAGCACTTAAATCGGTGTAAATATGCAAATCACAGGGCATTGCTTTTCACAGCCGGTCATTGGTTAAGAGGAGTGGAACATTCCCTCCATTTTCACAGTGTTTGTCCAGTGGGGCAGTCTCTATGCGGGCTTCTATGGCCCCAAGGACAGAGTCAGTGGACAGGGGCAGAATAGTCACTTCCCCCCTGCATCCCACCATCCCTGGAAGACAGTCTGCCCGATCCTTGAATGGATGATGCAAGGGGAGGTGCTGGCTGCTCAAGAGACTAAGTGGAAACATCCTCTGCATGTTGTTTGGGATTGTAAACTCCACAGGGGAACCCCAGTGTCCCACTGGGACATGGCAGCTATAGCACAACTGACCTGCTGGACTTTAGGCCGGGCCCATTTAGTATTTCTGCATTTTATTTCTGAAATTCCTCTGCTCTGTACACATTAGAGCTCAATTCATTTGTGTCATCTTTTGTTCATGTAAGAAGCTCCAGGTTAGATGACTGGGAACCCAAAGTGCCATTTTCTGAATTGAGGCCAGCATATAGTCTGTTTGTTAGGTTTTTTTAATGGTATTTCTTAAGTGCTTACTATGTGTCAAGCACTGTTTTAAGCACTGGGTTAGATAAAAATTAGGTTGGACACGGTCTCTGTCCCATATGGGGCTCACAATCTATGTAGGAGGGAGAACAATTATTGAACCCTCATTTTATAATCAATCAATCGTATTTATTGAGCACTTACTGTGTGCAGAACCCTGGACTAAAGTGCAGAGAGGTTGAGAGATCAGGGCTGGAAATGTAGATTTGGGAATCATCCACAAAGAGGTGGCAGCTGAAGCCATGGGAACAAATGAGTTCTCCAAGGGATTAGGTGCAGATGGAAAATAGAACCAGAACTGTTCCCTGAGGGACTCCCACAGTTAGAGGATGGGAGGCAGAGGAGTAGCCTGTGAAAGAGACTGAGAATTAGCATCCAGAGAGATAGGAGGAGAACCAGTAGAGGAAAGTGTCAGTGAAGACAAAGTTAAATAATGTTTCTAGAAGTGTCAGTCAGCTGAGAGGTCAAGGATAATTAAGATGGAGTAGAGACTGTTGAATTTGGCAAGAAGGAGATCATTTATGACTTGTGTATATGAGAGAGAGTGGAGTGAAGGGGGTGGAAGCCAGATTGGAGGGGTTCAAGGAGAGAACTGGAGGAAAGGAACTTGATACAGTAGGTATAGACAGCTTGCTCAAGAACAATGGAGAGGAATGGTAGGAGGGAGATGGACAATAACTGGAGTGAGCCATGGGGTCAAGGAAGTTTATTTTTTTTAGGATGGGGAGACATGATCATGTTTGAAAGCAGTGGGGAAGAAGCCACTGGTTAGGGAACAGTTGTAGATGGTGGCAAGGGGGGGAAGAAGGGAGGGGGAAAGTCCTTTGATAAGGTTTGAAGGGACAGGGTCAGATGCACAAATGGAGGGTGTGGATTTTAAGAGAAGGCAGGAAATCTCTTGAGCTACTGCTGGGGAAGATGGGAGAGTTGAAGAAGGGGCAGGAGGAGGGCGGGACTAGAGAGGAGCAGGGGAGATTTTGGGAGTCTCACACCTGATACTTTCAATTTTCTCCAAGTAGGTGGCTAGGTCTTTAGAGGCAAGAGATCAGAGAGGAGGTGAAATGGGGTTTGAGGAGGGAGTTAAATGTCTGAAACAATAGGGTAGGACAATGAGCATGGGTGTCTATAAGGATGGAGAAATAATTTTGCTGGGCAGAGGAGAGAGCAGAGTTAAAGCACACTCAGATAAACTTGATATGGACAAGGTCGGCCTGATATCTAGATTTCTGCTAGTGATGCTCTATGGCTCTTGCACAGGAGCAAAGAAAGGGGACTGTGGAGGTGATCCAGGGCTTTGGGTTAGTAGTATGACATCAACAAAGGGATAGGGAAGCAAGTTATAGTTGGGGAAATTGAGGCACAGAGAAGTTAAATGACTTGCCCAAGGTCACAGCAAGCAAATGGTGATGGTGGGATTAGAACCCAGGACCTGACTCTCAGGCCCAAACTCTATCCACTAGGCCACACTGATTCCCAAGTTGTTGTCTCAGCCGTATATAGAGTTACTCAACTTCCCAGGGTGATAATTGGCTAGATTGGATAAAAATCAATCGTACTTATTGAGTGTTTACTGTGTGCAGAGCACTGTACTAAGCATTTGGGAGAGTACAGTATAATAATAAACAGACACATTCCCTACCTACAACAAGTTTACTGTCTGTTTTCATTACGTGCTTCAGAGGGACCGTGTTTAGGATTTAGGGAAGGTTCTTCCCAAAACGTGTCTGTTTGAACAGAGCATGATGCAGTGTGGGAAGAAGCAGTTTTGCCAATGAGCGCGGCATCAGACACAGTGTGAGTACAAAACTCAAATTTTTGTGAACTCAAACCTTCATTTGTTTCAGTTCGTTCTATCAGACTTCCAAATTTATTCATCTTCTCTGGGTACTTTTATCTTAAAAATTATTAGTAGACAATGCAATTTGAAAAGGTTTTGGGAGATTTTTTTTTTTGCTTATTTTTCTGTATCCCAAAGGACCTGGAGTATTAACAAAGACTTTAAGTATAAGAATGCTGTCTTCAGAGAGATGAAATTATCTAGGGAAAAATTTTCCTTCTTGTCACTTCAAGAAAAACCTCATTTTTATAATGTTTCAAATCATTTCTGAGCCGTCTGCCGGTGTTGATTGAGGAACTCAGCCTAAAATCCTATAAATTACCTCACTTTCCCCAAAGATTAAGCGGTCACCCTCCAACCAGGCCCCTTGGCTCACGTCCAATCTTTTCCCCATCTGCTTTGCCCTTTAGCTGTCATCTGCCCTGATATCTGCCTAGATGGGGTCTCTGTAGTACCTAGGTTTTATGGGCATCTAACATGCAGAATGCAAACTCCAGTGTCTTAGCAGTATTCAGAGCCCCATAGGGTGAGAGCAGAGCCCAGATAAAAATATTCAGGCACTCCAGATGGAGCTTACATTGGAGTTTCTAAGCACCCTTCCATTTCCCTTGACAAAGACAGAGGAGCCATGTCAAAAACTTCTGAGACACATTTCCCTGGCTCTACATCTATCTGCCTATCTGCCATGTCTATCTCGTCTTTCTTCTCCTCTGCCTCTGTTTGTACCTGTCTACTATATATAGATGCAGGGCTGTCATGATTTATATTCTCACCAGAAATTTTCAATAGGAACAGAGGCTTCCAGGTAGCAATAGGGGTGTTGCAATTTCTGGAAATACTTGAGGGGAGTGCTCACTGTGGACATCTAACACAGTTCTCACTTTTCTCTTCCTTAGTGCCCAGTTAGCATCCTTCAGACAATGATATCTCGGAGATAAAAATCATGTGTTTTTTTTTAAGGGATATTCTCTCTCCAAACTCCTAATATGTCTCAAGACTGTTAGAGCTGAAGTGATTTGAAGGAACTAATTTATTTTCTGTCCTAGCAGTGGCTGATTTTCCTTCATTTTTTTTGTTTCTGGGTCATGGAAAGAGAAACTTTTGTGGGGGATTTAGCTAATCTCCCTTTCAGGTATTCTCATTTAGCACCCAGGCACTGAGTTGGGGTTTCCAGTGTGTACACCCTGGGAGTAGAAGGAGGGAATAAAAAGGAAGTAGAAAGTGGAGGGAACAGAGGAGCACAAAAGAGCCTTCTGAACAAACTTCATCTCCACCGGCAAACCCTTAAAACCAAATTTTCTGGAGGCAACCATCCAGTTAGGCAGTTGAAAGGAGCCAAATTCTCTGGAAAATTCTCCAAGTATGTGCCCCAGCTGTATAGTCATTTGAAATTTTTAAGAATGTTTAGTTCATTTTTTAATCTTTTAATCCTGAAAATATCTTGAGCCAGGAAGCACCAGCCAAGAATAATAATAGTCATAATCACTGTGGTAATAGAAAAGTGTTTATGTGCCACACACTGGGGTAGAGACAATAGGATTGGTCACAGTCCCTGTCCCCCATGGGAGGCACGGTCTAAGAGGGAGGGAGAACAGGTATTGAATCCCCATTTTACAGATGAAGGAACTAAGACACAGCAAAGTTAAATGACTTGCCCAAGGACACACAGCAGGCAAATGGCAAAGCCGGGATTAGAACCCCTTGTTCTGTGCTCTTTCCACTTGGTCACGCTTCTTCTCTTCAAAGAAATGAAACTTCACCTACAAGAAATCAGGCTGGGAGCAAATGATGCTTAGATAACAGTTGCCAATTGCTTTTGTAAATATGCCGTATCCGAATGGGTTCAGATGCTGGGCAGGGGAAAACCCATAGATTATTGAAACCATCTTCAAGGCTGATCACTACCCATACGGTTGCATTTTGTAAAGTTGACTTCTCCAAATGCTTAATTTTAGAGAGCAAATAAATGGTTTGCTTCTCTTGAATATCTCTGCTTTTCTCTGCTCACCATCAGATTTCTCTGTCTTTTTCTCTACCCACCCCCTCAGGAGAAACATAGCTACACTGCACACTTCTGAAAACCATTTCATTTTAATGAGATTCTTTGATTTGGGCTATTAATGTTTTTTGAACTCCTCAGGTATTCAGAAAGATGGGGAAGTCAAAGATTGCCACTTCCCCCTGCTAGCCGCCACCCCCCCCCAAAAAAATCCCAATGACTCCAACAAGTAATTTAGCTTCCTTGAACATCATTTCTCACTAAGGTCCCATTACAGTGCCAACATTCCTGACAAGTGGTTCAGAGATCTGATGTGGATCAAAGAAGCATCAGGGAGCACTGCAATCTAAAATTTTTGTGGGAGAGTCAGATAGCAATAAAACATTATCTCATGAAAATGATAATCATGATAATAAGAGGATGGATGAAGAACTAAGAAAGAAATGCCTTTATTTACCCCATATTCCTTAGGTGTAATTAGCCAGTAGAAAGAGTGGCAATATGTATTGATATAGCTCAGTGGGTCAGGGCAGAAACAGAGACATCAGAGGAGCATGAGCAGAGCAGTGAAACTGCTACAAAGTCTTTGAACAGGGTTGTTCAGTAAGGTGATTGAGTTTTGGGGGGGGACTCAAAATGGAATGTGAGGTTGGGGTTTTAGGAGTCAGGGCTGAAAAAGCAGGAAAAGAAGAGAGAAAACAAACCAGAGAGAGGGTCAGAGACAAACCAAGAGAGGCGAGACAGGGAAAGGGGAGACAGTGGAGAGCAAGGATGACAGACACACCCATACATATGTACATCTGCCCATGCATATATACACAGACCCATATACATTCACTCACACTGCACTCATCCAGCGATTGCCATTTCTTCTATTGCTGCTGCTTCACTGTAGTAGGGGGCGCTGATGTCTCAGGCTGTATCCTGGAAGTTTATAGTGCTGTTGGATGTCAGGACAGACTAGCTGTCCCCAAAACTTCCAGGAAATGGCTCTGGAGGTGGACAGTTTAACTAATGTTGCTGAGGAGGAAGAAGAAGAGGAGGAGGATCAGTTTGACTCGGTTGAATGAGGTACAGCCAGAAGGCTGACTTGGGAGAAGACAATGAGTTGGGAAACGGTGGGTGAAAAGAGCAGATAGGTAAGGTCAAGTCATTTGAAAGGCAAGGTGTTATCGCTTTATAGCCCTGCTACTCTATACAGGTGCCGAAGTAGACACATTCTAGGTCAGTGGTTTGTAATTGGTGTGCTACAATGGCAAAGACCCTGCCATTTTGATTCCACTTGCTGGGGCGAGAGTGCTCTCAAGCTAGGGATCAGAGATAGTAGTACTGTAAACTGGGAAAGTCACCACTGTACTGATACATCAATCAATCAGTCAATCAATGACATTTATTGAGTCCTTTGTACAAAGCATTGTACTAAGTGCTTGGGAGAGTATAATCCAATTTAAGAGAAATGGTAGACATGTACCCTGCCCACAAGGAGCTTACAGTCTAGAGGGGGAGACAAATAAATTAATCACTTACAAATATACAAAATACATTACTGAATGCAAACTCCCCAGCCTCTCTCCCTTGGTCATTCAGTAGGAATGGATAATAGGGGGAGGCTCAGATGGCTTGTCCACTGACTATTCATCCTGGACTGGGGGTGACCCCAATCAACCAAGTGCTGGGAAGAATTGGTCTTGGTGATTGAAATTGGTCACTTAATCATGCAGGGTGGGAAAGGGGTGGAGGGGAAATCTAGCCATCTGGTCCACTAGAGAAAGGCACAGGAGGAAACTTGTCCAGGGTAATAAATATTAGATAGAAAGTTTTTATTCCTAGCTTCTCAGACCAGTTTATATTTGTCTTATGGCATCTGAATGGGTTTCTGAGCCCCAGTTTCTGAATCTGTCAATTGGGATACATAAGGCTTGCGACTTCTCTGTCTCAGGGAGGCCTTGATGAGATAATGTGGCAACAGAGGCAAGTCATGAAGAATAAAATTGATATCAAATATATTCGGGACTATTAGAACAGGAGGAAAGAACCATATTTTCAGGGGATCAAAGTGAAGCAGAGGATGGGGCATCCAAAGTCTCTCAGTGGGGATCAAGCCCAAAGGGTGCACAAGAGGGAGAGAGAAAGAAAGCCCGGTATGGGCAGGGATTGTCTCTCTTTATTGTTGAATTGTACTTTCCAAGCGCTTAGTACAATGCTCTGCACCCAGTAAGCACTCAATAAATATAATTGAATGAATGAGAGAGAGATTAAGTGGGGGAAGAGAGGAAAGGGAAGAGAAAGAAAGGATTGAAGAAGTAGAGAGAGGTGCAAGAGAGGGGAGCCGAGAGAGACATGGGTGGGGGGAAAAATAAGACCAAGACATACACTCATAATGCAAGCCAACATCACTCACACAACTGGAGCTGCTTCCTTGTCTCATCCTCCATTAAAATGTGGCTGCAGGAAGTGTGGGGTCCAGGCACCTAAACCCTTGTATTGGGGTCTGGAATGCTTAAACCTCACAGCTGTGGCTCTAGTACCTGAAGGGCACAGAAGGGAATCACTCAAGGAGTTTGGAGAGGAATGGTAAGAGAAGGTAGGGCACAACTGGAGGGTACTGGGGGGTCACAGGAAGCTTTTTTGGGGGATGGGAAGGCATGGCAATGTTTGAAAGCAGCAGGGAAGGAGCCATTGGAAAGTGAGTGCTTGAATTAGTGGTCAGGGAGGAAAGAAGAGAGGGGACAAGAGTTTTGATAATGTGGGAAGGGGTGGGGTTGGAGGCACAGGTGTGGGGGGTAAAATTTGACAGGAAAGGGGAGCTGTCATCCTTAGATACTGCTGGGAAAGATGGGAGAGTTAAAGAGGGGGCAAGAGGAGGAAGAAGGGACTGGAGAAGAGCAGGGGAGATTTTATGGAGATCACGCTTGATATGTTCAATTTTATAAGCAAGGTATGTGGCAAGGTCAATAGGGGCAAGAGATGGGGTGGGGCAGAAGGATGTGGGTTTGAGAAGGAAGTCAAAAGTCTGAGTGAATAGTGGTATTGCCCAGGAATATTTTTAGAGTTCTGGGAGATGGGGAGGGAACAGGGGATCCCAAGGTATTTCCTGGAGCTCCTGACAGGCTGGCCAGAGACCTGCACTCAAGATTAGGGGCAGTCTGCTCTGGTCCTGCCATCCCTGAGGACCCTGCAAGGGAACAAGGTAATCTATGATCTCAAAGACCTTACCGTGAGGCCTCAGAGGACGATGGACCCCTGCTGCAGTGTCCTGGCCAGAGGCCGCCCCCACTGACTCCCATCAACCCAGGTGGGGAAAGTTGGCACCCCTTTCAGTCAGCCTTTTGGGCCAGGTCCCCACCAGACTTGAGTTAAACCGGATCTGCCTCATCCCCTAACAGTCCTTCATGCCAGAGAGTAAGTTCTTATGGCTCCAGCCAAGATATGCCACCCCAGAGGGTGGGGGTTGGGGAGGAGGAAAAACTGAGACAGTTCTGTCCCAGCTCCTTGGGAGGGATCATGCCCACCCAGGACATTCTGCTATATAATCTCCAGCCCCTGCAGCTGCTGCCCCTTCGGTAAATGGAGAGGAAGCACTGGGGGGATCTGGGAGGGGTGGTGTCAGTGGAGGAGTTCAGAGAGAAGGTGAAGGGGAGCTCCAGGAGAGGAGATTTCAGTGAAGGGGTCAGATAGATGGCTCCAGGATGGGTAGAAACTGGACTCACTGGAATGAGTCACCTCCCTCTTCCCTGGCTCTTCCCCCTTTTCACTAGGTTGGTGACTACCGTAGTTGAAACCACTTAGACAATGGATGAGGCTGTGAGAAACTGTGACAGCTTATCCATTCATCTTGGAGGACTTCACCAGGTAAACAGTCGTAGTTCAAAATGACGATAATCCTTCTTGGATACAGAGAGAGCTCTGTTTCTGAGTGCCCAGGACCAGAACCTACAGCAAGTATTTCTGGGCATCTTCCTGTCACAAAGATGTAGACAAATTGGAGAGAGTTCAGGGAAGAACAACTAGAAAGATTAAGGAGCTGGAGGAAGTGACTTATGAGAAAATGGTTAAAGGAAC
Source organism: Ornithorhynchus anatinus (assembly GCF_004115215.2). Taxonomy (NCBI): domain Eukaryota; kingdom Metazoa; phylum Chordata; class Mammalia; order Monotremata; family Ornithorhynchidae; genus Ornithorhynchus; species Ornithorhynchus anatinus. Next base: position 17,706,591 of record NC_041750.1, read on the forward strand.
TAAATAGCCTGGCCGGACTAAGAACAGATGAAGAGCAGTCATGATTCCTCTACAAATAAAGGAAATGTGTAAAATGCCAAGGCCAGTGGGAGATTGCTTAGGCTGACAGAAGAGTGGGAAGAATAAAAAGAAATGCCTTTTAACCTTATGGGGCTATAGAGAGCCTGGCTAAACAGAGCAATCCAGAGGGCTCTCCCTTCCTCAGACCAGCCCAGCATAGTAAGAATTTCAGGGGAAGCTGGAGCCCAGGGAGGGTCAGAGACCAGCCCACAGTTGCACAGTGAAGCAGGGTTTAGCCAGGACTAGAAGTGAGACATTCATTGATGAGCTAAAGATAGGTTACTATCTGTGAAAATGAACAAGAACACATGGCTTTTATCCCAAGTGCCTTTGCAAATAATCTGTGTCCCTAGACTATTTAGAAGGGGTTTTAGGGTGGCATTCTTCCAATGTTATTTACCATTCCCCTCTTTTTAATGGCTTCCTGGTGCCTCCTTGTGACATTAGTTCCTCATGGCCCTTAAAATAAAGTTAATTTCCATCCCCCAAGTCCCCAGAGCCGTGGGTAACACTCTCAGGGCAAGTGAGCCTGCCACAAACTAAATGTTCATCAATGAGAGAAAGCAAATATTTTCTTTCTGCCTGCAACCATTTAAAGAGAACATTAGGCCTGAGCATCCTCAGTCCTAGCAACTGTTCATAATAAAAACTGGTATTTGTGAAGCACTCTATAAACAATGGGGTAGATACAAGATAATCAGATCCCACAAGGGGCTCACGGTCTAAGTAGGAGGGGAAACAGGTATGGAATCCCATTTTGCCGATGAGAGAACTGAAGCATAAAGGAGTTAAGTGACTTGCCCGAGGTCACACAGCAGCTAAATGGCAGACCTAGGAATGGAACCCAGGGTCTTTGACTGCCAGGCCCGGGCTCTTCATGCTAGTTGGATCCAGGTGTGGCTATCAGTGCAAGAGTTAGCTAACTTTATATGAAAGCCAACCTGTGTTTTCAGTGAGCCTGTATAGGATCTCACTATCAATAGCATATTTTCACAAATGAAGGTCATCTTTATTTAGGATACAGATGGAATTAAATGCAGGTCTCACTTGTGGCTGGAGAGAATCTTAGAGATAGGTGTTGAGCAAGTTTATAATATAATAAATATAATAATTATGGCATTTGTTAAGCACTTAATTATGTGTCAAGCACTGTTCTAAGTGCTAAGGTAGATAAATGATAATCAGGTGGGACAGAGTCACTGACCCGCGTGGGGCTCACGGTCTAAATAGGAGAGAGAACAGGTAATAAATCTCCATTTTACAGTTGAGGAAACTGAGGCACAAAGAAGTTAAATGACTTGCCCAAGGTCACACAGCAAGCAAGTGTCAGAGCTGGGATTAGAACCCAGGTCCTCTGACTCCCAAACCCATCTTTTTCCATTAGGCCATGCTTCTTCCCAGTTTGGAAATTTAAAGTCAAAAGATGTCTAGCTTTTCTCCTGAATATTGGACTAAGCCTCTAGATAGGAAAGGATGGAGGGGGCATTTGGAACATAGGAAAAATGGTGATGGGAAAAACCAAACTGCTTAGAATGGGACTCAAACCACTGTCTCCCATGGGGTATGTGGCTTCATTTTGGAGATCAGTCAATCATTGATATTTATTGAGCATCTACTGTGTGCTTAGCACTGTACATGGGGAAGGAGCATGACCTAGTGGAAAGCAAACAGACCTGGGAGTCAGAGTACTAGGTTAAAATCCTAGCTCTGCACTTGTCTGCTATATGACCTTAGGTAAGTCACTTAATTTCTTGGTGCCTCAGTTTCCTCTTCTGAAAAATGGGGGAGGTCAATATCTGTCCTCCCTCCTACTTAGACTCTGAGCCCCATGTGGGAACTGATTCTCTTGTATCTACCCCAGTGCTTAAAGCAGTGTTTGGCATATACTAAGTGCTTAGCAAATACCACAATTATTTTTATTATTATTACTAAGTACTTGGAAAAGTACAATATGGTAGAGTTGGTAGGCACATTCCCTGCCTCAAGGATGTTACAGTTTAGAGGGTGATGCTGTCCTGAAATCTCCTCAGTGGAAATTCTGAGAAGGTAATCTCCTCGCTCTTTGGACTAGACTCCCTGGTCTTAGGAAACCTATTTTCTCACTGCCTCATCCAGTCTTTGACCGAACACCAAGGGCTATGTACCCCTACAGAGCTACATAGAAATAGCAGCCGACCTGGGCCATGTTTCACCACTGAATGTCTCGCTTTAAAGGTCACTTTAAACTGATGAGTTCTGTTTCCTTGGGAGCCCTGGTCCAATTTTGAATTTTTCCTGCAGGGCAGGCACCTTAAAACCCTGGGTTCTATGGCTTTCTTTCCCTAGGAGCAAAATCAACGTCATTAACCAGATGTATGTGTATGCATGGGTGTGCTTGTGTGATTGAGAAGCGGTATGGCCTAGTGGAAAGAGCAGGGCCTGAGACTTCTCTATCACCATGGATGGCACGACCATCCTTCCCGTCTCTCAGGCCCGCAATCTCGGTGTCATCCTTGACTCGTCTCTCTCGTTCACCCCACACATCCTATCCGTTACCAAGACCTGCCGGTTTCACCTCTACAATATCGCCAAGATCCGCCCTTTCCTCTCCACCCAAACGGCTACCTTACTGCTACAGGCTCTCATTATATCCCGGCTAGACTACTGTGTCAGCCTTCTCTCTGACCTCCCTTCCTCCTCTCTCGCCCCGCTGCGGTCTATTCTTCACTCCGCTGCCCGGCTCATCTTCCTGCAGAAACGATCTGGGCGTGTCACTACCCTTCTTAAACAACTCCAGTGGTTGCCTATCAACCTCCGCTCCAAACAAAAACTCCTCACTCTAGGCTTCAAGGCTCTCCATCACCTTGCCCCTTCCTACCTCTCCTCCCTTCTCTCTTTCTACCACCCACCCCGCATGCTCCGCTCCTCTGCCGCCCACCTCCTCACCGTCCCTCGGTCTCGCCTATCCCGCCGTCGACCCCTGGGCCACGTCCTCCCGTGGTCCTGGAACGCCCTCCCTCCTCACCTACGCCAAACTGATTCTCTTCCCCTCTTCAAAACCCTACTTAAAACTCACCTCCAAGAGGCGTTCCCAGACTGAGCTCCTCTTCTCCCTCTACTCCCTCTGCCACCCCCCTTTACCTCTCCGCAGCTAAACCCTCTTTTTCCCCTTTTCCCTCTGCTCCTCCACCTCTCCCTTCCCATCCCCTTAGCACTGTACTCGTCTGCTCAACTGTATATATTTCCATTACCCTATTTATTTTGTTAATGAATTGTACATCGCCTTGATTCTATTTAGTTGCCATTGTTTTTACGAGATGTTCTTCCCCTTGACTCTATTTATTGCCATTGTTCTTGTCTGTCCGTCTCCCCCGATTAGACTGTAAGCCTGTCAAACGGCAGGGACTGTCTCTATCTGTTGCCGACTTGTTCATCCCAAGCGCTTAGTACAGTGCTCTGCACATAGTAAGCGCTCAATAAATACTATTGAATGAATAATCCCAGCTCTGCCATGTGTCTGTGCTATGACCTGGGACCAGTTACTTCACTTCTCTGTGCCTCAGTTACCTCATCTGTATAATGGGAATTAAGATTCTGAGCCCCATGTGGCACATGAACTGTGTGCAACCTGATTAGCTTGTGTCTACCTCAGAGCTTGGTACAGTGTCTGGCACATAGTAAGTGCTTAACAAATACCATTAAAACAAACATCAGCCTCTTCACCCTGTCAGCTCCCTGTGTCAATCTTCCATGAACCTCTTCTTTTGCAAACTCTCTGTACCTATAAAATTATTGGCCTGCAGGGGCTCTCATCTATTACACTCTTCGATCACCGGGCAAGACTGAACCTGGGCATCTGGCTGACTCTTAAAGATTTCTAGGTACTGTGGTAGACTTTACATCACACATCAGCTAGTAGAAAATAGAATTGCCTTACAGAATTGCACCTTTTCTGATACTAACTCTCTTGATCCACATTTGAAAGTAACCAGCTTAGTGTTGCCTATCTTAGGCCAGTTTTCCCCCAGGTGGAGGCAGTGATCTTCCATGGGGTCCCCCTTACTGCAACACCTGGGCACTAGAGTCCATTAGACTCTAAGATCCTTGAAGGCAGGAATCGTGCCGACCTACTCTGTTGTATTCTCCTGATACTTTAGCACAGTGCTCTGCTCACAGTAAGTGCTCATTAAATACCACTGATTGATAAATTGATTCTATGCCCCCTTGCACTTAGGCACTCATCCCGTCCCCTCTCCCCAGACACTTATATACATATCTCTACAATTGGTTGCTTTCTCTATCTGCAATTTATTTTCACATCTGCTTCCCCCACTACACTGTAAGTTCCTGGATGGTAGGGATCATGTCTACTACCCTCTCAGGTGTTTAGTAAAGTCCACTGCACAAAGTGCTCAATAAATGCTATCGATTGATTGATTGAAGAGGTCTCAAGGGGAATGTCACGGAGTCCCTGAGGGACAAGGCACCAGGAGTAGGATTTAGCACAGGAGAAGGAAGACTTTAGGAAGATTATCTGCACACACTGGAAGGTTTATTAAGAGAAATGAATGAGCCCCTGAAGTTAATGCCTTACTCTAACCTTTGAGACTATGCTAAGATAATGGGTTCAAGCCAAAATACCTTCCCCATGAGTTCGACTAAACTGAAAATGCAGATCTGAGTTCTGTTTCTGACTCTGCCACTTGCCTGCTTTGTGAGCTTGGTCAAGTCACTTAATCTCTCTTTGCCTCAGTTTCCTCATCTGTAAAATGGGGTTAAAACCTCTGTTCTCCCTCCCTCTTATACTATGAGCCTCACAGAGGACAGGGACTGTGTACAATCCACTCATCTTGTATCTACCCCAATGCTTAACACAGTGCTTGGCACATAATGAGTACTTAATAAACACCATCATTATTCTTTCCCTCACCCAATTTCTTCCCTTCCTTCACTCAATAGAAATTACTAAGCACCTACTGTTTGCAGAGCCTCTTTACTAGGCACTTGTTACATGGCTGTGAGGCATGGACATCATAGGGATGGCAGGTAAAACGACTGAGGCAGTTAGCCGGGATAAAGTGGCAAGATCACTGCCCGAATCCCGAACTCCTGTCATGTTGTGGGGTCACCGACATGGAGGTGATGACTCTCAGGGCTCAGCTGTGATGGTGTGGTCATCTACCCTGAATCGATGACAAAAGGATTCTTGTGATGATCTTCTCTGGAGAACTCAGCACTGGGACACCCTCCACAGGAGCCTGAGGGAGAAGGTATAAAGAATGTACTGAACGTGCCTCTTAGAGTGTGCTCTACTGATAGCAGCACTTGGGGGCTCATTACCTGGGACAGACTCGCTTGGCCTCAGAGCTGCCATTTTGTTCTTCAATCCTTAGAGAAGCCGTGTGGCATAATGGATAGAGCATGGGGCCGGGAGTCAGAGGACCTAGGTTCTAATCCCGTTCTGCCACTTGTCTGCTGTGTGACCGTGGGCAAGTTACTTTACTGCTCTGTGCCTCAGTTACCCCGTCTGTAGAATGGGGATTAAGAGTGTGAGCCCCATGTGGGACATGGACTGTGTCCAACCCGATTACCTCGTATCTACCCCAGAGTTTAGTACAGTGCCTGCACATAGTAAGTGCTTAACAAACAGCATTTTAAAAAAAGTGAAGCAGCATGGCCTAGTGGAAAGAGCATGGGCTTGGGAGTCAGAGGACCTAGTTTCTAATCCCAGCTCCACCATTTGTCTACTTGTGTGACCTTGGGCAAGTTACTTCACTTCTCTGTGCCTATCATATTATTTCATCTGGAAATGGGGATTATGACTGTGAGCCCCATGTGGGACATAGACTGTGTCCAACCTTGTATCTACCCCAGCGTTTAGTACAGTGCCTGGCACATAAGTGCTTAACAAATGACATTTTAAAAAAATGCACTGCCACAATGAAGGAGAAACACACTAGGCAAAAGACAGTTTCAAGTGCTGCAGAATAACTAAAGCTGCCCTCAGTATATTCCATGTGAGGTTGGCTGGACATTTCATATCTCATGCCCTGATCTCCATGTACACCTCAGAAGTCACCGGGCCAAGTCTTGCCCATCATTTTTGATGGGACAATCCCATCATCACTTGGCCCTTGGGAGCCAACAATAAAATGATAGGACACAGCTGTCCTTAAGGAGATCTAATGATTGCTTGTCCTGACTCTTACCCCTATCAGGCATGTTACTCGTCCCACCATGGGCACACTTGCTATCTGGTACCCTTCTCCCCATTTCCCATTCTCCCATGGCTGAGCTTCTGGGCACCCCTGGCAAGCCTCAAGTTTCCAACTGAATGGAAGCTGGGGAAGCATAGAAAGAGCTACTTTTAGGATCCCAAGCTGCAGAAAGAACTTCTTATGAATTAGGAGGAAACTCTTATTGGCTTTGATGGTAATTTGTACAGTGACAGACAGCACAGTCCCTCACCAGCTGTTTTTCCTGCTTCAAGTGCTCTGCTCACTCTTGCTCACATTGCATTCTCTAGGACTTCATTTTTTTTACCCTTAAACAGAGAGCTACCAGCTGGTGTTTTACATCACACCCCCACCAACAGGCAAAAAGGCCTCACACTTTACATAACACTCCTATTCCCCACCCCCCTTCTATTTTCCCACTAATAAAAACATTGTCATTTAAAACAAGTATCAAGCATAAGGCCTTTCCTCCTTTTCTATGAAGTGGGTTTGTAGTGTTTTGAATAGAAAATTGCTTGGCTTCAGAGTCAGGGGAGAGAGAGAGAGGAAGAGAGAGGATAAATTTCCCCAAACCCAACCTAGTCTAGCCCCTGATTAGTGTCTCTCGCTCACTCAGTCAACAATGGGTTTGTCACCTCCTCATCATTTGTAATGAGGAATTTGGTCTCAGAAGCCATTGGCCCTGAAGAGTCCTTCTAGATGCCTGGTAATGGAGATGGAAGGGAAAAAGGAAGCCTCAAACAGTGCAGGCTCCTCAGAGAGTTGTGATCCAAATGTCAGGCTACCCAATTTTGCTCAAGGCACAAGAATGCACATGCTTGTAACAATCTTGAACACCTGGACATTCACCAAGCAACCTGGAGACCAGCAGCTCTGCTGTAATTCCAGAGACTCTGGTCAAAATGTACAGGGAGAGTAACTATACCCATGGCTAAGCTCTAGAAACCTGTGGTAAACAAAGCCATTAATCGATCAATCAATGGTATTTATTGAGTGCTTACTGTGTGCAGAGCACTGTACTAACCACTTGGGACAGCACAATATATAAGAACTGGTAGATATGTTCCCTGCCCACTTTGAGTTTGCAGTCTCAATGGGAATGGGACCATCTAGAGCAGTCTAATCTGTTCTCCTTCCATTCTATACTGTGAGCTCCAAGTGGGACAGGGACAGTGTCTGACCTGATGATCTTGCATCTACCCCAGTGCTTACTATAGTGCTAGGCACATAAGCACTTAAGAAATGCCACTAATTGTATTACTATTACAAGCTCCCTTGTGATAATTTGAATTAGCTACACTGCTGATGGTAGTGAAACGGGAATTTAAAATTAATATTATAATGAGGGACCATGTCTTTCTTCCAGGAATCTTCATTTCAGGGTGCATTTGGACTATTGTTCCTTTAAGAACTCCATCATACATTACAATGTAAAAACATACCATGGACGATTCCACAATACATTATAACCATATATTCAAAGATTCCAAAATCAATATGCTTGAGAAAGATGTCAGTCCATACCTGTGGCCCCTTCCATAATCATACAAGGCAAGGAGTTTGAGGTGCCACAAATTGAACAGAAAAATACAAGCCCCCCTAAAATTCAAATACAAGGTAGCCTCAGACATTTCTTCATCAAAACCCCACAGGAATGAGTATATTTTACACAGATAAACACACCTCCAGCTGCTGAAATGTTATTGCTGAAAACATTCAAATGCCAGCTAAATGCTGTAATAGAAATCATTAAAAATCTTTAAGCCATGTTGGGCGATATGGAGCAGTAGCAATATCAACGTCATCAGGATGTTTTAGAGCCTACTGTGTGCAAAGCTTGGGTAATATATAAAAGAAATATAAGAAGAAAGCCTTACCCTCAAGGAACTTACAGACTAACGAGGAAGACGGATGTTAGCAAATATACCAGAGTTAAAAGTAAAAGAATAGATATACGTAGTTCCTTTTGGGCAGAGATCATGACTTGTCCAAGGTCAAACTGCAGGTCTGAGCTGGGATTAGAATATGGATCTCCTGATCCCCAGTCTCATGTTCTTTCCGCTCAGTCAGGCTGCTTCTCATGAGCCAATGTTAGAAAAGCACTCTTTTCTTCTAAACGATAGTAGTTAAGCCAAGCTCAGTTCTAAGTGCTGTGGTAGATATAAGATGTCCCACACTGGGCTCACAGTTTAAGTAGGGGTGAGAACAGGTATTGAATCCTCATTTTACAGATGAAGAACCTCAGGCTAAGAGAAGTTAAGTGACTTGCCCAAGGTCACACAGCAGGCAAGTGGTAGATCTGGTTTAGTACAGTGCTGTATACACAGTAAGTGCTCAATAAATATGACTGAATGATTAGAATCCAGTTCCTCTGACTCCCAGGCCCATAATCTTTCTACTAGGTCATGCTGCTTCTCATTCAAATCGAAAGAGATTGCTACCCGCTTCCTTCCCTAATTTTCTCTAGTTCAACCCAGCCATGAGAATTAGTGCATGTCAAGTGATAGGACCCCGAAAGAAAGCAGCAGGACCTAATGAAAATCTGGCAGTGGGAGAAATGCAAACTGAACTATCTTTGCTTTCCAGGCCCTTGGTGTTCTGTTTTCATGGTTTTCATGGGACTCTGCTTCAGCTGGGGATCTGTGAGTGAGCTGGCTGCAAGGCGACAACTTGCTTTCTGTTAGCCTGTGAAATGGGGTACAGTACATAAAGATGGAATGGCCTAAAGGAGAAGGAAAACATTGAAAAATATAGTCAGTTTCAATGCAGCATGGCCTAGTGGAAAGAACACAGGCCTGGGAATCAGAGGGCCTTCAAAGCTTTATTAAGGTCACATATCCTCCAAGAGACCTTCTTCAATTAAGCACTCTTTTCCCCGGCTTCCTCTCCCTTCTGCATTGTCTGTGCACTTGGACCTCCACCCTTTCGGCCCTTGATATTCACCCCAGTCTTTTCTCCACAGCACTTATGTACATATCCATAATTTATTCGTATTAATGCCTGCTCCCCTTCTTGACTGTAAGCTTGTTGTGGGCCAGGTAACATGTTTACCAACACTATTATACGGTGCTCTCTTAAGCACTTAGTAAAGTGCTATGCACATAGTAGGCACACTGCACTGATGTTGGGAATTCCCATTGACTGAATTAAGGTGCGGAAACAGCAAGGTTATATGGCTTTCTGCGGGTCCAGAGTGTTAGCTGCTTCATGCCCTGGATCTTTAGTGGGAGGAACGGACTTAGTTTTTGTTTGTTCTCAGCACAAAATACAATGGTAAGCACTAAGAAGGCACTAGATTGGGCATACTGTGCTATTTATAAGTTTTTCTTATAGCTGAGGCTATATATATATATATCTATACATATGCACACACACATCCGCTGCATGTGTAGAAATCCGTAAGCCTCTCTGCGCATAGATGCACATACACACTTATATATATGCCTTTTCCTGAAACCTATGCTGTATTTAAACGTTTCCTTAAATGAATGGAAAGACTTGGTTCCTTGGACTTGGATGACTATCACAGTTCCTGTTTCTTAGCAAACTATCCTCATCAATCAATTGTATTGAATGTCTAACTGTGCACAGAGCTCTGTACTAGGCATTTGGGAGAGTACAATAGAATTAGCAGACACGACATGATCCCTGCCCTCCAGGAGCTTACAATACAGTGGGGGGAAATGTACACTAAAGTACATAGTACAGACATGGCGTAGTGGATAGAGTATGGACCTGGGAGTCCGGTGATCATAGGTTCTAATCCTGCCTCCGCCACTTGTCTGCTGTGTGACCTTGGGCAAGTCACTTCACTTCTCTGTGCCTGTTACCTCATCTGTAAAATGGAGATTGAGACTGTGAGCCCCTTGTGGGACATGGACTTTGTCTAACCCAATTAGCGTTTTTCTATCCCTGCGTTTAGTACAGTGTCTGGCACTTGGATACAAACAAATTGGATTGGACACAGTCCCCTGTCCCACATAGGGCTCATATTTGTTTGTAATAACAGGCAAGGGAAGCAGGGCTACTAAATGTCTCCAAAATGCAGAGTCAGGATGTTCAAGATCTTTCCCTGCCTCAGGAAACTGTGAAGGAAGACCGTGGGGTGAGGACAAGCCACGTAAGAACACGCCTGAAGTCAGACTGTTGAGCTGCGGAAAAACCAAGGACAGATAAGGACCCCTCAAGCCTTTTAATACTATGGAAGTCTGGATTCAGGACAGGGGTGCATATTAATCTGGATTTTCATTTACATTAATTTGCCTTAATAAATGTTTCATAGACCTGATAGTATCTGTGCTAAAGATCAGTTGCTTGCTGATACAGATAGCTTGTTGCTTTCTGTTATTCTTTTAGCCCATCGATTTTATGCCTCTTTACAAATTCAAACCTAAGGTAGAACCGTTTCATAAGATTCCATGCCACTGAACATTAAGAGCTGGAAGCTCCCTAGATAAAGCAGCAAGAAATTAAGCCAAAATGATCTTAAATTTCCCAAATACTGGTTCAGGAAGACCTATACAAGGCACTTAGTGGAGGCAGCAGTTAAAAGGTTTCCTTAGCTGGGGAGAACTCAAAACAGCTCAAGAAGGATTAGGGATTGTGTTTTATTAGCCCTGATGTTATGGAGCCTTGGATATTTCAGGGGAACTGTCCAGAAAACAGGCCCAGCATGTCACAGGCACTCAATGTATGTTATTTTGCTGCTGTCGAGCAGCGTGGCTCAGTGGAAAGAGCCCGGGCTTGGGAGTCAGAGGTCATGGGCTTGAATCCCGGCTCTGCCACTTGGCAGCTAATAATAATAATAATAATGTTGGTATTTGTTAAGCGCTTACTATGTGCCGAGCACTGTTCTAAGCGCTGGGGTAGACATAGGGGAATCAGGTTGTCCCACGTGGGGCTCACAGTCTTAATCCCCATTTTACAGATGAGGGAACTGAGGCACAGAGAAGTTAAGTGACTTGCCCACAGTCACACAGCCGACAAGTGGCAGAGCTGGGATTCGAACTCATGCGCCCTGACTCCAAAGCCCGTGCTCTTTCCACTGAGCCACGCTGTGTGACTATGGGCAAGTCACTTAATAATAATAATAATAATAATAATAATGATGATGTTGGTATTTGTTAAGCGCTTACTCTGTGCAGAGCACTGTTCTAAGCGCTGGGGTAGACACAGGGGAATCAGGTTGTCCTATGTGGGGCTCACAGTCTTAATCCCCATTTTACAGATGAGGGAACTGAGGCGCAGAGAAGTTAAGTGACTTGCCCACAGTCACACAGCTGACAAGTGGCCGAGCTTGGATTCGAACCCATGACCTCTGACTCCAAAGCCCGTGCTCTTTCCACTGAGCCACGCTGCTTCTCTACTCCTCTGTGCCTCAGTTACCTCATCTGTAAAATGGGAATTAAAAAACTGTGAGCCCCACGTGGGACAACCTGATCACCCTGTATCTACCCCAGCACTTAGAACAGTGCTCTGCACATAGTAAGTGCTTAACAAATACCAACATTGTTATTATTATTATTATTATTAAACCGGTCACATTTGGAGGTGCATTGACTAAAAATAATAATGATGGTATTTGCTAAGTGCTTACTATATGGCAAGCACTGTTCTAAGCACTGGGGTAGATACAAGCTAATCAGGTTGGACACGGTCCCTGTCCCACATGGGGCTCACAGTCTTCATCCCCATTTTGCAGATGAGATAACTGAGGCACAGAGAAGTTAAGTGAGTTGGCCTAGGTCACACAGCAGACAAGTGGCAGAGCCAGGATTAGAACCCAAATCTTTCTGACTCCAGATCTGGGCTTTATCCACTAGGCCATGCTGCTTTCCACAGCATTTAGTGGTATAGTTTGCAGCCCCATGGTTTTCCAGTAGAAAGAGCGTAGCTCTGGGAATGAGGAGGCCTGGGTTTGTGTCTTCCTCCTTCCTACTGAGGTTTTGTCATCAGTAATGAAGGTTTCTGCCTGAAGAACCAGCTAGGATATTCATTACTGGACAGGTCCAGTAATGAAGACCACAGCTGCTACCAAGACAACCATCTGCAGGCACTTCAGCCACGGGTCTGGCATTGGGTGAGCTTCTCAGTGTGCTTCACTACTGTCCGCTTAATTGCTTGTTGCACTCTGTGCCCCAGAAGGAATGTGACAGCAAGGGAAGAGAGAGTGTGGGTCTTGCTATGCAAATCACACTCACTGCAATCAATTATCCAACATTGGTTCTTGGCAGGGAATGTGGTGCTGTTATAATGTTGTGTTGCGCTCTCCCAAGTGCTTAGTACAGTAAAGTAAATGCTCAATAAATACGATTGATCAATCAATTGATTATTGGTCCTAAAGTCTCTGGATCGAGGCCCATCTGTCACTTCAGATGAGAGATAGCTGTCAATTGTTTTAGACCAAGGATAAGGTTACCAGATCTTTTGTATATATATATATATATATAAATATATATATATGTAGTTATCTCATTGTTTCTTATTTCTTGCCTTATCCCGGTTTCCCAGAAAAGACATTGCATGACATATTTGTATGAAACAGCCTTCCTCATTGTGGGCAGGGAATGTGTCTACCAACTCTGTTGTATTGTATTCTGCCAAGTGCTTAGTACAGTGCTCCACAAACAGTAAGTACTCAATAAATACCATTGATCAATTGATCAAAAAGCTCTCTTTCAGTACTTTCTGGACAACCACTATAGCCCCAGGTTTGCTATATTCAAGCAGGCTAAGTCATATGCCTCCCATGGGCATCTATTTTTCCAACTCATAGGACTGAGTGCTTTTCTGACTTCTTGGCAGTCCATAGCAAAGGTGGAGGTCCCTTTTTTTAATGGTATTTGTTCAGGACTTACTATGTGTCAAGTACTATTCTAAGCACTGAGGTAGAAACAAGTTAATCAGGTCAGACACAGTCCCTGTCCCAGCTGGGGCTCACAGTCTAAGTACTGAATCTTCATTTTCCAGTTGAGGAAACTGAGGCACAGAAAAGTTAGGTGACTAGCCCTTGGTCACACAGCAGGCAAGTGGCAGAGCTGGAATTAGAACCCAGGTCCTCTGATTCCTAAGCCCATGCTTTTTCCACTAAGCCATGTTGCCTTCTGCATCCTTTATGTTCCATGGGGCTACACTCCTTTGTGCAGAGAACGTCTTCATTTTTCTAGGGATTCAGAGTCAGTGTCCTGCCCAGCGAACCTTTGGGGAAGTGATGGTGAGGGGTGGGATACGGTAGGTCTGGTCAGGGACTGCACTGGCTGCTGCTCTTAAGAGGTGGTGGAGGAGGCTAGGCAGGGGCAAAAGAAGAAGTGCTGACAGGCTTGAAAGAGTCAGGGAAAAGAAGATTGATTTAGAGAGATGGCTGCCTGCTATCGTGAGGCTGTCATTGCAGAGCAGGTATAGGGAGAATAAAAGGATTCTGCAGGGCCTCACTCTCCCCATTGCTTACCTGGAGGCAGGTGAAATTGTACATATGGCCAAAGACTCAATTTCTTCAGGATTTATAGCAGGTTTTCTGCTTCTTCCATGTGCCGGAAATGAGAAAGCAGAGACACAAGGGTGCCACACTTTGCTCACTTTTTTAAAAATAAAAACTCTCCACCAAATAATAAAAAAAAACCCTAAACAATTACACGGCTTTCCACCTACTCTCCCTATTTTCATTGTTCCTGAATAGAACTTGTCAGCTTTCCATCTATAACAGAGACTAAAGGCAGGCTGGAAAGGGGGAAGGGGAAGGATGGGGGCTAGAGCCATTTAAACTGTCACTGAGTCCCTCAGTGAATTTCAATCACTGACACTGAATAACAGTGCCATATATTACAGTTCAAAAACAACAACAACTGGGATGGTGGGGATGATGGGTTGTGGGGAAGTGGGACAGGAGAGGTGAATAACAATGGAGGGATGATGTTTTTCTAACCTTGCTGTGGCTTGGTATCCACACAGCAGATGTGGGGAAGGTAGAGATGGCAGATCTGGGGAACATCACGGTGGATACAAGGGGAGGCCTTTGCCAGCAGCAGGGCCAGGGTTCCTGCCCTGGCCTCTCTCCCCTCAAGTTTCTATTTCCAGCAGCTTCAACAGCAGCAGGTAGAGGATTCTCCAGAGGCAGTTTTGCTATGGGAGTGGTCAGCCCTGACCATCTGGAATCTGGTCTCTGTGAGGCTCTCAGGTGGATGTCTAAGGAAGCAGTGAACTGCTGCTCCTTAGTCACTTTAATGTTGATTTTCTAACATATGGTCAAGGCAAGGATTCAGGAGAACCAGTAACAGTTTGCCTTGTTTCTTTTTGGGGTAATGTGGACCCCTGTTCCTCAAAAAGCCCTTCAACATGGTTGTGGTTAAAAATTGCCTTTATGGTCTTTAATGGTCCCCTTGGATCTTGCTTCATTTTTATGGGATGATGGACTTCCCCTTCTCTCTTTAAAGAAGAAGATCACTTCTTCCCTTTGATAAATCTGATGGTGATTGTCTCTGTGATTTTGGATTTATAAAGTGGATAATTTGATTAGGCCTAGTTTGTTGACTTCCTATTGCATTTTCAAAATAATATTAATATTAATAATTATGACATTTATTAAGCACTTACTGTGTACCAAGCACTGTACTTAGTGCTGGGGTAGATACAAGATAATCAGGTTGTATACTGTCTCTATCCCACAAGGGGCTCTTAGTCTAAGTAGGAGGGAGTAGGATTTAATCCCCATTTTACAGATGAGGAAATTGAGACCCAGAGAAGTGAAGTGAATTGACCAAAGTCACACAGCAGGCAAGTGGTGGAGCCAAGATTAGAACCCAGGTACTCTGACTCCCAGACCCGGGTTCTTTCCACTAGGCCACACTCTTTTCCATCTGAGCATGATTTGCGTTTCACCCTGTGTTTTCACTCCCCACAGTTCAATAAAGTTTTAAGGGAGAGCCATATTTGGGTACTAGAGGGATACGTTTACAGAACGGAGAGATTTAAATGTGTAGTTCCACCAGGACCTCCTTGTCCTCAATACTTTCCTGATCCAATAGCTCCATTTTTCTCCTTCCCAGCTGTCTTCCAAGAGGAGGTCTGCCATCTACTCTTAAAATCCCACCCCTCTACCTGGGCTTGATCCCTTGTACCCTCTTTGCCCTTAAAATAGCCTTCTCTCCTCTCTCACTGCTATTTTTCACCTTTTGCTCTCCTCTGGGTCCTTCCTAATCTGCTTTCCAATAAACCCATGTCTCCCCCCATGTTGAAAAAACAATCCGTTCAGGCTTTGCCTCATCTTGTTAGTCCCGTTCCTGTCTAAACTCCTAGAATGGGTTTTCATAGCCACTGTCTCCATTCAATCTCTTTTCTTGATTCCTTTTCATCTGAATTTCATCCCCTTCACTCTCCTGAGACTGTACTCACCAAGGACTCCAATGACCTCATTTTGACTAAATCTCCTGGACTCTATTCTCTCTAATCCTCCTCTGGATTCAGTTGACCATTCTCTCCTTCTAGAAACTCTCTCCGGACTTGATTTTTCAGATCTGGGACCCTCCTGGCTCATTTCCTCCCCTTCTGCTTTTTGCTTCTCAATCTCTTTTGCTGGCTTCTTCTCCTCTCAAATTTTAACCGTGGGTGTACCATAAGGCTCTGTTCTCGGTTCCCTATTCTTTTCTCTGTTTCTACACTCATTCTTTGGGTGAGCTCCTCCACACACATGACATTGTGGCAGCTATTGAAGCATCTCATTGCTCTCCCTTGCTAGCAAGATCCTGGCCAGAGTACACTTGGATCAGCTACTGAAGAATAGATTATAAGATCCTTGAGGGTAGGGATCATGTCTACCAACTCTATCGTACCCTTCCAAACACTTAGTACAGTGGTCTGCACACAGAAAGCACTCAGTAAACACCACTGATTGATCGGTTGATTGATCGTTGACAAGAGTCTCCCAGAATCACAAGGTGGCTTCGGATCACAGCTTGACATGGCAGACATGATCTTTGCTTTATGACAGTTATGAGAAAAATATAGAGAACAGCACCACGGCCTTTACATAGCTTCCATAGACCTCACCAAAGCAGGAGTAGATCTG
Organism: Ornithorhynchus anatinus; assembly: GCF_004115215.2. Classification (NCBI taxonomy): domain Eukaryota; kingdom Metazoa; phylum Chordata; class Mammalia; order Monotremata; family Ornithorhynchidae; genus Ornithorhynchus; species Ornithorhynchus anatinus. The sequence continues at coordinate 17,722,926 of NC_041750.1, forward strand.
TGCTTTGGACATTACTTAGGAAATTTGGTCACCTTGCCTCACATCAAGGTTGTAAGACTACTTCACGATGGCTTGACAACCCAGATCAGAACCAAGGATGCCCTATCTGATCCATTTCCCATCACCAGTGAGATGTGCAGTGGGCCCAATCTTGTTCAACTAATTCTATGCAGCCAGGCTGGAAGATGAAACGAGAGACCTGGATGAATACATTTTACACCTCTGGGAAACTTCCAAATGAACAGCCTTTCAAAAGTGATAAGCACTTAACAAATACCATTAAGAAAAATAAGGAGAGAGAGGGGGAAGAACCAGGAACAATAAATTCACACATCAGGCAGACAGTGGTGAGTTCAAGCCCATGGGAAGATAGTTCTTGCCAAAGTACACCACATTCTGTGGGGTGTAACGATCTGGCAGGGCTTCTTCCATTTTCTCCTCTTGGGCTGGCTGATAGATTGGAAGTGCTTTTTCAGGACATTACATTTTTAGCTAACCCACAGCCCCTCAGTCCTGCTCTACTAAAGAAAGCAGGTCTTGGCCCAGGCCCCACCAGTTGGGCACATGGTGCCTGGTGCGGGCTTGTGATTCCTTTGCAGCGTCTGAGAGCCCTGATTAGGAGCCAGGATTCTTCTGCTTGCAGCAATCCTACCATTGTCTTTGATTGCACGGTATTAACTGTAAATTATACCCTTTGGGAGGCCGCATGTAAAAATAAAATAAAAAAAGTGTCAAAAGACTGAGAAAATATTGATTCTGGAGGTAGCTGAAACTATGGCTTGGTTAAATTAGAACTTGGGGGAGAAAAAAACAACACAATAACAAAATGAATCTACCAAGAAGGAGAAAGAGGCTCACACTGAAGGGAGCCAAACGAGTCAAGGGGAAGAGAAGGTGGCTGTGGGGAAGGGGTGGTGGCCGGGGAACCCATGGATCAGAAAGAGGCAGGGTCCTTGGAAAATGCCTGCTGCATTAAAGATCAACTAACAGCTGAAGTCAGTCAATCATATTTATTGAGCACTCACTGTGTGAAGACCAATATAGTAAATGCTTGGGAAAGTACAATATCAAAATAAACAGACATATTCCCTGTCCACAATGAGCTGACAGTCTAGAGGACTAAAGGAGTCCAAGCAACCCTGAGACTGGGAGAGTTTGGGGCTTCAGTGAGGTCACTGGGGCCAGTCAGATGCTTGGGTCAGGGTGGTGCCTGAAATCACATCTCCAGGAGGCCTTCCCTGATTGCTCTCTATTCTCTCTACCTTCTATTCCCTCACCTGCCCTCTCAGTCCTTCTGCTCCAGCTGAGCACTTGTGAACGCACAACCTCCCGTAGCTCTTATGTACAGATCTTACATACCTTGTTAGTGAAACACTAGAGTATATACATATTCCCTTTTCCTTCTCCCTCCTATCTCTAATTTCATTTATTTAGTAAGTTGATTTTTTTTTAGACCTGAATAGTCCAATTTATCATCAGAGGGTGAGTTGGGCCCCAGGGCATCAAATTCCACAACAGCTGTTATCACCTTCTCCATCTACTCAACATCTTTCCCAACCTAGTCTCCCTGGGGGTGCCCCATTTCTGTGTCCTGTATGGGTGGTATAATAGTATTAATAGTATTTGTTAAGCACATACTATGTGCCAACCACTGTTCTAAATGCTGAGGTAAGATACAAGATATTCAGGTTGGACACAGTTCCTGTCCCACATGGGGCTCACAGTCTAAGTAGAAGGAGTAGGATTTAATCCCCATTTTACAAATGAGGAAACTAATGCACAAAGAAGTTAAGTGACCTGCCCAGGGTCACACAGCAGAGAAGTGGTGGAACTGGGATTAGAACCCAGGTCTTCTGACTCCTAGCACTGTGCTCTTTCCATTAAGCCATACTGCTTCCCCAAGTGTCCAAGTGTAAATGTTTGATATTGAAGCATCCGTGGAAGGAATAGGTTAACCCATCTCCCTTCAGCTGAAAGGAGGGAAGAACAGAAAAACATGATGGGACTGATTGCTTGAACCCCTCTTAATCAATCAATGTGAAATGACTAATCATTCTTGACTGAGTGCAGATGAACTGTGATATGAACCCAGAGCCACATTTCAGAGCAGACCCACAGTTGGGATCAATCTGGCCATTCCTGGAATCTGGATAAAGGGTGCTTGTTTGTTTTGGTCTCTGTGCATGGTAACAAGCTGGCAGGCAGCCAGTGAAATGCTTTTTGGTGACATCAGCACCCCTCCTTGAAATAGTCCTCAAACAAGGGGGAACACAGAGGTCTGCCCTCCCACCCTCCACATGGATATTCACCACTTGAATCCAGCCTTACTGGGATCCACAAAAAGAAAGAAATAAACAGAAGAGCCCTCCAAAGCCAGAGGGTCTGTGTTTCTCTGGTCTGGTGGGATTTGATCTTTCTCATCTCTCTGTCTGCCCCCTTATTCTGCAGACATGAAAGATGGGAGAGACCGTTGGAGCCAACTCGGGGGGCTACCAATTATCTTATGGAGCTACTAAATCTCCTTGGACTTTTACTTTTAGACAAGTGCCCAGCAGCAACTCTGCCAATTCAGTGAGACTTTGCTGCCTGACAGCTACTGCCTGCAACATGGTAGGCTACAGATCTGTCTTTGACCCTAAACTCAGCAAGCCCAGGATTAAGCTGCATGACTTTGGACAAGGCTTTGGACAAGGTCCTTCACTTCTTTGCCTCAGTTACCTCATCTGTAAAATAATGAGTAAGACTGTGACCCCTTTGTGGGACATGGGCTCTGTCCAACCTGATTACCTTGTATCTACCCCAGTGCTAAGTATAGTGCCTGGCACATAGTAAGCACATAACAAATATCATTGGAGAGAGAGAGAGAGAGAGAGTTCTAACTTCAGAATGTCACTCAGACCAGAAATTGATCATCTCTACAGCACCCTGCTTCCAATAAAAGCTTGAGCACCCTGATCCAGTATATAAACAACTTCACTAGCAGGAAATTCTCTATCCCACAAACTTACCTCTACTCTGCCTGAGATCACTGGGTCCCTTGGTCTTCAGATGGAGCTTTTATTGATAGAGTTGAGTTTGAGTATAAACATGAACTCCAAGTAGGGTCTCTCCTTCTCTTTATCCCAACTTTCACCCAACACCCCCATTCTTCCTTTTTGCTCCTGATTGTCCTTGATCGCCCAATGTGTCTGCAAGTCTAGTTCCCCGAGGAAATAGACTGAAATGGAAATAGAGAGATCTAGGTTGGCTAAAAGGAGGAATTTCCTGCTAATAAAGTCGATTATATACTGGAACAGGGTGCCCAAGGCAATTGTGGAATCTCCTTTCTATAGGTCTTTAAGAGCAAGATAGGCAGCCATCTGTCTTTGTTAGTTTAAGAGCAGCCCTGCTTGGATAGAGATGGTTAGACTAGAATGCAGCCTGAGGTCACTTCCTGGTCTAGGTGTTTATGATTCTATTATCCTTTGAGTCTCTGACCCTGTCCTCCCTCTTAACATGGCTGAGTGGCTCAGAGACGGGAAAGCTGCACAAGCACTTTGAGCCCCTCCCCCTATGACTGCCATGAGGGGGTCTCATTTCTCCTCTTTCTGCCCCTCCAGCAGTAACCCCATGCTCACTGTCAGGATGATAGGGGATTTTTCATGGCTTGATCAAGGTAAGATGTAATCGGATCTGGGGACCCATAGTGCATGGTAGCTAACTGTAATGAAAAGCTTTATCTCTGGATTTCTAGCTCAGGGCTCGGGTACACAGCTTCATTACCTTCCCTGTACACCCTGAGATCAAGCTGACAGATTGACGGTTCCTGGAAGGAACAAAAAGGTGTCTGAGTCATCTATGAGCCTCATTCAGAGAGGAGAAAGAATGGCTGGGAGACAGAGAAGTTCATCTAAAAAAGCAGAAAGCTCTATTCCTGATGGGCACTGGCAAGTTTCAGTGTACACATGACATAGATTAGAGGGGCCAGTCATCTGACTTTACACTGGCCAGTCCAGTTTTCAGCTGGTCTGTCCCCTGATGGACACAGATACGTCACTGGTTAGCTTCACAGCTCAGAAGCATCTCCCAACCTCACAGGGACCTGGGAGGGGAAGCCAAGGGGTCCTCCCTGGAGAAATGCTCTCTGATCTGCGGATTTCTGTCTCAGGTTCCCTGCGATGTCATTGTGTTACAGTGTATAACTGGCAAAAGATGCATACCGGAATGAGCTCCTGTTATTTTCAGGTCAGCAAAAACTGCCTGGCACCCGCGAGCACCGTAAATGACGAGCCTAAGTCTGGGTCCTGAAAGCTTCTCTTTTTGAGGGCCATTAGTGAGGGCTGTTTGTTTAGTGTTTGTTTTCCATCTGGATAAGCAAGAGAGGTTTGGGCATCTTCTAGCTTGAGAGCAAGGTAGAGAAACATCTGTCCATAGAGGATGATTGAGAAACAATTCTGTCGACAGAGTGGATACGATGACCTTTGAGGACACTTCTATCCCCGGGAGTCTCTGATTCTGGGATAGAATGTGGATTTTGATGAATATGTTGAATGTGATGGACTCATGAGGAAAAAAAAACTGAAAACTACATTTTACCCTAAAGAGAAACTTGGTAGTGTGGCTGCCCTTCTCTCCCTTCATTGTAGGCCAACCGTTTGGATTATAAAAAACAAAGAGGGGAAAGAGAAATGACCTTCATCCAGAGACCCATTAACTGGGTTCCAGAACTCAGGATTTTGGAGAGGAAAGGATGATTTTTTTTTTCACTAAGGGGCTGGTTGAGAAGCTGTAGATATGTTTGGATGAGGCGGTGTACTCTGCCTTTTCCTCCATCACAAATCTTTTATCAGCAGCCCCTGATCTCCCAGGACAGCATCGCCTTTAGGAGACAGTGGAGGGAAAGATAAAAAAGAAAGAGGAAGGAAAGGTAACTGTGGTTAAAAAAAAAACCCAAAAAACATAAATCACACTTTACCCAAAATACACTTTCCCCAAAATAAGTTCATAGGTAGTTCAGCCATTCAAAGTTCAGCCAAGCACAAGTCCGGAGCCCAAGGCTTGAAAAAAATGAGACTGGGTTTGGAAGAACTGAGGCAGATGATGAGGATTTTTAAAAGTTCGAAATGTTCATTTATTCAATTGTATTTATTGAGCGCTTACTATTTGCAGAGCACTGTACTAAGCACTTGGAATGTACAGTTCGGCAACAGAGACAATTCCTGCCCAACAACGGGCTCACAGTCTAAACGGCACCAATGTCCACCAGTGCCTTAAATGTGCCCTTAAATGCTGGTTCTTGGCTTCCTTGGGATATTTATTGTCATCATCATCATCAACCAACATTGGGAGCACAACACTATGTGGGGCCCCTGGGGAAACAGAAAGCTCAGATCCACGACAACTATGACAGTAGAACAAGCGAGAAGGACTGAAGACATTTTTGCAGGCTGGATTTTTCTTATTACAAGGCTGGCTGGTTTCCAGCTAAAATATATATGTCAAAGGATTCAAATCGATTCAGTGAGTGGCATAAAGAGACAGAGCTTTTGGCTTCAAAGCAATCCCCACCCTCAACCCCCCAAAAAGAATTTGCGAAGCTTCCAACTTGAAAGCTGCAAAACTTTTCTGATAGACAAACCATAGTCCAGGGACAGGAAATGACTTGTCCACAGTGTCACTTAGTCCGTCAGTGACAGGAGAGGGCATTGAACCCAGGCATCATGAAGCTGTTATTCAGTGTTTGTCCCCTGCAAGGGAAATGCCACTTTCCTGCAATCTACAGTCTGGCCCAAGCCCGGGAGAAATCCCTGTGGGGAACCATCCTGAATTGAACCCTGGGAACTAAATGAACTGCAGATGATGTGATGACCTTGCAGGCGCTTTTCTCCATCCCTGATTTCTATGGCTGTGTCATTTTCCCCACCAGGACATAATCATCTGAAGGCAAGTGAAATTGGTGCCCTAAAACAACTAGGCTACCTAATTTCCAATCCCACGCCTGTGGCAGTGGATGGAGAATCGAAAAGAAACACTGTTTTCTCTCCTTAGTGGTCCAGCCTGGCACACTAGAAACTGCAAGCCTTCATCAACATTGCAGAAGCAGCCCAGCAATAACACTTCCACACATTGCTAAATGTGCAAACATAGTTCATCGAAGCCGGGCAAACACCACTGTGCCTGAGGAACAGACAGAATGCTTCTGGGACTATAAAGCTCCCTGTGGGCAGGGAACATGTCTATCAACTCTCTCGTACTGTGCTCTCTTAAGTGCTTAGTACAGTGCTCTGCACACAGTAAGCGATCAATAAATACCATTGGTCGATTGATTGGGAACAATAGGGAAAAGATCAAGCAGCATGGCCTAGTGGATAGAGCTTGGGCCTGGGAGTGAGAAGGACCTAGGTTCTAATTTTGGTTCTGCCACTTGTCTGCTATGTGACCTCGGGCCAAAGTCATTTACCTCTCTTTGCCTCAGTTACCTCATCTGTGAAATGGGGATTAAGACTGTGAGCCTCATTTGGGACATGGATAGTGTCCAACTGAAATAACTTGTATCTAGCCCAGTACATAGTACAGTGCCTGGCACATAGTAAGCACTTCTTCAGATGTCATCGAGTCATTTTCATCCCATAGCAACTCCATGGACGCACCCTCTTCAGAACATCCCATCTTCTGTCATAAGGTCATTTTGCTATGTGTATCCGTAGAATTTTCTTGGTAAAGATACCGGAGTGGTTTTCGATCATTTTCCTGGCTTCTAATCAATCCATCAGTAGTATTTATTGAGCATCTACTATGTACAGAGTACTGTACTGAGCCCTTTGGAGAACATAGTGGTGTGAGAAGACGGGTTGCTTGTTCTCAAGGAGCTAGCCCATTTGACCCCAGAAATGAACTCTTAACCCTAGCTTGAAACTGACTGGATAGGCTTCCCCTAGCCCTAATCTATTTTAATAGATAATAGATTTATCTCCCTCTGTAGAAAGTTAGCTCCTAGTGGGCCCGGATCATCCCTACCAACTCTGTTGTATGGAATTTTCCCAAGTGCTTAGTATAGTGCTCTGCATGTGGTAACCACTATTTACCTTTGAGTGATTGATTGATTGATATTGATATTTTATGTTGCTAAAGAGGCTGAGGGAGCACTCATACATTCTGGAACCCAAAGGAATCTTGCCCTGTAGATTGTAAATTATTGGAACCATTTGATAGCTGAGAAACTTGTATCAGAGTGATGCTGATAGGGTGATGCTGGCAACTGAGACATAGAGTTGTGGCTCAGCTATTGTTAGAAGGTGCCCTGCCTCTGTTTTGGAGATACAGTGGCCAGTCATCCCAGTTTATATCGGACAGTCCTGTTTGCCACTGGCCTGTCCCTTATCCAAAACAGAAGTGGGCACTTTAAAATCCATTTGTTTTTCCTTTTCAAAACTGAGCCTCACTCCTCTGCCCCTCCTGCCTTTGAGTTCCACGGCTCAGACGGTGCTCCAGACTTCACACATACCTGGGAGGGGAACTCATAGCCTCAGGATCAAGTGGGGAGTTTAGAGGCTCCTCCAGAGAAACATTCTAGGATAATGTGAATTCCAGAAAATGGCATCTGGTGTGTCATCAGGTTAATGTCAGAGGCCTGGTGAAACACAGGGGGCCATCTTTTACATCTCTTTGTTCTGTGTCCGGGAAGGCCATCAGTGGCCACCCTTGTTTTAGTTTAGGGGGCAGCTACTCCCTGGAGGCCCAAGGATCAATCTAAAAAAGCTATGTCTTGTGCAAAAGGCAGGTCCACCCTATCCTGGAACATTCCCTGGTCACTGTGAAGCCACATGCACATATCTGAGGCAAACACAGATATGCACATGGCTGCCTCTGCCTCAGTATAGGCTCTAAAAGAATATTGCCAAGCGTGCACCCACAAAGGAGCTTTTGCTATAATGGCTGATGATTGAGATAGTAGGTTCTCTGACTTCCTGCTGGGATTTGCTTCAGGGGAGAGGGATTGAGGGTGGGATAGGAAATCAAGGGGTTTCTTTTTATCCTTCTGCTTCTGAGAGCCAGGACAGCCTATTAACATTTCAGTGCATTTTATTAGCAAGGGATCCAGGACAGTGATGTTTCTTAAACTGATTGGAGTGATAAGGCTGGCAAAAGGCCTGGCAAACAGCTACCATTTCAGGGATTTGGGGAAGAGCCAGGAACACTAGCAAGCGTGGGCCTGGGAATCAGAGGATCTGAGTTCTAATTCTGATTTTACCACTCGTCAACTCTGTGACCTTCGACGAGTCATTTCATTTATCTGGATCTCAGCTTCCTCATCTGTAAAATGGGGATTGAATCATACTCCCTCGTATATGGACTGTGAGCCCCGTGTGAGACAGGGAATGTGTCTGACCTGATAAAATCGGTATCCAGCCCAGCACTTAGAATGGTGCTTGACACATAGTAAGTGCTTAACAAATACCACAGTTATTATTATCATCAGAAACTCATCAGCTAGAGATGAGAGGGAAGAGAAAATTGAATCCTAATTAGTTTAGGACAGGGATCTGCAAACTGTGGATTGGGTGACTCTTCTTGGGATGAAATGTGACTCTTGAGAAGGGGGAAAGGGAGAGGGAGAAAGCATTTCAAATCTCTACCCAGAACCTCGTGTTGAGTGTGGGGCCTCCATCCAGCACCACACAAGATGGGGCAGGAAGAGGGGCAAGGGCAGGAGTGGGATTTAGATGCTCACCACACAGTATCGGGAAGCCCTCTCCCAGGCCTGTACCTGAGCAACACAGATGAAACCTGTCTCTGTCCTTGGGGAGATGATGGATCCTGGAGAGATCAGGACCCACCTGTCCCTGGAGACTGCACTGTAGCCCCTGTGGGGGACTCCTGGACTCATCTGGTGGGTCCAGGGGGCAAGGGAGGGGGCTTGCTGCTGCTGACTCTGTCTGACCCCCATGGGCACTGCCCTCCCATCCCTGGGGTGAGAGAAGGAGAACGGAAGGGAGAAGAGGTGGAGAGGATACCATACAGTCTTGTCTTATACCGTCCAGTCGTTTCTATCCCATAGCGACACCACGGACACATCTCTCCCAGAATGGCCCACTCTCCATCTGTAATCGTTCTGGTAATGCATCCATAGGGTTTTCTTGGTAACAATACGGAAGTGGTTTACCATTGCCTCCTTCCGCTGAGAAGCAGCGTGGCTCAGTGGAAAGAGCCCGGGCTTGGGAGTCAGAGGTCATGGGCTCTGATCCCAGCTCCACCACTTGTCAGCTGTGTGACCTTGGGCAAGTCACTTAACTTCTCTGTGCCTCAGGTACCTCATCTGTAAAATGGGGATGAAGACTGTGAGCCCTAAGTGGGACAACCTGATTACCTTGTATCTACCCCTGCTCTTAGAACAGTGCTTGGCACATAGTAAACGCTTAATAAATACCAACATTATTATTATTATTCCACGCAGTAAACGAGTCTCCGCCCTCGACTCTCTCCCATGCTGCTGCTGCCCAGCACGGGTGAGTTTTGACTTCTAGCGATTGCCTTCCATTCGCTAGCCACTAGCCAAGCTAGAAATGGAATGGGTAGGCCTCTGCTTGACTCCCCCTCCCATAGCTGAGACCGGTAGAGTACTGGAAACTCTCCAGGTGCGACCCTGAGAGGGGTATCACAGAGTAAGCATTTCATAAATGTTTTCAGTGGTATATGTTAAGTACTTACTATATATCAAGTACTGCATTAAGCACTGGGGTAAATATAAGATGATCAGTCCCTGTCCCACATGGGGCTAAGAGTCTAAATACAAGGGAGAAATGGCAACAAAGCCCGATTTTATAGATGAGGAAACTGAGGCACAGAGAAGTGAAGTGACTTGCCCAAGATCACAAAGAAGACAAGTGGTAGAGCTGACATTAGAACCCAGGTCCTCTGACTCCCAGGCCCATGCTTTACACAGCTTCTTCCTCAGCCTATTTGGGAGAAAAACGAGTCATCTAATCTTGAGTAAGTGTGGAGATTTGGAAGGCAGGGCCCAACAAACACTTCCCTTGGCTTTGGCCCCAGTGGGCTATATTGGGGAGACTTGATGGTAAAGTGCTTTGAGATCAGATCACTGGCTCCGGCAAGGATAGTGTCTTCTGCATGGTCTCCAGAGTGCTGAGCACACTGTGGAGGCTCAATCACTATTAATTAATTAATGAGATGATGCTGATGATACCTCAGCTGGACCAGTTTTGTTTTGATTTCCCATAAGGCTAGAAGCCAAAGTCTGAGTCTGTTGTGGCATGGCTATTACAGGAATCGTTGTCACCTGCCCCTGGGGGAAGGCGGGGGAGGAAGGGATGATTAGCCTAGAAATGCCAATGCCAGGCTCCTGGGTGCTGCAGTTTTCCGGGCTGCTCGAAACAGTTACGGCTGACGCCAAGGCCCCAAGGTTTGGCTCAATGGTGCTGTTCTCAGGCCTGGTGTGCAGATGGGACACACACACATACACACGCACAAAACCGCAGTAGAACTCCAGTTATACTTTCCCGCTTCCCCTACCCAGCTCTCCTGAGAGAGGCCCAGTCGCCAAAACATGTTGGTTACGTCTATGTGTCAGGACACCACAGCTGGGGAAGGGACAGGATTTGGCCTGCGGGGGGTGGGTCCACAGCTGCCGGACTGTTGGAGACACCAGAAGAACAGGACACGTTGCCAGGTCCCAGACAAGTTCCAGACAGGCAATGCTGGAAGCCAGTCACAGTGGGCACCAATTCCCAGCAAAATACTTCTCCCAGAAGAGGATAGCAGAGAGAGTCTCAAGGCCTCTTGAAGCCCGAAAATTCCTCCTAGCTCTCATTTCAACTCAACTCCCTCACTAATCTCTCATCTCCCCATCCCATGTCCCCCTCCAACTGCCACATTAGCCCTCGTGGGTCATCTAAACATTTGGGTACTCATGCAGCACTTATGTACATGTCTTTTTACTCCATTCACTTTCTCATAGCTGTCATTTATTTTAATATCTACCCCACCCACAAGATGGTAGGCTTCATGAAGGCCAGGAACATGGATAATCAGTCTATTATAATCTTTCAATTGCTTAGTAGGGTGCTCTGCACAAAGTAGGAGCTCAATAAATAATATGAATTGATTGGTTGGTCACAGCATCCCACATTGACATCCATGGACTAGGATCCAGGGGCCTAGGCTTCTGCCAATTCTGGATAAGATCCAGAGAGCTCCCTCAGGTGGCCCTAGGGCCATTATGGGCAGGGAATGCATCTGTTTATTGTTATATTGTACTCCCCCAAGCACTTAGTTCTCTGCACACAGTAAGCGCTCAATAATTGATTGATTGAATGAACGAATGAATGAATGAATGAGAAGCTGGTCCTCCAAGCTTATTTCCACTTAGTTGGGGAGTCCAGTGATCACCCCTTTAGGTAAGATTGGGATGTGTGGCAGGGACCTACTTTTGGCGAGGAGTGCTCACTATAAACCAAGAAGTAGAGGAAAAATGGGTGAGTCCACAGCACAAAAAATATGCAAGTGAGGAGCCCTCCTACAATCTAGCTTCCACTCCCTCCACACCACTGAAACTGCCCTTTCCAAGGTCAAAGATTGACATCCTTCTTGCCAAATCCAATGGTCTCTACTCCATCCTAATCCTCCTCGATCTCTCAGCTGCTTTCAACACTGTGGACCGCCCCCTTCTCTTGGAAACATTATCCAACCTTGCCTTCACTGACACTGTTCTCTCCTGGTTCTCCTCCTATCTCTCTGGAGGCTCCTCCTCAGTGTATCTACGGCTCCTACTCTGTGTCCCAACTTCTAAGAGTGGGGATTCCTCGAGGCTCAATTCTGAACCTCCTTGTATTGTCCATCTACACCCACTCTCTTGGAAAACTCATTCACTTCCATGGCTTCAACTACCCCTTCCTTTCTCTGCAGTTCTGCATTATTTATGATTCTTGTTCAGTGTTTACTCTGTGCCAGGCACCATACTAAGTGCCTGGGTAGATTCAAGATAATCAAGTTGGACACAGTCTCTGTCCCATATGGGGCTCACAGTCTAAGTAGGAGGGAAGAGGATTTAATCCCCATTCTACATATGAGGTAAAGGAGACACAGAGAAGTTAAGTGACTTGCCCAAGGTCACACAGACATATAGTTGAACCCACATTAGAACCCAGGTCCTCTGAGTCCCAGGACCATGCTCTTTCCACTAGGCAACACTGCTTCTCTAGTGCCTAATAATAATAATAATTGTGGTATTTGTTAAGCACTTACTATGTGTCAGGTACTGTACTAATAGCTGGGGTGGATACAAGCAAATTGGGTTGGAAACAGTCCCTGTCTCACATGGAGCTCACAGTCTTAATCCTCATTTTACAGATGAATTACCTGAGGCACAGAGAAGTTAAGGGACTTGCCCCAAGTCACACAGCAGACAAGTGGCGGAGCAGGGATTAGAACCCAGGTCCCTCTGACTCCCAGGCCCGTCCTCTATCCACTAGGTCATGTTGCTTCTCAGAACATAACTAGGTTATGTTCTGCCAACACCTTAAATTTAACAAATCCTACACATAATTCCTCGACTTTCAACCCAAACCCTGTTCTCCCACCAATTTTCCCAACAGTCTTGATAGCACCACCATCCTTCCTGTCTTACAAGCCAGCAGACTTAGCATTATCCTTGACTGCCCCTACCTGAAATTTAAAGGCACTTCTCCATCACTAGATTACAAGATCTTTGAGGGCAGGGATTGTGTCTCCTTACCATATTACGCTCTCCCAAGCTCTTAGTACAGTGCTCTACAGACAGGAAGCACTCAAATACTGTTAATGGATTGTGGTTTGCTTAAATAATGGATTGACATTAGTAAAATCTCACTTCCTTGTTGCACTAAGCATTAGGCCTCGGGGATTAAGGAAAATTAAATTAGCACTCTGTCTTGGGTTTATATACCTGGGCAATGTTGTCTTGCCAGCGATTATCGGGGTAAACCGTGGGGGCATGTGGATGGAGGATGGGTGAAATAGGCACAGTTTGGAGCCCCCCTGAAACTGGAGCTCAGTTTTTTCGCCCAGGAGTGGATTTACCATGTTAATGTCTATAGGCATTCACTTTATGATTACCCCTTAGCTGACAATTTATGAAATTGTACATAACTGTGAAATTGTGATTCATTATGAAAATAAACAGCTGACCATATTTATGTATCATGTTTATTCTATTATGAACATACAATTTGAAATTTACAAAGCGCATTGCCTCACCTCCCTTTCTGCAAAGGAATGGATGATGTCACCATAGGAGATCAATGACAATAAGTCTCTAGTGCTTTTTTCTTGAGCCAGTTTTTCAGTGGGAGCTCCGCTCAACCTTTCTGTTCTGCATTCGTTATTAAAATAAGGAAAAACCAAATAAACCACCCAAAAAGCCTTCGATGGTCTGTTTGCAACGTGAAGCAGTGTGGTCTAGTGAATAGAGCACGGGCCCGGGATTCAGAAGGACCTGGGTTCTAATCCCAGTTCTGCCACTTGTCTGCTGTGTGACCTTGGGAAAATCACTTCACTTCCCTGTGCCTCAGTTACTTCATCTGAAAAATGGGGATTAAGACTGTGAGCCCTATATGGGTCTTGGACTGTGTTGAGACTGCTTTGCTTTGTATCTATCCCAGCGCTTAGTACAGTGCCTGACATATAGTAAGCACTTAACAAGCATCATTAAAACAAACAAACAAAAAACATGCTGCTCCTGAGGTGAGCTCATTTTGGGATGGCCGCTGCCGTTACTGTGATGCACTTTGCATACTTAGGAATGCAGGGAGGCAAAAATGAAAACGTGGTATGGATACCTTGTGTTATCAATATAAAAGCTTTCCCTTTTTTTAATCAAGATTTTTCCTGAAAAATTGTGTCTCCACTCTAAAATTTACCACTTTAGGCAGGGACCATAGACCTGTTGAAAAAACTGTCAATGGCTTCACCCAGAGAGTGTAAGAGTCTCATTGGCTTGATCCCAGAAAAGATCTTCTCAGGGATGAGCGTGCTAAAGTAGCTTTCCTTTGCTTTGCTCTGGGTATAGCACGGAGAGGAGATTTTGGCCAATGTTGCCGTCTTAAACCAGCTGATGCTCAAGGAGCCTCATTTCTGGGTCATGTCTGAGTTTGGCAGGGCTTTGAACTCTTTCAGGACCTTGCTTTTAGTTCCATCCCATCTATCCCAGTCTTTAGGGGATCAAGGTTTTTCTTAAGTGTGGTATTTGTTAAGCATTCACTAGATGCCAAGCACTGTACTGAATGCTGGGGTAGTTGCAACCTATCCGAATCAGACACAGTCTCTATGCCACCCAGGGGGCACCATCTACGTAAGAGGAAGAACAGGTATTAAACCTTCATTTTACAGATGAGGAAACTGAGATACAGAGGAGTTAGGTGATTTGCCCAAGATCACAGTGCAGGAAAGTGGCAGAGCCAGGATTAGAACCCAGGTCTCCTGACTCCCAGGCTAGGTCCCTTTCCACTGAGCCTCACTTCTCCTCAGAAAACTTTGGCAAAATTTCTCCTCTACTAAGGTTTCAGTCTCTCCCATTCCTCAAAGTTCCAGTCTCACACTTCCATCTCACCTAGCAGCCAAACATCCCCATCCTCAAAACATTCCAAGCTGTACTAGCTGGAAGAAGCTGCCCCACTATACCCAGTCATGCCCTCAGCTGACCCTGCCATTATGGGTCTGGCAATATTGGTTGATTTTCTGGCTGAGTATGGTGGGCAGATAAGTGGATCTAGGAAGTGGGAGAGTTGAGGCTTCTCAGGAGAGAATTGCTAATTCCTGTTTAATTCCCTCCACCATATTCCTAATCATATCACTGCAAAAGCCGTTTGCAGCAGTATAAATAGGAGCTGTAGCTGGAGGGAATCATGCAGAGTCTGTCAATTTTTCAGCACCCAAATGTGAAACAGAAGCAATTAAACTCTGAGGGAAAAAAGTAACCGTGTGGAACACATCAGGAGCCGGGTCATGAATTCACACAGATGGGAAAGCCAGGAAGCGGTGGGAAAGAAGGATTTTGATTGACTCACCGTCAGCAGCAAATGAGGCATTAGTGGTTTACTGTCAATTTTTTGCTTTTCAATCCATAAGTTCCAAAGGTGAAGACACCCTTCCCTTTTCCTTCCCCACTGTTTGGAAGTATGGGAGACAGGGAAAGCAAGAAGCAGGGGAGAGGGAGAGACAGAGACAGAGAGAGGCAGAGAGGGAAGCAGAGAGAGATTGTCAGAGATCGAGAAAGAGTGTGCTGAAGGACGGAATGGGGAGCCACGAGGAGACAGGTGGCAGGAAGGCGTCTCTCAGAGACGGTGAGAGTTGAGTGAAAAGAGTTTAAAGATTTGCTAATCTGGAGAGCCAGGGAGGGTAGGATACTGGAGGAGAGAATGACAGACTGCCATCGAACCAGGATTAGAAGAAATATTGATAATAGTCAATTAATGACTACTTAATGTCTAGACTGTAAGCTCATTATGGGCAGGTAATGTGTCCATTGAATAATGTTGGTATTTGTTAAGCACTTACTATGTGCAGTGCACTGTTCTAAGCACTGGGGGAGATACAGGGTAACCAGGTTGTCCCACGTGAGGCTCACAGTTAATCCCCATTTTACAGATGAGGTCACTGAGGCACAGAGAAGTTAAGTGACTTGCCCACAGTCACACAGCTGACAAGTGGCAGAGCCGGTTTACTGTTATATTGTATTCTCCCAAACGACTAGTACAGTGCTCTGCACACAGTAAGCGCTCAATAAATATGACTGACTGACAGTGACTAATCACTGAGGGAGGGCATAGTGCTAGTCTAGTATAGGGACTAGATTTTCTCTATGTTAAATTGAGCTAGCTTTCTCCAGGGAGTGGGGCCTTCGGGGGATGGGGCCAATGCTCTTTGTTCTGAACTTAGGAGGAGGAGGAGAGAAAGAGGCAGGAAGGTGATAGAGGGAGAAAAGGAGGAGTGAGAAATACGTAGGAAAGAGAAGCAGGAGACAGACCAATTGCCCTTGATTATTCCAAGATTTTTGGCTGTGGATGCCTTCTGTAGCCAGATGTCAGGCCCCATTTCTGCCCTGGCCACGGATCCCTCACTAGAAACTGCAGTCCCATTCACGTCAACCATGGCCCTCTGCCCCATCCCTGCAGACTCTGCAGCACAAATGATCTAGGCCATTGCTATGTTTATGGAGCCTCCTTTGGCCTTTTGGCTCTAATTTTCTTTTTATAAGATTAGCAAAATTAGTTTCTGGTCCCAAAAGGGATTTCCAGGCTTTCCCACACAGAACTCATAGAGTTGCAGAACTTAAAAGGGATCCCAAGAGGTCTAAGACAACCGGGACACATGGTAGCCTATTCTATTTTTGACTATCCCCAGGAGTACTGATTCTGGGGTTGAAATTGTTGGGAAAGCAGTATGGCTAGTGGAAAGAGCACAGACCTGGGAATCAAAGGACCTGGGTTCTAATCCTCACTCTGCCACTTGTCTGCTGTGTGACCTTAGGCAAGTCACTTACCTTCTCTGTGCCTCATTTTCCTCCACTGTAAAATGGGAATTAAATCCTACTCCCTCCTACTTTGACTATGAGCAACATGTGAGACAGGGACTGTGTCCAACCTGATTGCCCTGGGCATTTCTAGTCTTTGATTTATGGGGAATTCTGGGTTAGAGAGCAGGAAGAACTGAATCATAGCAGGAAAGTAGCAGGGAACAGAGGGAAAACAGGGAAGCAGGGAAAATAGGGAAGCAGCATGGCCTGGTGGATACAGCATGGGCCTGGGAGTCAGAAGGAACTGGGTTCTAATCCTGGCTCCACTACTGGTCTGCTGTGTGACCTTGGGCAAATCACTTCACTTCTCTGTGTCTCAGTTCCCTCATATGTAAAATGGAGATTAAAACTGTGAGCCCGATGTGGGATATGGACTTGTGTACAACCTGATTATCTTGTATCCACCTCAGTGCTTGGTACAGTGTCTAGTTACCTAGTAAGTGCTTAGCAAATAAAATTAAAAACAAAAAACAAAACAAAAAAATCATTCTTACAGTAAAGAAGTTCTTCCTTGTGCTTAACTCAACTCAGGTATAATCTGTCCATTTTCTCTTGTTTGGCCTTTATACACCTAAAAGGAATTCTGAAGTCACTCATCTGTTCTTCACCCTTTTCTTTTCTGGGCTAAACTGCTCCAATTCTTTAAGCATTTAGCTTCTTCGGTTCTAGTTTCCCTCACTGAATCAGTTTTGTTGTTGATCTTTTTGGACCCTTTTATGGATGAGATAACTGAGGCCCCGAGAAGTTAGTAATTTGCCCAAGATCACACAGACCCGGCCTCTTTCCACTAGGCCACACTGAGGTACCCTTTTGTCAGCACAACTGAGTGGGCTTCTGGTTAACTCAGAAAACTTGTGTTCTCATCCCAGGCCTGTTAGGAAATTGCTGGGATCACATAATTTCCTTTTCCTAAAGGTCTTCTTCATGAAAGAAACATCATAGTACTAAGTGACTGTGCAAGAGGCTTGGAAAGGCTCATGGATATTTACCCCAGAGCTTAGTACAGTGCTTGACTCAGAGTGAGCACTGAACAAATGCCACAGTAACTGTTAGAAATGACTCCTGTAAAGCAGGAGCCAAAGGGGTTATTGCTCTAATGATCAAAAAGGAAAGACAAACAGTATTTCCTCTTGCATACCTGACAGGCGAACGGGATTCCTTGTTCAGTGCAGCGTGGCTTAGTGGAAAGAGCAGGGGCTTGGGAGTCAGAGGTTGTGGGTTCTAATTCCAGCTCTATCACTTGTCAGCCATGTGACCTTGGGCAAGTCACTTAACTTCTCTGTACCTCAGTTACCTCATCTGGAAAATGAGGATTAAGACTGTGAGCCCCACGTGGGACAACCTGATGACCTTGTATTTACCCCAGGTCTTAGCACATAGTAAACTCTTAACAAATACAGTCATTATTATTATTATTATTATTACAGTGCTCAGCACATACGTTCTACCACTTGCCTGCTGGGTAACCTTGGGCAAGTGACTAACTTCTCTGTGCCTCAGTTTCCTCATCTGTAAAATGGAGATTCAATACTTGTATCACTCCCCTTTGGAGTGTGAGCTCTTTGTGAAGCAGGGATTATGGGTCATCTGATTGCATTTCATCTGCCCCACTGTTATTACTGTTAGTATTATTATTATTATTATTGTTATTATTTTTACTATTATTACTTGCCTAAGGACTAAATGGCAAAACCAAGATTAAAAGCCAGGTTTACCCAGGTCCCAGGCTGATTTGCTGAGCAACCCAAAGAAGAAGCTACAGGAGACCAAGATGTTAATAACATAAGAACATAAGCAATGCCATATTGGGTTAACGCCAAGGTCCATCCAGTACAGTATTCTGTCTCCAACAGTGACAACAGCATGCTTGGAGGAACCGTTGATGGTTGCCTCATGACATCTATCCTAATGATTATAGATATACTATCTAACATCCCTAGCATTTTCTCTAATAACCTATTATGAACCTCTCATCCATGAATTTATCCAAACCCTTCTTGTACTTATTGATATTTTCTGCCTGCAGAATCTCCTGGGATAACAAATTTTATATGCTTACCACCCGTGGTGTGAAGAAGTGATTCCTTTTGGTGGTTTTGCACTTATCACCTTCAGGCTTCAATGAGGGAAGCAGCATGGAGTAATAGAAAGAGCATGGGCCTGGGAGGTGGAAAACTTGGGTTCTAATCCGGGACCTGCCTCTTGTCTGTTGGGTGGCCTTGGGCAAGTGATTCGACTTCTCTGTGCCTCAGTTACCTCATCTATAAAATGGGAATTAAGATTGTGACCCCCAAGTGGGATATGGATTGGGTCCAACCTGATTAGCTTGTATCTACCCCAGCATTTAGTACAGTGCCTGGCATATAGTAAGTGTTTAACAAATATCATTAAAAAATAAGAGCCTACTGATTCTGGTGCTGTGGAATTTAGGGAATGATAATTCCCTGTGAGCACCTTTCTTGAATCTATAGACTTCTGTAATGTTCACTCGGAGCCTGCATCTTTCTGAAGTGATCAGGGGAATGAAGAATCCTAACCTTTTTCAACTTTCCCTGCCCTCCCCCTACAGACAGTGAGCCCCACGTGGGACAAGAACTATTTTCAACCTGATTATCTTGTTTCTACCCTAGAGCTCAGTACAGTACATGGCACATAGTAAGCACTTAACAAGTACCATTATTATAAATTATTATAAATTCTTAGTCTAGATAAGCTTATTTGTTCCCCTGGTCATCTTGGTTGCCCTCATTTATATCTTCTCCTGCTCTAATATGTCCTTTAGAAATGATGGCGATCATAACTGAACTCCGTATTCCAGGTGAGAACACCCCATAGTTTGACACAGGGGCAAAAATCAATCAATGGTATTTATTGAGTGCTTATTGTGTGCAGAGCACTGTATTAAGCACTTGGGAGAGTATAGTGCGACAGAGTTGGTAGACACATTCCCACAGGAGCTTACAGTCTAGAGGGAGAGACACATTAAAATAAATTATAGAGATGTACATAAGTGCTTAATTGTTGTGGGGCTGAGGGTGGGGTGAATATTGAGTACTTAAAGGGTACAGATCTAAGTACAAAAGTAAAGGCAAAATGGTGTCTTTTATTTTGTTTTCTGTTCCCTTCCTGATGATGCTCAACAGTTGCCCTTTTTGGCTGCAGCACACATTAGTACAACGATTTACAAGACCAAGTTACCAATGACTCTATATTTGTTTTCTGAGTGGCCGATGATAACTCTGAATCCATCATTTCAAACTTCAGTGGAGGAAGTTTCTGGTATTGTGATACTAGGTGAATAACACCTGACACCATCATTGCGGATTTTGTAGTCTTTAATCATGCCCTCATCTTTCTAGATTAAAGATTCTTCGTCTTGTCGGTCTTTTCTCCATGCAGAAGCTACTCCGTCCCTTCATCATGCTGGTTATGCTTCTCTAGACCCTCTCAAGCTCTTCTGGTTCTTCCTAGTGCCTGGAAAAATTATTATTATGAAATGCTGTGGAGTCGTTTCCAATTCATGACAATTCTATGGATATATTTTCTCCAGAACATCCTATCTTCTGCCATAATCTGTAACCTTACTAATGGTTCTTCCATTATCATTGTTATAGTTTCTATCCATCTAGCTGCTGGTCTGCCTCTTCCATGTTTTCCCTGGACTTTTCCTAGCAATACTGTCTTCTTCAGAGAATTATTCCTCCTGATGATGTGTCCAAAACATGCTAATCTTCTATTAGAGTCATTTGGCCTTCCCAGGACTACCTTGGTTTAATTTGCTTCAGAACCCATTTGTTTGTTTCTCGGTCAGTCCACGGTATTCACAAAAGACTTCTCCAACACCACATTTCAAAAGAATCGATGCTCTTTCTGTTCAGTTTTTTCACTGTCCAGCTTTTGGGTCCATACAGTATTGCTAGCAACACCTGGGTAAATATGTGATCCAAATCCTGACCAAAACCAACAGTGAACTAGGGCTGAAATGAAAGAATTCTCCTCATCTCCAAGTGTGTATGACCTTGTTCTCTCTACTAAAGGGCTTCAAAGTAAGGAGAAGTTATGTTCCTGCTCACTAAGAGATTGCAGATTTAATCAGAAGAAAAGGCTGGTGTGTGTGTGCGTGTGCCTGTGTGTGTATGTCCAGAAACATGGTTTAGTGGAAAGATAACAGGTCTGGGAGTCAGAAGACCTAGATTCTAATTTCATCTTCACCACTTGTCTGTTGTGCTATCACATACAAGTCACTTAACTTTTCTGGGCCTCTCTTTCCTCATCTGTACAATGGCCTCTTCTCCCTCCTACTTAGACTGTAAACTCCATGTAAGGCAGGGACTGGGTCTGACCTGGTTAACTTGTATCTACCCCAGTATTTAGAATGGTACTTGACATACCTTAAGCACTTAAAATATACCACAGTCATTAGCTCAGACTAATAACTGTCACTGTCTCTTCCTTTTTGTCAGTATGAGAGAAGCATTGTTTCACCACTTTGCTCACCTCCAACTCCTCATAGATACCACAGCCCTGGGTTTGTCTCCTCCCACATCTTGAAACTCAGCATTCCTATCACCTGATAAACAGCCCAGGTGATGAGATAAATCCTGTTATACTTCTGGAGCATTGCAGGCAGAAGCCAGGGTGAGCAGGAAAAACTGTTTGCCAATAAACCTGACCTGATTTTCCCTTCACCAATGGGGAGCTGGCAACTGTGAATTTCTAGCAACATAAGTAGATGTACCCACTCATTCACATTCTCATTCTCATTCTCTCTCTCTCTCTCTCTCTCTCTCTTTCTCTCTCTCTTTCTCTCTCTCTCTCACTCTCACTCACCCCCCCCCCCCCCCCCCACACACATCAGTACATTGCTACCAAGAAAGGCAGTAGATCTGAGATCATGTGAGATCCCACCTGATTTCAGTCCAATCTGAAGCATATGTGAAGACTGGATTAATCAAATTCTAACCTCCTAAATGATGCAGGAAAGTATTAGGTCCGGGACCAGATGAATCTGGAAGGGAGTACGTGATTGTAATGGATCGATAAGATAGTTGGAGAGGAGATGAAGGCAGAAGATATATATATATATATATATAAAACCCATTCCAGAAGTTTTCATCAGGAATGGGGTGATATCTGGAAGGTGCAGTGGGAACCAGAGAGGACTTTTTTGCCACAGGGGATAATTGACATTGTTGGAAGACAGAGGAGTGGAGCCATCTGAGAGTAAGACATTGAAGACAGCAGTAAAAGCTTAGATATGGTGAGGTCAGAAGCATGGATGGAAGGGGTAGAATTAGAAACAGTAGGGAGACCTCCACTTGAGAAGTAGTTGGGAGGGAAGAGAAAGAGGTGAGGATAGCTGAGTGGTGAGAGGTGGTACAGAGACTTTGAGAAATTCAACCCTGATGTGTGTATTTTACCAACCAAGTAGTTAGCTATGGTACTTGTTAAGGGCTTACTATGTGCCAAGCACTGTTCTAAACACTAAAGTAAATACAATTTAAGCAGGTTGGGCACAGTCCCTGTCCCACATGGGGCTCACAGTCTTAATCCCCATTTTATAGATGAGTTGGTGACATCAGGACAGAACAGGGAGTGAGTCAAGGAGGCAAAAGAGAAAACAGAGTCAGGGGCTACACACATTAAGCACAACAACATAGCATTGGCCCTATCAGCCACACACGCATTCAGAGGGTGAACTTCAACATCTAATATCTAATACCTAGATATAAAAGGAGGGAGACAGTGGGGGCAAAGGAGGCTTCTCCAATGAGATTACGGATTGGAATGGTTGGTGGGGAATATGGGGATGGGAGTTGATGAGGAAGGAGAAGAAGAGTCGGCAAGTGAAAGAGAGAGATAGATTATAGCATGACAGAGTGAATTTGAAGTGGCAGAAGTTGGCCCTCTGCCTGGATTTCCAACAGCTAAGTTCAACTGCATGAGTGCAGGAGCAGAGGAAATGTGCAGTGGGAGTGATCCTAGGCTAGGGGCTGGTGATGTGAGAAAAATGGATGGACAAAGGGGCTAGGGATTGAGTTTGGTGGAGGGGGCAAATTTTAGAGCATCAAGGGATGGGAGGGTTCATTCATTCATTCATTCATTCAATAGTATTTATTGAGTGCTTACTCTGTGCAGAGTACTGTACTAAGCGCTTGGAATGTACAAATCAGTAACAGATAGAGACAGTCCCTTCCCTTTGACAGGTTTACAGTCTAACTGGGGGAGACAGACAGGCAAAAACAATAGCAATAAATAGAATCAAGGGGATGTACATCTCATTAACAAAATAAATAAGGTAATGAAAATATATACAGTTGAGCAGACAAGCACAGTGCTGAGGGGAGGGGAAGGGATGGGGGAGGAGCAGAGGGAAAGGGGGGAAAAGAGGGCTTAGCTGAGAGGAGGTGAAGGGGGGGTAGGGGGGAGCAGAGGGAGCAGAGGGAAAAGGGGAAGCTCAATCTGGGAAGGCCTCTTGGAGGAGGTGAGCTCTAAGTAGGGTTTTGAAGAGGGCAAGAGAATTAGTTTGGCGGAGGTGAGGAGGGAGGGCATTCCAGGACCGCAGGAGATCGTGGCCCAGGGGTCGACGGCGGGATAGGCGAGAACGGGGGATGGTGAGGAGGTGGGCGGCAGAGGAGCGGAGCGTGCAGGGTGGGCAGTAGAAAGAGAGAAGGGAGGAGAGGTAGGAAGGGTAAGGTGATGGAGAGCCTTGAAGCTTAGAGTGAGAAGTTTTAGTTCATTCATTCAATAGTATTTATTGAGCGCTTACTATGTGCAGAGCACTGTACTAAGTGCTTGGAATGAACAAGTCGGCAACAGATAGAGACAGTCCCTGCCGTTTGACGGGCTTACAGTCTAATCAGGGGAGACGGACAGACAAGAACAATGGCAATAAATAGAGTCAAGGGGAAGAACATCTCGTAAAAACAATGGCAACTAAATAGAATCAAGGCGATGTACATTTCATTAACAAAATAAATAGGGTAATGAAAATATATACAGTTGAGTGGACGAGTACAGTGCTGAGGGGATGGGAAGGGAGAGGGGGAGGAGCAGAGGGAAATGGGGGGAAAAGAGGGTTAAGCTGCGGAGAGGTGAAAGGGGGGTGGTAGAGAGAGTAGAGGGAGAAGAGGAGCTCAGTCTGGGAACGCCTCTTGGAGGAGGTGAGTTTTCAGTAGGGTTTTGAAGAGGGGAAGAGAATCAGTTTGGCGGAGGTGAGGAGGGAGGGCGTTCCAGGACCGCGGGAGGACGTGGCCCAGGGGTCGACAGCGGGATAGGCGAGACCGAGGGACGGTGAGGAGGTGGGCGGCGGAGGAGCGGAGCATGCGGGGTGGGCGGTAGAAAGAGAGAAGGGAGGAGAGGTAGGAAAGGACAAGGTGATGGAGAGCCTTGAAGCCTAGAGTGAGGAGTTTTTGTTTGGAGCGGAGGTTGATAGGCAACCACTGGAGTTGTTTAAGAAGGGGAGTGACATGCCCAGATCGTTTCTGCAGGAAGATGAGCCGGGCAGCGGAGTGAAGAATAGACTGGAGCGGGGCGAGAGAGGAGGAAGGGAGGTCAGAGAGAAGGCTGACACAGTAGTCTAGCCGGGATATAACGAGAGCCCGTAGCAGTAAGGTAGCCGTTTGGGTGGAGAGGAAAGGGCGGATCTTGGCGATATTGTAAAGGTGAAACCGGCAGGTCTTGGTAACGGATAGGATGTGTGGGGTGAACGAGAGAGACGAGTCAAGGATGACACCGAGATCGCGGGCCCGAGAGACGGGAAGGATGGTCGTGCCATCCACGGTGATAGGGAAGTCTGGGAGAGGACCGGGTTTGGGAGGGAAGATGAGGAGCTCAGTCTTGCTCATGTTGAGTTTTAGGTGGCAGGCCGACATCCAGGTGGAGACATCCTGGAGGCAGGAGGAGATGCGAGCCTGAAGGGAGGGGAAGAGGACAGGGGCGGAGATGTAGATCTACAGAGGTTGATAGGCAACCATTGGAGGTTTTTAAGAAGGTTGATAGGCAGTCCAATAATGGTCCTTCAGCCATATCAGAGATTGGGCACCATAACAGCCTTTCAACCTCCAAACTTTGTGTGGAGTTAATAATAATAATAATGATGATGATGATGATCGTGGTATTTGTTATAGGCTTTCTATGTGCCAAGCACTGTTCTAAATACTGGGGTAGTTACAACATAATCGGCTTCGACACAGTCCCTGTCCCTCATAGGGCTCACATTCTTAATTCTCATGAGGGAACTGAGGCCGGAGAAGTTAAGTGATTTGCCCAAGGTCACACAGCAGACAAGTGACGGAGCCAGGATTAGAACCCAGGTCCTTCTGACTCCCAGGTCCTTCTGACACCCGAGGCCTCCAGCAGATTGCTGGTCTCAGGACTCGGGGGAGATAGGACTAGTTCAAGCTGCAGGGCTGAAGAAACCCCTTCTCTCCCAAGAGCCTCCAGCTCTAATATTTTTTTTAATATATATGGTATTTAAGTGCTTACTATGTGCCAGGCACTCTTCTAAGTGCTGAGGTAGGTACAGGTTGGATACAGTCCATGTCTTACGTGGGGCTGATGGTCATAATCCCCACTTTACAGATGAGATAACAGGCACAGAGAAGAAAGAGGGCAAGGAGGGAGTGGAATGGGGAAGAGAGGCTAAAGAGAATGAGAGGAGGATTGGCCTGTGCCATTTCCAGGTCTATGCTCTATCCACTAAGCCATGTTGCTTCTTGATGCCCCATTGTCACCACCCTCTATCTTGAAGTCTACCAAAAGCCTTGTAAGAACTATTAGAATGTTGAGAAAGCTGAGTGTTCTGTTACCAAAGGATGTGCCCGAGAGCAGTGAGAAAGCTGCATTTTGTCCCCTCCGAATGCTGTGTATTCTTTACTGTGCTTAATTTTTTGTTGTTGAATTTTTAATTTTGATTGTAATTTCTTTGTGTTCTTATGTGTCTGTCCTCCCCTACCTAGATTGCGAGAATTGCATAGAGCAACCTGTGGGACAAGAACCGTGATTGGACTGTTAATCTAGTATTTAGCCTGGGGTTTACCACAGTGCTTGGCACATTAAGAGAGAAGAAGCGTGGCTTTGTGGATAGAGCATGGGCGTGGGAGTCAGAAGGATCTGGGTGCTAATGCCGGCTCCACCATGTGCCTGCTGTGTCTCAAGTCACTTTAATTTTCTGTGCTTCAGTTACCTCATCTGCAAAATGGGGATTAAGAATGTGAGCTCCATGTGGGACAGGGATCGTGTCCAACCCAATTTGTTTGTATCGTTTGTATCCACCCCAGCACTTATGCCTGGGACATAGTAAGTGCTTAACAAATACCACAATTATTATTAATTATTATTATTACCACATAGTAATTATGTAATGGATATAGTAATAATATAGCCATAATAGAAGAGTTTTAATAAAAGAGATAATCATCATTAACCTGAGTTCCTTGGGTAGCAGAACCTCATTAAGTTCTGATGCTGCTAATGAAAATCTTTGATTGTGTGTAAGATTCCTGGGAGGAGGTTGATAAATATATTTGGTTTCCTTGGTTAAGATTCCCTCTGTGTCTGAGTCAGGGTGGCTCCATCTTTTCAGCTTTGGCTTCTCACCATTGATAGTGCAGATTCCTTAGCATTTTTTTTTAAATGGAACTAATTAAGCATTTACTATGGGCCAGGCACTGTAATAAGCACTGGGGTAGATACAAGATAATCAGGTGGGACAGAGATCATGTCCCATATGGGGCTCGCAGTCTTAATCCTCATTTTGCAGATGAGTGAAGTGAGGCACAAAGAAGTTAAGTGACTTGCCCAAGGTCATACAGCAGACACATGGCAGAGCCAGGATTAGAACCCAGTTCCTCTGACTCTCAGGCCCATGCTCTATCCACTAGGCCATGCTGCTACTCTTCACCTCTGCATATACCTCTGCAAAGTTTTGTAAGCTTCATTGAACTCCAGTAGCTAGTAAATCCTAGGTACTGCACCCTAGGTTTTAAGAGATTGCTCTGGGAGCAGTGTGGCTTTGTGGAAAGAGCACGGGCTTGGGAGTCAAAGGACATGGGTTCTAATCCCCGCTCTGCCATTTGTCTGCTGTGTGACCTTGGGCAAGCCACTTAACTTCTCTGTGCCTCAGTTACCTCATCTGTAGAATGGGGATTAAGAATGTGAGCCCCTCTTGGGACAACCTGATTTCCTTGTATCTACCCCAGCACTTAGAACAGTGCTTGACACATAGTAAGTGCTTAACAAATGCCATAATTATCAATTAGTATTATTACACTGATGGAACAAGTCAGGGAGAGGACAGGGTTTGATTAAAATGGGGATTCAATACCTGTTTTCCCTCCTACTTAAACTTCGAGCCCCACAGGGGACAGAGACTACATCCAATTTAATTACCCCAGTACTTAGAAGAGTGTATGATACAAAGTAAGTGCTTAACAAATATAATAATAATAACAATAATAATAATACCTATCTACTTTTCCTTCTTCCACCTATCTGTAAATTATTTTAGTGTCTGTCTCCCTTGATAAAATGTAACTTCCTCAAGGGCAAGGATTGTTTCTAATCACTCTTTTGGACTCTTCTAAGTGTTTAATACAGTGCTTTCTACACAGTAGGTGTTTAATAAATGCTTATGATTGATTGACTGAGGACTTGTGATTGTTTGAGGTCACTGAGGATCTCTACACTTTAGTTTCCCCAGTGACAAAACTACTGCTGAGTTTACATTAAACAGTTTTATTTGTAGAATTTCTCCTAAGGGATGTTAAAATCAAACTAGAACTGTCATCATTGCAGGTCTTACTCAAATGCCCTTTGAGATCTAATCTACCATATTTTTTAGAGTAAGAGACTTTCCTTTCAAAGCTCCAAATCCAGTTTTACTAAGCGACAGCAATTCTCACCTGAGCTCACTGGTAAAGATGAAAATGGTCCTATAAACACAAGAACTGATGTATAAAATGCCCTGGCAATTGTTAGGACTCCATCTTAACAAATACTTGTTTTCATTCTGGATCCTAATATATTTTCATCTTCCCAACAGTCCTGGCTCTGTGTCAGAGAGGGCAGAGTGTCTCTGCTGGAACTCAGCTTCTGCTTCTCTAGACCTTATCAACCCAGCTCCAAATCAACCTTTCTTATGAACTTGTAACTGTTTTGCCAATGTTCTGTGACCTTCCTTGTGCTGCTAGAACTAATCTAGTTGTTGCCATTATGTAGCCGATATTCTCTTGACATCCGTCAATCAATCAAGCAATGGTATTTATTGAGTGTTTACTGAATGCAGAGCACTGGACTAAGCACTTGGAAGAGTACAACAGAATTGGTAGACATGCTCCCTGCTAACAGTCTAGAGGGGGACTCAGCCTTTAATATAAATAAATGAATTACAGATAAGTACATAAGTATTGTAGAGCTGTGGGTGGGGTGAATATCAAGTACCCAGAGGGTACCGATGGGAATGCATAGATAACCAGAAGGGAGAGGGAGTTGGAGAAAAGAGGGCTTAATAAGGGAAAGCTTCTTGGAGGATATGTGACCCGACAGGTGACAAAAAAGGGTCCACTCTTTTCTTCTATTTACAGCCCCTCCAATCTAGATGGAGCATGGTCCTTCTGTTCTCCAGGGCTTATATTTTAAATGTGGTTTGCATTTAGCTGTCCTTCCTTTCTCCAAATCCCCAGACATACACTGATTTTGATCCCCGATAGGTTTATCTCACTCATTCGGGCTTCAGTTTAACTAGTGATGTTTCATTGTTTGGTAATGACACCCCCCTTTTCTCTGATTTGTCAGATTAGAGGGTTTAACCCCTGAATGGGTTGTCTAACCCTTAGGACATGCCACACTGTTTGGTGTTTCCATTCTTGTTTGTATTAAAATTGCCTTTAGTCTTTTCCAGTGTCACAGGGCTTCGCCAGAAAAGAAACATTTCAGAGAGTTCACTGTGACCTTGCTAATATGGAACCTATCCTATCTCTGTTCCTTTGCTCCATCTCTTTTCTTCCTGCTCTCCTTTTTCTTTCCCCTTCCCCTTCCTGTGTATCCTTTCCCTTCATCAAGTTAGTGTCCTCATTGTCTGCGTGTCCTTCAACCACCTGCCTCATCTGTCCCTAGTGGATAGCTGTCAGTCTCTGGTCCTCCCTCCCATGTTCCCTTTCTCACTTCCCTTCCCTCGGAAGGTCGGGGTGTCATTCAGGATGCTGGATCAGAGAAAGCTGCTGGAGGCCCAGACATGGTTCGAGGGTTGCCCTCTCCACCAGGTGACCGGGCAAGGTCCAAGTCCGTTCCTGCCTTGGACTGAGGGGGTTAGGGTTAGTTATGAACTGGTGGCAAGGAGAGTGATCAAGTGGCATGTCACAACATCAGAAAGAAATCTGGCCAATGCAGTGAATTCAGTCAAGGGGTCCCTGGAAGTTTTTCTGTTTTGTTTTGTTCTTTATGGTATTTGTTAAGCACTTACTATATGCCAAGCACTGAACTAAGCACTAAGGTAGATACGAGATAATCAATCAGGTTGGACACAGTCCATGTCCCAAATGGAGCTCACAGTCTTAATCCCCATTTTACAGATGAGATAACTGAGGCACAGATAAATTGAGTGATTTTCCCAAGGTCATACAGCTGACAAGTGGTGGAGCTAGGATTAGAACCCTGGTCCTCTGACTCCCAGGCCCGTGCTCTTTCCACTAGGGCACACTGTTTCAGAGAAAAGTAGCCCAGAATTCTATGGGTCTTGATCAGGCTTTCCAGAGCCTCACTTAGGACAGTGCTCTGCACATAGCATTCACTCAGTAAATATGACTGATTGATTGAAACCACCTAAGTAGAATTTATAATAATAATAATAATGTTGGTATTTGTTAAGCGCTTACTATGTGCAGAGCATTGTTCTAAGCCATTGTTCTAAGCACTGGGGGAGATACAGGGTAATCAGGTTGTCCCACGTGAGGCTCACAGTTAATCCCCATTTTAAAGATGAGGTAACTGAGGCACAGAGAAGTGAAGTGACTTGCCCATAGTCACACAGCTGACAAGTGGCAGAGCCGGGAGTCGAACTCATGACCTCTGACTCCGAAGCCCAGGCTCTTTTCCAATTTATGCTTGGAGACTACATTCAGTTTCCTCTCTTCTCCCATCTCTCCCACGTTGGATTTCTGTCCCCTTTCCTGAACTTTGATGGAGGCAGCAGGTAAATTTCTTTAGCCTTCCTTCTTTGTTTATGTCCAGGGGGCAGTGAAGTGGAAGCAGAAAGCTGGCAAAGCTCATTAAATGCAGGAGCACGGAAATGGAGAGCGGCACTGCCCATTACTTCTCCCTCGAACGTCGCTTCAGATTGTTTAACATTCAGCTGGGTGTCTCCTTCCCTTCCCTCTTTCTTCTATCCCTCCCTCCCTCCTTCCCCAGGTCCCTTTGACTGCTACTGCTTCTGATGTCAGAGCAGGGCGCTATGTTAGTCTGTCACAAGCGTCCCCTTCGGGGCAGATCCAACAATCCCAGGAAGCCAATTGGTGGGGCAGGGAGGGGGTCAGGAGGCTGCAGGCTTCTGTCCTCAGGTCTAAGCCCACCAGTCTACTGATAGAAGATGGAGAGACTGCCCTAGGTCTGGCTAGTGGTTCCTTCTTCAGCAAACATGTCATCTCACCAGGCTAGGTCAGGCAGCTGCTTCTCCATTTGTCCTACTGAGGATGTGACCATGAGATATGATCAAGGGTGCCCACCAGTACTATCAATCAATCATTGGTATTTACTGAGCACTTGCTATCTGCAGACAACTATATTAAGCACTTGGGAGAGTTCAACAGAATTAGCAGACATGTTCCCTGTCCCTAACCAGCTATCTCCTGTAGCTGCTCAATCAGTTAGCACTTTAAAGCAATCAATCACTGCCCCCTCCTACCTCACCACACTACTCTCCTACTGCAACCCAGCCTACACACTTCACTCCTCTAACGCCAACCTACTCACTATACCTCGATCTTATCTACCTCACTGCCGACCTCTGGCTCGCATCCTGCCTCTGGCCTGGAATGCCCGCCCTCTTCCTATCAGACGGACAGTTACTCTCCCCAGCTTCAAAGCTTATTGAAGGTACATCTCCTCCAAGAAGCCTTCCTTGACTAAGCCCTCATTTGCATTTCTTCCACTCCCTTCTGCTGATTTGTTCCCTTTATTCACCCCCCTCCCCCACACCCCAGCTCCACAGAACTTATGTACATACTTGTAATTTTAGTTATATTAATGTCTGTCTCCCCCTCTAGGCTATAAAATCATTGTGGGCAGGAAACATGTTTATCAACTCTTGTACTCTCCCAAGTGCTTAGCACAGTGCTCGGCAGCCAGTTACAGCTCAATAAATACAAGTGATTGATCGGTTGATTGTAGGCACAATCAATTCAAATCCAGAATACCTGACTCAAAATGTCAGGAACAAATTGACATAAACATGGTGGGGTAGGCATTTAATGTCTAAACAGGCAGATATTTCTCAAGTCCTTGCAAACTCACCCCCTCCATTTTCCAGCTTGACACGTGGTTGGGCTTCTTCTCTTAGGTGCACACACCCTCAGCTTTGACCTGCGAACTGCTGGGGCTGCATCAACGGAAACTCCTGATTCTGGGTCTGAACCTGAGAGCCTCAGGTCAACTCTCCAGTGAGGTATGTCTCTCCCCTATTCCTGTCCAGCAGATGTCAGAGCCCGTGACAGGCCCTGGAGGCTGGCGGCCTCTATCGGGCAAAATAAAAAACAGCGGGAGGCAGCAAATAGGACTGACCACCCCTCCCCCCTCCTCCTTTTTATGGTATTTGTTAAGCACTTACGATGTGTCAGGCATTGTATTAAGTGCTAGAGTAGATATAAGATAATTAGCTTGGATAGAGTCCCTGTCACACATAAGGCTCACGTCCTAATCCCCCTTCTAAAGCTGAAGAAACTGAGTCCCAGAGAAGTGAAGTGATTTGCCCAAGGTCACAGCAGAGATGTGGTAGAGTCAGGGTTAGAACCCAGATCCTGGGACTCCCAGACCCTTGCTCTTTTCACTAGGTCATGCTGCTTCTCAACCTTCCCACCCATGTTCTTGTGATACCGATAGACGTAGCTCCCCCTGGAAAGATGGATCTGCTCTGAATGGATCACTTGAGCCTTGGCCTCTCAAACTGACACTTCCACTAGGTCAGCCAGTTGCTAGATGTAGCTTAAAATCAAAAGCCAGAAATGACCTTGGATCTGTCCCTCTCTGTGCCTGGGGGCGGGCTAGGATGATAATGCCTACCTAGATTACTTTAGGGTTGTTGTGAGGTGTTCCTAAGAAAAAAAAAAGGATTGTTAACTCTTTTTACCAAGAGAAATGCTAATTGATTCTGATTGGTCACTGGTTTGGTAACAATAGCACTTTAGATTTGCTCATTGAGACAAACCCTAGGGAATATCGAATTGTTTTAGGATCATTCATTCAGGTTCTCAGGCTGCTCCGAAGTTGCCAGCTGGGTGTACAGGGATCCAGTGTGTTTGGGGGTTAGGAGGTGGGAGAGGGGGAGTGTTGTCCTTAGGTCCCTGAACAAATCGGGGAGAAAGAAAAGACTGGGGGCTGGGACTGGTCATTAGAGACTCGGGACCAACTTCATCACAAGGTTAAAGGGATTCTGAGCTCAGCCCCATATTCCCTTTACCCTTGCTGCCCTAAATCCCTGGGGAGCTTGGCCGCCAGAGGACGGAGAAGTTGAGGAGACTCAATAAAGCTGTTTGTTTTTCCCCATTGAATGGTTTATTTGGCAGTTAATGGAATGGAGTGAGATGAACAACCCTGATGAGCGCTCCCTCAATTAAACCTTTTATTGGGAAGCCTCCTTCCCTGCTGGCAGCTGAATCTGGTTTGTGAAACAGTGGGTAGTGAGAAATAGGCAGACTGGGTTTCATGACCAATTCTGCTGGTAGCTTGTAGTGATCTTGGATAAATCTCTTTCCTTGTTTGGACCTCACCCTTCCCTTCTGAAAAGTGGAAACAGTGGAACTCCCTACACACTTGGCCTCAGAAGCCTTTAGAGGCTGATAAGGCATGTGTTATCCATACTGCTCTGGATTATTGTGACTCACTGGCATGGGTAAATCTTCAGCTCCCAAACCAAGAAAAAGCCTAGCAGGAGATGAGGAGAGGGCATTGCCTGTTGGAAGGGAGGCCTACTGGTGGAAGTAGAAGAGGATTCAGGCCTGGGATAGTAAGAAAGCTATTGGGCAGGTTGGAGTTTTATGGCTAGAAGGATGAGAAGGGGCTGAATTTATTGAGTTGGTTACCAGCAGCTTTTCCAAGCCTTGAGATGATAATAATAATATTTATGGTATTTGTTAGGTACTGTACTAAGCAATGAGGTAGGTACAAGATAATTGGGTTGGACAAAGTCCCTGGCCCACAGTCTTAATCCCCATTTTACAGATGAGGCAACTGAGGCACAGATAAGTGAAGTGACTTGCCCAAGGTCACGCAGCACACAAATGGCAGATCCAGGATTAGAACCCAGGTCTTCTGACTCTCAGGTCCATGCTCTTTCCTCTAGGCCATGCCACTTCAAGTTAAGTAAAGATAATTTTGTAGGAAGGCTGAGGGGGGCATGAAAAGAACAGGTAGATGAAGAAGCTGTAACCCAAAGTCAACCTCTCCATTTTCTCATGCACATGCTTTTCTTCCCTTTCTGACTAATAAATTACATTACTCTGTCCTCTCCTGCTCAAAGAAAGAAAGCAATGATAGACCTGTTCCACTGAGCGCATGGGTGTATGACCTGAATAAATAAAGGATGCAGGGCAAAGATGAGCAGACTATGACTACCTCATGGTTATCCAATTATCCTGAATTGATGCAGAGCAGAGGTGGGGAGGGAAAAAAGAAAGGTGGGAGAGAGCCAGGACTTTTGTCAAGTGCTCGATGTTCCTTTCCAAACAAGAATGGGTGGTAAGTAGTGGAGCTTCAGAATGAAATGCCCTCTGAGGTAAGGCCCCAGGTGTTTGCCCCATCATGTGGTACACTGTGTGACATCATTATGCTGTGCTGCCTATGTGAAAGAGCAATGAGAAGCGGCTGGAGCCCTAGGACACTCACTCCGATCCTGGGCAGCATCTGGTTGCCCACTAAGCCCTGGGAGGATGGGGTAGGTGCCAGACTTGGAGAAACAGGGAGGAGGGATGGCACTGCCAGGGAGGTGGGTCATCCCCTCCCCCCAGCAGAGAGCGACTTAACTTCCCAGCTCAGCCCCGACAGGGTCCAGCAGCTTGCCGAGCTGAGGGCTTAGGGGAAAGGGGAGCACTGGCCACTGGTTCCCAGAAAATCCCCATGAATAGCAGGGAACACCACTACTCCACCAAGATGAAGCAGCACCCAAGCCTCCCCTTACCTCTCAGTGTGTCTGGATATCCCCACTTTCCAAGGCTCTGGTCCTTCAGCTTGTCTCTGGCTGTCCCCCGGCCCCACTGCCATCTTGGCTTCTGGAGCCATAAGTTGGCAGTTAAGTTAGGGATGTGTTGCTTTCCCCTCCGCCCCCCCACCCCCCGGCTGTTCCCTTTTGACCACCATGGTTTTAGCCACTTAGCTCACAGGGCACGATGTTTGGTCCACTTGGTCAATAGGTCCTTCCTGGATTACCCCCCAGTGTCTGGCTTCAGGGCCAGAAGTGGCAGTTGCAGGCTTGAGTGGGCTCAGGTGTCAGTCCCCGGGGTGCAGCCAGATGGACAGGGCCAGGGCTCCCACTGGGCTCAATACCCTCTCCCCAACATCGTGCCCAGATCCTCCAGCTGAAGGTGAGGCTGGAATCTGGAAACCCACACTCCCACTAGCTGCTGTCCTCTTTCACCACCTCCCACACACCATTTAACTTCCCTGCCCTGCTGCCTAAGTAAAATAATTTAAACAACAAACCTTGTGGCAGGGATGTTCTTATTTCAAGGAACAGAGGAAGGGATGGGGAAAGAATAAGGCTCATTGAAAATTGAAGCAATTATTGCCACTGAGTGGATTCTGCACATGTGTGGCATCCATCTTGATGGGGGTCTTTGGTACAAGTACCATCTTGAATGTCTCAGATGGTGGCCACCTTGGGAGGGTTAGGAGATGCAGTGTCGCTTTGACCCCTGAGTGACTACCCACCTCGCATCCCATCTGAAGCGGGTCTGGGTAGCAGGTGTCTTGAGAAAATCACTCTAATATGTTGTGATCCTGCTTGAAGGTAGGAGAATGAATTAGATGACTTCTCAAGGTCATTGTCTATCTGAGGATTTAATGTTTCTGTAAGGTAACCAGTCCACAGTGGCCACATGGCTGTTATGACAGCACCTTCTGCATTGCTCCAATCTCCTACTTTGATGCATTTAGTTATTATTAGTGGCACCTTGACAGTCTTGAAGGTGGGAGGCTGTTTTCTTAGCTGAAGAACCAAAACAACTACAGCTGAGATGAGTGTGGGCACCCACTGAGGGGGAGGAGGAAAATGAAGTCAGTAGGCAGGGGAGCATGCCCACTTGGCATGGAGTGGGCCATGCTGCAGTGGTAACAGGACAAGGTCACCTGGGGATAGGTGTCTAGGATAGCACATGGGCAGCATGGATGGTCTAAAAGATCAAAGAATCAGATACCACTTGGCTAGAAAGGAACTTCAAAGGTCATTTTCTCCATCCTCCTACCTCTGAGATTGCCCCTGACAGCGGCACAGAAGGGAGTGAGAGGAGAGGAGGGCTTAATCAGGGAAGGCTTCTTGAAGGAGGTGTGCCTTCATTGAGGTTTTGAAGTTGGGGAGGACAATTATCTCTCTGGTTTGAGGAGGGAGGGTGTTCCAGGTAGGATTTGGGCCAGAGGTCAGCGGCAAGAGAGACGAGATTGAGGTACAGTGAGAAGGTTAGCATTAGAGGAACAGAGTGTGGGGGCTGAGTTGTAGTAGGAGAGTAATGAAGTGAGGTAGGAGGGGCAAGGTGATTGAGTGCTTTAAATCCAGTGGTGAGCAGTTTTTGTTTGGTGTGGAGGTGGATGGGCAGCCACTGGAGTTTCTTAAGGAGTGGGGAAACATGGTCTGAAGGTTTCTGAAGGAAAATGATTCAGGCAGCAGAATGGAGTATGGACTGGAGTTGGGAGAGACAGGAGACAGGGAGGTCAGCAAGGAGGCTGATACAATAATCAAGGCAGGATAGGATAAGTGCTTGCATTAATGTGGTAGCAATTTGGATGGAGAGGAAGGGACGGATTTTGGCAATGTTGCGAAGATGGAACTGACAGGATTTAGTGATGGCTTGAGTATATGGGTGGAACAAGAGAGAGGAGTCAAGGATAATGCCAAGGTTATGGGCTCATGAGACGGGAAGGGTGGTGGTGCTGTCAACAGTAATGGGAAAGTGAGCAGGAGGACAGAGTTTGGGTGGGAAGATAAGTTCAGTTTTAGCCTGGTGGATTAGAGCATAGGCCTGGGAGTCAGAAGGACCTGAGTTCTAAACCCTATTCCACCACTTTGCTGTGTGACCTTGGGCAAGTCAATTAAATTCTCTTTGCCACAGTTACCTCATCTGCAAAATGGGTATTCAGACTTTGAGTCATATATGGGATAGGGACCATGGTTGGAGTTTCTCAGGGGTCAGTTCTTGGCCCTCTTCTGTTCTCCATTTACACTCACTCCCTTGGTGAACTCATTCGCTCTCACGGCTTTGACTACCATCTCTACGCAGATGACACGCAGATCTACATCTCTGCCCCTGTCCTCTCCCCTTCGCTTCAGGCTCGCATCTCCTCCTGCCTCCAGGACGTCTCCACCTGGATGTCTGCCCCCCACCTAAAACTCAACATGAGCAAGACTGAGCTCCTCATCTTCCCTCCCAAGCCCGATCTTCTCCCAGACTTCCCTATCACCGTGGATGGTATGACCATCCTTCCCATCTCTCAGGCCCGCAACCTCAGTGTCATCTTTGACTCGTCTCTCTCGTTCACCCCACACATCCGATCCGTTACCAAGACCTGCCAGTCTCACCTTTACAATATCGCCAAGATCTGCCCTTTCCTCTCCACCCAAACGGCTATCTTACTGCTACAGGCTCTCGTTATATCCCAGCTAGACTACTTTGTCAGCCTTCTCTCTGATCTCCCTTCCTCCTCTCTCGCCCTGCTCCAGTCTATTCTTCACTCAGTTGCCTGGCTCATCTTCCTGCAAAAACGTTCTGGGCATGTCACTCCCCTTCTTAAACACCTCCAGTGGTTGCCTATCAACCTCCGCTCAAAACAACTCCTCACTCTAGGCTTCAAGGCTCTCCATCACCTTGCCCCTTCATACCTCTCCTCCCTTCTCTCTTTCTACTGCCCACCCCGCACGCTCCGCTCCTCTGCCACCCACCTCCTCACCGTCCCTCGGTCTCGCCTATCCCGCCGTCGACCCCTGGGCCACGTCCTCCCGCGGTCCTGGAATCCCTTCCCTCCTCACCTCCGTCCATCTAATTCTCTTCCCTTCTTCAAATCCCTACTTAAAGCTCACCTCCTCCAAAAGGACTTCCCAGACTGAGCTCCCCCCTTTTTCCCTCTGCTCCCTCTACCACCCCCCTTCACCTCTCCGCAGCTAACCCTCTTCTCCCCCCTTTCCCTCTCCTCCTCCCCCTCTCCCGTCCCACCCCCTGTACTCGTCCGCTCAACTGTATATATCTTCATCACCCTATTTATTTTGTTTATTTTGTTTAATGAGATGTACATCACCCTGATTCTATTCATTTGCCATTGTTTTTATGAAATGTTCTTCCCCTTGACCCTATTTATTGCCATTGTTCTTGTCTGCCCGTCTCCCCTGATTAGACTGTAAGTCCGTCAAAGGGCAGGGACTGTCTCTATCTGTTGCTGATTTGTACAGTCCAAGCGCTTAGTACAGTGCTCTGCACATAGTAAACGCTCAATAAATATTATTGAATGAATGAATGAATGAATAATCTGATTAGCTTTTATCTACCCCAGCACCTAGTACAGTGTCTGGCACATAGTAAGTGCTTAATAAATACTATGAAAAAGAAAAGATTGGCCCAGCCTAGGGTTACATGCTGGGGCAAACTAGTTAAAACATCCTCACAATGATTCCTCTGGCTTGTCAGAAAAGGGGAAGTCATCAGCATGGCTTAGTGGATAGAGCATGGTCTTGGGAGTCCAAAGGACCTG
This sequence comes from Ornithorhynchus anatinus, assembly GCF_004115215.2. NCBI lineage: Eukaryota > Metazoa > Chordata > Mammalia > Monotremata > Ornithorhynchidae > Ornithorhynchus > Ornithorhynchus anatinus. The sequence goes on from NC_041750.1 coordinate 17,760,631, forward strand.
GTTTCTAACCCTAACTCTGTCACCTGTCTGCTGCATGACCTTAGGCAAGTTACTTCACTTCTCTGGGTCTCAGTTCCCTCATCAGTAGAACGGGGATTGAGTGTGAGTCCCATGTGGGACAGGGACTGTGTCCAACCTGATTAACTTGTGTCTTCCCCAATGCTTAGTATAGTGCTTGGCACATAGCAAGAGCTTAGCAAATACCATTATTATCATTATCATTAATAGAGGCTCCTTGTGGTTCCTGCCCTTGGGTATACAGTAGGTCTGCATCTTGCTAATCTATGACTCCCACAGCAAATGAAAGCCTTCCATGAAAGCTTTGTATTTCAATTCATAAAACACTGGTTTTGTAATCTGACCCTCCCACCTCCTCTTCAGACCAGTTGAAAACCAGACTGTCCAGTACAAAACCCATTGAATCGTCACGCTGGAAGAAGCAGGACTGCTGATGGAGAAGCAGGTGGGTGTAGGAGACTGAAGGGAAAGAAGAATAAGACGGAGATTGGTGTATCTTAGAAGAAACTAAAATGACAGGTGCATAACTAGAAATTTCAAATGTTCAAATGGAGTTCAGATATCCAACTGAAGGCCAGAGTCTGGCCTTGGTTACTGAACAGGCCCAGTATAATTGCTGGGGTTATCCTGAATTTCCCAAGTGCCTAGGACAGTGCACTTCACCAAATGGGCACTCAATAAATGCTACTACTACGGTTGCTACTACTGTTACTACATGTCTATCTCCCGTTCTAGGCTGTAAGCTTGATGTGGGCAGGGAGCATGTCTGTTATATTGTACTCTCCCAAGCACTTAGTATAGTGCTCTGCACACAGTAAGTGCTCAATAAATGATTGACTGACTATTATTACTACTACTATTAATAACAATAATAGCATTTGTTAAGCATTTACTATTTGCCAAGCACTGTACTAAGCGCTGGGGTAGAGACAAGGTAAGTAGGTTGTCCCACGTGGGACTCACACTCTTAATCCCCATTTTACAGATGAAGCAACTGAAGCACAGAAAAGTGAAGTGACTTGCCCAAGGTCACACAGCAGACACTACTGCTACAATTACTACTACTTCTACTGCTTCTGTGCTGCTGGCACTTTGGCCATGAATGGATTTTGAAAGTAAAATTTTTGAGCCCCATGTGGGACAGGGACTGTGTTTTATGTGTTTATAGGGTAGCAACCCCAGTGCTTAGTACAGTGCTGGGCACAAAGTAAGTGCTTAACAAAGAGTGTTTTTAGTTTCATTGTGGTTGTGAGCATCGCAAAGTGCTGTGTTCCTGCCCACCTACTCAACCGTTATACTCCAATTGGAACACAATCCGCAAACGACTAGCACTAGGAGCAGTTTTGTCAAACAGGTTCTCGGTCCCAAAATTGTTGTGACTGAAACAAGGACAATCCATCTTTTATATTGGGAATCTCCATCATCATCCTATTAGTATTACTGGCTTAATAATGAGAACTCCTGAACCTTCCTGTCTGGAAATAGCAGCGCCTATGACATTTATCAGCCTCTCTCTCAATTGCTTTGAGAAAAAGCAAAAATGTCTTTTTCCTGAATGTATCTCCCGCTGTCCTCTTGACTCTGGTCTTTACTGCTTAAATTGTTACTGTGGCACCAACAGGCAAGGAATGTGTTCTATATGTCACTTGGGAAGCTTGTTGATGCTCAATAATTCTCCACTGTGATTATCATTAATAATAGTGATACTAATGATACATTAGTCATCTGTACTGATATAATTCTTTTCTTCCAAGAGGCTTGGCATCCTGATGAGTTTTACCTGCACTGTCTGGTTCTGGGTTTTTTCCTCCCTCTTCTCTCTCTCTCTCTCTCTGCCATTCCTGCAGTTGTTTGCTATTGTATGGTTTATGTAGGGTAAACTAGGGTGAGAGGACTTCAGCAAGCAAGGGTTGGAAGGTGCTCTTAACGGGTTCTAGGACTGAGATTAAAATCCAACAGGAAAAAGGAAAGTAGTTATATTCACTGTTCCTAGACAGAAATCCTGTCCATGGTTAAGGGTCGTTGTTTCTAAGAGACGCAGTACAGCCTAGTCGATAAGGCATGGGCCTAGTAGTCAGAGGACCTGGGTTCCAACTCCAGCTCCACCACTTGTCTACTGTGTGACCTTGGGTAAGTCAATTAACTTCTATGTACCTCAGTTACCTCGTCTACAAAATGAAGATTAAGACTGCAAAGCCTTATGTGGGACAAGGACTGTCCAACCTGATTAGCTTGTATCTACCCCAGTGTTTAGTACAGTGCCTAGCACACAATAAGTGCTTAACAAATACCATAAATAAGAGGTGTCCTATTGACCATTTGTTTTCTCTACCCCTTACTACCTGCTCCCCTCCTTGAACACCTGTCCCTTTACACACACACATTCTCCAGTGGTTGGCTTTTTGTTAACTACTATACTGAAAACATAGAAGTGTTCAGAAACTTTGAGAGGGAAGGCCACTAATCCAAGCAAAATAGTATCTTCTCTGTTTACTAGTTATGGGCCTGTTTACTCAAAAATTTGATTGCTCCTTCACTTTTCTCCACTGCAAAATGAAGATAATAATGTTCACCTCTTTACCTCCTTCAAGGATATTGTGAGGATTTTATCTATGTTTCAAGATACACAAATTGCCTGAGTGCATGAAGATCCATAAAAGGTGGTTGACAAGGACAAGAATTTCAGGTGTTCTGGCATAGGTATGTGTGTGTTTGTGTGTTGGGGGAGTGGGGAAGAGGTTGGGAAAGTTTGCTCAAATCTCCACAAATTGATTGATTGTTTGATGTAGTCAATCATCAATAGCATTTATGAAGTACCAACTGTGTGCAGAGCAGTGTAGTAAGCATTTGGGAGGGTACACTTGAATTAGTGAACATGAGCCCTGCCCTCAAGGAGCTAGCAATCTAACAGGAAGACAGCCTCTAAAATAAATTACCAATAATAATGGTATTTGTTCAGTGTTTACTATGTGTCAAGCACTGTTTGAAGTCCTGGGGCTGATAACAAGCTGATCAGGCCAAATACAGTCCCTGTCCCACATGCGGCTCACAGTCTACATAGGAGGGAGAACAGATATTAAATGCCCATTTTACAAATGAGGAAACTGAGGCACAGAGAATTTAAGTGACTTGCCTAAGGTCACACAAAGGATATTGGCAGAGCTGGAATTAGAACCCAGGTCCTTTGATTTCCAGGCCAATGCTCTTTTCACTAGGCCATGCTGGTTCTTTAAGAGTAAGAGAAAGGTATAAAGGTGTGCACATAAGTGCTAGGGGGGATAAGAAGAGAGGTGAGTACACAAGTTCTTAGGTGATGCAAAAGAGCTGAAGTGGCAGTTTGATGGGATATAGGGTGGGAAGATGAGAGATTAATCAGGAAAGTCTTCCTGGAAAAGATGTGATTTCAGAAGGACTATGAAGATAGTCTGTCTTATGTGAAGAGGGAGGGAGTTCCAGGAAGAAGGGAAGACATGAGTAAGAGGTCAGTAGTGGGAAAGCTGAAAATGAGCCATAGTGAGTAGCCTGGCTCAAGGGAAATAAAGCATGCAAGCTGGTGTGTAGTGTGAGAAGGTGAGGATCAATAGGGGAGAGAGAACTGATTGAGTGCTTTAAAACCAATGGTCAGGAGTTTCTGTTTGATGTGGAAAGGAATGGGTAATCATTGGAGGTTTTTGAGGTGTGGAGAGATGTGTGTAGAACAACCTTTTAGAAAAATGCTCCAGGCAGCAGAGTGAAATATGGATTTGAGAAGGGAAAGACTGGAGACAGGGAGACCAGTGAGGAAGCTGATGCAGTAGTCAAGTCAGAATGCGATAGGTACCTGATCCACAATGGTGGCAGTTTGGATGGAGGAGTGGATTCTGGAAATGTTGTGAAGGAGTACCCAACAGGATTTGGAGGCAGACTGAATATTGGACTTGAAAGAGAGGGAGGAATAAAGACTAGATCTAACATTACAGACTTGAAAGACAGAGAAGATGGTGGCATTGCCCACTGTGATGGGAAAGTTAGATAGAGGAGAGGATTTGAGAGAGAAAATGAGTTCAGTTTTGCACTCCTCAAGCTTAGGTGCCTGTGGGCCATCCTGGTAGACATAGTCTAGAGGCAGGAGGAAATGTGGGATTGCTGAGAAGGAGAGCGGTAGGAGTTAAAGAGGTAGATTTGGGGGTCATCCTCATAGAGGCTGTAGTAGAAGCCATGGGAGCGGATGAGTTCTCCAAGGCAGTGAGCATAGATTGAGAATAGGAGATCAATCAATCATATTTATTGACCTCTTACTGTGTGCTAATCACTGTACTAAGCACCTGGGAGAGTACAACATAACATAAGACACTCATGGTTAGGGAAAACCTGTGATAGCCTGAGGAGGTTTGACCAGAGAGGTAAGAGGAGAAGAACAAGGAGAGAACAGTGCCAGAGAAAACCAAGCTTAGATAGTGTTTCTATGGGAAGGAAGTGATCCACAGTGTCAGAGGCAGCTGAGAGGTCAAAGAGGATTCGAGTAGAATAGAGCCATTAGATTAGCTAAGTAGATGATCATTGGTGACCTTGGAGAAAGAAGTCTCAGTTGAGTGAAGGGGGTGAAAGCTGGATTTCAAAGGGTCAAGGAAGGAGTTGAAGGAGAAAAAGTGGAGGCAGTTTGAGCAGGGATCTACCCCCAGCTAATCTCCCATTCCTTCTCTTCCGGCTTCTCCAGCTTTCTAGTCCCCCCTTCATTTTCAGTGTGCATTTGTGGTCCTAATAGGAGTCACTGCCTGTCATTCAGAGCTGTGTGTGCCTTTGCTGCAGTCGCTCCTGGCTCCATGCTGAGAGTGTGCTGCAATATTTTGTTATGACTAATTGGCTAACACCCCCCTGGGAACATAAGATGAATCTGGAGATGGCAGTTCCACATATATACTCTACTCCACACAGACATGTACCATATATCCCGCTTTGCATTTATATGTGAGCACATGCACAACAGACATGAAAATAGATACAAATGTATGCCTGCATTCCCCGTTTAATCATTTGTAGGTTGGTACTGCTTGCCTCCTGTGCCGAAAACAGGATTAATTATCTGAAGAAAATTTACACTGGCATTGAGCTCCCCCCTGCCCCATTCCCCCCTGGTGCTGGGCTTTAAACAGAGGCCTCACTAGATGTGATAAAGGGAACTTAAAGCTTTAGTTAAAGAGAAACAATTGCAGATTGCTTCCAGACCATGAGGAGGAGGCAGGGATTAGACCAAGTAGACCAGCACAGGGAGATATTTCTGATCCACAATATGTGTGTAGAGGGGCCTGTGAGAATGTGGTAACCCAGGCATGGTACACAAGACAGGAAGGGTTAGTCTCAACCTCTGGGAAAATCCCCTAAAAGCCAGACTTCCAGGGTTGGTGACATCATGATTGATATCATTAGGGGTGAAACAGAGATTGAACTTCATCAGAGAGCTACCACTTCTCTTACTCCCCAGTAATTCCTCACAAAACTGTGAGATATCTGTAGGCTACTGGGAAAATGCCCTAATATCCTCTGAGGTTAGATAAACACTAGACTGGTTAGTATCATGTTCATCCATTCTGAATTATGAAGGATAATAATGAATTTTAACCCTTGTCATGCAAAGTGACCTGCAAGACTTCCAAAAGTCTGGCTTGTGGCTGGGGTAATAGGGGCAGGCATGACTACAGCAGTATTAGTGGCAAATCCAGCTTTGACCTTGCTAACCTCTTTGTTGACAAAGCTGAAATCATGAGACCTGAGCTCCCTAAAATATACCCCTCACCTCCCCAGCTCCCTCCCACTCTCACATGCACTGTCTCTCATCCTTCTCAGCTGCCTCTCAAGAGGAGGTCTTTGGCCAGTTTTCCAAATCTACCCCCTCTACCTGCACCTCTGACTCCACTCCTCATTTTCTAAAAACCTTGCAACCCCTCTTCTTCCCTGCCTGACTACCAACTTCAACTGTTCAATCACTTATGACTCCTTCCCCTCTCCCTTCAAATTATGTTCCCTTCTGCCTTCTCCTAAAACACCTTCTCTGGGCCCCACTGCATCGTTCAGCTATCTCTCCAATTCCCTATTCCCACCCCTCAATAATAATAATGATGGCATTTGTTACACGCTTACTATGTGCAAAGCACTGTTCTAAGTGCTGGGGTAGATACAAGGTAATCAGGGTGTCCCATAAAGGGCTCACAGGCTTCATCCCCATTTTACAGATGAGGGAACTGAGGCCCAGAGAAGTTGTGACTTGCCCAAAGTCTCAAAGCTGACAAGTGGCAGAATCAGGATTAGAAGCCATGACCTCTGACTCCCAAGACCAGGCTCTTTCCACTAAGCCACTCAAGAACCTCCAGTGGTTGCCCATCCACCTCTGCATCAAATAGAAACTCTTTACCACCAACTTGAAAGCATTCAATCAGTTCACCCCCTCCTACCTTACCTCTTTGATTTCCTACTACAACCCAGCCTGCACACTTCACTCTTCTTATGCCAACCTACTCACTGTACCTCAATTTCACTAACCTCACTGTCAGCCCCTTGCCCACCTCCTCTCTTTAGTCTGGAACTCCCTCCCCCTTGATATATTGCAGACCACCTCTCTTCCTATCTTCAAAATATAATTGAAATTACATCTCCTTCAAGAGGTCTTCCCTGGCTAAGCCCTCATTTTCTCTACTCCCTCTCCCTTCCAAGTTTCCTGTGCACTTGTTTCTGCACCCTTTAAGCACTTGATATTCACCCCACCCTCAACCCACTTATGTACATATCTGTAATTTATTTGAATATCTGTCTCCCCATCTAGACTGTAAGCTCCTTGTGGGTAATCAATTGTAATTTTTGAGCATTATGTGCAGAGCACTTTACAAAGCACTTGGTAGAATACAATAGAATTAGCAGGCACGTTTCCTGCCCATAATGATCTTACAGTTTGGAGGGGTAGACAGACATTAATGTGAATAAGTACTTTATAATATATAATTTTAAGATATGTACATAAATGATGTGAGGTTGGAGGTGGGGCAAATATCATATGTCCAAAGGCCACAGATCAAAGACAAGGTGCATGTCTACCAACTCTGTTGTACTGTATTCTCTAAAGCATTTAGTATAGTGCTCTGCACACAATAAATACCATTGATGGATTGACTGAGTCCTGTCTAAACTCATCAAAAAAGTTATATACCTTTGCTGCCTCCACTTCCGCTCTTCCAGCTCCCTTCTTGACCCTCTGAAATCAAGTTACTACCACCTTAACTTCACTGAGACTCCAACATCACCAATGACCTCCTTATCACCAAGTCAAATAAATTCAACTCTGTCCCAACCCTCCTCGACCTCTGAGCCTTGTTCAACACTGCAAACTATTCTCTTCCACTGAAAACACTTTCTATCCTTACTTTTTCTGACAGTTCTCTCCTAGTTCTCCTCTAAGCTCTCTGGATGATTCTTCTCAGTTTCTCTTGCCAGCTCTTCCTCCACTCCCTTCCTCCCCCCATCTATGAGTATCCCTCAAGACTTTCTGTTCTGGTTCCCCTTCTTTAAATTTATACTCATTCCTTTAAGGTCCTTATCAGCTCCTACAGTTTCAACTATCACCTCTATTCAGATAACTCCAAAGTCTACTGCACTACTCCTGATCTTTTTCCTCCTCTACAATCCACATTTCTTCTTGCCTCCAGGATATCACTAACTGGATGTTCTGCTGCCATCTCGAGTTCAACAGGTCCAACACTAAGACTCCTCATCTTCCCTCCTCCTAACCTTCCGATCTCAGTTGACAATACCACCGTCCTCTCCATCTCTCAGGCCTGTAACCCTGGTAATTAGCCTCAGCTCCCCCCTTTCTCTTCACCCCATATTCAGTCTGCCATGAAATCTCATCAGCTATTCCAGAACCCACCTCTTCTTCTCCCCTCAAATGGCCAATGCGCTGATCTGGGCACTTTTCACATATTGACTCAACTACTGCATTAACCTCCTTGCTGATCTCTCTCCCTGCCTCCAGCCTCTCCAGTACATCTTTCGATCTACTGCCCAGATGATTTTTCTAAATGCTGTTCTGCACACATCGCCCCACTCCTCCAAAACCTCAAGTGGTTACCCATTCTTCTTCACATCAAAAGGAACCTCCTCACCATTGTCTTTAAAGTACTCGATCAGCTCTCTCCCCCATACTTATCCCCTCTTCTTTCCCACTACAGCCCAACTCCACACTATTCATTCCTCTCAAGCCAATCTACTTACTGGGCCTCAGTTTCATCTCTCTCACCACTAACCACTTGCTCATTTACTCTCTCCTACCTGGATCCCCCACCCTTTCACATCCAGCAGGCCGCTGCTGTCTCTACAAAGCCCTTCTGAAATCTTATTTCTTCCAGAAGGCCTTCCTCAGTTGATTTCTAATCTCCCCATATTGTATCCAACAAATGCCACTTCAGCCCTTCTACTCCACCTAAGCGTTTGGGTTCATACACTCACACATCATTACAATTATGTACCTATCTTTATACTCTATATCCTCCTCCTGCCTGTAACTGTCTTCGCCTGCTGGGTGGTAAGCTTCTTTAAGGCAGGAGTCATGCAACTAATTCTGTTGAACTCTCCCAAGTGCGCACAGTAGGTGCTTAAGAAATACTATTGATTGATTGATGGGAGGAGGGACAGCGGAGCTCCCCTCTCTCACAGTGATCTTGCCTTTACCACCCTAGCTGTGGTGGTTGCCAATCAATGGTATTTATTGAGCATTTAGTGGCTGTCATGTGCTCCTGGGGGATTTCTGGCATATATGGAACAGGGTTCAGGGCAGCTGCACATTAAACTGCCCAGACTCGCCCTCTGCAGGTGAGCAATGGTGGGAACAGCAGCAGCATTTCTACAGCTGGACAGGCAGTGGCCACAGTAGCTAGGGAGAGGCCTTGCTGCTTGTCTAGCCACTTATCTGCCTGCAGCTGAAAGGTTGTCAGAGTGAGTTCTCCTGTATGTGCCTGGCACCTCTGTGCTTGCACTCTGTCCCCTCTCTATCTTGCTGTCCCTCCTGTCTTTGTGTTCTCTCTATCGGTGTGAGCCACTTTGCAGCCTTAAAAGCATCTCTCCCTCTAGCTATGCAATCTGTGTGAGTCCCCATATTGACAGGTGTCTGGCCATGTTTTGGGAGTTGCCTGGATCTGGTATTGTCATTCTTTCCCGTTGCTAATGTTATTTTCATCTCGCTGCTAGTGTTCTCTCTTTTCCACCCTATAATTTCTAGCTTCAGAAATTAACCTTGAACTTACTGAGCTGTACTTTCCTTTTCAACTCTATTCAACAGTATTTCAAGGTATCTACTGAGTTCCAGTAGTGTTCATGGCACCATACTGCTTGCTTGGGGAACATATAGAAGTATAAGAGGAGGTCTTTGCCCTTAAGGAGTTTACAATCTAGTAAATGAGACAACTAACCACAGATTGATCGATTTATAGTACAGGGAGCTTTCTTATGATTTAGGTTTTATTAGAGGAAAATTACATCATAATTGAGCATCAGTGTGGTTTGGTGGAAAGAGCAGTGGCCCTGGGTTCTAATCTGTTGAAAGCAGATGAATGTGGTAAGTCCACAAGTGGTGGAGCAAAGCCTGAAATTAACCTTTTAGTTTGTGATTCTGTGAACAACAAAGGCACTCTAATTGAAGCAGGTGATTGTGGGACTGTGGGGGTGGAGCATCGAGGGAGGTGTGGCTTTCTCTCCCTGTTCTACCCAGTAATGGGCCTGGACCAATCAATGACTGCCACATAGTTCCCCAGCGGCAACGCCTAAGGCAGATAAAAGGCTGTTGCTTTGAATTGTGAGAGGGCAGGTGCAGGTAGCATGCAGAGAAAGCATAGAGAAGTAAGCATTGAAGCAGCAGGAGAGCAGCACTTGAAAGCAGAAAGAAGAAGCATTAGTAGTTTGGGCTCCTTTGACTAGAGACTGATATTGGACCCTTGAGTGGTGGGGTGAGGTGTGTATGTGTCACTCCCTTGCACATTTGGTAAAACTAAGTAAAAAAAAAACAAAACTTTTCACAGGAACCTTGGTGATCAGAGGTGTGGTTTGACTTTTACTATATGTCACTTAAGCTCCCCTGGTCCAGGAAGGTCCTGGTTGGTACAAGCCGGGTGGGCTTGTGACACTGATAGGTTGAGGAAGATTAGGATGGAGTAGAGGCTGTTGGATTTGCCAAGGAGGAGATCATTCATGGCATTTGAGAGGGTGGCTTTAGTGTATGAAGCCAGATTGGAGGAGGTCAAGGAGGGAATTGAAGAAAGTTGGTCTAAGAAGAGCCCAAAGCACAACAGAAGAGAACAGAGAGATTAGAGCATGCCAGCTGATGGAAAGTCTCAATGCTAACAATCAGGAGTTTTTGTTTTATAATAGAAGCAATAGGGATTCCATACCTGTTCTCTCTCCTACTTAGACTGTGAGCCTCATATGGGACCTGATTATCCTATATCTATCCCAGTATATCTACCTCACTGTATTAAGATTCAATGCTTGACATAAAGTGCTTAACAAACACCAGAATTATTAAGTCATGAGTAACAATTGAAGATTATTTTAAATTGCAGGGAGGGTGTGATGTCCTCTGTTGTTTTAGAGAGTTGATACTCAGAGCTGTATGTTAGCTAGCCTGAAGAGGGGAGGGGCTTAAAGCCAGGGAGGCTAGTAACTGTTGGTGGGGGCGGGGGGAGGGATGCATACTACTGTAACTGTCATTCCTGCAGTCCTTGATTTTAATTCTTTTTTTTTGATTTCCTATATTACTTTTTTTTTCTTTACCCCATCTTTCTTTCTCAAAACCTATATCTCCCTTCCTGGGATCCATCTTTTTTAACTATTGTGATTCAACTTACAAGATGATGGGAAATTTTCCAACTTCAACTCCCTTTGAAAACATTAAACCTGAGAGTTGGACATTGGCATTTTCATTTTAAGGCTTATTCTTAATGTTTAAAAGGGCTAAGATGTGCCCTTAGAGCTAACTAGGGTTCCAAACCTACCCCAGGTCTGCCAGGCAGAGTCTCCAGATGGGGATCAGCCAAATCTACAGCATTAAGAAGTCTGAAATGCTGGGGGAAGACACAGGTGGGAATTAGAATGGGTCCCTACTGCTCAGGGGACTCACAATCTAAGAGTATATGTAATGGGGGCGGGGGGAGGCTGGAGACAGGTGCATGAGGAATAATGAAATAATAACACCAACGGAGACAAATACACAAAATAAGAACAGAAACAGCAGGCTCCTTATGGCTCAGAGTCCAAGGCACCCATGCAGCCACACTAACTGCTACAGCAGCCTCCAGTATTCCTGAGGTTTTGTAGAGGGCTCATGCTGCAGGTTTCTTTCTCTTTCCCACTGGGGTGGTGGAAGATAGGATGATCTGGGGTCTCCTCGGTGGTGCAGAGGAGAGCTGGTGCTGGTTCCCAAGGAGGCAGCATAGCTGGCTGTCTAGTGATGGGGACACAGAGAGTACGTGGAAGCAGTTTGTATCCCTGTCCCGGCACAGAGCATGCTGGGACTAGGGGACCTCAGTGGATGGAGGAAAAGTGGTAAGACACCATAAATGCTTTGCTTGGCCTTGGTGGAGCAAAGCCTGAAATTAACCACAGTCCACTACTGTTCTTTCTTTTTATTTGGTGTATTTGTCCGTGTCTTTTATGTTGTCTTGGTTCTTCGTGTCACCTCTCCTTAGGTGTCTGTCAACTCCCTCCCTTCTCTACTTCATACTCTTAGATTGTGAGCCCACTAAGGGCCAGGGCCAGTGTCTATTTCCCACCTGTGCATTCTTTCCCAGTGCTTAGTTCAATGTTTGGTCACAGCAAGCACTTTAATAAATATCTACTTCTGTGGCCTGGCTATGAGTCCACTAGTCATGAACAGCTGAAGGGGATTTGCTGAGAGCCCTGTCTTCAGTGCTCCATAAGTTGACCCTCTCCCCACTTAGGCTAACTTCCCTCTGCCCCTGGAGCAACACTTCATTCAACTCCACATTGTTCTAGCTGAGCCTAGATGCTTGCTCAGCAGGGCTAGCCTGCTTAGACATTCTCAGAGAATCACTTTCACTGCACACAACTGAAAGAGCCCTTGGGGTCAGGCCAAGCAGAGGGGACGGGTGGTCTGTGAAGTACACAGAAGGAGCACTCAGACTTCAACAAAGAGGCAACGAGCACAGGCACAGTTTACAATAAACTCAGAATTGCTCCAGATTGCCAGTCTCATCTCATCTTGACCTTTATGGGCTGTCCTTTGAGTGACAAGGACCTCTAGCTCAGTGAGGGGGAATTCTTGCCCAACCCCTGGAGAAAAAGGGAGATCCCTGGGTCAACACTGTTGATCTCCAAAATTAGTGAATTAGCTCCAGATTCCATCCCCACTCAACAGAGACCTGAGGGATAATTCAGAGGCAAATGCTTCTCAAGTAGACCAGGGCAAAACTAGCAATGAGGAAGGGAAAGGGTATATCTCTTGGTTCTGACATGGTTAATTTAAGGCCCAGGTGACAGACTCTGGCAGACTGAGAGGCACATTTTTCTATGAACTCACTTGAAGGTTGGGGCCAGTTTGGAGTTGGAGCACAATTGGAGGCTGGATGGTGGAGTGGGTCATTTATCAGGCAGGTTTCTGAAGGATAGCTGGGTCTGATTCTTCTCTCCTGGGGGAGTTGATGGAAGTTCCACCTGGTTCTTCTGGCTCCCCATCAATTTAATTTGGCATTTCTGGGCTGCTTCCCCAGCATCTGTCGCTTTCCCCCAAGGCAGTGGGAGTCAGGGAGATGACCACAGAGGTGTGCTATGCACTGTCCTAGATACAGTGCAATCAAACACAGTCCCTATCCCACATTCAATCAATTGTATTTATTGAGCACTTACTGTGTGCAGAGCACCTTACTCAGCACTTGGGAGGGTTCAATGCAACAGAGTTGGTAGAAAGGCTCCCTGCTCCCAAGGATTTTACAGTTGAGAGGGAGAACAGGTACTTAATCCCTATTTTACAGATGAGAAAACTGAAGTACTGAGAAGTTGACAGAGTTGCCCAAAGTCATGCAACAGGGAAGTGGGAGATTCAGGATTAGAACCCTGGTCTTCTGACTCTCAGGCCTGTGCTCTCTCCACTAGGACCTGCTGCCTCCTGCGTTGGTCTCTGGCCCCTATCGTTGAAGGAAGAGGTCTTTTTTTTTTCTCCCTTTTCTCTCCTTAAATACGAGGGTGACATTGCTGGGCACTGTTGAATGACTGCTATGTTTCATGCTAGAGGTGGCTGCATTCCAGGAAAAATTTGTCAAATCAATGACTTGTCCTATATGATATTGACCCAGCACTTTCTTTTAAGGCAGCCAATATGCATTCATGTCCATCATCTATTTGATCATTAGAGGATTCCTATGGAGCAGGAGGAAAAGGGATTCCACTACCTTTTTGACCCACCTAATCATCTAAAGAGTACTACTAGCCCATTGGCTGTGTGGGATTCTAGGAGGAGAAGGGTTAAAACAGGTAGGCATGGCAACCCCAAGGCAGGCCTTCCATTGAACAAACCTCAACTGCTGCCATCCATGCTATTCCTGCTGCCACAACCACTGTCCCTCTCTTCTGATTGCCACTGCTTTCACTCAGGCAGCAGGACAACACAAAGAACACAGCAGCCTTAAAGGCGGGACCCAGGAGTGATTGCAGTACAGACAGCAGTTAAACTCCAATCTGAAACCTGGCATGGGCTCTACCCCTTTTCCTCATGCCCCTCTCTGACTGGCATGGCAACAAAAATCTTTACCAGTTCTTGGGTGGGGACTACTGAGGCTATGAAAAGGAGAAGACACTTGCTGGCTCCCTGACAGTGAAAGAATCAGGATTAGAACTCAGGTCTCCTGGCTCCTAGCTCTGTGGAGTTTGCAAATTGTTTAACAGCCCAGTGTATGCAAAAGACACTAGACCCAATGACATGGGGTTGGAGTCCTCAGTGGTCAGCAGGGAGGCCTCTATGATGCAGTCTGGATTTTGAAGGAAGCAGGGTGTCCGCTTCCCTAACTAAAGCAAATCTCTGTGGTTGTTAATCCCAGGGTGGGGGGCAGAGTGCTGCAGACATACATGCTCAACATCACTGTCTTCTCCCAGATGCTGAACGGCATGTGTGTCCCCCTAACAAGACCTCCCCAGTTGAATTTCAGAAATGGAAGACAGTTTGGGTTGAAACCCCTGAAACCCTGATGTGGTAATCTCTGGAAGGAAGGCTAGAGTCAAGATGAGGACAATGGAGGACTTGAGGAGTGGGACATTGAGCACATCTGGTCCAGAACAGGCCTCTGGGACACTGATCAGACCCCCAAGATTTTCCCAGAATTGCAATGGGCCCATCAGATCCAGGATCGTAACCCATTTGCTCTCTTGCCCCCTTCTTTCCTAGAAGCAGCATGGCCTAGTGGATAGAGCATGGGCCTGGAAATCAGAAAGACCTGAGTTCTAATCCTGGCTCTGCCATTTGCTGCTGTGTGACCTTGAGCAAGTCACTTCACTTCTCTGTGCCTCAGTGACCTCATCTGTAAAGGGGGATTAAGACTGTGAGCCCCTCATGGGGCAGGGACTGTGTCCAACCTGACAAATTTGTACCTACTCCAGCACTTAGTAGAGTCCCTGACACAAAGTAAGCACTTAGAGTCCATTTAAAAAAAACCTGGCTTCTGGCTTGTCCCCAAGTTTTGCCAAGTCAGTAGAATTGGTTGAGTATAAAAGCTGGAAAGAAAGTGGATGGCCATGAGTCTCTAGGCTTCTAAGCGCATGCCAGTGATGGCTCCCTGGCTGCCCTCACCACATCCCATAACCCCATGAGTATGTGCAGCATACAATGCGGTGTCTAAATTGGCAGCTTTCTATGGACACCAGGTATTGTCAAGGAATCAGGGTGGTGCTCTGCTCTATGGAAGGATAGGGGAATCCAAAGAATGATGATAATAGTATTTGTTTTGCTCTTATTATGTGCCAAGCACTGTACTAAGTGCTAGGGTAGATAAAATACGGTCAGGTCGGACAGAGTCCCTGCCCCATGTGGGGCTCAAAAGTCTAAGTGGGAGGAAGGACAGGTATTAAATCTCCACTTTACAGATGAGGAAACTGAGACCCAGAGAGATGAAGTGACTTGTCCAAGGTCACACGACAGGCAAGTGGCAGAGCCGGGAGTAGAAGCCAAGACTCCTGGCTCCCAGGCCTGAAAGTGCTCTTTCTACTAGGTCAAGACTTCCTCCTTCCACTACTCCCAACTGGTGTTGGGGCGGTGGGGGAGAGGGTGGGGTTGCTGCCACCTTCATGTGGAAGGAGTTAAAATAAGCACTTGCTTTCCGTGGTCCTGCTAGGTAGGTGAAAATAAATAGGATTTAACTGCACTCTCAGGCAGTGCAGATTACACTATAATTTTGTTTTTAGTTATTCGTGACTGAGCCTCTCTCTGGCACATTTAGTCACTGAGCCTGTTTGCTTGTATAGCTCAAGTTGGTTTCAGCTTTCAGCATTCAGGACGGTGGTGTCAGAGGGATGGGCCATGGAGAATGTTGCCGCTCCATCTACCGATGCGAAGCCTCATTTCTTGACCCCGACCCTGGCTGGACGTCAGAAAAGAGGACAGAGTAGGGGCAGATTTCGTTACCATCCTCAGAGGAATGGACTGAGCAAGTAGCAGAATGATAATCAGAAGAATTGTGGTATTTAAGTGCTTACTATGTGCCCATCACTATACTGAATACTCAAGAAAATGCAAGATAATCATGTCAGACACAGTCTCTGTCCCAGAAGAATCCACCTCTCTTTGCTTCCAAGTTGCCATTCCTTAGGCCTCCTGCTCATTTCCCACTCACACACCCAAGGAATCTAAGACGTTTATAACTCATTGGCTGCTCAGTGGAAGAGTCACAGATCAAAAGGGGAGCGTAGTGGGTGAGATTAGGGGTTTAGGAAGGTTCAGACCCATAATCCATGATTGAAAAAGGTCGTTGTCAAGTAGAGAAACAGTGTGGTCTAATGGAAAGAGCACAGGTCTGGGAGACGTGAAACCTGGGTTCTCATCCTGCTCTGCCACTTGCCTGCTGTGTCACCTTGGACAAATCACCTGATTTATAACTCAATTTCCTCATCTGAAAAATGGGGATAAAATACCTGCTCTCCCTTCCTTCTAGATTGAGAGCCCCAAGTTATATAGGGATTTTGATTGCATTGTGCTGATTGCCCAACTAGTAAGTGCTTAAAAAATACCACAGTAATGATTTTCAGGTTTGGCCCGGGATTCTAAATACTCTTCCTTCACCCCACTCAGACATTTTAGCCCCAAATCAAACAATCAGTGGTAATTGTTGGGCACTCACTGTGTGCATAGCATTTTGCTAAGCGCTTGAGAGAGTACAATGCAACAGAGTTGGTAGACACATTCCCTGCCCATAAGGAGCTTACAGAGTAGAGGGAGAGACAGTCATATAAATAAATAAATAAATATATAAATAAATAGCGGATTTCCAAAGGGAAAGAAGTGTGATTTTTTTTTGTTTATTTCTTTTTGTGATGGCTCCCTCAGAAACCAAGGTGGGGGGAAATGTTTCCCCGTTGGCTTCTTTCAATAATACAAACGTGTGTGAGCTCCCTCTTCAGGCTCCCGCGTGGTCACGTTGTCAATAATTTGGCTGAGTTATCCCTGCTGGCTCCATTTCAGTAGAGATGTTAAAGATAGATTTCAGGGTCCCTGACAGGGATGCGATTTGAATAAGAGGAGTTTGGTTAGCTTACGAATTTTTCTGGGCATCCAATCAACTCTACTAATCCCGAGGCAAAGGAGTTGAACTATAATTCAACATGGTGCCACCTCCCCCTGCCTGTCATATACTGCAATCTGACAGGTGCCCACTGTGGACAACGGGGTGGGTGGTGAGCTGTGGGGTGGCCCTTGGAGGGGTCAACTCTGGCCAGTTTTTATTTTTATTCGTTTTTATTTTTGGTTTCTTTTTTTAAATAAAAAAACAAACAGACATGAAGGGACAGGCGATCCCAGCTTTCCTGCTTCGCCCACTTTGGCCACCATTCTGCAGCCCGGGAAAATGAGCCAGGTCAACGCAGTTGGCCTTGGTCTCTTGCTTCCTAGCTTCACACAAAGTCCCACCTCCCTCTTCCCCGGTGCCACCTCCTGCACGGAAGATTGGGCGACCTTCTCATTTAAACTATGAAGCCGATCAACCGGTAGCCATTTAAACTACTTACCTAGCATATCATCTTGAAGGATTTTGCCTGATTAACATTCCATAAATCAAAAAGTGCCAACCCATTGTGAAATCGATTTCAGGTGGCCCAAAAGCCACTGCGCCCCCTGACCCTTGCCAAACATCAGCTGCTGCTCCAGTGGCAATCCTGAAACTGGGCATACTCCTATTGCCATGGCTCATAATGCCAAGGCCCCAACAGGAAAGCAAACGAGAAAGACATATTAGTTTCTGCTCTATTAGAAACACAAGAGGCCAGAAGGGGGAAATCAATGTTTAGTAAATGGGAAAAGAGAAAATCGTTCAGAAAAGACATTTTATTTTCAGGCAGGAGAGAGGTTTCATAAACAGCAGAGAATAACACGGGAAAACAAATATCAAGATGATCAAACAGGAGCGGAGCACACAGAGGAATTTACACTTATCAGAAGCTAATACGGGCACGGTAAAGTGAGTGGCCGGGTAATTACCGGGTTTCCGAGGGCTGTTGCCGCTGAGTTAGTGCCCCGTTTCCATGGAAGGATGCTCACTATTTCCAAAATAATGACAAGCGGGAACAGCATTGTCTGACTGACTGCAGGAGCTCAAGAGCTGAGGCTATTTCTTTCTTCCATAAAAGAGAAAATTGTTTCTATATAAAAAAGCGATTTCCGTCTCATGTATTGAAAACGGGAAAGCTGGGTTTACAGGTTCTTCCCAGATCCACCAATCTATGGGCAAACTTGGCCTCAGCTGCATTTAAAGGCCAAAGAGACAGCCAGATCCCAATCAGGCCTTCAAAATCCTCATCCTGTTGGGTGCACAATCCCAGGTGATTGGGTGACTGATTTGTGTCAGTGTTGAGGTTGCAAACCTACTTTTCATTTTCACCCCATTTTTCATCCTGTGATCTCCAGGTAAAGACTGACTTGCTAAAGCCCCCAGATGAGGGGCTCAATTCACCTAACTTTTTTGGAAATCAGCTGTACCTATGTGGGACTCCATCAACCCCCTGGTCCACTCTCTCCCCTGGGGGCTGGGAGTGTGAATGAGATAAGTTAACTTAAAAATCCTCAGAGCTCCTAGGAGGAGATGTCCTTTGGGTGGGTAAGGAAAAACATAGCTCAAAATATGGCAACTTTCTTTTTAAAGGTATTTGTTAAGCACTTACTGTGTTTTAAGTAATATTCTCAGCACTGGGGGAGAAGCAAGGTCTGCAATTTGAACCCAGAGTTCAGATCCTCCTTGGAGAGGAAAGGCCCTTAAGATGTTTGAGCGTGTAAGATGAGGAGATGCCTTCTGAGCTTTAAGAGGAGTACACTGATATTCAGACTATCGATCAATCGATCAATAGCATTTATTGCCCGCTTACTGTGTTGTTATATTGTACTCTCCGAAGCACTTAATATAGTGCTCTGCACACAGTAAGTGCTCAATAAATACGACTGAATGAATGAATGTGTGCTGGGCACTCTAGTAGGCATTCGGGAGAGTACAAAAGACTTGGAAGACAGAATCCCTGCCTTCAAGGAGTTTATAGTCCAGTGCAGGAGAAAGGCATTTAACTAAATTATAGGTAGGAGGAGTAATAGCGTACATGAGATACGTATATTGGTGCTTTGCTTTGGTAACTAAAGTGCTTAAGTGGCATGGAAGAGATGAGGTGCCAGTTGAGTGATAGAAAATGGGGATATTAGAGCTTACTTGGGCAAGGTCACCTGGAGGAGGTGTCACCTCAGAAGGGCTTTAAAGAAAGGGAGAGAGATGGACTGGAGATTTTGAAGAGGGAGGGACTTCCAGGCAGTGGGTAAGGTGTGAGCAAGAGGTTGGTGCTGGGAGAGATATGAACAAGGCACAGTGAGTGGGTTAACTTGAAAGGAACCAAGATTGTGAGCTGGAGTGCAGTGGGAGAGGAGAGTGGATAAGTAGGAGGACAAGAGCTGATTGAGTCCTTAAAGCCAATGATTAGTAGTTTCTGCCTGATGCTGAGAGGAATGAGCAACCATTGGAGGTTTTTGACGAGTGGGAGACGTGCAGGATGATGTTAGAGAAAAATGATCCAGGCAGCAGAGTGACATATGGTCTGAGGAGAGTCTGGGGGCCAGCAGATCAGCAAGCCAGCTGATGCAGTAGTCAAGTCAGGATATGACAATTACCTGGTATAGTGTGGTGATTATCTGGGTGGAGAGGAAGGCATGCAGTCTGGAAATGTTCTGGAGAAAGAGCTGGCAGGATTTGGTGACAGGCTGAATGTGGGGGCTGAAAGAATGGGAGGAGTCAAGGATAAAGCTGAAGTTACAGGCTTGAGAGATGGGGAGGATGGTGATGTCACCATCTGTGAGACACAAGGTAAGTGGAGGAGAGAATCCGTGAGGGAAAATGAGGAGTTCAATATTGGACATACTGAACCTGAGGTGGTTGCAGAACATCAAAATAGAGATGTTGTGGAGGGAGGAGGAAATGCAAGATTACAGAGGAGAGTGATCAAGGCTAGTGAATTAGATTTGAGAATTGTCTGCTTAGAAGTGGGGGTTGAAGCTATGCTGTATCAGATGAACTCCCCAAGAGAGTGAATACAACTTGAGAAGAGAAGAAGACCCAGGAGAGAGTCCTGAAGGCCACCAACAGATAAGAGGGAGTGCGAGACAGAGGAAGAGCCAATCAAAGAGACTGAGAAGAATCAGTCAGAGGTAAGAGGAGAGCCAGGAAAGAACTGTGTTAGAAGTATGTTAGATTGTGTTTCTAGGAGAAAGAACTGGCAGTGGCAGCTGAGAGGTCACAGAGAGCAGGAATGGGACAGAATACAGTCCATTGGATTTGGCAAGAAGTAGGTCACCAAAGACTATACACAGTGTGGTCTTAGTGTAGTGAAGGGGGCAGAAACCAAACTGAAGGGAGTTGGAGGAGGAAGTGGAGGCAGCAAATGTGTATAACCAGTATGAGGAGCTTGAACAAGAATGGGAGGAGGGAGATGGTGCAGTAGGGACTATAAATGATATTTTTTAAGGCTAAGGGAAATGTGAGCATGTTGGAAGACAGAGAAGAATGGTGCCATCAAAGTGAGCAGTTAAGGTGACAGTCAAGGAGCAAAGAAGAGTGGGTGCAAGTGTTTTTAGAAGGTGGGAAGAGATGGGGTCAGAGGTGGACTGGGCAGATTTTGAAAGCAGGCCAGAGATCTCCTCTTGAGAGATGGCTGCAAAGGATGAGAGGACGGAGATGAAGGGAAGATTTGGGGGAGCTCAATCTGATGATTTCAGTTTTGTCAACAAAGTAATTGGCATCTTCGTCAGAGACAAAAGAATGGAGAGATGGGAGGTTAATATAGTAAAAAATTGTCAGAGTTCTCTTGGGATATTGGGAATTCTGGGTCCCTACCCATCCCACAGTTAAGTACCCATCCATGGGCTCTCTATCAAAGCTTAGGGAAAACACTGGCTCTAAAATGAAAAGTAAGTAGGAAATCTAGTCATCCCCCATGCACCTTAAAAGGGGAAAATGAGGGCTTCTGTTATATCAAACATAAATCTACCTTACATCAATGCAGACCTTCTCTCTTAATCTCTTTTTAGAACAGTTGTCACAATTCTCCAGTAGCACTTATCTGTTGAGTTCTCATCTGGGTCCCGACGAGGGATTAGTAGTCAGCCTGTCAGCCTTCTCTTCCCCAGGTTACCTAATCCCTGTTCCTTTCTTTGTAATAATAATGATAGTAATGGTATTAAGTGCTTACTATGTGCCAGGCACTGTACTAAGCACTGGGGTGGGTACAAGTAAATTGGGTTGGACACAGTCCCTGTCCCATGTGGGAGTCACAGTCTCAATCCCCATTTTACAAATGAGTAAATGAGGCACAGAGAAGTGAGCCAGCCTTCTCAGTGTACCTCGATCTCGTCTATCTCCCTGCCGACCCCTTGCCCATGTCCTGACTCTGGCCTGGAATGCACTTCCTTCTCAAATCTGAAAGGTAATTACTCTCCCCCAAGCCTCGCCCTTCAAAGCCTTATTGAAGACACATCTCCTCCAAGAGACCTTCCCTGACTATAAACCCTCCTTTCCTTTTCTCCCACTCCCTTCTGCAACACCCTTTGCTCCCTTTATTCACCCTCTACCCAGCTCCACAGCACAGAATTACATTTCTGTAATATATTTATATTAATGTATGTCTCCCCCTCTAGATTGTAAGGTCGTTGTGGGCAGGGAATGTGTCTGTTCATTGTTATAATGTACTCTCCCAAGTGCCTAGTATAGTTCTCTGCACATAGTAAGCGCTCAATAAATACGTTTGAATGAATAAATGAAAGTGACGTGCCCAAGGTCACACAGAAGGCAAGTAGTGGAACAGAAATTAGAACCCGTGACCTTTTGACTCGCAGTAGTCTTTCCCACCTTTTTTCCTTCCCCTTTAATTCTTCTCTGCTTTGCCTGAGGGAAACCATCTCCAAAAGGGCAAGCGTAGAGGGTCACATGTCACCATGGTTAGAATGAGAAGCTGGCGGAGTCAGCCAGATGTTTGGCTGCATCCCGAAACTCCAGCCCTGAACTGTTCTTCGATGCCATTGCAGCAAGGTAATTTCCCTTTCTGTTCATGTTCCTCTTCCCAACTTCCTCATTCCCTGGACCTCCCCACTCCCACCTCCCTCCAAGAGCTGTCAGCACTAATGAGTACCAAAACATCTTTATCTAACCCCTGCCAGCATCTCCTGCATCAGAACTCCCAGCTAATGGCTTATGGGAACCTTCCATTGATTGGGTTAATAGAGAATAAAATTATCTCGTTGTCTATTCTCTTTGGTTTTAGAATGATCTGCCCTGCTCACAGGGCATCGTCCCCCCATGACCCACATATGAGCAGTTAACGCTTTTAGGCCAAGAGAGATCTTAGTGAACATTTCTTTCAATTATTCAGTGGTATTTATTGAGCACCTACTGTGTGTGAAAGATTGTAATAAGCCCAGGGGTTCAATTCAGGAAAGAATAAATGAGTCAGTCCCTGGCCCTGGGGGCTCACAGTCTCGAAGGGGGTCTGAGAGGTTGGTGACAGGGTCATGAGGAAAGAGTGAGTAGATGAATCAATCAATCAATCAATCATATTTATTAAGCGCTTAGTGTGTACAGAGCACTATACTACGCCCTTGGGAGAGTACAATAAATAATCTAACAGACACATTCCCTGCCCACAGTGAGCTTACAGTCTAGAGGGGGAGACAGACATTAATATAAATAAATAAATTACAGATATGTACTTAAGTACTGTGTGGCGGGGGTGGGTGGTAAATAAAAGGAGCAAATCAGAGCAATGCGAAAGGGAGTAGGAGAAGAGGAGATGAGGGCTTAGGAGGGAAGGAGAGAAAAAAACAATCGAGTCTGAAAAACACTACGCGATTCATGAGAAACCCAGCCAGCAGGGCCCTAAAATAGTCGGAAATGGTTGGAACAGTAGGGGTAGGGAAAGTTTGTCTTGCTAATGTAGAGAGCATAACTCCCTAGAGTTAAATTGGAGTCATTACCAAGCCCTGCACTGGTTTAGGAATAAAGCCACAACCAGAGCCTATGTAGGCAGAATATTCCTGAGGAATGTGGAATGAGAGATTTTCCAGACATTTCTGTGGCAGGGTCAGATGCCTAGGCCCCGCATGCACAGGAGTTGACATCCTGATGTCCAAGAGTGCTGCAGGCTGTTGCCAACCTGCTTGGATTCCAGAAACAACCCTGAGGCCATTCAGAATGGATGATGGTGAGGACATAACAATAATAATAATAATAATCATGGTATTTGTTAAGCACTTACTCTGTGCCAGGCACTGTATTAAGCACTGTGGCGAATAGAAGCAAATGGGGTTGGGCACAGTGCCTGTCCCAGGTGGGGCTCACAGCCTTAATCCCCATTTTATAGATGAGGTTGACTGAGGCCCAGAGAAGTGAAGTGACTTTACCAAGGTCACACAGCAAACAAGCAACAGAGCCGGGATTAGAACTCCACAACCTTCTGATTCCCAGGCCCGTGCTAAATCCACTACGCCAGAGTCACGTATTGATAAAGGTTCCTGGGAAAGGCTGGGATGCAGGACTAGAATTGTTGGATCCCTATACACCTGACATAGTGGAAAGAGAACAGGCCCAGGAGTCAGAGAACCTGGATTCTAATCCCAGCTCTGCCACTTGCCTGCTGTGTGACCTTGGGCAAGGTACTTCACTTTTCTGGGCCCCAGCTTGCTCATCTGTAAAGTGGAGATTCAATACTTATTCCCCTCTTACTTAAACTGTGAGCCCCATGTAAGACAGGGACTGTGTTTCACCTGGTCAACTTGTATCTGCCCCAATGCTTAGAACAGTGCTTGACACAGAGTAAGCGCTTAACAAATACCATATTGGGTTTTTTAGTTATATGGGTCGAACAACTCAGGACTGGGCTTCTCCTAGGTCTCGGCAGACCCGGAGGCTTAATTGTCCCAGGGGAAGGACCTGTACTAGAGGGTCCCGGGGGGAGTGGGTGAGCTGATGGTGTGTCAGTTGTCCCTATGCATTTCCCTGTGACACAACCCCACTGTTTGAAGGGTTTATGAGTAGGAAAATGGCCAATGTACTGGCAACAAGAGGAGATGCCAAGAAAGTTAAATAATCCACCTCCTGGATCATCAGCTCCTGGATAATTGAGTTACTTGAGATGTGCTTGTGTACAGCAGTGACCGTAGCCATGGGGATACTGGAATCCTCGCACTTTGGCCCTTTCCCTTGGTCCGTATTACCACCTTCCCCTCCAGTAGGAGACCCGCTCCAGCAGTCAATAACTGGGCTAGGTCAACAGTTGCCTAGGCAACAAGGAATACGGCCTGCCCTGGTCCCGATGACTCTGGTGATTCAGGGGCCAGTCATGCCTAGACCCTCTTCCTCCATTCTCCCCAGTCCCTGAAGGGCCACTCTTTTATATTCTCTCAAGTGCTTAATATAGTGCTCTGCTCAGAGAGAGGGCCCAATATTAACTGTTAATATTAACTATTAACAGACTGATCAAGGATGAGCCTTCCCTCCCACTCCCCTTCCTTGCTCCCCTGAAACCCCCAAAGTTTTTTTACCATCACCCTCAGAACTGACTCAGTGGAGAACCCCAGACCAAATTAGAAGAGATCCCCGCTCCAGGCATAGAGTTCATAGCTCTATGTGTCACAGCACTCTCTGTTCCCCCACTGGTAGTGATGGGGTGGTGAATCACATTATGGCGTGTGGTAATTTTAGTAACGCTGCCTGGGAATATTACTAAATATAGAGATGGGTGTGAGCAAAAGGCCTTCCTGTTATCAGGCATCGATACAGATTCTTGGCATCTCAGTGATACAGGTCGTGCTGCTTTTGCTTTAAAGCTCTGGAGGATCTTTGTCGGGGATGTGCCTGTCCTTCATAGAGCCCAAAGCTGCCTGGAGTCAGCAATAGATTAAAGTGAATGTGAGGTCTCCCAGGGCCAGTTGGCTAGCTGGCACCTTGTCAAGGTAAAAGTGCTGCCAAGTGAACATGCATCGAGCCACCAAGAATTTCATCAGGGTGCTGCTGCCTGTGATTTCTGGGTGCTGGGCGGGGGAGGTGGGGTCTCAGGACTGCTGTGGGGCAGGACCTGAAACTGGATGGGGTGTGATTGCAGGAGGTCTTGCCAATTGCAAGTGGGCTCCCTCTGGGTTGAGGGGAGGGAGGTTCTTTCCATATTTTTTCTCTCCCGCACTCCCTAGCCGAGCACTCTTCATCATGAACAGAGTGGGGAGGAGCGGTAATGGCAGGACCAGAGCAAGCAAGAAGATGGCCAGTACACCAGGGTGATGGGGCCAAGGATGAACTCATTGGAAATATTCAACTCTGAGAGGAAGCTTAGTCTAGGGTAGCACACTGGGCTGGGATTCTGGAGACCTGGGTTCTATTTCTGGCTCAGCCAATGGCCTGATGTGTGACTTTAGGAAAATTCACTTAAACTCTCTGTATCCCCTTCCCACCTGTACAATGGGATACCAATCCTTGCCTTACCTTACCTTCCAAGGCCCAAGAAAAATCCTCTTGAATAAAATCCTGGAAGAATAAATGGGAGAATAGAGGGGGAAAGGGAGGGGTCTTTAGGTCCCTTGCAAGAAGTGTCCTCCAGAAACCCACAGTCTCATTAGCAGCAGTATGGTTACCTACCTATTGATGGTATTTACTGAGTAATTTATGGTGTGCCAAACACTGTACTCAGCACTTGGGAGAATTCAGTGCAGTAGAGTTACCAGTGTCATTTGGCTGCCTGGCAGCAGACAGGGGTGAGTTGGTTCTGTCAGTGGGGAGGTGGGGGGGGGGTCCTCTCCTCCTGCCATCGCGACTGGCAGGAGGGGCCATGTTGTCCAAGGATCTCTTTCCTTCTCTGAGTCAAGGAGGTGAGGAGAGATTTGCCCTGATAGGATTTCTGCCTGCTTGAGGGACTAATAGTGAAGGGGATGTGTCAACTTCAGGAGAGAGGCTGCTGCTGCAGGAGTGAGTGTGTGTGTGTGTGTGTGTATCTGTCTGTCAATAGGAAGAGGTCAGCTAGAAGGCAGAGAGCTTTGAAGGTAAAAAGAAAAAATGCCTTCAAATGGAGAAGGGGGTGAGGGACTCTCCCATCCAATAGTCCTAGCCAGGTCCAGAATTAGCCTAAGCATGGCCCTGCAGAGGAAATGGCCATGTGGTGAATCCCTGGATCAGGGGCCCCTTAAGCCACAAATGTTGCTATCCTTGGACCCTAGAGGTCCTGCAAGCAGGAGAGAGCTGAGAGCCACAGCTGCCCCTGACTACCCATCTCTTTGGCTCACCAGAAGTGGAGGGACGGGTGCCAAAACCACCATTCACACGCAAACCCAGATGACTATATTTATGGAGTTGGAGAGGAAGGAGGCAAAGTAAAGATGGAAGGGCTAGGATGAATTTTAGCCTGAAAGCCCAGTGCATTACCTGGGGTTGGGATTGGAAATAATTTATTCTGTGAACCCCATCTCTTCTTGTCAGCATGTCAAAGAGTTTTATATCCTGGAGGGCCTGAGTCATCCTGGAACTGCAGTCTCTTCATTTCCAACTCTGGAATGGAGAACCCCAGAAATGTCTCCCAAAATCAGACATGGGAATCTCCACAGGGCAGTAGAAACCTGACAAAGCAACATAAATGTAATTCTGGAAGACTTGTCTGGGAGTGCTGGTGGGCAAGTGCTGGAGCAGGAAGCAGGCAAGCGGATGGATGCAGGTTGCCAAGAAGGAAATATATATGTTGGCTCAGATGACAACTTGCCTTGGGTACAGTCATTGAACAGGTACTTCCAGGCTCAGGGAAGGAAACCAAGGAATGGACTGTGGTCTTCCATAATAGGCCAAGGGAATAGGCTTCCTGCCCCTGGGCATAGAGAAGAGAAATTGAGAGGGGAAGGCAAGGGGACATCTTCTCAGGACAGGGGGAATTTCAACTGGTTCATGGGCCAGTAGAGAAGGGAGCCTGATAGGGTGGGACCACCTACCTCTTGAAAAAATGGGGAAAAATGTGTAGACTAGTGGAGAGAGTCACTTGCCGCAGGCAGGCGTGCAGTCGCTAGGAGGATGGAGGAGGAGATGGTTGAAACCTGGAATAATATTTGAAAAAATCTGCAATAATTAACAATTAAAAACCAACAAGACAACAGTTTAAAAAATGAAAGAAGTGAATAAAAATAATTAGCTGAGATGAAAAAACAGGGATGGGAGTGATATAAATTGAACCTATTATGAAACACTAATGGCATTCGGAAACCTAATTTTTACATTGTCAAACCATTTTGATTAAGTGTTAAATGCTGCTCTTCTGAACTTGGCATATTTTGTGTTAGAGAAGTAATTTCTGCATTTATTTGCCTTTATCTTTTTCTCTCTTAAAAGGTGCTTCTGTGTAGAGATAAAGAGTGGGAGACAGGGGGGATGAGAGACAGAGAAAGAGAAGAAAAATGAGAGGCGGAGACTACAGAATTCCAAAGGAAAAGGGGAAATAAGAAAGGGAGAAGTAAAACCAAGAAAGGTGGGGATGGGGGGGAGAGAGAGAGAGAGATGTTTAGGAAGGGATGAAAAAGAAAGATGCAGAGAGGAAGCAAGGCAAAGAATGTCCTCATTATCTTTTTCATCTGCTTCCTTTGCTGGGTGTGCAGTGAAGTCACAGCTCTGTGATGTCACTGTCATTGCCATGGTTACAAAGCATCCTGCCCTAGCAGGACAGAGGAAGGAGGCGACATGGGAGCAAGGTTGAGTAATGATGGAGAAAGTTGCAGTTGATGGGAAAAAATACATCTTCATAACAGGGTGAACCTTTAGAAAATGGAATAAGTCAAATAATTGAGAGAGAAAATTGAGTTTTTATTGCTTTTTAAGTGTTTAAGTGGAAGTTTCATTTAGTAAAATTGTCATTATTTGTATTTGCAGTTACACAGTACTTGGCCTTCCTCCTGGAAAGCCTTGAAATGAGTGGAGGGGACAGTGGGGGACAGGGTCCCCTAGGGGTAGAAAGGCTTGTATCACCTGCTGACATAGTGCCTTGGATGCTAGTTTGTAAGCTCCTTGAGGGCAGAAATCATGTCTTCTGCTCCTGTTAAACATTTCCAAACACCTAGTATTCATTCAATAGTATTTATTGAGCACTTACTATGTGCAGAGCACTGTACTAAGCGCTCGGAATGTACAAATCAGTAACAGATAGAGACAGTCCCTGCCTTTTGACAAGCTTACAGTCTAATCAGGGATTGTGCTCCGCATGTGGTCTGTGCTCAATAGGCACTGCTGTTGTTGATGACGATGAACTGAGACCTCCCATTCTTCAGATAGAAGAAATGAGACAAAAGGTGGAGAACTCCACGACAAAAAAATCGATTTCCTGGGCAAGAATGGCAAGGCAATCAATGGTAATGGATGACTCAAGGCTCACTCCCGAACACCCCAAGTCACAGCCATTCAGAAGCCTCACTGGAGCAGACATCAACTCAAGATGGCTGGAAGGAAGCTGTCCTTCGCTCTGCTCCCAACTGCTCTGGCTCCTTCATCCAAGGCTGAATCCAGGAACTGGGGATTTGCAAACATTTTCATTTGTAAGAAGAGGGACAATGAAACCAACAAGAGAGTAGACACCAAAAACAGTGGGGTTCATTTCCACTGGCCAGCTGGGTAGTGTGGCCTAATCTAGACCTTAGTTTACCCAGATGGCCATCAGTCTTGATGATCCCCCCTCCCCATGAAAATTATCCTGATTCTCGATTAATTAATGAGTGCACCACAAGGACTTGGGACCTGTAGATGAAAACAGTTGTGTAAGTGCAGTTATTACTGGAGCTCAGTGAACTGTTTGTCTCTCAGTTAGAATTATTTTTGAGAATCGCACTGGGAGAAAAAGCCAATAAGAAGGGATAAGACACAGCTGCAGCAGGAACCCCTAAGATGCTTCCACTTCTGCTCCAGCCGAGTCGCTTCAAACCTTGACATTTGAATATCCTTTTAGCATTTGCTTCCCTCTATGGTATAAACAGAATATGTGATGAGCACCTGTGGGATAGGGAATGGATCTCATAGGGCGACGAGGAAGAGGAAAGAGAACAAAAGAGGCTTTTTGCTCCTTACTCCAAGTTTGGTGTGGCTTTCTAGACAAACACAGAATTAATAGCACACAGGATGTTGCATACTGGGGTCTAGGCACAAAGCGCTTGTTTAAAAAGGATTTCCCACGTGACAATAGTCGCATAGCTAGAACTGAAAACACCGTAAATGTACCTGGGACCATAGGTGTGATTTCTGGGTGCCATTCCAAAGAAAAGTAGGCAGTGGACTGGTCTGTTTCACCTGTGGCTGGAGATCAATTTCACATGCTTGTCCCTGGAAATTCTTATCAGTTGTTTTGTTTGGGATTCTCCATGTTGACCCAAGCCTCTGCTTTGACAATTTTTCTGCTTTTCATCTTTCAAAATCCTCCTCAAAATGGTTTCTTCAGGGAAGATTTCCCTCAAGCTCACCCTGACCAAAACATCACCCAGAATGGAGAAAGGGGGTGTGGCAGTAACCTTGTCATGTAGATGCCTCCTGGGGCTCTCAGTTGCTGAAAACCTTATTTTGATGATGGGGCTGCCTGTGTCTTATATTCTGGTACTTCTCAATGACTGTCAAAGGCCATAAAATAAATGTCAAATTCAACCAAGTCTTTCCCTTCATTTGGACGGTACACAGTGCCTCGGTGGGGCCCTGACTCTCTGGCTGTTTCTATTGTCACAGGAGTCTCTAGGCCTGAATCTCACTGTCCGTTTCCGCCAGTTCCTCCCATTCCTGCCTAACAGATCCCTTCCAGCTCTCTCTCGTCTGCCAGCTTTCCCTCCTGATGTCTCTATTTTGTCCCTCTCCATTTTCCTCAGATTCTCCCTCTTTCCATCTCCTTTTGTCGCATTCTGCCCCTCATCCCTCTTTCTGCCAGTGATGTAGCTCTCTCTGGGCCACCATTCTCTTTCCTGGCCCCTAGTCAGCATCCTTTTCCATTTTTTGCCCTCACCTACATTTCTACCCCTGCCAGTTTCTCCTTCCCCTGCCTCTGCTGTTTCTCCTGGCTTTTGTCTGCCAGCAACCTTATTCTCCCATATCCCAGGAGCTGCTTTCCTAGGAGAAGTTTAGTCGAATTGATCTGTCATTTAATTGCCTGATGTGTTCATTGCCTGTGCTGGCTGTTGGTAAATAGGCGTATGTGTGTGAATCTTTCTAGGCTGGGGATCAGGGAGTCAGGAGAGGAGGAGGGCTGTCAGCCAGGATGTAGCTCTTCTGAAATGAGCCACCTGCCAGTGGCACCTGCACTCCTCACTGGGACCTGCCTACCTTGGGTGGACACCAGAGTTGGTGGGATAGCATGTGTCTTTTCTCTGGCACCAAGCCAACCCTGCACAACACACCTACTGTCAGTAACAAGCCCAACAGTCAGCTCGGCACCGTCAAGAGACAAAAACCTTCCCCTGCCACCCCCACCCCACCCCACAGATCTGAACACCATCACAGGCATGGACTTGGGCACATGCACAGGCCCGGACACTGCACAGAAATGGAGAAATCATAAAACAGCCTGGAAGGATCCTATAGACTGAAAGGGGCCTTGAGAAGTCACCAGTAAATCAATGGTAATTATTGAGCAATTACTATATGCAGAATACTGTACTAAGCACTTGCGAGAGTGAATTAAAACAGAGATGGTAGACATATTCCCTGTCCACAAGGAACTTACAGTCCAGAGTGGGAGGACAGACATTAAAATAAATTATGGATATGTACATAAGTGCTTGGGGATGAGGGTGGGGTGAAGATGTAGTCCATCCCTTTTCCAGAGCCCCATCTTGGATCTTGGGTTGGGTTGAACCAGGCCAAGATCCAAAACAGGAAGGGTTTGGGCTGGGATGGCTGCAACACTCTCCAATTTGGGGTCATCTAGAATTTAGGGTCTTGAGGGACATGAAAGGCATACGTTACATAGGTATGCTATGCAGGTTATGCAACATAACATAATGATGTTGTATGGAACTTTTTACAGAAAGCCAAAGTTGGTGGGTGGGAGGCAGAGGAGGAGCCTGTAAAAGAGATTGGGAAGGAGCAGCCAGAGAGAGAGGAGGAGAACCAGGAGAGGACAGAATTAGTGAAGCTGACTGGTTAGAAGCAGCGTGGCTTAGTGAAAAGAGCACAGGCTTTGGAGTCAGAGGACGTGAGCTCTAATCCTGGCTCCGCCACCTGTCTGCTGTGTGACCTTGGGCAAGCCTCTTCATTTTTCTGTGCCTCAGTTACCTCATCTGTAAATGGGGATTAAGACTATGAGCCCCACCTGAAATCTACCCTAGTGCTTAGAACAGTGCTTGGCACATAGTAAGCATTTAACAAATACCATAATGTTTCCAGTAGTGGGATGAAGTCCACAGTGTAGAAGGTGGCTGAGAGATCGAGAAGGATTAGGATGAAGTAGAAACCATTGGTTTTGACAAGATCATTGGTGACCTTAGAGAGGGCAGTTTCCTTGGAGCGAAGGGGGCAGAAGCCAGATTGGAGGGGGTCATAATTTGGTTCTATACCCCTTAAGCACTTTGATACTCACCCCACCCCCAGACCACGGCACTTTATTTTTTTTAGTGGTATTTGTTAAGTGCTCACTGACTGAGTAGGAGGGAGAACAGATATTTAATCCCCATTTTACAGTTTAGGAAACTGAGGCACAGAGAAGTTAAGCGACTTGCCCAAGGTCACTCAGCAAGCAGTTGGCAGAGCTTGGATTAGAACCCACACCCTCTGACTCCCAGGCCCATGTTTTTTCCACTAGACCATGCTGCTTCTCATATGCATATCCTTACATTCTTCCAGCTCCCTATCTGTTATTCATCTTAATGTAATAATAATAATAATAATGTTGGTATTTGTTAAGCGCTTACTATGGGCCGAGCACTGTTCTAAGCACTGGGGTAGACACAAGGGAATCAGGTTGTCCCACGTGGGGCTCACAGTCTTAATCCCCATTTTACAGATGAGGGAACTGAGGCACAGAGAAGTTAAGTGACTTGCCCACAGCTTGTGGACAGGGATCATGTCTACCAATTCTATCATACTGTACTTTCCCAAACACACAGTGCAGCATTCTGCACACAGTATACACTCAATAAATACCATCGATTGCTTGATAAATAGCAAGTTGCTTAACAAATACCACAATTATTGACTACTAGCGCTCATAACCGCCCCTAGCCACTGTCACTTTGGTTCAGGAAGTGGGTAATGGTCGGGTACGGCAGTCCTGTCTGAAGTGGCAGAGGGTGATTGGAGAGCAAAGCCACTGCAGGTCAGTTGGTATCCCTGTCCCCCTTCCTCTGTTCTCCCCACTTCCCCCTCTCTGCCTCCAGCTTTTAGCGGGAGTGTGTGAGCAGACAGAAAAGAGCTTCAGGCAGCTAGGGTTGGGAAGAACTGAAACATAGTGACACCCCAAGAGGAAAAGAACTGAGAGACCCAGACATACACAGTGCTGGGAGGGGGAACAGTGACACACATGGGACTGTGGAATGGAGAAGAGTTGAATTAGGGCAAGCAGCACTACCAGTTTAACTTGAATGTCACTGGAAAAGAGACTGCACTGTCTCTGGAGGCCCATCCAAATTATATTTGTCAGTATCCAAATGCTTAACCCAATCCAATTGTGATCCTGTACACACTCCCAGACATCTGGATGGTACCTCTGGAAAATTCAAGCAAAAATCACTGTATTTGACAGCTTATTATTATCAAGTGCCACCAAGTAATTTCTGATTCATAGCTAGCTGATCGAAAAGCAACAGTGCCTGGCATATAGGAAGTGCTTAATAAATAATAATAATAATAATGCTATTTGTTAAGCTCTTAATATGTGACAAACACTGTTCTAAGCACTGGGATAGATACAAGGTAATCAGGTTGGACACAGTCCCTGTCCCACACGGGGCTAACAGTCTTAATCCCCATTTTACAGATGAGGTCACTGAAGCACAGAGAAGTGAAGTGACTTGCCCAAGGTCACACAGAAGACAAGTGGGGGAGCCGGGATTAGAACCCATATCCTCTGACTCCCAAGCCTGGGCTCTTGCCACTAGGCCATGATGCTTCCCATACCATTATTATTATTATTATTATTATTATTATTAGACAGGTACTGTTGGGATGGAGTATAGCACTGTGGACCCTGGGGATTTTATGTGCTCGTGGACTTGCCCAGAATGTACACACACACACACACACACACAAACACACACACACACACACACCCCTCCCCCACCAACACCAAACTGCCATGGTGCATCCCCCAGCCTCTGTCCCAGAATGCAGTCCACCGAGACTCCTGGAACCATTGCCACCACAGGACACTTCCAGCCTCCTCCCCATCACATCTTGGGATTAACACTAGCATGCCATGTTTCCCCAACATCGTGGTGTTTTGTGGGATACCTGTCTCTGGACCACGTGGCTCTAAGTTAGTGGATTTGGCCACAAGGTGGAGGTCAACAGGAATAATGGAGGAGGGACTAAGAATGATGAATGGGTGCCACTGAAGACTGAAGGGTGCTGACTTCCTGCTCAGTCACCAATGAGAAGTTGCAGAAGGTGACTGTAGCATGGGGACAAATTGAGCTTCGTGCTGATCAAATCATCTGTGGGAAGGCCTAGGGGAGCTGACTGTGTCAGTTTTCAATCAATCAGTTGTATTTTTTGTGTGCAGAGCACCGTACTAAGCCTTTGGGAGAACATAATATAACAGAGTTGGCAGCAAGTTCTTGGCCCCCAATGAGCTTACAGTCTAGAGATTGAGACATACATGAATTTGTATTAATGTTCACAATTGCTACCAGGCTGAGGTAGGGGTGAATAAAGGATGCAAATGCAAGTACAAGAGCAGCAAAGAAGGGCTTGGGAGAAGAGGAAATGACGGCTTGGGGAAGGCCTCTTGGAGGAAATGTGCCTTAAAAGGCTTTGAAGGTGGGGAGAGTGATTGTCCGTCAGATATGAAGGGGGTGAGCATTCCAGGCCAGAGTCAGGACGTGGGGCAACAGGTTGGTGGCGAGATAGACGAGATCGAGGTATAGCGAGTAGGTTGGCAGTACAGGAGCTAAGTGTGCAGGCTGGATTATAGTAGGAAATCAGAGAGATAAGGTAAGAGGGGGCAAGGTGATTGAGTACTTCAAAGCCGATCGATGGTAGGGTGTTTCTGTTTAGTGCAGAGGTGGATGGGCAACCACTGGAGGTTTTGGAGGAGTGGGGAAACATGGACTGAACATTTGTTTAGAAAAATGATCTGGGCAGCAGAGTGAACTATGGATTGGAGTGGGGAGTGACAGAAGACAGGGAGTTCAGCAAGGAGGCTGATACAGAAATCAAGGTGGGATAGGATAAATGCTTGGATTAATGTGGTAGCAGTTTAGATGGAGAGGATAGGGTGGATTTTAGTGACGTCACGAAAATTGAATTAACAGGATTTAGTGGCAGATTTTGTACATGGTTGGGTTGGGGAGCCATTATAAAGATGGAGGGGACTCACTTTTTTACCTCTTCCCCCTCTTTACCAAGTAGAGAGGAGCTATCTGCTAATCCCTTCCCTTGTATCCCCTAGATGAATAGTTCTCAAACTTTTTCATCTCAGGACCCCTCCTTCCCCAGGTCTTCCTCTGACCTCACCACTCAACCATGTCTTTTATCAAAAAACCTACTCTTTGCCCCTTGGATTTGCAGCAGATCATCAAGTCAAGGCTCCTTGGCCATATAAGCCCACTGTCTGCACTTACTAGCACCATCAACTGTTACCATTGGCTCCACAGTCCTGCCTCCAGATCCCTCTAAGAACTCTTCTAACCATTACTTGGGAATGTCCATGTGAGAAACACTGCCCAGAATCAAGGCAAATCCCATCCGTCATCCCCCAATAGGATAGACCACCAATCTGTAGGTAAACCCCTCTCATTTCAGACTCCCCAAGTGGCCACTGAGGTTCAGATGCAGGGGGTCGTGCCAGTACTGATCCCACTCCCCCATCACTTTCCATCACTTCTGTCCATCTGTCTTCTGGAGCTGAAAGAGATAAAGGTTTGCTGAAAGAGGGAGGCTGGTGTGCCAGGGAGGGGAAAGACAGAGAGATTTCCAGTTCTGCCTTGACCTAATCAGAAACATAAAGAGGAGGAAGTTCATTATCTCCCATTCTATTCATTCATCCAGCAGCCTGAATGCCAGAGTTCAAGGGAAGCAATAACAAGGTAAAGGAAAATTCAGTCCTGAGCAAGAGAGCATTTTTCAATCTGCATCAGCCACAGGGGGATCCAGTCAGTCATGTCCTGATTGCCTGTGTGCAGTGATATCATTATTTCCACTTCAGTGTCCAGCTAATGGGATTTGTGGCCATGTTAAATGAATATGGATTTGGGCTTCACTGACTGGAGTTGGGGGCGGGGGGAGGATGTGTGTGTGTGTGCGCACACACGCGTACACGCATGCAAGAATTCATTTTTCCCCTCCATTTTAGATGTGACCAATAAACTCCTGTCGCTAAGCCGAGCATCTTCTTTCACCTGATCTTCCTCAACCCTTCCCAGATTTTTCCAGACCACTCATTCCTGGGTGCCTGCCTTAGCAAAGAGTTTGGAGTATCAGCAAAAAGCTGTGACATGCCAGTAAAAATGAACGGATATCCCCTTTTCAAAGAAATTGCCAATGTGTCCCCAAAACTCTTTGGGGATCAGAAAATGATCCCCTTTTCCAAATATGAAGGAACAAATAAGTAATTCTTTCACCTTTGCATTAGGATTCCCCTAGATTTCAGCTATATGAGCCCATTGGCTTTAAGTCATCAATCAGCTTGCCTCCTCCTACCTTATCTCTCTTATCAGCCCACACTCTTCGCTCCTCTAATACAAACCTACTCACTGTACCTTGGTCTCATCTATCTAACCACTGAACCCTCACCCATGTCCTACCTCTGGCCTGGAACTCCCTCCCCTTCGTATTTGACAGACATTCACTGTCAATTTCCAGCCTTATTGAAAGCACATCTCCTCCAAGAGGCCTTCCCTGACTAAGCACTCATTTTCTCTCCTCCCACTCCCTTCTGCGCTACTCTTGCATTTGGATTTGCAGTCTTTATTCACCCCACTCTCAACCCCACAGTACTTATGTACATATCTGTAATTTATTTATATTAATGTCAGTCTCCCCCTCTAGACTCTATGCCCCTTGTGGACAGGGAACGTTTCTACTGATTCCTTTATATTGTACTCTCCCAAGTGCTCTGGACACAGTAAGTGCTCAGTAAATATGATTAATTGAATGATTAATGAACTGATTCCCAGGTGTTGGTAAGAAGGCAGTCTGGAATCAGAAGTGCCCTGCATGTGATAAATCTCACCCATGGGCCTTAACCAAACCTGACACAGAAAATAGGTAACTTATGCTAGGGGCGAGAGAGAGGTGGAATGACTCTGAGCCTTCCCAGGCTAGGGCAAAGAGACATTTATGACTTGGAAATTGACACATGTCATATAAATGAGCATGTGCAAAAGCCTCGAGTCCCAAATATCTACCCTCTCAATCAATCCATCAATCTATCAGTTGTATTGTTAAGCGCTTACTATGTGCAAAGCACTGTTCTAAGCACTGGGGGGATACAAGGTGATCAGGTTGTCCCTCATGGGGCTCACAGTCTTCATCCCCATTTTGCAGATGAGGTAACTGAGGCCCAGAGAAGTGAAGTGACTTGCCCAAAGCCACACAGCTGACAAGTGGCAGAGCTGGGATTAGAACCCATGACCTCTGACTCCCAAGCCTGTGCTCTACTGTGTGCAGAACACTACTAAGTGCTTGGGACAGTACAGTACGGTTTGTAAACACAATCCCTGCCTGCCCTTCTCCTCCAAGAGGCCTTCTCCGACTAAGCCCTCCTTCCTTCTTCTCCCGCTCTCTTTTGTGTTGCCCTGACTTGCTCCTTTTATTCATCCCCCTTCCCAGCCCCACAGCACTTATGTGCATATCTATAATTTATTTATATTAATATGATTCCCCCCTCTAGACTGTAAATTCACTGTGGTCAGGGAATGTGTCTAGTTTTGTTGTATTGTACTCTCCCAAGCACTTAGTATAGTGCTCTGCACATAGGAAGCACTCAATAAATACAACTGACTGATTGATTGATAGTGTTAAGCTAGATGTGGGGTCCTGAAAATTGGGCTCATGCAAGGCCCTTTGTGACCAAGGTCTCTCAGAGATATATTCCAGCAGAACTGCAGTAGAATGCTAATCTTCATTATTCCAGTTTCGAAATTGTGTCCTTGGCTAATGTCTTCTTTGTGCAACTCTGTGTTGTAATAGTAGTGATGGTGGTCATGGATCAGTGGAAAGAGCCTGGGCTTGGGAGTCAGAGGTCATGGGTTCTAATCCCAGCTCCTCCACTTGCCAGCTGTGTGACTTTGGGCAAGTCACTTAACTTCTCTGTGCCTCAGTTCTGTAAAATCTGTAAAATGGGGATTTTAAGACTGTGAGCCCCACACAGGACAACCTGATCACCTTGTTTCCCCCCAGTGCTTAAAACAGTGCTTTGCACATTGTAAGTGCTTAACAAGTACCACCATTAGTAGTAGTAGTAGTATTATTGGTAGTAATAATAGTAATAGCTGTAGTAGTAATTATTGAGCACCCACTGCATGCAATACTCTATACTAATTAAATGTTTGGAAAGCCCTATGCAAACAAGTAACACAATTCTTGCCCATAGGAGCTTACATTCTAATAAGGAGAGACAGATATGAGAATATTTACCAATAGCCTAATCAGAAGAAGTAACTCTCAACACACTGTACAGGGCCTCTACACACCGTAAGCGCTTAATAAATACTATTGCTACTGCCATTAATTGAATGTACAATTAGCGTGGCTTAGTGGAAAGAGCCTGGGCTTGGGAGTCAGAGGTTGTGGGTTCTAATCCCAGCTCCGCCACTTATCAGCTGTGTGACTTTGGGAAAGTCACTTAACTTCTCTGTGCCTCAGCTACCTCAGCTGTAAAATGGGGATTAAGACTGTGAACCCCACGTGGGACAATCTAATTACCTTGTATCTACCCCAGTGCTCAGAACAGTGCTTGGCACATAGTAAGCACTTAACAAATACCATCATTATTATTATTATTATTAGCATATCTACAGAAGTATTTGGGATCATTCTGAAAAGCACTTTTAACCTATATCAGGGAGCTGGGGTCAGGAGAAGAGTGTGATGGGCTAGGGGAAAATAAGCTTGGCGCACGCAGTGGGTCAGGAGAGAGAGCACTATCACCACCAAGCGATTCAGGTCACACCTCAAATTGACCAGTTCGCAGGAAACCACCTCAAAACCCCAACCGCCCCACCTGTAGACACTGTTTGCCAACTCTGAAGAAACATGGATGGGACTGGGCTTCAGGATATCCCATGGGCTCCTAAGTTCCCTGGAGCAGGGCCATCTGCCAGGAAACTGACTGGGTGGCCTCTTGCTGAGTTACAGAATAGAAGGGAGGAAGCTGATATGGGCTCTTCATCTCCCTGGGCATTCATCCCCATCTCTTTTTCACTATGGAACAGCTGCGTATGTGGAAGGAATGACTGGGGAAATAAGATGTCCCTTATATTAAAAAAAAGAACCTCAGGGAAAGAGGCAAAGAGCACTGTACTAAATGGTTGGGAGAGTGTAATATAACAGAGTTGGTAAACACATTCCCTGACTGCAAGAAGCTTACAGTCTATAGTGTTGATGCAAGCCTATGGTCCTTGAGGGATGGAGAGAGGACAGGGGATCAGGGAAAGGTTGGAGCAGAGAGCAGTTCCTCCAATGTTAGTTTGGGTAATCTCTGCCCTTCCCGTCCCATGTCTGCTGGAAGACCTTGGGCAAGTCACTTCACTTCTCTGTGCTTCAGTGACTCATCTGTAAAATGGGGATTAAGAGTGTGAGCCTCATGTGGGACAAGGACTGTGTCCAACCTGATTAACTTGTATCTACCCTAGTGCTTAGAACAGTGCCTGACATATAGTAAGCGCTTAACAAATAGCATAATAATTATTAGTAGTAGTATTCAGCGTTGCTCAGTGGAAAGAGCCCGGGCTTGGGAGTCAGAGGTCATGGGTTCGAATCCCGGCTCTGCCACTTGTCAGCTCTGTGACTGTGGGCAAGTCACTTAACTTCTCTGTGCCTCAGTTACCTCATCTGTAAAATGAGGATTAACTGTGAGCCTCACGTGGGACATCCTGATTACCCTGTATCTCCCCCAGTGCTTAGAACAGTGCTCTGCACATAGTAAGCGCTTAACAAATACCAACATTATTATTATTATTATTATTATTATTCCCTCTGCCATTCATTCTTTGAATATCTTTACAGATTTTATTCAGTGAGAGACTCTCTGTAAATGCTTTCAGTTTTTCTGGAAGAAAAACTAAAAGGAAGCAGTCTGGTCTACTGGAGAGATCATAGCACTGGGCATCAGGTGACCTGAGTTTTAATCCTGGGCAACTTTGTCATGTGTCATCATGTTCACTGTCAGGAGATTAAAACTGCTGAATGTGTGTTTCAAGGCCCTCGACCAACTAGTTCCCACTCTACCTAGCTTTCTCAGGCTTTCTGTTTCATCCACAAACTTGCTTGCTTTCCCTGTACTAGATTCTTCAGGCTATTTTACATGTCATTTCCTTTGTCTGAAATGCTTCACCCTCTCCTTTGTCCTCCTTCCTTCAGAGGTCTACTCAATATCCACTTACTGCAAGAAACCTTTGCATATTTGGAGAGCAGTGTGGCCTAGTGTCAAGAGCCCAGGCCTGGGAGTCAGAGGACAAGGGTTCTAATCCTGGCTCTGTCACCTGCCTGCTGTTTGACCTTGGACAAGTCACTTCACTTCTCTGGGCCTCAGTTTCCTCATCTGTAAAATTCATTGCCTATTCTCCCTCCTACTGAAACTATGAGCCCCATGTGGGACGGGAACCCGTATCTACCTCAGTGCTTAGAACAGTGTTTGACATATAGTAAGCGCTGAACAAATACCATAACTATAACAATAATATTAATAATAATAACCCCACCCATGATCCTTACAATGCCAATCTATCCTGCTGCCCCAGCATTTATGTGCATCTCGATAAATCTTGTATTATTTCTTTTACTTATACCCTTGTTTTATGCTCCACAACTTGTGCTTGATCTAATTTATATTTGTGTGTTTGTCCTATTACCCCCCTCTATTATAATGACTTAGCAAAACATTGGCTGTCAGGAGTTTCTGCCGATCAAATTTGCCAATACTATTTATTGTGCACCAACTGGATACCAGATACTGTCCCTTGGAGAACATATGGAAGTAAACGATAGGCCCTTACCCTCAAGGATCTTTTAACTGCCTCTACAGAGAGTGGAAGAAGGGATAAGGAGAAAATCACCTGGGTAATATTGGGGAAGGAGCAACAAAAAAGGTGAACTCTTATCAACTTGGCTGCCTCTTTTCCCTCAACCTCTGGACTGTCTCTTTTAGATTTGATTCAAAGTTCTCTGAGGACAGGGACCATGTCTAATTATTATTTCATCATATCCTATAGGCCTAGTAATACTCCCTACAGTAAGTAAGGCTACAATATAGATGATGAGGAGGAAGAAGAGGAGGGGAAGGAGGTGGGGGGGGGGGAGGAGGAAGAGGAGGAGGATAATCAATAAGGTCAGCCTCCATGGGAGAGGATGCCACAGGTTGAGTTGACTTTCCTATAAGTTTTGCAGAAATCTGCTGCAGTTTTGTCAATAAGAGCCAAAAGGAAGAAAAATTTTTAAAAATTGCCTTCTACCTCACTGTACATAAGACATCTTTGGTTAGGAGTCAAAAGTTGATGGCTAGGAGCCAGGTCTCTTGGCAGAATTATGCCCAGATTCAATAACTTGTTCCCTTATTGCAATTCAGATTATTTTTGTGCTGCTTCTCTTTCTTCTTTTTGAATAGCTTCAGTGCTGCATCTGTGTGTCTGTGTGTTTGTGTGTGTGTGTCTGGGACACGTTTAATATCGGATTGGCTACATGTTCCTCAAGTTATTCCACCTTGTCATTTTATTAGACTTGCCATTTGAGATTCCTGGAATGACAAGAAGTGTGAAACCAGGACACAAAACACAGCGACACTTAGCCCTGCCCCAGTGGCATGACTAGAGAACTGAAAGCTGACCATACAGGCTTTGGAAGAGAGGACAGCCTTGGAGGGAATGGGGGAGGTGGGTGGCAGGGACTAAGTATGAGCTCCAGTGCTGCTCTGCCCTCTCTGACAGTGCTTGTATGTGACACCCA
The DNA here is from genome assembly GCF_004115215.2 of Ornithorhynchus anatinus. Taxonomy (NCBI): domain Eukaryota; kingdom Metazoa; phylum Chordata; class Mammalia; order Monotremata; family Ornithorhynchidae; genus Ornithorhynchus; species Ornithorhynchus anatinus. The sequence goes on from NC_041750.1 coordinate 17,801,700, forward strand.
TTTCAATATGGTGTGATATGAGCTCATTCTTAGGGTGTCCCAAGTTGCAGTCATCTTGATAGGATCAAGGGGCCTGCAATTACTGTCTGAAGCAGCAGTAGTTTGAATCATAAGACTGAATTCTGGCTGTGGACCACCCCCTCCCTGCAACTTGATCTGGGGTTGCAACATCTAAAGCTTTTGTGTTAATCCAGCCTTGGCCAAGCACTGAAGTAGTTACAAATTAATCAGATTGGACACGGTCCTTTTCCCACAGAAGGCTCACAATCTTAGATGATAGCAGGCATTTTATCCCCATTTTATCATTGAGGAAACTAAGGCACAGAGATTAAGTGACTTGCCCAAGTCCACACAGCTCACCAGAGCCAAAGCTGGGTTTCAAACTAGCATCTCCTGACTTCCATTTCTAACCTCTTTCCTCCATACTTGTGATTTATGTATTCACTTAATTGCTTACCTGTGTTTTTATCACTTATATTAATTCACTCACTCTTTTACCAGTTGAATATTTGACACTTGGATACTTTCACTTCCTCCATGAGATTGTAAGCTCCTTGAAGGCAGGGATCACATCTTTTATTTTGATTATATTATCCCCAAGTACCTACTTAAGTGTTCTGCTCACCGTAGGCACTCACTGCATTCATTCATTCATTCAAACATATTTGAACGCTTAATGTGTGCAGAGCACTGTATTAAGTGCTTGGGAAAGTACAATACAACCTTAAACAGTGACATTCCCTGCCCACACAAGCTTATAGCCAAGAGGGGGGAGACAGACATCAATACAAATAAACAAAATTACAGATATGTACATAGGTGCTGTGGGGCTGGGAGGGAGAAGAGCAAAGGGAGCAAGTCAGGGTGATGCAGAAGGAAGTGGGAGATGAGGAAAAGTGTGGCTTAGTCAGGGAAGGCCTCTAGGAGGAGATATACCTTCAATAAAGCTTTGAAGAGGCTGGGGGGTGGGGGGGAGTAATTGTCTGTTGAATTTGAGGAGGGAGATGTTCCAGGCCAGAGGCAGGACTTGGGCTAGGGGTCAGCGGCAAGACAGATGAGATCGAGGCACAATGAGAATGTTAGCACTAGAGGAACGAAGTGTGCAGGCTGAGTTGTAGAAGGAGAGAAGCTAGTTGAGGTAGGAGGGGGCAAAGTGATGGAGTGCTTTGAAGCCAATGGTGAGGAATTTTTGATACAGAGGTAGATGGGCAGCCCCTGGAGCTTTTTGAGGAGGGGGGTGTCCTGAACGTTTTTGTAGAAAAATAATCCAGGCAACAGAGTGAAGTGTGGACTGGAGTGGGGAGAGACAGGAGGCTGGAAGGTCAGCAAGGAGTCTGATACAGTAATCCAGGAGGGATAGGATGAGTGACTGTATTAACGTTGTAGCAGCTTGGATGGTGAGGAAAGCTCACCTCCTCCAAGAGGCCTTCCCAGACTGAGCTGCCCTTTTCCCTCTGCTCCCTCTACCTACCCCCCTTCACCTCTCCACAGCTAAACCCTCTTCTCCCCCCTTTCCCTCTGCTCCTCCCCCTCTCCTGTCCCATCCCCTCAGCAATGTACTTGTCCGCTCAACTGTATATATCTTCATTACCCTATTTATTTTGTTAATGAGATGTACATCACCTTGTACATCACCTTGATTCTATTTATTTGCGATTGTTTTAATGAGATGTTCTTTCCCTTGATTCTATTTATTGCCATTGTTCTTGTCTGTCTGTCTCCCCCATTAGACTGTAAGCCCATCAAAGAGCAGGGACTGTCTCTATCTGTTACCGATTTGTACATTCCAAGCGCTTAGTACAATGCTCTGCACATAGTAAGCACTCAATTAATACTATTGAATGAATGAATGAAAGGGTGGATTTTAGCAATGTTGTGAAGGTGGGACTGACAGGATCGGTGACGGATTGAATATGTGGGTTTAATGACAGAAAGGAGTAAAGGATAATGCCAAGATTATGGGTTTGTGAGACGGGAAGGATGGTGGTGCAGTCTACAGTAATGGGAAAGTCAGGGAGAGGACAGGATTTGGGTGGGAAGATAAGCAGCTCTGTTTTGGACATGTTAAGTTTGAGGTGACAGGAGGACATTCAAGTAGTGATGTTGTTGCTGCTGCTATTGCCATTACAGATGTTTTGCTAGAGGCTGAAGAGAGCTCAGAACCATTACCTTCAGAACAAACTCCACTCTCATCCCCACCACTTCACTTATGGAAGCTTAAGCTAACTCCACAAGTCTTCAGTTAGACATAAGGAAAAATCTCTCCACCATGGTCACCAATTGCTAAGAATACTTCTCACAAGGGAGTGGCCAGAACAACACAGAACAACTTTAAATGAGGAGGCGGTGGCAAAGTGGCAGTAGCAGTGACTATGGCGATGATGCCCTTGGAGTTCCTCCTGCCCCTACCCTAGGGTGGCATATTTCAGCATTCAAATTTTTTTTTTTTACCAAATTTATGGACATGACCACATTTAGCTCATTTTTATGGACTAACCATGAATTTCCAGATGGTTGGCAAACTTTCCCTCCGCAATGAGGGTTGTTAACTGCTAGACAGCATGGTGGGTGCCTAGGCATTGGGAGGGGAGTCTGGAAACACATCATTGATTGACAGATTCTCGGTGAGGTGTTGTGGAAGGTTAGTAATCCACGATCTAAAATTGATTAGGCTGTCACTCAATTCTTTCATTTTAGGAGAGGGCTGGGCCAGTTCAACTTTATGGGTAGAGATGCTCATGTATGACATATTCCCCCAAAATGACCATTTTAGAGATGGTTTTACAAAGCAATATTTCTCTTTCTCAAGCCTACTAAAACTCGGCTTCAACATTCTGAATAAAGAGGGGGTGAAACTGTGAGAGGAAGCAGGGAGGATTAGGATCCTGCTGTGTTTTCTGTGGGGAATCTTAGTCCAAAAGGAGAAAAGCTGCTACAAAAGCTCTTCTAAGCCCCCATTAGTTGGGACCAGGATCCAGCTACCCCACGCTCCACCACCACCTCCTTGGAGACCACTCACTCATTCCCACTTTTCCTGAAGCTGAAAGCCTGGGTCCTGAGCGAGTATGATTTGACTCAGATTTACCCTCCTGGTCACCCTTGCCTAACCAAAGACTCCTATCAATCAGTCAATCAATCATATTTATTGAGCGCTTATGGTGGGCAGAGTTGGGAGGGGCCGAAGTTTGTTTTAGCTTACTCTCCTACTAGTTTGCAGCTCATTATCGGGATTCAAAAGAAATTGAAACTCCACCAGGTTTGTAAGGAGAGAAAAACTCCTCTCTCCCTTCCACCTCAAACTCCAGTAATCACATCCAGATTTCCAGTCCCTGCTCCTCCAACCTCCCACAGTTTCTGGTATTCCTTTTCCCAGAGTTTTTGCTTTTGCTAAGGAAAGAACACGGGATTGGTAGACAGAAGACCTGGGAAACAGAGTGCCTGCTGCCATGAGAAGCAAGATACAGTGTGTGATGGGTGTCTACTAAACCCACCCTCCTGGGTTCAGTCCCGAGGGACTCAACAAACAGATTTTCCCACCAATCGGATCATGCTTGGAGAAGCCAATCAGAAAAGGGGGTAGGAGGGGCATATCCTAAACCAATATTTTAATTAGAGGAATCCAAACAACAAAGGTTTCCCAGAAGACTTCCATTTGTCATAGGAGTTGTAGGTGAGCAAACCTATCATGTACACTGCTTCAGTAGCCCCCACCTTAATGTCTAAACCCTTGACACATTCCTGTTTGGGGTACAGATGATTGTTCTGGGCTCTATACAAAGCAAGTTAAACAGGTATGGTCCCTGCCCTCTGGGAGCTTATACTGAAAGACATCATTGGCCTGGACAGTATAAGATTGAAGTAGACAGATACAAGTTTAAAAGACAAATTCCTAATGATACAGCAAAAGGTCAAAAATGATTGTCTAAATTAATTAGATTATGTGCGAGTTGCTGTTGGAATTTCTGGAGGCCACTCTGTCCTTTGAGTGACCCAGCAGAGTGCTTAGCACATATCCAAATGCATTCATCAGCTTGATAAATATTATTTGATAATGGTGAACTAGGGGAGACAAGAAGCATTGAGAAAAACAACCTGGGCCCCATAAAAGGAAGCATTAAATTCGTGGATGTGACCTTAGGTTTCTTGGACACAAGGCTAAGGCATGGGGCGGAGGGAGAAGGGGGTCTCCAATTCTCACCAAAAATAGTCGAGGGAGAAATGGATTCTACTGTGGTTTCAGAGAGGACTGTGGAGCAACTGGAGGACAAAATGACCTGCACTAGATATGGGAAAGGGAGGAGGGGAGGAGAAAAGAACACAGAGAGTCAGTTAGGGCTGCAGGGAAAAGATAAGGGCAGTGAAAAAAAGCAGAATGAGTTAATGCTAGCCAAGGGGATTAAGGGGAATAGGGAGGCCTTGGACAAATATATCAGGGGGAATGGAAATCCTAGAGAGAAAGCAAGCCTTTTAATGAGCGGGGAGTGGGATGAAATCCACAATGGCTCTAAAATGGCTGAGCCACTAAACTGCTTTTCCATATCTAACTATAACAAGGAAAATAAGGGGAAAGAGGGCTGTGCTATTAAGAAGTATTGAAAATCTCATGCAAGGAAAGGTGGTGAGGGGAAAGCCATTGATATGAAGGTAAAGGAACCCTTGAAAAAAAACATATAGCATGTCCAGCTCCATAAATCTATGTATCAGGCATTTGAAAATATTGGTTAATGAATTCATGATCCCTATGGCTATTTCCCAAGGATTATAGAGGCCCAGAGAGTGTTGGAAAAATGCACAAGAGCCGGGATCCTAATAATTTGCAGGGTACCCTTTCCAGGGTCTCAGAGCTCATCACACTCTTTCTTCACTTTTTCTTTCAGAATTCCTCTGTTACCTCTGTTTTAGTTCCATTTTACAAAGGAGAAAACTTAAGGCAAGGCTAAAGGAGTGGGGAACCTAGGACAAATAGAGCTAGAAGGGACTTTAAGAGGTCATTTGGTCCAGTTCCCTGCTTCCAAGCAGGTGAATGACTAACCTCCCCACAGGGTAGGTGATTATCTGTTCTTAGAGATCTCCAGGGATAGTCATTTCATGCCCTCCCTTGAGGATTTTATCACTGTGAATGCCAAGAGATTCTTGCTCAGTATTCCATGGGAAACTCTCTGGGTTTCTTTTAAACTCAGGGTCTCTTGGGAGTCCTCTGTGAACATGGAGAAGACCTAGTCAACATTCTTCCCATGAATGTCCTTCATATGCTTAGTTTTCTTGTCTCCAGGCTAAACCACCCAGATCAGCTCAACTCTCAATCAATCAATAAATCCTATTTATTGAGTGCTTACTGTGTGCAAAGCACTGTACTAAGTACAAATTTTCTATCCCTTTAATCATTTTTGGAGCTCTGTGTTTCTGTGCATTTTGCAGTTTTTCCATATCCTTTCTAAAGAAAGGACACCAAAATGGGACTCGGGACTCTAGTAAGGGTGTAATCAGTACAGAGCATGTTTGAGAGGATTTCTTCCTCACTCCGGCAGGTCCCAATCTGACTGATACACCTTAGGACTAAGTTGGATTCTTTCTCCAGGGGGAAGCAGCGTGGCTCAGTGGAAAGAGCCCAGGCTTCGGAGTCAGAGGTCATGGGTTTGACTCCCAGATCTGCCACTTGTCAGCTGTGTGACTGTGGGCAAGTCACTTCACTTCTCTGTGCCTCAGCTACCTCATCTGTAAAATGGGGATTAACTATGAGTCTCACGTGGGACAACCTGATTACCCTGTATCTACCCCAGCACTTAGAACAGTGCTCTGCACATAGTAAGCACTTAATACCAACATTATTATTATTATTACAGGAAGTGCTCAGTAAATACCATTGATTGATCTTATCACTGTGATTATGCTTATCATACTTGCCCCAGGTGGAATGACTCTGCAATGTGATTCTGATTCATTCAGCCCGGGGCGACTATGATCCTTGAATTATTTTTGGCTGTTGTTGCATACCTAGCCCATCTTTCCCCATTCTGACTCTATGCTTACATTTTGTCTCTAACTGAACTGCTTGGCAATGTCCATATTCAAATTCAGTTTGTACTAAGTCATTAATGGAAAGAGGATTGAGCCCAGATGTGGACCCATGGGTCACTTAGATGTCTTTGAATCTGTTTCCACCCAACCACAGTTCCGCCCCTTCAAGGAATCCAGTGGAAAATAATTTCCCACAGGGCAGAATTCATTGGAAAAAAAAGGACATCTCTCATAATTCTTTAAGCACTTGATATACACTCCACCCTCAGCCCCAAAGCATTGAGGTACATATCTGTAATTCATTTTTTATGTTAATGTCTATTTGGCATTTGAGAGTTAATAATGTAGAGTTAATAATAACTGGGGTATTCATTCATTCAATAGTATTTATTGAGTGCTTACTATGTGCAGAACACTGTACTAAGCGCTTGGAATGTACAAATCGGTAACAGATACAGTCCCTGCCCTTTGATAGACTTACAGTCTAATCAGGGGTACCTCTTAAACACTTACTTTGTGCCAAGCACTGTAGTGTGCTGGGGTAGGTACAAGAAAATCAGGTCCCATACGGGGCTCACAGTCGAAGTTGGAAGGAGAACCGGTATTGAGTCCTTATTTTACAAGTGAGGAAACTGAAGCACAGAGAAGTTAGGTGACTTGCCCAAGGTCACACAGCAGGCAAGTGGTAGAACCTGGATTTAGAACCCAGATCTTCTGACTCTCAGGCCCGGGCTCTTTACACTAGGCCATGCTGTTTCTCATAGGAGTGAATAGGTGTTTCAGAAGGCTAGGTGTAATCCCTTGTTCCTGGCATAAGTGCCTCCTCTCTAGATGCAATGGCTTGTAGACCGGAGTGGTGGTCGAACAGAGGTTGGTGGTGGTTGAAGTGGTCCCCTTGGGATGCAGTGCTTTTTCCTAGTCTACAGGGGCCTGGATTCATTGCTCATGAAACTAAGCAAGTGGCAGGGTCAGGTAACCTGATTTGGCTCTGGGCACTGAGACACCTTCTAAAGTGGACTGCCAGTCTCCTACCGCAATCTGGGTCTGGACTCCCATCTGGCTCTGATACTGCTTCTCTGATGGCCTAGGCTTAAACTGGGTCAAACTTGACAATGGCCTGAGGACAGACAACCTCTACCAACTAGGAGGAAGTTTGAGCACTGGCTCTCAAAGCAGTGGTTCCCTTCCATTTTTGTTCTGAGGCACATCAAAGATGAGAGGACCAGCCTGTGTACTCCTCTCCCTCCCCCATTAAAATACTGTTCTCCCTCCTGCTTAGACGGGAAGCAGCACGGTTTAGTGAAAGAGCTCGGGCTTGGAAGTCAGAGGACGTAGGTTCTAAGCCCAGCTCCGCCACTTGTCTGCTGTGTGACTTTGGGCAAGCCACTTAATTCTCTGTGCCTCAGTTAGCTCATCTGTAAAATGGGGATTAGGACTGTGAGCCCCACATGGGGACAACCTGATTACTTTGTATCTACCCCAGCACTTAGAACAGTGCTTGACACATAATAAGCACCTAACAAATACCATAATTATTATTATTATTACTGTGAGCCCTATGTAGGACAGAAACTGTGTCCTACCCCAGTGCCTAGAACAGTGTTCGATACATAGTAAATGCTTAATATAATAATAATAATTCTAAGGCAGGGCAGATTGGAGCTTAGTGTGTTCACCAACTACCCTCTGGGCTTCAGGATGCCTCTGGATGAAATAAGCCCTATACATTTCCAAGCCTTCTGGGAAACACACCAGTGCAAAAATCGATGGTACTGGGGCTCCTCAGGTTCTTTTGGGAGAAATTTCCAGGGTCAACTGCTGTTTCCCATAACCTTAGGCACGGGTTGTGGCATTCAACCCATCCAAACACTACCGATTCACACCTTATTCAATAAGTTTTTCTAATTCCATTTTACCTGAACTTCTTCACTTGTGACATGGAAGATGGAGAAGAAAAACTTATTTACGCTACCAACCCAAGCCACTGGGCTTGCCAGGTATAATGGAAGGTACATAGGGAAAGATTGGGTGAATTTTGGTACCCTGCAGTGATTTTGAAATGGGACTTGACAGTGGGCAGGCTGACACTAACTCTGACACTTTCATCCCAAGATCAGCTGCAAGCTGCTAAAATGCAGCATGGAGCACATTAGATTCTGTTCCAGCACCTGCTGGTGGTATTCATTACAGTCTTATAAAAGGCTCTCTAGGCCTCTCCTCCGAGCAGGTTGCATAATGGCTGGACTTAGCCTAGTTTGTTGGGTTTTTTTCTTCTCTCTCTTGCTGGTTCCTGCTTTTTTCACCTGCCTCTGCAGTCCTGTTTTGTGTCCCTCCTGCTTTGACTTTCTGCCTGGGGAGCCAGCACACTTTACCTGCTGTGTTCCCAAGCCCCACTTCACCTGCAGAACCAATCCCCAGTGAATAAGTGTGCACCCAAAAGGAGCCGTAGCACCTTTTTGAGGGATATGCAATGTCAAACAGTCCCCTCTACCTCTCCCCCATCCCCCCCAACCCCCTTTGCACACACACACACACATTGCCACCCACACATGCTTTCCTGTACAAATTTTCCTAGACTGATTGAAATCTAATGAATGATTCAGTCTCTGTAACCTCTTTGCTGCTGATGACTTCTCAACTGCATGTAATAACTAAAGCAAGAACACGGATGATTTTATGAGTTGAGGTCTAAATGTTAGAAGAATAATAATGAACAGTTCTTTGTTTTCAGTTTCCTATCTCTGTCTATCAATTCTTATAGTGTCTTTCTCTGTAGTAGCTTAGAGAAGCAGCATGGCTCAGTGGAAAGAGCACGGATTTAGGAGTCACGGGTCGTGGGTTCTAATCCCGGCTCTGCCACCTGTCAGCTGTGTGACTTTGGGCAAGTCACTTAACTTCTCGGTGCCTCAGTTACTTCATCTGTAAAATGGGGATTAAGACTGTGAGACTCATGTGGGACAACCTGATTACCCTGTATCTACCCCAGCGCTTAGAACAGTACTTGGCACATAGTAAGCGCCTAACAAATCCCAACATCATTATTATTATTATGTCACTATAGGGACCATTCCTGTAGCAGTGTGGGGAAGGGGCTGGCCCAACGCCACCAGGACTCCCATCAACCCCTGCTCTATCTAGTCTGGGGATGACTCAAATGGTGGCAACAGGGGGAGTCTCCAAATGGTTCCCCCTACACCTGATCTTTGGGGCCTATGGCAAAGGAGAGAAGTTACTCCCCCAGGATGAGCTGTTCCAGCATGGACAGGATTCAAATGCCATCATCTTGTGGCCTTTGCAGCTTTTAGCATGTTAGGAAGGGCACCCCTGGGGCTAGGGCTGTGACTTCTGTGAGAGTTGGTCTGAACCATGAGAAGCCTGAAACCCTGCTGCTCCCTGTCAGATTTATCATCATCCCCATCTTTGAGATTTTTATCTTTCCTCCTTGGGGAGACAGTGTGGTCCTGTGGTAAACTCAAGAGATTGGGCTTCAGGTGACCTGGGTTCTAGGCCCATCTAGTTAGCTATTTGTGGTGTGACCTTGGATAAGTCACTTAACCCCTCTGGACCCCAGTTTCCTCATCTTAAAATGTAGATAAGAACTCCGCTCTCCCTTCTTACAGTGTGTCCCCGCCCACATCATCATCACTGTGTGACTGTGGCTAGTCCTTTGCCTCCACTTTCTCTCAAATTGAGGTACACAGTACAGGTGGGCTGTAGCTAAACCTTGTTCAATTGTTCTCCAGGGGTCCCCAGGTGCCCTTCTTTGATTGTATCCCACCTAATTGAAGAGGCTGATTGATGGTACTCATGGACCCTGTCTTCTGATTGGTTCATGCAGAGAGGATCCGATTGGTTTGGAACATCTGCCAATCATTTAATACTCAGCCTTAATAACCCTTGCTTTGGTCCCATCAGCAGTGTGGCCTAGTTCATTCATTCATTCATTCAATAGTATTTATTGAGCGCTTACTATGTGCAGAGCACTGTACTAAGCGCTTGGGATGAACAGGTCGGCAACAGATAGAGACAGTCCCTGCCGTTTGACGGGCTTACAGTCTAATCGGGAGAGACGGACAGACAAGAACAATGGCAATAAACAGTGTCAAGGGGAAGAACATCTCGTAAAAACAATGGCAACTAAATAGAATCAAGGCGATGTACAATTCATTAACAAAATAAATAGGGTAACAAAAATATATACAGTTGAGCGGACGAGTACAGTGCTGTGGGGATGGGAAGGGAGAGGTGGAGGAGCAGAGGGAAAAGGGGAAAATGAGGCTTTAGCTGCGGAGAGGTAAAGGGTGGATGGCAGAGGGAGTAGAGGGGGAAGAGGAGCTCAGTCTGGGAACGCCTCTTGGAGGAGGTGATTTTTAAGTAGGGTTTTGAAGAGGGAAAGAGAATAAGTTTGGCGGAGGTGAGGAGGGAGGGCGTTCCAGGACCGCGGGAGGACGTGACCCAGGGGTCGACGGCGAGATAGGCGAGACCGAGGGACGGTGAGGAGGTGGGCGGCAGAGGAGCGGAGCATGCGGGGTGGGCGGTAGAAAGAGAGAAGGGAGGAGAGGTAGGAAGGGGCAAGGTGATGGAGAGCCTTGAAGCCTAGAGTGAGGAGTTTTTGTTTGGAGCGGAGGTCGATAGGCAACCACTGGAGTTGTTTAAGAAGGGGAGTGACATGCCCAGATCGTTTCTGCAGGAAGATGAGCCGGGCAGCGGAGTGAAGAATAGACCGGAGCGGGGCGAGAGAGGAGGAAGGGAGGTCAGAGAGAAGGCTGACACAGTAGTCTAGCCGGGATATAACGAGAGCCTGTAACAGTAAGGTAGCCGTTTGGGTGGAGAGGAAAGGGCGGATCTTGGCGATATTGTAGAGGTGAAACCGGCAGGTCTTGGTAACGGATAGGATGTGTGGGGTGAACGAGAGGGACGAGTCAAGGATGACACCGAGATTGCGGGCCTGAGAGACGGGAAGGATGGTCGTGCCATCCACGGTGATAGAGAAGTCTGGGAGAGGACCGGGTTTGGGAGGGAAGATGAGGAGCTCAGTCTTGCTCATGTTGAGTTTTAGGTGGCGGGCCGACATCCAGGTGGAGACGTCCTGGAGGCAGGAGGAGATGCGAGCCTGAAGGGAGGGGGAGAGGACAGGGGCGGAGATGTAGATCTGCGTGTCATCTGCGTAGAGATGGTAGTCAAAGCCGTGAGAGCGAATGAGTTCACCGAGGGAGTGAGTGTAAATGGAGAACAGAAGAGGGCCAAGAACTGACCCTTGAGGAACTCCAACAGTTAAAGGATGGGAGGGGGAGGAGGCTCCAGCGAAGGAGACCGAGAATGACCGGCCAGAGAGGTAAGAGGAGAACCAGGAGAGGACAGAGTCCGTGAAGCCAAGGTGAGATAGGTATGGAGGAGGAGGGGATGGTCGACAGTGTCAAAGGCAGCAGAGAGGTCAAGAAGGATTAGAATGGAGTAGGCAATTTCAAAGTAGTTGAAAGCATGGGCCTATCAGTCAGAGGACCTGAATTCTAGTCCCACCTCTGCTATTTGTCTGTGGTGTAACTTTGGGAAAGTCATTACTTCTCTGTGCCTCAGTTTCATTATCTGTAAAATGGGATGCAGTACCTGCTCTCCCTCCTACTTAGACCATGAGCTCATGTGGGTCTGGGATTGTGCCTGATTCAATTAACTTATATCTACCCCAACACTTAGAAGAATGCTTGACACACAGTAAGTACATAACAAATCCCGTCATCATCATATGCAGAGAGTAGGGTCATTTACTCTCTCCACTAGGCCACAGTGCTTCACAGTGGGTCTAATAATTCCCAGCCCATCTACTGACATGTGATCTGTGAGCTGAGTTCAGACCGGCTTGGCTCTGAGAACATTGGCCCACAAGAGTTTGAAACTGGCAGGGAGAATTGGAACCAGAGGGTTGTGATAAATGGCCACATGTCCTCTGGCAGGAGGATGATTTGTGGATGCCATAGGGATCAGGGAAGCAGTCAGGTCATTGTTAATGATCCAGAAGGAGGAGGAGGAGACAGAATCTTAATTGCCCTCCAAGGAGGGGAGCTGCTAAGAGCAACATATACTAGGGAGTAGTCTGCGTGGATCTTTATCAGTGATATGCTCCCTTTACCCAGACATCAAAAACCAAAATTGAATTGTGGTATTTGTTAAATGCTTTCTAGGTGCCAAGCACATACTAAATACTGGGGTAGATGCAAGATAATCAGATCAAATCCAGTCCCTGTCCCTCATGGTGTTTATGGTCCAACTGGTTAAGCGCTTAGTACAGTGCTCTGCACATAGTAAGCGCTCAATAAATACTATTGAATGAATGGTTGGAGAACAGATATCGACTCCCATTTTACAGATGAGCAAACCAAGACACAGAGAAGTGAAGTGACTTGCCTCGGGTCAACAACAGTCAAGTAGAAGAGCCAGGATTAGAGCTCAGGTCCTCTGACTCCCAGGCCGAGCGCTTTCCATTAGACCACGACACTTGCAAGCAGAAACAAGTCTCTTTGCTCTTTAGCTTAATCACTGTTGTACCTGTGATTGGCCAGGTTTTTTATTTAACTTTACCCACTATTGCACTTTCACTTAGCATCTCCACAGAGCAGTCAGTCGTATTTACTGAGTGCTCACTGTGTGCAGAGCACTGTAGTAAGCACTTGGGAGAGTACAATATAATAGACATTCCCTTCCCACAGTTAGCTTACAGTTTAGAGGGCAAACTTACAATCTAGAGGCTCTCTTTGGTGCCCCTCTTTTGTGACTGAGGAAATGGCAAAGATTGTTTAAGACTTACCAAACCACCTAGGGTCGTACAGCAGGACAGGAGATTCGGGAATTGAACCTGCAGTCTTTTCCCTTCCAGGCTACTGCTCACCCAAAGAACTCTGAAGTCTTCCCAAGTAAAAACCTCCCCACTGGTACTTCCAAAGGATATGGATTGCAAACCTAGAGACTGGAAGAGTAGAAGAAAGCTGGAAAGCAATGGCACCCAGAGAGCTCAGGATCGAGAGAAGAGCAGAAGGGTTCAGGGCTCACAAATAGAGAGGGATGGAGCAAAAACAGGCCAGAGACACCATTGGCCTGTGGAGACCTATGTCCCTGAGACAGAGAGGCGTGAGATTGTAATGAAACTGCATCTGGAGTCTGGCTCGCAATTGGGCACCTTGGCAACAAAAGTTATGCAGATAAAATGGAAGGTAGTTTGGGATAGAGCAACAGATATGATTAAGGGGTCAGAGAGATTGATTTATGATGGAAGATGAAAGGAGCTTAAGTATGTGTCGTTTGACTAGACAGTGACAGAGAGGAAGTGGGTGAGGGGGCCAGGAAGAGAGTCGGTAAATGAAGCTGGGCCAACACCGAGGAAGGTGATGGAATTAAGAGGGGAGAGATATAGAGAGAGCTGCAAGTATTTTATTAGGGAGCTGGCTTCCCAGGTGGGAAGACAACCCCCAACCCCCATATGCATTCACCCCTCAGCTGCTTTTGAAAAGTCTTTAACAACTTAAGTAATAATAATAATTTGTATTTTTGTCTTGTTTTTAATATTTGTTAAGTGCTTACTATGTGCCAGGGACTGTACAAAGCACTGGGGTAGATACAAGATAATCAGATTGGACACAGTACCTGTCCCACATAGGGCTCAGAGTCTTAATTCCCATTTTACAGAAAAGGTAACTGAGGCAAAGGGAAATTTAGTGACTTGCCCAAGGTCACACAGCAGAGACGTGGCAGGGCCAGGATTAGAATGCAGGTCCTCTGACACCTGAGATCTTTCCACTAGGCCATGCTGCTTCTCATAGTATTCGGGTCATAGCTTACTACATGCTAAACACTGTACAAAATGCTGGGACAACGACAAGATAATCAGGTAAGACCTAGTTCCTGTCCCACACAGGGCTCACAGCCTAACTAGGAGGGAGAACACTTCTGTCTCCCACTCCCTAACTGTAGGAGTCCTTCAAGGCTCAGTTCTGGGTTCCCTTCTAGTCTCCATCTACACCTACTCCCTTGGAGAACTCATTCGCTCCCATGGCTACAACAACTATCTCTATGCTGATGATTCCTAAATCTACATCTGCTTCTGTCTCCTACTCTGCAGTCTCACATTTCCTCCTGCCTTCAGGACATCTCTCTTGGATGTCCTACTGACACCTCAAACTTAACATGACCAAATGGAACTCCTCAATTTCCCACCCAAATCCTGTCCTCCCCTCTTCTTTAATGTTAATGTTGGGATTTGTTAAGCGCTTACTATGTGCAGAGCACTGTTCTAAGCGCTGGGGTAAACACAGGGGATTCAGGTTGTCCCACGTGGGGCTCACAGTCTTAATCCCCATTTTACAGATGAGGGAACTGAGGCACAGAGAAGTTAAGTGACTTGCCCACAGTCACACAGCTGACAAGTGGCAGAGCTGGGATTCAAACTCATGAGCCCTGACTCCAAAGCCCGTGCTCTTTCCACTGCGCCACGCTGCTTCTTTATCATCACTGTAGACAGCACCACCATTCTCCCTGTGTCACAAGCCCATAACCTTGGCATTATCTTTGACTCATCTCTCTCATTCAACCCACATATTCAATCTGTCACCAAATCCTATAGGTTCAACTTTCACCAAGTTGCTAAAAATCCACTCTTCCCTTGGCATCCTAATTACTATTCCACTGATCCAAGCCCTTTTCTGTGGCCTAGGGGTAAGAGCCCAAGCCTGGGAAGCAGTGAAACTGGGCCTAACCCTGGCTCTGTCACTTGCCTACTGTGTCACCTTGGGCAAATCATTTCTCCTTTTCTCAGTTTCTTCATCTGTTAAAAGGGGATTCAATCAATGAATCAGTGGTCTTTATTGAACGTTTACTGTGTGCAAAGCACTGTACTAAGCACTTGGCAGAGTACAGTATAACAGAGTTGGTAGACATGTTCCCTACCCACAAGGAACTTATGGTCTAGAGGGGGAGACATATTAAAATAATTGATATGTACATAAGTTTTGTGGGGCTATGGGTAGGGTGACTATCAAGTGCTTGAAGGGTATAAATCCAAGTTCAAAGGTGATGCAGAAGGGAGAGGGAGTAGGGGAAGTGAGAGTTTAAGTAAGGCCACTTTGGAGTAGATGTGATTTTAATAAGGCTTTGAGGCTGAGGACAGTGGTGGACCATTGGATATAAAGGGAATGGGAGTTCCAGACCCAAGGGAGGACATGGGCAAGGGGTCAGTGGTCAGACAGATGAGATCAAGGTAAGGGGAGTAAGTTGGCATTAGAGGAGCAGAATGTGCAGACTGGCTCTAAGTAGGAGGTCAGCAGGGTCATAAAGGAGGGGGAGAGTTAACTGAGTATCTTAAAACTGATGGTAAAGAGTTTCTGTTTGATACATGGCAACCATTGGAGGTACTTGAGGAGTGAAAAGTGGACATTCAGAAAAATGATCCGAGTGAAGTACGGACTGGAAAGGGGAGAGACAGGAGGCAGGGAGGTCAGCAAGGAGGCTGATGCTGTAGTCAAGGCCAGCGGTTAGGGCCAGGGCAGGTTTGGCACAGGAAGTGGGGTAGAACAGGGCAGGTCTTGGACTAGTACTATGAAATTTTACCAGCACTTATTAATCCTCAATTCTATTTGCATTTTGACATTTCATGAATGCCCCCTACTTAAAAGCCTCCCCTCTGTTTTCTCCCATGCTTCAAACAAAAGTTGGAGCCGGCTCATCCAGGTTGGGGGAGGGGGAGGAGAGGGAACCCAGCACCTGGAAGGTTGTCCAGGTGGGCTATAGACTGGAGACATAAACAAGGTTCAAATTTAACTTTATAGGGGATCTCCAGCCCCTTGAAGTACCGTTTACTCTGGATTATTCAGGAGTTGATCATACAATTTGGGACTTATTCAGGCCCCTTTCATGGTGTTTTTTTCTGCTCCTTCCCTGTCCCTCCTCACTGCTCATCAGCACCCTCCATTCGAAGGTGAATAGGAGAAATAGAAAGAAATGAGAAGAGGGAGGAGGAGGAAGACAAGGTCAAAACTATGGTAAAAGGAAATTTGGGGAGTTCTTAGTGTATTTAAATAATCCAGGCTCTCCCTGTCTCCCATGACCAGGGATAATAGGGGTGTGACTGAAGTCACTGAAGCAGAATGCTCTGCTCCCCTATTATCTTAATATTATGAGCTCCAGCAGCTGGAGAACTGTAGACCATAGCTATGTCTTTGTCTCTCCCAGACAGGACTGGAAGCAAAAGAGGCAGATGCCAAAGCATCAGCAGATGGGGATAGAAGTAGGCAGGGTTGGGGAGGAAATGGTAGGGAGGTGATAGTGGTGGTTGAGGAAATGACAGTAGAGCTGGAAGCAACAGCTAGCATGAGGTATCGACGACCAGGGCAGTTTTAATGATGAAAATCTTGCTTGGAATTAGAAGCAAGGAAGAGTCCCATTCTTCCATCTGCCAGCTGAGGCCTATCCTGTCTCGACAGGAAACCCGCCGGCTCTCAGAAGTTTTACCGTATCCTTTCCATGCTGGCATGTGCCAGGAAGACATCTGGCAGAGGCTTGCTGCAGAGGCCATTAGAGTGGTGCCTCCTGCTTCCACCAATGTTGAAACAGGGGTTCCCTTATGACTGTGCTTGCTTCTGCTAATCTTCCCCATTCTCTTCCCTGCCTCTGGCTCCGCCCTCTCTCTCTCCATCAGAGTTAGCCCCTAGACTGAAATATGACCGTGAAAATCTCTCTACAGTGATTCGTTCTCACCACTTTCTGCCCTGCCTAGTACAGATCTCTCAGTTAATAAAAACACCAACTGTCTACCTTGATTGTCAAAAAATACGATTAATAATTAATAATTGTTGGACTGATATGTACCAAACCTGCATTGTTGGCATCCCCTACCTCTAGACAGCCTGTCACCCTGCCTCCCTGGGATCTGGCAAAGACTGTCCTCTCCTCCGTGTCATCGAGAGGACTCCATTCCATCCGGCATCCCACCACCTGGTGGGAAAGAGAAAACTACCGGCAGCATGAGGCCTCCTCAGAAATGTCTGTCTCTCCTTCTAGACTGTAAGCTCGTTGTGGGCAGGGAATGTGTCAGTTTATTGTTATATCATACTCTCCAAAGCATTTAGTACAGTGCTCTGTACGATTGAATGAATGAATCTCAGGAAGACGGGTGGCTGCTACAGCGGTCGCTGTGACTATGGTTGTGTTTGAACTCTGAGCCACAGGGAGCCTGAAATTATGCTCCTCTAATCACAGCACCCTGCTTATTTTTGGTTTTATGTTGTCAGTCAATCATATTTATTGAGCCCTCACTGTATGCAGAGCACTGTACTAAACGCCTGGGAGAGTACAATACAACAATAAACAGACACATTCCCTTAGTACTTGCTTTGGTCTTTAAGCTGTTTTAGTGCTTTATCCTTTCATCATTTCTTATATGCCTGTCTCTATTCCACCCTTCCCCCATGTATTTTCAGATTGGGAGCCCCTCGAGGGCCAAGGACTGTGTCCGACTCTCACCTCTGTATACTTTCCCAGTGCTCTGTGCAGAGTAAGAGCTTAGTAAATATGAATATTACTTTCTAGAATAGTTCATTGTAAGGCTTCTGGAGAATGAAGGCTCCTGCAAGGTATGCTGCAAGAAATTATAGCAGCTTTAGGAACCTCAACTCCAAACTCCAACTCAAACAGCAGATGAGTGATTCTCTAAAGTCCTGCAGGCAACCATCAAGACACTGGGTAGGGCTAGTTGGCTAGTTGACTAGTTTAGCTAGGGCTAAAATGGGTTCAATGAAAATGACTCAGAGATTAAAGAACTACTTGCAACAATACAAGCAATACATTAACATCTAATGATCCCTGGTGATCCTGACAAATCAGTGGCATTTGAGAGCTGTACTAAGTGCCTCATTCATTCATTCAATCATATTTATCGAGTGCTTAACTGTGTACAAAGCCCTGTACTAAGCGCTTGGAAGAGTACAGTACAACAGAGTTGGTAGACACATTCCCTGGCCCCAACTAGCTTACAAAAGCCTTTTTTTGTGTTCTGCAAACCAAATTCAGAGAAAGGTATGAAGAAATGGTGGGATTCCATGGCTGAAACATTCATTCGTTCAATCATATTTATTGAGTGCTTACCGTGTGCAAAGTACTGTACTAAGTGCTTGGGAGAGTACAATATAACAACAAGCAGACACATCCTAGGCAATGTAGACTTCCCACCAAACCAAAGACTTCAGACATCACTGGAAGCTATATGAACCTATGCATGCCTTCACAGTACCCCTGTGGAGAGGGGTCCACCCTAATTGTCAATAAAGAAGGAACCCTGTAGAGATTACAGTTTTAACATGCACCTTAATACACTTCCTACTGTTGCTGATGGGGGCCCCTACAGCATTCAGAGATCTGGATCTCAATCAATCAATGGTATTTGTGGAGCACTTGCTAAGTGCTAGGCACTGCACTAAGCACTTGGGAGAGTATAACAGAAGCATGACCCTGTCTTCAAGACTCTTAAAGAGGGATGAAACACAGCACTAAGACATTATAAAGCCATGGAAAAATACACAAAACAAAACCAAAAATCAGTAAGGTACTGTGGTTAGGAGAGCAGAATTTCAGGCTTCTCAGGGTTCAGAGTCTACAGTCCCACCCATGGCCACAGTGACCAGTCCAGCCTGTCAATCTTCCCTAGGTTTAGTGGAGGCAGGGCCAGGGTGTGACTGCTTTTCTCTGTCCCACCAGGGTGGTGAGAGGTGGGTTGGGATGGAGGTTCTTCAGTGACATGAAGGAGAGCCAGAGCGGGGTCCTGGAGAGGCAGCATGGCGGTCTGATAGGGAAAGACCCCGAGAGACCTGGATTTGCTGTTCTCTGGAGTTGCAATGAAAAGGGAGCAGGTTCCCGATTTTTTTGCTTGGCCACCTGGTAGAGAGAGCAAAGCCTGAAAGGAATGTGCTGCAGCAACTTAAATCCCCTCACAGCCCAGCACGCACAGGGCATGTGGGAACAGGGGCCTTAGGCTGTAGTTCATGCCCATTGGTATCTCAGCTGTGTGGGAGTGAGCAACTTATGGAAGTTCTTTTACTTCCATCTCACCACTCTGACTCCCAGCTAAGGAGTCACTTCTGTCTTGGCATCAAGGGATTTTCTGGCTTGAAGTCAATCAGAGCAGTGAGACTAAAATAAAGGTGCTCCTATGCCTTAAACCCATGCTCTACTTTTCTAGCTTGGCCCCTGAGGGACTTCCAACACTTTTAATCAGGCCCCTGTATAAATAGATTACTGGTCCCATTAGTCAACTGTTCTAGGCCTCTTGGCCTTGGCAAAGTGCTTCATGGTTATTAATTTGTTGATTCTCGGACACCTTCTTGGGACGTGGGTCAGATTGTGTCTCCCCATTTCCTAGGGATGGAAACTGGGGCTGAGTGCAGGGAAGTGTCTTGTAAAGACATTGGCATTGAAGTACCAGGACCCAGGACAAGGAGATGTAATTTTTGTTGGACTTCAAAGATGGGCAGTGTGGCAGTCTGTCAGATATGAAGGGGGAAGGAGCCTCAGGCCACTGGGAGCGTGGAGGTGGCGGAATATATGAGACTGAGGTACAGAGAGTAGGTTGGTGTTAGAGTAGCAAAGAGTGTGAGCTGGGCTCTAGTAGGAAATTGGGGAGTTAAAGTAGGGGGAGGAGGGATGATTGAGTGACTTATAGTTGATGATAAGGAGGAAAACCACTGGAGGTTTTATAAAAGAGTGGGGATCTGAAGACTCTGAGTTCAGTCATTCCCATTCTTACCAAGGATAAGAACTCAGGAAAGATCATGCTGAGAAGCACTGGTTCATAAGACAGTCACCCATTTACCAGGTTTTCATGGTTTAAAAATAAACATTTCCTCCCTCCTCCCATGTAAGAAGCCAAAGGTTCATCTCTCTCCCTCGTGCCACTCAAATATCATATCATACCAAACCTGGTTCCTGTGCTCACTAACCTTGTTGGAGAATGGTGACCAGACACCCCGCATTAGATAGAACAGTCACAAACTTCAGTCATCCAGCCCTCCACCAGACAGGTCTTGGAGGAAACCAAGTAGGAATTTCATTTATATTAATGTCTTTCTGCCCCCTAGGCTGTTGGCTCACTGTAGGCAGGGAATATGTCTGTTATATGGTTATACTGTACTCTACCAAGTGCTTAGTACAGTACTCTCCACACATTAATCGCTCAGTAAATGCAATTGACTGAGTCCAACTACTTCCTCTCTGGACTGTAAGCTTGTTGTGGGCCAGTAATGTGACTACCAACTCTGTTATAGTGTACTCTTCCAAATGCTTGGTACAGTGCTCTGAGCACAGTAAGTGCTCAAAAAATACCACTGATTGATAGGGAAGACCTGATAGTTGGGTAGCAGTGGCATTTAGTCACATGGCACCAGGAAGGAAGGGGAGAAGTGGAGGAATGATCCTCCAACCTCCTACTCTATCTGTTTTTCTTCCTCCTCTTTAGCAGTGTCCATAGCCATCACTGCTATTATGGCCACACATGAATAGGCCTGACCTGGACTGTTATTTGGTGTTTTTAGTGATGTGGGAAGGCCATGCTTTCAAACATAGCAGAGACTTGGATGAACAACTCAAAAAGTGTCAGTTCAGCTGGGGTGGTCTCCACTGCTACTTCTGCCCCCTAGATGATGATGGCTCAGTGGTGTGTGACAGAGCCAACCCAGGCAGTGGCAGTGCTGGCTAAAGGGGTGGCTGGTGGTAGAGGCTAGAAACAGTGGCTTGGTGAATTGCTATGTTTTCTCTCCTCCCTTCTTTTCTTTTCTCCCCGTCTTTTCACTTCTCCTGCTTTCCACCACTCTCTTTGTTCTCTCTCTCTTCTCTCTGTTTGTCCCCTCTCTCTCTTTTGGTCTCTTTACTGATTCCCCCATTCTCTTTCAGCCATCTCTTGGAGACCCTGGCCCTGGACCTCTTTCAGTGACCAGAAATTCAGTAATTTTAGTTTTAAACCCTCAGTCCCTTTTCAGTGAGTCCATACAGAGAAACAACATTCTGGGTCTTGATGTGACCAGATGTCAGTGGTCCTGCTCTATAAATCTCACTATCAGCAACAGTTATCTAGCACAAAGAATAGCTCTCTCTCTCTTTCTCTCTCTCTCTCTCTCTCTCTCTCTCTCTCTCTCACACACACACACACACACACACACACTCTTCCAGAACTCAAGGTAGTGACTCTTACAGGTCTAAACTCCTCCTGCACAACAGAGCTATTTAATCTGACCTCCCCCCACCTTTGGCTGGAAGGAATAATTAATGAGGATTTCCTAAGCACTTTGAAACTTAGGTGCCTTGGGCTCTGGTAGCTAGCACTCTAGACTGCGAAGGAGAAGATTCATGACTTATTCATATCCTAGCTTTCTCACTCACATCAACTCACACCAATTCAGGAACATGGAGGAAATTGAAAAGCACAGATGTTCCTCAGGACCACAAGCTGCATCCAACCTCTCCATCCTAAGGTGGGTGCAGATGTATTCTTTTCACACTTTTCTCTGAGTTCAAGGGCTGCAGTGTGTGTGTGTTGGGGTGGGGGCACTGGGGGGCCTCTGCCAGAGTAAGACATGCTCCTTGATCATTTTCCGGCTCATGGTATTTGACTTCTCTTTTCTGAAGCTTGGGCAGGTCTCACTGGTAAACCACAATATCAGTCAATAGGACACCAGAATCAATCTAGTCAGCAGAGCTGAGAGAGTCTCTACATTCAGTTGAGGATTTGATTTGAATATACTGCCCAGTCTTAACTGGACCAGAATCACCCCTAGGCTTGGAACCAGCCCGCTTTTGCTAGGAGATGGTCCCTCAAATCATCTTGCAGGTGGTTCCCTGAATCAAGGCCTTGTCAAGGAAGACAACTATTTATCCTTCTGCCTCTGGTCTGCCTGACATCTCTTTATGACTGCCTGATTGGCTTCAGATGTTGAAGTCACTTAGCTGGATGGATAGGCCACTGCTCTGAGCCACAGCTGAAAACGCAGCCCTAGTGTCCCTTTACCATTATTATGAGGGTCCAGGGCTCTGTCTGTAGGCCCAATATGATTACAGCATTGATCTAGTGATAAGACTTTCAGGGAGAGCACGGTGTTTGTTTAGTCTTGAATAACCTGCAAACCAAAAGAACTGACTCTTTTTCTCCTTTCACCATGGTTATTTGCAGGTGGGGGGGGGGGGGAGAGCGAGGGGCATTTTGTATTTTTATAAAAAGGTACCCTAGGTTGGCCAGAGTTTGGGCTGGGCCAGGGAAACTCTTGCTGTGTGTGTGTTGATTAGGTGGTTGATAAGGGACTTCTGAATAAAATCTTCAGTCAGGGTTTATGATGCTTCCTGGGGTATATACATTAGCTAGCGGGAATAGCTGATGACTTGCCTGTAAACTAACACACTTCCCTGTGTCCCTCATGTGACTGGCTGGCAATCAGCAGGTGACAGCGTGGCTCAAAGCTGGCTTTCAAACACTCATAGCTCTCTGTTCTCTCTGTTTGCTCTCTATCTACTGAAACGTGTAGCTCTCCCCATATTTTTTGCCCCTGTCTATAGGGTTGCTGCTAAAGAGATTCTCAAAAGGAAGGTGCAGAAAGAATAAATGAAGTTGTCTCTTTGCTTGGAATATACAGCAACCTCAGTGTCTTTATAGCAATGAGAACCTTGGCAGCGTCTGTACCAGAGAAGGAGAATCAAACAAGAATCAGGCAATGGCCCCAACCCAGCCCCCATCGCGACCATCCCTGTATTTAAGCATTCTTTTTCCCGTGTTCCCTTTCCTTAAGTTGCTGCAGGTCCTCCTGTTGTTCCTTAGATCCCCTTATCCACTTGAAAACAACAGTGAATCTCTCCCCAAGCCTATTCTCAGCTGTATTGGTACTCTATGAAGCTGAGGAAGTTAGAGCTGGAGTTCTCGGGGGCCAGAGGCAACCCTAGAGATAGGCCACTGGAGAGGTCTGGCTACTTGGGACAACCAAGATCCAATCGCTGCCTCCCTGGCATGAGGCAGCTCTGCCTGAAGGCCAGGGGAGGACCACTCTAGGATCCTGCCAGCCTTAGGAATCTGGGAGTCAGTGATAAGTTTGTTTCTGCTTGAGGAGAACCACATTTTTGCTGCTTGAAGGAGCAATAGATGTTGGAAGTCAAGCCCTGTTGCCTCCCCATGTCCCCACATCTCACCCTTAAAGGGAAGAGGTCAGGAGTGGCCTCCTCTCACTTTCATCAGCACTGTCTTGGTGCTGACTCAACTCAACTGGCTCTGGCTGTGTTCCCTCCAGGGCCCCCAGGAAAACGTAGATTCCCAATTCTCATTCCACCCAGGTCTGTTTCCCACTGTGTTGGCTCCTTGAGTTAATCGAATAATTATCGGGGGTCAGCACAGTGATGGCATTCCTGGAGCCTGGGTACCACAAAGCTCTTACTAGGAGCCTGATTACTTATCGCATGTAAACAATGACACTTTCAGCCCCATCTTTCAGTTTTCCAGCTTTGGAATGCCTGGCACATAAGAGGTGACACTTTATTGAAGACAAAAGAGACACTAAACAATGCTTTTATTGCAGTAGCTAATGCCTTCCTTTTTATTTTAATCTGTTAAGTGCTTACTATGTGCCAGGCACTGTACTGTAAGCACTGGGGTTGCTACAAGCAAATTGGGTTGGACACAGTCCTTGTCCCACATGGAGCTCATGGTCTTAATCCCCATTTTACAGATGAGGTAACTGAGGCACAGAAAAGTGAAGTGACTTGCCCAACGTCACACAACAGACAAGTGGTAGAGCCGGGATTAGAACCCAGGTCCTTCTGACTCCCAGGCTCGTGCTCTGCCCACTAGGCCAGACTGCTTCTTTTCCCCTTCCCTTCCCCTGCCACCCTGGAAGAGCAAACCAGTGGGAAGAGGACACCAGGTTTGGGTTGGATTCCATTATCCTAGCAGAACAACGATGCTTCCTAAATTAAAAGGTCATAAAATGCCAGATGGAATGAGTCCAACATCCTTAAAATGTGCTGCATTCCTGAGGTCAGGCTCTGGTTGAATTCTTCAACTTTTAATTAGGAATGGCCAGGGTTAGTCTAGGGAGTTCTGCTTCCAGTAAAGATAGTCCTGGGGGACCAAGAACCACCCCAGCATCCCTGGTCCAAGGATTCCAGGAGAGAGTAGATTTTTCTCCACCCTACAGGGTTTGGTCACTGTTGGAGTTGCCTGGATGGACTCAAAACCTTGGTCCTATTGAACAGCAACCTAGATGACCAAGAGGACTCTCAAAACTAACCCACTTTTTTCTTGGCCTGGATCCAGTATGAATCAGGTCTGATTTGAAATACCCTGGGCCACTTGATCATTGGGAAGAACATCCTTCAGAAAGTCCTGGTCTGGACTGACCCAAACCTCTTTTCTGTTCTACAATCCCACATTTCTACTTGCCTCCAGAACATTTCCACATGGCTAGCCTACCAGAACCTTAAAGTCCACATGTCTAAAACAGAACTTTTTATCTTCTCTTCTAAAACCACTTCTCCTCTCAGCTTTCTCATCACAGCTGACAACGCAACCATTTTCTATATTCCAGAAGCCCCAAGCCTTGGGGTCATCTTAAATTCTTCTCTGTTTTTCAACTGTCACAATGATTCAATTTCTAAACCTTGCCAATTCTTCATCCAAATCATTTCCTGTATCTGTCTCTTCCTCGCCCCCCCAAATGGTCTTTACCCTGGTTTAAGCTCTCATCATCTCATTATTAGGCTGCTTATGAACCTCCTCACTGGCCTTCTTGCCTCCAGCTTCCTCCTGGGTCAGTCTCTACTATGCACTGCTCCTTCTTTTACTAAAACCTCATTCAGTACACATCTATCCACTCTTCAGAAACTTTAATGGCTACTAATTTCCCTCCACATCAAACAGAAGCTATTGACTGTTGGTTTTGAAGCTCTCTACCAGCTCTGTTTTTGGGGGGGAGTGTTTTAAGAACAACCCTATACTTTGTTAAAATAGTAAAATCTCTTTAAAACAAAACTGGTGAGGATCTGTAGGTGGGAGGCATCTTTGTTATAGGGGAATTCATTTTATAGATAATGTAAGCAAATGTCCCCCATTAAGGAGGATAGTTCTGGATTTGGGGATTCTTTCTTACTGTCCAAAGGGTCTCCTAAAGGCTTTCAGCAAGGGTTGCAGGGAAAGGGCACACTAGCCATGGAGTCAGTGATGACAGCACAGTGACATGGAGGTGGAGAACAGGTTGCCCAGTTTCCCCTTCCTCTTCCTCCCTCCTCCCTCCTCTTCCACCCCTACTATTGCCATCATGGTATTGAAACTAACTGTTTCCCAGGTCATTTCTTGGAGGTTGCTCACAAGGCCAACTTTATGGGTTTCTAGTGCAATCGAAATTTCTTCTTTCCCTGACCACCATCCTCGATGACTCACTCTCTAATGGCTACTACCCTTCTGCCTTCATACCCACCCTCACCTTCCCCATCCTAAAAACACTTTCACCAGACTTTACTGCACCCTCCGGCTATCATCCCACCTCCCAGTTCCCACTCCTGTCCAAGCTTCTCCAACGGATTGTACACACCCGCTGCCTCCAGTTAATAATTGTGGTATTTGGTAAGTGCTCACTATTTGCCAGTACAGGGACTGGCAAATAGTAAGCTATTTGCCAGTACAGGGACTGGCAAATAGTAAGCACTGTACTAAGCACTGGGTTGTATACAAGCAAATCAGGTTAGACACAGTCCCATCCCATGTAGGGTTCACAGTCTCAATCCCCATTTTACAGATTAGGTAACTGAGGCCTGGAGAAGTGAAGTGACTTGCTCAAGGTCACACAGCTGAAAATTGGTGGATCAGGATTAGAACCCACAACCTTCTGACTCCCAGACCCATGCCCTATCCACTACACCATGCTGCTTCTCAGTTCTTCACTTCCAACATCCTCCGTGACCTTTTACAATCTGGTTTTTGCCCTCTGCACCTCACTGAAACCACTTCCTTTAAGGTCACCAATAACTTCCTTTTCGTTAAGTCTAATAGGTTTCATTCTGTTCTCATCTTCCTTAACCTCTCAGAAGCCTTTGACTCTGGGCCACTCCCTTCTCCTGGGAACATTATCTGACCTTGGTTGGTCTCACACAGTCCTGTCCTGGTTTTCCTCTTACCTCTCTGTCTTTTTTGCCAGATCTTCACCTGACTCCTTAGCCTTTCCTTTCCTGCATTTTCACTCCCTATTTAAGTTCCCTCAGATCTGGTTACCTTATATACAGAGATGTTTAAAAAATGCAATAAATGACATAGTGGGTTGCCAGGACCAACAAAACCTTTCTGTGGAAATTTTAGGATAAAGAAATTTGTCATAAAGGCTTTTACTCTTGTTCCTTTCAGAAACTCTCTGCTTTTAAGTCATTTTTAATTCATGCTCATAACATTTCATCCTCACAAAACATGAGGTATGATGAAATGAGGGTATTGGTACCCTTGTAGAGACAAGGAAACTGAAAGGCAGGGTGATGTACACAGTGATAGTGGAGTCAGGACACTAGGTGGGCTTCTTGATGGCCTGAAGTCTGACTAGGGTAGCCATTCATCCAGTTTAGGTCTGGGCAGTCCAGTTTTCAACAGTGAGCTCGTCTTGGGCAGGTAATGTGTCTACCAACTCTGTTGTACTGTACTTTCCCAAGTGCTTAGTCAGTGCTTTGCACACAGTAAGCACTAAATAAATAAGATTGATTGATTGATTGGCCTATTCTCTGCCCAGAACCGATATGGTACCAGGCCCTTGTATAGCCGGTATACTTATTTTCAAACTATCAGCCTCCCTCCACTAGAAATCCTACCACAAAGTTCCACTGCTCAAATGCTGTGCCTGAGTGCACACAGATCTGAGAGAGGAATGCAATTTAAGGGCCCCTGAGATCAATGTTCTAGTTTCAGAGTTTCAGGCTGGATTCCCATAAATGGAAATTGTATGATGTCTTCCTATCATGCTAGCATGTGTGTCATCATGTGCCTCTGGGGTCTGGATTTTTCAGCGTCCACCCTGGACACAACCCGGGCCTGGAAGTCAGAGAACCTGGGTTCTAATCTCAGTTCTGCCACTTGTCTGCTATGTGACCTTGGGCAAGTCACTTAGCTTTTCTGTGCCTGTTTCATCATCTGTGAGATGGGGATTAAAGCCTTTTACCGAAACTGTGAGACTCATTGCAGGATGGGGACTGCGCCCAACCTGTAACCTTGTATCTACCCCAGCACTTAGAACAGTGCTTCATCTGTAAAATGGAGATTAAGACTGGGAAGCCCATTTGAGATAGGGACAGGGAACATGTCCAACCCGATTTGCTTGTATCCACCCCAGTGCTTAGTACAGTGTCTGGAACATAGTAAGCACTTAACAAATACTACTAAAAAAAGTGTGTGGCACATAGTAACCACTTAACAAACACCATAATAATAATTAATAAGAAAAAGAACCCAGGGATCCTCCCCAGGAGCTGAACCCTGAAACCCTTCCCCACACCATCCTATGGGAGCCAAGATGCCAAAGCCTAATCCACGCAGCAGAGTTTAGCCTGCCTCTCTGGCTGGGCTTGGGTCTCACCAGGTGCCAGGAGCAATCTAGTGATGTCATATGAAGTGTTGGACCACACTGCGCCCAGCACAGGGTGATGTAATAGTGACACACTCCACCTGGAGGGACTCCACAAAATCTAACAGTCACAGACCCACAGGAGAGTTAATCCAGGCCTGCTTTAGGATGTTTTAGGGTGGGAGTTTGGCATTCCAGTAGAGTAGGAGTGCATTTTGTAAGCAGAATCAGCCCAGTTTGTTGCGACAGAAGATTGATGATCCAGACTTGGAAGGAGACTAATCTATGAGATGGTGAAGTTAGGGTGAGCCACTCAGACTGACTGATTAACTTTATGCATAGTGTGCTGAGCCAGGTCCCAGCCCCTGTAGGGAGTGACTGAGGAAGGATAAACCAGAATCCTTGGCTCTGAGGAGCTTACAGTCTAATGGGGGGGATTATAAGGTACTTAGTAATACATAGAAGACCTGTGGGAGTCATTACGGTGAGTAGTGGGCTCCCTGCAACCAGGCTACTTTGTACTCACACCCCAGAATCAAATCCCAGGGCTGACTAGGTGCGTGACACCTACTAAACAGCAGCTCGTTAATTTGATTTCCATACCAGATAATGATCCTACTGCTGCCTGATTTCCTGTTGCAGTCTGCCCCTCAGCATAGACAGGCCTCAAAGCAACAAGGCCAAGAAAAGGCTGATCCTAGCTAGAGTTTGGTGAGATGTGAGTGGGGGTGTGGGGGAGTAGGTCAAAGTCAAAACTGACTACTACTGAGGCAGGGAGTAGGGCCAAGGTGTTCAGTACAGGGCTGGGGGCAGTGAGATTGGGGGGCTTTGGGGAGAGAAAGAAAAGCTGCGATGGGGGCCACAGTGAGACACCAGAGGAGGGGACCCTTACAGATCTGGGAGCCAGGCAGAGGCTGTGTGTCTGCTGGCTGAAAGAGGAACAACAAGTAGGAGCTGGCTCCGTTTCAAACCGGAACAGCTTCACTGGCACTCATCTTTTGACTTGGGCCTCTTTCAGATTCATTTCCTCCCTGCTGGGCAGTCTAGGGACTAAAATCTCTTCCACTTCCAGGACCAGGTCCTGCAATCCACTTGTTTCCTCTCAGGTGAGGTGAAATTGTTATGTAAAGGAAGATTTTTTTAAAATTGTATGCGTTAAGGGCTTACTGGGTGTCAAGCACTTTTCTAAGCACTGGGGTAGACACAATTTCATCAGGTCAGACACCAGTTCCTGTCCCACATGAGGCTCGCAGTCTAAGTAGGAGGGAGAACAGGTACTGAATCCCCATTTTACAGTTGAGGAAACTGAGGCATAGAGAAATTAAATGACTTGCCCAAGGACTTGCCCCAGATTAGAACCCAGGTTCTAGTACTCCCAGGCCCATGCTCTTTCCACGAGGCCACAGTGCTTCACTATTCTCTTTTTGTGTCAAATTGTATCTTAGCAGTGGGTCCTTTGCCCAAATGAGCTGGAGGCTCCAGCCCATTTCCCCAGGAAGAGCCAGTCAAACCTCAGTACAAGTTACCCATGACTTTCCCTTAGTGTAGCTCCTCCTAATTAGAGGCAGTGGTAGGGAATGCTGCCATGTGATATAGACCCAGTTAGAATCCTCTTCTTCCCAGCAGTCCCTACCACTGCCTCTAATTAGTAGGAGCTACCTCTAAGGGAAAGTCCTAGGAAGCTCAAAGATCTAATCTCATCCTCCCTCCCCCCATTTCAGTGAGAGCCTATTTTGGTTCTGAAACTAGTGCTTTGGTTTCTTCTCTCTACCTCTGTCCCCTAATTAATTCACAATATTGACAGCCAATCAATGATGTTCAATGAAGAATCAAAGCAAAGCAGCTTTCAGCAAATTAATATCTGATCCTGAGTCTCCTCATAAAAGTGTTTCTGCTAAGCTCAGCTTAATTTACTGGATCTCAAATCTCTCTCATTTCCCATGCCCAGGGCCCAGGAGAGAGCGCTCTTTTCTCAGTTCCTAGCTCTCTTTGTCTTTTTTTCTCAAATGTCCTGTTGTTCTTTCCGGACCAAGCCTCAAGTGCCACTTCAGATAGGAGACTGAGTGTCATGGCCTAGTTAAACAACAGATTTTTAAAAAAATGAGCCCAGTCTTCACTATTAAAATGTATTCTTTGCACTTCGTCCTTGAAATTGTGTTCCTAGGCATCATGCTTTCACCTGAATTCCCTGACTCATTTCTTTTTTAATCTCTGAACAAAATTGATCAATTTGATCAATCATTTCTCCTATCTGTAATTCATCTGTCTCCCCCTGTAGACCGTAAGCTCTTTGTGGGAAGGGACTGTGCTTGCCAACTCTATTGAACTCTCCCAAGTACTCAGTACAGTGCTCTGCACATGACTTAGTGGATAGAGCAGGGGCCTGGGAGTCAAAAGGACCTGGGTTCTAATCCCCTACTTGTCTACTGTGTGACCTTGGGCAAGTCACTTCACTTCTCTGTGTTTCAGTTGCCTCATCTGTAAAATAGGGATCAACACTGTGAGCCCCATGTGGGACAGGGACTGTATCCAACCCAATTTTCTTGTATCCCCCCATCCCCTGGTACTTATTACAATGCCTGATACATAGTCAGCACTTAACAAATGCCATAATTATCATTATTATTATAAATACAATTGATTGATTAAGAGTTGGCCCCTGCTCTGTTGGGAATCTTGAGGAGACTGGGAAAGGTGCAATTCACACAGGACCCAAGACTCTAGGGGCTCCAAGCAAGTCTCAGGCTCTTATGTGGCTCTGTGATCTTCTGCAGCCCCCAGATGAGTTGTAATTGTGCTCCACACAATTGTCTCTAAGGCTTACTGAAAGTACTGCTTACCACCTTGTCTGAACTGTTCAGTCCTGCTTTCCACTCTGTCATTCTGGAAAACAGACCCTGTTTGCCAAGAGGCAGGCAGCAGGAACAAAGTGACATCTCTCTCCTCTCCCTGTCCTTTCTGGAAAGCTGGCCACTTCAGAGCCTTGTCAGCCTTCTGGAAGGGGAAACAGGGGATTTGGGTTTTCAGAGGGGAACTTGCCTTCTGAATCTGACCTCAAGGCAGGGGGAATCTGAGGAATACCCAGGGACCCCCTGAGGGAATTGGATAATAATAATGATGGTATTTGTTAAGCGCTTACTATGTGCCAAGCACTCCCAGAAGCATATCCCCTCTGAAGAATTGCACCCCCATTTTCATCTCCTTCCTCCATGAAACGATGCTGGGCTCGGAGTTGCTCAGCTTTTCAGGAAAGGGAAAATTGGGGGTTTCCAGAGAGGAGTCCTCTATGGGATCTGACTCGAGATGAGGTTCTTGGGATCACTCAAAACACGCCTCGGGGTTGCAGGGGGAGATCTGGGTGCCAGGCTTTCCTGGCATTTCCACCCTGATTTACCCCTCCTCCCCCTTAAAAGGTAAAGGCTAAAATTGTTTCTGATTCAATATGAAGAGAAAATCAGGATACCAAATGGCAGAGAAGCATCTGGCACTCAGATTCCTCCCTCTAGGAGGCAATGCTCGGTGCAGAGGGTAGATTGTTGGGATTTGATATACACTCCCTTGCTTCCTTTCTTTCTTTCCTTTTGGAACACTGCCCCCATCCTCCTTTAAGTAGAGTGGGTAAACCTGAAATATCTATTCTCCAGTCTGACCATCGAAATGGTTTCCTTTCCCATTCTCTCAGCAACCCCAGATTTACCTCTCTTGTCCCTGTGCTGAGAAGCAGCATAGCTTAGTGGATAGAGTACAGGCCTGGGAGTCAGGAGGACCTGGGTTCTAATCCTGACTCCGCCACTTGTCTGCCTTGTGACCTTAGGCAAGAAACTTCACTTTTCTGGGCCTCAGTTCCCTCACTTGTAATAGGGGGATTAAGACTGTGAGCTCCATGTGGGACAGGGACTTTTGTCTAAACTGATTAACTTGTATCTACTCCAAGGCTTAGAACAATGCTGGCACATAGTATGCCCTTAACAAGTACCATTATTATTCTCTCTCCCTTTTGCATCTTCTATGCACTTGGATCTGTACCCTTTAAGCACTTGATATTCACCCCACCCTCCGCCCGACAGCACTTATGTACAAATCCGTAATTTATTGGTATATATAAATGTCTGCCTCACTCTCTAGATTGTAAATTCACTGTGGGCAGGGAAACTGTTTGCCAACTCTCTCGTATTATACTCTCCCAAGCTTTTAGTGCAGTACTCTGCACACATTAACCACTCACTAAATACCACTGGTTGATTGATTAATTGATTAACCAGAGAACCCTACAACCAAGTCAATGTAGGAGCCCACCTGTAAAAGGAGCTCACCTTAGAGAATCAGTGTGGCTTATTGGAAAGAGCACGGGCTTGGGAGTCAGAGGTCGTGGGTTCTAATCCTGGCTCTGCTACTTGTCAGCTGTGTGACTTTCGGCAAGTCACTTAACTTCTCTGGGCCTCAGTTACCTTATCTGTGAAAGGGGGATTGCACATGTGAGCCCCATGTGGGACAACCTGATGACCTTGTATCTACTCCAGCACTTAGAACAGTGCTTGGCACATAGTAAGTGCTTAACAAATGCCAACATTATTATTATTATTATTATTATTAAATGGGCCTGGGCTCCCAAGCTCCTGCAAATGGTGACTTTTCCTTCTTTCCTAACCCCTCAACCCTGTCCCCTTCCTTCTTGGGTCTCTGCAGCAAGAGGAGCTGCAACCAGCAAATCAAAATCTATTTGATTTTTGTTCCCTCGATCACCAGACACCAGATGTCTATCACTCAGCATTGCTTATCTGCTGCTCCCAGCCTGTCTGTTGCAGCCACAAACTCCTGTGGGGCTCGGGATGGGTGATACAGCAAGGTGATAATGCAGGGTAGCGCCTTTTTGTTGGAAGGAGGGCCAAAACACAGCTATGCCCTTGCAGTAGACGTTCCCAGACTAACAGAGTCCCTGCTCTTGGGAGGAGCAGGAAGGAAGGTGCTCACCTCTTGCTGCCCTCATAGGCTGTATTGTGGGAAGGAGCGAGCGCAACCTATTTCCTTATCCTCAGGTAACAAAGAAAGCAATGTCACTTCCAATGACTTTAGGGAAATAGTGTGGCCTAGTTGAAAGAACACAGGCCTGGGAGTCAGAGGGCTTGGGTTCTAATCCCAGTTCTGCCACTTGCCAGCTGTGTGATCTTGAGCAAGTCACTTAACTTCTCTGTGCCTCAGTTCCCTCCTATGCAAAATAGGGCTTTAATGCCTGTTCTCCCTCCTACTTAGACTGTGAGCCCCAGGTGGGACCTGATTGTCTTGTATCTGCCTCGTTGCTTAGTACAGTACTTGGTACATAGTAGGCACTTAACAAATGCCACAGTTAGGTAGAGACAGTGCTGACACGAGCTTCTCCCCATGCTCAGCTCTTTCAGGGGAGCTTAGCTCCATGTCATGTCACTTTTTAGGATGCATCCTTTATTATTAATAATAATAATAACATAAAAAATGATCATGGAATTTGTCAAGCATTTACAGTGTGCCAAGCACTATGCTAAACACTAGAGTAGATACAAGGTAAGCAGATCGGACATGGCCCCTGTCCCACATGAGACTCACGGTGTAAGGGTGAAGGGTAACAGGTATCTTATACCCATTTTTACAGATGAGGAAACTGAGGCACTGAGAAGTTAAATGGCTTGCCCAGGATCACACAGCTGGCAAGTGGCAGAGCTGGGATTAGAACCAGGTCTCCCAGACCTGTGCTCTTTCCTCTTTCCTCAAGACTCTAGACTTGTGATCAGGGAATATGTCTACCAACTCTGTTATAGTGTAGTCTCTCTACAGTGCTCTGCACACAGTTTGTGCTCAATAAATATGATTGATTGGTCGACTAGGACAGGCTGTTTCTCACTGTTACTGTTCCCCATGGCTTTCTATGGAACCCTAAGCACCTTCTGGGCTTCTGTTCTCCCTTCTGAAAAAATAAGAGTGGAATGATCTTCCTCATCCTTATCTCCTGGGAGTTTTGATGAAGTGGGCTGAATGCTTATTTGATAGACTCTATAGAAAGACAAGTGAGCTACTGCCCTTAGTGATGCTGCACATTTGCTCACCACTCCCTATCAAGAGAAGCCTGGAATCCAGCTTCAGGAACTTTTTCTTTAGATTGCACAATCTCTCTCTTCCCAGGCAACGTTCTCCAGATCTGAGAGAGGAAACTAGGGCTCCTGATTCTGCTGAGTCTTGCCCTTGAATTTGTCAAGGTATTTAGAGAAGCAACCTAGCCTGCTGAATAGAGCACAGGCCTGGGAGTCAGAAGGACCTGGGTTCTAATCCCAGCTCTGCCACTTGTTTGCTGTGTGACCTGGGGCAAGACACTTAACTTCTCTGTGTCTCAGTTACCTCAGCTGTAAAATGGGGATTAAGACTGTGAGCCTCAGGTGGGACAGGGACCCTGTCCAACCCCATTTGCTTGTATCCACCCCAGCGCTTAGAACAGTGCCTGACACATAGTAAGTGCTTAACAAATGCCACAATTATTATTATCATCATTATTATTATTATTATGAAGTGCTTATGATGTGCCAGATCCCCGAGCTAAACGCTGGGATAGATACAAAGATCATCAGCCAGATATTGATCCTGTGAGCCACACATGACTCACAGTCTAAGAGGTAGGAAGAGCAGGGGTGTTATCCACACTGAACAGATGAGGAAAGTGAGGTACAGAGAAGTTAGGCAACTTGACCAAGGCCACCCAGCAGGCTAGTGGCAGAGCTGGGACTAGACTCCCAGTCCCATGCTCTTTCCACTAGGCCAGGTTGCCTAAAGTCAAAATTCTCTTTCTCTGTGATCTTTGGTTGTAATGCTATTTTGTTCTTTCTTAGCATTCTAGCTCAAGCCTTGCACAAATTCCCCAGAGATGGCAAAGATCTGCCATCTCCAGAAAGACAGGGAAAGGAAATGCTGGGTGATTTACCCAAGTCCCTGAACTGAGCAGAATTAAGGACCCAAGAACTCTGGCTACTAGCCCAGTGCAGTAGCCCCAGGACAATGCAAACCACGGTGATGGATGTGAGCTGCACTACCAAAACACCACTCGCAAGCCTCCAGGGTGCCTGGTGGGATGTGTGAACAAGAAACAATGTCTTTAAAACTATTTCCTCTGCCTGTCAGTAAAACAATACAATAAAAATAAGAGAAATAAACCAAGTTAACATGTAATGAGCTGTCTTATTAATGCATTAAACCTGTAAGAAATGTTTAAGTGCTTAATTGGCACCTAATGGGAGTGCCAATTAGGGATCATTATGCGTATCTTAAAAAATACTGACAGAGGGGTATTTTAATCACTGTTTCTGAGCGAGCCCTGCACTTGTGGCTTAAGTGAAAAAGCCGGCTTTCACAGCCTTGGCGGTCCACCAGACTGTCTCATGTTTTAGGCATATGGCCAAGGAGACAGAGCACAGGTCTGTGGATCAGAGCACTGGGTTCTAGCCCAGGTATGCATTTGACCTGCTGTGTGTCTTTGGGTAACTCACTGAACATTTCTGTGCTTTGATTTCTCTGACTAAACTCTCATCTCCCCCACCCCGCTCTCCTTCCCTTCTGCATTGCCTTTGCACTTGGGTCTGTACCTCTAAGCACTTTGATACGCAAACCACCCCCACATATCCTAATACTCTGTTGTTTCTCCATTACCTGTAATTTATGTTAATATACATCTCCCCAACTCGATCGTAAACTCCTTGAGGAAGGAATCATGTCTACTAACTATTGCACTCCCCCAAATGCTTAGTATATGGTGCTCTGCACACAGTAAGCACTCAAATGATTGATTTTTCCATCTTTAAGGGACGGGGGAATTTTACTTGCCATTTCCTCTCTCTTTTCTCCTTTTTCTTCCTCCCTCTCATAGACATTGTGAAAAGAAGGGACAATCTTCAGGAAAGAGTTTTTAGCTTTGATTCTACTGCATTCTTTCTGGTTGTGAACATGCTCAAGTTGCAAGTTGGTCCCGGAGAACAAAGGCTTCAAAATTTCTTCTTGGGTAGTCAATTTTGTGACACTGGGACAACTGTTCTTTGAGAATTTGACAAGTTTGACTCCCAGTCTCATGCTTCGTGGTCCCAGGAGAACAATTCCATTCAATTTTAGAAGCCCAGGTCACACAAGGCAGAGGAAGCTTCTTAACCACCACACTTCTGCTGCCGTATACCTGTTCTGAGTCTATAAACCAAAATGCCAATCCAGACTAGCTATTCTAAGGCCCAGAAAGTCTTCACCAAACTGTACTCCCAAAGAAAGAGGGAAGGCAGGAACACAAAGTTAAATATTACACATCACAGGGATTTAGGCCTGGGTTTTGGGGACAGAGAAGTGCAAGAAGGAAAGGAGATGGCTTTGCAACTCACATCACTACTTTTGGCTCCTGATATTTTCCTGATCATTCCACATGTCCAGAGGAAAGGTAGCCTAGGCTTTGCCTTTTGTTGTCTTGGATTTCGAGCATTTGAATGGCAAAAGAATAGATGGATAGATAGATAAATAGACAAAGATACCTATACTTAATTTGGAGCCAATCATTGCCCATCTATCTATAGAGAGAGAGGAAAAGAGCTGTCCCTCATTTTCAAAGATGATGTTACTGATGGTGAGATCCTATCCATGAGTGCAAATATGGCTGGAAAGAAAGAAGGGACTGACATTCTCTTACACACAATATGCCTATAAGAATTGTCAGTTGCCTAGCTGATCTGTTTAGCTAAGAGCTAAAAATGGAGCTTGTCTCCATTTTGGAACCTGTCCTTGAATCCTAACCTTTACAAAGCCTTTGCTCAAGGATTGCTGGTTGCCGGCCTGATCCATCTACTACAGTGGTATCCCATCAGCCCACTGCTAGGTCTCCTTGTTTGAAACTGTGTCTTACTTTATCTTTCAGTGGCTTATTTCACCCTACTGGCTTGCAGCTCATCCTACAGCAGCAGAGACATGTTGCTCCGAGGACTGCTCAATGCTCGTGAGCTAACTGTGCATCTCTCTGTTGGTAATTTTGTCTTGCCATATGATGTCAACTAAGTGAAATTTTAAAGAAGCCACCTGTGTTTTGTGTAGTAGTTCCAGGAGCCCTAGCTGACTAGTAAGGATCTTGATGCTAGAAAAGGTATGTCTCTTCCCTGCCATGCCATCTTTAGACACACATGCTCACTTCGTATTCTAACGTCTACCCCTCAAAATTGAAGCAATGCGCACAGCACCACAACTCCCCTGAGCAGGACATGTGAGGAGAATGGATGACAGCAGATACCCAAACAACTGCTGTGTGATGAACTGAAAGGGGCAGATGCTAGCCTGGAGGGTAGAATGCACAATATAAAGTCATAATGAAGCACAGTAGCAAACAATGGAACATCGCTGTTGTGGATCCAATGCAGATGATGACCCATGAAGGTAACCGACAGACATTGATACACACATGTACACGTGTAATGTCACGCGTTATATCAGGCACGCAGCATAATGTAATATTGTCATATGCATCATTTTGCAGTATGCCAAGGTCTCCCAAAGCAAGGAGACACCTGACCACCCCACCACCACCTACTCCTCACTTACTTTAGAAGCTTTGTTTTCCCCCTTAGGTCCCTCTCAACAGGCACACCGTGTCTGAGCCATGGAACTCAGGAACAGGAACTGTGGCAGATGTAGGCTGAGTGTTGAATACCAACACTCAAGAAACAGCATGGCCTAGTGAAAAGAGCACAGGCCTGGGAGTCAGAGGACCTGGATTCTAATCCTGGCTCTGCCCCTTGTCTGCTGTGTAACCATGGGCAAGTCTCTTGACTTCTCTTTGCCTCAGCTCCCTCATCTGTAAAATGGGGATGAAATCTTCCTTCCTCTTAGACTGTGGAGCTTTATGCAGGACAGGGAAAGTGTACAACCTGATAAAACTTGTAAATATTCCAGTGCTTAGAACAGTGCTTGATATATGGTAAGCACTTAACAAATACCATAAAAAATGCCAGACATTAAGACATCTGGTGCCATGGTTGTATCAATCAGGGAAGAGACCCGCTGAAGAGCAGACTGCATGGTATAAAACCAGATGCCTGGCCATTCTACCACTAATAATACGGATGGCATTTGTTGGGTGCTTACTATGTGCCAGGCACTATATTAAGCAGTGGGGTGAATACAAGCAAATCGAGTTGGACACAGTCCCTGTTCCATGTGGGGCTCACAGTCTCAATCCTCATTTTAAATATGTGGTAACTGAGGCACAGAGAAGTGACTTGCCCAAGGTCACACAGCAGACAAGTGGTGGAGCCGGGATTAGAACCTGACCACTCTAGCAGACGGACTAGCATGGTGGACAGCAAGAGGGAGAAGAGATGTCCTCCTTGAGAAGAGCCTCTGTGAAGATCAGGTTACCAAGAGGCAGGGCTGAACAAAAAGCTCATACTGGACTCATAATTTGCACAGTAAAGATGGCGCTCTACAGGTGAACAATGCAGAAGAGGGTGTCACGGCACATCAGTTTTTTCAGCCAAAGTCACATGCATGGATAAGATCTCACCATCAGTAGCATTTTATTAGGAAATGAAGGGCAGTGCTATATATAACCATCTCCAAAAGACTTTGATGGAGAAGGCTGGTGCCAGGGACAAGATCTATAGGATTCTGTCTGAATCAAGGCCTGATGCCAGACATTATTAGAATCTGTGGCCAGACGAACAGTCAGTATCTGTAGTTGTAGGGTGTGTGACTGAGCTTGGTACCTGGTTAAGTTAAGGGATGACATTATGTGCAGCTTTCAGCACTTGCTATAGCTGGAAGCAATTTCTTTTCTAAGTTTTTGTGATAAAAATAATAATAATAATAGTGGTATTGTTGTTAAATGATTACTATGTGTCAGATGCTCTACTAAATGCTGGGGTAGGTACATATCTGTAATTTTATTTATTTGTGTTGATGTCTGCTTCCCCCACTCTAGACTGTAAACCCATTGTGGGCAGGGACAGTATATATGATGTTAGCTTTCATAAATTACATGCTTCTTGAGTGTACCCAAGTAGAATTTGGAATTAGCAGCATTCAGTTCTTTCTATAGTCCTCCAGTCACTAGGGGGAAAAGTCATTAAAATCAGACAAGTTTGAAGATTAAACCATATGCCTGATTTTCCTACCAAGATTGGACTCAAGGAGCCTGAGGAGGAATTTCATAACTGATTTTAGTATTTGAAGGATTACTATATAAAGGAATGGTACCAGCTGAGCTCCGTCTCCAGTGAGAAAGGGTATTAAAAAGAATACATAGAAGCAGGGGAATGGATGGATTTTGGAGGAGGTGACCTCTTGGAATCTTATGACTGTCATTCTTAACTAAATGGCTGAATATCCTTCATGTTATGGGGAAAGGGCTCCCTAGTGTCCAATTTTCCAGTTGCTCTTAAATTGATATCCAGGCTGCCAAAGGCAGGAACTTGTAGGTTTTATTCAGTATACTGTGGACACACAATTAGCTGTAATTGAGTAAGGGGTTGGGTGGGCGGAGAGGGGAGGGTGAACAATTTTGAGGCTTGGCCTGAAGTGAACTCCCTCAGATCTTTCAAACCTTTCAGGAAGGATGGCCTGTGCTGGCTGCCATATTTTCCACCATTCACAGTGCTCACCACGATTGACTCAGATATCTTGCGTTTCCCACATGCTTCTAGTGAGGGGAGTGGGAACTGTTGTAGGCTGAGGCCAACAGGAACTTCAACCTGGTCCCCACTTAGCTCTCCTCTCAGCCTTAAGTGGTTTTCCAGGACAAAATACCCTGTTCTTTTTCCCCAACACCTGATACAACCTTATCAGACTGAGTTGGGAATAGCGC
Source organism: Ornithorhynchus anatinus (assembly GCF_004115215.2). Classification (NCBI taxonomy): domain Eukaryota; kingdom Metazoa; phylum Chordata; class Mammalia; order Monotremata; family Ornithorhynchidae; genus Ornithorhynchus; species Ornithorhynchus anatinus. Next base: position 17,841,156 of record NC_041750.1, read on the forward strand.
TTGTCACTTCAGAGGTCAAATGTCATCACCTCCCTTCCCTTCCACCCCCTCTTGATTAGATAAGAGGAAGGAGGCTCTGTGTGGGTGATATATGACTTAATGGGGCCTGACAGCATCAGGCACTGAAACAAGTTCAAATCTCGGTCTGGGAGGGCTGAGGCAAGGGAAACATTCATTGATGAATGACTACAGATTCTATCTCAGTCCAGAGTGGGGCTGCTCCAATGTGGGATGTGGAGGCTGAGGGTCAGAATCTGAAGATGCTGCTGCTTCATTAGCGCCTCATTTACACTGATTTACAGAGGTGTGCCCTAGGGCATATGAGAGAATGCTGCCCCTTGGCAAACCTAGAAGGGGAGCCAAAAGTTTCCTCATAAACCTGTTTACAAGGCACAAAAGGGGATTACAAGAAGCCATGAAGCAGAGAAATTCTGTCCAGATATACCCCGTGATAGTCACTCATGCTAAATCCATGTTTTCAGGGGACACATTCTGACTGTGTCATGGGGTGTGCTTTCCCATAGACCAACGTGTTATAATTTGAGATCTGTTAAATTGCATTGCTGTTACATTCAGCATCATCATTAAAAATGTTGAATCTCTGTAAAAGTAATTCAAAAGATAACATAACATTCTTTGAATTTGGAGTATGATTATGGATCTTTGCAGGAGGCCACAAATGCAGACATTTTTTCCTCTGACAGATAAAAATTCGCCCAGCTTTGATTGAACAACAGCTTTCTTGCCTTCATAAAGCACCTTGTAGCAAACCGATTGCTTGAGAATGCCTGGTCCCAAATTTGAATGCCTCTTTTCCACCAAGGTCTGCTTCAATCACTTTAATCAGTTCATCTGCTTTCTCTAAAAATTTATGCAGTCTCCAAATTTATTGAAAGACCATCACTCCTTCATTCGTTTCAGCATCTTGCAATGATGCACTGGTTTGTAATCCTGTAATCTTGCAATCTTGTAATCCTGTCAAGGTATCAAATCATAACAGCTGTATCCTTGAATAGCAAGTGCCATGGGGTGGCTGTAATCTGGGGTATCAATCAGTGGTACTTATTGAGTGCTTACTGTATGCACAGCACTGTGCCAAGCACTTGGGAGAGTATACTATAACAGAATTGGTAGACATGCTCCCTGTTCACAAGCAGTTTAGAGTTGAGAAGATATGCCTGTACTTGAATTACTGTTCCTTGAACTCGATGGCTCCCTAACCCTCAAAAAACACATGATTGGGCTGTCTTGTCATGCAAAATCCTGGCTTGAAGTTTTGCAGAACTTTGATGTGTTTGTGTTTCAGGAAGGCAGGCAGGACCGCCAACCTGTCAAACTCATGCCCCAGGAGGATAGCTCACTTGGCTAAGCTACAGCCTTGAGACATAGAGGCACAGAGACCTATAGGGTATACAGTATGATCTCAGCAAAATTGTTGCCTTCCTGTTTGTTGCCTCAGCTTCCCTGCCAATACATAGAGAAGCCACAGCAGCTGGAAACTTTGGTGAGGTGACTAAGACTGAGAAGCAGTGTGGCTCAGTGGAAAGAGCATGGGCTTGGGAGTCAGAGGTCATGGGTTCTAATCCTGGCTCTGCCGCTTGTCAGCTGTGTGACTTTGGGCAAGTCACTTAACTTCTCTGGGCCTCAGTTACCTCATCTGTAAAATGGGGATTAAAACTGTGAGCCCTACATGGGACAACCTGATCACTTTTTATCCCCCCCAGCACTTAGAACAGTGCTTTGCACATAGTAAGCGCTTCACAAATACCATCCTTATTATTATTATTGTTATTAAGTACGGAGGGAAAGAAAGAACCAGAGGGGTAAGACCAAGTACAGAAGGAGAGAAGGAACCAAGGGGTCAAGGAGCAGTTTCTGCTGGAAGTAGTTTTCCTCCTTGTTAATTTAACCAGTTGTGATGCAACTCTTCATTTCAGAGTATGATTTTGCAAGGACGTTTTATCGCTGCCTTTCCCACCTCCTGTCAAACCCTAGTGTGGGGTTCAACACCTGGAAGCAAGCCAGAGTGGGGCTTGGAAAACAGAATTCCCTCTTGCAGGCATGGCAGGGTGCACTTCCACAGAGCTCCATCAGTCAGTTTTCTAGCTGGGCTTGCTTAGCATGACATAGCAGGTGCTAGAGACCTTTGAAAATGTGGCTAGTCTGGGGGAATGGAGGGAGAAGGAGCAGGCTTTGGGAACCTAGCAGGATCTGGGAGATTTCAGTGCCTTTAAGTATTAAATCAAGAAAATATAAATACAGATTTTTTTTTCCATCAAGAACTCAAGCGGTTTGGGTTACTATGACTAGAAAACAGATCCAAATCAGTTCTCTTTCCCCATAAGATAATAATGATAATTGTGGTATTTGTTGAGCCCTTACTATGTGCCAAGTACTGTACTAAGCATTGGACAAGCAAATTGGACCTAGTCCCTGTGGGATTCACAGTCTAAGTAGGAGGGAGATCAGATATTTAATCCCCATGTTACAGATAAGATCCCTTCTTTGCCTTAACAGACCTTTCTCTCCATCTCTACCCCTTAGTTTAACAGTTTCTTCATCTCCTACACAATTGCTTTTCTTCCCTCCACAATAGCATTCCTTCTCAGTCTCTTCTAGCCCAGAGGGTACCCAGGATGCAATGCTCTGCTCTGTTTCCCTTTGTGCTATGGGGCCGATTGAATTCTGGGTTCGGAGGATTTCTCTGCTTCCAGAGGCCCTCTCAGTCCACTGTCACCATCAGGAAAAGCAGACATCTGTTCTTTTGTTGCACTGCTCCTTCCCAGTGAAATGGAGCCATGGGAGAGGCAGACAGGGAAAGGGGAGAGTCAGGCAGGGAAAGAAGGCAAGTGTGCCCAAATGCCATGCACATTTTATTCCCCTAGAATGGAAGAAAAGAAAAAGAGAGGCAGCAAAGGACGAACTTCTGAGACAGGGGAGCTAAAGAGGCATCCTTTTTGAATTTTGTATTCCAGGTCCTTAAAATATCAGTCTGGGTTCCTTTCATCCCCCCCTCTCCTAGACCTCCCCCTCCACCCCCCACCAAAAAGGAAAAAAAATCCACTCTCCAGAAAGGGCAGCTAATGCACTATTTCCCCTCTAGGCTAATGAAAAAATAATTTTCCAATGTGGAAAATGGACCAGTCCCCTGCTTTGTTGACTTAAGTAGATGTACTGGAATCTCCTTTTCTATCCCCCTCCCCTTGCCTACCTCAACTTCAATCCCTAGACATATTAGAGAAATAATTAAAGGAACCAATCTACCCTGACCAGATCTAGTGAGGAAAAAAAAACAACCTAGTAAGCTTTATTTGGACTTGCAGGTGCTGCCACTTCCAAAATTAGCCTGGGGCAGCCTCTGTTCAGTTCCCCAGTCCTGGTTCCAGGCTCAGAGTTCAGAGATGCAAGTGGTCCTTTTATTCCCTGCAGCTGCCACCTGTTCAGGATCCCCCAGGCAGCTAGAAATCAAGTTCTCCATCTAGCATCCATAGGAACATCGGAAATGTCTAAGACTCATGGAATCAAAGCACTTAAGAGATCATTTGGTCCAGTCCCCAGCCTCAGGCAGGAAGGTAACCAAAGCTTCCAAATGAATGGCTGTCTATTCTGATCTTAAAAGTCTTCAGGGATGGAGAAGCTACTTCCTCCCTTAAATATTGGAAGTTCTCACACATATACACACATAAATGTGCACGTGAACACACACACACACACACACACACACACACCTGCCCTTCATTTTCTAAGATGTTGCTACTATGCAAGCATGACTGAAAAGATGGATGAAAGACCCGTTTGCTGTACTAATTAGGTTTGTCCCATATAGATATGTAGTGTAAAGAACCCTACATATCTATATGGGACAAACCTAATTAGTCAAGTGGTCCTTTTATTCCCTGCAGCTGCCACCTGTTCAGGATCCCTCAGGCAGCTAGAAATCAAGTTCTCCATCTAGCATCCATAGGAACATCGGAAATGTCTAAGACTCATGGAATCAAAGCAAGATTCCATGCTTTTGCCAAGTGAATCTCTGCACTTGCACTCGGATCTGTATCCTTTGGGCATTTGATATCCATTCATTCATTCATTCATTCATTCATTCATTCATTCGTATTTAGTGAGCAATTACTGTGTGCAGAGTACTGTACTAAGCGCTTGGAAAGTACAATTCAGCAACAGATGGAGACAATCCCTACCCAACAACAGACTTACAGTCTAGAAGGGGGAGGCAGAAAACAAAACAAGTAGAAAGGCATCAATAGCATCAGGATAGATAAATAGAAATATAGATATATATACACATCATTAATAAAATAAATATAATAATAAATATGTACAAATATACACGAGTGCTGTGGAGCAGGGAAGGGGGTAGAGCAGAAGGAGTGAGTAGGGGCGATGGGGAGGGGAGGAGGAGCAGAGGAAAAGAAGGGCTCAGTCTGGGAAGGCCTCCTGGAGGAGGTGTGATCTCAGTAGGGCTTTGAAGTGGGGAAGAGAGCTAGTTTGGTGGATGTGAGGAGGGAGGGCATTCCAGGCCAGAGGTAGAACGTGGGTCAGGAGTCAACGGCGGGACAGGCGAGAACAAGGCACAGTGAGGAAGTTAGCTGCAGAGGAGCGGAGTTTGCGGGCTGGGCTGTAGAAGGAGAGAAGGGAGGTGAGGTAGGAGGGGACAAGGTGATGGAGAGCTCTGAAGCCAGTAGTGAAGAGTTTTTGCTTCATGCGAAGCCCCTGTCCCATGTAGGGTTCACAGTCTTAGTTGGAGGGAAGAGGATTTAATCCCCACTTTCACAGATGAGGTAACTGAAGCACAGAGAAGTTAAGAGATTTGCCCAAGGTCACACAGCAGACAGGTGGCAGAGCTAGGATTAGAACCCAGGTCCTCTGACTCCCAGGCCTGTGCCCTTTCCACTAGGCCATGCTGCTTCCCACCCATGGTTTCCTTGTTGTGGGCAGGGAATATGTCTACCATTTCAGTTGTATTGTACTCTCCCAAGTGCTTAGTAGTAGTGCTCTGCACACAGTAAGTGATCAATAAATACCACTGATTGATTGGTTGACTGATGGATCCTCTTGTGACTGTGCCTCAAGAGCCTTGCCATATGCACATGGTAATCCTCCAACTATTGTCTCGAACCTTTGATGATGCACAGAGCCTGTTCAATTAGATGAGTATCTGGATTGGATTGGAAATTTATTCTGGCTCCAGCTTCCCAATCTCTCATCGTGCCCTCAAGCATGGGCAGCCTAGGATTAGCTGAACAGAACTGGACCCATCGCACAGCCCTGGAATGAAGTGCTAGGGCTGGAGATGGTTCAACCCAGATGAGTGAGGGTGCAGGGGGAGGATGTGAGGAGGAGGAAGGGATGGAGAAGCTTTTTTTATGAGAATAGCCTGGAAAGATTAGGACTCTTCAATTTAGAAAGACAAAAGCTGAAAAGGACATGATTAAAGTTTATAAGATTGGGAAGGATGTGAACAGGGTAGACATGGAATTGTTCATTAAATCCCACAATCACAGGGAGAGGGGACATCTGTGAAAATTTGAATGTGGCAGGTTTAAATCAAAATTTCTTAACTTGGTGGGTGATGATCATATGGACTTCTTTACCACAGGAAATTGTATAGGCCAAAAATATTAGTAGTTTCAAGAAGGCTGGAATAAATTGATGGATGAGAGGTTGATAATGGGTAACTAGGGAGGTGTAAACTGTTAACCTCCCTAGCTATTAGGCTGGATGACTAATCCATACCACATTTTTTCCAAGTGTTCGGGCACCACTCTGAGAAACAACACTGAACTGGATGAGCAGTTGTCCTGAACCAGTACCAATGCCGCCTGCATTCTTAAATTCTTTAACCCATTTCCTCTTATCCAGTTCACAACTGACCAATTTTGAGAGCAAATAGTCAGCATTCCTCTCATAAGAATCTTTCTTACATTAGAAAAGAGTTCAATCATCCCTTAGCCTTCTCGTGGCTTAACCAAATAAGCCCATTCCCTTTCATCTTTCTTTATAGCGCCAATTTTCCACCTCTTTAAATCATTTTTGTCACTTTTCTCAAAGCCCCCCTCCAAATTCTCTACCATCCTTTCACAGTGGGGTGACCAAATCTAGACACAGTACTCTAATACATTATGGTATTGGGTAGATATGAAATAATTAGATTGGACTCGGGCCCTCTCCCACACACGGTTAACTATCTGGGGAAAAGAGGCACCCTTTCTCTATTTTACAGCATGGGAAACAGGCCTAGAGAGGTTGTGATATGCTTAAGGTCACACAGCAGACCAGTGACAGGGCTAGGACCAAAACCTGGCTCACTTAGCTGCCTCCCCATGCTCTTTCCATAAGGCTATGCTGCCTCCCCAATAAGAACCTGGCAGGTGTAGAGATCACCTCCCAACTCTCCGTAATGTATAGAGCATGGGTTTGGGAGTCAGAAAGTCATGGGTTCTCATCCCGGCTCCACCGTTTATCTGCTGCATGATCTTGGGCAAGTCACTTTACTTATCTGTGCTTCAGTTACCTCATCTGTAAAATGGGGATTGAGACTGTGAGTCCCACATGGGACAGGGATTTTGTCCAACCCGATTTGCTTGTATCCACCCCATTACTTAGTACAGTGCCTGACACAGAGTGAGCACTTAACAAATACCACAATTGTTATTTATTCAATAGTATTTATTGAGCGCTTACTATGTGCAAAGCACTGTACTAAGCGCTTGGAATGTACAAATCGGCAACAGTTAGAGACAGTCCCTGCCCTTTGACGGGCTTACAGTCTATATTATTATTGTGTGGCAAACTCCTGTTAATGGATCCTAGTTTTGTCACATTGGCCATTGCTACCCCAAGCTCCACTCTGACTGTAAGCCCGGATTTTCCAAACTGATTAGGGGAACAGAAGGTGTGGTGCCACCATTATCTCTGCCTCCTAAAGCCATTTCCAAATTTTGGATGCCACAGAAGCCAAAAGCCTGTGTGCCTGGAGAAGCTGGAATAGAATATTCCAGAGTAGGGAAAAGCCTAAAGTAGCCTGATTAATTTCTGCCCCCTCCGCCCTTCCACCCCTCGCCTGTTCTTGGTAAACCATCACCAACTGGGACATCCTTTGGTAGCAGTGAGCATCTTGCCCCCTAACCACCCCCCCCACCCCACTCCCTACTACAGTAGTGCTAGGCTTTGGAGAATGTGATCTCAGAAGGGGAGTTTTGAAGTTGAAGAGAGCTGTGGTCTGTCACGTACAAAGTGGGAGGGAGTTCTAGGCAGGGGGCTGGTGGTGGGGAGCGGGTGGCAGTGAGCAAGAAGTGGGCATTAGGAGAGATGGGGATTCATTCATTCATTCAATAGTATTTATTGAGCGCTTACTATGTGCAGAGCACTGTACTAAGCGCTTGGAATGAACAAGTCGGCAACAGATAGAGACAGTCCCTGCCGTTTGACGGGCTTACAGTCTAATCGGGGAGGCGGACAGACAAGAACAATGGCAATAAATAGAGTCAAGGGGAAGAACATCTCGTAAAAACAATGGCAACTAAATAGAATCAAGGCGATGTACAATTCATTAACAAAATAAATAGGGTAACGAAAATATATACAGTTGAGCGGACGAGTACAGTGCTGTGGGGATGGGAAGGGAGAGGTGGAGGAGCAGAGGGAAAAGGGGAAAATGAGGCTTTAGCTGCGGAGAGGTAAAGGGGGGATGGCAGAGGGGAGTAGAGGGAGAAGAGGAGCTCAGTCTGGGAAGGCCTCTTGGAGGAGGTGAGTTTTAAGTAGGGTTTTGAAGAGGGAAAGAGAATCAGTTTGGTAGAGGTGAGGAGGGAGGGCGTTCCAGGACCGCGGGAGGATGTGACCCAGGGGTCGACGGCGGGATAGGCGAGACCGAGGGACGGTGAGGAGGTGGGCGGCAGAGGAGTGGAGCGTGCGGGGTGGGTGGTAGAAAGAGAGAAGGGAGGAGAGGTAGGAAGGGGCAAGGTGATGGAGAGCCTTGAAGCCTAGAGTGAGGAGTTTTTGTTTGGAGCGGAGGTTGATAGGCAACCACTGGAGTTGTTTAAGAAGGAGAGTGACATGCCCAGATCGTTTCTGCAGGAAGATGAGCCGGGCAGAGGAGTGAAGAATAGACTGGAGCGGGGCGAGAGAGGAGGAAGGGAGGTCAGAGAGAAGGCTGACTCAGTAGTCTAGCCGGGATATAACGAGAGTCTGTAGCAGTAAGGTAGCCGTTTGGGTGGAGAGGAAAGGGCGGATCTTGGCGATATTGTAAAGGTGAAACCGGCAGGACTTGGTAATGGATAGGATGTGTGGGGCGAACGAGAGAGACGAGTCAAGGATGACACCGAGATTGCGGGCCTGAGAGGAAGGATGGTCGTGCCATCCACGGGATGAAACAGAGTGAGTAGGTTGGCTTGAGAGGAGCGGAGATCACGAGCTGGGGTGTAGTGGGAGAGAAGATTGATTCAGTGGGAGGTAGAAAACAGAGTACTTTCTCTGCTGACGAAGCCAGCTTCCTTTCTGCAGGGGCCCTACATCACTGATCCAGGGGATCAGAGGTCAAGGAGAGCTCATGGTATCATGTAGGGAAGAGAAGATGGAGTGAGGTTGCCCAGGGCAGGCAAAAGGAAGGTGGGGAATTGGAGAAGGCAAGGAAGACACACGAGCAGCCTTGTACTGGGCTCTCTGTGCCCTGTCCTTCAGAGAAATGAGTAATGAGAGAACTGGGCAGAGGCTGGCATCACAGAGATTAGTATGCCCTGCAGCTGCACAATCAGAGGTCTTCCGGTGAGAATATGTGTGAGATGTGTCTGTTTGGGGTGGGGAGGGGACAAGCAACAGAAAGGAGACTAGTGTAGCCAGGGCAGGGGAAGAATTGGCTTTGGAGGACAGCACCGGGGTCTCCTATTGGCTGTGTCCCCTCTCGTGCTATCTTGGCAATTATACTCCTGGGAAACGGGTCTCCTGAGAACAGATACTGAATCCCCATTTTGCAGATGAGGAAACTGAGGTACAGAGAAGGCAAGTGACTTGGCCAAAGTCACACAGCAGGTAAGTGGCGGGGCTGGGAGTAGAACCCAGAGCCTCTTATTCCCAGGTCCAGCCTCTTTCCACAAGGCCACGCTGCTTCGCAACAATCTCCCATTCAGCATTATAAATACTCTAGGTCTTGTAGGCAGGAAATGCGTCTACCAACTCTGTTGTATCATAGTCTCCGAAGCGCTCTGATCAGTGGTCTGTATACAGTAAGCACTCAATAAACGATTGATCGATGGAGAAATCATTACAATCCCCATTCGCCACAAACTCGCCAATCTAGGACCTCTATCTAGCCAACACTTGGTTACTCTGCTTCACCCCTCCTCTTTTAGGTAATTTTCTAACCCCTGACTCAACTCTTTACAGCGCTTTTCATTTAGACTGTCAGTTATCCCTTCTGGCACATAGAATTGCCCCCCTCCTCACCAGCTCTCCTTCTCTTTATTTTTCCACAGCATTAAGTCACCAGGTGCCAATGGGATTGAAGACTGATTTATTGAGTCCCAGCCACAAATGCCCTGGGTGTCACCGCCACTCTCAACCAGAGAAAATCTCTGTGGAGGCCAGGGGAGGACAGGGTTACTGTGGGGAAAAACGAGAACTGTTTACCTCAGGTCAGCTGGCGGCATCAAGGAGTTTCTCCCTGAGAGGGGCAGCGACACCTAGCGAGGTAGACAAGGATAGACAGGGAGCCAACGAAGCCCGGCCAAAAGCCCCCCAGCCCCAGCCCCCCGGGGGAGCAAGATAATATCCCTGAGCATGGAGTCCAGCTTTAAAACCCTCTTCATATGCCACCGTTCATCTCCTGCGGGACACCCACCCCCCTTCCCCTGCCAACTGTGCCAGGTCTACAGTTTCTAAGGGATTAGGGTGCTTCCCCGTGGATTTTTTTCAAAAAAACAAGATGCTATGTTCCCAAGTCCCCCAATCAGACAGCACTCCGAAAAGGCAATTAACCCAGAATCATTGCTAAAGTTTGGTGTCGTGTTTACATAATTGATGTACACCCTGTAAGTTTTGACCACACACACATGCACACACACACACACACACACACTCTAAAATACCAAAGCCCAAGTGTCATTATTCATCTTCTCTCCCAGCAGCTAAAAACAGATCTTAAGAAAATCAAGCATTATTCTTCCGTCGTCAGGCCTGCCTGCTTACACATGATCACCAATAATCATCTTTGCAGTAGCAGCTTGTTTTCTGCTATCTGGCTTGTTGGAGATGATATATGAAGTATAAAGAATACTGCTAGATTTTTTTTTCTTAAACTATGTTAAGCACACTGTTGCTGACTGCACCAAAAAATACAACTTGTTTAGACAAGTGAATTGAGCTAATGTTGACATGGAACCAGAGAGGAGAGGATGAAGTAGTCACTAGAAAACCCCAATAATCCGGTCTCTATCTGGTGCCCTCTGTCCAGGACCAGCAGCTCGTGTTAATGGAAAATCAATCAATCCATCAAGCAACGGTATTTATCGAGTGCTTACTGTGTACAGAACCCCCAACTGGTCTGCAGTCATGGTGGCTTGCTAGGAGATAGAGTGGGGTCAGATATATATGGTAGTTGCCGCCGGATGCAATTGGTCTGTCCTGAAAGACACAAAAGATGATTGTCTGAAATGCAGCCACTTCTGAGGTGGAACAGGGTTTGCTCACTCGCAGCTTGCTGGATCCAAGCAAACATGCCATGTACCATGCCCCGCCTCAGTCACCTCTTCGGCAGTAGTGATAGTATTTATTGAGCACCCACTGAGTACAAGACAATGAACTGAAGTTCTTGGAAAGTCCAACAGAAGCATTAGCCCTCGAGTCGTCTTCTCAGCACTTTGCAATAAAAGGAGAGTGGAAGGTCCACAGAGCTTTCAGTTGGGAGCTGTTTTTCCTGCCCTACTGTATTGTACTGTACCCTCCCAAGTGCTTAGTACTGTTTCTGCACAGAGTAAGCACTAAGTAAATACCATTGATCGATCGATTGAAAACCTATTTGCTTTCTTGAATCTGGAATGGTCACCAACAGCAGACATATTTTGCCACCTCCAGGTTCTGACAGCTGCAGCTGCAATGCAGGCAACAGGGATTTGAAAATCGATGGGCCTGAAGCCTCAGTTTGGAGATGCCACTCAGCCCTGCCAGCTTTAGTCCAACTTCCAAGGTGCTTGGTGACTGCACACTGTCAGGCAGTGAAATAGAGAGGAGCACTGGAAGGGGATTGAGAAAGCTCAGTTTAGTTGGTACCTCTGTAACTCGTGTGCATCCTAAACCAGGAGTGACTGGAACTGAGGTGATGAGGTGCCTACAGATTATAGTATGTTTGCAAGAAGTTAGTCTCCCACCTGACCAACTTCCCCCAACCTCTGGATGTCTGACAGGGTGTATCTCGTTTTGGTGAGTAGGATTCCCAGAAAGAACTGGGATGAAACACCTGAGGAAACTAAACTTCCTCTTCCTCTGTTGCCCTGGGCAGGAGAGTCTGTTGCTGCTATTCTTTCCGCTGCGCGGGTGTATCCAGGTCATCTATCTGGCACTGGATAAGCTTCACTGACTGCCTATCCTTTTCAAACAGTGTCTCCATAAGCGTGACCTGTATAGTAGGTGGTACTTCACAGTATGTCTGGTGGAACTTTTTTTCTCTCCCACCTAAGTAGCCCCTGCTGATATCAAGTTTGAGGTCTTGGAAGTCAATTAAGTGCTGCACATTTAACACTCAGTTAGGTTCTCCGTTACCATGGGTCATGTGAAAGGAAAACTCTTTATCTCTCTTGTGGACCAGCTATCCCTTTGGATGAGTTAGGAAGGGAATGGCCACATCTTCCTTCTGGGTCCTTTCATTGTCACAACCTGCATGGACTAGGAGAAAGAGCATGGGTGGGGGGGTGGGGGTTAGAAGACCTGAGTTTTAAACTTGACTCTACCACTTGCCTGCTGTGTGACCTTGGGTAAGACACTTCACTTCTCTGTGACTCGGTTTCCTTATCTGTTATAAAAAAATTAGGAATAAATCTGATCTCCCTACCTCTCAGTCTGTGATCCCTGTGTGAGAAAGGAACTATGTCTGATCTAACTGTATTGTATCTGCCCCAGTGCTTGGCACAAAAGAAATGCTTAACAAACACCACACTTAGTATTACTGGGGGAAAGGTCTCCCTCCAATTGTATGCAGTCTTGGTCTCCTCTGTCCCTTTGTTAATTTAGGGTTCTTAAAGGCTCTCCTCAAACTTACAACAAAATTGGTACCTGGCAACGGCATTTTACAAATCAAAAAGTTCTAAATCCTAACCAATTTTCTCATCAGAACAATGTTATAAATGGGAAACCAAAGAAAGAATGGTGACATGGTCCGAAATCCTTCACGCACCCACCCTAACCCCACTATTACCACTCAAACTGACTCTGTCTCTTTGTGTGTGTGTGTCTTTCTCCAATAGGTGCTAGGGGGAGGCATATATGTGGATGCACGAGAGATATGAGATACCTGTATGATGCATAAGAACGAACTCAAGCACCAGGTATGATGCTATTACGATTAGCAGTAAATATAAAGAGGGGAAGCACTTGGCCTCAGACAATGGAAGATCTAGACATTACCCTACCTCATAGAAGATCTGATCATCACATTTCCCTCATGGCAGCCCTGGTCTAAAGAATTCCTTCTCTCTGTAGAGTCTGTGTAAGCCTGTAGGGAGAAGGGAGAAAGAATGGACTTATCCTCTTTTTCTGTTTATCTGCAAGGTTGCAATAAAGTCATCATAAACTAAGGAGGGAATCATGAACATTTCTAACCCCTAAAAGGATGTAAGGAACTGTGCTAACGCCTCAGGGAGAATTCAGTGAAGCTGGAGTGTGGAGGAAGAACCACATTCTTAAAATAGAAATTTGATCCTACCGCCTCTCTATTTAATACAGATGTATACATGCAATGCATATTATAAAATATGGAAATAGAAACCTGAATTGTCTGCAATGCTGAAGGCTCCATGGCCACTCAGAGAATGTGCTTTCAATCTTAAAAATTTTTCTTTCTTTTTTAAAGCTTTCCAGTTCTCCTGTCAGGGCTGGAGGACACTTAATGAACAAGTGATGGAAATGAACACACACTGAATGCTCCAGTGGTGCTGAGTAAACAATTGGGAGCTGGGGGTGGGGCAAGAAGGTGAGGGAAGAGGGATGAGGGGAGAAGGAATAGAGGGGAAGGGGGAAGGAAAGGAGGGGAAGAGCAAAAGAGGAGAAGAGGCAAGGAGGCGAGCTATCAGGAATGCTTCCTGTGCTGCAGACAGCCTGGATGGCAAATGAGGAAATTGCAGCAATTTTATTGAGAAATCAGAGGTGTAGGAGGATTTGAAATTTCCCTAAGCATCGTAACCCAGATGGTTTGGAGGGAAAGATTCAGAGAGAGAGTTGTTGAACTGAGTGCAGAACTGGCTGCCTTTGGCTTTGGGTTGTGTTGGGTCTCGGTTTGTTCCATCTGTTCAATGGGATTAGTCAGTGTTCCTCCTGATGAGGTGGTAAAGCAATTGATCAGTGGCATTTTTTGAGGCCTAATTGTGTACTGAGCACTATACTAAGCACTTGGAAGGCCACAATAGAGTAAATAGACATGATCCCTGCTCTTCTCTAGACAGGGAGATAGACATTCGAATAAATTACGGGTGGTGAAGCAATCGAATATAGGATCTTTTCGTAAGCCCTTTGAGGGCTGGGAGTGAGGTGAGTACCAAAATGCTTACTGGGTATGGATTCAAGTTCATGGGTAATGCAAGAGGGATGGAAACTAGGATGGAGAGGGCAGAGAGTAGTCAGGGAAGGCTTCCTGGAGGAAGTGTGACTTTAGTAGAACTTTGAAGATGGAGAGAGTGGTGGCCTATCTATAGGAAGGGGGAGGGAGTTCCAGGCAGGAGAGAGGGTTTGTGCAAGAGGACAACACATGAAAAGCACTTAGAGACTTGAGGCTACTACTTGAATGGTAATTAACAAATATAATTAGGAAGATACTTTGACTCCCTATGCTGTCCGTCTTTACTCCAAATTTATAGCAATTCACAGAGATATCCAGGGGTCTTCCTATGATCAGGAGACAGTTTATCTTGGAGTGAAATATCTCACCCCAGTGTAAAGCTTCAGAGGAATGCAGTTCACTAGTGTCCCTGGAAGACCCTACAAGTTTCATGGAAGCAGCCGGATTTCACTAAGGCCAAGGTCAGCAATTAATAACTGTGAAACTTGTTAAGCATTTACTATATGCTAAGCACTATACTAAGTGCTGAGGCGGATACAAATCATTCAGGTCCCATGTGGGATGTACAGTCTCAATAGGAGGGAGAGCAGGTATTGAATCCCCATGTTGTAGATGAGGGAAGTGAGGCACAGAGAAGTGAAGTGACCCAGCAGTGTCAAAGTGCAGATGGGATTAGAACCCAGGTCCTCTGACTCCCAAGCCCGTGCTCTTTGCACTAGGCCACACTGCTTCTCATGGTCATGGTCTCTGTCAAAGAATGAGGGAGAGATAGAGAGAGGTTCTATGCATCTTGCTATTCCATCTGTGTAACCATGAATATATTCTTTTTAATACATTTATTTCTATAATACCTAGTTTGCCTCTCTGATCTCCCCCCTGAATTGTAAACTCGCTGAAGGCAGAGGCTGTGTTTAATGAAACCCTGCAAACCCTCAGCTCACACAGTGGTTGCTTCCGACAGTTTTGGATGACGAGTATCGTGGGAGATCGACTCACCCGAGATCCCTTGGAGCTTTGGTGCAGAGCAGAAAACCCAACTCTTGTGCTCTGCTCTAACTACAAAACCATGTTTCTATGCAGGATATGAAAGCAGAGCTGTTTGCTGCTAAGTGCTGGGCCCGTGCCTCTATCTTGTATATCTCACTGCTGACCTCTCACCCACGTCCCGCCTCTGGCCTGGAACACCATACCTCCTCATATCTGACAGATAATTACTCTCCCTCCCCCTTCAAAGCTTTATTGAAAGCACATCTCCTCCAAAAGGCTTTCCCTATAATTATAATAATATTGATGGTATTTGTTAAGTGCTTACTATGTGCCAAGCACTGTTCTGAGCACTAGGGTAGATAATAGGTAATCACGTTGTCCCACATGAGGCTCACAGTCTTAATTCCTATTTTACAGATGAGGGAACTGAGGCACAGAGAAGTTAACTGACTTGCCCAAAGTCACACTGCTGACAAGTGGCGGATCTGGGATTAGAACCCAAAACCTCTGACTCCCAAACCTGTGCTCTTTTCCACTGAGCCATGCTGCTTCTCAGTACAGTGTTCTGTGCACAGTAAGCACTCAATAAATACCACTGATTGAATCTGGAAGGCAGGTACTGTATATTTTTCTTCTATTGCAAGTTCCCAAATACCTAATAAATGCTCTGTTCACAGTAAATATGATCAGTTGAGCAATCTGGACATTTTTATGGCTTGATTAAGGCATTTTAACATTAGGAAAGTGTTAAAGGAAGCAGAGTGGGGGTGGAGGTAAATGTAAGGCAACTTTGGCATTTGGAACAGTGAGGGGACAGTTCCCTGCTGGGAACAGGGGGGAACCAAAGCAGATGTGGCAGAAAAGATTTCCAAAAGAAAATTGCAATGGGATAGGGTGAGGGTGAATGTCTCTAACTTAGAGGGAAAAGAGGCTTGAAATAAAGAGATTTTACAGAAACAGCATTACTGGGTCCAGTAAGAAGGTTGTACAGAAGCCAAAACCAAAGCAACTTTCTCATTTTACATCAGATGAACCCGGGAGAGAAAGAGAAAGATGTTGCCTGGCTAATGATGGCTTGGGATATTTGGGAAAGTGAGAGTAAAAGAGAATACGGAGGTCTGGGGCAACATAGGCAAAACTTGCCCAAGAAAACTATGGAAGGAGAAAGAAGTGGCATGGCCTAGTGGAAAGAGCATGGACCTGGTAGTCAGAGGACGTGGATTCTAATTCCAACTCTTCCATTTGTCTGCTGTGTTACCTTGGGAAAATCACTTATCTTCTCTGTGCCTCAGTGATCTCATCTGTAGACTGTAGATTAAGATTATGAGCCTCACGTAAAACATAGAATGTGTCCAACTTGATTATCTTGTATCTACCCCAGCCCTTAGAACAGTGCCTGGCACATAGTAAGCTCCTAACAAATACTATAAAATGAAGAAGGAAACACAAGGACATTAATATCTGGATACCAAATTGTCAAAGATTCTCAAATGGTGTGGGTGAAGAATTCGGGAGTCCAGAAGTTGGAGGTTCCAGCTTCTAGAATAAGATTGCAAGATGTTTTTAAATCCAGGAACCATGGACTGCAAGAAAACTAGCTCTTGGGAGTGATACTTTATGTCAAGTCAGTCTGTGGAGTTGTTTAGAGGGAGACTGGAGGATGAGCTGGGGTAATGAAAAGCAAAGTGGGGAATGGGGGAAAGCCATCTGGAATAAGGGGAAATGGTGTGTGGTATTTTTAATAGATATGTCAATATGACTGATTTTATGAACTGATTTTCTAAAATGACTTTTGCAATACTCCCCACCCCAATAAAAAAACCCCTTCATTAGAGCCCTCAAAAGCTCTCTCAGTCCCTAGTCTCTTAGCCCGATGAATTCTGTTCTCTATGCTGAGTCAAGACTTTTTGCTAATTCCTGTTTGCCTGTTTCCAATCAGTTAATCACATCTATTGAGCATTTACTGTGTGGAGAGCACTGTACTAAGCTCTTGAGAGAGGACAGTATAAGAGTTGGTAGACATGTTTTCCATCAGTGGTATTTATTGAGCATTTACTATGTGCAGAGCACTGTACTAAGCACTTGGGAGAAGACAGTGTAACAGACTTGATAGGCACATTCCCTGCCCACAAGGAGCTTACATCATGACTTCTGCTGGTGGGCTATTCTGCCTTGCCTGCCGTGATCCTGTGACTCCAGCCACTGAACTCCATCCATGTGTCACTTTCCCGACTCCTGTAGTATCCATCCTAATGTTTAGAGATGGACCATCTAACATTCCTAAACTTCCCTGTAGCAACTCATTTATGGAACTCTCATTCAACAATCCATTTCTTCAAGCACTTCTTGGAATTACTTCACAATTGGTTCCTGACAACTGAGTCTTACCAGACAAAATATTTTTAAGTCGGAACCAATTTTCTCATAGGAACAATGTTATAAATGGGAAATTGTTTCCGGAACCAAGATTGAATATCCCTTTGTGACTCAAATTACCCAGACTTGTACATTCAACATATCGTAGATAAGTAATGTAGCTACATTAATGTAGTTATACTGAATCTAAGAGACTCCCTGATAGGGCTGTCAACTTATACTTCATCAGGGTAAAATGGATGTGTCAATCCTTCCTGGTGACTCCTCGCTGCTCTTTGACCTCACTAACTCACCCCCCACCCCACCCTCTCTACATATTCTCCACTTTTCCCCTCCCCATTTCGGCTTTTAAGATTGTTGCCCCATTTCCCTGCTGCTTCCATGTGCCCCTGGAAGGTAGTGCTATAAACAAGGCTAGTGTTGTAAAGTTGAAACCTATGCATTGTATATTTGAAGCCGATGTGTTGTAGAGCTGAAATGGGCAGTAAATTAAGCAAGACATGGAAGCCATTCATCTTAATTTAAAACATCTTAAGTCAAGTTCTACAGTGCTGAAATTTTCTAGACTGCACAACTTCTGCTTACAATTGCTGAGTGAAGAAGTGTGTCCCTTTATTGGTCTTGAACTTACCACCTTCAAGCTTCAGTGAGTGTCTCCTTGTCTTGAGGGTGTGGATTTTGGTGAACAACAATTCTGTGTTCACCTTGTCCACACCCTTCATGATTTCGTTGTCTTCATCTTCCCATCTCAGCCGTCATCTTTCCAGTTTAACCTCATCCTGAAACTTCTTCATCCCACTGATCAATCAATCAATTGTATTTATTGAGCGCTTACTATGTGCAGAGCACTGTACTGAGCGCTTGGGAAAGTACAGTGCAACATAATTAACAGGGACTTTCCCTGCCCATAGTGAACTTACAGCTCTGGGGTAGATACAATCTAATTAGGTTGGACACAGTCCCTGTTCTACATGGGGCTCACAATCTTAATACCCATTTTACAGATGAGGTAACTGAGGCACAGAGAAGTTAAGTGGCTTGCCCAGGGTCACACAGCAGACAAGTGGTGGAGTCAGGATTAGAACCCACATCCTCTGACTCCCAAGCCCGTGCTCTTTCCACTAAGCCACGCTGCTTCTCTAGGAGATTAGTGAGGTGAGGTCAGATAGGGAGAGCTGATTGAGTGCTTTGAGGCCAAAGGTAAGGCATTTCTGTTTGATGCTGGGGTGGATGGGCAGCCGTTGGAGGTTCTTAAGGAGTGGAGAGATATGAACTGAATTTTTTGTTGATAAATGATTCATTCAGCAGAGTGAAGTATGGATTGGAGTGGGGAGAGACAGGAGGCTGGGAGGTCAGTGAAAAGGCAGATGCAGTAATCAAGACGGGACAGGATAAGTGCTTGGATTAACATGGTAGCAGTTTAGATGAAGAGGAAATGGCAGATTTTAGCAATGTTGTGAAGGTAGAACTGACAGGATTTGGTGACAGACTGAATATGTGGATGGAATGAGAGAGATGAGTCGAGGCCGGTGCCAAGGTTACAGGTGTGTGAGGTAGGGAGGATCATTTTGGTTATCCTTCTCTGAGCCTATTCCAGCTTCACTTTGACCTTCCCAAGATGCAGCAATCACAACTGCATTCAGTTTTCAGGGGTGGACGTGCCATGGTTCAATCAATCAACTGTATTTATTTAGTGTTGACTATGTGCAGAACACTGTATTAAGCGCTTGCGAGAGTAAATACAACATAATTAGGAGACATGTTCGCTGCCCATAATGAGCTTACAGACTAGAGAGAGAAACTGACATTAATATGAATAAATATTTTATCCTGGGGAATTCCAAGTTAACAATTTTGCCAATATTCACCAATTCACTGGAGAAATGAAGCGAAATACTAGGATCATTTTGTCCCAGTATGCTTCTCTAAATTGTGGCATTTGTTAAGTGCTTACTACGTGCCAGGCACTGTTCCCAGCACTGGATACAGGCAAATTAGATTGGATGCAGTCCCTGTCCCACATGGGGCTCCCAGTCTTAATCCTCATTTTACAGTTGAGGTAACTGAGGCACAGAGAAGTCAAGTGATTTGCCCAAGTTCACACAGCAAAGTGGCAGAGTTGCGATTAGAACCCAGGTCCTTCTGACTCCCAGGGCTATGCTCAATCCACTTGGACATGCTGTTTCTCTAAATGACCCTCTTCTTTAACCAACATCTTGAACAGGTTTGCTGAGGCGATTCCCTTTATGATTCCTTAACCAAGTAATGAAAGGGCCCCATATGGGATTAGGTGGGCAGTGCAGGCCCTTCCTGCAGTGATGATGGGGGAAGCAGCATGGCCTAGTGGGAAGATCCTGGGCCCGGAAGTCAGAGAACCTGGATTCTAAACCCAGTTCTGTCACTTGCCCTGTGCATCTGTGAAATGGAGATTTAATAGCTGTTCTCCCTTCCCTTAGACTGTGAGCTCCATATTGGACAGGGACTGACTCTGTCTGATTGGATTACTCTGTATCTAACCCAGTATTTAGTACAGTGCTTTACACCCAGTAAACAGTTACCAAATATCATGGTGTAGTGGATAGAGCATGGGCCTGGGAGTCAGAAAGTCATGAGTTCTAACCCTGGCTCTGCCACTTGTCTGCTCACTTTACTTCTCTGTGCCTCAGTTACCACATCTGTAAAATGGGGATTGAGACTGTGAGACCCCTGGGGCCAACTGTGACTGTGTCCAACCCGATTAGCGTGTATCCACCCCAGCATTTATTATGGTTCCTGGCACGTAGTAAGTGATTAACAAATACCACAATTATTATTATTATTACAAGACAGCACCCACACTCCTTGTTACCCTCTGCATCTGACTGCAAACTTGCACTCTGCTAGCCGTATATGCCTGAATAGCTGGACAGTAAATCTGCTGCACTAAGTGTTGTTGTTCAGCAATTGATTTATCCATATTTTCTCAGGACTGTTGGAAATTGTGCGTCTTAGGGAACTGATCTACTCTGAGAGCAGGCCCAATTTGTCATCCAAACCCTTGTGCATCTAACATTTTGTAAACCTGCCTTGGGATCCTTTTGGTGGAAAGGGCTCTGCTGGTGGGAGTCATTTGCAGTAAGGGAACTCACAGCGAACGGGGTTTATTGTAAGGTTGCGAGGGAATGTGAAGTGCTAGACAAAGGTTGAGTGGAATTGCTGCATCCACCTTGGACTGGGGAGCAAAGAAAAGAAACCAAGATCCTCTTCTTAGTGGTTTTGGAACACCCCCACCCCCACCCCTCAAGGCTAAGTCTCTCTTGACAAAGCAGATTTCTCCCCCAGATTGTCCAGGTGATAACCTCGAGTCTCCCCTTCGTTTTGAGAGCTGCACTTCAAATTCCAGCTCCTGAGAGTGGCTAGGTGTAGGATTCTGCTCCATCTGTAGAAGAGCTCAGGTAGGAGAGAGGAGGCACAATATGGGGTGGGGAGTGGTGGGGGAAGGGAAATTAATTAATGGAGTATGAGGAAAATCTGCAGTGAAGAACGGGCTCAGCAGTCGCCTGACTTCCCTCAGAGTGATTCATTAATAAATGGTTAAGAGATGCTTCCCAGAGATCGCTCTATGTCTGAAAGTCTAGGGAGTCCAATCTTTCGACTCAATGAGGGTGGGTGGAGAAGATATCAGAATGAGCAGGCTTTCTGAGGCTGACTTTGAAACCAGGGTGACCACAACAGAGGCACTGTAATGAGGTGAGCCCGAAGAAACTCAGAGCTGACCCTTTAAAAGGCATCCAAGTGCCTGGGTTAGCTGACTCAGCTTCTGTGTCATTTCAATGACAAGAAAAGACTCGTGACTTGCCATGGAAAGAGACGCCCTAATGTGTTTGTGGATGTCGCTGTTAACCCCCAAAGCCTGCTTTGAATATTTCCCAGCTCCCATTTCTCTTAGCTCAGAGTTAAGGTGATCGTGCTCTTCTCATCCCAGACCCCCTCTTTCTGTCTCTCTGCAGAGGGGGGCCGGCCAACAGTTGGCCTTTCCTATAAGAGGGGGCTTCGTGTTCATCCTTTACTGAGTTATCTTGAGAGTCCGATGGCTTCTTTGCTTTATGACTTGATCTCTTCTACCCCTCTGCTGCAACTCCAGGGAGTCCTGCCCAGCTCCAAGGACGGCAGGCGAGTCAGGGAGTACAGAACTAGACACATGTGGCCTCGCTCAGAGGTATCAGCGTCACGGCTGAGTTTGACACTTTAATAATAGATTTACTTTTGTCAGATGAAATTAATCTTGGATTATCTGCTTCACCAATCCCAATGTGGGCTGCAGCATTAGAATCCTCTTCTCCTCTGCTTCCAGCTCTCAGGAAAGGGAGACAGTATAGGCTGGGTTATCTCAGAAACAGACAAGATATTTGCTGTATGCAGGATCAGCCCAGGTAGGAAGTAATGATCTGCAGGAAAAATAATGATTATTATGCTATTTATTAAATGTTTACTATGGGCCAAACACTGTACTAAGCTCTGAAGTAGGGACAAGTAAAACAGGTTGGATAGGTTTTATTCTAAGATCAGCCTGACACACCAAGAAGGCACAATCTGCCAGCCTGAGGGCCTCCAGGACATCGTCGTCAGTGCCTTCCACCCCATTCATCTTTTGGATGTGACCTGGGCCTCTGAAAACCAGATCTAGGCCCTAGAAATCCAGGGTGAATGGCTGAGGAGGCATAACGGAGTGAGAAGAGCCCCAGGCTTTGCCACAGATGTGTTTCTAGCCCTATTAAGCTAGTGGAACCCTAGAGATGCCACTCAGTCAGTCAGTCGATCCATCAGTGGTATTTATTGAATGCTTACTGTGTGCAGAACACTAAACTAAGTGCTTGGGAGAGTGCAACAGAGGTGGTAGACATCTTCCCTGACTAGAAGGAACTAACACACCCTCCCCTCTGCCTCAGATTCCCTTTCTTTAACTTTCTGTAACTTCTTTTCACATCCAGTCCAGGGATGTGGTCTCCCCAGGCCAAAGAATTACTATAATGTTATGCTGAAAATTTATATTTTGACAGGAATAGAAATAATGATCCAGGTAGAAGCTAAGGAATGAAATTAGATGTTAGATTGCTGAGCAGTAGACTAGGCTACCAAGGGAGGTTGCATAGTCTCCTTTTCTAGAAATCGTTTCAAATACCCCAATCTGAGGTGACATGGGGCTGCCCTTTCTGGTGACAGGAATTGATGCCCGTTTATCCTCTCGAAATCCTATCTAGAATTCTGGGATTTGATACTTGCGAAGCACTGGGGCCTAATGGAAAGTGCACAGGCGTGGGAGTCAGAGAACCTGGGTTCTAGTCCCAGCTCTGCCACTTGCCTGCTGTGTGACCTTGGGTAAATCACTACACTTCTCTGTGCCTTAGTTTTCGCATCTGTAAAATGGGAATGCAATTCCTGTTCTCCCTCCTAATTTAGACTGTGAGCCTGATGTGAGCAGGGGACTGTGCCTGACCTGATTATCTTGCATCTTCCTCAGTGCTTAATGCGGTGCTTGGCACATAGAGCTTTCTTTCCTCTCCATCCAAATTGCTACCATGTTAATACAAGCATTTATACTATTTTGCCTTGATTATTGATTCACTCTGCTGCCCAGATTATTTTTCTACACATTCAGTCCATGTTTTCCCACTCTTCAAGAACCTCCCATAGTTGCCTATCCACCTCCGCATCAAACAAAAACTCCTTTCAATTGGCTTTAAAGCACTCAATCACTTCGCTCCCTCCTGCCTTACCTCACTACTCTCCTACTACAACCCAGCCCTCACACTTCGCTCCTCTAATGCCAACCTACCGACTGTACCTCGATCTCGTCTATCTCACTGCTTGCCCCTCACCAATGTCCTGTCTCTGGCCCGGAATGCCCGCCCTTTCATATTCGACAGACAGTTACTCTCCCCTCCTTCAAAGCCTTATTGAAGGCATATCTCTTCCAAGAGGCCTTCCATGATTAAGCCCTCCTTTCCTTTTTTCCCACTTTCTTCTGCATCTCCCTGACTTGCTCCCTTTGTTCACCTTCACCACAAGCCCCACAGCACTTATGTATATATATGTAATTTATTTATTTATATTAATGTCTTTGCCCCCCTCTAGTCTGTAAGCTTGTTGTGGGCATGGAATGTGTCTGTTATATTGTTGTGTTGCACTCTCCCAAGTGCTTAGTACAGTACTCTGCACACTGTAAGCACTTAATAAATACAATTGATTGATTGATTGCTAAACAAATGCCACTAAAAGCCTTTTGCTGAGGGGATTCCACATGCCTTTGGCTGTCAAACCCTGCTAGAAAACAGGTAAAGCACACCGGCACAAGGTTACAGAGCTTCCCAGGGACCCAGCCCAGACACAGCACCCAAGGAGTATACCTGTATCAGCAATGTGTGCTGCTGTTCTATGGGCTGTGTCATTACCCTTCAAAAAGACTTTACCTAATTAGTATCTGCAGTGGGGAAATCTGACACTTCATTTGATGAGCGCTCACCCTCATCTTCAGCCTCTGCTCTGCGATGCTCATGTTTGAGAGCTGCCAAGAGTGGGGAATCCAATGAAGGAAATGTAGCTGAAAAAAATGCCCTCACTTAGTCATCTCTCCCTGCTCTTGCAGCATCTCTTAGATTACATTTTTCTGGGGGGATTTTAGGAGAGTACCTGAGAGCTAACGTTCTCTGCTCACAGGTGGCTTACACTCTAATGGGAGAGACAAACATAAAACTTGTTACAACTAGAGTAGTCCAAATAAATCAATAAAGAAACATAGGTCTTATACATGAATGCTGAGGATGAGTGTAAATGAACTCATAAATACTAGCTGGGCATCCTACATTAGCTGGGATAATGTGGATCTATACCCTTAGTGTATTTGGTATTCATCCAGTCCTCAGCCCCATAGCACTTATGTACCTATCTGTAAATTTATGTTAACATATTAATGTCTGTCTCCCCCTTTAGACTGTAAACTCATTCTGGGCAGGGAATGTGTCTACCAATTCTATTGTATTGTATTCTGCCACTTATCTGCTGTGTGACCTTGGGTAAGTCACTTAACTTCTCTGGGCCTCAGTTACCTCAACTCTAAAATGGGGGTTAAGAGTGTGAGCCCCATGGGGGACAGGGGCTCACTTACCTTGCATCTACCCCAGCAATTAGTAAATGCTTAACAAATACCATAATTATTACCATTACTCTCCCAAGCACTTAGCATAGTGCGCCGTATACTGTAAGCCTTCAATAATTATCATTGATTAATTGATAATCAGGAATCTGGGGGTTCCATCACACCATCTGCAAGGATCCAAATTTGAGATAGATGGAGGGAAAGGGTGTAGCTGCAGCAAAAAGGAAGTCTGCCTAGTCTCTCCCTCCATTTCTTTTGCTCGTCGTAGTGGCCACTGCAGCCACTGCACTCAGAACTTCAACTGGAATGATCACTTCCTGCTATGGCTACTGTAATGTGGTGGTGCCAAGCCAGAAACCTCCAGGATTCTTCTAACTGGGGTGAGAGCTCTGCCAACTCTAAAACAGTAGTCCAAGCAGCAGCAATGGCAACAGATGTGGCACTGAGCAGTGTTTGTGAATGTCTTTATGACTGTACCTATGCTCGGGTCCTTGAGTCTCTGTGTACACGTTCGTGTGACTGTGTCTGTGTCTATCTTTGTATATGTCCTTCTGTGTGCCCTAAGTGTGTGAATGTATCTGTGTGAATGTCTGCTTGTGTGTGTTTATATGTCTGTATATGTGTATATATGCCTGTGAACATCTGTCTCTGAATCTGTGGTGAGCCTTTGTGTGTTGCATGTGTGAGTGTTCATCTACCTAAATATGTGGATGTGTGTGACAGTGCTCACCAGCTCACTTTTCTGCCAAGGCCAAGAGATTTTTGGATAGGGAATGTGTTTATTGTTATATTGTCCTCTCTTAAGTGATTAGTACAGTGGTCTGCAAACAGTAAGTGCTCAATAAGTACAGTTGACTGACTGTCTAGTTTACTGTTATCTTAGAGGCCAGGATCCTGACTTGTTGGCATTCCCTGGATGCTACCTTTAGGGACTTGGAAGCCCAGAAGACTTTTGGCATGCTTCAGCTGGCCATAGCCAGCTTGAAAGGAAAAGCATAGACCTCCTTAAGTTATGACTCCCTAACCCCTGCTGCCCATCTGGACTCTTATTTCTGAAGCTGCTCTTTTTTTTAATGGTATTTGTTAAGTGCTCACAGTTTTAATCCCCATTTTACAGATGAAGTCATTGAGGTACAGTGAAGTGACTTGACCAAGGTCACAAAGCAGACAAGTGGCAGATTCAGGATTAGAACCCAGGTTCCTCTAACTCCCAGGCCTGTGCTATAGCCACTAGGCCATGCTGTTCCTCTCTGAGTCCTGAGGGAAGCCAGCATAAAAGTCTTAGGGCTAGAGGAAGTACAAAGCTGGAACTGCTATTTCAGCAGTCAGACAGGGACACAGGCAGTGCTCCAGTGATATTGGGAGAATTCCCTAAACTCTTGTTCTCTGTCAGAGACTTGGGATTTAGCCAAAAGGAACAGGGTGGCAATGGAGATTAACTCACAGAGATTGCCAGGGCAGAACTGATCCTTGATGGGCAACTAGACTCTACCAGCTAGAACTGGTCTGGTCTCAGAGAGGTCTTCCAGGATTCTAGGGGAGGAGACAGGAACAGAATAGCACTGGCCTTTCATGAAGCGACAGGAGTAGCAGCTGGGGTGATGAGTGTGTTGCCCACTCAATCCCCTATCCCATAGATTATCCTGGCTGGTAGAGCTGGGAAAGGCCTCCTGGGTTATCTTATTAATGAATTATGGCCTTTACTAAGCACTTACTCTATGCCAAGTGCTATGGTTGGCACAAATCAGTCAGGTCAGATACTGTCTCTGTCCCAGCCGGGGCTCACAATCTAAGAGGGAGGAAGAGAATATTTTATCCCCCTTTTGCAGATGACAGAACCAAAGCCCTGAACTTGTCCAAGGTCATGCAGTAGGCCAGGAAACATCCCTCTCCCCACTAAGTTCCTGGAGACAGAACTACAGGACAACAGAGGCTAGGCATAACTGGCCTTTGCGCCGCCTGACTTCGCCCAGAATCTGGGCTATCCAAGCAAACTTAATCACTCTTCCGGATCTGTGGAAGATTTCCAAGATGAATCATGTCGAGGTGCCCGGCGGATGTTCCAGAGTGTCATGTGAGGCCACAGAGAAGCCAGCTGTGGTCAGCTCCTGCAGAAATGATATCTCATTAGCTGAAGAGCCTGCCGACCCAGCCCTAGGGTTTAGCGGCGTGCCCAGGCTCAAAGTGCTCGGCAGGGTGAAAGATCCTTTTTTGGGACAGGTAGCACGGAGAAGCAGAGGGGTGCTTCTTCATCTTCCTCGCTGAGCTGTCACTGGCTGGTGGAGCAAGATGACACTGGCACTTCACCCACCACTGACTGCATTGTTTTAGGAGAGGCTGAGTTGTGCCTAGGCACTGGGGACAAAGCCTTACAAGTGATGTTGGAGAGGGATTGATAAAGACACCCTTCAGGGACCACCTGACTCTCAGGGGATGCAAATGGAGAGGCAAGTTACTGTACGCTGTCAAAAAGCATCTTCCAAAGGACTCTCTCAAGTGTTGAATAACTTGCCAATGGTCCTACCTAGAGAAAAGAGGATGGGAGAGTCACAGAATCCTTGGGCTGGAAGGCCCCAATAGATCTTAGCCAACCTAACCTTCTTTTTTCTAAGCAGATCTGTTTTGAATTTATTTGAATCTATCCTTTGGAAATGAGGGCCTCTTCTTCTTCTTCTACTACTACTCCTCTGGGTAACCAGAAAAGGAGATCCCATGTGCTTCTTTAACCACTGTTTAGGGTTCACTAGATACTATGGCCAGAACTCTTTCCCTCCAAGAAATTCTGCACTTCACCATTATCCACAGTATTTACCAAAGATCTTCTGGGTGCAAAGCTGTACTGGATGCTGTCCCAGACCCATAAAACACAGTTCTGGGAGACAGGACTAATAATAAAAGCAGAAACATGTGTAAAATGGGTGTGGTGCCATGCTTCCAGGCACAGCCTAACCTTTGCCTCATACACACACCCAGTGCACCCACCAGTGAGGCATGTAGGGAAAGAACACTCAACCCCATTTGACAGAAGGATGAGGCAAAGGCCACGATGGGCCAATGACTCACCCAAGATGGCATGGTGATTCAGTGGCAGAGCTGGGGTGGGAAGCCAGCTGCTTGCCAACCTGCCTTGGATGAGCCTTCCAGAGAAACTGTAGAGCTCCTCCAAATACCAGGGCACTGCAGAAAGCAGAGTCCTTGTAGCTCTCTGGAAATCTTTGCTCCTTGGGGAAGGAGGAGAAGAGTCACATTACTTCCTTGTTTGCATTCAGGATCCCAAACCCCACTGCCAAAGAATTGCATTTAGCTCCTGGTGGTTATTCCAAAAGTTGACCCTCTCCAATACCCCAGTGCCAGAAGCAGAAACTAGCAGTGACCGAGCTCAGAAACTTGCTTCGGAAGCAGACCCAAGTGTACATACATTATAGGGTCGGGAGAAACTCTAATCATCACCATATAATCAGAGCCATAGACTGATAATTATATTATTAACAAAACAGAAATCCATTCAAAAGCATCTTCAAATGGGCACTGAAATTAGACCGAGCTGACATGTCTTGCTGGGAGTATTCTCGGAAGCTACACTGACTGTTCCAGGAAGGTCAGTGTCAGAATTCCTTTTCCAGTGCGGGTGAAAGGGAGGGCAAGGAGAAGCCTGGGAAAAGGTCTTGGAGCTTTCACTTCTGGGTCAGTGGCTCAAATCCAGCCAAGTAGGCACTGACCCTAGGTGCTGACCCTCTGCAGGTTGCTCGCTGCCCCAGAGAGACTGGAGTCATTTGGCTGATTAGGCTATTACAATGTATAGGTGACCCCATGGTTTTTAGCATCTGACTCAAGTTCCATGACAAATGAGCTTGCAGAGGTCCAATTCCAAAGCCTTCATTGTCTGGGTCACTGGGGTACCGTAGGGGATGTTGCGGGACCGGGGTTCCCTGGCCATGAAGAATGGGGGTTCCTGTAACAACTTTCCACCAGATTGGGTGGCCTCCATCTCATTCCCACCCTCGGGAAAAGAGAACAAGCTCAACTCCCCAGGAATCAGGGAAGTCATAGAGATGGAAAAGACAGGGCAAAAGGTAAGTGGGGACTGTAAGAGAATGGAGAGGGCAAGACTCAAGGAAGAAAGGTTCAAGAGAAAATGAGAGGTGAATTTTGAGGTGGGTTGAGGGTCAAATCTTGGTGGGGTGAAAGGCAGGCTGGGTGGGGCTATCTGGTCTGTATGCTGAGGATTCAGGTGCATCTTGAGAGGTGGTAGGTAGTATGGTGGTAGGGTTCTGCTGAGAAAGGGGAGTTCACATCTGCCTTGGGATTCGGTGAAAGGAGTAGCAAAAGGGATAGCATCCGTGGCCTAATGTGAAGCAGTGTGCTCTGATGGAAAGAGCACAGGACTGGAAGGCAGGAGACCTGGCTTCTAATCCTGGCTCTATCACTGGCCTGCTCTCTGGCCTAGGGCAAGTCACTTAACTTCCCTGGGCCTCAGTTTCCTCATCTGCTAGGAAAAGCCCAGGGAAAAGGTGGAAGAGGCAGACCAGCAGCTAGATGGATAGACACCATAACAACAATAATGGAAGAACCATTAGCAAAGTTACAGATTATGGCAGAAGATAGGACATTCTGGAGAAAATATATCCACAGAGTTACTATGAATCGGAAACGACTCGACAACATGTGATGATTTGATAATAAAATGGGGGTTAAATGCCTCTTTTCTCTCCCCTTTAGACTGACAGCCTCATGTAGGACAGGGACTGTGTCTGATCTGATTATCTTGTAACCACCCCAGTGTTTAGTACAGTGCTTGACATATAAGAACATATAGGACATATAGAGAAGCAGCGTGGCTCAGTGGAAAGAGCCTGGGCTTCAGAGTCAGAGGTCATGAGTTCGACTCCCGGCTCTGCCACTTGTCAGCTGTGTGACTGTGGGCAAGTCACTTCACTTCTCTGGGCCTCAGTTCCCTCATCTGTAAAATAGGGATTAAAAGTGTGTGAACCCCACGTGGGACAACCTGATTACGCTGTATCTCCCCCAGCACTTAGAACAGTGCTCGGCACCTAGTAAGCGCTTAACAAATACCAACATTATTATTATTATTATTAGGAAGCATTTAACAATTATTATTATTATCATTATTATTGTTGTTGTTGTTGTTACTTGGGGTCCGAGATGATGATGAGGGTATTTGTTCAGCGCTTACTATATGCCAAGGACTGTTCTAAGCACTGAGCACTGTTCTAAGAGAGAAGCTGGGGGTGGGTCGGACTCAAGCAGTTCTGCCTCCTAATCATTCCTTGCATAGGATCTGTTTCCTGGAATTTTCTCGATCCCTGGGGTCCCATCAAAAAGGCTCTCCAGCTCCAATTCTGCCTTATCTCTCTTAACCACCAACCAAGTCACTTTAACTGGCTTCTGAACGGCTTGTCTAAGCCAACACTGCCTTCTGGAGCTCACATAAGGAATTACCGTGATATTTTTAGCTTTCTCACAAAGTTCCAAGTTCTCCAACATATAGGATTCTCTCTCCCTTTCTCTCTTCCTTGCTCTGCCCCGGACCTTCCTCCCCCCTTCATCCCTCTTTTCTCTCACCTTCTTTTTTCCCCTCCTTCTTTCCTCTTTCCCTCCTTCTCCCCATAAAGCTTGCACAAAATAATAAGCTACATACAAGTCTATTTCATGGTGGGGCAGAGGTGTCCTTAGGCTTACCACTGTGGAGGTGATGCCATTATTTTGGTTCCCACAGCATTTTGGGCAGGATGGCACCACAGCCCTTTCAAGTTGGAAAAGAAGGTGGAGCTCAGATGTCAGTTCCACCTCTTAATCCCCAAGGCCAAGAGAAGGAAGAAAAGGAAAATGAAACAGCATGAGGGGCTGGGCGTGGGCAAAGGGTCCATGTAACAGGCACTGAAGATGGGTGTGGGTGGGAGACCTTGATGCCAGTGCCGGGATACTTACAGCATGAGCGGGGCTGAGTGCAGACTGGAGTCCTGCAGTGGGAGCTGGGCACAGATGGGACGCCACCACTGTGGGATCGGGCAGAAACCGTCTCTGCCAGACCAGGTAAATTGTGTGGTGGCAACGGCCACGAGCCTTGACTGTGGAACTAGGCCAAAGGATTCGAGCCAAGGGCGATGGTGCTTTTGTGGTGCATGTCGCCTAGGCGAGTGAGTGGACAGCTGCAGAATGAGGACCAGGAGAACCTCTAGCACCTAGCCGCAGTACCTGGTTAGGACTACAGGGGCAGCAGTGGAGAAGGAGGAAGTGCCCTTTCTTTTGGTCCTCCTTCTTGGACCTTTCTTTTCCTTCCCCTCTTTCTCCCTTTTCTTCCCTCTTCTTCTCCCCATCAATCCATCAATTATATTCATTAAGCACTTACTGTGTTCAGAGCACTGTACTAAGCAGTTGGGAAAGTACAATAAACAGAGTTGTTTGACATGATCCCTGTCCACAGAGAGCTTACAGTCTGTTCACTCAAAGCCCCTACCCCAAAGCCCCTTCAAATCTCCTCATCAAATTCACGCACAAGTTCAAATGAAAGTTGTTGCCTCTGAGGTTGAGAATTGTTAACCTGTCTTAGAAAGAGGAAAAAAGAAGCATATCAGTTGGTCAGTCAATCATATTTATTGAGCACTTACTGTGTGCAGAGCACAGTTTTAAAGTCTGGGGAGAGTACAATACAACAATAAGCGGACACTTTCCCTGCCCACAATGAAGGCATGGGGCGATGCAATAATGAGCTTCCTCACTGGGCAAGTGGTGAGACCAGGTAGGCTACCTGAGTAATCATGTAGCTCGGGGTTGGCAACCAATTACTCTCGTGCTATGTCTGACTCATCTAGGAGCCTAATGTGGCTTGTTAACAAAGCCTCGGGGTAAGGGGGACCCTCTACCAGCCACTGTATAATGGCACTACCATGCATGGCACTGTAGCCACAACCTACCTAAAAGTCATGGCATAAGCCATGGTGCCACTGGACTCCATCCAACCCATTGCTATTGAGGTTGGGGGGCAAGAGGAGAGGGGAAAATTGCAAATAGGCAACACTGCCAGAGCACCTGTTAACAATAGGGAGTCCAACTGGGGTGCTCCACCAGGTCAGGCAGGTGGACATTGATCCCCAGAAGGCCAGAGACCTAGGCACCCCTATGGGATGCTAGGGCCTGAGGAGAGCAACCCCAGGTATGGCTAAATTTATGCTATTCTGACTGCCCTCCCTGTGCCATTTGGACAGGGGAATCCTTGGCCTATTCTGCCCATGAAGGGAATTCCCACGCCTCTCTCCAGCTAGAGGGAGGGGAATACTGCTTCCTACCCCCCACCCACCCAGAGGTTTCCAGGGTTCTTTCGAGCCAGGAGGAAAAGAGGAAGATGGAGGACTACAGGGACAAGGGCAGGAACGGGAGTAGGAGTGGGAGTGGGAGCAGGAGTGGGATTTAGTCCTTGGTAGCCATCCTCCCTAACCTGCCTGTGCAGGGAGAGAAATTCCCTGCTGAAACCTATCACTGTTTGCAGGGAAGGGGTGGATGATGTTCCTGTGATCCCAGAGACCTCGCTATAGCCCCAGTGGAGGAGGGTAAAGTGCTCCTTTATTACTGGGTCCTGGCATCAATGAAAAGGGGTTGTGCTACTGTTGTTCAAGCCCAGACTTGTGGGCACTGCCCTCCTCATACCTAGGGCAAGGGGAGAGGAATGGAGGCAGAGGGAGATGAGACTAAACTCTGCCAGTGCCAGTCCATTGTATGGTGCCTCTTCATCCCTTCCCACCCTCCCCTCTTTAATCCTCTTCAAGCCTCACCCTTCTCCTTTCCCATCTCCTTTCCCATCTCCTGCCCTCCCCCTCTTGCTTCTTCCTTCTCTTCTCCTTTCCTCATTTCTTAATGGTATTTGCTGAAAGCTTACTATGTGCCAGGCACTGTACTAAATGCTGGGGTAGGTACAAGCTATTCAGGTTAGACACAGTCCATGTCCCCTATGGGGCTCACAGTCTTAATCCCCATTTTACAGATGAAGTAACTGAGGCACAGAAAATTGATGTGACTTGCCCAAGAACACACAGTAGCAAAAGGCAGAGCTGGGATTAGAACCCAGATCCTTCTGACCCCTAGGTCCATGCTCTATCCACTAGGCCACTTTATAATGTTGGTATTTGTTAAGCACTTACTATGTGCCAAGCACTGTTCTAAGCACTGGGATAGACACAGGGGAATCAGGTTGTCCCACGTGGGGCTCACAGTCTTAATCCTCATTTTACAGATGAGGTAACTGAGGCACCAAGAAGTTAAGTGACTTGCCCAAAGTCACACAGCTGACAAGTGGCCGAGCCGGGGTTCGAACTCATGACCTCTGACTCCAAAGCCTGTGCTCTTTCCACTGCGCCACGCTGCTTCTGTATGGCATCTTTATGGCATCTCCTGTCCCTTTTAAAAACCTGGCAGTTATGTCACTTCCCCTCATCCCCCTATCTGACTGAACAGAGGAGAGGGAAGTCTTGCCAGGGGTGTGGGGCTGGATGGGATGGCTTGGATGTAAATTATTGGAGACAAAGGATGGATGGATGATCAATCCATCTATCAGTGGTATTTATTGAGCATTTACTGTGTGCAGATCACTGTGCTAAGTGCTTGGCAGAGTTCAACAGAATAGTCAGAATAAGATTAGTGAGTCCTGGATTCCAAACTCCCAAGAAGAGGGAGTTAAGAACAGTACAAAGGGCTTCCACTAATAGAAAGTGCTTGCTTTCTCTCTCTCTCTCTCTCTCTCTCTCTCTCTCTCTCTCTCTCACACACACACACACACGCACACACACACACACACAAACACACACACAGAGACTCACCCTGACTCATGCTCTACTTCAATTAAAATGCACACCAAGTTGGAAAAGGACCCAAAAACACATACCCATAACATTGTACACTCTTGCCTGCTCACTCATGCTTCAGAGATGGTTGAAACCTAATGAATCTTCTGTTCTCGTTTGTTTTTTTCTCTTCGTCTACCCTTTCTAATACAACCTGATAATTTTAGTTAATTGTTATTTTTTAGGCTGGCAAGCTTCCTGCTGAGTACAGCATACTAAGGGGAAGGGTGGCTTGCATATGGAAGGAGAATGAAAGTGCTCATGCTGGGATCCTCTGTGGGAAAGGAAAAAGACTTTTCAGAAACGATGAGGGTATTTGGGCTCAAATCACCCGATAACTACCCGGCCCTCAAAACGAGGCCCCTTGAAGACATTAGCGGAACATCTGGGAAACAGATCCATAAACATTGGGGCTCTTACTGCCCCCACAATCTCAGACCCCATACCACATTCCCTTTCCCAGCCCCTGGAACTTGGAAAAGTGCTCAATAAATACCAGTGATTAATTGAATGATTGATGGGGCCTTCCAGAGCTGAGGAGCACTGGGATTCCTATGCTGGGGTTTATAGGGGCTACATCCAGGACCTGTGGGAAGAGCTCTCAGAATGTCTCTGGAGCCCTGAGAGGGTCTCTGGATCCCCTGAACCTTTGGATAGAGATCCAGTGAGGAAGGTGGGGTTCTGAATGGGTCAAAGGTGACCTCATCCGCCAGAGACTGGAACGATTAATGAAGCACAACAGCTGGAAGTGATAGTGCTTGTCGAACCCTTCTTGCCCACCCTTCACTCTCCAACATTCAGAAGGAGATTGATCCATCAGTGGGAGAGAAACCGGTCTGCCGCATTTCAGTACCCTGGCACTTCTCCCAAATGAAATTCAGAACTGGGTGCCTTCTGGAGGTCTGCCCTGATTCATTTCTCATTTCCCCACCCATATTTCCATCCATCCAAACTACCACTTCAGCACTTCCATGCCAATTAAGCAATTGGGTCCTCACCCCACCTCTCCCCCGCCCCTCAAGCACTTATGTACATATCTTTATAATGAGTTACTTCTCCCTACCTTTAATTTATTTTAGTGTCACTCTCCCCCACTAGATTTTAAGCTTTTTGAGGGCAGGGATCTTGTCTACTAACTCTATTGTACCTTCCTAGGTGTTTAGTATGGTGCTCTGTGCAGATTAAGTATGTAGTGAATATGTATGTACTTGGGCAAGCCTTGGGCACTTCCTTGTGCCTCAGTTACTTCATCTGTAAAATAGACTGTGAGCCCCATGTGGGACAAGGACTGTGTCCAACCTGACATACTTGTATCCACCCCAGCACTTAGTACAGTGCCTGGCATGTAGTAAGCGCTTAACAAATATTTGATCACTTACTGTGTGCAGAGCACTGCACTAAGCACTTGGGAGAGTACAGTGTAACAGAGTTAGTAGACATGTTCCCTGTCCTCATGTAATAACCTGCTTCAAAATTAATCAATCAATCATATTAATTGAGTACTTACTGTGTGCAGAGCACTGTACTAAGCACTTAAATATTACAATTATTATTATTACTTATTATTATTAACCTTTGATTTTTGGTGTTTCTCTGCAGGAAATATAAATCAGCATTCAATTGGTTTCCTTTGGGTTTTGACCATTTGAAGAGGTTTGGGATTTGGTCTTGATTGCATTTTAGTGAATAGTCTCTTCTTGTTTTTTATCTACACTCAACCTGTACCCACATACAAACTCTAATTACCCAACCAGATCCACAACTTTACACAGTCCTGGGTCAGATTGGATAAATTACTGCAGTGCTGTCTGACACTCCCAAGGTGCCCGTCTGGCCAGTTCCTGTGTAGCCTCTGAGCACTGGTGCCGCCATCCTCTTCTGTGCAACCTTGGGCAAGTCATTTAACAGATCTGTGCCTCAGTTACCTCATCTGTAAAATGGAGATTGAGGTTATGAACCTCACATGGGACAAGGGACTGTATCCAACCCGATTTGCTTGTATCCATCTCAGCGCTTAGTGTACTGCCTGGCACATAGTAAGGACTTTACAAATACCATAGTAA
Organism: Ornithorhynchus anatinus; assembly: GCF_004115215.2. Lineage (NCBI taxonomy): Eukaryota > Metazoa > Chordata > Mammalia > Monotremata > Ornithorhynchidae > Ornithorhynchus > Ornithorhynchus anatinus. The sequence continues at coordinate 17,876,346 of NC_041750.1, forward strand.
TTATTATTATTATTACTGTCCCTAAGTGGCAGCAGTCCTGGCTTAACCAGCCCTGATTTAGCTAGCCCATCTTACACTGACGGCCATTTCCACTGCCTTATGGTCAGTATGAGCATTAAAAATAACAAGAAAATCAAAAGATGCAGAAATGTACCTTGATCCCCTTCTTCTCACTTTTCCCTTCTTCCCCTACCCTTCTCCCTGTTCTCCCCTCCCTTTGCTCCTCTCTTTACCCTTTCCCCACAAGGCGACCCCAAAATTTATGGTTGCCCCACTGGCCCTCTAAAACCTTAATCTGTCCCTATCAGTCAACCCCCTTTAGGTCCAAGGGCCTAAAGACAGAGCTGAAATGAAAATTTTGGTGGCAGAGCTGAACTTACTCAGAACTTGGGAAGTTTGGATGCCTAAGGGAAAGCATCATATCAGTCTGTTTTGGGGGAAATCTAGGGACAGGGCTGGTTGAAACCTCTCAGCTTCTGTCCTGGATGGGGGATGGAGAGGGGGGTGGAGGCGGGCTGCAAAGAAGAGCCCCATTTTAAATGTGGGGAGAGGGTGTGGAAACTCCACATCCTCATTCTTGTAGTTTTTCCCAGAGAGTTTAAGGAGGAGCTGACATGAAAATTTCTCTGACAGACTTGCCTTATCCATCTGGGATTCCAAATTTCCAAGTCCACTTCTTGTTCTTTCCCCATCCCCATTCTAATAATTCTATAGCTCTTCCGCCATCCAATTCTGCCTGTGAATTAACAGGCTCCTTAGCTAGCTGTACTGCTATGTCTTTCTGTTAAGCTGCTAAAAATATGTCATTAACTTAAAATAAATAAAGAACTTAATGGTTTGGATGGCAGCTGGGCATGCCATACTCAACAAAGGTGCAGAAAATGGATAAGGGTACACAGCATCTTCTGCAGCAAAAGGCACATGGATATATTCTATTTCATGGCCACAGATTGCACCCTTAACCCCAACTCAGCCATCTTCGCAATGCCTGATGATGGTCCCAGGAGACTGAGAGTGTGGATGGCTCTGTGCAAACCTTCACCACTACTGGAAAAACGTTTCAAGTGCTTGCCCTACTGATGGTGGGAAACCCCCTCCCCTAATCCCTAAATCAAAGTCCCAAGAAGGTTGGATCACTGATGAAGCAGTAGCTTTACTTGGCCACACCCTGAGTGTCTGAGCAATCCTACTTAGGGATGTGCTGCTCATTATGAATGAGGTAGAAGCTAGGAAAGGTGTCCTGGCTCACTGGAGTACCAGGCTTACTGAACCTTGAACTGTCAGTACAATAACAAGGGAAAAAAATCAATGATCATCCTTAAGAACTGCATAGACTAGTGGAAAGAGCCTAGGCCAGGGAGTCCAAGGACTTGGGTTCTAATCTCAGCTCCACCACTGGTCTGCTGTGTGACCTCAGGCAAGTCACTTAACTTCTCTGGGCCTCGGTTACCACATCTGTAAAATGGGGGTTTAGACCGTGATCACCATGTAGGGCATGGATTGTGTCCAACCTGATTATCTTGTATCTACCCCAGCATTTAGTACAATTCCTGGCACATAGTAAGCACTTGTCTATAATTTATCCTAGTTAAAGGCTCTACCTTTACCCTATTTATTTTGTTAATGAATTGTACATCGCCTTGATTCTATTTAGTTGCCATTGTTTTTACGAGATGTTCTTCCCCTTGACTCTATTTATTGCCATTGTTCTTGTCTGTCCGTCTCCCCCGATTAGACTGTAAGCCCGTCAAATGGCAGGGACTGTCTCTATCTGTTGCCGACTTGTTCATCCCAAGCGCTTAGTACAGTGCTCTGCACATAGTAAGCGCTCAATAAATACTATTGAATGAATGAATGAATGAATCAACAGTCTTGGTTACTGATGAAGGAAATAGTGCCTATATTCTCAAAGAAGACTGGGTCAGGACACAGGGATTGCAGGAGGTAAGATTTGGATATCCCCTATTCCATCCTATAATAATAACTGTAGTATTTGTTAAGCTCTTGCTATGCCCCAAGCACTGTGGTAGTCAATAGGACATGGTCCCCATCCCACATGGTCTAAGGGGCGGGGAGAGAGAATAGATGTTTCACTCTCATTTCACTGATGGAAAACAGTGAGGCACAGAAAAGTTAAGTGATGCAGCAAGGAAGTGGTGGAGCTGGGATTAAGAGAAGTATCATGGTCTAATGGCAAGAGCATGGGCTTGGGAGTCAGAGGTCGTGCATTCTAATCCCAGCTCTGCCACTTGTCTGCTGTGTGATCTTGGGCAAGGCACTTCACTTCCCTGTCACTCAGTTACTTCATCAGTAAAATGGAGATTGAGACTGTGAGTCCCACGTGGGACAACCTGATTACCTTATATTTACTCCAGCGCTTAGAACAGTGCTTGGCACATAGTTAGCACTTACCAAATACCATACACATTCCCGGTCTACAGTGAATTTGCAGTTGTAGAGAGAGAGACAGTCATTAATATAAATAAATAAATTACAGGTATGTGCATAAGTGTTGTGGGGTTGGGAAGGGGGGGATGAGTAATAATAATAATGTTGCTATTTGTTTTATTATTTTACAGATGAGGGAACTGAGGCACAGAGAAGTTAAGTGACTTGCCCACAGTCACACAGCCGACAAGTGGCAGAGCTGGGATTCGAACTCATGAGCCCTGACTCCAAAGCCCGTGCTCTTTCCACTGAGCCACGCTGAGTAAAGGGAGCAAGGCAGGGTGGTGCAGAAGGGAATGGGGAAAGAGGAAAGGAGGACTTAGGGAGGGCCTCTTGGAGATGTGCCTTCAATTAGGCTTTAAAGTGGGGGAGAGTAGTTGTCTGTAGAATATGAGGAGAGAGGGCATTCCAGGACAGAGGCAAGAGAAGGGTGAGAGATCAGCAGCGAGATAGATGAGATCAGGGCCCAGTTAGAAGGTTAGCATTAGAGGAACGAAGTTTGTGTGCTGTGTTGCAGTAGGAGCACAGCGAGGTGAGGTAGGAGGGGGCAAGGTAATCGAGTGCTTTAAAACCAAAGGTGAGGAGTTTCTGTTTGATGTGTTTGATGTGGAGATGGATGGGCAATCACTGGAGGCTCTTGAGGAGAGGGGAATGTAGCCTGAACGTTTGTGGGCTCTAGAGGCTCAAAGCAGCAGAACTCAGGCATAGAGCATGGAGGGCAGCTGCTCCAGGCATGGGTAAGGGCACCGAGTGACCAAATCACTGTATCTCATCTCCAGCCATACAAAGTGGCCCCAGAAGCTCCACGCTGGAGGCACCTCCAGGATCTCTCCTGACAGCTGGACAGTTGAACTGATGGTTTGATTATTCCATGAAGTCTAGGAGCAAGAGAAAGGTGGGTTCTTCAACACCTTTCCCCTTTCCCCAGACTGTGCAGGGGTGGGAGCAGAGCCTGAAACCCCAGTCTCACATTGGAGAAATTGACCTCACCTGAAAAACTATCTAGACACATTTCTGGGTAAAGGGTTCAAAAGATGCTCACCTGTGACCTTGATCCCAACCCATTTTGCTGTCAAGTACAGCTACATTTCATGCTCCTATCTGGCTACAGTTTACCAGGGCTTAATCGAATGGAACACCATATCCCTAGAGGATATAGCTTCAGAAAGTACAAATGAATTGAAAATGCTAAAATGGTTAATGGCCACTGTCGGATTTCGCTTCATCCTAGTTAAAATGTAGCAATCTCAGTTTATGTTCATAAACATGAAATGCTCAACTTATCTTCAAAAATCAGCTCATAAACCAGGAAAATATTATCAGAACACATATATAATATGTACTGTTTTAAAAGGTAAAGTCCCCTGAACAAGCAGTATCATTTCATGTATTGTACATTTTGTTTGTAAACCGTGACGTTCGAGGAGGCTTTAGTATGCAAATGGCTTTCTTCTTTTGATGCCAGCTTCTTCGTTTTTTCACATTCCTTGGGTAGAGGCTGTTACAATTTGTTCCATTTATGAGCTGAGTCTTAGATTACCACTCTAGTTCCCAAAATAGTTCGCTTATTTAATAGGTCACTTTCTCCTGAGCCATCCATGAATATTCATGTACATGTACTGTAATGCTGCTTTCTACAGAGATGAGCACCTTGCCCCCAGTACACAGAAGCTTGGCCAGAGAGCATGGCAATCCCTTGACCTTCCGCATACCAGAAGCTTTACCTATATACACAAGTGGCAGACAGGAAAAAAAGTCACAAACCTAACATCTTTACTATTCATAAAATAAGGTTCTTGGATGTATCTTATTTGAATGTGAATCTGATACAAATGATCAGAGCACATTGTAAGGTAAATAGTTTGCAGGGTGCAATGCAGTGGGATTTCTCACAGAGGCTTTGGGCAGCACAATGATAAACCCCCACATTCTTCCCTAATAATAATTATTATTATTACAGTATTTGTTGAGCTCTTACTATGTGCTGAGCACTGAACTAAGTGCTGGATTCAATACAAGAACATCAGTTCAGACACAGTCTAAGGGGGAAGGAGAATAGGTACTGAATTCCCAGTGTACAGATGAGGAAACTGTGGCCCAGAGAAGTTAAGTAACTTGCCTAAAGCCATTCAGCAGGCACATGGAAGAACCAGGATTAGAACCTAGGTCCTTTGACTCCCAGACCCTTGCTCCTCCCACTAGGCCATGCTCTTTCTTTAGCATAAGCTTGTTGAGTACCCTCTGGGTCAGGTACTGTGTGAGAACCAATGTCCCCATACTCTCCCCCTGTCTAGTGCAATGCTTGGCACAGTATAAGCATAAAATAAGAGTGAGAATTGAAGTTTGAAAGAAGATATCCCCTGTGCTGAAGAGTGCATGTTTCCAGGCATGGAATTCAGAAATCAGATGCCTGGTTACTTAAATTAGGCCTATTAGTGTTGATGTGACAGTAGTTTCTCAGATCCAGGTAGGCAAGAGCCACAGCAAGATGTCAGTGTGTTTTAAATTGATCTACATATGCAGTATTGAACAAGTGAATTCAGTACAGCATGTATGTTTATTCTAAATTTTTGTATTTGATATCATAGGTTGACCTATAAATGCATTTTCTTCTTTTTTTTTCTTAAATGGCATAAGAACTTCAGGTAGGGACTTAGCCAGCGTAACATCAATTTCCTTGGCACTAAGTTTTTATTTACCCATGAAATGAAGGTTTGTGCTTTCTCAAGAATGTGTCTAAAATGGCTTGACTCTGCATGGCATGTGTAGATTGTTTCTCAAACCATTCCCTGCTTCTTTAGTGTGCCTCTGCCCCTGAAATAGACCCATGCCATTTGGCTGCAGATAGAGTTGCTTGTAGAAACAACTAAGCATTAAGTGTGGTCTCAAGTCTATATGGTCACTGTTTTAGGATCTGAGTTTAGTATCTGTTTTTAAACCCCCAAGTGATCGGTTGTGGGGTTATATTCTATTTCAAATTTAAATTATTTTCACAAATCCTGAACCTGATGACATTTTCTAATACCTTCTTTAAATCCATTCATGCCATTCATGGAAAACAATAGGCTCCAATTGGCTCCAAATTGAACATAAATTAGGTTGGAATTTTGAAACAAACATTTTAATAATAATAATTGTGCTACTTGATAAGTGCTTACTATGTGCCAAATACTGTGGTAGATACAAGATCATCGAGTTGGACACAGTCCCTGTCCCACATGGGGTTCACAGTCTAAGTAGGAGGGGAGCAGGATTTAATCACCATTTTCAAAGGGGAAAACTGAGACACAGAGAAGTTATGTGACTTGTCCATGGTCCCACAGCAGACATGTGGCAGAGATGGGATTAGAACCCAGGTCCTCTGACTCTCAGACCTGTGCTCTTTCCACTAGGCCATGCTGTTCCCCTGATTTTAAGTATTTTCGGAGCCAAGCTATATTTAGATCTCTAACCACCAGGAGAACCAAAGGGCCAGCTGCTCACAATGTCCATTGTCCTTAAATAATTCACCTTTGGCCTGATGTCTAGTGACCTAATAAAAAGGACAAAAAATAGATCTTATAAAAAGACCCTTTCACTGAAAATGTTTGAACTGCTCACAAATAATTACAGGCAATCCAGTTTTGGGGAGTTTGCACTAAAGTGGGTTGCAAGAAATTTTTATCCAGCCCAAATGCCTGCAATTTAAAAACCAAATTCTGCTGGCTTCTCAAATATAAGCTTTCTTTTTACAAGACTTTGTTTTCTACAAATAAAGTCATGTTTTGCTTCTTTCTGCACTTGTCTGTTTGCATTCAGTCAAGTACAAACATTGCCCCTGAGTTATCCCATTAGGCTGTTTATCAGTTCGCATTGTTCCACTTAGATTTAGCAACCTACAAACATTCCCAATGAATTGCCACATTAGGTCTTCTGTCCTTGCCTGTCAGTTTGTTTTGTCCTGCCTAAATGTAATCAGCAGCAAACAACTTCACTTTGATTTTGTTTAATTTTGGGGGGCCCACACACACACTTTGGCAGAATTTTGTAAATCGATTTATGCCTAAATTCTAAATTCCTAATCTGGCTCCCTTCATCTCTTTGTTGTCTACAAATAATAATCACATTTTGGCTGCAATACATCTACATCAATTCTAGTATTTCCAGGAAGAAAGTCCTTTTTTTTTCCATTTGCCATCTATGAACAACACACCAGGGGAGACACAGGTGAAAATTGAACAATAGAATCCCCACACACACAACCATTGTAGGGACAACTGAATTCAGGAAACAGAAAGCAAGGAGGGATGAGGAAAAGCAGTATTGCCTAGAGGATAGAGCATGGGCCTGGGAGTCAGAAGGACCTGGGTTCTACTCCCAGCTCTGCCACTTGCTTGCTGTATGACCTTGGGCAAAACACTTCACTTCTCTGTGCCTCAGTGATCTCACCTGTAAAATGGGGAAAGAGATTGGGAGCCCCATGTGGAACATGGACTGTGTTCTACCCGACTGGTTTGTATCTACTCCAGCACTTAGTACAGTGCTTGGCACATACACAGTAAGCACTTAACAAATGCCATTATAAGAGAGGACACATTTTAAGAAAACAGTAAAACCAACGCTCAGAAAATGCTGCATCCCATCATGGCAGGCTGCAAGCATCAAACCAAACCTCTTAGTACTGCCACATGAGAATCCAATTGCAACCATAAAGGTGAGGTGGGTGGATAAGTGGATCCTCTTTGTGGATGTGGGTGCAAGATGGAGGGTTAGTGGACTGATCAGTTTTGCAAGTCCCCACATGTGATCACGTTGTTGGGGAGCAGTGAGGAGAAAGGGTGGAGGAGAGAGAGAAAGAGAGAGAGCGTCATGCCAGTAAACTCCCCTGGAGTCTCCAGAACTTCCCTTCCCTGCCCCCCGCAAACAGATCACACCGGACCTAGGTTGAGGATATCCAAGCTCCTCTAGTGGCACTCTCCATCCCACCACTTCTCCCACCAACTATTTTTTTCTATGTCTCCCTGAGCTGAGCTGTCAGGCCCCATGAAGGACAGGTCCTGTGGTGAGCAGGTTGAGCAAGTGAGTGACTGCTCAGGTGCCTCTGAGTACTACAGACTGTGTATGGTCAGTTTGGGTGGGAGGAGGAGGAGTTCTGTTTTGTACACGTTAGGTTTGAGATGCTGGTGGGATATCAAAGCTAAGGTGTCCTGGAGGCAGGAGGAAGTACAAGATTTTTTTTATTAATGGTATTTGTTAAGCACTTACTATGTACCAGGCACTGTTCTAAGTGCTGGGTTAGATACTAGCTAATCGCATTAGACACAGTCCATGCCCCACATGGGGGTCACATTCTTAATCTCTATTTTCCAAATGAGGTAGCTGAGGCCCAGAGAAGTGAAGTGACTTACCCAAGGTCACACAGCAGACATGTGGCAGAGCTGGGATTAAGAACCCCGGTCCTTCTGACTCCCAGGCCCATGCTCTATACGTTAGGCCACACTGCAAAAGGTTTTTTAAATCCCCATATCTGAGATGGTCGTTTTGGCATCTTGCAGGGAGGTGTTGGCTTGTCGAGGTATCATGTCATAGTGACGGAATCGCTGAGTTATATATGTATCATGGAATGGCTGTAGCCTGGATCAGGCCTACACTCTCACAAATGCTTAGTCCAGCAGGCCCTCAATAAAAACTACTGATTAAACACTATATTAGAACCACTGACAGGATTTATACAGTAATACAGACTACAGTATTAGTAGATACCAGGGGCTGCTAGACTGCAGGTTGCAAGCCACACGCAGCTAGGTACCTTATTCATTCATTCAATCATATTTATTGAGCACTTACTGTATGTAGAGCACTGTACTAAGCACTTGGGAGAGTACAATACAACAATAAATAGAAACACTCCCTGCCAACAAGGAGCTTACAGTCTAAAGACCATGGCCATTACCCTGGCCATGACTATTAGCCATAGCTTCTTCTTCTTCAAATTGCAGAAGTCTAAATTCCTAAATTTCTCCTCCCCAGAATCCATACTCAGTATTTCAGTGTTTTGGTTTTTTAATAATGGTATTTGTTAAGTGATTACTATGTGTCAGGCACTGACCTAAGCTCTGGAGTTGATACAAGCTATTCAGGTTGGACACACTCCATATTCATGCCATAATGGATAGAGCATGGGCCTGGGATTCAGAAGGTTATGGGTTCTAATCCTGACTCATCTGCTGTGCGACATTGGGCAAGTTACTTCACTTCTCTGTGCCTCAGTTACCTCATCTGTAAAATGAGGATTGAAACCGTGAGCCCTGCGTGGGACAGCATCCCACCAATTCGTTTGTATCCACCCCAGTGCTTAGAACAATGCCTGGCACATAGTAAGTGCTTAGTAAATACTACAGTTATTATTATTCCACAGGAGGGCCTCCCAGTCTTAATCCCCATTTTACAGATGAGGTAACTGAGGCACAGAGAAGTGAAGTGGCTTGCTCATAGTCACACAGCAGAGAGGCAGCAAAGCCAAGATTAGAATCCAAGTCCTTCTGACTTCCAGACCTGTGCTCTATCCATTATACCACACTGCCTCCAGACATCTCGGCCACTAGACAGCCACAGGAGAAAGGCAGAGAGCAGAACCATGGTCTTCATTAACTTCACAAAGGCTTCTGACTGAATAAATCTCTGCACATTTGTCAACACCAAAAGGTCACTCTACCCTGGGATGGCATCAGAGTTTAAGGATCAAGGTTGCTTTATGACACCTTTCACTTTCAATAATACCATCAAGTAAGGCTAGGTTCTGGCACCAACACTCTTTACCATAATGTTTACTGCTTTGTTGACATTTAAAGGTGTAATGGCCTGGCCAGTGCTGTGTTTGGAAAGCCAGACTATCTGCTCTGGAAAGTACAGAGGAGGCTGTCTGAAGACAAAGATTGACATCTACTGTGCTATTGTCATCAAAACATTGCAGTGCAGCTAGGAGGCTTTCAGGCTATGTTTCCCCACTCCTCAAAAAACTCAGTGGTTTCCCATCTTCCTCCACATCAAATAGAAACTCTTCACCTTTGGCTTTAAAGCACTCAATCACCTTACCCCTTCCTACCTCCCCTCGCTACCATCCTCAACCCAGCCCTCACACTTCACTCCTCTACTGCTAACTTTCTACTGTACCTCGATCTTGTCTATCTCGCCTCTGACCTCATGCCCACATCCTACCTCTGGCCTGGAACGCCCACCTTCTTTATATCTGACAGACAATTACTCTCCCGTCCTTCAAAACCTTACTGAAGGCATATCTCCTCCAAGAGGCCTTTCCTGGCTAAGCCCTTCTTTCCTCTATTCCGACTCCCTTCTGCATCACCCTGACTTGCTAGCTCCCTTTATTCATCCCCCCTCCCAGCCCCACTTGTGTACATATCTGTCATTTATTTATTTATATTAATGTCTGTCTCCCCCTCTTGACTGAAAGCTTGTTGTGGGCAGGGAATGTGTCTGTTACATTGTGCTCTCCCAAGCGCTTAGTACAGGACTCTGCACACAATAAGCCCTCAATAAATATGATTGACTGACCAACCGTCAAACATAATAGAACAAACATAACAAGCCCCCTGACCAATTTCTTCTGGGCTGCCTGAGGTGGAGAGCCAATATAAAATAAGATCTTTGGGCAATAATGCTTGGTAATTTGTGGTATGATGTAGGCTCTCTTGACATCAGATCTTCCGGTCAGCACTTGGGTCTTTTGAGGGCAAACATATTGCTGCAGCAAAGGGGAAATGTGCTAAGCCAAAGGCTTTTGAGGAGCTACACAACAAGCTATACTAACCTTCACATCCACCATGTGCACTTGACTGTGGACCTCAGGCATTGGCCAGGGCATCCACCTAGCAACACACCAAACCAAGGGCTACTGCGTGATCTTGGGCCAAGTCACCTAACTTCTCTGGGCCTCAGTTAACTCATCTGTGAAATGGGGATTGAGACCATGAGCCCCATTTGAGCCCGATTAGCTTGTATCTACCCCAGTACTTAGTACAGTGCCTGGCACATAGTAAGGGATTAAGAAATACCACAAAAAAAACCAAGGCTAGTCCATGCTTTTCCATGAGAGACTCTATCACTGAATATAAGTTATCAAATGCAGATAGGTAAAGCATTTAACGTTTGCAGAGTTCTTGACAAAGAGAAAGTGCATGTGTGTGTGTTTCACTCTTAAATGTGCAGCCGGGGCATCCTAAAATCCAAAAAGTAAAATTACCTTTTTCTGACACTCCCAAGAAAAGCATAAACTTGGCTAGGTTATTTTTTTTGAACTCTGAAGTAAACCTGATGAGCTGTCCTTTCGCGTCTGATGATTCATCAGTTAAACATCCTACACACTTTTTGTGGCAATTTTGGGTCAATATTCTCCCTACTTCAGAGAGGGAAGGGCAAGCCATTGCACACCTACAAAAAGACATGAATGTGCCACGCCCCCCTTACCCTAGCTGCAGACCCATTTGTCATACAGGGCATAGGATCATTTGTTACAGCCTTGGGCTTCAGCATTAAAAAAAAGAGCCCCAAACCAGGCTTCTTGCCATTTGGAATTTGAGGGGCAGGGAAGAGACCAAACACTTTAAAGCTCAAAGTATGACATGGGTTGGGAGGGGTGTTCCAGGGGCAGAGTAAGGGCTCCGAGACAGAGACAGAAAGAGAGAGAGAGAATGAAAGAGGAAGTGGGGCAACAGTCAAACACTCAAATACACACACAACCACACACACTCACGCCGATTATGTAGATATGAGTTGCTCTGGAGCTGCTGCTATGACTGCCATTTTCTATACCGTGACCCCTGAGCTGTCTGAGATGGCTTCTTAGCCAAGACAGAAACCTCAAGGGAACAGATTGCCCAAGTGGCATCGACAGAAGCAGCCATGGCATCTACACTGTGGTAGGGGCAGAGGTAGTGTTTTCCACTTACCAGTCTACTGCAGGTCTCCACACTGTAATCTCCATCATTACACCCACCAACCCAACAGAAAATGGACCTTTTGAGGGCCTTGCCAGCCATTTTTCAGATGCTATGAGAGGAGACGGGAAGAAGCATAGCCTAGTGGATGGACAATAGGCCTGGAAGTCAGAAGGACCTGGGATTCATTCATTCATTCAATAGTATTTATTGAGCGCTTACTATGTGCAGAGCACTGTACTAAGCGCTTGGGATGAACAAGTCGGCAACAGATAGAGACAGTCCCTGCCGTTTGACGGGCTTACAGTCTAATCGGGGGAGACGGACAGATAAGAACGATGGCACTAAACAGCGTCAAGGGGAAGAACATCTCGTAAAAACCGATGGCAACTAAATAGAATCAAGGCGATGTACAATTCATTAACAAAATAAATAGGGTAACGAAAATATATACAGTTGAGCGGACGAGTACAGTGCTGTGGGGATGGGAAGGGAGAGGTGGAGGAGCAGAGGGAAAAGGGGAAAATGAGGCTTTAGCTGCGGAGAGGTAAAGGGGGGATGGCAGAGGGAGTAGAGGGGGAAGAGGAGCTCAGTCTGGGAACGCCTCTTGGAGGAGGTGATTTTTAAGTAGGGTTTTGAAGAGGGAAAGAGAATCAGTTTGGCGGAGGTGAGGAGGGAGGGCGTTCCAGGACCGCGGGAGGACGTGACCCAGGGGTCGACGGCGGGATAGGCGAGACCGAGGGACGGCGAGGAGGTGGGCGGCAGAGGAGCGGAGCGTGCGGGGTGGGCGGTAGAAAGAGAGAAGGGAGGAGAGGTAGGAAGGGGCAAGGTGATGGAGAGCCTTGAAGCCTAGAGTGAGGAGTTTTTGTTTGGAGCGGAGGTCGATAGGCAACCACTGGAGTTGTTTAAGAAGGGGAGTGACATGCCCAGATCGTTTCTGCAGGAAGATGAGCCGGGCAGCGGAGTGAAGAATAGACCGGAGCGGGGCGAGAGAGGAGGAAGGGAGGTCAGAGAGAAGGCTGACACAGTAGTCTAGCCGGGATATAACGAGAGCCCGTAATAGTAAGGTAGCCGTTTGGGTGGAGAGGAAAGGGCGGATCTTGGCGATATTGTAGAGGTGAAACCGGCAGGTCTTGGTAACGGATAGGATGTGTGGGGTGAACGAGAGGGATGAGTCAAGGATGACACCGAGATTGCGGGCCTGCGGGACGGGAAGGATGGTCGTGCCATCCACGGTGATGGAGAAGTCTGGGAGCGGACCGGGCTTGGGAGGGAAGATGAGGAGCTCAGTCTTGCTCATGTTGAGTTTTAGGTGGCGGGCCGACATCCAGGTGGAGACGTCCCGGAGGCAGGAGGAGATGCGAGCCTGAAGGGAGGGGGAGAGGACAGGGGCGGAGATGTAGATCTGCGTGTCATCTGCGTAGAGATGGTAGTCAAAGCCGTGAGAGCGAATGAGTTCACCGAGGGAGTGAGTGTAAATGGAGAACAGAAGAGGGCCAAGAACTGACCCTTGAGGAACTCCAACAGTTAAAGGATGGGAGGGGGAGGAGGCTCCAGCGTAGGAGACCGAGAATGATCGGCCAGAGAGGTAAGAGGAGAACCAGGAGAGGACAGAGTCCGTGAAGCCAAGGTGAGATAAGGTATGGAGGAGGAGGGGATGGTCGACAGTGTCAAAGGCAGCAGAGAGGTCAAGGAGGATCAGAATGGAGTAGGAGCCATTGGATTTGGCAAGAAGGGGATCTAATTCTAACTCCACCACTTGTCTGCTATGTGACCTTGGGCAAGTCATTTCACTTCTCTGTGCCTCAATTACCTCATCAGTATAATGGGCATTAAGACTGTGAGCCCCATGTGGGACATGGACTGTGTCCAACTTCATTAGCTTGTATCAACCCCAGTGCTTAGAACAGTGTTTGACACACAGTAAGAGCTAAACAAATACCATAAAAGAAGAGACCTAAATTGGCTGGGTGTGGGGGAGCAGCTACAACAAAGGTGCCAAATATTTAAAAAAGCAGGTGGGGATTTCAAGAATGAACAGGCCTGATAGTCTTCATTTTAGTTATTTTTTTCTTTTTTTAATGGTATTTTGCTTAGCAGGTTAAACAGGCAGTCCGTGTCCCACATGGGGCTCATATTCTTAATCACTGTTTTACACAGATGAGGTGACTGAGGCACAGAGAGGTGAAGTGACTTGCCCAGGGTCACATTGCAAACAAGTGGCAGAGCCAGGATTAGTACCCAAATCCTCTTGTAAATTCTCAAATCTTGTCCAAGATCTCGAATGAGCTGTGGGAAGCTATGTGGCCTAATGGAAAGATCACAAGCCTGGGAGTCAGAGGACCTGGGTTCTAATTCTGAATCAGTTACTTGACTTCTCTGGGCCTCAGTTTCCTCATCTCTAAAATGGGGTTTCAATACCTGTTCTCCCTTCCACCTAGACTGTGAGCCCAATGTGCGCCAGGGCCTGTGTCTAACCTGATTGATCTTGCATCTACTCTAGTGCTTGACACATAGTAAGCACAGAACAAATGCCATTATTATTAGCTCTTCCATCATCCCCTTGGAGTGGGCATTTATGCCCTACACTCCCTCCGAGAGACTCATGAGTGATGCACTGTGGGAGGCAGCAAAAGCAACTCTATTCCAGGGAGCAATTCTCTGCCTGAAACAGCCAGCTTTGAACAGAGAATATGAGAGTGGGAAAGAGGGAAAGTCTTCACTCTTCGGCTTTGGTGGGCATATTGTTGTACCCTCGGGAGGGATAAGGAAAGAATAAGAATCATTCTTTGAGCTGAGAAAATCTTCTGTAGTTTGAAATATATTTTCCCCAATACTTAATTTGAAGCTCGCTATTCACATAGGATATTTTCTCAAAGATTTTGTGACATTCCTTAGTCATAACTAATTTTTTTAGGATTACTAGGTCTTGAATAGTGTCAACCTGTATTGAAAATATGCCAGACTTCCTAGCATTTTCACTAGTATTTCAGATTTATTAATTAAGCCACCAGTGCTCGAAGATAATATGGTTCACTTTTCATTTAGAATTAGAGTTATATAAGTACTTTTCTTTCATTACTTTTTTATTTGCTCTAGCTAATGCAGATTCAGGGTATTCTTTGGGTATGACTTTATACTTTTTCAAGATAAGTAAAAATTCAAAAAAATATCCCAAGGCATGCTAAGTCATTGCCTTAATTTGATGCTGGCTCATTTGTTCATGGATAATTGAATCTTTTTTTAAACGAATAACAGAAATAGAGACCGAGACAGAGACAGACAGAGAGCTGTCTTTCCTATTTGAAGATGAGGCTACTGACAGTGAGATCCTACCCATGCATGAAGGATGGATGGGTGACCAACTCTCCCCTCTGCTTTATGTGCAATTAATGATAGTTCTTTGCTGTGCTAACACATTTGCTTCATACAAGGACTGTCTTACTTTTGGAATCCCGGTCTTCTCAAAGCCTCTAATCATGAATTGGCCTATTTTCTTTTCTTTTTCCCTAAATTGGATATGTACTCCAGGTAGGGAACTTTCCAGCATAACATCAATTTTCTTTCTATTCACTGGTTTTCTGTTCGTTACAGCATTGCCAGAATAAAATCCACAGGCACCGTCTTCTGGTGAGCTAATTTTGAGTTTGTTAAGGCAGGCAATTTTTAGTGGAACTTTTCTACTCCCTTCACGAGGCAGTATGGCCTAGTGGAAAGACCATGAGACTGAGAGACAGGAAAACTCTGTTTGAATCCCAGCTCTATCTCCTTGGACAAGTTGCTAGGTCTCTTTGAATGTAATTTTCTTCATCTTTAAATTGGGGATCAGCTATCTGTTCTCCCTCCCTCTTAGAAGGTGAGCCCCAGGTGGGAGGGGGACTGTATCCAGTTGGATTATCTGTCTCTACCCCTGTGCTTTGGCATATAATAAGAATAAAATAAATACTATAATTCTCATGCTAATTCAGGGTGAGAAGAGGAGGAGGCACTCTAGTTCCCCTCCCCAAAAATGAACAAGTCATTCTTATACTAGGAATCCACTCAATATTTCAACCAGTCAGAACCCTAGAAACCCAGAAGTTGTGTTTACCCTAAACCCTAAAGTTGACTACCCCTAGGGCACCAAACCTTTATATTTTTATAGCTGTATTCTGTAACTATTCTCCCTTAATCCAGACTCAGTCCTCCAGAG
Organism: Ornithorhynchus anatinus; assembly: GCF_004115215.2. Lineage (NCBI taxonomy): Eukaryota > Metazoa > Chordata > Mammalia > Monotremata > Ornithorhynchidae > Ornithorhynchus > Ornithorhynchus anatinus. The sequence continues at coordinate 17,891,919 of NC_041750.1, forward strand.
CCTGAATCTGGTGATCCAAATACCAGCAAAATCCTATTAAAACCAAAGTAGCTATGATAAACTATTAGGATGAGAATAAGAGCCACCTGATATGGAGAATAGTACTTGTTTCCCATGAGATAATCCTCCTCAATCTCTCAAGTGCCTTTGGCACTGTAGACCAACCCCCTTTTCCTGGAAACCCTATATAACCTTGACTTCACTAACACTGCTCTCTTTTAGTTCTTCTCATCTCTCCGGCTGCTCCTTCTCAGTCTCTTTTGTAGGCTCCTCCTCTGCCTGCCCCTCTCTAACTGTGGGTGTCCTTCTCTTTTCCATCTATACCTACTTCCTTGGAAAATTAACTTGCTTTTTTTTTCTTGACTTGACTTGCTCTGTTTTCCTGATTATGAAACAGTTTAACAATGCAACCCTTTGAGGACTTGCATTATGAAGCATTCCGATGGCTGGAAATAGAGGTTGCCATTTTCATGGCCCTCTTTTCCTGGGTCTGTATTTCTCCACTCTTTTACACCCAAAATAAATTTGCTGCAATCTGTGATTTTACTATATGTTTGGCCCAGAAAAAAGAACCTGCTGTGAAGAATAACTGAGCCAAGGGCACTGTGTACCATCTTCATGATGAAATGCAGATGTCCCATTAAATGGCAAATCCATTTCAAAAGGTTGAATAAGATGGTACTTTAATAAATAACTCTAACAGCCTCAAATTAGGGCTGTGAAAGTCCAGTACAAGAATTTTCTAGGGATCTCTAGCATTTTCATTTGATTGTGAATTGGATAAATCTTGATTTGCCCTCATTCCTTGTCTCTTCATACTTTTATCTGCAATTGTCAGGCAGAGGTCATTAAGCATGTTGGTCTGAGCAATACCTGCTCCCTTACTTAACTGATCTATTTCTCTTTTGTCATTACCACTTTCAAATGTCCTCATGATGAATTGTGCAAGAAATGATGATATTTTCTGTTTTGCTGCTTCATGCTGCCAATATAACTTTCTTTTCTAACTCCTTTACAGCCAGTCTATCCTGCCCTTTTGCTTCTTTGAAGACACTGTATGCTTGCAAAAGAATGAAATGAAGGCTTTATAATTCCTTGCTTGCAGATTAGGACTTTTTCTCCCATTTGAGAGAAAGATCGAGGATGGACTACCAGAGAGCATTCAGGTATGTAGCTTTTTGGTCTATGGAGTAAGCTGCATTTCTTTCCCTCTCCCTAAATGTCCCAAGAGAACAGGAGTATCCCTGGCCCCTTCATGATGTCAAAAATTTTCCAGAAACATCAACCCTGGAAGTAGTAGAATCTTGGGAATCTGCTGAAGGGCAAGAATTGTGAGAAGCAGTGTGGCCTAATGGATAGAGCACAGGCCTGGGAGTCAGAAGAACCTGGTTTCTACTCCTGTCTCCACTTGTCTGCTGGACCGTAAGTTCACTGTGGGCAGGGAACATGTCTACCTACTCTGTTATACTGTACTCTCCCAGTCGCTTAGTATAGTGCTCAATAAATATGATTGATTGCTGTGTGACCTTGGGCCAGTCACTTAGCTTCCCTGTGCCACAGTTACCACCTCTGAAAAATGGGGACTAAGACTGTGAGCCCCATGTGGGACAGGGACTTTGTCCAACCTGATTAGCTTGTATTTACCCCAGCACTTAATACAGTGCCTGGCACTTAACAAATATCACTTTTTTTAAAAATCGGACCATGTTTTTAAATAATCCCCTCCTCTTATCACACCAAACCACCCAGGCTAGGCTGGCTAGCCACCTACACCTCCCAATCAATCAATTGTACTTACTGAGTGCTTCCTTTGTGCAGAGCACTGTACCAAGTGCTTAGGAAAGTACAACACAACAGATTTGGGAGACAGGAACCCTGCCAGCAAAGAGCTTACAGTCTACAGGGGACAGACATTAAAACCGATCACCGATAGAATCTGTCACCCCTCCCACAAATTCCTCCCACTTGCTGGTCCTCTGTGCTCCTGATGCCGATACAATCTCAAAAACCAAAAGGAAGGAAGGGTGATACATTTCAGATGGAGTTGCCTCTCCTGCCCCCATTTCCCAACCATCCTAACTGGGCCTTTGCTATTCTAGAAAAGGGAAGCTTCAGGTACAGAGATATGTAGTAGTAGCAGAGGCAGCGGCCACAGCACTAATAGTACTAGGGACAGCAGCAAGAGGAGGAGGAGAGGCGGCAGTAGTAGGAGCAGCGATAGCAGTAGTAACGGTAACAGGAGCAATGGCGGTGATAGCAGCCTCAGCAATGTTGTTGGCCGTGGCAACAACGGTAACAGCAGTGATGGTGATCGCAGTGGCAGCAGTGGTATTGGTGATCAGAGCGGCAGCATTGTGGATGATGGGAGCCGCTGCTGGTGCAATGTCAGTAGCAACGGAAGCGGCAGCAGTAATGGTAGCAGCCGTAACGGTGACTGTGGTAGCAGCAGCCGCCGCAGTGATCGTGGTAGCTGTATTGATGGTAGAAGCAGCGGCAGCGGTGGTAGTGGCTTCAGCAACAGCAGTGATGGTAGCAACAGCGGTATCAGTAGCAGCTGCAAGGACGGTAGCAGAAGCAATAGTGATTGTAGCTGCAGCAGCAGTGATGGTAGCAGGAACTGCAAAGGCAGCGGTGTTCCTGGTGGCAGCAGTAGTCTTGGCGGAAGTAGCGGCGACGCTAGCCGCAGCAGCATTGATCCTAGCATTAGCTGCAGCAGCAATGCTAGTGGCACATAGTAAGCGCTTAATAAGATTGAATGAATGGCTAGTGGCAGTTATCACCACTTTTGCCGCTACTGACATTGCTATTGCTGCTGCTACCGCCATCGCTCCTGTCATTGCTGATCCTGCTGCTACTACTGCACCTACCATTGCCGCTGCTGCTACTATCATTGCTGCAGCTGCGGCTACTGTTGCTCCTGCTGCTCCTACCATCGTTGCTGCTGCCACTCCCATTACTGCTACTACTACCATCACTGCTGCTATAATGGATGCTGCTTCTCCTATTACTTTCACTGCTGCGGTTGCCATCACCACTGCTGCTGCTACTACCATAGCTGCAGCTGCTGCTGCTCCTATTGCTGCTGCTGCTTCTACCGTCATGGCTCCTCCAAACTCCTTGAGAGACTTCTTTCCACCTGCCATCTCCACTTCCTATCCTCCAATTCTCTCCTAGATCCCCCTTCATTCGACTTCCACCCCCTTCACTCCACAGAAATAGCCCTCTCTAGGGTAACCAATCACCTTTTTACCAAATCTAATAGCTTCTACTCCATTCTAATCCTCCCAGCCCCTTTCATTCATTCATTCACTCGTATTTAGTGAGTGCTTACTGTGTACAGAGCACTGTACTAAGCACTTGAAAAGTACAATTCAGCAATAAAGAGAGACAAACCCTGCCCACACCGGGCTTACAGTCTAGAAGGAGCGAGACAGGCATCAAAACAACTTAGACTGTGAGCCCATCATTGTGCAGGGATTGTCTCTATCTGTTGCTGAATTGTACATTCCAAGCACTTAGTACAGTGCTCTGCACATAGTAAGCACTCAATAAATATTATTGAACGAATGAATGAAGTAAAAAGGCATCAGTATAAATAAATAGAATTATAGATATGCACATATAAACACAAGTGCTGTGGAGCGGGGAGAAGGGGTAGAGCGAAGGGAGTGAGTCGGGGTGACGTGGAGGGGAGGAGGAGCTGCAGAAAAGGGGGTTTTAGTCTGGAAAGTCCTCTTGGAGGAGGTGAGCCTTCAGTAGGGCTTTCAAGGGGGGAAGTGTGATCGGCAGATTTGAGGAGGGAGGGCATTCCATGCCAGAGGTAGGACATGGGCCAGGGGTCGACGGCGGGACGGGTGAGAACGAGGCACAGTGAGAAGGTTAGCACCAGAGAAGCCAAGTGTGCGGGCTGGGCTGTAGAAAGTGAAAAGGGAGGTGAGGTAAGAAGGGACAAAGTAACGAAAAGCTTTGAAGCCAATAGTGAGGACCTTTGACACTGGAGACCACCCCCTTCTTCAAATGCTATCCAAACTTGGATTCACTGTCACTGTTCTTGGTTCTCCTCCTAAGTCACTGACCCCTCCTTCTCGATCTCTTTTGTTGGGTCCTCCTCTGACTCCCACTCTCTAACAGTGGAGGTCCCTCAAGGCTCATTTCTAGGTCCCCTTCTATTCTCCCTCTACACCCACTCTCATGGAGAACTCATTCGCTCGCATGGCTTCAATTACCACCTCAATGCAGATGATTCCCAAACCTACATCTCCAGCACTGACCTCTCTCCTTTCCTGCAATCTTGCATTTCTTCCTGTCTTTCAAGGTGTATCTACTTGGATGTTCTGCCAACATTTCAAACAGGTCCAAAACTGAACTTCTTATCTTCCCACCCAAACCCTGTCTTCCCACTGTCTTTCCCATCACTGTAGACAACACCATTATCCTCCCTCCCTCACAACCCCATAATCTTGGTATTGTCCTCGACATCTCTCTCATTCCACCCACATATTCAATATGTCACCAAATCCTCTCAATTCTACCTTCACAGCATTGCTAAAATCCACCTTTTCCTCTTCATTCAAACTGCTACCATGCTGATTCAAGCACTTTTCCTATCCCGCCTTGACTATTGTATCTGCCTCCACTCTGACCTCCCTGCCGCCTAACTCTCTCCACTCCAATCCATACTTCAGTCTGCTGCACTGATCATTTATCAACAAAAACATCCAGTTCATGTCTTCCAACTCCTCAAGAACCTCCAATCCCATCCCATCCACCCCAGCGTGGAACAGAAACTCCTTACCATTGGCTTCAAAGAACTCAATCAGGTGCCCCATCCTACCTCACCACTCTAATCTCCTACTGCAGCCCAGCCTGCACACTCCCTTCCTCTAGCACCAGTTTACTCACAGTGTTCCGATCTCATCTATCTCGCCACTGACCCCTTTCCTATGTCATCCCCCTAGACTGGAACTCCCTACCCTTCCAAATATGCCATCATTCTCTCCACCTTCAAAGCATTACTAAGGTCATATCTCATCCGAGAGGCCTTCCCTGATTAAGCCCTCTTTTCCCCGCCTCACTGTCCCTTAGATGTTCTGTGTCATCTAAGCACTTCATACTGTGCCCTTCGACATTTGCCCCACCCCCCATCCACAGCACTTATTTACATATTTACATATCTTTAAATTACATATCATAAATTACTTATTCACATTCACATCTGCCTCCCCCTTTAGCCTGTAGGCTCATTATGGGCAGGAAACATGTCTGCTAATTCTCTCGTATTCTCCCAGGATTTTAGTACAGTGCTCTAACATAGTGAGCGGTCAATAAATACCGTTGATTGATTAATCATTGCTGTGGCTGCTCCAACTACCATCGCTGCTTCTATTACTACCACCATGGCTGAGGTTGCCACTGCTACCATCACCGCTGCCACTGTTATTGCCATTGCTGCCACAGCTGCTGCTACCATTGCTGCACTAGTGGCATTTGTAGCAGCAGGAGTGAGGGGAGTAGCAGCAGCCCTGGGGATGTTGGTACCAGCAGCTGCGATGGTAGTAGTAGCAGCAGAAGCAGTTGTAGCTGCAGCATCATTAGCTGCAGCAGCAGCAGCAGCAATGGTATCATCAGCTGCAGGGATAGCAGCAGTAGAAGCAGGATTTGCAGTCATAATTAGTGGTAGCAGTGATAGTAGCAGCAGCAGCTGTAGTCATAGTAGTCACAGTGATAGTCGTAGCAGCAGCAGCAGCAGCAGCAGCAGCAGCAGCAGCAATTTTAGTAGCAGTAGCGGTAGCTATAGTAAAAAAATCTGTAATTTATATTAATATTGGTCTCTCTCTCTAGATTGCAAGCTCACTGTGGGCGGGGGACTGTGCGTTTATTGTTGTATTGTACTCTCCCAGGTGCTTAGTACAGTGCTCTGCACACAGTAGACACTCAATAAATATGACTGCCCACACAGTGTGACCAAGTGGAAGCTCCTTGGATCAATCGATCAAACAATCAGAGGTATTTCTTGAGTGTTTACGGTGTGCAGAGTATTAAGTACTTGGGGGAGTAGAAGGGAGGTGAAATAGAAGGCAGAAGGAGTTGGGAAAATGAGGGCTTAGTCAGGAAAGGCCTCTTGGAGGAGATATGATTTTCATCCGGCTTTGAGGGTGGGGAGAGTGGTCATCTGATGAATATGAAGAGGGAGGGCATTCCAGGCTGGAGGCAGGACGTGGGCAAGAGGGCAGCGGAGCGATAGACGAGATCGAGGTACAGTGAGTAGGTTGGCGTTAGAGGAGTGAAGTGTGTGGGCTGAGTTGTATCATTATCAATCATATTTATTGAGTGTTTACTGTGTGCAGATGACTGTACTAAGCGCTTAGTACACTTTAAAAAAACAGTAGTAGTAATAGCAGTGCTACTAAAATATTCTGAAATGACCACTTAAAGGTAATTGTATTTAATTGTGACTATTTCGGTAGCTGTCCTATTTTTAACTCTGGCTGCTGTGTTGATGAGTTTGCTGATTGTTCTTGTAAGAGCTGATTAAACTGGAGTGCACAGTCTAGCTTCCAACTGATTCATGGGCTCCCAGACTCTTATTCCAGAAAGCATCCTTCAGCTCTCCTCCAGAAGGATGCACTTCTCCTTGGGGGAAATAGGATGGCCCAGTGGAAAGAACAAGTGCCTGGAAGTTAGAGGATCTGAGTTCTAATTCCAGCTCTGCCACTTGTCTGCTGTGTGACTTGGGTTAAGTCGCTTAAATGCTCTGTGTCTGTTACCTCATCTGTAAAATGGAGATTAAATTCTACTCCCTCCTACTTAGATTGAGCTCCATTTGAGACAGGGACTGTGTCCAACCTGATTATCTTGTACTGACCCCTGCACTTAGTACAGTGCTTGGTGCATAGTATGGGCTTAACAAATACCATAAAAAAAAAGAAATTCCTATCTCATTCCTTAGATCTCCATCACACTCTTGGCTTTGGGCTAGTTCAGGCCTCTTCAAGACCACTGATACCTATGTTCCCACCCTGCTCCACATTAGCTTCCCAGGGCTACCATGGGGCTGGGTCCCTGCCCACAGTTAAACCAGGAATGGAGTGGCATTGACTAGCAATGTGACCTAGCAAAGTTTACTTCATCATTTCTAGGTTTTGGTTTACCATAAGGAGAAGCACTGTGATCTAGTGGCTAGAACCTGGGCCTGGGTGTCAGAAGGACCTGGGTTCTAATCCCAGTCCACCTCTTGTCTGCTGTCTGATCTTGGGCAAGTCACTTAACTTTTCTGGGCTTCAGTTCTCATATCTGTGAAATGTGGATTAATCCTGCGAGACCCATGTGGGACATGGACTATGTTCAACCTGATTAGCTTGTATCTACCGCAGGCCTTAATACAGTGCCTGGCACATAGTAAGCACTAGGGAAATTGCCAAAGAAAAAAAGAGAGACAATTTTCCCCGGTTCAGTCAGAGGTCTTTAGATTCAGTAAAGGAATAGCTGCAGAGGAAGGGACTTGTTTGGCATAGATAGATTGGTTCTTGAAGAACTAGAGAAGTAGGGAAAAGAGCAGATGAGGGGGTGTTGACTGGATGGCTCCACAACGAGGCAAGCCAACTTTCTTTTTTTATGGTATTTGTTAAGAGTTTACTATGTGTCAAGCCCTGTACTAAGCGCTGGGTTAGATAGAAGATATTGGGTTGTCCCACACAGGGCTCACATTCTATTTTCTCACTTTACAGATGAGATAACTGAGGCCCAGAGAAATGAAGTGATTTGTCCAAGGTTGCACAGCAGACAAGTGGCAGAGCCAGAATATGAACCCAGGTCCTCAGACTCCCAGACCCATGCTCTTTCTACCAGGTCATGCTACTTCCCCGGCTTTCTTGAAAGCAATCATCGTGTCGGGCTAATTTTCAGATAGGGACTGACTTCCCAGAGACTTGAAAAAGTGATTCTTCCATTTTTCAAAGGCTACACTGGATCAGCTTTGATTCACCTACTACAAGCAGTGGGTGGGGTGGAGGAGGAGGCAGGGAAGGAACATCTCAAGACAGACAGGAGAGTGTGGTCTCCTCCCCACCAGCAACCACCCATTCTCTCCTCCTTGGGCCAGATAAATTCTCTCCTGAAGGAGTCTGGGGTGTCACTGCCCTCTCTACTTGCCTCCCCTTCTCCATCCCCCCAGTTGTCTCAAAACCCACCCGGTTCCCCCAGACCCACCTCTTCTTTGCCTTTCTACCCACTGCAGCCCTCCCCATTCTTTTTGTTTGTTTTATGGTATTCGTTAAGCACTTACTATGTGACAGGCACTGTGCTAAGCACTGGGGTAGATACAAGCTAATCTGTTTGGACCTAGTCCCTGTCCCATTGGGGCTCACAGTCTTAATCCCCATTTTACAGATGAGGTAACTGAGGCACAGAGAAGGGAAGTGACTTGCCCAAGATCATAGAACAGAAAAGTGGCCAAAGCCAGAATTAGAGCCCAGGTCCTTCCGCCTCCCAGGTCCATAGTCTATCCACTAGGCCACGCTGCTTCTCTTCACTTCCCAGGGATGAAAAACCTTGGAACTGCGGTACCAAGGGACCAGCCTCTTTTCTTCTGTTCCAGCAGTAGAGTTAGGGTTAGGGAGGCTGAGTCTGGAAATCAATCAATCGATGGTATTGATTGAGCAACTACTCTGTGCAGAGCACTGTACTAAACATTTGGGAGAGTACAATATAACAGAGTTGGTAGACATGTTCCCTGCCACAAGCAGCTCCCAGTCTAGAGGGAGGTATCACTGTTTTGTTGCAGGAAGAAATTGTGTGACTCAATAATGTCATAGGGCACAACATGAGTGAGTTGTAGCCTATTCATGTGCCAATGTTAGGGGAGTACTTTGATCTCTGCTCTCAGGGTCTTGACGAACAGAAACCAGTTCCTCACCACCAGGCTTGAACACACTTTTCCTTGCACTAGGTGAGAGTTGGACCTGGATTCTGATTCCTTAAGGGTGGAATTTCTGCAAGTTGGGATTTAGTTAAACAAGAAATTATTGCCATAGGAAGGAAAGAGCCATTGGGCTCTGAACTTAATGAATTAAATGAAGAAGAGAAAAAGCCCATCAGCTGAATCCCTTTCACAAGCCATTACAATACCTGTTGCCTTCCACCATATCACTGAGGGCATAACTATGTAGAGTCACTTGAGCACTGTAGATTTATATTCTGCTAAAATGTTTTTCACTGGCTTTGTATCCAGTTCACTCTGAGGGCAATACTAGTCCCGCCCTTCTCCTCAACATCTCAGCTGCCTTTGTTGCTGTGGACTATCCCTTCTCCTGGAAACATTAACCAACATCAGCTTCACTGACACTGTCCTCTTCTGGTCTCCTCCTCTCTGGCCACTCATTTTTAGTCTCTTTCATGGGCTCTTCTTCTGCCTCCTACCCCCTAACTGTGGGGGTTCCTCAAGGTTCAGTTCTGGGTCCCCTTCTATTCGCCATCTACACCCATTCCCTTGGAGAACTCATTTGCTCCCATGGCTTCAACTACCACCGCTAGGCAGATGATTCCCAAATCTCTATCTCCAACCCTGATCTCTCTCCCTCTCTGCAGTCTCACATTTCCTCCTGACTTCAAGATGTCTCTATTTGGATGTCCTGCTGTCACCTCAAACTTAACGTGACTAAAACAGAACTTATCTTCCCACTCAAACCCTGTCCTTACCCTGACTGTCCTATCACTATAGATGACACCACCATCCTTCCTGTCTCACAAGCCCTTAAATTTGGCATTATCCTTAAATCCTCTCTCTCATCCAACCTAAATATTCAATCCACCACTAAATCCTGTAGGTTTGACCTTCACAACGTCACTAAAATCTGCCCTTTCCTCTCCATCTAAACTGCTACCACATCAATCCAAGGGTTTAGCCTACCCCACCTTGATTACTGTATCAGCCTCCTTTCTGACCTTCTAGTCTCCTGTCTTTCCCCACTCCAGTCCATACTTCATTCTGCTGCCCAGATCACTTTTCTACAAAAACGATCTGGCCCTGTTTCCTCACTCTTCAAGAACTTCCAGCGGCTGCTCATCCACCTCTCCATTTAACAGAAACTCCTTGTCATTGGCTTTAAAGGACTCAATCACCTTACCCCCTCCTACCTCACCTCGCTACTCTCCTGCTACAACCCAGCCCACACACTTGGCTCCTCTAATGCCAACCTTTTCACTGTGCCTCGATGTTGTCTATCTTGCCACCAACCTCTCACCTGCATGCTGCCTCTGGCCTGGAAAGCCCTCCCTCCTCAGATCCGGCAGACAATTACTCTTCCCACCTTTGAAGCCTTATTAAAGGCACATCTCCTCCAAGAGGCCTTCCCTGACTAAGCCCTCATTTCCTCTTCTCCCTCTCCCTTCTGAGTCGCCTTGACTTGCTTCTTTTAATCGTCTCTTCTCCTGGCTCCAGAGCACTTATGTTCCTATCTGCAATTTTATTTATTTATATAAATGTCTGTCTCTTGCAATTTTATTTATTCATATTAATGTCTGTCTCCCCCTTTATATTGTTAATTTGTTATGAGCAGGGAATATGTCTGTTATATTGTGCTCTCCCAAGCGCTTAGTACGGTGCTCTGCACACAGTAAACACTCAATAAATACGATGGACTGTCTTGAAGCCGGGGGACGGAGTCGACAATTTCCCAGCCTTGTACTGCCACCTGCTGGATATTCTTTGACAATGCATCTGACTGCTCGTCAGAGCCAGAAAAAAATCTCATTCATTCATTCATTCATTCATTCATTCATTCATTCATTCATTCATTCACTCACTCACTCACTCACTCACTCACTCACTTACTCACTCACTCACTCACTCGTATTTATTAAGCGCTTACTGTGGACAGAGCACTGTACTTAGTGCTTGGGAAAGTACAATACAACAATAAACAATGACATCCCTGCCCACAACGAGCTCGCAGTCTAGAAGGAGGGGGGACAGATATCAATACAAATAAATAAAATGACAGATATGTACATAAGTACTATGGGGCTGGGGGGTCGGGGGTAGGGCAAAGGGAGCAAGTCAGGGCGACGCAGAAGGGTGTGGGAGATGAGGAAAAGCGGGGCTTATTCTTGCTCCTGACCCCTGATTCCTTTTTCCATAAAACCTGGAGACGTTGCCAACTCTGCCCAAAAGGTAACTAAGATGGGCATCTTCGGGGAAGAGGAAGAGGCTCACTGGATTCTCACTGACTTAGCCGGGTGTTACCCCAGCACTGTGCCCCCAAAATCAAGGGCCAGGAGCGAAAATATCACCCTGAGATTTCTTTGAGCTGGGACAGGCTCGCAAGTGTATTGGCAAAGAAGCACCAGCAGGTGACAGTGCAAGGCTTTGGACTTGCTGGCAAGGTCGACGATCGACTTTGGCTCAGGAGACTGATGGCATCTTTGCGCGATGCCTCAAAAAAAAAACCAAAAACCATCACTGCAAAATCCCATGATCCTGAAGGGCTGGGTAGCAGCCGCCCACCCCGACCACCACCACCCCTGTGTCCTGCTCCCCTCTCCATCAGGAAAGGAGGAATGTTTATTTCTTCTTCCTTTCACAAGCTGAAAAGAGCATGAAGCAGCTGGAAAGCAGCATGGCCTTACAAGACCAAAGGTCTGGGAGTCAGAGGGACCTTGGTTCTAATCCCAGCTCCTCCCCTTCTCTGCCCCGTGACCTTGGGGAAGTCATTTAACTTCCCTGTGCCTCAGTTACCTCGTGGCTCGGTGGAAAGAGCACGGGCTTTGGAGTCAGGGCTCATGAGTTCGAATCCCAGCTCTGCCACTTGTCGGCTGTGTGACTGTGGGCAAGTCACTTAACTTCTCTGTGCCTCAGTTCCCTCATCTGTAAAATGGGGATTAAGACTGTGAGCCCCATGTGGGACAACCTGATTCCCCTATGTCTACCCCAGCACTTAAAACAGTGCTCGGCACATAGTAAGCGCTTAACAAATACCAACATTATTAGTATTATCATCTGTAAAATGGGGGTTAAGACAGTAAGCCCCATGTGGGACATGGACTGTATTCAACTTGATTAGCTTGTATTTACCCCCACTGTTTAGTACAGTGCCTGGCACCATAAAAAAAGAAGTCTGTAATACAGCTCCATGACTCACACAGTTCTTCTACTAATGCTTTGTGCTCTGCTATTCAAGGGATTGAATTTAGGCCATCAAGTTCATATCCCCAAATCCTCAGGGTGTCAGAGGTCTCCAGGGGTCACATCATGCATTCCTCTGCCTCTGGACAAACTATAAATTGCATCCAAACTATCAGAGCTCCAATTTATTCTTGAAAAACAAATTGGCAGAAAAAAGCCCTTTCTCACAGACAACTATCTAGCAGCATACTACACATAGATGCCACTGGCTTTTAAGGACCTCTAGGAAGGAGATCCTTAAAATCAGAAGCAGCATGGCCTAGTGCATGGGTCTGGGAGTTAGAAGGCCCCGGGTTCTAATCCTGATCCTGCTACTTGTCTGCTGGGTGATCTTGGGCAAGTCACTTCACTTCTCTGAGCCTCAGTTACCTCATCTGTTAAATGGGGATTAAGACTGTGAGCCCCATGTGGGACATGGACTGTGTCCAACTTTAAGTAGCTTGTATTTACACCAGTGCCTGGCACATAGTAAGCTCTGAACAAATATCATTTTTAAAAAACAAAAACATAAAAAAGGAGATTCAATGTCCTTTTTCAGTACCAGTTCCAGTGTCTTTTGTCCCAGAATTTCTTCCTTATATCTAATTCACATCTCTCACTCCTACTATTAAAGTCCATTTCCTCCTGTCCTTAAAGGAGACAGAAGATAACCGTTCCTTTCCTATCAATCAGTGGTATTAGTTGAGCACTTATATATGACAAGCACTGTTCTAAGTGCTGGGATAGATATAGGTAAGATCCAGTTCCTGTCCCACTTAAGGCTCACAGTCTAAAGAGGAGGGAGAATAAGTGTTTTATCCTAATTTTACAGATGAGGAAACTGAGCTATGGAGAAGTGAAGTGCCTTACCCAAGGTTACACAGCAGGCAAGTGACAGAGTCAGGATTAGAACCCAGGTCGTCTCACTCCCACCCAAGCCCGTGTTCTCTTCTCCCTCCTTTTCTTCCTCCCCCCTCCTTTCTTCCCTCCTTCTGTCTCACTTACTCAGGCAGCTAGATGTGGATGTTTTCTATTCTTGTGGTTCATTGCTTCCTCTCTGGAGTGGGAAGCAGGTGCCTCCATTCATTCAGTCAGTCATATTTATTAAGTGCTTACTGTGTTCAGAGCACTGTAGTAAGTGGTTCAGGGAGTATAATATAATAATAAAAAGAAACATTCTCTTCCCACAATGAGCTTACAGTCTAGAGGGAAGACAGACATTAATGTAAATCAATTACAGATATGTACCTAAGTCTTGTGGGGCTGGGAGGGAGACAGTGAATAAATGGAGCAAATCAGGAGGACTCAGAAGGGAGTGGAAGAAGAGGAAAGGGGGGCTTAAGGAAGGCCTCTTGGAGGATAAGGCTGGGCCTTTATCTACTCTGCCTAGAAAAATAAGCACTTTCAACTCCCACATTCTGGAGAACCTAGAGACCACCTCAGCTCAAAAAACCAACCTTATTTCAGGCAAAACTGAAAGGAGTGGATTGTCATGAGGCACAGGGACCAGTGGGAAAACATGGGAGTTTGAAAAGAGAACTTTAAAGAAATAGTATTTATTAAGTGCATACTATGTGCCAAAAACTGTACTAAGTACTGGGATAGATACAAGATAATCAAGTTGGACACAATCCCTGTCCCAGATGGGGCTCACAGTCTAAAAGTCTCCCCTGGAGATAATCCTCTTTTAGTCTGTGATTCCTCATGCCCTGGATTTCCTTCTTGAATCATCTCCTCTCCATGGCTCATTCCTTAACAGCTAGCTCTCTATGCTTGTTTTTTTCTTATGGTATTTGTTAAGTGCTTACTTTGTACCAGGTATTCATTCAACTATACTTATTGAGAGCTTACTGTGTGCAGACCACTGTACTAAGTGCTTGGGAAAGTACAATACAACAATAAACAGACACATTCCCTGCCCACAATGATTTTACAGTCTAGAGGTCACAGTTCTAAGTGATGGGATAGATAATAATAATAATAATGATGGTATTTGGTAAGCGGTTACTATGTGCCAAGCACTATTCTAAGCGCTGGGATACAAGGTAATAAGGTTGTCCCACATGGGGCTCACAGTCTTCATCCCCATTTTAAAGATGAGGGAATTGACAGCCAGAGAAGTTAAGTGACTCGCCACAGCAGACAGGTGGCGGAGTCAGGATTAGAACCCACGACCTCTAACACACAAGCCCATGCTCTTTCCACTAAGCCACACTGCTTTCAGGTTGGACACAATCCATGTCCTACATGGGGCTCACAGTCTTAATCCCCATTTTACATATGAGAGAACTGAGGCCCAGAGAAGTGAAGTGACTTGCCCTAGTCACCCAGCAGAGAAATGGCAGAACCAGGATTAGAACCCAGGTCCTTCTGACTCCCAGGCCTAGGCTCTAACCAGTAGATTGTGCTGCTTTCCCACTGGGCCATGCATTCCCAATTCCAATCCATTGTGTAGTGGGAGCCACCCAGAAGGGGGAATGCTGACGTAGCTGAGTCTTCCATTGCAGATGACAAATGAGCTTCAGTCCTGAAATTTCAGGCCCAAGAAACTATGGAAAGGAACAGGTTATAGCCCTAATGGCTGATTCTCTCATTTTGCTTCGCCAGTCATTCTTTCATTCATTCATTCATTCAATCATATTTATTGAGCACTTACTATGTGCAGAGCACTCTATTGAGTGCTTGGGAGAATACAGCATAACATTATGTACTTAATAATAATAAATAGCATAGCAATAAACAGCATAATGGTCATGCTCCCACTGTGTCATGGAGTGTGATGAGTCAATAAGTGGGCAGAAGGCTGGTGCCGTGTCATGTCCTGGCACCATAGCCCAGCAGGTGATTGCCTGAATAGCTGCTCCGGATTTTGCTGCTCACACTAGCCAGCTATTTTCAGGACTCCTTTTGGGCCTGTCCTATCTCTCAGAATGACCCGAGTGGTTCTTCATTCACCCCTTATGGCATAGCCCCAGCAAGCAGAATCAGGATTAGAACCCAGGTCTCCTGATGCCCAGAACAGTGCTCTTTCCACTGGACCAACAGCAGGGCTGACCCTGAGTGTTAAGCAAAACTACAGTAATTGTGTCCTTGGTATTTCAGTCAGTGCATCAACCAGGGAAAGCACTCTCTCCCTCGGGTACTCCATTTACATTTTAAATTAGTAGATGGCGTGCAATGTCACTTCAATCCAGACTTCCCTGCCCTTCTCCAGAATTTTCTCCAATAAATGGACTGAAGAGATGAACTTTTCTACCCAATCCCATCATGCCTATCCTACCTGCTGCATTAGGTCCCAGACGACTGATGGGGCTAGATTTCTGTGGAATGAAAGTGAGTCACCAGATAGGCTGCTTGATTGATTGATTTGCAGAAACATGGAAGGTACTGAACTCACCAAACATAAAAATAGAAAGGACAGAAGAGGTAGTGAAACCTTCCACTATCAGTGCCTCTCTTCCCACTAGCAAGGACATGGCCAACATAATAACTGTGGTATTTGTTAAGCATTTACTAGGTGCCAAGCACTGTACTAAGCTCTGGGGTAGATACAAGATAATCAGGTCCCACATGGTGCTCACAGTCTAAGTAGGAGAGAGAACAGGTAACAAATCCCCATTTTGCAGATGAGGGAACTGAGGCACAGAGAAGTTAAACGACTTGTCTAAACTCACACAGCAGGTACGTGGCAGAGCTGGGATTCATAATAAATAATAATGATGGTAATAATAATGATGGTATTTGTTAAGCACTTACTATGTGCTTTATTAATCACTGTTCTAAGCGCTGGGGTAGATACAACCTGATCAGGTTGGATGCAGTCCCTGCATGGGGCTCACAATCTTAATCCCCAATTTACAGATAAGGTAACTGAGGCACAGAGAGGTGAAGTAAGTTGCCCAAGGTCACACAGCAGACAAGTGGTGGAGCCTGGATTAGAACCCATGAACTTCTGACTCCCAGGCCCATGCTCTATACACTAGGCTACACTGCTTCTCCTAGGCTACACTGTGTTCTGCCATTCCTGGATTAGAGCAGTGATCCATCCAGTACAGTACTCTGCCTACAACAGTAACAATAGAATGCTTGGAGTTCCCAGAAGAAGGTTGCCTCCTTGACACCTATCCTACTGTTAAGGAATGTGCCAAATATATATGCCTAACAGTCTGCTCCACACCTCTAACTTTCTCTTTAGAATCCATTAAGGGCTATTGATTCATGAATTTATCCAAACCCCTCTTGAATTTAAATTGTGCAAAATGGGGATTAAATCCTTCTACTCCTTTTACTTAGCCTGTGAGCCCCATGTGGGACAGAGACTATGTCCAACCTGAATATCTTGTATTCCCCCCAATACTTAGTAGAGTGCTTGGCACATAGTATGTACTTAACAAATATTATTATTATTATTACAAAATACACTCAGCTCCAAAGATCAATGAATCGGGAATTTTTTAGAATCAGGAAGAAGAGGGTTTCAAAGTTAAGAGCCTTTGGCTCTTTGTAAAGCAAATCTCTTAACCAGAGAAGGAGTGTGGCCTAGTGGAGACAGCCCAGGCCTAGAAGTCAGGAGGACCTGGGTTCTAATCCCAGTTCTAATCCCTTGGGCAAGGCACTTAAATTCTCTGTGCCTCAGTTTCCTCAACTATAAAATGGGGATAGCTGTTCTCTCTCCTACCTAGACTGACATGAGGGACAGGGATTGGGTCCAAACCAATTAACTTGTACCTATCCCAGTGCTTAGAACAGTGTTTGACATATAGTAAGCACTTAACAAATACCATTAAAAAATACCCAGCATGTGTCTGTGGATCTCAACTTGTCAGGGCAAACATGGGTGTTAGGATCTTTCTATCTCATTAAGTATCCCACCTACAACTGCAAGTGGAAATGAAGGTCCTTGAGGGCAGAGATCATGCCTATTAGCTCTCTCAAACTCTCCAAAGCGCTTAGTACAGTGTTCTGCACCCCTTGGGTGCTCACTATATGCTATTGATTCACACAAAAGACAAGCCCTGAATGGAAACCCTAGGATTTACAATACAGAATCTGCAGGCTGGGGGAGGGGGTAAAGAGGAGGAGGGAGACCACACACTGGACTTGTACCTAGACAAGTTTTGAGGCCTCCTCAGGGGAGATCTGAGATCTTAAGGTGGTCTTATGACCCAATCTGGACTTCCTGGGGGCAGCTCTGAGCCAGACTAGGTTCCTCTGAATTGTATCCTGCCCGTTCATTTGCTGTCTCTGGGGCAGCAACCAGAAACAATGTTTGCTCTAGGCATGAAGGGGCGGGCAACCAACCAAAAACTAGACAAGTACTTGATCGGCTGTTTATTTGGTGGCCAGGCGCACCAGAGAGTCCGGCTATTTTCATGCTGGCTCCAGAATGTCGGCTTACCTGAGAGCTGGGATCTCAGAGGAGAGGACTGACCTTCAAATATATGACCTGTGTAACTGCCTTCAAAGATATAAAGTCCATTGTTTTTTTGTTGTTGTTATTCATTTCTTTCACTTCTAGAGAGCTTTATTTTTCCAAATCTCTTTGATGATGATGGTATTTGTTAAGTGTTTACTATGTGCCAGGCACTGTTCTAAGCACTGGGGTAGATATGAGCTAAGCAGGTTGGACACAGTCCAAGTCCCACATGGGGTTCACAGCATTAAGCCCCATTTTACAGGTGAGGTGACTGAGGCACAGAGAAGTGACATGACTTGTCCAAAGTCACACGGCCAACAAGCCTCCAAACATCCCTGTAAGATAGGGAGAGGGAACAAAAGCATGGAGAGTAAGGGACTTGCTTGAAGTCACCCCACAGGGCACTGATGAAGTTGGAAATAAAGCCCAGGTCTTCTGCCATCTAGATCATTAGATTGCATCAACTAATCAATCAATCGATCATATTTATTGAGCGCTTACTGTGTGCCAAGCACTATACTAAGTGCTTGGGAGCGTATAATACAACATAATTGGCTGGCATGTTCCCTGCCCACAAGAAGCTTACAGCCTAGAAGGGGAAACAGGTATTAAAATAAATTACAGGTATGTACATAAATTCTGTGGTGCTGAGAGTGGGGTAAATAAAGGGTATAAACCCAAGTGCGAGGGTCAGGCAGAAGGGAGAGGGAGTGGTAAGCTCATGGTGGGCAAGGAATGAGTCTGTTTATTGTTGCACTGTACTCTCCCAAGAGCTTAGTACGGTGCTGTGCACGTAGTAAGTGCTCAATAAATACGATTGATTGACTTGGGGAAATGAGGGCTTGCCTCTTGGAGGAGATGTGATTTTAATAAAGGTGGGGAGAGTGATCGTCTGACAGATGTGAAGGGGGAGGGAGTTCCAAGCCAGAGGCAGGACGTGGGCGAGGGATCGAGGCAAGATAGACGAGATTACGCATTGTCTTCCTTTCCTAAAACTTGCTCAGAGTTTCAAGCTTGCTCTGAAATAATTCTGCAGGTTTTCTTTTTCTACTGCCTAGCCCTACCTGCCCTGAAATCTGACTGAAAACAGCATTTCAGTTACTGCTCCCCAAGTCCACCTCACTCTCCAGATCTTTGGCAGTTCAAATTTCTCTGAAACAATCAACCCTGTTAGCAGACAGTAGGGGCAGAAGTTAGGGTGATCATGATATGAAGTGTCTCCTCTCTTCTCTCCCATCCTCCCTCCCACCCTACCTTTCACCACTACTCATATCATTCATTTACTAAGTACTCTCATTTTTAGAAACAAGGCAGAAAGATTTCTGCAAAATCCCAGCCATGCAACAGCTCAAGAAGTTTCACTTAGCATCATTGTACAGGGTAGCCTTGGGGTATTTAGCAGAGCTGGCTGCTCCCCCAGGCATCATTCTTGGAAGAAGTCTAAGGAAGTTACCTCATGTAAGAACTTCAGAAGAGAGACAGAGTGAGGTTGTTGCAGGTGTCTGTTTCTCCCCCACCCTACCTCTTTCCTGCCCCCTTTTTCTTGACTTCAGCATTATCAACATTATGATCAGTTGTATTTAGTGAGTGCTTACTGTGTGCAAAGCACTGCACTAAGCACTTGGGAGAGTAAAATACAACAGAGTTGGTAGATGCGATTCCTGCCCCTGATGAGCTTACAGTCATTTCTCCAACAGCTTCCAATTCTCTGGCCCTTGAGGCCAGATTCCAGGGAGCTGTCCAACCCTTGGACTGGTGAACTTACTCTCTATGATGGTGGTGGAGTTTTGGTTTTTTTTTCTCCCCCTTCTCCCTCGCCTTCTCCTTCTTTTCCTCCTCATCACAGGCCCAGTAGACACAATTCCTAACAACGTCCTCCCAGGGAAGTACCCAGATTTGGTTACCAAGGGTTTTTGTCGTGAAAGGTGAGAGAAGGTAGATAAACAGGCAAACACTCAGCCTGCAGATTGAATTGAATCTACACATAGAGGGCGTTCAGAATTCATAATTGACATGGGCGACTCAGTTTTTACACTCTCCCTTCTTAAATGCTCCCTCACCCCGCAGGTTTCTCATTGGAAAAGAGGACAAATGAATGAAGCAGTCACAGAATCCTTGGTTGGGACGACTAAATTGGAATCCCCAACTCCTGCCAAACATATTTCAGGCTGAAACCTCTCTTCATTTGAACTTTCCTTTCGAGGGTCTTTCCCAATCAGTTGTTCCCAGGGGCAGGGTTGATGCAATGAAGTCACTGCTCTGAACCCCACATTCCTAGGGATCCCAGAGCCAAAAAATTCAGATGTGCTAGTGTGCGCTGCATTGACCACATTAGACCAAGTGAAACATGGAAGTGCCTTTCCTTCTGCTGAGCTCTAACTGGCTTCAAGCCAGGTAGGGGACATGATCAAAGTAAAGGAACTTCTACTCCTCAAAGCCTCCCTCCCATCTCTGCTCTCAAGGCTTGGCCTTGCCAGAACCCTTAGTCTGGCCCTGCCCGCAGGGCCGTTTAATGGGTGAATGGAGAATGGAGCGGAGGAAGCAAGAACCAGTGAATGTTATCGTAAAGAGATTCATAGCTCTGTTATCTTCACCTGCAGACTCCCCAGTTCGGTTCACAGCCTTTGTTCCTCCTAAACCAGTGTCTCACACTCGACTTGCCCACCTCCAACCCCATGCTCACGGCCCTTCCCCCTGCCTGAAATTCGCCCCCTATTCAAATCTATCAGGCTACATTCCTTCCCATATTCAAAGCCGGAAGGCATTTTTCAATTAATTTCCACCACTCCTCTATCTCGATCTCGTCTCACTGCTTCCCCTCCCCCTCGCCCACGTCCTGCCTCTGGCCTGGAACTCCTTCCTCCTCCTTGGTATCCGGTGCACAATCACTTTCCCCATCTTCAAAGCCTTATTAAAATCACATCTCCTCCAAAGAGTCCTTCCCTGAGTTAAGCCTTCATTTCCCCTACTCCTTCTCCCTTCTGTGTTGCCCTCACCCTTGGATTTGTACCCTTTAATTACTCGACCCTCTTCCCCACAACACTTAGGTACCGGGCTTGGGAGTCAGAGATCATGGGTTCGAATCCCGGCTCTGCCACTTGTCAGCTGTGTGACCTTGGGCAAGTCACTTAACTTTTCTGTGCCTCAGTTCCCTCATCTGTAAAATGGGGATTAACTGTGAGCCTCACGTGGGACAACCTGATGACCCTGTATCTACCCCAGCGCTTAGAACAGTGCTCTGCACATAGCAAGGGCTTAACAAATACCAACATTATTATTATTATATCTGTAATCTAATTTAGTATCTGTCTCCCCCTCTAGACTGTAAGCTCTTTCTGGATGGGGAAGGTGTCTAACACTTCAGTTATATTTTACTTTTCCCAACCACTTACTATAGTGCTGGGCACATGGTAAGCACCTAATATATTCAATTGATTAATTGATTGATTGGTCATGTCACTGGACAGGACCTGGGCAGAGATTGGATGCAGATGCCTCCACCACATCCACACACTGTGTGAAAATGTGAACCTGAATTTCTGTTTTCTTTGCTGTCCTCTATTTTTCTTTCCTCACCCCTTCTTTTATGCACGCTTTACCTAATAGAATTCCCCAGGGTCATTCCATGCCTGACAATCTCGAAAACGTTGTTTCAAGTTTTCTGAGTGAACCGTGCAAGTTCAAGCTGTAGAGGTTTACGATGAGTTTCGTTTTTGATTTTCATTAAATGACACCCCAGATCCCCAGATTTCCTATTCAGTCAGCAGCAGATCTATAGAAACACACCAGAAACACAAATAAGAGGTCCCTGTGCCTGTGAGTTTCAGAAAGGCTATATGTAGACATTCTGACACAGAATGAGCTGGGGTGACTAAGAAGGAGATGAGCATGTACAGTATATGGTCTAGTAGCCACAGCACCAGACAGGGAGCCAGAAGACCAATAAACAAGTCGTGACTTGGCCCCTGCCTCACTGGTAAGTGCCTTGGTTTTCCTCATGGTGAAAGCGGAAGGGTTGAGCTTCCCTGTTTCCCAGGAGCAGGCTCAAAGAGTGAATGAGACCGAGTGAAGCATTTTAAGGTACTGTGTACAGTACGGAATCCAGGTGCGCGGGGGAGGGGTAGTGTTTAGACAGGAAAGCTCATGTTTTTGTTACAGTTCTTTGAAACTTCACTTTTAACCTAACTCTCTTAGAGCTCTGTCACCTCCGACCCTGAACTTTTCTTCCAGGGTCTCGGTCTCTCAGGCGGGACGCTTACCGCTCCCTAAATACCTAGGGCCCTGCTCCGGCTCGGGAAACCTGGAGTGGAGGGTGCTTCCTTGAAGCATAGCCCGTTTGCCTGCCAAGGGCTTAGCTACACAGCTCTAACCTCGCCCACCACCCCTTCCCTCTTCCCTCCCCTTTCTCCCCTCTCTCTTCCCCTCCTCTCCTCTCCTCCCCTTCCCCACCCCCGTCCAACCGTCATCCTCAATTAGATTTTTTGTTTGTTTGTTTTTTCAGAGGGGAGGCAAAACGATTAGGAAGGGCGTGCACCGGACTGGTTGGGCGGCAGGGAGGTTTTTTTTAATCTCTTTTATTTCAGTGACCGAGCCCAGATCGGGGAGGTAACCTCACTGTTGCTGCTGCGGTGGGCCGTCTCGCCGAAGCTGTTGGGTCCGGGGCTCCGGTGATGAGGATGCGAGGTGCCCCTCTCTAATGCGGGAGGGGGTGCTGGCCGTGTTCTCGGATCCCTCGGAGCTGTCCAACGGCTGGCCAGGTAAACCCGTGTCCTCCCAGCACCATCGGCATCGTCTGTTTTCCTCCATCCCTCCCTCTCTCCTTCCCGGGGCTTCCTTTCCCCTCCGCTGACCCCCAACCTCCATCTCCCACCCAACCCATCCTCACCCCACCCCCAGCCCTCAGGGATCCCTGTCCCAGCCCACGGCAAAGGGAGAACTCGCCCTGTCTTCTGACCCCCGGCCCACGGAACGGTCCTTGAGTGGGGCGTGGTGGGAAGGCGTGGGGGGCCGAGGGGGAGGGTTCTGGACCCTGGGTCCTAGTTAGGTTCAAGTTCGGGGAAGCAGGAGGTTATTTCATCTGGACCAGATTTGCGGAGGTATTGGGGCTCCCTTTCCATCCGAGTTAGTTTAGTTCCTCGGGAAGCTGGTAACTCTTTGAATGGGGAGGGGGAGGAGGGGCCGAGTTGTCCTCTCTGCAGGGAAGCTCGCGGCCTCCCCACTGTCTCCCATTCCTGGCTTTTCTGACTCAATTCCCCTCTCTTCCCCTACGTGTCTTCCCCCCATCCCTTTTGCCAAGCCCTGTCCAGCTCTTCAAATTAGTTCTGATTCCCTGAACTCCAGACACTCTGGCCTCCCAGAGCCTCTCCCATGACATTTCTGGACCTCATGGATATGTATTTTGTCTAGCAAGGGGCAGTTCAGGAACACCTTCTCTTTCCCCACTTCTTGAGTCCCATGAAAACAGAGATATTCAAATGAATGCAAACTTCTCGCCCAAACCCTCCCATCTCCACTCCTCATAAGCCCTGGGGGAATTCAGATGGATTGGTTGACCTGACTCAGTGAGCGACACCCAGATTCATCCCCACCAGAGTCTAGGGTCTTGGGGATGTCTGATGTCTAAGACATCCCCTGACTAAATTCTCACTTCCTCTACTCTCCCTCCCTTCTGTGTTGCCCTTGCCCTTGGATTTACACGTTTCATTCTCCCCTCCCTCAGTCCCACAGCACTTATATATATATATATATCCATAATTTATTCATTTATATTAATGCCTATCTCCCCTTCTAGATTATAGGTTCTTGGGGGCAGGGAATGTGACTAGCACCTCTGTTATATTGTACACTCCCAAGCACTGTGCTCTATACGCAGTCAGCACTCAATAAATACTATTGATTGATTGATCAATCCCTAACCTGATGTGTCTTCCCCAAGAAAGGATGTTGGGGGAAACCTGCTACTTGAGAGTGAATCTGGGAAAATGACTTCTTTAATGTTGTCGCCTTTCCTTCCATCCTAGCTCTTACATATCAGGGGCAGAGAAACCATGAAGCAGGGTGAGAAAACTCAGTTAGAGGAGTTCTTTTGGACCGCAATTTCTCCCACAGATCTAGTCTCTGGAGAGAGTCAGATTTGTGTAGATTTCCTTCTCTCAGAGTTTGGAGTTCTGTATCCCAAAGAGCCCATATTACATTCTTCTTCTTCCTGTCACCACTTCGGAGCCAGGCTGACTCCCTAAATTGTAAAGTGGCTAGAGCTGTTTCCTGGAACCTGGGTTGTTCTTGGCATTCCTCTGGGATTTAGGGATAATGTAACGAGAGGGATAGGGGCTAGTTGAATGGAGAGTGGGATGGTGTGGACTACCAATCCTTGCTGGGCCAGAAAGGTCAGCATGCGACTTTCCCTAGCCCCTCCTGCTCCTGGGGCTATCCCTACTTGAGCCCCATTAGAGGAAATTGGACAGGTGGAAAAAGCCCACAGGCAGAAGCAACAGAAGCTGGGGAGGACCTGGGAGAGGCCGCTACTTCCACAGTCCCAGTCTGACCACTAAGAAGACAAGTGTCTCAAAAAGTAAAAGTATCACTTCCTCTTCTCTGCAAGGCAAGCAGCATGGCCTAGTGAATAGAGCATGGGCCAGGGAGTCAGAGGACCTGGGTTCTAATCCTGGCTCCACCATTTGTCTGCTGTGGGCAGTCACTTAACTTTTCTGGGCCTCAGTTTCTTCATCTGTAAAATGGGGATTAAATCCTACTTAGACTGAGGGATGGGGACTGTGTCCAATCTGAATATCTTCTATCTAGAGAAGCAGTGTGGCTCAGTGGAAAGAGCCCGGGCTTGGGAGTCAGAGGTCATGAGTTTGAATCCCGGCTCTGCCACTTGTCAGCTGTGTGACTGTGGGCAAGTCACTTCACTTCTCTGTGCCTCAGTTACCTCATCTGTAAAATGGGGATTAACTGTGAGCCTCATGTGGGACACTGTGATTACCCTGTATCTACCCCAGCGCTTAGAACAGTGCTCGGCACATAGTAAGCGCTTAACAAATACCAACATTATTATCATTATTATTATCTACCCCTGTGCTTAATACAATACTTGGGCTTGTGCTTCACAAATACCATTATGATGATTATTATTAAGGCCACACCAGCCAATCAATCAGTGATATTTATTGAGTGCTTACTAGGTGCAGAGCACTGTGCCGAGCACTTGGGAGAGTACAACAGAATTAGTAGACACGTTCTCTGCCCAAAAAGAGGTTAAAGCCAGCCACCATCCTACTGACTGGCTTCCAATTCCTTCTTCTGAGGCTCAGGCTATTCCTTGCCTGTCTCCCTCCCATTGGGTAGCCTGCTGTTCTGCCTCCCTGAACATTTCCAAGAAGTGGCCTCGCTTACATTTAGAGTGGCAAAGAATTTACATAATAAGGTAAGTGGATGGTGAAAAGTTGGATGAGAAACTCCTGACCATTGATTTCAAGGCTCTCCACCAGCTTTCTCCTTACATATCTGCTCTCTTCACCTGTGACTCCCCAGCTCATTGGCTTTGCTCCTCCACCTTTTCACTGTACCTCACTTCTGACTCTGACTCCAACACCTTGCTCAAGGAATGTATCTACCACCTCTATTGTGGTGGCACCTACTCTCCCAAGTGTTTAGTACAGTGCTCTGTAAACAATAAGCAGTCAGTAGATGACACTGATAGGTTGATTTTCCCCTGCCTGGAACTCCCTCTTAAAATCCATCAGACCACAGCTTCCCATATTTTCAAAGCCCCCCAGAAAATCTACCTCTTCCGGGAGGACTTTCTAATTCCCTTAACCTCAAGTCTTGTCAACACAACAGACTCCCTTAGTACTTCTGTTTATACAAAAATCCTTAACTTTTATGTTTATTTGGATTCTTATTTCTTTCACTTATTTTTACGTTTAATTCCCACTTGTGCATTTTCTCCCAGTGCTCAGTACAGTGTTCTGCATACAGTAAGCACTTAATAAACACTATTACTCCTCCTCCTACTAGTGCTTAGTACAGTGCCTGACACATAGTAAGCACTTAACAAATAGCATAATTATTATTATTACTATTATTCATCTATTTCTCTTTCGACACTCCCGCCATTACCAGCAATGGCTTTGATCTTCCTACTGCTCTTAATCCTTATAAATAATTAATAATATTAAGTGCTTGGGAGAGTAAATCAAGTAAGTAGATGTGATCCCTGCCCTCGAGGAGCTTGCGAGTTTAATCTTTGGTGGATTCTCACATCTCAAGACTACTATAATTCTATGCCTCCTTGCCTTCACAGATTTTTTTTATTTGGTTAAAGTAGAAATGTTGATAACAAATAAAGATTACTAATTCTTATGTTCTTTAAAAACTTCTGGAGACCTGCCTTGTTTCCAAAAGGCTGAACTTCCTAGGTTCACTAGGCTCAGGGTTTTGCTTCAGCATATCTTCTTTCAGCTGGTTGGGTCAATAGAACATCTTTTTATTCTATCTTGAGAATGAGTGAAGGTGCCCTGGTTTGGAACCCATTACCTTTCTAAGGTTTTCAGCCAACAGTTTACAGAATATAATGACTTGGAGGGTCATCTCTACTTTTTTTTTTGTTTTATGTGTGTTTCATCAGGGGTTTATCCAAGGCCATACAACAAGTCAGTGGCCAAACAAGAATGGAACTGGGGCCTCTTGACCTCCAGCCCAGTGCTTTAGCAACTAGATTCATTCATTCATTCATTCAATTGTATTTATTGACCACTTACCGTGTGCAGAGTACTGTACTAAGCGCTTGGAAAGTACAATTCAGCAACACACTGCTTGAGTAGATTCTTGACTTTGATACACAAGTGAGGCTTTGTTACACAAAATTTATAACGATGGTTTTCCAGTAGGCCATTATCCAAATAAACCAGATTAAATCACTCTTATCCCTCATCTGCGGCCCTTTTTTATAGTAGAGTTGGAAGAGCTCTTGAAAGATCACCTAGTCCAGCTCCCATTCTCCGGGCAGATGAATGACTAAACCACCCAGGACAGACAAGTGTCTATTCCTTAGAATCTTTAGGGATGGAAACTCCACAACAACTCTTGGTAACTCATTCCCAAGTTTCACCATCCAGTCAAAACAGGAAAGTCTTCCTAAAATCCAACCCAAATTATTCCTGCTTTAACTTAAGCCCACTTCCTCTTGTTCAGCCCTCAGTGGACACAGAGAGCAATTGGTCAGCCTGTCTCCCACAGAACCCTTTCTCTTCTCTAGACAAAGTAACCCCAAATCCTTTAACCTTTCCTCCAAGTACCTATTTTCCATTCATTGAATCAGTTGTGTTGCCTTTCTAAATACCCTTTGCCGTTTACTACATCTCATTTAAATAATAATAGTAATAATAATATTTGTTAAGTGCTTACACTGTTCTAAGTGCCAGAGTAGCTACAAGTTAATCAGGTTGGACACAGTCCCTGTCCCACATGGGGCTCACAATCTCAATTCCCATTTTACATATGAGGTATCTGAGGCACTGAGAAGTTAAGTAACTCACCAAGCAGGCAAGTGGAAGAGCCGGGATTAGAACCCATGTCCTCTGACTACCAAGTCTGTGCCACACCACTAGGCCATGCTGCTTCTCCAAAAGTGGACACAGTAAGACTCTGATTAGGTCAGAGCAAAGCAATACTTACTCTCAGCTCTTGTATGTGATACGCCTGTAGCTATATCCCAGGACTGTGTTGGCTTTTTTCTTTAATAATAGAAGTACACTGCTGACATATTCAGCTTGTGGCCAACAAAAACTCCCCTGTCTTATTCTGCAGTGTAGGCAGATCAAAAGAAACAGTGTGACAGTGGAAAGAGCCTGGGCCTGGGAGTCAAAAGACCTGGGTTCTAATCCTGGCTCTGCCATTTGTCTGCTGTGAGACCTTGGGCAGGTCACTTAACTTCTTTGTGCCTCATTTTCATCAACTGTATAATGGGGATTCAATACCTGCTTTCCCTCCTACATAGACTGTGAGCCCCATGTGGAACAGGAACTGTGCCCAACCTGATTGATTTGTATCCACTCCAGCACATAGAACAGTGCTTGACACATAGTAGGAGCTTAACAAATACCACCGTTAGTATAATTATTGCTCTCCCTTCCACTTAGAGCTGTGAGCCCCATGTGGGACAGTGACTTTGTCCCACCTGATTATCCTATATCTACCCCAGCACTTAGTACAGTGCTTAGCACATAGTAAGGGTTTAACAATTACCTTTCTTATGATAATTACAGGTCCTCACAATTCCTGCCCAAGGAGGTAACACAGGAATTTATTAAACATTTTCAGGCACTAACTTGAAACAAGAAGTGCACATCTTTTCCAGTTGCACTGAGAGGTAGGTAGATATTCTGCTCTCCCTCCTTCTTAGACTGTGAACCCCACAGACTGTTCAACCTGATTACCCTATATCTACCCCAGCATTGGCACAGTGCTTAGCAATCAATCAGTCAGTGGTATTTATTGAGCGCTTACTGTGTGCAGAGCACTGTACTAAGATCTTGGGAGAGTGCAATACAGCAGAATTAGCAGGCACATTCCCTGCCCATACCAGCTTACAAAGAGGGTCTCTGCCTTTTCCACCTGTATATTCTCTCCCAGCATTTAGCACAGTGCTCTGCCTACAGCAAGGACTTAATAAATATTACTGCTACTACGACTACTTTTGATTTTTTACATTTTCTTCTCCCCTGGTCCCGTTCTCCCAACTACCCCTTCAGCACTTACGTTCTCCCAGCCATACATAGCACTTCTGTTCAGAGTGATTTACTTTCTCTAAGATTTAAGCCTTCATTGAATCACTTATCCATCTCCCCAGTCTCTTGTTCCAACCCGATGCAGCTCTTTTCCTCCCAGCCATAAACAACTCTGTGTCTGTCCCCCCCATTGGACTCTAAACTCCTTTTTATCTCTACTGTGCTCTCCCAAGAATTTATTTCAGTGCTTGCCACAGAGTAGATGCACAAAAAATACTTTTGATTGATTTTAAAGCTGGAGCGCCATCTTCAGGACCACTCAATCTCTCATTAAAAATACATTTCATTCCGTTTCATTTTAAGTGCACGTGAAATGTGTGTTTGCACATACACATCCTGAGCTATTTCAATAATCTCATTTGCATTCAAGCACACCCACACACTTCACTGGCTCACCATACACTCCAGTGTATTCACAAATCTGTGTGAATCTGCAGAAACGTACCTTCACACACCTTCAAGACTCTGGTCCCTAGCTGGCATAACCCGAGTTCCACTTTTTCTTTTGTTCATTGCAGGTGCCAATCCACACAGGAACTGCAGAGAGGAACGCGAACACCAGGCCTGGTGTCCGTGTTCCTTTTGTCCATGGAGAAAACAGCCTATTCTGTTGAGAGAAATATCAGAAATTGCTATCCAAAGGAAAATATGGATGGGAACGACAATAAGAAGCCTGAGAGTCTAGAAGCTGCTTTGCCTTCTGAGCCTCCAAAGAGAAGGCGGGGAAGACCACCCAAGAAAAAGGAGGTGAGTCCTGGAACCCCCTAAAGGAACTCCCTGGCCTGGCTAGGTGGACAGCTTCCGTCTCACATTCCCACCGTCCAGTCAGCCTCCCACTCCCACCGCCTCACACACCCTTAGTGATTTTCATGCTGGGGGTTAATAATAACTGTGCTATTTGTTAAGTGCTTACTATGTGCCAAGCACTGGGGTAAATACAATAAAATCAGGTCCCATATAGGGCTCATAGTCTGAGTAGGAGGGAGAACATTTTGCAGATGGGGAACTAAGGCCTAGAGAAGTTAAATGACTTGCCCAAGGTCACACAACAGGTAAGTGGCAGAGCTGGGATCAGAACCTAGGTTCTCTGACTCCCAGGGCCATAGTCTTTCCACCAGGCCAGGCTGGGTTGGGAGGAGCAGAAAGGAGCCTGCTATGAGAAGGTAATTTTGTCATCAGTGCCAATTCCACCCCACTGTCACTACCATTACTACTCAGCTATGAGCTTAGCCAAACTCAAATTAGTCAATGGTAATTATTGAGCACTTTATCTGTGGAAAACCCAGTACTGAGGGCTTAGGAGAGTACAGTAGGGTAAGCAGACATAACCTCTACCCTCAAGAAGCAACTGAGTATAAGGATATGTACATATGGACTGTGGGGCTGGGGAGTGAGGTGAGTAGCTACCTTCTTTGGGGAATGGACTCAAGTGCATGTGTGACTCTGTTGGAGGGAAAATGGTGTAGGGAGATAAGAGATATGTCAGGGAAGGCTTCCTGGAGGAGATGTGATTTTAGTAGGACTTTGAAGATGGGGAGTGTGGTGGTCTGTCAGATATGAAGGGGGAAAGAGTTCCAGGCAGGAGGGAGGATGTGGGAAAAATACTGACAGTGAGAAAGATGAGATAGAGGTACAGTGAGTAGATTGGAATTAGAGGAGTAAAGTGTGTGGGCTGGATTGCGGTGGGAGAAGAGTGAGGTTAGGTAGGAGGGGGATAGCTGATTGACTGCCTAAAAGCCGATGGTGAGGAGTTTCTTCTTGATGTGAGGATGAATGGGCAATTATTGAAGGGTTTCGAGGAGTGGGGAGATGTGCACTGAACAAATTTTTAGAAAAATAATGAGGACAGCTGAGTAAAGTGTGAACTGGAGCAGGGAGAGGTTGGAAGCAGGGAGGTCAGAAAGGAGGCTGATCCAGGAGTCAAAGCAGGATATGATAAATGCTTGGACCAGATTGGTAGCAGTTTGGATGGAGAGGAAGGGACAAATTCTGGAGATGTTGGGAGATAGAACTGGCAGGATTTAGTGACTGGCTCACTCTGCAGGTTGAAGGAAAGAGGAGAGCCAAAGATAATGCCAGGGTTCCCAGATTGTGGGACAGGGAGGATGGTGGTGTTGTGAAAAGTGATGGGAAAATTAGGGGGAGGAGAAGGTTTGGGAAGGAAGATGAGGAGCTCAGTATTAGACATGTTGAGTTTTAGTTGTCAGCAGGACATCCTTCTAGACTGTGAGCCCATTGTTGGGCAGGGATTTTCCATATTTTTTGCTGAATTGTACTTTCCAAGTGCTTAGTACAGTGCTCTGCACACAGTAAGCACTCAATAAATAGAACTGAATGAATGAATGAATGAATGAATGAATGAATCCTTGTAGAGTTCTGAAGGCAGAAGGAAATGATTGTAGAGGAGAGAGGTTGGAGCTGGAGCGGTGGATTTGGGAGTCATTTGTGTAGATATGATAGTTGAAGCCATGGGAGCAGGTGAGTTATCCAATGAAGTTGGTGTAAATGGAGAATAGAAGGGGACCTAGAACTGAGCCTTGAGGAACCCCCCACAGTTAGAGGGCGGGAGGCAGAGGGGAAACCAGTGAAAGAGACTGAGTAAGAATGGCCAGAGAGATAGGAAGAGAATCAGGAGAGGACAGTGTCTGAGAAGCCAAGGTTCAATCAAGCTTCCCAGAGAAGGGTGTGGTCTACAGTATAAAAGAATGTGGAGAGGTCTAGGAGGATTAGGATGGCATAAAGTCTGTTAGATTTGGCAAAGAGGTGGTCACTGGTGACCTCGGAGAGAGAAGATTCAGAGGAGTGAAGAGGGAGGAAGCCAGTTTTCAGGGGGCCCAAGAGGGAGTTGAAGAGGAGGAAGTGGGTGTAAACAACTTGTTAAAAGAGTTTAGATAGGAATGGTAGGAAAGAGATTTGGTGATAGCTGGAGGGTGCAGCAGGAAGAATATTTTTAGGATGGGGGAAAAATAGCAGTGTTTGTGGGGGTGTTTGGGGCTTAAAGAGGGAGTTAAAAGTTAGAAACAGCTGGCACGGCGATGGGCATGAGAGCCAAAAGGGAGAAGTTGTGCTGCTAAGCAAAGGAGGGGGCAGAGATGAAGAAGGTGAGGATGAAGTTGATGGATGAAGTAGGCTGAGTTTCTAGCAACTTGAGCACAAGAGTGGAAGAAGTGTCCTATGGAACTGCTCCATGGCTGTGGTTGGTGGCACGAGATTGATGGAGGGACAGAGTTGCAAGGGAGGAGTTGAGGGCATGGATTTGTCCATCAAGAGAAGGTAGGTTGGGTATAGAGACCATATGGAGCATATTGGCCTAGAATAAGTAGAGGGAATCAAGAAATCAGAGGTCTCTCTGTGGGGACAGAACAGTTTTGCAGGGAGAGGGTGTGTGGGAGAGAAGACAGGTGAGAAGGAGGTTGTGATCAGTTAGGGATTACAGAGTTATCTCAAAAGGAGAAAGAGGGTGCCCCTGAGGTGGGGTTGGAGGGAAACAAAGACACAAGACAATGTTCCCTTCGTTGCTGCTGAGGTCACTATGAGGAAACCCCCTGGCTCAGTTCAGGCTTCTCTGCTTACACATTTACTCTTAACTTCTCACTCTCCCTACCTCATTTGAGAAGCGAATACTGGGTATTCCAGGAATGTTTGCATTTTCCTGAGACAGCAGGGCTGGGGGTACTGGGGAAGAGGCCAGGGAGCCTTGTTGTCAGGCTTTCTTATCTAGATTCTTGTCTAGATTCTGTCCTGATCAGGAGCTGGATATCAAAGTCCATTTTGCATTCACTAATAAATTTCCCTGAGCTTCCCCAGCTAGGAGCTTTCACAGATAATGCAATGAACCTATAGTCATCCATGTGTTAGCCACTTCTCTAGAACTCCCCAGTTTGGTACTCCCATTGAAGAACTGAACCCAAGACTTGGTCATTATGGAAGGATTATGGTAAGGGGGTTCCTTGTACAGTGCCATGCCCATAGGGGTGCTTAATAAATATTTGAATTTAACTGAAACATCTTGTGACCCCTGCCTGGTGTTAGACCTTGGAGGATTGAAGTCTGTGAATTATCTGGACTAAAGTTAGGCAGAAGGGTGAACTAAAATGGAGCCTAAAATGTGGGGAAGCTGGGCGGACCTAGTAGACAGAGCACTTGCCTGGGAATCTGAGGACATGAGTTCTAATCATGGCTCTGCCTCTTGCCTGCTGTGTGACCTAGAACAAGTCACTTAAATTCTTTGGGCCTCAATTTCTTCATCTGTAAAATGGGGATTCAATACTTGTTCTCCCTCCTACTTAGACTGTGAGTCTGATGAGAGACAGGGATTATGTCTGACCTGATTATTTTGTATCTATCCCAGCGCTTACTACAATGCTTGGCACATATACTTATTGCTTACTGTGCACATAGCACTATACTAAGCAGTTGGGAGAGTATAATGCAATAGAGCTGGTAGACATGATCCCTGCCCACAATGTGCTTACAGTCTAGCAAGTGAGACAGGCATTTAAATAAATTACATGTAGGGGAAATGGCAATGTATGAGGATACAGGCACAAGTGCTGTGGGGCTGAGGGTGAAATGAGGATCAAAGTAATTAAGGGGTGTGGACCTGAGTGCATAGGCAAGGCAGAAGGGAGAGTGAAAAGGGAAAATGAGGGCTTAGTCAGGGAAGGTCTCTTGGGAGAGATGTGATTTTAGGAGGACTTTGAAGTTAGAAAGAGTGATGGTCTGTTGAATATGAAGGGGGAGGGAGTTCCAGACCAGAGGGAGGAAGTGGGCAAGGGGTTGGCAATGAGACAGAGAGGTCAAGGTACAGTGATTAAGCCGGTGCAAAAGGAGCTAAGCATGTGGGCTGGGCTTTAGCAGATTAGCGAGGCAAGGCAGGAAGGGGAGAACTGATGGAGTGCTCCAAAGCCGATGATAAGGAGCCTCCACTCGATGCGAAGGTAGACGGACAACTGATGGTTGCCCTTAATCTTACTATTTGGGGAAAAGTTGGGGAAGAAAAGTCACAGGTCCTCAGATCTGGTGCCATTTGGAATGTGTGCCAGGTAAAGGGGATGGGATAGGCAATACAAAAAGGAAATTTGAGGGGATTTTGCTAAATCCCTGGATGGGCACAGGGTGCTTGGCACTGGGCTAGGGGAGCAGAGATAGCTGGCTCAGTCTCTCTCAGTTTGGTTGCAACAGGAAATGTTTCTCCCCGCTTCTGAGCAGGCACAGATTGGCCCCTTACCTGAAAAGAGACCACGAGGCAGACCCAAAGGAAGCAAAACCATCAATACCTCTGGATCTATGGTAAGATAAATTATTATGTGGCAATATTTTAGAGTCACCTTTGGCACTTGATTAGCCCAGTGTATTGTGGACCTGGGTGGCTGCTCATGCCTGGCCTATGACATTTGGCCACCCGTCATTACCAGTGGTATTTAT
The DNA here is from genome assembly GCF_004115215.2 of Ornithorhynchus anatinus. Lineage (NCBI taxonomy): Eukaryota > Metazoa > Chordata > Mammalia > Monotremata > Ornithorhynchidae > Ornithorhynchus > Ornithorhynchus anatinus. The sequence continues at coordinate 17,925,712 of NC_041750.1, forward strand.
TGAATGCTGATTGTTCTGTGGGCAGAGCACTGCGCGAGACTTTCAGGAGAGATGCAAATAAAGAATGATATGATCCGTGTCCTTCAGAAATTTACAATCTAATGGGGAATACATGTTGGTGTATATTGATAAAGCAATGATTAAAAGAGCATGAGCGGAAATATCGATGGACTGGGTTGATGTTTGGCACAAGCGTAAGTCCCACCTACCCTGAGCAAATCAAGGTTGAGCTCCTCTCCCAAACCCTTTCTGACCACAAACAGGGCTTAAGTTGATCTGAGAGAGATCCTGAGCTGGTGAATGCTGACAGGGAATCGTCTCCCAGAATGAATGCTTGGCTAAGAAGGGAGGAATAGAGGCAAGAATGCAGTGGAGATGGGAGGGCCAAAGGAGTGGTTAGCTCCCACAGAAAAGTACCTCTCGATTTCGGTCAAGGCTATGGGACTGCCCATTATGGCAGGTTTTCTCTTTTTCAGCTCCAGGTCGAAACTTTGGCCAAGAAGAAGCCAAGAGGGAGACCCCGGAAATGGGAAAAGGCAAGTACCCTATCTCCTTTCAGGTAACCAGAAGCTGGGGGGTGCCACTTTGCTTTGGTGACATGGCAGAGAGCCCTTCCCAAGCTTCTGGGTCTGGGTGGGTGAGAGCACCTGCGGGCTCAGCCAGACCAGTGGTTAAACCGCCGCCAGGCAGGAAGCAGGAAGGATATGGGCCCAGCCGTGACTCAGACTCCTGCTCTGGTGATTGCTGGAGGAGCCCAGCCATGGGGCTGGGGGAGAATATTTCCCTGCCAGGTGGGGGGAGGTGGAAAGCAGGTGGTGGGGAGCAAAGATAGAGAGGAAGTTGTGGGGTTGAGGGTTGAGGGAAAAACTGACATCTTCCGGTGGGGCCCCATCAGCTGTGGAGGGAGTGGGAGAAGAGATAGTGAGATGAAATCCAGTGATTTCAGTTTGAGGACAATAGTGTGGCAGGCAAAGCAAGATCCACAGGAACAGAGTCCACAGCAGATTTTCATGGCAGCAATGTACTACGGTTGAAAACACAGAGGGAGACATGCTGGCATATGTCAGATGCTGGTTGACCAAACTTTTTTCCAGAAGGTAAACAGAGGCCCAGAAAGATAGGACTCCCAACTTAAAGCTGGCTCTCAAAGATTCTAAAGAATCCTTCCTGGCCCAGACCTTGCTTATTCCAGTCTTATAGAAAGAACAAGAGTATGTATTAAGCACTTACTGTATGCTGAGCACTGTACTCCATGTTGGTAGGGAATACGTGGGAATTAGACTCCATTCCTGCCTTACCCAAGCCATCCCCTCTGTAATTTATTCATTTATATTGATGAATATGAGTCTCCCCCTCTAGACTGCAAGTTCCTTGTGGGCAGGCAACGTGTCTGTTACGTTGTTATACTGTACTCTCCCAAGTGCTTAGTTCAGTGCTCTGCACACAGTGAGCTCTCAGGAAATATGATTGACTGACTATCTGGTCCCCCACCCCAGTTGCCAGCTCACAGAACCTGAGCCACAAACACTCGGGGCAAATCCGCCCTCAGTTTCTTAGAAAGTTCTCTGGAGATTCTATGTGATAAGCAGTTGCAGCCTTCTGTTATTTGCGGGAGGGGTGGGGAGAGGTTGTTCAGCCCCACCCTCTGTTTACTTCCTGCTGCCCACGCACTGCAGTGACATCAGGAGGCTATGAGCTTGTAACCAAGGGCCCCCTTTTCTGCAGGGCTCCGGCCCCTTCAGGTCAACCGGAATCTTGAGTACAAGGTGTGTAGGTCAGGGGGTTGTGATCACTGGGATCTTTCCTTACTCTGCCTCTAGCTAGTTCCAGGACGAAGAGCCTTTACCCTCGAGCTTGGACATCCTAGGCAGACACTGCTATTTCCCCTCCCTCTGCTCCTGTCCCATCCCTTTCTTCTTTCTCTTTCTTCCCCTTCTGACTCTCACTCAATCTGTCCCTCAAGAGAAAGAGGCATCAGGGAACCTACATCCTAGTTTGGGCTCTGCTGCCACTCAACCTCTCTGGGCCTTAGTTTCCCAACCAATAAGCTGGGGAGAATGTCTCCCAACCCTTGCCCTTCCATTTATTCAAACAAGCCTAGTGGAGAAGACTGTTCTGGAGGTGTATCTGATGTAGAGAGCCCAGCAGGCTTCTCATCGGAGACTCTCCCATCTGGGTTGCACAGTTTGAACTGAAAGGGACCCTCACATGTAATAGGACAAGTGTGGCCAAGCTTCCTGAACAGAAGAGCCCAAAACCAAATACATAATGTAGCAAAGGGCTGCTGTTCCCCCAAATTCCTTGAATCGGAACAGGGAGCAGTTCCCGGAGGGGTCAGAGAATGTTGGCGAGCGACAGTGGCAAGTAAGGGATGGCCAGGGCAGGGTCTGGCGTAGCAGAGAATGGTTCAGGGACTTCTGGGTCCAGCCACAATGCAGCTGAGTCAGAATGTGGAATAGGGGGTTGGGTAGAAAATAGACTTGGCGTAGAGGGGCAGACTGAGGTATGGTGGCTGAATTGAAAAGAGGCAACCCACATCTAAATCGCTGGCCAGTGGGTGAAGGCTGGTGATGCAGACAGCATGGTTGCTTGTGCACCAAGTTAAGGGAGGGGGAGGGGAGTGAAGAGAGCAGTTCCAAGAAGCACAGTTTGCTTTCTGTTCCATGTGCCAATTCTCCGAAATTTACGGGAAGATGGTGGTTATGCAGACAAGCTCTTGGAAGCTGGGCAGTAAGGGTTGAGACCTAGAGACCGGTCAAATCTGGGGTGGGGGGCAGGAGAGTTTCCTAACGGCTGGCAGAGGTGGTTTATTTGGCTTTGCTCTTTGCTTGCAGCTGCCCATTTCCTATGATGAAACTACTTCTAGATCAGACATTGGGCACCCTCTGGCTGACCACCTCCCCCGCATTGCTCCCCCCCATGCTCCTGCCTCTCCCAAGCCGTACCTCAAACCACAGCCCCACAACTTGACTGATTTTAAGACCAAGTCACTGAGGTTAAACTGCACCCAATGCACTCAACTCTCCTTCAGTCACAGCAGCAGCAACTTCTGGAGCTGCTTTTGCTGTTGCCCTGAGCTTAAACAGAGGCAATAGGACCTCTACTCTCTTGTCTTTCTCCCCTGGCCCCCAGTTTCCCAATTCCAATTCTCAAGCACAGTCTTTGTTCATTTACCTCATAACCATTGGCACCCAAAATAGTGTTGCGTGGCAGGAAAACAAGCTTGAATTTTGTCCTTGTCTTTGTTCTAAACACACAATGACGTTTTTCAGGCCTCAGTTTCTCCTTCATTTAGTCCCTCACAATTCCTCCAGGCCATATCACACTTATCGTCATGACTGAAATTCTTTCCTATTCCCACAGGTCTCTAGGGAAAGGCGATTTTCAGAACTAGCCGTTCTCAGATCATCATCAACATCATCATCATAAACACCAGTATTTAATGAGTTGCTACTATGTGCAGAACACTCAACTAGGCACTTGGAGAGGACAAAAAGAAGTAAAAAGACTCGGTCTCTGCCTTCATATAGCTTATAACACAATGAGAAAGTATTCAATGGTATTTATCTAGCATTTACGGTGTGCAGAGCATGGTTGGGAGAGTACAGTAGATTTTGTAGACACGTTCCCTACCCCCAAAGAGCTGACCTAACATAAACAATAATCAAAGGACTGAGAACTGAAATAAACCAGCAAAACAAAAACAAGAGTTCAAAGTTTGCAATAAAGAATTCAAGAACAAGTTAGATCAATTCAGTAGCAAATAAACACAGAAACTTTGAAGAGTCCTGAGGTGGAGGAGATGTGATATGAAGAGAGGTGGGGGATATTCAGAGGAAATGCCTCCTGGAGGGGGTAGCTTTTTAGAAGGACTTTGAATAAGCTAAAAGCTATAGTTTAGCATAGTGGAGGAAAGGGGTGAGAGCAGAGGGTCAGAGGCAGTGAGGGACAGTTTAGAGGTAAGGCAGCTTGGCTCAGGTACCTGGAGTCACACAAGTCGGCACCTGTTCTGTAGAGACCATATTCTCCAGCTGTGGCCTACTGTGGTCTGAGGACGTTTGACTCTGGTCCTTGTCTATCTTTCCCAAACTATCTTATTATTCTTGCCATTGCCAGTACCAAGTCCCCTGTCCCATGTACATAGCCTGATTGCCTATACTAATTGCTGCTCTATCAAGCCCTCTACTTTCTGCTTCTCAGCCTCTAGATGGGTGCATCTAGCTAAAGGAGAAAGAGCTGGGAAGTGTGAGAGGCCAAAAAGAGATAGGAGGGGAGGCAGAGACCAAAGAAGAGACTAGCAGAAAGCTAGGGAAATGGAGGATGGGGAGAACAAAAGGCCAGATATTGACAAACATATCAAGCAATGGCATCTTCAGTTATTCAATCAAAGCTACTTACTGAACACTTACTGTGTGCATAGCACTGTACTAAGTGCTTGGGAACAAGCGTTCCCTTGTAGCCTAATTCTTTCCCCCTCTTTCCATCCTAATTTCCCTTTAGGCCCCAGTGGAAGAGGCTGCCATAAAACCAGAGAAAGAGAAGACCTCTGCAGATCCCGTGGCATCATCCTTATTCCCTCACGCTCCTACTCACCTGAGACCAAGTGACTGCGAAGCCGGAGAGTCTTAATTTGATCCACTGGCCACTTGAATGAAATAAAGAGACAAGATCTCTGTGTATCTTTGTCACAGCAATTTCCAAGCCCTGGGGCAAGGCCTCAGTTAGACCGGTTCCCACAATAGCAGTCTTACGGGAAGAATACAACTCCTTGCCCCAAGAAAGAGTCTTAGTCTGAATCTTGCTGCCACTTTCTAAAATACTCTTTTCACTCTCTCCCTCTCCCTTGGCCTGGACCAGACCCTCAGGCTACAACGTGTACTCTGAGAGGGGTTCATGTGGGGCTATGTTGTTCTATAGAGAAGAAGCAGCGTGGCTCAGTGGAAAGAGCCCAGGCTTGCGAGTCAGAGGTCATGGGTTCAAATCCTGACTCCGCCACTTGTCAGCTGTGTGACTGTGGGCAAGTCACTTCACTTCTCTGCCTCAGTTACCTCATCTGTAAAATGGGGATTAAGACTGTGAGCCTCCCGTGGGACAACCTGATTACCCTGTATTATCCCAGCACTTAGAACAGTGCTCTGCACATAGTAAGCGCTTAACAAATACCAACATTATAGGCTTTTTTTTTTTTTTAGGCAATGGGCTCCTGGCATGCTGAGCCCCCTATGGAGCCCTGGAAGAGAAAAAGGGAAAATGGGATACGAGAGCAGGAGAATGGGAGGCAAGTGGTCTGCCAGAAATCAGAAAGTGTTCAGAGTATTTCACTTCAGAGAGCTCTGGGTGATTTAGGAACAACAGAAAAATCCCTGTGTTCCATGTCAGAATGCAGTGTGGCTTCACTGCTGGGGAAGCTGGCTCAGATGGAGGACAACTCACCTATTACCTCCTTCCCTGTTCCCAACCCATTTTATCTTAGACTGGTGGGCCATTCTGTTCTCTCTGCTTGGCTAGGTCCTTTAATCAAGGTCCTGGGACTGGGCTCAACTTCAAACACCCAACCAAGTTTGACCTCTCTGTTTCTCAGCTGATTCCCAGCAATTCTCCTGCGGTCATTTGTCTTCCCATGAGTGTTGGCTCACTTCATTTCTTAGGGTCACCGTGATTTGATCTGTCTTGTTGCTTAGCTATCTTGCTTCTAACCAAACATCTCAATCCACTTCATTGGCAGGGTAATCACCACCCTCACACACAGGTAAATAAAAGACAAGTGTAGGAGAGGCATGGGGCAAAGTTGGGGGGCGGGTGGTAGGGTGGCAGTAGAGGAGGGTATCAGGCTACTGGATTTCCTGACTAAAGTTTCTCATAGGCAATACCTGTCCACATTCTCTACTCCAACGTTCCAGATAGCTAAATGGGCTTGCAGTTTGCTGCCTTTCTCACAGTGGTGCTTGCAGGCTTGACAGTATTATTGCTGTGTGTGTGCCCTCCCTCTAGCTGACTGAATGTAACAATACAGACAGGAATCTTTCCGCCTCACCACCCCCCACCCCCTGCCTCCACTGACTTTGGTTCCTTCTCCTAGAGCACTTGAATCATCCACAACCAGGACAGTTGAACTCAGACCTGTGGGGAAATGCCAAGATGAGATCGGTTAGTGTAAAATAGGGACAGACTAAGGGACTGAGGTGATCTTGTTGATAAATAACCCTTCCTACAGAGATGTGTCCATGGAATCGTTATGGAGTCGCTATGGGTCGGAGAAAACTCGACAGCATAAGACAAGACAAGACAGAGCAGGGGGTGGGTCACTGGACCTCACAGAAAGATCACTTAGACTTGAGAACCCTGAAAGGGTCTCCCAGGTATCTTATGGACCAGTTTTGCCTTTAGGTGGGGTAAAGCCTGGAGGTTTCAGGATGAGAAGAGGAAGGTAGGAACAGAGCAGTCGAGCCATCGGCTTGAGACTGGCTTGGGCAAGACAAGGTTGGAAAAGCACAGCCTTGAGGCTACTCCTGGATAGTAGTGCTTCACTGAGCCCTGCTGGTATGGCCCAAATTCAAACACTAGCTACAGTCACATGCAGCCTGAGGTGCTGGATAGTCATGACCCCTACACCTGGGCACCAGCAGACACAGCTGGGTAGTAAAACCCAAGGATCCTAGGTCACACATCACTGGTCCAACTCCAAGCCCATGGCCCCCCTCAGGCTGTGTACTCCCAGCTGAGACAGAAGGTCAGTTTTCTCTCTGCTCACTCCCACTCCTGGAAACCCCTTCTCCTCTCCAAACATTCATCGTGAATATGGCATTCTTCCACCCTGGAGAAAAAGAGAGTTTGGGAGCTTGTGACCATTTCCAAATTTTTCATAGTCCCTGCAGTTCTCATTTTCAAAAACCCAGTCCTTCATTCTCTCCATTCTGGTAGACGAGGGAGAAAGCTGTGCAGTGCTATGTTCTCTTGGATCTTTTAGGGCCCCTCCAACCTCTCAGAACCAGGCCAGCAGTTCTGGGGTATGAGCTTTTAAGTTCAAATGCTCATCTGGGTAACTTCAGGTTACAGGCACTTGTAAGACAAGTCAGAACTCTGTCAGGTTTACTTAGTGTCTGTGCTGTGGACTAGGAAGAGCTGGGTTCTAATCCTGACTTTGCCAACTATCTACTGTGAGACCTTGGGCCAGGCACTTAACTTCTCTGGGCCTCAGTTTCCTCATTTGTAAAGTGGGAACTCAATACCCATTTTCTCTCCTCCTTATCCTGGGAGCCCCATGTGGGACAAGGGCTGTGTCTGACCCAATTATCCTGAATCTACCCCAGTGCTCAGTAGAGTGCTTGGCCCATAGTTAGTACTTAGATACCACGATTACATGAATTTATGGAGCCACTCAGACTACTTCTCCAGCTTACATAGTTACTTCTCCTGTGGTGTTGGCATGGCTGAGATACCATAAAACTCCCCCCTCATGGAACCACTGGACCACTCCTCTTGTCTGTCATATGCACCATGAATCTTAGGGGATGATCAGAGCTTAGCAGAGCTAAGACTTCTGAATTTAGACAGGGAGAATAATAATAATAATGTTGGTATTTGTTAAGCACTTACTATGTGCAGGGCACTGTTCTAAGCGCTGGGGTAGATACAGGGTAATCAGTTGTCCCACGTGAGGCTCACAGTCTTAATCCCCATTTTACAGAAGAGGTAACTGCGGCACCGAGAAGTTAAGTGACTTGCCCAAAGTCACAGAGCTGACAGGTGACAGAGCTGGGTTAGAACCCATGACCTCTGACTCCTAAGCCCGTGCTCTTTCCACTGAGCCACGCTGCTTCTCTAGGCTGGAGAAGGCTGGAGTGATGAGGGCCAGTGGGCAGAATTCCCACTGAAAGTTGAATGCTATGGTGAAGTTCGCTTGCATGATTGGGAGATGCAGCTTGCATTAGACTCCATAATGCAGACTTTCCATTCACGTCCAGAATCTATTTCGTCCTCCCCATCCACATGACCACCATGCTGGTCCAGGCATTTGCCATATCCCAACTTGATTGCTGCATTAACCACTTTGCTGATCTCCCTTCCTCCTATCTCTCCCCTTTCCAGTCCATACTTCATTCTGCAGCCCAGATCATTTTTTTTTTCCCAAGTAATGTTTTTTCCCATAGCTCCATACTCCTCACAAATCTCAAATGGTTGCCCATTCCTCTTCACGTTAAGCAGAAAGTTCTGATCAATGGCTTTAAGGCAGTTCATTCATTCATTCAATCGTATTTACTGAGCACTTACTGTGTGCAGAGCACTGTACTAAGTCCTTGGAAAGTACAAAGCACTTTGAAAGTACAATCAGGCAATCAGCTTTCTCCCTCCTACATAGCCACTCTTCTCCCACTACACCCCAGTTCATACTCTTCATTCCTCTCAAGGTTACCTCTTCATTATGCCTTGTTCCCCTCTCTCTTGCTTATGCCTCTTGGCTCAGAACACCCTCTCCCTTTGTTTCTGACAGACCACAGCTCTCCCTATATTCAAAGCCATCCTGAAATCACATCTCCAGGAGATCTTCCCTGATTAATCTCTAATTTCCCCACTTTATATCACCCAACTACCACCTCTGAACTTTCATTCCACCTAAGCACTAGTGTCTATGTTCATATCTTTTATTACTTCCTTCTATCTATAATGTATTTTAATGCCTTTCTTCCCTGCTAGATCAGTACAGTGCTCTGCACACAGTAGGCACTCAATAAATATTATTGACTGATTGATTGATGTCTGCTGCATATTCAGTTCCTTGTGACTACCTCTAATTCCACCCATGTTTCTCAATACCTCAACTATCACAACCCAAAACAACAACAAAACACACACACTTGAAACAAGCTCCAGGAAGCTAGGAAAATTCCACATTTTTTTTGTACTGTGCTCCCTGGCATGGTCCCTGATTCACCTCGGCTATTTTTTTTCTGCAATCATAATTCTTCCTATAACCCAGGCAGAGATATGTCAGAGACAAAGCGAAAATCTTTGGCAGTACAGAGTTTCATCAAGTTGGAGGATGTCATTGAATCTTTTCCTTAATACACATATGTCTCTAAGGCTCTCAGTGTACTGACTTGATATTTTTACTCTTTTGGCTTTTGGTTTATGTAAACTGATCTGCAAGCAGAACAGAGTGCTTTTAAAGTTGTACTGATTGAAGGGAAGCAGTGGTTGGGAAAGACGAATTGGCTACAAATACAGGGGAAAGGAATTTCGGTCACTCAACATGGAGAAGATATTACTAAAATTGTCCATTGAAAACAAGTTATATGAAAAAGTTTTAAAAATAGTGGCCCCATATTTTCTCTGCCTTTTTTTCCAATTCACCATTGCCCTCTTCATCACTTTGCTATCCACCCTTAGGTCTGCCTCTAAATAAACATTCCTTCATTCCAGCTCTCCCATAAAGCATTAGTTCACAGAGAGAAATTTAATTGGTAATCCTCAGATTTTAGCTTTAAAAACACTGTACAGTCTTACTTTATATGTTAAAACCCTCAGGTTTGGGTCCCCCAGTCAGTTCCTTGACCCAGGTCCTCCAGATGTTTTAGTAGCATTAAACTCTATGATAAAAAGTCATTCCTGTTCTTCCGACCTTTTGCAGCTTTTCCTTGAACAGACTTACATGTGTGGCCTCTGGCCTCTTCATGTTAAATTTGCAGTGTCAGCGGGACATCCAAGCAGAGATTGGGAAGCCACATGGCCTAGTGGAAAGAGCATGGGCCTGGGAGTCAGAGGACCTGGGTTTTAATCCCAGCTCTGCCACTTGTCTGCTGGATGACCTTGGACAAGTCACTTAATTTCTCTGTGCCTCAGTTACCTCATCTGTAAAATGGAGATTAAGACTGTGAGCCACATAATAATGTTGGTATTTGTTAAGCGCTTACTATGTGCCGAGCACTGTTCTAACCACTGGGGTAGACACAGGGGAATCAGGTTGTCCCACGTGGGGCTCACAGTCTTAATCCCCATTTCACAGATGAGGTAACTGAGGCACCGAGCAGTTAAGTGACTTGCCCACAGTCACACAGCTGACAAGTGGCAGAGACGGGATTCAAACCCATGACTTCTGACTCCAAAGCCCGTGCTCTTTCCACTGAGCCAAGCTGCTTCTCAAGAATAATGCCACATGTGGGACATGGACTGTATCCAACCTGAGTAGCTTGTATCTACCCCAAGTACAGGGCCTGGCACATAGTAAGTGCTTAACAAATACCATTTTTAAAGAAAAATGAAGTGGCATATGTTTGCCTATCAACACTGCAAAGGAATGACTTTTAATGGACCTTGTAAACTGTGGATGATAAGTGTATATGCACTATGCACTGCATATCTGTAGAGAATGATGCAAACCTGAATCCCCCTTTTAAAAAGGGCAAATGGACCAGAAAAATGGGTAAAATATACATGTAGGGTGGTCATCAAAAAAGAGGGGAGAGACCTGCTTATTCGACCATTCGATGGTGGAGGCTGCTGCTGTAAGATTTGAGAGTAGAATGAGGAGGATGGATACAGACTCTTTCAAAGACAGAAGGGTCAAAGATGTGGAGAACTCATTCACTCCCAAGGTTTCAACTACCATCTCTACGCAAATAATTCACAAATCAACCTCTCCAGCTCTGACTTCTATCCTTCTCTGCAGCTTCATATTTCCACTAGGCCATGACCTTCTGACTCCCAGATGCATGCGCTATCTACTATGCTATGCTCCTTCTCATGGGCCTGGGTTCTAATCCTGGCTCCACCTCTTGCTGGCTATGTGACCTTGGGCAAGTGACTTCACTTCTCTGTGCCTCAGTTACATTGTCTGTAAAATGGGGATTAAGATTGTGAGCCCCATGTGGGACAGAGACTGTGTACAGCCTGATTATCTTGTATCCACCCCAGCCTTTAGAACAGTGCCTGTCACATAGTAAGTGCTTAACACATACAATTAAAAAAAAAATATGTCTGGGGTGGGACATTCCATAGAGCTTGTGGGTAAGGAGCCTACTCTCTCCTCACCCAAAAAAGGTATTTATAAGAACCCCAGGCAAAAACCAAAACATGATATAAAGTAGAAACATGGCACATGGCTCATAGGAATGAGGCTAAGGGCATTAAACAGCTCATCAGGTAGAGCCTAGGGCCAGGGTCACAATGTTTCAAAGAGACTTTTGATGTAAATGGCACCGTCTCTTGCAGACCAGTGGCTCTGATCAGATCCTGGCTTAGGCTGAAAGCTATTTCGATCTGATGGCTGTTTGATGACTTTTGGAAAACAAGATCATTTTCCTCAGTCTAGTGGCTATAGGTATCCACATCTTAGATGACAATCTGCAAAGGGAGACAGAGTTTCACTCCCTTGCCCGGTTTCATTCACAGGGAGTAAGAGCAGTTGTCACATCCATTACTTCATTGGCCTTATAAATTACATTGTTTTTGTCTCTATAGTTGGCCATCTACATTTATTTTGGAATTAAGAATGCCTTTATTTGGGGGAATTCACTTTAACTGCTTGATACTGTACAAACTTACATTCATTCATTCATTCATTCAATATTATTTATTGAGCGCTTACTATGTGCACAGCACTGTACTAAGCGCTTGGAATGTACAATTCGGCAACAGAGACAATCCCTGCCCATTGACGGGCTTACAGTCTAATCAGGGGAGACAAATAGACAAAAACAAGAGCAGTAAATAGAATCAAGGGGATGTACATCTCATTAACAAAATAAATAGGGTAATAAAAATATATACAAATGAGCGGATGAGCACAGTGCTGAGGGGAGGGGAAGGGGGGGGAGCAGAGGGAAAGGGGGGGGGAGGGGGCTTAGCTGAGGGGAGGTGAAGGGGGGGCAGAGAGGGAGCAGAGGAAAAAGGGGAAGCTCAGTCTGGGAAGGCCTCTTGGAGGAGGTGAGCTCTCAGTAGGGCTTTGAAGAGGGGAAGAGAGTTAGTTTGGTGGAGGTGAGGAGAGAGGGCATTCCAGGACAGTGGGAGGACGTGGGCCAGGGGCCGACGGAGGGATAGGCGGGAATGGGGGACGGTGAGGAGGTGGGTGGCAGAGGAGTGAAGTTTACAGGGGCTGTGGGCAGTAGAAAGAGAGAAGGGAGGAGAGGTAGGAGGGGGCAAGGTGATGGAGGGCCTTGAAGCCTAGAATGAGAAGTTTTTGTTTCGTGCAGAGGTTGATAGGCAACCACTGGAGGTTTTTAAGAAGGGGAGTGACATGCCCAGAGTGTTTCTGAGGGAAGATGAGCCAGGTAGCGGAATGAAGAATAGACTGGAGCAGGGAGAGACTGGAGGAAGGGAGATCAGAGAGAAGGCTGACACAATAATCCAGCCGGGATATTATGAGAGCCCGTACCAGTAAAATAGCCATTTGGGTGGAGAGGAAAGGACATATCTTGGTGATATTATAAAGGTGAGACCGGCTGGTCTTGGTGATGGATCGGGTGTGTGGGGTGAATGAAAGAGCCGAGTCAAGGATGACACTGAGGTTGCGGGCCTGAGAGACGGGAAGGATGGTCGTGCCATCCACAGTGATAGGGAAGTCAGTAAGAGGACAGGGCTTGGGAGGGAAGAAAAAGAGCTCAGTTTTGGACGTGTTGAGTTTTAGGCGGCGGGCAGACATCCAGGTAGAGACATCCTGGAGGCAGGAGGAGATACAAGCCTGCAGGAAGGGGGAGAGGACAGGGGCAGAGATGTAGATTTGAGTGTCATCTGCATAGAGATGATAGTTGAAGCCGTGAGAGCAAATGAGTTCACCAAGGGAGTGAATGTAGATGGAGAACAGAAGAGGGCCGAGGACTGACCCTTGAGGAACTCCTACAGTTAGAGGATGGGAGGGGGAGGAGGAGCCTGCGAAGGAAACCGAAAATGAACAGCCAGAAAGATAAAGCAGATAAAGCTTACATAAAAAACACCTTCTGCTGTATGTTTTGTGTATATCTCAGGATTCCACTGACCCGTGGGAAACTTAACAATGGAGCCACTGTATTAGGGAAGGGTTTGAATGTGTCCCTTGGAAAACTGACTCACTCATTTCTCATCTGATCCATCCATTCAACTGTAGAGGGTCACTATGTCACAAGGTGTAGTTTGATATGTATATGTTGTTAAATTCATGCCATTTTTTTTAAAAAAGTCTCTCCCAAACTGCTCTAAAATGGGGAAGGATGGCAGGAATGAGGTCTTTTCAGTCGTTTGACATATGTCATTGTGACATCTTATGTCACATAGTTCAGTGCTCTCACTGGCATTCAATAAATGGCCTAAAGGAGCCACAAATGACCAAAGCAAAAGGTGACCTTAAGAATTCAGAAATGTCATTCTGGAAATCAAGAAATGGAATACTTGAATATTCTATACTGGGCTTCTCATACATTGAAGATACAACTATGCACACACACACACACACACACACACACACACCCGCACTCATACTTTTTAAAGAGAACAAAAAAACATTTAAGAGGCTCCTGCTCATTTTCATGTAGACAATTTTTAATTACACCTTAATGTCCACACATGGAAACACTCAGAGTAAAATTACATCTTAATATTAGTACTAAATTATTTGTCTACCTCCAAGAACACTGAAGTGTTAACATTTATAACATCCTTCAGTAGAAATTAATACATTAGCCTTTATCGGTACTGGCTTTTTAAAAGGCTTTATCTCTCATTGACACACGGTATTTACACAACAGAAATACCTGTGAAAATTCTCTCCTCCTTTTATTTACAGCACTTATGTACATATCCGTAATTTATTTATTTATATTAATGTCTGTCTCCGTCTCCCACTCTACACTGTAAGCTCATTGTGGGCAGGGAATGTGCCATTATATTGTTCTTTCCCAAGCTCTTAGTACAGTGCTCAGCTTACTAAATCCAATTGATTATCTATCTATCTCTTTCTAGGAAAAGCTCCAACTAGTAGAAGTTGGAGGAGGCTTGGCTGGCTTATCCAACATTCTGTTTACATTCACCTGAGCTGTCCTTAACACAATACTGTATCTACATTCATAACAGAGTTACACTTTCTGTAGGGTAAATGTGCTTTTTGTCTAAAAATTTATAGCTTGCCTTAGAGTTCCTTTTCAGTGACTTTTTTTGTTTGTTTAAATTACAACCACAGGTATCTCACTCCTATAAAATCCTAGGGATGCCAGGGTTAAACTTAAATTCAATTCCCTTAAATTGCCTTTTCCATGGAACTAAGATCAATGAAATTAAAACAGGTAGCTTTTTCCAACTTCCTGTCCCTTCCCATCTCATCCTCTCACCCCTCCCCAGGAATGTTTCTCAGACACTCAGCTTCCAGGCTCTTTCGCCATCCTTCAAGCCTGGAATTCTCATGTTTAGAACATCCCAGCTGCAGAGTGGAGGAAGGCGGGGGTGAAGGGGCACGCTGATGGGAATGGGACAGGTGTGTGTGATTTATTAAATCACAAAAAGAACACCAGTTATTAACTCCTGAAAAGTGAGACCTGGGTAATCAAGTGACTCTGAGGCTCACCCTGTACTATTAGTCCATGATATTCCTGAAAGGAAGCAGCATGGCCTAGTGGATAGAGCACGGGCCTGGGAGTCAGAAAGACCGGGGTTCTAATCCCGGCTCCACCACTTGTCTTCTGTGTGACCTTGGGCAAGTCACAACTTCTCTGTGCCTTAGTAACCTGCTCTGTAAAATGGGGATTAAGACTGTGAGCCCCATGTGGGACATGGACTATGTCCAACCTGATTAGCTTGAATCTATCCCAGTGCTTAGTACAATGCCTGGTACATAGTAAGCACTTAATAAATACCATAAAAAAGTATCTTCTGCCACCGTCTGTCCTCAGCTGTCCTTTACATCTAGGTACTAATGTGTAAACATCAATGAATATTCTACAGATTTGAGGATTTCTTCTCAAAGTCACTGAGTTGCCCTCTCCTATTTGGCAGAGACATAGTGTTGGAGGACTAATAAACTCCAAATAAATAGACTAACAAGGAAGGGCTTGGGCAGCTACCAGCTTCCCCAAGCTCACCCCCTGGCAAATTCTGCCTTCCACCTCCTCCAAGATAGCAGCCTGTTTCTCCAAGGAAATATATACTGGAGCCCCTCTTAGAGACTGGAGAAGTGCCTGAAGGTCACACACAGTTTGTGTTGTATTCTCAGGAGGAAGTTGAGCCAATACCAAGTCCTCACCCTCCCCTACCCTACCTTTGTCCTGCAATACTACCAGGCATCATCCTTTTGGACAGGCATTTACCCATCAGCATTTGTACCTGGTTCGCACCAATCAGCAGTGAAACCAGACTCTTGGCAACTTGTTGCCTTTGGGTGACACCCCCTCTCCCATTCCCACCCCCACCTCAAATGGCTACTGCCACCACGACCTAGAGATGTTCCCAGCGAGATATGAGCAGTCCAGAGTCCGATATTCCTCCCCTGAGTCAGCAGGTGGCTGACACTGTCAAAGCCCAGGGGGACTCCATCCTCCCAGATCCTGGAGCTGGGGAGGGCGCCCCTCAAGCGTTGATGGCGTTCGCCACATCCGTAAATACCAACCGGCTGGGTCTCTGCAGTGGCCCCTGACTCGTGAGGAGGATCTGAAAAGCGATAACACGAAGTGAGGAAAAGGGCCAGACACATCTCCAATGGACCCACCTTGAATAAGTCATTCTTCCTGGCTAGACAAATCATTTCAGCCCTGATACCCCAACAAGCTTGAAAAAGTCTGAAACCTGGAAAGATAACACCAATCTGCATCGCCAAAACCCACATCCATGCAACATTAAAGCAGTCACCGGGAATTTGGCAGAATCGAGGAATGCAGATGTCCATTCGCTTTATTACTTCCACAGCTGAACTGGCCATCCCATTCCAGCCCCAGGAGGTGTGGTAGGGTATCTGCTGTTTTGAGACCTGCAACATCTGCACCTCAGTGTTTCAGGGTGCAATTCTTACACTCCATTTAAAAAGAATTTCTGTTTGTAATTGCCTTGGTTCCTTTCCAAAATCACAATAAAAACAAAGGAAGAAGAAGAGAGAGGAAGAAAAAGGACACAAATGACTGGATGGGGCGAGGACCACACTAGATGATGAAGTGAGAACATAAAATTCCCACTTTAAGAAAAACTCCCACTTGTGTGCAAAGCCAAACACAAGCGAAAAACTGTTTCTTCCAACACCATGCCACAAAGCTAGGCAGATGAGCATTGTCAGAAGAACGTGCTCTATATCTGCCATCACTTTCGATCCAAATGCGGGTGAAAACACGTGTTCTAGAAGAACCGATCAATTAATCAAAAGCATTTACTGAGTGTGTATTGTGGGCAGAGCACTGTACTTAGCACTTGTGAAAGTAAATACAACAGAGTTGGTAGACACATTCCCTACCAACCATGAGTTTACACAGACTAGCTGGAACAGTCTGTAGCTTCACTGTAAGCTCATCCTCTAGACTGTAAGCTTATTGTGAGCAGGGATCATGTCTACCAACTCTGTTATATTGTATTCTTCCAAGGCTTAGTACAGTGCTCAATAAATATGACTGATTGAATCCTGGATGCCATACCAGACTTACTCCAGCAATCTGGGGAGTCTTGGTCATGGGCAGTAGGTCATAGTGGGAGTGAATACAAAAGCCAACAAGGTAGAAGTTTCTTACTGGGGTAACCAGACACCTCCCTGGAATTAAATAAATACTCAAGAGGATCCCCTTCTTTGTCTCTCACATCATTTCCTTTGCTGAGTCCTGACATCAAACTGGAGATGACAGTCTCAGGGAAAAGGCAAAGGACAGGGCTTCTGGGAAAGCATCAAAGCTCTGGGTATGGAGAGAGGGTGGTAGTGTACTCCCGGGTGAAAATAGATCCAGGCATAATGCACCTGTACCTTCAGTAGCCAACCTTCCCCTGGCTTTGGAACCAAGGCAGAACTGACTTCCATGGTCCAAGTCTATGATGAATTAATCAATCAATAATATTTACTGAGTGCTTACTGTGTGCAGACCATTGTATTCAGTGCTTGGGAGAGTCCAATCCAACAGAGTTGGTAGACACATTCCATCATCTAGCTAGTACAGTCATTTTTCAAATTTCAGTGAAATACCAGGGAGAGAAGATTCTGTAGAGAATAGTGAATGCTATTAGATAAAGAGCTCACAGTCAAGATGAAGGAAGACAAATCTATTGGGAGAGTCCCTTCATCTGGGAATATTAATATCATTGAGCTTTTTCTGGTGTCTTCTAGTTGGCCTAGAACTAAACAGGTTTTTTCCAGAGGAATTAAAGAAAAGAGCTTTTCTTCCCCCTCTGCCCCAAACAGTGAGGCAACACCATTTAGAAGCAGCATGGCCTGGTGGAAAGAGCTCGGCCATGGGAATCAAAGAACCTGGGTTCTAATGCTGGCTCCACCACTTTTCTGCTGTGGGACCTTGGGCAAGTCACTTAACTTCTCTGCATCTCAGTTTTCTCATCTGCAAAATGGGGATTCTATACCTGTTCCACTTCCTACTCAAACTGTGAGCCCCATGTGGGACCTGATTATCTTGTACCTACCCCACTGTTTAATACAATGCTTGGCATATAGTAAACACTTAACAAATACAAGACTGAACTCCCCTTTTCCCTCTGCTCCCTCTACCCCCCCTTCACCTCTCTGCAGCTAAACCCTCTTCTCCCCCCTTTCCCTCTCCTCCTCCACCTCTCCCGTCCCATTCCCTCAGCACTGTACTCGTCTGTTCAACTGTATATATCTTCATTACCCTATTTATTTTGTTAATGAGATGTACATCACCCGGATTCTATTTATTTGCTATTGTTTTAATGAGATGTTCTTCCCCTTGATTCTATTCATTGCCATTGTTCTTGTCTGTCTGTCCCCCCGATTAGACTGTAAGCCTGTCAAAGGGCAGGGACTGTCTCTATCTGTTACCGATATGTACATTCCAAGCACTTAGTACAGTGCTCTGCACATAGTAAGTGCTCAATAAATACTATTGAATGAATGAATTATCAACACCCTTACGACACTTTCATATTCCAAGTTGACCCACATTCTCTTCTTCTGGCTGGCTCTACCACCTTCCTTGGTACAAGTAACATCACCTGCAAGAGCGCTTGACTAAGAATCAGCGGACCAGGATTCTCCTGAATTCTCCTTGCACTTGGATTTGCACCTTTTGTTCACCCCTCCCTCAGCCCCACAGCACTTATGTACATATCCGTAACTTTTCTTTATACTAATGTCTGTCTCCCCCTCTAGTAGTTTTACCCTACTTAAAACTCACCTCCTCCAAGAGGCCTTCCCAGACTGAGCTCCCCTTCTCCCTCTACTCCCTCTACCACCCCCCCTTCACCTCTCCGCAGCTTAACCCTCTTTCCCCCCATTTCCCTCTGCTCCTCCCCCTCTCCCTTCCCATCCCCTCAGCACTGTACTCGTCTGCTCAACTGTATATATTTTCATTACCCTATTTATTTTGTTAATGAAATGTACATCGCCTTGATTCTATTTAGTTGCCACTGTTTTTACGAGATGTTCTTCCCCTTGACTCTATTTATTGCCATTGTTCTTGTCTGTCTCTCTCCCCCGATTAGACCGTAAGCCCGTCAAAGGGCAGGGACTGTCTCTATCTGTTGCCAACTTGTTCATTCCAAGCGCTTAGTACAGTGCTCTGCACATAGTAAGCGCTCAATAAATACTATTGAATGAATGAATAGACTGTATGCTCATTGTGGGCAGGGAACATGTCTACTGACTCTGTTATACTGTACTGTATAGAGAAGCAGCGTGGCTCAGTGGAAAGAGCACAGGCTTTGGAGTCAGAGGTCATGGGTTCGAATCACGGCTCTGCCACTTCTCAGCTGTGTGACTGTGGGCAAGTCACTTAACTTCTCTGTGCCTCAGTTCCCTCATCTGTAAAATGAGGATGAAGACTGTGAGCCCCACGTGGGACAACCTGATTCCCCTGTGTCTACCCCAGCGCTTAGAACAGTGCTCTGCACATAGTAAGCACTTAACAAATACCAACATTATTATTATTATTATTGTATTCTCCCAAGACCTTAGTACAATGCTCTGCACATAGTAAGTGCTCAATAAATACCACTGATTGATAGATTGACTACACTGTGCTCTCACAAGTGCTTAGTACAGTGCTCTGCATACAGTAAGCACTCAAATACAATTGATTAATTGATTGATCTTTTTTCTGACCTCACTGCCTTAACCAATCTGTCCCTTAATTTCTATCTCTGTAAAATAATAGAGTACAACTCCTGCTTCTACACCTCCTTCAGTGATGTGGTGAGGATGGCAAGTGAGGTTTGCAAGATGATTCAATCTCCTTGGAGACCAGTGCATGAGTAACAACCTAGCCAACAAATACTAAACATTTCTCAGCCCACCCAAATCTTTTCCTGGCCTGTCCTCATTTTGGAAGACTTTGTTTTTTGTCCTCCTTGAATAAACTGCTACACACCTGACGGCAACTGGGTAAGATGATACTCGGAAGGAGCCAATCACCACTGACAGAGCCAGAGAGAAGAAGAGATTCATTTCCTAAAGAATGTAATTTCTTTATTGGACTTTTAAAATCAAGGGAGCAGGGATCTTATCCTGGGGGCGAGGGGGTGGCGGAAGCTGATAAAGGCAGTTCTTCTCCATCTGTTCTTTTTTTTTAAATGGTATTTGGTAAGCGCTTACTATGTGCCAGACATGTACTAAGTGCAGGAGTAGATACAAGCTAATGAGATTGGACACAGTCCATGTCCCATATGGGGCTCACAGTCAATCTCTATTTTACAGATGGGGGAACTAAGGCACAGAGAAGTTAAGTGACTTCCCAAAGTTACATAACAAGTGGCAGAGCTGGGATTAGAACTCAGGACCTAGGACCCATGCTCTATCCAGTAGGTCATGCTGCTTCTGTTCCACACAGACCCTGAGGTTTATCCACCTATCAGCACCAAAAAAACCTTCCTTCAGCACACTCAAATATGACAGACACCACTGGCCTGGTCCCTTGCATCACAAACTGACAACTACTTTCTGGAGTATCCCCGATCCAGAGGAAGAGGCTGCAGGTCTGGGACCCTCTGAAAAGCAGCATGAGGGATGGTGGAGAAGGGAAGATAAGATGCAAGAGAAAACATTTTGGTAGCCGGCGCACAGAAAAATGCAGCGACATGCTGTATTAAGACAAGCTTCCCATTCTTTTTAACTCTGGAGAAGCATATGAAATAAAAGCAGCTCCCCAAGAGGCTCTATTACTTAAGAAGCGAATTGGGCAGGCTCGGCCAGGTGATCATAATGGGGTTAATATTTAACTATGGAATCTCTGTCTATGGAATCAAAGACTCTCTGCAGGAGGACAAGTTGAGTACAAGCAGTGGGGAGGGAGGATGAAGAAGAGGGAAAAGAGCTGGGTACCTATGAGAAACATCAGCCTACCTTGTTCTGGGAGGCCTGGCCTGAGGCAGAATCCCTCCCATGCTCCAGCAGCTCTTGCTCCAGCTCATCCTGCTCCTCTGTGGGGTCAAAGTTGTACATGGGCATGAGCTGATGACGTAGCTTCTCCAGCCTGCAGTGCAGGTTGGGGGAGAAGAGGGAGAGTGAGAACCAGGTAGTGTGAGGTCAAGCGCATCCTCCCATCCATCCCCTGCTGCAGAAGAGAATGCAGGAAGGCGACAGGTACCCCAAGCAAATTTGCAAACTTGTGTGGACACCTGAAATAAATTGGTCAGGCCTGTCCAAATGTGTGAGCAAACAAGTGTGTGCAAATATGTAATTGGAGAGGCAAGTCTTGATTTCTGCGGCAGAGTTCTCCCCATCTTCCTAAATCCTCTGCATCCATCTCTGGTTACAGATTTCCAGCAAGTCCTTTGCCCAGCCTGAAGTCCTGCCAAATAGAGCATTACTTTTTCAAGCAGGCAATTCCCATGGTCAGACATTTCTGTTCAGTCATCCTCATTACCTTCCCAGCATTTTAAGCCTCCTCCTGCTGTGTCCTTAGGAACTCTAGCGTGTGCCAGCCCTCCCCAGATTTCAGCTATTATCCCAGATACATCATCGTACACTCCAGGCCAATCATAGAGATGGATACAGCAACCAATGTCTAACCACAAAGTAGCATTTTAAGGGCTTGAGAACAGCACTGTCCTTGCAGGAGCTTATTTTCAGAAGAGACTTCCATACTTGGAAACTGCAATGACTTTCATGGATGGGATCGGTTTTGAGCTCTCTGCTGGACAATTGGGTCCCCTGGGTTAGGAGTAAATGCTTAGGCGTTGGTAAGGATCAGTAAGCACTTAACTGAATGCCATAATTTTGAGAGTATCTTTCCTTCAGAAGTTAAGGTGAGAGTGAACTTGCTCAGGCAGCCAACCAAAGACACCTAATCCATCAGTGGTATTCATTGAGCACTTACCGTATGCAGAGCACTGTACTAAGTGCTTGGGCGAGTACAATACGACAGAGTCGGTAGACATGTTCCCTGCCTACAACAAGCTTATGGTCTAGAAGGAGCTTAGAGACTGTAAGTTCCTAAACTAAAGGATTTAGGCAACTAAAAGGTAAATCTAGCCTTGGGGCCCAGAATCCTCTACTATAGCTCTGCAAAGATCTGACAACTCCAGAGCCTGTGGGCCTGTCGATATCAGAGAACACCTAAATGAGTCTTCCTGTCTACATCATCTATTCAGCCAAAGGGACACCCTCCAGCCTCTCCACCCAGCCCTCCCCGGTTTGAAGGTAAGTTACCTTTTCTGCTTCCTGATGTATAGGACCTACAGAAGAAAGAGAAACAGGATTAGCAATAAGCCTCCTGGAAGGGGGGCAGGTCGGGATCCTCTAAGGTAGACAAGGAATGGAAGGAGACATTACAAATGCAAGTATTTTTTCTGGGAGGCAAGCATGTTGTGTATTGCACCCTTTGGGAAAGCAATTTATGGCTGATGGAATTATGAAGTCCATGATCATCTTGTTTTGAGGATCCCTAGAAAAGGGTGAATGGGAGTAGGGGTGGATAGGGTCTCCAGGATCCCCCTCTAATCCCCTTGTATCCCTACTGACTATCCCATCTCTCCAGGTTTGGCTCCCAAACTTGGGGTGGGACCCAGGAATCAGCAAAGCAGATATCTGGCTGACTGACAATTGCAGCCTAAACAAAAAAGGACAGGATAGGCAAATAGGTCCCCCAAGACCTAGCTATACAGTCCAACAGAATGCAAAGCCTCAGGCAATTACCTCAGGCACCCATGCCTGATGCCACCTCTGCTTGTCTTTGGCACTGTGCTTCTGGCCTGGGTCTCCAGCCCCTGAGGCTGCTGAGAGAAGACAGTTTGAAATAGCAAGAATTCTGCTCAGAAGAGCTCCATGTGAATTTATTGGGAATTTGAGGGGCTTGAAAAAGGATTTTCAGCTGGCACTGACTTGATTAATACTGGGAGATGGGTGAGGACCTGATCTAGATTTGGGCTCTTTACCCCACCAGATTGGGGTTGTGGGGATCAGATTATCTTTAGGGTAGGACACTGATCCAAACATAGATTTGCTGTCTCTTCCCCTTTAGAAGCTGAATCAAAATAACCCAGGAAGAGTGAAGAGATCTGATCTGAAGGCAGTGACCTCAGGGCAGTGCCAAGAGATCCGGTGGAGCTAGGCAAAGATGGAGCCAAAAAAACAGTGAGAAAGGTCAGTGTCAAGTGCAGTGGGGGAGGCTGGGTTGGCGGATTGAGTCTGATGAGTCACTGTTCACTCTGGAGGGGCCAAACCCACTGTGATGACCTGCTTTGGAAATGGGGATGCCGCCTCTGCGAGCCCAAAGAGTTGGGCCTGGCAGTTTCCTGTGGAACTGCACCTGGGGAATACTCGACTTGATGGGATTTCCATATTAGCAAGGACAGGAAGAGCAACTCAGAAGACTCAGAATTTGGGTTCAGCTGAGATGGAATACAGCATTTAGGGAGATCCTACTCTTAACCCAAATTCTCCTCTCTATGCTCTGGCTGCCAGATGGATACAGGGTCCAATTCAAGGATCTGGACTTTCTCTTTCTCTCTTTATAGGGGAATGAATCCCCCCTGGCCACCTCGACTCCTGCAAAATGACCTCAACTATACCCTGCCCTTAGCTGACTGCCAAAAGCAGGCTGTCTCTAGGGAGCAGGTTGTGTGTGGGAAGGAAGGAGGGAGGAAAGAAAGGCATCCTTTCCTGGTTGAGCAGCAGACTCATGCATCTCTGTGTCCCAGAGCTCCAGTCGAGTCCAGGCATCAGTTCAGACCCAATTTCACATATGTTGGCCCTTGGGCTGACCTAGGCAAGTGGTGAGAATTCCAGAACAGACTGAGAGGTGAAGATAATGGGGATGCGTGCTCCTCCCTCCTCTTTGTAACATCCCTGCTGGAAAAGCCCATTGTCTTAAGGCTAAGGTACCCCTCCACCAGGTGACATTGCAAGGCAGACAGAGACTAAAGTTCAGTCACCTTTTTCCAAAAACCGCTTGTCCCCACTCCGAACACTTCACAACTCCTTGTGACCACCCCTCCCCACCTGGATCGGGTTTTTTTGCCATGAGGTGGCTTCCTGATAGTGTCAGAATAGCACTAAACCCATCTGGAGGCCTAAGGAGATATCATTTCTTCTCCACATCTCTTCTTTTTCAGGAGGTCAATCAGCAGACATATTTTCCTCAAGCCTCTACTTCCCCCAGATCATGCAGCTTTCATAGGGAGAGAGTAGGGAGATAGGGAGGGGCACACAATGGGTTTCATACTAAAGCCCTTTTGCTTTCCCAGTTTTAATGGTTCAGGAAACATTAGTTCCAGACATTCTCACCCCACCTTCCCTGTCTCTTACCATGGCTACTGCCAACCCAATCACAGTGATAATTCCAAATGAAAGCAGCATTGTCCCCATCCCAGGTCCACTCCCGGCCACATCTGGAATTTTGGTGCTGTTAAAGCTGGTGGTTTCAGGGGTGATGGTAACAGTCTCTGGGGTACCCCTGTCTGGAATGGTCTTCAGGTCCGACTCGGCGATGGTGCTGCTGCTATGATACAAGTCCTGTGTCGCACTGTAACTCATCCTGCTCCAAAGCCTGAGGCCTGCCTTGGGGAAGCGTTTTCACCCCGATCTAAGGAGTTTTCCTTTAGAGCTACCAAGATTCTGGGTTTCTCCTCCAGCCACAAGTCATTCTCTCCAGGGAGACTGCCTTCTTCCAAGAGAATCTAGTAGCTTCTCCCTGGGGGAGGGGGAGGACAGGAAGGGCAGGATGAGAGAGAGAGAAAAGGTGAGAGAAAGAAAGAGAAAGAAAAGGAGAGATAAGGAGAGGGAGGAGAAGGAGGAAGAAGAAAGAGAGAAATTAATTCTTAACAATCTCAAAACTCAGCATATGAAAGATAGATTTAGTGGTTCAGTAGTCCAGACATCATGATGCTGATTGTTCTTAGTCCATAAATGCATTTTCCTTACAGTAAGGTTTTCATTTTCATCGCTTGTGCTGCCCAGCTTATAGCTATGCAGGTCTGCAGGGACACCTGCTTAGAAATCCTTCTCTAATGAAGTGACTCATCTCCAAAAGAGGAGACGAGAAGACCAAGAAGAGAGGGCCCATCATCAGAGGAAAAATCAAGAAAGTTAACTTGAAGTTTGAATGAATGACTCTCTTTCTAGTTCTCTTAGCTTTAAGAGACAGCCACTGGTATTCCTTAGTGGGAATTTGCAGAGATGTTCAGTTAGAAATATCAGCTTCTCAAGTACTTGGGCTACAGTTTGAGGGAGGCTATCCCTCTTCTGATTTGAGAATCATCTTTTGTGTTCCCAGGTTAGCATCTTTCATGGACACAACTGCAGTGGTCAGTCCAGCTGTTCTTGCTATCACTAACAATAAGCATTTCCCTAGAATTCTGCATTTGCCAAGCCCTTTACTGCCATTTACTAGTTTATCTAAATTAAGCTCAGAAATCCAATGTCTGGGAGGCTCAATTTTTCATGGAAAGGGGACCTGTAACAATATGTCCTTCTCTCCCCAATCCTAAGTGAGAAATGAGCAAAATAAGAGATTAGCTCCTCCACACAGCTCCAGAACTCCCTGTGTCTGCTTCTCCCACTACTCATTGCAGTAGATCAAAACTCGTGAGAGCAAAGACAGTGTCTTTTATAGAGTCTCTGCAGCACACACAATACTAAAGATATTGAATGAATGTTGTTTACCACTACATTCGAAGTAGCTGCAGAGAACCAGAAGATTCAAATCAGGAGCACTTTCTAATATGACTTTTTTCCTCTTAAAAATTTAAAGACCTCTCATCTTCCCACCCAACTTCCTAAAAACCCTGATTCCAACAGCTATGCAACGGGGCAAAAAGACCCTTGCCTTTTCATCCAGGAGGTGAACTATGTGTGCTGAGTGAGGATTAAAGACTTTATTTCTTGTGGGCTTCCTGGGGAGAAGGTAGCCTGGGGAAAAAAAAAACCTGTCAGGTCCAATGACTTACTGAAACTATTTACAAGGTTGACTAAACTATCCAAACCCATTTCACTCTGGGCTTCTTGTGACAGCACTGATCCTGAGGTAGTGTGGAGAGAATTAGTTTGTGAGTGACAAGAGGTTTATATTCAATAATGCCAATGTATTTTCCCTGTTTGAAAATAGGTATACAAACAAGGAAGCCACCTTCACATAATTATTTATATTAATGTCTGTCTCCCCGGCTAGACTGTAAGCTCATGGTGGGCAAGGAAAGTGTCTACCAATTCTGTGGTATTGTCCTCTCCCAAGTGCTTAGTTCAGTGCTCTGCACACAGCAAGTGCTCAATAAATACCACTGATGATGATAATGATGATGATGATAAGGGCAGTGATAACTTCCCCATCTCCCCAGCCATTTCCTCCCTAGTACCTCCTCCTTGGGCGATTCCCAGGGTAGACAATAGCAATGAATAAGGCAAGAGAATTGAGTGACTGGAAATCAAAAGGCAGGGGTGGCAGTAGAGTCATCAGGGCGACCTCTGACAGGCAACCGTCGAAAAGACTGTGCAGAGAACATGGGATGGCTGTATCTACTCCAGTGCTTAGCTTAATGTTTGGCAGATCATAAGTACTTAAATTTAAGAATTAAAATCAATCTGACACCGGGTGAAAGGAGTCAAGATGGAAGACCGTTCCAGGGAAACAGCTGGTAATTTGGTGTAGGTGTCCCCTGGGTTAGGGTGAGGTTGCATCAGTGTAATGCATAGGCAGCCACGATCTCCTTTGCGCAAGGTTAAAAGAAAGTAGTGGTATAAATGGTTCTAGGAATGAAGGAAAGAGGAACCCTGAACCTTGACAGAAAGAACTCTAGAGAGCAAAAAAATTCGCCCTTCAAACACACAAACCACTGCCCCCACCCTCCCTACACAATCCAGTCCTGCCCTGTATATATGTGCAGAAATGAATGCAAAGTCAGAGGAATGAGACCTCCATATCCTGGATGGAAATGGCCGGAATTGCTGGCCAGATCCACCAGGTGCAGCAAACTGGACAGCTATGCTACCAGCCTGATCATTCATACACAGCAGCCTCACAGAGGAGTCTTTTCTATTCACCTACAGATGTCAGCATGGTTCAACACAACCCAGAACTGTTTGGTGGCCCAGAGATATGGCAGGGTGGGGAGGGGATGATTGAAAATGGAGAATTCATTTTTAAGATTCTAGAGGATTATGAGGCAGCAGCAGTATATAATGCACACTTACTGTGTGCAGAGCACTGCATTAGGCAATAGGAAATGTGATGATGATGAAGTCACCCAGCAGGAACCCACTGGGAAGCAGAGTGCCATAGTGGAAAG
This sequence comes from Ornithorhynchus anatinus, assembly GCF_004115215.2. Classification (NCBI taxonomy): domain Eukaryota; kingdom Metazoa; phylum Chordata; class Mammalia; order Monotremata; family Ornithorhynchidae; genus Ornithorhynchus; species Ornithorhynchus anatinus. The sequence goes on from NC_041750.1 coordinate 17,952,544, forward strand.
AGCACAGGCCTGGGAGTCAGAGGACCTGGGTTCTAATTCCGGCTCCACCACTTGTCTGCTGCGAGAGTCTGTGCCTCAGTTTTCTCATCTGCAAAATGGGGATTCAGTACCTCTTCTCCCCCCTACCTAGAGTGTGAGAGCCACATGGGACCTGATTGTCTTGTATCTATCCCAGCGCTTAGTAAAGTGTTTGGCACATAGTAAGCATTTTACAAATACTACAATTACGGATGTGCCTTGGTCCTGAAACTACAGGACAGAGAATCTGCACAGAGGAATTGATTCTAGTGTTAGTGATTTACACCAGCGTCACTCACACTTTCTTGCCCTTGCCTTTCATGTTCCCACTGGGGCCCAGGTGCAACAAAGGAGTAGGCGGGAATGGGAGGAACCCATTGCCAAGTGTCTGTAAAGTCTTCACCCACGTTAACCAGTTACAGGCAGAACTGGGATTTAAACTCAGGTCTCATAATTTCCAAAGCAGTGCTTTTTCCACTGTACCAACAGTAGTGCTTCCTTGGGAAGAAATATAAGTTACAATCCCTGACCCTGAGGAATTTTAAATCTAACGGGAAAGACGAGTGGTCCTAATGTCCCACTAGACAAAGGGTAAGAGTTAAAGCATACACACACACGATAAAAATTAAAGTTGGTAATTAAGCCTATAACAGAGATATACATGTGAGTGCTAAGATGGCTCGAGTTAATAATTGTGGTAGTTAAGTGCATACTATGTGCTATAATAAGCACTGGTGAAGATACAAAATCATGGAGTCAGATACAATTCCTCACTGGGATCATAGTCTAAGTAGGAGGGAGAACAGGTATCCCTATTCTGGATGGGTAATGAATCCCCATTATGCAGATGAGGAAACAGGCACAGAGAAATTAAGTGACTTGCCTAAGGTCACACAGCAGGCAAGTGCTGAGAAGCAGGGTGGCCTAATGGGAAGAGCACGAGCCAAAGAATCAGAGGATCTGGGTTCTAATCCTGGCTCTGCCACTTGTCTCAAGGTTCAGTTCTGGATTCCCTTCAATTCTCCATCTACACCCACTTCTTGGAGAACTCATTGGCTCAAGTGGCTTCTATGAGGAGGATTCCCAAATCTACATCTCCAGCCCTGATAATAGTAATAATAATAATAATAATGATCGTGGTATTTGTTAAGCATTTCCTATGTGCCAGACACTGTACTAAGTGTTAGGGTGGATACAAGCAAATCAGTTTGAATTTGGTCCCTGTCCCACCTGGGGCTCTCAGCCTCAATCCCCATTTTACAGATGAGGTAACTGAGGTAAAGAGAAGTAAAGTGACTTACTCAAGGTCACACAGCAGATAAGTGACAGAGCTAGGATTAGAACCCATGATCCTCTGACTCCCAGGCCTGTGCTCTATCCACTATTTCATGGTGCTCCATCCACTAGTGATTTCTCTTTCTTCTCTGCAGTCTCCCATTTCCTCCTGACTTCAAGACATCTCCACCTGGATGACCCACCAGTACCTCAAGCTTAACAAGTCCAAAGCAGAATTCCTGATCTTCCCACTCAAACCCTGTCCTCCCCCTGATTTTCCCATCACCGTAGACAGTACCACCATCCTTCTTGTCTCACAAGCCTGTAACCTTGGTGTTATCCTTGACTCATCTCTCTCATTCAACTCACATATTCAATCTATCATTAAATCCTGTCGGTTCAACCTTCACATTATCTCTAAAATCTACCTTTCCCTCTCCATTCAAACTGCTACCATGTTAATCCAAGCATTTATACTATCCCGCCTTGATTACTCTATCAGCTACCTTGCTGACCTCCCTGCCTCCTGTCTCTCCCCACTTCAATCCATACTTCACTCTGCTCCCCGAATCATATTTCTACAAAAACATTCAGTCCATGCTTTCCCACTCTTCAAGAACCTCCAGTGGTTGCCTTACCATCAGCTTTAAAGCACTCAACCACCTTGCCCCCTCCTACCTCACCTCACTACTCTCCTACTACAACGCTGCTCGCACACTTCTCTCCTCTAATGTCAATCTACTCACTGCACCTCAATCTCGCCTATCTCACCATCGACCTCTTGCCCATGTCCTGCCTCTAGCCTGGAATGCCCTCCCGCTTCATATCAGACAATCACTTTCCCCATCTTCAAAGCCTTATTGAAGGCACATCGCCTCCAAGAGGACTTCCCTAACTAAGCCCTCATTTTCTCTTCTCTCCGCTCTGTTTTGCATCACTCTGATTTGCTCTCTTTATTCACCCCTCCCTCAGCCCCAGCACTTATGTACATATCCATAATTTATTTATATTGTCTGTCTCCCTCTCTAGACTGTAAACTCATTGTGCGCAGGAAATGTGTCTACCAACTCTCTTATACTGCTGAATTGTACTCTCCCAAGTGCTCAGCACACAGTAAATGCTCAATAAATACTATTGATTGATTGATTGATTGGGACCTTAGGCGAGTCCATTAACTTGTCTGGGCTCAGTTACCTGATTTATAAAATGGGGATTATTATTGTGAACCGATGTGGGACAGGGACTCTGTCCAACCTAATTATCTTTTATCTACCCCAATGCTTAGGACAGTGCCTGGCACATAGTAAGTGCTTCACAAATACGATTAAACAAAGAAAGAGGTAGAGCTGGGATTAGAATACAGATCCTTTGATTCCCAGGCCATGCTCATGCGGCACAGAAAGCCTCTTGGAAGGATGTTGCTTTTAAGACTGTGAGCCCCATGTGGAACAAGGACCATGTCCAACCTAATTACCCCAGAGTTTAGAACAGAGCTTAGCACAAAGTAAGCTCTTAACAAATACTCTAATTATTCTTTTCAGGACTTTGAAGGTGGAAAGGAACTGGTTTGGCCGATTTCCTAGTGGAGGCAAGGGAAACAGCATGAGCAATGGCTTAGGAACAGGAGAATCAAAAGAGAGAACATTGAGAAGATTAGCCTGGGAGGAGCAAAGAACATTCAGCGGGGGTGTAAAAAATGTGAGCAGGTAGGTAAGAGAGAGACACCTGGTGGTGAGCCCTGTACCCAATGGCCAGGAGTTTTAATTTAATACAAGAATACCAGGCCATTGGAGATTTTTGAAAAGGGGAACGATTTGTTCCAAAAGGATTTTTAGAAGGATGGAATGAGCAGCTATATGATGGACAGCCTGAAGAAGACTATCCCTTATTGATGCCCATGCTCACTCTCCTTACCAACTATTCCAGGCTTCTCCCTCAATCAATCAATGGTATTTCTTGAGTGCTTACTGTGTTCAGAGCACTGCATTAGGCTCTTGGGAAAATGTAATACAATAGAGTTGGTAGACCTGATCCCTGCCCAGAGGGAGGGCAGTAAGAAGCACTAAGAAGAAGTGTGATCTAGTGGATATAGCATGGGCCTGGGAGTCAGACGGACCTGGGTTCTAATTCTGGCTCTGCTGCTTGTCTGCTGTGTGACCTTGCACAAGTCACTTCACTTAACAATAATAACAATAATGTTGGTATTTGTTAAGCGCTTACTATGTGCAGAGCACTGTTCTAAGTGCTGGGGTAGATACAGGGTAATCAGGTCATCCCACATAAGGCTCACAGTCTTAATCCCCATTTTGCAGATGAGGTAACTGAGGCCCAGAGAAGTTAAGGGATTTGCCCAAAGTCACACAGCTGAAAAGTGGCAGAGGCCACTATGTGCCTTAGTTACCTCATCTGTTAAATGGGGATTAAGACTGTGAGCCCCATGTGAAACACGGACAGTGTCCAACCTAAGTAATTTGTATCTATCCCAGGGCTTGGAATGGTGCCTGGCACATAGTAAGTGCTTAACAAAAACCATAAAAAAGAAAACAAAAAGAAATAAGGAACTTATAGTCTACAAGTTGAACCCCCAGTGGGATCACCTGCCTCTCTCTCACCTCAATGACCATGCCAACTTTTTGTTGACAAAATTGAAACCGTCAGGTATGAGCTCTCCTAAATCTCCCTCTCAAACCCACAGTTCTCTCCTCTGCCCCACTGACTTTCATCCTTTCTTGTCTCTCAAGAGAAGCTGCCTGCTTTCAAAATCTAGCCCCTCCACCTGGGTCTACAAACTCATCCCCTCATACCTCCTAAAAACACCTATGCACACTTTTCTTCCCTTCCCTGACTGCCATCTTAACCACTCACTCTCCAATGGCTACTTCCCCTCTGCTTTCAAACGTGCCCACGTATATACTACCTTAAAAATCCTCTCTCGACCTCACTGCACCACCCAGCAATCATCCCATCTTCCTCCTTCCATTCCTGTCCAAATTATTTGTACAAGTTGTTTTTATAGCTGTGGCCTCCATTTCCTCTCTTCCAACACCCTCCTTGAGCCTCTACAATCTGGCTTCCACCCCTGTCACTCCACTGAAACTGCTCTCTTCAGGGTTACCAATGACTTCCTTCTCACCAAATCAAACAGATTTGGGGGTGAGGGGTGCCAGAACACTGTGGCCTAATGGAAAGATCCTGGGACTGGGAATCAGGAGGCCTGAGTTCAAATTTTGGTTCCATCACTTGCCTGCTGTGAGAATTTGGGAAAGACACTGACCCTGTATGCCTCAGTTTCCTTACCTTTAAAACAGGGATTAAATACCTGTTCTTCCTCCCCCTTAGACTGTGAGGACTGAGGAAAAGGGTTGGGTCTGATGTGATTATCTTATATCTACCCCAGAACTTAACAAATATTATTATTACTATTTTGATGTGCTTTAACCCACTTGCCAATGTGGAATCAGTGTAGGTGTGTACCTGTAGATGTCTGTTTACTTGTGGGCAGAGCTAGGTATATGTGGGCAGGAATATGGGAGGGAGGGTATACTTGTGTACCTGTATTTGTACATGTTGGGGGGGGGTGAGTGTGTGTGATTGAGAGAAAGAGAAGAAAGATGTGAAAAATACTAAAAATACTGTTCTTTATAACCCGGACAAGCTTCCCTCTAAGCATCCCAGCAAGGCTTTGAGGTTTGCCACAGGGCCTGCCATCTTCAGTTTAACTTGAAATCCCTTGTAATCTATCATTACCAATGAGTTAAAATTAGAGGGCATTTTATTTAGGATGGATTGATCATCTCCCCCTCTGCCTTGACCTTTCTAAACTGAAGTCATTTTGTTCTGAGAAATGCCAGGTACTCTCACCAAGACCAGTGAGTCCTTGGGTCTCTGCCTGCCCGATCAGATGTAGGCTGGCGGCAAGATGCCTGAAGTTTTCCTCTCTAACTACACTACTCTGACATTGGTCGAGTCCACTGGCTATACACACCTCAGAGATCTGCCTCCAGCTGCCACTCTCACACTCTGGCCATAGTATGACCTGTCTGGCATCCTACCCAGTGTCTCCCTCCCCTTGTTTCTTCCCCACCCATTGGCCTTGGAAATGGGTCCATGAGTCTCAGGAGAAAAGATCCTTAGGACCCTTTTCTCTCTTGTCAAATTGGTAAGGGAGAAGGATGAAAGGTCAAAGGAATTTGATGTGTCTTCAATAAGGCTTTCAAGGCAGGGAGAGTAATCATCTGTTGGATATTAAGAGGGAGGGCAGTCGAGGCCAGAGGCAGGATGTGGGAGGGAGGTCAGCAGTGAGAGATGAGATCATGGTACAGTGAGTAGATTGGCATTAGAGGAGCAAAGTGTGCAGGCAGGGTTGTAGTAGGAGAGCAGTGAGGTTGAAGGAGGATGGGGCAAGGGGGCTGCCCACCCCCATCACTACAACCCAGGTGAACAGCATCAATAATATTAATACTAATAATAATAATACTATGTGCAGAGCAAGCTACTAAGTGCTTGGGAGAGTACAATACAAGAGTTGGTAGACACATTCCCTGCCCACGACGAGCTTACAATTTAGGGGGGAGACTTAGCAATTCCAATATTAATAGCTGATATACCACTGGAGATATTTCCCTACTTTTTAATGGCATTTGTTAAATGCTTACTATGTGCCAGACACCAGGGTAGGTACGAGTTAATCAAGTTGGTACACAATCCCTGTTCCATGTGGGGCTCACAGCCTTAATCTCCATTTTATGGATGAGGGACCTGAGGCACAGAAAAGTGAAGTGACTTGCCCAAGGTCACACACAGACAAGGGTTCTTTCCCTCCACATCTCATGTCTCTTCTTCATACTAGGCTTCATACCTACTAGAAACGGCTCTGGTTGTTTGGAGTGAAGGAAAAATCAATCTTCCTTACTTCACATTTCCCAAAGTTGCTAAATGGCATCCCTAATGCAGAATAGCATCTGGGGTGCTCCCTAGTGGCAGATGCATTTCAGGAAAATGGCCCTCTCGAAACACACTTTAATAATACCTTGTTTTTGTGGAGGGCTTTTATTTTTTCAAAATACTTTTCCATGATTGATCTCATTTGTCCACACACACCCTGAGAGGTAGTAAGGAGAGGCAGATATTACCATCTCCACTTTACAGATGCAGAAACTAGAGCCCAGGGAGGTTCAGTGATTTGCCCAAGGTCCCACAGCCGAGTAGGGAAATTGTGCCCTTCCACCTCCACATCAGACAGAAACTCCCTAACATCAGTTTTGAAGCACTCAATCCCCTTGCCCCCTCCTACTTTAACTCCCTGGCTTCCTATTACAAACCAGCATGTTCACTTTGCTCCTCTAATACCAACCTATACCCTGCACCTCATTCTCATCTATCTCACCTCTGAGCCCCTGTCCACGTCCTCCCTCTGGCCTGGAACTCCCTCCCCCTTCATATATGTCAGCCCACCACTCTCCATACATTCAAAGCCCTATTAAAATCACAACTCCTCCAATAAGCCTTTTCCACTTAAGCCCTCATTTCCCCTACTCCTTTCTGCATCACCTACGCACTTGGATCTGTATCCTTTAAGCACTAGATGTTCACCCCACCCTCAGTCCCACAGCACTTGTGCACATATCCATACTGTACTTTATTTTTATTAATGACTGTCTCCCCCTCTAGGCTGTAAGCTCCTTGTGGGCAGGGAACGTATCTGCCAGCTTGCTTGTGTTGTACTCTCCCAGGTGCTTAGTACAGTGCTCTGCACACAGTAAGCACTCTATAAATACCATTGATTGATAGGGCCTTGTCTCCTGACTCCCATTCCATGTTCTTTCCACTAGACCACACTGCTTCCCTGAAACACATACTGTTTCTTTGGGGGAATTCTCCACAGGCCACACTCTCTGGTGCACCATATTCTGTAGTTGCCAGGCAGAAGCTAACCAAAGAGGCATTTCTGGGTGACTCCCAGACTGCTCCATCCACTAGGAGCATTAAGTGAGTGTCCTCCAGTGAGAAATCAGAGCTCCTCTCAGCTAATGGACCCCCATGAAGTGGGGTAACAGCCCTGAGGGTTTAAAAGAAAATGCCTCTTCCTGGCCTGGCAAGCTCTGGTGAGGTTGCCCCACTGGGCTCCTGGGGAAGGGCCCTTGCTTAGGAGATAGAGCACAGTCAGGGAGAGACCAGCTGGTTTGGGGGGAAAGAATGACCTTCTGACATGATGAGTATCCAACCCAGCGGGGGCAAGGGAAAAGAGGAGGCACAATTAAACCACTGCACAAAGAACAAAACAGATGAATTCATGGGATCGCTCAGCCCCTGGCAGGGATTATTGCTGCTAGTGCTGCTGCTGCTGCTGCTGCTGTTTCTCCAGTTCTTTCCCTCCCCCCGCCCCCACCCCCACCCCCCATCTCTCCTACCTCACTTTCCAGTTGAACAGGCTGTTAACAACCATACTGATAGCTTGAATAGAATGGTAAGAGCAGCACTTACTTAATCTTTACCACATGAATCTTTCTTCTGGTTTCATCACCTATTTCAGAACAGCCAACGCAGCCCAGGCCAAGATCAAAGGATCAGCCGGGTGGGTGGGAACCCCGATGCTCCAGAGGCTGCCGCTCGCTTGGTTCTCCCCGTGCTGGAGAACTTCCCTGATCTTATCTTCATCCACCAGTGGGTCACCCCTATCCCAGCAACCAGAGGAATGGTTGGGAAGGCGAGTCACCGATTCGCATAGAAGAAAGGCAAGGGCACAGAAAACTGCCCCGCAGCTCAGAACGAATGCTGGAAACGGGGCACCAGCAAACGATTTCTGCAAAACGCCACTTACTGAAGCTACAGAGAGCAGGCTGGTGACATCGGGAACGGGACTAGTGGAGGGATTGCCGCTGATGTCATTGTATTGGTTTCCATTGTATTTTCCAAGATGCCAGGAGCAGCTTTTCCCTCCTCCCCATCTCCCTGAATTCAGACTTTGATCGCTTCCCGGTTTAGCATTGGTAGGTTGAGGATCGGGCTGGCGTTCAGGATTGGCCCCTTAGCGTGCCACTCTGGAGCTGCCTTTGCTTGTTCTGGCCTCTGGGGCTAGTCAGCTTGAAGCAGGGAGTTCGTGACCACAGGAGCTCGCCATCCTTAAGGAGGCTTCCCGGTAAATGCAGGAGTGGGTAGGAAGGGTGTTGAAACCTGCCACTTACCCTTTCCTCCTTGGGTATTGGAAGGCACTTCCAGGCCTCCGGTAATAATAATAATGGTATTTGTTTGTGCCAGTAAGCGTTTAGTACAGTGCTCTGCACAGAGTAAGCGTTCCATAAATACTATTGAATGAAAGGCACTGTACTAAGCTATGGAGCGGATACAAGCAATCCGGGTTGGACACAGTCCCTGTCCCACGTGGGGATCACAGCCCTGATCCCCATCTTGCAGATGAGGTAATGGAGGCACAGAGAAGTGAAGTGACTTGACCAAGGTCATACGGCAGACAAATGCCAGAGCCGGCATTAGAACCCATGACCTTTTGACTCCCAGGCCTGTGCTCTATCCACTACACCATGCTGCTTCTGGTACTACACTGCTCTCTCATTCCCCAAGGAGGGGATGGCACATCCACACACATTTACCAACCTGGGCTCCTGTCAGAGCAGGGAAGAAGTAGAGCTGGATAATCCATCTGGAAAGCCATACCCCAGGCCCCAAGGTCAGCAAATCACTCAACTTTCCCTTGTGTCAATTTCCCCTTCTGCTCAGATGAATTCATTCGATAGTATTTTGCAAACCTCCCAATGACTACATCCACAAACACCCAGGCATGCAGAGGTGCATAGAAACACACAGTTGCACATGTTGTAGAGACACCAAATTGTACAACTTTATTTCTGGCACACACTTATACAATCACAGAAGCAGCATGATCTAGTGGAAAAAAGCATGGGCTTGGGAGTCAGGACCTGAGTTCTATTCCTGACTCTGTCCCTTGCCTGCTGTGTGACCTAAGTTCTGTGCCCCAGTTTCCAATATCTATAAAATGGGGACACAATGCCTGTTGTCCTTCCTACTTGGACTGTGAGCCCCATGTGGGACAGGATCTATACTAAGCACTGCGGTAGAAATAAGAACATCCAACTGGATACAGGTTCTATCCCACTTGGGGCTCACAGTCTAAGTAGGAGGGTGACAGGTATTGAGCCCCCATTTTATAGGTGAGAAAACTGAGGCAGTCTCTGTGATTTGCCTAAGGTCACCCAGCAGGCAAGTGGCAGAGCTGGGATTAGAGCCCAGAATTGATGATCTCACTAGAGCCCCAATGGCATCACCTACTAATTTAATATCATCTGTGCATACACAGTGCACCGGGCAGTGCCTAGGACAGGTTAAAGGCACTGGCACTGCTTTCAAGGAGCATCTATTTTAAGATCTGCTTGCTGCTTCTGACCACCGGTGACTGCATTTGTTCCGACTTCCCTCTGTAACCCTGCCCCTCCTTGCCCCGATCTTGTTGAACTGCATCTTCCCTGAAATGGGGACCACAGGCCGGATCAGGCGGAGCTCTCGTAGTTAACCCCAAAGATGGGCCAGTAGCTGGAGCTGGATTTAAGCAGCCTCACCACATCCCTGTCTTTAAGCGCTTACTACGTACTAAGCACTGCACTAAGCGCCGGGGTAGAAACAAGAACATCCGGCTGCAGACAAACTCTGTCTCATATGGGGCTCGAGGTCTAAGGTGGAGTGCAAATAAATATCGAATCCTCATTTTTCAGGGGATTTACAAGCGGGAACTCTGTGATCGTAGGAACTCTCCGCTAGGGCAGCCGTTGCCTGGGCCGATTGCTTTGCCTGCAGCCCCTCCAGGAAGTTTCTTGTGCTTGATAGGGCCGGTTGCGGCAGCTGCTGCTGCTTTTTCTCTCCCTCGGTCCCTCCCTGCTGGGACCCAGTCACCTCGTCTAAACTCCCAGGAATTGAGTTGAGCTTTCTGCAGGCCCTCCAGGTAAACGTCCTTAGTTGCTCAGGGTGCTGAAGCGCAGTACTCCCCCCGAGGCTGATCGCATCCGGCAGGTTCTTGGAAGGTCTCTGGGGTCATCCGGGAGGGGCAGACCTCCCCTCCGAAGGATCGGAACGTTGCGGGAGAGGCAGCGTGGTTTAGTGGGAAAAGCACGGGTCACAGAGGACCTGGGTTCTAATGTAGATCCGCCACTTGTCTGCTGTGTGACCTTGGGCAAGTCGTTTCACTTCCTCTGGGCCTCCGTTTCTGAAAAATGGGGATTAAGACTGCGAGTCCTAAGTGAGACATGGACTGCGTCCGACCTGATTAGCTTGTATCTACCCCAGCGTTTAGTTCAGTGCCTGGCACGTAGTGAATAAATAACAAACACCATTTCAAAAAGCAGAAAATTCCATCGGTTAGAACCGTGGACACACGAGATAAGGAGAGTGGGACTTCTGCCTCCCTGCCCCTTTAACGCTACCTAGGCCCTCCCTCTTCTTGTCCTTGGAATTCTATTTAACACTTATTATTTGTTTTAATAATGGTATTTGTTAACTCTTTACTATGTGTCAGGCTCGGTTCTAAGAGCTGAAGTAGATACAAATTAATCGGGTCAGACACAGTCCCTGACCCACCTGGGGCTCACAGACCTTGCTTTCTTCCCTGCCTCCCCCCACTCTGTCCCTTCTTCCTACCTCATCCCCCTTCCATTGTCTATGCCTTTCTATTTCAAAATATATATATGCAGAGCACTGTACTAAGCCCATTCTATCCTTGCCTCTCTGTCTTCCTCAGCATCTCCTCTCTGACTCTTCCCCCTCACTTGCCTCCTTTCTTCCCCTTTGCTCCTTTGGAAACCTGGAATTTGATCAGAATTGGGCTATTTTTAGCTTATTTCTTGCTGGAGTCTGGGGCTACAGTAAATAAGAGAAACTTACACATATATAGTGAACTCGTGTAACTGAAAAAATATCAGATATGAGGTTCAACGATGTGAACATTTGTCTGTATTTATGTAAAGGTTTCTGGTATTTTAATCAATAGATACTAGTAATGATATTTATAAAGCATCCACTGAGCATAGTGCACTGTATTAAGCACTTGGGAAAGAACAACAGAAGCCCATGGCAAGGTCCCTGCCCACAGGGGAGCCATAGACATAAAAAGATCTACACTTAGGAGAGTGAGAATAAATAATTGACTGTAAAACATTGATTATACATATACACCAAGTACTGAGGAAGGTAAAAAAAATACATAAGTGCTAGGGGTGGCTGCCAGGTTGATTTGACTCAGTAGTTGGGAATTAATTAGATAAGACTTCTTGGAGGAAGTGGGATTTAGGGGGCTGTGAAAATGGGAAGATATGTGGTCTGTCAGATTTGCTTGTCCCCTACTCTGTACCGTAAGCTCTTTGAGGGTAGGGAACATGTCTACCAACTCTCTTGTATTCTCCAAACCTCTTACTACAGTGTTCTGTACACAGTGAACTCTCAATAAATACATTTAATTGATTTGGTGGTGTCAAGCACTGGGGAAAGCACAGTGGAGGCAAAGGACACCATCTCAGCCCTCAAGGAGCTTGCAGTCATACGGGGGAGACAGACATAAATTTATATACAGTTAGGGGGGAAAAGTGAATGGAAAGATGGTCAAACGAATAAATAATAATAATAATAATAATGGTATTTGTTAAGCGCTTACTATGTGCCAAGCACTGTTCTAAGTGCTGGGATAGATCCAAGGTAATCAGGTTGTCCCACGTGGGGCTCACAGTCTTAATCCCCATTTTACAGGTGAGGTAACTGAGGCACAGAGAAGTTAAGTGACTTGCCCAAAGTCACACAGCTGACAAGTGGCAGAGCCGGGATTAGAACCCACAACTCCCAAGCCCGTGTTCTTTCCGCTAAGTCACGTTGCTGAATAGTAGAGTATGTAAATTGGTGCATATATCAGTGCTAATGGTGGATTTGGATACCCAAGTGCTGAAGTGGCAGGCTTTTTTAAGTTTCTTTATGGTATTCGTTAAGCACGTACTGTGTGCCAGGCACTGTACTAAGTGCTGGTGTAGATACAAGCTAATCATAGTGGACACAGCCCCCGTCCCACATGGGTATCATATTCTTAATCCCCATTTTACAGATGAGATAACCGAGGCCCAAGGAATAATAATAATAATTATGGTATTTGTTAAGTACTATGTGCTAGGCATTGTACTAACTGCTGGGGTTGGACACAGTCCCTGTCCTTCATTGGGTTCACAGTCTGTAACTGAGGCACAGAGAAGTGAAGTGACTTGTCCAAGGTCACACAGCAGACAAGTGGTGGAGCCACGATTGGAGCCCATGGCCTTTTGACTCTCAGGCCTGTTCTCTATCCATTACGCCATGCTGCTTCTCTAAGATTATGCTGCTTCTCCCAAGGTCATACAGCAGACAAGTGGCGGAGCCAGAATTAGACCCCTGCTCCTTCTGACTCCCAGTCCCATGTTCTATCCACTAGGCAGTGCTGTTTCTGGCAGTTGGGAGAATATGAGCTGGGGAGAAGAAAGTTAACTGGGGAAGGCCTTCAGGAGGATTGGGATTTCAAGAAAATTTTGAAATGGCAAGAGCTATGATCCAACTGATCAATCAATCAGCAGGATTTATTGAGCACTTACTGTGTGCAGAGCGTGTACTAAATACTTGGAAATGTACAAAACAGTGGAGTTGGTAAGCACAATTCCTGCCCACAAGGAGCTTGCGATCTACAGGAGAATCTTACAATGTACAGGGCTGATTGGAAGGGAAAGGGATTCCAGGCGAAGGGAAGGGTTTGAGCCAGGCACTTGAGGTGGGAGAGGTGAGAGTGAATGACAGTGGGAAGATTCACTTGGGAGAAGTATAGTTCCTCCCCAATACAGAGCAGTTCTGCTATATCCCAGTTAGAACTCTTAATGGATGCTGTAAAAATCAGTCAATCTGTCATTTTTGTTGAGTGCTTACTGTGTGCAGAGCAGTGTACTAAGCTCTTGGGAGAGTACACTATAACAGAGTTGATAGATGTGTTCCCTGCCCACAACGAGCTTAGTCTAGACTGGGAGACAGACATTAATATAAATAATGGATATGTTCGGAAGTGCTGTGTGCCGGGCGGCCGGTTGAAACAGAGTATTAAGTAAAAAGTGAAACTATAGTGTTCCATAGAAAATAATGTAATTTTCTTGACTGCATTTCCAACATCCCCAAAAAGATGGAAAATCACAGTAGGTACATGCTCAAATGGTAATGTAAGTACATACTAATAAGGAAAGATTTGAGTTAGTGGTTTTTATGGGTGCATATGAAATTACCAAGTTTTCAAAGTACTTTCTATTTCACATCTAGGTTCTCTCATTCTCTATGCTAAATTTAGCTGCCATATTCTAATGTTAAATTGGAATGGGCTTTAACCACTCTATTCTAGTCCATCAAAACACTTCCAAGGTTCAGGAGGATAGGGAGGGAGGTGGTTAAGCCAAAGTAAACTGCAGCATTATCTTGAAGTGAAGACTGTAAGAAATGCTGACTTTAAAAGAGCTCTTAAAAGAAGATGGCTGTACTTCTGTTTCATATTCCTTTATTTGTCCATCTTTGTCCTGAATCACTCCCATAATATTATAAATTTCTCTGTGATTCCTCTCAGGGCTCAGTTCAGTGCACACAATAAATGCTCTGACCGACTGACCGATTGACTTACCTAAGGCCGATCATCTCCCCACTTTAGGGCTCGGTTTACTTGCGAGATGGGAGGGCCACACCTACATCCTGCCATGCTCACTAGGATGATTTGTGGGTAAAAGGGGAGTTGGGGGGTTAGAGGGGTAGGGCTTGCCTGTGAGAGAGAAGCTGGGAGACAAACACTGAATGTCTTCACCCTCTTGTCCATTCATCAGAACGACAGGATTTAAGCTTGGGGGAGAGCTAGATTTTTTGATGGGTGGAGGAAGAGGTTGAAGATAGCAGATAGCAGCGAAGAGGGAGAGAAGAGTGCCAGTAAGAGCTTTTAGAAAGTGAGAGGGTATCGGGTCCCTGTCATAGGAAGAGGGGGTGGATTTGCAAGCTGGATGAGAGTGACCTTTGGGGAATCAGCTGAGAAGCAGGAGTATAGCATTGAGAGGGTGATGGGTGGGAAGTTCATATCTGAAGGTTTTGATTTTACCTGAAAAGTAATTGGTGAAGTCATCAGGTTGGGATTTCATGATGGCTGGAGGAAGGAAGCTGTCTTAAAGTGTGGGCACATGGGAATGCCCTGACCATTCTTTCATTTCTCCTGGGTCAACAGACATGCCAGGCCAGGAAGGACTGGGACTGCTGGCCTGAAACTATAGGATTCTTCCGAGGTTTAATGAGAAACCTCAGGCTGGAATTGATCAAAAGGAGGACATTCCCTCCAAAACCCTTTATTTACCCCTTGCCCACATGCCCAGCCCCACAGCAGTTATGTACATATCCATAATTCATTTTTATTAATGTCTGTCTCCCCCGCTAGACTGTAAGCTCCTTGTGGGCAGGGAATGTGTCTGTTGTGTTGTACTTTCCCAAGCACTCAGTACAGCTCTCTGCACACAGTACACAACACTCGATAATATGGTTGTTCAACTGATCGAACTGAAAGTCTCTTGATGTTCCCTAAGCAAGGTGACCCAAGACGGAGGGAAGGCCTTGCCTGATAGGAAGCCGGAGTCCCCAGAGAAATGAGGCATTGTTTCAGGATGCTGGGGACCCTCCGCTTCGGCTCAGGGAAACAGAACCACGCACCAGGCTCCACCATCACCGGTCTGCTCGTCAGGCAGAATCACAGTTCCCAGGCTGGACCAGTGACAGCCGTCGACCTTGTCAACCATTGGGAGGCAGTGTTTGAAAAGAACGGGATCCCTGAAGCACGAGAGTCCAGTGAATACATCGTCTCCCACGTCCTTGGAGCTAAAACAGTTATGTTTTGTCGACACTAGGCGGGGATGGGGAAGGGAATGGAGAAGGGATAGCGTGAGCAATGCTCAGTGTGCTGTACAAATCTTTTGATGTGAGGATCTATGCCGTCCTTAGCAGAGTTGATACAGCAGGGGTGAGCTGCTGGTGTCATCCCTGGCAAGGCAACTCTCACTATGCCTTAGCCAAGCATCTTCATTCGTGCGTCTGCCACATCTAACCTTGGAATGACGGTGCAAAGCTGGAACGGACTGAATGGGAACACCTACCAGTGATCCAAATTCAGAGTTAATCCTCTCCAGTTGCGTCATTTAGGTCATTCTCACATTGGCTTATGAAAAATTGATTAGGCAGGGAAGGGGAACATACTTAACTGAGTCCAGAAGTTCAGACACAAATTATTGAGAGAGTGGAAGAGTGAGATACAACTGAAGAGGGCATAGCTTAAGGAAGATTGACACAAGCATGAGGGAATGTAGGACACTCCAACAGTCCAGAGTCTCGGCTCTAGGTTTGCCACGTCTTCCTTGGACGCATTAATCCAGAGTAGGAGTGAAAGGGCAAGCGGGTGCCTATTCTACTCCCCACTGTGCTGCTGCCTCAAAGTGGGTGACCTGGGATGGGTCACTGAGCTTCTCAGTTTGCTTTCCCATAAAGAGGGTAATGATCCTTATCACACACTAATGGGCTTTGATTTCTGAGCCTGTGAGCTGGAACACATACCAGGTGCTCTGCACCATGGTCACTACTGCTAGAGAAGGGAGTTTTGGAGTTGATCAAGCCTCCCCTCTTCCATGGGCTTTCTGGATCCCTTGACGCCCAAGAAAAACAACCCAGTGACTTGGGATTTTTAATGGTATTTATGTGCTTACTATATGCCGGGCACTATACTAAGCTCTGGGGAAAGTACAAGCTAATCAGATTGGGCAAAGTCCATTTCTCACATGGGGCTCACCATCTTAATCCCTTTTTATAGATGAGGTAACTGAGGCACAGAGAAGTGAAGTGACTTGCCCAAGATCACACAAAAGACAAGTGGTACAGCTGGGATTAGAACCCAGGTCCTCCTGACACCCAGGCTTGTGCTCTATCCACTAAGCCATGCTGCTTCACAGCATGTCAGTCTATCTTGCAGGTTCTGTCCAACCTGCAAGATTTTTGTAATCAAAGCCTTATTTCTGAATTTCCATCAAAATGGAATGGCTTAGTAACTCAAGCAGAGATGGGAATGGTAGTTCCTCCAAGAGTAGTTGGGAATTAGGAAACTCACTTTCTCTCTTTTTCCATCCTATATATTCCTAGCAGGTAGCGGAATTTAAGACACCATTCTTTTGGTGCTTACTATCACAAAACTAGAAGGAACCTTCAAAGATTATCTCATCTCATCCAATCTCCTGCCTCAAGACCAGTTTATTTCTAGAGCTGATGAGAAAGGGGATTTTCAGCTACTTTTAATTTTCTTCAGAGAATCAGAGCAGGGCTGATTTAAGAGATTGGGGAGAGGCTAAAACTGATTCCAGAAGTGGTCTCTTGAGTTCTGTTTACCTTGTTGGAGAAAACCCACTCATTCATCCCACACCCTCAAAGTGCCGAGAGAATTAATGGGATCTGGAGAGAGCCTCTGAATGGCTCCAATGGCTCGTGAAAGGCTCGAAGAAAAGGCCACAGGTGGTTATTTTGTTTAGTTCAGCATGGGCGATGAGTAGGAGGGAGAGGGTGTCTCAGGACTCAGTGAGGTGGGGTAAGTTGCTCAAGCCACCCTGTGTTTAGTTTCAGAGCCTGAACCAGAGGATAGACTGTTGTTCCACGCCCCTCACCGCCATACAACTGACACGGATCCAGGAGCTAAGCAGCCTTAGGCTACAGAGGTGAGAGCTTCCACCTGGAACCGAACCTTCCTCTCTCCTTCTCCTCCCTCCCTCATGCGGTCTTTTCACCTTTCATTCCCCAGGTGGTAAGGGGGAGAGAAGACTGCCAAACAGAACCTGTGAATACACTGTGGTTTCCAGTGGGAAGAACCAGGCGATCTCATTTCCTCTCAAGTTCTCAAGCTGCTTCTCTTTTCCTTAGCCAGTTAATCCCATCCCTGGGTCTTATGTGTCCCTGGGTCCCTGTGACAGAACCGATTGTTTTATGTCTGCCCCAGCGCTTAGTACAGTGTTTGACACATAGTAAGCATTTAACAAATACCACAATTACAGTCCTCTTCCCACTAGTAACAATAATAATAATAATTGTGGCATTTACTTGCCAGGCACTGTATAGGCTACAAGCTAATCAGTTTGAGCACAGTCCATGTCCCACATGGGGCTCCCAGCCTCAATCCCCATTTGCAGATGAGGTAACTGAGGCTGAGAGAAGTGAAGTGACTTGCCCAAGGTCACACAGCAAACAAGTGACAGAGCTGGAATTAGAGCCCAGGTCCTTCTGACTCCCAGGCCCATGCTCTATCCCCTCAGCCATGCTAAAATAAAATGATTATCATAGGGCACTCCTGCTTGAGGGTTATAATGCCTACAGCTTTCTCCTTGGTGCCATTATTTTGTTTGGAAGAGCCAGAGGCTAATGGCTTGGAAAGTCGGTCAGTCGGTATTTATTAAGCACTTATTGTGTGCAGAGCACTATACTAAGTGCTTGGGAGAGTACAATATAACAGACACATTCCTTGCCCACAACACACTTACAGTCTAGAAGGGGAGAAAGATATTAATATAAATAAATGAAATTACAGATATGTCCGTGGGAAAATACAGTGTCGGCATGGGGTGGGCTAAGACTGCGGGATCTTTGTGTTTCAGGATGCCAGTCCAGTATGTCCTCGGAGAGTGGGATTTCCAGGACCT
Source organism: Ornithorhynchus anatinus (assembly GCF_004115215.2). Classification (NCBI taxonomy): domain Eukaryota; kingdom Metazoa; phylum Chordata; class Mammalia; order Monotremata; family Ornithorhynchidae; genus Ornithorhynchus; species Ornithorhynchus anatinus. The sequence continues at coordinate 17,970,597 of NC_041750.1, forward strand.
CACCCTCAAAATGGCCCCACCGGTATTTATTCCTCGGCCTGAGACTGAGGTAAGGTGATGGGACCTCAAGGCGGTATCAAACTTCTCAGCTGAGTAGAGCAAGGAGGAGTCCTTGCACAGTGTTAGGGTCACTCTCCCCCCGGCCCCAACAGTTCTTCTCTCAAATCAACGCTCCAGATTCCATTTTTCAATAGGAAGCTCCAGTTTAGCCCTGACACCCTATAGAATGAGCCCAATTCTCCATGAGTCTGATAATAATTGTGATATTTGTATGCTAGGCATACTGTGTGCCTAGCACTGTACTAAATGCTGAGGTAGATACAAGACAATTAGTTCCCAAATGGGGCTCACAATCTAAGTCGGAGGGAGAACAGGTATTGAATCCCCATTTGGCAGATGAGGGAACTGAAGGATGGAGAAGTTAAGTGACTTGCCCAAGGTCTCACAGCTGATAAGTGGTGGAGCCAGGACTGGAACCCAGGGCCTCTGACTCCCAAGCCCATGTTCTTTCCACTAGGCCATGCTGTTTCTCGGCAAAAATTAACTGTAGGTGGGTGGTATAGAAACAACAAATCTACCTCTAATTTGTCCTGCCTCAATCCTCCTGTTTGAGAGAGAGAATTTCTGATTTTGCCACTGTCTATTCTATTACTGGCTCAGGTGGCCTCAGGTCAGTCTCTTGAGTCTGGGCAGGCTGTCAATCAAGCAATGATATTTATTGAGTGCTTACTGTAAACAGAGCACTGTACTAAGCACTTGGGAGACTACAGTAAAATAGAGTTGGTAGACACGATCCCTGCCCACAAAGAATTTATAGTCTGCAGGGGGAGACAGATGGGAAAATAAATTAGAGATTAGGGAAATGGCTGAGTAAAGGGATATGTATATCAGTGCTGTGGGGCTGGGGCTGGGGTGGGTATAAAAGTGATTAAGGCTAAGGGTGGGTGGGAGTGGGGAGTGTAAACAGTGGGTAAGTCTGAGCCAGTCAGGAGGAATGACAGGAAAGCTATACCATGCCTTGTCAGTTCCACCATTGTGCCCTCATGGCCAACCATCCTGAAGGTGGACAACAGAAAGACATCAAATTGGGTGTTTCTGACCCATTTGGTCTTTGCTGCCTGCCCACTTCATCCCTGTGCCCTCCCCCTTTTTCACTCCCTTCCCCTGTTCCAAAACCCTGGTTCCTAGATTAAGCTAGGGCCTGGAGCCTGTTATTATTATATTGTTATTATAATTATATTTGTAAAGCGCTTACTATGTGGTAAGCTCTATTCTATGTGTTGGGGTAGATATAAGTTAATCAGGTTGAATACAGTCCCTGTTCCACATGGGGCTCACAGTCTAAGTAGGAGGAAGTAGGATTTAATTCCCATTTTACAGTGGAGGAAACTGAGGCAAAGAGTAGTTAAGTGATTTGCCGAAGGTCACACAACAAGTAATTGGTAGAGACAGGATTAGAACACAGGTCCTCCGACTCCCAGGCCCAAGCTCTTTCCACTAGGTCATGCTGTTTCTACCTTTTATGCAATGTAGATAATAATAATAATAATAATGGTATTTGTGTGTTAAGCACTTACTATGTGCAAAGCACTGTTCTAAGCGCTGGGGGATACAAGGTGATCAGGTTGTCCCACGTGGGGCTCACAGTCTCAATCCCCATTTTACAGATGAGGTAATTGAGGCACAGAGAAGTTAAGTGACTTGCCTAAAGTCACACAGCTGGCAAGTGGCGGAGCCGGGATTAGAACCCATTACCTCTGACTCCCAAGCCCGGCTCTTTCCACCGAGCCAAGTGGCTTCTCACAGGCAAGACAAGCTATTGGAAAAGGTCACCTACTCCTGATGACTGGAGTCTAGGAAAGAAGGAAGCGAGTATGATTTTCTAATTGATAGGAAACGCTGAAGCCACTTTAAGAAGGGAGTCCATATGTATGTGAAGGATGACCCTGCCCTTGGAAATCCCAGTGAAAGGACCATTGTTCACCAAGATTTGTGGTTCATGACCCATTCATTCATTCATTCAATAGTATTTATTGAGCGCTTACTATGTGCAGAGCACTGTACTAAGCGCTTGGAGTGAACAAGTCAGCAACAGATAGAGACAGTCCCTGCCGTTTGACGGGCTTACAGTCCGTCCCATCCGACCCATCCGACCAAGGCTACTGCAGCAAGGGATCACAGTGGCTGGAGGGATGACCTAATTGTGTTGAGATACGCAGCTGTGGCATTATATAAACCACCAATTATAGAAAGCTGCTAATGTACCCAAGCCACATTTTCAAGTAGGTGGCAGATTTATGTAAGCTTGAAATTGCTGTAACTGCCAATCATGGTGGTGGGCAATTTTTTCTCAAGTGTCGAATTTGGTTCACGCTTCCAGGCCTAATGCCCACTGCCAATCTTAAGCTCCACCATATGGCTTTAAAGCAAGGCTCAGAGTGATTATGCAGGCTCAGTACTTGTGCAGCCTGCATTTTCTTTTCAAGCAAAATAGCAGAATTTTAAGCCAGATGGCACTCATGGCACCTGGAAAATTCTGGCCGCACTCCTGAAAGTGATGGTTATGCACTACGAAGCTTGCTGTACAATTATGTTGACTACATGATTGAAATGAAAGCTGCCAAGTTTATGCCCGCTGTTAGATGATGCAGACTGTGGGAATAAGCAGCTGAAATCTCAGAGATACAAGCTCTGCTGGGGCGGCCTATGCAGAGAAGCAGAATGGAGGCAGGATGACAGCTTCTAGAAAGAATAGATATGCCACTGCCACCTGATCACAAACATTAAAATCCAGCTCATTTTCATTATTTCCCTCTAGCAGATTTTCACCACTGCTGATCGATATTAATAGCATTAGTTTAACATGCAGTGAATGTGAACGTTATGCAGCAAGCAAGATTCACTCAGACATCGATTTTTTCTTCTCTTAGAGTTAATGGTTGTAGACATAATGTTAGTGAAAAGTTGGTTTTCCCACTCCCTGGGAAAAGACCCCATCAGGCGAAAGGCATTCAGTATGACTGGAGTTTGGCCACTACTGCTTCCTCTGCCCTGACTCATAGCCCACAGTTCAGCTATAATAATAATAATAATTGTAATCAGTCTTTTGCCAGAGGTGAAGCCAAATTTTGATTCTCTAGTGTGACCAAATCAAACCTTCGCCAAGTAGCTTAGAGAGGGAGCCATGGAAACACTATGAGATTGTATTCAGCCTTGAGGGACAGGATGGACAAGGGAATTGAATTGCATGCAATGATTGAACCTAAGTTTGAGCAGGGGCTACTTCAGTCAGTCAATCGCCTAGCTCCGCCACTTGTCAGCTGTGTGACTTTGGGCAAGTCGCTTAACTTCTCTGTGCCTCAGTGACCTCATCTGTACAATGGGAATCAAGACTGTGAGCCCCAAGTGGGACAACCTAATAACCTTGTATCTATCCCAGTGCTTAGAACAGTGCTTGGCATATAGTAATCACTTAACAAATACCAACATTATTATTATTTATTGAGTGTTTACTGTGTGCATTTTTCACACTGTGCCGAGCCGATGTAATAGCACCTGCCACTGTTTTAGAATCCACCCGTGGTTACCCTAGTCAATCAGTCAGTCAATCAATGGTCTCCTCATTGCTCCTCCACGATGTTTATTGAGAATCCTTCACTATGTTAAGCGTAGATTGAACACAGAGCTGACTGGATCCTATTAGAAAGCTTTTGTTGGTAGCTTTCCACTAGAGGGCATTCTGACTTCATCTACCTTGATTTCTCAATAGTGTTACTTGACTTCTAGGAATTATTTTCCATTGGTTTAGTTATTAACCTTTTAATAAATGCCCACAGGCATAGTCCCCGAGAACAACAAACAAAGTCTGACTTAATCAATGGCACAGAGGCTAAAGGGGAGGGGAAGGTTTAGTCCGGTTAGTTAAGGTAACCAGCCAGGTCCTTTTGATTGTTCAACCTGTTCCAGAACCGCTGGAAACCAAAAGTTTCCTTTCCTGCCTTCATAAATGGTATTTACTGAGTGCTTACTATGTGCAGAACACTGTACTAAGTGCTTGGGAGAGTACAATGCAGCAGAATTGGGAGACACGTTCCCTTCCCAGAATGAGCTTACAGCCGTTGCCTATATCCTACTCTCAATCTATCTGAATTTCAGTCGCCATGAAATCCAGACTGGCTTCTAAATGAGGTTTGGATTCCTTGATGCTTCCTAAGGGCCCCTAGGTGCCAGGGCAGATGAGAGTGTCTGTCATCTTTCCTTAATAATAATAATTGAGGTTTTTGTTCTATCACTCCTTAATTCCACTAACCTCCTGCTCCACCCACCTCACCCACTCACCAACTTGGACACACACTCTATGTCATCATCTCTAGTCACTGTAAAAGCTCTACCCTTACTGATGCTGAAATCCCTCGATCCGACCCCAACCTCCTCACCTGCCTTCTTTCCCACATACTTCCTCCCCACAAATCTGTCTTATTCCCCCACAGAGACCTCCAATCTTTTGACCCCATCCAATTTTCTCAAGTCATCATGCCCCATTTAGTCTCCATACCCAAACTACCTTCCCTTAATGGCCAAATAGATACCCTCAGCACCACCCTCTCTACTGAACTCAACTCACTTGCTCCCATATCCCTTTTTCGATCTCATGCCACTAACCCACAGCCCTGGATTGCCTCCACAGTCTGCATCCTTCGCTCGTGTGCACGAGCCGCAGAGTGTTGCTGGCAGAAATCCAGATATCAGGCTGATCTTGCCCACCTAAAGTTCATCCTTGCCTGCTTTAACTGTCCTTTTCTCTGCCTTGGCAACATTATTTCTCCATCCTTATTGACTCCCATGCCCATTGCTGTTGCTATCTGTCCACTGCCTCCCCATCTCTTACCCCTAATGATCTGGCCACATACCTTACTGAGAAAATTGAAACCATTAGGTGTGATCTCCCTAAAATTAGACTGTAAAATTAGACTCCCCCGATTAGACTGTAAGCCCGTCAAACGGCAGGGACTCTCTCTATCTGTTGCCGACTTGTTCATCCCAAGCGCTTAGTACAGTGCTCTGCACATAGTAAGCGCTCAATAAATACTATTGAATGAATGAATGAATAAAATTTCCCTTGCTCCTCTCCAGTCCCTCCCTTCTCCTGCCCCTTCTTTAATTCTCTCATTTTTCACAGCAGTATCTCAAGAGGCGATCTGACTTCTCTCAAAATCCACCCCCTTCTACGCCTCTGACCCAATCCCTTTCCACCTTCTCAAAATACTGACCTCCTCCCTTTTTTCCTCCCATACTGCCATCTTCAACTGTTCACTCTCCAGTGGCTTTTTCCCCACTACTTTCAAACATGCTCATATCTTCCCTATCCTAAAAAAAACCCTCCCCTCGATCCCAGTGCTCCCTCCAGTTATCTCCTCATCTCCCTCCTACCACTCCTCTCCAAACTCCTTAAGTAAATTGTCTACACCTGCTGTCTCCAGTTCCTCTCCTCCAGTTCTCTCCTTGATCCCCTCCAATCTGGCTTCTGCCCCCTTCACTCCACAGAAACTGCCCTCTCAAAGGTCACCAATGATCTCCTTCTTGCCAAATCCAGCAGCCTCTATTCCATCCTAATCCTTGATTTACCTAAGGGCACACAGCAGGCAAGTAATGGAGCTGGGATTAGAACCCAGGTCCTCTGTCTCCTGGGCCCGTGCCCTTTCCACTAGGGCATGCTGCTTCCCATGACACCCATGTTATGGAAAAACTGGGTGTGATGTACATTTATATATAAACATTAAGGTGGGAATACATGCCGTAATACCCGGGTGGCCTTCGAAGGGTGCCTCACTGTCACATAGAGGATAGTTTAGGTCTTGTTAGAATCTAGTCAACATCCCCTCCCATCTTCCTGGCAAGGAAGAAGGAGCAAGGAATAACAGACAGGGAAAGAAGGCCTAGAACAGGGCCCACAGTGATGGCAGTGAAGCTTTGAGAGACCTGGATTTATTAACTAGGCCGGGTGGCAAGATGATTGTTCCTCTATCCTGTAAGTTGATTGTGGGCAAGGAATGTGTGTACCCTTCCAAGAACTTAGTACAGTGGTCTTCACACAGTGGGGGCTTAATAAATGCCACTGATGGATTGTTTGATTGATTCCCAACTCCTTTCAGACACTTTCATAACTATTTAATTTTTCCTTCTGAATATTCCAACCCTACTCCTTGCCTTTCTACAGCAGTTCCTCTTCCCTTAAGACCAATTTCCAAATATCTCTTGCTACTTCTGCCTACGTTCCCAACTCTGCATGTTCCCAACTCTCCACATCACTCTCATCCAATGTATCTACCTTGCAGATGCTGTCTCCGTATTTGGAATGCAGTTTTGAACATAATGTGGGCGATAAGGGCTGTGGAGTGAAGATGGGGCCAAGCAGGTGAGGGATGAGATACCTTTCCAAAATAGAGTAAGAGGGAAAGCAGCGTGACCTAGTGGAAAGAACATAGGCCTGGGAGTCAGAGGATTTGGGTTCTAATCCCAGGTCTGCCACATGCCTGCTGTGTGACTTTGGGCAACTCACTTAACCTCTCTGGGCCTCAGTATCCCCATCTGTAAAATGGGAATTCAAAACTTGTTCTCCCTCCCTCTGTGAGACTGTGAGCCTTATGTTAGATAGGGACTGTGTCTGGCCTGATTATCTTGAATATACCCCAGTGCATAGCGAAGTGCTTGGCACATAGTAAGCAATTATCAATTACCACAATTATGGTTATCGTTACATTCTTGCAGAAGCCTGCATTAAGGAAAACTTGTATTGGAGTAGTCACCATGTCCAGCAGGGTGCGCACAGCAATTTCTTCCGATAAAGCATTATGCTGTATCCAGGCAGGCACACACTGTTGGAAGAGCATTCTCTTATTCAGAATATGTAGTGAAAACATGCATTGTGGCAGAAATGAGTGTATGTGTACTCACACACACACATATGATAATATGATCTATGTGTATAGTTGTTCTTTGCTTTCCAAGAAGAAACACTGATGGTGAAGATTCACCTAGAGAATGGCTGGAAAGGCCAATGTGGCATTCATAGGGCTGACCACACAGTATACATACAAAGATTTTCTGTGATGTGATCTTGTGTTTGTTATCTGTAGCATCGTGTGCCGCTTTCACTTCTGCCTTTTGGTCTCATGATCCTCTCAAAGCTTCTGCCCCCAGAGTGCCTCTTCTTTCTGGATTGCAATGTGCCATGCTGGTTTTTGTGCTGCAGTTGTTTCCCAGTTTTCTCCTGAGGGGAAGTATTGGCTGAAGCTTTGTTCTGCTCCATCCTCAAAACGTTTTCTCTACCCCCCGCCTGGTTTTCAGTTGCCCAGTGTCAGCTCACCGTACAGTGTGCAGCCGTTCGGGTACTCTCCTGTTATTCATTCTCATCACATAGTCCACCCTGCCAAGCAGGGGTGAGGTGAGCATAGCTTTAGTGTTAAAGGATTACCTCATTCCAGGACTTGTTCGAGATCCTGCCTTCCACTTGACGTTGAGTATGGCCCATAATTGATGCTGAAGGTTTGGCTTCAGGAACTGGGGGTGGCTTCTGAGGGGTGCTCAGGTCTCCCAGATGCAGAAAAGGTTGGACTGCACCTTAGCTCTGTAGACCTTCAGTTTGGTCTGAAGCCTGATACCATGTTGCCACCACACTGTTTGAGAGCCTCCCAAAAGAAGTCTTGGCCTTCTTGAATCCATTTTCTACTTCCTTGTCTGTTGTTTAGCACAGCAGTGTGCTGCATTGGTACTCGAGTTATATGACAGTGTTTAGCACTGACTTGGTTTGTGGGAAGGGTTTCCCTGGTGCAGGCTGATACATTACTTCAGTGTGCTTCACTTATCATCAATCCGTTGTGCCTGGCTGATTCGGCAATGCGATTTACCATCATTTGCATGTCTTCTTGAGTGTGTGCTTCTAGGGCGCAGTCATCCGCATAGAACAATTTTTGAATGACTCTTTTGAATGCAGAAGTTTCCTGGAAGAAGCGGAAGTGATTTCTAATGCCCATATCCAGTCCCTTGGTATATCCATCAACAAGGCTGTCTAGAGTAAGTTGACCAGAATTGAGCCTGCTAAGCAGCCTGGCTTTACCCCCTTGTTGATTGGCAAGACATTAGATAGGGTATACCCAGGTCAGACATGGGAGCATCATGAGTGAGACACAGTTAGAAAGTTAACTTGGGAGGAATGGGAGTCCAAGCTGGGGTGTGTCAAGAGAGGAGAGGGAAAGACCGAGAAATATCTGGTGGAGAGCCTTGAAGCCTGTTATTTGGAGAAAGAAATAGACAGCTATTGGAGATTTTTGAGAAGGGAAGAGTAGTAAATGCTATTGTCTGCCTAAGGCCAATTCATTTACTAACCCCATCTGCTTCAGTTTCCTTGAATAGCCATCAAAGTCTACCTTTATGAGCCATATTGAATGAATGAATGAATCTCACTCACTTTCACCCTGCCGGCCTGACATTAGCCCTAGAGATTCTTCTCCAGTTACTGATTGTAGGTGGGTGGTCACAGTAATCAGAGGTGGGCAGATCTGGGCTATTGCCTAATTGGCAGTTCAGATAACATGGGCTTCCAGGAACATGCATTTCTGGAAAAACGCTTGAATGCACAAACGAAAACATTCCCAGGAAAAGGAGGTAAGAAGGGCAGTTCTACTCAGCTGCCCCTAGACTGGCTGGGTTCAGCTTCGGCCTCTCAATCCCACCCCTCCCACATGTTATTTCTCTAGGGGTCTATGATCGAGGACTTCAACCAGGGAACACTGCCTACACTCTCATGCTTTTTCTCCTTGCTTTTTGTGTCAAAGTTCAATGCGAGGAGCAGAAGCATTAAGCTTTCAGGCAGGTCCTTTGGGAAAGCGAAGATGCAAAGCAAAATTGCCATGGCAATAGCCCTGCCCTTGTGCCACAATCCTGGACCACAACTCCGCTGCACCCCAAGAGCTTTCCATAAAATCGACACTTTCCATATAGTTAAGGAGCTTAACCTTCTAGTGGGGGAAACAGAAGTTTTCTGAGAAAAGTAAGTTAAGACCGTCCGTTTCCATTCACTTGTGAGCCCACTTCTCTGGAAGGGAAGAACAGACTTCTCTCCCCAGTTATTTTGTCAGGTGGGGGACAAAGTAGCCAAGGGAGGAAACTCGGCTTCCTTCTCTTTCCATGGTAGCCATGGCCAGGACATGAAATGACATTAGGGTTTCTCCACTGAGTCAGAATTCTAGGTGATGAAGAAAGAATACTTAAGAATTACCGTGATGAGAGAGACTCTAATCCATGGCCCTGCCTCACCACCACTTAACACTTCACCACCTCCCCCAGTTTGGTACTGTATGTTTCCTGAGTGAATAGTGCTTTCTGGTCAGAGCTATGCGGCTGAGGAGCTTGTGGTTTGGATGTTGGTAGGCAATACACTTGCTTTCTCTCCGTGCTGCTACAATTCTCAGAACTCACAAGATACGCAGCCATAAGAAGTGACGAGACTGGGGGAACAGGGAGGTGGGAGAGGTAGTAGGAGCAGGAGGAGGGGGAGGGGGAGGGAGAGGAGGGAGGGGGAGGGACCCGATACCAAGAAACAGCGAGGTCGAGGACAGCGAGGTCGAGGACAGAGAGGTCGAGGACGTGGGCTGTGGTGGGCTGTGGGAGGAATTATTTGCTGCTGTATATGTTTTACCTTTTGGGTTTTCTAAATGATTAACTGAGAAGAGACGGAAAAAAAAAGGCATGGATAGTTTAAGTTGGAACAGTGACAGAGGTTGACTAGGTAGTGGAGTGGGACAGGGAGGGATGAGATTGGGATTTCCTTAGAAGCAGCGTGGAAAGAGCACAGTACTGAGAGTCGAGAGCCCAGGGTTCTAATTCATGATCATGGGTTTGAATCCCGGCTCTGCCACTTGTCAGCTGTGTGACTGTGGGCAAGTCACTTAACTTCTCTGTGCCTCAGTTACCTCATCTGTAAAATGGGGATTAAGACTGTGAGCCTCACGTGGGACAACCTGATTATACTGTATCTACCCCAGCGCTTAGAACAGTGCTCTGCACATAGTAAGTGCTTAACAAATACTAACATCATTATTATTATTATTAATTCCAATAATAATAATAATAATGTTGGTATTTGTTAAGCGCTTACTATGTGCCGAGCACTGTTCTAAGCACTGGGGTAGACATAGGGGAATCAGGTTGTCCCACGTGGGGCTCACAGTCTTAATCCCCATTTTACAGATGAGGGAACTGAGGCACAGAGAAGTTAAGTGACTTGCCCACAGTCACACAGCCGACAAGTGGCAGAGCTGGGATTCGAACTCATGAGCCCTGATTCCAATATTGCCACTTGCCTCTGTATGACCTTGTTCAAGTCACTTAACTTCTCTGTGCCCCAGTTTCCTCATCTGTAAACTAGAGTTTAAATATCTGCTCTCCCTCCCTCTTAGATTGTGAGCCCTGTGTGAGACAGGGACTGTGTCTGACCTGATTATCTTGTCTCTACCCCTGCACTTAGTATAGTGCTTGGCACATAGTAAGCACTTAGCAAATATCACAGTTATTATTAGATAGCCCTAGCCTTTTGTGCTTCTGACAGGATTACCCTTTCTCTGCCCATTGCAGCTTTGATCTTTTCTGAGTGGAAGATTTCCAGGGATTCTAAGCCAATGGATAATACCGATAACTGTTTTCTCTCCCTGTTCTCCCACCTATCTAGCTCACTCCCTTTGCTGTACCCCACAGTGCTTTTCACATTTCTTTTCTCTTGGCAGCTCTTGGGCCAGCTGTGGGAAAGTATCCCAATGTATGCCTGGCTAGTTTCTTGGGGTCAGCCACTCAGAACTGTGCTCCTGGTGTATCTCAGCGTGTTTAACGGATCACCTCCAGAACCTTTAGAGGCTCTTAACCATTAAGGGAAACATTAGACAAAAGCCAGTGCATTTTCCCTCCTTCCCTTACCAGGGAAGTCACGCCTTCTTTGGAAATGAGGTAGCTACCACCACTTTCCCCCAAACCCTCTGATCTGGATCAATGTAACCTGCTTTGGTAGATTTCCCCGGGGCAAATCTTGCAAATGCTAATGAAGCAACGTGTTATTGAAGTACAAAAGCAGGAGTGTGGCTGGAGGGTTGGTGAAGTCAATCACTCATTGTTTTCAACTCTGGCTATCCCATACTAAAGATTTGTGTTGCGTGGCCTCCTGGAAAGAGAGAGCCTGGCCTGGGAGTCATAGGACCTGGATTCTATTGCCGGCTCTGTCTCTTGTCTGCTCTGTGACCTTGGGCAACTCACTTCTCATTTCTGTTCCTCAGATGTCCTCATCTGTAAAATGGGGATGAAATACCTATCCCTTCTCCCCCTTAGACTGTGAGCCTCATGTGGGACAGGGACTGTGTCCCACCCAATTATCTTGTTTCTCCCCTAGTGCTTAGTACACTTAGCAAATGCCGACTTGTTCATCCCAAGCGCTTAGTACAGTGCTCTGCACATAGTAAGCGCTCAATAAATACTATTGAATGAATGAATGAATAGTACACGGTTTGGTTCACAAGTACCATAATAGTGACGGTGATGTTTACTATTATTGTTATTATTATAAGGCTCCACCACTACTGAATGAGAGGAAGATCTTGGAGAGAGTTCAATGGAAAGCCTACCGAGTGATTAGCTCCATGGAAAACAATCATTAGAAAAATGAGACTTATGAACAAGGCTAAAAGAAGTGGGGTTGCATAGTCCATAAAAGAGAGATTATGAATATGACAGTTTTTTTTCTTCAGCAGCTGGCTCTCCTGAATCAGAGTGTGAGAGAATGGGCATAAACTGCAGTGGGTAGGATTTAGGGTAAGCATAAGAGAGAATTCCCTGACAGTGTCAATGAGAATTGTTAAAAATTGCAGTGGACTACTGAAGGACCTTATGGGCTTCCCTGCCTTAAAAATTTTGAAACACAGGAAGAGCAGCATAACCTAGTGGAAAACACACCTGCCTGGGAGTCAGAGGACCAGGTTTCTAATTTTGGCTCTGCCACTAACCTGCTGTGTGACCTTGGGCAAGTTACTTCACTTCTCTGTGCCTCAGTTCCCTCATCTGTAAAATGGGGATTCAATTATCTGTTCTCCCTTCTACTTAGATTGTGAGCCCTGTGTGGGACAGGGACTATGTCTGACCTTCATTTTCTTGTATCTACCCCCTGGCTTAGAACAGTGCCTGACACCTAGTAAGTGCTAACAGATACCATAGGAAAGAACATCCATCTGGGATGTTGTTCACCCCACCCTCCACCCCTCAGTACTTATATACATACCCATAATTTATTTTTTATATTAATGTCTCTTTATCCTAATAGACTGCAAGCTCATTTGGGGCAGAGAATGTGTCTACCATCTCTGTTGTATTGTCCTCTCCCAAGTGCATAGTACGGTGTTCTGCACACAGTAAGATTCAGTAAATACCATTGATTGGTTGACTGACGTAAAGCAGGGGAATAGATGAAATTATCTCTCAAACCTCTTTCAACAATTCTGAGATTAAAATTAGAAGGGGTGGAGGGTGGAAATTTATGCCTGGAGTTATATAACAAGTCTAATTGTCCTAGTGCTTTGAAGTTACTCCGAGGTAGTAAATTATGCCCTTTAGGCAGAGTACTAGCTCTTAAAGTCCACTTGGACTATTTAGTGCCATCGTGTAATTGTGGGGCATAACATTAGGCATGAGGAAAAGTAGGGTCAATTATAATGATATTTCAGCATGTTGCATACTTACCATTGGTTGGTATGTCTGAGGCTGCTGAAAGAAGGAACGTCGTGTTTTGAAAAGCAACACTGAAGTGGTTATTTGGGAAAATGAGTATGTTAGAGCCTCTTGGACTTGGCTTTTGTTTGTGAAATTGAAAGCAGAATTTTCAGGCTTTCCAAACCACAGCCACAGTAAGACCATATTGATGCCAGAGATCTCCCTCGCCTCTTGTCTGAGATTTCAGTTGATGTTGCCAATTCCCTTTGATGGGAAGGGTTGTTCTCTCCATCTTGCAGGTAGGGGAGCGAACCCCTTGCCAGGCCCACTGACTTGACTGAGGCCATCAAAAGAGTCCAAAGGAGGAGCTAGGGTTGGCGCCCAGACGTCTTAGCCCTGCAGTGACTCTATCTATCTATGCATTAGGCAAACAAATAATGATAGAAGTGCCAGTCGGCTTCATGGGATATGTGACTGGGGACCGGCAACCTGAACTCCACAGTGCGTATGTGAGCCATACTTGTCTGGTTCAGGACTTTCCCTCAGACATGCCACCCTGAGGAAAATCTGAGCAATCCCTGATAAGCAACTTTCCATTTACAAAAACACTGGGGAAAACCATGCTGTGCCCCAACCCCTACCCTCTAAGTCTACCATTCCTCTCCCCTACTGTTGCCTAAGTGACAAATTGTTGTGGCCCTGACTTAGGGGTCCTCCTGGGTCTGATTTCGGTCCCCTCAAATACAATGGACGAGACCCAAGAGGGCTTCTGCACCATGTTCCATCTCAGGCTGACTTGTCTTCTGGGCAGTGGCTGGAGCTTGGCTGCGGAGCAGCGTAGCTTAGTGGAAAGAGCAAGGGCTTAGGAGTCAGAGGATGTGAGTTCTAATCCCAGCTCTGCCACTTGTCTGCTGTATGACCTTGAGCAAGCCACTTAACTTCTCTGTGCCTCAGCTACCTCATCTGTAAAATGGGAATTAAGACTGTGAGCCCCACGGAGGACAACCGGATTACCTTGTATCTACCCCAGTGCTTAGAACAGTGCATAGTAAGTGCACATAGTAAGTGCTTAATAAATACCATTATTATTATTATTATTATGATTATGTGGACAGTGGTGTTTGCTGAGAGGGAACTGCTGCGAATGTGCAAACCATCACACGTGCATGGCCGTCACTGTAAAGTGTCAATTCCATGGGGCTTATGGAGGGTTTTCGGCAAAAACATTGATTTTTGTCCTCACAGCTTTGGGAATTGGGCTCACAGCCATACTCACCCCAGATCATCGACAAGGTCCGAGAGCCTGGAAACAGTACTGAAAAGAGCTAACGGTGTTTAAATAGGACCAGAAAGACCCCAAATTGTGCCTTTTTTGAGCCTTTGTTTGAAGCCTGTCTACCATTTAATCAATCAATCCGTGAATATTTATTGAGTACTTAGTGTGCAGAGCGCTGTACTAAGCGCTTGGGAATGTACAATTTAACAGAGTTAAGCTGGCTCGCCCTTCCCTCTTAGACACTCTGACCCCTTTCCATACCCATACCTAGCCTGGACCCCCCCTGCTCTGGGTCCGAGCAGACCCAAGCCGGACTTGCACATTGGATCCCTGGGCTTCTGCTTGGCCTGATGGGACCAAGAACCTAACTGGGACCCAACCAGGTCGAGAAAAATCTAGCCCATTCAAGACTGGAGTTGGCGTAACCCAGCCTCTTGGGACCTTCTGGGAACAGTCCAAATCTTCAAAGTTCTTCTCAGGCACCTGCTGGTAATTGCTTCATCAGAAGTTACTATCTATTGTTTATGAAAGAATAGCCAGTTACTGTGGAAATAGTTTTGATGTGGCAGACAGATGGGAGGAGGCAGCTGGAGCAAATGAGCCCTAGAGAACCAAATATCCTGTTTTTGTGCACAGCTCCTTTGCATTGCAGCCCTGGGGCAGAGACATAGACAATTCAGTCTGGCTATTTCCGGAAGCGAAAGTTTTTGAAAGTTTCCCCCAAGGCACAGGTTGCTTTTCATGCCCTTATAGAGAAGAAAGCACAAACATACACCTAACTGAGCCTTTGCACTTAACCCCCTCCACCCAGGTAGAGTCACCTGAGGCCATAAATACTTATAGCTAGCCTAGACATGTCCACACCTCTACCCACATTCCTCTTCCCAAGACATTTATCCACTGACCACACCCAGACCTATATATACCTTTTAGTCTTACCCCTGCTGCGAACACTCTGACGTTCACACTTTACAGGCATTTGAAAACTCTCCATGTGCCATGTGACTATACACTGTGCAGTCCCACTTCACAGCCAGAGGAAGAGTCGCACACTAGACAACATCACCTGCTAGAGCCATTCAAATAACCAGTCCTCTCTCTCTAACTAGCTGCAGCTCACACTCCTGCTGAACCCCTGGAATCTTTGTAAAATACACATTGCATGGGGCTGCATCTACCCAGATGTCTGGCTGTTTTTCAGGTGTAGTTTGTCTGACCTGCCCGATTGCAGTTAGGAAGGTTTCCAATCAGAACAGCTGTTCACTGCATTTTGGTACACCTCTCCCTGGCAAGCAGATGCAGATGTAGCAGGGTGTGTGTACACACAGACACACACACACACATACACACACACACATTTTCTTTCTGCACTTAGGTTCATAAGATTGAAACCTAAACTAGGACAGAGAGTGAGGGAGTTGGAGAGGGCTGGCTTTTTTGCGTACGTGTTTGTATTTGTGTGGGCGTGCACTCAGAACCACAGTGGACACCCCTGGGCTCTCCTTTAATTCTCAGAAATGAACCAGTTTATGCACCGAAAGCAGGGTCAGCAAAACCATTGCTGAATGCTGCCACTAATGAGGTAACTTCCAGTTTGCACTGTAATACAGCTCTCATGCATCTGAAGAGTAACCTCGAGCAGGGCTCCTCCTCCACCACCCCAGTCCCTCTGTCAGAGGAGCAGATGGGCCACATGCAAGTTCCCTACAAGGAAAAAAAGCTTGGCAGAGCCTTCCGAAGGTGTTTGATTCAGTATTGCTCCAGTAATTCCACAGAGACCCTTGGCTTTCATCTAGGTATATTCCCTTACTGGTCCATATTTTCCCGGCCCTGAGAATCAGAGTACGAGGATTCTAATCTCAGCTCTGCCACATGTCTGCTGTGTCTGCTACTTAATTTCTGCAGGGCCTCAGTTCCCTCATCTGTACAATGGGGATTATGACTGTGAGCCCCATGTGGGACAGGAACTGTGTCTGATCTGATTAACTTGTCCCTACCCTAGCGCTTAAAACATTGCTTGACACTTAGCATTTAACAAATATCACAATTATTATTATTAGTTCACTGAGTGCCTACTGTGTGCAGAGCACTGCACTAAGCACTTGGGAGAATACAGTACAGCAGAGTTGATAGACATGATCCCTGCCCTCAGAGAGCTCATAGTCTAGCAGAGGGAGAACCAAAATGACCAGGGTGGGTTACGAACCGCCTTAACCACTTAGTCACCTTGCCATGGTTCCAAACACTGCCCACGGGAACATGAGTCCGAATGACTTGGATCTTTATTGCTTAGGAGAGCCCATGGAATGATAGCAAGAATGGGGAATGGGATACTGTTACCCTATTTCACCCGGGAACCAAGGCAGCAATCCATCTGACTCAACACTGGGGAGATGAGTTCTGATTGAATGATGGCCATGCTACTGGGAAGTCGGGTACTGGCAGCAGAGAAACTGAGCAATCTGCTCGTGAGTCAGGCTGGTCCACAGTTGGTGCTCCTGAGAAAGCAGTGGACCCTCCTGGACAGTCCTTGGAAGGAGATGTTTGGGAAATCAGAAGGAGGGAAAGGGGATTATTATATTATTTGTAATGCTATTGGTAAAGGGTTTTTTATGTGCCAGTCACTGTACTAAGCGCTGGGGTAGAAATAAGATCATGAAGTTGGACAAAGCCTTTGTCCTACTTGGGGCTCACAGTCTAGGTAGGAGGGAGTAGTAGGGAAGCAAGGTGGCCTAGTGGAAAGAATATGAGCCTGAGAGTCGGGGGAACCTGGGTTCTGATTCCAGTTCTGCCACTTGTCTGCTATGTGACCTTGGACAGGTCATTTCACTTCTCTGTGCCTCAGTTCTGTCATCCGCAAAATGGGGATTCAGTCCCTGTTCTTCCTCCTACTTAGACTATGAGCCCCATGTGGTCATGATGATCTTGTATCTACCACAGTGCTTAGTTCAGGGCTTCGCATATTGTCAGCACTTAGGAAATAAAAACAATTATTAGGCCGTAGGACTTGATCCCCATTTTACAGATGAGGTAACTGAGGCCCAGAGAAGTTAAGTGCCTTGCCCAAGGCCACACAAAAGACAATTGGCGGGGGCCAAGATTAGAACCCAGGCCCTCTAACTCCCAGGAACATGCTCTTTCCATTAGGCTATACTGTTTCTCCTGATATTGACCTCATTTGAAATTGCAGTCTATTCCCGAGATATGATGGGGAGCCTCCCACTCCCAGCACTTGATTCCAGAAGGCAGAGGGCAGGTAGTTGGAGCAAAGAGGGATTATGCCTCTGTTGATCTCCTGGAGGCTTTCTCTCCTTTCCCTTCCTTCAGGGTTGAATTTGCTGCTTCTGCCATGTTTCCAACCCCTACCTACCTCAAGTTCAGGACCCATGCCATCCCTGGCACTCATGACTCTGTGGTCTTCAACCCATTCTTCCCTCTCCTGTTCCTAAGTCATTGCTCCTACCTTTCCCCCTTCATGGAACACCCTTCCCACCTATAAATCTCCCCCACTTCAGCACACACCCCCTCCCGCACAAACGCACCATATAAAGGCACTTTCTCCAAGAGGCAATTCCTGAGAAACCCCCACCTTCCTTCCTTCCATCTGCCTCCTTTATTCATTTGTCTATTATTACTATGTATGGTCTTTGTTAAGCACTTATCTTGTGCTAAGCACTCTACTATGCGCTGGAGAAAAGTAAATGGATACTGTCAGAAATTCTTGCTGGCTCACAGGAACTTGGGCATGGACTTGGCAGGTGGCTGATGACAGACTACCTTTTGGTTTTAGCATTTGTATCTAGGTTGTTACTCTCACTTACTGTGTGTTTGCAATTCCCGACACCCATTCAAATGGAATTTCTTCTAGAAGAAGGATTAGGTCTTTTATTTCTATTGAATGCTCCCAAGCATTTGTGCTGTGCATGCAATAAGTAGTTGCACAATAAATGCTCTTGGTCCATCAATGAGTGGTATTTATTGAGTGCTTACTGTGGGCATAGCACTGTACTGAGCACTTAGGAAAGGACAGTACAACAGACTTTGTAGACATGATCCCTGCTCACAAGGAGCTTACAGTCTAGAGGTGATGGTGATGATGCTCTTGTGTAACATTCCCTTTCCTGTTGAAATGTTGGGTCGGCCAGGGTTGCTCTCCCAAGCGCTTAGTCGCTTAGTACAGTGTTCTGCACACAGTAAGTGCTCAATAATTACAATTGATTGATCAGGGAGTAGGTAAGGGAGGGAGTTTTGACTTTTCTGGTTTTCAGGCCTTAATGATATTTCCCCAGCCTCGCCCTGTTACCCACTTACCCACCTTTCAGTTTAGCAATAGTTCAGCCTCCTCCCCCTCTGCTCCCCACCCCGCTTCCCAGCCAGATGATTAACCCTCGCTTTTCTCCCTCATGAACAAGGAGCTTGTCAACTTGGTGCTGAAAGAGAAATCCCTGAAGAACATGGGGTCCATGGAAGCAGCACCTTCATTTCACCAGCTACCTGACTTCCCCACAGGCCCCTTGATTCTGGAAGTGGGCTGTGGCTCAGGAGCCATCTCCCTGAGTCTGCTGAGCAAGCTGCCCCAGGTGAGCCCAGGCTTCAAGTCCCAGGCTTGGAAAAGAACCTCCTTCACAACCTCCACCCCTCACCTTGGCATCTCTAAGGCCCTGGTGGGAGTTGCCCTTTAATCCAGGAAGCCACAAAGTTTTCCCATTCCCAGTGGCTGTCCTGAGTTCATCCCATTTTTACAATGTTTGAGTCAGTCATCTGTCTTCCTCATCTCTCTTATACCGGACTTTAGGTATACAGGTAACCCGGGGTCTGAGTTGGTAGGAGCAAGCCTCAGAGATGAAGAAGATAGAGTCAAATACATATGGTGGGACAGTCCTGGTTTGCAGTGATTTTCCATCCATCTGTGCTGGCCCTTATTTCAAGACATGTGGTAGAGTCCAGTTGTAGCACTCCTAGATGAACCCTTTCTAGGCTTCAGGATGCTTGATAGGCTCTAGAGAAACTCACTGGCCCTCTTCCAATGCCCTGTAGCTCAGTTTTCCCATTTGTAAAATGGGAGGGCAGAATCCCAACCACTTGCCTCACTTCCTGGAGAAGAGGGAGGAAGGCTGAGCCGGTAACCATATGAAAGGCCATCTCATAGGATATCTCTGGTCCCCGCGACTCTTCCCTTTGGGCAACTTGTGTACAACCCTCTTTCTGTCCTGTCATCAGAGCCGGGTGATTGCTGTGGACAAAAGCGAAGCTGCTGTGAGGCTCACCAGGGAAAACGCTGAGAGGTAAGGCAAGGAAATGATGCCCTGAATGGGTTTAGAGCCATTTATTGCTCTGACAGGCCAATAACTTCCCAAAGAAAACTTGAGCTCATGTCTGAGGCTCACCTACCCCTAGGCTCTAGGTGGAGTCCCTCAAACTGTGGAGCAACTGGTAAGCTGGCTACTGCAATGTTCCCACCAGAGCAGTGACCTGGCTTGAAGCTATTAGCACAGTGTGGCCCTTGGTGGGCTATCATTTCGTGATTGATTGACACGGTGTCAGAAGGGAAGGTTATCTTCAGAATATGAACATAAAAAAACCCACCAAGAGTCCTGTAAAGGAACATATCCCTATTCCCAACATCCACAAAAATTCCCCCCTTTTATGCCTGCATGCTTAAGTGGATCCTTTCAAAATGCTGGTCCTGCTGGTAGCATCTCAGTGAAGATGTTTGTATGGCATCTTTGTCCGGCAATGAAGGTGTGTCAACATCATCATCAGTGGTATTTATTGAGCACTGGCTGTGTGCGGACCACTATACTAAGCACTTGGGAAAAGACAGTACAATGGAGTTGGTAGAAACATTCCCTGTCCACAACAAGCTTACAGTTTAAAGACGAACTTACATTTTAGAAAATCACTGCAAACATCCATTGAGCCATTCCTTTGCATTCGGTATTTTTTTAATGGTATTTGTTAAGCGTTTACTATGCGTCAAACACTGTTCTTTCATTCATTCATTCATTCAATAGTATTTATTGAGCACTTACTATGTGCAGAGCACTGTACTAAGCGCTTGGAATGAACAAGTCGGCAACAGATAGAGACAGTCCCTGCCGTTTGACGGGCTTACAGTCTAATCGGGGGAGACGGACAGACAAGAACAATGGCAATAAATAGAGTCAAGGGGAAGAACATCTCGTAAAAACAATGGCAACTAAATAGAATCGAGGCGATGTACATTTCATTAACAAAATAAATAGGGTAATGAAAATAAATACAGTTGAGCGGACGAGTACGGTGCTGAGGGGATGGGAAGGGAGAGGGGGAGGAGCAGAGGGAGATGGGGGGAAAAGAGGGTTAAGCTGCGGAGAGGTAAAGGGGGGGTGGTAGAGGGAGTAGAGGGAGAAGAGAAGCTCAGTCTGGGAAGGCCTCTTGGAGGAGGTGAGTTTTAAGTAGGGTTTTGAAGAGGGGAAGAGAATCAGTTTGGCGGAGGTGAGGAGGGAGGGCGTTCCAGGACCGCGGGAGGACGTGGCCCAGGGGTCGATGGCGGGATGGGCGAGACCGAGGGACGGTGAGGAGGTGGGCGGCAGAGGAGCGGAGCGTGCAGGGTGGGCGGTAGAAAGAGAGAAGGGAGGAGAGGTAGGAAGGGGCAAGGTGATGGAGAGCCTTGAAGCCTAGAGTGAGGAGTTTTTGTTTGGAGCGGAGGTTGATAGGCAACCACTGGAGTTGTTTAAGAAGGGGAGTGACATGCCCAGATCGTTTCTGCAGG
This sequence comes from Ornithorhynchus anatinus, assembly GCF_004115215.2. NCBI lineage: Eukaryota > Metazoa > Chordata > Mammalia > Monotremata > Ornithorhynchidae > Ornithorhynchus > Ornithorhynchus anatinus. The sequence goes on from NC_041750.1 coordinate 17,991,371, forward strand.
AAGATGAGCCGGGCAGCTGAGTGAAGAATAGACTGGAGTGGGACGAGAGAGGAGGAAGGGAGGTCAGAGAGAAGGCTGACACAGTAGTCTAGCCAGGATATAACGAGAGCCCGTAGCAGTAAGGTAGCCGTTTGGGTGGAGAGGAAAGGGCAGATCTTGGCGATATTATAAAGGTGAAACCGGCCCGTCTTGGTAACGGATAGGATGTGTGGGGTGAACGAGAGAGACGAATCAAGGATGACACCGAGATTGCGGGCCCGAGAGACGGGAAGGATGGTCGTGCCATCCACGGTAATAGGGAAGCCTGGGAGAGGACCGGGTTTGGGAGGGAAGATGAGGAGCTCAGTCTTGCTCATGTTGAGTTTTAGGTGGCGGGCCGACATCCAGGTGGAGACGTCCTGGAGGCAGGAGGAGATGCGAGCCTGAAGGGAGGGGGAGAGGACAGCGGCGGAGATGCAGATCTGCGTGTCATCTGCGTAGAGATGGTAGTCAAAGCCGTGAGAGCGAATGAGTTCACCAAGGGAGTGAGTGTAAATGGAGAACAGAAGAGGGCCAAGAACTGACCCTTGAGGAACTCCAACAGTTAAAGGATGGGAGGGGGAGGAGGCGCCAGCGAAGGAGACCTAGAATGACCGGCCAGAGAGGTAAGAGGAGAACCAGGAGAGGACGGAGTCCGTGAAGCCAAGGTGAGATAAGGTATGGAGGAGGAGGGGATGGTCGACAGTGTCAAAGGCAGCAGAGAGGTCAAGGAGGATTAGAATGGAGTAGGAGCCATTGGATTTGGCAAGAAGGAGGTCATGGGTGACCTTAGAGAGAGCAGTCTCTGTTCTAAGTGCTAGGGCAGGTACAAGTTAATTAGGTCGGACACAGTCCCTGTGCTGCATGGTTCTCACAGTCTAAGTAGGAGGGAGAACAGGTATTTAATCTCCATTTTACAATTAAGGGAACTAAGGCACGGAGAAGTTAAGTGACTTGCCCAAGGTCACACAGCAAGCAATTAGCAGAGCCGGGATTAGAACCCAGCTCCTCTAACTCTCAGACCCGAGCTCTTTCTACCAGACCATGCTGCTTCTCCGGTATTGTACTAGGAATTGCTGATCTGCATTTCCAAGTTCCTTGTTCCATCCCAGGCAAATCTAGGGTATAGCAGGTGCTCTGGGGCTAGTCATTCATTCATTCAATAGTATTTATTGAGCGCTTACTATGTGCAGAGCACTGTACTAAGCGCTTGGGATGAACAAGTCGGCAACAGATAGAGACAGTTCCTGCCGTTTGACGGGCTTACAGTCTAATCGGGGGAGACGGACAGATGAGAACAATGGCAATAAATAGAGTCAAGGGGAAGAACATCTCGTAAAAACAATGGCAACTAAATAGAATCGAGGCGATGTACAATTCATTAACAAAATAAATAGGGTAACGAAAATAAATACAGTTGAACGGACGAGTACAGTGCTGTGGGGATGGGAAGGGAGAGGTGGAGGAGCAGAGGGAAAAGGGGAAAAAGAGGGTTAAGCTGCGGAGAGGTAAAGGGGGGATAGTAGAGGGAGAAGAGGAGCTCAGTCTGGGAACGCCTCTTGGAGGAGGTGAGTTTTAAGTAGGGTTTTGAAGAGGGAAAGAGAATCAGTTTGGCGGAGGTGAGGAGGGAGGGCGTTCCAGGACCGCGGGAGGACGTGACCCAGGGGTCGACGGCGGGATAGGCGAGACCGAGGGACGGTGAGGAGGTGGGCGGCAGAGGAGCGGAGCGTGCGGGGTGGGCGGTAGAAAGAGAGAAGGGAGGACAGGTAGGAAGGGGCAAGGTGATGGAGAGCCTTGAAGCCTAGAGTGAGGAGTTTTTGTTTGGAGCGGAGGTCGATAGCCAACCACTGGAGTTGTTTAAGAAGGGGAGTGACATGCCCAGATCGTTTCTGCAGGAAGATGAGCTGGGCAGCGGAGTGAAGAATAGACCGGAGCGGGGCGAGAGAGGAGGAAGGGAGGTCAGAGAGAAGGCTGACACAGTAGTCTAGCCGGGATATAACGAGAGCCTGTAACAATAAGGTAGCCGTTTGGGTGGAGAGGAAAGGGCGGATCTTGGCGATATTGTAGAGGTGAAACCGGCAGGTCTTGGTAACGGATAGGATGTGTGGGGTGAACGAGAGAGACGAATCAAGGATGACACCGAGATTGCGGGCCTGAGAGATGGGAAGGATGGTCGTGCCATCCACGGTGATAGAGAAGTCTGGGAGAGGACCGGGTTTGGGAGGGAAGATGAGGAGCTCAGTCTTGCTCATGTTGAGTTTTAGGTGGCGGGCCGACATCCAGGTGGAGACGTCCTGGAGGCAGGAGGAGATGCGAGCCTGAAGGGAGGGGGAGAGGACAGGGGCGGAGATGTAGATCTGCGTGTCATCTGCGTAGAGATGGTAGTCAAAGCCGTGAGAGCGAATGAGTTCACCGAGGGAGTGAGTGTAAATGGAGAACAGAAGAGGGCCAAGAACTGACCCTTGAGGAACTCCAACAGTTAAAGGATGGGAGGGGGAGGAGGCTCCAGCGAAGGAGACCGAGAATGACCGGCCAGAGAGGTAAGAGGAGAACCAGGAGAGGACAGAGTCCGTGAAGCCAAGGTGAGATAAGGTATGGAGGAGGAGGGGATGGTCGACAGTGTCAAAGGCAGCAGAGAGGTCAAGGAGGATTAGAATGGAGTAGGAGCCATTGGATTTGGCAAGAAGGAGGTCATGGGTGACCTTAGAGAGAGCAGTCTCGGTAGAGTGGAGGGGACGGAAGCCAGATTGGAGGGGGTCTAGGAGCGAATGGGAGTTAAGGAATTCTAAGCATCGATTGTAGACAACTCGTTCTAGGATTTTGGAAAGGAAGGGTAGTAGGGAGATAGGGCGATAACTGGAGGGGGAAGTGGGGTCAAGAGCGGGTTTTTTTAGGATGGGGGAGACGTGGGCATGTTTGAAGGCAGAGGGGAAGGAGCCCTTGGAGATTGAGTGGTTAAAAATAGAAGTTAAGGAAGGTAGGAGGGCAGGGGCAATGGTTTTAATAAGGTGAGAGGGAATGGGGTCCGAGGCGCAGGCGGAGGGGGTGGCACTTGCGAGGAGGGAGGAGATCTCCTCTGAGGATACTGCAGGGAAGGATGGGAAAGTAGGGGAGGGGGTTGGTGGGGGGGAGGGGAGAGGCGGAGGGGTGACTTTGGGGAGCTCAGACCCGATCGTGTTGATTTTCGTGAGGAAATAGGTGGCCAGATCATTGGGGGTGAGAGATGGGGGAGGGGGAGGAACAGGGGGCCTAAGGAGAGAGTTAAAGGTCCGGAACAGTCGGCGGGGGTGACGGGCATGGGTGTCGATGAGGGAGGAGAAGAAGCTTTGCCTGGCGGAGGAGAGGGCAGAGTTAAGGCAGGAAAGGATAAATTTGAAGTGTGTGAGGTCGGCTTGGTGCTTGGACTTTCGCCAGCAGCGCTCAGCAGCTCGAGCATAGGAGCGTAGGAGGCGGACGGAGGAGGTGATCCAGGGCTGTGGGTTAGTGGAGCGAGAGCGGCGGAGGGAAAGGGGGGCGAGAGAGTCGAGATGAGTAGAGAGGGTGGAGTTGAGAGCGGAGACCTGATCATCGAGAGTGGGAAGAGAGGACAGGGCGGCAAGGTGAGGAGAGATGCTATGGGAACTTGAAGATTTCCCAACAGTTTAGGTCAAGGCCGAGAAAACAAGGTAGATGGTGATGGAGTTGCAGGGTGGCTTTAATGCTGCTCAGTGGGGTGGCAGACTGGAAGCTGTAGACTGTAAGCTTCTCGTGCCTTGTGGGTAGGCAGTGATCGTATCTACCAACTCTGTTGTATTGTAATTTCCCAAATGCTTAGTACAGTGTGCTGCACACTGTAAGGGCTCAGTAAGTATGATTGATTGATGTACTGATTGAATTGTCCAAAGCTGGATGTAATTGTTTGGTTACCAAACTGGGAGGTCATCAGCTTCCTCACTCTGCTGGGGTCCATGGGTGGGAGCACGGTTTGAGTACATAGCAAGGGCTCTGTGGACTTGTGCCAGGGATATCTCTATGTATACTTGGGTATGAGTAGGGAAGCAGCATGGCGTAGTGGATAGAGCACAGGCCTGGGAGTCAGAAGGTCATGGGTTCTAATCCCAGCTCCACCACTTGTCTGCTGTGTGACCTTGGGCAAATCACTTCAATTCTGTGCCTCAGTTACCACATCTGTAACTGAGAGACTGTAAGACGAAACACTCTGGGCATGTCACTCCCCTTCTTAAAAACCTCCAATGGTTGCCTATCAACCTCCGCACGAAACAAAAACTTCTCACTCTAGGCTTCAAGGCTCTCCATCACCTTGCCCCCTCCTACCTCTCCTCCCTTCTCTCTTTCTACTGCCCACCCCGCACGCTCTGCTCCTCTGCCGCCCACCTCCTCACCGTCCCCCATTCTCGCCTATCCCGCCATCGACCCCTGGGCCACGTCCTCCCGCGGTCCTGGAATGCTCTCCCTCCTCACCTCTGCCAAACTAATTCTCTTCCCCTCTTCAAAACCCTACTTAGAGCTCACCTCCTCCAAGAGGCCTTCCCAGACTGAGTTTCCCCTTTTCCCTCTGCTCCCTCTGCTCCCCCTCTGCCCCCCCCTTTACCTCCCTTCAGCTAAGCCCTCTTTTCCCCCCTTTCCCTCTGCTCCTCCCCCTCTCCCTTCCCCTCCCCTCAGCACTGTGCTCGTCCTCTCAACTGTATATATTTTCATTACCCTATTTATTTTGTTAATGAGATGTACATCCCCTTGATTCTTTTTATTTGTTATTGTTTTTGTCTGTCTCCCCCGATTAGACTGTAAGCCTGTCAAAGGGCAGGGACTGTCTCTGTTACCGATTTGTACATTCCAAGTGTTTAGTACAGTGCTCTGCACATAGTAAGCGCTCAATAAATACTACTGAATGAATGAATGAATGAATGAATGAATGAATGAATGAATGACTGTGTCTAACCCAATTTGCTTGTACCCGCCCCAGAGCTTACAACAGTGCCTGGCACATAGTAAGAGCTTAACAAATACCATAATTATTAATTATTATTATTATTCTGAGCCCTCTTCAGTGCTGAGTGTGCAAGTGGGAATGGGTCCTGAGCTCTACCTGTCCCAGTGAGGGATAGCACGGTCAGTCTCGGTTGCCAAACAGCAAGAGGTCAACAGTTCAAAGTATAGGCCTCCTTTAATACCCATTCTCATCCTGAGAGGGCTGCTTCTCAGTGCAATAGGCAGAGTAAAAATAGCAATTTCCTATTCCTGACTTCAGACTTTTATCAGTCAATCATTGGTACTTTTTAAGCTCTTACTGTGTGCCAAGCACTTGGGAAAGTACAGTACAACAGAGTTGATAGGCACGATCCCTGCCCACGAGGAGCTTACTATGAATCCAGCCCTCCTGCCTCCTCCGCTAGCTGGGCATAGCCAACCTTCCCAGGTCTCCCCCAAGTGCAGACACTTCCCCTTCATTTACAGAGTTTTCCTCATCACCACCAGCCTCCAAAGCCTCACTCCACTGCCTCTGCATCCAGTCACTTAACTTCACTTTGGTTCATTCCATGGTTAAAGTTCTCTTTGATATGGGGTTCTCTTCACTCAATCTTGTTAGTTGGCACTAGGCAGGCCTGTCCTTGCTCATTTTCCAGTTTTCTTGAATGATGCTAATTCAGGCTCATGTCTTTCTGGTTCTCTTGAACATATTTCAGGCCTGCATCTGCCAGGCCTCAGGGGCCTGGGTGACTGTGTTCTTGTGGACATGCTATAGCGATTTATTGATTGGATTGGCACTGTATGAATGTGTTTGGGGGTCCTATGTGTTCATTTGGGGGTGGTGCTTTGTGTTCACAGGTGAGCATGTTGGTTTCACCTTGCTCTTTTCTTTTCCACAGACTGCATTTACAGGACAGAATAAAAATCATTCACCACGACATCTCTTCCAGTAAGTTTCTGTCAACTCTCATCTCCTTTGCCTTGGTGGAATCAAGTGAGCGAAGGGAACAAAATGAGTGAGAGGCAGTGTGACTTAGAGGAAAGAACCCAGGCCTGGGATTCAGAGGACCTGGGTTCTAATCCCAGCTCCACCACTTGCCTGCTGTGTGACATTGGACAAGTCACTTTACTTCTCTGGGCCTCAGTTTCCTCATTTGTAAAGAGAGGAGTCAATATCTGTTCTCTCTCCTAGAATGTGAGTTCCATATGGGACAGACCTGTTTATCTTGTATCTACCCCACTGCTTAATGCAGTGCTGGCATTTATTGTTATCATTATTATTATCATTTTTTTAAAAATGGAAAGGCAACTAGTGCAAAGGAAATCCCTGTTCTGGCTTCTAGGCCTCTTGCAACATGTTTAATTTTAGAATTATTTAATCTGCAAAGCAACATGGCAAATTGTCATTTGCTTGCTCATCTTGAGCAACTAAGGATGTCTTTCAAACAGATGACAAAGACATCAGCACTTATTTTATTGCTGGTGTGCTTGTTGGAGGAGAGTGGGCTAGAAAACACATTTTGGATACTTATAGGATTTTCGAATAGAGTGCCTACTGCCTACTATAAGCTATTGCTTATAGGATTAGTTGTGGCTCTTTCCTTGGATGTAGGAATGAACTGGCAACAACTAATCCCTTGGGGCCCCGTGGACCTGGTGGTCAGCAACCCCCCGTACATCTTCCAATCAGATATGGCTCACTTGGCAGCAGAGATCCTCAGGTACGTGACCCAATCTCAGCTCCTTTTCTGTGCTTGAGGGGGAGAGGTTTAGGGTTGACGGGGAGGAGAGTGGCAGCGGGAAGTAGGGTCAGAAGGGGTTTGGCTCTTGCCGGGAGTTGCTGAGCTCTGAGAATCCTGTGAAGTTTTATTTATATTATTGTCTGTCTCCCCTTCTAGACCCTAAGCTCATTCTGGGCAGGGAATGTATCTACCAACTCTGATAATAGTAATAATGATATTTTTTAAGCATTTACTATATGCCAGGCACTGTTCTAAGCACCGGGGTAGATACAAGCTAATCAAGTTGGACACAGTCCCTGTCCCACATGGGCTCATAATCTTAATCCCCATTTTACAGATGAGGTAACTGAGGCCCAGAGAAGTGAAGTGACTTTCCCAAGGTCACACAACAGACAAGTAGCGGAGCCCAGATTAGAACCCAGCTCCTTATAACTCCCAGGCCTGTACTCTATCCACTAGACCATGCTGCCTCTCTATTGTACTCTCCCAAGTGCTTAGTACAGTGCTCTGCACACAGTAAGTGCTCATTAAATATAATATTTGTGATATCTGTTAAACCATTACTATGTGCCAGGCTCTGTACTAAGTGCTGGGGTAGATATAAGCAAATTGGGTTGGACACTGTCCCTGTCCCACCTAGAGCTCACAGCCTTAATCACCATTTTACAGATAAGGTAATTGAGGCACAGAGAAGTTAAGTGACTTGCTGAAGGTCACACAGACAAGCGGCCGAGCTGGGATTAGAACCTAGGTCCTTCTAACCCCCAGGCCCGTGCTGTATCCACTGGGCTACACCATTTCTAAATATCATTAACGATGATGATGAAGCAAAACATTAGGGGACAGGCTGACTAGGGATGGAACTAGGCTTGGGCATCCCTATTCATCTCCCCAGAGAAAGTTCCTGGTGACCTTGCAAAGTTTTTAAAAATCAGTTTATTTGCTATCATTTTCCATTGTCCTCCCACTCTAACCAGCTCCTCTTTCTTCCTCCTGCTCCTGATATTCTGCTAGTGAAACCATAACCAAGTATCTTCTTGCAGCAAGCCCTCATAATTCGTTTTCCTGCTCCCCTGCTCCGATTCCTACACAAACCAAAGCAAAAAGGAATAGGAAGAAAAGAAAAGGAATATTTGATTTCTCTTGGTCCGTGGTTCGATTTTCTCAGTCAATCCTATTTATTGAGCACTTACTGAGTGCAGAACACTGTACTAAGCTCTTGGGAGAGTACAGTGTAACAAAGTTAGTAGACACATTCCCTGCTCACAACAAGCTTACAATCTAAAAGGGGAGACAGAAAATAAATAAATGAATGAATGAATGAATGAATAAAGTAAAAATACAGATTTGTACGTAAGTGCTCTGGGGCTGAGAGAGGGATGAATAAAGGGTGCAAATCCTAGTTCAAGGATGACAGAAGGGAGTGGGAGAATAGGAAATGAGGGCTTAGTCGGGGAAGCTCTCTTGGAGGAGATGTGTTTTTAATAAGGGTTGCTCAGGGGTCATGTTGAACTTTAGACCTGCTGCTTGATTTCCTTTAGGCTCAAGGCATATGGGCCCCTGCGTATTTTAATGGCTGTTTTCAGCACGCTCTAGAAGATTATTTCTAAATTCCTGCTGCTCTGAGTCATCTTCAGTTTCCCCAGGCAGGGAAGAGGCTGCAGGTCTGTGGGTCATTGTAACTGATGCTGTCTGGCCAGCAAACAATGTTCCAGTAGCTCAAGTTCTGACTGTCCAACCCAAGGAAATCAATCAATCAATGGCATTGATTGAGCTCTTACTCTGTATGGAACACTGTTCTAAGTGTTTAGGGGAGTTCAGGAAATTTATTAGACTCAATCCCTGCCCTCAAGGACCTTACAATCTAGCCGGGGAGACCAATACTAAAATAAATTAATTGTAGGAGGAAGCAGCAGAGTTTAAAGATATAGTCTAAGGCATAAGTGCTGTTGGTTACAGGGTGGGGACAAGTGCAAAGATGACACAGAAAGGGGGGAATGTGGGATGGGAGTTGAGAGATTAGTCATGGAAGGCTTCCTGGAGGAGGTGTGATTTCAGGAGGTTTTTGAAGGAGGTAAGAGAAGTGGTCTGCCGGATATGAAGGGGGAGGGACTTCCAGGCAAGAACAAGATTGAGGAGAGTGAGACACAGTGAGTGGGTTGGGGTTAGAGGAGCAAAGTTTGCAGGCTGGGTATAGTGGGAGAGGAGCGAGGATAAGTAGGGGGAAAGAGCTGATTGAATACCATAATGCTGCATGTCCCACAGGGAGACTGCTTCACCAGTGTTTTTCCCTTCAGCTATGAAGACCCAGATGCCCTGGATGGTGGAGAGGATGGAATGAAAGTGATCAGAGACATCTTATCCCTGACCCCTTGGCTCTTGAAAATTTTTGGGTGAGAATATGAGTGCAAAAGGAAGAAGAGGAGATTGGATTTTCCTTTGATATTTCTCCTTTCCCATCTCTTTCTTTTGTGGTCATGTTCATGGACGGAATGAGCTGACCTCCCAGGAGATGTGAGGAGATATTTGTGGTTTCTGTTTGTTACCAGGGAGGCGATGCCAGGGCCCAAGGTATAACACCTTTCCTCCCAGTGCCCCAGGACCCATAGCCTTGGGCTGGGGTGAACCCACCAGTTTCTCTAGCAGTCGCTGATCTGTGACTGATGGCTCAGTTCAGAGCCGATTCTGCCTCCAGGAAGTTGCATGCCTCAGCTGGCTAGTTTGGGCAGTGGCAGGCAACACTGACTCTTGCTTATTTTCACCACATTCTTGGAGCCGCCTCATCGGAGCTGGCTTTTTCCAGGGCTTGCACTAGCTGGGGGCGAGGAAGCAAGGGAAGTTTCTGGAGGGCTGAATCGGATGCTTATGAGTTGGTCAGGCAGCTCGCTGAGTGGTTTGTTTCCTTCTTTCTCTGCAGAAGTGTCTTCCTTGAACTTGATCCCCGGCACCCAGAGCTGGTTGGGAACTGGTTGGCAAAACAGCCTGACCTATTCCTCTCTCTATCTGCCACCCACACTGATTTCTGTGGCAAGTAAGTGTCCCATTGCTTTTCTTCCTCCCTACCCTCTTTGTCTTCACTTGAATCTCTCCTAATGCCAATGTGGGACATGCAGCATTAAGGCATTCAATCAACTCTCCTCCCCTACTTGTCCTTGCTCCTCTCCCACTACACCCAGCCTGTCGACCTTGCTCCTCTAACCCCAACCTACTTACTGTGTCTTATTCTCGTCAATGCTCTTTTGGAGGAGATGTGTTTTTAATAAGATTTGCTCAGGGGTCATGTTGAACTTTTGGCCTGCTGCTTGATTTCCTTTAGGCTCAAGGCATATGGGTCCCTGCGTATTTTAATGGATGTTTTCAGCACTCTCTGAGTCATCTTCAGTTTCCCCTGGCAGGGAAGAGGCTGCAGGTCTGTGGGTCATTGTAACTGATGCAGTCTGGCAGCAGACAATGTTCCAGAAGCTCAGCTTCTGGCTGCCCAACCCAAGGAAATCAAGCAGTGAATGGTATTTATCGAGCCCTCACTCTGTACAGAACACTGTTCTAAACGTTTGGGAGAGTTCAGGAGATTTAGTAGACTCATTCCCTGCCCTCAAGGACCTTAGAATCTAGCAGGCAAGACACTAAAATAAATTACACGTAGGTGGAAGCCACAGAGTTTAAAGATCTAGTCTAGGTTTAAGTGCTGTTAGGTGGTGAGGACAAGTGCAAAGATGACACAAAAAGGGGAGGAATATGGGATGGGAGATGAGAGATTAGTCATGGAAGGCTTTCCTGGAGGAGGTGTGATTTCAGGAGATTTTTTAAAAAGGGAGAGCAGTGGTCTGCCGGATATGAAGGAGGAAGAACTTCCAGGCAGGGGATGCGTGTTCACCAGCTTCTCTCTACTCCTACCCCAGGCACATGGAAGCTAGGCCCCCTTTTGTGTTGGCCTTGGGTATATATATGTTGGTATTTGTTAAGCACTTACTATGTGCAGAGCACTGTTCTAAGCGCTGGGGTAGATACAGAGTAATCAAGTTGTCCCATGTGAAGCTCACAGTTTTCATCCCCATTTTACAGATGAGGTAACTGAGGCACAGAGAAGTGAAGTGACTTGCCCACAGTCACACAGCTGACAAGTGGCAGAGCTGGGATTCAAACCCATGACCTCTGACTCCGAAGCTCGTGCTCTTTCCACTGAGCCACACTTGGGTAGAAAACCAGGGCTGTTTCTCCACAACCTTCCTCCAGGCTGTGAGATACTGAGCCCCATCCCATTTCTGTAGGATCCCAAGCCAGCTTCACTAGCTTGGGAAGCAGTGCAGCCTAAGGGAAAGAGCCCAGGCCTGGGAGTCAGAGGAACTCGGTTCTAATCCCAGCTCTGTCACTTACCTGTCGTGTGATCTCGCCTCAGTTCTGTACCTCAGTTTCCTCAACTCTAAAATGGGGATGAAATACCTGTTCTTCCTTTTGCTTAGACTCTGAGCCCCATGTGGAACAGATACTGTGTCTAGCCTGATTAACTTGGCTCTACCCCAGTGCTTAGTACCATGCCTGGCACATAGTAAGCACTTAAATGTAATAATAATAATTATGATGATAATAAATAATAATTTGCTCTGTAGCTCCAAATCCTTCTCCCTCCCATACTGTTGCCTGCTCCTCCTCCTCCCTCCCCCACTGTCCACCCCCAATTTCTAAAGTTAGAATGTATAGGGTTTTTTTTTTTAACTTCAGTATCTTCATCACTTGGTAACCCAGAAGGTACTTAGTTTTGTGCTAAACACCTGCTGAAAACTACTCAAGCTTTATTCTCTCCTCCAAACCTGGGAGGCTCCCTCCCTCCACCTCCCTCCTGTGTTCTCTGCCACAGGCAGGCTTGCACTGCTGCACCCAGAAAATCAGCCATCCCTTGGTCATCTTTTGGTAGTTGTTAGCAAATGACCGCCAGCTCTCTGCTCATCCGGAAAGGGTGTAGGCAAAGACCTGAGCAGGGTGGGTGCAGGAAGGCTAGGAAGCACACCCTGGAAAATTTGGGGAAAGCACATTCACCAGTTCTCTCTTCCTACTACCCCAAACACTTGGAAGCTAGGCCCTCTTTTGTGTTGGCCTTGGGTAGAAGACCAGGGTTGTTTCTCCACAACCTTCCTCCAGGCTACTCTTTACTTACTGAAAAGAGGGGTGAAGCAAAACAAGTGGATTTTCTGTTTCTGGCTGCTGTAAAGGGAAACTAAGATCAAGGTGCCAAAGATTATTATTATTATTATTATCATTATTATTGTACTTGTTAAGCATTTACTATATGCCAAGCACTGGTCTAAGTGCTGGGGTAGATACAAGTTCATCAGGTTGAACACAGTCCCTGTCCCACACGAGGCTCACGCTCCTAATCCCCATTTTACAGATGAGATAACTGAGGCCCAGAGAAGTTAAGTGACTTGCCCAAGGTCACACTGCACATATATGGCAGATCCGGGATTAGAACCCAGGTCCTTCTGACTCCCAGGCCCCTGCTCTATCCAGCATGCCACACTGCTTCTCTGGATTTGAGGGTTTGCTCTCCCTCCTCACTTGGTCTCTTTCATCCCATGCTGAGGAGGGCTCAACTGGGTCCCTGAATAGGTATTCACATGGGCATGCTAACCCATGCTAAACCCAAGCTCTCCTAATTTTTGCAATAGTACTGTTTGCACACTGCAGCATGGTTTGGTGCAGAGAATGTCTTGGCTCTGACATGTGCCCGTTGTGTGACCTTGGACAACTCACTTAACTTCTCTGTGCCTCAGTTTCTTCATTTGAAAAAATCCCTCCCTCTTAGACTGCGAGCCCTGGGTGGAACAGGGATGGTGTCGATTAGTATTAGTTCCTTGCATCTATTCCAAAACTGGACACATAGTAAATGCTTAAGAAATGCCATCATTATTATTATTGTTTGTGTATCCTTTTTCCCATAGGCCCAGGTTCCTGCATATTCAGAAGATGGTGTCAAACAGCAGCAGTTGCTCGCAAGGCTTCTCTGTCGCTCCAAGTTCCCAACTCTTTGGAGTTCTCAGTTGAACATTCTGTGGGAAGATTCTTTCCGGGGATTTCCCAAATGAATCTGGGGTAGATTTTTCCCAGCTCTCTATTTCACTGGCAGGTTTAAGATTAGAAGAAGGACTAAAGAAGCTCAGACTTGAGCATTTGCTACTGTCTGACTTGTGCCTGGTCAGGGAACTTCTCTCAGCTAGGGACATTTTCAAAATGGGGAAAGAGCACTCAGAAGACCTCACTGATGTTGTTTTTGGATGTCCAGAGCAACAAATCTGTGAGCCAGTCAATGCTGCTACAAGTCTCAGTGCTCCGGGGAGGGTGGGTAGGTGGTGCATGGTGAATAAATTGACTCTATGCTTGGTCAAGTGGTCTCTTGGACTCATGCCAAACAGGCATGCCTGGTTTGTTCAATCAGTCAGATGGCTAACTTACAAAAATGTACCCATATTGAGTTGTTTTGATTTCTCTACTGATAGATGAAAGGACTGAGGTCACTGAAAAGCAGGGCACCATAAGGGTCTGAAGACTAACCAACTGCGCCCAAGAACATTCTCAATGATAGTAATAGTATTGGTATTTATTAAGCACTTACTAAGTGCACAGCACAGTTCTAAGCGCTGGGGTAGATACAGGGTAATCAGGTTGTCCCACGTGAGGCTCAAATTCTTCATCCCCATTTTACAGATGAGGTAACTGAGGGACAGAGAAGTTAAGTGACTTGCCCACAGTCACACAGCTGACAAGTGGCAGAGTGGCAAGCAAGTGCCCCCGACTATGATTGTCACTACAGTGGAGCTGGTGACCTGCCACCTAATCCAAATCATTATCTACCAGTTAAGAGAGATTCCAGTTATAGAATGCGAGCAATGCCATTACAGGTTCAATATTTTGATTTTACAGTGGCACCGGGACGTGTGGGGGAACTCTGCAGTTGGTACCCTCCTTGATATCCATCCCAATGTTTCATAACAGTAATAACAATAATTGTGGTTTTTGTTAAGTACTTACTGTGTGTCAAGCACTGTACTAAGTGCTGGGGAAGATACAAGATCATCAGGTCCCACATGGGGCTCACAGTCCAAGTAGGAGGGAGAACAAGTACTGAATCCCCATTTTGCAGATGAGGGAACTGAGGCTCAGAGAAGTTAAGTGACTTGCCCAAAGTTACACAGCAGGCAAGTGGCAGAGCTGGGAGTAGAACCCAGGTCCTCTGACTCCCAGGCCCATGCTCTATCCACTAGGCCATGCTGCCTCTACTAAGTATATACCATCCACCATTCCTAACTCTAATTACCTGTTATAGACTACATGGACATGAATTCATCCAACCACTTCTTGAACCTGCTGATACTTTGAGCCTCCACAGCTTGATAGGATATTAATAGTAATAGTGGTAGTTTTTCTTGAGCACCCACTTGGCGCAGTGCACCAGTTTAGGTGCTTGGGAAGTACAGAATGAAAAGGTGCTTGCACTCTAACAGGGAAGACATTTGGTTACCACCCACTTGGGTGAAGAATTTTTTTTCCTTCTGTTTGTTTTAAACCTACCCCACTTCAAGTGGTGTGCCCATGGTCTAGAGATATGGAATTGTTGAACAGTCATTTCATACCCTTTATGATTTTGTAGACTTCAATTATGTCCATCTCAACTTTTGCTTTTCAGACCGAAGAATCCCAATCCGGGGCATCGGGGTGAAGCAGCTTCATCCTCTTAGTCATGTTGGCTGTCCATCTCCCGATCTTTGCCACCTCTGTTATGTCCTTCCTAAGATGTGGTGCCCAGATTCCAGTATTCCAGATATGGGTGTATCATTGTTTTATATACTGGTGTACCCCTGGTTCTGAACGACCACAATACATAAAATCCAGCAATATGTCATGCACTAATTTCTAACATAAGCGTGCCTGATTTTACATCCAATCACTGCAGGGAATTCAATTTCCTCCCTGCCCCACTTCTGCTCTTCCCTGTACACAAACTGAAAACTGGGTTCTCTGCTCTATCCATAAGCAAGAGAGAGATCTGAAATGAAAGCTTCAGTTTACTTTTCTTCAAATTCCCCTTGACAACAGCAGCCCAGCCTTCATTAGTTACAGTGCTTTGTAAGTGCCCTGCACACAGTAAGTGCTCAATAAATATGATTGATTGATTCAGCACAGTATGTCCACCCTAAGGTCAAGGACAAGTGTATACATCCTCAGTAAACCATCAATAACCAAACATTGGCATTGACACAGCTTTTCCAAATGGCTTTTAGAACAAGGAAAATATGGAAGATATAGAGAAAATCTGGATGCAAGGTCCTAACAAACTGCATAAGCCTTTCTCATCCAATTTTACTATGATAATACACTATCAAGTAGTCACACAGGGATACGCAGCACTGACAAGCTGTTTTCAAAAGCCGAGGTTCTTTGAGAGGAGAGTGGGCGACTGGGGAGAGAATGCCACAGCGACGTTTCATGTTTCCCATAACAGTTCATCATTGTTATTTCAATGCTGTGGGTGGAAGCTTCAAACCACAATTCAGTGGGAGGCCTTCAACTCAAACTCAAAAGGTGTTTTTTATCACTTGGGACTCATCTAAGGAAACTCACCCCCTTGAGGCCCTTTGGAGGCAGTTTTCTGATTGTGGTGCTCACCTGTCCCAGCTCACGGTGCCAAGGACAAGGTACGGGGAAGGATAGCAGCCACTCCACCCTCCTGGATGTGTTGATCTGGATAAATCAAGGGTAGCATAAGTGAAGCCAACCCACAGGAGAGTCAAATGTTTGAAGCAACAGCACCATCTGAAACATCTCAACCAAGGTCAGCTCTAACTCAAATAGACTAGAAGGATAACTAGAAAAGGAATTAGAAAGACAGGAGCGCAAGTATATTCTTTCAGATGTGACATGAACATATACCTACCACCATGACAGGTTTCCTATATCTGTGTCCCATGCAAGGAGCCCATGACCCTAAGAGACCAGGTATCATAATTAGTTTTATGGTATAAAAATAATGTTAAGTGCTTACTATGTGCCAGGCACTGTTCTAATCACTGGGGTGAACACAAGCAAGTCAGGTTGGACACAGTCCCTTTCCCATGTGGGGCTCGCAGTCTCAATCCCCATTTTATAGATGAGGTAACTGAGGCATAGAGAAGGGAAGTGACCTGCCCAAGGTCACAGCAGACAAATAGCTCAGGTATGTGTTCTGTTGACCAGAATGAACAAGCACATCATAGCCACAGACCCACTAAGGTCGCAACTACTCTAAGGAGACCTATCTGTCACCTGGATAATAATAATAATGTTGGTATTTGTTAAGCGCTTACTATGTGCCGAGCACTGTTCTAAGCACTGGGGTAGACATAGGGGAATCAGGTTGTCCCACGTGAGGCTCACAGTCTTAATCCCCATTTTACAGATGAGGGAACTGAGGCACAGAGAAGTTAAGTGACTTGCCCACAGTGACACAGCTGACAAGTGGCAGAGCTGGGATTCGAACTCATGAGCCCTGACTCCAAAGCCCATGCTCTTTCCACTGAGCCATGCTGCTTCTCCATCCCACCTGGATGGGATTTAGAACCAGCATGTTCAGCTTCTGAGCCTCTCCCTCTCCCCTCTGGCCATCCTCCAATCTTGGTCACTATTTTAATAGTCCAAGCACTGTGCCAGAATTACATTCTGTACCCCCAGTTAGTTATGGGATGTAATAGCAACAGACAAAAGTACTTTTAACTGGAGGAGTTGAGGCCTAGCCTCAGAGGCTCATTGACTAGGCTCCCGAGGACAATGAAGAGCATAAAAACCTCCCCCAAGGCAACCCTAAATGAAACTAAGGAGAAAGAAAGCTGTGGAGAAGAGAATATAATAATAATGATAGTATTTGTTAAGCACATACTATGTGCCAAGTACTGTTCTAAGTGCTGGGGTAGATAGGTAATCAGGTTGTCCCATGTGGGGTTCACAGTCTTAATCCCCATTTTCCAGATGAGGTAACTCAGGCACAGAGAAGTTAAGTGGTTTGCCCAAGGTCACTCAGCAGACAAGTGGCAGAGCTGAGATTAGAACCCACAACGTCTGACTCCCTAGCCCGTGCTCGATAGCTGGGGGAGCAAAAGGAACCCAATAATTGGATCCTTGCTATAATCAGTGTTATGGGGCTCTTTTGCACCCAAGATCCTGCTCCAAGGAGGGAGTCCACTCGGAGTAGGAAAAACTTAGTGTTTGTTGTGGGAGAGTTCAGTATTAGCAACAAAATGCAGCTGGATGTTGTTGCAGACCATGGGGCCTGATATCAAGAACTTAATAATTATAATAATTGTGGTATTTGTTAAAGCACTTACTGTTCTAAGTGCTGGGGTAGTTACAAGGCCATAAGGTCAGACAGTCCCTGTCCCACATAGGGCTCACAGTCTTAATCTCCATTTCACAGAAGAGGTAACTGAGGCACAAAGAAGTTAAGTGACTTGCCCACAGTCACACAGCAGATATGTGGTGGAGCCAGGTTTAGAACCCACATCCTCTGGCTTCCAGGCCCATGCTCTTTCCACTAGGTCATGCTGCTTCTTGGGTAGGTGTGCTTGCTTGGGTAGGCATGTCTACCAAATCTATTGTACTCTTCCAAGCACTTAGTACAGTACTCTACACACAGTAAATGCTCAATAAATACCATTGATTCATTGATTGCTTTGTTCCAGGGTCTTGGTGGCTCTTGGAGCAGGGGAGGGAGGAGACATTATGGGGGAGACTTGTGCCGTGGCACGCCATGACTTTGGGGGAGCCAAGGCTCTTGCTGGAGGTGTCCTGTGAGACCCCAGGAGTAAGGTGGTAAGCCAGAAAAACAGTATAAACAAGAATGTAAATTGAAAGACCAGCTGCTGCTGGCTTTGGGCATTGTGGACCCCCTAGCAGGGAGAGCGATAAAGAGATCCTTGAGTCAGTAAGAAAGTTCAGCAGCTGGAGGCGATCAGCTATGGGAGCTTGTCAATTGGAGGATTCCATGCAGGAAGGTAACAGAAGAGGTCGTCCCAGTGCACACTGAGAAGCAGCGTGGTTCAGTGGAAAGAGCATGGGCTTTGGAGTCAGAGGTCATGAGTTCGAATCCCAGCTCTGCCACTTGTCAGCTGTGTGACTGTGGGCAAGTCACTTAACTTCTCTGGGCCTCAGTTTCCTCATCTGGAAAATGGGGATTAAGACTGTGAGCCCCACGTGGGACAACCTGATTCCCCTGTGTCTACCCCAGTGCTTAGAACAGTGCTCTGCACATAGTAAGCACTTAACAAGTACCAACATTATTAATAATAATAATAGTAGTAATCATTGTACTTGTTAAGTGCTTACTATGTGTGAAGCACTGTTCTAAGCACTAGGGTAGATAGAAGTTAATCAGATTGGACACAGTCCCTGTCCCATATGAGGCTCACACTCTTAATCCCCATTTTACAGATGACGTAACTGAGGCCCAGAGAATTTAAGTGACTTGCCCAGGGTCACCCAGCAGACATGGCGGAGCCGAGATTAGAACCCAGGACATTCTGACTCCCAGGCCCGTGGTCTTTCCACTAAGCCACGCTGCTTCCTAACGGTACTGTATGTAGCTAGAAGAATAGGGTTTCGGCTTTTCTTGCCTCAGAATCCCAAAGTCGTGACCACAGCCGCGACCTTCCAACAGTTCTATAGTGTGTGGAGGTGGCACACCATCACTCTTTCTGTCTTTTCTGCTGGGATGGAGCCAGGCAGATGGGAAAAGAGGCCCCAGGATAACATAGTGGGGTGGGGGGGTGGGGTGGAAAGAGCAGGACGGGGAAGGGGCAGGAGGGCTCGGAGATCCAGGAGATCAAAAAGGCAGAGGTGCACACCACTGCTATTTCTATTCTTCCCATCAAAATGGAGTGAGGCGGGTCCAGATCAAGGCCCGATTTAGGCATCAAAATTAGGTTGCTAGCCTTTATAAAGAGGAAATAGGGTTTGAAAGAGCTGTTATAAGACAGCCTTATTTAAATTGTAAACTTCATATTCATTTTCACTTTAAGAATATATATGCTGAGTCAGTCGATCAATCAACAGTATTTGTTGAGCACTTACTGTGTACAAAGCACTGTACTATGTTCTCAGGAGAGTACAAAAGAGTCCTCTTTTTATATTTAAATTTAAATTTTACATTTAAATTTTAACCTGGTAGCAGAATTTGCTGCAATAAATATAACCATTCTGTTTCTGTTATGCTCTTTTCACCCTTCATTTGACTAGGTATGAAAAATAAATCAATAGCCACCTCTTGAAATTTCACAAGGTATTGAAAACAGACTATCTAGAATACCTGAGAAATTTATTATTATTATTATTATTGTATTTGTTAAGCACTTATTATGTGCCAGGCACTGTAATAAGCCCTGGGGTGGATACAAGCAAATTGGGTTGGTCACAGTCCCTGATCCATGTGGGGCTCACAGTCTCAATCTCCATTTTACAGATGAGGTAACTGAGGCCCAGAGAAGTGAAGTGACTTGCCCAAAGACACACAGCAGACAAGTGGTGGAGCCGGAATTAGAATTCATGACCTTCTGACTGCCAGGCCCATGCTCTATCCACTACACCACGCTGCTTCTGAATGACACAGAAGCCTGTATTTTTACTTAAAATTATTAATCAGATTAACTTTTCCTATACCAGTTTTTTCTCAAAGAAAATAAGCAACTTTTTTAAAATTTCATTTTTATTATTCATTCTTTTTCCCTCACAGTGATTACTTTTTTTAGGTTGATATTTGTGTAGGATTTATAAGGCTTCAAGCCTTAAGTATTAAGCGAACTAGATCCTTGAGTACTGGATTTTGTTTTATTTTTCATCTTTTTATTTTGGAATTGCCACTCATTACCATGATTAATCCTTTTATGTTGATATTTTGGACAGAGTTTGTTAATGTTCCGATCTGGATAAGAAGTCCAAAGTTTTACAGTCAAATTAATCAATCAATGGTATTTATTAAGCACTTATTGTGGGCAGAGTACTCTACTAAGTACTTAGGAGAGTACAATGCAGCAAAGTTGGTTGACCCGTTCCCTGCCCACTACAAGCTTACAGTCTAGAGGGGAAGATAGACATTAATATCAATAAATAAACTGTGTTGAGGGGCTGAGAATGGCCAAATGCCCAGAGGGTACAGGTCCAAGTACATGGATGAAGCAGAAGGGAAAGGGAATTGGGGAAAAGAGGGCTTACTCGTTAATAGTTTAATAGTTTTAATGGTTTAATTTTTAAGTTTAATTAGTTTTAACAGTTTAATAGTTTCATGAAATCTAAGAACTATTTTGTAATAGCAGCTTTAAGCCAGCCGCCGATCACTATTAGTTCCTCAGAGTTTCTACCCTCTTGTCCATCAGGTGATTACTTGAAACAGGATTAGAAAAAGCCCTTGTTAAAATGGTAAATTTGATTTTAAAAAACTGGGTGTGAGTTAACACCATAAATTAGTCTTTCTCACAGGTCACTTAAAAGCAGGCAGGACTGGGCCAGGCCTGAAAGAGTGCAGTGCTGTCTGGTTTTTGGGTGGTTAAGAAAGAGGTTTCCACTTAGCAAATATCTCAACAGGAGACCTTTTTGGAATCTTTCCATCAGCCATGGCCCGGTTGGACCTGTTCCTTCTGTTTGTTTTTTATTCTTGCATCACTCCTCGTTTACAGCACCAGAGACCAGGGAGCAACATCTAGGTTCCCATTCCTCAGGACCCAAATCCCTGGCCCTAAACAACATCAGCCAGGCTAACCTTCTCTAAGTGAGTTATATTGTTTTTTTAATGGTATTTGTTAAGCACTTACTATGAGTCAGGCACTATATTAAGCACTAGGATAGATACAAGCTAATCAGGTTGGACACAGTCCATGTCCCACAGCGGGCTCACAGTCTTAATCCCCATTCTACAGATGAGGGAACTGAGGCACAGAGAAGTGAAGTGACTTGCCCCAGGTCACACAGCAGACAGTGGTAGAGCTGGGATTAGAACCCAGGCCCTTCTGACTCCCAGGCGTGTGCTCTATTCACTAGCTGATGCTGCTTCTTGGGTGGCCCCAAATGACCTTGGTGGGGTATTGGGCAGGTCCCCTACTGCCAGACAGGCAGCATGGGGTGGTCTTGAGGGTATGAAGTCCAGTGGCTGACCTCATGGGCGCTAGTGTTTGTCCAGGCAAAGAATGCCAACCCTTAACCGGAAACTCCAATAACTCAATGGCAATTCCCAGGGTGTGGGGCTGGCTTAGTAAAAAGCTTAGTGTAAAAGCTTAGTCCAAAATTTGGGGTTAGGTATTTGGTTCCATCTTCTGAAACTAGGGGCAAAGGTCTACAGCCAACCCCCTCCCCATACACAGACTCTCGTCAGACTTTCACATGCTAGAGACTGCGGCAGTGGTCAGCCAGGCTGGTTTAAACCTCTAGCCTCTTCGCCCTGGCAAGACCAAGGCAGAAGAGCTCAAAAGAGGTTGATGCTGGAAAATCTAGGAAGCTAAGTGGACCTCCACCCAGCAAATATTGATCATCTAGAAATCCGGCAAGACTTTCTTCTTTTGATTCTTTCTTTTTTGTGCCTTTCTCCCCATTCCTTGTGCGAGAGCCCATATAGTAGTGTCCCTTTTCCCATTTCTCAAGAACCAGACCCAGATTCCATACAAAGTTTGTATAGACCCTTCCCTCCAGACCAGCCACTGCTCAACAGGAGTCCAGGACTGCAACTACAACATTCCCTGTTACTGGTTATTATCACTGGGACTCAGAGTTAGGGCGAGATATAGACTTGATGTGTGAATGAGACAACAATGCAGAGGTAATGTTCCCACTTGTCCCGAGTATGTTACTAACAAGAGGGAGTCACCTCAGGGGAGGTAGAAGCAGGTGGTGGTCAATGTGGGTTTTAGCATTAGTCAAAAATTGAAGTGGGTTCTGTGATATCAGGAAGGACCTCAGGGTGTGCTGTTTCTCTTTCAAGGTAGTGCATCTTGTGAGCCCTGCTAAAGAGCCACTTGAGGTGAGGGAGGAAGTGGTGGGGAAGAGGGGCCAGAAGTCAACATGTGGCTTGAAGTCAGTCAGTAGCATTTATTGAACATTCGTCATGTGTGAAACCCTGTACTAAGCACTTGGGAGGGTACCATAGAGTTAGTAAACATAATCCCTGTCCTCAAGGATCTTACACTCTAATGGGGGAGACAGACATTAAAATAAATGACAGATAGTCAGAAGAAGGGAAGGAGGATATATGCGCGAGTTAGTGTTTAAGTAATAGGGTATATGTAAGACAGGAAAAAAAGGGATATGGGAGATTGCCTAAGTGCTTAGGTGGTTCAGAAGTACTGAACAGGCAGTAGGGGGGATGTAAGTAAGGAAGAGCAGAATCTAATTGGGTAAGAGAGCTTTTGGCTTGTCTTCTTCCACTCCAAGGGTGATCCAGTACTCCAGTACCCGAAATCAATTCCAGTTCTTACACTCTCGCGACAAAACCCTCTGGCAATATTCCCCTTCTCTGATTAAGTAGAAATGGGTAGAGGATTCCTACTCGACTTGTCCAATCGAATAGAGGAATATATATGCCAAAAATGTACCCCTATATGTCTTTTCACTCTTCTTTAACCTGAAGGTTCTTAAGAATAGGTACCATATCTGGTCTGCGTATTAATTTTTTTGTGCGTTTGGTTTGGTTTTTTTAGTGGTATTTGTTAAGTACTTACTATGTAATGATAATCGTAATAATGGCATTTGCAAAGCACTTCCTATGTGCCAGGCACTGTACTAAGCACTGGAGTGGATGGAACTGCTCTAAGCAGTAGGGTAAATACAAGGTAATCGGGTCTCACATAGGGCTCACAGTCTTAATCCCCATTTTACAGATGAAGTAACTGGCACAGAGAAGTTAAGTGACTCTCCCAAGGTCACGCAGTAGACAAGTGACGGAACCGGCATTAGAACTCAGGTCCTTCTGACTCCTAGGCCTGTGCTCTATCCACTAGGCCATGCTGCTTCTCAAGTGGTTTGTCAAAAGTGACACCATTAGGCCAGTGGCAGGGTTGGGATTAAGACCCAGGTCTCCTGACTCCCAATTCTATGCTCTTTCCACTAGACCTCACCTCCCTCTGGTAAATACGGAAATCTCTGAGACCCTTAGGGGAAGGGACCAAACTAAATTCAGAGAAGTAAGCATATCTCCCTCTCTCTGCCCCTCTTTTCTCTCCCCCTTCTATTTTCCACGCTGGGGCGTGGAGGGTAGCGGGGAGGAAACAGGCTGCAGAATCTGCTTCTTTTTTGCCTTGCATCATCTGTCCATATCTGGCTCCTCCAGAATCAGGAAGGAAACAAACAGGCAGACGTTTGGCCAGAAGCCCCACAGATCCTACAGAAAGGGCACCCAACCTGTCTCCACAGACCAATCTGACCCTCCCTACACTATTCTTTAAGGCAGCTCCTGCTGGGTCAATTTGAGGTCCTGCTCCCATGGCCTCCAAAGTCAGACTCTCACCCTGGCTCTTCCAATCTAATTATGTGATTCGGCTTCACCCCTCTATTTCCCCGGAGGCTCATTCTTGTCCACCGACCATCCATAACAAATGGCTAGCTGAGTTCCTCTGAATGACCAACTAATGCTCCTAAAGGCAAATACAGTCATTCAAGGGGCTGATTCTCCAGGCTTGTCTTCTCTCTTCACTGTCTACTTCCTCTGTTCCACCAGAGGGTGGGTAAAGGCTGAAGGAGGAGTCAGGCTGGCCCCAGGAAGCGGCTCAAGTTAAGGTTTGGTGGGGGAAGAGGATAGACCTATTGGCTTACATAAGGTTTGGCAAATGTGGATTTTTATTATTTATGCTTTCATTGCCTTGAACACTCCCACATTGGCTGAGTCTTTTGATAACCTCCACTCCCTCTAGCTCCCAAGACGAGGCCTCTCCCAAAGCCCAGAGAATGGCCCAACTTGCAGGTTGTTAGGGTTCTACTGAAGCTCACTCTACAAGTTTCAGGGAACCTATTCTAGGAGGCTGACCTTCCATAGCAATTTGCAGGTACTTACGGGGGTGGGGAACGATACAGGTGTGCATAGGCTAAATTTCGCTTGATCGGATTACGGGCGGATGCCCCTGAGCCCCCTTCTTTGGGGAACCGTTTCAGGGCACAGAACAGTCTTTCTGAGCTGAGATCGGCAACTCCATTTGACAGTGAGGCGAAAGGCCTTCACCATCGGTAGAGGGTGCTGCAGTTCTAGCACTGGAGTCAACTAGCTCGATGCTTTTCTGCTTCCCAGAGATGTATTGGTTATCAGTCAGAACCGGAGATTTCAGAGAAAGTTTTCCTTCCATTACTGAAAAAATCTTTATTTTCTCAATTGTCACATGAGCTGAGAACCTGAAATGTGACTGTGAGCTTGATGAAGACAATACAACAATGAAATAGGCATTGTTACATTCTATCAAGAATTTCAAACTTTATCCAATGCTTCTTTCAGCATCTCCATAGGGTACAGAATGGGGTTCTGAGACATGAAGGGGGAAACTCACCCAAGTAGCTAAACGTGGGTCAAGGACTGTGTCTGACCCAATTCATTTGTATCTACCCCATTGCTTAAAACAGTGCTTTGCACAGAGTAAGTACTTAATACCACAATCATTAGTAGTAATAATAATAATAATAATAGTGGTATTTGTTAAGCACTTACTCTGTGCAAAGCACTGTTCTAAGTGCTGGGTGGATACAAGGTGATCAGGTTGTCCCACGTGGGGCTCACAATTTTAATCCTCATTTTACAGATGAGGTAACTGAGGCACAGAGAAGTTAAGTGACTTGCCCAAAGTCACACAGCTGGCCAGCGGCAGAGCCGGGATTAGAACCCATGACCTTTGACTCCCAAGCCTGAGCTCTTTCCATTGAGCCATGCTGCTAGAATTACACTGTGGGCCAGGGTTCCTCTTTGGCTTGGGATGTCAATCAATCAGCCATATTTATTGAGTGCAAAGCACTGTAGTAAGTGCATAGAAGAGTACAAAAGAAGATACATGTTCCCTGAATGCAAGGAGTTTACAATCTAATGAATGGCCCCAAAGTAACCCCTGGAAAATGGGGGATTGTCAGAAGTCCCCACTGTAAATAGATCTAGTTGCTAAGGACACACCATGACTCCTAGGAAATTCCTGTTTTGAGACAATAAGTACCTAGGGTTAATCCATGATAGTCCCAAGACCCAAGGAGTCACCGCAGGGGACCCCAGCAAGTAAAGTGGGTTGTGGGGATTTTCTCTTGGATGTCCGCGGCTCCCACCCAGGGAGCCCCTAAAGTGAATTCTGGTAGATAGTTTTAGCCTCAGTGACTTGAGCCAGGCTGTCCTGTCTCTTTCTGAGGAAAATAGGGTGTAGGATAGGAAGAGGGGAATGAAAGTCAAACCTGATAGAGACAGGTTCAGGGCTGGAGCTTGCAAAGGAATTTGAAATGAGGTGAGAGTATGGCCAGAGATGGGCCAGGTATCAACCCAAAGCCCTGAAGGTCAATAGAGTTCAAAGAGGGGAGTGTAGAAGCTCCAATAGCTGGGGGAAGGGAGGGAGGCAGCATGGGTCTATATGGGACATGTTTTTCAGCTGCTGTCTGGGACCTAGGGAAGAAACCACCAAGGACTCTCTGGTAGAAATCGATGAGAAGGCCTCACAGGCCTGAATACCCATTTGACCCCAGCTCCCAAGTCACTGTAGTTAGTCTTCTGCAGTAAGAGACTCCAACTCCTGGAACTGCCATTGTCTTTTTTCCCTTAGATTTGGGAGAGACCAATTTTTAACATCTAAGTCTAGTTTCATCCTCACATAAGTGAGGAGTGGGGAAAGCCAACCCACAACAGCTCAGGTCCCCTCCTACAGACTGGTGTGGCTCAAGCATGGCAGACAAAGTGATTCCAGGAAAGGCAGTGCCAGTCTGGCTGTCCCCAAGGGCTTGGGAGGCACCATCCACCACCACCACCAGATCTAGCTTGTTGGGAGAACTGGATCAATGCTTTGTCTCTCAACCCATCTAGGTAACCCTCACAGAGCTCTCTCATGACAGTTATTTAGCTTGCAGTCTTCTTCTAACCATCTCCTATTAAGAGAATGAATACTCCCAAGAGTTAGGGGACCCCAACACAAAACTGTCTTGCTTAGGTAGACCCTTAAATTAGGCAAGGTCTTAGACCCAGTAACTTGTTTGGAAGGGTCTAGGGAGAGAGGTTCAGGGGGTGGACAATGTTTTTGGTCAGCATTTTGCTCTGCACCCAATAAGTGTTCAACAAATACCATGGATTGATCGAGAGTTTACCTCTAGGGCAGGAGCTTCCCTCACAAGTAAACTGACTGTTGGGAACAGAATTAATTATCATATAATAGTTGGGGTGTTTGTTAAGCGCTTACTACAAGCAACACTCTGTTAACCACTTAGGTAGATACAAGATAATCAGGTCAGACCCAATCCCTGTCCCACATGGGCCTCACAGTCCTTGCTCCTGCCACCATCGTTGTGTCTTGGCCAGGTAAGAGGTTAATCTTCCTGGAACCAGCTCTGCCTCTTGTACTGCCAGAACACACTAAAGTTTGGAAGGAATGAGCTGGAACCTGACTGTCATCCCAAAGTTAACTCCGGGTCTCTCGATCTTATCTTCATCAGGGATCTCCCTGGTTTGCTTGGCCCAAGCGGGAGTATCCCCCACCCCAACCGGACCCAGGGGGATGCTCGTGGGGAAGAACAGACATTTTCCCTACCCCACTCCCAAGGGAATGCACTGTGAACCATGTCTTCACTACCTCCCAGGCCATAGGGGCAAACCCTCCTTTTAAAAGGATTCCTGCCCCTCTTCACAGTAAGCTCCTTGTGAGCAGGGAACCTAACTATCAGTTCTGTTATACTGTACTCTCTCAAGCACTTAGTAGAGACTAATACAATATATACGATTGATTGGTAGACTGAATGACCACACAAAATTGTGGTCGGCTTTGTTGAGTCCTTGTGAGGCACTCTTGGAGAATTCCCACCTAGCCCTCTCCACTGTCACTAACCACTAGGTGAAAGGGTCCCACTGTGGTGAAGCCAGAAGAGAACTCGAGGACTGACTCACACCCATCATGTAAAAGATATCCTCTCCAATCCCCTCATAGGCTGGCCGGATCTTAAGTACAATGGGAAACAGGGAAAGCTGACCTTAGGTACCATCTTTTCATAGAAACCTAGAATCTTGGCCTGGCAGGGATTTGGGGAGGTCATCTGGTCCCTCTCACTTCCTCTAGTCAGAGCTACTGACTTTTTAAAGACCTTTAGGAGAGAAAAGCCCAGAGCTTACTTCCCTTATTTCATAACCCCTGCTCTAAATTTTTCTTGCTGCCTAACCTAAATCCTTCATGCTTTTACCAAAGACTATTGATAAAATAGTCCTGTTCCCAGAAGAACTTGAACTTCTTAACACCTAAACAGGCAAGGTCACACTACCATGCAGTGTAACCTGAAACACTTTCTTAACTCACTGTTCCTCAAAGAGGCTTTTCCTGATTAATTTCTCTTCTCCTTAGATTTCATCCCCCTAACTACAGCCACAGCACCATGACACCAATCGCACATTTCTGCACTCACAACTACCTGTAACATCTCAGTGTCCATCAGCTTACATACTTAATTCCCTAGGCACTCATTCATCTGCATACCCACTTTCCCTTCTCTCTTCTATCTGTAAATTATTTTAGTGCCTATCTACCCCATTAGGTTGCAAACTCTGGAGCTTGTGGATTGAGTTTACAAATTCTGTTGTACACTCCCCAGCTCTTAATATGATACTCTCTGCACACAGTCATTGCTCGGTAAATATTAGTGATTGTTTGATTCTTAACTTGATCTGCAGGTCTTATTGCAGGGTTTTTCAGGACTGTATTTGGGTTTAACAACAAGGAACTGCAAGGTGTGGTTGATTCATCTCTTGCTTTGCTGCAAAGAGTTTTTAAATTGCCTAGTGGTTTTAATCAAACCAGCCTTGTCGTAGTTACAACGTTGATGGCTGCTCAGGAAGGAGTATCACTGATGAGCCTTAGCTGTCTCCACATATTATAAACTTAAGACACTGCAATATACACAAGTGTTTAAAGGTGTACTGGTGTGACAAACCAAGGTGGGGTTTTCAGAGAGGGCTTCAAGGAAGAGGAGATTTTTGATCATTGTTTTGGAACCTGGTTTGGCAGAGAAGAGAGGGAGGGACCTTCTAGATAGGAGGATTGGAATGTGAAACGGCTTGGAGGCAGAAGCAATTGGGTCATGGGTAAAGGATGATAAACTTAGCAGGAACAAAAATTACAAGCAGGGGCATAGGATAGGAGATGAAGACAGCTGAGGGAGGACCTCAAAGCCTGTGATTAGACATCTTAACTTGAGAGAAAATTGGGAGCAACTAGTGCCGTTAACCGCTGAGGGAGCTATGGCCTGAATCTATTTTCATCCATGATTTCCACTCGTTCTCCATGTATTTCAGAAAGGGAGCCTGTTCTCACACTGAAATGGAATTGTAGCTGTTGGGTGACTTTTTCCTTAACATTTGGCTGGGAGAGGAAATAAAGCACAACTTGCAAGAAAGCAGTTCTCCAAAAACAGCTGTAGCCAAATGTGTTTACCACCCTTTTTCTTCCCTTTCCCCTGCTACTTTCATCTTTCTAATCCTTAATGTGCAAGACTAACGTCATACGTTTGCAAAATGCTTCTCTATAAGACCCTTTCATCACTTTACTAAGATCATCTCGTTAATCTTCTCTGTAGCCCAAAGAACCAGGGAGGTGCAGGGCTGGAATTTCTCAGCAGACGTTCTGCTGCATTGGAAATGGGAATCTCAGTTTTGAGCCCTTTTCCTGCTCCATGGTCAGTGTGTCATGTTTTCCAAGCTCTCCCAGTGCCAAGATTTGGGAAAGATGTTCCAAGAGGCCAGTCCAAACAAAACTCCAGTTTCTATAACATTGCTTCCTGTGGCAATGAACTAGCAGATCGGAAAAGTCGGGGATCCTAAAAGATTCATTCCCAAACATAAGGATGGATGTAAATAAGGAGAGCAACCATCTCCCCGACCCTCCAAATATCCTCTGGAACCACTGTCCAAAATCGAAACCTGGGCTAGACGTCTCATTTGTCTAACACAGTAGAGCATTGCTGATGCTCTTATAATGAATGGATCAGTTAGAGGTATTTATTGAGTACTTACTGTCTGCAGAGCACTGTACTAAGTACTTGGGAAAGCACAATGCAACAGAGTTGCTAGATGCAATCCCTGACTATAAGGAGCTTACAGTCTACAGAGGGATACAAATATTACAATAAATTGAGGATAAGGGAAATAGTAGTGAAGTCCCCATACAAATCCAAAGGTGCCTACACTGACATTCACAACTCCCGTTCCAGGGAGTCTCCCTTTCTGTGCTCAGAGCTCCCGAAGGAAGTATTCCCCAACCTCAAAAGGGTTGAAAATAAAGCCAACGGGTGAGAGGTTTTGCTTGAAGTCATAAGCACTGAGAACCTGGAAAGAGCTTGGTTCCCTCAGAGGTATAGGGCTTGGAGTTTTAGACCATGCAAATTAGTACTGGTTGAGGAACAGGGATCCTGGGCGTTCCCTAGTGCTGTTCAGTGCTCTGTGCTAAATGGTGACTCAGCCTGGATTGCAACCTGATTGAACAGGCAAATAAGGATTATGCTAAATACGACTCTGGCCCCTGGCTCTGAACTAATCCCTGCTACCGACACCCACGATTATGATTATGATTATGGCATTGGAAGAAGGGGGAAAGGTGCTAATAGCCGAATAAATGATGCAAAAGTTATTCATAAATACAACTTCTGGTGATTCAACCCAGTTAAGAAGCTGCTCCCTCTCCATTCTTGCAGAATTAAAGAAGACAGCCTACCCTCAGTATTGCTTAGGCTGCTAACCTCAGTGGCTAGCACATGTGTTTGAGCACCCTTACCCTTCCCAGCCCTGAGGCTTTCTAGCCATGGATCATCAGATCCTCCAGCAGGTTGGGTTCTCAGTCTCCTCCTTCTGAGCCACTGTCTGAAAGAGGAACTTGAACTGATTTCTTACATTCACCTGATTTGACCTTTATTGCCCCAGGCAGAAGAGCTTCTATTTCACTGGCTCACCTGAGGTGAACTCCCAAACTGACATGGGAGGTAGAACAACCTGACTTGAGACAGAAAGCCTATAAGAGAAGTCAATATCTGGCTCCTCAGTACTGTGTAGCAGCCCTCAGATTGGGCATGGTGATTTGGCAGTGGGAGGGGTATTGGGGTGGGTGGGGGAGAGGGGGGATCTGGGTTTTTTCTTCTGATTTTCTTCCAAAATACCCTCTTTGGGCTTAGGAACAGACTTGTGACTGGAGAGAGGCTCATTCTCCCCCAGTGAAACTTGGAATGGGAATTCTGCCAGGCTGTATAAAGACTATTAAAGGACCATGTCTTCTAAGGGGTCTCTGCTAAACAGAACATGAGCACCCCATCCAGCCCCATTCCTCTGAGAAGGCAGGGCAGCTGGTGGTCAGGAGAGAATAGCTCTGAGTTGCAAGGAGTTGGCTCAGAATTTGCAGAATTTGCAGGTTTACACATAGAGGAAAAGCCTCAAAGCAGCATAGTTTCCAGGGTTGAATTTCCCCCACTGCCTACTTATTGGACCCTCCCTAGATTCGGGACACTTTCAAAACACAGGAACCCTTTGAGATGCAGCCAACAGGACAGAGCAAAAACTGTCAGGGGTTCAGGTTCAGGACTCAGATTAAAGCAAAAGTGCTCTGACGTGTGTTTCTGAGAGCCATTCCAGGTCATGGTCTTTCGACTTGGAGCTTCTACATAAAGCATCCAAGTTGGTGCCTTATCACTGGAAGTCCAAAAACAACCCAAGGAGAAAGGAATTTACAAGTTCTTCCTATGACTTGAAACTTTGGAACAACTCCATTGCTCTTTGAATGCAGCTTGCTAATACTTTGCTTCTTGCCACAACACTGGTAGAGAAACCCAGTTCTCTCCCAGACACCTATCTACTTGACAAAATAAGGTATGAGGCTCTAAAACCCCTTCCTTTCCTCAGATAATATATACCCTACAGAAACAGCAACTCTGCTTAACACCCAGCTCTATGTGAAACAATGACCCTGCTCTGGGACCAGGGAGACTCCTGCATGAGATTTACCGCAAAAGGTTCTGAAAATTTTCAAAGACAAGGATATAAGAGAGGAGGAGGACCACCCATGCCATCCAGCCAAGTCTTGTGCCCTAAGAAAAACAGAGTTCAACTTTGCAAAAACAGGACACTTTGCCTCCCTCGCTCCTGGGACTCGGGAAGTGGGGCTATAAGCAGCATTCTGGTGTCCAGAAGAACCTCAAAGCCCACTGGACCCTACATACTGCTAAAATACAGCTTTCTGAAAGGGAACGTTCAACAGTGCTTCACATTGGTGAGGGCAAGTAACTCAAGGATACCTCATTCTCACAGTTGCTGTGGATGGAGGGAGGAAAGTAGCAAACTGTTTTTAAGAAGATGGGTTAAAAAAAGTTTGCTCATCACATGTATTTGTGATATATGGAAAGGGCAGGCTGTACTTGACCACTTGCAGTCAGCGAATGTAATGTTCTCTCTAAACCTGGAGGGGAGCTATAGGGTCAAAATGTAAACAGCATCAAAATGGGGCAATAAGGGTCTTTAAAGTAGCTGTCTGTTTGCCAAGTTAATTTTGGCCTTTTAGTATCATACCAGTCAATAGCATTTGCTGCATTAATAGCAATCACTGGGGTTTCCCTTCTGGTACCTTATTTCATACCATTCCAGCTGGGCTGGACCTGGAGGCAACATGGCCTAGTAGAAAGAGCACGGGATTCTGACTCTTGCTCACAACGTGACCTTGGACAAGTCACTTAACTTCTCAGTGCCTCAGTTTCCTCAACTGCAGAATACCTGTTCTCTCTCCTCCTCAGACATTGAGTCCCATGTGGGACAGGAACTGGGTCTGACTGATTGTCATGTATCTATCCCGGTGCTTAGTGTAGTGTTTGGCTCAAAGTAATGCTTAACAAATGTCAATTATTTCTTTATTATTATTATTTTGAGATTCAGCTGCCACCATCCAGCAATGCTACACAATGGGATGGAGAGTCAGTAAACCTACTCTCTCGCCCCAATTTACTGGCCAAACCTTCATGGAGTAGGTGTATTTTTGGAACAGATTCTTTACCCCTGGAAAAACACATTTTTGATTCTAAATTGCACAGGGCGCCCCAACCTTCAGCACCAACCCAACACTTCAGGGATCACACAGTGCAGACAAGATGCAAATCACTTGGCAGCTCTACATCTCAGTTTCCCCATCTGTAAAGTGGAGCCTTACTGTTTTCCCTCCTACTTACACAGACAGCCCCATGTGAGACAGGGACTGTGTCTAACCTGATTAACTTGTATCTATCCCAGTGTTTAATACATAGTAGGCCCCTAACAAATACCACAGTTATTGAATTGGGATACCATTGTCCTAGGCTGACTGCTGCTTCTGCTCTCTGTGGAGAGAGCTATTAGAGACTTTCTGAAATTCAGTTGGGCCATAAAGAGAGGGCAAAAGACAAATGGTGAGCCGATTGAGACAAGGACAGGAGTAGGCAGAATTCAGCTCTATTCTATTTTCTGATGTGACCCCAGAGTGTTCATCAGATTGTGAGATGCTCCTCATTGTTTGATCATTTGGGGGCTTGAGCTGATATAGTCACATCCCGCCTACTGAAATTATCTGTGCTCTGGAGTGCCATGCCAGGAACTCTTCAGCTGCAATTTCCAATATCTCTTTATCAGAGTCTGTAACCGGGGTTAATGTGGCCATTTCCCATTTTCTTAGAAATAGAGTGTTTTGCAAGAGAGATTCATTTTCTACATTTCCTCATTATTGTTGACATGTAGGGCAGAGGGGCTGAGCAAATTAATGGCAGCAGATCGCTTGTATTTCCTTCAGAATGCCTAAGTCATTTCTGGAGAACTTTAGAGCATGTCTTCTTGAAGCAGCGTGGCTCAGTGGAAAGAGCACGGGCTTTGGAGTCAGGGCTCATGAGTTCGAATCCCAGCTCTGCCACTTGTCGGCTGTGTGACTGTGGGCAAGTCACTTAACTTCTCTGTGCCTCAGTTCCCTCATCTGTAAAATGGGGATTAAGACTGTGAGCCCCACGTGGGACAACCTGATTCCCCTATGTCTACCCCAGCGCTTAGAACAGTGCTCGGCACATAGTAAGCGCTTAACAAATACCAACATTATTATTATTATTGAAGGCTTCAGACTGCTTCCCACCCATTCTGCCTCAGGTGGTGCAGAAACCCAGAGACTCCCTTCCCTTGGCTGGCCGACATAGACAAGCCGCTTTCTAAGGGGGTGCTTCTTTGGCTGCAAGTTTCGTTGCCAGCGGTGATTTGATTCCATGCCAAATAGCCATTCAGCTCTAATTCTCCCAGGTGAGTTCCCTCCCCCAAGACAGGATGCCTTTCTGAAACCACACACAATGTAAATACAATACAGGAGAGTTGCTTGACATATCCTTGCCCACAGGTAGCTAACAGTCTCTGCAGGCTTCAGTCAATCATCAGTCAAGCAATGGTATTGATTGAGTGCTTATTATGTGCAACGCACCGTACTGACCACTTGGCAGAGTACAGTACAATGGTGTTGGTAGTCATGATCTCTGTCCTCAAGGAGCTTACAATCCGTTGAGGCACTTACAATCTAGTGACTTGGTGCAGAATGTCACCCTTAGAGTCAGTACCTGACCTTGCCCTGTACAAGGTCCCTTGGTGACACTATCTCAAAGACTACTCTCCCTTGGAAGGGGACAAAAGAGGTCATGGCCAGGGTCTGACAATTTCAGAAGGAATTTTCTCAATAGCTGGTAGGGTAACCCATCCTTTTCAGAGAAGTGGAGAGGGAAAAGGAGCTGCCACTAGATACCCTTGTCCCTCTTGGAAAACAAATGCTTAGCTGGATGCCCCACTCGTCTGAATTAGTACAAGTCCTTGAAAGCACAATGGAGTCCTGAAGAAGTCACAGATTGCCCAGTTAGAATTATGTACTCAATCACAGGTTTTTTAATGCTATTTCTTAAGTGCTTACTATGTGGCAAGCCCTGTTCTAAGCATTAGGGGAGATACGAGGTAATCAGGTTGAACATAGTCCCTGTCCCTCATTGGGCTCACAATTTAAGTAGAAGGGGAGAACAAGTATTTCATTCCCATTTTACAGAAGAGGAAACTTGAGGCAACTAGAAGTTAAGTGACTTGCCCAAAGTCACACAGGCAGATGGAAGAGCCAGAGCAGCAATATTAGGTACACTGATGTATTTTTTTACTGAATTAGAGAGGTCCTTCAATATAGCAGCCAATTTTTACTTCATCAGTAGTAAAAATAGATTTACTGAACCTCTATTGACCCTCCCTGATGACTCTCTGCCTAGTGATCAGGTAAACCCTCTCTCTCTGGCCCCTGACAGCCCCCCACCTCCAGAAGCTAGTGCCATAAAGTCAAAGCTCATATGTGTCCAGGTGAAACAGGGTCTAAATTTAGAAATATGTGCCACTTATCAACGCAAACATCTTAAATCGAAGACTCCAGGTGTTGCTTATGGTCTCATGTGTCTGAGGACCTTCGAGTGTAATGCTAATTTAATATCTGCGGATTCCCCATTACAAACTTGACTTCAATCAAGCAAGCAAGTAAGCAGTAGTATTTTTTGAGCACTTACTGGGTACAGAGCTCTGTATTAAGTGCTTGAGAGAGTACAATAGACATGTTCCCTCTTCACGAAGGAATTACAGTTTAGAGGGGGCAGGCATTAAAGTAAATTACAGAGTTGTACAGAAGCGTTGTGGAGCTAAGGGTGGGGTGAGATCCAAGGGAGAGGGAGTAGGGGAAATGAGGGCTAAAATGGGGAAGGCCTCTTAGAGGAGATGTGATTTTAATAAGGCTTTGCTTCACATTGGTGAGGGAAAGTAACTCAAGGATACCCCATTCTCGCAATCACTGTGGAGAGGAGCAAAGTGTGTGGGTGGACTGTAGTAGGAAATCAACGAGCTAAGATAGGAGGGGGCAAGGTGATTGTGCACTTCTGAAAAAAATGTCTAACTTCGGCTTCACTGACTCTGCCCTCTCCTCCTTCTACTATCTCTCTGGCTGCTCATTCTCAGTGTCTTTTGCAGGCTCCTCCTCTGCCTCCCACCTCCTAATTGTGGAAGTCCCCTAAGGCTCAGTCCTGGGTCCCCTTCTATTCTCCATCTACATCTACTCCCTTGGAGAACTCATTCACTCCCATGGCTTCAATTACCATCTCTATGCCTATGATTCCCAAATCTACATCTCCAGCCTGATCACTCTCCTTCTCTGCAGTCTCACATTTCCTCCTGCCTTCAGGCCATCCCAACTTAGATGTCCCAACACTTCAAACGTAACATGTCCAAAACAAAACTCATTCAACTGTATTTATTGAGCGCTTACTATGTGCAGAGCACTGTATTAAGTGCTTGAGAGAGTACACTATAACTATAAACGGACACATTCCCTGCCCACAACGAGTTTATAGTCTAGAGAATTCCTCACCTTCCCACCCAAACCCTGTTACCCCACCCCCCAAACCCTGTTACCCCACCCCCCACTTTCCCATCACTGTAGACAGCACCACCAACTTCCCTGTCTCACAAGCCCATAACCTTGGCATTATCCTCCACTCATCTCTCTCATTTAGCTCCCATATTCAGTCGGTTGCCAAATCCTGTTAGTTCTATCTTCACAGCATTGCTAAAACCTCTGCTTTCCCCTCCATCCAAACTGCTACCACGTTGATCCAAGCATTTATCCTAACCTGTCTTGACTAACAAATCACCCTACTTGCTGACCTCCCTGCCTCCATTCTCCAGTCCCACCCCAAGCAGAAAGACAAAATCTCCTAAAAGCGCCAGCTCCACTCACTTCCCTCTGTCTGGGTGGGCTAAAGTATGCATTAGTTTGGAGGGAAAGATTGTTTGGGTGATCAATGCTGCACTCAAAAAAATGCCATACAGCCCTTTGCCTTCTCAAAGGTAACTGTCATGCAGAACATTATGTGGTATGCCTAGGCACAAAATTTGTAACAAAATAGTATCAAAAGGAGATGCAAAAAGGTTCTTTGTAGTCGCCTAACTTCTTCCATTGCTCCAAGGCTCAAAGATTCCCCTTCCAGGTCACCATAAACAGGATGCGGCTGCCTGGCCATTGGATTCAGCCATCTGAGCCGAGAGGGAGGGACATTAGGAATTTAAAATAAAATTACTCGATGTCAAGGTATTCTGTGCTTACTAAGTACCATTCAGGCCACCAGCCAGCTGAAAACTGGACTATCTGCTATAAAATCGGACAAATGGACACCCTAACAGCTGAGGAACAGCCAAATGGAGAAAGAGGTGAGGAAAAGGGCCGTTTGGGAGTCAAACTACTTTGGGGTAGCTTGAATACTTTGGTCAAAGAAATGGGAGGTCTCCTGCTTGGTCACTCCTTGCTATGGCTCCTCTGATCCATTGCCCTCGCTAACATTGGGGTTGAACAACTCTGACATAATCAGAATTTAGCATCTCAGAGGTGAGGCTCAGCCCCAGATGTCTGAGAATTACCTAGTGGGTGAAACAGCCCCGAGGAGGGGAGAAAAGACAGTGTACCTAAAGAAACCTAGCCTGAGATCTCCACCTTTAAAACGGGGATACCCTCTCTTGTCCCCAGGAGCCTCAGAGGGAGACTAAAGAAGACAATGTCTACAAGTGCTCCGTACCCTGGAAAAGAACGGACTGGCAGAAAGTAAATACTTAAAGGAGGGTGGGTCAGGAGGCAAAGCAGAGTTCAGTGGTAATCCTAATCCTAGTTCAGATCAGAAAGGTCATTGCATTCTTTCCTCATGCCCTCTGGAGAACAGTTTCACATTTGGGTAGTAGAGAGAGATCATTAGACTATCTGCAAAATTTGCTCCTTCCTTCCCCCACCCCATCTTGTCCTTCCACCTCTCTAGGCAACGCCCTCTTTTCATGGTTCCCAGTGCAGTGGCCAAGAAAAGGCTCTGCGCAAGACCTAGGCAACAACTCCACGGTGCCCACGGCCTTTTGAGATTGTTTGCCGACCACGCTCATCTCAGATTTTTGACAAGATCAGGAGTTTTCAGCGAGTACCCAAAGGGGAGACTTTCAGGCTTGTTTCGTCTTTGATGCCCGTCCCCTCCCAGTCCCCATCGCTCCAACCAACCAATCAGTCAATCAATAATATTTATTGAGCGCTTACTGTGTGCAGAGAACTGCAGTAAGCGCCTGGGAGAGTAAAGTCGACTGACAAGTTCCCTGCACACGACGAGCTCACAGTCTAGAGGGAGAGAGAAAACCCTTGCCCTCCTTGTTCCCGTTCAAATTCAAACTGAAAGGTGAAAGTCGTTATTTCCCAGAGACCCCTGTTCTTTCAGGTAAAAAAAGCCAGGTAGCTTCTAAACCGTTAAACATTCCCAAGTCGTTTCTCCCTCGCGCTTTCCAAGAACAAGCGCACGAGCTTCCATTCCCTGCCGCCCCCTCAGCCTCTGCTGGGAAAAGCAACTTAGTTTATCTCACTGTTCTTGGAAGTCAGCACGACGCTGGGAGAAAGCCGCTTTTTCTTAAACCAGGACCACTTGGAGCAAACGGAAAAAGCAGATCAGCCTTAATCCCCGCCTTCCTCGGGGAGGGGTTAACCCTGACTTTACCAAAGCCAGGGGGCTTGGTTTCTCTTTCGCTGCCTTTTGGGCATTTTCCCTCGACCGTAGAGACCTGGCTCCACAAAACTCAAGGAGAATAAAGCTGCCTCCCTTACACAAAAAGGAGAGTCAGAGTTCTCACACATTTGCAGTGGCTTTTGGGCAGGGGGCAAAGGGGAAGCCAGACTGAGTGTGGGAAGAAGGAAAGAGTTAAAACGTCTCCTTTTGAAAACCAGAGAGTGTTTACAATTCAGCCAGTGATTCACTGTTCATTAGCACCTTCATCGAAGTAGGGGCGGATTTCTTTTGGGGCCGGAGAGCTGCAGCTCCCCGCAAAGGGACCCAAAGGCCCCTTCAAAGAAAGGGAAAGAAAAGAAGCCTAAGGAGGAGGAGAGAGAGGGACATAGTTGTCGCACTACCCTCACGGCCCCTCATTAATGGCATCAACAATATTGAGTACCTTCTGAGTGCGGAGCACTTGGAAAACTGACGATATTAGTCAAGGCCAGATGCAATTAATCAATAGTATTTATCGAGCCCCTGGTGGGTGCAGAGCCTCCTACTATGTAGTAACCCTTCGGAGAGTACAATAAAAGGAGAAAACTCAGATCCATGCCCTCCAGGTGCTCAGTCTTAGGGAGAAGGGAAACAGACACAAATCGTCTAATATACAACAGGCAGAGGGGGGAGAAAACAGACACCAATGCTAGTATAATTGAATACATCAAGCAAGCAATAAATACGTGAATACGTGAATCCCAAATTGCTAGGAGGGGTAGTGTGAAGGGGAAAGTGAGGGACTTAACTGGAGACTGCCCCTGTAAGAGGTGGCTGTAACCACTGATGCATTTGGGTAGCAGGACTGTCCTGTGCCAAAGGACCGCACACCAGAATCATGCCCGTCAACAGATCCTCTCTTTCAAAGCACCCCACTGGCCCCGCATACCAGGGTGCACCATCCCAACATAATCTGATAGACTCATGCCTTTACAGCAAAGCCTTGTCTTGTGCCTTTTGTAGCCAAAGAAATCCAAACTCCCATCACAGACTCCTCCCCTTAGTTCCAAGTTTAACAGAGAGTCCTTCAGGATGAGCAAATTCCTCCTTTCTTTTGCTGATGGTAGTAGGGAACATCTCTTCTCAGATTATCTCCTCAAATGAAATTCCTCTCCTGGTGATGTAAATAGTACTGCTTCCTTCCCTTGCTAGTATGTGAACACACCTTAGTTGAGAACTTTTTGCTTGATGCAAGTATGCTTGAACCTTCTCCTTGAGCAGGTCCACAGATGACCAGATTGTCTATCGTCGGCTGATGCAAGCTCAGTGTGGGTATCTTGCTGTGATTATTTTGCTGCTGGCACACCTTGTGCCAAGTGGCCCCCTGAACTACTGGTAACACTTCCACACTTTTTACCTCTCTAGAAATTCAAATACAAATGCCCAGATTTGTCATTCCTGGACTCATTTATCAGGTCTGGATTAGTTTGTGTCTGGCTTTAGGACAGAGTCTTTGAGTGTTTTCTTTGAGCTATATGACTTTCCCCAAACATTTGGTTCCTCCTCAGTCTGAGCAACTTTTTCATCTCCACCTTCTGTAGTTGGGGCCAGAAGGGTACAAGGGTATAAGGGGTACAAGGGGTAAGATACAAGGGTATCTCCCCTGACTCACACACAATCATCCTCTTAATCCTAAACTGGCCCCACATCCTTTTCCCTCCCTTGGACCCCCATCCCTGGATCTTTCTCAATTCTTCCCTAAACTGGCATAACCCCACATCAAGACCCCATTCATTTTCTACCTCATCCTTTGACAGCCGTACCTCAGAATGTGAGATAAAGACTGATAAACTGAGGTCTGGATCAACACCAAGATCACTTCCAGGGCAGTAATGTGCTCTGCTGTTTTATGATCTCTTACCACAGAGCCTGGATTCCCCCTACTGGAGCCTAGATCAGCAGTAGCAGTGTGGCTTAGTGGAAAAATCACGGGCTTGGGAGTCAGAGGTCATGGGTTCCAATGTTGGCTCTGCCACTTGTCAGCTGTGTGACTTTGGCAAGTCACTTAACTTCTCTATGCCTCAGTTACCTCATCTGTAAAATGGGGATTAAGACTGTGAGTCCCAACTGGGACAACCTGATTACCTTCTATCTCCCCCAGTGCTTAGAACAGTGCTTGGCACATAGTAAGCACTTAACAAATACCATTATTATTATTGTTATTATTGATCACTTCTTTCTTCTTACTCAGATTCACCTAGCTTTTCTTCCTGTTTGCAGATCCAATTACCCAGGGTTAGCAGGGCTTGAATGCTGGTCATAGCCAGGGTAATGGGATTGGGTCAAAGAAAAAAGCTTGGGAGTTGCACAGCTATAACAAAGTACATGGCCTGTGAAGTTTTATACCTCAAACTCTTTGGGGGCAAATCCAATCCCCAGAACAAATGGGGAGGGGGAGAGAGGAAAAGATAGACTGCAAGGGCGGTAGGAGGGAGGGAGAGGGAGCAGGGGAGGAGAGAGGGAAAGAAGAGGGAAGTAGGGGAGGTAGGAGGGAGGAAAGCGGGGGGGGGGGGGCCCTATCCCCAGCCTAGACCTGACACCTTCCTAAACTCTTATTTCCAGGTCAGAACCTCTCTCAAGCCAATTTGTTCTCGTAAATGCCCTCCTCTTTCATTCTGGATTTCTTCAAGCTTTTGTATCATGGCCTTCATAGAGGCAAGAGTCTTGTGTAGCTGTGGTTTTGAGCTAGGAGTCCCAGCAGGAGTTATTCAGCTACCGCTTGTTTCTGCTTACAAATTTATGCCTTGGCTAAGAAAGAGGTTAATCATCCTGGAACCAGGTCCTCCTCTTGCATTTCCAGATCCCGCCTAAATTTGGAAGAAATCAGCTTGGACTTGACTCCCATCTGGAAGTCAGATCCTGGTCTCCCAATCTTCCTTTCCTCAGGGATCTACTCTGGTTCACTAGCCCTAGCAGGGGTATTCCCAGCCTCACCCAGATCCATGTTCAGAGGTGGTCAATCAATCCATGAGACTTTTCATGGGGAAGAGCAGACATTTTCCCTACTCCAATTCCAGGGGAATATACCCTGAATCATATTTTCACTACCTCTTGGGCCATGGGGGCGAACCCTCCTTTTAAAAGGACTCCTGCACCTCTTCCCTGCAAGTTCTTTGTGGGTAGGGAAACTATCTACTAACTGGTACACTGTACTCTGCACTCAGTAGAATGTTTTGCACTCAGTAAGCATTCAGTAGATATGACTGATTGATTACCCTGGCGGACTCAACAAAGCTGTCCAAAATTTTGTCAGGTCACTCTTAAAGAGCTCCCTTTCCTTTGGATTCCTATCCCTGAATCTTTCTCAACTCTTCCCTAAGCAGGCAAATGTCCCCTTAGACCATGTTCATTCTCTACCTCCTCAATTGCCTGCGGTTCCTCAATCTGGGTCACTAAGACTGACATAACTGAGGTCTGCACCAAAGCCTTCTGTTGCTCCTCTAATTCTTCTAGGGCAGTAATGTGTATCCACAGTTTTGTGGCCTCTTTCCACACAGCATGGATTCCGTCCCCTAGGGCCCAGATCACTACTCCTTTCTTCTTACTTCACTTCATCTTCCTTTTCTTCCTGTCCACAGATTCCCAGTGGCGAAGAACCACTCAACCTCTCCCAGGGACCTGAGGAAGTCCTGCATTTTGCTTTATGAGACTGGATAAACATACCTAAATATCCAGCTCCTTTCAATGCTGACATCAGCTTTGTCATTTTTGGTTGTTCAGGCTGGACTGACAGTAAACACTTGCATTCCCAAAGATGTTACTGCCCTCTCTCTGTCCCTACCCTAGGTGAGAACACCATACCAGTCGCTACTCCAAGTGACAGCATTATGTTACCACTGCCCCAGAGATTCCCCCTGACATTAGCCATTTACCAGGTGGACCTAAATGGGTCAGGAGCCAGTTCCCCGGGGCCTTAAGGGTTGGGACTGCACCTCCTTTTCCATTATTTCTCTACTGTGCCTCTTTTGTCCACTCTTCCACACTCTCCCCTTTCACTATTACAGGGCAGAGGAGAGTGTGATAGCAGAGTGGGGAGACAGGAGGAAAGGTAGCATTACTGGACTGAGGTACAATACTGCCCTGCGCTGTAGGGGGCTAGATGGGGAATTCTGTTGCTTTACTTGCAGGGCTCGGGGTCCCCAGTTCAGACACCCGAGCTAGAGGCTTAGCGCTTGCCCTATACAGCCCCTGGCCAGATTCACCTGCCACTCTGGCATTCCCATTTTCTCACAAGAAGCAATTCCCCATTGACAAAGTCAGACAGATCCCCCTTAGACCCTGACATAACAAAATATTTCCCATTTAACTCACCATCCCATCTCCCTCTGGCCCCTGGGTGACCTGTAGTTTATAACATTATATGGGTATAGGATATTGGGCCCCCTTCTAGCATGAATACAGGACTAACAGGGCTTGAATTGCTGGTCACAGCCAGGGTAGGGGGTTGGGTCTAGGAAATAAGCTTGGGAGTTGCACAGCTATAACTGATCACATGTTGTGCAAAGTTTTATACACCAAACTTCTTGGGGACAAATCCAATCCCCAGAACAAATCGGGGTCGGAGTCGGGGGTTGTAGAGGAGGAGAGGAGGGAGGTGAAAGGGATCAGGTGAGGTAGAAGTGGGTGGGAGAGGGAGGAGGGGCTGGGGGGGGAGAGAGTGAGGTGAGTGGCACCTTGCTAAAGGCATAATCCCAGCTCCAGACCTCTCTCAAGCCAATTTGTTCTATTAAATGTCCCCCTACCCCCACTCCCTTCATTCTGGATTTCTGCATAGACACATAGACGTGAGTGTCTGGTGTAGCTGCGGTTTTGAGCTAGGGGTCCCAGCTGGAGTTATTCAGCTACTGCTTGCACCCAAAAACTTCTGTTGTTCTTCCATTTCTTCTAGGGCAGCAATGAGCTCTCACTATTTTATGGTGTCTTTCCACAGAGCCTGGATTCCCCCAACTAGGGCCTAGATCACTACTCCTTTCTTTTTACTGGACTAAACCCACTTTTCCTTCCTGACCAGAGATTCCATTCACCCAGGGGCGAAGTACCCAACAGTGTCCTTCAAGGACCTGGTAAAGGCCTCCATTTTGCTTTATATGAGACTGGATAAACACCCAAATACCCAGCTCCTTTGAATGCAGACATCACCTTTGTCGTTCTTGGTTGTTCAGGCCAGACTCATAGAACACACACATAACCCCAGAGATGTTACTGCCCTCTCCCTGTCTCTACCCCAGGTGAGAGCACCACACCAGTCACTACCCCAAGTGACAAATCAAATGGGTTGCTACACCTTCCTGCTCACAGCAATTTATGTTACCACTGACACATTGGGGTAACAGGACTGTTCCTGGTCCTTGCAGTCCATATTTTGAGGTCCCTGGGAGAGTGTCAGTCCCTCAGACCCATATCGAATGTGCCCATTTCTTCAAGACATCTGAGGTCATGCCAGGCACCTGTGATCATCCAGAATCTTCCGTGTGAGGCCCGAGAGGTTTTCCCTGACCGTTTACTACGGGGACTTTTAAATGGGTCAGGAGTTAGTTCCCTGAGGCCTTAAGGGTCTGGATTGCACCATTTTCTTTTTTTTCTAGTTGTCCCTTCTTTTTCACACCCTTGATCTTCTGCTTCATTGTCAAAAGGCAGAGGAGAATGTGAGAGCAGAGTGGGGAGACAGGAGGAAGGGTAGCCTTACTGCACTGAGCACAGTACCGCCCTGTCCTGTTGGGAGCAAGACGGGGAATCCTGCTGCTTGACTTGGAAGGCTCGTGGGCCCCAGTTCAGATAGCCGAGCTAGAGGCATAGCGCTTGTCCTACACAGCTCCTGGCCAGACTCCTCTGCCACTATGGCATTCCCATTTTCTCCCAAGAAGCAATTCCCTATTGACAGAGTTGGATGGATCCCCTTCAGACCCTGATGTAATGAAATATTTCCCACTCAACTCACCATCCTATCTCCCTCTGGCCCCTGGGTGACCTGTAGTTTATAACATTATAGGGGTATAGGATCAGTGCCACCCTCTAGCATGAATAAAGGGTTGGCAGGTCTTCAAATGCTGGCCACAGCCAGGCTAGTGGGATTGGGCCTTAGAGAAAACCTTGGGATTTTCACAGCTGTAAAAAAGCACATGTCATGCGAAGATTTACACCACAAACACCTTAGGGTAAATCCAATCCCCTGAAAAAATTGGAGGGGGGGGGGGAAGAAAGGGGGGAGGTAGGAAGAGGGAGGGGGAATGAGAGAAGGGGAAGGAGGGGAAGCAGAGAAAGTAGGGGAGGTTCTCCACAGCCTCAACCTTGCTCCTCCCTAAACTCTTATTTCCAGGTCAGGACCTCTCTCAAGTCAATTTGTTCTCTTTAATGCCCCCCTTTTTCATTCCGGACTTCTGCAAGCTTTTGTATCGTGGTCTGCATAGAAGCAAGAGTTTTGCTTAGCTGTGGTTTTGAGCTAGGGGTGTCAGCGGGAGTTATTCAGCTACCGTTGGCACCGAAAAACTTCTGTTGTTCCTCGATTAGCAGCATGGCCTAGTGGAAAGAACACAGGCCTGGGAGTCAGAGGTTATGGCTTCTAATCCCGTCTCTGTCACATGTCTGCTGTGTGACCATGGGCAAGTCACTTAACTTCTCTGTGCCTCAGTTTCCTCATCTTTAAAATGGGGATCAAGATTGTGAGCCCTGTGTGGGACATGGACTGTGTCTAACCTGATTACCTTGTATCTACTCCAGCGCTAAGAACAATGCTTGGCACGTAGTAAGCTCTTAGCAAATAGCAAAATTATCATTATTATTATTCTAGGGCAGCAATGTGCTCTTATTATTTTGTGATGTCTTTCCACTGAGCCTGGATTTCCCCAACTACGGCCTAGATCACTACTCCTTTCTTCTTACTGGACTAAACCCACCTTTCCTTCCTGACCACAGAGTCCATTCCCCCAGGGGCAAAGTACCAAACAATGTCCTTCAAGGACCTGGTAAAGGCCCCCATTTTGCTTTATATGAGACTGGATAAACTTACCCAAATATCCAGCTCCTTTGAATGCAGACATCACCTTTGTCGTTCTTGGTTGTTCAGGCCAGACTCATAGAACACACACACAACCCCAAAGACGTCCCTGTCTGTACCCCAGCTGAGAGCACCACACCAGTCACTACTCCAAGTGACAGCATCAAACGTGTTTCTATACCTTTCTGCTCACAGTAATTTATGTTACC
This sequence comes from Ornithorhynchus anatinus, assembly GCF_004115215.2. Classification (NCBI taxonomy): domain Eukaryota; kingdom Metazoa; phylum Chordata; class Mammalia; order Monotremata; family Ornithorhynchidae; genus Ornithorhynchus; species Ornithorhynchus anatinus. Next base: position 18,036,112 of record NC_041750.1, read on the forward strand.
ACTGATGCAGTGGGGGGAAAGGAACGTTCCTGGTGCTTGAAGTCCATGTTTTGAGGGCCCTGGGAAAGTGTCAGGCACTCAGACCTTTACTGAATCTACCTGTTTCTTCAGGAGGTCTATGGGCTTGCCAGGCACCTATGACCATTCAGAATCTGCTTTGTGAGACCTCGGAGGGTTTCCCTGACAGTTTTCTATATGGACTTAAAAGGGTCAGGAGCCAGTTCCCTGAGGCCTTAAGGGTCTGTTTTTTTCCAGTTGTTCCTTCTTTATCCACTCCCTCGCTCTCCTGCTTTACTCTCCCAAAGCAGAAGAGTGTGTGAGAGCAGAGTGGGGAGACAGAAGGAAGGGGAGCCTAACTGCACCAAGCCACACTTGGGGGCTGGATGGGGAATCCTGTTGCTTTTGACTAGCAGGGCCCGGTGTCCCATGTCCCCTGTCCAGATACTCTAGCTAGAGGTCCGGCGCTTGCCCTACACAGCTCTTGGCCAGACTCCTCTGCCACTCTGGCATTCCCATTTTCTCCCAAGAAGCAATTCCCTACTGACACAGTCTGAGGGATCCCCTGCAGGTCCTGAAGTAATGAAAGACTTCCCATTCTACTCATCATCCCATCTCCCTCTGGGCCCTGGGTGATGTGGGGTTTCCAACATGGCAGGGGTATAGGATCAGGGACCCCCTCTAGCATGAATAAAGGATTGGCAGGGCTTGAATTGCTGGTCACAGCCAGGGTAGTGGTATTGGGCCTAGGAGGAAAGCTTGGGATTTTCACAGCTATAACTGAGCACATGTGCATGTTGTGAGAAGCTTTATACCCCATACTCCTGGGGGGCAAATCCAACTCCCAGAACAAACTGAGGGAAGAGAGGAAGAGGGGAGAGGAGCGAGGGAGGGGGGTGGAGAGAAGAGAGGGGGAACCCTACCCCCAACCTCTAACTGACATTCCTCTAAACTCATATTCCCAGCTCAGGACCTCGCACATGCCAAGTTGTTCCTTTAAATGCCCTCCTCTTTCATTCTGGATTTCTGCAAGCTTTTGTATCATGGTCTGCAGAGAAACAAGAGTCTTGTGTAGTGGTGGTTTTGAGCTATGGGTCCCAAACTCCTTGGGGACAAATCCAACACCCAGAACAATTAGTGTGTGTTGGGGTGGGGGCTGGGGGAGGGGTGGGTGTGGAAGAAATGTGGGAGGGGAGAGGGGAGGAAGAGGGATCAGGGGAGGGGGTAGTTGGGGGGAAAGGGAAGAGGGCGTGGGGTTGGGGGGAGGAAGTAAGGGGGTCCTATCCCCATCCTCTACCTGTCACCTTCCTAAAATCATATTCCCTGCTAAGGACCTCTCTCAAGCCAATTCATTCTCTTAAACACCCCCCTGTTTCATTCTGGATTTCTGCAAGCCTTTGTATCATGGCCTGCATAGAAGCAAGTGTCTGGTGCAGCTGCGGTTTTGAGGTAGGGGTCCCAGTGGGAGTTATTCAGATACCACTTGAACAAAAAACTTCTGTTCTTCCTCAATTTCTTCTAGGGCAACAGTGTGCTCTCATTGCTTTATGATGTCTTTCCACAGAGCCTGGGTTCCTGCCCCTTCCCCCACCCCCACCCAGCCTAGGGCCTAGCTCACTACTCCTTTCTTCTTACTAGACGTCATCTACCTTTTCTTCCTACCCACAGACTCCAATCTCCCAGTGGTGAAGTTCCAAATGATGTCCCTCAGGGATCTGGTAAAGGCCCCATTTTGCTTTATATGAGACTGGATAAACTTACCCAAATACCCAGCTCCTTTGAAAGCAGACATCACCTTTGTCATTCTTGGTTGCTCAGGCCAGACTCATAGAACACACACATAGCCCCAGAGATGTTGCCGCCCTCTCCCTGTCCCTGTCCCAGAGCTCATAGCACCACACCAGTCACTACCCCAAGTGACAACATCAAACGGGTTGCTATACCCTCCTGTTCACAGCAATTTATATTACCACTGATGCAGTGGGGGAAAAGGAACGTTCCTGGTCCTTGCAGTCCTTATTTTGAGGGCCCTGGAAGAGTGTCAGGTACTCAGGCATACTGAATCTGCCTGTTTTTTCAGAAGGTCCATGGGTTTGCCTTGCACCGATGATCATTCAGAATCTGCTGTGTGAGACCTGAGAGGTTTACCCTGATGGTTTACTACAAGGACCTAAATGGGTCAAGAGCTGGTTCCCCAAGGTCTTAAGGGTCTGGATTCCACCTTTTTCTTTTTTTTTTTAGTTGTCTCTCTTTGTCCACTCCTTCACTCTCCTGCTTCACTTTCACAGAGCAGAGTGTGAGAGGAAGAGTGGGGAGACAGGAGAAAGGGGATTGTGACAGTACTGAGGCATAATACTGCTCTGTCCTCTTGGGGGCTGGAAGGGGAATTCTGCTGTTTGACTTGCTGGACTCAGAGTCCCCAGTTCAGATACCCAAGCTATGGCTCAGTGCCTGCCCTACACAGCTCCTGGACATACTCCCCTGCCACTATGGCATTCCCATTTTCTCCCTGGGAGCATTTCCCTATTGATCTATTGACAGAGTCAGATGGATCCCCTTCAGACTCTGAAGTAATGAAATATTTCCCATTCAATCCACCATCTCATCTCCCTCTGGCTGCTGGGTGGCCCATAGTTTCCAACATTATAAGGGTATAGGATCAGGGCCCCCCTTTAGCATGAGTAAAGGAAATGGCAGGGCTTGAATTGTTGGTCACTGCCAGGGTAGTGGGATTGGGCCTAGGAGAAAATCTTGGGAGTTGCACAGCTATACCAGAGCTCATGTCTTGAAAGGTTTTATGCCCCATATTCCTTGGTCTAATCCCCAGAATGAATTGGGTGGGGAGCAGAGGGAGAGGAGAGGGTGGGGGAACAAGGGAGGGGGAGCAAGTGGCACTATACGGTTTATTACCCTAACCTGCCCATAGCTCCATAATGTTACCACTGACTCTTCTGGGTAACAGGACAGTATGTCTAGGTAGTCATTACCAAAATGACTCCAGGATCGTGGCTTTTGACAGATCCTCATTATCAACGTGACCCATTGACCTCACTTGTCAACCAGTGTAATCTGGTAAATAACACACCTTTACAGCAAGGGCTTGTTCCCTTTATAGTCAAAGAAATTCAAATTCCCAAATGCTTCCCAGACTCCTCCCTTTAGTTTCAAGTTCAACAAAGAGTCCTTCAGAAGGAACAAGTTCCTCCTTTCTTTTGCTGTTAGTAGGAGGGAACATCTCTTCTCAGGTAATCTCTTCTCAAAGGAAATTCCTTCAGGAATCTCACAGGAAATGCCTCTCCTGATGTAAACAGAATGGAGTACTGATTCTTCTCCTTTTGTTGATAGTAGGTGAAAACAACTTTCTTGAGAAGCAGCATGGCCTAGTGAATAGAGCACAGGCCTGGGGTTCAAAAGGACCTGAGTTCTAATCCCAGCTCTGCCACATCTGCCGTGTAACCTTGGACAAGTCACGTCACTTCTCTGGGACTCAGTTACTGCATCTGTAAAATAGGGATTAAGACTTTGAGCCTCAGGTGGGACAGGGACTGTGTTCAACCTGATTTGTTTGTATCTACCCTGGCGCTTAGTACACTGCCTAGCACATAGGAAGCACTTAACAAATACCACAATTATTATTATTTGAGAGATCTTGGTTTTAATGCTAGTATGAGTCAACCTTCGTGAGTAGGCCCAGAGATGACCAAACTGTCTGCCCCTGACTTAGGCAGGCTCAGTATGGATGTCTTGCTGCAATTATTCTGCAGCTGGTCCACTGTGTAGATCACTAGTAACAGCGGCTATTCAGGAAGGTGTTGAAGGAAGAAAGGGATGAAAAGGAGGAGGTAGAGAAGATTCCTAATTACTACTAATCCCATGTATAGGGAGCCTATCTATCAAAGGCCTGGACACAGAAGGCTTTCCCAAATGACAGCACAGTCTGTGCTTTTCTTCTCTCTGAAGACCTTCACAAGTCTTTTCTTTCTTCTTTGTGTTATTTCCTGTTCATAGGGAATGGACACCACAAACATTTTACTTACAGTGACATAAAAATTAGTTACCCTATTGTGGGGCTTTTCTGACTCTAATCAATTCAATCAATGATATTTACTGAGCACATCCCGAGTGTAGAACATTGCACTAGGGGCGGTAGATAGTATCCAGTCTAAACCTCTGACAAGAGCCTCTTTGACATTCTTTCATGCCCTAACTAACACTGAGCAAGTGGTCTTTGTTCTAAATCACCCAATAATCTAAGTGGTTAGGCACAACCACTCTTATTTAATGACCTGAAATGGTGAAGAAACATATTCCCAAAAAATGGGTTGGGCAGGTCAGGCCTGTTGTCAAGACTTTAGGACAGGTGGAGACTGGGATCTGAAAAGTGGGGACTGAAATGTGGAGGCAAGACCAGGGAATTTGGGCAGAAGGACGAGTAGATGAGGACCAATTCAGGGTCTCCAGTTGGACAGTTCTAGGAGCAGGAAACATTTCTAGAGAATTGCATTTAGAACTTGGGATGTATGGTTTTCTATAAACTCCTAAGGACAAGAACTCAGTTTAATAATGATGGCAATTATGATGTGCTTACTATATGCCAAACACTGTGCTAAGAACTGGGGTAGATTCGAGATAATCAGATTGGGTACAATCCCTGACCCACAGGGGGCTCGCTGTCTAAGCAGAATGGAGAATAGCTATTTAATCCCCATTTTACAGATGCGAAAACTGAGGCATAAAATAAGTTAAATGACTTGCTCAAGGTCACACACAACAGCCAGGCTTAGAACCCAGATCCTCTGACTTCCAGGCCTGGGCTCTTTCTCTTAGGCCATGCTGCCTTGTGTAATGCACCATGTTTATGAGGGAGTTTACTCAATCTGGTGTGAGGATTGATTGATTGATTGATTTGCTCCCCACTTGGGATTAGTAAACCACTATAAGAGCCAACCCAAGTAACACACTGTGTCCCAGGCTCAGAGAGCAGCAGGGAATCCAACCCAGTTTGAAGTTTAGGAAGTAGCCCTCTGCAGAACCTCAGTAGCAAACTGAAGCAGCCAGCTGCCAATGGGGAAAGTTATGAGTAAACTAGAAAGAAGCAGAAGCCAAAGTTGGTTTCCTCCCAGGCAAACCCTGCTCAGACCCTTTGACTTTCACATCATGTAGCTGCAGCAGTGAAAGCTGCCACAGCAACCAATAACTCTTTCAAGAGAGTGATGAAGACCAGACTAGATCTGGGGAAAAGGAAAGCTTGAACTTTGAAGAGAAATCAAATATCCTAAACAATACAGCACCAGTGGACCTCAAAGAAATTAGTATGAGGCCAAAGGAAAGAGTTTTTGTGCTTTTCATGGGTTGAAAATGTGTCATCTACATTGCGGGGCCAGAAAATGATAGTAGAACATATAATGAACTCATGTGGACTGAATCTTCTAACTACGTGACAAAGTTACTTGGGGGTAAAGCACTGCATCATAAATCGCCACCATCATCATAATTATTTATTAAGTGCATAATCTGGAAGAGAATGGAATGCATAATCTGGAGGAGATGACAAAAAGCTCCTTGTCCTCTCTTCCTCACCATGCTTCTGTGAGCTGTATTCTGCCCATTTCCCAGATGAAGAAGCTAAGTTCCAGAGAGGAGGCCAGACTTACTCATTGTCACCTAGCAGCCCACTCATGTTCAAGATGAAACACCTTCAGAGTCCCCCAGCTCTTGATCTGATTCTCCACCTACTGAGCCCTACTCCACCTACTCTGTGTTTCAGGGAAAGGTCTCAGGGAACAGGACTGGGAGAGCTATGAGGCATAGAAATTTCAGCCATCCCTGTGACCACTCTTTGTGAGGGCCCAGGCGGGAGTCCAGTAATTTTAGAGACAAAGGACTTCCTCAAACTAATCCCTCAGCCTTAATCAGTCATTGCTTTTTCTGATACTCTGACAGAGCTGTGTATCTAAAATAGAGTTTCTCATATTGAAAGTCATAAGTGAATAGCTGCTCAGTGGTAGCAGTGGCAAAATGTGGTCTAAATGAAAAGGATAACCCACCTCAGAGACCTCCCTGCTCGCCCTTTCCTTTCTTTCAGTTTTTAAAATGTGCTTTGAGTTCATGCACAGAAATCATGGACTGTTTTGCCCAAACTATAAGAGTTAAGTTTTTGTGGTTTTGAGTGGCAGGGACTATGGGGTGATGAAGATCATGGAAGCACTCAGAAGGAAGAGCAAGATGAAAAAGGTGGAGAGCCACGGCCCATGGGTGGCCACAAGCCCTCTCTGACAGAAAAGTTGACCAGGGGAAGGTCAGGAATCAGTCACTCAGTGGTATTTCTTGAGTGGTCACTGTGTGAAGAACACTGTACTAACCACTTGGGAGAGTACAATGCAACAGAGTTGGTAGACACATTCCCTGCCCACCAGGAGCTCACAGACTAGATGGGGAATCAGGCATTAATGTAAATAGATTATGGATAATTACATAAATACTGAGTGGTAAATGGATTTACAGATATGTCAGGAAGCTACCAGAGATTTGAGGAAGGAATCATCATCAGTGGTATTTATTGAGCAACTCCTGGCTCCTGTGTGTAGAGCACTGTTTACCCAGTTCTACAGTGCAAGTTTTCCTTAACTTAAGGTTTGTCAAGGACATAACCTCTTCATTATAGGGTGTATTTATTGTCACCCTAGCCTAGCCTAGCCATTCTAGCCAAAACAAGTAGTGAAAGCTCCACTAGGACAGGGATTATGTCTTTTAATGCTATTGTACTCTCCTGTGTGCTTAGTACAGAGAAGCAGCGTGGCGCAGTGGAAAGAGCACGGGCTTTGGAGTCAGGGCTCGTGATTTCGAATCCCAGCTCTGCCACTTGTCAGCTGTGTGACTGTGGGCAAGTCACTTCACTTCTCTGTGCCTCAGTTCCCTCATCTGTAAAATGGGGATTAAGACTGTGAGCCCCACGTGGGACAACCTGCTTCCCCTGTGTCTACCCCAGCGCTTAGAACAGTGCTCGGCACATAGTAAGCGCTTAACAAATACCAACATTATTATTAGTACAGTACACAGCTCTGCACCCAGTAAGCACTCAATGAAGATCAACTGGTCGATTGGACAAACTGAAAATCTGTGTTCTGGCAGAACAGAGTACATTGAGCATTTGTGGGGAGTACAGTAGAAGCCAAAGATACTGTGCCCAGCCTCGTTAATAACTGTTAGTGAAGCCTTCCAAAGGAGAATCCAGAATCCAGGAGGCCATTAGAAACATACTGGAAACTTCAGGGCTCTGAAACTTTGAACAGCTTCTCAACTTATGCCCCACAACAGTTACTATAAACTCGTTGTGGGCAGGGAATGTGTCTATTTATTGTTATATTGTACTCTCCCAAATGCTTAGTACAGTGTTCTGCACACAATAAGTGCTCAATAAATACGATTGAATGAATGAATGAATGAATGAATGAATGAATGAATGAATGAAAATAGGTATGACAGGATCTCTACTACAGACCCTCCAACTACACATGGGCAGAAGCTTTCTGGGACCATTTCAGAGCAATCAGTCAAACAACCAATAGTATTTATTGAGTGCTTATTGTATGCAGAGCACTGTACTAAGCATGTGGGAGAGTACAATACAACAGAATTAGTAGAAACGTTCCTTGCCCACAAAGAACCTATAGTCTGGGGGTGGGGCGAAACAGACATTAAAAGAAATCACAGAAATGTGTGCAAATGTTGTGGGGTTCAGGGTGGGAAGAACAAAGGGTACAAATCCAAGTGCAAGGGGGACACAGAAGGGAGAGGGAGCAGGGAAATGAGGACCCTGTAGGGGACAGGCAGCCACCACTGCCTGGGGAGTTTCATGAGTGACTGGGCTGGGTGCTCATGGGAAGATGGGGGAGGGGACTGGGGGAAGAGTGGCGCCATCTATATGGAACCTGAAACTTTGAGGTTACTCTTCTTAGTAATTCTGTTTCTGGGAACCGGCTGCATTTCGGAAAGAAAGGAAAAAGAAAGAAAGAAAGCCATCAGTGACCCAAACAATCCCCCACCCACTTGTCACTCTCTCCTCCTCAGGACTGAAAAGGGAGAGTCCCCCAGGCCTCTCCAGCAGAGAAAGATAGGTGACAGGCTGAGTCAGACCATAGCCTAGAAACCTGCCCAGCTCTCCCATCCCCCCCCCCCATTCTCCTCCTCTCCTCCTCTCCTCCGCTTCTCCCCCCTAGGCCCTCCAGCTCTCCCTCCCCCAGAAGTCTTTAGTAGAGGGTGGGGCAAACCTACTTCTCTCCCAAGGGAGGGGAAATCCAAGCCTGCGAGATGACACCCAGCAGGGCCCCCAAAGGAGGAACTTTAACCTTAGGCTCCTTTTTCAGGCAAGGTACAGTACCTCCTGTTTTTTTTGGTTTGTTTTTTAATGGTATTTGTTAAGCATTTGTTATGTTCCAGGCACTGCACTAGGCACCGGGGTAGATACAAGCAAATCAGGTTGGACATAGTCCCTGACCCACAAGGGACTCACAGTCTTAATTCTCATTTTACAGATGAGGCAACTGAGGCACAGAGAATTTAAGTGACTTGCCCCAGGTCACACGACAGACAAGTGGCAGAGCTGGGGTTAGAAATCACCAACTCCCAGGCCCCGGGCTCTTTCCACTAGGCCATGTTGCTTCTCAATCCCATCAACCTTTTATCAACCAAGCAATGGTTTTGATTGAGCATTTACTGTGTGCAGAGCACCATACTAAACTCTTGGTAGAATACAACACCACAAAGTTGGGAGACATGCTCCTTGCCCACAAGGAATTTACAGGTTAGAGGAGGACCTCTTATTCCAATTGTGGTAAGTCAATGGCTCAATTCAGAAGGGTCTGCCTTGCTTCCTCCGGGTGCTATTCCAAGACTGCCAATTCTGAAGGTTAGATGGTCACCGATCACCCTTGGTGATACACACAAGACATCACATGCATTATAGAGTCACACGTGCAATTTTGTGGAAGTATGGTGTGTTTGGGGCATCCTAAAGCATTTTTCCAGGACTGACCCCAACCCCCCCCACCCCACACACGCTTTTTTCAGAGCCATTGTGCTGGCAGATGGAGTGGAGACTAAGTGCTGAAAATTTAAGTTCAGGAAAGTGTCTAGTGCTTAATCTGTACCAAACAGGTGACAGACCAAAGAAAACCAGATTGTTCATTGTAACAGTAAGCTCTTGACTTTAAGCTTGTTGTGGACAGGGAATGTGCTTGTTTACTGTTTTATTGTACTCTCCCAAGTGCTTAGTACAGTGCTCTGCACACAGTAAGTGCTCAATAAGTATGATTGAATGAATGAATAAAGGCCGGATGACTGGCTACTGAACTGAAGGTTTGGGTCTGGGGTTGGGTAAGCTCTGGGTCCAGGGTAAGGTGACCATATGCCCAGTTTTATACCCTATAGTTTGGTTTTCAGCTGGTCTTTTCCTTCTCTGGGTCTTGGGTTGGGGTCAAAGGATGCAACAGCCACTTGGATATTCTGCTGCTATCCTTCTTCTCACTTGCCTGCTGTGTGATCTTGGGTAAGTCACTGGACTTCTCAGTGCCTCGGTTTCCTCATCTGTAAAATGCAGATTCAATCCCTGTTCTGCCTTTTTCTTTCTTGGTGTATGTTAAGCTCTTACTATGGGTCAAGCACTAAACTAAGCACTGGGGTAGATACAAGATAATCAAGTCAGACACAGCCCCTGTCCCATATGGGGCTCACAGCCTAAACCGTCTCCCTCCTACTTAGATGGGCACATAGTAAGCACTAAATAATAATAATAATATTACCATTAGACTGTAAGCTCATTGTGGGCAGCGAATGTGACTGTTGTGCGCTCTCAAGTGCTTAATACAGTGCTCTGCACACAGTAAGTGCTCAATAAATACGATTGATTGAATGAATGACAGGTCAGCAGAGACATATCCTCTATTATTAAGGGCACCAGCCCAGGGATTTGGGGCTTCCTGGCTTGGGGAGAGGGTGTAGCTACTGTAGCCACTCAGATCTCTCACTGAAGTCACAGTTGAGGATGAACTAGTTCACCTGGCTACCAACCAGAGTAAATTCCTCCATTAGATGTTTAGCTCCTTGAGGACAGAAATTGTGTCTACAAACTCTGTTGTAGAATACTCTCCCAAGCGCTTAGTACAGTGCTGTGCATACAGTAAGTGCTCAACGAATACCACGCTCAACGAATGCCACTGACTGATTTATTGAAGTGGGGCACATGGGTCCCAGTTGAACTAGTTCATTCTCAACTGTGTCTCTGGGCTGCTGGGAGGAAGTGGCAGAGGCAGTCGTGACGGAAGAGGCAGTAGTGGAGAAAACAGTTTAAGTGAGTGCTGCCTCTTGCCCTGGCTGCAACTCCTCAGTCTGCCTCTCTCTCCCCTTTTGTCTGCACACAACTGTTTCCCTTTTGCTTCCTTATTCTCCCTTTCCCCTTTTTCAGGAGTCCTTTCCTTGGTTCCTCCTTCTCCTTTTTTCCTGCTCTCCCCCCTCCTTTTATTCCCTTCCCCTTCTCTAGTCCCACCCTCTTTTTATGGCCCCAGACCCCATCATGCCTAAAATGGCTTCTGATCACCTAATCAGGATCCACACTGCTGGGTATTGGCTCAGAGTCTTTGACTGAGAGAAAAGGTGAGAGCAGAGTGATCCCTGGTGTCACTCAAGGGTGTCAGACACTGAGATGCATGTGATGTCATGTGTGCTATGCTGGGCATTTTGTGGATATATGCCAAGTTCACCAGAACCTAGAGTGTTTCCCCGAGTGGCTGCCTCCCACTGGTTCCAGAGCCTTGTCATTCTCTTTCCCGAGGCACAAGAACATGGATACCATTTCTGAGTCACAGAACTTGACTGCTGCAACTGTGGTGGAGGGAGGCTGATTGCTGAAAATAATAATACCAGACATAAAGACTTCCAGTACCATACCCATCCTAGACAGGGAAGCAGCATGGCCTAACGGATGGAGCACGGGCCTGGAAGTCAGAAAGGACCTGGGTTCTAATCCCAGCTCTGCCACTTGTCTGCTGCGTGACCTTGGGCAAGTCATTTTACTTCTCTGTGCCTCAGTTACCTCATCTGTAAAATGGGGATTAAGACCCATGTGGGACAGGGACTGTGGTCAACCCGATTTGTTTGTAACTATCCCAATGCTTAGTACACTGCCTAGCACAATTAACAAAGCACTTAACAAATACCAGGGAAGAACAAACCAAAAAGAGGGGGTAAGGGGTAAGGATCATATTAAACAAAACTGAGGTTCTGATTTGCCTGTACCTCAGCACTACTGATGCCGTCATTTCCTTTATTACTCCTGACTCTTCCCACTGTGCAGCGGAGATTGTCATCCTCCTGCAACTTTATGTGACTCTCTGACTGTGGCTCTAACTTTTAGGTACAGCCACAGACACATACCACCAAAGGGGACAGGACCAGTGAGGTGGAGCAGTGGGAGCTGGGCAGGGAAAGGTGGGGTAATGTCGGATCAAAAATGGGGGATGGTTGAGGGCAGAAATGCAGCCACCATTACATTCACTTGGGAAACTTTGCTCTTCTGCCTTTGAAGTACTTTCCAACAGGTTGCCAAAAATTTCATTCCCATCACCCAGGTAGGTGTTCAATAGACAGAAAATTGGCAATGCCAGAAACCGAAGTTCAGTCATTGATGAGATCACAGAAAATGGGCTAGGGTTAGGATTAACTAGGTTTAGGACTAGGGAACTGGTGAGAGTCTGTTTTATGAACAGTCATCACCAAGCCCTGGATTACCCCCACAGTACACTTTTTCTGCTCCTGAGCTCAAGTTGCAAACTACTGTTGGCAGAAATCACCAGGCCGACTTCCGGCACTTCAAATAGCCCCTTTTTTGCTTCATAACTCTGTCCTTTCCAAGCTGCAGTGTTGTTTCTCCTCCCTCACCCCTTGACCTATATAGCCCCCACCAATTATTCTAGATCTTCAGTTCCCTTCTGAAGCGTCACTGTCCCTACTCTACTCTCTGGCCCCGATGACCTTGACAACTACTTGGTTGACAAAATCAAAACCATCAGGCACAAGCTCTCTCCAATTAATCAATCTATAAATCCATCATATTTGTTAAACACTTATTGTGTGAAGAGCACTGTACTAAGTCCTTCGGAGAGTACAATATAACAGAGGTGGTAAACATGTTCCCTGCCCACAAAGAGCTTACAGTCTAGAGGGGGAGACAGGCAATTATATAAATAAATGAATTGCAGATATGTATAAGTGTTGTGGGGCTGAGGGAGGGGTGAATAAAAGGCACAAATCCAAATATCCTCCTCACTTGCTCAACTTCCTCCTGCCCTTTAATCCATTCTCATACTTCCTATCCATTTTTCCAGGGTAGATTTCCCATCTGTTCTCAAAATCTACTCCTTCTACCTGAACCTCTCTCCTCATCCCCTCTTACCTTCTAAATACACTTTTTTTTCCCTGATTTGTTCCCTTTTCTCATACCCCCTCAGCCCCACAGCACTTATTCATTCATTCATTCATTCATTCATTCATTCATTCATTCGTTCGTTCGTTCATTCATTCAATCAAACTAAGCGCTTGGAAAGTACAATTCAGCAACAGAGACAATTCCTACCCAACAATGGGCTCACAGTCTAGAAGCAGGGAGACACAACAAAACAAGTTGACAGACATCTATAGCATCAAAATAAATAAATAGAATTATAGATATATACACATCATTAATAAAATAAATAGAATAATAAATATGTACTTATATAAACAGGTGCTGTGGGGTGGGGAGGGGGAGTGCAGCAGAGGGAGGGAGTAGGGGCGATAGGGAGGGGAGGAGGAACAGAGGAAAAGGGGGCTCAGTTTGGGAAGGCTTCCTGGAGGAGGTGAGCTTTCAGTAGGGCTTTGAAGTGGGGAAGTGAGCTAGTTTGGCAGATGTGAGGAGGAAGGACATTCCAGGCCAGAGGTAGGACGTGGGCCAGGGGTCGAGGACAGGACAGGCGAGAATGAGGCACAGTGAGGAGGTTAGCGGCAGAGGAACAGACTGTGGAGGGTGGGCTGTAGAAGGAGAGAAGAAAGATGAGATAGGAGGGGGCAAGGTGATGGAGAGCTTTGAAGCCAATAGTGAGGGGTGTTTGCTTCATATGAAGGTTGATAGGCAACCACTGAAGATTTTGGGGGAGAGGGGTGACATGCCCAGAGTATTTCTGGAGAAACATATACATATCTATAATTTATTCATTTATATTAACGTCTGTCTCCCCCAGTAAACTGTAAGCTCGTTGTGGGCAGGGAATATGTCTGTTATATTGTTATATTGTACTCTCCCAAGTGCTTAGTACAGTGCTCTGTGTACAGTAAGTGCTCAATAAATATAACTGATTGATTGATTCCCAACCCTTCTTATCTTCCTTTTCACCATTTTCAATGGCCCACTTTCTAGTGGCTCTGTCCCATCTGCCTTCAAATATGCTCAATTCTCCCCCATACTGAAAAATGACTTCTCTGGATCCCACTGCACCTTCCAGCTGTCACAATGTTTTCCAGCCTCACTCCTGTCCAAATTCTTCAAAGCCATTTATATATTCTCTGTCTCCATTTCCTCATTTTCTTTTCATCTGATTTCCACCCCCTCCACTCCACTGAGACTGCATTCTCCAAGTTCACCAGTGACTGCCTCCTTTCCAAATTTAGTGGGTTTAGTCTATCCTGATCCCCCTTGACCACCCAGCCACCTTTGATACTGTGGAACATGCCCTCCTCCTGAAAACACTACCCAGTGTTGGTTTTGGCAACACACTTCTCTCTTGGTTTTCCTCCTAACCTTTTTGGATGCTTGTTCTTAATTTCTTTCACTGGCTCTTCTTCTATCTTTCACCCTCTGAATGTAGGTGTCCCACAGGGCTCTGTTCTGGATCCTCTTGGGGAGTTATTTGTCCCATTGCTTTAACCAATGACTCAAATCTATCTTCAGGTCCCACAAGGGGCTCCTAACCAACAGCTTTAAGGTATTCAATTAGCTCTCCTCCTCCTATCTTATCTCGTTGATCTACTATAACCCAATCCACATACTCCTTCCCTCTAACACCAACCAACTCTCTGTACCTCAATCTGGTCTATTCCCTCTCCCACCGTTTTTTAAATGATATTTGTGAAGCGTTTACTATCTGTCAGCCAGTTTTAAGTGCTGGCATAGATACAAGTTAATTATGACAGATACAGTCCCTGTCCACATGGCACTCACAATCTAAGAAGGAGGGAGAACAAGTATCGAGTCCCCATTTTTCAGATGAGGAAATTGAGGCCCAGAGAAGTTCAGGGACTTGTCCAGGGTCACACAGCAGACAAGTGGTGGAGCTGGGATTAGAAACCAGACCCGCTGATTCCCAGGCCCGTGTTCTTTCCAATAGGCCAAGCTGCTTTCCCTGACTTATATCACCAAAGACAAGTAATGGTGGCAAAATAGTCTTATAGTATGCCTTCCTAGAAAAATCACTGCATGCCACTGCTCTCTGGGTGGGTGGCTCTTTCTCTTTCTCCTTTGTCTCTGGCTCTGAATGGCATTTCTGGGTACCCTTTTGAGGCTCTCTGGCTGCTGTCTTGGGTGTTTGATTCAGAGTGTATCTCTTTCCTGTCCCTAGAAGCCCCTGGAAGCCCCACCCCAAGGCTTTCTCCACATTCAACCCTGTAAAGTTGGCACATATGTATGGCAAATCAGGAATGTCAGGCAGGGGAATGGCATGCAGAATCAGGAATGTTAGGAAGGGGAATGGCATGCAGAATGGCTTGGAGGTATGCAAATTGAGATCTGGAGAACAAATTCGCTGGCATTTGATGTGATGAGGAATGGGTAATCAATTTGATCAATCAGTGGTATTTACTGAGTGGTCCCTGTGTGCAGACCTCTGTGCTAAGTGCTTGGGAGAGGGCAATACAACAGCAGGTAGACACATTCCCTGCCCACCAGGAGCTTACGGTTAAAAGGGGAAGATAGACAATACAAATGAATAAATTCCTGATAGGTACATGCCTGCTGTGGGGCTGAGTGGTGCGTGAATATCAAATGCTTACAGGGTACAGATCCAAGTGCTTAGGTGATGCAGAAGGGGGAGGGAGTAGGGGAAATGAGGGCATAGTTGGGGAAGGCCTCTTGGAGGAGATGTGATTTTAATAAGGCTTTGAAACTGGAGAGAGTGGTGGTCTTTCATAAATGAAGGGGAGGGAGTTCCGGGTCAGAGGGAAGAAGTGGGCAAGGAGTCCATTCATTCAATCATATTTATTGAGTGCTCACTGTGTGCAGAGCACTGTACTAAGCTCTTGGAAAAGCACAATATAGTAATAAACTGACACATTCCCTGCCCACAATGAGTTTACAGTCTAGAGAGGGGAGACAGACTTCAATATAAATAAATTACAGATATGTACATAGAAGCAGCATGGCCTAGTGGAAAGAGAGTGTGTCTGGGAGTCAGAGAGCTGGGTTCTATTTCCAGCTCCACCACTTGTCTGCTGTGTGACCTTGGGTAAGTCACTTAACTTCTCTGTGCCTCAGCTACCTCATCTGTAAATTGGGGATTAAGACTGTGGGCCCTACGTGGGACATGGGCTAAGTCCAAACTGATTAGTTTATATCTACCCCAGTGCTTTATTCAGTGCCTGGCACATAGTGAGCCTTTAACAAATAGCATTAAAAAAAATCAAGTTACAGTGAGTAAGTTAGAAACAGAGGAGCACAGTGGAATGACTGGATTGCAGTAGGAAATCAACAAGTTAAGGTAGGAAGGGGAAAGCTAATTTAGTGCTTTAAAGCCAATGGTGAGGAGTTTTTGTTTGATGAAAAAGTGGATAGGCAACCATTCGAGGTTCTTGAAGAGTGAGGTGAGGTGGAACTGACTTTTTTTAGAAAAATGGTCCTGGCGGCTAGTGAAGTATGGACTGGACTGGACTGCAGGAGTCAGGGAGGTCAGCAAGGAGGCTGATGCAGAAATCAAGGTGGGATCTCACAAGTGGCGATTTAGAAAAAAACACATTTTTCTATATAAAAAAAGAGCAGTGCCTCAATCAATGTAGTAGCAGTTTGGATGGAGAAGAAAGGGAGAATTTTAGCTATGCTGTGAAGGTAGAACCGACCCCTGACCCACATGGAGCTCACAGTTTAAGGGGGAGAGGGAGCAGGAATTGAAGTCCCATTTTACAGATGAGGAAACTGGGGCCCAGAGAAGTTGATTTACCCATTCAAGGCCACACAACATGCAAGAGGTAGATCAAGGATTAGAACCCAGCTCCTCTGACTCCCAGGCCCGTGCTCTATCCACTAGATCATGCTGCTTTCCTGCACACAGGGCTTTGGAAGCCATCCACTGACCCTTTAAGCTGTGAGGAGCCATCTTGCCTAATCTTGGCAGTCTTGGCAGTCTGAGTTACCCCACCAGTGAGGACAGTGGGCAGAAAGCCCAGAATCATGTGAGCCAATAGGAAGTAGTGCTGTCACCATGACTATTGCAGCTTCTGGCTGGCCCCCAAACCTACTCAGAGGGGCAGAGCAGACTAGCTTCAACTGCCTGCCTTGATCCAAACATGTTGGGGATTAAGTTAATGACTAAGCCCCCAGCTCTATTTCCAGCCAGGGCAACCACCACCATAGCTCCCTTCTCCCCTGGAGTTAGAGTCCTTATTACTATAACATATTACCAACTTCCATCAGAATACTTCTAAAAAGCCACCTCCACTATGAAACCTTCCCAGATTAACGCTGCCCAACTTTAGTCATTCTGTGACTGCCTTCCTTCCAAAACTCCTCAAAACTCAGCTAATTCTAATCATGCCAGCTCCTCCTAGTCCTTGTAGGATTAACAATCAATCGACTGTGTTTATTGAGTGCTTACTGTTTATGTACATTACTACAATTGATTTGTTTTCTAAAGCAAGCTGAGAAGCAGCATGCCCCACTGAAAAGATCCTACGTTTGAGAGTCAGAAGACCTGGGCTCTAATCCTGGCTCTGCCACTTGTTTGCTGTGTGACCTTGGGCAAGTCAAGGAACTTCTCTGGGCCTCAGTTACCTCATCTGTAAAATGGGGATTAAGGCTTTGAGTCTCTTGTGGGACATGGACGGTGTTCAACCTGGTTATCTTGTATCTCTCCCAGTGCTTAATACAGTGCCTGGCAGCTAGTAAGCTCTTAACCAATACCATTAAAAATAAAAAGTAGTTCTTCTACTCTAAGGCTCATTCACTGGCCTTTATAGCTATGTTGTTTTGCTATTGTTGTTGACTTACTCCCCCCCCTGGGGTTTTTCTGAGAGGAGTACAGGCTTGCAAAATTGTGTTCCAGGTGATCTACGGTTAACCTCTTGTTATCAGGAGTCCAAAGTACCACAGAGGTGGGGAAGGTAGTCATGAGGAAAAAGGGATGAGGATAGAGTTGAAAAGGGGATTTGAGAGCAGAGAACCTCTCTCTTCTGTGGCCTAGAACAACTGAGAAGCAGCATAACCTAGTGGAAAGAGCATGGGTCTGGGAGGCAGAGGACCTGGGTTCTAATCCTGGCTCTGTCACTTGTCTGCTGTGTGACCTGGGGCAAGTCATTTTTCTTCTCTGTGTCTCAGTTACCTCATCTGTAAAATGGGGAATTTAGATTGTGAGCTCCACATGAGACATGGACTGTGTCTAACCTGATTAGCTTTTATCTATCCCAGTGCTTAGTATGGTGCTCAAATACCACTAAAAAACAAACAAAAAAACCTAGTTCACCCTTGACTCCAAAGCCCAGAAAGTTTCACTCTTGAATTCATGCCCAAGATCTTGCTGGCTTGGGAAAATTCCTTCCCTCCAGAAGTGGGAAAGTGGAGCGCTATTTCAGTTGCTATTGATATGATTTATATTTAACTGAAGTGAAATAATAATCATACAGTTACCAATCAATCAGTGGCATTTATTGAACATTTATTTTGTGCAGAGCACTGTGCTAAGCACTTGGGAGAGTACAACAGAGCTGGTACCCACATTCCCTGCTCACAGTCTAGAGATGGAGATATAAATTTATAAAAATAAATTACAGATATGTCTATAAGTACTGTTGGGCTGAAGGTGGGGTGTATATCAACTGCTTATAGAGTACAGATCCAAGTGCATAGGCAACACAGAAGGGTGAGGGCATAAGGGAAACGAGGGCTTAATTTTCTTGAAGGAGATGTGATTTTAATAAGGCTTTAAAGGTGGGGAGAGTGATGGGCTGTCATATATGGAAAGGGAGGAAGTTCCAAGCCAGAGGGTGGATACAGGCAAGGGGTCAGTGGTGAGGTAGAGGAGATCCAGGTGCAGTGAGTAAGCTGGCATTAAAGGAGTGAAATATGTGGGCCAGGTTGTAGTAGGAAAGCAGCGAGGTAAGGTAGGAGGGGGCGAGCTGATTGAGTGCTTTAAACCCAATGGTTAAGAGTTTCTGTTTGATGCAGAAGTAGATAGGCAACTCTTGGAGGTTCTCGAGGAGTGGGGAGACATGAACTAAATGTTTTTTATAGAAAAATGATCTGGACAGCAGAGTGAAGTTTGGATTGGAGTGGGGAGAGACAGGAGGCAGGGAGGTCAGCAAGGAGACTGATGCAGAAAATAAGGTGGGTTTTGACAAGTGCTGGGATCAGTGTAGTAGCCATGTGGATGGAGAGGAAAGGACAGATTTTAGTGATGCTGTGAAGGTAGGACCAATAGGATTTGGTGACAGATTGAATATGTGAGTTGACTGAGAGACACAAGTCAAGAATAATGCCAAGGTTACAGGTTTGTGGGAGAGGGAGGAGGGTGGTGTTTTCTACAGTAATGGGAAAGACACGGGGAGGACAGTGTTTGGAGAGGAAGATGAGGAGTTCTGCTTTGGACATGTTAAGTTTGAGGCATCGGTGGGACATTCAGGTAGAGGTGTCCTGAAGGCAGGAGAAAATGTGAGATTGCAGAAGAAGAGTGGTCAGAACTAGAGAGGTAGAGATGGTAATTGAAGACATGGGAATGAATGAATTCTCCAAGGGAGTAGATGTACTACTTTGGGGCAGGGAACATGTCTACCAACTCTGTTATATTGTACTCTCCCAGTGCTTAGTACAGTGCACTGCACACAGTAAGGACTCAATGAATATGATTAAATGATTGATTGATTGATTGAGAATAGAAGGAGACCCAGAACTGAGTCTTGAGAAACTCCCATAGGTCAGGGGTGGGAGGCAGAGGCAGAACCCATGGAAGATAGTGAAATCGAGCAGCCAGAGAGATAGGAGGAGAATCAGGAGAGGACAGTGCCAGCAAAGTCGAGTTTGGATAATGTTTCCAGGAGAAGGGGGTGATCAACAGTATCAAAGGCAGCTGAGGGATCAAGGAGGATTAGGAAGGAGTAGAGCCTTTATATCACTTGGGTTTTTCATTTCCTCATTAGCTGGAACCTTAGCTTTGGCAAACTAAGGGGATTCAACCCCAGTTGGTGGGATCCAGACAGAGGGAGCTATGTTGAAATAATAATTGTTGAATTTGTTAAGCACTTGCTACGTGCCAGGCACTGTACTAAGTGCTGGGGTGGATACAAGCAAATCAGGTTGGACACAGTCCCTGTCCCACATGGGCTTCACAGTCTCAATCCCCATTTTACAGATGAGGTAACTGAGGTACAAGTCACTTCACTTGCCCAATGTCACACAGCAGACAAGTGGCAGAGCCGGGATTAGAACCCATGACCTTCTGAGTCCCAGGCCCGTGCTCTCTCCATTTTTCCATGCTGCTTCATGGACCCTGTGGTACTTTATCATTCGGGAAACAACAGCTTGCCCTTGAGAGCCTCTCTTGGCTGTTTAAGTGGCCCAGGGATCTTGAAGTGTTGAATTTCTCTAGTGCCTTGCCTTGATCTCTCTTCCCACTTTTGACAGGGTGGAGCAGGGATCCAGCATCATATTTTACAGATGGGGAATCCAAACCCCAGAGAGGTTAAAGGCTTATATTATCAGCCAAACCAGGTCAGGACACTGGGTCTACAGACACTCCATTCAGGCCTCTATCTTTGATCGACTATATCTGATGTAATACCCAGGCTGCTTTCAAACTCAAGTACCTCCTGTGGAGAAGAAGAGGGGTAAAATATGCACCGAATGATCCCCGGTTCTCCAGGCTTTCGTTCATTCATTCAATCATATTTATTGAGCACTTACTGTGTGCAGAGCACTGTACTAAGCGCTTGGAAAGTACAATTGGGCAACAGAGACAATCCCTGCCCAACAATGGGCTCACAATCTAAAAGGGGGAGACAGACAGCAAAACAAAACAAGTAGTCAGGCATCAATACCATCAAAATAGATAAATAGAATCATAGACAATTGTTTTCTCACTATATGTATACAACTATGCAAGATTTCTAGACCAGAGATGGGCTGTAACTACGTGGTCTTTGCTTTCAGATTCTGTGCAGGTGGGTTCCCTTTTGAATTTAACTTCCTTTAGAGTAGGGATTCCCTAAACCCAAGGCCGTTGAGACCCAGGAAATCTACTCCCCCCTACTGAGGAGAAAAAGGCCACTGAGGGGAAAATTTCCTTCAATTGCCAACATAAACACCTCATTGTGTAAGTCCTGAAATCCAGACAGTGGTGCATTTCCCCAATCTCCTTCCTCTTCCCCTCCTCCTCCTCCTCCTTGGGGTTCCTTTCCTAGGCCTTCTTGCTCCTTGGCCTCCCTCATGCCTCTCCCCTGTCTGACTTGCTCCTACTTTCCCCATTTCCTTCTTTTCCATTTCCCCCTTTCTTTGTGGACTTTGGCTCCCTATATCCTTCATTCCTTTGCTGGAGGCTTGCAGATGGGCTAACAGACATCCACTTCCTGCCCATCTCTACCAAGTTCTTGATAAATTCAGTATTTCTCAGGCTCCACTTTCAGTTGTGTGGGTGGACAAGGAGCGTCCCTCCTCCATTCTTCTCTCCACCTGCTCTCCTCTTCCCCGAGAGCTCATTCAGGGCTGCGGTGGTTTATTCTAAGAAATTGCTTACCGTACCGTACTTGGTAAAAGTGCCCCTCCTTAGGGTGGAAGGATCAGCCCAACTAGGATGTTTAGTGAGCTCAGAGGGGGCTTGCACAATCTTATCACCTCCCACAAGACCCTGGAGAACAAGGCTCCCCACTGTCCCCCCAACCCCCCGCCCCCTTCCCACATACACACAGCCCTGAGTCACACTTCCCTTGTCAAAATACAGGTCGCTCTGTTTCCTTCTTTCACATATGCTGCTGCCTCCCGGCTGTGCAACAGAACAACCCTGCAGATGGGGTGAGAGTGGGAAAGAGACAAGGAGGTGGGCCTGCCTTTGAAAACTTGGAAAGATGCCTTGTCATATCAAGGATTTAGGGTACTGGGTTTGACAGGCATCTCACAGGGCCACCTCATCCAGCCCCCTACCTCCAGGCAAGTCTGCGGCTAAACCATTCTTTCCAGAGAGTTCCCACATCTCTTTGAAAAAACATTTCCCTCAGAATTGTGTCCCAGTGTCTCCTAATCGATCAGGACAGCTTTCCTCTGGTCAAATCCAGTTATTCTGGCTGTAATTTCATGGGATGCTCTGTTTATTGTTGCCACTCAGGATCCCCGATTCCCCGTCTGGAGGGTGGTTGAATTGACATCTATTTCTCCCATCCTCAACCTCTGCAGGGTGACAGACTGGAGGAGGTAGCATGCTGAGCAAATTAGAAGGGACTCAACCCAAACAAAGCCTTCAAGACACACTCAAAGTGCTTAGGAATTCATTTTCCATGCCCTTGCCATAGATCCCCTTATCTCTTCCATCTCGACATTCTGAAAACTTAGAAAGATCAGGTAATAATAATAATAATAACGATGATGACGGTGGTATTTGTTAAGTGCTTACTGTTTGTCAAGCACTGTTCTAAGTGATGGGGTAGATATAAGTTATTCATTCATTCAATTATATTTCCTAAGTGCTTACTCTGTGCAGGGCACTATACTAAGCACTTGGGAAAGTACAACACAACAGTAAACAGTGGCATTCCCTGCTCACAATAAGCTCGCAGTCTAGAGGGGGTGTTTGACACAGAGAGATAATCACTTAGCAGGTCAGGTGAATCCCCGACCTTGCAGTTATCTAATAGAAAACCGCTTTTTGGACCAAGCCTAGGTGTATGCTAGGCCCAGTGCATCCTGGGCCATGGGGGCTTGAAGGTGTGGCAGCACACCTCTCAGCCTCTATTCCCACCAGTCTACGGAGCGAAACCCTCAAGATCCCTTGAAACCCAGGTCCCCGCTCCCGACATGTAAGTGGACTCAGCATGACCTGGGTGGCAGAACCCTGAAGGCCCCTACAAATCCCTTTTCCCATCAGACTTGTCAGACAATGAATTTCATCTTTTATGTTGTTTTTGTGTCTAGATTATTTCATCTTTTTGACTGTGTCTGTTGCCAAACCTTTCCCCACCTCATTTTTAGAGCGTGAGCCCCTGGAGGGCCAGGAACCATGCCTAACTTTAACCTGTGTATTTTTTTTCCTAGCGGTCAGTACAGTGCTCAGCTCACAGTAAGTAGCAATAGTATTTGTTAAGTGCTTACTGTGTGCAGAACACTGTACTAAGCTCTGGGAAAGAATACCTGGAAAAGGGAATTACATATTTTCCCTTTTCCTCGGGGGGGCTCACAATCTAAGTATATGGTGGAGGGGGTGAGACTGGAGACAGACAAAGGGAGAGATGGAGCAAAACACTAAGAACAAAAAGATCTGATCAAATAGACAAAATAAAGAAATATCAGTAGGTCACAGTGGCTAGAGGAGCAGAATTTCAGGCCCCTTATGGCTCAGAGTCTACAGTCACAGCGGCAGCCACTGTGACCACTATAGTCAATCGAACAACCAATCGTATTTATTGAATGCTAACTGTGTGCAGAGCACTGTGCTAATGCTTGGGAGTGTACTATGAAATAGAGTTGGTAGATGAGTTCTCTGCCCACAACAAGCTTACAGTCCACAGGAGGAGACAGACATTAATATAAATAAATAAATTCCAGATATGTACATAAGTGCTGTGGGGCTGAGGGAGGGTTGAATAAAGGTTACAGCAGTAGCCGCCACAGTCTGCCTGAGGTTTTGTGGAGGCAGCCCAAGGCTGCAGCTGCATTTCTACATCCCGCTGGGGTCGTGCGAGGCAGGTCGAGATGATGGTTCCTTGGTGAAGTAAGCACTTCAGAAATACTATTACTACTACATTCCTTAGCCCTCCCTGGCACTAACTGCTCCTTCCATTGCCAACCCTTCCCCCTGCACATCACTACTTGTTCCTTGGTGACATTTTAAAATGCTTTGAGTTGAGCATTTGGGGGAAAAGAATAATTAACCCTTGCCCATATTTTGAAACACTACCACCTCCCATACAGTGAAAAGCCCTTTCAGAACCTTTCATGCAGTTCCAGTCTCAGCCATCAGCACAGTGCTTTGGGCTGGCAATTTGACTAAAGAAAATTGAGATCACTGTCCATCTTGGCTAATTCCATATACTATATTCCTATATTCAGGGACTGCTTTGTGGATTGGAAGGATCTCACTGAATTCTGCCACATACACGGTATAACATACAGTGAGGCAATGCTAGACAGTAAAGTAGAAAATGTAATCGAGAAGGGGTGTGTGTGTGTGTGTGTGTGTGTGTGTGTGTGTGAAACAGAGTATATAGCAACAATATATAATCAATATGTAACAGTGGTGGCCAAGACTAATCAACTGAAGAACCGCAAACCAAAGCCAAGGTATGGATGTGAGTCATAGATCAAAACAGCGAACAGGTGGTGGGGATGGAGTGCAGGTTGGGACAGCAAGTTGCGGAGCACAGGTGACTGGGGGAAGTGGTGGCATTCAGTAACAGTGACAGTGAGACAGCATGGCGGGGGGGGGGGGTGCCCACTTGGTAAGGGTCACTGCTGCCATCACCACAGCCACCACCAAAAAGGCTGGAGCAGTAACACATTGCAGCCTGTTTCCACCACAACTAACATAAACATTAAAACATTAGCTGCACAGTATATGAAGAAGTGCCACATGAGACTCGTGAGCTGCTGTCGTTCAGCCCTGAGCTGAAATATCAATATAACATCAAGACTCAGACCAAAGACAGGTCAGGAAACAAAAACAAAAGGAGGGCCAGGCACTGTCGATCACAAATACAACAGAGCAGCAAGAGGAAATCTGTAATGCAGACATATGTTGGTTGTATCAGCCACAACTGCAGGCACTTTTGAAAAATCTCACTATTAGTTTATCTTTCAAGTCCATAGAACTATAGATGCTCATACACAGCATGCTCCCCCCTCCCCCACCCCCACTGTTCTGTGCTAAGCACTTAGGGCAAACCAAAGAAACATCCATCCCACTCAAGAATTTAAGAGCTCGAGGCTGGGCAGCCTCAAGAGCCTTGATGATATTGAAAAAATGAGGTTATACAAAGGCTAGAACTAAGGGTTCTGATGCAAGGAGTACCCAATCAGTAGACAAGAGACTGGCCCAGTCTGATTCCATGTGAGCTGGGCTATGTTGTAGTGATCTGTTTTGGAGATTTATCCCAGTGAGGAAGCTATAAAAGAAACCCAAACTCAAATGAATCTCACTCTTCTTTCCACCTTCAGAAGGGTGCATTGGGGGAATAAAGATTATATTCAGATGTTCCAGCTCTCGAGAAGATGCTACATTCTAGATATGTCCCAGTTGTAAGTCTGGATCAGAGAAGCAGTATGGTGTAATAATGTTGGTGTTTGTAAAGTGCTTACTATGTGGAGAACACTGTTCTAAGCTCTGGGGGAGATACAGGGTAATCAGATTGTCCCAGGTGGGGCTCACAGTCTTCATTCCCATTTTACAGATGAGGGAACTGAGGTACCGAGAAGTGAAGTGACTTGCCCACAGTCACACAGCTGACAAGCGGCAGAGCCGGGATTCGAACCCATGACTTCTGACTCCCAAGTCCGGGCTCCTTCCACTGAGCCACGCTTCTTCTCTATGGTGTAGTGGATAGAGCTTGTGCCTGGGAGTCAGAAGGTCATGGGTTCTTATCCCAGCTCTGCCACTTGTCTGCTGTGTGACCTTGAGCAAGTCACTTCACTTCTCTGTGCTTCAGTTACCTCATCTGAAATGGGGATTGAGGCTGTGATTCCCCACTTGGGACAGGGACTGTGTCCAATTTGATATGCTTGTATCCACCTCTACCCTTAGTACAGTGCCTGGCCCAAAGTAAGTGCTTAACAAATACCTTATTATCTGGTGCTTGGCTGGCAAGTGAGTGAATTCATTCCCTTGGAATCTCTCTCTCTCTCTCTCCTGAAGATGATGAGTGCACTGAAGACTTAGATGGAGGCTAGAATAACTTGCCTGCCTAAGACTGCCATTCATACAACTTTGCACTATGGGAAGAGCAGGACAGGATTCTACATTCATCAGGTGAAGAAAGAGAGGAGGATAGGAACTAACCCCAATGCTTGGCGAGGGAGCAAAGGCTTGGAGCCATAAAATTTTCAATTTATAAGAAAGCTTTAGTGATCATCTAGTCAAGCTTCCTGTCTCCAAAAAGACCACACCCAATCCAGGGGTAATAGATAAGCATCTTATTTTCTAAGATAAAAACTCTGCCTCAGTACCCAGGAGCCACTCCTGTTATCTTAACAAAATCCCTCTTTGTATAATTTCAGTTGATTACCTCTTGTACTCTCCTGGAGGCCCAGAGGAATTAATTAAGTACCCTGACCCAGATTACACATTGTTAGTGGCCCAGGCATGACTAGAACCCAGTGTCCTGTTTCTCAGACTTAGGCTAACCACTAGATTTCCCAGTCAAGTTAGAAAAACCAATTGTGATATCACCAAAGAGCCTATGAATCTTTACCATTCAGGCACAACACCCCAAGCCTAGCTGTGCACACACTAGTGAGCACAGATGCTGACATGTGAAAGCTATATTATTAGACCCAGTTTGACGTGCATCAGGTGGTGCCGCGACAAGTAATCTATCCCTCTTTAAGGACCTTTTGACAGACAGTATTGCAGTGCCAGAGCCCCCGAAATACATATCTTGGGTGGAGTGATTTATTTTCTTTGGGTGGGGCAATCACTAACTACTGTAAAGCTAGCTCAGCATTAGGCAACCATTGAGATTCTTTCCTAACAATAATAATAAGAAGAATTGTGGTATTTGTTATACACTTACTGTGTGCCAGGCACTCTACTAAGGGCTGCCTTGCTGCAATAAAACAAGTTTCTCTATGTCTCTGAACATGGTCTTGTCAATATCTTTAGGTCTGTAAACACAGGGTCGGTGATCCTTTCTGATAGGAATGGTTATTTCCTTTACTTAGACAGGTGGTCTACACCAAGCCCACCAACTTGGCCCCACTTGACGGGTGCCCTCATTGTTGCCCAACATCCTGATGATTCCTGTATGTTTAGACAGCAAGGTTAGGCCAACTCTGCCAATGCAGAAATCTGACCAAAAGCAAACCCAATCAAGTCCCATCTGAAAGGGAAGAGTTTGGTCCAATTTTCAGACATTCAGTCAGTCAGTCAGTCAGTCTTACTTATTGAGCACTTACTGTGTGCAGAGCATTGTACTAAATCCTTGGGAGAGTACAATATAAGAATATAACAGCCACATTCCCTGCCCACAACAAGCTTGCAGTCTAGAGGAGGAGAATGGTAACAGGGAAGTGCCCTCAAGCTCTGGGATCTTAGGAAGGAAATGCAAGGAATCTTGGGAGGTTTTGGGGGTGTGGGCAGGGGCATGCCCAGGGTTCCATTATGTGGAGAGGAAATGGAGTTTGTGGAGAGGAAAATCTCTCATACATTGCCTCTATCTAGGAGAAGGAATCCTAAATAGAGCTCTTCCCTTTCCACTCCACTGTGTGTGTGGGGGGGGGGGGGATGGGTGGTTGGGAAAGGTCCAGGCTGGAGCATGGGGTGGGGTTGGAGTTAAATTTCATTTCAGTGAAATCGGATAGGAGAATTGGATTGAGAAGAATATCTATTTGGGGCCAAACAGACCGACAGACAGTGATGTAGAAAGATAGATATGCAGGGAAGGAAGTTTGTCCTTGGATATCTTGACTCTGAGGGGAGGGAAAATGTTTTTTTTTTTTTCTGACATCTGTGCTCTGAAATGTTATCTAGTAGCTAATAGAGTTGCTGCCTCACCATTTCCTGCTTCTTTTAACAAACCTGGGGATTGCAAAGGCCAGATCTGGAACAAAGAACTCTTTCATGTCAAGAAGTCTTTTACATCAAGACCCATAGTATTTCCCTTCTAATGTAAGACAGAGCAGCTTTCTGGTTGAAGAATAAAGAATGTGGAGATGGAGAGGCTGGTGGCTGGTTTTCTCCCTTCTTTCCAGAAAGAATAGGTCTTCAAATTCATTTTCCTTGCTCAATTTATCTAGAGCCAGACATTCTTGCTTGACCAGACATCCTGTATTAGGTTGAATGCTCAAAAATGTTAGGGTCCTATCCCACCTCTTAAAATGTCTCCAGAAAAACCCTTTAGAGACCTCTTTCTCAGTTGGGTGGAAGGAGGGGACTATCACAGCAACAGGGAAGAAAGTGGATAGCTTTGTGTCCATTTCCCAGTGATTTCTGCTGCAGCCATTCTGATGTGGCAGAGTCAGTGCAGAAGCCTCCAGGAAACTTCTGGCAACAGTGGCAGCTAGCCTGCAGGAGCCTCATAGCCACATTCCAGAAGACCCTGTGCCTCTGCCAACTCTGCCATGCAAACAGAAGCCCTGAAACCTGGTCTGGTGGCCAGGGGCACTGGCTGATGGTGAAGGGCAGCACCAATTGCAGCAGCAGCAGTAAATTCCTCAGTCTCAACTTTATCTCTTCCTATTTTCCCTCCTTCCCCTTATCATAGCTCATCTTTCCTGCTTCCTTTCCCTTTCCTTGTCTCCTTCTCCCCTTCCCCACTTATGCTCCCCTTTTTCATTCACCTTTCTCCAGCTTCCCCTTTCTCCTTTTCTCCCCATCTCTTACCACCCCCCTCACCTCTTCTCTGTCTCCTTTAGCTTCATCAGAAATCTCATCACCTTAACCCTTGCCAACTTCCACTCTTCAAGACCACCCTATCTTGCACCCACACCAACCTCTTCTATTTTTAACCAGCAAGCTATTTAACACCTATCACTCTATTTGGTTAGCTTGTCACTCCACTATTCTCATTTTTCAAAGAAGGTAATGAGCCCAAGAGAAGGACAGTGACTAGCCTCAAAGCATATAGCAATGTAATGACTTAGCTGACAATAGAATTCACAATACCCAGGTTTCTAGTCTCTTTGCTGAGTTACATGATCCAGAGAATCCTGGAGTTTTCCTATATACACAACAAAAGTTTCCTTGCCATCACTCATGATCATCATCATCATCAGTGGTATTTATTGAGTACTTACTGTGTACAGAGAACTGCACTTATCAGAGAAGTAATTGGGCACAAAGCAGTCAGCTACGTAAAGACCTGCATCTCTACATCTTGTTGATCAAGCTGCTTCTTATAACTGGTTGTTTGCTCTGTGTGTGTATGTTTGTGTCTGTGTGTGTGTGAAGTGGGGTAGGGAGGAGTTACTGGTAAAAATAGAGATTATCTCCCTTGTCGTGTTGAAAGTTCATCAGACTCGCTGCAGCTCAAGTTTACTGTAGATTCTTCCCACCTCTCCCCCTTCATCTCCCCCCACCCTTGTTTGCCTATCCTGAGGTTTGCATGTCATATAGCCAGTCTATCTGTTTCCCCAAATCTGAGGTCTGGGCAGTGTGAGAAGCCAGTCCCCAAGAAACCACAGCCTCAAATCCTGTAGACGCACAGTGTGAGATTGCTTTTTGGCTTTTTTTTTGTTTTCTTTGTCTTTTTTGAACAACACCCTTAAAAACCACAACATAGAACCCAGGTCATAGGAACCCACCTAGCTTTCCTGTTACTTCCTGCAAGACACCAACTTTTACAATAACTTCAGTCCCAGTAAGACAAAAACCGGGAGTCCTGGTGCCCCCAGAAATCAGCATGTGGGTCACCATCTCTTGGACTGTCTTGGCATGTAGAACTATTAAGGAGTCAATTGGCACAAGCCAATACTGGTTAGTAAAACTTCACAGGTGTCCCTGAAAGAGGGCTAATTGGCTATGTGGCTCTTCTCAGAAAGGAAATGTCTTGTAGTGTAATACTTCTTGAGGCAAAAGGTAGCCCCAGTTTCTAATAGGTCAGAGAGAGAGAGAAAGAGAGAGAGGGAAAAAGAGAGAGAGTATTGACGTAGGTTTGTAGAGGTGAACTAATGAACCAATATCACTTCATCCCTCAAAGCCCCTAGTCAGTCAGTCAGTCACTCAATTGCATTTACTGAGTGCTTACTGTGTGTAGGGCACTGTATTAAGCACTTGGGATAGTACAATAGAATGATAAAAGGACACATTCCCTGCCCACAGCACCAAGAGGCCTTCCCAGACTGAGCTCCCCCCTTTTTTCCCTCTGCTCCCTCTACCCCCCCCGCTTCACCTCTCCACAGCTAAACCCTTTTCCCCCCCGTTTCCCTCTGCCCCTCCCCATCTCCCGTCCCATCCCCTCAACACTGTACTTGTCCCGCTCAACTGTATATATCTTCATTACCCTATTTATTTTGTTAATGCGATGTACATCACCCTGATTCTATTTATTTGCTATTGTTTTAATGAGATGTTCTTCCCCTTGGTTCTATTTATTGCCATTGTTCTTGTCTGTCTGTCTCTCCCTATTAGACTGTAAGCCCGTCAAAGGGCAGAGACTGTCTCTATCTGTTACCGATTTGTACATTCCGAGCGCTTAGTACAGTGCTCTGCACATAGTAAGTGCTCAATAAATACTATTGAATGAATGAATAGTATTCTAGAGTCTGAGGAGACACCTGTATATCCATTTTATCCAGTAGTCTCGCCCCTGGTCCGTACTTGTGGCCTGTCCCAGAAAGGGCAAACAGGAGAGTTCGCAATAACCATGGTGGCCACTGCTCAAATGTAGCAAGAGAGGAAGAATGGAGGAGTAGAGTGCAAATCATTAGAGGGGATGGGACAGCTGTGATTTTGGCCTGAAATCTTCACTGCCCACTCCCCACCCCCTGCTCCTTCTGATGCCAAGCATATGCAGTGGCCATTTAATGTCTGTACAAACCTGTTGCCTGGTCAGAATGGATACCTCTCTAAGTGGCTCAACTCTGGCTCAGGGCAGGCAAGGGGATTGAAGGCCCAAGAAGGAAGCTGCATATCTCTGAGCCAGCAAATGAGGCCTGACTTTGGCATCCTCTCTGCCTGGCTGCCCTCTGCCCGGTCCCTAGCTGGCCAGGCCTGTCACTGCATCCTCTTGGGCAACGGGAGACCAAGGCTGCTGGAGCAGTTGAATGAGCTTTGAGAATCTGTACCGTGTGGGGTGCTG
Organism: Ornithorhynchus anatinus; assembly: GCF_004115215.2. NCBI lineage: Eukaryota > Metazoa > Chordata > Mammalia > Monotremata > Ornithorhynchidae > Ornithorhynchus > Ornithorhynchus anatinus. The sequence goes on from NC_041750.1 coordinate 18,066,544, forward strand.
CTAGCTGGGCCCCCCTGGACTGTTCTACCTGGAGTCATGGATAGCTGAATCCCTGGGTTGCTGATTGAAAATCCCCATCTCTTTGCTACTGCTACCTCCTCCTGTTATCAACCATTAACAGTGACACCCATCCCGATCCTTCTCCTCCTCCTCCTCCTCCTCCTCCTCCTCCTCCTCCTCCTCTTCCTTCTCAGCTCTTGTTAGCCCACCCTTGGATTTGACTATGGAATTTCAATCCATTAACCCCCGCATCACTGCAGAGAAAAGTGTCCATGGTAACCGCAGCCTTCTCTTCTGCCATTGAAGATCCCTGCTCTCAGCATGCTCTGAGTGCCCTGGAACAGGGATAATAGCTGCTCCCATGCACTCTTGGACCTCTCTATTGCCTCAGAGAAAAGCACCATGGTAACCGCCACCTTCCCTCCTGCCACCAGGTGCCTACTTCCATCATATTCAGTGTCCACCAGGCCAGGAATTAAAAAAATGCTGCCCCGCGAGCACCCTCAGCAAGAGGCCTCCCCAAAACCCTGGGAAGGCTGGTGGGTGTGGGTGTGCCATGAACTCGTGGCTCAGTGGAAAGAGCACGGGCTTTGGAGTCAGAGTTCATGGGTTCGAATCCCGGCTCGGCCACTTGTCAGCTGTGTGACTTTGGGCAAGTCACTTAACTTCTCTGTGCCTCAGTTACCTCATCTGTAAAATGGGGATTAAGACTGTGAGCCCCACATGGGACAACCTGGTTCCCCTGTGTCTACCCCAGTGCTTAGAACAGTGCTTGGCACATAGTAAGCGCTTAACAAATACCAACATTATTATTATTATTAACTCTGAGCCCCAAAGGGTCTGAAATTCTGCTCTTCTAGCCCCAACACCCCACTGATTTTGTTTTTCCTTGTATATTTGTATTGTGTTTCAATATTTCATCATTCCTGATGTGTCTGTCTCCAGTCTTTTCTCCTTCACATATTCTTAGTTTGTGAGCCCCCAAAGGAACAGGGACCATGTCTAATTCCTACCTGTGAATTCTCTCCCAGCGCTTAGTATAGTACTCTGCACACAGAAAGTGCTCAATAAATACTGTTACTACTAATATTTGTCAAGTGCTCACTGTGTACACTCAGAAGAATACCATAGAATTAGTGTATTTGATCTCTGCTCTCCCGCAACTTACATAGTAATGGACGATGAAAGGCACTAAACTAAATTACAGGTAAGAGGAAGTAATAGAATATAAAGATATGTACATAAGTGCTATGGGGGGGTGGGGATGGGGGAGAGTTTTTTTACCCAAGTAATTAGGTAGTGTAGAAGTGCTGAAGTGGCAGTTGGGGGGATATAGGATGGGCAGGTGACATTAATCAGGGAAGGTTTCCTGAAGGAGATATGATTTCAGAAGGACTTTGAAGATGAGGATAGCTGTGGTCTGCTGGTTGAGAATGGGGAGGGAGCTCAAGGAAGTGGGGAGGATATGAGTAAGAGGTTGGCAGCAGGGGAGACCAGAAAGGGGCAGAGTGAGTGAGTTGATTGGAGAATGAAACAGGCGCACTAGGGTTTAGTGGGAGGAGAGAATGGATAAGTAGAGGCAAGAGAGCTGATTGAGTGTCTTAAAGCCAATGGTCAAGAATTTCTGCTTGACATGGAGAGGAATGGGCAACTCCTGGAGGTTTTTAAGGTGTGAGGAGATGTGTGTAAAATGACATTTTAGAAAAATGATCCAGACAGCAGAGTGAGGTGGGGGCTAGTGAGGGAGGGGCCTGGAAGCAGGAGGCCAGGCATATCTGAATACAAATGGACAATCATTAGTACCCATTGACACACCTCCTCCTCTTCCCCAGCTCTTGTGAGTTTCCACAGTCTTGGTTTTTTTCCAAGAGTTGAAGTTTGGAAGTCCAGTGGAGCCAAAAGGAGAGGGAGCAAAGAGAGCATTAAGGGGAGGGAGGAGGGAGAGGCCTGATGTGATAGGATGATGCCATTATGTCTCTACATATGACATTATCTGTGTTGTGCATGCGTCATGTGAAAGGCCTCACTAGCTGGTCCAACTCCAGGCTCCAGAGTCGGTTGATCCAGCCCTGGTTGTGCCACACTGAAGACCTTCAATTAACGTTCAGTGTTGGTGGCTAGATAAACATGAGGCCTCAACCTTTTCTAGACTGTAAGCTTATTGTGGGGAAGGAAAGTGTCTGTTTATTGCTGTATTGTGCTCTCCCAAGTGCTTAGTTCAGTGCTCTGCACACAGTAAGCACTCAATAATTACAATTGGCGGACTGACTGACTAACTGCAGTCTAGTGGGTGACTAGAACTCATTCCCCTGGGAGACACACTAAAGCAGGCAGAGATGTAATACTTGGAGCCAAATGTGAGACAATTAGGCCTTAATGTGGCAACATAAATAGCAGTCCTCTTCTTCTACATACCACAACATTACCTCTCAAAAAATGTCCGATGGCTATTTCATTGCTTCTCTTTGTCAGCTGCCTCCTTTCATATCTGCTCTCTTTACCTGATTCACCTCACTCATGCACACCTCCTAACCAACCCTCACCCTCAACTAGCTATGCTCTTTCAAGTAACCATTTCAACTTCTCAAGCTCTTTCTGATGATATTTTTCCAAACATCGCTGCATTTCAGTAAACACTTTTTTGGGTTAGAGTTGGAATATACTTTAGAATCAATTTAATCATGCCCAATGCCTTCTGTATTTAATCCTTTTTTGGAACAGTAATGCTTGTTACTTGATCTATAGCTATACTATCAGTTGACAATTTCTCCCTTAAACATGAAATTTCCCTCGAGCTAAATTTCAACTACTTTTATTCAGTTTCACGCTTGCCTCATGTATTTTGATCAGTGCTTCTTAAAGTATCTTTCTGTGTTCTTCTAGAGATGCATAAATGTCATCGATGTACAAAATGTACCCCTTATTTTAATAAATCCTTTCAATGGATTCTTCCAGAAGCTGAAGGTGCATCTTGGGAGGAAAGGCATTTGACTCTTTCCATTTATCTAAAAATTTCATCTCTTCTAGGAATGTGAAAATATTCTTTCAATATTCTTATTTAGTTTTGGGTGTTTTTTTTTAAATGTCCAAACATAATCTAAGTATTTTACTCTGTTCTTTTACTATCAATATTGAATGCACTCATTCCATAGGTCTATCTCATTTTTCTCTTATTCCCCACATTTCTACTGCATGAGGTTTCTCTTTTTATTTTTTCCTTAAAGTTAATTTGCATTCCTTAAGGCATGTAAGGCCAGAATTTAACTTTTCTTAAACTATGTACTATGTAACTCATTATATAGCTGAATAAGCTCTATATAGAAGAGTTTAAGATAAAGTCCTTGTCTTTAAAGAGCTCTAAATCTAAATATGAAATAGAAGCACACATCTCTGTGCCTCAGTTACCTCATCTGTAAAATGGGGATTAAGACTGAGAGCCCCACTTGGGACAACCTGATAATCTTGTATCTTGTATCTACCCCAGTGCTTAGAACAGTGCTTAACAAATACCATTATTATTATCATTATTATTATTATCATAAGATAAGAAACATACAATAGTTGAAAACATCCAATTAGATAAAAATAACAACCAAAGGTAGATAACTAGATAAATACCTAAGGGGATGTTTGAGTGCTAAGGTGATTGGGGTATGATTGGGATGAATGCTCTTAATCAGGGGATGTCTCATAGAACTATTTTAGAAAGTTTTTGAAAGCAGGAAGGCATGTGACTTGGAGATGCTGAACAGGAAAAGCATTACAAGAAAGGGGAATAGCATGAACAACTGATTTTAGGTAGGAGAGTCAAGTGCAAGGTGCAATTAGGAGATTTATTTGGGAGGAGTGGGGTGTTACAGGAGAAGAAGTTAGTGTGGCCTGTTAGTTAAGCAGTGTGGCCTGGTGGGTTAAAGCACACACTTAGGAGCCAGAAGAGCTGGGTTTAGCACTTGTCTACTTTGTGAACTTGGGCAAGTAACTTTACTTCTCTCTGCTTCAGTTTCCTCAACTGCAAAATTCAATACCTGGTCTTCCTCCTACTTAGGCTGTGAGCCCCATGTGATCCAGGGACTGTGTCCTGCCTAAGTTCTATCTACTCCAGCACTTAGAACAGTGCTAGACACATAGTCAGTGCTTAACAAATACCATTTTTTTTTTAAGTACGGAGAGGCAGCTTGCCAGCTGGTGCTTTCTTTTGGAATCAATAATCAACAGCCAAGGAGCGTCTGTTTTAGGCAAGAGGCACCGGAGAGCCATGGTAGATTTTCAAGGAAGGGAGTTGAAGTCTCTCTCTCTAATGAGAGTTTTACAGAAATTATTTCAGTAGCTGAATGTGAAAGGGACTGAAGAGAGGAGAGACTGGAGCAGGAGAGCACTGGGATTTGTACAAAGGTGGAGATGAAGGAAGTGATCCATGAAATATTATTGAGGCAAATTGAATGTCAGAGGCAAATGAGAGAGGAGTTCAGGATGACTCCAAGGTTGGAAACTTGTTGGTAAGAAAGGATGGATAGAGGTGGTCAATGAGGATAGGAAAGATATAAAGAAGAGAAAGTTTGGGGGAGACTGAAAAACTTTAAAGAAACAGTGTGCTCTAGAGAAGCAGTGTGGCCTAGTGGGTAGAGAATGGGCCTGGGAGTCAGAAAGATCAAGGTTCTAATTCCAGCTCACAACTTGTCTGCCCTGTGACCTTGGGCAAGTCACTTAACTTTTCTGTGCCTCAGTTACCTCATCTGCAAAAATGGGAAAAAAGAGTGTGAGTCCCATGTGGGATAGGGACTGTGTCCAACCTGTTAAGCTTATATGTACCTCAATGCTTAGTATAGTGCCTGGCACATAGTAAGAACTTAACAGCATAAAAAAACCTCTGAAGAATGCAGTTTTACTACATTCAGAATAAGGTGTCAGTGGTTCATCCAGTTGCAGATGTCCAAAAGGCAGTAGAAAACATCAGGTGGTGCATCAAGCCTCTGAACATTCATATGATTTAGGGGTAATTTGTAATCTGGGCAAATCTATTATAATATGAAATTTCCTTGGACACCCAAACAAAACTATTGCTGTTCTTCTCAAAGGTCACAAATGACCTCCTACTTGCCAAATCAAATGGTCTCTACTCCATCCTAATCCTCCACGACCTTTCAGCTGCCTTTGCCTATCTCACTATGAACCTCTCACCCATGTCCTGCCTCTGGCCTGGAAAACCCTCCCTCTTCATATCCAACAGACAATTACTCTCTCCCACTTCAAAGCCTTAATGAAGGCACATCTCCTCCAAGAGGCCTTCCCTGACAAGCTCTCTATTCCTTTTCTTCCACTCCTTTCTGCTTCACCCTGACTTGCTCCCTTTATTCATCCCCCCTCCCAGCCCCACAACACTTAGGTGTATATCCATAATTTATTTATTTATATTAATGTCTGTCTCCCCCTCTAGACTGTAAGCTCAATGTGGGCAGAGAATATGTCTGTTATATTCTTATATTGTATTCTCCCAAGCACTTAGTTCAGTGCTCTGCACACAGTAAACACTCAATAAATGCAATTGATTGATTCATTGTCCTATTTAGTATTCACTTAGTCTAATTTGACTGTTTCCATTCAGTTTTATATTTTCCGTTGTCATGTCTAGTTCTATAAATATGAAGTTGTCTTCTTGTTTATTCTTCTGCTGTTGTTTTTTATTGATGATCTCTGTCGCTCCTCTTTTTAATGGTATTTGTTAAGCGCTTACTATGTGTCAAACACTATTCTAAGCACTAGGGTAGGTACAAGTTAATTAGGTCAGACACAGTCCCTGCCCCATATGGGGTTCTCAGTCTAATTAGGAGGGAGAACAGGTATCCACATTTTACAGTTGAGGAAACTGAGACACAGAGAAGTTAAGGGACTTAATAATGTTGGTATTTTTTAAGCGCTTACTATGTGCAGAGCACTGTTCTAAGCACTGGGGTAAATACAGGGTAATCAGGTTGTCCCACGTGAGGCTCACAGTTAATCCCCATTTTACAGTTGAGGTAACTGAGGCACAGAGAAGTTGAGTGACTTGCCCACAGTCATACAGCTGATAAGTGGCAGAGTCAGAATTCAACCCCATGAACTCTGACTCCCAAGCCCGGGCTCTTTCTACTGAGCCACGCTGCTTCAACCAAAGTCACCCAGCAAGCAATTGGCAGAGCCGGGATTAGAACCCAGGTCATTCTGACTCCTGGACTTGTGCTCTCTCCATTAGGCCACACTGCTTTTTCTTTTTTGAAAGCTCTTTTGCTATTACAATCTGCTTCAAAGTGATTATAGCCTTTGTATTCCTAAGAGACTTTTCCAAATGAAGGCCTCCTTGTGACTAATAACTCCTTTCACATTTTTACACAAATTAATGTCATGTCCATTTTTATTTGATCCATCTTGACCAAGTTTTGGTTCTCTGCTGCCATATATTATTGCTTATTGTTGTTCATGCTGAAAGTTTCTTGTGGGCAGGAAACATGTCGATTGATTCTATCGTTCCCTCCCAGATGCCTAGTGCAGTTATCAGCACAAAGTAAGTGCTCAAACAATCAATCAATGGTATTTATTGAGTTTTTATTGTGTGCAGAACACTGTACTAAGTAAGCACTTGGGAGAGTACAATTTAACAGAGTGGGTAGACATGTTCCCTGCCCATGAGCTAACAATCTAAAGAGGGAGACAGTAAAATAAATAAATTATGGCAATGTTCATTGGTGCCTTAGGGCCGAGGGTGAGGTGACTATCAAGTGTTCAATAAATAGCACTGACTGAATTGTAGCCATAATGCATTAGAGTTGTTTGATATTTGAAGGTTTTATTTACATCCAGTTCTTTTTCCAAATGTCCACTTGTGAAAAAAAATTCAAGCACTGTTTTATTTCACATGTAAGAATCTGCTAGAATGTTCTATGTAGCTTCAGTTTAAATTCTTTAGTGATTTTACAGTGCCCAACTTTCATCTTTTGCCTGATAGTGTACCTGCAGCTTGAATCTTTCTATTGCTTTGTTATTCTTTGGTAAAGAGTAATCCTGGGTTATCAGGTGTTAGTTATTGTCTTCAGAGTATCTGACAGATTAGAGGTATTTAATTCTAAGAGTTTCTTCCTTTGATTTAGGAATATTGCAATCTTTTGAGGATCCTCCTTTAAATTTAGTCCTTTGCACTCAGGAACAAATCAAACTTTTGAGTAAAACTTTTCCAGTCAAGAATAACATTCACTGTCAGTAAAATAATAATAAATAATGATGGCATTTGTTAAGTGCCCACTATGTGCAAAGCACGGTTCTAAGCGCTGGGGTAGATACAAGGTAATCAGGGTGTCCCACGTAGGGCTCACAGACTTCATCCCCATTTTACAGATGAGAGTACTGAGGCCCAGAGAAGTTAAGCGACTTGCCCAAAGTCACACAGCTGAGTGGCAGAAGAGGGATTAGAACCCATGGCCTCTGACTCCCAAGCCAGGTCTCTTTCCATGAAGCTATGGCTATTCCAGGTCTAAATCCTTATGAGCCCCTCCCTAATTCCCACCTAAATACTCTTTTCCAGTGCTTAATACAGTTCTCAGCACACAGTGAGCATGCCATAAATACTACTACTATTAATAATAACAATTTTGGTATTTAAGTGCTTACTATGTGCCGGGCACTGTTATAAGCGCTTTGGTGGATACAAGATAATTAGGTTGGACGTACTCCCTGTCCCACACAGGGCTTGCAGTCTTAATCCCCATTTTATAGATGAGGGAACTGAGGCACAGAGAAATTAAGTGACTTGCCCAAGGTCACACAGCAGATTACTGGGATTAGAACCCATGACCTTCTTACTCCCAGGCCCATGCTCTATCCACTAGGCCATGCTACTACTACTACTAAATCAGAATTGCCAACTTTTTGATTTGAATACAGGGGTAAATTTAAGGTGAGGCTTTGGTTGTGGGAGGCAAAGTGTCAAGGGAATGGGGCTTTGATGGGGTAGAGGAGGATGAAAGAGAAGGAAAGAAGGAGAAAGGGAGACAATGATGGGAAAATAGTAGGGGGAGAAAGGAGGGGAAGGAAAAGAAGGAGGTGAGGAAAATTAGAGGAAAGGAAAAGACGTGGGGAAGGAGAGGATGGTAAAGGTATTCACCTTTTGCCCATGTTTTCTGTTCCTCTTCTCCTTCTCCTCCACCTCCACTGTCACCATGTCTTTCATATTCCCTAGCCACCAGGGCAGGGCCCACTTGGCCACCAAGCCTGGAACTCCATGAGGGCAAGCCAGGCATCCTCTCATGTCCACTGAGTTTACTCAATCAGTCTGGGGCATCCACTGGGAACTGGGCAAGGGCTATAGCAAGCAACAGTGGCCTGGAGACTAGCTGGCCTCATGGGGAGCACCCTGCTTCCATAACCCCTACCTTGTCCCTGGTAAATACCCACAGTTGTTCCAGTATATCCCCCCTCTGTTTCTCCTCCACAGCACAGCCCTAATCTGCCATGTTGGCTTCTGTATCAGAGAGGTGGTTTGAGGGGTTGCTGGGGTATGTGTGATGGTGTATGTGTGTGTGATGGGGGAGGGTCAAACCCGCTCCCTTCATCTGTACACATCCCCGAACAACTTTTTGCTTTCAAGGAGAATCCACCCCATGCAGCAAAGGATAGAGCACCTTCAGGGCTCCTTAAAAGGAAGAGTCCCCAAATGAACCTCTCGATCCGACTGTACAGACTGCAGCAGCACCCAGAGCCCAAAGGGCTTAGCAACATGCTTAACCCACGAAGTTTGGGCAACAGATTTGTTCTGTATTTGCCCTGACATGCCCTCTTCTTTGTGCACACCCTTCCAAATCCAATTTCAGAAAGGTGCTCGTACCAATCTCACTGTCTCTCTGCCTCGGTCTCTGTCTCTCCCCCGACTCTGGCCATCTGTATATCTGTCCACGTTTTTGCTTCCCTCCCTGGTTCCACGTTAGAAGCAACACGGTCATACTGCATGGAAATCCAAGGTAAACAGGCTTCAAGAAGCAGCAGCCCAAGGCTGCAGGCTATCAAGTACAAAAATTAGTTTCCTCTTTGCCCTGCTAATAGCTCCTGCCCCGGCCTCCAGCCCCAAGATTCTGGAAGAGTATAACTTCAGAAAGAAAGGACTTTGGAAGGGGTAGGTGGTTTTTCAAAATGCCAAATGGAGGAGGTGACTGATGGGAAAGAGCAAGTCCTGAGAAATGCTTGATTTTCTCCCTCACACCTACTCCCTGCCCTGCTAAGGGGAGAGGAGGGAAGAGTCACATTGTCCCTGACTGCCAGCCAGCTCACTCATCATCACCGCCTCTCAGCAGTGCTCAGCAGCTCCCTGCAGCCTGCCACCTGCCAAAGTCACCAGCTCAGCACTTCCAAAGGACTCAGCGGCAGCTAGGTCCAAGGGCATTTTCCCCATAGCACAGGCCGCCCCTTGGCTGCAGCTAGGGACATGGTGTACCTTGGGATTTAGCAACTACTTTAGCAGACCTCCCTGAATCTCACCCGTGCTCCAGGCCTTCCTCCTGCCTTTCTAACTGCCTCTGCCCTGGAGATATGGATCCAACATGGAAGGATTTCAAGCACACAGAACAAAGGTGATTGCGGCTTCTTTCTCCCACTCCAGATTCTCTGGTCCCTCCAGGGGAAGGTGCTCAGATCGATGTGTCATCCCAGAGCCTATGCATCCTGAGAAGCACAACCTAATCCCTCTCCCCACCCATGCCCCCGGGAGTACTAGAGAAAGGAAGGGCAGCCATCCAGGAGGCCAGCATTGGCTCTGTTTTCCCTTTCTGCACTTTTAAGTCTTCCTGCCCAGACAACAGTGGCAAGAAAGCGGGGAGGGGGAGGGGGTGAAGTAATGCCAGTTATAGGGAAGTCAGAGGTGAATCCACTGTGGCGTTTGGGGTTGGGGTGGTTGAGTGGTGGAGTGGGGCTGGGCCAGGGCTCCAGGTGAGGGCAGTGAAGGGGAGGAGAGGGCATGGTGAGGAGGAGAGCCCAGGGCAAGATGGTAGCACTTGTCTCGGCTCTGTACTGGGCTTGGGCCCCAGCTCTGGACTGGGTTAAGGTAGCAGGACTGCGGCAGAAGGAAGACCTGGGTGGGGAGATGGTGGGCCAGAGCTAGCTGGCTCTGGAATGAGTTCCACCAAAGGGGTAGGACAAGGGAACTGAAGTGGGATTTAGGTTTTCTGTGCCCCCTCCAGCCTCCACCTCCTCCTCTGGGGAGTAGCGCTGTTTCTGCCCATTACAGGGTCAGTGCAGGGAGGTAGGGGTGGGGAGACTTGTGGAGGCTGGTGGAGCCAGGTCCCTCTAACAAAAGCCAACGCCCCGCTGGCCAGCTTGCTGCAAAACAGTAAGCAACTTAGTCCTCTGAGACTGCTCTTTGTTTTTCCCAGTCACCTCAGGCTCCAGTTATTGCAGTTTTCGTCTGAATCATAAAATTAGATATTGAGTGTCTCTCCCTCCCTCCACTCGCCCTTTACCAGGAACCGGCTTCACTTATCTCTGCCAGCAGCTGCTCCTTTGCCTATCAGCTCAGGTATGGAGATGGTGAGGGAGAACAGCCTGAAGCTGAGAGGAGACTGAAGAAAATTTCTGTGAATAGAAACTCCCTCCCCATATGGTGGGAGTGGTCTTATCTTGTGTGCCTGGGGTGTTTCAGTTAGATTACACTTTATTTCACTTCATTCTAAAGAGTGAAACATGACTTAGCCTAAAGGGGACCTGAGGGAGGCCTGAAGAGGGTAGTTTGACTGATCACTGTTGTGCCTTATTCAAGGCACATCTCCTCCAAGAGGGCTTCCCTTACTAAGCCCTCATTTCCTCTTTTCCCACTCCCTTCTGCATCACCCTGACTTGCTCCCTTTATTCATCCTTCCTCCCAGCCCCACAGCACTTATGTACATATCTGTAATTTATTTATATTAATGTCTGTCTCCCTCTCTAGGCTGTAAACTCATTGTGGGCAATGAATGTGTCTACTGTTATACTGTACTCTCCCAAGCACTAAGTACAGTGCTCTACACATTCATTCATTCATTCAATAGTATTTATTGAGTGCTTACTATGTGCAGAGCACTGTACTAGGCGCTTGGAATGAACAAATCGGCTACAGATAGAGACAGTCCCTGCCGTTTGACCGGCTTACAGTCTAATCGGGGGAGACAGGCAGACAAGAACAATGGCAATAAATAGAGTCAAGGGGAAGAACATCTCCTAAAAACAATGGCAACTAAATAGAATCAGGGTGATGTACATCTCATTAAACAAAATAAACAAAATAAATAGGGTGGTAAAGATATATACAGTGGAGCGGATGAGTACAGTGCTGAGGGGGTGGGATGGGAGAGGGGGAGGAGGAGAGGGAAGGGGGGAGAAGAGGGTTTGGCTGCGGAGAGGTGAAGGGGGGGTAGAGGGAGCAGAGGGAAAAAGGGAGGAGCTCAGTCTGGGAAGGCCTCTTGGAGGAGGTGAGTTTTAAGTAGGGATTTGAAGAGGGGAAGAGAATTAGATTGTCTGAGGTGAGAAGGGAGGGCATTCCAGGACCGCGGGAGGACGTGGCCCCGGGGTCGACGGCGGGATAGGCGAGACCGAGGGACGGTGAGGAGTTAGGCGGCAGAGGAGCGGAGCGTGCGGGGTGGGCAGTAGAAAGAGAGAAGGGAGGAGAGGTAGGAAGGGGCAAGGTGTTGGAGAGCCTTGAAGCCTAGAGTGAGGAGTTTTTGTTTGGAGCGGAGGTTGATAGGCAACCACTGGAGTTGTTTAAGAAGGGGAGTGACATGCCCAGATCGTTTCTGCAGGAAGATGAGCCAGGCAGCGGAGTGAAGAATAGACTGGAGCGGGACGAGAGAGGAGGAAGGGAGATCAGAGAGAAGGCTGACACAGTAGTCTAGCCGGGATATAACAAGAGCCTGTAACAGTAAGGTAGCCGTTTGGGTGGAGAGGAAAGGGTGGATCTTGGTGATATTGTAAAGGTGAAACCGGCAGGTCTCGGTAATGGATAGGATGTGTGGGGAGAAAGAGAGAGACGAGTCAAAGATGACACCGAGATTGCGGGCCTGAGAGACGGGAAGGATGGTCATGCCATCCACGGTGATAGGGAAGTCTGGGAGAGGACCGGGCTTGGGTGGGAAGTGTTCAGTAAATACAATTGACTGACTGACTGACTAGAGAAGCAGTATGGCCTACTGGAAAGAGGAAAGTGCTGGGAGTCAGAGGACCCTTTTTTAAAAAAATAAGGTATTTCTTCATTCATTCAGTCATATTTATTGAGTGCTTACTGTGTGCAGAGCACTGTACTAAGCGCTTGGAAATTAAACACTTACTGTTTTCCAGAGACTGTAGTAAATGCTGGGATAGATACAAGATAACTGGGCTGGACACATAGGGCTCACAGTCTTAATCCTCATTTTACAGATGAGTTAACAGGCACAGAGAAGTCAAGTGACTTGCCTAAGGTCACACAGCAAATAAGTGGTAGACCTGGGTTCTAATTCCAGCTCCACCACTTATCTGCTGTATGACCTTGGGCTAGTCACTTGACTTCTCTGTGCCTCAAATCTCTCATTTACATAATGGGGATTCAATATCTGTTCTCCTGCCTTCTTAGACTGTGAGCCCCATGTGGGCTTGTATCTACCCTAGAATTTAGTAAAGTGCTTGACACCTAGTAAGTGCTTAGCAAATGACACAATTATTATTATTAGGAAGCACACCTGGTTTTCCCAGACCACAGGTACAGTTGAAATTGACCCACAATTTTTTGATTTTTTTAATGGTATTTGCTAATAATAAATTCTTATTGTGTACTAGGCACTATACTAAGCACTGGGATAGATACAAGATAATCAGGTTGCATAGGTCTCACAGTCTTAATCCCCATTTTAGAGATATAGTAACTGAGACACAGAGACGTTAAGTGACTTGCCCAAGGTCACACAGCAGACAAGTGGTGGAGCTGGGATTAGAACCCAGGTCCTTATTAATAATGATAAAATTGATAATAGTATTGTCAAGCACCTCCTATGTGCTAAGCACTGTCCTAAGCGCTGGAGTAGATACAAGACAATCAGGTCCCACATGGGGCTCACAGTCTAAGTAGGAGGGAGAACATGTATTGAATTCCCATTTTACAGAAGGGGGAACTGAGGCACAGAGAAGTTAAGTGACTTGCCCAAGGTCACACAACAGACAAGCTGGAATGAGAACCCAGATCCTCTGATTCCCAGGCCTGTGTTCTTTCCATTAAGCCATGGTGTTTCTCTTAGGCCACACTGCTTCTCTTCTCACAGTCTGCCCTTTATAATGGGGAACTGAAACCCTGTAGAGATAGAGTGCCTGCAGAGAACTCTGGGGCTTCTCTCAGGGCCCAGGACCAACTGAAGGGGTTTGGTTGGAAAGCCAGGGTTGCCCAGGGCCAGATGATTCACTCAGTCAATCCATCAATCAATTATATTTATTGAGCACTTACTGTGTGTAGAGCACTGTGCTAATCACTTGGAAGAGTACAATATAACAGAATTGGTAGACACATTTTCTGCCCACAGTGAGTTCACAGTCTAGAGAGGGAGACAGACATTAATATAAATAAATAAATTACAGATAAGTACATAAGTGCTGTGGGGCTGAGGAAGGGGTGAATACAGACAGCAAATCAGGGTGATGCAGAAGGGATTGGGAAAAGAGGAAATGAGAGCTTAATCAGGGAAAGCCTCTTGGAGGAGATGTTTCTTCAATAAGGCTTTGAAGGTGGAGCGAGTAATTGTCTATTGGATATGAAAAAGGTCAGGCCAGAGGCAGGACGCGGGCGAGAGGTTGGCGGTGAGATAGACGAGATCGAGGTACAGTGAGAAGGTTGGCACTAAAGGAGCGAAGAGTGTGGGCTAGGTTGTAATAGAAGAGCAGCGAGGTGAGGTAGAAGGGGGCAGAGTAATCGAGTGCTTTAAAGCCAAAAATAAGGACTTTCTTTTTGATGCAGAAGTGAATGGGCAACCACTGGAGGTCCTTGAGTAGTGGGGAAACATGGCCTGATTGTTTTTGTAGAAAAATGATCTGGGCAGCAGAGTGAAGTAAGGACTGGAGAAGAGAGACAGGAGGCAGGGAGGTCAGCAAGGAGGCTGATACAGTAATTAAGGTGAGGTAGGATATATGCTCATCTTAACATGGTAGCAGTTTGGATGGAGATAAAAGGGCAGATTTTAGCAATGTTGTGAAGGTTGAACTGACAGGATTTAGTGATAGATTGGATATGTGGGTTGAATGAGAGAGATGAGTCAAGAATAGCTCCAAGGTTACAGGCTTGTGAGACAGGTATGATGGTGGTGCTGTCTACAGTGATGGGAAGATCATAGAGTGGATAGGTTTTGGTGGGAAGATAAGGAATTTTGTTTTGGACTTGTTAAGTTTGAGGTGTCTGCAGGATATCCAAGTAGACATGTCTTGAAGGCAGGAGGAAATGCAAGACTGCAAAGAGAGAGAGAGAGCAAGGCTGTAAATGTAGATTTGAGAATCATCTACTTAGAGGTAGTAGTTGAAGCCATGGGAGAGAATGAGTTCTCCAAGGGAGTGGGTGTAGATGGAGAATAGAAGGGGACCCAGAAGTGGGCCTTGAGAGACTCCAACACTTAAGGGATAGGAGGCAGAGGAGGAGCCCACAAAAGGGACTGAGAATTAGCGGCCAGAGAGGTAGAAGGAGAAGCAGGAGAGGACGGTGTCAGTGAAGCCGAGGTTGGGTAATGTTTCCTGGAGAAAGGGGGTGGTCGACAGTGTCAAAGTGAGATGAAAGGTCAAGGAGGATTAGGATGGAGTAGAGGCCATTTGATCTGGCAAGAAGGAGATCATTTGTGACCTTTGAGAGGGCAGTTTCAGTGGTGTGAAGGGGACAGAAGCCAGATTGGAGGGGGTCAAGGAGAGAATTTGAGGAGAGGAAGTGGAGACAGCAGGTGTAGATAACTTGCTCAAGGAGTTTGGAGAGGAATGGTAGGAAGGAGATGGGGTGGTAAATGGAGGGAGTTGTGGGGGTCAAGGGAGGGATTTTTTAGGGTGGGGAGACATGGACATGTTTGAAAGCAGTGGGGAAGAAGCCATTGTAGAGCGAACAGTTGAAAATGGTGGCCAGGGAGGGAAGAAGGGAGTGGGCAAGAGCTTTGATAAGATGTGAAGAGATGGGGTTAGAAGCACAGGTGGAGGAGGTGGATTTTGAGAAAAGGCAGGAGATCTCCTCTTGAGACTGCTGGGAAAGATGGGAGAATTGAAGAGGGGGCAGAGGAGAGAGGCACTGAGGAGGGGCAGGGGAGATTTTAGGGAGAGCACCTGCCTGATGGTTTCAATTTTTTCAATAAAATAGGTAGCCAGGTCATTAGGTGCAAGAGATGGGGGAATCAGGGGGAAAAGGGGTTTGAGGAGGGAGTTAAACATCTGCAACAATAGGTGAGGGCAATGAGCATGGGTGTCAATGGAGAAATAATTTTACCGGGCAGAGGAGTGGACAGAGTTAAAGCACTCAAGGATAAACTTGAAGTGGACAAGGTTGGACTGATATCTAGATTTCTGCCAGCAGCTCTCCGCAGCTCGTGCACAGGAGCGAAGGAAGTGGGTTGTGGAGGTGATCCAGGGCTGTGGGTTAGTGGTTCCCAAAGTACTTGAGCCATCCACCACACTCCCACCCACTGTCTTCCAGAGAGACACATGAGAGAAGCTGAGACCCTGTTGCTACTGCATCTTCGGAATATCAATCAATGGAATTTATTGAGCACTTACTGCATGTTGAGCACTGTACTAAGCACTGGGGAGAGTAAACAGAGTAGGTAGATTGGATCCCTGCCCACAAGGAGCTTAGGATCTCTAGGGGGAACTCCCCATCCAGCTTCTGACTGGCCTGGTTGGTTCAGCAAAAAGTGGCCAGATTTTCTGGGCATTCAAAGTGGGGCAAGGGGTGGGGCTTCCGTGGAGGTGGAGCCAGTGGTCCAAAATTATTTCAGGAGAAAAAGGAGATGGATTAATAGAGACGGACCCCAGGAGAGAGACAAATACTCAAGCAGAGGAACAGACACAAACACACCTGCACACACTCAAATACCCACACACAGAAATAGAGTAATTATTCAGACAGCCGTTTCCCTGGGGCAGCTGATCATGAGGTCATCACAGCAGCAACAGGAAAATGGGAAGAGAATGGGGGAGAAGCCAAGACCACCCCTCTCCAGCTGCTGCCTTCACACTAATGCTGATGCCATTCTTCTTCAAGGCTGCTACAGTTGCTGCTGCTCAGTTTCGGGGTTGTCGATTTTCTTGTAGGAGATTGATCAATCAATCAGTGGTGTTTATGGAGTACCATACGCAGACCATCGTACTAAGCGGTGGGGAGAGTACAATGCAACAGAATTAGCAAAGACGTTCCCTACCCCACAACAAGCTTACAGTCTGGAGGGGGAGACAAACATTAATAAATAGTAAATAGTTTATAATATTTAAAATTATATATTATACAGTACTTATGTAGGGTTGAGGGTAGAGTGAGTATTAAATGTGCAAAGGTCACAGAGCCAAGTGCACAGATGACACAGAAGGGAGAGGGAGCCAGGGTAAAGAGGGCTTAATCAGGGAAGGCCCGATGGATGGGAAAAATTAAGGCTCTTCTGTTTTGAAGAAGCCCAAGAGGAAGGGTGAGAGCTCTGGTTGTTTTTTTTAATAGTATCTGTTTAGCACTTACTGTGTGGCAGGCACTGTACCTAGAGTTGGGGTAGATAACAAGCTAATCAGGTTGGTCACAGTCCATGTTCCACATGGGGCTCACAATCTTAATCCCCATTTTATAGTTGAAGTAACTGAGGCACAGAGAAATTAAGTAACTTGCCCAAGGTCATACAGCAGACATGTGGTGGAGCTGGGTTTAGAACCTAGACTCTCTGACTCCCTGGCCCATGTTCTTTCCACTAGGCCACACTGCTTTGCTCCAAGAAACAATATAGCACTCATTTTCTTCCTCACTTCAAATGCAACATACTTTTCTCTTTGGGGCCAAATGGGAGAGAACAATTGGTGGGGGTTACCTCATCATCCTCCTCTCCATCTCGCTCCTGACCAGACTTCCCCAAGCTGGGGTAGAGGCCAGGACACTCTTTCTTTTCTAAGGTTTATTCAAAAAAACTTAAAGAAATAAAGGTTGTGGTTGGACTGGGGGTTGTGGAGATGGGGATATGGGGAGAGATGTTAGCAAAGCCACACTCTGTGGCAACTAAATGAACATTGAGGTCAGGACAAAATGGTTTGGGGAGAGGGTGAACCTTACCTACCCAAAGCAGGTAAATCCAATAAAATGGAATGCCATGAGAAAGTCACTTCAACAGGAACAGGAAGTCAGTTTCACTAGAAAGTCATGAAACCCATTCCCTTAGCATCCATTTTGTGTTGCAAATGTCTGCATTTATAAATCCAGAAGAGGGATAAAGTTGCAGTTTCCAGGTGACAAGAAACTCTGCATTTCCCCAATTGTATCAATGCAGTTTCATACTGGTGGCAGGCAGAGTAAGGAAAAGATCAGCTACATATGAGAAATGAGAATTTCTATGACAATGGAAATAAAATAATAGGGTCAATTCCACCAGGCATTCCCAGTTGACAATCAGGTCATCCACCCAGTCCCTGACACCCAGCCTACCCCTCCCCAAGAAACAGTGTGGTCTAGTGGATAGAACACAGGCCTGGGAGTCAGAAGGAACTGGATTCTAATCCCTCTCCTCCACTAGTCTGCTATGTGACCTTGGGCAAGTCACTTAACTTCTTTATGCTCAGTTACCGCATAGAGAAGCAGCGTGGCTTAGTGGAAAGAGCCTAGGCTTGGGAATCAGAGGTCTTGCGTTCTAATCTCGGCTCTGCCACTTATCAGCTGGGTGACTTTGGGCAAGTCACTTCACTTCGCTGTGCCTCAGTTACCTCATCTGTAAAATGGGGATTGAGACTGTGAGCCCCATGTGGGATAGGGATTGTGTCCAACCTGATTAGCTTGTATCTAACCCAATGCCTAGTACAATGCCTGGCACATAGTAAGCGCTTAACAAATACCATAAAGAAAAAAAAATCGCAAGAATCATATGATGCCACACATCCTACACTGGCACACGGCACGATGTGTGGATTTGCCCAGCTGCCATCTTATGGAATTTTACTAGATTATATCAGAATGAGTCAGTCAGTCAACTGTATTTACTGAGCACTTACTCTGAGCAGACCACTGTACTAAGTGCTTTGGAGAGTATAATACAACAATAAAGAGACACATTTCCTGCCCACAATGAGCTTACAGTGGGGATAAAAGTGGGGAGACAGACATTAATATAAATAAATAAATTATAGATATATACATAAGTGCTGTGGGGCTGGGAGGGGAGACAAATAAAGGGATCAAGTCAGGACAACACAGAAGGGAGTGGGAGAAGAGGAAAGGAGGGCTTAGTCAGGGAAGGCCTCTTGGAGGAGATGTGCCTTAAATAAGGCTTTGAAGTGGGGAAGAGTAATTGTCTGTTGGATAAGAGGAGGGAGCAATTCACTAAAGTTTCCTGACCCTCCCACTTGCTCCAGAGCCTTTGTGTTCCCCTAGTTTGTCACAGGTTCTCTGCTGTGCATCTCAGACATAAAAGTGTACAGGTACTGAATCAGAACCAGAAGCATGGGCCAGGCCAGCTGAAAACCTGACACTCCAGCTTAATACTGGACCTCTGGGCAAAGCTAGGGGGATTGAACAGGGTTGGAGTACTACAGGAGGCCTGGGAGGAGGCTATACCAGTCCCAGCACCTTTATCTGGGTATGGAACTTGTTGTGGCAGCAGTGAAACAGCGGGGGGAATGGCAGTGCTGGATGGGGAGGCTTAGAAGATGGGGGATGGCTTTGGGGGACTGATTTAGGAGAGTGAAAAATGAGTGGGAAGGGTGACACAGGAGCCATGGAGAAACAAGGCCATAGTTGGGGGAAAAGGAAAAGCTAAAAAGGGATGGAGAGGGCAGGGGTGAGGCAAGAGAAGATAGGGCATAGAGTGGACAAGGTGGTCTTATGTGGTCAGCAGTCTGGGCTGTCAGGGTGGGGATATTATGACTATTTGATTTCCAGGGAAGTAAAAGTAGCGGCAGTAGTAGTAATGCCCTCAGTCCCACAGCACCTATGTGCGTATCTTTACACTCTACCATTTCCCCTTTCTGTAATTTATTTTAATGTTCATTCATTCATTCATTCAATAGTATTTATTGAGCGCTTACTATGTGCAGAGCACTGTACTAAGCGCTCGGAATGAACAAGTCGGCAACAGATAGAGACAGTCCCTGCCCTTTGACGGGCTTACAGTCTAATCGGGGGAGACAGACAGACAAGAACAATGACAATAAATAGAGTCAAGGGGAAGAACATCTCGTAAAAATAATGGCGACTAAATAGAATCAAGGCGATGTACATTTCATTAACAAAATAAATAGGGTAATGTAAATATATACAGTTGAGCAGATGAGTACAGTGCTGAGGGGATGGGAAGGGAGAGGGGGAGGAGCAGAGGGAGATGGGGGGAAAAGAGGGTTAAGCTGCGGAGAGGTGAAGGGGGGGCAGTGGAGGGAGTAGGGGGAGAAGGGGAGCTCAGTCTGGGAAGGCCTCTTGGAGGAGGTGAGTTTTAAGTAGGGTTTTGAAGAGGGGAAGAGAATTAGCCTGGCGGAGGTGAGGAGGGAGGGCGTTCCAGCACCGCGGGAGAGGGCGTTCCAGGACCGCGGGAGGACGTGGCCCAGGGGTCGACGGCAGGATAGGCGAGACCAAGGGGCGGTGAGGAGGTGGGCAGCAGAAGAGCGGAGCGTGCGGGGTGGGCAGTAGAAAGAGAGAAGGGAGGAGAGGTAGGAAGGGGCAAGGTGATGTAGACCCTTGAAGCCTAGAGTCCTAATGTCTGACTCCCCTTCTAGGAGTGTAAACTTCTTGTGGGCAGGGATCTTGTCTACCAACTCTGTCCTCTCCCAACCCGTTTGTGCAGTGCTCTGCACATAGTAAATGTTCAATAAATACTACTGATAGTATTTATTTAGGCATGTTCCAAGTGCAAAGCATTTGTAGGAATATAGATGGAAGAGAAGCAGCATGGCCTTGTGGATAAAGCATGGGCCTGGGAGTTAGAAAGACCTTGGTTCTAATCCTGGTTCCACCACTTGTCTGCTATGTGACTTTGGGCAAGTCACTAAACTTCTCTGTGCCTCATTTGCCTCAACTGTAAAATGGTGATTAAGACTATGAACCCTATGTGGGACATGGACTGTGTCCAACCCAATTAGCTTGTATCAACCTTAGTGCTTAGTACAGTGCCTGGCACATAGTAAGCTCTTAACAAATACGTTTTTTTAAAAAAAAGATATAAACAAGGTCACAGGCCCCTAAGAATCTGGGGGCAAGGGTAGTTGGCAATGGACACATAAGAAAAGAAGAAGAAGAATAAAAAAAGACAAGGACGATGATAAACAGCAGGATTTCAGTCTTCTCATGACTCAGACAAACAGACCCTAAAGTCACAGCTGCGGCAGTGACCTTCCCGATAAATGAAAAGTTGAGAAGGTCTCATGCTGCCAGTGCTTGAGTCCTTCCTGGGCTGGAGCAGGAGCTGATGGGAGTCCCAATCAATCAATCAGTGGTTTTTATTGTGCCCTTACTGTGTGCAGAGAGAAAGTTGTACTTAGTCCTAGTGGCATGGGGCGGGGTGCCATGTTTAGGGGTAGTTTGGCCTACTGACAGCCCCACTGTCACTGGGCTTAAAGAGAGAGAGCTGGAACCACCCTGAGGGAGTTCAGAATTTTCTTTCCTTGCATGTGTTTCTTTTTGTCACTGGACGGTCGAATTGAGGATTATTCTGGGGCATTTTTCCAATTGAGGGCTCCTTCCTTTGGGATCCTTCAGGGTTTCTTCTAGCAATGTTTGTGCCAGAGCCACTTTGGCCCCCATGTGACCTTAATTGAATTCTGGAGCTTCTTGAAATGTAAAAGCCTGGGACTGCATGAGCTGTCAAGAAATTATCAAGTCCATTCTTTGCCTCCAAATGGGGCGGAGTTGCATTCTTTGCTTTTTATTTTGGAAAAAGGGGCACATTTTCAGGAAGCGGAAATAGACTGTGTGTAATGCTCCAGTACCTCAGGGAAAGACAAACACAAAACCACAGTTACATAATTCTCAAACTGCAATTCCAGGTGTTTACTAGATTCTGCAGTCATGGAAATACTTACATAATTCCATACTTCATAAGAGAAAAGAGATATATTTTTCCACAGCTTAGAACTTAATGTTTTTGTCCTATTAAAAAACTCACCAGGGGAATCACACACACACAGAATTGCCACTTTGGTGATTGGAGAGTGTTTGGAGGGACATAAATGTTTATCTTGGACTCAAAAACTAGAAGGGTTTTATTTTGCTCTTCATCTGCCCAAAGCACAGGCAAACCATTTTTATTCACATTGTCCTCCAAATGTTTGTTGTGGGGGATATAGGTCAGGACTCAAATCCACCAGGATATCCTAAGCTTGCTGCACTACTTAGGTTTTAGACCTAATGGGGGACTGAAAAAAAGGCTAGGTATCAATCAATCAATCAGTGGTGTTTACAGAGCACTTACTAAGTGCAGAACACTGCACTAGGCACTTGGGAGGGTATAACAGAGTTGGTAGACTTGTTCCCTGCCCACAAGGAGCTTGTGTTCATTCATTAATTCATTCATTCAGTCGTATTTATTAGGCGCTTACTGAGTGCAGAACACTGCACTAGGCATTTGGGAAAGTACAGTTCAACAATAAACAGTGACAATCCCTGCTCACAACAAGCTCACAGCCTAGAGGGGACAGACATTGGTCAACTAATTGTATTTGTGGGCAGGGATTTTGTCTACTGACTCTGTGCTATTGTATTTCTCCAAGTGCTTAGTACATTTCTCTGCTCACAGTAAGAACTCAATAAATTATATTGATTGATTAATTGATTGATTGAGCACCTACTGCATGCAGAGCACTGTATTAAGCATTTGGGAGAGTACAAGAGTTAGAAGAAATGATCCCTGACTCACAAGAACTTTCAGTCTGGTGGCGGAGACAGGCCCAAAATAAAGCTAAAGATAGAAAAAGAGCAAAGGAAAAATAGATATGTAGATGAGTAAGTGCTTAAATAGTAGGACATGTACGTCGATATGTACCGAAGTGCTACAGGCAATGGACCTTCAGTTGTTTTCATGGAGAAGGAAATTCAGAACTTTTTGTTTAACCTTTAAAGCCCAGAGTGGAAGATGAGCAGATTTCTGGGAGCTCAGAGTGTATTGGGGTGAGGCCAAGGGGCGGGAGTGGGGCCAAAATGGCAGAGGGGGATGAAGATGGAGAGAGACAGAGAGAAAGGTAGGCAAAGGAAAGGAGAGTAAAAGGAAAGAGAAAGAAAATGAGGGAGAAAGGAGAGAATGACAAAGAAGGAGAAGGGTGACAGAGGAAGGAAGTGTCAGGAAGAGAGAGGACAAGGGAGTTGGGGTAAAAGGTGACCAGAAATCTGGTCATGTTCTGTAGGACAAGAATGGGACCAAAGGGGAAAAGAGAGGGGGAGGGGGGACAAAGAGAGAAAAGGGAAAAGAGAAAAGGTGGAAAGGCAAAAGGGAGAAGGTGAAGGAGAAGGGGAAGAAGAGAAAAGGGGAAGGAGGAGAGAGAGTGCTTCTCAGATACTCAACAGGGCCATGTTCTGGGTGACAGAGACTCTTCTGCTATATATATCTCCCTCCCAATGTAATCCTTTCTTATCAGCTGAGATGAGGAGGTCTCACAACCAGCAATTTTATTTTGGTTTTTGTCCTTTAGGATATTCAAAGCATGTATGCATCCAAATAACCTAATGCGGGTGTTGGTGCAGGCCCTGGACACCTGGTCAATTTATGAGACACTGAAGCAGTGTGGCCTACTTGAAAGAGCACAGGCCCGGGAGTCAAAGGACCTGGGTTCTAATCCCAACTCCACCTTTTGTCTGCTGTGTGACCTTGGGCAATTCACTTAACTTCTCTGTGCCTCTTACCTCGTCTGTAAAATGGGGATTAATACTATGAGCCTTATGTGGGACAGGGATTGTCTCCAATCCGATTATCGTGGCACAGTGCCTGGCATCTAGTAAGTGCTTAACTATTATTATTATCATTATTATTAATAATATTGTTATTATTATTCCCCAGGACCCCAGGGGAGGGGGGATCAGCTCTTGCAGAAATTGTGAGAGATTCAAATGAATATTAGGGTTTTATCATATCTTTTCCATCACTCTGTGTCTTGGTCTCCTTCCCACAACAACTTAGAAAACAAGTCAGCACGAGAATCCCTATTTCACAGATTTTGCAACTGAGGCCTAAGGAAAAAGGGAACCTGTTCCAAGGACTGAGTCAGTGAGAGAGCGAGTCAGGTCTGATGAGTCAGCATCTTTCTAAGAACAAAGCTCAAAAGCCTTTGCCTAACCATTAAAGGGCCAGAGACCTGAATAGAGAACTTGAAGAGAGGTGAGATGAGGCAGGATGGTCTCCCATTTTTTTTCAGGAGAACCAGAAATCATCAGACTACTTCAAACCATCCCACTACTTTTTAGCAGATTTTAACAGAAACTCCTTACCATTGGCTTTAAAGCACTCAATCAGCTCTCCCCATCCTACCTCACCTCACTCATCTCCTACTACAGCCCGACTCACACACCCCGCTCCTCTAAGTGCCAGCTTACTCAGTGTGCCCTGATCTCGTCTATCTTGCCGCTGACCTCTTTCCCACATCCTCCCTGCTAGTCTGAAACTCCTTCCCCATCCATATATGCAAGACCACCATTCTCTGCACCTTCAAAGCATTATTAAGGTCACATCTCCTCCAAGAGGCCTTCCCTGATTAAGCCTCCTATTCCCTGCCTTGCTCTCGCTTCTATATCATTTATGCACCTGGATCTGTGACCTTTGGACACACCTACCCCCAACTCCACAGCAGTTATGTACATATCTTTAAATTCTATCTTATAAATTACTTATTCATATTAATGTCTGTCTCTCCCTCTAGATGTAAGCTCATTATGGGTAGTCTGCTAATTCTGTTGTAATAACAACAGTAATAATACTGATGGTATTTGTTAAGCGCTTAATATGTGTCAAGCACTGCTCTAAGCACTGGGGTAGATACAAGTGAATCAGGGTGGACATAGTCCCTGTCCCACATTTTACAGATGAGGTATCTGAGGCACAGAGAAGTGAAGTGACTTGCCCAAGGTCACACAGTGGAGCCGGGATTAGAACCCAGGTCCTTTTGAGTCCCAGGCTCATGCTCTATCCCGCTAGGCCATGCTGCTCCTAGGTGCTTGGTACAGTGCACATAGTAAGTGCTGAGTAAATACCATTGATTAATCGATTATTTAGTTGCTTAGTTGTAATATTTATTAAGTGCTTACTATGTGCCAGACACTCTGGTAGATGCTGGGATCCTTACAGCACTCACATACATATCTTTATACTCAGCTCCTTCCCCTCCCTGTAATTTATTTTAACATCTGTCTCCACAGCTAGACTGTAAGTTCCTTGAGGGCTGAAATCATGTCTACCAACTCTATTGTATTGCACTCTAGACTGTAAGCCCAGTGTGGACAGGGAATGTGTCTGTTATATTGTAATATTGTACTCTTCCAAGTTCTTAGTACAGTGTTAATAATGTTGGTATTTGTTAAGCCCTTACTATGTGCAGAGCACTGTTCTAAGCGCTGGGGTAGATACAGAGTAATCAGGTTGTCCCACATGAGGCTCACAGTCTTCATCCCCATTTTACAGATGAGGTAACTGAGGCACAGAGAAGTGAAGTGACTTGCCCACAGTCACACAGCTGACAAGTGGTGGAGCCTGGATTCGAACCCATGACCTCTGACTCCCAAGCCCGTGCTCTTTCCACTGTGTACAGTGTTCTGTACACAGTATAAGCGCTCAATAAATATGATTGACTGACTGAGTCAGATACTGACCCAACCACTTAGTACAGTGCACAGCACAGGATAAGAGTTCAATAAATCCTACTGAGTGACTGATCAATTGATTACAAACATAACAGGTCAGGCATAGTCCCTGTCCCACATGGGACTCACAATTTAGGTGGGGGTAGACAGATAAAGTCAATGGTAACAGTGAATTGCAACAATAAGCAACTGAATCGACATTGTCGAGACAGTAGAAGAATGAATCTCGAAGGTGAGAGTCCTCAGTCTCCCCTCAGTATCAATCAATCAATCAACCAATCCTTGACACTAAAATGAATTTCAAACCATCACAGTCTCAGCCTCTCCAGAGTACCCGAGTTTGTACAGTTAGTCTTCCAGCGTGGGGTGTCCTGCAGCACCGAGGGAGGCTGATATGAGATGCAGCTGCAGACACCAGAGCCTTGATCTTAGGCAGACACCAAGCTACATGTGACTCAGTTTCTGCCCAGCCTTTGATATTTCCTCAGTCCACCTGCTTTGAGGCATCCTAGAGATGGCCAGGGAGGGGAGCTCAAACTGCACCTGTATATAAGCCACCACTTCTCCGTTTCTCCAAATGGAATGCCACTCAAACATTCCCGCTTCTTTTTGTTTTTTTTTAACTTAAACACTGTATGAAGTGCCCAAGGATTCATAGCTAAGCATTCCCCACATTGTGAATTTGCTCTCTTGTTCCCAAGACTATTGCTATTGTCATCCTCAAGATCTTCATTCCTGGTGCCTTTCCATCTAGGGATCTCAGAGCGTCCTGGACATTCAGGTGAATATTCTACCACTCCACCAGGGCAGACAATGAAACTGAAGGCTAGAGAAGTTAAGTCCCCAGACTAAACCCACACAGTTAGTGAGTGGCAGCATCCCCTTCCTATAATTA
The DNA here is from genome assembly GCF_004115215.2 of Ornithorhynchus anatinus. Taxonomy (NCBI): domain Eukaryota; kingdom Metazoa; phylum Chordata; class Mammalia; order Monotremata; family Ornithorhynchidae; genus Ornithorhynchus; species Ornithorhynchus anatinus. Next base: position 18,092,418 of record NC_041750.1, read on the forward strand.
TCAATGTTATTGTGATTACGCTTAGTATAGGAGTCAGAAGTCCTAGGAGATATTCCTAACACTGCTACTTACTAGTTGGAGGAAAGCCAACCTGACTCCTCTGGGCCTCAGTTTTACTGCCTGCAGAATGGGACTAAGAATCCCTTGATTTTGGCTTTAATAAGGCACCCACTGTCTGCATTTGGCAAAGAGAAGGAATGTTGTCTCTGGGACCCAGAGTTCCAGGTAAACAGGCTCCAGGCACCTCTGGTAGTTAGGAAACGTCTGTGTTTTCCCAGAGGAGGAAAGCACACTGCCAGGAGCTGCTCACTAAAGGTCCCAGGGCCAACTGTTGGAACATGATTGGATTCCACAGCATTCCACTCACCCCACCTTACGCTCTTGTGAACACTAAATCCCTGTAAAGTATACAACAGTGCCCAGCACTTAGAACAATGCTTGGCACATAGTAATTGCTTAACAAACACCATCATTATTATTATTACACAGAGCTCCAGATCCTCTGCCATCCCCAAACCTTACTGATGCCATTCATTGCTGTGGACAGAGCTTTGCAACCAGGAACAGTGAATGTTAATACTAAGCTTGTTAATGAAGCCACAGGGAGGTGGGAGGAAAGGGGTAGGAGGAAGGTAGAAATCGGTATAAATTGATCCCTCTTTCAAATAAAGAGCTGTATATTTACTGGGTTCTAAGGGGAATCTGGAGCAGAGGAGGCCCAGAGCTAATGGCTGCAGTGCTGAGCTGAGCAGGGAAGCAGCGTGGCTTAGTGGAAAGAGCACGGGCTTGGGAGTCAGAGGTCGTGGTTTCGGCCACTTGTCTGCTGTGTGACGTTGGGCAAGTCACTTAACTTCCCTGTGCCTCAGTTACCTCATCTGTAAAATGAGGATTAAGACTGTGAACCCCACGTGGGACAACCTGATTACCTTGTATCTACCCCAGTGCTTAGAACAGTGCTTGGCACGTAGTAAGCGCTTAACAAATACCATAATTATTATTATTATTATTCTAAGGACTCCTTGAAGGATTTACGAGGCTATTTGCTGACATAGCCACCTCTCTTTGTTCACCCAACCACAGGTCCCTCTGGGCCAGAGGGTGGGAGAGTCAGGGAAGTGGAATGGGACCCGTGCAGAGATGAAACTTGGAGGACACAGGGAGGACAGGATTTGGGTGGGAATAATAATGATAAGTCATATTTAACACTTTAGATCATATAAACCCAGCATCCATTTCTAGCACATGTTTATGCTCAACCTTAATACTTGTTTATGGTTGTCTGTTAAGTGCTTGCTATATGCCAAGCACCCTATTATTCTCTGGGGTAGATAAACGGGGCTCACAGTTTAAGTAAGAAGAAGAATAGGTACTGATCCCCATTTTGCTGATGAAGGAACTGAGGCACAGAGAAGTTAAGTGCCTTGTCCAAGTACCCACAGCAAGTACATCATGGAGCTGGGATTAGAACCCAAGTCCTCTGGCTCCTAGGCCCATGCTCTTTCAACAAGGCCACACTGTTCCTCGAGTTGAGGAGATGGAGGGAAAATGAGGAGTTCTGTTTTTGATATATTAAGTTTGAGGGGATGGTGGGACATCTAAGTAGAGCTGTCCTGAAGGCAGGAGGAAATGTGAGACTGCAGAGTAGTAGTATTTATTGAGCATTCACTGGATGCCATTCACTGCAGTATGCTTTTGGGAAGTACAAAACAAAGAAGTGACATGTTCTTATCCCACAAGGAGCTTACAACCCCTTGAAATAGACAGAAAACCATTTACAAATAGTCAGTATAAGGAACAGAATGTACAGTTTAATATACCTCTATACAAAAGAAGCAGCATGGCCTACAACATGGGCCTGGGAATCAGAAAGACCTGGGTTTTAAACCCCTCTCCACCTCTTGTCTGCTGTGTGATATTGGGCAAGTCACTTAACTTTTCTGTGCCTCAGTTACATCATTTGTAAAATGGGGATTAAAACTGTGAGACCCATGTCGGACTTGGACTGTGTCCAACCTGACTAGCTTGTATCTACCCCAGCGCTGAATATAGTGCCTGACACATAGTACGCGCTTAACAAATATTATAAAAAAGTACTAAGAATGAGTATAAACAAGTGCTAGAGATGGATGCTGGGTTTATATGAATTAGGGTACTGGGAATTAATCAGGGAACTATTGTTTGTTGGAGGATGTGGGATTTTATTCAGACTTCGAATGTGAGGAAAGCTGTGGTCTGTCTGATGTGGCGAGGGAGAGAAGGAAGGAGAGAAGAAGAGAAGGAGAGAAGGAGGTCCAAGCCAGTGGAGCAATGTGTGCGAGGGGGGTGGAGGTGGGAGAGTAGAGAGCAAAGGACAGTTAGAAGGTTGGTTTGGGAAGAACTAAGACAGTGTGTTGGGGAGTAGCAGGTAAAGAGAGCAAGTAGGTAAGGTGGGGACAGATGGTGGAGTAGATGAGTAATGTAGATAAATGCTTAAATAGAAGGCTGTGTAAGTTGATATGTACAGAAGTGCTACAGGAGAGTATAAATGCCTAGTTGTTGGCACATGTGGGCTGAGGTGGTAGGTGGGGGAGATGAGCTCGTGAGAGAAAAAACAATAGAGAAAGGCTGCCTGGAGGAGACTGTGTTTTAGAAGGGCTTTGAAGATAGGGAGAGCTGGAATTTGGCAGATTTGAAGTGAGAGAGAATTTCAGGCAGGAGAAAGGAAGTGAGCAAAGGGTCAGAGGTGGGAGAGATGAGAATGAGACACCATAAACAGTTAGATGATGATGACAGGCAAATTTATGCAGAAAATGCATACGCTGTTATCAGAAGCAACTTGTGGACCACCTAACTATTTCATACCGTGGCTGTTGCCCTGGAGAAATCCTAGTGGATCTGATTACGTGATCCAAAAGACCCTTCTCAGTCCTGTCAGTGAAGTAGGCACCAAGGTGCTCCTATTCTCTGAAGCAGCATGGCCTAGTGGAAGAGTACAGTGCCTGGCACATAGTAAGTGCTTAACAAATACCATCATTAAGAGCATAGTACTGAGAGTTAGGAGACCTGCATTCAATTCCCAACTCTACCACTTGCCTGCCATGTGACAGGTATGTCATTTAACTTCTCTGGGCCTCAGTTTCTACATCTATAAAATGAGGATTAAATTCCTGTTCTCCTGCCCTCTTAGACTGTGATTTTCCATGTGGGAAAGGCACTGTGTTTGATCTGATTAACTTGTATCTACTCAGAGTCTGGCATATGCTTGTGCTTAACAAATATTATTAATATCACTGAAGGAATCATTGGGGAGAGTATAGCTTGCCCTGTTCTTTTGCGGCTTTATTTTCCTCAGAGAAGATCTGAGATCGAAACAGAAAGTACTCTGCCATCTCTAATAGTTTGAAGAGAGAAGCACTTTGAGACTCCTTGTAGAGAAAATGGATGCAAGATTAGAGGTTCTGAACTGTAGTCATGGTTCTACACTGTCCTGCAGTATGACTTTGGGCTATTCTCTTAACCTCTCTGAGCTACTTTTGTTTCTTTTGCAAAATGAAGAGAAGAATTAAGGTAACACCAACCCAAAACTCAGGGTAGTAGTTGTGAGTTCATAGTATTTATAGAGTACCTACTGTGTGCAGAGCACTATGCTAACTGCTTGGGAGAGTACAATGGAGGTGCAAGAAGAGTTTAGGGGGAAAGTGACACAAAATGTTTTACAGCTAGGAAGGAGAAGAGATTGGAAAGATGGATATATAGAAAGGAAAGTGCTTAAATAAGAGAGGATGATATGTATGAAAATGCTATCTGTGGTTGGGAGTGCATAAGTGCTGTCCATGAATGAATGAGATGGTAATTGGGAGGATATGACCTGGGAGAAGAAAAAGTTACTGGAAAAAGCCTCCTGAAGGAAGTAGATTTCAGAAAGGTTCTGAAGAAGGGGAGAGCTATGGTCTGGTGGATTTGAAGTAGGAAGAGTTCCAGGAAGCAAAAGGAAATGCCTGTAAGAATCAGTTAATTAATCAATCAATCAGTGGTATTTATTGAACCCTTATTCTGCGCAGTGCACTGTATTAATTGCTTGGGAGGATACACTAGAGTAAGTGGACATGATCCCTGGCCTCAGAGAGTTTATAATCTAGTGGGGGAGGCAGGAACTAAAAGACAAAGGGGCAAGGTGAAGTAACAAGACTTTAAAGATATATACATAAGTGCTGAGGGTGGAGGGTAAGTACCTGAGTGTTAAGTGAGTATAGATTCAAGTGCATAGGTGACCCAGTAGAGAGGCAAATAGAGTGAGGAGGTGAGAGGTTAATCAGGGAAGGCCTTCTGAAGGAGATACAATTTAAGTAGGGCTTTGAAGATGGAGAGAGAGAAGCCTGATTGGATGTGAACAGGGTAGGGAGTTCCAGGCCAGAGGTTGTGGGCATGAGCAATGGGTCTCTGCAAAGCTGCAGAGAAGGTGAAGGGTCAGGGATAACAAGATAAATTTGGGAGTCATCCACGTAGAGGTTGTAACTGAGGCCACAGGAGGAGCTATGCTTTTGATTGTAATAATAAAAAATGTTTCTAACACCTAAGCACGTGGCTTGGCTGTCATTTCTCCAATCTACTTCTACCAATTTCCATCAAGTGCCTAGATTTGTTATCAGTGAATGCTGCATCTTAACTGCTTGTAAATCTTTAGGAAAAAGATGGAGGGGGAAGGAGAGGGACTTCTCCACCCCTTTGGCCAAAGCCTCTTCCTATCCCTGTTTTGGAGAAGACAGATTTTTGAATGGACTCTGTCACTTGAGATTGCCTTATGGAGGTGAAAGTCTGTGGTCCCTGTGCTACCCTAACATCCTTTTGTTGGGGCTTTAGATTAAAACCCAACAAAGAAATGAATTGTGACCCCACCCTCCTCAAAAACCTCCACTGTTGCTTCTTACATTAAACACAAATTTCTGAACATTGACATTTAGAGTATCAGCTTGTTCCCTCTAACCTATCTGCTCTCTTCTCACACAGTATCTCAGCCCATGGTCTTCACTACTTTCAAGCCAATCTTCTAACTGCCCCTCACTCTTGACTCTCCCATCTCTGTCTGCTCCACTGTTACCCCTTCCCTGCTTGGTTGGGGCAAAGGCATTAATGACCACTCAATCAACTGATTGGAATTTGTCTGTTATATTGTTGTGTCATGTTCTCCCAAGTGCCTAGTACAACACCCTGCACACAGTAAGAGCTCAATAAATACAAATGATTGATTGATTGAGCACTTACTGTGTGCAGAGCCCTGCACTGAGCCCTTTGGAGAGTACAATCCAACAGAGTTGGTAGACACACCCCTGCCTGCAATGAGCGTGCAGTCTGGAGGGAAGGCAAGAGACCCCCCAAAATCCTCCCTTCATCTCCAAAGCTGCTCATCCTACCATCAGCTACCCCAACATCATCAGGTACCTCTTAAAAATATCTGTTCTTGCTAGGACCCAGAGCCTGTGTGTTCATCAGGGCTTGGCCTGCTCAGGACTTGGGAGAGAAAACTGCCAAGAAAAGCCCACTTGGAGGGTCTAGGGTTTGGGATTCAGAAAGTGTCACTCTTCAAGTGGCTTGTGTTCTCTATGGGTTAGTGGATAGAGCACAGGCCTGGGAGTCAGAAGGTCCTGGGTTCTAATCCTGACTGAGCCACATGTCTGCTGTATGACCTTGGGCAAGTCACTTAACTTCTCTGGGCCTCAGTTCCCTCATCTGTAAAAGGGGGGTGAAGATTATAAACTCCCTGTGGGATAGGGACTGTGTCCAACCTGATTAACTTGTATCTATCCCAGCATTTAGAACGGTGCTTGACACATAGTAAGTGCTTAACAACTACCATAATTATTATTGTTATTATTCTAAACACTGGTACTACCCTCAACCTCCATCCTCACACATGGGCCAGCAAGCCTGGAAGAAGGGAGTGGAGAACAGGGCAACTGCTCCATGTGGCCTGGAGCTCCTGAAATTCTCCCTGACCTGAGTCTGGGATTCTCACTGAGAAGCAGTTATGCTCCAGGACTAAGAGAGGCAACAAGAGTAATAGAAACTCCAACAGGACTGGCTCCCTTGTATTTTTATGGTATTTGATAAGCACTTACTATGTGCCAGGCACTATACTAAGCACTGGGGTAGATACAAGCTAATAATAATAATGATGGTATTTGTTAAGCGCTTACTATATGCCGAGCACTGTTGTAAGTGCTGGGATCAGGTTGGACCAAGTCCAGATACCACATGGGGCTCACCATCTTAATCCCCATTTTACATATGAGGAAAATGAGGCACAGAGAAGTCAGGCAACATGCCCAAGATCATACAGCAGTTAAGTGGCAGAAGTGGGATTAGAACTAAGGTCCTTCTTACTCCCAGGCCCGGACTCTTTCCATTAGGCCATGGTGCTTCTCTTCCAGTTACAGTCTTACAAATGCTTCTCATACTTAACTGCTCTTTTCTCCCACTATCAATCAACTGAGAGTATTTATTTAGTGCTTACTGTGTGCAGAGCACTGCACTAAGCACTAGGGAGAATACAATGGAGGAGGTAGACATGATCCAAGCCCTCAAGGAGCTTACAGTTTAGTGGAGGAAGCACACACTAACAGATTTACAGATAAGAGGAAGAAGGAAAAGGGGCTATGTATCATGAGTTGGTTTTTAAGTAATAGGGTAAGTAAAATATGTACACAAGTGCTCAGGTGGCCCAGAAGTGTGGAAGTGGAAGTTGGGAAACTCTAAGACAGAAGCAGTATGGCTTATTGGAAAGAGCACAGGCTTAGGAGTCAGAGAATCTCAGTTCTAATCTTAGCTCTGCCACTTGCCTGCTGTGTGACCAAAAACAAGTCACTTTACTTCCCTGGGCCTCAGTTTCCTCATCTGTAAAATGGGGATTCAATACCTTTTCTCCCTCCTACCTTGACTGTGAGCCCTATGTGGAACAGGGACTATGTCCAAGATGGTTATCTTGTATCTTCCCCAGCATGCCTACTACAGTGCTTCATTCATTCATTCAATTGTATTTATTGAGAGCTGACTGCAAGCAGAGCACTGTACTAAGCACTTAAGAGAGAATAATGCAACACTAAACAGATACATTCCCTGCTCACAATGAGCTTACAGTCTGGGGTGGGGGGCAGACATTAATATAAATAAATAATAAATTATAGGTATATACATAAGTGCTATGGGGCTGGAAGGGGAGGAAAACCAAAGGGAGCAAGTCAGGACAACGGTGAAGGGAATGGGAGAAGAGGAAAGGGGTTGCCTCTTGGAGGAGATGTACCTTCAAAAAGGCTTTGAAAGTGGGGAGAGTAATTGTCTGTTGTATTTGAGGAAGGAGGACGTTCCAGGCCAGAGGCAGGTCGTGGGCGAGGGGTTAGTGGCGAGATAGTCGAGATCGAGCCACATTAAAAATGTTAGCATTAGAGGAGCTAAGTGTGCAGGTTGGGTGGTAATAGGAGAGTAGCGAGGTGAGGTAGGAGAGGACATGATGATTGAGTGCTTTAAAGCCAGGGGTGAGGAGTTTTTGATGAGGAGATGGATAGGCAATCACTGGAGTTTTTTGAGGAGTGCCAGGCACCTAGAAGTGCTTAACAAATGCCACAACTAGTATTGTCATCATCATCATTATCATTATTATCTGGGCAGCTTAGAAATTAATCAGTGAAGACATCCTGGAGGTGATGTGATTTCAAGAGGACTTTGAAGGTGAGGATAGCTGTGGTCTATAGGATCTGAAGGGGGAGGGAGTCCAGAGGAGGGGGAAGGTTGTGAACAAGATGTTGACAGTGGGAAAACAAATAACTAGGTACAGTGGACAGGTTAGCTTGAAAGGAGGGAAGAGTGAGAGCCTAGGGTGTAGTCAAAGAAAAGAGTGGATAATTAAGAAGTAGAGAATTGACTTCTTATTCAACGAGTGCCTTAAAGCTAATGATTAGGAGTTTCTGCTTTGTGCAGAGAGCAGTGGTTAACCATTTCGGGTTTTTGAGGAGGGAGGAGCCAATAATGAATGACATTTATTGAGCCCTTTCTGTTTGCTGAGCACTGTACTAAGTGCTTGGTAGAATACAGTACAACAGAGTTGATAGACACATCCTCTGCCCACAACAAGCTTACAGTCCAGACCCATGTGTAGACTGCTCTCCCTCCTATTTAGACTGTGAGCCCTATGCAGGATAAAGAATGTGTTCAACCTAATTAACTTGCAGCTACCCCAGCACTTCGAACAGTGTTTGACGCATAGAAAGCACTTAAGAAATACCATAAAAAATGTTATTTTAGAAAAACAATCTGAAAAACAGACTGAAGTACTACATACCAGCTCATTCTCTTTACTCCTCCTAAGATCATTGCCGAACTCTCATCTCTCCCACTTCTGGCTGATTGCTCACACCTTCTCCCCACAATTTTTAATGGTATTTGTTAAGTACTTACTATGTGCCAAACACGGATTACTGAACAAAGCTGTGACTATGGTGATGATGATGATGATGATGACATATAATGTTATCAAATACACTCCTTTAGCAGGGCCCTGCAATAACAAAACAGATTCTGAGTCTGATTCTCTCTTTTTTGTTTTTCCTCCTGTTCCACTTTCAGATTCTTTCCTGGAGCCAATGCCTTTCTGGGTCAAAAGCAGCACAGAGGAAGTTGAAGCAGATGGGACAGAGCAGAGACCACAGAGCAATCAATCAGTTGTATTTGTTGAGCACTTACTATGTGCAGACCACTGTACTAAGCACTTGGGAGAGTACAATACAACAGAAGGAAGGACAGAATTCTCCTCCTATCCCCTGTAAACCAGCATCAACTGTGTTCATGCTCATTTAAGGAAGCTTGATCTCATGCAGTTCTCACACAGGGAAAGACTAAATAGAAAAGCAACATGGCCTAGTGAAAGAGCACAGGCCTGGGAGTCAGAGGACCTGGGTTTTAATCTCAGCTCCGCCACTAGTTTGTTGTGTGACCTTGGGCAAGTCATTTCATTTCTCTGTGACTCAGTTACCTCATCCATCAAATGGGGATTAACACTGTGAGTCCCATGTGGGACAAGGACAATGTCCAACCCAATTTGCTTGTATTCAAAGCTGTGCTTAGTACAGTGCCTGGCACATAGTAGTGCCTGGCATAAAGTAAGTGCTTAACCAATACCACCACTGATGGAATGATGGAGGCTCATAGCCACAAGAGGTATTTCAAAGTCACTAATAAACCTTGTAATTTGCATGTTGGTTTTGCAGTGGTTTAGCATTTTTTTAGTACACATATTACTCTTCTCCTGGGAGTCGGACCTATATGAGAATAATGTAGACTGAATACATTTGTCTTTATGCTTTGAAAAAGGTACAGGGTGCCTCATTATTTTCATAATGGTATGTGTTAAGTGCTTCATTTGTGTCAAACACTGTTCTAAGAGCTGGGGTAGGTACAACAACTCAATTAGGTCGGGCACAGTCCCTGTCACTTATAGGGGTCACAGTCTGAATAGAAGGGAAAACAGGTATTTAATCCCCATTTTACAGTTGAGGAAAGTTCATGCTTGTAGATCACAGCAGGTATGTCAGCTGGCCCCCATGCTTTTCCATTTTTCGTAGCTGTGACTATTATGGTGACTTTCCCAGTAGTTGGAAGGAGCACTGTCTCGGTATGATGAAAGGTTTGGTATGTTTTTCAGGGCCTCATCTTCAGCAGTAGAAGTCGTGTTGAAGAGAACATTGAGAACACTCCCTCCTTGTCTGTGATGAGACTGAATCCCTCTTTACTTTTCAGAGGAACCATGATGGCCTGATCAGGGCCATATAATATCTTTGTTGATGTGTAGAAGGTTTTTGATTTGTGATAATCTGCATAGCCCTGGATCTCTTCTGCTGTGTCATCTCACCACTGGTCATGCCTGCTCCTCAATTTGGTTTGCAAGTCATGACACAGGTTTCTGAAAGCTTCATTTTTTGTCTGGGTTTTTAGGTGCTGCTTTTGCAATAGATGCTTCACAACAAGAAGACCTTTAACCTCCAAGTCATTTGCATCTATCTAATCTCATCTCCTGGCTGGGTCCAGTGACTTTAGGGCTGCTTGGAATGAGCATCACAGAGAAATGGTCATTCACTATGTTTACTGAGGGTTATGGTTTGATTTTCTTATTTCTTGTAGTGATGTTGTTGCAGGACTCCTCACAGATGATTTGATTCCCCAGGAGCTTAACATTCAGGTGTTTTGGTGGTCTGGGGGCCAGTTCTTGATGCAGTGGTACTGAGAACAGTATAATCTTGGAATGTTTGAGGCGGTGGTCCATCCAACATTCTGCTTCACACATGGCTGTGACGATGTGTACGTCTCTGAAGTTCCTCTGCCATACTATGAAGTAAACCTTCGAACAAACCCATATAGAATAATAAAAAAGATTAATAATAATGGTATTTGTTAAGCACTTACTATGAGCCAGGCACTGCTAAAAGCATTGGGGTAGACTCAAGGTAATCGGGTTGGACACAGTCCCTGTCCCATAAAGTGCTCACGGTTTTAATCCCCATTGTACATATGAGGGAACTGAGGCACAGAGAAGTGAGGTGACTTGCCCAAGGTCACCCAGCAGACAAACGGCAGAGATGGGTTTAGAACCCAGGTCCTTCTGACTCCCAGGCCCATGCTCTATCCACTGGGCAATGCTGCTTCTCTACATGTAATCATACACAGATACAGACACATACGAAGAGCATGCGCATAAATCCGTATACTGAAGTGTACCCTCTTGCTCAGTGAAGTAGGTTAAAAGGACTAAAAGGTAATGAAGATTTTTTTTCATTATATTAGAGGAAAGTTTTTACATTTATCTTCCTTTGGTTTCCCCCTGCCACTACATGCCAGACTGGCTTTGCTGTTCTTTCTGAACACATTGCACAAACTGTTTCCAAAACTGGTATCAATGGTTCTTTCCGCCCTGGGTTTTACTGACCCAGCTAGGAATGGCCAGACCTTAATGAGTGGAAAAGTTTATTAGGTGACTTGCCGTATGAGAAAATATCTATTAAACAAGTAGGCATAAAGCAGAATTTGAATTACAGTGTTTGCCTTGGAAAATGTGCCTTTTCCTCCCCTGCCCCACCAACACCAAGTTACAAGATAAAATCATCAAAATTTGAGGGAAAAAAAGAGGAGGTTGGGTCATTGTATTTCTCCTCTAACCCACCAGCAGTCCTTCAAAATGAAGGAAGGATAGTATTTCAGCCCCCAATCCCATCTCTGCCCTGGCATGAAATCAGTTACCAAAGCCTCCTGACTGCTTCCCAACTTCTCAGCCACCAAGGAAGAGAGAGATCGGCAATAACTGCAGCAGTTTGACCTGATGGTGAATGACTGAGGGCATTCTGACCTAGCACTGGGAGCAGTAGCAGCCAGCCTGTCTCAAGCACAGAAGAAGCCAGGGCCTGCCAGGAGACACTGCCTGCCCTTCCTCCAGCCTGCTCACATCTCCAAGTTTTTAGCAACAAGAGATGACAATCTGGCTGACATTAAAGTAGGATGAAGGGGTGGAAAAGTATGGGAATGGAGGGGGTGTAGAGAAATGCTGTTAAGGCCCTAGTGCTCTCCCCAGTACCAGCCACGTCTTCCTGTTCATCCTCTCTCCTTTTTCCCTTTTGGGCTTCTCTTGTTTCTCTCCTTCCCTTGTTGTTTAGTAGTTTACGGGAGAGCTCTGCGATGCTGGGCTGTGATTAGAGAGAGCCATCTGTTCTAGGAAAGGCTCAGTTGAGTCAGCAGCTGTGAATTCCAGTTCTAGGAATCATGGCTGTGGGTCCTGGTGGAAGCTTCCTGGAATTCTCCCTCTCCCTCCCTGCCTGCCCCTCCCCTTTCCCTCCTTCTCCACTCCAAGGAGAGTGAAAAAACTGTCACAATGACCTTAAAATCCCAAACATTCTGGAGCAAATATATTGGGAGCTTGTTTTTTCTAACATTGCCACAAATGCACTAGGAGCTTTCTGTTTTTTTTTTTCCTTCGGGGATTAACTGAGTAGACAGTAAAGAGAAAGAGAGAGAGAAGAGTCAAGAGAGATTCCCTGCAGGGATAGTAAACTCCCTGGTGTCAGCAGTGGTTGTGGATCCTAGTCCAAAGGTTAGGTAATGTGGAAATTTACAAAACTAAAGCTAATAAAAACTCAACTTAATATAATGAACTGGGTGAATAACCAATTTATCTGGGCACATAAATAGGAGAGAATGGGAGAGACAATAGCCCTGCTGGGTGCAGCAGTACAGTCACTAAACAGTAAACCATTGAACCTTGGAATGTAAGTAATCAAATGCAGCTGAACTTATCTGTGAGGGGCGATGCATGCGTGTCCATCTGGGATTGTTTAGACACATCAGGGAGCTAGTGCAGTCACAAAAGCTGACCACAAAGCAGCTACCCCTTCCCCCCCCTCCGCCCCCCAACCCCACCCCATTGCTTATTGCAAATCTGAACCATTTCAGAATGTCTTCACTCTGATCTGTTTGCACAAAACTAACAGTTAATTATGGTATTCATTAACTATTTACTGTGGGAAAAGCACTGTGCTAAGATCTGAGGTATTTACAAAGTAAACAGATTAGACCTATGCAGGACTCCTCATCTAAATTAAACTAATAATAATTATGGTATTTGTTAAAGCCCTTACTATGTGTAAAGCACTGTCCTAAGCTCTGGAGTAAATACAAGTTAATCAGGTTGAACCATGTCCCTTTCCCACATGGGGCTCACAATCTGTATAGAAGGGAGAACAGTTATTGAATGCCCATTTTAGAGGTGAGGAACCTGAGGCACAGAGAGGTTGAATGACTTGCCCAAGGTCACACAGCATTCAAGTGGAAGAGCTGGGATTAGAACCCAGGTTTTCTGACTCCCAGGCCCGTGTTCTTTCCACCAGGTCATGTTGCTTCATTAAGGAACTGTAAGTGACTTGTCAATAGGAGAAGGAAGGGTAGGTCCAAGCAAACCCCAAGTCATTTGCCCCTGGATAGTAGGGAAAAGAGTGTGGAAAGGGAGAGGGATCAAGCACAAAAACTAGGTCAGATGAACTTGGGATTTGTGAGGTGTCAGGTCTGCCATATTTGGAGTGGATAAGGCAGGCCCCTTCACAAGCGAGCCAATCCGAGCTAATTCTTCGGTGTCACGGTGGATGCCACTGCTAATCCTGAGCTCTGCACACCCTTTCCTTCTCGGTGAGTGAGGTAAGAAACAGAAGCAGAGAGCCTCAGTCTCTGGGGAGGTTGCAATAGCAGGATGAAGAGTGGGTGGAGAGGGATCACTGGGGAAACTCTAGCATCCTGAGAGAGGGTTAAAAAAATGCAGCTATCAATTATCCGGGCTGAGTCTGTCCCTCCCCCAACCCCCTGCAGGTTTGAACTGTCTCTATTTTAGGGTTCCAGCCCATCACTCGAAATTGCCTTGGATGGCACCCATTAAGAGTTCCTGAGGCCAGATTTCCCTCTGGCCTCCCAAAAGAGTGGCCTAGTAGACAGAGCACCGCCCTGGGTTCTATTCTCAGCTCTGCCACTTGTTTGCTGTGTGACCTTGGGCAAGTCACCTAACTTCTCTGGGCCCTCAGTGACCCCCATCTGTAAAATGGGATTGAATCCTACTCCTTCCTCAGCGCTTGGAACAGTGCTTTGCACATAGTAAACACTTAACAAATACCATCATTATTAGATAGACTGTGAGCTGCATGTGGAACAGGGACTGTGTCCAACCTGATTAACATGGTCCAGGCATTCATCATATCCCGACTAGATTACTGGATCAGCCTCCTCACTGATCTCCCTGCTTCCAGTTTCTCATCTTTGCAGTTCATATTACACCCTGCTCCTCGGATCATTTGTCTCAAGTGCTGTACTGCACACCTCTCCCTACTCCTCAAAAATCGTCAATTGTTATCCATTCCTCTCCAAATCAAAGAGTAACTCCTGACCATTGGCTTTAGGGCACTCAATCATCTCTTTCTTACTTGTCCACTCTCTTCTCCCACTACACCCCAACTTACACTCTTTGTTCTCTCAAGCTAATCTACTCACTGTGCCTCACTTTCATCTTTTCCCATTTCTAACCCCTTGCATACAGCTTTCCCCCCACCAGGAACTCCTTCCCCCTTCAAATCCACCATACCACATCTCTCCCATCCTCAAAGCCCTTCTGCAACTCCACCTCCTCTTGGGGACTTTTCTGGAATAATTTTTCCTCTCCCCAGGTAATATCCTCCCCCCCGCCCTGCAATCGTGTGCTTTCTTATGTATTCCCAACCTCCCGAAGAACTTCTAAATGTATTGACTTACATATTTTCAGCACTTACTGACCCACATATCCATCATTTTTTCTTCCCATCTGGAAATTATTTTGTCTTTAGGTCGGGTGCTCTGGGAGAGATGTGTCCATGGTGTCACTATGGGTCGGCGATGACTCGACAGCATAAGACAAGACAAGACCCTGCTGGATGTAAGTTTCTTGAGGGTAGAGATCCTGTCTACTAACTCTATTGTATTGTATTCTCAAAAGTGCTTAGTATGGTACTCTGCACACAGTAGGCACTCAATAAATAAGACTGAATGGAGCCTGTCTTAGATGCTTGGAAACCCTCCAATGGGAGGGGTTACATCTGATACAGACCCAGAATGGAGAAGTTAAACGACACCTACAGGACAGGGTAGACCATAACCATAAAACCCACTTCAAACATGTTGAAGAGACCTAAAGGAAACTGGCAAATAGATAACATGAATCCTCCCATGGGGAAGAAAATTCTACATATAACTGCATGGTGAGTCTCCCGATCTGCAAACATTTGTGGCTGTTGTACATGCTCCAGTAGAATTCAGTGAGGAACATCACTCTAACTGTAAAGAGTAAACGTGGCAGGGGAGCTGGGAAATAAACAAGAAAGAAGAGGCAAGGGCCACAGAGAGAATGAGGAGGTTGGCTCACAAATGCCACAGTTGTAGTAGGGAAAGTGCTAAGGTGAAACTTGAATAATGGAAATAAGGGGGAAAGCCAACAAAGGAACATATAGCTATCCCACAAGGGCCACTCAAATAAACAAACACACTCAGTTAAAACAGCCCAGGAACACAGACCCCACAAAAGAGAAAAAATTCCAGTGAAAAACAGGAAGCAAAGTCATGGAGACAAAGACACGGAGAGGCAGAGACAGAGATAGTCATATTTTTATAGATGCATAGCTATAGATATCTATACATAAGTATGGAGAAAGAGGGAAAGAGAGAGCTCCATTTTCAAAGATGTTTCTTGCTTCACTAATGTGTTTCTACTTTTCAGACTAATCTTCACTGTGCTGCTGTGAGCATTGTGTCAATAATGGTGAATTGACTGCATTCTAGGACATTGTTGTTGATAATCTTGTCCTGCCATTTGAAGCTGAGTCTACCAAATCTGTTATATTGTACTCTCCCAAGCACTTAGTAGATAGAATACTCTGCACACAGTAAACATTCAATAAGTACCATGATGGAATACAGTTTGTGAGTAGCCCTTCTGTGGGTTCAGTGGAAAGAGCACTGTTCCATCTAGGAATCAGGAGAGTTGGGTCCTCATCCAAGTTTGACTTCCTGGGTTTCTGCAAACGGTGGTGAAGGTTTCAGGCCAAAGAATCACCTAGGTGGTTCTGTGAGGTGGACAGAGGAAACAGGCCTCCTGAAACGTGGCCAGACAAGACCACAGTGGTTATTAAGGCAAACACCTGTAGAGTTACAGCACTTTGGCTGGAGATAGGTTCCTGCACATAAAAATAAAAATAAAAAATCTTCATGTGCACCTTGCAAAGCACTGCACCCCTGCCAACCTACTTTGCTCGTTGCACTCTGTGCCCTGCAGGAACCTTACCGGTACGGATGAAGGAGTGCAGGTGGCAATATACAAATATACAAACTGCTAGCACTAGAATCAATTCTGCACAAGTCTTTGGCCCCAAAGTCTCAGATCTGAAACTCATCTCTCATTCCTAACAGAAGACTCCATCATGGTTTATGGGCAACACTACATAAGCAGTTTATTAAGCTGGATGGTTGGCAGGTCCAGGTTCTCCTGGGCATATGGAAGACTGGACACTACTACAAAGTTGGACACTACTTCCACTCAATATAAAGCTTATTTTCCTGTTTGTCAAGCGCTTACTATGTGCCAAGCCCTTAACTAAGTGCTGGGGCAGATACAAGTTAATCAGATTGCTCACAGTCCTTGTCCCACATGGGGCTCACAGCCTAAGTAGGAGGGAGAAGAGGTATTGAAACCCCATTTTACAGATGAGGACGCTGAGGCATGGAGAATTTAAGTGACTTGCCCAAGATCACACAGCAGGCAAATGGCAGAGGTAAGATTAGAACCCAGGTCCTCTGACTCCCAGGCCCGTGTTCTGTGCACTTGGCCAGGCTGCCTCTCCAAATTCTGCTTTGCCAAATTCTGTCAAGTCATCCAAAAAGCCATGCTGGGCTTTTTAATATTTTCTTTTCTACTTGTTTGTCTCTCTATGCGTTGTTGGTTAGAAGGAACAGTTTTTTTAATCTCTGTCATTTTTTTATCCAGTCCATCCCTACCAGTGCCTTCTGGCGGTACCCCACAGTCTTGATGACTGCCTGATAGGCTGTGTCTCTGAGAACCATCCATTTGCTGTTCATGTTGATCCTTTTAGCTGGGGATCCTTATTCTGATACTGCTGTTGTGATGTTGTGCCAGAAGCCCTTGAAGCTTTTTTTGATTCTCCAGGAGCTTCATATTTAGCTTTCCTGATGGTTTGGTTGCCAATTTCTGATGCATTTTTGGTTGTACCAATAGCTTAAGTTTGGAGTGCCTGAGCTGATGATCAGCCCAGCATATGGGCTCTTACTTGGCCCCTTCAAGTCCCACTGATGGGCAATGATATCATCAAAGGAATGCCCCTGTTTAGACCTTGGATGCACCCACTGTGTCTTTCTCTTATTTGGGAGGCGGAAGAAAGTCCTGGTGATTATAAGCTGATGTCCTCCATATTAAGTGAGTTGAAGTAGACCACTGCTGTGTTTTGGCATCACTGCTCATCTATGCCTTGAAATCTCCTAGGAGATCAGTTTGTCTGATATTGAAACTGGTCCAATGATCCTAACCGGATCCTAACGTGATTTTTCTTCTCTTTGTGGTTGTTTGTCATTGTTGGAGCATAAAGAACTTTTGCTTGAGGGGCAGGTGTTGGTTAATCAGAGTTAAACCAATCTGGAGTTGGAGTCTGAATTTTGAATTGAAATTTTGAATACAGAAACCAAGGTTTTGCCCTGGGGCAGTTATTTTGGTGCTTGAAGAGTAGCAAAATATCCTCTGTGTTTCCAGGAGGTCAGGCTGCTTTACAATAATAATAATAATAACAGCAATAATAATAATATCAAAATTATGGTATTTGTTAAGCACTTACTATGTGGAAAGCATTGTATTAAGCACTAGGGTAGATACAAGATAATAAGGTCAGGACAGAGTCCCTGTCCTCCATGGAGCTCACAGCCTAAATTAAGAGGATTTAATCTCCATATTACAGATGAGGAAACTGAGGCACAGAGAAGTTAAGTGACTTGCACAAGTTCACACAGTAGACAAGTGGAGAAGCCAGGATGAATGGTATTTGTTAAGTGCTTACTATGTGCCAGGCACCATACTAAGTGCTGGGTACTGTTCTAAGTGCTGATTAAGCATTTACTGTGTTTCACACACTGTTCTAAGTGCTGGGATAGATACAAATTTAAATAGATCTGATGCAATCCCTGTCCCGCATGGGGCTCAAAGTCTAAATAGAAGGGAAAACAAGTATTTAATCCCCATTTTATAGATGAGGAAACTGAGGCCCGGAGAAGTGAAGTGACAGCAGGCAAAGTGGTGAAGTAGGGATTAGAACCCAGGTCCTCTGATTCCCGGGCCTGGGCTCTTTCCACTAAGGTACACAGCTTAAGAGGATTCCCAGCAGATATGTGTTGCATATTTAGGGGAGTTACAGAGACTACCTTAGAGCAGGGAGTCACAGAGACAGAGCAGAAGTGGAGAATCAGAACATAAATAAAAGGGGAGAGACACAGAAAAAGAGATTCAGTGATCCAGAGAAGTGAAAAGGCTGAAGCAAAGGCAGGGGCAGACAGAAAGAGGCTGTCACAGTCACAGAGAAATATACAAACAAAAAGACAGACTAAGACAAGCATAGAAAAAAGCAGTGACAAAGGCAGACAGAAATAGAGTAGCATATCCATTCGATTATAATCTTCTCCCATTAGACTGTAAACTCCTGCAAGAGGGAATATGCCACATGTTTTCTACAGTTTTATATTCCCATATTCCTTGCCTACTCTTCTTCCCATAAGCCAGTGCTCAAGAAATGCTGCCGATAATGATATTGATAAGTGAGGGAGTGTAATTTATTTATTTATATTAATGTTTGTCTCATTTTCCTCTTTCTTGCTGCCAAACCCTAGCCCACGTCCTTCCTCTGGCCTGGAACACCATCCCTCCTCAAATCCAACAGACAAGTGGGGAAGCAGCATAGTGTAGTGGATAGAGCATGGGCCTGGGAGTCAGGAGGTCATGGGTTTTAATTCCCGCTCTGCCACTTGTCTGCTGTGTGGCCTTGGGAAAGTCACTTCACTTCTCTGTGCCTGTTACCTCATCTGTAAAATGGGGGTTGAAACTGTGAGCCCCACGTGGGACAGGGATCGTGTCCAACCCAATTTGCTTGTATCCACCTCACCACTTAGTACAGTGCCTGGCATATAGTAAGCACATAACAAATACCACAATTATTATTACTCTCCCCCCCGTCAAAGCCTTATTGAAGGTGCGTCTCCTCCAAGAGGCACCCCCTTTCCTCTTCTCCCACTCCCTTCTGTGTTGCCCTGATTTTCTCCCTTTGTTCATCCCCCATCCCAGTCCCACAGCACTTAAGTACATATCTGTAATTTATATATTTATATTAATGTCTGTCTCCCCCACTCTAGACTGTAAGCTCATTGAGGGCAGGGAATGTGTCTGTTTATTGTTGTATTTTACTCTCACGAGCACCTAATATAGTACTCTGCACACAGTAAGAGTTCAATAAATACGATTCAATGAATGAGGCAGGCAAAGACAAGGACAGGGAGAGAGCAGAGGTCAGTAATCCCTAGAAATTTTTACTGTAGGTCTGTCGTGAACTTCTTCAGTTGACTCAGTGAATATAGCTAATGAAAGTTTTCTTCTGTGGTCTCTATTAGTCTTAAGAGTAAAGGGCCTGTTAAGAACTGGGAAGAGTTTACATCCTTCTTACATTAATTGATCATGTTCTTTGAATGAATTAGCTTTGTGTCTACAGTCATGGACCCCAATTTAAAAAGCACTGTCCTTTGGATATAGAGACCCAGTTCAATCGAATAGTAATAATCTGAGTTAGAAAGAATAAATATTTTTCTTCTTGACTGACAGTTTCTCTCTCTCTCTCCCCCCCCCCATCTACATTCTCTCTATTCCTCCATCCCTCTCCCCATGCCCTCTCTCCTACTGCCCTATTTTTTCACCCCCTTCTTTCTCTTTTTTCCCCACTGCTTCCAGGTCCCACCTTTAGCTCCTTCAATCTATAGCATGGCTTTTCTTTATTCTCTTATGCTGGTTTTTCTCTTGTCTCTTAATTCCCTTCAGCATGTGCCCTTACACCCCCACCATCCTAGGATACTTTTCTTGTCTTTCCCCTTCTTCTGCTAATTCATGTTTTTGACACACATCTTTGACAAAAGAAGTAGGACTTCTCCTCTTGCCAGAGAACCTGTCCTGGTCGTAGCCCAGACTTTGTTCACCTTCAGGTAGAAGGAGTAAATACAAGCATCTGTTTCCCCAGACCAATGCTACATAGCAGAGTTTGCAATTTAATGCTCAAGGCTTCCAAACATCACCCTGGCCTGGAAATTCTTGAAGGACTGTTTTCTGGGGGAAATACAAAAGGTAAAGATTGGCACCTTCTTTCATCTCACAGACCCTTTGTTCTACAGTTCCTTTCATTCTTTTTTATGGTATTTGTTAAGCACTTACTCTGTTCCAGGTACTGTACTAAGTGCTGATTAGATTGTATCTACCTCAGCACTTGGTACAGTGCCTGGCCCATAGTAAGCCATTAACAAATCTCTTTCAAGCTAACCGGATTGGATACAGTCCCTGTCCCACACAGGGCTCACAATCTTAATCTCTATTTTACAGATGAGGAGAAGGAAGCTCAGAGAAGTTTAGTGACTTCTTCAAGGTCCCACAGCAGACAAATGGAGGGGTGGCACTAGAACCCAGGTCCTCTGACGCCCAGGCCCATGCTCTTTCCACTAGGCCACACTGTTTCTCCTGCCTCTGGACACAGCCTGTTCACCTTGGCTGAGGACAGTGGAAATGCCTCACCTTAATAATGAGCCTCAGCCTCCTAACTTCACTTACAATCCTTTCAAAACCCAACCCCTCACCCTGCTACCCAAGGCAGACGCTAGTGAAAGCCTACAGATGCTGGCAGGCTTCCTGCCTGGACTTGTTTGCTGGGCTGAGCCAGAGCTGATTGTGTAACAAGTTCCCAAGAAGCAGCAGCAGCGAAGGGCTGTTTAGTTTAAAATTAACTTCCTCTTCTTAGTTAAGGTTCCGGGGCCTCCAATGGGGACTCAGACAGCACGGCCCTCTCACCCCAAGTTCCTAGAAGAGAACAACTTCCAGAGAAGACAGCCCCAGTCAGAGGGAGCAGTTCTATGGAAAGCGGGTCACAGATGGTGCCCGTTCAAGGTGCAGATTGCCCTTGAGACAGCTGGGTTTCCTTCCCTCCCACCAAACAACCCTCTCATTTTGTTTTTACTGAGGCACTTGACCATTCTCAACAATGTCCTCCTGATCAGAGAGCCCCAAGCTGACCAGCTCATCTGAGTTTTTCCCTGGGAAACTGCTTTGAGAGTCCTCTCTCTGGGAATTGCTGCTCAGGAGAATTTTAGAATTGGGCAGGTATTGAGCTCTGTTTTTCTTTTGCTTTCCATTTTACTCTGCTTTTCAAACTCCTAGGATTAGACAACAGGCTTTTAATCCTGATGATGGGGCTAAATGGTGAAGGATGAATGAAGCAGAGGTAAAGGATGTGGTAGAGACATTTACGGAAAGGCAAAACTCCTCTCACTGTTGTCACTATAGAGCAGCCTGCTCCCTTAAACTGATAACCTGATTAGTGAGGAAAAACAGAAAAGACCACTCCCACCAAGCTATCAATCTAAAAATGGGAGTGTTATTAGGTAACCAAAGTAGAAATAGCAAAAACATTCCAAAGGTACACCCCTGCTATCTGTTCCACAGACCCCCTAATAGTGGTGAAGGGCTTGGGTGGGCTATGAAACTTAGGATATTGGTTTTTTATTTCTAACTTTTCCTCTTCTAGTTTAGTTGCTGGACAATCATCCAAACACATCCTCCAACTCTGTTGTGTTGAACTTTTTCAAGTGCTCAGTACAGTGTTCTGCACACAGCTAGTGCTCAATAAATGTCATTGATTGACCAACTGATTTCACTAGCAAGCAGAGGCTTCCCTGATATAATGCTGATTTCACAAAGGAACAGCACTTTTATGGACAGCAATCCCACTATTTGGTGAATCCCTTAATAACTGGCAGCCAAGAGGCTCACGTGTTGGGCCAATACAATTATTTCCCAAATATTTAAATGTCACTTTTTAAAAATTGATTTTTGTTTAAACACTCTGTGCCAGGCACTGCATCAAGCACTGGGGTAGATACAAGACAATCAGGTTGGACATAGTCTATGTCTTTTATTGGGTTTACAGTCTTAATCCGCATTTTACAGATGAGGTAACTGAGACACAGAGAAGTTAAGTGACGTGCCCAAGTTCACACAGCAGACAAGTGGAGGAGCCGGGATTAGAACCAGTACTAGTGAAGAGAGGGCGTGGTAGGGGAAGGAAAGCAAGGTTGGACCTTCCTCTTGCCTTCCCCCATGTCCCTCTTGCTGTGTTCTTGTCACCCCTCTGGGAGCGAGCTGTAAATTTCAACTACGCTAAAGGTGTCCCATTCCTTGCCTGGACCAATTAGGCTGTAAAGTTTTCCCTATGCACATACTAAAACAAAACCTGATCTTGTTTTCTTCAGGGATTCTAGGACAATTCAAATGATAAAATATGGAATTCTGGGCAAATGCTGCATCCACTGCAGCCGCTGCGCCGTCCATGTCACCTGCCCAGGAGTGAGCCTTGAATCCGAGCGGCGCTAGGAAAGGCCCTCTCGACCCCACCAACCTCCCTAGCCCCCTGCCTGTTCCCAGCCTGGATGGCAAAATTTTTGCTATGCACATTTTAAAACAAAAATCTGACAGAGACGGGGATGGAGATGGATCCTGTCCCTGAAGTGCGGTGGTGCTTTACCATTTCTGGCATTTTTATCTCCCTCCCAGCACACCACCAATCATATCCTGTCTAGGGGAGCCAGTCAGAGGAAGCGACCCCTAAATGCCCCTAAAAATAATGCTTTTAACTGGTGGAATACGATCAAAGATTTGAGGCCAGAAACTGTAACCTCTTGTGGTGGATTGCACTTTAGCAAGGCACAAACTTCTCATTTTTCCCTACTGCCAGCTTCAAAGGTAGTAAAGAGCTGGGTCCTTACAAAGCAGATATGAATTTATATCACTGAAATCTTCTTAACTGACAACTCTGATGACTAAACAATGGATTGGGCCCTGAGGCCTGTGAGTTTCCATTGACTTTCTGTTGTCCTTGGGGCCTAGGCTCTACTTCAGTATCAATATCAACAGTATTTACTGAGCACCTAGTGTGTGCAGAGCACATTCTATTCATTCATTCATTCATATTTATTGAGCACTTACTGTGAGCAGAGCACTGTACTAAGTGCTTGGAAAGTACAATTCAGCAATAGAGACAATCCCTGCGCAACAACGGGCTCACAGTCTAGAAGGAGGGGAGACAGACTAGATGCTTGGGAACCTACAGCAGAAGTAAGACACGAAACCTTCCCTCTCTGTTAAATGGGACAATCATTCACCCATGGGGAATGCTTGAAATGCCCAAGGAAAATATCAACTATCAAAGAAATGCCTGGAGTAGGTTGGCAGCCAAAGCTCAGAGATCAAGAAGCGATAAGATCAGTGCTGAATTTGGGACCCATTCCAGACCCATAGGTGAAGCCCCAGGAATAAATCCTGTTGGTTGGTTGACTGACATTACTCCAGTAGTGTTACAGATGACAGCATGATGGGCAGAAGGAATATATGCTAATCCACCCGAGGCAGATGAGCTACTTATCAAGACCACCAGTGAAGGAAATCCAGTATCCCCTCCCTAACAATCAATCAATCAATGGTATTTATTGAGCATTTTGTGCAGAGCACTGTAGTAAGTACTTGGAAGGGTACAATAGAGTCAGAAGGCATGATCCCTGCCCTTTCAACAGATGTCAAAATAAATTACAGGTAAGGGAAGCAAACGAGTCCAAGGATACATACATAAGAACTGTAGGGGAGGGAATGGGGAGAATACTTAAGTGCTTAGCGGGGTGGTACCAAGTGCATGGATGGGACAGAAGGGAGGGAAAATAGGATGGTAGGCTTGCTGGTCTGTTGGATATATAGGGAGAGGAAGTTCCAGGTAGGAGGGAGGACATGAGCAAGGGGTCAATGGTGGATGAGGTGAAAGCTAGGGAGCAAAGTGTGAGGACTAGGTTGTAGTAGAAATGGGAATTTCCCTGAAAGGGAAATCTTCCAAGGATCTAAACTGAAATCCCTCAGCCTGCACTTCAAGTCTAAATCCTCTTGTTGGGGATGAAATCCCTTGGTTGAGGAGGAGAAGAGCTGGAGAATCTTAAGCTGCTCTTTTTCAACATCACCCCAAAATAAGAAAGGGTGCACTATTCTAGTTAAAGTTTCACAAGGAGAACACAACAACACAACGTGCTTTCAGCTGCCAATAGACATCTCAGAAGCTGGTGTGTGTACACATTAAACAAACGGGGTTATGCAGGCTTCCTCTCCAGGAGAAGCTGAAAAAAACAGGAATGTTTGCCAAGTGGAAAAGGTCAAAACTAATATAAAGAGATATTTTTTTCTAAGCTTCTAAGAGAAGTTGTTGCAGCAAGCCCTGGAGATGGCGCAAGGGTAAGAAGAAAAAAGAGAGGAAAAAAGCCCCTTTAAAAACTTGAGTTGCTATTTAAAATTCCAATTGAGTGGAATAATTGCATTATATGAAAGCTGGAGAAGAAAGGCAGCAGCATGTACTTCCAAGAAAAATTCTTTGGTCAAGCACAAAATGGCAAGTTAAATAAAAGAAAGGAGTGTTGGAAATGAGTAGCTGTTCTCTTTGTTCCATAAAAAGGGCATAGTTCACTGATCTCAATAAATAAAGGAGCAGAAGTTTACATGTATAGGTGGTGATTAGACAAAGTGGTTCAGTGTGTTGGAGAAATCCAAATGACCAGCATACTCAAAGCCACACTGGGCAAGTCAACAAATAAAAGAACCCCACAGAGCACTGATTTAAGCCATTCAGCACTTGGCTACCTCAAAACCAAGGACAGGAAGAAAGGGTCATTCTGCAGTTTTATGCTTTTTCCTTTCTTTTTTAAGCGAAGAAAGACACATTTTAGGTGAGGAATGATGCCATCGAGCTATGGTTCGGTAGTTCAAAATACATTGCCTTTCAGCCAGCGCCATTGATCAGAGTCAGTGCAATGGTTATTATTATTGATTTTGGGTTTTTTTAATCCTGCTTTGTAAAGTAATTAACCAGCAAATACTCCACAGCATCTTCCCAACTCTATTCGCAGGAATCATAAGACAGTGATATGCACCTCCCTTTGGGGATGAATGCTGCCTTAGAAATCAAAGCCTCCCAGGTACAGGGGCATACATAGTCACAGGATAGGTGAGGAAGAATAGAGCTCAGTTTAAAGTTCAGGGGAAATTTCCAGGCCCAAGTAGGGCAAGGTTGGAAGATAGCCCAGACACCTGGACTAATACCTCACTAACTAATGCAGTGAGACTTGGGTTCTCAAGGTAAAGGGCAAATATTTATTCAGTGTGGGTCTGAATTGGCTAGTGCTCCAGCTGAGATGCATTAAAATACTTCTCAAGTTGTGTTCTGGCTCTTGCAGAAAACCTGAGACGACTTCTCTGGGAAGAGAGGAAAATAACTTCATTTTACTGTCCTAGTGCATAATTGGATGGAATTTTTTTCATAGATAATGATGACTCAACCTCTACTCTGATGCCCTTGTTCATGTCCCGGGATTTAACAAGGGTAAGATCCAAGATGATTCCTGAGACACAACCTCTAGACTGTAAACTCATGGTGGGCAGGGAATGTGTCTGTTTATTGTTGTATTGTACTCTCCCAAGTGCTTAGTACAGGGCTCTACACACAGTAAGCGTTCAATAATTATGATTGAATGAATAAATGAATGAATGAACTGTTTAGAATGCCACTTTTGGGGTATGTATCGTTGGACAGTAAATGGAGATGATCCACTCTGGGAACACTTTAATAATAATAGTAATAGTATTTGTTAAAGCTCTTACTATGTGTCAGGCCCTGTTCTACGAATTGGGGTAGATACAGGGTTATCAGGTTGGACGCTGTCCCTGTCCCACATGGGGCTCACAGTCTTAATCCCCATTTTATAGATGAGGGAACTGAAGCAATGAGGAAGGGAAGTGACTTGCCCAAGGTCACACAACAGGCAAGTGACAGAGCTGGGATGAGAACCCAGGCCCTTTGACTCCCAGGCCTGTGCTTTTGCCACTAAGCCACTCTTGCTGAATTTTGGGCCTATCATTTAGCTGCACAAGTGATTTTCATCCTGATGAAGTTGGGTGGTCCTTGAACTCTATTTTGGGGCTAGGATCTTTGACCATATTTCCTCTTATAAGACAGAGCCAGGTAGGTAAGCAAAGGGACAAAGAGAGCCTTGACTTGCTGCTCGGAGGGCAGTTCACCTAGCTGAAAATCTCTTTTCCAAGTTACTGTTCTCCGGTTTATGACAAGATTTGGATAGCAGTTTGGCCCAGAAGGAAGTGTCCAAATGGGAATATTTTCTACTCACATCATGGATGGCTCCTGCCTCTGGTGGCTGAGTGGTGGAGACACATGGCAAAGCATCCAGAGCTTTCAGCTACCAGCCTCACCAGCTTGATCAATCAATCAATGGTATTTTTTCAGTATTTACTATGTGCAAAGCACTGTACTAAGTGCTTGAGAGAGTACAATATAACAGAGTTGGTAGACAAGTTGCCTGCCCACAAGAAGCTTACAGTCTAGAGGGGGAGACAGACAATAAAACAAATAATTAGATTAAATTACAGATATGAACATGAGTGCTATGAAGGTGAGGGACAGATGAATAAAGGGTGCTTATACTAGGGTAAGGGTGATGCAGGAGGGAGTGGCAAAAGAGGAAATAAGAGCTCAATCAGGGAAGGCCTCTTGGAGGACATGTGTTTTTAATAAAGTTTTGGAGGGAGAGTGAATGTCTGTCAGATATGAAGAGGGAGGGAGTTCCAGGCCAGAGACAGAATGTGGGCGAGCAGTTGGCCAAGAGAGAGTCGAGATCGAGGTACAGTGAGTAGGTTGGCATTAGGAGTGAAGTGTGCAGGCAGGATTCTAGTAGGAAATCAGGGAGATAAGGTAATAATAATAATAATGGTATTTGTTAAGTGTTTACTATGTGTCAAGTATTGGTGTAGATCCAAATATTTGGACCTCACATGGGGCTCACAGTCTAAGTCAGATGGAGAACAGCTATTGAACCCCCATTTTGCAGATGAGGGAACTGAGGCACAGAGAAGTTAAGTGACTTGCCCAAGTTCACACAGCAGACAAGTGGTGGAGCTGGGATTAAAACCCAGGTCCTCTGACTCCCATCCCCGTGTGCTTCACTAGGCCACGCAGCTACCCCAGGTAGGAAGGGGCAAGACGATTGAGTGCTTTAAAGCCTATGGCAAGGAGTTTCTGTTTTATGCAGAAGGGGATGGACAACAGGGATGGGGAAACATGGATGGAGCGGTTTTGTAGAAAAAATGATCTGGGCAGCAGAGTGAAGTATGAGCTAAAGTGGGGAGAGACAGGAGGGAGGGAGGTTAGCAAGTAGGTTGATGCAGAAATCAAGGTGGGATAGGATGGTAGCAGTTTGGATGGAGAAGAAAGGGCAGATTTTAGCAATGTTGTGAAGGTTGAATGACAGATTGAATATGTGGGTTGAATGAGAGAGACGAGTTGAGAATAATGCCAGGTTCATAGGCTCGTGAAACAGGGCAGATGGTGGTGCTGTCTACAGTAATGGGAAATTTAGGGGGAGTACAAGGTTTGGGTGCGAAGACAAGGAGTTCTGTTTTGGGCATGTTAAATTTGAGGTGTCGGTGGGACATACAAGTAGAGATGTTCTGAAAACAGGAGGAAATATATGAGACTGCAGAGAAGGAGAGAGATCTGGACTGGAGATATAGATTTGGGAATCACCTGCATAGATGCCAGGGAAACCATGGTTCCAGGGTTCAAGCAGAAGCAGTCTTTAGTCCGGATAGATTCCCTGCTATCCAAATGGAAAAACATAATGGAAAATGTGGATGGTGACTATATGCTACCTGGAGTGATAGAGGAAGAATTTAGCCTCACCCTCATTCAGGAATGAATATCTACCACATGGGCTTATTTGATTTCAGACAGACTTAAAGACTGTTGAAAATTAAACTGGCAGAACAGGTTAAACTGAGCCCAGCTCTGGTGGTGATGTATTGCTGAATTGGTGGATTGGAGGCAGAAGGGTCTGACCTAGTTTCCTCAGAAAGCAGCGTGGCTTAGTAGAAAGAACACAGGCTTGGGAGTCAGAGGTCTTGGGTTCTAATCCTGGCTCTGCCACTTGTCAGCTGTGTGACTTTGGACAAGTCACTTCACTTCTCTGTGCCTCAGTTACCTCATCTGTAAAATGGGGATTAAGACTGTGAGCCCCACGTGGAACATCCTGATAACCTTGTTTCTCCTCCAGCGCTTAGAACAAGTGCTTGGCACAAAGTAAGCACTTAACAAATACCATCAGTCTCATTATTATTATTATTATTATTATTAAAATTGCCTTTCTTAGAAACAATAGCCAAACCAGGTTATTAAATAACTTGACACAGAATAACTGTGGTATTTTTTAAGTGCTTACTATATACCAGGCACTGTACTAAGTTCTAGGGTGGATACAAGCAAATCGAGTTGGCCACAGAACTTTATTTCTACTTCCTGTTCTTTGCTTTTGTCTGATTCCCAAGATCGGGCTGGAGACAAGCCAAGCCCTCATTTCTGGTTTCTGGCCCGTCGGTCACTGGTCTCCCAGGCCTTTTCATTTAGCATTTCATGTTGTTTTGTGAAGCTCCGTCTGTTTCTGAGGCTGTCCGAAAGAGGAAACCATCACTGCACATTTCCTGATTGCTCCATCAACACAGAGGCAAGAGTTAGACTGCCACTACCACAGACCTCCCAAGGAGGCCAGCAGAAAAAGAGAAAATCCTAGGCACCTCTGAATGCCCAGCTTTCAGTCAGACCTGATGAGGAGGAGGGGCAGTTGAAAGCCTAAGGCACAGGAGACATCTGATTAATAGGTTGGGGAGATCCCTGGCCCTCAGCATATGAAGCTATAACTAATCTTCAATGTCCTATGGCCATTTTGAGATCAAGCCCAGCTGAGCAAGGACTAGCTCATCGGCTGGCCTTGAATGTGTGGTGGAGATGGAGCCCTGGACCCCCAGGGTTCAGGCAGGAAGAATGAGTTGCCTGCTGAAAGCCTCAATCGATCATTGGTATTTGAGTGCTTACTGTGTGCAGAGCACTGTACTGAACAGCTGGGAGAGTACAGTACAACAGAGTTGGTAGTTGCATTCCCTGCCCACAACAAGCTCAACTGCGGACTAGAGAGTAATTTTAATCAGCTTCCCAGAAGCTTTTATCAGCTTCTTTTCTCTTAGTGGTACTCCACCAGATCCCCTGAACTAGGAACTGAATAAGTAGGCCACTGAAGGCTCTCATGTATACTATACACTGAGACACACATGACACTATGGACACAGTAACATGCACAGTGATGCCACATGTTCAAGATGGCACAGACATAGGCCATTTCTCTGTGAAGCTACCTACTTTATGGTACTCTCCCTAATGCTTAGTACAGTGCTTTGCATACAGCATACTCTAAGGTCCTCGAGGGCAGGGATCATGTCTACCAACCCTATTGTACTCTCCCGAGTGCTTAGTACAGCGCTTTACACACACTGTAAGCTCACTGTGGGCAGGGAAAGTGTCTGTTTATTGTTGTACTCTTCCAACCACTTAGTACAGTGCTCTGCACACAGTAAGAACTCAATAAATACAATTGAATGAAGTGCTCCATAAATACCACCGATTTCCTGATTGACTGGGGGGCCCCAACCACCCCACCCCCTTTATCTCCAGAGCCTTTTCAGTCCCCTTAATTATTATTTATTGTATTTATTTATTTTATGGTATTTAAGTGCTTAGTATGTGCCAGGCACTGTACTAAGCTCTGGGGTGGGTACAGGCTAATCAGTTTGGACACAATCCATGTCCCATATAGGGCTCACTCCACTTTACAAATGAGGGAACTGAGGCACAGAGAAGATGTGACTTGCCCAAGGTCACACAGCAAACAAGTGGCAGAGCCGGAACTAGAACCCAGGTCCTCCTGACTCCCCAGGCCCATGCTGTATCCATTAGGCGATGCTGCTTCTTCAGGTGCCACTTCCTAATTCAGGTACCACTTCCAAGCCATGGAACCTAGTGGCAGAAGCCAAGATAGAGGGATACTGGATTCTTAGAACAAAAATACTAGATATATAAGCATTCAGGTATGTGTCCCTACCAGACAGGGAAAGATCAATTGAAAATCAGATGACTGGCCATTTTAGATCTGAAAGGGGGACTTGCTACTCGTGAGACGGTATGCTATCATCACCAAGACAGGATGCACTGTTGCTGTGTTGCATTATAACCTGGACACTTTAAGCAGAGATTTTGCAATGTTTGGATGCTTATCATATGATACTGAAGGTTGACGTTCAGGAAATGAGGCTGACGTAATATATTTAAAATATCTGAAAGGATGGATTGATAAAGCCTGAATAGAGAACATGACAAAATGAAGCTATTTTCTCTTTTTTAAATATGGGAAATAGTTCATTGCTCCTCAAAGGTGAGATGCACTTGTGATAACAAAAGAGTCGTTGCTTTAAACTGATGTCTATTGTGCTTAGGTCAGCAGTTGGATTCTCACATGCCAATTACATTGACTTCATTGCCCCTGGTCCCAGAGAATTGATCAGCATTTGGCTGGCTGTGGTCTCACTGTGCCTCTCAATGAGGGCAACTGCTTGAGAGGTGGTCTGGGTGTCAGCCTCACTGGACACAGACGTTGAAGGGAACCCTCAATGAGGTGAACTCTGGTGGTTCCTTGATGTTAGCTCTCTAGCTGCCTGATTTCCGGAGGCAAAGGGCTCTGTTATGGCATCTAGTACTTCTATTTAGCAAGGGCTTAAAATGTGCCAAGAACTGTAATAAGCACCCGGAACAGGTATTGGGCATATTAATACTGCCCCAGGCCGAGTGAGGGCAGACCCAGAGAACAATAAGACTGTAGTCTAATTAACCATGAATACAAGGTCAAATTAAACAAGAAGCAGGAAAACGGGCAGTCAGTGAATTATGCTACTTAGTATGTTGTCCAATTATAAAAGGAGATTGACAACAGAATCAAAAGGCCAACCTGGTCTTCAGAAAACTGCCAGGAAGTGTGGTGCTACAACAGGCATCAAGCTCCCTATCAAGTCTAAGTTCTTACAAGGCTGATGTGGTATCCAACCTTCTCTATAACTGTGAGTCCTAGACCTTCTATAGAAGACACCTCCAGTTACTGGAGCAGTTTTATCAGCATCACCTATGAAAAATAATCAGCATTGAGTGACAGGACAAGGTTACCCACCATTAGCTCTTACTTATGATGGGACCCTAAAATTCAAGTCCGCTCACCAACACTGAAGCAATGCTCATAGGAACCCGGCTATGCTGGGTGGGACATGTGAAGAGAATGGATGATAGCATGGGGGCTAAAAGGGGGGCATGCAATACCAAAGAGGAAAAAAAAAGTGTTTTAAAAGCATGGTGAAGCATAGTCTCAATCAATCAATCGTATTTATTGAGTGCTTGCTGTGTGCAGAGCACTGTATTAAGCACTTGAGAGAGTATGATATAACAGAGCTGGTAGACATGTTTCCTGCCCACAAGAAGCTTACAGTCTAGTCTCAAACAAGGTGACATAGCAGAGGATGATTGGCAGAAACCGGGAGGTGGGTTGCTCTCCTGAGCCGAGGCAGGACCTGTTTCAGATGGTAAGTGGTTAAGCAATTTTCTCAGGATACTTTACCATAGGGCTGGCGAGGATCCTCCTGACCCTTCCCACTCACTGACTCTTTTATGTTGTGCATACAACCATCATCTTGAAAATGTTTCAGATCTTCAGCAATCCTTTGCTTCTCAGTCTCTCCACAAACACCATCCTCCTTTGCTGCCCTCCAAAATAAAGTCATCAAAGAATTGTTTTATGAGGTTATTTATTAAGCTAAGTGCTTGGGAGCAATGGGATCCCTGGCTTTCCTCTCTTCATGGTGTAGTGGATAGTGCACAGGCCTGGGAGTCAGAAGGTCATGGGTTCTAATCCCAGCTCTGCCACTTGTCTGCTGTGTGACCTTGGGCAAGTCAGTTCTCTGTGCCTCTGTTACCTTATCTGTAAAATGGAAATTGTGACTGTGAGCCCCACCTGGGACAGGGACTGTGGCCAACTGATTTGCTTGTATCCACCCCAGTTCTTAGTACAGTGTCTGGCACATAGTAAGCACTTAAATACCATAATTATTATTTTTTCCCTTCCCTTTCCTTTCTCCCTCCTTCTCTTCTCACCTCCCTCCCTCCCTCTTCCTCCAGTCCCTACCTACCCTTATTCCCAGGGCTGCAAGGGCCCTATCAGAGGCTCCTTCCAAACCTGTTTTGGGAAGCCCTTAGTAGCTTTTGGTTGGGGGGAGGGTAGAAAGCCATGTGATGCAGTGGGAAGAGGCATGGTGAAGGAGAGCATGTCAATATCTTGTGTCTTTTCAAACACATTCAAATGCATAGATAGGATCTGACCACCAGTCATGTCATATTCAAAGACGAAGGGCAGCTATATATGCACCACCCTCAAAGTGCTTGAATGCTGACTTCACAGTGGATGTGGGTGTCTCATTAGCCAACACACTGGAAAGAAATTCAGAAAGAGCCAGCATCAGTTCAACCATGATTCTTCTGAGTTTTTTAGGGCAAAGGGTGTGCAAACTGAAATTTAGCCCAAACATTGAGCAAAATAGCTGAGACCTTCCTTTCTGCCAATAAAACGTGAATAAATCAGCTTGGCTCTAGGCTGACAAATCAATTAATCAATGGTAATGCTCGGGAGAGTAGACCAGAGGTCGAAGACATGCTCCCCGCCTTCAAAGAGTTTACAATCTAATGGGTAATATGATGGGAAAGTGGCATTGAGAGGCAAGGAGCAGGTTTCCCGTGAGGGGAAGTGGGAGAAAAGGAGGACCCCTCAGGAGAGAGCAGTAGGGGAGATGGTGTCATTTTAAGTGAGGCAGGTCTCAGTGACGGGGAGGAGAATAAGTGGCTGGGTCCTAAATAAGTGAAGCATGGAGGGGGAGTTTGCCTACATTTGAGCAGGGGTTCCTCCAGCTGCATTTAGGGTTATAGGTGGGGGGACGTGGGAGAGATGGCGTAAGGGGTGGAAATGGATTGAATGGGTGTGAGCTGACAAGAGGCTATGCAGGGGATGGATGGTTTGGGGTGGTGATGAGAAGGAAGGACAAGGATGAGGTAGGCAGAGGGAGGGAGAAAGAAGACAAGGGAGAAACACGACATGCTTCAGTCCCGGAACCTCAAGGGCCACGTTCTAAAAGTTATGAAGATAGGCTCCCAGAAGCAGTGCAGGGCAGAGAGGAAGTGGTTTCAGCCTGAAGGCCACATTGCCGTAATGCTGCATCCTAGTCCTTAGGCTTATACCAATAAATGATGTTTCTATGAAATGTCTAGGCAATTCTAGGTAATAAATTACATTTGTATTTATGTGCATTTTATGCTCTTGCCCTCAATTTTCTGTCGACTTCAGTCAATCAATCAATCAGTAGTACTTACTGAGTACATCCTGGGACCAAAGCACTAAACTGAGTATGTGGGAAAGTACAAATGAAGCAAGACCCCGATTCTCTGCCCACAAAATACTACCTAATGGGGGAGACATACAGAAAAAAATGATTTACCAATAACTAGCTTGGAAAGAGTGGAAAGTGCAAGCTTGATAATAGTTGGTGAAGAGAGTCAGTGCATGAGATGGGAAAAGGGCTGGTGGAAAGTCTTGAAGTCCATTGTGAGCAGTTTTCGTTTTTGTTTTTTTAATGCTATTTCTTAAGGATTTACTATGTGTCAAGCACTGTTCTAAGCACTTAATAAGTTAATCAGGTTGGACAAAGTCCCTGTACCACGTGGGGTTCACAATCTTAGCAGGAGTGAGAACCGGTATTTCCTCCTCATTTTACAGTTGAGGAAACTAAGGCACAGGGAACTTATGTGACTTGTCCAAAGTCACACAAAAGGCAAATGGTGGAGCTGGGATTTGAATCCAAGTCCTCTGAACTCCCAGGCCCGTGCTCTTTCCACTAGGCCACATTGCTTTTTTTCCCCCTCAATGCAGAGGGAGATGGGTAGCCATGGGAGGTGTTTAAGGAATAAAGAGATCTGCTCCAAATAACATTTCAAGAAGATGAGCCGGGCAGGAGCAGCATGTGGTATAGAACTGGAAGGGAGAGAGGTTGGAGTTTGGGAAACCAGAGAGGAGGCTGATACAGTAATCCAACCAAGACATGAGCTGTTTGGGTGGAGAGGAAGGGGTGGATCAGGAAAATTTTGTGGTAAAGAACTGGGTGGGATTGAGCAGTTTGTTTTTGTTGTGGTGCATTTTTTCTGCCCCTCCCATTTAATTGTAAGCTCTTTAAGGGTAGAGACCATCTCTTGTTTTCCTCTGTAACTCCCTCAGTACCTAGAATAGTGCTTTGCAGGCATTAGGCACACAGTAAATAATACCGAATGACTAGAGAAATGTCCTGTCAAATACAAAACAAAGTTCAGTAGGAACAAACGTGAGGCAGCAGGATTAGGGACAATAAACAAACAAACAAACAAGCAAAAAATATCTTGGAGTAAGACTGTCATTATTAAGGTATTTATTATGTGCTTACCAAGCACTGGAATAGATGTAAGAAAAACAATTCAGACCCACTCTGTCTAGCAGAAGCACAAAAGAAAAAAGATCTGGGAGTCAGGAGATCCCAAGATAAATGTCAGAAACATAGGGCTCTTATTAAAAGTATTAATATCATGCTGGGTTGCATTAACAGGATTATAGTCTTCAAGATGTAAGGAGACTATCATGTCCAGTATGTGTCTCTGCATTTTAAGGAGATGGAAAACCTGTAGAAAGTGCACAAAAGAACAAGAAAATGATTCAAGAGGGTTGGAAAGTAGGTTCTGTGAGGAAAGAGATAGCCTGGAGAAGAGATAGCAGAGGGGTGACTTATTAACTGTCTTCTAGTGTGTAAAGGGATTTATGAGGAGGACTCTGATTGGCCTTTATCTCCGCTGAAAACCAAGCAAGAGAAAATTGGCATGAAATGCAACCAGAAAGAATTCAGTTAATCATAAGGAAGAACTTGACTGTTAAAGGGATTTAAACGGGAATAAGATACCACTGCAGGTAGGGGAATTGCTGCCTGTCAATCCTTAAAAATGGGTTCCAGTCTCTCCTGCATGCTTTAGCAATTCATCTGCCAAAGGCAGAAATCTGCACAAGATCTTCAACAACAATATTCTCTGAGCCTCTGTTCGTGCCCCTCATCTAGGTGTTGTGGAGAGATACTTAAGAGAAATGAAACAGGATCCCAGCTTCCTGGGAATTTACAATTCAATAATGGGAAAGACAGACAAATACAGACACGGATGATATGCAATTAAATTAGAGAAGCAGCATGGCCTACTGGATGGACCATAGAAGGACCTGCGTTCCAATCCGACTCTGCCACTTGTCTGTTGTGTGACCTTGGGTAAGTCACTTAACTTCTCTGTGCCTCAGTTACCTCATCTGTAAAATGGGGATTAAGACTGTGAGCTCCATTTGAGACATGGACTGTGTCCAACCTGATTAAGGTGTATAATCATAATAATTGTAGTATTTGTTAAGCATTTACTATGTGCCTGGAACTGTACAAAGCGCTGGGGTAGATAGAAGATAATTGGGTCAGACACGGTCCCTTGTTCTATCTACCCAGTGCTTAGTACAGTGCCTGGCACATAGTAAGCGTTTAACAAATGCCATAAAAAATTAAAAAGTACAAGAGCTCATGAATAGCCAACACAAACAGAAATTTATATACTCCTCAAAACCTTCCACTGACATGTCATAACAAACAATACTCCTTATGGTCAGCAACTCTCAGGATCAACAAAAACTCCTCACACTGGGTTTCAAGGCTTTCAACAAAACCTGTCCCGTCTGGCATATGTCCTCTCTTCATCCATTATTCCCCAGCTCACTCGTTTCATTCCTTTCAAGCTGTCTAACAGTACCTATATCTAAAGTTGCAATCTAGTCTTCATTTCCTCATCCACATTCCCCAGACACCCAGCCTGGAACTCCCACTGCAAATCTGATCGACTATGGCACTCCCTATATTCAGTGTCCTCCTAAAATTCCACCTCATACAGCAAGCCTTCCCTGATTAGCTCCCAGCACTCAAGTAGCAAATTCAGCAGCCATTTCCAGCATTTTCATTCATTCATTCAATCATTCAATCGTATTTATTGAGCACTTATTGTGTGCGGAGCACTGTCCTAAGCACTTGTCCGAGCTTACGGTCTAGAGGGGGAGACGGACATTAATATAAATAAATAAATTACAGATATGTACATAAAATGCTGTAGGGCTGGGAGGGGGGATGAATAAAGGGAGCAAGTCAGGGTGATGCAGAAGGGAGTGGGAGAAGAGGAAATGAGGACTTAGGGAAGACCTCTTGGAGGAGATGTGCCTTCAATAAGGCTTTGAATGGGGGGAGAGTAATCGTATGTCGGATATGAGGAGGGAAGGTGCCCCAGGCCAGAGGCAGGATGTGGGCGAGAGGTCAGAGGCAAGATAGATGAGATTGGTGCACTTATACTCATCCTGAGCGCTATGGATACACGCAATTCATTTGTACACTCAATCATTTCCTTTGGTTACCCCATTTGTAAATCTCTTCATATCTGTCCCCCCATTAGAGTATAAGCCCCTTGTGGGGAGGGAATGTGACTCTTGCTTGTTTTACACTCCTCAGGGGCCTAGTACAGTGCATTGCACCAAGTGGGGTTTCAATACTATTATTACTACTGCTATTACTATTACTGGAGTAGATAGTTTAACCAGGGTAGAGGAGGAGTTCATCTGTGAGAGATTCATGCAGTAAGTTGATTTCTTAGTGAAAGGATTCAGTTGGACAAACATGGGTCAGAACACAATTCCACGGCTGGCAATGTGCTGTGAGAAGCCTTAGACATGGGAGAGTTATGAGGGAGGACAGTCAGGGCCTGCTTCAGGCATCTGGCCCCCCATGATTGGGAAAAAATTGTCACCCCCTCCCTCCTCTTCCGTACCTGCTATAATGTTATAATGTCACTACAGTGCTCTGCAGACGCATGAGGTATATAACACAATGAAGACATGCAGAAGCCATTCAGTCCCCCATTGCGGTGTGGGTTGGTTTTTTTTAACCTCAAATACCATCTGAAACTGGCCCTAATGTCAGTGGGAAGGTTGTTTGGACAGAGCAGAGAACATGAACTGGTTTGTAGAGGAAGAAGGCAGCAAGATAGCAGAGATTAAGCTGGTGCAGAGCTTTTATGACCAGCTCATCTAACCTCGGCTTCAGTGACACTGTCCTCTTCTGGTTCTCCTCCTATCTCTCTGGCTGCTCATTCTCAGTCTCTTTCTCGGGCTCCTCCTCCGCCTCCCATCCCCTAACCATGATGTCCCTCAACGTTCAGATCTGGGTCCCCTTATATTCTCCATCTACATCCACTCCCTTGGAGAACTCATTCGTTCCCTTGGCTTCAACTACCACCTCTATGTGGATGATACCCAAATCTACATCTCCACCACCATTGCTCTCTCTCCCTCTCTGCAGTCTTGCATTTCCTCCTGCCTTCAAGATATCTCTACCTCAGTGTCCTGCCCCACCTCAATTTAACATGTCCAAAACAGGACTCATCTTCCCACCCAAACCCTGTCCTCTCCCTGACTTTCCCATCATGCCGACAGCACCACCATCCTTCCCATCTCATAAACCCATAACTTTGGCATCATCTGTGACTTCTCTCTTTCCTTCAACCCTCATATTCAATCTATCACTAAATCCTGTTGGTTCAACCTCCACAACATCACTAAAATTCATCCTTTCCTCTCTACCCAAATTGCTACTGTGTTAATCCAAGCACTTATTCATTCATTCATTCAATAGTATTTATTGAGCGCTTACTATGTGCAGAGCACTGTACTAAGCGCTTGGGATGAACAAGTCGGCAACAGATAGAGACAGTCCCTGCCGTTTGACGGGCTTACAGTCTAATCGGGGGAGACGGACAGACAAGAACAATGGCAATAAATAGAGTCAAGGGAAAGAACATCTCCTAAAAACAATGGCAACTAAATAGAATCAAGGCAATGTACAATTCATTAACAAAATAAATAGGGTAACGAAAATATATACAGTTGAGTGGACGAGAACAGTGCTGTGGGGATGGGAAGGGAGAGGTGGAGGAGCAGAGGGAAAAGGGGAAAAAGAGGGTTAAGCTGCGGAGAGGTAAAGGGGGGATGGCAGAGGGAGTAGAGGGAGAAGAGGAGCTCAGTCTGGGAACGCCTCTTGGAGGAGGTGATTTTTAAGTAGGGTTTTGAAGAGGGAAAGAGAATCAGTTTGGCGGAGGTGAGGAGGGAGGGCGTTCCAGGACCGCGGGAGGACGTGACCCAGGGGTCGACGGCGGGATAGGCGAGACCGAGGGACGGTGAGGAGGTGGGCGGCAGAGGAGCGGAGCGTGCGGGGTGGGCGGTAGAAAGAGAGAAGGGAGGAGAGGTAGGAAGGGGCAAGGTGATGGAGAGCCTTGAAGCCTAGAGTGAGGAGTTTTTGTTTGGAGCGGAGGTTGATAGGCAACCACTGGAGTTGTTTAAGAAGGGGAGTGACACGCCCAGATTGTTTCTGCGGGAAGATGAGCCGGGCAGCGGAGTGAAGAACAGACTGGAGCGGGGCGAGAGAGGAGGAAGGGAGGTCAGAGAGAAGGCTGACACAGTAGTCTAGCCGGGATATAACGAGAGCCCGTAACAGTAAGGTAGCCGTTTGGGTGGAGAGGAAAGGGCGGATCTTGGCGATATTGTAGAGGTGAAACCGGCAGGTCTCGGTAACGGATAGGATGTGTGGGGTGAACGAGAGAGACGAGTCAAGGATGACACCGAGATTGCGGGCCTGAGAGATGGGAAGGATGGTCGTGCCATCCACGGTGATAGAGAAGTCTGGGAGAGGACCGGGTTTGGGAGGGAAGATGAGGAGCTCAGTCTCGCTCATGTTGAGTTTTAGGTGGCGGGCCGACATCCAGGTGGAGACGTCCCGGAGGCAGGAGGAGATGCGAGCCTGAAGGGAGGGGGAGAGGACAGGGGCGGAGATGTAGATCTGCGTGTCATCTGCGTAGAGATGGTAGTCAAAGCCGTGAGAGCGAATGAGTTCACCGAGGGAGTGAGTGTAAATGGAGAACAGAAGAGGGCCAAGAACTGACCCTTGAGGAACTCCAACAGTTAAAGGATGGGAGGGGGAGGAGGCTCCAGCGAAGGAGACCGAGAATGACCGGCCAGAGAGGTAAGAGGAGAACCAGGAGAGGACAGAGTCCGTGAAGCCAAGGTGAGATTTATCCCACCTTGATTTCTATATCAGCCTCCTTGCTGACCTCCCTGCCTCCTGTCTCTCCCCACTCCAGTCCATACTTTACTCTGCTACCTGGATCATTTTTCTAAGAAAGTATTTAGTCCATGATTCCCTACTCCTCCAGAACCTCCAGTGGGTGCCCATCCACCTCCGCATCAAGCAGAAATTCCTCCCCGTCGGTTTTAAAGCACTCAATCACCTGCATCACCCTATTTATTTTGTTTATTTTGTTTAATGAGATGTACATCACCCTGATTCTATTTATTTGCCATTGCTTTTATGAGATGTTCTTCCCCTTGACTCTATTTATT
This sequence comes from Ornithorhynchus anatinus, assembly GCF_004115215.2. Lineage (NCBI taxonomy): Eukaryota > Metazoa > Chordata > Mammalia > Monotremata > Ornithorhynchidae > Ornithorhynchus > Ornithorhynchus anatinus. The sequence goes on from NC_041750.1 coordinate 18,131,838, forward strand.
GCCATCGTTTCTGTCTGCCCGTGTCCCCCGATTAGACTGTAAGCCCGTCAAACGGCAGGGACTGTCTCTATCTGTTGCCGACTTGTTCATTCCAAGCGCTTAGTACAGTGGTCTGCACATAGTAAGCACTCAATAAATACTATTGAATGAATAAATACCTCACCTCGCTACTCTCCTACTACAGCCCTGCCCACACACTCTGCTCCTCTAATGCTAACCTACTCACTGTAGCTTGAGCTCTTCTCTTACCCCTGACCTCTCGCCCACATTCTGCTTCTGTCCTGGAATGCCCCCCACACTGCTCCCCCGGCCCTTCATATCTGATGGACAATTACTCTCCACCCCTTCAAAGCCTTATTGAAGACACATCTCCTTCAAGATGCCTTCACTGACTAAGCCTTCTTTTCCTTTTCTTCCACTCCCTTCTGTGTCTCCCTGACTTACTCCCTTTATTCATTCCCCCAGACTCATAGCACTTATGTCCATATCTGTAATTTATGTATTTATATTCATGTCTGTCTCCCCCTCCAGTCTATAATCTCACTGTGGGAAGGGAATGTGTCCGTTATATTGTTATATTGTACTTTTCCAAGCACTTACCATAGTGCTATGCACACAGTAAGTTATCAATAAATACAATTGATTGATTGCCTGAAGGAGTCATCCAACATGATCCCACCTGGGCCTGATCTGATTTTCAGATTTTTCAGTTTACCCACTGGTGTCTTGCTGGAAGTTGAAGATCCAGTGGACATAGGCAGACTTTAATTTATGAATTAAATTAAATTAATTTAATTGGGCACCACTGCCCAATTTGCCAAAGGCATAGAGCTCACCTGTGCCATTTAGTCTGAACTAGCTATGACCTTGAGTGGCAACAATATTGACCCCTCTAATCATTGACCCTTGGTACCCACAGGTTGTTGGACAAGAGCCAGGGATGAAAAGAGGCTCCTCTGGTCCTCATCCTTCACAAAATCTGTTAAGTCCTACAAAAAAACCAGGGTAGTTCAGTGGACAAAACCCTGGGATTCAAGAAGTCTGAATTCAGATTCCTGAATCACCATTCACTTCATAGGAAATCTTTACCCAAATCACTTCTTTCTCTGCCTCTCTTTTGCCACCTGTGAAATGAGACTCATATTACCAGCTTGTGAAAATTATTTGAATGATGGCAGTAAAATTATTGCTATCATAAGGGACAAGGAATTGGTGATATTTAAAGTCAGGAGTTGGTTTCAGTAGCTTAAATTCAGTAATAGACATGATCTATTATGGAATCTATGAAGGAGAAGCAGTGTGGCTCAGTGGAAAGAGCATGGGCCTGGGAGTCAGAGGTCATGGGTTTGAATCCTGATCTGTCACTTGTCAGCTGTGTGACTGTGGGCAAGTCACTTGACTTCTCTGTGCCTCAGTTACCTCATCTGTAAAATAGGGATTGAGACTGTGAGCCTCACGTGGGACAACCTGATTACCTTGTATCTACCCCAGCGCTTAGAACAGTGCTCTGCACATAGTAAGCACTTGACAGATACCAACATTATTACCTGGACTTACAGAACCACTTACAGAGGCCTAGGAAGATCTGAAATGTGTGGGAGAGGGCTCGGGTCAAACTACCCCACTCTGAGCCCAGTTCCCTTTTCACAACACGGCCCAGTGCAGAATTTTCTCGCTCACCTCTTGACAGCTTCTGGGAATAGCCTCACTGAATTTCCATTGTTCATGGCACTTCCCGCTTTTATGCTCTTCAAGAGGAAATATCTGTTGAACTTGGGACTCAGACCTGGGGACTCTATCTGCAAGTTAAAGATCAGGGTGTATCTACTCTACCTGCAGCCATCCACAAAAGGTGGAGGAAGTTGTTGCCTCTGTGAGATTTAGGGATTACCAGGTTAATCTCAATTGTTGAGGAAACAGAGGCAGGGACAGAGTCTACCCATGCAACAGCAGCACGCAGAACTGCAAACAATCCAAGAAGTTCTTGGCAGAGACAGCGTGACCTGATGTAAAAATACTCATGAGTCTTTTGATGCAAATTAGTAGAGGACCCGCAAGATTCCTTGTTAAATGAAGGGAGCAGTGTTGATCATGGCCCTAGTGGGCTCAGAGCATATATCCTGGGTACTGCACATCGAAGACAGAACGTGGTGTCTGACCCTAAGGAGCTGACAATCTAATGGGGCATAACTGTAATTCTGTTTGAAGAGAATGCCCCGAAGGTGGGATCCTAGCCATACATGTGGGTGTGGCTGAGGAGAGGGACATTTCCCAGGCAATCCATCCTCCATTGTGTGCACATTGAGATAGGGCCCATTTTGGCATTCAAGACTGCATCTCGGTGTCCCAATCTTTGTGACTTCTCCGCTTAGGAAGAACAACCCTTCTCATGATTGCTGCATGCCAGGCTGCTCTGTCGCCTGGGGTCATCTTCCAACAGTCCGGTTCTGTATCAAATATCCTTAGACTTTGCCATTCCTCCTATCTGTAATTTATCTAGCTGTACTTCATTTTAATGTTGGTCTCCCCCCTGTGGACTGTAAGCTCCCTGTGGGCAGCAATCATGGCTTAGTGGAAAAAGCCCGGGCTTGGGAGTCAGAGGACGTGGGTTCTAATCCTGTCTCCGCCACTTGTCTGCTGTGTGACCTTGGTCAAGTCACTTCATTTCTCTGTGCCTCAGTTTCCTCATCTGTAAAATGGGGATTAAAAGTGTGAGCCCCACGTGGGACATCCTGATTACCCTGTATCTGCCCCAGGGCTTAGAATAGTGCTTGGCACATAGTAAGCACTTAAATACCATCATCATCATCATTATTATTATTATCAACTCTATTGCACTGGTAATGTTCTGCACACAGTAAGCACTCAGTAAATATCATTGACTGATGGATGGATTGATTTTGATACCTGTCTCCTGAACTAGACTGCAAGCTCCTTGAGGTCATCAATAATTGTGGTATTTGTTAAGCAAATACTATATGCCAGGCTCTGTACTAAGTGCTGGGGTAAATACAAGTTAATGAGTTTGGACACATTCCTTGTCCCATATAGGGCTCACAGTCTCAATCCCCTTTTGCAGATGAAGTACCTGAGGTACAGAGAAGTTAAATGACTTGCACAAGGTCACACAGCAGCCACGTGATGGAGCTGGGACTGGAACCCAGGACCTTCTGACTCCCAAGCCTGTGCTCTATCCACTAGGCCATGCTGCTTCTCCACTCTAGAGGAGCTTGAAGTTACAGTAAGGGGTCAGGAATTGTGTCTACTAGCTCTATTGTATTACACTCTCCCAAGCACTTAGTACAGTGCTCTCTGCATGTAGTAAATGCTCAGTTGATGCCATTGATTGATGGGCTGAGTCTGTGCTTCACACTGTCTTTAAAATCCTTGTTCTCTCATCCCTGCTTGCATATGCCTCTTTGGATCACTAAAGAGCAGCTGCTGTTCATTCTTTTTACCTGTCCCATCCAATGAACCTGTGTTGCCATGAGCATTGCCTAGGTGCATGTGAGCTGAGTGCGATCCATCTCTCCGTTCATCATCGTGTCCTGCCCCATGATGTTGAGTGTGGTTGATAGAGGTCACTGGTGAAACTGCATAAGAAGCTGGATTAGTAGGTGCATGTCTCACAGAAGTTGTAGAGACCTTCAATTTAGTGTGAAAATTGGTGACCAGTTTTCCCCAAACTCTGTCAAAATCCCTAAATCCCAAGTGGCCCATTTTTCATTTTGTTTTCTCCCTATCTGTCTGTCTTCAGATAGTGTACCACTTTATTAACAGTGACAGAATTAAGTTCTGCGATGGATGGGCATGTGAAGGAGATGTGAACAGGCAAGAAGGGATGGGATCCTTCTAGAGAGGCTTCGGAGAGCAGGGTTAAAAGTTCCCTTTTTGATCTGGAGGTCAAAGGGGAATTGTGCATATTGGACTCAAATAGTTGTTAGGGTAGTAACGAAAGATCATTTCAGTGGCAAGACAGTTTACACAAGTGGGAAGAGGTTGAAGCTGTGAGACCACAGGTAGAAGAGTATAGTAGTGCAGGTGTGAAGTGACCAGGGGCTGGCAAGGGATTTGGAAGAAAGGAAGGATTTAAGTGATGAAGAGCAGAAAGCAACTAGACTTGACAGAGAATAAGAATACTGTGTGGCCACCTCGGTTTCTGCTGTCAGTTGAGTAAGAGGACTTCCGTTTGCTCCCCCCCCCCACCTAGGTGGGGAGAAGTGAGCTCATGTGTGAGAAGACCTTTGAGCTTTTCAGAAACGAGGAGGGGGGGTCATTGGGAAGTGGCCTAAGGACAAACTGGGGGAGCCAGACACTGCCCAGCACAATCATTTATATCATCATCATCATCACCAGTGGCATTTATTGAGTGCTTATTGTGTGCAGAGCACTGTAATAAGCGCTTGGGAGAGTACAATACAACAATGGATTTGGTAGACTCAGTTCTCTACCCCCAGTTAGCTTATAGTTTAGAGGAGAAAGCAGAGGGTCATTTGACCCTAGAGTCCCAGGTTTCCTAGAGCCAGAACGAGTTTGAGAAAACTGGGAACAATCTAAGAATCATTTCACCACTGGACTAGTGAAAATAATCTTGCTATTTCTCTGGCTCTCATTATTTCCCCTTGGCCACAGCCTCCCAGGCCTAGATCTCCCTTCATCATTCTCATTAGAAGCATTTATTGAGTGCAGTGTGGTCTAGTGGAAAGAATGCAGGCCTGGGAGTCAGGAGAGCTGGGTTCTAATCTTGACTCTGCCCTTCTAATCCTGACTCTGCCACTTGCCTATTGTGGATGATGATGACGATAATATTTGTTAACCATTTACTATGCGCCAAGCACTGTTGTAATCGGTGGGGTAGATACAAGAAAATCAGGTCGGATACAGTCCCTGTCTCAAATAAGACTCACAGTCTAAGGGGGAGGGAGAACAGGAATTGAATCCCCATTTTACAGATGAGGAAGCTGCAGCACAGAGAAGGTAAGTGACTTGCCCAAGGTCACACAGCAGGCCAGTGGCAGAGTCAGGATTAGAACCCAGTGCCTCTGTTTCCCCAGCCCCTGCTATTTCCACTAGGCCATGCTGCTTCTCTAGTCTCATAACTTCTATGCCTCAATTTCTTAACTGTAAAATAGGGATTAAATAACTGATCTTCCTTCTCCTTAGACTGTTGGGACAGAGCCTATATCCTCTCTGATTGTATGGAATCTACCCAAGTGTTTGATTTAATAATAAGTGCTTAGCAAATACCACAATTATTATGATTAGCAATAAGTGCCTATTTGACACTGCTGAATGTGAACAAAGCAAGTTAAGTAGATGCTGTCCCTGCTCTCTAAATGGTTACAATCTAAAACAGGCTGCACACATTGCTATACTCAAAGAAAGAAAGAAACAGTGAACAGATTCAAGAAATCTTGTATATGGCAAATTGACATGGCACAATTTTAACAACAGGCTGTTTATACTTTCCCTCCCCCAACCTCAGCACAACCGCACGTTTCTTGAAGAATGCAAGGACGCCTTTAACAAAATGCAGCTTTTATATGCCAATAGCCCTGCTTCCTCCCTTCCTCCAAAAGAAGGCAGTTTTGACCTAAAATAGGAAGCTTTTGCTCTACCTTGTGGTCAAGAAAAGCCTCCATTAACATGAATAGTTCCTGCATGGAGACTGACAGTGAACACCGCATCAGTAGAGGAAGCAAAACAGTGCTTTTTTCCCCCACCACTGTGCACAGATCTAAAAGAGATAGAGAAAGAAAGTCAGAGACATCAGAAAGGCAAGGGTAAGCTCAGAACAAACACAAAGACACACAGTCCCAAGGCCCCCCCCCAACCTATACATATATATATATACTGAAAAAAAATCAACAGCATTTTTATCAGTCAATGGTATTTACCACTTAGTACTAAGAGCTTGGAAAAGTGTAATACAATAGAGTTGGTAGACATGATCCCTGTTCACAAGTACCTTACAGTGTACAGACAATAAAATAAATTACAGATAAGGGAAATGGTAGAATGTACAGTTATGGAATAAGGGCTGGGGGCTGAGGGCGGGGTGAATATCAAATATCAAAGAAATGCATAGACATACAAGGAGAAGTTTGTAAACTCCTGGTGGGCAGGGAATGTGTCTGCCAACTCTGTTGTATTCTTCCAAGTACTTAGTACAGTGCTCTTAATACAGTAAGTTCTCAATAAATACCATTAATTGACAGATTGAGGGTAGGTTTAAAACACAAAGCCACATAGTCACACAAACCCAAGGAAATACAACATACAGACCTATAGGGAGACTCATGTATAGGAGATTCACACACACGCAAACACACACATGCACGCAAACACACACTCACACACAGATATAGAGAAAGATCCATCGATCATATTTATTGAGCGATTACTATGTGCAGAGCACTGTACTAAGCACTTGGGAAAATACAACAGAATTAGCAGACACTTTCCCTGCCCATACTGAGCTTACAGTCTAGAAGATAGGAAAGGTAGCCAAATGAAGAGACACTCAAACGCCTAATCCAGATATGGAAATATTTATGAATAATATTATCCATTTACGTATGTACTGTTCATAACTTTTCATAACTTTTTTTAATTTTTGGAAAAATCTGAGACTTGTAGAACCTAAACCCCTATTTCCCGTTGCCTCAATGACTAATATAAATGGTTTCATATGACATGGTGTTTTCCAAGAATGCAACTGTAGTGTTGCTTTGTTATTTGAGGTTTTATTGTACATAAATTAAAATGCCATTATTGTACAATGAAAAGAATACATGTATTTGGGCCAGAAGTGAGGGGAAGAAAAGGGGAATCCCAGGAGTAGCATATTTAGAAAGGGTGGGGTTGGAGAAAAATGATCATCCCTCTGCCAGTTAGTCAGGGACAGCTTCTTGGAGAAGGTGGATTTCTGGCTAGTTCTGCTCAAAGGTCATTGTGTCCTAATTAATTCATTCACTGGCATTTATTGAGGGCTTACTGTGTGTAGAGCACTGTACTAAGCACTTGACTGTACTAAGACCTAATGTACAGCTAGGTCTTCAGGCAGGTGACTGCCAGGAAATGCCTTCAAGGGCTTGCCAGCACAAATCAGCAGTAGGGAGCAATTTACCAGGAACTGTGAAGCCTCAAGAAAATGCATAGATATTGTCACAATTGAGCCATGGTGACCTGTTCTGAGGCCTAACGGAAGCTTGGCAAAGTCTGGATGTCCCAGTGACAACGACTTGTGCCTATTGATCTGTTTCAGCTGGGATGTGGTTAGTTCATTTGTTTTCTCGCAGCTGAAGACTTGCTCCCCCGCCTTTTGAATATGTGGCTGTGCCTCCCTCTAGCAAAAAGAGAACAGAGAGATAGCCTTCTTCTTCCAAGGGACCAGGCTCTACCCTGAGAAGCTGCTCTCGAAGCAAAGGTGATGAACGGAGAGATGGATCACACTCCGCTCACATGCACCTAGGCAATGCTCATGGCAACACAGGTTCATTGGATGGGACAAGTAAAACGAATGAACAGCAGCTGCTCTTTAGTGATCCGAAGAGGCATATGCAAGCAGGGTTGAGAGAACAAGGAAATGGTGGGAAGGAAAGCGTGGGAGACACCCTTAATAATTCAATTTCTAAGAGGGCTTGGCATTTGGGTTTGATGGTGGTGATTTTAAATTCTAGACATTGCTCCATTTTTTCACTCATCGATATTTTTCATCATTAGCAGCTGTCTTGGCTGTGGGGTCTAAAAAGTCTCCAGATGAGGATTCAGGACTGGGATGAATTTGATCATGGGATTAATGGCCGGCTAACCTGCCTGTCTTCCTTCCTGCCTGCCTAGTTCACCACAGGGAGAGGAAGCCAGAAGGAAGGATCTTTGGGGTGATCCCCGAAATGCTCAATACTCCCTGAGTCTCGGATGAAATTCGCTGATTATTTTTTGGAAACAAAGCTTAATGGAAACTCATGCTCCTCCTCCCTCTTGATCCCTCCACATGTCCCCACCCGCCTCGGGGAGAGGCAAGCCCTTGCATGCATTTCCTGGACCCCTACAGCCTTCTTAAAATCCCACTTCCTACAGGAAGCATTACCAGGTTAATTTCCTCTCCCCAGTTTTTATCCTCCCAACTAATGCTTCAGCACTTACACACTCAATTTTTATGCTCCCAACTAAGGCTGCAGGACTTACACACTCACAGCTGCTTTTGTTCATATTGATGTACAGATTCTGCCATTTCAGTACTTCTTTATTCACTCACACACGTACCACAGCCCTGATGTTGGTTCAGTGGATTGGGTACTATCCTGGAACTCGGGAGACCTGGGGTGCAGTTCTGGTTCTCCCTACTGCTGGCAAATGTGGTTGAAGACTGCACACGCTCTCCACAGTGTGCTGCATCTTTGTCTGTCAATCCCTTGTTGCACTCCATGCCCCATCGGAAACATGGCTGGCAGGGGCAAGAGAGAGTGAGTGGCGCTGTGCAAACCACTAGCACTAGAATCAATTCCTCTGCACGGGTTCTCATTCCTGAAGTCTCGAGAACCAAGGATCATCCTTTGTTCCTGACAGGAAACTCCATCATGATCACTCATCTTTCCATCTCCCGTTAGATTGTAAACCCCTCAAGGGCAGGAAATATGTCTTTTACTTCTATTGTACCCTCCTGAGAGCTTAGTACAATGCTCCACACATTGAAGGGGTTCAATAAATGCCATTGATTGATCAGTGATAATGCGGGGAGTAAGGGGAGTAAGGGATAAGATGAAGATGGTTAATGGAAAATAATAATAATATTGGTATTTGTTAAGCGTTTACTATGTGCAGAACACTGTTCTAAGCACTGGGGCAGATACAGGGTAATCAGGTTGTCCCACGTGAGGCCCAAGTCTTAATCCCCATTTTACAGATGAGGTAACTGAGGCACAGAGAAGTTAAGTGACTTGCCCACAGTCACACAGCTGACAAGTGGCAGAGCAGGGATTCGAACCCATGACCTCTGACTCCCAAGCCGGGGCTCTTTCCACTGAGCCACGCTGCTTCTCCAGAGATGATCCAGAAATGGGATACTTGTTAAATCCCTTGGTATTTGTTTAGTTATTACTATGTGCCAGGCACTGTTCTAAGTGCTAGGGTAGTTACAAGCTAAGTGGGTTAGATGCAGTCCATTTCCCACATGGGGCTCACTGTTTTAATTTCCATTGTACAGATGAAGGAACTGAGGCACAGAGAAGTGAAGTGACTTGCCCAAGGTCACACAGCAGACAGGCGGCAGAGCCGGGATTAGAACCCAGCTCCTTCTGACTCCCAGACCCGTGCTCTATCCACCTGGTGACGCTGCTAATTGAAGTACGAATGATTGATGAATAGACTGTACTCTGTCCTTTCAGAGCTCCACAGCTGGGTCACCAGTAGTACTAAAGTGACAGTGGACAGTAAGAGCTTGAACCGGTCCTTAATAATAATAATAAAAATAATGTTGGTATTTGTTTAGTGCTTACTATGTGCCGTGCACTGTTCTAAGCGCTGGGGTAGATACAGGGTAATCAGGTTGTCCCACGTGAGGCTCACAGTTAATCCCCATTTTACAGATGAGGTAACTGAGGCACAGAGAAGTGAAGTGACTTGCCCACAGTCACACAGCTGACAAGTGGCAGAGCCGGGATTCGAACCCATGACCTCTGACTCCGAAGCCCAGGCTCTTTCCACTAAGCCACACTGCTTCCCCTTGAAGTGTTAACCACCTCCCACATTGGGCTCAGATTCCAGCTTCATCTTTGATGAGCACTACTGTGCCAAGCCAGGTTGCAACGTTTTGGTTTGCTGACTCCAGGGTCAAGGGAGCATCCCACCCCCCTGATGTGGGGAACAAAGGCCACATCAACTGGTGAGATCATTTGGCTACGACTGGGGTGTTCTCACTTCCTCCCCCAGTCTGTGCAGGGACATGGATCAGTCTGAAACCTGCTCAGCAGCTCCACCCATTTCCTTCTGCTTGTCAAGTCAAACCCAGGAGGGCAGATGGCAGGAGAGACGCTGAGGAACCCACTGTTTTTGTCTGGAATCACCATACAGAGCTCTGACTGGCTACAGAAAAGGATCAGAAGAATTCTTCCTTTAAATTGGAAGCTCCTTGTGGGTAGGGAATGTGTCTACCAACCCTATTTTAAGGTACTCTCCTTAGTAGTACAGTGCTCTGCACACAGTAAGTGCTCAATAAATGACACCGATGATGGTAATGATGAGGATGAATCCGAGTGGGGAGGGGACACTGTGCAGAAGGAAGAGATATCTAGATTTTCCTCCCGAATCTTTCCACCAAGACGTAGAAGCAGCCATGGCCTTTCCCCAGCTCTTTCTTCTAACCCTGGTTAATCTATACTAGGCTGCACCAGGCTGGAGAGGAGCCAACAAGCAAACTGCCCCTGGCCTTTTGGGTGTGCCTGTTGGCATATTACGGGGAATCAACGGCTGCCTAAGAAAGGTGATGTCACTCTTTGGCTTTGGTGACAACTTTCAGGAAAAGTCAGTGTTCATCTCCACCACCCACTTAGACCACTCCATGTGAATGGACTTCAGTGCTGCTGCTACTGAGGGTTATGTTCTGCTCCTGGGCACAGGAAGCAGGGAGAAACTGAAGGAGCGTGCCACAGGCCCTGACAGTCTAGACTGGATGAAAAGATAAAGTTTGGATTGACCTACAGACTGATAAATAATGAGGCCATTTCTCCCAGTGCCTAAGCTATGCATACCCACTCAGTTTAGAGGGAATGGTGCAAATAGAACCCAGAAACTACTGGCTCTGCTTACTGTACTCTCACCTAAATGGAAAAAAGTTTTGCCTCGTCAAATGCCCTCCCCGCCCCCATCAAGCTTTCCAGCTGAGAGGGGATTGATTTGGTGTCAGAGATAGGCGGGACCATGCAGCAGCAATGGGAACTATTCCGGTATTCCATTCTCCTGGGACAGATTAAAGACTGGTGAAGTACCTCGCACTAACACTGACAAACATAGAAGAAAATACAAGGAGCAAGGTGGGGGATTTCAAAGAAAAAGGAAAAAAATTAAAGGCCACTTCACTTTCTCCCTTAGAATCACAGCTGTGCCCAGAGCACAGTCTACTTATCAGACTTATCCAGAGATGGCAGCTGTAGATCTTGGACAGTCAGACGTACATGGTGTCATGCACTTTTCACCAGGCATGCAGTGTAACCTGATGGCATAATGTGTAACCTTTTCTGGAAGCCCCCCCAAAACTAGGGTGTTTCTTTGAAGGGGATCCCTGACACCCCACTTGCTCCAGAGCCACTGCTTTTCCTTCCCTGAACATAGACACCATTCCCGAGTGACAAAGCACATGCTGGTGGGAGTCAGGGTAGGAGGAGGCTGTTGAGGTAGCCATTATGGGGGTAAGAGCTTGTGGAGTGGAGGAAATGATCGGTAATTGCTCTTCCATGAGCACCATCACCATCAAGTATTGCCTCTGCCACTGTCCAAATAGACAGGGAATGTCAGAGTAGGTCTTTGACCTAGAGGACCAGTCAATTCTTCAAGATGTGAGCTTCCATGTGAAAGATCACTGGAGGTCATTCCAGTGGGATTCTGTGGGATATCAGTAGAGGAGACTATTAGAGAAGTGTTCAGTGCAGGGATTTTCCTTCCTTCCAACTCCAAGGACAGACACCCAGAGAAATAACACAGAGAAAGACCACATGAATGCCACCCAACTACACCTCCATTTTGCCCACATCCCACCTAACACCCTTAATTTAAATATCTCTAGATGCACCAGGGATGAGCTGCTTGGGGAATTAGGTAGGACATTTTTTCGTTAACATTTTCGTTTCTCTTTGTATACTGCTCTACAGACTCCTTCTCCTGCTCCTTCAGCCCCGCTCCTTCCCCAGTATTCCTCCTTGTACCCACAACATTCCTAGACTGCTTCCAGCAGTCCCTTCCTCCCTATATGCTCCCCCATTCTTCCTTAATTTCTTATTCTGCTCAAGAATGAAAGTCAATTTGAAAGACTGGCAAAAGCTGTAAAATATATTCATTTAATATATCCAAATGAAATATTTGCTTTTTAAGAAAGCATAAGGCTTTTTATCTGTCTTGGTGGCCTATTAAAGTACTTTAAGGGAAGCATCTTGTTTTCTGGTCTAATTATGTATAGCGCTTAGATCAGTATCATGTAACAAGTCCCCACAGATCCATTGGCTGAGAGACAGTATTCTTCCCACTTTGCTCTGATAGAAGAAGTGAGTGCCAGAGGAGGAAACTGGAATTTGGAGTGTGGCCTCCTCAGCCAGGCTCTACCTATCAAGACCTCAGAAGACAACATAGCCTTGGTATCTTTAACCGACTTGAAATTCATTTCTTCATCTGAATGAGATATTTGCTTCAATTTTGTTTTCACTGAGTGTCCTGTGCTGCAGTGTTCCATCTGAGAGGGGCAGGAGGAGAAAGAAGACACTCTAGCTTTAAACAATGGGTGGTTCTCAAAATAAAGAAAAGCTATACTACATAATTCCACTCAAAGCATAAGCAAAGTGAAGGGAGGTGTGTGTAGGGGAAGGGAAAGAGAATAGGTTACCCTGTTTTGTTCTAGTGTTTCCTGAAGAAAGCCAGATCTGAATGATTTGATGGCTGCTCAGAAATAAATTCCCAGTGCATACTGACCGGACTTGAGATAATACATGTCTTGAAAAACCTGAATAGGCTTATTAATCAAGTCAGGCTCTGAATGCAGGGAGGCCCCCAAACTTCAAGGAGTTCACCAAGAAGATTTTGAAGCTGAGCATTGCCATGGCTTCCCTACCTCTTCCCTGAATGAAGAATCACAAAACATTTCTGGGATAAATTGTCCCCGGTACCTTTCAACTACAAGTGAGACCATTCCAAAGGTTATGAAGAGAGAGGTCATTTAACTTTCTACTTCTCCCCACCACACCTTTTTTTCAGAGCTGTTCCCAAAGAATTAAGTGGACTGGTTTGAGTTTCATTCTTTGGTGGCCTCTGCTTGCCGCATGGTGTGGTTATATTAGAACAGCAGACACACTATAAATGCAAGACTTGGGCAACCAAGAAGACATGGGTGTTGTTCCACCCCTGTTCTCCGGGTAATCTCATGGAATTTGGAAGGGCAAGAGAGAGAAAGAAAAGGGATCACTTTTTACTAAATCAAGAAGGACCGTTTCCCCAGACATAGCTTTCCCATTTTGCATTATTCAAGTGCCCCCTTGGACCCTTGCCAAATGTCCCCATCTCCACTTGAGGCCAGATCTTCCCAAGTTTTTTTCCCTTCCTTCCTACTGAGACATTGCCCAGGGAAGAAACACAGATGTGCCCCCCGCCCCCCACTTCCATTTTGCCCACATCCCACAAAGCTTAGGTCACCTGCACTAACCCCCCTTAGCTCTCCTCTTCTTTTAGACTGGAGCCATATTAATAAGCGTTATTAAGCTTCCTTCCCCACCTTCATATGGTACTTATGTCCTGGGCAGAACGGCAGTGTAACCACAGTATGTTTTCAGTAGCAATATTTCCCTTCTGGTGTTCCAATAGCATCAGTTGCTCTGAGTATAAATGAAGCCCAACACAGTAGGGTTGTATTGTTATCACCATTATTATTTTATTATAATTATTACTACAACTATAATGTAAATTGTTTATTGGATTTGTGTGGGTTTTCCTTTTTTTGTTCTTATTTGATCACCTTCCAAGAGTCAAGGAGGAAGGGAATGGGTACAGTAGTATGTGAAGCCAATTTCTTACACAGGAACACATATGTGCACGCACAGACACACACACAAGTGCACGCACTCACGCCCACCCACACACAACCCAAAATCTAATTGTGAAAACTAAACCACAATGTGTAGAGGCATGAAAAAAAAATGGAGAGTTGCTTAATGACATTTTAACTGGATGACTTGTGGATGGATGAGTGTGTGACTGTTTTCTTTTTGTGACAGACTCATTTTTTCATTATCTTGGTTTCACACTCAAGGGTCAAAAAAGAAGCGGATCAAAAATTTCAAAGATTATTTGGACCAGGGACTGGTTGTGATGAGACAGATAGACTTGGAGAAGCAGCTACCATATTTATTCACATAATTGCCTCCACCACATAATTCCCCCTGATTTTTGAAGAGGAAATAGAAGATAATTTTTGTAAGCAGTGAAGATGGCATGCACTGGGGTAGGAAGAGGAGAAGGGTCAGAATGTGAAAATGACCCAAATACAGGCTTGCAAGGGAGTATGTGGAGTATCCTCATTGAGACACAGCACACGCTGGGGGAGAAAGAGAAGGGTGGGAGGGGGGAGGATTGCCATAATTCATTGAGTGCTTATTGTATGCATCCCCTGGGGAGTGCAATAGACGTGAGACTAAAGTGCCCTCTGACCTTCCTCTTCCTTTTCCCTGCCTTTCCTCTTCATTTCCTCTCATTTTTCTCCTTTCTCCCTATACTGCTAAACGTAATTCCCCATATAATAGCCCCTCCCTTATTTTAGGGTTGTACAATGTATGCCCCAAAGTGGGGCAATTTATGCAAGTAAATACGATGTTTTTCTTCTGGGGGACTTGGAGCAGAGGTGATACTGGTTTGGATTAGATGACACTTCATTCAAGAGAAAGATTCTCAATTACAAATGAAATAATGGGAAAAAAAAATATATACATGGGTCTCACTGAGACCACTAAGCATCAGTTGGCTGTTCTGTAACGTGTTAAGGAGATGGGCTAGCATCACAGTGATAGGAGAGGCAATAGATCTGCTGCCACCCAGCATCACGTCCATATTATTTTTCACAAATAGAATAAATAAATAAATATTGTGAAACCGTGTATCCACCTCTACCCGGGGACAGGGAGGAGAGACCTCTCTAGCCTGCCCTCTGAGACTCTGCCATTTTCTTCCCTAACCCATTCCTAGACTTTAGTGAGGGCAGAGAGTGAGCTACATAAGGGACGATTCCTAGACCCCTCCCTTCCCATGAGCAGCTTTCTTGATCTGCTAGAATTATCTTGTGCTTCTTTGAGTGACTTCCCTCAAGATCTCAGTTAGCATCCCCTAGAGTTTGATTTCTTATTTTTTTTTCTTCAGGAGGTGGGATTGGGGCAGGTGGTGACAGGCCAGGAGAAAGACTCTTCAGTTCAGGTAGCTGGTGTGTGTGTGAATAGTTAAAGGCAAAGGAAAGCGGAAAGAAGGTAATACCCCTACTAGCTATTCAGGGTTAATAGGGTGATCTGAGCTTGGGCAGGTGCCAGGAGAAAAGAGGAATTAGTGAGCAACATGATTAAAAAAAAAATCTTCAGCACTGCCGAGACACTGCAGATTAAGGAAACAGCCACAGAAATAAATAGAAATGAGGGCAATGCTAAGGTCTCAGTCTGAAGGAGTTGGTGCCATGGGACTTCTGACATTCAGGTAGTGTGCCCGGGATGCCCGCTCCTGGCAGGACCAGTCTGTAAGCCTGTCCTCCATTCCACGGTTTGTGAGCAGGTCCAATGGTAGGGTGACTATAATTGGGGGAGGGGAGAGGAGGGGATAGAGACACAGCCCTTACTATTGGGAGTGTCCCGCCCAGTGCCCGCCCGATGGGGCAGAAACCCAGGGCCTCATCTTTTTCTGCTGCTCCTTTATCCTTTAAAAATGTGGAGCGGGCTGGGCTCTGTGGGTGTCTCCTGGCCCCTTGAGATGGGCAGCAGACCCCCTCTCAGAGCTGGAAAGGGTATTGTTTTAGATAGTCCCCCATCCGCTTGGGGAGAGGCAACTGGTCAACTTCCTTGGTCAGCTTATTGATCCTCAAACGGCACAAGTGCTGCAAACTGGGGGCACTGTTCTTGCGGCCGTAGGGCTGGATGAGCTTGAGATGCACAGCCACCATGGCAGCCACGGCTGAAGGTGAGTCCTTCTGGGAGGGTGGGAGTGGGGACGGGGGCGGGTAGGGGGCATCGCTTTTGCTTTCCATCGTACAAGACATAACGTAGTGCTGGATGAGGCTCACCACATCTGGAAAGGCCAGGATACGGGGCTTGGACAGGCAATTGGAGTCAAGCCTGAATTTGCTGTCGGCATATTCAATGCGTACATTGGTGGGACCCCGGTTGGTCTTCACTGAAAGGGTGAACAGGTAGCTAGGATGGGTGCTGTCTCGCACCAGGAAAGTACCCTCGGGCATCTTTTGGAGATGCTGCTTGGCTTCGCTGGCAGTAATGGATCCCCAGTACCAGCCTGGAAACAAAGACCACAGAGGAGAAAGTTGGTACTCATGTAGCTTTGGAAACAGCCACTCCCCTACCCCCGAGGGCAAATAACAACACATGCAAGTGAAAAGCAAAGAATAAGAATGGTATTTCATTCATTTCCCTTCCAGAGTTGCCTCGATGTGGGCGGACGGGCAAGGAACAGATTTTTTTGGAGGGGAGGGGGCAGTTAATCTTGACTGCTTAGTTTATTTTAGCTCATCCTGTATAGATCCCAGTGCTTAGTACAGTGCTTGGCACATATGATTATCATTATTATTATTAGTTCCAAGACTATAAATCAAAGATGGCCAGTCACACTACCTGATCAGAATGGGAGCATGCAAGGCAAGGACTTCTTGGTTCCTCTTCCAGTTTTGCCACACACTGACTAGGACACCTGATCCAAATGATTTCCCTTCTCCCTAAAACGTGAATACTCATCCCAGAGCCTGGCACCGGCAAAGCCTGAATTCACTCCCCAGTGGGTAGCACAACAACCCTTGCTGTCCGGTTCACCAGTTTCTGATTGTAGCTTAACTGCTGCCCCTTAGTCAACTTTCCACACCTCTGTTTATGAGGTTCCACAATCAGGCCAGAGCCCCTAGTCTTCTCTACTGATAAAATGGCTTGTTACCAAAACTGATGCCAGCGCCAACTGTGGTCTTCTGGGGGAAAGCGGAGAAAGAGGCGTTGCCCTTGTTACTGAGAAGGCCCTGAAAGCGCCTGGTCTCTTCAGCTGCCCCTTTCACTTTTCTACGGCAAAGCAGAGCGGGCCCACTTCTAGGAAGACACCGAGAAATTGCTCGGAGACAAAGGGACCCACTGAGCTGAGATCCAGGCAGCTATGCTCTTGCCTTTTTCATGGCTGAGCTGATTGATGCTAAAGGGGGATGAGATCATCATTGGCATGACTGGGGCTTATGCAGAAAATAGACATAATATTTTGGTTTCACGGCAAAGCCGATATCTCTGGTGGATGTGGAGTCCTTTGTGAAACTGACCCTGGTTTGACAGAGGCTGAGATCTGAGGTCAGAGCAACTGATGATACAGGAAAGAAGGATGAGCAAGCCCCAACCAATCCACATGAAGGTGAATATCTTGGGGAAAGTAAAAAGGGGATGGGAAAGCAAGTCTGGCTCACAGAGAGGACCAGCATTCCCTATGGGGTAGTGACTCCTTACCAGATTCTCTTAGGTATGAGAAGGTCTTGGCAATGCACAACAAATCTTCCTCTGGATCCCGCACCATGGGCAGGTCGTTCTCCAACCTAGGGGCCACCTGGCTTGGGGCTGACTCTTCCTGGAAAGCTGTGATGGACAGTGGTTGCATGACCTGCTCTTGCAATTCGTCTGCCCCGTGTGAGAATGATAACCTCCTGATATTTTCCTCTTCCAGAAACAGATGGGGTCTGAAAGAGAGGACACACTATGTGAGCCAAAGGCACCACTGAGCATCTGTCTGGCTCTAGATCACTCTCTTTGTGCTGCTTTCTGAAGTGCGGGATCAGGATTCCAGGATTAGTGTTGGTTGGGCCTAGAGTTCCTGAGGGTCGTATAATGCATCTCTCCTGATCATAGCCCACCCACCTGACCTTAATGATGCAGCCTAATGAAGTCACTCTGAGCCAGTAGCATCACAATCCCACTAAGTCCCACTCCTCTGCTCTCTCTCTCTCTCTTGGCATCTCTTCCTAAAGTAAATTCCACACCCCATTGCTCAATCTTCTTGTCCACACTCCACCTCAGGACAGCTGAGGCCCCTGGGAAACCAGTTTCCAATTGCAAGTGTTTCTTCAAATTCCCCCTACCAAGGAAACAAGGCTTCTTTCATAGCAGGACTCCAACGGGCCCCAGAGGGTGTGGTCAGCCTTGGCCAGACAAAGATGTGAGGAGGAAAGGTAGCAGGAATGCCGATGCCAGGACTTACTGGCTGGGGAAAAGGAATTCAGCTGAAGAGAGGGAAGATGATGCATCCCTTGGAATGGGACTCCAACAGGAGAAACTTCCTGGGATTTAATGGGCTGAGAATGTGATATTATCTGTATTCAAAGGAGCGCAAGTCTCTGGGCGCTCAAGCCTGCCCATCTCCTACTATTCAAACTCAGTGATGTAATGCAACAGCCCCACAGGCGCTCGTCTACCACTTCAAAGAACTGCTGCCAAGACCGAGAAAATGAGGTACAGAGTTAAATGAAGTCAAATAAAGCAACTGAGGAGGGAAGAAAGAGAACAGCTAATCCCCTTTGCCCACCAGATCTCCTGCTGCCCTAGCTCAGACCTGCCCTGCCCTATGCCCTATCCTTAGAGCAACTCAGTCTCAGTCCATTTCCCTCCTCCCCTCTTCCTATTCCAGATCTAGCTACAGTCAGCACAGGAAGTTACTTGTTCCTCCGGAAGAAAAGGTCTCTTCCATCCAAACTCATAGTGCCATAGGGGCCTGTGAGCATCCCTTGCTTAGCTCTGCTTTCCTGCCATATTTTCTCACCTGGGCAGATAGAGGTCAGGGTGTCTCTGAGGAGACCCGGTTTGCTCACTGTGCCAAGGAAAGTATTCTGCAGTGAGAAGGAAGAGTGAAAATGAGCCAAGGATCCTGGGTTTCCTGTAGAATAATTTAACTCGATGGCTGTCTCCTTACCAGCCTCCTATAGAAAAAGCCCAAGAAAACCTGAAGGATAATTCCCCACTAAGTGGGATCAAAAGTCACAAGGCAGAGACTTCCATAAGCTGGGAGATTCCAAAGAAATTAAACCTGGTGCCGAGATGATGTGGCCTCCTGAGCTCTCAGGGCTATTTCTTTCCCTTTCCCACCTGAGCCTTCCCACTTTCTCCTCCTATCCAAAAGTCTTCAAGTCAATGCAACTTTTCCTGTTTCCCAATTCTGGGATGAGGGGGAAGCTTTAATTGGCTTCTATCTTCTGGGGGTGGAGGGTAGGGGGGCGGGATGTAAAACAATCCTTTTACCCCTACCCTATTCTCCATAAGGTCCCCAACAGCAGGCAAAAGCAATTTTCAACCACATGCAGAGGAATGGGCAAAAGGAGACAAGGACTAGGGCTGAGGCCGTACCCTGACAAACCTCAGTTCTCGACCCAACTGGGTCAGGGTGAAAAGGCCTTTGATCCCATTATCAGCAGTACAGTCTACTTGCTTTCTTGCCTCGCCAAGGCCCTCCCAACAATTCTGAGATCTAAGCCTGCCTGGCAGGACACTTTCCCATTCGGTTAACCCTTTTGCTCCCAGCTTTGGTTCAGATGCCCAGATCTGAGAGGAGCAGCCCTCTATCTCCAGTACCGGAGACCCGAGGCTTCTCCAATTGCCCTGTTCTGCTCATTTCCAGTTTCTAGTCTCCCATCAACTCAGGCTTTGGAAGAGCCTTACCCCAAGGAGGGAGCAAATTTAGAAGACTCCCTTTGTTTCTTCTCCAGGGGTCCACACTGGAGCCCAATTCAACCCCTTTGGTATTGTTCATCAAATTGTTCTGCCTCAACATAAACTGTTCTGCCTTCATATGAAGATTCTAATTTCCTTTGCCCCACCTCCAAAGACAATAGTCTGGGTTCTCAAGGCAGCCACAGCAGAAATTAGTGAAATGAGAACACAGGAATTACGAGTGGGGTGCGGAAAGGAAGGTAGAGTTGAGAAAACGCCTGAAGTATGATGATGTTGCATTTAACAAGCCCGACTTCTCTGAGAAGCTCCAAGCCCTTCTGGCCAGTTTCAGAAGGTGGTCTGTGGAGGAAAAGTACTTACTCGTTTACAGCTGAGTCAACTGAGGCCAGGGCAGGACAAAGGGCACAAGCCCAGGATCCCTCAGCAATGCAGGAGTTGAGCTGAAATTACAACCCGGGATTCTTAACCCCGCTGTTTAGCTCACTATTCATTGTTCCTCTCTGGCTAGTTGACAGATACACCCTCATCCATGGGGTGTCCCTATCCCAGGGCTGCAAAAGAGGGATGGGCCACGAATTTCCAAGCTTGTCTCTATCTCTTAGATAAGGAATTAATGTGATAATTCAGAACTTGAAACAGGCTGATCTGATCCTGATCCTTTCTCTCTCTCTCTCTCTCTCTCTCTCTCTCTCTCTCACACACACACACACACACACACATACACACACACACTCTCTTTCTCTCACTCTCTCTCCTCTGTTTAAGAATCTCTTTATAAGGGTTTGCCTTCTTTCCTTTGTCTAGTGACTTCTTTTGTTACCATGTAGAAGTGGCTTTGTTAAAGCCCATTAGAGCTCCTTTGTGTGGCTAAGCTGTCCAAGGAGAAGGCAAAAGGGAAAAAAGCAGAGCTTAAGTCTCCAGCCCTTTCTTCTAGGAAAAGCCTCACCTGACTTCCCACACCTGCCGGTTCAGTTCCTCTGACCCCCAAATCGTCACCTACCTCCAAACTGGCCCGGCAGCCTTCCGCTGAAAGATACTCAAGCCAGACAAGAAGCTTGGTGATAGAAGGGCAGAAATCCTTCCTGCTGCTTCCTAGTCTCTTCCCTCCTTGGAAACTAAAATATTGCTGATTGGATCATAAATCCAACTGGATATAGAGCTGTTCCTTCTTGGGAAAAAAAAATGCTTGAGACTTTGAGGCTACCCTTGAGCCCAGTCCTTGGATTTTAAAGTCTGTTGTGCCAGCAAGAGCCACCTGGTATTACAGACTCAGATTCTTCAGGCTAAGGGAAAGGAGAGAGACAAGGGAATATCCTGTGCTCTCTGATTTCTGATACACAGCATAACCTTGAACCTGCTCTCATTCATCCACCCTGGGAGCCAGGAACAAGAACGACTGCCCAGGTCCTTAAGCCCACAGGAGGCATTGTCTTAACAATTTGCTTATTATAAGGCTCTGTCTCAGTTTTCACGTCTTTCACTTCAGTAGTTTTCCATCGCCTAATCCACGCCCTCATTCCCCTCCATCCCGAAACCTCCGTAACTCAGTAGGCATAACCCGATTTGGGCACTTTCTGAGGAAATAGCACGCCTTCCAATTTTAAACAAGGATCCGACTAATCCACTGTCCCAACCAGGGGGTTTATTTCTTAAAAGAATACAAAATGTCCATGTAAAAAGGAGGCCATATTCCTATAACTAAGATTAAAGTACTTTTTGTTCCTTTCTTTGTTTTACATTCTCTTTTTAGAGGATCCCAGAGGTGGATGTGTTTCTTTACACACATATGCACATACTGTATTTTATTTTTTTTTAGCATTGGCTGATTTTATCACCTCCAAATGGGTGTGGGAACATAGGGAACAACTCCCAAAGCCAAAAGCACCAATCTTGCCGTATCATACTTGGTGTGACATGACTCTGATACCTGAAGCTTTATTACTGATAGACTCATCTGCAGACCAATGGGAGAAGGAAGAAAATGGGGTTAAAATATATTTTTTTCAATCAGTGAGATTGAACCTGGGCTTGAATTCTGAAACAGGAAGTGGTGAATCTGGGCTGGGCACCTGGCTGTAGTTCTCCGATACTCTGATCGGCAATATAGCTATTCAAAATCATAGGATATGTAATCCTACGACGACCTGCATCATTTGGACTGCTGTTGAAGAAAAACAGGCTCTATATACTGAAACCTGAATTGAACTTAAAATTCTGCAGTTGAGAAACCTACTGTTCTATCAGTTAGAGGCAGAAGCAAAACCATCCTTTATTTCCAACTAAAGGGAAATAAAGAAATCGAATCTGTATGCTGTCATGCAAACTCAGGCCAGGAAAGCTCCTAAAGGCTAGGGGTTGCTAGGATAGGAAAGCGATTTCTGCCACCCAGTGCCCTCCCGTTAAGGAAAGACTGAAGGAAAAGGTAACATCAAGCATTCTTTAAAGACTGAGGTGTTTTTTTTAAAGAGGGAAATCCTGAAAGAGTAAATGAGAAGGGTATAAAGCACTAATATTACAGCTTTTTCGCTTCATCCTCTTCTTGCAACTTCAATATGCAAAGGAAAAGTGTAAAAGATTTTTTTGTTTTAATGGCACCGGAAATAAAGGGAGTAAGGAGAACGCAGGCCCATAAGTCCCGGAAGAGGTCAGAAGCGATGAGGATCCTACTAGAGCTGGTCGCCTGAACTTGAAAAATGCATCTTAATAATGATGATAATAATACTGTATTAAAGAGAGGGAAAGAGCAATAAAATCACAGATACCTTATCCCTCTAGTGGACAGGGAAAAGGTGGTGCAGAAGGCAACGGAGAGGATGTGGGACATGGTAAACAGTCTGCCTGATGCCCAAATCAGTAGGACTTGATATGTGTCCCACCACTTACTATTCTTTTTAGAAAAATGCATGGAGACATGCCAGAGTAACTAAGATTGGGAAAAGGCAAGTGGAGTATAGATTTTTGGAGAGACAAAATTGAACAATAACATTCACTGACATCCCCTTGGCAAAATAATACAAAAAAACACAAAGGTCTTTAGTACCAAAGCTATTAGTATAGGAAGAAAATCAACCTAGTTACCTTATTCTGTTGAATAAGCAGCCTTTAAAAGGGATAAGTAGCTGCTGCAATACAAAGAGATCTCAAGACACTACTTGACATTACTTCATTAAAAAAGCCAATAATATTGACTTGGCTGTGGACTCTTCCACAGGAACTGAAAATCAACATGAAACCAAGTATAGGAAAATGCAGGCTGAGCATCATGAAATATTTGCTAAGGCTCAGATTTATCAAGTGGAAATAGTTAACTAAAGGGCAAGGCAACACAACCAGACGAGAAGCAGTGTGGTCTAATGGAAAAAGCATGAGCCTGGGAGTCAGAGGATCTGACTCCACCACTTGTCTGTTGTGTGACCTTGGGTAAGTCACTTGACTTCTTTGGGTCTCAGTTTCCTCATCTGTAAAATGAGGATCCAATTACTGTTCTCTCCTCCTGTTGAGACTGAGCCCCATGTAGGACACGGTCTGTGTGTAACCCGATTATACTTTACCTACCCTAGAGTTTTGTACAGTGCTTGGAACAAAGTAAGCACTTTACAAGTGTCATAAAAAACAAAAAACAAAAAAGCCTAAACAAACAAACAAAAAAACCAGACACAAGGTTAGGTAGCAGAAGGAAGGAAACAGTCCCTGGAGCCTTCTACGTTCCATAAGTGATTCCTGCGGTAGCCTAGAAATAATTGAAAGTATACAATCGATGTTGTGAACTTAAATATGTGGTGGCCCATAACAGTACATGTAAAGTTTCTCATAAGTTCTCAATACTAGTTGTGTAAAAAGAAAACTTTTATGAACAGGAAAAGAACACAGACGACACCTGAAATCCCTGAAAAGTCTATGTGGATAACTAGTTTTTTTCTGTCAGGCAAACTGACAGCTCCAACTTTCTTCGCATGTCTCTCAGGTTAAAACAAGCAACATCCTCCCCTGTCTCATCTCTTCCTAGAAAGGGCTCTAAGGACCCAGAAGATTTCACACCTAAGAAGAGCATGCACACCCGAAATCCTTACCATTTCATTCCCTTTACACTAACAACAACAAAAACATGCAAACTCACAAACTCAGACAGACATGCGCTCGAGTCATTTTTTCTCAACTCGCGCTTTAAAAGTAAAGACTGTATTTTACCTTACCCCTGAACAGAGAGGATCATGTCACTCCAGGCCGAAGGAAAAAGCAACCAATTCTCAAGGCGGCCAAAAAACGGTCTCCCTTTCCTCCTCCTGTTTGTCTCCTTTTTTTCTTTCTCTTGCTCCACACGAAAGAAGGCAGCGAGACAGATCGCTGCGACCACCGTCCTGTCTGCTCCCTTAGGGACACGGAGAAGCCTGCCCTGGAAAACCTCTCGGTTTAGGCTCAGGAACTTGGGAGAGAGAAATGATCTGGTCCCGAACGGGATCTAAAAAATAATCGATAAATGAATGAATGAATAAATAAATGGAAAATAACTTCGAAATAGAACCCTCCGAGAAAAGGTATCTCAGAAAGACCGATCTCTTAGGCACCGAATCTCCTTCACTATGACCTCGAAATGCATCTCGGTGCTTCCACGGTCCCGAAAGCCCCACATCAGAAAACACCACACTCACTTCAAGTACATAACTCTGAATAATTTTTCTCTCCCCCCCCCCGCCTCCAAATCAGGGAAGAGGAGGAGAAAGAAACGCGCCTTGCTCCGCTGCCGTCTCTAGAAGTAATGAGCTCTGGTCGAAGCGAAGAGAGAGAGGGAGGCGGGAGCGGAGGGAGGGGGGTTTAGGGGGAATACACAATTGACTAATCTTTTGTTTGCCTCTTTTAATCTATTCCAGGAAGCGGAGGATTCCTGGAATTGTATTGTATTCACATCACTGTTCCGACATTTGAAAAAAAAAATACCCGGTATAAATAGACTTCTCCGTAAGGGATGTCTTGATGTCAGTTCCGCATGACTCCCAGACTGGGGACCTGGAGACAAAAACTGTCCAGGGAATTGGTCAAGTGCTTCAGGGACGGAAGAGATGAGCTCGCTTCTAACAGGAACCCGGCGACAAAGTTGTCGGCTGTTTGCTTTTGCGAGGACTGCTTGGCCGGCTGACAGCGAGCGCCCGTGGAAGGAAATACCTTTGATGGATTTCCAAGAACTTTCCAGGAAAGCAGGGCGGGGCCACGGGGCCTGGCCAATGGGACAGTGGGGAGGCTGGGCCGGGCCAAGGAGGCCGACCGATCACAGGCTGCCAAAACTGGGCTGACGCGACTGGCCGCCATGAGCCCCACCCACCTCCTCCAGAAACATAGCGGAGGGAGGGAAGGACAGACGGGCGAGAGCCGAGCGAGAGACGCCAGGGGCGGAAGAGGGAAGATAGAAAAGAAAGTGAGGAGACAGACGGTCGGGGAAAGAGAGAGCAAGAGAAAGACTCTCACTACAAAATCATGCGTCCTGCCACCCCCCCCCCCCCACCACTCCCATCCATTTACCCACATCCTTCGGCGCTCAGAACAGTGCTTGGCACGTAGTAAGCGCTTAACAGATACTGTCATTATTACTGGGGAAGCAGCATGGCTCAGTGGAAAAGAGCCTGGGCTTCGGAGTCAGAGGTCATGAGTTCGACTCCCGGCTCTATCACTTGTCAGCTGTGTGACTGTGGCCAAGTCGCTTCACTTCTCTGTGTCTCAGTTACCTCATCTGTCAAATGGACTGTGAGCCTCACGTGGGACAACCTGATTACCCTGTATCTACCCCGGCGCTTAGAACAGTGCTCGGCACATAGTAAGCGCTTAACAAATACCAACATTATTATCCTCAGAGGGTCCTTTCGGGGCCCTGGGAGCCATTTGGTAAGAAAAGAGAGAAATTCATCCTTCTTCTGACCGTCCCTGGACACTTCCCGTGACCCCCAAATGCACTTATATATGTATCCTTACTTCGGTTATTCCTATTAATGTCTGCCCCCCCCCCCCCCCCCCGACTGTAGGCTCCTGGTGGGCAGGGCACGTTTCTACGTGCTCGGTTGTACCGTACTCTCCCAAGCGCTTAGTACAGTGTTCTGCACACAGCAATGCTCAATAAATATCATTGATTGATTCCTTCTCCCCAGTATATAAAACCTCCGATGCATGTAGTTTAGCCTACTGGGTGTGCATCAGGAGAGTTTTCTTTTAATTTTTCAAACTCCCTCTCCCTAACTATCCCATGGGATCTTTATATCCTCTCTCGGGATTTCAGTGCTTCATTTGGTGATTTTTTTTCAACCGGTGATGGACTCTAGGGCTGTTCTGGTCCACAATCAATATTGTTATTATTTTAATGTTCATATTTAGTATTTTAAGAACTTTATTTTTTTCTATTGTATTTTCAGAACCTTACTTGCTGCTAAAATTCAAGGAAATACAAGAAGGTAGAAGTTTTATTTTCCTTACATCGTGTGTTTGTAGTCTAGGCTGCCCTTCTTACCTACTGTAGAAAGAATCATTCATCCCCTCTCCCAGCCCCACAGCACTATGCACATGTCTATAATTTATTAATTTATATTAATGTCTGTCTCCCCCTCTAGACTGTAAACTTGTTGTGGGCAGGGACTGTGTCTCTTTATTGTTGTATTGTAATCTCCCAAGCGCTTAATACAGTGCTCTGCACACAGTAAACATGCAATAAATATGAATGAATGAATAATGAATGATGAATGAATGAATGAATGAATGAATGAATGAATTGGCTGTCCCATATATGCATCCGACTAGAAGAGCTCCAGGTTTGTTTGTTTGTTTGTTTGGTATTTGTGAGGTAGCTCAGAAAAACTAGAGGTGCATCGGACTATACTTTGGTGCCTATTCAGTTAGTAACTGGGACGTTGAACTAGTTCAAAGGAGAGAATTCACCCTCACCACCCACTCCTCCAGTGACCCAATACCTCAGGTGTCCCCTGACACATTTGATGATGAAACATAATTGGTATGCATTATGTTTATGTTACATATTATCCAAGAGGTTCCACAAGTTCCACATTATGTTTGCAAGCTGGCAGTCAGATGTGGCCCAACTCTTCGAGAGAGGGGATGAATCCCCACCTCTTTCATCCCTCCTTCCACATTCCTCCCCTGGCCAGTTTGGATATCAGGATTTCATGAATGAACCGGCCTTGATGACTTATCCCCCACTAAAAATATAGCATGCCCTTAATTGCTCGGAAGTCCCATTCTCTATCCATACTCCCTGCCCCCAAATCCAGGGGAGGGGAGTGGGGATTTATTATCCCACTTCCGGCATCAAGAGATTGATAGAAGAACTTTAGATGGAGGAGAAACAATCTTCTCTTCTTTCCCTACATCTCCCTTTCCCTTACGCTCTATCTCTCCAAAAAGCACTGATCATACCTTGTCTAAAAATTTCTCTTTTCAACTCTGAATCCCACCCTACCTACACCAGCAAAATTATAAACTCATTGAGCTGCCGCTGGTCCATGCAAACAAGAGACACAGTGATCATCTAGTCCTTTGGTGATATAGCAAGAAAACTTCCAAAACATGGCCTTAAAGGAAGAAACCAGAGGACAAGGCATCTGTAGTTCTTGGCATTTTGCTTAGTACAGTGGCCTAGTGCATAGAGCACGGGCCAGGGAGTCAGAAGGACCTGGGTCCTAATCCCGGCTCCGCCATTTGTCAGCTGTGTGACCTTGGGCAAGTCATTTAGCTTCTCTGTGCCTCAGTTCCCTCATCTGTAAAATGAGGATGAAGACAGTGAGCCCCATATGGGACATGGACTGTGTCCAACCTGATTTGCTTGTATGTATCCCAGCACTTAGTACAGTGCCTGGCACATAGTAAGCACTTAACAAATGCCGTTAACAAAAATACAGTGTTCTACGCATTGAGGATGCTTATTAGATGCTATTAACTGAAGGATAGGGCTGTAGATGACTTCTCACCTACTATTTCCCAACTTGCACTCATGTTATTCCACCAGCCTGCAACTCCCTCCCTCACAAATACACCAGACCACAGCTCTCCCTATCTTCAAAATGCTTCTAAAATTCCACCTCCTCCAGGAAGCCTTTCCTGATTAATTCACCACATTCTAGTCGTAGTAACCCAACAGACCACTTAGGTATTTAATTTCTAACATCAGCATTTTAGTACATATGCATATTTCTTTGTATTTTCAATTATTTATTCAACTATTTCATCCTTACATAGCTGTATTCTTTCCTGTTGAATTGTGTATTTTGCCCCACTCCCACTATTTGTAAATAATTTTTGTTGGTCTCTCTTTAGATAATAAGCTCGTTGAGGTCAGGGAATGTGTCTATTTACTTCTACTTTATTCTCCTGAGCATATAGAGCAGTGATTTGCATTTAGTAGATACTCAATAAATACAACTGAATGATTGATTAACAGATTTGTTGATTGATTGATCTTCCTGGCAAGACTTTGGAAGACCTAAATGTGCTCTTGTAGTCCTTCGCCAAAAACACAGATGATGTTAAATTGGAAACCAGCAATTTTCCCCGGATCAAAAGATCCTGGGGTAAATGAGCTACTATTTTCAGGCAGGTAGGTATATTAGCCATTTAAATTAGGACAGAGCCCAAGACCCACGACAAGAAATCAGGCTAGCCCTAAAAGAAGTTGGACAGTGAGCAAGCAAACAATGGGAAGAACCTTTGAAATTCTAACTAGCTGTTTCAGTAATTTTGGGAGTTGACATTTTAAAATATATCTATAATCTATCTACCAATCGATGAACTCCATGTGTAATGAGTCAATCAATAGCATTTATTGAGTGCCCATTGTGGGCACTGTGTTAAATACTTCAGACCTCTAGACTACTAAATAAAGTGCTCTGCACACAGCGCTCAAAAAATATGATTGATAAATTGATACTACAGTGATCCCTTCTCTCAAGGAGCTTACAATCTAGAGGTTGTGAATGTGATACATCTCGTTACTCCCCTTAGCTGGCAACCCAGCCAAATCCAGGATCAGATACTAATGAATATTGTCAACCAAATGGTCCCAGAATCACAGTGTGCCACAGAGGAAATGAAATTTGCTGTGCATCAGATACAGGAAAAATATAGGGAATGGCATCAAAATTTCTACACAGTTGTCACAGACCTTATGAAAGAATTTGATATGGAAATGAGCAAATTTGGCTTGTCTGAAGATTTTATCGAAGTTCTATAGAAATTGCCATTTCATGATAGCATGGCTGAGCGGGTCAGAGCTGAAGGTGCCCTGTCTGGTCCTACCGAATGACTGAGTGATGGGTCTATTCCCCACTGCCAGTTGGGTAAAGCAGGGATGCATAGTGTTCCGGGCCTGTCCGATTGTTCTATGCAGCCCTGCTGGAGGTTGCAACAGGAAACATAAATGCAGATGTTAAAATACATTTCTATCTCTCTGGGAAACTTCCAAGTCAACTTTAAGTATCCTCCAAAGTGTGCCCTATAGACCCATTCTCCCCTTCCTTTCCCTCCACCCCCAGCACACTCTAAAACAAATGCAAATGGTTGTAAATCACTTCACCAAATCAGCCAAGCTTTATGGACTGACAGTGAATCTAAACAGGTTAGCAGCCTCTAACAGGGAAACTATACACTCATCCAAAAATGTATATGGGCAACACAGACCTAAATAATGTCACAAAATTCTGTTATATTGACAGCACACTGATGAATGACAAGGTGATAGATAAGGAAGTAGAAAATTGAATCAAGAAGTCAGCACATCCCTTGGGAGATTGTTAAACAGAATATGGTACCAACATGAGAGTAGGTCTACTGAACTATGGGGTTGTCCAACCTCTTCTAGACTGTAAGCTTATTGTGGGCAGGGGATGTGTCTGATTATTGTTATATTGTACTCTCCCAAGCGCTTAGTATAGTGTTATGTACACAGTAAGCACTCAATAAATATGATTGAATGAATTAATTCTCTATTGTTGTGAGAACTGGACTCCACATAGGTGCCACATCTGGATCCCTGAGCAGATCCACCATCATCATTTATAGGCCATACTCAATATTAAATGACAAGACAGGATCTGGAACCAAGTTAGTGTAGCACTGAAACTGAAAACCGGGAGTCAGTTACCAAGGAGGATAGACTGGCATGGCATAGTGCAATCAAGAAAATATGACTGTTTTTGAGCAAAATCTTGGGAAGGATCAAGACTCAAGGAGACAAAAGTAGAAACAGTTAAAGGACTGCAAGCATAAAACATGGCTACACAACAAGGGACAGCCATTTTGTTGCACAATGCAACCAGGATTGTGGTTCCTCGGTTGGCCTTTTTTGTAACAAGCACACCCACAGGCAAATTTCTCCA
Organism: Ornithorhynchus anatinus; assembly: GCF_004115215.2. Taxonomy (NCBI): domain Eukaryota; kingdom Metazoa; phylum Chordata; class Mammalia; order Monotremata; family Ornithorhynchidae; genus Ornithorhynchus; species Ornithorhynchus anatinus. The sequence goes on from NC_041750.1 coordinate 18,161,845, forward strand.
TCAGTGGCAAATTTCTCCATCAGTAGCATCCTTAAATGTGATTAAGGTTCTGTCCATCAGTCTTCAGATTTTAGGAAAGACTGGCAGTGAGGTAAGGAAATCAGGACAGAGCTCCAGCTTTCTGGGTAGCAGTTGTCAATCAGATTCCCGGGCCAATAAGGAAACTGCTTCAAAAAGGCAGAATTCAATCCCTAAGAGTCTGTCTATCGAGGCGAAATATGATGAATATCGGGAGATTCATGAAAATTGAGTCAGATACTTTAGTTCAAAATTCCACCACAGTGGGTTGAAAGCAAGGCTGCCTCTTGCTGGCTGAAGTCATTTACCATCTCTGTGCTTCAGTTTCCTCATCTGTAAAATGAGGATACCTGTTCTCCCTCCCCTTTAGACTGCAAGCCCAATGTGGGACAGGGACTGTGCTGCATCTACCCCAGTGCTTAATACAGTGCTTGGCATGTAGAAAGCTCTTAAATATGCATTTATTTAAGGCTAAGAAGAATTCCATCAGTAAGAAACAAAACTGAAGGATTTTTTTTTTCAAATGGTAACATATTTTGCCCCAAGCAGACCCAAGTCAGAATATTCAAAAATGACACATCTTACCCAGGGGAACATAGAAAAGTCTGCTTTCCCTCAATCCATTACTTGTGTCTGGTCTTATTTTAATGTATCATTTGAAAAGGAGAAAGTCCCTCTCTACAGCTGTAGTCCAGATGGACAATATGTGAGTAGAACAGCTCCATGATCACTTTAAAGAATGTGGGTTGCTGCCAACCACGTCAGCTCTCTGGAGCTGATTAGCTGTAAGCTTGAACCCAGCCAAGAGAGATGTGGCTAATGCCAGACTGTAAGCTCCTTGAGGGGCAGAGACCAAGTCTACCTTTACTGTACGTTCCCAAGTAGTGTTCTGCAGACAGTAGGCACTTGGTAAATGATGATGATACTGATTATGTAAACCATCACATCTCTGAAAAAAAAAAATCCAAAGGGGAGAAAGAACATCCTGAAGAATGTTATTCCAACATCAATGGATATGAAAAGATTCAAAATCAGTAGTTCAGAACATGAATCCGATATGAAATCAAGTTTTTTGTCCCCTGCAAAATAATATAACTTCAAATAGAATAGGCGGATGCACTGTACATACATGTTTGTGGATTCAGATATGGCTAATAGTAATTGTAGTAGTTAAGCATTTACTACGCACCAAGCACTGTACTAAGTGCTGGGGTAGATGCAAGACAATAGATCAGACACCGTCACTGTCCCATATGGGGCTCACAGTTTAAGAGGGAGGAAGAATGAGTATTTAATTCCCATTTTACAAGTAAGAAAACTGAGGCACAGACAAGTGAAGTGGCTTGTTCAAGTTCACACAGTAGGCAAGTGGCAGAGCCAGGAATAGAACCCAGATCCTCTGACTCCAGGGCCCATGCTCTTTCCACTAGGCCACATTTCTCTTTTTATTGTGAAACTGAGGGTGCTACCATTACGTTGTCTTCCTATTGTCAGTAGGATTTTCACCAGTTGCTGATGGGGATGATGCCTAGTTTCACAATATTTCATTATTTACTTTGTTTTAAACAGTCAATCAGCAAGTGCTCAGTACAGTGCTCTGCACCCAGTAAGTGCTCAATAAATACAATTGAATGAATGAATAAGTAGGATGGGGAACAGGTTTCCAATCCCCATTTTGCAGATGAAGGAACTGAGGCATTGAGAAGTTACGTGACTTGCCCAAGGTCACACAGCAGGCAAGTGGCACAGTAGGTATTAGAACCCAGGTCCTCTGACTCCCAAATGTTGTTTTATCCACTAGGCCACGCTGCTTCTCCCAGACTTGTGAGTGTCTCTTACCATTGTGATCAAGCTCCACATAGTGAATATTCTGAAAACATCTGCGTGTTCTTGAAGCTCATGTGTGGCCCTAAGAAGGGTATGTGTAACTAACTCTTATCAGCTCCCCAGGTTAGAAGTGCTGTCTTATCCTGCCAAGGTAGATTTCACCACTGACATTATCATCAGTACTTACTGAGTGTCTGTCATGGGCAATGCAGTGTACTAGGCCTTGGGAACATAAGGTAGACGTAAAAGACAGTTCCTGCCCTTAAGGAACTTAAAATCTAATGGCATCCCCCAGTTCCTTGAAACTCCCACTCTGTACACTATGCAGAATAGCATGTTTCCAAATAATGGGCCTTATTAAAAAAGAATAAAGGCTCACTTTGGGGCGGTGGGAGGAGGACATTCACTCTCTCAGATTATTAGAATGTTAGGCCAGAGAGAGAAAGCATTAACAACTTTTTCACCAGAACAGGTGAATTTTCAAGTCATTAACCTTCCAAGGTTAACACTATGCTTAGTGAACAGGCTTATTTAAGCATTTCATGGGTTTCCCACATCACCTGGTGATTTTATTATGCTTGTCAATAATCAGCAGTATTTATTGAATGCTTACTGTGTGCAAAGCACTGTACTAAGCCCTTGGGCGAGTACAGTATAACAGAGTTGGTGGACTTGTTCCCTACCCACAGTGAGCCTTCCTCATTTCAGAGTCCTAGAATAAAGTTAGCCGTCTCAGGATCCCTTCCAGTACTCTACCAGTCTCAGTAACAGGAGGTAGAGTCAAGCAGAGGCATACCCATCCCCAAAACACTAAGGTACATATCTGTAATTTTATTTACTTGTATTGAGGTTTGTCTCCCCCAGTCTAGACTGTGAGTTTGTTGTGGGCAGGGAATGTCACTGTTTATTATAGTATTGTACTTTCCCAAGGGCTTAGTACAGTGCTCTGCACACAGTAAGTGCTCAATAAATATGACTGAACAAATGAATGAATAGCCATTCCATTCCTAGCTTGGCTAGTGAGTGGAAGGCAATCTGCTACAAGTCAACACTCACCTGTGCTGGGGAGCAGCAACATGGGAGAGAATCGAGGGCGAAGACTCAAGTTTACTGCGCGGAAGAAGGCAATGGTAAACCACTTCCATATTTTTACTGAGAAAACTCTATGGTTGCACTCCCAGAACAATTGCAGATGAAGGTGGGGTGTTCTGGGAGAGGTATGACCATGGAGTCTCTAAGGGTTGGAGAAGACTCCACAGCATAAGACAAGACAAGAATAAGTTTGCCTCTGCAAGGGACAGTCACGGTGAAGTGATCCAGGAAGGAAGTTGACGTAAGTGGAGGATGGGGAGCAGTATAAAGAGAAGGCAATAGGCTATTCTTACAATGGGTGTTGGTTTTTGGGGTTTTTTGTGTTTTCTTTTTGACACGGGCCAGCCCTAGAAGAAAAGAAGAAAATTCAGGGATGAGAAAATGTTTGGCTCAGATTGGGTTTTCAAGAAGCGGCATGGCGTAGTGGATAGAGCATGGCTGGGAGTCAGGAGATCATGGTTTTTAATCCCGGCTCTGCCACTTGTCTTCTGTGTGACCTTGGGCAAGTCACTTCGCTTTTCTGTGCCTCAGTTACCTCATCTCTAAAATGGGGATTGAGAGGGTGAGCCCACGTGGGCAGGGACTGTGTTCAACTCTATTTGCTTGTATCCACCCAGCTCTTAGTACAGTGTCTGGCACTCAGTAAGCGCTTAACAAAATACAAGCAGCGTGGCTCAGTGGAAAGAGACTGGGCTTCGGAGTCAGAGGTCATGGGTTCGACTCCCAGCTCTGCCACTTGTCAGCTGTGTGACTGTGAGCAAGTCACTTAACTTCTCTGTGCCTCAGTTACCTCATCTGTAAAATGGGGATTAACTGTGAGCCTCATGTGGGACAACCTGATTACCCTGTATCTCCCCCAGCGCTTAGAACAGTGCTCTGCACATAGTAAGCGCTTAATGAATACCAATATTATTATTATTATTATCTCGCAGAAAGCTACAATTTAATACCAGTATTAATAGCGGTGCCCAACCATTTCATGGCAAAGAGCACCATCTACTGGACATAGCTGTAGCCTCTGTATATAGCGGCCCTTTGGGTATGAAGATGAAGGTACAGGAAAAAAAAAGTAATGCCTGTTGTTATGAGTTCTCAGAGATCTTCAGTCTGTGACCAATTAATAATATTTCACGAGCACTATGTATGGAGAATGACACTACATACTTGTGAGAACCCAGTAAAGTTTATGGACACAATTCCTACCTTCAGGAAGCTGTAAACCTAGCCATGGAGACAGACACTAAAATACATTTCAGGTAAGGGGAAGCAAAAGATATGTAAAGGTATGTATTTAAGTGCTTAGGAGGTGAGGATTCAAGTACATAGGTTATGCAGAAGTTTTGACGTGGCAGTAGGAGGAGAGGTGAGATGTTAGAAAAGTCCTCCCGGAGGAAGGTATGATTTCAAAAGGGTTTCCTGGGATGGGGAGAATGGTGGCCTGCCAGACGTCAAGGGAGAGGGAGTTCCTTGGAGAAGGGAGGGCATGAGCCAGAGGTCTGAGGTGAGAGAGACAAGAGTGAGGCACAGTGAGTAGGTTGGCATTAGAGGAGTGAAACTTAAGGTCTTCATGGTAGTGGGAGAGGAGTGCAGATAAGTAAGAGGGAGAGAACCGATGGAGTGCCTTAAATCCTATCGTGAGAAATTTCTGCTAGCTGCAGAGAGGGAGAGGCAACTGTTGGAGTTTAGGGAATCAGTGGGGTTACTTGAAAATTGTGAGGTAAAAGGTGTAACTCATCTCTCCACTCCTCAAAAATCTTCAGTGGTGCCCCATTTTCCTCTGTATCAAATAGAAACTCCTAAGACACTCCACCAGGCATTCTCTTCTCCTACAGCACCCCAGCTTGCAGTCTTTGTTCTTCCCAAGCCAACCTACTCACTGCTGCTTCTTAGTCATCTCTCTTGCCCTCCACCCCGGCAACCTTGTTTGCATCTTTCCTCCTATTTGAAACTCCCTCCTGCTTCAAATGTTCCAGATTCAATCTCTCCCCATCTTCAAAGTACTTTTGAAATCCCACCTCATCCAGGAAAATTTTCCCTTCTAAATTTTCTCCTCCTCAGGTTCCATCCTCCCCACTATCATATCAGCACGTTTGCAAACCCAATCTCCTATTACATTTGATAGCCTATTAATTTATATATTCTCCTATTTAATCCCTTTATCTTCCTGTCTCTAAATTATTTTGTTTCTGTCTCCCCTGATATATTGCAAACACCTAGTGGGCAGGAATTGGGTCTACTAACTCTATTGTTCTTTCCCAAGTGCTTAGTATAGTGTTCTGCACAGAGTAGGCCCTCAATACGTGCTATTGATTAAAAGAGAGAGTTGAGAAGAGACCATTTTTCTCAGAAACAATCAGCCATTGTGGGACTCCTAGAGCAATATCTCAAGGGTCCAGTCTGCTGTGTGTGTTGCGGGGTTTGAGGAATAAGGCCAGTGAGGCAGGAGATGTGGGTGGGTGAATAAAGGAGAGAAATCAATATACCTGCATGTAGTTTTGCTCCTCAAAGGCATCTCTCCATCCTCCTAACCAAGATGTCAAGCAACTCAGCATCCTCACCATTTACCATTTGGAGGACTCAGGGATCTTGCCTGGTGCCACCAAATATCTAGAATCAGTTCTGTCCAAGTTGCAAAAAGGTCTGAAAAGCGCTGAATTGGACACTGCAAACAGAACTATGCCAAGCATATAAATGAAAAAGCAGGTAACTGGAGAAGCAGCATAGCCCCGTGGAAAAAACATGGGCCTGGGAGTCAGAGAACCTGCGTTCTAATCCCATCTCTTTCACTTGCTTACTGGGTGACCTTGGGCAAGTCACTTAACTTCTCTGTGCCTCAGTTTCCTCAACTGTAAAATGGGGATTTACCTTTTCTCCCTCCTACTTAGACTGTTAGCCCCATGTGGGACAGGGACTGTGTCTGACCCAATTAACTAGTATCTATCAGATTGTTGACACATAGTAAGTGCTTAACAAAGATAATAATAATAAAATCTATCTATGTGCAACATAATATTTAGGTGACATTGATATGCAGAACAACGTTTTAGTAGGCTAATGTGGGTAGCAAAGAGCATGGCATATTGAAGAGTGGAGTGGAGACCAGTGAGGAGGCCAATGCAGCTAGCTGGACCAGTCAATCCATCAATCAATCGTATTTATTGAGCACTTACTGTGTATAGGGCACTGTACTAAGCATTTGGGAGAGAACAGCACAACAATATGGATGAGCTTGAACCAGACTCCAGTCAGTAGGTGTGGAGTGGAAAGGGCTGCACTGGGAAATACTGTGGTGAGAAAATAAACATCATCATTATTATGATATCTGTCAAACACAGTTCTAAGCACTGGGGTAGATACAAGTTAATCAGGTTGGACACAGTCCCTATCCCACCTGAGGGTCACTCTAAGTAGGAGAGAGAGCAGGAAATCTCTGCTACTCTTCTTCCCATCTCAGAAACAGGTCCTCCCTGTTGTTATGGACACTGGAAATCACCTCTTCTCCTGCTTCTGCACTCTCAAGAGGCAGAGATTTGCTTGGAGTAGGAGCACTTCATAGGAAAAGCTGGTTAGTGAAAATTTTAATTAAAAAGTTAACTTCCAGTTTCCCATTTCAGAGTATTATTCTATGGGGAAGCAGCAGTGCCTAGTAGAAATAGCACTGGGCGTGGAGTCAGAAGACCTGGGTTCTAATCCCTGCTCTGCCACTTGTCTGCTGTTTAACCTTGGGCAAGTCAACCTATCTGTGTCTCAGTTTCCTCATTTATAAAATGAGGATAACAATACCTGCCTCTCACTCTTCACAGGGATGTTGTGAGGGTAAATTGGGTAATTAAGATGAAAGCATTTTGGAAAAATAAAATTGCCAAACAAATTGACTGTCTTCTCTGTTGGGTTCCTCTGATCGGACCATATTTGGCAGAATTATAACGTCCACAAACAATTCAGGAGTTCCAATCAAGTAGAAATTTTCTTCTTTTTAAGAGCTTCTAAATTGGTCCCACCAGAGGGGATTTGTGTCCCTGTGGGAAATTATTTTGTCTATGCCATCAAAATCCACTAGAAGGCACTATCACCTCACCCAAACTTAAAAAGCAAAAGAAATTCACTGCCAGAAAACAAGATAAATGAAGATATTGAGTTAAACCCACCACGAATGATATATTCTTCTATTCCAGCTTCTGCTTTTTTCCTTTCACTTTCAGTTAACTCACATTTACACCCTGTAATTATATACGCATTCACCCACACCATTCTGATCTATGCTCACACACTCTTCTCCCTATCTCGTACCCCTCAGTCACAGTTAGTATCATATTCACACACCAACTTCCTCAGGCAACCCAGTCTCAGTCCCCTCGTTGACTTACCTCAAGGTCAGGGCTGGATTAACCCTCCTCTCCCACCCATGGGCCAGGGGATAATCTGTTTCGTACATCCTCCCCTGAACCTTTTGGCTCCCTTGGACTCTTGTTCCCACCAGGAAGTGGGAGCGGACCATCAGTCAGTATCGGGGAATGGGCTGGGCAATGGAAGGCGTCTCACACAGCAGTCAAATCCAATTTGCTTCCCTCCCTTCCCCGCTATTCATCTGAGAGACCCTTCCCCTCCCCCAGTGGAGAGGAGAGTTTTGGTCTCCATCATCCCCTGGCTGACAGAGCAGAAGCCATGCCTAGGGGAGAGGGGAAGGCCGGAGGTGCTGTGTAGACTTGGCTTCCTCCAGCAGGGATTGCTGCTAGATGTCGCTCTCTTCTCACTTGTGCATATTCGCAGTTGCAGTGGACCCTCCTCTGATCCTGGCCATGGGAATGGGGCAGGAGAAAGAATGTGTGTAAGCTAGAGAGTAAGATGTGGTAGTGTTCCTTGCTGCTTTAGCCAAGACTGTCAAACCTGACCCCATTCACCACCTATCGGGGATATCGCCCCCGACAGATTCTAGTGAGACCTGGGATAGGGAAAGGAACAGAGCAGAGAAATTTCAAATGGCCACCATATAAGCTCAGTGTCAGAAGGAGCTGGGCTAGGGGTACATCAGGCAGGGGGATGCTGTAAGTCCATTCTAGTTCTTCACCACCCACTCTGATGTTGGACATGCATGGTGGCCATCTGGGGAAAATCTGTTTTAGGTCCCATCTTCATTATATCCCAACTGGTGGCAACATTGGTAGGGGCAGCAGGAGCACGATTGTCAACTAAAGTAGGAGTGACTTAAATTGTGCATCTCTGGAGGATGGTTGGAGCTCCCCATTAGCCCAGAGTCTGGGTCTGCAGCCCCCAAAGCCCCTATTTAAGTTTGGCCCTGCTCATGGGCAAGATAATTCCACTAAGGCTCACTGCCCTGCCCTTGTGGCCTCCTGTGGCCCAAACAGCAATTCCCCACCCTTCCCCTCATCTATCCTTGCCCATACTGGGGAATGGGGTCCAGGAAGGACTACTGCAGAGCAATAGAAACAGGAGCAGAGCCACAGAGGGTTCAGTCTCTTCCTTCCACTCCTTTTGTTTTTATGACATTCATTAAGCACATATTATATGCCAAGCACAGTACTAAGCATTGGGTTAGATACAACCCAGCTGGAGAAACAGCGTGGCTCAGTGGAAAGAGCATGGGCTTTGGAGTCAGGGCTCATGAGTTCGAATCCCAGCTCTGCCACTTGTTGGCTGTGTGACTGTGGGCAAGTCACTTAACATCTCGGTGCCTCAGTTCCCTCATCTGTAAAATGGGGATTAAGACTGTGAGCCCCACGTGGGACAACCTGATTCCCCTATGTCTACCCCAGTGCTTAGAACAGTGCTCGGCACATAGTAAGCACTTAACAAATACCAACATTATTATTATTATACAAGATATTCAGGTTGGACACAGTCCATGTCCCACTTGGGGCTCACAGTCTAAGGAGGAGGGAATAGGATTTCATCCCCATTTTACAGATGAGGAAACTGAGGCACAGAGAAGTGAAATGACTTGCCCAAGGTCACACAGTAGACAAGTGGTGGAACCGAGATTGGAACGCAGGTCCTTCTGACTCCCAGGTCCATGCTCTTTCCACTCTGCCACTTGTCAGCTATGTGACCGTGGGCAAGTCACTTAACTTCTCTGTGCCTCAGTTACCTCATCTGTAAAATGGGGATTAACTGTGAGCCTCAAGTGGGACAACCTGATTACCCTGTGTCTACCCCCAGTGCTTAGAACAGTGGTCTGCACATAGTAAGCGCTTACCAAATACCAACATTATTACTAGGTCATGCTGCTTCCCCTTTCTTCTGCGGAAAGCCCAGGAAGGCTCAGCTTTAGAAATTCTTAAGAAAAACATTCCTTTTTCTAGGCTGAGCTGAATGAGTCTGCATATCATCAAAAAGATATGGCTAGCCAAGAATTAGAAAATTGAAGTTAATTGTATAATAATTGTGGTATTTGTTAAGCATTTACTATGTGCCAGCCACTGTGCTAAGTGCTGGGGTAGATAAAAGTTAATTGGGTCGGACATAGTCCCTGTCCCACATAGGGCTCACAGTCTTAATCCCCATTTTACAGATGAGGTAATTGAGGCACAGAGAACTGAAGTGACCTGTCCAAGTTCACAAAGCAGATAAGTGGCAGAGCTAGGATTAGAATCCAGGTCCTCCGCCTCCCAGGCCCAGACTCTTTCCACTAGGCTGCTCAGCTTCTCTGTTTGATTCTGTTAGACTCTGAGTCTTTCTCCTTAGGAGGTTGAAAGTGAGGCCACACAACTGTCTAAACCCAAATTAGGATCAACATCAGTATTTCTGTATTTAGAGCAATTCAAAGAGAATATGAGAATAGAAACTCCATCCAGGATCCAGTTGACAGTTCTCTGACAGCCCTAGGGACCATATGGCTGACTCGGATTCCCCAACAAGATAACTGAAGTTGAGATTCAATCAGTACCACAAATTGGAAAGATCCCAATGGAAAATACCAAAGCGGAGGTTTACAAGGTAATATTTACAACCACCAAGGTTCAAAATTACCAGAGCCAAGCTTGAGGTTCTGCTTGACAGAAATCAGTCCCAAAATGATTTTGCTATTCTGCTGCCTGAAGACTTTTCTTGGGGAAGTGACTGGACAAAGGGTTGAGCCTAAAAATCACCTCAAATTAACTCACCTTAACTTCTTTTTTACCCCCAGAATAGTTTGTCTCATCTTATGCTATCGAGTTGTCTCCGACCCATGCGACTCCATGGACACATCTCTCCCAGAACACCCAACCTCCACCTGCAATCATTCTGATAGTGTAGGTCAAGAGAAATACTTTACCATGTGGGATTTGTTTTGCACACATCTCTCTAGAATGTAAGCTCATGGGCAGGGAATGTGTTTATTGCTATATTGTATTTTCCCAAGCACCTAGGATAGAGTTCTGTACAGAGTAAGCACTCAATATATACAGTTGACTGACTGACTGATTGACCCAGGAAGTGCCAACTTCCACAGCCTGAATTTTCCTAGCTTCTACCTCAGGAGAGCTCAGCACTGCTCCCGGGGGACAAGTTGGGGGAGATGGAAGTGTCAGTCTCCTCCCAGAATGTACCAATAGCTTCTGGAATACTCAGCCCAAACTAGCTTCTTTGTCCCTGGGTGTTGTAGTTCTTCTGCTCCTCCATTTCCTTCCCCACAGCCTTCCTGCCAAAACTGTTTTGCGAGGATATTTGAAACACACTGCTGTAACTTTGGGATCTAATAGTAGGGAAGCAGGTAAAAGGTAGCCTGGGTACCTTAGGGGTATCTGTTGGGCTGGGGCTTTGTGGCTCCTCAATCTCTCCCAATTCATTTTTTTAATGTGGTTTGTTAAGATGGGTGCTTTGATTTCCTCATTCACTTCTTGAAAATTGACACTGAGAATCTGTGCCTCCTCCAGAGTAGCACCTGTTCCTGGCCCATCCATGCTCCCTCTCCCGCTGTTGCCCTGTGCAGTAATTCTCCAGAGCCCCACTTGTCCAAGGCTGGGGAGAAGATGGTGACACATACAATACTGTTCCAGGTCTGAAGAGAGACTGAAGGGCAGAGCTCCATATACCCCCATCTCCACATTCTCACCCCCTGCACCCTGTACCAGAATACTTGCCTTGGGTCCCGCATACCATCTCGGTCCCCTTCCTCTAGGAGTTGGGATTGAGGAGCAGCCTGATCTAGTGGAAAGACCACGGGCCTGGGAGTCAGAAATCCTGGCTTCTATTCCTGCCTCTACCATATGCCTGCTTTGTGACCTTGGGCAAGTCATTTCACTTCCTCTGTGTGTCAACTACCTCATCTGTAAAATGGGGATTCAATACCTGTTCTCCTTCCTACTTAGATTGTTAGCCCTGTATGGGACAGGGACTGTGTCTGTCCTTGTTACCTTGTACCGTGCCCAGTGCTTAGAACAGTGGTTGACACATAGTAAGCACTTAACAAATACCGCAATTATTATAATTGTTATTATTGGTTTGGGCAACTGAAAGGGAGCTGGCAATCAGTTGTGACAGGACCATTGTCACTCTCGTGGGAGTCATGACTGCAGGAAGTGAGAGGTGGGGGGAAAATGTGGTATTTTACGGGTGACAGCAGCCATTCCACCTGGCTGAGACTGCCTCGAGCCACTTTTAGACTTAGACAGTCAGAGACCCAACAGTATAATCCCCAGAATGCTTTCAGCCACTTCTTCAGGTTTCTCATCATGTGCACCTGTGGCACCAATCAATCAATTGGTATTTTTTGAGTGCTTATTGTATTCAGAGTACTGTACTAAGAGCTGGGAAAATACAGTAAATAGACATGATCGCTGCCCTCAAGGAGCTGGGGAGGGAGGAGAGCGGAGAGAAACTAGAAGAGAAGGAAGAAAGGGGAAAGAAGAGCAGGAATTAACTGGAGGAAGAAAGGGAAAGAAATTGCCTGGGCCTGAGTTGTTTTTGTTTTCTTAGCAGTGAATGTTTTTTCTGCCCAAGTTTTCTGTCATGATTTTCAGGCTATTTTTTTTTTGCCAGAGTATAGGATTTGTGGAATTCTTGAACTTTACCTCCTTCCTCTAAAAGAATTGATTTGACCCCCTAAAATTTAAGATCTATTCATCTCCATAACCCCTATATTACTAGCTTTGTTTGGAAGAGAGCCACACCCCCTAAAGCCACACCCCCAGTTTGCCCCCACCCCACAAATGAAAAGTAGGGCCCCCTAATCATGAGGCAGATGCAGAAACAAAAGCAACCAGATAAGCAGCGTGGCTCAGTGGAAAAAGCCCGGGCCGGGGAGTCAGAGGTCATGGGTTCGAATAGGGGCTCTGCCACTTGTCAGCTGTGTGACTGTGGGCAAGTCACTTAACTTCTCTGTGCCTCAGTGACCTCATCTGTAAAATGGGGATGAAGACTGTGAGCCCCACGTGGGACAACCTGATTACCCTGTATCTACCCCAGCGCTTAGAACAGTGCTCTGCACATAGTAAGCACTAACAAAATACAAACATTATGGAGAAGCAGCGTGGCTCAGTGGAAAGAGCCCGGGCTTGGGAGGCAAAGGTCATGGGTTCGAATACCAGCTCTGCCACTTGTCAACTGTGTGACTGTGGGCAAGTCACTTAACTTCTCTGTGCCTCAGTTACCTCATCTGTAAAATGGGGATGAAGACTGTGAGCCTCACGTGGGACAACCGGATTACCCTGTGTCTACCCCAGCACCTAGAACAGTGCTCTGCACATAGTAAGCGCTTAACAAATACCAACATTATTACATTATTATGCCCTAACTTCACTCTACCAACTCTGTTGTACTTTCCCAAGTGCTTAGTACAGTGCTCTGCACACAGTAAACACTCAATAAATGTAACTGATTGATTGATTAATTGATGAACTGCCATGGCATCAACTTCAAATATGAAAGGCAACTCTATAGGTATGGGTTTGCAGGTTCCCTTTGATCTCAAACAGTTTCTAGCAATGTCTGAGCAATAGTAACTCACAGTTGCTGCCATTGTACTTTCCAAGCACTTAGTACAGTGTTCTGCACACAGTAAGCACTCAATAAATACAATTGAATGAACAGAGGGTCTCAAGCACTCTACTGGATTTGCAGAAAAAAATCTTATCATGGTTAATTCTCTTGAGCTTTAGCAAATACTCTAGTAAGCAGAGAGGTAAATTGGACAGGACAGGATTTGAATTCATTAGCCAACAATTTTGCTCTTGAATTCTCAGGTTTTTCCCTTTAATTATTACTGCTCTTATAACTTGCTTCCTGACATGAAATTATTTATCTGTCTTGTTTTAGTTTTCATATAAAGAGGAGCCAAGTAATCCATTTCTAGATTTTTATTGAAAAGTTTAAGGTCTTGAATTTACAAATATTCCCATGAGGTAAAGAAAGCAGAGAGGAGATGAGGTAAAAGAACAAGAAAATGAAACCGATTTGGACCTTGTCGGTGATGCAAAGACAAGTGAGTTTTGGAACCACACAGAAGAGAAGAGGCCCCACTGATGGCTGACTGAGAGAAGTGCAGTTCAGCTGCGCTCAGCACAGTAAAATCTACTGCCCAGGACTTTTATGCACACCTCACATTCTGAGGAGAAAATCATTCTCCTCAGTGCAGATAGATTCCCTGATGGTTATCCTGCTTATCCAGCCTCAGGATCTGGGAGGGGCTCTCTTCCCCTGCCTGTTAGAAATGAGATGAGGCAGTGAGCGGGCTGTAGAAGCTGTCTGAAAAAATAGGATGGGTGAGAAAAATTTCTGGTTTGACACCACCTTTTCCCTAGCGCATTTCTCCTTCACTGCCGCAATACATTTGTCTCCAAAAGACCGAATGGTTCAGATCCTGAGCCTTCAGGTACTGCTATCGATGTAGCACGCTCTGAGGGAGACCTTCGGTACGTCCCTGTACCTTTCCACTGGACACCTATGAGCATGCTCCAGTGCTGAGCTTTCCATTCAGTGTCATCTTGGGCCTCCTTTTATCATCTTTTCCTGTTAGATGACCAGATTATCATGGAAGAGCTCCAGTGGGCATCCCCTCGGTTTTTATGACCACACTGGACATTGGTGTTGGGGGTGTGATATTGCCACTTAATGTCAGCTAAGCTACCTCAGCACAGATGGAAATAATCAAGTCATTTATCTTCTATCGGTGAGGTGTCCGTACCTCACAAGTCATATGACAGTTTTTTTAATGGCATTTGTTAAGTGCTTACTCTGTGCCAGACACTGTACTGAGTGCTGAGATAGATACAAGCTAATCAGTTTGGTCACAGTCCATGTCCCACATGGGGCTCACGGCCTTAATCCCCCATTTTACAGATGAGGTAACTGAGGCACAGAGAAGTTAAGTGACTTGCCTAAGTTCACACAGCAGGCATGCGATGGAGCCAGAATTAGAACCCAGGTCTTTCTGACTCCCAGGCTCGTGCTCTACCCACAAGGCCATGCCACTTCTTCATGTTGTGATGGCAAGGACATGGTTGATCTTTGTCTTCAGGCTGACTCACCCTTCTTTCCAGAGTCGGTGTTCCAGCTTTCCAAATGTTGCACCAGCCATGTCAATGGGCCTAGAGATGTCACCATCAATAACATTTTGCAAAAGCACACTGGTCAATTAGTAGATGTTTTTGATGCTTTTAAGCTGCACACCATCAGTGGATAACATTAGAGCAGGAGCTGTGATCTCGGGCTCTGGTTGAAGCATGACTTTGGTTGTTTTCACACTGATTATCAGGTCAAACACTTAGCAGTGCATACAAAATGCGTAGCAAGTTATTGTATGTCTTAAAGAACATTGGCCACTAGTGTAGAGTGATCTGCAAATAGAAACTCATAGATGAAAGTTTTCGCCCCCTTTGTCTTTGCATTAAGTCACTGCAAATGTAAGAGTTCACTGTCTAGGTGATAATGCATGTAGGCTCCATGCCAAACCTGCAGTGAATGGCCCACACATCATCGCAATCTACTGAAAGCCCTCATGAAGTCAGTGAAGACCATGTTCAGGTACTGGTCCTGCTCTCTGCATTGCTCCTGCAGCAGTCTAGCAGTGAACATCTTGTCAGTGATTTGCAGCCAGATCAAAGGCTGCGCTACTTCAGAAACTGTTTTTTCCATCAGCGGGCCAGTTAGATCATTTGCCATTTCTCTGGCTAGAAAGGTCTGGATCGTTTGCCATTTCTCTGGCTAGAAAAGTCCCACCATGGTTGTCACAGGATGCACAAACGCCCTTCTTCTTACACAGGTGGATGACTGTGGCACTTCTTCCCAGGCCCAGATGGTGGGCAGCAGATCGTTAAGTGTTCAGGTGAGCTCGTACCTACCTTACTCATCTACCTCCATGACTGTGCCATCCAGACCGGCGGCTTGTCCCCCTGAAGTTTGATCTATAGCCCTCGGTAGTTTCGACATGGTGGCAAAGCAAGATGGATAACCGTGCAAAGCCTCTCCAGATCACTCACAGTTCTATCCTACACTGCCGTTGGACCACTGAGGACTTTGCTGCAGTGTGCAGCCCATGAATCCAGGACTTCCGTGAGATCAGTCAGTAGTTATTACTCATCAGCAGTTAGGATGGGATTAAAGCCACTGGGCATCGATCCACAGGCTTTGTGGAGTTCTTCGAAAAACTAGTTGCTCCTCAGCTTTCACCAGCCACCATGCCTTCTTCATATGGCTTAGTTGGGCCTGGCAGCAGCTGCATGTTGGACCCTGGACCCAGGACCCTGGCATGTGGATTCAATCAGTTCTCCCTCTTCTACCTAATCTTGCTCATCTTCTACTACAGCCCAACCCACATGCTTTGCTCCCTAACACCAACCTATTCTGTGTACCTCATCTATGTTACTGCCTGACTCTTAGGCAACTCCTCCCTCTGGCCAAGAACTCCCCCTTTTTATTTGACAATCTACCTATATCCTTATCTTTAAAACCCATCTTCCCTGACCTCTCATTTCCCCACTCTATTCACTTTCCCTTCCGAGTCACCTATGCACTTGGATGTGTTCCTCTTAAGCACTTGGATAATCACCCCTCCCCAGCCACCCAGCACTTATGACCATATCCTTATACTCTACTGCTTCCCCTATCTGTAATTTATTTTGATGTCTATCTCCTCGACTAAATTGTCGTCTCCTTGAAGATAGGGATCGTGTCTACCAACTCTATTGTCTTGTTCTCTCCCGAGAGCTCAGTACCATGCTCTGCAGAAAAGTATGCAGTCGATAAATGCCATTAATTGATGGATTTATTTAAAAAAGAAAATATAAATAGCCATTTCAAAAATATAGATTTTCCATAAAACAATAAATAACAAGATGAATAAATAAATACCCAGTGGAAGTGCAAAGTTGTCATGGAAGTTTCATTTCAAATCCAGTAATTTCCTAGTCCAGAAAGAAATAGAGGTCTCTTTCCAAATGACCATCTTCAGTCTTAGGAACATTTGTGAGGTACAGTTTCTGAAGAGTAAACTGTTCGCTTCTTATTTCTTGAGCTTTCTTGTGAGTCTGTACATGACTAGAAAGCATCTCTTGGCTTCCATTCGGGTCACCTCCCAGGCGCAGCTGCTGTAGTCTCTGCCCTTCAGATAATCCATCATCCCCTTGAAGTAGCTCTTAATGTGCAGGCTGACGTCCCCTCTCAAGGTGCTGTTTTCCCACCCCATTTCCTCTTCCAGAAACAGCTCCAGCCGCATCATCTCCTTATGGACTCCATGGAGGAATTTCTCAACAGTGGCTTCATCCCAGCCAGTTTGGGAGTGATTTCTGCCGAAGATGTTGAAGATGTTCTGGAGCAGGTCATGAATGGCCTCAGTGGCATTTTCCTGCTGGAACTGGTGTGGATGCATCATCTCTGCGGGCAGCTTGAAGTTCGTCTTCTCCTTGAGGCAGTGCAGAGGAAACTGTCCACCCATTTCATCCAGAAGGTGCAGGCTCTGCCAGTTGCTCAGCCATTGGTGGGAATACAGCTTGGGGTAGCCTTGAGCCATGATGGTCGTAGGGAGGAGCAGCCACAGAACAAATGGTAACGAACTCCTGTTGGTCATGGTGTTCGGGTGTTGTTCAGGGTTGCTGAGGTTGATGTTGATGAGATGGAGTGTCTGAAGCTCTCGGGCTTCCATGTGTGTTATTTATATGGGGTGAGCTGATTCCTTCATCTTTTTTGGTTTACTGGGATTTCCAAATTTCACTTCTCACTTGTAGTTTCCCTTTGTCGTTGAAAACTGATTCAATTTGTTTCTTCCCTTTGAGAAGTGGCATACTGCATGCATAGGATAAGACCTACATGTCTTTATTTGAGGAATGCTCTGGCGGATTTCAACACCAAATCATATATGACCCCAGGGACAGGCTGGCAGAATCAGTCTTAACCACAAATCAGTCTTATTATTTCGGATATCATGCTAGAATGAGATTTCAGTCAGTGGTGTCTATTGAGTGCTTACTGAATGCAGGACTTGGGAACTTATAGTACAACAGAGGTGGTAGAACTGATCCCTGGCCACAGGGAGCTTACAGTTTCCTCTGCAGAAGCCAATCTATGTCTTTATTCATTGACTGAGCAAACTCCTTCCTATAACATTGAATTCCTATCCTAAGCCATTTGGTCATTCTGTTTTCTGCTTTTCAAACAGAATCAAGCCTCCCAATTCACACTGCTCCAAAAGTCAGATCATCTGGAGACTTTGGGAGACTGTAAGCAGACACTTAGTTTCAAATGCTTTGAAATTTCCCAAACTAAGAAAATGGTGGACAATCCCAACTGTATCCCATAGGAAGGTCTACTTGCCAGATCCAAAGGATTGACTCAACTGGTTGGTTCATGAGGAACCTCATTTTTTCTGAGTGGTCAGGATAATTATGGTTTGGCAGCCTTGAGCCAAGAGCTTCCTTTCAGTCTGCTTCCCCCTCTAGACTGTAAGCTTGCTATGAGCAGGAAACGTGTCCACTAATTCTGTTGTACTGTACTCTACCAAGCACTTAGTACAGGAATCTGCACATAGTATGTGCTCAATATATACTACTGATTGTTTGATTGATTTATTATTGTCCTTCTTTCAGAGTAAGCTGTAATGCCTCCTCCTTGTGCGGATGGAGCTCTGTGTAGACTCACGGAGGGTTTTTGATTCCTTTACATGCATAAATAACTAGGCCAAGCTGAACCCAAGCTATGCTTATCCTTCTCTCTTTTTGTTGCTTTTTGTTTGCTTTCCTTGAGTGTTTTTCTCTCCCTCTTTCTGCTTCTGCCTTCCATTTCTTTTCCCAGTTTCCTTAACTCTTGTATCAATCTGTTTGCTTCTTTCTGTCTCTCCATGCATCTGTGTCTCTACTTCTTTGTCCCTCTCAGAGTCCTTGTACTTCCCATCCCTCTACTCTTTCTGCCTTTCTTGCCCCTTCTTGGTGTCTCCAATTCCCCTGTCTCTCCCTCTTCCTCTTTGTAACCTCTTTTCTCTCTTTTCCCCTTTCCACCTGCCCTACTCCTCTCCCCCTTTTTTGCCTCTTTCTATCCCTCCTTCACTTTCTTTCTCACCCATTCTCTTTGCCTTGGCTCTATTTTTCACCTTTTCTCTCTCTCCCCTTCAATGCCCTTCAACCCCCTCACATTTTCCCAGTTTTCTGACATTCTCAGCAGTCCCCCATCTACCCAGAGACCTTTGTCTCCCCAGCCTGACACGTGTCATTCTCAGCCAACCTGAGAGCAGAGGTTGCCCTAAGGAGTGTTTGGAATTCTGTCAAACAAGGGCCTGGCCTTGTTTCTTGATCCTCTCCTCCATGGAGGTGGTCACCAGCTGGGAGGGACACATGTCCATTTGATGATATTTCATTTAGCAACGCGCAGAAGACCGAGAATGACCAAGTGCTTGGAAAACGGCGATATTGGAACCCCAAAGACTGGGAGGAGGAGCTGAGGCCAGGGGCTTATGGAGGCTGGCAGTTGGTTCTGCAGTGATTTTCCATGAGTACTCTCCAGGGAACCACAGATGCCACTTGTTCAGGTAGTGTGTTCCCAGGGGGCAGGCAGTGGTGCCATGCCCCTCCCACGAAACACGGATGTCAGTTTTCCCTGGGCTTGGAAAGGAGTATGTGCAGTGCTTATATTCCCTTCCACACACCCCCGTTATCATAGCTCTATTTTCCTGGACCAATTCAGAGACACTGTTGGCCGCAACTAACAGTGTGGGAGTGGGGGAGGTGGAGGTGAGTAGCTGGCTTGGCTCAAGCTGGTGAGAGCCTTTTGGAGGTTTTGACAAAGAATCCCCAGACTGGGCACCGATCTGTCAAACCCAGTGGCATGTTGAGGCTCCAGGCTCAACAATCAATCAGTTGTATAGATTGAGCACCTATTGGGTGCAGAACAGTGGACTAAGCACTTGGGATTGTAATATAGGGTTGAAAAACATGAAACCTACTCTCAAAGAGCTTATATCCTAATAGGGGAGACAGGTACTAAATGATTCCTATGTAAGAGGAAAAAGGGGCTGGAAACATGGAAATAGGGAAAGAAAACAGCACAGCTCAGCAGAACCGTATTTCTGTCTTGGGGAGCATAGCAGATCCTCTTTCGATGTGGTTTCAAAATTCATATTCAAGCATCGTTCCACTCGCATTACATGTTAGTTTTCATTTTGCAATTGCTTACATCATCTCATTGTTGCTCTTGGCTTTGGGAAAGTTTGTCGAGGAAAGAGAACTTTCTCTAGAGCTTTAAAGGGACCCAGAAGGGAATCCCACTCATTCTTTGCTTGTGAGGAAAACTGTGCCAATAGTCAGACACTTCCCCCGGCATAGGAAGTGGGCTAGAGCATAGTTCTGAAGCAAATAACTGGAACAGACTTATAAAGCTGAAAGGCATAAGGTCACAAAACGAGGGGTGGTATGAGAAGAACAGGTTAAAAGGTAAAGGAAATCCAGCCAAGGAAGGTCAAATTCATTTGACTGATATGTGGCTTTGGCTGTGCTGAGTGAGCAGGCAGGCTGCGATGTTGTTGTTGACCCAGAGGAGCTGAATGAGCTGCACTCAGTGCTTCCATCAGGGGGTGGGTATGTTCCAGACAAACCTCGCCTTAAGGAAAACTCGTGCTTTCAGATGCTTCTCTTGACTAATGCCAAGTGCACGGGCAGAGTTGTTTCTGTTGATGCTGCACTGAGCTCCATCCAGACGGACGCGCTCTTGTGGGAAGAATGGTCCCTAGTTCCCCACCAGTGTAACTGAACAGTGAAAACATGCTCTAGGGAAGGATTGAGTGTATGCGGATACTCAACTGGATAGCAGGGGACAGGGGACCAGGGAGAGGAGGGCATGTACAGGGACACCCATGGGTGGGAGCAGAGGGAGCAATAGCAATCATTCAGTGAATCAGTCAATGGTATTTTTTGAGTGCTTAATGTGTACAGAGCACTAAACTAAGCATTTGGGAGAGTACAATGCAATGCCTTTCTGTTAGCACTCTCTGTCTCATTCATTGAACACAATCCTAAAAAGTTACCCAGAGGGGACAAGGGAGCAGAGCAGTGCCTAAGGAGCTGAAACAGTAAGACACAAGTCTGCAACCAGGGAAAATGTCTCCACTCAATCCTCACGGCAACACAGAAGGGGAATTTGGCCAAATGAATGTTTCAAGTGCAGTTGTCTCTGAGGCAAAATTTTCCATTGTACTTCCATACACACACCGGGTGTAAACCTACACTTAGGTGCTCAAAATGGCTGGTGCGCCTATAGAGTTTGGAGTGTTGTGGATTAAGCAGGGGAGGCTTATTGGAGGAGGTGGGATTTTAGAAGGGCTTTGAATGTGGAGAGAGCTGAGATCTGATGGACTTGGTGAGGAAGAGAGTTCCCGGCTGAATCAACGGTGTGAAGCAAGGGGATAGAGGAAGGAGAATTGTGTGAAGCGTAGTTAGAAGATTAGCTCGGAAGGAAAGAAATGAGGGAGCTGGAGAGGAGCAGGTGAAGAGAGCATTTATGTGAGATGGGGAGACTTGACAGAAAGGCTTGAAATCAATTGTGTAGAGGATAGAAGGAAAGGTTTGAAAAAAAAATTATTCTGGATGGAATAATAAAGGATAAGAGGGGACATGATTGAGTTCCTTGGTCTGGAACTCTCTGCCTCTTCACAACCAACCAACCACAGCTCTCTTCACCTTCAAAGCCTTTCTGAAAACCCAAGCCCAGTGCTGGCATGAGGTAAATGCTTCATAAACACTATCACAATTATTTCCATTATTATTATTATTCCACTAGGCACTTGCACCCAACCATTTCTTCCAGTGCTTTGGTGGATGGTGTTCAAACTGACTTGCTTCATCAGATGAATGTTCCCTAAGTTTCTAACAACATTCTAGCCAAAAGTGTAGTGGAAACACACACTATGATTGAACTGAGTGTATTTCATAATAATGTGTGCATACCTTATTACATATTTACTTATTTACTCATCAATCATATTTATTGAACGCTTGCTGTATGCAGAGCACTGTACTAAGTGCTGATTGATTAACAAAGAATACTTCTTTATCCTCATTTCCTAAACATTTCATTCATCTCTCCATAATAAGTGCTGCAGAAAGGTACAAGGTTAATCATTCAGACGAGGCCACAGTGAGTTCTTGATCTAAAAAGGGGGGAATAAAGGGTTATAGAGACACAAGGGAAGATATAACAAAAGCAAAAGCAATAAATGAACCGTCACCACCAATCCATCGAACAATCGTATTTATTAAGGACTTACTGTGTGCAGAGCACTGTACTAAGCACATGGGAGAATACAATATAATAGAGTTGGTAGACATGTAGACATGTTCCCTGCCTACAAGGAGCTTTCAGTCTAGAGAGGGAGACAGACATTAAGATAAATAAATAAATTATGGATATGTACATAAGTGCTGTGGGGCTGAGGGTAGGGTGAATATCAAGTGCTTAAAGGGAACACATCCAAGTGCCAGGGCAATACAGAAGGAAAAGGGAGTAGGGGAAGTGAGGGCTTAGTCGGGGAAGGCCTCTTATAGGACATGTGACTTTAATAAGGCTTTGAAGGTGGGGAGAGTTGCGATCTGTCAGATTCGAAAGGGGAAGGAGCTCCAGACCAGAGGCACTGTGTGTGAGAGGAGTCGGTGGCGAGATAGAAGAGATTGAGGTATAGTGAGTAGGTTGGCATTAGAGGAGTGGAATGAGTGTGTTGGATTGTAATAGACAAGGAAATGTGGGAGGGGGCATGTGATCCAGTCCTTTAAAGCCTATAGTAAGGAGTTTCTGTCTGATGCAGAGATGGATGGACAACCACTGGAGGTTCTTGAGGAGTAGGGAGATGTGGACTGAATGTTTTTTTTCAAGGAAGGCAGGCAGGTCAGCAAAGGAGGTTGATACAGTAGTCAAGGTGAGATAGGATAAGGGCCTGGCTCAACATCAGAGCAGTTGGATGGAGTGGAGAAGGTGGATTTCAGTGATGTGAAGGTTGAACTGACAGTATTTGCTCAGAACTGACATGAGCAAGACTGAGCTCCTCATCTTCCCTCCCAAACCTGGTCCTCTCCCAGACTTCTCTATCACCGTTGATGGCACGACCATCCTTCCCGTCTCTCAGGCCCGCAATCTCGGTGTCATCCTTGACTCGTCTCTCTCATTCACCCCACACATCCTATCCGTTACCAAGACCTGCCGGTTTCACCTCTACAATATCGCCAAGATCCGCCCTTTCCTCTCCACCCAAACGGCTACCTTACTGTTACAGGCTCTCGTTATATCTCGGCTAGACTACTGTGTCAGCCTTCTCTCTGACCTCCCTTCCTCCTCTCTCGCCCCGCTCCAGTCTATTCTTCACTCCGCTGCCCGGCTCATCTTCCTGCAGAAACGATCTGGGCATGTCACTCCCCTTCTTAAACAACTCCAGTGGTTGCCCATCAACCTCCGCTCCAAACAAAAACTCCTCACTCTAGGCTTCAAGGCTCTCCATCACCTTGCCCCTTCCTACCTCTCCTCCCTTCTCTCTTTCTACTGCCCACCCCGCACGCTCCGCTCCTCTGCCGCCCACCTCCTCACCGTCCCTCGATCTCACCTATCCCGCCGTCGACCCCTGGGTCACGTCCTCCTGCGGTCCCGGAACGCCCTCCCTCCTCACCTCCGCCAAACTGATTCTCTTCCCCTCTTCAAAACCCTACTTAAAACTCACCTCCTCCAAGAGGCGTTCCCAGACTGAGCTCCTCTTCTCCCTCTACTCCCTCTGCCATCCCCCCTTTACCTCTCCGCAGCTAAAGCCTCATTTTCCCCTTTTCCCTCTGCTCCTCCACCTCTCCCTTCCCATCCCCACAGCACTGTACTCCTCCGCTCAACTGTATATATTTTTGTTACCCTATTTATTTTGTTAATGAATTGTACATCGCCTTGATTCTATTTAGTCGCCATTGTTTTTATGAGATGTTCTTCCCCTTGACTCTATTTATTGTCATTGTTCTTGTCTGTCCGTCTCCCCCGATTAGACTGTAAGCCCGTCAAAGGGCAGGGACTGTCTCTATCTGTTGCCGACTTGTTCATCCCAAGCGCTTAGTACAGTGCTCTGCACATAGTAAGCGCTCAATAAATACTATTGAATGAATATTTGGTGCCATTGTATATGTGGCTTGAATTACCGCCAACAAATGGAAAGAGTATAAGCTACAATTTATTTCTGTTTAAGGGAAGAGTTTTCAAGCTCGCCATGGCTCCAGCAGAGTTATCCCTCTCCATCAGTCACAATCCCCGAGCCTTCCCCCTCAGCCCCCCGCACACCACGCTAGCAGCTGCTACAGATGTGCTGTGCTGCCGATGCCTCTACCTGCCTCACGCTTGCAGAATGAGGCTCTTCCCGGGTGACAGCAGGTGGGGATGGCTGCAGAGTTTACCGTGGCTCCGATGGAAGGCTATCCCGGGGCCACAGGCCTGCAGCTCCGTCTTCTTTGGAAATATTGGCACTTCCAGCTCTCGGGGGAATGAAGCTATATCAATCTGTTATTATTATCATTACTGTTGTTGTGTCAATAGTATCGCTATTGCATTTTGAAAAATGTTTTCCCTTTAACCATCTTCGATTTTCTTTATACAAGGTGATTTCCTGTCTGAGTAGTTTCTAGGGCCTATTTATGTTTCTTAGAAAGAAAGCGCCAATTTGAAAAGAAAAGTACAGTTTGGAATTATTTCGATGTACTCTTTTTAAAATTTTGTTTCAAACATTCCCCTGAGGCAGAAGGAAAGTAGTGAAAGGATGATGCAAAATAATGTGAAAATGGTCCATGGGAAGTTTGGAACCTGTGGTGAGGAAGAGAGCCTCCTGCTGACTCAATCAGAGAAATTAAGCTTTGCTGACCATGTTCTGTAAACTGCTGCTCAGGAGACTGTTTCCTCCGTAATGCAGTTTAATTCCTTGGAGTGCTAGCTTCTCTGCAGCGCTATCAGAGGGGTGAAATTGTGGATAGTGAATGCCTAATAAAGCCCTTCTATGGACCAGTTAAGGTGTCCTCTTTCATTAGCAATTGAAAGTGGTTCAAAGAGCTAAGGCCAGAGTACAGCAACATTTGGGTGCCAACAAGTCAGACAAAATGGACCCTTTGAGCAATCAGTTTAAGCATATGCTGATGTATCTTATTTCATTACTACTGCCCCCAATGTGGAAGCAATTTTAAATGTCTCTTGTCCCAGCCCCCACTGCCACCCCTTGCTCCTCCACAAAACTCCTGCTTGGCAGTGGCGGGGCCGGATTAACAGAGTTGCCCAGGGGACCCAGGGATACTCGGATTTATGGGGCCCCCATACAACCTGTTATATCAGTGCATCCTGCCTTATACAGCACAATGTGTGACAAAGCTGCCTCATAGCAACAGCTGCCAATGGAGAAGGGAAAAGGGGGGTGGGGGGAGGGGAGGGAGGTGGAAGAAAGGGGGCCCCAAATGGCTAGCACTGGCAGTGCTCCTGAACTCCACTTGGATAGTCTCCCAGGCATAGTTGCTATATAGGATGTTTTCTTTGTCCTTCAGATAATCAGCCATTCTTCTGAAGTCACTCTTTATGTGCACCCTGGGGTTGTTAGTGCCCAAGGTGTTATTTTTCTGGGTCATCTTCTGCTTCCAAAGGTGAACTATCTGTTGATGGACTCCACTGAAGAATTTCTCAACCTTGATGGCATCCCAACCAGAAGAAGCGGTATTGTCTAGTGGAAAGAGCCCAGGCCTTGGAGTCAGGGGACCTGAGCTCTAATTCCAGCTCTGGCACTTGCCTGCTGTGTGACCTCAGGCAAGTCACATAACTTCTGTGCCTCAGTTTCCTCATCTGTAAAATGGGCTTTAATACCGGTCCTCCTCCTCCTTAATCTGTGAGCCCCATGTGGAACAGGTCTGTGTTCAACTTTTCCCGGTGCTTAGTATAGTGTTTGGCACACAGTAAGCCCTTAACAAATCCCACCATTATTATTATAACTTGGCAGTTCCTTTTGCTGAAGATGTTGAAGAGCTGCTGGAGGATCTCCTGCATAGTCTCCACACTGACTATGCACTTGGCAGAGTATCCCTTCAGCACTTTGCTACTCTCCCCAGCCCCACGGTACATATATGCACATATCCTCATACTCTACTGTTTCCTGTGTCTATTTTAAGGTTTGCCTCCCTCCACACTTCCCCTCGGGAGTCTGTCTCCCAACTCTGTTGTATTGTACTTGCCCAAGCACTTAATACAGTCCTCTGCATACAGTAAGCGCTCAATAAATATCACTGATTGATTCCTTGATCACCAGCTAGGACACAGGCTCAACCTCATCACCTCTAGTCACTGTACAATTTCTACTCTCAACAACTCTGAAATTCCTCTATGTGACCACAACCTCCTGACCTGCCTTCTCTCCCACACACTCCCTCTCCACAAATCTGTCCTGTTTCCTTACAGGACATATTCTTATACTCTGCCACTTTCACTATCTGTAAATTATTTTAATATCTGTCTCCCTCACTAGATTGTAAACTCTTTGAGGGTAGGGATCATTTCTTCCAACTCTATTATACAGAACTCTCCCAAGTGCTTAGTCCTCCGCAGACAATAAGGGCTCAATAAATACCATTGCTTGATTGATTGATTATGTTGTGTAAAAAATATCTTTTACTTCCTGCCCCAAAATTAGGGTGGGAAAATGGTGCAGCGGAGGTAATTATGCAAATATGACAGCTGTGCCACATTAAGGTTCTGGGAGCATGAGGTCAACAATCTTCATCAGTAGCTGGCCCAGAAGGACTCTGGCTAAAATGTTGTCAGTGATGGAGATTAATGAGCCATAATTCTAGGCGTAGCCACCGAGGTTACAACCACTCTGCAATACAATCACACAGGGGATCTAAGCAGTATTGTCTGCTGCTTTACCTTGGGTTACAAACACTCTGTGATACAACCACCCCGGGGATACCACCTGTATTGTTTGATGCCTTACCTCATGCATATGCCTGACCTGGCCTGCTGTTCTGCCTGAGCCCTACAGGTAAATACATTCTTTACCTTCTCTCCCACCTGGGATGAAATTAAGCAATCAACAATGAGTGGATCTTGGAGGAAACTTTGCCCATATTTTGCTTCAGATTTTTGAAGTGAAAATCTCGAGGCAATAGCTAAAGAAGGTGTTAAACTGGGGAAGCAGCTTCATTTAGAAATGGATGATGCAGAAGTTGATCAGTTAATTGCCTCATATTCAGAGGACTCATTGTTCAGAAAGGACTCTTCTTCTTCCTCCTCCTCTTTCACTTCCTCTTCTGCTTCTTCTTCTTCTTCTCCTCCTCTTCCTTTTCCTTCTCCTCTTTCTCCTCCTCCTCTTTCTTCTCTGAGATTCATGGGCTACAAGCTAGGTGCTTTTGGGATAAAATATGTATTTTCAAGTATTTTCCACTAGGATTGAAGAAGTTAGTGCAAGAGGCAGAAGAGAGCTTAGAAAGTTCTTTCCATTCTAAACTCCTACATACTGTCCTTAGACGATGTCAGAGTGGAGCAGGAGCAGAGTATGAATAGAGGATTGAGAAAACATCTCCCTGACTCTTTACTGTATAGTGTACCAAATGAAATCAAGCATTTGCAAAACACAGCTCTTTTACTTTAGAGGAATAGCCATTTTTCATTCCCTTGCTGAATGGTGTTTAAGCCAAACCAGGCTTAACTTTCTTTAAGAATATAGAAATGTGCTTTACTAATTTGTGGCAAAAGCCACAGATTTAAGTGATTGAACACATGAAAGCAATACTCCCCAAAGCAATTCTAGTGACTCTATAATGGTGTTCACACTATGGAGGACTTACCAGAGTAATGTACAGTGCTGAACAGTGGAAGATTTATCACAGCATTTAATGAAACATGCACCCGGTGATTATCATAGAAAATCATCATTTGGTGTCTATGGCACCTCTGAGGAATTTGGCACTAACATTACAGGGAAATCATGTGATGGTGAAAACATTGAAAATGATGTGGATTTGCATAGGATTTGTAACTATTTGACTTGTAGGGCAGGCCATAAAAAATGACAACTTAACTCAGCTGCAACACAAACCTGAGCTAGCCCCAGGGGCTTGACTTCTATTTTAAATAGGGATTTAATAGGCCTTTGGTTGCTGGGTAGCACATCCACATTGTTTATCAGGGCCTTGACAATTTTACTGGCAACAAAGGAGCTGAACTAAGATTCTTCCACTCCAAGGACAAAACTTTCTAGCTCTTTACCACAATTCCACAACCACCATCGGTCTCAATGTTATAAAAACCACCAGGATGACCATAAAGGGTGTGTCCTTTGGTATTTGTTGATTACATTTGATGATGGAGAAGTAGAGGAAAATGCAGTTAGCAGCCAGCCTTCCATGATGTTTAGTTATCACAAATGCAATGACCTAGGAAAATATGACTTCAGATTATAAGGGATTTCTCTAAAACAGTAGGTTCCCACATCCAACTACAGATGCACTGTCTCCAAAAGCAGGGTGACATCTCAGAAGTGCTCTGAATAACAGTGCCCCATTCAAGAATTTCTTGGATGAATCTAGAGAATTTAGAAATCTTAAAGCTCTTGATTTATATAAGGTCCTGGCCAGCATAAAGCAGATTCCATTTATTTACATTAGTTCCTGTCTCCCCCCATAGACTATAAACTCTCTGTGGGCTGGGAATGTGTCTATCAACTCTGTTATATTATTCTCTCCCAAGGGCTTAGTACAGTGCTCTGCATGCAGTAAGTGCTCAGTAAATACAAATGAGTAATTAATTGGTTCACGGGTATGTAAGCATGGCTATACTTCTTTGCACATTTGTTGGAATGAAGGCTGTTTCTTTTTAGAGAGAACAATTTTCTCATAGCATCTCATGATCAATAGGATCTGACTCCCTGAAAATCTAGGTAGCAAGACCTTCTGAAATTATCAAATGGAAATAAAATAGTAGACATCATGGTATAAACATGCTCAATTATCTGAAGCTATTATTATTTCTGACATTTTTGAGCAGTGTTCTGGGTGCTGGGGTTAGCTTCAGATGCTAAGCAACTAAGGTAATTGCCTCAGAGCACAGTGTCAAAGAGGCTGCTGCCGGGAAGCAGCAGTTGAAAATTGGAAAGAGTCCAGCTGAATTGGAAGGCATGCCTATAGGAACCCGGAGCCGGGAGGGAAGCAAGGTGTGTGTATGTTGGGGTTCAAGGGTCCTCCCAGAGACCTCAAACGGCTATCCATGTGACATCAATACATTAAGCTGCATGTTTAACGTAATGATGTTATATGGAACGGGATGGATCAGTGAAATGCTTTTTTCTCCTAGGGCAGCCAAATGTCTGAAGCTGGTCCAGTTGAGTGGTGAGGAAAGGTAAAAGGGCATTGACTAAGATACAGTCCTTGCCTCAAGGGGGCTCCCTGTTTATTGTGGATTGATTTAATTTCTTTTTAACGTCTGTCTCCCTCTGTAGACTGTAAGCTCTATAAGCTTTGTGAGCAGGGGTTGTGTCTACCAACTCTGTTGTACTTTCCCAACCGCTTAGTCCAGTGTTCTATACACCATAAGCTCTCAATAAATACCATCGATTCATTGACCATGGTAGAATGGACCATGAAGCCAATGTTAATTTGATGATGATGATGATGGAGAACTCTCTCCTAAGTTGAATGACCGAGTGAGCCTGAGACTTCAGGACTGAGAGTATGCATGAAGGACAGGACTAAATTGCTAGAAGTTTGCACAGCACCACTCTTACTCCCTCTTCCCTGCCAGTTGTTTTTCCATTGGGACACAGGCAATGAAATTATTAAGAAAAACTTAAAACCATTAAGGGGTTTTCAGTGAGAGGGTTAGGTTTAATTCTAATCTTTTCAAAGAAGACTCAGGTTATTTTGGAGAAGGGGGGGGGTGCTAAAAGTCAGGTCAGATGAAATAAAGATCCTAAAATCTCTATCCTAAATATATTCAGATCTGCTGGGAATTTGAGCTACCCAGAAATTCTTGATAGGTCCACTGAATGTAGTACAACAGCACCTTTTTCTACTAAATCTCCTTGAATAACAGGTTTCACTGGGTTTGGTATGCCTAATCCTTGCAATTTTTTTTATTTTGGATATAAGCATTTCAGTGCCATTAGTTGGTAATGTCATATGTGCTTAAGCAAAATTCAACTTACAAATGACATCATTCCAAGCCAAAAATGATTTTGAAGTGCGGGCCCATCATTCAATCAATATTTTAGACATTGAGTGCCCCCTCCCCCTGGTATCTCTGGAGGGGGAAAGGTGGAGTTGTTCCCAGGTTTCATGGCGCCAACTCTACATTCACTTTTGCGTTAACTGTTCATTCCGTGTTCATTTATGACAGCGTTGTAAATTCAGCTGTCAGATTATTGGCCCAATGTAGTTTTATGAAGGTACATTCCCTCATAAGACATGGTTTCTTATATGAAGTGAGTTACAATCTAAACCAAATATCCAAGAGGAAAAAAAGAACATGTTCCATCTTGGCAGGAGGAAAGAAACCTGAAAAGTGAAATAAATGATATGATCTGATATAGAATGAATGATCAAAACTAATTGTGTAATTTATTTCTTCCTGATATCCTGATAAAGGTAAAGTCAGTGTATTGCCAAGTGGCATCCAAACCACCCAGATGGCTGATTGTCCAAAGCCTAAAAGAGTTTACAAAAGTGTCTCCCCTTTCCCTCTTCATCTCCACCTGTACAGCAAGTGAATTCCCTGCCCTGTGCCACTCAGAAAGGAGACTGAAGCTTTAGGGAGTGGCCTGGTCATCTTCTGCCATTGCCCCGGCAACAGTGGCTGCCCCAAGCAACCCAAAGAACCACCTTCTATACAAGGAAGCCAGCATCTGCTGCAAGATTCCCATGGGAATAATTATGATAATAGTAATTGTTAAGCGCCTATTGTTTTCCAAGCACTGTACTTAGCGCTGGGGTAGATACAAGATAATCAGGTTGCACACAGTCCCTCCCCATGTGGAGCTAACAGGCTAAGTAGGAGGGATTAGTATTTAAACCCCATCTTACAAATGTGGAAACTAAGGCCCAGAGATGTGAAGTGACTTGCCCAAGGTCACACAGCAGACAAGTGGCAGAGCCTGAATTAGAACCCAAGTCCTTTGACTCTCAGGCCCAAGCTCCTTCCACTGGACCGCACTGCTTCTCACTAGGCCACACGGCTTCTCATGGTGCAGGGGAAACGTGATTCCTCCACCCATTACCCCACTGTGTTATATTGTGCTCTCCCAAGCACTTAGTACAGTGCTTTGCACTCATTAAGCACTCAATAAATACATTTGGATGAATGAATGAACGGTGGCCTCTAGTGTGTACAGACATGGAAATCTTTTTATGGGTATCACAGACACGACAATTTCAGGTTATTTTTCTGCAAAGTTTGTGAATTTAGGGATGGTTGGCAACACTGCCAGATGATTGCATTTTACATTTTAAGGAAAGGGAGAAGAGAAGCCAGCAGATTCCAAAGCCAACTTTAGTAACAATTTTTAGCAAGTTTAGGCGACTAGTAAGGCTCTGATGGGAAGAAAAGCTAAGAGGCAAATGAGTTCAAGATAGTTCCTAAGTCAATCAATAATATTTATTGACCTCCTACTGTGTGTGGAACACTGTACTAAGGGCTTGGGAGAGTACAATCCAATAGAGTTGGTATACACAGTTCCTATCCTCTTGGAGTTTTCAGTCTAGCAGAGGAGCCAGACACTAAAATAAATTGCAGGTAGGTGGATGTAATAGAGTATAAATAATTGGACTTAAGTGTTACAAGAGTACTCTTAGGTGCAGGAACAAAATATTTCAGAGTGGGGGAAGAAGTGAAAATTGGAACCAAGATACCATGTGGTTGAGTTACTTTATGTAAAGATCTGAAGAGCAAATGGGAAAGCTACAAAAAGCATTGTCAGATCAGTAAAGAAGAGAATTCTCAGCTCTGCCAGAACACGTTTTCACTACGGATTTTGAATAGAATGACATTAGGGAACGTTCTTCCTCCCACACACGTCTTTTGTTATTATTGTATTTGTTAAGTGCTCACTCTGTGTTAGCACTGTTCTAAACACTGGAGTAGGTACAAGTTATTTATTATGATAGTAGTTGTTAAGCGCTTACTACATGCCAAGCACTGTTCTAAGCACGGGAGTAGATACAAGGTAATCAGTTTGGACACAGCCCATGTCCCACACGGGGCTCATAGTCTTAATCCCCATTTTGCAGATGAGATAATTGAGGCACAGAGAAGTGAAATGACTTGCCCAATGTCACACAGCAGACACATCATTCGCCTCTACCACCCTCTCCAGATACTTGTTGCTGTCATCTACCGCCCTCCTGGTCCCACCTCCAACTTCTTCAACCACCTAGACCCCTTTCTCACCTTCCTTCTCTCCTCTCTGCCCACTCTGATCCTCGGAGACTTCAACATCCATATGGATGTACCCGATGACTCCTCTGCCGCCCGCCTGCTATCCCTCCTCGACTCTGCTGACCTCCTGCTCCCCCATACCGTGCCCACTCACCGACTCGGTCACACCCTCGATCTCGTCATCTCCTACCGCTGCACTATCTCCTCCCTCTCTGCACTATCTCCGACTCTGAAATCCCTCTCTCTGACCATAACCTTCTCACCTGCCTCATCTCTCACACTCCCTCCCCCTGCAAATCTTTGCTACTGCCCCACAGAGACCTCCACTCTTTTGATCCCATCCGTCTTTCCAAAAGCATCTCTCCTCACCTTGCCGCCCTGTCCTCACTTCCCACTCTCGATGATCAGGTCTCCGCTCTCAACTCCACCCTCTCTACTCATCTCACTCTCTCTCCCCCCTTTCCCTCCGCCACTCTCGCTCCACTAACCCACAGCCCTGGATCACCTCCTCTGTCCGCCTCCTATGCTCCTATGCTCGAGCTGCTGAGCGCTGCTGGCCAAAGTCCAAGCACCAAGCCGACCTCACACACTTCAAATTTAGCCTTTCCTGCCTTAACTCTGCCCTCTCCTCCGCCAGGCAAAACTTCTTCTCCTCCCTCATCGACACCCATGCCCGTCACCCCCGCCAATTGTTCTGGACCTTTAACTCTCTCCTTTGGCCCCCTGTTCCTCCCCCTCCCCCATCTCTCACCCCCAATGATCTGGCCACCTACTTCATCACAAAAATCAACACAATCAGGTCTGAGCTCCCCAAAGTCACCCCTCCCCTTCTCCCCTCCCCCCCACCAAACCTCTCCCCTACTTTTCCATCCTTCCCTGCAGTATCCTCAGAGGAGATCTCCTCCCTCCTTGCAAGTGCCACCCCCTCCACCTGTGCCTCGGACCCCATTCCCACTCACCTTATAAAAAACATCGCACCTCCCCTCCTCCCTTCCTTAACTTCTATTTTTAACCACTCAATCTCCAATGGCTCCTTCCCCTCTGCCTTCAAACATGCCCACGTCTCCCCCATCCTAAAAAAACCCGCTCTCGACCCCACTTCCCCTTCCAGTTATCACCCTATCTCCCTACTACCCTTCCTTTCCAAAATCCTAGAACGAGTCATCTACAATCGCTGCTTAGAATTCCTTAACTCCCATTCTCTCCTGGACCCCCTCCAATCTGGCTTCCGTCCCCTCCACTCTACCGAGACTGCTCTCTCTAAGGTCACCCATGACCTTGCCAAATCCAATGGCTCCTATTCCATTTTAATCCTCCTTGACCTCTCTGCTGCCTTTGACACTGTCGACCATCCCCTCCTCCTCCACACCTTATCTCACCTTGGCTTCACGGACTCCGTCCTCTCCCAGTTCTCTTATCTCTCTGGCCGGTCATTCTCAGTCTCCTTCGCAGGCGCCTCCTCCCCCTCCCATCCTTTAACTGTTGGAGTTCCTCAAGGGTCAGTTCTTGGCCCTCTTCTGTTCTCCATTTACACTCACTCCCTCGGTGAACTCATTCGCTCTCACGGCTTTGACTACCATCTCTACGCAGATGACACACAGATCTACATCTCTGCCCCTGTCCTCTCCCCCTCTCTTCAGGCTCGCATCTCCTCCTGCCTCCGGGATGTCTCCACCTGGATGTCAGCCCGCCACCTAAAACTCAACATGAGCAAGACTGAGCTCCTCATCTTCCCTCCCAAGCCCGGTCCTCTCCCAGACTTCCCTATCACCGTGGATGGCACGACCATCCTTCCCGTCTCTCGGGCCCGCAATCTCGGTGTCATCTTTGACTCGTCTCTCTCGTTCACCCCACACATCCGATCCATTACCAAGACCTGCCGGTTTTACCTTTACAATATCGCCAAGATCCGCCCTTTCCTCTCCACCTAAACGGCTACCTTACTGCTACAGGCTCTTGTTATATCCCGGCTAGACTTCTCTCTGATCTCCCTTCCTCCTCTCTCGCCCCGCTCCAGTCTATTCTTCACTCCGCTGCCCGGCTCATCTTCCTGCAGAAACGATCTGGACATGTCACTCCCCTTCTTAAACACCTCCAGTGGTTGCCTATCAACCTCCGCTCCAAACAAAAACGCCTCACTCTAGACTTCAAGACTCTCCATCACCTTGCCCCTTCCTACCTCTCCTCCCTTCTCTCTTTCTACTGCCCACCCCGCACGCTCCGCTCCTCTGCCGCCCACCTCCTCACCATCCCTCGGTCTCGCCCATCCCGCCGTCGACCCCTGGGCCATGTCCTCCCGCGGTGCTGGAATGCCCTCCCTCCTCACCTCCACCAAACTAATTCTCTTCCCCCCTTCAAAACCCTACTTAAAACTCACCTCCTCCAAGAGGCCTTCCCAGACTGAGCTCCCCCCTTTTTCCCTCTGCTCCCTCTACCGCCCCCCCCTTCACCTCTCCGCAGCTTAACCCTCTTTTCCCCCCATTTCCCTCTGCTCCTCCCCCCTCCCTTCCCATCCCCTCAGCACTGTACTCGTCTGCTCAACTGTATATATTTGCATTACCCAATTCATTTTGTTAATGAAATGTACATCCCCTTGATTCTATTTAGTTGCCATTGTTTTTACGAGATGTTCTTCCCCTTGGCTCTATTTCTTGCCATTGTTCTTGTCTGTCTGTCTCCCCCGATTAGACTGTAAGCCCGTCAAACGGCAGGGACTGTCTCTATCTGTTGCCGACTTGTTCATTCCAAGCGCTTAGTACAGTGCTTTGCACATGGTAAGCGCTCAATAAATACTATTGAATGAATGAATGAACATGGCAGAGAGGACTGTGAGCCCAAGTAGGAGAGAGAACAGGAATTTAATCCCCATTTTACAATTGAGGAAATTGAGGAACAGAGAAGTTGAGTGATTTTCCCAAGGTCACAAAGCAGGCAAGTGGCAGAGTTGGGATTAGAACCCAGGTCCTCGGACTTCCAGGCTCATGCTCTCTCAAGTGCTAGTACAGTGCTCTGCACACCGTAAGTGTGACTGACTATGAGAAGTTGGACACCACAAAATCCCTATGGATTTTCAATTTAGTATGGCTCCTGATGAAAAGGAGACATACCAGTACTTAAAAGAGTTCATGATACATAGTAAGTGCTTAACAAATATGCTAATAATAATAATATTTTAGTAAGGTTTTGAACATGGGGAGAGTGGTAGTCTGTCCCACTGGACAGACTGGGGCTGCGGGGTGTGGGTGTGCTCCAAGCCAGAGGGAGGATATGAGCAAGGCCAGACATGAGTGAGGCAAAATCAAGGTAGAGTGAGTAGGTTGGCATTAGAGGAGCTAAGTGTGTGGGCTGGGTTGTAGTGGGAGATTAGCACAGTTAGGTACATTGGGGAGAACTGATTGAGTGCCCTAAACCCAATGGTAAGGAGTTTCTATTTGACATGGGAGATGAATGGGCAATCAATCGAGGTTTTTGAGTAATGAGGGGATGTGGACTGAATGTTTGATTAGGAAAATAATCCAATCAGCAGAGTGAGATGTGAACTAGAGTGGAGAGAGACTCGAGGCAGGCAGGTCAGGGAGGAGGCTGATGCAGTAGTTGAGGCGGGATACGATAAGAGTTGGGGCCAGTGTGGTAACAGTTTGGATGGAGAGGAAAGAGCAGATTCTAGAGGTGTTATGAAGGTAGAACTGACAGGAATTGGTGACAGACTGAATAATAATAATAATAACATAATTACGGTATTTAAGTGCTTACTATGTGCCACACACTGTTCTAAGCACTGGGATAGATACAAGGTAAACAATTTGTCCCACGTGGGGCTTACAGTCTTAATCTCCATTCTACAGATGAGGTAACTGAGGCACAGAGAAGTTAAGTGGTTTCCCCAAGGTCACACAGGAAGCAAATGGTGGAGCTGGGATAAGAACCCACACCCTTTGACTCCCAAGCCAGTGCTCTTTCCACTAAACCATGCTGCTTTCCTATTATGTGGGTTGAATGAGAGAGATGAATCAAGGATAATGCCAAGATTACAGAGGATAGAGGTCTTTTCTATGGTAATGGGAAAATCCAGGGGAGGAGAGGGTTTTGGAGTGAGAAGAAGAGGAGTTATGTTTTGGACATGTTAAGTCCACAGTGTCAGGACATTGAAGTAGAGTTGTCCTAAAGGCAGGAAGAAATTTGAGACTGCAGAGAAGAAGAGTTTGGGGCTGAACAGGTAGGTTTGGGAATCATCTGTGTAGAGATAATAGTTGAAGCAGTGGGAGCAAATGAATTCTCCAAGCAAGTAGATGAAAATGGAGAATAGAAGGGGACCAGAACTGAGCTTTGAGGAATCCCCCCCGCCCCCACCGCCCCAGTTAAAGGGTGGGAGGCAGAGGAAGACCCTACATAAAGAGACTGAGAAGAAGCATTTGGAGGAATTGGAGAAGAAACAGAAGAGGACAGTGTCAGTGAAGCCCAGGTTAGCCAGTGTTACCGGAGTGTTGAAGGCAGCAGAAAGGTTGGGGAAGATTAGGATGGAGTGGAAGCCATTGGATTTGGCAAAAAGGAGATCATTGGTGACCTCAGAGAGGGCACTTTCGATGGAGTGGAGGGGCCAAAAGCCAGATTGGAGGAGCTCAAGGAAAGAATTGGAGGAGAGGAAGTGGAGGCAGCGGGTACAAACAATTCGCTCAAGGAGTTTGAAAAGGAATGGTAGGCGGGAGATGAGGTGGCATAATTGGAGAATGCTGAGGGGTCAAGAGACCATTTTATTAGGAGAGAGGATATGTGGGCATATTTGAAAGCAGTGGAAAATCAATGGAGAGAATGTTTTTGACCAGAATGATTGGATTCATTTTAACAAGCTGTAACTACTGTCAAAACCTATTAAAAATGTAAAAGCCTCAAGCAATAAAACACTCTCCTTGTATATTTTGGAGTCTCCATCACAAAAGAAAACACTCAGAACTACAGGAAACAATGCATTGCACATACATGTTTTGAACCCCTAAGGTCTTTCTCATCAGCTCCGTGGTTTGATTTCTTTCGTGGAAAATTAGAGGAAATACAGTCTGTAGGATAAACTCAGACCAATCATTTTTTGGGATAGGGCTCAAAACCAGGAGATAACACGGTCTATATACTGTCCTTTTGCAAGCCAAAGCCTCCAAAAGAAAACATTCACACTACCTTCCCTCTTCTGATAAAAGGGATTGCTATAGCCCTTTATTCAACTGTCAACTCCAGCCCACTGACAAAAACATACTGTCAAATCCCTTCTGCTTTAATGGCTTTTGAAATGTCCCTATTTCCTACTGACACTTAGGTCAGGACATTTGGCTGCTACAACTGACAACATGTCAGGGACTAATCATGGTTGTGGAAAAGAAAACAATGTCATGACTCCATAAACACTGTAAAATGAGTTGGAAATAGACATACAATGAATGACCATCACACCTATTTTGACTCATCATTTCTCTAAAGAAATTTTATTGTATTCGATTGAGACATACGATTTCTTCTATTTAATAACTTTAAGGACCTTGCATATCACCACAGTGGGAAAAAAGAAATGGCGTGACCTTCAGCCTTAAATGAAATTTCCCTGCATTAGCTACTTTCACCGAAACTCAAATCCTAACCTTGACCTCTTATCTATTCCATACATTTGGTAATGTGGAAATGTTTGCAAAAGTGTTAAAGGCAGATTCAAATCAATGAACTGTACATATGACATAATTCCAGACCTATACATTTGGCAGAATGGCAGGAAAACACTTTCCTATACACATTGATGTAACCAACTGTCAGACCTGGGATTGTGATTTAATGTTGTATTATTGGTGCTGCTACAGACACCTCCATCTGAAATTGTCCATTCGCATCACTTGACTGGTTCAACCACAGAACCCAAGTGCCTCTTGCTGGCAAAGGTGAGCACTTTCATAACATATACAATTGTTACTGAAGAAGAGACAACATAAGAAGCAGTGTGGTTCAGTGGAAAGAGCACAGGCCTTTGAGACAGAAGACCTGGGTTCTCATCTAGGCTCTGTCACCTACCTGCTGTGTGTCCTTGGGCAATTCACTTAACTTCTCTGTGACTGTTTCCTCATCTGTGAAAGGGGGAATCAATACCTGTCCTCCCTCCTATTTTTTTATGGTATTTGTTAAGCGCTTACTATGAACCAGGCACTGTTCTAAGTGCTGGGGTACATGCAAAGTAATCAGGTTGAATACAGTCCATGTCCCACATGGGGCTCACAATTTCATTCTCCTTTTTACAGATGAGGTAACTGAGGCACAGAGAAGTTAACTGACTTGCCCAAGGTGACGCAGCGGACAAGTGGTGGAGTCAGGATTGGATCCCAGGTCCTCTGACTCCCGGGCCGGTGCTCTAACCACTAGGCCATGCTGTTTCTACTTAAACTGTGAGCCTCACGTGGGACAGGGATTGTGTCCAACCTGATTAGACAGGAGGACATGGGTTCTAATCCCAACTCCGCCACTTGAGCAAGTCACTTAACTTCCCTGGGCCTCAGTTGCCTCATCTATAAAATGGGGACTAAGACTGTGAGTTCCATGTGGAACATCAGGATTATCTTGTACCTACCCCAGCACTTAATACAGTCCCTGGCAAATAGTAAGCACTTAACAAATACCACAAAAAAACAAAAAAAGGATTAACTTTTATGTACCCCAGTGTTTCGAACAGTACTTGACACATAGTAACTGCTTAACAAAATACCATAATCATCAGTCATCATACACACAATTGTAAAATTTTGTTAGTTTGTTAGAGCAGTACAAGGAAGCCCAGAGATTCTGCTACTTGTCTTTCATTTAGAAAAATAGAGGGGTAGAAAAGAAAGTCCTGTGGTATATAAGTCCTTAGCTACCCTCAACGAGGGTCCCCAGTATTGCCCATCAATTTAAAAACACACACACTCATACACATACATTGGCTTGTATTTAGGTGTTCAGCAGAGGTGAGAGGGAGGCTACGGTTATGAGATAATCACATCAGAAACAGACCTTGTCCAAACAGAGCTTGCAGGCTAATAGGAAGAGAGAACAGGTACTTTATCCCTATTTTACAAATAAGGAAACTGAGTCACAGAGAAGTTAAATGGCTTGAGGCCATAGAACAGGCAAGTGACTCATCCAGGACTAGAATCTAGGTCTCCTGACTCCCAGACCCATACTCTTTCCACAAGTCCAATTATATCTGCACTCTCTGAGATGGACAATTAGCATGAAATGGACACAGTTCTGACTTCAGGGTCATGGGCATCAAGTCAGTGATGACCAGAGCAGTCACCTGGTCCATAATAATGATCAAAAACATGCTCATGAAGATTTTTCATGAAACGCTTAGCACTGGAGCACAATGTAAGGTGGTCAAAGGTTGAGGCACAAAGATGGACTGACTGAAGAGGACCCTCAAACCCTGCTCCACTAATGCTTAGAAATTTGGGGTATGAGACAGGTCCCCCTGGAAAGAGATCTGCCATTCAAGCTAGTCAGTCATTGAAAATAAATGTACTGCTGAAGTAGCCCCCAGCGGGCAGAGACAGTGTCTAATTCACATCGGTGTATTCTTTCCCCGCACTTAGTACAGTGCTCTGCACACAGTAAGTGCTTAATGAAAACTATTACTACTACTACTGTGAGGTCATCGTGGGCAGGGAATGTGTCTACCAACTTTATTGTATTGTACTTTCCCAAAACTTAGTACAGTGCTCAAGCGGTCAATAAATATGATCGATTGAATGATTACTACTACTAAAGAAGACATGTTCATTTATTCATTCATTCAATCAATTGTATTTATTGAGTGCTTACTGTGTACAGAGCACCGTACTAAGCGCTTGGAAAGTACAATTCGGCAACAGACAGAGAAAATCTCTACCCAACATCAGGCTCACGGTCTAGAAGAGGGAGACAGACAACAAAACAAAACAAGTAGTCAGGCATCAAGAGCATCAGAATAAAGAGAATTCTAGATATATACATGTCATTAATAAAAAATAGAATAATATGTACAAATATACACAAGAGTTGTGGGGCAGGGAAGCGGGTAGAGCAGAGGGAGGGAGTAGGGGCAATGGGGAGGGGAGGAGGAGCAGAGGAAAAGGGGGGCTCAGCCTGGGAAGGCCTCGTGGAGAAGGGGGGCTCTCAGTAGGGCTTTGAAGAGGGGAAGAGAGCTAGTTTGGTGGATGTGAGGAGGGAGGCATTCCAGGCCAGAGGTAGGACGTGGGCCAGGGGTCGATGGCGGGACAGGCGAGAACGAGGCCCAGTGAGGAGGTTAGCGGCCGAGGAGCGGAGTGTGCGTGTTAAATAAAGTAGGCTTTAAGCACTGCTCAACAACCAGTGCTAACTTTCAAGTACTCTTTACCTCCATGCACATCACTACAAACACCAGAATAGACAGGCTTCATGAGGATGTCCTGATGGCATTTTTAGCTCAATATGTCAAAAATTGAACTCCTCATCCTTCCTTCTAACTCCACTCCTCACCAGATTTTCTCATCCCTACATCACCAACCTTCCTGACTCTGAAGCCTCAAACCTTGATATTACGTTTGATTTTTCACTCTCTTTCAAATCTCACCCTCAGTCCTGTTGCTAAATCTCATCAGTGTTTTCCTCCACAGCATTTTCTGATGATTGCCTTTAAAGCATTGTCTCATCTCTTTCCCTCTTACCTAGCCACACTCTTCTGTGACTAAACACCAGCTCACACTCTTTTCTCCTCATAAACCAACCTACTTACTATGCCTTGTTCTCATTTCTCATGCCAATGACCTCTTGCTCACTTCCTTCCTCCTGCCTAAACTCTCTCCCCATTCAAATCTGCCATCTTACCGCTCCCTTCCGCCCCCGCCCCCCTGCCTCATCTTCAAAGCCTTTTTGTAATCACATTTTCTCCAGGAGTCCCTCATTAATTTTTCTTCTCCCCAGTTCATATCCTTCTACTTACCACCTCAGCACTTCTGCACTCACAGGTACCTGTAGCATTTCTGTATTAATCAACTTATTTATTTAAGCACTGACTCACCCATGTATCCATCTTTTAATTCTGTTCTCCCTCCTATCTTTTAATTCTCTTCTCCCTCCTATTTGTGATTTCTTTGGTGCCTGTCGCCCCTGCTAGATTGTAAATCCCTTGAGGGCAGGGTTCATGTCTTCTAACTCATACTTGCCCAAGAGGTTGT
This sequence comes from Ornithorhynchus anatinus, assembly GCF_004115215.2. Taxonomy (NCBI): domain Eukaryota; kingdom Metazoa; phylum Chordata; class Mammalia; order Monotremata; family Ornithorhynchidae; genus Ornithorhynchus; species Ornithorhynchus anatinus. The sequence continues at coordinate 18,202,809 of NC_041750.1, forward strand.
GGGTTCTAATCCCAGCTCTGCCACTTATCAGTTGTGTGACTTTGGGCAAGTCACTTAACTTCTCTGTGCCTCAGTAACCTCATCTGTAAAATGGGGATTAAGACTGTGAGCCCCATGGGCAACCTGATTACTTTGTATCTATCCCAACACTTAGAACAGTACTTGGCACATAGTAAGTGCTTAACAAATATCATTATTATTATTATTATTGTGCTCTGCACACGGGATGCTCGATAAATACCAGTGATAGATCGATTGATTGATTGGCATCCCCTTCTTGCTGTTTCTGTTTTGGGGGTTTTTTGGGGGTTTGTTTTGTGGGATTTTTTAAATGGCATTTGTTAAGCACTTACTATGTTCCAGGCACTATACTAAGTGAGGGGTTAGATACAAAGTAATCAGGTTGGACACAGTCTATGTCCCACCTGGGCCTCATGGTCTTAATCCCCATTTTACAGATGAGGTAACTGAGGCATAGAGAAGTTAAGTGCCTTGTCCAAGGTCATACAGCAGACATGTGGCAAAGCCGGGATTAAAACCCAGGTTCTCTGACTCCCAGGCTTGTGCTCTTTCCACTAGGCCATGCTGGTTCTGTTTCTCTGTCTTTCTTTCCTGAAGCTCTGGGCATCTACTCATGCCACCTGGTTTTTTATAGCAACTACAGATGCTTGCCCAATGCCTTGATCCAAACAGCGATGGGGCGGGCCCTGGATAGGAAACTCCTGCGCCAGATTGGGACAGTGACAAGGATTGAAGAGTGGTGATGATGGCTGGGAAGGACATAAGCAAATTTTTTTCCCAAGCAACACTGGATGCTTCTGCTGCCTTTTCACTTGGTCTTTAAACCCAAAGCCAGTCCTAACTATAGCCTGGCTTTGATGGTGATCAGTTCAACTCTCTGATACTGTTTTAATGTAGCTTCAGAGAACATCTGAGCTTTATTTTGAGGGCTGGAAGAATACAAGTCTTTCATAAAGAAGAGCTTAAAAAATGAATTCAGAACAAATCAGAACAGGAAACAGACACAGAATATTACTTTCATCTAACTGTGAATTCAGATGGTTGAGGGTGCATCAGTCAATCAGTCAGTGGTATTTATTGAGTGCTTAATATGTGCAGAGCACTGTACTATGTGCGGAGATTTCATTCATGTGTGAGTAGAGCCAAAAGACAGCCTCTTCCTCAGTGGTCAAATACAAAGATAGAAGGAGAATCTTTTCTAGTTTCTAGCCTGAGGGTGAGTAACAGTGATGGGGAAAGGAACTTCAGGAAAGGAGTTTTATAGGAATGAGAACTTAATTTTTGTGAACTGTGAATAAAGGACTCAGTAAATGATCATTCCCAAAATGTAATTTTAGTCAGAAATTGGACTTTTATTACAATCTAGATCACCCCCCCCCAAAAGGAAGAAAGAAATGCTCAATGATGGCAGGCCATCTGATCTGCTAATCAGACTCCTCCTCCAACTTCCTTGTGAACTGCCATAATGTAATTTAAAATTACACTTCCAATTAAGGTGTTTGTGAATTTATAATATTCTGCTGGTTTGGAACTCAACTTTTATATTATTTAGAATGTGTAAATCACTCCTTTGTGCAACACCCTGGTGAGCTAGGAGCTGAGATAATGATCCAGGTGTATTGTGCATAGCTGAAACATTTCTCCTTTTCTGGCAGCTTTTCAGTGAGTACACTTAAATCTAACATGATCTAACAAGAACTTCTAAACCTGGGAAGTCTTTTCTGTTTTAAACACATATACCCCCACACCCAAACGTACCCTCACCTATGTATATTTTCTCAAACTAGGCTATGAAAGTGAAATGGATCTGATATGTATTACATATACAAAGTTGTCCTCCTTCTCCCCTGAGGCTTTTCTTTATGTTACTCAATGCAGTGTTATGTCGAATGGAACGCAAAGTCAGTCTGTTAACTTTGGAACTGATGGAGATGACTGATGTAAAACCAAAGAGCCAGAAAACAACTTGAGAAAAGTACCTGAAAATGTATATTTATGATCCTATTTATTTCTAATGCACTTGAGTTCGGACAAAATCCACTGGTGCTTTCTGTGGTTGCTTGGCTAAGTCATTATTAAAGGCTTACTGTGTGCTGAGCACTGTGAAACAGGGATTCACCAGCCTATGTGTCTTTCCCTGGACCCTTAACCTGCAAGTCTGTTTTGTGGTGAAAATGGAATGGTCCCAAACAGCCAACAAACATGTTCTGAGGCTCTGGATGATTTTTTTCCCCCTAAAGTTTCTAGCCAAGGCTTGAAGGGTCATCTCAAGCTTACAAGTTTATTTCTATGCATACTTTGCTTTAGTGAGGCTTTCTCATTGATGTAGTCATACTGAGATGCTTGTTCCACCTGTAGTTAAAAGTACTGCTGCTCCTCTCCTCTTCCTAGATGGGTGTGGCGAATGGCATCACATTTGGAGCCTTCCTCAGTTCATCGCATGAGAAAAACTTAGTTGGAAAACTAAACAAGTCAAAGCCCACTGGATTGCAAAATCCTTGAGGGCAGGGATTGGGTCTCCCAACTCTATTGTATTAAATGCTCCCAAGTGCTTAGTACAGTGCTCTATATATGGTAAGTGCTCAATAAATACCACTGATTGAAAATCCCACACATCTGTGGGATGTAGAGTGGTCTGGTGAGGGAAGGAGTCCAAGTCACCATAACTCTATGAATCTTGTAATAATAATAATGATGATGATGACGTTTGTTAAGCACTTACTATGTTCTAAGTGCTGGGGTAAATACAAGGTAATCAGGTTGCCCCACGTGGAGCTCACAGTCTTAATCCTCATTTTACAGTTGAGGTAACAACTCATAGTTGTGTGGTAGCCAAACATACTGTTGGCAGAAACTAAAAAGTATCCCCCTGACCTCCCTGCCTCCTGTCTCTCCCCACTCCAGTCCATATTTCACTCTGCTGCCCAGATCATTTCCCTAAAAAATGTTCAGCCCATGTCTTTGCTCAAAAACCTCCTAAGCCTGGCCATCCACCTTTGCACCCCTTAAGCACTCTAATATTCACCCCACAACACTTAGGTACAGATCATTATACCCTATCATTTCCCCTATTTGTAACTTATTTAATGTTTGTCTGCCCCTCTAGTCTGTAAGCTCTTCTAGACTGTAAGCTTGTTGTGGGCAGGGAATGTGTCTGTTATATTGTTATACTTTATTCTCCCAAGCGCTTAGTACAGTGCTCTCTACATAGTAAGCACTCAGTAAAAACCACCGATTGATTATGGTTTTTCCAACACCAGTTGAAGTATTGGCATTGAAAAGCCTTGCATCCATTTTCAAGAAAGCAGATGAACTTATAAAATATGATTGAAGAAGACTCTAATAGAAAGAGGAGTTCAAAGGTGTACAGTGGTGCTCAGGAAGAATTAGCATGTTTCAAGATGCTTTAAGAAGAACAGAAGAAGGCTTCTGTTAAGCTTGAGTTGGACTAATTATTCACTAAGGTTGAAATACCATTCCCAGACTCATCAGATCAAACTTCTACTCTGCAGTCTTCTTCCAAAGACTCATGATCAAATTACAACTCCTTATTTATTCAATATTAACTCCTTATTCATTCAATTTTGTAATGTAATACAATTAATTAGCTTAATAACGATTAAACAGTAGTTTAATGGCATTTATTGTTACAGCAATTTGTAATATGTGAAACAATTTCACATTATTTTTTCCAGCGGCTCTGGAACAATTCTAATTTATAACATGTAAGTCTATGGGGAAAACATACCCCAGGCTACAGCCACATTTTCCAAGACTATAATCTGGCTGAACCACGGGATACGCTTGTGCTTTCGATCCCTTTGAATTCATTTTCCACCACATACAGGTTATGCCTAAAGTCAGACATTTGGCCACTTAGAGGCAGGAACCAATTTGCCTCCCTCACTCCTAGGGTGTTCAGCCGAGCCTGCCCAAACCTAAATCGAGTACTCGTAGTAAAATGAAAGATCGATGCAAACTCCTAACATTTTTGACCTTACGCTAAGCAAATCTCAAAATTTCCAAGCTTCCTATATTACAAATAGAAAGTTTGGGCGATATTTTCAGAGAGGCCATACTGTATTTACCTATGGCTGCCTCCTTTGATGTTATTCCCTGAAGCTGTTACCTCTCCTGCTTACCTTCTGGCCGAAGGATTAGCAGGAATGCTGATATGGCAAATCAAGGAAAGATACTCGCTCTTTTTTGCTGATGTCTCTTCACCAGTCTTTTTGTTCTTCTCTCTTCTAGCCTTTTGATTAGCTAGCAATCCACATTATTCATCTAAAACCCAGAAATTTTTTTTAAACCCTCTTCTTGGTCTGCAGTATCAAGCTCAGTACGTCATGCTGACGATAACAAGTGAAATAGTCAAACAGTGACTTGTTTACAAGAAAAATGATAATGATAATGATCATGATGATGATGAATGGAGTCTCCCCTTGTAAATGATGGTTGAGCCTCAGTCCAGTCATGAAAATGTTGGGGCAAAGAACCTGCGTGAAGGATTTGATTCTGGTGCTAGCAGTTTATACAGCACCACCTGCCTTCTTTCGATCCTGCCAGTCATGTCCCTCCTGGGACAGTGGATGCAACAAGGGAGTAGGCAGGCAGGGCATCACAAAGTGCAAGCCAGAATTTCATATTAAAAAATCTATTTACAGTGAAAGTGACCACAGCTTGGTGCTAATGTGATTCCTCTGAAACGTAGACCAGCAGGCAGATGCCAGGGAACTGCCTTGGTAAGCGTGACAAGCTTTGATGACACCTTCCCAACCTTCTTGTTGAACCTGTCCACCATGCAAAAGACCAACTAGACTGTAAATTCCGTGTGGGCAAGAAAAGTGTCCACCAACTCTAGTCTTGTACTCTCCCAAGCACTTTGTACCGTGCTCTGCACAGGGTAAGCCCTTAACAAATACCACTGATCGACTGATTTGTTTTTCAGTCAGAAGCCTTCACTGCTGATGCCATATTTTCCCAGGGAGCATGTCCTACTTATGTTTCATGTTTTCCCCCTACCCTACTAAAGTGAGGTGTGAGTTGTACCTCAGTGGAAACGTGAGTCAATCCTATTCCTGAAGTCAAGTGGCAAGATTGGAAATTTGTGCTACTTTTTCCTTCTGATGGCTATAAGAGAAGGTATGTTGGTGTGTGTGTGTGTATGTGTGTGTGTGTATTCGGTTCATTCATTCATTCATTCAATCGTATTTATTGAGCACTTACTGTGTACAGAACACTGTACTAAGCGCTTGGAATGTACAATTCGGCAACAGATGGAGACAATCCCTGCCCATCAACCTAACTAGCCCAGTAATGTTGTTCTTTCAGCTGATGCTTCAGCTGCAGCCATGGATTTACAGTTATATTTTTTCATAACCTCTTAATTGGTTTTGATGGTTTTCTTCTTTCTGTATTCTCCTAGGCAAAGATCACACTTGAATTTACATTCATGGTGAATGGACGAAAGGGCAATCATTTCTCACTCCCAGAATTAGGTAGAAAGTCAGTAAAAAAAAAATAATAGTATTACAGTGTGCATCTGCTAAAGCTATTGCAGATAGTAATCTGGTGTAAAAGGAAGCACGACAGTCTAGAGATATTTCATACAGCAATTAGCAGAGAGTGCAGAGCAATCAGCAGAGAGTGCAGAGCATAATACGGTAGATGTAGCATGCCCAGTTGTAAATCCACTAGGGGTCGCACCTACCTAAAAGAGATGCCTCTCTCCTTGCCGGGATTGGATTTACAGTCAAAAAATAAAAATCCTAAATGTTTTCAGCCCCTGTGAGCCCCTGCACCTCTACCTTCCCTCCTCCTCTCACCCTTTCCTCTTCTGTCTTTGGTGTTAAAATATTTCCATATTTTAGGCACCTTTCCAGTATTACACTTCATCCGCCCAGCTAATCACATGATGAAATATGGATGGACTGACATGCTTCCCTGGCAGCGTGTCTGGAACATTGAATTGCCTAAAAACCAAAGCCTGGGGAAAGTGAGGGGCATGGGACTTATGGGGGGCTAAACATTCAAGAAATTTGGGGTGGAGGGGGAGGCACGTGTACCAAATCTTACTCTGGCAACAGGAGATGAGTCTCTTTTGTGTAGGGGTGACCCAGGAAGGTTTGCAGCTGTGATGTGTAGGTAATAGTAAAGGTAATAGTATTTTTCAAGTGCTTAATGTGTGCAGAGCACTGTACTAAGATCTGGGAGAGAATGCACAGATGGGAATTAAACACATTCTCCATCAGTTTGGAGGAGAATATGTAAAATGTTTAATGGAGTACTCAGAGGTATGCATGACTTGGGTGAAGAACACTAAGTATCACTTCTGCCCTTGTCACGTGGTTTCAGGTCATCTTTACTTCTTGAAGTTTGGATCTCCATTGTAGAAAATTATGGAGAGAAACAGCTCTGCCCCAACTTTCCTAGGCCATCCCTCCCTGTTCATGCAGATTTCCTGACCCTCTACCACATCCTGAACTTGGTTGTCCAGTTTCCCTAGTTTCCTAAAAGTTGAGGAGCTGGGGCCGGACTGGGGTGGGCTGAGAGGGAGAGGAGGTGATGGCAGCTGCCATGATTGAGGTGGGAAGTCTTGCAGGAGGGAGAGGACTCCCCTTTCCCAGTTGTGTCCTGCTGCTGCCATCACCTACTCCCCAGCCAGGGCAGCAGAAGGGTGTGTGGCCACGGCCTGGGGGCCGGAGAGGAGAGGTTCATTCATTCAATCGTATTTATTGAGAGCTTACTGTGTTCAGAGCACTGTACTAAGCATTTGGAAAGTACAATTCAGCAACAAATACAGACAATCCCTGCCCACAATGGGCTCACAGTCTAGAAGGGGGGAGACAGACATCAAAACAAGTAAACAGGTATCAATAGCATCGATATAAATAAATAGAATTATAGGTATATACACATCAAAACAAGTAAACAGGCATTAATATAAATAAATAGAATTGTAGATATGTACATATATATACAAGTGCTGTGGGCAGGGAGGGTAGAGCAAAGGGAGCGAGTCGGGGTGATGAGGAGGGGAGGAGGAGTTGAGGAAAACGGGGGCTTAGTCTGGGAACACCTCCTGGAGGTGAACCTTCAGTAGGGCTTTGAAGGGGGAAAGTGTGAGATCTGTCCCCCTCCCCCACACCACTCTTCTGTCACAGCCACCACCAACTCTCCCACCTGGGTGGTGGTAATATTTGGGACTGCAGGTGGGGGTTGGTGAGTGGGGAGGAGAAAAAGTCTCAGCACAGCAGTGAGTTGCGTGGGGGGTACTTGGGAGGTGTTGCTCCCTGATCCAGCTCTAAGAATTGGTGAGCAGGAAGTGGAGCTTAGGTCGGAGGAAATGTAGGTATGGGCAGGGCAGTGGCTCTTGAGGGCAGACAATCAGGGGTGGAGAAGGCAGTAGATAAGGGTGGAAAGTTGCTCAGGGCCACTGCCAGAGTCCCTGCTTCTGCTATGAGAGTTGGACTCAAGAGTAGTGAGGTTTGGTGTCTGGAAAGACGGGATGAGAGAAAAGAATGACCAGTCCCATCCTCACACTTGCACCCCTTCTTCAGCCACTACACCCACTACCATCCCCACCTCTACTCTTACTCTTTGAAAACACCCAGCAGCTTCCCATGGCCGTTCTTACCCTGCACTCGCTGTCCCCATGGCTGGGCCGCAGCCAGCTGCATGCCCTTCACCATTAAAAAAACCCAAACCTTTTTGTAAAGTTTATCCATCTGCCACTGCCATCACCACTGCGCAGCGTGGCTCAGTGGAAAGATCATGGGCTTGGGAGTCAGAGGTCATGGGTTCTAATCCCGGCTCTGCCACTTGTCAGCTGTGTGACTTTGGGCAAGTCACTTAACTTCTCTGTGCCTCAATTCCCTCATCTGTAAAATGGGAATTAAAAGTGTGAGCTCTACGTGGGACAACCTGATTATCTTGTATCCCCCCCCAGCACTTAGAGCAGTGTTTGGCACATATAAAGCGCTTAACAAATACCATAATTATCATTATTATTACCATTCACCCCTTTCCTTGACTTCCAGAGCCATGGGGCTGAGGTCAAACCAGACCAGACCAGGGAGGGGTGGTGGGAGGCCGGGTGGTAGTGGTGGTGGTGGTGGAAGAAGAGGACTGGGAAGAAATTGCCATTTCCCTCTGTCATCCAGATCCTGTCTATTGCCATCTCTGTGCATTTGCCAGAGTTCAAAAGTCCCATATTCAAAAAAAATTAAAAAAACCTTTTTTCTGTTTCTTTTTTAGACACGAGTGGAGCTGATTTGAGAGGTGGGACTGGCCAAGTGAATGAGGTAGGGAGTGCAGAAGGATTCAGGGATGGAGAGGGGTGTTTTGGGGTTTAAAGAGAAGGCAGAGGCATCTCTGGAAGATTTCAAAGAGGCAGAAAAGGGTGGGTCGAAATAACTTGCTGATAGAGGAGAAAATGAAAAAGGAAATATAGACGAGTAAGTCCTTAAATAGGTGTGATGTAAGTTGATAAGTACGGAAGTGCAAAAGTGCTGAGGTGGTAATTGGAAGGATATGACCTGGGGAGAAGACAAATTAATCAGGGTAAGCCTCCTGGAGAAAATGGGATTTCAGAAGGATTTTGAAGATGAGAAGACCTGTGGATTAGCAGATTTGAAAGGGGTGGGTGTTCCAGGCAGGAAAAGGAATGTGAGAGAGGGGGATTGGAGGCAGAAGAATGAGATACACTGAATAGGTTAACTTGAGAGGAGAGAAGAGTGTGAGTCAGGGATATTATGCTAAAAGAATAATAAGTAAGATGGAGAGAGTTGAAGGAGTGCCTCGAAGTCAATGGTCAAGAGTTTCTGCTTGATGCAGAGAGGAATGGCAACCACTGGAGGGTTTTGAGGAATGGAGGAATGTGTACAGTATATGACATTTTAGAAAAATGGTCTGGAGAGGGAAATGGCTAAAGACAGGGAGACCAGTGAGAAGGCTGACACTGGAGGCAAGCACTAAGTGTCTGAATGAGAGTGGTGGTTGTTAGGGTGAAAAGGAAGGGGCAGAATGAGGGCAGTGGTCCCTGTGCTCTCTGACTTCTTAAAAGCATTTGCTCTCACTCTTCTCCCCTCCTTTTACCATTATTTCCAACCTCTCTCACTCCTCTGGCTCATTTCCCCACACACCTCCACCCTATTTTAATGGTATTTGTTAAGCACTTACTATGTGTCAGGCACTGTACTTAGTACTGGGATAGATACAAGCTAATCTGGTTGGATACAGTCCATGCCCTACACGGGGCTCACAGTCTTAATCCCCATTTTACAGATGAGGTACCTGAATCACAGAGAAAGTGAAGTGACATGACCTCAACTGATGACAACTGGTGGTGCTAGGATTAGAACCCAGGGCCTCTGATTCCCAGGACTGTGCTCTTTCTACAAAGCCACATTGCTTCTCAAACAAGCTCATCTTCCCTGTCTTCAAAAAGCCATCTTTTAAATACCTGTTCTCCCTCCCTCCAAAACTGTGAGCCCTATGTGGGACAAATATTGCATCTGATCCAATTATCATGTATCTGCCCCAGTGCTTAGTACAGTGCTTGGCTCATAACAAGCACATAACAAATATTATAATTATTATTTTTATTATTGTAGTTGACCCCAAATTCTCTAACTTTCCATATCAATAAAATAATCTAGATTTCTCCATATCTGAATGTATTTGTTGAGTGGCTATTTGGTGCAGTGCACCTACTAGGTGCTTGGGAAGTACAAAATAAAGAAATGACATGAGACGGGGATTAGCAGGTGAAGAGAGTTGATAGGTAAGGTGGGGAGAGTAAGTGGAGAGCCTTCTTACTAGTCACCTTCTTCCCTTTCAACTCTCTTCTGATGCTTATAGTTTCTGCTCCTCTCAAAATGACCTCCCAACCATACCTTACTCTCTCCTCCCCTAACTCTGGCTCAATGTCTAGCCCTTTTCCCTTCCTGAAATTCCCTTCTCCTCCAAGCTGCCAAACTGTAGATTGTAAACTGTTGGTGGGTAGGGATCATGTTTACCAATTCCATTGTTTTGTACTTTCCCAAGTGCTCAGTACAGTGCTCTGCACAGTGTGAGAGCTTAATAAATTCCATTGACTGACAGTGATTGATTGATTGCCAAACCACATCCCTCTTTGCCTACAAAGCTCTCTGAAGCATTGCCTGACTAATCCCCACCTTTCAGATAAAGCCACCCCATCAGCCACCTAAACACTCATGTGCTTGTTTACTTATTAGTTATTTATTGCCTTACTTTTGTTTTTATTATTTGTCCCTCCACTTTTACTCATTTATCTGACATATGCTTTTCTTTGACAATTTATCTTCATGTGCCTTTCCCATTAGATTGTAAGCACCTTGCAGTTAGGGACCCTGCTTTCTTATCCCATATCAGCTGATCTTGCCCAGGGGAAATAGTATGAAAATATACTGGAAACTCAGCACTCCTAGATTAAGGAATGGACATCACCGCTACCAATACTTCAAATACTTCCCTCTAAACTTACGGCAGGTAATGTGTCTACTAACTCTGTTACACTGTACTCTCCCAAGCACTTAATACAGTGATCTGCACACAGTAAGTGCTCAACAAATATGATTGACTGATTGATTGATTCAAATATTAAATTAGCTGTGACCAATATGAATGATAGAACTATTGGGAATATAGGCAAATGAGTATAACATTCAGGATACTTTTATTAATCCAGTCAAAATGAAAATTTTAAAAAGCTCTCAGAATTTTTGCTAGTGGGCTAAAACTGTCTTTGATTTGCCAGCTACTCTGTAGGTAAAAGTTCAAATATTTAAATGTGTTTCAAAAAATGAAAATCTTTCAAAATATGACTTTTATTTCACAAATCTAAATTTTTGAAATCTGCTGCTACAATCGCAATACAAATGGGAGCATAGGAAAAAATTTCATAACATCAATCAGTGGTATTTATCATGCACTTACTAAGCTCTTGAGAGCATACAATTCAACAGAATTAGTAGATTCGGCCCATAATGGCCCATAATGAACTTAATGTGTGACAAACACCACAAAGGGCACAGGATGTGGCAAGGATTATGAGCTACATGTATGTGTGAGCATGCAAGCATGCACGTGTGTGTGTGTGTGTGTGTGTCCATATATGTGTATATAAATGATTTGTATTTTGGACCAGTTTGTAAAAGTGTCAATTACGGCATAAATGCAGCACTGAACTGTCTAGAAGTCAAATGTTCCCCGTTATAGACCGTAAACCCGCTGTGGACAGGGATTGTCTCTATTGCTGAATTGTACTTTCCAAGCGCTTAGTACAGTGCTCTGCACACAGTAAGCGCTCAATAAATACGATTGAATTGAATGAATGAACCTCTGGTGGGTTTAGGTCTCACAGTCATAAAGAAGATTTAATACTATAATTGCCCTGTTCACCTTGAGTTTTGTCTGATTCTTGATAGTGATCCCACCCCCTGTGTTTGAGATGTCCAAAAGGCTCCCTAGTCATCTTGATACCATTTTCTACTTCGTTGTCTATCTGCGTATCACTGGACAATGTGCTACCTAGGTAACAGAATTCAGCAATAGCATTCAACTAACTCTTTGTTATCGAGGATCCTTGGTTGTGTGTGGATTTGGCCAAGTGCAGGTTCGGGCAGAACATCGCTCTCCTTCAGACTGATAGCCAATCCATAGAGGAAAATGCTTTGGAGTTGGAAAGGATGGCGGTGCTGTCAACTGTTATGATAGCAAATGGTGTTTGTCCATTTTCATAATAACAATGGTAACACTGGGATTAGTAGTAAACCCTTTCACACAGATGCAGCAGCTGAAATGAGCATAGAAAAGCCAAACCAGGTTACAAGTGCATTCTGAGTCAGAAAAACTAGGTTATTATATCCCATGCATTGATTTATAGGTACAATTTGTCTTTACCTAAATGTCTACTTATTTAACAGCTGTTATGAATCAGCCAAATAGGGGATTAAGGAGGAAAAAAAATTTGGTGAAAAAATGCTTTAATCTTGTGTAACAATAGAAAAACAAGTTGAGTCAGGTCCACAGTTAGTAATTCTGATTCTCCACTTCTCTACACTGTTCGTATGGAAGGTGAAACCACTTGACATAATCTACTATTCTGGGTTCACATTAACCCTGTAGGTGGGTGAGAGAAGCTTTCTGGTGAGTGTCATGTAGCTTGTTAAACCCTCAAGGTGGCTGCTTTATCGAAAATGACCCCGTATGCTATGGATTTTAACAAGTCTGTTTGAAATAGGCCACCAATCAATTGTATTTATTGAGCACTGACTGTGCAGAGCACTGTACTAAGCACTTGGAGGAGTGCAATATAACAAAGTTGGTAGACACAGTCACTGCCCACAAGGAGATTACAGCCTAGATAGGCTTACCACCTTACCCCCCGAAATGAATTTAAATTGATGGAATTTAATTTTCATAAGAAGCATCATAGCGTAGTGGCTAGAGTACGGGCCTGGGAGTCAGAAGGTCATGGCTTCTAATCCCAACTCCGCTGCTTGTCTGCTATGTGACCTTGGGTAAGTTACTTCATTTTTTTGTGCTTCAATTACCTCATCTGTAAAATGGGGATTGAGACTGTGAGCCCCACATGGGACAGGGACTGTGTCCAGCCTGATTTGCTTGTATCCACCCCTGAGCTTAGTACAGTGCCTGGCACATAATAAGTGCTTAACAAATACCATTATTATTATAAGAAAATGTTTTATTGTAAGAATCATCAAAATGAGCTGGAAAAATCTCCCTCAGCAGAGATCACTAGGAATATGATGGCTATCTTTCTGTTTGAGTTAGGTTAGTGGCATTTTTGCCCAAAGGCAAAGGAGTGGCTTTTGCTCATTATGGGCAGGGAACATGTCTGTTAAGTCTGTTATATTGTACTCTCCCAAGTGCTTAGTACAGTACTCTGCAAATAGTAAAGGCTCAATAAATACCATTGATTGATTGATTGATATGGACCTGACAGCTCGTGTCTATAAAGCCAGTCAAAAAATCTGTTTCGTGCATCATTCCACCAATTTTGTAATGGGATCTTACTGGATAAGAACCAATAAGCTAAAATAATAAAGTAATTCCCATCTAGAATATGAGTTATTTGGAAAACATGCAACTGAGGCCTTTACTTCTATACTCCATGAAAAATTAAGTTGGAAATGAATAATAAGTTGGCCTGCCCTTTGCATTACAAACAGTAACACACATAATCATATGCACCTTGAATATTTTAGCCATCCGCGAATGAAAATAGGCCTGGAACTCTCCCTACTTCATATCCAACAGACCATCACTCTTCCCATCTTCTAAGCCCTCCTAAAATCACAACTTCTCCGGGAAGCCTTCCTTGACTAATCTCTCATTTCTCCATCTTATTGTCCCTCCCTATTGCATCATCTGTGCACTTGAGTCCATATCCTCTAAGGATTTAAGTACTCATTCCCCACTCCTCCAGTACTTATGAACATATCTTTTCACTTTATTGCTTCCCCTGCCTATAATTTATTTTTATATCTTTATTCTTATATCTTCCCTCTTATCTTCCCTCCCAAGCCCTGTCCTCTTCCTGACTTCCCTGTCACTGTGGATGGTACAACCATTCTTCCCGTCTCTCAAGCCCACAACCTTGGTGTCATCCTTGACTCGGCTCTCTCATTCACCCCACACATCTAATCCGTCACCAGTGCCTGCAGGTTTCACCTTTACAATATCGCCAAGATCCGCCCTTTCCTCTCCATCCAAATGGCTATCTTACTGGTACAGGCTCTCAAAATATCACGGCTGGATTATTGTGTCAGCCTTCTCTCTGATCTCCCTTCCTCCTGTCTCTCCCCGCTCCAGTCTATTCTTCATTTCGCTGCCCGGATCATCTTCCTGCAGAAAGGCTCCAAGCATGTCACTCCCCTCCTTAAAATCCTCCAGTGGTTGACTATCAACCTCCGCACGAAACAAAAGCTTCTCACTCTAGGCTTCAAGGTTCTCCATCACCTTGCCCCCTCCTACCTCTCCTCCCTTCTCTCTTTCTACTGCCCACCCCAAACGCTCCGCTCTTCTGCCACTCACCTCCTCACTGTCCCCCGTTCATGCCTTTCCCGCCATTGACCCCTGGCCCACGTCCTCCCGCTGTCCTGGAATGCCCTCCCTCCTCACCTCCGCCAAACTAACTCTCTTCCTCTCTTCAAAGCCCTACTGAGAGCTCACCTCCTCCAAGAGGCCTTCCCAGACTGAGCTTCCCCTTTTCCCTCAGCTCCCTCTGCTCCCTCTCTGCCCCCCCTTCACCTCCCCTCAGCTAAGCCCCATTTCCCCCCTTTCCCTCTGCTTCTCCCCCTCTCCCTTCCCCTCCCCTCAGCACTGGGCTCATTTGTATATATTTTTATTACCCTATTTATTTTGTTAATGAGGTGTACATCCCCTTGATTCTATTTATTGCGATTAAGTTGTCTTGTTTTTGTCCACCTGTCTTCCCCGATTAGACTGTAATCCCATCAATGGGCAGGGATTGTCTCTATCTGTTGCCGAATTGTACATTCCAAGCGCTTAGTACAGTGCTCTGCACATAGTAAGTGCTCAATAAATACTATTGAATGAATGAATGAATATCTGTATTCTCAGCTAGATTGTAAATTCCTTGAAGGCAGGGATCATGACTATTAATTCTTTTGTACTCTCCCAGGTGCTTAGTCTCTGAACAGAGTAGGCCCTCAATAAATACTATTAATTGATGGATTGGTGTGGAGTTAGGAGTTTGAGGTAGGTTGGGATAAAAAGTAGTTTATGTCCTTTTTCAAAGAGCCAACTATTTTCCCCATTATGAGTTTGCTTCTATTTCTCTCCTTCCCTCCTCTCTTCTTTATTTCCCACTTATTTAGGATATTTGAGCTTGGATAATTAGAGGAGGTTGCTCTAGGCAATCTTATAACCCCCATGCTCCTTCTTCAGTGAAGTATTATAACCAAGATTCTAACTTCATAACGGGAGAATTAAAGCTGTTCTGAGAGAATGACAAATCTAGTACAGAAGGATAAGGCAGTCACTGTACTTAGACTGTGAATCCCATGTGAGACAGGGACTGTGTCCAACTTGATAAACTTTTATCTACCCCAGCACTTAGAACAGAGCTTGAAACATAGTTAGCACTTAGCAAATGTCATTAAAAAAAAAATGATTGTACCTGACTAATTTTTTCTATATGCATTCTCTTATTTTACATTTGTCTCTGTGTGAAACTCTTTAGAAAAACTGTGTCACTGAATCTGTCAGGTGAAAATGCATATTTGTCTCTATCTTACAAGAATTACATCCAGGAAATACAAATTAATCTCCAATGACAAATGCCTGTGTAACCAATTGATTCTATGTTATTTGGAAACACAATGGCTAGGTAGATACAAAAGTACTTTTAAAGGTCGTAGTTTTCAAATATTAAAATAATTGGAAACCTTTCCAAACAGGCTTTAGAAAGAGTTTTCATTCCTCGAATATCCATTAAAATGAAATGCCTCTAAAGTCCTGAAAAAGATCCCATTTTAAACTGAATTTGTTGGGAGATAGGCATATGAAAGTACTTGGGAAATGCTCAGCTCATTGTTAAACTGTAAGCCCGTCAAACGGCAGGGACTGTCTCTATCTGTTGCCGACTTGTTCATCCCAAGCGCTTAGTACAGTGCTCTGCACATAGTAAGCGCTCAATAAATACTATTGAATGAATGAATTGTTAAATGAAATTTTAAAGCAGAATTGGAGCAAATGCGCTTCAAATGGCAAACTGGATGGCCACCTTTGCTCCTGATAGCTGAAGGGTACAAAAGGGAGATTTGAGTTGGAGTTTTTAGAAATTGTCACAGAGCACTAGAACGTCCTTTGATGTTGCCTTTCTGCTCTGTTAAATTTGTGTGATGTTATCACAAGGGCCTGTATAGATTCTTTAGACCTAGGTCCTTGATGAGGAAGCGGTGGTTTCGTCTTAATAGTTAGACATTTTAAGTAAATTATTTACAAATTATTTCTGGCCATGATGGACTGAACTGATCAAAATATACAGGTTTCCCTCACCCCCTGCTAGACTTAGGTTCTGGAAAATCCTCACTGTTGTCGAAACTGTGGCCACAGACTAAAAGCTAATGGGACAAGCTGGCTTTAGGTACCCTAAGTAACGTTTGAGGTATGAGATTGTCAGAAATAAGCATTCTAAGTCTTTACAAAATTAGATAAATATAAATTGTAAAGTAGTGTAAGGTCCAGAACCTTTTTTTGTTACCTTTAAAACTGTTAACATGACCTTAGAAAAATTACAAGAAGTTCACTGAGGCCCTCTTATTGCTCACTCTCTTTTCAGTTGAAAAGTCACTTTTCAAAGGCAAAACAAAACAAAACCCTGCAATGAATTTTGGAGCAAAATAAGGAGCCCTATGACTGAATCTTAATAACTCGAAGCCCAGAGCAAGGTTGAACACCAGACATGGAAACCATGAACAGGCATTGTGCTCCCCTTCAATGATTTAATGAACTTGGAAGAGTTGTGACGGCCGCAAAGCTATAATAATAATAATAATAGTTGTGGCAGCAAGCACTTTGCTAAGCACTGGGGTAAATACAATACTCTCAGATCAGACACAGTGCCTGACTACATGGGGCTCACAGACTAAACAATGGGTGAGAACAAATATTTAATCCCCATTTAAGAGATGAGGAAACTGGGACCCAGAGAAGTTGAGAGACTTGTCCAAGATCACCCAGCAGGCAAGTGGTAGAGTAATAATTCTAACTGGGTAAGACTCTTAGTTTGAAGCAGGTTCATTTTAGTTGCAATAGATAATCAGAATATGGCAGAATCAGGTTATCACCCTAAGCTGGAAGGGGAGAAATATTATTCATTATATGAGGAAATTCAGATCAATCATTGCCAAGATGAGGTATGACATCAGAATGCAGAAATCCTGAAGATTGATAGAGAAGTCATTTGTTACAATCCAAAAGGAAACAAATGATATGAGAGAAGAGAAGGAAATCCAAACAACTCTACGTATCCAAGAGAAAAACTGATCACAGAATCAATGCAGATGACACTGCCAGAAATCATTTATAAAAAAGAAAAAGAAAAATCACATCCTAATAAAACTAACTCCCAGGGTCTTGCTAACATCCTCAAAATTTGATTATATTGTGGCCTCTTCTCTATCTGTCCTTGGATGTCTTTATGGATCAAATTTCTGTTCCGGAGAACAGGAGATGTGTTAACTCATCATTTACTGGAAAGATTAACAGGAATGATGATGGGATAATGTTGCTTATTGATTTTTAGAAAGTGCTTTGATTTCCTTTGATGGAAGGATCTCTATAAAAGTGATAAGAGAAAAGTATTTAGTCTATTGACTCGATCTCTCCTCCTACTAGTGCACTAATTTGCCCTTTACAACCAGTTTGATCATCTATCTGCTTTTGCTAAAAGAGTACCTGGAACCAAGAAGGAAATCTATAGCTGACCCAAGTTTGACCTTCCTAATGCACAGCATAAGAGTTTATTTCCTTAGCCACTGCTTGCTTACTGAAACACTCTGCAGAAACTAACAAATCTCCAGAGCATTCAGTAAGGTTGTGGGATGGGGCTTGGGTTATCTCTGGTGAAAGAGAACCTAACTACTGACATGATAGCTGCCGTCACCTCAAATGTTCTTCCACCATGAGTCTGAATTTACAATGGTCCAAGTGATCTAGATGAAGTATCAAGAGCCTATAGTTAACCTTTCTTAGAAGTGAAACACAACTAAGGACTTACCTTCTGCTCTTCTTCATACTGTATTATCTATTTTTTTGTGGTATTTTGTTGAGCACTTACTATATGCCAGGCACTGCACTTAGCACTGGGGTAGATACCAGATAATCAGGCTGGACACAGTCCATGTCCCACATGGGGCTCACAGTCTTAATTACCATTTTACAGATGAGGGAACTGAGGCACAGATAAGTTAAGTGACTTGCCCAAGGTCACAAAGCAGACAAGTGGCAGAGTCAGGATTAGAACACAGGCCCTCTGAGTCCCAGACCTGTGGTCTTTCCACTAGATTGTAAGCTCCTTGTGAGCAGAATCATGTCTACCAACTCTGTGGTATTGCACTCTCCCAAGCAATTAGTACAGTGATCTGCACATAGTAAGTGCTCAAAAATTACCATTGATTGATGGATTTCCACTAGGCCATGCTGTTTTTTCCCCAGATGATAATAATAATATCAAATTAATAATACTATTACCACCACCAGGACATATATATGCTCAGGCACAAACACACGGATGCTTCTTCTCTGTGCCTCTTTAAGCAATCCATAAGAACTCCAGTTGTTTCCGTGGTTTTGACTGTTAATTACAGATCTCTAGTCTTAGATATAGAACTATGTGGTAATGATATTATTATTTGGTATATGGTATTATTATGATGTAGTGGAAATCCATCAATCAATGGTATTTATTAAATGTTTACTATGTGCAGAGCACTGTACTAATTGCTTGGGAGAGTATAATACAGTAGAACCAGTAGACATCATTTCTGCCCACAAGGAGCTTACAATCTAGTGGAAAGACCACAGGACTGTAACCTGTAACATTTGGTCTTTCAATGACAGAACTATCCAGGTGCTTGGTAACTTTGTGTCACACAAACCTGTTTCATCCTGGACTCTCGCTAAATTCCCAAGCAGTCACCTAAACCCAAAACATTTTTGACAGCTATTGTTTTCTATCACTCTGTGGTATGTTTCTTTGCCTAACATGATGGGGCATGAGATGATGAAAGTCAGACATAGAACAAAATGGAAAAAAACAGCAGGGAAGAAACTTTTCTGCCAGACCATTCATTCCAGACTCGCTGGAAACATTGACCTACCAGTACAGGCTTTGGAGTCAGAGCAAACTTTAGTTCTAAGGTACCTCTTGCTACATGTAAATTGGCAAGGTCCTTTAATCCTGAATCAGCATAATTTCTTCTTCTGTTAGGTATGCTCTTTAAGTATTATAAGGCACCATACTGGCTGTGATCGGTGATGCTTGGAAAAAACAAATAATTTTGTGCTGACATAAAATTATTTATGATGATTTTTCATTCACATCCGTTATACCTCTACAGATCGTATGAACCGTAGTTAGGTCTGGCCACTTCTCACTGTGATTTACAAGGATAGATATGAAGACAGGCGCTCAGAGTTGGTTTATAGAAGAGACTCTGAGAAGAGAGAAGGGGAACAATCTGGTACATCACTAAGGTAAGCTCAGTCTATTCCTGCACCCTTTACTATAGCGGTACAGGAAAGACTCCAACCTACTAAAACCTGTCCACGCTCTTCACTTCCCTAACACCAATCTACTCATTGTCCCTTCCTCTCATGTCTCTGGCAGTCTGCCCTTGCTCATACCCTCCCTCCTGCCTGGAAATCCCTCTGCCTTCATATCCAACAGACAAACACTCACTCTAATTTCAAAACCCTACTAAAATCACACCTCCTCCAGGAAGCCTTTCCTGACTAATCTCTCATCTCCCCACCCATACTTTCCCTCCCTAATGAGTCACTTGTACATTTGAGTCAGTGCACCCTAAGCATTTAGGTGCTCACCACACCCCCACATCCCAGCCCTTGTAGACCTATCATTGTACCTTATTGCCTCCCCTACCTGTAATTTATTTTAAGGTCAGTCTCTGTGGCTAGATTGTAAGGTCTTAGCAGGCAGGGATCATGTCCAATTACTCTTCTGCAGTCTCTCAAACACTTAGTACAGTCCTCTGTGCCTGGTAAGTGCTCAATAAATACAATTGAGTAAATGAATTACCGATGTGACAACGATCAAATTAATCAGAAAATGATTGTGTTGTTCCACACCAAACTCTGGGTCTACCAAGATCAAGTGTATTAATAGCCTTAGTGACATTCATGAAAGCCATAGCTGTAAGATTCAGCATTTCTAAGGATCATAGTACTAAAATGTGAAAGAGTGGAAAAAACAGCAAACCAAAAAACAAGGATTTGAGAGTAAATTAGAGAAGTATGTCGAAACCTCCACCTCCCCAAAATAAAAGTGTTCAAAAAGCTTAGGGTGATAGTGAGAAACCTGTAACAAATACCATTAATTGATTGATTGAAAACTAAACTATAGCATTCTAATGGTAGTTGAGTTGTCCTTTGATTGGAAGATTATGCTACCAGTGGTGAAACTGAGCCCATAAGTATGAGTGTGTTTGAGAGCGAATATCTTGCACAGTTACATACTTGACTAAGATGGGAGTGAACTGACTATATTCAAGGTGGACTGAGAAAAAAAAGCTAGAAGCTTGAGTGGATAAATATCCAACCAAGGTTCAGCAATGCATCATGTGGTTTCAAAAGCAAGTGTCATATTAGGATGCAAAAATGTGAATAGTGCATATGGAAGCTGAGGGAAATTGCTCTCATTGTGCTAGCAGTAGTCAGACTCTTATTAAAGTTCTGCGTGCAGATCTGGATTCCACAACTTTGAAAGGATGTGGTGAACTTGAGGAGAGTTAGGGAAAAATTGCTGAAATGAGCAGGTTTTCAAAATAAAATTAATGAGGAAAGGTTGAAGGACTAGAGACATTCAGCATGGAGAGAGAAGGTTGGGGTAATCTTCAAATATCCTCAATTCTGCCCTAACGTGTTTTTCACTACCTGTTTAGGCTAGAACATTGTTAGCGAATTAGGAAATGTTTATCGAACAGCACAAGCCTGTTGGGAAACAATGAGCCATGATGTTGGAAGAAATGGTTTGTGTGTGTGGCATCAGAATAGCTGAATACTAGATCAGGGTTTTCCCTAACCTGCGCTTGCAAGAACATAACCCCCTATGTAATAGCAGAGCTGAGTGTATAATAAAGCTCTTTTTCAGAGGACTGAGACCAGCTGTATTCCATGGCCACTGAGGATAGAACTAGGGGAAATGGGCTTAAGCTGCCTAGAGATTTAGGTTAGACATGCAGGAGAATTTCTCAACAGTGATGATGATGGCAGAAAGTCTGCCCTCCCCTTCTTCTTTGGAGAACTTTAAAAACCAATGATTTAGCTCTGGTACTGCCTGAATGACAGAGAGAGGAGAACTGAATTACTTCTCCAGGTGTCTTCCAGCTCCAAGAATCCAGGATTCTCTCATAAGGGTAGAGGTGTAATGAGGAGGGACTGTTGAAAGGTACATATGCTTGTGTGAATTTTGTTTTGCCCATCGAATCCTCCTGTCAATTGGAATCACATGAGATCTGCCGAGATGCATTAGAAGGGAGCAGAGAGCAGCCTGCGCATGACTTTCTGTGGAACTTCTATAATAATTCCAGAAAGTTTGCTTCTGAAGCAACTGACCCTATGCAAAAACTTGACTTTGGAGAGAAAATTCAGTCACTGGATAGGCACTCTTAACTTTGCCTCATGTCAGAAACTGGCAAATCACCAACGGACTTTTAAAGAGACCAACTTTTTGATAACTTCTTTCCATACTCCTGAAAACACTTTATGTGGGTTGAAGGAATCTAAAATTTTAACAAAATGTTGTAATGGAGATGGGGAGATTTAATTCTATTGAGTAAAAATCAGCAAAATGTGGTTTTGCTACAGAAGAGAAGATGATATATGTCATTCCAAAGAAAGAAATACACATCATGTTATAGGTAGCATGGGAGAGTGTTTTGGTATCTGTGCTTGGTCTAGATAAACCAGTGGGAATTAAATGTTTTCTTTTGCCAATTCCAGTGCTTTTTTGTTCATCTCTTTCTGTGTTGGGGGAAAAAAATTGAAAAGTAAAGCAAAAAACCCCAAAAACATGGAGTTTACATTTTGGTCGGTGAGCCTGAATTATGTGGACTAGCTATCTACATTGCTCAAGGTTAGCCAGCCACTTCACTTTGACTAAATCTTCACTTCTGTAAAAGCCCAATAAAATCTCCAACTACAGCATTTCAGTCTGAATATTACATTGCAGAGAAAGCAGTTCATACTCAAGTCAAAAGTTCCTTGTGAAGAAATGGTTCCTTTAAAAACGATCAGTTCAGAAAGTAATAAATAACCCTACTTTGGACTCAATTTGAGGACGATGAGTAAGCCATCTATTTTTTATTTGAAAATGTTTTTAGGTTAGAATAGGTCATCATGATTATATTTGACATTTTTGTTCAGTGTTTACGTGGTGCAAGGCACTGTATTAAGTGCAGGAAAAAGTACAAGGGTATTGAATTAGAGAGAAACCCTGGTCCACAGGGAGCGAGGTTGGGGGAGAAAGAAATAACCGGGAAAATTTAGAAACTCAAGAATTCAATAGTAAGAAAAATGGCCGTTCATTGCTGCTGGAGGGAATGAGTTCTTCAGCTCTACCCTACTTCAGTCATTCATTCAATTGTATTTATTGAGCACTTACTGTGTGCAAAGCACTGTACTAAGTGCTTGGAAGAGTACAATGACAATAAACAGACTCATTCCCTGCCCCCCGGGGCACTTACAGTCTAACGAGCTTACAGGCTACACCAGGCAGGGTTGTCTTTGGCCTAAACCATCACAACTTTTCCAAACCTTCTACCAATCAATTAACGGTATTTACTGTGCACTTACTGTGTGCAGAGCACTGTACTAAACACCTGGGAGAGTATAGTGGTGACGGTTTGTAGATACGTTTCCTGCCCACAGCCAACTATGGTTGATCCCGGGATTTCTGCTGCCCTATTCCAGTAGGGCAGGTCTATTCCCCAGTGATGGCAGGAAGCTGGAGGACAGTATGGCTGCAACCCAAGCTTCTGCATTAAGTATTCTTTTGATTTTTTTCAAATTCATTGGCACTGTCAGACCTCAAGGTTGTTAACAAAATCATCTGTGCTCATGTTCTTTTAATTAAAAAAATGAAAAAGTAGTACACATAACTGTCCCAGGAGCAAGTTACTACTGCCCCAGGACAAGTCTAATGCATAGCATGGGGTTTCTCATGAGTAGGTGTGCATTCAGTAGCTCATTTAAGAAAGATTTGGCTGACTGAACCCCACCTTTTGCCTACCAGAATTAGGAAGATAAAGATGTAATAACTTCTTAGTCATTAGCCCAGGGGAGAAATCTTTCATAACTAAGAGAAAACTGCCCATTTTGAGACTCATTTAATTTTTTTTTAAATGACAAATTCTTGTGAAATTTGCAGTCACCCCAGATCAATTATAGAATATCCACAATTAGTGAGGGATGAGGAATATAATGGGATTATATAAAGGTGTAATGATACTTCACTTGGATTATTTTTCATGGTATTTGTTGAGCACTTACTATATGCTAACTACTGGGCTAGGTACAAGCTAATCAGGTTGGGCACAGGCCATGTCCCACATGAGCTCATAATCTTAATCCCCAGGCTCAGAGAAGTTGAATGACTTGCCCAAGGTCACACAGCAGACATTTGGAAGAACTAGGATTAGAACCCAGGGCCTCTGCGTCCCAGACCTATGGTTTTTCCACTGGGCCATACTCTTCTCTACATTTCCTCCAGTATTATTATCATCATCAGTGTTGTTTATTTATTAAATGCTTACTCTATGCAGAGTACTGCAAGTGTGTACCACTCTACGATAGTTTTCAAATAATGCTAAACAGCTAACAATGCCTGGTGTCTGACTGAAGTAAGGATATGACTGTTCCTTGCTTATTTTGGCTCATATATACTAACATAGCTGAGCACAGAGGCCTAAGAGCATCAACACATTGGCTTATAGGTCAAACTCAAATTTATGAAATCTGGCAAGGTGAGAGGATATGACTAGGTAGCTCAGGAGACAAGAAATGATAGGACTCTTTCACCTCTCTGCAAACACTTTAAGTTTTTTCCAAATGGCGAGGCAGTGGAAAATCAAGAGCCCTAGCTACATAGTAGCAGGTATGTCTCCTATCTGAAAGGAGGTAGCTGTCTCTAGACAGCAGCCTGGTTCCTGGACAAACCCAACAGCATGCTATTTAAGACTGCCAGGTGACAAAGAATTTGCCTCTCTGAGCCTGTGATGGTCTAGCCCAGGGGTGGCCAAGCTTCAGGAACTGAAGAGCCACTAAAAATGCACAATATGTCTGAGCTGAGGCTCAAAGCATTCCTTTAACTGGAACGTTGGATAGTTGAGCAGGCATAACCAGTGGTGAGTGGCAGCAATGAGCAAGATACAACTAGGGCAGGGGCTGAAGGTGGAGCCGGATGTCACACCCCTCCCCGGTTCAGGCCCCTGTGGGCAAGGGCACTACCACCATTGCCACTAAGATGATTGAAGTAGCAATGCGCTGCATGGCATAGTGGATAGAGCACGGGCCTGGAAGTTCTAATCCCAGCTCGGCCACTTTGCTGTGTGATCTTGGGCAAGTCACTTCACTTCTCGGGGTCTCAATCCCCATTTTACAGATACGGTAATACAGTAATACTGGGACTACAGTGCCTCAATTCCCTCATCTGTAAAATGGGGATTGAGACTGTGAGCCCCTCGTGGGACAGGGACTGTGTACCACCCGACTTGCTTGTATCCACCCCAGCACTTAGTACAGTGCCTGGCAGAGAGTAGTAAATAATAATAAATAATGACGGTATTTGTTAAGTGCTTACTATGTGCCAAGCACTGTTCTAAGTGCTGGAGTAGATACAAGGTAATCAGGTTGTCCCATGTGGGGCTCACAGTCTTAATCCCCATTTTACAGCTGGGATAAATGAGGCACAGAGAAGTAAAGTGACTTGTCCAAAGTCACACAGCTGACAAGTGACAGAGCTGGGATTAGAACCCACAACCTTTGACTCCCTAGTCTGTGCTCTTTCCACTAAGCAACGCTACTTCCCTCACAAATGACATAATTGTTATTATTATTATCATTACACAGCCATGGTGGTGGCAAAATAATAAATGTTAAAGCACATGGGCATGAGCCACAAGTGAAGAGGAGCCACATGTGGTTCACAAGCTTCAGCTTGGCCACCCCTGGTTTAGTCTAATACAAGACCACCAAGTCACTTCAGTGAATGTTCATTTATACTGAATATCTCAGTGTTTTAGGCTAGAAAGGTGGAGGTAAAGTGTCGAGTCAGGTGACTACTTCTTCTCTTACCTTCTAAGGCAGGGAAATGATAAAAAATGTTAACCACAAACAACATTGCTCTCCAAGATGGTGTCCAGTGCAAGATTCTGCCCTGGTCTTCAATCAGTGGCATTTATTGAGTGCTTACTAGGTCTAGAACAGTATACTAAGCATTTAGGAGACTTCAGTAGAATCGGTGGACACAATCCCTGCCCTCAAGAAGCAATCTCCTGGGTCTTTATGAGGTGAAGTTATGCTAGTGTCCTGTGTTTTTTGCCGCAAGACTATTGTTCTCCCCTGACCTGCCCATGCTCTGAATCCTACTTAGTCCTTCCTAGAACCCCTCTCTAACACCACATGCAACTTTCCAAAAGGAGTAAGGGGAAGGATGGTTGGGAGACCACCTAGGCACCCTGAGCCCAGCTTCAATGTCCAGGCTCACGTTTGCAGCCCAGCTTATGTACATGGTTTCTACCATCACCTATACCAACCTTTGTTCCTTCCTACCCCCATGGGGACCAGAAGGAGCCCAGTGATGAGGATAGAGGCAGGGAAATGGTGGTACATCATCCAGCTACACCTCCCCCATTGGCCTTCTTTGAACCCCATACCGAATGACCCAGTCTTTAGAGCCAATCCTTAATGCAGAAATGAGAGATTTCTGAAATGAGACATCTGATCTGCCAACTTCCCTAGGGCTTCTCACCCCTGTGATCTTAGTGGGAGTGAAACTTTGGTTTCTTTCTCCCAAGACTCAACCTTCTATGCGGCAGTATCTTGTTCTTCAGGAACAGCTGCCAGGGCTACCAATGCGCTCACCATTTTCTCTGATTGGAATAACCTTTCTACATCAAAGGGATGACTCACTCAGCCTTCATGCCAAACATTAGCTTCTTACTTCTCTTGCTGACTGCTGGTTAGGTTTTTGGTCAGAAGGATCTTCCACTGAAAGTGCCAGTTTGTGGAATTTGGCATGTTCACTTGTGAGGCACTGGGCAGGTCGGAACATGAAGGTGTCCCCTGATTCCCTTGGCCTGGGGTTCAGGGGGTATGACTCATAAGCAAGAAGGAGCATTTCACTCTCATAACTCAGACCGAGCTCTCGGGAAACTGAAACTTTCCATTTGTATTAGCCCTGGAGCTTAAATCTCATATGCTTCTGGTCCTAGACATGAACCTGATTTCAGGGAAGCTAGTCCATTTCCCAGCCTTCAAAGCAAGATTCAGAGTTGGACTATGTCAGAGGTCATTCGGGCATCTGCCCATTGGCCTATTGGATCAACTCCCTTTTACATTTTTCCTTATGAGGCTGGGGAAGCAGCAGTTCCCTTGCCTCTACCATGTCTTCTAATCATGTCACACAAGCTATCACCCGGTCCCTGAAATCTAACTAGTGGAAACTTCGCCCAGTGTTCTGGCATCTGGGAATTTACCCAGTCAGCTGGATGGAAGGAGTCAATGGGGCAAGACTGAGCCTTCACCATTTTAGAAGAAGGGGAGTTCATCTTGTATTTAAAGACGTGAGAAAGGAAAGGACAGTTATTCTTAATATCCCATTCCTATGTCTAAGTATCCGATAGTTCTTAGGTGTTATATAACTCCCCTCCTACTGCAATTTAATCCCATGCCCTCTTGCTCTTCCTCTAGCACTTTGAGCTAGTGTTTTAAGAATGTGGATGCTATCAGAAGAAAACACCAGGGCTGATTTGATGAGAATGACTCTCAAATCGAGAGGGTTTTTGTAACAAAACTAGCAATGTAGTAATCCCATGGGTTTTTCTTTATTGTTGTTGTTCATGGTTTCACCTGTTTGTGGTTGGTTGTATCCACACTCACGGCTGTGGTCTCAGTGGCTGTGGCCTCCAGTCCCGGCTGTCAGCTCCTGCTGTCTCTTTGGTCACCAGCAGCTGCAGCCCAGCCTCTTCAGTGACCTGTTGGCCACTCCCTCCATTCCCTGGAAAGCCCAGGTCTGGAGTTGTCAGATAAACATTATAATGTTTTAAGTGCAGTTGCTGTTGGGCATAGACGGTATCTGTGGATTCACCTCCCTCTTGGGAGTTTCTCTAACCATTCCCCCGCAAATATGGAGGGACTACAATATACAAACAACACCTTACAGATACAACCCTGATGAAAGAAATGCTAATGGGAGTCTACAGTGTGGAATGCAGAACAAGGGAAGAAGCCTTCCAGACAAGTGGTGAGACGCCGAGGCTGAAGAGTTACCAGGCTACACAAACCTAAACCAAACCAAGGATTTCTGCACACTGTCAAAGAGTGGATTTAATGGGCCCAGGAGCAACACCAGGGGAGCAGGAGTCAGGAGAGCCAGGTTCTAATTCCAGCTTCACTTGTTTCCTGCTGTGTGAATTCGGGCAAGTTATGTAACTTCTCTGTGGCTCAGTTTCTCACCAGTAAGAAGGGGATTAAGTACCCATTCTCCATTCCCCCTTAGACTGTGTCTGACCTGATTCTACTGTAACTACCTCAGTGCTTTGCACAGAGTAAGTACTTAACAAATACCACAATTATTATTTGGTTTGCATTTCTCCAAAACGTTTTCACATTACTTATCTCAGTTTGTCCTCATAGTATCCTTGTGAGGTAGGAAAGGGCAAATATTAATAATAGTAATAATAATAATGGTATTTGTTAAGCACTTACTCTGTGCAAAGCACTGTTCTAAGTGCGGGGGTAGATACTAGGTAATCAGGTTGGACACATCCCTGTCCCACATGGAGCTCACAGTCTTAATCCCCATTTTACAGATGAGGAAACTGAGGCACAGAGAAGTTAAGTGATTTGCCCAAAGTAACACAGCAGACAAGTGATGGAGCCGGAATAAGTATCCTTATCACCATTTTACTGTTTAGGAAACTGAGGCTTAGAAATGTTAAGTGATTTGACCAAGGGCACACAAGAGACCATGGCAGAAGTGGGACTTGAACCCAAGAGGTATTCTACCGTTACTTGCATTTCAAACGAAATGACTCCTTTTCATATGAAAGATTTGTTGATAAAATCCTAACTACAAGTTTTACATCAGGCTGAAGTTCAGGAAGCTTTCTTTCCCTCACTAGATTGTAAACTCCTCAAGGGCAGGGAAAGTTTCTACCAACTCTATTGCATTCTCCGAAGTTCAGTGATTTCCACAAAGTAAGCATTCAGTAAATACCATTGATTGATTGAATGATTTTCTAATCACCTCAGGTCACAGAATAGGTAGCAGGTCCCACCTTGCCCCATTCCCCTGCTAATGTACTTGTTAAAAGACAGCTGGGTTTATTTTAAACATAGATTTCAGAGGCATTTTCAATTTAAGAATACATTCTAAAGTCCTCTTTTAATAATTTAGCATATTTTTATTTTATCATGGTAACATAATTTACCCTAAATTTGAATAGATAGTGGTAATCAACTTCCAACAGCTTCCTTGCTGACCTCTCCTGCCTTCTGTCTCCCCTCACCCCAGTCCATACTTCACTCTGCTTCCTGGTTCATTTTGCTACAAAAACGTTCCATCTATGTTTTCCTACTACTGAAGAACCTCCAGTGGTTGCCCATCCACCTCTGCACCAAACCAAAACTTATTATCATAGTCTATAAAGTACTCAATCACCTAGCTTCCACCACCTCACCTTGCTGCTCTCTTACTACTACCCAGCCAGCTCACTTCACTCCTCTAATGCCAACCTACTCACTGTATCTCTATCTTGTTTATCTCATCTCCAACCTCTTGTCCACATCCTGCCTCTGGCCTGGAACACACTCCCTCCTCAAATCTGACAGGTAATTACTCTGTCCCCCTTCATAGCCTAATTGAAGGCACATCTCCTCCAAGAGGTCTTCCCAGTCTAAACCCTACTTTTCCTCATCTCCCACGCCCTTCTGTGTCACCCTGACTTACTCCCTTTATTCTCCCCACCCCCCACCTCCACCCCACCCAGCTCACAGCACTTATGTATATAGCTGTAATTTTATTTATAGGTCGGCAGCGAGATGAGCAAGATCGAGGCACAGTGAGAAGGTTAACGCTAGAGGAGTGAAGTTTGCGGGCTGGGATGTAGGAGAGAAAGAAGCAAGGTGAGGTGGGAGGGGGCAAGGTGAGGAGTGAAGTGCTTTAAAGTCAATAGTGAGGAGTTTTTGTTTGATATGGAGGTGAATAGGCAACCACTGGAGATTTTTGAGGAGGTGGGTGACATGTCCTGAACATTTTTGTAGAAAGATGATCCGGGAAGTGGTATGAAGTGTGGACTGGAGTGGGGAGAGACAGGAGGTTGCCAAAAAGTCTTTCCATCACTTCTATGTCCATTTTACTTTGAGAAAGAATTCCTGTTTTTCTAAAATGACAAAATGGTATGACAACTGGAGTGATCTACCCTTCCACTGGCCTTGAGGGGTAGTTGAAGATAAAGGAGGAAGGAAATGACCCTAAAGCCCTCATACTGCTTCCTCCATAAATTATTTTCAGTTGACCTACCTCTGATACATGTCACTGGAATCCTTAAAAAATGTTCTGGTTTTACCAGAGACATTTTTAATGTCATCATTTGGCTCAGCCTTTTCACTCTCTGCATTATAAGGCAAGGCTACAAGAAAAGTTAAATTTCACTGTTAATAGTTGACTAAAGAGACAAAGTAATGGCCATCACAAAGGATCTAATAAATTTAGGCATATCTTAACATGCTATCCAATGCATTTGCATATTATACAGGACAGTGAAATAGAGCAAAGTAAAAGGGAGACATGAGCAGTTACCCAAATAACTGCATCTCTCTTGGTTGGCTGGTTGTTGTTTTTTATGGTATTTGTTAAGTGTTTACTACATGTCAGAAACTGCACTAAGCGCTGGGGTAGATACAAGCTAACTGGGTTAGACAAAGCCCAGATCCCACATGGGCGTCACAGTCAATCCCCATTTTACAGATGAGGTACCTGAGGCCCAGAGAAGTGAAGTGACCTGCTCAAGATCACACAGCAGACAAGTGGTGGAGCCAGGGTGAGAACCCAGGTCCTTCTGACTCCCAGGCCTGTGCTCTATCTACTAGGCCACACTATTAAGATATGACCAGGGCTAGGACAAGGGTCTAGGCCCTGTGGACAAATCTAGAGATGTAATCCTGCAAGATTCACTGTCCTGTTGTTTTGTTTTGGTCTTTTTTTATGGTATTTGTTAAGCACTTACTACGGCCCAGGCACTGTACTGAGCAATGGGTTAGCTACAAGCTAATCAAATTGGACAAAGCCCAGATCCCACATGGGCCTCACAGTCAATACCCATTTTATAGATGAGGTAACTGAGGCACAGGAAAGTGACTTGCCCAAGTCACACCACAGCAGACAAGTGGATTAGAACCCAAGTCCTCTGGGCCTCAATTTTTCACCTGTTATATGAGGATCCAAAATCTGTTCTCCCTACCCTTAGAATGAGAGTCCCATGTGGGATGGGTGACTATATCTCATCAGATTGTATTGTATCCACCCCAGCATTTGGCACATACTATGTGCTTAACAAAATACCTCAATTATTATTATTATTATTCCTATAGCCCAGAGATTTGTATAAGGACACAGGGAAGCACACATTGCTTTGTCATTCAGGCAGATGATGTCAACTCTGAAGCAAAGTGGAGTCACAAGACAGCCCAGCAATTTTCCATTCTCAGCATCTCAGGAATGGAACCCAGGACCAAAGCGCTCTTCTCAATACCTCTTTTTTCCCCCTCAATTTGCTTAACTTGAAAATAAATTTTCTCTCTCATGAAAGGCAGCAGATTGACAGACCTGAATGCCAGATTGCTGCTTCTGTTCAAGGTCAAGGCCAAACACAGGCAGTTGGCAGTACAAATCCTCCAAACCAGGCACCCTCTCATATGCCTCTTTTTACAGACTGGCACTAGTGTTGAGTTGGCTCTGAAAAGAAAACTCACTACAATGCTCTTTTTCTCTAGCCTATTCAGTTCAAATATGCACGTAGCTGTCCTTCATATTTGCCTGTATAGAGATTCCCAGCCGGATATAGACTGTAAGCTCATTATGGGCAAGGGAACATGTTTGTTAATTCTCTTGTATTGTACTCTCCCACAGGCTTAGTGCAGTGTTCTGCACATATTAAGCACTCAATAAATATGATTAATTGAGTCATGTGAAAAGGAGTAGAGAGAGCAGAAAAATAAAAGCCAATGCACAAGTAGAAAAGACAGACCCTGAGATCAAGATGAGGAATAATGTGTCCTAAGGAGCTGATTGGAGTTACCTATGCAAAGACGGCAGGGAAATACAAAGGGAGGGGGACATGGAGACATTTCTGCTTTTGGTCCTTAGCCCCTCTTTCCATACAAATTATTGTATTTCAGAACCTTTGTCTCATAGCCTCCTCATCACTCCACTGTTATTTCCCACTGGTGCAGAAAATTAGGCCTCAAAGAATCCCAAAGGGGGATTCAGAGGAACTGGATTCTTATTGCAGCTCTGCCACTTGCCTGTTGTGTGAGCTTGGGCAAGTCACCTAGCTGCCCTGTGCCTCAGCTTCCTCATCTGTAAAAATGGGATTTCAATACCTGTACTCCCTTCAACTTAGACGGTGAGCCCCATGTGGGACAGGGACGGTGCCTGACCTGAGTATTCTGTATCTACCCCAGCACTTAGTACAATACTTGGCACATAGTAAGCACCTGATAAACCCTAGGATGATTATTATAATTACTTTTATTACTGGGAGAAGACAGACGAAGACAAAAGTAATAGTGGAATGCCAACAACAATAAGCAACAGGGAACATTGTTTCTGGGCCCAAATGCCTCTCCTAGTACTGCCTGCACTTGCTCCTGGAGGTAGGCCCTGCCCATCAAGCAGCATGGTATAGTGGCTTAGAGCATAGTCCTGGGAGTCAGAAGGTCCTGGGTTCTAAGCCCAGCTCCGCCACTTGTCTGCTGTGTGACCTCGGAAAAATAATTTCACTTCTCTGGCCTCGGTTACCTCATCTGTAAAATGGGGATTGAGACTGTGAGCCCCACGTGGGACAGGAACTGTGTCCAACCCAATTTGCTTGTATCCACCCCAGTGCTTAGTACAGTGCCTGGCATGTAGTAAGTCTTTAAGAAATTCCATAATTGTTATTTTTATCAAGTCCCCCACTCCCCCTTGAGCCTCCCAGTAGAGAAATATTTCATTTGAGGTAACAATGGGACTGCTGATATTCCATGCCCAGGCACTTTTCCCCAGACAAATCAAGCCTAGCTAGAGGAAGAGTAATAACAGAAACAGCCCAAGAAGACAAGGGGGAAGACTGATTTGTAGTACAATAAGCTGTTGTTTTATTTCTAAACCCAGTAGTTATGAGTGGAGAGATTGGACATTGTCCAGGGCTGAATCACATAATTGGGCTGCCATGGGCAGGGTTGACCAGGGGCTTTTAGCTGTCCTATTCACAGTGACTCCCCACTGCCCTTCCCACACCTTCCCCTTTTCCCCCCTCCTGTCCTGTGTCCATTGTGTCCCAACCCTCAAAGCCCAAGGATCCTCTGAAGTGTTCTCTGGACAAGTCTACTGAGGCTCAGCCAAAAGTGCCCCTCTCCCCACTTTCCCTCCCACTTTAGTCAGTGCTGCTATTCCACTACCAACTGGGGTCAAGTGAAAAATCCAAAGGGCCCATGTGTTGCTGCATGGGAATTAGTCTAGTAGCTGCCCTGCATACCAAGTAAGCCCTATGAGGCCCTGAGCCCCTTCCCCTGCCTGCACAAACAGACCCCGGGGCTAAAATGAAGCAGACCTCCCACAAGGTGCTGCTGGCATGCTGAGCATGCCCTAGATTGAAAAGTGCCATCTCTGTGCCAGCTGGCAGCCCCCAGTGCCGGTGGGGGCAGGGCTCAGTGTAAAGGGACTCTCACAGAGAGCTTTATCTGCCTATCAAGTGGCCCATCCCTCCCTCCTGCATTCTAAATAGGGGCCTGAGAAGAGATTTAACCTGGTGCCTTTCTGTTTCCTTTCCTCCCCTTCCCCTTCTAACCCCCACAGCATTGTGGGTGACCAGCCAGCCAAATTTGTTTTGGGAAGAGGGGTTTAATATGCTGAGTTAGTTTGCTAAGGAACAAATTGGCCATTTTAATCAGGGGAAAAAATGGTTTCCAAAAGATGGTGGAAATAACTGAGGGGAGATCAGCATCCTGCTCTGTTACTGCTACTGTATTTGTTTTCCACTAGCCTCCAGGGTGAGTGGAGAAGAGAATGGGAAATGGCCAAGGCATGTATTTACAGTGCAGCCTAGCCTGGAAATTTGCCCGAGTCCCAGTACTAGCCAGTACTAGTTTAGTAAGACTGAACTTTTAATACTGATGGTATTTGTTAAGCGCTTACTATGTGCCAAGCACTGTTCTAAGCACTGGGGGATACAAGGTGATCAGGTTGTCCCTCGTGGGGCTCACAGTCTTCATCCCCATTTTACAGATGAGGGAATTGAGGCACAGAGAAGTGAAGTGACTTGCCCAAAGTCACACAGCTGGCAAGCGGCAGAGCTGAGATTAGAACCCACGACCTCTGACTCCCAAGCCCGGGCTCTTTCCACTGAGCCACACTGCTTCTCAGAAATATATGGATTTCATTTTTATCTTCCTACTGTAAATACAGTCATGCTATTGCTTTGACTGGGGAAGCCTGGGGAATGGCTAAAGCGCCAATGATGCTGTAGACAGTGCCCTGGGAAAGTGTTCTAAATAGGTGTGCAGCTTCACCTACCAGTCAAAACAGTTTCTTTGGGTGTAATTCATTCATTCATTCAGTTGTATTTGCTTAGCGCTTACTGTGTGTGGACGACTGAAATAAATGTTTGGGATAGTACAATACAGCAATAAACAGACACATTTTCTGTCCTCAGTAAGCTCTCAGTCTAGAGGGGGAGACAGGCATTAATATAAATAAATAAATTACAGGTATGTACATAAGTGCTGTGGGTCTGGGACACAGGGAATGAATGAAGGGAGTCAGTGAAATAATTCATCATGTTGATTTGAGCACCTTTCATCTTGCTTTTTAAAAAAGTCAGGGTGCCCGTGGCATGGGAAGGCTGATGCTTCTGACCTTGGGTGGGCCAAGAGCAGTCCCTTGGAGCTCACCCCAGAGTGGAATTGGGACTCAGCCCCAACCTCTGGGCAGGAGACTAGCTATTCCTGGAAAGACAGGACTTGCACAGAATTATTTTTAGCAAGATGTATTAAAAAGTTGCATTCCTTATTGGAATATAATGAAATTAATCATTCTGTATACTCATTCTTGGCCCCTGCAATCACTACAGTTCAAGGAAAATTGAACATCCTTGTTTCAGCGATCCCTTTTACTCGGCAAAAGATACATTTCCTATAATGAGCTGCTTTTCTTGGCTCCACCATATCAGGTATCCTAGAATAGGGTGGAGATGATCCAGCAGAATGCAAAGTGTTTCACCTTACTGTCCCACTAATAAAAGGAATTGTAATACTCATCCATTTAAGAAACCTTACTCATAATGAAAATTATTCAGACTATGAGCCCCATTGGACAGAGACTGTGTTTGATGTGATTACTTTGTATCAGTCAATAGTACTTATTGAGCACTTACTGTGTACTGAGCACTGTACTAGGTACTTGGGAGAGAACAATTCAATAGAGGTGGTAGACACATCCCCTGCCCACAAGGAGCTCAGAGTCTAAAGATGGAGACAGTAAAATTAATTACTTATAGGGAAATGGGAGAGTATAAGGAAAAGCACATAAATGCTCAGAGTGGGATTAAGTGTTTAAGAGATGCAGAGTCAGGTATATAGGCAATGCTGTATGGGCAATGTAGAAGGGAAGGTGAATAGGAGAAATGAAGGTCTAGTCAGGGAAGGCTTCTTAGAATCAGTGTGATTTGGGTAGGATTTAGAAGATGGAGAGAGCGGTGGTCTGGCATATATGAGGGGAGAATGAGTTCCAGGTTAGAAGGAGGACTTGGACAAGGGGATGAGGTTGAGGTACGATATTTTTTTTGGCATTAGAGGAGCAAAGTGTGCAGACTGGCTTGCAGTAGGAAATCAGCAAAGTAAGCTTGGAGGAGGAGAGCTGAATCAGTGTTTTAAAGCCAATGATAAGGAGTTTCTGTTTGATGCAGAGTTGGATGGGCAACCACTAGAGGTTTTTAAGAAGTGAGAAGTAGACTGAACTTTTTTTTCGAAAATGATCCAGGCATCAGAGTGAAGTATGGACTGGAGAGGGGAGAGACAGGAGGGTCAGCCTGTGGTAGCGGTTTGGATGGTGATGAAGGAGCAGATCCTAGAGATGTTGCAGAGTTAAAACTGACAGGATTTAGTTATATTTTGAATGAGAGAGATGAGTCGAGGTTAATGAGATTGGCAGGAATGTGGTGCTTTCTACAGTGACGGGAAGGATGTAGGGAAGACAAAGTTGGAGTAGGAAGATGAGTTCTGCTTTGGACATGTTAAGCTTGAGGTATCAGTGGGACATCAAAGGAGAAATGTTCTGATTGCAAAAGGAAATGTGAGACTGCAGAGAAGGAGAGAGATCAGAGCTGGAGATGTAGATTTGGGAATCAACCAAGTAGAGATGGTTATTGAAGCCATGGGAGCAAATGAATTTCCTCAAGGGAGTTGGTTTAGATGGAGAATAGAAGGGGACCCAAAGTTAAACCTTGAGGGACTCTCACAGTTAGAGGGTGAGAAGCAGATGAGGAGCTGGCAAAAGGCACTGAGAAAGAGCAACCAGAGAGAAAGGAGCAGAACTAGGAGAGGACAGAGTCTGTGAAGCCAAGGTTAGACAGTGAGAAATGAATAGTTTCAAGGGCAGCTGAGAGGTCGAGGAGAATTAGGATAGAGTAGAGACCATTGACTTTGGCAAGGAGGTCATTGGTGATTTTAGAGAGGGTAGTATCCATGGAGTGAAGAGGGTGGAAGCCACATCGAAGGGGTTGAAAGAGAATTGTAGCAGGGGAAGTGAGGAAGCAGGTGTAAACAACTCATTCAAGGAATTTGGAAAGGAATGGTACAAGGGAGATGGGGCGATAATTATGGGGTGTGATGGGGTCTAGAGAAGGTTGGCCCATAGTGAGTGCTTTATAAATTCAATGATGATGTTGATCATGAGGATGATGTTCCTTCTCTTATCCAGTAGATTGTAAGTGTCTCTTACTTCTAGTATATGCTTTCATTAATAATAGTAAGTGTGGCTTAGTGGGAAGAGCCTGAGCTTGGGAGTCAGAAGTCATGGATTCTAATCCCGACTCCACCACTTGTCAGCTGTGTGACTTTGGGCAAGTTACTTAACTTCTCTGGGCCTCACAGTTACCTCATCTGTAAAATGGGGATTAAGACTGTGAGCCCCAAGGAGGACAATTTGATAACCTTGTATCTTTCCCAGCACTTAGAACAGTGCTTGGCACATAGTAAGTACTTAAGAAATAACATTATTATTATTACTACTATTATAATGTTTAGTACTATACTCTATATACCAAAGACACCCAATAAAGTGCCCTACACACAGTAGGCACCCTATAAAGTGCTCTGTACACATAAAATGCTGGCACAGTGCCTTGTACACAGTAAGCATTCGATAAATGCTACTGCTTCTGCTAATGGGAATGATGACTAAGCACTCCCAGTTCTTCTTAAAACAAATTACCTTAAATCACCCCTTCTTGTACAAGCTATAAGGCAATCTTAAATATGAAATCACATTAGAACTCAAAAGGCCCAAACATCAAAAATTTAGGTAAAAATCAGTACCATTGAAGTTTGAAAAATGTATAACCCCTGGTAAGAGGGAAAAAACAAACAAAAAACCTCCCATGATTTTTAAAAGTGGCACAACTCACAAGAAGCAAAAATGCATTTTGTATGAATCATCCAGCCAGGCAAGCCCAGATTGGAAACACATTCTGGATGACTGACCTATTATAAGAACCACACTCTGGAGATGGCTTTTAAAGAACCTGTTTCCTTCCAAACTTGTCTGCCACACTATTGGGAGTGAAATTCTCTCTCCTGGCTTCAGGAATGCACACACATTCTCTGTCTTTCATTAGGTGCTTGCCATGATACACTTCTCATCAATTTTTGAATCTGTCCTCCCCTTCAATAAAGATGGAAATTTTTTTTGGCCTCAAACATCAATCAATACTTATTGAGTAGACAAGGAGTACACAGCATTCTATCAGATGATTAACTAGCTCAGTTAAAGAATACAGTCTTATATAAATAGCTACTCTCCCCCCTGGAGAAGAGGGTGTTTCCTGTGCCTCTTAACCCCGCAAATCCTAAGAGGCCCATTTCAGCAGATTCCTGCCTGGTCCTTGGATGACTCGGGTACGACAGAGGCCTCAGTAATATTTCTCTCAGATGGGCCCCTTTCTCTTGTTCCTACCCTAAAGCCAGGCCCTAATCAACTTGCTACTGGAGTACTCGTGAGCAGGGAGCATGTCTACCAACTTTGTTATTTTGTACTCTTCCAAGCAGAGTGCTCTGCACACAGCAAGAGCTCAATAAATATGATTGATTGAGTGCACCAAACGCCTTGCTGGATTCACAGCCTTCACTCACTAGCCAAGACAGTAGGTTCTACACACAACACAAACCATTTACTTCAAGTGTCAATTTGATTTCTAATTACATTCTCAGGAGATGATGGTACTTCTCTGCTACTTGTATCAAATTAAAATTACAAATATGGATTCTGGGCCTCAAACAACTACCCACCCCGCTCCCCCGACCCCTGTCCTTTCTTCTCTTCTCCCACTATACTACTATACACTGCCTTTCCTGCCATCAACTTGTGGCCCACGTCCTATCTCTGGCCTGGAATGCCCTCCCTCCTCACATCCGCCAAACTAGGACACTTTCCCCCTTCAAACCCCTATTGAAAGTTCACCTCCTCCAGGAGGCTTTCCCAGACTGAGCCCCCCCTTTTCCTCCGCTCCTCCTCCCCCTCCCCATCGCCCCAACTCCCTCCCTCAGCTCTACCCCCCTCCACGCCCCACAGCACTTGTGTGTATTTGTACATATTTATTATTCTATTTATTATATTAATGATGTGTATATATCTATAACTCTATATTGATCCTATTGATGCCTGTCTACTTGTTTTGTTTTGTTGTCTGTCTCCCCCTTTCTAGTCTGTGAGCCCATTGTTCAGTAGGTGTTATCTCTATTTGTTGCCAAATTGTACTTTCCAAGCACTCAGTACAATGCTCTGCACAGTAAGCGCTCAATAAATGCGATTGAATGAATGAATGAATGAATGGCATATTGAAGCAATGTGACCTAGTGGAAAGAGCCCAGGCCTAAGAATTAGAGGACTTAAGTTCTAACCCTGGCTCTGCCACAAGACTGCTGAGTGATCTTAGGCAAGTCACTTAACTTCTCTGTGCCTCAGTTCCCTCATCTGTAAAATGGGGATTCAATACCTGTTCTCTCTCCTATAGACTGTGTGCTGCAAGTGGGACCTGATTATCTTCATCATCATCAATTCATTCATTCATTCATTCAATAGTATTTATTGAGCGCTTACTATGTGCAGAGCACTGTACTAAGCGCTTGGAATGAACAAGTCGGCAACAGATAGAGACAGTCCCTGCCGTTTGACGGGCTTACAGTCTAATCGGGGGAGACGGACAGACGAGAACAATGGCAATAAATAGAGTCAAGGGGAAGAACATCTCGTAAAAACAATGGCAACTAAATAGAATCAAGGCAATGTACAATTCATTAACAAAATAAATAGGGAACAAAATAAATAGGGAACAAAATAAATAGGGTATTTATTATCTTTGGTAATTATTATCAATGGTATTTATTATCTTTTATCTACTTCAGTGCTTAGTATAGTGCGTGGCACATAGTGACTAACAAATACCATAATTATTATTAGCATTATTATCAATTCTCAGATATCCTGCACCAACCAAGCAAAACTATTCCCTGTCTCTCACCTTTGACTCTCCTGCCCAAGTTCTTTACCTTTTGAATCAATCACTGGTAATAATAATAATGATATTAATATTTTTTAAACAAGTGTGGCAGAGCTCTCTACCAAACACCTGGGAGAGATCAGTAACATTAGAAGAAACAAATCCTGCCCTCAAGAAGCTTATACTAAATCAGGGATGGCATGGAAGCATGGAGGGCAGACACTAAAGTAATTTACAGATAGAAACGGAGCAAAGAAAAACAGATATTTAGAAAAGTGTTTAAATAGTAGAAACCACTAAAGACCTGCCTATCGTTAGCATCATCAATTCTTATTGAGCACTTGCTATGTGCAAAGCACCTCAGTAGACATTTGGAGATCTTACAAAAGACATAAAAAACACAATCTTTTCTTTCAAGATTTATAATCTAATGGAGGAGATGGTGGGCATAAACTGATTTTTATACCATGGGTATACAATCAACATCAACATGAAATTCCATAGCTAATGGGGGACAGGTAAATGAAATCCACAGAGAAACCAAAAAATTAATTTATGCCAATGTTTGAACTGCCTACCCTAACTAAATCCTCGATAAGAATTGCTTACAAATCATAAAATTGAACTCAATTTTAACCAATTTATCCATTCCCTCCAGGGCCAGGTTGAGGCAGGGGTTTTAGAAGAGGTAGCTCACGGCCTCAGGCTAAGGTCCCTGTCACCCCCAACCCCACCCCCGAACACCCCACAATACATACTTCAGCCTCCTGAGCTGCCAACCTTCACAACCCCAACCCTGCCGAAACCCACCTGCAAGCCTGGCCAGAAGGAGTATTATTGTCCCAGCTTTTTAAACAGGATTTCCAGCCTCGCCGATCCTGGGTCTCTGGTAAGACCGGAGAATTTCCACTTAGGGCTGAAGAGATCCAAAATAGTAGACAGTTACCTTTGAGTCCCCTTCCCCACTGAAATTTCCTTCCCTTTTTCAACCCCACATTCAAAATCAAAGGTTGGCATCTTGCCATCTGCATTGCTTCCAACATTGAGACTATGGCAGTGACCAAGGCTGCCACCATCTGAACCCCATGGTAGAAGAAATGGCCACATTCATTCATTCATTCATTCATTCATTCATTCATTCATTCATTCCTACAATAGTATTTATTGAGTGCTTACTGTGTGCAGAGCACTGGACTAAACACTTGGAATGTACAATTCGGCAACAGATAGAGACAATCCCTGCCCAACAATGGGCTCACAGTCTAATGAAAAACCTCAATGAAATG
Organism: Ornithorhynchus anatinus; assembly: GCF_004115215.2. Classification (NCBI taxonomy): domain Eukaryota; kingdom Metazoa; phylum Chordata; class Mammalia; order Monotremata; family Ornithorhynchidae; genus Ornithorhynchus; species Ornithorhynchus anatinus. The sequence goes on from NC_041750.1 coordinate 18,243,127, forward strand.
GTTGGGAAGCAGCCATTTCAGCTATGGTGGCAACAACAGTGGTGGCTGCTCCCATTTCTGGGAAAAGGGAGGCATGGAGGGACAGTTTTCTGGTGGTTCAGAAGCAGATTCTGATTCCAAGCAACAGATCCCTCACTGGTTCTTCAAACAGCTTAGAGTAATTCTGTTTCACTCTTTTTTTCAAATGGTATTTGTTAAACGCTTACTATGTGTCAGGGACTGTACTAAGCACTGGGGTAGATACAAGCAATTCAGTCCATGTCCCACATGGGGCTCACCATCTTAATCCCCATTTTATAGATGAGGTAACTGAGGCACAGAGAAGGGAAGTGACTTGCCTAAGGACATTCAGCAGACAAGTGGCTGCTCAGAATTAGAACCCAGGTCCTCTGTCTCCCAGGCCCATACTCTTTCCACTAGACCACGCTGCTTCTCTTGAACTTCAAAGATAAGGGGCAAATGGTCAGTTCATGGGGTTCCTTCATCTCTGACTCAACCAACCATACAAACCTGGACTAGCCTAAGAATCTTGGTGAATTTTGCAGATAGTCAGATTTGCTTAGCGATTTCCAGACCCCTGGGTTATTAATGGTGCTAAATGTTTCTGTAAGGTTACTGGAAACAGTATATAGAAGTCTTCGTTTTCCTCTGTTCAGGTTGCTAAATGTATAAGTAGCCATATCAACATTTTCATTTATATAAGTATTTTGGGGCCTTAAATATGTGTGATGTTATTTATGATATTCAAAGTGATCGCTTACAAATGAATAGACTTTTACCTTTAATTTTTCACAAAATGGCTCTTGAAATTAGAAGCATGCCTAATTAAGTTCTGTTATATCTGCTGAGTAAATAAGAGATACAAAAGCTAAATTCCTACAATATATCTCTCAAAAGAAAAGGGAACTTTTTCCAAGACTGTAATGATTGTTCAATAAATAAGAATAAAGGTGTGTATCATCAAATTAATAAAAGGACTTTATTCAAGCAATCCCAGACTGATAAGTTCCATGCATCTGGTTTTTCTTTAATGGAAACTGGCAAAACATCACTAGGCCTAATCCTACAAATGTGTATATTTAAAACAGGTTCAGGCAACAGCATTTTACAGTCTGGCATGAAAAGAAAAACAATCACAGGTATGGTATAATTACAGGGTAATAAAAGCATAAACACCATTAATGAATTAAGTTATTATTCGGCTTTTTCACTACTGGCAAGCCAGTCTCCAAAGCAGGGTTTTTACTCCAAAAGTTTCTAGAACCATTGTAAAACAATGCACATTAGGAGAAGGAACAATGTGGTCCTTCTTCTTGTTCCAAGCAGAAAGCACGGGCTGGGAATCCGAGAATATGGGTTCTAATTCTGGCTATGCCATTGAATGACCTCGGGCAAATCACTTAACTTCTCTGTGCTTCAGTTTCCTCATCTGTAAAATGGGAATCCAGGGCCTGTCTCCTTCCTACTTAGACTATGAGCACTGTATGGGACACAGCCTAGGTTGTTGCTGCATGGTATTTGTTAAGTGTTTACTATGTGCCAGACACTGTACTAAGCTCGGGGGTAGATCAAGCTAATCAGGCTGGACACGGTCCAAGTCCCATGTGGGGCTCACAATCTGAATCCTCCTTTTATAGATAGTCCAACCTGATTATTTTGTATCTATTCCAGAGCTTAGAACAGTGTTTGACACATAGTATGCACTTAACAATTACCATAGTAATGCCTGCTCAGTCAATTTAACGAGACAGAATTATATGTTTTGGGAGAATTTCAGGACTTGGAAAGAGTTCCCCCTCTAGGCTGCCCTCATTATGGGCAGAGAAAGTGTCTGTTAATTCTGTTGTATTGTACTCTCCCAAGAGCTCAGTATAGTGCTCTGCACACAGTAAGTGTTCAATAAATACCATTGATTGATTAAAATTCTAGACAATGAAAACAGTGGTCATTTTTGTCACCACAGTATTGTCAGATCTCTTGAGCTAATCTGGGTCAGTTCATGGTAGCAATTGCGGCAGTACTGAGACCTTAAATATTGCAGGGTAGTTCTCCTGGAACTTTGGGAAGGTGGGCTGGGGCAATCAATCATTCATTCATTCAGTGATATTTATTGAGTACCTACCATGTGCACAGCACTGTACTGAGCACTGGGGAAAAAACTACATGGTGAGACACAGTCCCCAGACCCCTAGGGACTCACCATCTAAGAACGAGAGAGAGGGGAAGGGGTTGGCAATGGCCACATAAGGAAAGGAGAAACAATAAAAAAGGAAAACAACATGAATGCCATCTTGTCTTATGCTGTCGAGTCGTCTCCGACCCATATCAACTCCATGGACTCATCTCTCCCAGAGCGCCCCAACTCTATCTGCAAACGTTCTGGAAGTGTATCCATAGAGTTTTCTTGGTAAAAATGAGGAAGTGGTTTACTATTGCCTTCTTTCTGGCAGTAAACTTGAGTCTCTGCCCTTGACTCTCTCCCGTGCCGCTGCTGCCCAGCACAGGTGAGTTTGGACTTGTAGCAGATTGCCTTCCACTCGCTTGCCACTGCCCAAGCTAGAGCCCCAGAGACTGAATCTACAAAAGCAGAGTTTCAGGCTTCAACAGTAGTGTACCAACTGACAATGCGAAACTGCAGGAAAAAAGACCACCCTCTCTCACCCTGCCACCTGCTGCAGAGGGACCTAGTGGAAAGAGCACAAGCCTGTAAACTAGAGTTCTAATCCCAGCTCCGCCACTTGCCCACTACTAGATATAATTCTGTCACCCATTAAACTGACTGAGCAGACATTATTATGGTAATTGTTAAACTTTAACTAAAACTCCTTCTTCAGTGAAGAAGCAGAATATGGATCTATTTATTCCAATGGTTGTGGACTGGGAACATGTCTAGTGACTCTGTTATATTGTACTCTCCCAAGCTCTTAGTACAATGGTCTGCACGCAGTAAACACTCAATAAATACGATTGATTGATTCACCCACCGGGTGTTTGTGATTACTTGTGATCATAAAGGGGATCTTGGAGAACAATGGTCACATTCCTCTCTCAGCCAGTCGCCTTCCCGAAGTGGAGCATTGATGGATTGCTCCATGTTTTCTCCAGGGAAGACATTCCTCATTAGATTGGAAGTTCCTTGAGAGCCTCTAGTTGCTGAAGGGCATGAGGGCTCACAGGAGCTCTGAGTGGAGTAGAGCTCTGCCTGTACTGGGGAAATTAAGGGGCAAGATCCTCCCAAACCCTGAATTCCAAAAATAATTTCCCTGCCAGCAGAGGCAATTTTTCAAAGACCTGCGGCCCCTTTAAATTAGCTGCTCGGTGCCTGCAGTGCTGGCTCAGGAGAAAACAGCAGCAACAATCAGTCCATCAATCATTGGTATTTTTTGAGCACTTCCTCTGTGCATGGCCCGGTACTAAGCGCTCAGAACAAGTTAGGAAATCCCAATGTGGCTACTACTCCCGGAAAAGGAGGGGGAGAAAAGAAGAGCTAGCTAGCAGTAAGGTACTCCAGCTTTCATCACTATTTTTGTTGTCCTTGCTTTGTTCCTTTATTGGTATTGTTTGATCTTATTATCCTTTTCTGGTGTGTCTAGCACCAGGCCCCACCACCATCTTTCTGGACTGGTAATCCCCAGTGAGCAGGAGGCTGTGTCAGAACGATTATCTTTATCGTTTTCTCCAGTGTTTAGCTCAGTGCTAGGCACAAGGTAAGTGCTCAATAAATGCAAAACATGAGGATAATAATACCCTTTTACCTGTCCTTCGCTTTGGAACAGGAGATGAAACCAAAGCAAAAATATAATGTGCACTTAGCCTCTTACTGCCTCTTCCCTTCTGCTGTGGTATTCTCTCTCCTGGCAAGGTGACCCAGCCGCCTAGAATCTAGTTTTATTCTACACCAGCCCCTGTCTCTAGACTGTAAGCTCATTATGGGCAGGGGATGTCACTGTTTAATGTTGTATTTTACTCTCCCAAGCACTTAGTAGAGTGGTCTGCACACAGTAAGTGCTCAATAAATGTGGTTGAATGAATATGATCGAATGGTCCTTCAAGATCCAAGGGTTGAGCCTGGCTCAGAAAGAGTTGAGCAGAGATGAGTGTTGGGAGTGGTCAAAGGATAAAACAGCTTGAGAAACACCATTTTACACCCATTTGCCAACCAGTCAGTGTTAGTTATTGAGCGTTTACTGTGTACAGAGCACTGTACTAAGTGCTTGGGAAAATGCAATACAGCAGAATTGGTAGACACGTTCACTACCCACAAAGAGCTTACTGTCTAGCGTTCATTGAGTAAGCAAAGCAGTGGAAGAGTCTGTTAGAGCTGGCACACGTAGAGTTAACACAGAAGCCTGATTCCAAGAGTTCACCATTAGCAAGACTAGACACAGGCCAAGGCAGCTTAACAGAAATTCAGCAATAGCGTGATTGCTTAGTCCATGAATGCTGGGATCTAAAGAGAGGGTGGTGCTGCGGACACAGGAAGGGGGTCAGAGATGAATTGCTTTTTACACTGGAAAGAAGTAGCACAACTCAGGAAGTTCTTTCTGAGCTCAACTATTTCATAGCTCAGAGGGTTTTTGTTTGTTTTATGGCATTTGTTAAGCGCTGGGGTAAGTACAAGTCAATTAGGTCAGACAAAATCCCTGTCCCTCATGGGGCTCGCAGTCTAAATCGGAGGGAGAACAGATTTTAAATCCCCATTTTACAGTTGAGGAAACTGAGGCTCCGAGAAGTTTAAGTAAATTTCCGAAGGCCACACAGCTAGCAATTGGCAGATCTGGGATTAGAACCCAGGTCCTCTGACTCCCAGGCTTATGCTCTTTCCCCTAGACCACACTGCCAAGGTACTGAGGAAGAGTACTGAAATGAATTCAGAATCTTCCCAGATTCTACCCTAAGCTAGTTTCTCACCATTTTTCCTGCACACATAAGGACTATAAAATCCAGCCAAATTGCCACAATTCCAAACCTAATCAGGCCAGTAATATCTTAGCATAAACAACTGAGAAAGGAGTCCAGGAGAAAATGTCAAAAGTAGTTTCTCATGAGTAATCACAGTTATCACACAAAAAGCTGTCAATCTGTAACTAGCACAAAGCCTCAAACCACAGGCTTTTTACATAAAAAGGGAAGTTGAGAGTGAAAATCAGAGAACCGTGACAAGCTTATCATGCAGATTCACAGCTGTTAATGAATTATAAATACAGCTATTTAAAGGCCTGCAATTAGCACATGGGTAAAGTCAGATGTTATTGCCAACTTGGAAAGGAGGATATAGATGTGCATATATATATATATATATGTACATACATATATATATATTTATTATTACTTCTGAGGTGGAACCTGCTCAACTACTGCCCCATGAATGTCATTTACAATGTTCATTTACAGGCTTGCTACAACATACCTATTTTCTCTTCATGCTGCCCCACATCCCACCCTGACTCCATTCCAGAAGTGGGATTTCTGGTATTTATAGGGTTGGGAAAGAAGAAAGGCTTCCTAACACCTGCTAGGGTAGTCAAACTGCGTGCCGATGGTTTCAAGAGGCTTCTACTAGTAAAAGGAGCTCAGACGCTAAAGCTGTTCCTGTCACCCAGGCCCCTGGGGCCTGGCAGATGCACACCTGATATATGTTCAAGCAAAGACACCAGCCTGGATTTTCTTCATTCAAGATAATCTGGACCATGGGCAAGGACAGGCCTGCCTAGTGCCAAATGATGAGAATGAATGACTACAAGATTCCCTTGGAGAAGCAGCGTGGCTCAGTGGATAGAGCCTGGGCTTGGGAGTCAGAGGTCATGGGTTCGAATCCCGGCTCTGCCACTTGTCAGCTGGATGACTGTGGGCAAGTCACTTAACTTCTCTGTGCCTCAGTTACCTCATCTGTAAAATGGGGATTAACTGTGAGCCTCACGTGGGACAACCTGATTACCCTGTATCTACCCCAGCACTTAGAACAGTGTTCTGCACATAGTAAGCGCTTAACAAATACCCCCTCTAGACTGTAAGATCCTCGTGGGTCTTCAGACTATCTTGGGTCACAGATATCTGGGGGAGTGAATGGAGCAAAGGGCTGGGAGTCAGAAGGACCTCGGTTCTAATCCCAGTTCCACCAAATGTTTGTTGTGTGAACTTGGGCAAATCACTTTACTTCTCTGGACCTCAGTTACCTCACCTGTAAAATGGGGATAAAGACTGTGAGCCCCATGTGGGACAGGGACTGTGTCTAACATGATTAACTTGTTATCTACCCCAGCGCTTTAGAACAGTGCTGGCACATCGAAAGCACTTAACAAGTACCATAATTATTATTATTAAGGACCTAAATCTCTGGGGTGGTCCCAGAAATGGCATTCCAGCCCAGAACCATTCCAGTTGCCCTGAGATCGTTGTAGCCTGGATTTGAGGGTCTCAGGCTCTCCTTAATATAGATATGTACAGCTGGTATTCCTGGTTGCAGTCTCTGAATGGGCAGGACCAGGGCACCCAGAGGAGCCCTCTGGATTACCCTTCCCATTAGGTTTCATGGACCCTCCATAAATAGGAGTTACCTAACACAAGTCACAGTGGGTAAGTGGTGCTGGGTTGTTATTTAGCCAAGGAAGAGTGTTTTGACTCCCACAGATTTGCTGCAAAAAATATAAAAACAAAAATTTTAGGATTGTATATCAGAGCTCAGAAATGTCTGATTTTCATCAGAACATCCAACTAGTTCAAAAGTTTAACAGACTTGGGAGTCATGTGCTTTTATGTTGGGAGAGGGGCTGGATGAGAAATCTTTACTTGAGCTACTGCTCAACTACAAATGATGAGCAGTTTGGGAGTGTAGCCTGGGAAAGGGAGTGGGGATGACTCATTAGAAAATTTGTTGACAGGCAGATTTTTGAGCCCTGTTCGTCAGATTTAAGGGCTGGCCCCTGACTAGAGATCCTGGATTTGGAGAAAATTTTCCAGCATTGGCTTTTCCATCCCTAGGAAATTCATTCTTTATGGAAGGCACTCACTATATTGCACTGTGATCTAATGCCTAATAAAGCAAGTAATAAAGACACCTTTCCTCCCGAGGGCATATTTCAAAGGGTTTAAAAGCCTTCTGTACATTTAAACACTTTTGAATGGGGGGAAAAAGAAGAGGAGAGAGAGAGGGAAGGGACAAAGGGAGGAGAGGGAAGGGAGAGTGGGAGAGAATTGTCTATGGTATAGCATTGGCACTCCCTGACACACCACCTCACTCCACTGTTTTACGATATTGTTTTGGGGGGTCATAACTGGGTCTGTGCAACTCCTTTCTATGGCCTAAAATATCTTTAAGGATCTGAGTCTGGGGTGATTTGGGAGATTCCAGGATAGGGAACATGGGAGGGAACATGTCTACCAACTCTGTTGCATTGTACTCTCCCAAGTGCTTAGCACAGTGCTCTGCCCATAGTAAGTTTTTTTAAATTATTTTAAATAGCATTAGTTAAGTGTTTACTATGTGCTAGGCGTTGTACTAAGTGCTGCAGTAGATACAAGCTAATCAGGATGGACACAATATTAATTTCCATTTTACAGTTGAAGTAACTAAGGCACAGAGAAGTTAAGTTACTTGTCCAAGGCCACACTGCAGACAAGTGGTGGAGCTGGGATTAGAACCCAGGTCCCTCTGATTCCCAGGCCCTTGGTCTATCCACTAGGCCACGCTGCTTCTCTACATATGTGTATATATCCATGATTCTATTTATCTTGATGATATTGAGCCAGACTACTTGTTTTGTTTTGTTTTGTTGTCTGTCTCCCCCGTTTAGACTGTGAACCTGTTGTTGGGCAGGGATTGTCTCTATCTGTTACCGCATTGTACATTCCAAGCGCTTAGTACAGTGCTGTGCACATAGTAAAAACTCAATAAATACGATCGAATGAATGAATACACAAGTGCTCAATAAATACCATTGATTGAACCATTGATTGATTGACTGAATCTCCTGAGCAAAGCATGTGATCTGGGAGAGAATTCTCTGTGTGTGAGCATAATATATGAATGAAAGTTTGGGTGAGAGCTTGTGGGTGTGTGGGTGTATATATGTCATCTGCCTCTATCTCTGCCTCACTCTTATTTTCTTTCTAATCTCTCTTTCTGCTGTCTGTCTCTTGTCTCTCTCTGTGTCTTCTGACTATTCTGGGACAATGAGTCCAGAGTAGCTGCCATTTTTGCCCAGTTGTTAAGTAAGTAAAGAGAGAAACAGGGGAGGCTTGAATGAGATGGAAGACATCTCACTAGTTTCACCCTATCACCAAAACTGCTTACACGGACCTAAACTCTGCCGTGCTACCAAGCACACAAGAATCTCAATGTCTAGTGCCAAGGAGTGGAGAAATGAGAAGGTGCTTAGAGAGTGCATCTGGTTGATGGGACCTAAAACTGGCTAGCATCATGCAGGGATGAAAGAGACATAAAGAGGTGACGAAAAGACACCCCCTCTCCTAAGATTGACATCTGCCAGTCACATAATGTGATCCGCTGGCAGGCTGGAACCCATCCTGCACACGCATCCCCAGCAGACAGACCACTCCCCAGCTGTGCCAGAGACTCTGTCCCCCCGTCTCTGCCAAAGGGAAATGTCCCGGGTGGGCACAATCCCTCAAAAGGAGCCGGGACAGAGCCACTTGGGTTTGTGCCTGCATCCTAGTCCAGTGAAGGAAACCACATTGCACATCCCTGGTGGACAGTCTGCTCCCCATGCAGAGCCCCTCCCAACTACAAAACATCCCTCAGTCTGCTCTGGAGGAATTACACGTGCATTTCCCCAGTAGATGGTCCACACCCGAGGCACACAACTCCCCCCAGGTATGGAGCATCCCTCCGTCTGCTCAAAAGGAAACTGCACATATGTCTCTAGCGGACAATCTGCTCCTTGGCACACAGCCACTCCCAGATATGGAGCATCCCCTAATCTGCAAGTTTGAGACGGTCAACCTGAGTCCCCTCCTCTGGAGCTTTACGGAAAAGTTCCACCTCCCTCTTCCCCATGGCCACCCTGTAGTTAGAAGATTGGGTAACTTCCTAATTTAACTATGAAGATAGCCAATCAGAAGTTGTTATAAATAGCTCATTTGGTAAGCTCATTATGGGCAGGGAATGTGTCTGCTAATTCTATTGCATTGCACTCTCCCAAACCCTTAGTACAGTGATCTGCACATAGTAAGCACTCAATAAACATCATTGATTGATCAATCAATTATCAGATACTCTTAAAGGATTTCTCCTTATTAACAGTTCATAGCACAAAATGTGCCAATCCTTCATGGAACCAGAAAATCAACAGGAGTGTGATTGTGAGGGAGGAGGGCTGAAGAGGGGAAGAAACTGAGTTCTTATCAATAAGCCTAGAGTATCCTTTCTACAACTTCTTGCCTTTTGTTAATATCTGAACATAGCTGATCTGGGTATATTTGGGGGCATCTCAGAGGTTCTGTTCCCTCAAGCACCTGATCAGGAAGGTGCTTTATGTGCTTGTTTCTTTTTCCTTGACGAGCCTGATTTGTATGAGAGAACAAGTCGGTAAAAATCACACTATGTACATTTTACACTTCAACACAAAATTGCCTTTGCTCTTTGAAATTACTATGGACTGAGCCCTTCTAAGCAAAGAAAAAGCTTTAGTGAAAAGTTTGAAATTGTGCTCCTACAGTGCTTTACAGAAGGTCAAGATTATTATGGATTTGGGAATGTAGATCTGTAGAGGCCTTATTAATATCTATTCAAAAGCATACAGCAGTACAGCTCCCAGGACTCCATTTGCAATTTACACAAAATGAATACTTTCCGTAGGGAAAAAAATCAAAACAAGCAGAATGACAGTAAAATAAGAAAATAACTAAAACCGATCCGGATCTACAATTACAATAATGCTGGAGACTTTTATTTCATTAGACCCTGAGAAGTTTCACGTGGGTCAATATTGAAATTCTGAGAGGTTATCAGTGACATAGAATCCTCAAGTTGTACAGATAACAGCTCATTTCCTGGAGGCCCTTGTATCTACGCAGGATTATATTGAAGCCATCTATGACTAATGGTTTTCTATCTTCTGCTTATTGATTTCTTGGAGTGGAAATTCCACAAGTTTACTAGCAAACTGACTATTTTTGTGGGAAGTCAATGGACCAGAAACTACTTGTATGGATGTCATCGTAATCAAATAACTTCCAAAACTGGATTAGAAATGTCTATTTACTGTAGCATTCCCATGAAGGCACTTGATACATTCGAGATAACATGGTTATTTAATATATGGTCCTCAAACAAACAAGCAGTTTTCCTCAAATATTTTACATCGGAAACATTAACTTCGTAACTGCAAATCTAGTTGGCTTTCTCCTTTGAAAAGTTGAAATCTCCTCCAAATTTATCTTTCTAATGAAAGGGCAAACTTCACTATTGCTATACCCCAGTGAGTGCTCATGATTTTTCCATGAAAATAGTGTTAAGCAAAAGAGTGCTAAACAAAGTAATTTCTATTAGGAAGTAGCATAAAATGTATTTAAACATTTCCAATAGCACAAAAATATGGTCCAAATCAGTATAAATGCATTTAAAACTGTGCTAAAATCATGGTAGTCTTACCTTCTCTTTATCTCTCATCTATCTATAAAGATAGATAGGTAGATAGATATTAAAAGATGACACCACAGACTACAGAAATTGAGGCCCAACCCATTCTTACAATTGTGGTTGCAAACCCCGCCCCCCCTCCTAGTCTGTAAACTTGCTGTGGGCAGGGAATGTGCCTGTTTATTGATATATTGTACTTTCCCAAGCACTGAGTATTGTGCTCTGCACGCAGTAAGCGCTTAATAAATATGATTGAATGAACAAAGACTGCAGTGTGGATTGACATTGTTTACAAATAAGGAAAGATCCTGTCACACTATACATTTATCCCACACTGAACTGTTTTGAACTCTGCCTCCTTATGTTTGGTTCTTCAGGAAGTCTACGCCCTAGGAGACCAACCTCTGATTTTTGCCTACCAGGGATGTTCTGCTGCTGCACTGATAATCCAACAGTTTACTGCTACATTGCATTGTTTGAGACTCTGCCCATTCTTCTTCCCTCCGTGATCTCCATCACAACAGGTCATGCTCTGATCAATCCTTCCCCTCTGTCTTCAAACATGCTCATGTCTCCCCTATTTTTAAAAAAAAAAGCCCCTCTCCCTTCTCTGGATACTGTTGCACCATTCAGCTACTCCCTACTTCCATTCCCATCTAAACTCTGTGAACAGATTGTATACATTTGGTGTCTGCATTTCCTCTCCTCCAGTTTCCTTCTTGACACTATAATCTGCTTTTCTGCCCTCTTCACTCTAGTGAGACCATTCTCTCTTAGATCACCTATGACCTCCTCCATGCCAAATTAAACAGATGGTACTCTAAGGTCTTCCCTGACTAAGCCTTCATTTCCCCTACTCCGTCTCCCTTCTGCGTCACCCTTGAACTTGGATTTGTACCCTTTATTCACCCCACACTCAGCGCCATAGCACTTATGTAAATATCCTTAATTTATTTTAACGTCTGTTTCCCCTACTAGACTGTAGGCTCCTTGTGGGCAGGGAACATGTCTTCCAACTCTGTTATATTGTACTTTCCTAAGAACTTAGTACAGTGCTCTGAATACAATAAGAGCTCAATATATACGATTGATTGATTGATTGATCCTTCTCCTCTCCTTGGCATAGTCCAACACTACATTTCATGCCCTTCTCCCAGAAACACTATTGAACCTTGGTTCTGCTATCACAGTTCCTTACTGGCTTTCTTCCAACCTCTATGGATGTTTCATCTCAGTCTCTTTTATTAATTATTCATTTATCTGCACTCCTTTCTTGATAGTGTCCTTCAATGCTCTCTTATGGGTGCCCTTCACATCTCAATCTACACTCACTCCTTTGGGGAGCTCATCCGTTCCCACAGCTTTAACTACCGCCTCTTTAAGGATGCTTCCCAAATCTACCTCTCTGGCCCTGATCCCTCTCTCTTAGTACAATCTCACATTCCTCCTGTCCCCTGCCCAAGACATCTTTATGTGGTTGTCCCACCAGCAACTCAAGGTTAATATGTCCAAAACTGAACTTCTCATCTTCCCTTCCCAACTGTCTTCTCCACCTAATTTTCTCACTACAATTGACAATGAATTGACAATGAATTCTCTCTGAGCCTGAAAGCTGCAACCTTAGCATTACCCTTGATTCAAACCTCTCTCTTAAGTCCCATATTCAATCTGTTGTCAAATCCTGTCAGTTTTTGCTCCACAACAAACAAGCAAGAAAGTGTTGCTAACAAATCAGTAACTGTTCAGCAAACTCAAAGAAGGCAGATCAGTTGATGAGGCTTCAGTAATGCTTGGCTCAGTGGAAAGAGCCCGGGCTTGGGAGTCAGAGGTCATGGGTTCGAATCCCAACTCTGCCACTTGCCAGCTGTGTGACTGTGGGCAAGTCAGTGCACTTCTCTGTGCCTCAGTTAACTCACCTGCAAAAAGGGGATGAAGACTGAGCCTCACATGGGACAACCTGATTACCCTGTATCTACCCCAGTGCTTAGAACAGTGCTCTGCACATAGTAAGCGCTTAACAAATACCAACATTATTATTATTAATGAGGAATAGTAGAAACTTTTATGACCCAGTTCTAGAGTCCTTTGATTGGTAGTCTGGATATTTCTGAGTCATCGAGGTTTTAGAGTGGGCCCCACTAAAAAGGCTTCTAGTATGATCTGATGTTGATTGATTTTTTGTGGCTGGGAAGAGGTTTTTTTGAGCCAGACTAGGAGAGTGCCATGCGACGAGCTTGCATTAGTGAAGGGAAAATGTCTGAGTGGGATGTTGACAAACTGTGTTGGTTAGAAGCCTTCAGCCACTTTAAAGAATATATCAACTATGTTTAAGTGTCCAAAATAATTCAAATCACATTAACTCTCCCAGATCCGGCTCTTCAGATGAATAAGTGTTTTCCGCGATGAATAGAATGTGAACCCCAGAAAGAAAAAAAACAGGTTCACTTGTCCATGTAGGACGTGATAGTTCCGAGAATAAATTCACTGTATCCCTCTCGCAAATTTCACAATACCCTAAAAGCCATTCCTGTGATGATGTAGAAAATGACTTCTCATGAAAAATTGGCCACATAGAGTGGCACAAAATGAGATTCCTGTTGATAGCAACAGTCTATTTATAACTTCCCTCTGATTATAGCATGGCCTGTTTCCAGGGAGATACTCAAAAGATTCAAGTTACAGTGCGATTATTCCTCTTCCACAGAAGATTTGACCATAGTGTTTCTTGGTCTTTGAATGTTGCTAGAACTGTGTTCTATTAAATTTCACTGTTCTGAGTATTCGTTTAAAATGAAAAGGTTTCCAGTGTTTATTCAAAGCCAACTTTTGACTGGTGTTCTACTTGAGATTATTTTTCACACTAGTTTAAAATAAACCTTTTTTTAACTACATCTCATCAGGCCTAATAAATGGACAATTGTGGAGTGATGTGGGTGGGGGAAAGTTCAATAACATATACATAGACTTAATCCTGGTTGAAATTTAGGGGGTTTTTGTCCATACAATGCCATAGATGCCATTTGTTCCAGCATCTATCTTTTATTGTCATATCCTTTAGTTCTGGTTATGGTAATGCTACAGGTAATTGTTGGGTACTATATTAAGCACTTGGGAAAGTACAACAGAAGCAGAGATGTGTTCTGTGCCCACAGGGAACTTATGCTCTTTAGGTTCCAAGACAGCTTAGCCTGGAGGACCTGAGAAGAGGATTGTCACAGGCCTTCCACCACATACTGCAGTCTTGTCCTGTCCCCACTGTGCTGTGTCTTTTGTAGTCCTAGACAGCACAGGCACTAAGGGACCAGGATAATAACAATAATAATAATTATTAATAACAATAATTATGGTATTTGCTAAGTGCCTACTATGTGCTAGGCACTGTTCTAAGCACTAGAGTAGATTCAAGATAATTGGGTTGAGCACAGTCCCTGTCCCACACAGGGCTCACAGTCTTAATCCCCATTTTATACATGAGGGAACTGAGGCACAGAGAAGTGACTTACCCAAGGCCACACAGCAGACAGGTGGTGGAGCTGGAATTAGAACCCATGACTTTCTGACTACCAGACCCATGTTCTAGCCACTAGGCCATGCTGTAGTAGGGAAGTGACAGGGGTGATGGTGGCTTGACAAGTTTTAATGATAAAACCTGCATGGTTCAGGTTTGAGTTAAGGATGCAGGGCCAGCCTGTCAGGGAGCCACAGAAAGGGTGGGGAGGCACAAGGGATTATGGGGCATGGGGATGAGAGGCATAGGGTAGCCATCAAGGTTTAAAAAATTCAGTGGAAGAAGCTGGGGAGAGATCAGGGCAACCAAAGAAAAAAAGTTGTGATAATATTCCTTCATTCAATCATATCTATGGAACGCTTACTGCATGCAGAGCGCTGAACTAAGCACTTGGGAAAGTATAATGCAACAATAAACAGTGACATTTCCTGCCCACAATGAGCTCACAGTCTAGAGTGAACAGACATCAATACAAATAAATAAAATTACAGATTTATACATAAATGCTTTGGAGCTGGGAGGGGGGAAGAGCAAAGGGATAAATAAAATTACAGATATGTATGTAAGTGTTTAATTGTTGAGCACTATATGACAAGTACTGTACAAAGCTGTGGAGTAGATACAGAAAAATAACGTGGCTCAGTGGATGAGAGCCCAGGCCTGAGCATCAGAAGGACTGGGGTTCTAATCCCAGCTTCACCACATGTCTGCTGTGTGACCCTGGGCCTCAGTTACCTCTTCTGTGAGATGGAGATAAGGGTGTAAACCCCATGTGGGACAGGGACCGTGTCTGACCTGATTAACTGGTACCTACTCCAAGGCTTAGAACAGTGCTTGGCACATAGTAAGGGCTTAACAAGTACCATAATTATTATTATACAAAATAATCAGGGCAAACATAGTCCTTGTCCTGCACTGAGTACACAGAGTTATGGGAAGGGAGAACAGGTATTTCCTCATACAGATGAGGAAAATAGACAGAAAAGTTAAGTGATTTATCCAAGGTCACACAATAGGCAATCAATCAATCAATGGAGTATACAGAGCATTCATTTTACGCAAAGCACTCTACTAAGTGCTTAGGAAAGTACAATATACAGAGCTGGTAAATGCATCCCTGCTCACAGGGACATTACAATCTACAGGTAAGTGGTGGCATTGGAATTAAAAGCTAGATCCCCTGACTCCGGATACCATGCTCTTTCCACTAGGCCTTGCTGCTTCTTACTTGGGTGGCAAGTGACAGTATAATGTTGAATTATGCTTGGTGCTGGTGTGATAGAAAGTAAAAGAAGCCCCTATTAGTAGGGAAGCAGAAAAACCTAGTGGAAAAAGCACAGGCTGGGAGTCAGAAGACCTGGGTTCTAGTCCTGGCTCTGCTACTTGCTGGCTAAACAGGTAGAGAGGTAAGAGAACCAGGAGAGAAACCAGACCAGCCAAGGGAGGCTAGCCTTTCCTGGTGGAGGGGATGGTCTACAATGTCAAAGGCAGCTGAGAAGTCGGAGGGGATTAGGATACACTAGAATCTGCAAAAACTTCACCAGAAGATCACTGATGTCCTTGGAGAGGGTGGGATTAGTGGAGTGAAAGGGAAACCGAATTATTGAGAATCAAGAAGGGATTTGGAGAGGAAATGCTTGCAACACGTTGGAAGAGTTTGGACAGAAATGGGAGGAAGAAGATGGGGCAAAACCTGAGTGGTGCAGTGGGGTTCAGAGAAACTTTTTTTTAAGGATAGGGAAGACAGTGGGCATGTTTGAAGGCAGAGAAGGAGCCATCAGAGTGGTCAGGGAGGGAAGAAAAGAGTAACAGCTCTTAAAACACAGTAATTACTGAAAGAACCATTTTTTTCCATCTTAAAAAATAAGATATACTTTGTCTTATTCAACAAACTTTCATCCACCTACTTGGACTAACTGAAGGAAAAAGAAAGTACAATTCTGGCACTGCCGCTTGCCTGCCGTGTGACCTTAGGCAAGTCACTTGACTTCTGGACCTCAATTTCCTCATCTGAAAAATGGGGATTCAATACCTGTTCGCCTTCCTTCATCAGATGGTGAGCCCCATTTGGGACAAGGACTCTGTGTGACCATATTATCTTGTGTTAACCCCAGTGCTTAATACAGTGCTGGGCACACAATGAGCACTTAAAAAATATCACAATTATTGTTATTGTTCTGCAATTGTTCTGCAATTCAGTTTGGGGGAGATAAGCATGTCCTATTTTTTAAAATGAGTTTAAAAACCAGTTCTAAGAATGGATGAATTTACTCACTCTTTCGCAGAGTCTTTCACAATTATCCACAAATCCTATATCCTTTCCAGCAAACCACATCCTTCTTGAATCTCTGTAATCTGTTTCTTGTTGTCTCTCTGGATCTTGCAGGCTCAGTCTCTGCTTATAGTCATCACTGGCTGCTTCTCTTTTTGTGCCTTTCAGTCTATGCATTTCTGCATCTCTGCCTTTCTCCTCTATCTGTTCCAATCTCTTCATCTTTCTCTGTCTCTTTGTCACTCTGTCTCTGACTTTCAGTGTACATTTCTCTGTTCTTGTCCCTTCATTTTTATAGTGCTTTCTTTGCCTTTAACCGTCTCACTTTTCATTTGTTTTTGGTCTCTGTGGCTCTGTCTCTCTGGGCCTCTGTACCTCTATCTGTGACTCTGTCTCTAAGTTTCTATGTCACTCAGCCTTTGTTCTCTGGGCCTTCTCTCTGTCTTCTTTTATTTTTCTGCCTCTCTCTTTGTATATCTTTCTCTGCCTCAGTTTTGCTTTTCTGTCATTTTTATTTTTGCTTTCTGTGTTTCTGGCTATCTCAGTCTTTGTCTGTGCCTCTATGTGTGAGTGCTGGTGTCTGGATGCCTTTTGGGTGCCCTCTGGATGTCACTTTGTGCCTTCTCCCTTTGTTCCCTCTGAGAGGGTACCTGATACAGAAGCCTGTTACCTAAGAACGGTGCTTGGTATATAGTAAGTGCTTATCAAATGCCATAATAATTATTTGAATGGATTGCAGCTCATTCCCGAATGCCCATTTCTGATCCTCCTCCCCCTACAATTGAAAGGGTTGATTTAAACCACGCTCATGAGTCATGTCTTCTGATCGATTCCTGCAGACAGGATCTGACTGTTTGAAAGATCTGCCAGTATTTCAATGCAGTGAAATTATAGTGAGACTCACAGATGGAGAAAGGGAAAGAGAAAGAGAGAATGTTTCTGAATACTCAAAATCAATATCCTTCCCTGTCCTTGCCACTCACCAAACTCATCACTTAACCTCTCTGGGCCTCAGTTTGCTAATCTGTAAAATGGAAATAATAATGATAATACCTCAAAGATGTGAGAATAAAATGATACAAAGTCAAAGTACTGTACTAATAATAAATCAATCATAGAAAAGTAAACCAAAGGAAGTGGCCTTCAAGCATTGAAAGAGTATCTGGTTAGAGACTGGAAGGTTGTCTTGACAAGAAGGGTAATCAAACCATGGAACAGGCTATTGCCTCTGGAATGGGTCTGGGAAAAGGCTAGATATATAACTGTCCTGGATAGTTTTAATCATTCACCTGTCCAGAGACAGGAGACTGGGGCAGACTGGGTCTCTTCTGTTTCTAGAATGCCATGACCCTAACTGCTTTTGCAAAACATCATCAATAGGGTAACTAAAGATGGTATTTGTTAAGCGCTTATTATGGGCTAGGCACCATACTAAGTGCTGGGGTGGTTATAAGCAAATCGAGTTGGACACAGTCCCTGTCCCATGCAGGGCTCACAGTCTCAATTCCCATTTTACAGATGAGGTAACTGAGGCACAGAGAAGTAAAGTGACTTGCCCAAGGTCACACAGCAGACAAGGGACAAATCCGGGATTAGAACTCATGACCTTCTGACTCCCAGGCCCGTGCTCTATCCACTACACCGTAGGGTTGAGTGGGCCACTGTTTTACAATCTATCTCTTTAGCCCTGACCTCTCCCAAGGCATTCATTCTTATATCTCTTCTCATCTCCAGAATGTTTCCACTGGGATGGACTGCCAGCATCTCCAACTCACATCAAAAATTGAACTTCTCTTCTTCCCTCCTAAACCATCCCCTCCTCCCAAAAGGTACACTACAGGGATGTGAATTGCCTAAAATGCATTTAATTGGGTTACAGACATGCCTGGGCACTCCCTTCTCTGATCATCCTCCACCCAGTTGAAGGGGCTGATTTACCACCTGCTAATGAGCCACATCCTCTGATTGGTTCCTGCAAATGGAATCTATTTCATCTGGAATATTTGCCAATCATATGATGCAATCTGATATACATTTGGGATGGAGAGATGCAGGCAATTTCCCCACAAGCCTCCCTCCACCTCCACAAGCCTTACAGTGCGGTGTCCTGGTGCCATAAACCCTTCCCCCCTTGACCCCCACCTTTCCAGAGGACAGAGAGGAAGTAGGGCATGTGCGGAGATACTTAGTCACTGCAGGAAGGGTAGGAGGAGGGATCATAATGTCCCACCCTCCCTCTTCCTCAGCTCCACCCCCCCTTTGTCACTTGGCTGGCAACTAGGTAGTTTAAGCCACTTAGCCATGAGGCAGTATGGCTACTAATCTGGTTATCTTGAAGGACTTCTCCTAATAAAGGGTGATAGTTTAAAATGATGATAATCCTTCTTGGAACCTTCCCAACCTCCCCATCTGTGGTAATAATACCATCACCTTTTTTATAATAATAACAATAATGGTATTTGTTAAGCTCTTACTATGTGCCAAACACTGTACTAAGTACTGGGGTGGATAAAAAGCTAATCAGGTTGGACACGGTCCTTGTCCCATGTGGGGCTCCCATTCTCAATCCCCATTTTACAGATGAGGTAACGGGCACAGAGAAATGAAGTGACTTACCCAAAGTCACACAGTAGCCATGTGACAGATCTGGGATTAGAACCCCTGCCCTTCTGATGCCCAGGCCTGTGCTCTATCCACTATGCCATGCTGCTTTTTGTGACTGAAGATCAAAACCTTGGTGCCAAATTTGACTCTTCATTGTCATTCAGCTCCCAATCAACCAATGGCTAAATCCTGCCAATTCTTCCTCCTAATCATTTCCCACAGATCTGCTTCTTCCTCTGTACTTAAACAGAACAGCAATTGGTCTATTTAACCTTCGGATGGATTGGAGAAGGGCAGAAACCAGACAAGATTCATTCAATCGTATTTAATGAGTGCTTACTGTGTGCAGAGCACTGTACTAAGCGCTTGGAAAGTACAATTCAGCAATAGAGACAATCCCTGCCCAACAATGGGCTCACAGTCTAGAAGACAGAAGGTGGGTTGCAGTGGGGCTTATGAGAAAAGCTGCCTCCTCTTCTACTCCCAGTCAACCCCCTATCCAGATGGCTCAAAGGCCAGATGATCAAATTTCTGTCTTACCTTTCTCCCTACCCAAGGACATTTAGACAATTTTCATAACTCAGACAATGAATTGTTGTCTCCCTCCAAAACCACTGCCTATGAGGACCAAATGGCAATCAGGATAGGAGAGGCCCTGACCTCGGACTCATTTTTCCAAGGACTGAATTCCCATTTTGCAAGTTTTTATAGCTCTCTGCTGGGATTTATCCCATCATGCACAGGAACAGCCACAGGACACAAGACTTTACATAGTCTCCTGGTGTCTACCAGTGACTCACGGGCTACAGGTGAGAACAGCATTTTGTGCTTTAACATGGCGATGGGGAAAACCCACATCAATGCTCCAGGCCAACAGTCCACCGACTCCCAACTCTATAATTGTGTAAAAACTCGTGTGTCAGCACAAGCTGAAAAATCATGTGCAGGCACACAGGAGGCGGCACTGTCTTACCTTTTGTCCTCTTTGCCTCCTTTATTGTTATGGTCCTAAGCCAAAGCCCAACTGATTGGAAACTGAGACAAAGAAAAGTTAATTACTATATGTAAACCATTCTCCCCTATGACTCATTTGTTCTTGATGAGGTCTACTGAATACCAACTGTAAAAAACAGTAAGGTCATTAAATTTTTTTGTCAAATTCAACCAGACTTTAAGGCTTTTTCTACATGCTGAAATATGATAGCAATCAATCTATCAATGATATTTATTGAGCACTTACTGTGTGCAGAGTATTATTCTAAGCGCTTGGGAGAGTACAATACAATAGTATTAGGACCTTATGGTGTAGAGGGGGAGACAGCCATTTAAATAAATGAAACATCACGGATATGTATATGACAGCTGTGGGACTGAGGATATGGTGAATATCAAGTGCTTAAAAAGTAGAGATTCAAGTGCCTAGGTGACACAGAAGGGAGAGGGAAGGAGCAGGGGAAAAGAAGGCCTAACCCAGGAAGGCCTCTTGGAAGAGACATTATTTTAATAGGTCTTGAAAAGCGGAGAGAGTGGTGGTCTTTCAGATATGAGAGGGGAGGGAATTATGGGCCCGAAGGAGGATATGGGCCAGGGGTTGGTGGTGAGATAGATGTCTAGCTTTGCACACAGTAAGCGCTCAATAAACATGATTGAATGAATGAAGATTTGAATTTTTTCTCCCCTTAGGCAGTTTGATACTCACCCCACTGCCAGCCCCACAGTGCTTATGTACACATCTACCTGTATTTATTTTAATATCTGTCTCCCCCTCTAGTCTGTAAGCTCCTAGTGAGCAGGGAGCACCTGTATCTACTTTCTGGTGTTGTACCTTCCCAAGCACTGGGAACAGTGCTCTGCACACAGTAAATACTCAATATATGCCATTGATTGATTGACAATCATCTGGGTTTGAAGTGGAAGAACAATTATAAATGGGTCTCACATGCTGAAAATTTCTAACTTAGATTTATATATTTTTTTCAGATTCAAATATGAGGAGAACAATTTTACCATCAAACACAAAGAATTTGTGTGATTGAACAAAGAAAGAACTTGGATTTATTAGTATTTTATTTTCTGCTCCATTTACAATTAATCATATTTATTGAGTGATTATGTGTGAAGAGCACTGTACAAAGTGCTTCGGAGACTAGAATGTTACTGGTAGACATGTTCCCTGCCCATAATGAGCTTACAATCTAGAGGACTTTGATACTCACCCTTCCACTAACCCTACAGCACAGCATGGTTCAGTGGAAAGAGCTTGGGCTTGGGAGTCAGAGGTCATGGGTTCGAAGCCCGGCTCTGCCACTTGTCAGCTGTGTGACTGTGGGCAAGTCACTTCACTTCTCTGTGCCTCAGTTACCTCATCTGTAAAATGGGGTATGAGCCTCACGTGGGACAACCTGATTACCCTGTATCTACCCCAGCACTTAGAACAGTGCTCTGCACATAGTAAGCACTTAACAAATACCAACATTATTATTATTATTATTACATACCCATCTGTAATTTACTTTTATATCTGTCTCCCCCATCTTTTTTCCAAATGTTCTTTAGATGTAAAATTTTTTCATTTTCTTTGGAAACTACCAAACAACTTTATTCTCTAACTCAAATTTGATCTCCCCTATTTGGAATTGCATGTAGGTGTAGCTATGCAAACCAGAATCCCACAGCACTTACGTACATAACTGTATACTCTGTTGTTCTCGTCCCCTATTTCCCTACCATTAATTCACTATAATGTCTGTCTCCCCCTGTAGACTGTAAGCTCCTGAGGGCAGTGATTGCATCTTCCAACTCTGTTGTATTGTACTCTCCCAAGTGCTTAGTATAGTGCTCTGCACACAATAAGTGTTCAATAAATACCATTTATCGTTTGATTATTAGTAATTTTTCTAATGTCTGTTTCCTGCACTACACTGTAAATTCCTTGAGGATAGGGATCATGTCTTCCAACTTTATTGTCTTATACACTCACAAGCACTTAGTACAGTGCTCTGCACACAGTGAGCACTCAATAAATACCATTGATTGATTGATTGACACAGCCACTAAACCACATGGGATTCCCCCCTGCTGCTCTACTTATGACACTACATATCTCCATGTACCTAAAATTCCATACTCTCCAAACACACTTTATTGGTACCCACATAGTGGTGATAGAGTTCATTGTGTCCTTTTTCACTTTTATGCATTTGGGAAGATCTTGCTGAGACCCTCCCCATGGATGTGCAGGAAAGTTGACCCATCCTAAACTCCCCCCACCCCATCCATCTGAGTCTCCCCATTAGCTATGATTACTCTAAAATTTAAAAAAGGCATTACTGTGACCAGGCTGCACCAGCCTTGGCAAGGTCACACCCTTTTTTTGTTCTGGAGACATTCCAGTGTGTAAGACCCAAAAGAGAGAATTACCCTCACCTAGCCAAACTTTGACCAGGACATACCCCAGTGAGGGGAATATTATAGCCCATAGAGAAGACCTGAGCACCATATTTAGAGGATGATGATTCTCCTTAAGCACCCTTGGTAACAACAATAGCAGTGGTACTCGTTAAGCATTTACTACGTTCCAGGTCCTATAGTAAGCACTGGGGTGGATACAGGCAAATCAGGTTGGACACAGTCCCTGTCCCATATGCGGCTCACAGTCTTAATCCCCATTTTACAGATGAGGTAACTGAGACACAGAAAAGTTAAGTAACCTGCCCAAGGTCACACAGCAGACAACCGGCAGAGTGGGGATTGTAACTCAGATCCTTCTGACTGCCAGGCCTTTGCTTGATCCACTAAGCCATGCTGCTTCTCCTAGGCCATACTGCTTCTCATTATCTATCTGTCTGTCTGTCCAGTCTTCTATCCATCCATCCATCTGGCATGTTTACCCGACAGTGGACAAAAAACAACCCTTGGAAATTGAGAAGAAATTTGGCAGTTGAAGCTAGCTGAAAGTCACTTGCTTCTCCTGTTTATCTATTTGGTCTGCAATGATTCCCACATTCACTTGCTGTATGGCATTAAATCACTTTGAGTTATTATTACATGATTCAAAGAGCATAATTTACAGAATTGCCAGCCTGAAGCTACACTCTGTCCAGCACTGTTAAAAAAAAAAGCACACAAGGAGGGAGAAGCAAAATGACTGACTGTATCCCATATTTATGTAATTTTCTCCCACCACAGATTGTTTTGGCAGTCTAGACAGAGACTTGTAAACCCTTTAACTTAGGTCATCCACATCCTTTCTTTATAAATTGAGAATGAGTCAAGGGTAAGAATTGCTCCTCTAAGTAATAGCCTACAAATAATTAGTTCAATGCCTCAAAAAAAATTTCTCAAGCCTCTGGTATTGCCCACATGAGAGAGAAAAGACTGATGAGCCCACCACCAGATCTGGTAAATATTTGGATGAAAATGCAATTCCTGAAGGGTGTAAATAAACACACTTTTTTATGTAAAAACTTTATGAAAAGAATTAGAGCAAGGGTTGAGCAGACTGGATTCAGGAAAAAAGAGAATCCAAATTTTTGTCTCCATTGGATGCCAAGAACAGGATTGGAGTTAACCACGTTTTAAAGGTAATTTAAAAGAATGTATTTTATTGGGAAGGTCTGGATTGCCACAAAGAATAAATAAAAGTGTCAAGTACCCAGTATTTCAGAGTGAGGAACCAGGGAGAAGAAGAAATAAAGGACCAGGGAAGGTGGTCAAAATAGGACACTAGCTTCTAGCTTACCTCTGCTGCTGGTTTGCTAAATGCTGAGCCCCATGTGGGACATGGACTGTGGTCCAGCCTGATTAGCTTGTATCTACCCTAGTACTTAGTACAGTGCCTGGCACATAGTAAGCACTTTACAAATACCATTACAAATACCATTTAAAAAAATAAAACAAATATTAGAAGAGGAACACCCAACTTGTCACACCACTGAGTCCACCCTCCAGAATTCCAATTGATCTGACTCCCTGAGAACACCTCAGTCTTTTCCATTTCACCAACTCTGCTTCATTAACCAGTCAAACGTGTACTAGGGGAAAGATGGAGCTTAGCACCAACTGTCAATTGTGCAGACTTCCAGCTTAACCAGAAAGGTCCATCCAAGTAGACTAAAGCCCAGTTCTGCTGCTTTGACTTCATGAACCCAACTTCGGTGGTCTCAGAGTACTGAATTTTGGATTGAAAATGAATCTACAGCCTTTAAGCAGAGGGCAGGATCCACTAAATTATTTTTATCTTTTTCAAACTGAGGGAGGTTTTTTCCTAGTGAAAAGAGCACAGGCCTGAGAGTCAGAAGTCCTGGGTTCTGATCCTAGCTTTGCCACTTGCCTCCTGTGCGACTTTGGCCAAGTCACTTCACTCCTGTGGGCCTCAATTTCCTCTTCTGGAAAGTGCGGATTTGACATCCATCCTCCCTCCTACTTAAACCGCGAGCTCCATGTGGGACAGGGACTGTGTCTGGCTTGATTATCTCATACCTACGCCAGAGCTTAGTACCATCCTTGGGAAATAGTAAGCCTTCAACAAATACCTCGATAGTTATTATTAGGAAGTCTGTTTCAATGGACATAGAGGTGGAAACTAAGATAATGACCCTGAGAAACTGCTAGTGCCAGCACGTGTGTTCAGCTGGGTTTGGTGGGATCATGTCAAACAACACCATCACCCACAGGACACTCCCACAGAGTAGCCTCCCTTTGGACCATTTTTTGACAAGAATGATCACTATTGGAATGCTTATCAATCAATTGTATTTATTGAGCACTTACTGTGTGCCAAGCCCTTTACTAAGCGCTTGGGAGAGTACAACACAACAGAGTTGGTGGACATGTTTGTCACCTACCCACAACAAGTTTATGGTCTAGAGGAGGAGCTTATAGTCTAGGGATATTTAAACAATTCTTAAATGATGTAAAGTCTAGGAAAGGAACTTTTGAATTTTGTAGTTCTGGTGGTGCTTAGCAGACAATCCCAAGGCCTTAGCCTCTGCAAGGAACCGCCAAAACAACAAGGAGACCGCCAAAATAACTCTCTCCTCCCAGTGTGAACCACTACTAAACCTGCCTAATGTCGTAGTGTACTACAGTTTGAGGCACGAATGACAATTCCTTTATGTTAAACTATCAACTTTTATCTCATTTTCTGATCAAATCAACACGGGGCACACCCAATAGTCAATAATCAACACCCACACTAATAGTCTCCAAAATCTACATGTTCATTGGTGCAACTGTTTCACTCAAACAAAAAATGGATCAGCAAGCAGAAAATGTTGTAAAAATATTTCAGGAGCAAGAGGAAACCCTTGGTTTAAATCCACATTTGAGCTCAGGAATCAGACTCCTGATTGACTGATAGATTGACAGCTTCTGACCACAAATACTAGGGAACCAATCTGGCTTCTCTTAATCCACATGCCACAGGTTACTGTGAGTCTCCCCAAGGTGGCAGCTGAACCAGAAATGGGATCTGGGCAAGCTCAGAGTGTCACTTAATGAAGACTCCAGTGGAGAACAACAGATGTGCCTTGGTCCTGAGATCTCAGGATGGGGAACCTGAGCAGAAGAATTAATGATGATGATGGTGGTTTGTGCAGCTTCACTCACACTCTCTCGTCCCTGCTGGAGGGCAACCGGGAATAAGCGGGTGGGGGTGGAGCACATTGCAAAGTACAAGCATAGATGTTTTTTGGTTCTGGACCCAATTTTAGCTGAAGTGAGCATAGAGCCTACTTGTGCTACTTTGGTAGTCTCAATGCCATTTATCAATTAAATGGACATGCTCACATCAGGAATCCTGCAGAGGGTTCTAGCACTGGACTAGTGGTCCACCCAAAGGTGCTTGCTTGGCACTATCTCAACAACCATTGGTCTGGTGCTGAGAGTTAGGTTTTCCCTGGATGATTCAGGTAACAACAAAATGTTCAACTCTGAAATTTGTTTTAAAATACGCACTTTGCCCCATGTAGACTGGCCATTCTTTATCCCTAAATAGCTCGGAAAAATATTTCATCTTACCAAAGTTTGGGGAAATGTATAAATGTATAAATGGGATGTTATCCCATGAGATATTTGATACTATATACAACCTGGCTCTATGTTTATCTGCCACATTTGCAGAATTAAATTTTCCCCAGTAAAAATATATAAATGCTTGGTGTGTTTTTTTAATTTAGTTGACTTAGTCTGGGCTAAGGTAATTTTTGGCAGATGAATGACATTATTAAAATATAGGGATTATGATATATAAATGCTTCATTCAAACCACTCACACCCAGAACAATCAGATTATATAGGGACATTATATAGCCATACTTAGCTAGAAAAATACCGTTTTGAACTCCAATACCATCCAATCCATATTTAATAATAATTAATAATTATGGAATTTGTTAAGCACTCACTCTATGCCAGGCACTGTTCTAAGCACTGGGGTAAATATAAGATAATTGAGTTGGGCACAGTCCCTGTCCCACACGGGGCTCATAGTCTTAATCCCCATTTTACAGATGAGGGAACTGAGGCACAGAGGAGTTAAATGCTTTGCCCGAGGTCACACAGCAGACAAGTGGCAGAGCCAGGATTGGAACCCATACTTCACTCTGCTGACCGGATCATTTTCCTACAAAAACATTCAGTCCATGTTTCCCCACTCCTCAAGAACCTCCAATGGCTGTCCATCTACCTTGCATCAAACAAAAACTCCTTTAAAGCATTCAATCACCTTGTCCCCTCCTATCTCAGTGGGCTGCTCTCCTTCTACAACTCAATCCCACATGCTTTGCTCCTCTAATGCCAACCTATTCACTGTATCTCGATCTCTTCTAACTTGCCACTGAGGTCTCACCTACATCCGCCTCTGGCCTGAAATGCCCTCCCTCTTCATACAATCCCTCTCCCCGCCTTCAAAGCCTTATTTGAAGATACATCTCCAGGAAGCCTTCCCTGACTAAGCCCTCATTTCCTCTTCTCCCACTCCTTTCTACTTTGCTCTTGCACTTGGATTTGCTCCCTTTATTCATCACTCCCTCAGCCCCACAGTAGTTGTTTACATATCTGTAATTTATCTATTTATATTAATGCCTGTCTCCCCCTCTAGACTCGTAAGCTTATTGTGGGCAGGGAACATATCTACCAACTCTGTTATATTATACTCTCCCAAGTGGTTAGTACTGTGATCTGTACACTATAACTGCTCAATAAATATGATTGATTGACTGATCACATTAATAGATGAGAACATTTCAAAATATTTGCTTGCTGAAGTTCTCTGGACTGAAACCGCAAATTACTCTGAAAGGTTTTCAAGTGTATAAAAATGCCAACTTTCTAAAAAGCAGCCTTAAAGCCATCTTTTCCTAATATTTTCCCCTAATTATATTCTATGGATATTTGCATTTCATCCATTTTTGGTTTGTGTATAGGGAACCAGGCTCTAACATTTCAGAAGAGTAATGCAAACATTCCTTCTTTTAACATTTTGAAGCTGTATTCATTCATTCATTCAATAGTATTTATTGAGCGCTTACTATGTGCAGAGCACTGTACTAAGCGCTTGGGATGAACAAGTCGGCAACAGATAGAGACAGTCCCTGCCGTTTGACGGGCTTACAGTCTAATCGGGGGAGACGGACAGACAAGAACAATGGCAATAAACAGCGTCAAGGGGAAGAACATCTCATAAAAACAATGGCAACTAAATAGAATCAAGGCGATGTACAATTCATTAACAAAATAAATAGGGTAACGAAAATATATACAGTTGAGCGGAGGAGTACAGTGCTGTGGGGATGGGAAGGGAGAGGTGGAGGAGCAGAGGGAAAAGGGGAAAAAGAGGGTTTAGCTGCGGAGAGGTAAAGGGGGGATGGCAGAGGGAGTAGAGGGGGAAGAGGAGCTCAGTCTGGGAACGCCTCTTGGAGGAGGTGAGTTTTAAGTAGGGTAACAGCTGTAGGCAGTTGGGGGGATAAAGGGGGGGGAAACCTTTCTAATTTCCAAAAAGAAAATGTCAAAAGTGGAGGAAGAAAACTACCTACATAATTTCAATGCAACAATAAGCTCAAAATGGAAAAAGTAAAATGACTGCTTGTCAAGGGGAAAAAATGAACTCCTTAGAGTGCTATTGAAAGAGAGGGTGGTGCTAGTGTGATTAACATATACCTGAAAAGCAAATGTAAATCCTACTGAAATCAGAGGGAATTTGTTTGAAGAAAAAGTCTGACCGAGCCAGGCCAGAGCAAAGTTGAAAATTTAAAAAGGAGTTGCCTGTCTTTTCACTGACCTCTTCACTCATCTCTTTGTGATTTATGTGAATCTAGCTGGCAGGTTCTTGAGTATGGTTTTTACCCAGGAGCTTGCAGGGGTTAGATCATTGAACAATTCACCCCTTTAAGAAGCCATTCTTACAGGTTGTAAAAATCAAGCTGTCATTAAATAGTTCCCTTTTTCTCTTCATTATCTAATGTGAATGTTTAGACTACTTTTATGTGAAGAATGACAAAAGACAAGTGTTAGGAATCAGACAGCACTTGATAATTGCAAGATGGGTTCTGTATCACTCCACTAATTTGGCCCTGTACCTGGAGCTGAGTATTTGTTAGTATAAGGGAAGGGAATGAGCAAAACAGAGGATTCTGGGAAAGTGGTTTATTGCTTGAGGGACTTGCATGAGGCAACCCGAGCCATTATGAGCCACACTGAGCCAATAGCACCAAGACCTAAAAGGAATAGATAACCACTGGGAAATCATGCCAGTATTTATGCCAAGGAAGCTAAGCACAACCTGTCCCCATAAATTAAAGGGGACCGAGGCCCCAGATTGGCGCCTGTGCCAAGAGGATAGACGGTCTCCTTCCAACAAGAAGGGACAAAGATATCACTTGGCAATGCTCAATGAAGGGGTAAGATGTGATATGGATGAAGAATTCTATAAAAATAGCCCACAATGGGGACTTGTATTGAAGAGGGTTAGGAAACTAGTCTAAACCGAGTGGGCTGGTTTGAGAGGACTTCCCTCTCTCCCATCAGCTCTAACAATAAGCATTTAGCAGTATTATTAAAAGACAGCACATTCAATCAATCAATCAATAGTATTTATTGTGTGCCTACTATGTGCTTCACTGTACTAAGTGCTTGGGAGAGTATAGTAGAAGTAGAAGAGACGATCCCTGCCCGCAAAGCATCAACAAACCTAGCCAGCAAGAAGCCTGAAAAAGCTTGGAGGCACCACCATATTTTAGGAAAATGGCACTTTTGAGGATGAGCTAATGTGTGAACTAATCAATTATTCGATAATTTTTATTGAGCACTTAACTGTCTACAGAACACTATGCTAAGCAGTTGGGACAGTGCAGTAGAGGTAGAAGTCATCCCTGTCCTCAAGGACCTTAAAATGTAACAGGGAGACATGCACAAAAGAAGACAGTGCAAAGATGGCTTTCTGGATGAATAAGTGCTTAGAGTACTGTCAGGATAGTCAATACATACTCATTCAATCGTATTTATTGATTGCTTACTGTGTGCAGAGCACTGTACTAAGCGCTTGGGAGAGTATAACAATAAACAGAGACATTCCCTGCCCATAATGAGCTTACTTTCTAGAGTCTAGATATGTACAGAAGTGCTTTGGGTCACTGGGATGTAGAAATCCTGAGATGGCACAAAAGTGCTGTAATGCTAGAGTTGGAAAGCTTTGACTTAAAGAGAAGAAAAATGAATTGGGGAAGGCCTCTGGGAGGAGCTGGGATTTCAAAGGGCTTTGAAGATGGAGGATCTAGGCCTGGCAGAGTGAGTTCAGGTAGGAGGAAGACTGTGAGCTGGGAGAGTGAACTGGGGGAGTGTGGGGAGTGGGAGTGCCGACTTGTTCATCCCAAGCGCTTAGTACAGTGCTCTGCACATAGTAAGCGCTCAATAAATACTATTGAATGAATGGATGAATGAATGAAAGAGTGAAGAATGAGGCTCAGTGAGGTTAGCTTATAAGAAATGGAGAGTTTGTGCTGGGAAGTAGTGAGAGACGAGAGAACACCCAGCTTCTACAGCGTCAAGGGCTCCTTCAACAACAGTGCAACAAGGCCCATCATCCAGAACAGAGATCTCCCAGGCCAAACACCATCCAGGGCTTCTGTTGTGCCCTGCTCTGGCATGGTAGGAGGAAGTTGCAGCTGCAGAGTGAGGCCCCTCAACTTTGAGAATGGGGGGAAGGTTAGGGCTGTGGGAGAGGCTGGTGTAACCGGTGTGTCTGCTGGACCCTGAACAGACCTCCTGAGCAGCAGAGAACCTGAAACTCTGGGGCTCTTATTGTATATATCGTATTCATGTCTCTTTATTATTTTATGTTTTTATAGTTTCATCTTCCCTTAATAGTTTCCAGGACTCTACCAGTCTCGACTATGGGAGGCAGAGTCAAGCAAAGGCATATCCATTCCATTCCTAGCTTGGGCAGTGGCTAAGTGAGTGGAAGGCAACCTGCTACAAGTCAAAACTCACCTGTGGTGAGCAGCAGCGGCATGGGAGAGATTCGAGGGCGGAGACTCAAGTTTACTGCATGGAAGAAGGCAGTGGTAAACTACTTCCATATTTTTACCAAGAATACTCTAAGGATACACTACCAGAATTATTGCAGATGGAGGTGGGGTGATGTGGGAGAGATGCGTCCATGGAGTCGCTATGGACCGGGGAACACTCGACAGCATAAGACAAGACAAACAGTTTCATCTGTTCTGCTAGCTCCATTGCTAACTTCTTCTTCCCCTTATTCTTCAGTTGTGAGCCCCTTGAGGGCCAGGGACCAGGTCTGATTGTCATCTAGGTATACTTTTCTACTGCTTAATATAGTGCTTGCACACACTTGCCACTCAATCAATCAGTTAAGTATAACTGAATGAATGAAGGAAAGAGAGATAATCAGAAATGGAGAGCTGATGAAATGCCTTAAAGCCAATGGTCACAAGTTTCTGCTTGATGTGGAGAGGAATGCGTAAAAATTGGAATTTTATGAGGAGTGGGGAGACAAATGCCGAATGATCTTTTAGAAAAATGATCCAAGCAGTGGAGTAAAAATGAGTTGGAGAGAGAAGGGGGAGACAGGGAGATCAGCGAGTGTGCCAAACCAGCAGTCTAGTCAGACTCCATGACAGTTTAAATCAGGTAGGCGGTCATTTGGGTGGAAAGGAAGTGGTGGATCCAAGAAGTATTGTGGAAGTCAAATCAGTACTACTTAAAGACAGACCTAATGTGAGAGTTGAAAAACAGCAAAGAATTAAAGATAATACCAATGCAGATGGTGGTGTAATCAACTGCGATGGGAAAGTTAGATGGAGGAGAGCATTTAGGGCAAAGCTGAGGAATTCATTCTGTTTTAGGAATATTGGGCTTAAGGTGTTGGCAGGACAGCTGCCCTGTGTGGGGATATCTTGAGGGCAAGAGGAAATGTGAACTCACAGAAGAGGTGAGAGGTTGGGGCTACTGAGGTAGATTTGGGGGTCATCACATGAAAGTGATAATTGAAGCTACGGGAGCAGATGAACTCCTGGAAGGAGTGAGTCTAAAGTGAGAAGAGTAGGGAACCCAGAACAGAGCCTTGTGGGACGTCCACAGTTAGGGATGAGGGGCAAAAGAAGAACCAGGCAAAGAAACTGAGAAGGAGACGTTAGAGAAGCAGAATGAGATCCAGGTGAGAACTGTATAATAATAATAATAATAATTGTGGTATTTGTTAAGCACTTATTTTGTGCCAGGCACTGCACTAAGCACTGGGGTGGATACAAGCAAATAGGGTTGGACACAGCCCCTGTTCCACATGGGACTTACAGTCTCAATCCCCATTTTACAGATGAGGTAACTGAGACTCAGAGAAGTGAAGTGCCTTGCCCAAGGTCACACAGCAGACAAGTGATGGAGTTGGATTGGTACTCTTGTCCTTCTGACTCCCGGGCCTGTGCTCTATCCACTATGCCATGCTGCTTTTCCATCAATAAAACCCAGGTTGAGTAGCATTTCCACAAGAGGAGAGTGGTATCCTAGAAATTAAAGAGCATTAAGATAGAGTAGAGATCATTTTGTTTGGCCAGAAGGAGGTCATTAGTGATCTGGGAGAGAGCAGCTTCAGTGAAGTGAAAAGGTCAAAAACAAGTTTGTAGTGGGTCAAGAAGGGAGTGGAAGAAGAGGAGGTAGAGGAAGCAAATGTATCCAACCCATTGGAGGAGATTAGGTGAAAGCTGGAGAGTGCAGTGATAAACAGAGAAGATATTTTTAGTGTAAAGGAGACTGGAGCATACTACAAAGTAGTGGGAACGGAGTCTCTGTGGAGTAATGATATGTCTTGGCTACTAAGAAATACATTTGCTGAGTTCTCACATCATCTAAAGTTGCATAATAGATAAACATATGTGATTTCCAACTTCAAATGATAGTTTCTGAGGAACCAAAAAAATCATGGATCCCCTAGATTTCCTTTCTTAGTTTGTAGTCCTTTAGAAGATTTATTAGTACTGAGTTCCTTTATAAATGTTCTCCTTTTGGCTCCTCTCTTCTGTCTAATGTATTTAATATACATAAGTGGCTTTGAAAGCATCCTAAAATATTCATTTGAAAAAAGGCCAATGGATCATCTGCCTAGTTTTCCCTGACTTCCGCAGTTTCCCTTTAATGATGCCCCTTTATGATAATAATGAATAATAATAATAATAATTAAGCATTTACTTTGTGCCAAGCACTGTACCAACCACTAAAATTGATAAAATATAAGCAAATCAGATACAGTCCTGGTCAGACTTAGAGTCTAAAGGTACAGGAGAACAGGTATTTTATCCTTATTTTACAGATAAGGGAACCGAGGCACAGAGAAATTAAGTGATTTGCCCAAGGTCACATGAGAAGTAAATGGCAGAGTCGGGATTAAAACGTAGGTCTTCTGACTATCATACCTGTGTTCTTTCCATTAGGCCTCATTGCTTTTCAACATGCCCTCTTCAGGTAGACTTGTTTTATTCAATGCCGAGATGGCAACTCTGTATCTGATCAGTTTACGAGCCAAGGAGGACCTTCTTGAAGGACAACTGTTCCTGTCATTGACAAGTAGCATCCTGATGTTCCTTGACACAATTGTTACATTCTACTGTTCCACTAAACTAAGTGTAATTTGCAGTTCGACCAACTTATCAGGCCAAGTCCTTCAAGATGACCCGATAAGCAGGCATCTTATTTAGGCACCTCATCTATTTTCTAAGAGGTTTAAATTATGTAGTTACCAGCCTAGAGATAAGGGGACCATTCCAGGGCAAGAGGGAGGTGGGACTTTCCATGATCCTCAATCCTCCCCCTTCCACAGCAGCTTATCTGTTCCCTTCCTGGGAGGCATGGCCTCAAAACAGACGTGACTCAAGGCACTGGGCAAGGTGGAGGCTGGGTCTTTTGGTGAGCTAGCCTCCCTCCCCTCCTGGAGTCATTTTTCTGTCCCACTCCCGGGACAGAGAATAGGTACATCCCTGAGGAGCAGGAGAAGGTACGTTTTAGTTTCTCTTCCTGCTTCCTCCTCTCTGTCCGGAGACTGTGGTCTGTGGTTTTCACGCTAGCAACAGGCACAGTGGCAGCAGGGGGCAGCAGGGACTGAGCTAGGGGACAGGGAAGGATACTGATTTTGATTTTTTACAAATATTCTCTCTTTCTCTGCCCCCTTCTCTCTGGTCAGGACTCCTAGGTTCTTTTGAGGCACAGAACAATCAGCCCACGCACTTCAGTTTTTTCTCCTTTCTCTCTGGCTCAGGTTTGTGGTGGGTACTGACATTTCCAGCAGAAGCTGGGATCCAGGGCTTGAGTGGCTGCCAGGTTGACCCTGGGTGTCAGGGAGGGGGTGCCCAAAGGTATTTTAGGGGGGGGTAGAGTCTTGATGCTTCCACCATGGCATCCTGGCAACAGGCTGGTTTACGGGGCAAAAGGAGGTCAGGATAGAAGGAATGAATCCTTGATATTTTGACAGCTTTCCAATCTCAAGGGGTCATCAGAAGGGCACACATTATGGCTCTAGTGCTCTGCATCAGTTTTGTGGCACTGAAAAGAAAACCTCCAAAGTTCTAGATTTTGTCATTCCAGTGAGTCACTCTGTGACCATGATGAGCAAGTCACAACTGTTTTGGGCCTCAGTCTGTTTCTATAAAATGAGGTGAGTGATATCTGCCTTTGAGACTGTTTTGTTTGATCTCTGAGACTTAAATTACTATTTAGCTCTTTAAAAAATGTCATAGAAATGAATTCAATATATAGGTTAAATTTCAGGGTTATCTCTTCATCTGTAACTAGGGTTTTGAGAAACCTTTTTTATTTGTGGTATTCGTCAAGCACTTACTATGTGCCAGGCACTGTACTAAACGCTGAGGTAGATATAAGCTAATCAGGTTGGACACAGTCCATGTCCTTCATGGGGTTCACAGTACTATTCCCCATTTTACAGATGAGGTAGCTGAGGCACAGATAAGTTAAGTGACTTGCCCATAGTCACACAGCAGACAAATGGCTGCGCCAGGGTTAGAACCCAGTTCCTTCTCATTCTATCCACTAGGCCATGCCGCTTCTCTGCTTTTGTATTATGAGCAAGTTTGTCACATAGTTCCTGTTAAAATGTGAATAGAAATAAATTAACAGTATACACAGAAGCATTTTGAGTCCTTAAAAAGTGTTAAATTAATCTGCAGCTAAAGTGTCAAACGCATTAATGGTAAGCTGATTGGGAGGCAGTATGACCTAGTGGAAAGAGCACAGGACTGGGACATGGGAGACCTGTGTTCTAAAACTGGATTCACCATTTGCCTTGGGCCAGGCCCTTAACTTCTTTCTGCCTCAGTTTCCATAAGATAAGACAATTGACCAAGCAGTCACTGAGTTTTAAATAAAGCACATTCATTTTAACTACTTAGTTATGTTGATGTTTGGGAGGAATGCTTTTAATTTTATATTTGCTAGAAGATTACCTAGTCAGCTCTGCCTAAAACTGATCAACTGACTTTTTAATATAGTAAGGGGAATGTTGAGCCCCCTGAGCACTGTGTGAAAGACAGCAGTTGCAGGGAGTCATTTATTGCCTTCATTGATTAAAAGCTTAAAACCAGAATGAATAGTTGATGCAAAAAGAACTCTTAAATTTTTGTTTCCCATTCTCTGCCCACTACCCTAAATATATATGACTAAAATAATAATAATGTTGGTATTTGTTAAGTGTTTACTATGTGCAGAGCACTGTTCTAAGCACTGGGGTAGATACAGGGTAATCGGGTTGTCCCACGTGAGGCTCACAGTCTTCATTCCCATTTTACAGATGAGATCACTGAGGCACAGAGAAGTTAAGTGACTTGCCCACAGTCACACAGCTGGCAAGTGGCAGAGTTGGGATTCAAACCCATGACCTCTGACTCCCAAGCCGAGGCTCTTTCACTGAGCCACGCTGCTTCTCAAGTTTTATGCTTTCATTTTAAAGGTTGTTTTTTTTTCTCTCCCATCTTATTGCAACATAGGAACAACTCTATTTGTAGGAAGGAAAGTTGGCTTAAAATAGAAATCAAGTTCAGGCATGAGAGTGGATGGTCAAAATAATGAACAGATCTGAAAAAAAATGAATTTAATTCATACCGATTAAGCGGGATGATAGAATTTGCAGCCATCCTCTTCAGAGACCAGGACAGTATTCAGCATATAGTGGAATTTCAATAAAATACTGCTGATTGACTGACTCTTACTTCAGAGGGATAGGAAAGCCATAATCAAAAGGAAGGTGGCTTCCCATATAATTAAGGCAGACTACAAATATAAATCCACTAGAATTAAACGAGAAGAAAATGATTAAACACAAATCATGGAAACTATGAATGGAATATTTTCTAAACAATCACAGATGAGTAATTGAAATTCAGACATTTCACTTTATGAGGGGAGGATGGAGTGGGAGGAGAGAGATGCCAACACTCTTCTAGGTCACAGCCCCATAAAGTCTGGTTATCTGAAATGGGCAGGGATTGTCTCTATTTATTGTATTGTACTTTCCAAGCACTTCGTACAGTGCCCTGCACACATTAATAAATATGATTGAATGAATGAATGAAATCAAAATTTTTCTCGCTGTACTCTCTCCCCTCCTCCGCCACCCCCCCCCCCCCAACCTCACTTTCCAACCCCTAGGAAGAAAATAAATGTTCCAGCTGAGGTGGAATCCTTCATGGCCAATTTTGAAAATTGGAGAAAAGAGCAACATAAGTATTTTTAAGTCATCTTCCCTGTCCTTCCTCCACTGTCCCCACATTCAATTCTTTTTATGGGATGTGAATTTCAAAGCTCTCCACTGCAGGGTAATTTTTCTTTTGACTCAAATAAGCACCCCCACGGGCTCATGTATTTGACATTTATTGGCAATTTATAAGACTTGCTTAAAGTTTGATTCTACCAGTGTCAACGTCACTTCAGTGAATGAAATTGTACCTTCCAGTCATGAAAGACTTAACACAGCTGGAAGCATGGTAGAAATGGGAGGGGGCAGTTTCAAAAGCTAATAGGCTATCACCCTCCTTAATTCCTCCGCCCCCTTCCCCCCATTGATAACCTGGAGCTGGCATTGCTTGCTTTAGATTGCTTCATATGACTGGCAAATACCACTGAATGACTCTATCAGTCAGAGGAAGTGGCTCATTAGTGGGTATCCAAACACTTAAGCAAATAGCACTCCTGTCATGTACCTCATTCTATTTATTCATTAGTTTACTGTTTGTTATCGCCCCACAAGATTAGCATTCAATAGGCTGAGTCCTCCGGTGATCCAAGTTTGAGTTTGGTGAGACGGCCCCTCTTCTAATAATAATAATCATAATTATTATTATCATTGTATTTGCAAAGTGCTTACTATGTGCCAGGCACTGTACTAAGAGCTGGGGTGGGATATAAGCAAATCAGGGTGGACACAGTCCCTGTCCCATGTGGGGCTCACAGTCTCCAGCCCCATTTTACAGATGAGGTAACTGAGGCCTAAAGAAGTGAAATGACTTGCCCAAGGTCACACAGCAGACAAGTGGCAGAGCCAGGATTAGAACCTAAGACTTCCGGATTCCCAGGCCTGTGCTCTATCCACTAGGCCTCGTAACCCTTTCCTGAGGTGAGCGGGTTGTTTCTGAATAGGGTGCCACTGAATGCCACTGTTGACTCATCGGTGATCAAATAGATGTCATACTCAGATCTACCATGAAAACTATTCAGTGCTTTTGAACTGTTTAGTGAAAAGATGTATAAGACTATTAAGTTGGCTTGTTCATTGAAGGACAAAACCGGCCTTATGGAAGAGGTTGGGGAAGGGCCTTAAAAATAAATATAAAGACTGGGAAATCCAGGCACCTGAACAGCACTAGCACCAGTCAATCAATGGTATTTATTGAGCAGTTACTGTGTGCTTGAGAGAGTACAATATAATGGAGTTAGTAGAAACGATCCCTGTCCACAGGGACTGTACAGACAAGAAGGGGAAGCTTAAAGGTTTCAAATCAGAGTCACCCAGTTTTTGTTCATTCCCCAGGCACCAGTCAGGACTGAACAGACGCCCTGGGGTGCAGCCTCACGCATTTCCTTTAAAATTCACACTTCGGCCTCACCCTTTCTCATGCCTCCACACATCCGGTTTACAGGAGTGGGGAGTGGGGAATTAAAGATGGTAATTAAAGTGAATTACTTAATTGACCAGCAGTGTTGCAGTTGAAGGAGAAATAAAATAGACTTTTCGATTTTCACTTCTTCCCAATAAAAATGTACACCACCATTACAGTTTTTCCTTTATTCATATCCTCTACAGTCACCTGAATCAGAAAAATGGCAAAATTAATTTACCAATTAGAGGAAAGAAATAGTCTCATACTCACTAGTGCACTCTAATATGGCAAAGATTCCTTTTCTTTCCCCCACAGTAATTGGGTTGCTGTGTCCTCTACTAAATTGTCAGCCTCTCAGGACAGGATCTGTGCCTCCTATTTCTATTGTACATTTCCACGAATCCTGCACACAGCAGTCCTCACTATATCTGAAAACTAATCATTTCAAGTTCTGCAAATTTTGAAAATACAAATATTTTTACATTGCCTGTCCATGTCCATGATTGCCGTGACAACAACTTAATAAAAATCCTGGGGCCTATTATTTGTTATGATATTTATTAAATATCTACTATGTGCCAAATACTGTGCTAAGCACTGGGATAGATAGAAGATAATTTGATGAGGCTCTTTCCCTGAGAGTGATCACATTCCAAGTAGAGAGGACAGGTATTAAATCCCTGCTATAGATGAGCAATTTGAGGCCCAGAGAGCTTAAGTGACTTGCCCCACATCACATAGCAGGCTAGTGGTAGAGCTGGAATTAAAACCCAGGTCTCCTCAATCAATCAATCATATTTACTGTGTGCAGAGAGACTATAACAGAGTTGGTAGACACATTCACCACCCACAGTGAGCTTTCAGTCTAGCGAGGGAGACAGACATAATTATAAATAAATTAATTACTGATATATACATAAGTGCATACACTGTACAGTGAGGAAGAGGTGTTCTTTTCCACTTGCCCATGCTGCCCCTCACCCCGGTGAGTCTAATGGACTGTCTTGGGAAGAAGATTGATGTGACAAGTCATCAGTCAGGGAGCAAGCCCTGAATTTGAGCTCCTGATACTCCATAATTCCCAGAAGGCAGTGAATTTGAGAGAGGAGAAGGGCTATGACTTTCAGGGAATTTGTTTCCCTAAATTCAAAGTTAACTCTCAGGGATTTTCGCTCTGGGGCGAGTCTCGGGGATTTACCCATGAGGTAATGGATCTGAGAGGGAAATTCCCAAGAAATTACTTTGTATTTAGAAAAAGCAGGCATGGAAAGTTTGGTTTGCCCCACCTTTCCTCACCTCTTACTAACCACCCCCACTGCCCCTTCCACCCAAGTTCACTGCTACCCAGAGACAATGGAATGTAGGTGGCTGCTATTAGTAACAGTGTGTCAACATCTCATGCTAGGGTGGAAGTTATTCAACTAAATCTAGATCGCTTATCCCAAGAATTAGTGATCTGCTTTGAATCAAAGTCTGATTTACAGCATAGAGAAAAGGGATATCTGGATCTCCACCTCAGGCAGCTACTTTGTTCTCACTCTCCTGTTTCTTTCAATCAATCCAATTAGTCAGTGGTATTTATTGAGCACTTCCTGTGTGCACAGCACTGACCTAGGCACTTGGGAAAGTACATTACAATCCCTAACCACAGGAGTTTACAGAGTAGAGGGACAGACAGACATTCAAATAAATTACAGATAGGGGAAATGGGAGAGTTTAGCATTATGCTATGGGACTGGAGGTGGGGTGGAATATCAAGTGCTTAAGGGGTACAGATCCAAGCGCATAGGCTCTTTGCTTAGGTTGTTCCCCTGGTTTAGAACTTTCACCCTTTTCAAATTTGACAGACCACTGCCCTCCCCATATTCATGGCTCTCCTGAAAGCCCGCCTTCTCCAATATTCCTTCTCTGATTAATTGCCAGCATGCCAAGTTATATGAACCCATCAACCATGTCTAGGCTTTGAGAAACAGCATGGCCTAGAGGCAAGAGACAGGCTTGGGAGTCAGAGGATGTGGGTTCTAATCCCGGTTCTGCCACTTGTCTGCTGTGTGACCTTGGGTAAGTCACTTAACTTAACCGTGCCTCAGTTACCTCAACTGCAAAATGAGGATTAAAATGGTAAACCCCCCGTGGGACAGGGACTGTGTCCAACCGGATTACCTTGTATCTACCCCAGTTCTTAGAACAGTGCTTGGCACATAGTAAGTGCTTAACAAATATCATTATTTTAACAAATATCATAAAAATCCTAGAACGAGTCGTCTACAATCGCTGCTTAGAATTCCTTAACTCCCATTCTCTCCTGGACCCCCTCCAATCTGGCTTCCATCCCCTCCACTCTACCGAGACTGCTCTCTCTAAGGTCACCCATGACCTCCTTCTTGCCAAATCCAATGGCTCCTACTCCATTCTAATCCTCCTTGACCTCTCTGCTGCCTATGACACTGTCGACCAACCCCTCCTTCTCCATACCTTCTCTCACCTTGGCTTCACGGACTCCGTCCTCTCCTGGTTCTCCTCTTATCTCTCTGGCCGGTCATTCTCGGTCTCCTTTGCAGGCGCCTCCTCCCCCTCCCATCCTTTAACTGTTGGAGTTCCTCAAGGGTCAGTTCTTGGCCCTCTTCTGTTTTCCATTTACACTCACTCCCTTGGTGAACTCATTCGCTCTCACGGCTTTGACTACCATCTCTACGCAGATGACACGCAGATCTACATCTCTGCCCCTGTCTTCTCCCCCTCCTTCAGGCTCGCATCTCCTCCTGCCTCCAGGATGTCTCCAGCTGGATGTCAGCCTGCCACCTAAAACTCAACATGAGCAAGACTGAGCTCCTCATCTTCCCTCCCAAGCCCGGTCCTCTCCCAGACTTCCCTATCACCGTGGATGGCACGACCATCCTTCCCGTCTCTCAGGCCTGCAATCTCGGTGTCATCCTTGACTCGTCTCTCTCGTTCACCCCACACATCCTATCCGTTACCGAGACCTGCCGGTTTCACCTTTACAATATCGCCAAGATCCGCCCTTTCCTCTCCACCCAAACGGCTACCTTACTGCTACAGGCTCTTGTTATATCCCGGCTAGACTACTGTGTCAGCCTTCTCTCTGATCTCCCTTCCTCCTCTCTCGCCCCGCTCCAGTCTATTCTTCACTCCGCTGCCCGGCTCATCTTCCTGCAGAAACGATCTGGGCGTGTCACTCCCCTTCTTAAACACCTCCAGTGGTTGCCTATCAACCTCCGTTCCAAACAAAAACGCCTCACTCTAGACTTCAAGGCTCTCCATCACCTTGCCCCTTCCTACCTCTCCTCCCTTCTCTCTTTCCACTGCCCACCCCACACGCTCCGTTCCTCTGCCGCCCACCTCCTCACCGTCCCTCGGTCTCGCCTATTCCGCCGTCGACCCCTGGGCCACGTCCTCCCGCGGTCCTGGAATGCCCTCCCTCCTCACCTCCGCCAAACTAATTCTCTTCCCCCCTTCAAAACCCTACTTAAAACTCACCTCCTCCAAGCTGCCTTCCCAGACTGAGCTCCCCTTTTCCCTCTACTCCCTCTACCGCCCCCCCTTCACCTTTCCGCAGCTTAACCCTCTCTTCCCCCCATTTCCCTCTGCTCCTCCCCCTCTACCTTCCCATCCCCTCAGCACTGTACTCGTCTGCTCAACTGTATATATTTTCATTACCCTATTTATTTTGTTAATGAAATGTACATCGCCTCGATTCTATTTAGTTGCCATTGTTTTTACGAGATGTTCTTCCCCTCGACTCTATTTATTGCCATTGTTCTTGTCTGTCTGTCTCCCCCGATTAGACTGTAAGCCCGTCAAACGGCAGGGACTGTCTCTATCTGTTGCCGACTTGTTCATTCCAAGCGCTTAGTACAGTGCTCTGCACATAGTAAGCGCTCAATAAATACTATTGAATGAATGAATGAATATCATTATTATTATTATCATTATTATAATGTTATATGTATTTACTTAGAGCCAGCACTTATGTATATGTGTCTGCTCCTGCACATTCAATTATTTTGATTCATCTATACTTCTATATCTGTCTTCTCTGTTATAATGTCAGCTTCTTGAAGGCAGGGAATATTTAATTTGCCTGTTTTAGGGAATGTTTTGTTTGCCCATTTTTTACTTTCCGAGTGCTTAGTACAGTGCTCTGAATCCGGTAGACACTCGATAAATACTATTATTACTACTACGACTATGACTACTGCTGCTGCTACTATCATAACTTTGTTTCGAATGTGGTTGCTTGTTCCTCCCTTCATCAAGTAGAAACTACTGACTACTGGCTTTAAGGCATTCAATCAACTCTCTCCTTTTCAGTTATTCACTCTCTTCTCCCACTGCACCCTTCCTCGCACTCTTCATTCCTCTCTTACTAATTGATTCACTGTGCCTTGTGATCATCTCTCCCACCAATGACCTCTTGCTCATTCCCTCTCAACCCCCTAGAACTACCTCCTTCTTTACAAACCAGCAGATCACCCCTCTCCTCATCTTCAAAGCCCTTCTGAAACCCCAACTAATCTCCCCAGTTTATATTCCCACTTTATATTCTGCATTTCCAAACCACCAAAGCACTTAAGAATCCTCATTCTCCCTGAGCACTTATGAACATATCATATATTCTATCACTTCCTCCTACCTGCAATTAGTGTCTCTCCCCAACTAAGTATTTAGCTACGTTAGGGCAGGAATCGAATCTTCTAATCCTAGTGCACCTTCTCAAGTAGTTATATCAATGCTAATACAGTAGATACTCGATAAATAATTTTGATTGATTGATTGACTGATGAATGGTTTCATTAATGTTTGCCCTAAAGAAACAGGCTAATCCTTCAAATAAATGAATCACTTTTTCTTCTCTTCTCTTTTTCTTCTTCCCTCTTTTTTTAGGGTGATTTGTATTATTCCACCCGAGTTTTTGATTTAGATCTAAAGAACACTTAATCAGCCAGGCAGGAAGGTGATTTGGATTTATTTTGGCCAGGGAACATCAACTGTGGTGAAGTGGAGAGGAGAGAAGGGGAAGGAGAGAAGTGAGACTGCTATTAAAATAAATCAAATGAGAGTTGGAGAGGAGAGCCCTAGTCCAGAACATGAAGGCTATCTCCTCACTGCTAAAGGAAGGCTATAGGACTTGTCTCTGGGAGCCCGAAACAAACAGGGTTAAGATTTAATGGGGTCAAAGTGAATAATTGAATCATCAGGAATTTGTTGGGTGTGGATTTGGAGAATATTTGCTTTGTTGTTATGAGCAAGAATTTGAATTTTGCGGAGCCCATTGCTATTGCTGAACACACAGAGTTCCCCAGGTCACATCTCAACTCTTTCAATAACAACAGCTTGGACAGACACAAACCATTCGCAAATAATTGGAGGAAGATGAAGAAACAGCACTACAGCTGTTGCAAGCAGAAGTACAGAAGGATGAATAGCTAAGAGCAAATTGATAAATGTCAAGAATGTGCATAAGTGCTACGGGTGGGTAAAAAAACATGGGTGCTAAAGACACTACCCAAGAAGGTGTAGCTTAATCTGGGAATGTTTTCTGGAGGAGGTGTATTTTCATGAGGACTTTGAAGATGGTCAGAACTGGGTCCTGTCAGATATAAAGGGAAAGGGAGTTCCAAGCAGGGGAGAGTGAGCTCGTTGCTGGGCAGGGATTGTCTCTGTTGCTGAATTGTACATTCCAAGTGCTTAGTACAGTGCTCTGCACATAATAAGTGCTCAATAAATATGCCTGAATGAATGAATGAATGAAAGGGTGTGAGGAAGGGGTCAGAAACCAGAGAGTAGAAAACCAAGCACAGTGAGGTTAGTTTGGAAGGAATGAAGAGTGTGAACTGGGTGTAATGGGACAAGAGAATTGTTAAATAGGGAAAGAGCTGATGGAGTGTATTAAAGCCAGTGGCCAGGAATTTCTGATTGATGCAGAGGGGGATGGTTATCCACTGGGAGCTTTTGAGGGATGGAGAAATAAATGCAACGTGATGTTCTGGAAAATGATTCAGGCATCAGAGTGAAGTATGGAAGGGAGAGGCTTATGAAAGGGGGACTAGTGAGGGGACTGTTTCAATAGCTCAGCCAGGATATGACAATCTCGAACGGGGTGCTGGCCATTTTAATGGAGAAGAGGGGGCAGATCTGAAAAATGTTCTGGAGGGAAAAATGGAAGGATTTAACAGCACACTGAAAATGGGAGCTGAATGTCAATATGGAACTTTGGGTAATATCGAGGTTTCAGGCTTCTGGGGCAGGGATGATGGTGAAGTTCTCAATATGATGGGAAATTATGTGAAGGAATTGATTTGGGAGGGAAGACAAGTTCAGGTTTAGACTTGTTTAGTTTTGAGCACAGGACATCCATGTGGAGCTATCCTGGAGGCATAAGGAAATATGAGATTTTAGAGCAGATGAGAGGTGGGAGCTTAGGAGAAAGTCATTCACGTAGAGATGATAGCTGAAGTCATGGAAGCTGATGAAATCCTTGAAGCAAGTGATCATATACACAGAATTGAGTAGTTCAAGCTCCATGGAGCGAGAAAGGAACATTTGCTGCTTTTTTTTTCTTTCACACAGGCAGCAGGCTGGTCATAGAACACTTCGGAATCTATCTTGACTAAACCACCTTGCCAAACCGTGAGTCATAGCCAGCAAAACCAAATAAATAATAATCATCATGGTATTTAGTAAGCACCTACTGTGTGCCTCTATGCTGGGGTAGATAAAAAATCATCAGTTCAGACTCTGTTCCTGTCCCCCATAGGGCTTGCAGTCTAAGTAGAGAAGCAGCACGGTGTAGTGGATAGAGCATGGACCTGGGAGTCTGAAGGTCATGAGTTCTAATCCCGCTCCACCACTTGTTTCCTGTGTGACCTTGCACAAGTCACTTCACTTCTCTGTGCCTCAGTTACCTCGCCTGTAAAATGAGGATTGAGACTGTGAGCCCCATGTGGGATAGGGACTGAGTCTAACCTGATTTGCTTTTATTCACCTCAGTGCTTAGTTCAGTGCCAGTCACATAGTAAGCCCTTAACGAATACCATAATAATCATTAAGTAGAGAAGGACAGATGCAGAAAACAATAAGAATGAAATACAATCAACAATGAGATCCAAGTTTAAAT
The DNA here is from genome assembly GCF_004115215.2 of Ornithorhynchus anatinus. Lineage (NCBI taxonomy): Eukaryota > Metazoa > Chordata > Mammalia > Monotremata > Ornithorhynchidae > Ornithorhynchus > Ornithorhynchus anatinus. The sequence continues at coordinate 18,287,863 of NC_041750.1, forward strand.
GTCCAAGATAACAATGCTAAAATGAGAACCTAAATAGTCCTAATCCTTGATTACAAACTGCCACAGTATGCTCATCCAGTGGAGCCAGGGAAGCTTTAAGGAACTAAATGGGAGGGCAGGTTTTGGTGGGTGGACTTCACCCTTTCCAGTTCCATCCTGTGCCCTTCTCCCCACAGGGGGTTCTCGGCGGGCACATTTCTGTGGAGAATCTTCAGGGCAGAGAAGAGATAGGGATGTCTGCAGTGGGATAAGGTAAAAATAATAAATAAATAAAGCCTCCTCCTGGCTAGTTGGATAGGGGTGGGGGGCAGTGTGTTGGAGGTCTGAGGGCCGGGAAGGAGAACACAGGACAGCTCTTTGCTCCTTCCCTATTGTGCAGCTCCCTGGCTGGGGCACTGAGGACAGGACTGAGACTGTGGCTGACCCTTCCCTCTCCTCATCTTCCATCTTGTCCCACCCCATCCTCTGAGCAACTTGGACTGTGGGAGAGTCACACCACAGGGATGGGTCAGGGGTGGCAGCAGCAGGGCAAGATTCTTTTTTTTAAGCCATGAGCTGTAATTGCCTAAGTTACTAAATAAATAAAAAATACAGGACCAAGTGCATGCTCCACTAATTACATGAAGGGCCTGGTTCATTTGAGGAATAATTGTCTGAAAAATGAGAATACCATAAAATGATAATGGAGCCACCCATCATAAATGATGGACAAGCTTCAGTCTACTCATGAAGCCTTCAGAACTGAGAGCTGTTAGGAAGGAATTGGACTTGGAGCTAGGGGTTTGTGCAGGACCAGTAAAGTGAGCAAGATGGGGCTCCATGTAGAGGGATATGGTGGCTGCAGGGTGGTATCTGGGAGGCAGAAATTCCTAGATGGTACTGGCTGGCATAGTGGATATCTATAGATTCCTATCACCCCTCCATCCCTACTCACCTGATCCTTGAATCGGGTGGGGGGGGGGTGCACACCCCCCATAGCAATTAAAGGTATGGAGCAAAGCAGGTAGGAAGAGAAATAAAAGCAGATAGCAGGCAGGAATTTTCATTTTTTATTGAGAACATGAAATAAATGAATCAATCAATCAAGAAAATGAAATAAATAGCAAAATCAAAAATCTGACATATCAAACAAGAACAGTAAAAACAAATAGGAAAATAAACCTGCAGTAAGAATAAATGGAATCACAGAAGATTACGCTGACATTAAATGACTTCAATAAACTAATATGACAAAAACAAATGAAACAAACCAATAAGTCAGAGATAAATCAATATATATATATATATATGTGTGTATTTGTTTTCTAGAGTTCAGTGACTGGCCTTTCCTCTTTCTTCTCTCTCTCCTTTGCCCTTCTGAATATATTTTTCAACTACCTCCCACCTTCACCCTTGCCCCAACCTCTATGTTCTCTCTACTCACCTGTTGACTGCTCCCTAGTTATTCATAACCTGTAAAAGATTAAATCAGCTGGAACCAGTAACAAAGGCTCAGACATCAAAGAGTATATTCTGTGCTCCCTTTGATCACCCAATAAATTTTCATCAGACTCACCTGCCTCTACAGTCAACTTTCAATTATTCAGGTACAGTTTGTCCAGTTCGTGGTTCATCCGGTCCATTTGCTTCTCCTTCCCACCTCTGCTAGTGCCCATATTTTGATTCAATATCATCTCTTCCAGAGACTAAGCAGGGAGAGGATGAGAAACTCAAATGAATACACTGTGCTGCTGATAAATTGATTAATAAAAAATTTAATAATCATGGCAGAGTAAGGTTGGATGATTGGCTTATCTCTATATTTCAATTTTCAAAGTTTCCCAGAGGAATTGATAAACAAGTGGTGGAGAGGAGTACTTAGAAATATATCTAGAAAGATTTTCTTGCTGTCCAAACTGAGCATGTCACCAAATATCTTATTTTCCTTTGAAATAATGTAGCTTCTAAATTCTTCCCTCAGCCCCTGAGACTGTGGCATTAGCCCTTTAATATTTGCTTTCTTTGATAGCATGATCATTAGTATATTTGTTAAATGCTCCCCCTGAAAGGCACCTAAGAAAACATTTCTACTACCTTCAAGCTACTCTTTAGTTGGGCAAAAGTCACAAAGGAAGGTTTCACCTGGTTCATCTGCAAAACTGGTTTATTTTGCCAGTTGGGTACTATTAAAAACTAGTTTCATCAATTTTTTTATGTTGTGCTGAGGTAAACGTTTTCACTTGATCACAGGCCTCCTCATATTCACAGTCCTTCTGAGAGCCCACCTCCTCCAACATCTGCCATCTCTAGCACCTATGAACTTACTTATTAATTACTTATTTATTGGACTTATCCTCAACCATTTATATAATACATATAATACATATATATACATGTATAGATGTAATATATAATCTATATATTTATAGATATGTTTTATATATTCAATAGTATTTATTGGGCACTTACTATGTGCAGAGCACTGTACTAAGCGCTTGGAATGTACAAATTGGTAATGGATAGAGACAGTCCCTTGCCCTTTGATGGGCTTACAGTCTAATCGGGGGAGAAAGACAAAAACAATAGCAATAAATAGAATCAAGGGTATGAACATCTCGTTAAAACAGTAGCAAATAAATAGAATCAAGGTGATGTACATCTCATTAACAAAATAAATAGGGTAATAAAATATATACATTTGAGTGGACAAGTACAGTGCTGAGGGGAGGGGAAGGGAGAGGGGGAGGAGCAGAAGGAAAGGGGGAAAAGAGGGCTTAGCTGAGGAGAGGTGAAGGGGGGTAGAGGGGGAGCAGAGGGAGCAGAGGGAAAAGGGGAGCTCAGTCTGGGAAGACCTCTTGGAGGAGGTGAGCTTTAAGTAGGGTTTTGAAGAGGGGAAGAGAATTAGTTTGGCAGAGGTGAGGAGGGAGGGCATTCCAGGACCGCGGGAGGACGTGGTCCAGGGGTCGACGGCGGGATAGGCGAGAACGGGGCTTGGTGAGGAGGTGGGCGGCAGAGGAGCGGAGCGTGCAGCGTGGGCAGTAGAAAGAGAGAAGGGAGGAGAGGTAGGAGGGGGCAAGGTGATGGAGAGCCTTGAAGCCTAATTATATATACAGCATATACACATGTATAGACGTATTATATATATATATTCAATTATTTATTTTGATTAGTCTGTTGGATACCTTTGGATCTATCTCCCCTATTAGCATGTAATAATAATGATGGCATTTGTTGCTCCCTCTTGGCAGGGAAAGTGGCTTTTGCTCAGTTTGAATTTTGCAAGCCCTTAGTACAGTGCATCGCACCCAGTAGATGCTTGATAAATGTTATCACTACTAGTAGTATTACTACTACTAGTTGGGTTGTGTGTATGTGGGTGTGTATGTGCTCCATGAATTCCACTTACTATGTATCAAGCACTGTTCTAAGCATTGGGGTAGATACAAGTAAATCAGGTTGGACACAGACTCTATCCCACAAGGGGCTCACAGTCTAAGTAGGAGGAACTGCTATTTAATACCCATATTACAGCTGGGGAAACTGAGGCATGCAGAAGTTAAATGACTTGCCCAAGGTCACCCAGCAAGCAATTGGAAGAGCCGGGACTAGAACCCAAGTACTCTGACTCCCAGGCCTGTTCTCTTTCCACTAGGCCATGCTGCTTCTCTACTACTTCTGATACTACTGTAAGCTCCTTGTGGGCAGAGACTGTGTCTGCCAACTCTACTGTATTGTACTCTCCCATCTTTTATTACACTGCTGTGCACACAGTAAGCGTTCCGTAAACACCACTGATTGAAGGGACCACTCTCCAAAACAGATCGGCGTTTATTCTATTCTTAAAAAAAAGTCTGGGAAAGAAATTCCCAAACCTGTCAGTATTGTGATGTTTAAATATCCTTATGGTCGGGAGATTTTTCCTTAGGTCCGAATTAACCCTTCCTACTGTGATTTAAGGTCACTTCCTCTCATTCTGTCCTCTATGGATCCAATGAACATTTCATCATCTTCCTTCAGGCCCAGCCTGTGTTGCAATTATCCCATGATACAACCACCTCACCGATACGACTTGGAGTGAAAGTCAAAAGCATTTCTTATTGGATCAGCCAGGTATTTAAACACACAAGCAGGTGTTACGCTGGAACTTACCATTTTCCCAGTGTGGTGTTTCAATTGATTCCATCTTACTTTCACCTCTGGATATGGCCTGCATTCTTTGATGCATTTCAACCATCCCATAACACAACCTCTCTGGAAGCACTACATGTGTTGCTTAATGCCCTACCCTGCATTACCACCACACCACAAAACTACCATTCAGGGATACCACCTGTAATTTTTGAGGCCTTACCCCACACATATCCATTGAAGCATTCATTCAGTTGAATTTATTGAGTGCTTACTGTGTGCAGAGCACTGTACTAAGCGCTTGGGAGAGTACAATATAGAAACAGACACATTCCCTGCCCACAATTTGCTTACAGTCTAAAGGATGAGTTTATATGCCTGACTGGCATCTGCTTCTGTCAGAGCTTTACAAGTAAGCAAATCCTTTTTCCCTCCCCTCTCCCCATGGCTGAAGTTAAGCAACTAGCAATGAATGGATTTTGGAGAAAGCTCTGTCCCCAGTTTGTATCAGATTTTTAAGATTCATGAAATCACATTTACAAGGAATAAAACCTGGTAGTATTATGGGATCTGCTTGTAATCTCCGCTGACTTGAAGAATGTTAAAAACTCACCACTTATATCCTTCCTTCTCTAGGATAAATATGGCCAGCTTCTTTAACCTTTTCTCTCAGGGCCTCCTTCCCAAGCTTTAATCATTTTTATAGCTCTTCTCTGAACTTTCTCCAATTTTTACACATCCCTCGTAAGATGAGAAACTCTGTATGGACCCAGCCTTCCAATAAGGACATGAACAATGCCAGGAATAGTGGGAGTTTGGCTTCCTGACTTTTACTTGTCACACCCCTGTTAACACATCCTAATAACACATCATTAGCCTTTTTAGTTGCATCTCTAGATTATTGACTCATTTAAAATTCAGTCCATTTTGCTATCCTGGTCCTGAGCCATCCATTTCACACTTGGCTTGCTTTGCTTTTCCTCCCACTTGCCACTATTGAACCGAATACGGATTTTACCTGACCATTTCTGTAACTTGTCTTTCCCGTATATCTTCTCTATTACACTGTAAACTTCAGGAAAGAAAACCTGTCTTTGCGTCTGTTGTACTTTCCCAAGGAACTAGTATATTGTATTGTACCAAGTAGATAATAAACATTATTACTAGTATTCCTGTTTCTACTATCAGTTCAGTAGCATTTATGGAGCACCTATTGTGTGCAGAGCACTGTATTAGGTGCTTGGGAGAGTACAATTGAATTAGTAGATGTGAGTTCTGTCCTCAAAGAAACTTGCAGTCTAGCAGAGGAGACAAGACGCTAAAATAAATTACAGATGGGAGGGGGAAGTAATAAAGTATACAAATATGTATATAAGAGCCAGAGAAATTTGTAGCAGGTGTTTAGGTGGCCCAAAAAGGTTGACAAAGAATTTGGGAGTTACAAAGTAGGGTGATGAGAAATTAATCCAGAAAGACCCATTCACTTCACTTTGACTGCTCTCTATCCTAATGGATTTAGTGGATTCTACTCTATTCTAATCCTCCTCAATTGTGTGGCTGCCTTTGACACTGAAGACCACTCCTTTGACCTGGAAACATTATCTTACCTTGTGTTTTTTTGACACAGTCCTCTCCTGGTTCTCTGCTCTCTTGAGCTAATCTTCCTCAGTCTCTTTTGTTAGCTCTTCCTGTGACTCCCTCTCCCTAGCTGGTTGCTCTTCAAGAGACATTTTTGAGTTCCCCTCTTTCTCAATCTACACTCACACCCTTGGAAAGCTCATCCTCCCCCACAGCTTCAACTGTCACCTCTTTGTTGATGACTCCCAAATCTCCCTTTCCAGCCCTTACCTCTCTCCTTCCCTAAAATCTCACATTGCCTCCTACCTTCAGGATATCTCAATATGGACATAATACTGGCATCTCAAACTTAATATGTTCTGAGAATGAAGTCCTCATCCTCCCTCCCAAATCTTCTCCTCCACTTAACTTTCCCATCACAGTTGACAATCCTACCCATCACTCAAGCCTGCAGTCTTGGCACTATCCTTGACTCCTCCATCTCATTCAACTCGTGAATTCAGTCTGTCTCCAAATCCATAAAATTTCCAGAATTTACTCTTTTCTTGACATCCAAACTGCTACCACAATAGTCCAGATACTTGTCATAACCCGACTTGATTACTGCATCAGCCACATCACTAACTTCCTGCTTCGACTCTAACCCCTCTCCAGTCCATATTTCAAGTCTGTTCCTGGTTCATTTTTCTAAAACATTGTTCTGTACACCTTTCCCCACTCAAAAGCTTCCAGGATTGCTCATTCCTCTCCACATCAAGCAGAAATTCCTATCAAAATTAAGGCACTTATCCTTTCTTCTTCCACTACATGCCAGTTTTCATGCTTCATTCCTCTCAAGTCAAACTACTCAACCCACCGACCTCTTGTTCACGACTTCTTTTCTACCTGGATCTCCCTCCTCCTTCAAATCTTGCAAACCACTGCTCTTTCCATCTGCAAAGCCCTCCTGAAATTACATCTCCTCCAGGAAGCCTTCCCTAATTAATCTCTCATCTCCTTAATTTATATTCTCTCACAATTGACACTTCAGAACTTTTGAGTCACCTAAGAATTCGAGTACTCACACTCTACAGTAATACTTACATACATATAGTTATATTACTTCCTACTACCTGTAATTTATTGTCTGTTTCCCTGCTAGATTATAAGTGCCTTGAGGGTAGAGATCATGTCTACAAAGTCTATTGTGCTATCCTAAGCACTTAGTATAGTGCTATGCAATAGAGTTGTCACTCAATAAATACTACTGATTGATTGATTGATGTGTGATTTTAGAAGGGCTTTGATGATGGGGTGGACTATTGACTACTTGATAGTCAATCATATTTATTGAGTACTTACCATGTGCAGAGCACTGTACTAAGTGCTTGGGAGAGTGCAATATAACAGACACATTCCCTGCCCTCAACAAGCATTTAGTCTAGAGGAGGAGAGAGACATTAATATAAATTATGGGTAATTACATAAGTGCTGTGGGCCAGGTAGGAGGGATGAATAAAGGGAGTACATCAGGGTGATGCAGCAGGGAGTTGAAGAAAAGGAGAAGAGAGCTTGGTCAGGGAAGGCCTCTTGGAGGAGAATAATGAAAGAAGAGGGAGTTCCAGGCAGTGGGGAAGGCACGAGCAAGTGGAGGTATTAAGAAAGAGGAAAACTAGAAATGGTGAGTGGATTAGCTTAAGAGAGAAATAGCTTGCTAGGTTGTAGTGGGAGAAAAGAATGAATAATGTAGCAGGAGAAAGCTGACTGAGTGCCTTAAAAAATGATCAGGGGTTTCTGTTTGATATGGAAGGTGACCATGGAGTTTTTGTGGAGTGGGGAGTTGTGAACAGAACATGATTCTAGAAAAATGATCCACTTGCTTTAGGTTTATAGACAGGCAAAATGATAAGCTAACTTTCTGAAAAATTAATAAATCATCCATAAGTCTTTGCGTTTGTGTGCCTCAAAAATACAGCCCCTCAACATACAGCAGTTCCTTGATTACTCTCTCAATCACTTTTGATGATTCTAACCTTAGATAAACCTGTGCAGTATCTGCAAATTCTGAAGTACACTATCAGACTTAGACTAATAAATAATCCAGATATTTGATGTCAAAATCTGTACTCTGGTCTTAATCACTGCGATCTTTCAGAAGGAAGCACTTTTAAAAAAAAAAATTCCCTCTGAAATATCCATAAAGTACACTAATTTTGACCTGACCAAAATGGCTTATAAGAGAAGCATGGAATGGTATGTTTTTGATACTACTGCTATTACTGGCAATACAGTACACAGAGTCAATACAGTGTTCTGCAAACAGGAACTCAAGAAATACTGATGATGATCAATCAATCAATGGCATTTATTGAGTGCTTACTGTGTGCAGAGTACTGTACTAAGTGCTTGGAAGAGTACAATGCAACAGAGTTGGTAGACATGTTCCCTGCCCACCAGGATTTACAGTCTAGAGGAGGAGCTTACTCCCCACTTTTCCCAATGTTTAGTTAAAAAGTATAATCCATGTTAGTGTTTATAGAAGAGGTGGCAATACTGACTTTAACTGAACAGCACAGCACTCAATAAATACTAATGATCCATTGTCCACCTATGAAGGCATTTTCCAGAGGGCTCAAGGCAAGGGGCTTTTTTTTTTTTTTTTTTTTGGTGGGGGGAAGGAGGAAAGCAAGTTGGGTATGAGGGGTAGGGTTTGACCAGAAAGCAGTAAAAAGGAGTAACTTAGGGTGCTTCAGAAGCAGAGTTATAGTGGTTTCCTTCAATTCACCAAAGAAGCTAGAGTTATTACTTTTCTTTAGTCAAAAATCAGCACAAAAAGGATTTCAGTTAAAGTTTTTGGCTGTGTTGAGGTGGCAGAATTTACACTTTAGAACTGTTTATCTTTCAGTCTGCTGAAACAGCTTTTCCAGAGTGCTTAATAACTTACTATAGAGAAAAAAAAAACAGCATCTCCCTGAGACACCCTCAAAATTAGAGAAAAGATTCATTTTGTCCATCTTTTCTGTCCTGCACAGGATTTCTCAGTTTAACCATGTTTTACTGCCCTTATTTTTTATTTATTTCTGTTGGGTCTTTTATACCTGAATTAGAAAGATGGACTACGTTTTCTGCCACAGATGAGGAGACTTGCTATGTAACAGCTTGTACCCATCGAAAATCAACTGAGCATATTATTTTTGTTGAAAGCTGAGACACTGGAACATCTTCCTAAACTAGGGCCCCTTCTCTTTGGCTCTTGCTTTCTGGAAAAACAGGGAGAAGGAAAAGAACAGGATTGGGGGTTGGGGGTTGGGGGAGGGCTCTGTTGAAGTGCCCCAGAATTCTGGGGCATCCAAACACATAAGATGAATGACAGCAGCTGAACCTAGTTTTTCTTGGAAAGTCCCAATTCTAGGACTTTTTTTGGTTGGTTTTTAAAAATATTTTAGGAAAGCTTATACAAATCTAGCACTGTCCTGGATAAGCTGAGACATTTAGTCAGGAAAAAGAAAGTATTGTAGTCACTGTTATTTGTGTGGAAACTATGTGCGAAGGGGTCAAGCTTGCATTGATGTTTTCACTCACACTGGCACATGGTTTGGATCTCGCTGTCAGAAGCATCTTCTCCAAAAATGAGGGGTAGCTAAGATATATATATCTATATATAGATATATATAGCTACATATAAACTCATATGTATAAATACATATATGCATACATATATATGTATAAATACATATATGTATAAATACATATATGTAAATGTGTGTATAATATATATATTCTTTACATAAATAACCATACACTGTAGGTGTCTACAATTGCTAGAGAGTTTTAAAACAATCAGTATCCTCCAGAGATATCATATTTGTAGGCTTATGCCCTTGAATTTTGGACATTCAAACAAAAAATGATTCAAAAAATGTTGCATTCTGAAAGTCACAGAAGCAGAGTGAAACATTTTAAAACACTAGGTAACTGTGCTCCACTCAGTTCCGTTTCTGATGTAGCTTCCAAAGAATCTTCTTACCACCTCCCAGTATTTTTTTAAAGCAATTTCTTCCTTCCCTCCACCCTTTAGCCAGTCCTTGCTTGCTGCCTCAGTGCTTTGTGTATGCAGATAAACTAGAAAGGAAAAGTTAAACAAGGGAAATGGCCTCTTCTGTGTACGTGCATGAAAACTTTTTTTAAGTGTTTGAACAGAGCTCTGAGCCAAAAAACAAGAAAGAAATGAAGAATTCATACAGTATCAGGGAGTAGGAGTCATGTTTGCATAACAGAAAGCATGTTTGCATATCAGAAGGTGAGCTCCTGGCCTTCTTTGGTTTCTTTATTTCTTTGAAAATTAGAATAACTGTTTGAATTTTTATTTGATTGAATCTATGTTAACCATCTATAGTATCCTGTAGTATGCTCTCTCTCTCTCACTCCTGCCGCCCCCAACTGCTTCATTTTCAAAGATGATACTACTGTCAATGAGATCCTATCCATACATGCAAATATATTGAAAACACCAACATTCCTACAAACTGGTCTTTCTACTGGAATCAAGATTGTAAGCTCCAAGATGGCAGGGATTGTGTTTCCTAACTCTGTTGTACTCTCCCAAACGTTTAGCACAGTGGTCTATACACAGTAAGCGGTCAGTAAATATAGTAGGTAGAGAGTGTTATGCAATAAAGCCTCACACAGAACAACTGCAAAAGGTATAAATTCAACAAGATTCAGTTTAGATTAATGTACCAACCCCTAAGCGATATAGTGGTAGACCCATAAAGTGTGATTTGACAGGAGAGGGAGTGCAGAACTATGAATGGGGTGGGTTTGGCTTCAAGCTGTCAGCCTCCACTCACACTCTGAAGACTTGGAATACAGAGAGTATTCTGGACCTAAAAGTCCCATGCACAGACACCCAGTCATTTCCATAGAACTGCCAGATGGCATTGCCTCCAAATCCCCTAAGCATCCCTATGTCCAGCTGGAGCCTGGAATATTGTGAATTTCTCAGGAAGTTCGACATTTAAGCCAATTCAGCTGCAGGATGCCCAGGTTGTGCTAATCCCCACCTGGGTATTCTTTTCCAATACTTAATGCAGAGTTCTGCTGGTTATAAATCCTTAATAAATACTCTACTAAGTGTTGAAAGGGAATAGGACAGGAGATTAGAGTCAGGAAGAAGGCTGGATTCAGAGTCATGGGGTCGGGGTGTGGGGTGTGGTGGACTTGAATAGGAGATGGGGGAAAGAAGAAGTTTCAAATCACTTCCATACACATTTTTGAAGTTTAAAATTGTCAAATAGTTCTCCAAAACAATTTATGAAGACTATGAGACCTTGAAAACCTAACTCCCAAGTTCTCCTAGTTCTAGTTCAGTGATTCAGAAGAAACATTTCATATCATCTGAAATTTTGCAAGAGTGTTATTTGAAGTTTGAACTATAAGCCAAACAGTGAAGTACATTCTGCTCTGAGTGGTGCACCCATGATTAACCACTTTGGGGATGGGGATGATTTACTGCATCTAATTGAACGTTTTTTGTGAGTTCAGTTTGACCCAGGATGACTCTCAGCCCCTAGTCTTCTGACTCTTAGAAGGATATTATTCTCACACTGAAAAGAAGGGAATCCAGGTTGCTGTAAGAATATGAACTTCCCATTTCTCCATATGTTAAAAAATCTTTTGCATATGATTTGATTTCACTCAAAGGAAAAGGGAGAAAAGCAAAAGGGAAAGATTGACATAATCAATGGATGGAACCAACGTACAGTATAAATTGTAAAAACCTGCATGACTCATTCTCTAAAAAATACTGTCAATAGACACTCAGGTTTTCCTTAGTCTTATGTTATCAAAAATAGGTACAAATTTAGGATACATAGAGAGAAATGAATTGCTTACCCAATTAAAATAAATGAACTCCTTTCAGGGTGCACTACAACTTCCAAAGCCCTTAATGGTATCAGGAAGATTTCACTTCTCTTTTTTTGTGTGAGCGGTTTACTCCAAACCAATACATTATTTTAACTAATTAATCAATCAATCAATTAATCAATCTATGCTATTTATTGAATGTTTACTATATACAGAACACTGTGCTAAGTGCTTGGGAGACATAGACATGGTCCTTGTCCTCTAGAAGCTTAGAATCTAGCAGGAGAGACAGACATTAAAATAAATTTTAGATAAGAGGAAGCAACGGAATCTCGAGTTATGTACATACGGTGTCGGGGATGGGAGGTTTGCAGGGGAGGAATGCCCAACTGCCTAGGTGACCTGGAAGGGCCAGAGTGCTGGAGGGAATACAATGGTGCAGAGATGAGAGATTATTATTCAGGGAAGGCCTCCTGGAGAAGATGTAATTTCAGAAGAGCTTTGAAGATGAGGAAAGTTGTGTTCTGCTAGATGTGAAAGGGGAAAGAGTATCAGGCAACAGGGACAACATGAGCAAGAAGTCAGTGGTGAAAGTAGATGAGAACAAATCACAGTAAATAGATTGGCATGAGAAGAAAAATTGTGTTCGCTGGGGTGTAGTGAGAGAGGAGTGAGGATAAGTAGGAGGGAGAGAGGTGACTAAGTGCCTTAGAGCAGATGGTCAAGGGTTTCTGTTTCATGTGGAGAGGAATGGGCAACCATTGGAGAACTTTGAGGAGTGGGGAGATGTTCACAGAACAGTGTTTTCAAAAAATGATCCAAGCAACAGACTCAAGTATGTTCTGGAGAGGGGAGAGAATGAAGGCAGAGAGGTCTGCAAGAAGGCTCATGCAGTTGTAAAATCAGGATAAGACTTGGACCAGACTGTGGCAGTTTGGATGGAGAGGAAAGGGTGGATTCTTGGAAATACTGTGAAGAAAGAATTGACAGATTTTGGTGTTAGACCAAATATGGAGGTTGAAAAAGAGAGAGGAGTCAAGCCAAGATTATGGGCTTGAGGAATGGGGACAGGGGGAGGATTGTGATGTATCAACTGACTATTAGGGATGATGTCATAAGAGTGACATGTTTTATTTGTACAGCTGAATTACACCCAAGAAATCACATGAGCCAACATTAAGTCAACACGTAGTGGGCATTTAAGAGGACAAACCACTTTTAAACTACCTAGACTGTAAACTCATTGTGAGCAGGAAACATGTCTACCAACTCGTCCAGTGCTCTGTTCAATTGATTGATTTTAAATGTCAACCCCACGATGTAGTTAATTTTGGTTCTGAGAGTTGGGGCAGTTGTCTTGGGTGAATCTGTCCCTGAAACTAGCCAAGTAGGCATCATCTTTGACTCTTCACTAGACTTTACTCCAATATTCAGTCCGTAGCTAAACTCTGCCATTTTTTCTCTACAATATTTCCCATATCCTCCCCAGCTCCTTTCCACCCAAATGGCCACCACCCTGATACAGAATCTTGCTATCTCTTTGCTATGTTACTGCCTCAACCTCCTTACTGGTCTCCTTGCCTCCATTCTCTTCCCTCTTCAGTCTGTACTACTCCACAGCCCAGGTCATCTTTTAAAATATCATGCAGTACACATCTCTCCCATCCTGAAAACTCAGCAATAGCTAGCTATTTCCTTCTGAATCAAGCAAAACCTTCTGGTCATTGTCTTCAAGGGTATCCACTAGCTTTATACTTCTTACCTATATGCTCTCTTCACCTACCATTTTTCAGCTCATGCTCTTATCCCTGTGTCTCATCTTTCCTGCCTCTGATTCCTGGCTCACATCTTTTCCCCTGTATGGCTTTCTCTCCTCCTTGAAATCCACCAAACCACAACTCTCTCTGTGTTCTGCAAAGAGTAAGCACTCAATAAATGCTGTTGAGTGACTGACTGATTGATCAGGTGGGACTCAAGTTTTCATTGCCTGTTGAACTTGGGTAGGGGTTGGATTGGGAGGACATGAGCTGGGTCAGATTGGACTCCTAAACTATGATCCATGTAAAGCTTTAATAGGCCCACTGTCCTCAGTTCTTTGACTGAAGGGGCCACTCAAGGCCATCCTGACAGTATCATCTCCTCACCTTTTCTTTCCCTGGAACTCCTGAGGGGCAAAGCTACTTGTCAGCTGTGTGACTTTGGTCAACTCACTTCACTTCTCTGTGCCTCAGTTACCTCATCTGGATAATGGGGATTAAGAGTGTAAGCAATAGAGAAGCAGCATGGCATAGTGGAAAGAGCATGGGCTTGGGAGTCAGAGGTCATGGGTTCTAATCCCAACTCTACCACTGATAAACTGTGTGACTTTGGGCAAGTCATTTGACTTCTCTGTCCCTCAGTCACCTCATCTGTAAAATGGGGATTAAGACTGTGAGCCACATGTGGGACAACCTGATTACCTTGTATCTCCCCCCATGCTTAGAACAGTGCTCAACACATAGTAAGCACTTAACAAATGCCATCATCATTATTATTATTACTATGTGGGACAGGGACTGTGTCCAAACCAATTTGCTTGCATCACCCAGCACTTAGTACAGTGCCTGGCACAACTTAAGCACTTAACAAATAGTATTATTATTATTATTATTATTGTTATTTTAAGAATTGCATGGAGGGGCCACCATTGGAATTGTCCCAGAAATCCAGAGTGGTAGGTCTCAGATCACACTCTATATAGATGGTTGAACTGTACAATTGCCCCTTTCACCTTCAATTTGGTCTGAATCTAGATACTATATTAACGCCTCACAGGGTCTTTTACCCTCCTCTAGACATTTTGGTTCAGTTTTCTACTTCCTTGTATCATTGGGTAATGTGCTGCCCAGATAACAGCAACTGCATTCAATTTGTTATGGCTGATGCTGATCCTTGGATGAGTATGGGACTGTCCAGCCGCTGGCTGGTAGAAAATCTTGGTCTTCTTCAGTCTAATCGAGAAGGAGCATAGTCTAGTGGATAGAGCACAGGACTAAGAATCAGAGGTCCTGGGTTTTAATTCCGGCTCTGCCACTTGTCTGCTGTGTGACCTTGAGTAAGTCAATTAATTTCTATATACCTCAGTTCCTCATCTGCAAAATGGGGATTCGTTACCTGTTCTCCTTCCTACTTAGACTGTGAGCTCCATGTGGGACTAGATTATCTTGTATCTACCCCAACTCCTACTGCAGTGCTTGGCATATAGTAGACACTTAATTACTATTATTATTATTATTATTATCAATTGCACTACCTTGGGACTTTGCTGATTCTGAGAAGCATGGCTTCTTGTATATGTATGCTTCTGTAGCACAGTCATCAACAGCATGGATGAGTAACACAAGGGCTTTCGATGATGCTCTCAGGCTGTTGGGTTGGGAAAATGATCTGTCAACACCATATAAATTTCTATCAATCAATCCTATCATCGTGGGATGATCTTAGGATCTTGATAAATCTGTCAGGGAAGCAAAACTTTTCAATTTTTGCGAGAGACCATGACTCCCATCTCACATAAGATCTAAAACATTATATAAAAGTTTTTAGATACTTCCCTGCATTTCTCCAATGCTTGTCATCCAGTAAAGATCATGTCTGTCATGTCCCACTGTGGTCTGAATCTGCATTAAGATCCTGGGAGTGTATAATTATAATAACACTTACGATATTTGTTAAGTGCTTACTATGTGCCAAGATAATCAGATTGGCACAGCCCCTGTCTCACACGGGGCTCATAGTCTAAGGGGGAGAGAGAACAGGTATTTTATCCTCATTTTAAAGATGAAGAAACTGAGGGCCAAAGAAGTTAAGTGACTTGCCCAAGGTCACCCAGCAGGCAAGTGTCAGAGCCAGGATTAGAATCCAGGCTTTCTCACTTCCAGGTCTATGTTCTTATCACGGTTAATGGTGTAGCAAGGATATATCTTTATGGGCAAACAATGTGAAAGAGAATGTCAATCAGGCAATAGTCTTTTCAGCCACACTTGTTTGCATGGTTACAATCTCACCATCATCATTTTCAAAGATGACATTGGAAAGATATGTATAATGGAGCTTCCTGTCAAAAACAATCAATCAATCAATCAATCATATTTAGTGAGAGCTTGCTGTATTCAAAGCACTGTACTAAGAGCTTGGGAGCATACAATGTAACAATATAAGAGACACATAATAATAGTAATGGTGATATTTAAGTGGTTACTATGTGCCAGGCACTATACCAAGCACTGGGGTGAATACAAGCAAATCGGATTGGACACAGTCCCCGTCCCACTTGGGGCTCACAGTCTCAATCCTTAGTTTACAGATGAGGTAACTGAGACCCAGAGATCCAGAATAATAATAGTAATAATAATTGTGGTAGAAACACCTTGCTGTTTCTCCTGAGCCATGCTGCTTCTCTTGTTCACTTTCCCTGCTCATTCTCTGTTCCCAAAGAGTTTACAGTCTAGAGGGGGAGACAGACATTGATAGAAATAAATAAAGTATCGATATGTACATAAGTGCTATGGGGTTGAGCTAGGGGTGGGGGAGTGTGAATAAAGGGAGCAAATCAGGGACAGATAAGCCTCAGTCCTGTCACTTCTGATGCGGCTTTAGGTATATGTGGATGCCAGGGCATGAAGCAAATGGCTGACCATCGTCTACACACCTGAACAGCTGCCCTCATTGTTCTGAAGCTCCTTGTACCACCTTTCCCTGTGGACACGTCTGAGCATGTTCCTGTGCTGAGGGGGCTCTTCAGTGTCATCTTGGGCCTCCTTCTATCATCCATTCCTGTTAGATGACCACATCACCGCAGCTCAGCTGTGTGATAGTTATCGTCCCAGTCCCTCTCCCTCTCTAGCCTGTAAGCTTCTTGAGGGCAAGGGATGAGTATACCAACTCTTCCATATTGTAGTCTACCAAGCGCTCACTACAACGGTCTGAACACAGCAAGTGCTCAATAAATACCGTTGATTGATTGGTATCCCATAGGATCCCTATGTTCAGAATTCAACATTTCTAGTTGAGGCTGGCAATCTGCCTCAGAAAGTCTATGGACCGAAGTCCAATGGTGCTAATCTCATCCTATCTGTTGAGTTCCAGTTTCTGTCCAATCATATAGAAGTCCTGGATATGTGGTCTGAACACTGCAACAAAATTTTCAATTGCCCATCAATGGCCTCCAATACCAGTATTAGTAATCTGGAACAGCTTCCTACAACTAGCCATCTTGCATTTCCATTAACCAGATGTAGTCTTGAGGTCTGTATCTATGATTATATGATAGAGCACTAGATGGTATATCACACATACTTGTTACAGAGCAAGGCCTAGAATTCAATAATAGTCTATGACTGTTTTATATGCAACCTCAGCGATTAGACAGATATGTTTATTCAGTTACATATTCAATTATTTCTTTTGATTACTCTGTTTGAAAATACTTTGATGTCTGTCTCCCCCATTAATGGTCAAACGCCTAGTAGGCAGTAAATATGTGACATTCCTGATTTGTACGCTTCCAAGTGCTTAGTATAATGCATTACATCCAGTGGATGCTCAATAAATACTATTAGTACTACTAATATTTACCTCTTCCTCGAATCCATTTTCAAGAGAAGTGGCTGTTCCCGAGTTGATATCACTCCATCAGTATTAAGGTTTTGATGCATTTTTCTACAACTATCTTCCAGAAGTAGGAAGAGCTGAAGCAGCATGGCTGAGTAGATAGAACACAGGCCTGGGAGTCAGAAGGTCATAGGTTCTACTCCTGGTTCTGCCGCTTGTCTGCTGTGTGACCTTGGGCAAGTCACTTCACCTCTGTGCCTCAATTACCTCATCTGCAAAAGGGGGATTGAGACTGTAAGCCCCACATGGGACAGGGGACTGTGTCCAACTCGGTTTTCTTGTATCCACTCCAGTGCTTAGTACAGTGCCTGGCATATAGTAAGCACTTACCAAGTACCACAATTATTATTATTATTGAGCCTTAGAAGAGAGTCACCCAGTCCTGACCTAGAATGCACCTATGCAGTTTGACTGGTCTTCAGCCACAATCCAACGATTCGTGTACATGAGTTTGAGATTATGCCTACCCCATAGACAAATCGGAATAAATCAAGAGTAATCCATAGAGTAGAGAAGAGTCTGGTAGCTTGAGTTTGGCTTCCAGAAGCATTCTCTGGTTCCAGCCTTCCCCTCCATCTGTCCTGAAGACAGATTTCAAAAGTACCCATGAGTCAGTGTTCTTGATGGCAGCTGAAGAGCCATATAAGGAAGAGGCATTTTGAAACAGAACATTGGGACAGAAGCAAACAAAAGAAAGCTTGGGGGAAAAAAAGGAAATGTCTCCCAACATTTGATCTCAGTCATTTTCAATCCTCCTTTGAGGGTTGCATTGGCTGGCCTCCCAGAAAAAATCAAGCCCACACAACTAAACAGTGCAACACGGGACAGAAAGGGACTTTAGATCAGAGATGAGTAGATGAAAGCCCTCTATCGATTTTAGCTAATGAGAAAAAGAGGAAAGAGTGAAAACAAACTTTTGTTCTGCGATCTTTTCCCATTCATCTACTCTGAAATGAATTTTAGGGAATGTTGCAGGGATCGTTCTATGAACTCAGAGAGCCTGGAGGTTGATGAATGACCATGACTAAAGGAATGCTCATTATATGTTCATGCAAGAGTTTTCTGCCTATATCATCCTTGCCATTCTCTTGCACCAAAGCTGTTTCATCAGTCTGGAATGAGCAATGCCTACTTAACAAACTGAGCTCTGATTTTCTTTTGTATTTGTTTATTCACAGTTCAAAAATTGTTCAATGACCTGCTTACATTTTCATCAAAGGAATTAATGTTGTTGTGGAATGAAGAAAACTTTTCAATATTATCTTTCAAGAAGCAAGAAGAAAACAACCACCAAGACGATTCTGTAGGATATACAGGATTCGATGAACATAGATGTAGGGATTGCTCAGTGAAGTGGCTATTTACAGCTGCCCCATTTTAAGCTTTCCCATTTAGATGCTGGAGCAGTAATAGTAGGTAGTAGCAACAGCATTTATTGATTGCCTTCTTGGTGCAATGCACTGTACTAGGTGCTTGGGAAATACAACTTAAATAAGTGACATGTTGCCTGTTGCAAGGAGTTTACATGTTATATTTATGTGCAAAAATCCCCAAATCCTGCCTCTGATACACCAGCAGAAACAAGACCCTGTTTTGCTGCCAGAGAAAATGAACTCAGAGAAATTGAATGTTGGACAGTCTTAGGAGACGTTGTATTTAGGTAAAGGGATGTAAAAACACAAAACTATCAATGAATTCAAAATAATGATTAGAACAATGATCAGAATCAGCTCAGAACAACAAAATCAAGTTTGCTTCTTGTTTAAAATCAAGCCGTGTGTTGTATTTACAAAGCACGTACATTAACAGAGTATTCCAGTGGATTACTGGCTCTAGTTTGCTTCCATGGACACATTTGTTTCATATGTGTTTGTTTTACACGGCATATATAATGTTATGGAGACCTGAGGAAAAGTCAGAATTGATAGATTACCTGGTCAAAATAAATGACTAGTGAAGACTTTTACAACAAACTAATAAAAAATATATGACTCTATGAAAAGAAAACTTTTCAATATTATCTTTCAAGAAGCAAGAAGAAAACAACCACCAAGACGATTCTGTACGATATACAGGATTCGATGAACATAGATGTAGGGATTGCTCAGTGAAGTGGCTATTTACAGCTGCCCCATTTTAAGCTTTCCCATTTAGATGCTGGAGCAGTAATAGTAGGTAGTAGCAACAGCATTTATTGATTGTCTTCTTGGTGCAATGCACTGTACTAGGTGCTTGGGAAATACAACTTAAATAAGTGACATGTTGCCTGTTGCAAGGAGTTTACATGTTACATTTATGTGCAAAAATCCCCAAATCCTGCCTCTGATACACCAGCAGAAACAAGACCCTGTTTTGCTGCCAGAGAAAATGAACTCAGAGAAATTGAATGTTGGACAGTCTTAGGAGACGTTGTATTTAGAGATAATGGTAAAGGGATGTAAAAACACAAAACTATCAATGAATTCAAAATAATGATTAGAACAATGATCAGAATCAGCTCAGAACAACAAAATCAAGTTTGCTTCTTGTTTAAAATCAAGCCGTGTGTTGTATTTACAAAGCACGTACATTAACAGAGTATTCCAGTGGATTACTGGCTCTAGTTTGCTTCCATGGACACATTTGTTTCATATGTGTTTGTTTTACACGGCATATATAATGCTATGGAGACTTGAGGAAAAGTCAGAATTGGTAGATTACCTGGTCAAAATAAATGACTAGTGAAGACTTTTACAACAAACTAATAAAAAATATATGACTCTATGAAAAGAAAACTTTTCAATATTATCTTTCAAGAAGCAAGAAGAAAACAACCACCAAGACGATTCTGTACGATATACAGGATTCGATGAACATAGATGTAGGGATTGCTCAGTGAAGTGGCTATTTACAGCTGCCCCATTTTAAGCTTTCCCATTTAGATGCTGGAGCAGTAATAGTAGGTAGTAGCAACAGCATTTATTGATTGTCTTCTTGGTGCAATGCACTGTACTAGGTGCTTGGGAAATACAACTTAAATAAGTGACATGTTGCCTGTTGCAAGGAGTTTACATGTTACATTTATGTGCAAAAATCCCCAAATCCTGCCTCTGATACACCAGCAGAAACAAGACCCTGTTTTGCTGCCAGAGAAAATGAACTCAGAGAAATTGAATGTTGGACAGTCTTAGGAGACGTTGTATTTAGAGATAATGGTAAAGGGATGTAAAAACACAAAACTATCAATGAATTCAAAATAATGATTAGAACAATGATCAGAATCAGCTCAGAACAACAAAATCAAGTTTGCTTCTTGTTTAAAATCAAGCCGTGTGTTGTATTTACAAAGCACGTACATTAACAGAGTATTCCAGTGGATTACTGGCTCTAGTTTGCTTCCATGGACACATTTGTTTCATATGTGTTTGTTTTACACGGCATATATAATGCTATGGAGACCTGAGGAAAAGTCAGAATTGGTAGATTACCTGGTCAAAATAAATGACTAGTGAAGACTTTTACAACAAACTAATAAAAAATATATGACTCTATGTTTCATGTCAGAGAAAACAAATTAGTCACTCAATAGAATTTATTGAGCACCTTCTGCACTAGGAGCTTGAGAGACTACACTAGGTATACAAGACATTGCCCCTGCCCTCAAGGAGCTTACAATAGAACAGGTGAAACACAAATCTAGCCCTGCAAAATTCCCCCACCCTACACTACATTCCTGTTCCTGTTACTCTCCTTACATTTCTGGTGAGGAAAAGAGATGTGTGGATGAGTTGGAGAAGCAGCAGGCAAATCAAATGTGTTATTTTATTCAATTCACTTTCAAAGATAAAATCCAGTTTTAGCACAGAATTAACACTTTAGGGAAGTTCAAACGATAAATAAACTAGTTAACCAATCCGTTTCCATCACTATTTTGGTGCACGAACCGTGCATTCCTTCAGGCCCAGAAGGGAAGCAAAAACATGTCTCCCTTACAAAATCAGTGCTGTATTGTGATTTCCAGACATTTACTCTATTACTCTTAGGATACAATCTTGGAGCATATTTCCTCTAAAGGACTTCAGATACAATAATAACAATGGTATTTGTTAAGTACTTACTATGTGCCAGGCACTGTACTAAGCCCTGGGATAGATACAAGATAATTGGGCTTAATCCCCATTTTATAGATGAGGTAACTGAGGCACAGAGAAGTTAAGTGACTTGCCCAAGATCACATAGCAGACAAGTGGCAGAGCTAGGATTAGAACCTAGGTCATCTGACTCTCAGGCCCATGCTCTTTCCACTAGACTGTGCTGCTTTGACATACTACCAATCATTTTCAAAAAAGACTTAATCTTCAACACATTCCTGTGAAACAGGCAAAAATGTAGTGTGCGAGTCTCAGGAACTATGGTTTACAATCACTCAATTTCAAGTTTCAATCTCTTTAACTATCCCTTAACCCATTCTCTCCTGCTCATCTGGGACCATAGGCAAAAATAATGTAGACTCCATATGGAAAATGGAAAAATTGAGAAATAAATATAATGAAATGATATTGAGTAAGCTATTGTAAGCTATTGAGTCCACTTGTAAAAAAAAACAAAAAGGTTAAAAGGGAAATTCCTACTCAGTATTTGTATACCAAGTCAAAATTAGTAATTTTTCGTACATCAGCATAAGAATTTCAGTCAACAAAGCTAGATGTGGTCATTCATCCATCTCTCCAGCCACATTTTTATGCTTGGATAGGATCTCATTGCTGATAGTGCCAACTTCAAAAAATAAAACTAGAACAAAGTCTAGGTAAAGAGTAGAGGTCTTGTTGTTTTTCCCTGTAGTTTTCTGTGTACGGAAACATCTGTCTCTGTTGTGTTTCAAAGACCATATCTGCTGAAATGTGTAATCATATCGGGATTGAGGTGGTCTGTCCAGAGGCTTGTGGTTAGAATTTTACCAGTAATGCAAAGCAGTGAGATACCCTGGTAGTTTCCAGAGTCAGCTCTCTCCCATTTCTTCATAAATACAAAATTATGTCTCTGGAGAGAAGGAATTAATTAAGACTACCGGCTTTTTACATTTTTAATGAAAGGAGAACTCTACACATTTGTTCCACAGAAAGGAAGCATAATAATAAGAATAATCACTCAATCATTGGTATTTATTAAGTGCTAATGTCTACAGAGCACTCTACCTACCGAATAATAATGGTGGAATTTTTCAGGGCATATTATGTGTCAAGCACTGTACTAAACACTCAGGTAGATACAGTACAATCAGTTCAGAAACAAACCTTTGGGGGCTCACAGTTTAAGTAGGAGGGAAAATGGGTATTTAATCCCCATTTTACAGATGAGGAGACGGAAGCCCAGAGAAATTAAGTGACTTGCCCAAGACAATTGGCAGAACCAAAATTAGAACCCAGGTTCTCTGACTCCCAGGCCCATGCTCTTCCCACTAGGCTATGTTACATTAAGAACCAAAGATAATCCGCATTTAAAACAACACACAGGAAACTCAAACAATGTGTAAACCAGAACATCTTCTCACACTACCTAGTTGTTTCTGAATCTCCCTCTTTCACTGCAGTTGGACAGGGCATGTCAGATTTCTAATGGAGCTTGTTTGTTCTTGCCTATAACATGTACTCTGACAGGGTCTTTTAACTAGTCATTCACAGAGAAAGAGTGAGAAAAGATGGGACTTCTTGATGTTGATTCAGGGTCCAAGGGCTTTATCAGACTTAAAACCAACAGCTCAGAAGACACTTTAAAGCAAAAATTGTGCCTTTTATGGCTCTGGACTAGTATCTCCTACACTGTGGTTTCTGAATAAATGCTAAAAAATGTAATAACAATAGTATTGACCTAATAGCAGTAAGTCATAGTGAGCTAAGTACTTTTTCTCTTGTCTTTTCAACTTCTGTACAAAAAGCAGCTCTCACACTTCCTAGTGTGGCTATTGAAATGTGGCTGGCCCTTTAGATAGGTTGATTTGCTTTTTTATTTGGAGGGGGAAAGGGGGGACGGAGAGTTTGTCATCAGGTTGATCCAAAGCCTAAATCCACACTTCTCTTACTCTATTTTATGTTTTGAATAAGCAATTTCCCTTGAAAGCCTCACATTCATAGTCCTCTCGAGGGTGGGATGGTTACTGGAACTTTCATTCATTCAATCCTATTTATTGAGTGTTTACTGTATGCAGAGCACTGTAATAAGCACTTGGAAAGTACAGTACAGCAGAGTTGGTAGACATGTTCCCTGTACATAACTAGCTTACAGTCTAGAGGGGGAAATAGACAATAGTATGAATAAATCAGTAATTTATTAAATTAGTATTACATTATTTTAATATATTACACAGTATTTATTCTAATATAATGGAAAATATATATTATATGTAATTTATCAAATTAAAGGAGTTTACAGTCTTGGAGGTCTTTTAATTAGGATGTCCGCGTTAGCTGATTTGGTTTAACAATGTCTTTAAGGATTTCTGGGGCTTACTAGGTTTCTGAATTTAAAATGAAATTCTCTTCCTTATAATTTACATTCTGTGTCAGGGAGTCCTCCTTCTCAGAACCCTGTTCTGTAATCTTACTCATTTGGTCCTCTCTTTACCAAGCCTAAACCTCTCGGCAACTCTCGCAGAGAAGACAACAGGATGGGTGTCAGTGCTGAAGAACCACAATTCCCTCTCAAAATTATATCAGTGAAGAGAACAGGTGCACAGAACAGGACAGAAAATGGAGTTATATTAGAATCTCCAATGGGTACTGAATGTGCCTGCAAATTCTCCTGGAACAAGCAATTTATTATTAGTTCACTCTTTGCAATGTTTGGCTGCAAAGGAAAACAATGTTTGATGGAGGCTTCTGAGACCTTCTGTGAACCTTTGTCTCCTGGGAAGTGGATGGCCATCAGTTGTTAACTATTTTTAATCAAAAACAAATTTGGGGTCACAGAACACTAAGGATTTATTTGAAGAGAAACTTCCACTGAAATTTTAGACATTCATGAAGACTCGAAATTTCCTCTCAGCTCCTTTCTCCCCTCCAGTACTTCAAGCACATAGCAATATCCTCAGATAAGGCTAATTTTCCAAAAATATATTACTTACAAATTCAGATTGTCCCCAAGTGGCTCAGCCCTTTCTAACAATAGTAGGTATGTCAGCCCTTTCAGGATGCTAGGGTCTTCTGAGGGAGTTACTGTTCCATTATACAATAAATACAAGTACTATGTAATAAGCACCTAATTTACAACCAGAAATGACTTAGGCATTGGTGAGCATAGAACACAATATGTTTGGTGGGCTTTGTGCTCTAGGTGATATGGGCTGCATTTTGTTGGCACTGGGTTTAAATGGATTTCCTGCATATTTGGCCTGGAGCAAGCAGTTTGCTTGCCTCAGTTACAAACTGATTGACACTAGCTATTGTTTTCAATTGGCTTAAATTTGTTTCTTTGGGTTGCAGTTCAGTACTTGAAGTGGATTTTTCTTTCACTGCCTCTTTTCTCCTAAAAATCGCGTTAGGATATGCAGTTTTGGTCAGTTATACAATCTGGTATAATTTTAAATAATTATGTTTTTGTATAAAAAACCTGAAGACGTGCCCCTGAAATAAACCTCTTATGTCAGTCTGTTCAATATCTTATCCTGTTGGACTTTGAATAAAGTCTAGCACCATGGAATTCTCTTATGTTGAAGTAATTTTTTTTAAAGAAAAATTCAACTTTAAAAAGGTATTTATGTATAATAATTCTACATCTTTCTTACACACTGCTTAGTATAATGGAAATGCCCCTAAAGCTGATCATGAGGTTTATAATTGTGTTTTTACCATTCATTCATTCAATCGTATTTATTGAGTGCTTACTGTGTGCAGAGCACTGTACTTAGTTCTTGGAAAGTACAATTCAACAACAAGGAGGGACAATCCCTGCCCACAACGAGCTCACAGTCTACCATCTCTTACAATATTTTTTATCACAATGTATATATTTAATACAGATTATTTTCCATTTACAATACATGCTCATCATGTTTGTGAACACTTTTTCAAAAGTGTGATGAATATTTTAATCATCTAAAAGCACTTTTTTTTGTTTTACAAATCCCCCTCCCCACCCTTTTGTTAAGGGAAGAAAAGATTACATGATAGAGTGACAGTTTTAACAGTGTAGCTGATTGCCATTTGTTCTCTATTTGATCTCTTTGCACAGTGCATTTCTTTGAGAAGTAGAACGAGATTTGACTAACATAATGAAATCATTTTCCTTGAAGATTTATAAGAAAACTTTTAAATCTGTATTCAACCCAAGAAAATTACTACTGATTTTCTAAAGATGCCAGTTCTGAAGGACCCTACTCCAATTAATAGTTTATACCTTTTTGTGCATTAGAGGAATTAATATTATACAAAAATAAATTTGAAATCTAATTAAATATAATTAAGCCCTCATTTCCTCTTCTCCCACTCCCTTCTGTGTCACCCTTGCACTTGGATTGCACCCTTTATTCATCCCACCCTCAGTCCCACAGCACTTATTTAGTTATAGATTGAGGTTGTCTGCCTCCCTCACTTTATTAATAATAAAGATAATAATGATGATGGCATTTGTTAAGCAGTTACTATATGTCAAGTGCTGTTCTAAGCACTGGGGTAGAGACAAGGTAATCAGGTTGGCCCACGTGGGGCTCATAGTCTTAATCCCCATTTTACGGATGATGGAACTGAGGCACAGAGAAGCAAAGTGATTTGCCCAAGGTCACTCAGAAGACAAGTGGAAGAGTGGGGATTAGAACCCACAGACTCTGACACCCAAGCCCAAGCTCTTTCCACTAAGCCATGCTGCTTCCCACACTACTTTACAGTAAGCTCCTTGTGGGCAGGGAACATGTCTACCAACTCTGTTATATTGTACTCACCCAAGCACTTAGTACAGTGCTCTGCACACAGTGAGCACTCAGTACATATGCTTGATTTACTGATTCCTCTTAGGCCTGCTCCCATGGCTCCTCATCAGCCCAGTGGAAATTGCCTGGGTTTCTGCTTATGCAAAGTTACCAGAGCAGTAACTTCTCCCCTTCTTTCTTCTGCCTCCCTTCCCCAAGCCTTCAGTTAAAACTTAAAAGAATATGAACATGGGAGCAGAGACCAGGGAGAAAAGGGGACATGTATGGAGTCTGGGGAGAAGGGGGCAAGGATTGATTTACATATCAAGGGGGGGTCGGAGAGGGTATGTAACTCAACAGGAAAGAGCGAGTTCTTCACGCTTCATCTGACAGCACAGTGAAAACTTGGGTCAAGTAAGTAAATGTGAGATTCCTAGAAAGACTGCCTCATAAGATTGGCATGAATAAGGAGATGAAGGGCACCGGTAAAGATAGTAAAATTTATCTGGGCTTGCTAGTAATCAAGCAATCATTCGATATTATTTGAGTGCTTAGGTGAGTACAATAGAATTAGTTAATTCACCCAATCCCTGTCATCAAGGACTTTATAGTCTAGCAAGGGAGACAGACACTAATATGTGTTTCAGTTTGGGGGAAGAAACCCAGAGTTTAAATCAATCAGTCAATCAGTCATGTTTATTGAGCACTTGCATGCAGAGCGCTGTACTAGGCGCTTGGGAGAGCACAGTATAATGGAGTTGGTATACATGTTCCCTGTCCACAAAGTGCTTACATTCTAGAGAGGGGGAGTTGAAAGGTATGTACTTTAGTACTACCGGAAAGGAGGGGAAGAGATGTAGAATTTCAGTATGTAAAAGTTTAGCTGACACATGGAAGTACTGAAATAGCAGTATAGGGGAAAAGGGGTGGGAAGATGAGGATTAATCAGTGAAGGCTTCCTGGAGGAGATTTCAGAAGGGATTTGAAGATGGGAGAGGAGTAGTCTGCCAGATGTGAAGTCCCAATCCCGGGGGGAGTTGGGGAAAGAGTGAGAGTTTGGTGATGAGTGAGATGAGAATGAGGCACAGTGAACGGGTTAGCTTGAGAGGAGTGAAACATGAGATCTGAGCTGTGTTGGGATAGGAATGAGGATAAGTAGTGGGGAGAGAATTGAGTGAATGCCTTAAAGCTAATGGTCAGAAGATTCTACATGATGCAGACAGGAATGGGCAACATTTTGAGGAATGCAAAAATGATGCTTTAGAAAAATCATCTGGATGACAAAGTTAAATATGGAGTGTGAAATGGAAGAATGGGGGTGGGGGGAGAGAGGAATCAAGGACAATGCCAAAGATAATGGCTTGTGATACAGGAAGAATGATGGCGCTATCATCAGTGATAGGAAAATTAGGATTTGGGAGGGAAGATGAGATTAGTTAAAGGCATAATGAGTTTGAGGTGTAATGGATAGAACACGAGCCTGGGAGGCAGAAGGTCATGGGTTCTAATCCCAAATCCACTACTTGTCTGCTGTGAGACCTTGGGCAAGTCACAACTTCTCTGTCAGTTACCTCATCTATAAAATGGGGATTAAGACTGTGAGCCTCACGTGGGACAACCTGATTACCCTGTATCTACCCCAGCGCTTAGAACAGTGCTCTGCACATAGTAAGCACTTAACAAATACCAACATTATTATTATTATTATTACCCCAGTGCTTAGTACAGTGCCTAGCACTCAGTAAGGCTTTACTGAATACCATTATTATTATTATTGTTCATTGAGATATCCTGGAGGCAGGAGGAAATGCTAGTAAGGCAACAAGCAATTCAGGTTGTATCCCTGGGCCAGCTGTATCATGGTGGGATGGTTGTAACCTGGAGGATACTGTATTGTATTCCTGCTCTGAATCCCCAACTACTGCCGGAGTGGAACAATGGGGCTCTTAGAGTTCCTCCTTATGTTGAATTTCTTATGGGAATGTTTTGAGCTAAAAGGAAGTCTTGCAGTCTAGGACTGCTTCCAAAGCTGGTCTCCCTGGAGGCTGTGGAAGTGAGAAAGGGGAGGGTAGGAAAGAGCCTATTAGATACTCATCACTCAATGGAAAGAGCCCCGGCCTGGGAGTCAGAGGACCTGAGTCTTAATCCCAGCTCTGCCACTTGTCGGCTGTGTGACCTTGAGCAAGTCGCTTAACTACTCTGTGCCTCAGTTACCTCATCTGTAAAATGGGGAGTCAATACCTGTTCTCCCTCCTACTTAGATTGGGAGCCCCACGTGGGACAGGGATGGAATTGATTAACTGTCCGACTTGATTATCTTCTATCTCTTCCCCCCTCTCTCATATCCCAACCGTCCGTTATCACTGACTGTGGTGTGTCCGCTCTTTCGGGGAGGAGGGGAATGGATGCGAATGGCTGGTTAGAGCTGGGCGACCTGTCTCACAACCCTCAGGTCTTTTTTCCTCCGTTCGATGGATAAGGAGAAGGAATAAAGGGCCGGGGGAGGGAGAGGGGGAGGAAGGGCAGGGAGGAGGGGGAAGAGGAGGAGGGGGAAAGGAGATGGAGAAAAGGGGAGGAGCAGGAGGAGGAGCTGCGGTCGCAGCAGGTGTAGATGTGGAGACGGTGCTGTCCTGGTCCACTCCCGCCTGCTTTCCCCTGCGGGCTGGTCGCAAATCTCTGTCCTCGGACGGATTCGAGCCGCGGGGGCCCAAGTTTAACTGTTGTAACTTGGTGCGCGATGCGGAAAGAGTGAGCCAGGCGGCGGCGGCCACAGAGGGCCGTTCTTTCACCCCGTCCTCCGTCTCCGCCGCAGCCAGCCCGGGTTTGGAACGCAATGGTGCCTGTAGCTCCGAGGTGACAGATAAAAGAAAGAGCAGGGTTGGCTGGGAACGGGGGAGAGTCACAGAGGGAGGGAGAAAGAGAGAGAGAGACACGCAGAGAGAAATAGAAAGGGAGAAGCAGAGAAAAAGAGATAGAAAGAAAAAGAGAAAAGGAGAAAGCGAAAAGGAGAGAGTAGAGAAAGAGAGAAAAAAGAGAGGAGAAAGAAATAGAGAAAAAAAGAAAGAAAGAGAGAAGTAGAGAGAGAGAAAAGAAAGAGGAGCGAGAAATAGAAAAAAGAAAGAGAGAGGAGAGAAATAGAGAGAGAGAGAGAAAGATGGGGGGGGGGGGGGGGGGGGGCGTTGGCGCAACTCCGTAGTGGGGCGGAGGCAGGAGGAAGCAGCAGGCAGTGAGGGGGATCGGAGGGGAAAGGATGATTTCCTTTCCCGCAGCAGCAGAGCCGGGAAGCAGCAGCAAGAATCCGGCGGGCCCGGAGTCATTCGGTGCGTTGGCTCGCAGAAGGCTGCAGCAGCAGCAGGTAAGAGGCAGGGGGCAACGAGGGGGGGGCGGGGGTGCCTGGCGGGAGGCGGGGGTGTCCCACACTGCGCCTCCCGGGGGACCCCGATCAGGAGAAAAATAACCCATCTCATCTCCCTTTGAGCGCGCGCGCACGCACACACACACACACACACAGAAACAGACGGGAAAAGCGAGAGGGAGCGTGGGGAGAAGGGAAGGAGAAGGGAGAGGACCGCCAGGGAGAATTCCTTTTGAAGAATTCGATATCTTGGGGGCCACGGTGCCACTGTTCCCATAGTAAATCGTAAGGCAGCCCAGTCACGATGAATGCATCTAAACGGAGTGCTTGGCTCCACTTTAACCGTCACGGGAAGGGCAATGTAAGCAAAATCTCGGATCTGACTCCGCAGAAGATACTTGCCTTTTGGCCACCTCACCCTCGTTACGAACCACGTCCCCCACCCCACCCGCTCTCCTTTCTGTCTGGTGGCGAGGGGGGTCGTTTGCTTTCCCCGATGCCGTTGTCGAATCTGTTCGAGTTTTAGTAATTTTCCTTCCGAATCCAGTCTGGTTTATTGTTGCGGGCAGGGACCGTGTCTACCAACTTTGCTGTGTTGTACTCTTCCAAATAGGACAGAGCTCTGCCCGCAGCAAGTGCTCTATAAATGCCACTGATTGATAGACGTTGGCTTTAGATGCTCAGAGTAAGTAAAATAGCAGAGTGGATTTTGGGGGGGGGGGTTCTATTTAGTTATTTGTAACACAGGACATAAATAAAAAACAAACCACCCCAAAAACAAATAAACTAAAACACAAATCCCAAAACAAACTTAACACTCGGAGGAGAAAGAACTAAAATAAGATGCTTTCTTCATGTGGATTTAGTCATTTGGAAATCGAATTGAGATTTTTAATCCTGGGCCTCGAAATCAGATACATGTTGAATAGCGATGTTATTTCGGCGTGTAAAAAAGAGACACGAAGGATCTGAAGTCCTTAGCGATTGAAGAGGGGCCACAGCAACGTACGCCTTGCGTTTCAGGAGTAAAATGCTGATGGGCTTTTCTTTGGAAATGGATAGAAATTTTTAAGGTACACTGAACTAACTCACTAATTGGTGAATCCTGCAATAAAATTTACCACGGGAGAAATTTGGTATATCTTCCATGTAAATTTTTTATTTGTCATTTCATACATCCTTATTCATAAAAACAGAGTAGTTGTAAATTGAGGTGCTTGCTCAATCTTAACGAAAGTGGTTGATAGAGCTGAAACCATCCCAGGAACACTTTTGATAACCTCTGATCCCTTTCAGGAAAGAGAGTAATGGAGTGAGAGTATTCGAGGGAGGAAACTCACAGAATTGGGTTTTGCCTCCATGATTAGGATTCTTTAATAATCCGCTCCCCTGCACTTAGTAATAAAAGAAAAACACCAAATGAAAATTTAAAACTACAGAT
Source organism: Ornithorhynchus anatinus (assembly GCF_004115215.2). Taxonomy (NCBI): domain Eukaryota; kingdom Metazoa; phylum Chordata; class Mammalia; order Monotremata; family Ornithorhynchidae; genus Ornithorhynchus; species Ornithorhynchus anatinus. Next base: position 18,318,721 of record NC_041750.1, read on the forward strand.
CTGAAGGCCAAAAAAGTAAGGGTGAAAATTTGACTGTGTTTGGCTTAATGGTATTTTTAGTCTCAGTAGACTCTTTCGCTCTTGTTCCTATTGTATGTTTGCAATTTGTGTCTGGCTGAATGTCCCATTGGAGTGTAAGCTCCTTGACAATACAGTCCATATGTTTTGCTTCTTTTGAACACTTCCAAATGCCCAGCACAGTTTACTGCACACAGTAGGCACCCGTTAAATGAAGATGATTTGTAGGAAAAAAAAAATCCTTAGTGCAGTTTTATCTCTAAGTAAAAGAGTTGTTACTATTTAATATACAGCACATATACTCATTTGAATCTCATAAAAGAAAACCCACTGCCCCTTTATAAGGTTTGGACACTTTCAAATGAAGGTCTGTATTAAGATTTAACAACACCAGCAGATTTGATAGCATTTTTTACGAAGCAGAAAATGTAAGGAAACATGGACAATGAGATGATTGTACAACTTCTTATGAATTCAGTAATTACTGGAGCAAAGAGAGTCCCTCATTGTGGTTAGGAAAGGTAAAATAATTTGTCAAAATGAGAGATTTATTGAACTATATTTTAAGGTACGTTTATGGATGTTCACTGGATAATTTCATACCATTTGGAAGAGTTTTTATGAAATTATGCCAAAGAGATGCTTTTTTTCTATGAATGTTATTCAAAACCTTCAGTTGTGTTCACTTAGATAAAATGAAGTGGAGATTTGAACAATTATCCAATGTATTTGATTAATGTCAAGAGCCTTTTTTCCCCTAGCTTATCTCAGAAGTTGATTCAACTTCCCTCTATACTTTGCTTATGTAGACAAGATCTTAATGTGTATATTGCCATGAAATTTCAACAGATCCAAATTTGGGGTGGAAAGCAAAATCATCACATGACTGGTCATACATTAGAATAATAACTGTGGTATTTGTTAAGCATTTACTATGTGCCAAGCACTGTACTATAAGGGCTGGAGTAGATACAAAAAAAAAAATCAGGTCAGACACAGCTCCTGCCCCACATAGGGCTAACAGTCTATGGGGGTGAGAGAGTTGATATTTAATCTCCATTTTAGAGATGAGGAAAATAAGGCAGAGAGACTTGCCCAAGGCTGCACAGCAGGCAAGTGGAGGAACTGAGATTAGAATCAGATCCTCTGACTCCAGGCATCAGACCATGCTGTTTCTCTATATGCTACAAGTGCTGTAACTCTCTAGAAAGTTATATTTTAAATTATATTTGTGTGATGATGATGATGATGATGATGATGATGATGATGATGACGATGATGATGATGATGTTTCCCATCAGGGATGACGGAGGACTTTCAGCCTTGAGAACCTGTGTAGAAGAATTGATAGGTATTAGTAGTGGTTTGCAAAACATCACTTGCCCTCTCTTGTCCTGCCCAGTCCTAAACCTAATGGGGCCAGAATAAATAAGCAGTTAGGGATAGGGCACATTGCAAAATATATGCAAAGGATTTTTTTTACTCATTTATGGCTAAAGTGACCCCAGAATAATGTTGATGCTATGCCTTAGTGCCATGACCCAGCAGGCAGTTACTTTGATAGCTCTCTGGTCTTTACAGCCCATAAAAATGATAATAATGACAGTGTTTGATAAGGGCTTATTGTGTGCCAAGTAAGCGCTGAAGTAGATGTAAGTTAATCAAGTTGGATACAGTCACTGTCCCACATGTGCCTCATAGTGTGAGGCAGAGAAGGCATTTAATCCCCATTTTACAGATAAAGAAACTAAGGCACAGAGAAATTAAGTGACTTACTCAAGGCCACACAGCAGGGAATGTTAGCCAGCTATTTTTTAGGAAGCCCTTGGTGGTTCTTCAGTCAAAAACCTTCACCATTGATGATATAGCCCCAGGAAACAGAACCAGGACTAGAACCCAGGTTTTCTGAGTCCTAGAGCAATGGTCTGTCCACTGGACCACAACAGGGCTAAAAATTTGTGAAAGACATAATTGGAATATGCCAAAATGGTGTCATCCTTAAAACACGAGTAAATGCTTACAAAGCCTTCTTTTCAACCTGTTTTATCATAAATAAAATAAGGAAAACATACATTTCAAAAGAATTGCCTATAGCTATAAAAATACTAGCTTATTTTTTCATTGGTGTTCTTAGTGTCATTGATTCCCAAGCTCTTACTACAGGGTTCTGCAGTGAGTGTTTCATAGTACAGTGCTTTGCACACAAAAGCACTTTCAATAAATACGAATGAATGAATGAATGAATGAATGAATGAATGAATGGAACTGTTCAAGAAGCTGTATTTTTCTTCTATGGTAGATCTGGGTCTCATAGCTTTGTAGAATCAATCAGTCAATCAATCATAATTACTGAGTGCTTACTATGTGCAGAACACTTTGCACTGGCACAGAATTAGCAGTCATGCTCCCTCCCCATGTAGATGCTTGAATTCCACTAGAGTTTCATTGATTTTCAACTCGGTAATGGAGCTTGAAGCTCCTTCTCACCACACTTGGCCTGTCTGATTCTGTTTGCAACTATTTTGTCTCTTCACACATCGTTCTATATAATACACTGCTTAGGTAAGAGAATTCAGGAGCAGCATTAAGTTCTGTGTTGCCAAAACACATTTTGATAATTGATTTTCCTCAGTGAACGTGATCTAGACCGATAGGCTTGCAGCACTTACAAATGTTAAGCTGTGGAGTGGCAGGTGAAAGGAGCCGACATGGAAGATGGTAAGGGTGGTGGAGACCCTTGAAGTCAACGGTGAGGAGTTTTTGCTCAATGCAGAGGGAAACAGGAAGGTCAATGAAGGGTTTTGAGAAGGGAGAGGTGTGATGACCAACACTTCAAGGAGATGATCCGTGCAGCAGTCTGTCTTATAGATCAGAAGACAGAGCAGCTGCAGACGGTGAGGCCAATGAGGAGGCTGAAACAATTATCAAGCTCAGCACACATGCAAGCCTAAGTTCTCAGCCTCTGACACAAGGACCAGCTTCAGAAGTTCTATGTGGCTTTCAGTACCTCCTCTACTTCATCCCCTGGGCCCCTCTAAAACTTTCCCCCTTTCACCCAGGCAGGTGACGTAGTGTCGTGCGCCTGGAGATGGAAGAATGGTGTTGGAGGCATTATGAATGCTCTAAGTGCCAAAAAATTTAAGAAAAAGGGCAGCTTTCCAGAGCTGGCACATGCCCCACCAACTTCTCTCTCCCAAAATAGCGAAGGAGCAAAAATCATCACTGCTGCTTGGAATAGAGAGAAATGCCTGGCAGATACTTGTAAAACTTTAAATCTTAACTGCCAATTCTTTATTAAATTGTTCCTCCTCAGTTTCCTGCTCTTCCATCTTCTCATAAACTGTAGTAATAATAACTGTAGCATTTATTAAGCCCTTCCCCATGCAAAATACTGAGTGCTAAGGTGATTACATGAAACTAAATTAAGTCCATGGCCCACAGCATGTCTGAGACAGAGAATAATAAAAATATAATCCAGTCATTAAGGAAAAAACCAAACCTCTACAGCACTTAAGTACATATCCTACTATTTCCCTTACCTGGAATTTATTTTAAAATTGTCTTCCCCTGTAGACTGTAAGCTCCTTATGGGCAGAGTTCCCATCTACCAACTCTATTGTACTGTGCTTTCCTAAGTGCTTAGTACAATGTTCTGTACACAGTAAGTGATCAATAAATATCATTGATTGATGACAGTGCACTGCACCTAGTGTGTGTTACTACATGATGATAATGATGAGGTTATAAGAGTTAAATAGTACTTGGAAGGGGTAGTCCTCATATACTTCACTACTCCAGGGAAATAGTTTTTGGAGAGAAAAGATCACAACTTTCCCAACATTCTAAATGTCAAGTCTTTGTTCACTCTTTTCCCCCACTGCTGTGTCCTACAGGCAGCAGGACTTGGCTCCGACAATGTCAGGAAGGAGAATGGGGGTGGCCCTGATCCTCAAGTTGCCCTCTGCAGACTCTGGAGGCCCCCAAACAGGGAAAATTCAGACCATGTCGCGATGGGATTCTGCCCATTCTCCACTCCTGTGGACATTAAGGCTTGGCTCCTGTGATATTCGATGGGCTGACTTATTTTGTATTTTCTATTAAGTGAGTTGGTGATTTTGGTCAAATTCCTGGTGAACAGATATTTACACTGAGTTGGTTGAGTAGGGTGGTATTCTTACTCTTTTGTATTCAAAGGAAAGAAAGACAATGTGCCCTTCTGGGAGGATACTAACCCAGTCAGAAGAGCTAACTTCAGTGCTTCTAATTTATATGATCCAATACAGTAGAAACCAGATAAAGTTGTATTTCCTTTGATAAGATTATGGATTTCTGAGAAGATAGAGGAAGGAAGGGAAGGAGGGAAGAAGGGTGAGGAAGAAAAATTTAAAAAATCTGCACAGAAAGAATTTTAATTTCAAGAAATTAAATCAGTGTTCCCTGAGAGTTTAAATTCTAGCAAGCTCTATACTTCGAATGGACCTTCAGGTTAGAAGTTACAGTTGGATAAGCATGGAATGTGTGGAGACATAGATTATGCCTCCCACCAACCTTTACTGACCAAATCTTCAAATAACTTTATCAAGAAATTATGCCCACAATGGAATTACCTTTTCTTTTCTTTTGCTACGCCTCAAAGCACATATGAAATGGAGGTCTACATTTCAAAAGTGTCAAAATTTGCACAACACAGAAACAAATTTATATGCAGTAGTAGCATTTATTGAGCACCTGTTTAATTATAATAATTAATATAATGATTATTTATTACAGTTAAGTGGGTGTTCAATGAATGCTACTACTATGTGCAATTATTATTATGATCATGTTTTTGTTAATCACTTACTATGTCTCAAGCACTGTACTAAGCATTGGGGTAAAGTCAGTGCAGTCAGATCAGATACAGTCCATGTCCCACATGAGGCTTAAAGTCTTGCAGAGGGAGAATGGGGATTTAACCCTCATTTTACAGGTGAGGTCACACAGCAGGAAAGTGGCAGAGCCAGGATTAGAACCCCAAACTCCTGACTTCCAGTCCTGTGCTCTTTCCATTAGGCTGTGGTACACTGCACTAGGTGCTTGGGAAAAACAATAATGAAGCGGCATGGTACCTGACCACAAGGAGCTTGCACTCTAATGAATGTATATTGTTTATACTGTTGTTTCATGTTAAAGAAGGGGCTACTGATGGAAGAGTTTGAGTTGTGGGTTATTTTCAAGTTTTTATTAAAATGCAGCCTCTTGAGTAAACTTCTTGAGGACAAGGATCTTGTCTATCTACTCTACTGTACTCTCCCAAGCACTTAATACAGTGCTCTACACTCTATAAGCACTCAATAAATACACTGATTGATTGAATCACCTTTTAAGTCAGCAACATGTATTTCCATAATGATTGGTAAGTTTAAGGAGAAAATAACCCTTACTAAAGTGGAATGTGGGAAAGTCAAAAATCAGTACCTGGAATGATGTGTCACTGAAGCATTCAAAATTGGTGCTGACAGTTTAGCAGTGGATGTTTTATTTGGCCCTTTTTAACCCTGGAAACGAGCCATTTGTTTCATGTGAAATGGGGGAAGGAAAATACTTTTTTAAAACATAGACATCTTATTGCTACCACAAGTGATTTTTCCTCTGTGATTTCATCCAGAAGGGAATGAAAAAGTTGTAATTCCAAAACTAACAGAAAAGTGTGTGCTGAGAGAAATAAGATGTTATGGGTCAGAAGAAGAAGGAGGAGAAAAGGTTGGGAGATGAGGGGAATTGGAGGGGGATCAAATGAGGCAGGAGACAGAGACAGAAAGGGAGGCAGAGAGCACATGCACCCACACGCACACACACACAAACATTCTTAGCCACCCAGACATCCTCAGCATGGAGCAGTCAAAGTCAATAATGGCAAAAGAAGAAAAGTAAAATCACAGTGATTTATAGCCTTGGCCACTGGCTAATTTGAATTACTGATATGGGACCCTTAGGAACCAGCAGAGGCAGGAAATCAGCCAACCAGTCGTGGTTACTGTGGCTCCTTTAGCGGGTTAATTCCTCACTGCCACCAGGCATACCACTGGCTGGCCGATTCCCAATTTCACTAGCTTCTTTAGGATCTGCACAAGGAATTCTGGCCATCCAGCGGTGATAACCATGGTGGCATCAGCCAAAGTTCCTGTTCTTTCACTGTCCTTCTGCAGCCCTTGCTTTTGGTCTAGTCTGCTCTGTGCCAAGGATTTCTGGGCGGATGAGTATACTGTATCAGTCTTTGTGAGGGTGCATATCTGAGTAACTGTTTGTCTCTATGTGGGTGTGTGAGAATCTCTGGGAATGCATGTCTGAGTGAGTGTGAGAGAGAGAGAGCGAGAGAGAGAGAGAGAGAGAGAGAGAGAGAGAGAGAGAGAGAGAGTGTGTGTGTGTGTGTGGTGGCAACTCTGTAGTCAGCAATTCAGCAAGAAAAGCCACTGACCAACCCCGCTCGCCTTGAACACCCCCTCCCCTTTTCCCCCCCAGTCCCTGGATTTAGGCAGTCTGCTCCTGCAGGAATTGTGGTTGGGCTTGCAGTATGAGAGAAGGGGAGAAGATAAGTGAGTCCTCTTCAGGATTACTTTTGACACAGTTCCTACCTTCCAGAAGACAGGGCTACAGCAGATGTGAGGGAATCTTGGTGGGAAAGTGGGGAGAGAGGGAGGGGAAAGGAGATGTATGTTTGGGACATGTCCCCAGTAATCCAGAACTCCCATCTAATATCCACCTGGAACTATCTCCAAGATAATCGAATTCTCGGAAACAGCAACCACAACAGACACATCCAATTTTATAGAGAGAGACCATAGGATATACCTGGCTACATTTAGAGGTGTATGATAAATAACTCAAGTAAGTGGAAAAATACGAGGTTAAGCAAATAGTTGCACATCAACTTAATTGGTTTTGCAATATGCTGAAACCTTTATTTAATCGATACCTGGAATGATGGGAAATTTTTGAAGTCTAGAAGAATGATAATAAATCTTAAGTTATGTCTCAGATCATCAAGAAAATTTTCCAGTTCAGTTTCAGTTTAAACAGATATCATCTATCAGGCAAACTTATTATTCTCTAGTTCCTGTTTTCCCTATGCTGTTAAAGGATACTTGGTAGAAAAAAAAAGGAAGCAAAATGAGACCAGCTCAAGTCCTGTGAGAAAATGCAGTCACAGCCCAGAAGTTTGATAAATCAAAGTCTTTTGCAAGGTACATTAAGAAAACATATAAGATTACATTTCAGAATGACTGGAGAGGGCTGCATTTGTACTGTGTTTTAGATTATCACTGTGGCTTGGGCTAAACGATTTACATGGGAAATGTCATTAAGCTCAGTACACGTCCACTGTAAATGGCACACCCTAATTCATCAGAACTCTAATCCATATTGTTAAGTAGCACAAATACAGTGGGGAAAAATATCAGTATTTGTCCAAAACTTGGCATTGCAATGTTAACCACTAACGTTTCCTAAATGTAAAATCTCCATCCATCAGTGGAGCCAAAGCTGGTAAGCCTGGGAACTTTTATGTGTGTAGTAGGCTTTTATGTGTGTAGTAGGCAGAGAGGGAGGAGAACAGTTTTAAAAGAAGTGTTTACAGGGTTCATTGCAAGAATCCCCTCCTCTGCCTCCCACCACGGGGGTCAAACCCGCTCCCACTGGAGTAAGTCACGTTGAAGCTGCAGCCACACAGCATACCTGGAAGCACTGTTGGAACACTGGGAAGTTCGTGAAGAACCTGAAAACTGTACAGTTACGTACTCTACCTCTTATGGTTATGGTTGTTTTGTTCATTAATCATTTTGGCTTTATCATGCTATTCTTTCTCCTTGTTTGTCTACTGCCAGTGTCTCACCTCCTCCCTCTCTTTTAGACTGTGGGCCAGGACTGTGTCTGAATGATTATTCTTGAACTTTTCCCCAGCACTGAGCACAGTGTTTGGCACAAAGTGGTGATCGTGATGATGGAGACTCCCACTGAAAATGACGAAGGTACCTTGGACTCATCCCTTCTGGTGACGGCACAAAGTAAGCACCCAACAACTGTCAGAAATGATAATAATAATACTACTGATAATAATCATTGCCTAGATGGTAAAATCTTGTGAATTTATGGTTCCTCAAATTTCGATGATCCAGCACTGGAGTGAGGATATTACTAAGCAGAGAGGGATTCCCATTCTTTCCATCTATTTTGTCCATATTTCAGGAATTGGAAGCCCCCATATGGTTTTTAGAAAATTAGTTAAGTCTCATAAACATATGAAGATTTTTGCTTTAGGGCCTGAGTCTAATGATATTGTCTCTAGCAATAACCTGTTGCTAGGTAAATGTTGCATATACCTCTATGTAAAGCGGTTTCAAAGTGGCCAATCCATCAATAAACCAATGGCATTTACTGAGTATTTACTCTGTGCAGAAAACTGTAGTAAGTGCTTTGGAGAGTAATAATTATCATGGTATTTACTAAACATTTACTGTGCATCGAGCACTGTTCTAAGCACTACTCTAGGGTAAGTAGTTGTGGTCCCTGTGGGAACAGCAAAATGCAAGCCATGGTAATTGAGGAAGGCTACAAAGGGGAGGAGTAGTTGGAATCGGGGAACTGAGAGAAACAATAAAAAGCAGTGGGAAGCCAGATAAGGGCAGAAGATGGAAGGGAGAAGGATTGCTAGATGGTAGAGTGCCAACAGAGGAGCTTGGAGAGCTTCAGGGAGCCAGTTCGTGGCAGCGACTTGGGGAATAGCAGAGAGAAGAGACAGACCCAAACATGATGCCTATCTCCCTAAACCTCCCCAGGCCCCACTGTGTCTTCCCACCCCCCTCAAGCAGTTCATGTAGATTTTTACTGATTTTTCAAAGGCCAGAGCTGGAGAAAAAAATTAATTGGCAGCATCCCCATACTCTATAATAATAATAATAATGATGATAGTATTTGTAAAGCGCCTACTATGTGCCGAGCACTTGTTCTAAGTGCTGGGGTAGATACAAGGTTATCAGGTTGTCCCACGTGGGACTCACAGTCTTAATCCCCAATTTACAGGTGAGGTAACTGAGGCACAGAGAAGTTAAGCAACTTGCCCAAGGTCATGCAGCAGACAAGTGGCGGAGTAGGGATTAGAACCCACAACCTCTGACTCCCAAGCCCGGGCTCTTTCCACTAAGCCACGGTGCTTGTGGGGGTTCTTGTCTTATGCAGTCAAGTTGCCTCTGAGCCATGGACACGTCTCTCACAGCACGCCCCACTCTCCAACTGCAATTGATCTAGTTGTGGTAAAAATACATTAGTTGTTTACCATTGCCTTCTTCCATGCAGTAAACTTGAGTTCCTGCCCTTGATTGTCCCCCATGCCACTGCTGCCCAGCACAGGTGAGTTTTGACTTGTAGCAGGTTCTCTTCCACTCGCTAGTCACTGCCCAAGCTAGGACTGGAGTGCGTATGCCTCTGCTTGACTCTCCACCCATAGTTGAGACTGGTAGAGTACTGGAAACTCTCCAAATGCGATCCTAAGAGTTAATAATAATAATAATAATGTTGGTTTTTGTTAAGTGCTTACTATGTGCCGAGCACTGTTCTAAGCGCTGGGGTAGACACAGGGGAATCAGGTTGTCCCACGTGGGGCTCACAGTCTTAATCCCCATTTTACAGATGAGGGAACTGAGGCACCAAGAAGTTAAGTGACTTGCCCAAAGTCACACAGCTGGCAAGTGGCAGAGCCGGGGTTTGAACCCATGACCTCTGACTCCAAAGCCCGTGCTCTTTCCAGTGAGCCACGCTGCTTCTCAAGAGTTCTTGGGGGCTCTATTAATCAATTATTTGGGATACTCCAGTAAACAAATAAATGAATCATTTTTATTGTTATCTAACCCAGGAAGCACAAACCGGTAGCATTTATTGGAACTGAAATGGTGTCCCATGAGACATGAAACATTTCACGGACCAAATCACTTACTATTGTCAGTAAGTTCATCTTACAGTCCTGTATGTATAGCCATCTTTAGTATTTATGGACATAGCATTTGCATGATTTACTTATTAAGTTATGCCTCTTTCCATACTACAGCTCTTATTAACTGAATATCTGTACTTTTCCCCTGAGCCATCTAATTGAAAATGATTTTATGTTTGTTGCATTAGTAGGGTTCATTTGGTGCTCTTTTAATACATTGCACCGAACTAGGCACTTTGGAAGTATAAAGTAATGAGTCTTCCCCTTGATTTCCATGCCCACTCCCTGCAGCAGCTAATTCAGACTTTTAAGTCCCTCCTCAAACCCCACATCTCCCTACTCCTCCCATCTCTTACCCCAGTGATCTCACCACGTACTTCACTGATAAAATTGAAATCATTAGGGATGTCTCCCTAAAATCTCTCCTGGCACTTCTCTAGTCCCACCCTTCTCCTGCCCCATCTTTTACTCTCCCATCTTTCCCAGGAGTATCTCAAGAGGAGATCTCCCACCTCCTCTCGAAATTTACCCCTTCCACCGGTGCCTCTGACCCTATCCCTTAACACCTTTTCAAAACTCTTGCCCCCTCCCTTCTTAACTTCCTGACCACAGTCTTCAACTGCTCACTTTCCATCGGTTCCATCCCTGCTGCTTTCAGACATGCTTATGTATCTCCTATCCTGAAAAAAAACCCCTCCCTTGACCCCACAGCACCCTCTACTTATCACCCCATGTCCTCTAAGAGGCCTTCCCTGACCAAGCCCTCATTTTTTCCCTATTCTCCCCCACTCCTGCATCACCTATGTTAGATCTGTACCCCAACAGCATATGATATTCACCCTCACAGTATTCAAGTACGTATTCTTATTCTCTCCCATTTCCCATATCTGTAATTTATTTTAATGTCGGTCTCCCACTGTAGACTGTAAGCTCCTTATGGGCAAGGATTGTTATCTACCAACTCGGTTGAATCATTCTCTCCCAAGCACTTAATACAGTGGTCTGCACACAGTAAGTGTTCAACAAATACTGTTTATTCGTTGACTTATTTGTTGATTGATTGTTTGATCATAAGCTCCTGGAGGGGAGTAAATATGTCTTTTGCTTCTGTTGTACTTTCCCAAAGGTTTGCATCATTGTTCAGTACTTAGTAGGTGCTCAATAAATGTATTGTTGTTGATGATGATGATGATGTCATCAGATAAATAGTCCAAAATGTAATTTAGAGAAAATACATGAGTATGAAAATTTAGGTGTCACTGGAGAGAGGCCAGTGTAAAGAGAGAACATAAGGGTATGTGTCTGAACCCCATTTCCTCCTCCTCTCCTCTAATGTACACACACACACACACACACAGAGTCTTTATACTTAGACAAAGGGAATTGGATATTTAACCAATTATTTAAACCAATTTATTTCCCAAGTTACCCAGTTCTCCATTTCACTTTGCTAAAGTGAATTCTGCCCCCCATACTCTGAAACTTGCTTCCATAGCAAGATGTACAAAACCCTTTACTCCCCAAAATGTTATATAATTTTCAAGGGTTGATGGCAGCAGAATTATTGCAACAATACCTCACACCTAGTACTGCCACATTTTGCCCTTATTCCAGAAATATATACTATTGAACAAAGCTTATTATAAACTCTTGAACGATGACTCAGGATCATGATTGGGTAAATTACAAGTTGCAAATGAGATGACTACAGAAAACTATGTACACTTGTGAGGAGGTGGATGGGTGCATACTAATTAAAGTTGACCCCTGCTGCTCTCCCTCTCTCTCCTCCCTTTCTTTATTCTGCTTCAGGAAAATACAGTAAGCACAAAGCAGTTGGCTCTGGTTAAAATGCCTTTTACCCTACCCTGTCTTCAGAAGTATCACAAACTATGCGTATCCCAGGTACCCTTTCTGTTTCCAAAATGAAAAAAAAAGTGTAGCTCTCCATTTTTAACTCATGCTTAACTTTTCTTTTGCTATATATATGGACCTCTTTCTTTGATGTGTAATAGAGGACATAATAGAACAAAATTACTGTATGGTAGGAATCTGTGCCTAGTCAAAGGGACATACTGGATTCATTCATTCAATCAGTCGTATTTATTGAGCATTTACTGTGTGCAGAGCACTGTACTGAGCGCTTGGGAGGGTACTGTGATGGACAATCCCCGAATGTATCATTCACTTGGGAAAATGTAAGAAAGGTTGGGAGGAAAAAGAAGTCAAAGGATGAAATGTAATAATGGCACAAGTTTTCCTGTGTGATTGAAACACCAAAAACATGAGTTTCAAGTTAGTTTATGGTAGTTGTTGAGCACTCATTAAGTGTCAAGCACCGTATTAAGCACTGGGGTAAACCCATAGTCCCTGTTCTATCTGAGACTCACAGCCTACGTGGGAGAGGACAGACACATATAATAATCAGTATGAAATATCTACAACTGGAAGGGAATGGCAATGATAAAATGCAAATAATAATAAGAGGAAATTAAAAAGGAAATAGTTTAAATTAAGAACATTAAAATAAGCAGCTAAAGCACTTCTTAGAGGGGTCTGTTAGGCCTTTCCTGCTCCAGGCAACAGTCCTTGGTTACAAACAATCACAATCTTCCCTGCCTTCTGGAAATTGGGAAGGCAGGCTTTACTCCCGTGGTGTCAGGCAGGAGGAGGGAAGCCACTAATTATTGTTTATTTGTAATTCAGAACACTGGCCAGCTTGGTAGACTGCATTTGGGTAACTGTGCAGCCTGTATAAAGGAGACAGGCTGCCTCTGTAAATTACAAAGACATCGCCAAGTAGTTTACCATGTATAATTCCTATTTAGCAGGCCAGAAAAGTGAAGTGGAAAGAAGGGGATTTGGAGAGCAGGAGGGAGGTTCTCAAAAAGAAAGGCCCCATTCCTCCTTTTACATAGGGTGAGAACTGACTGTTTTAAGACCACACTGAGATGCTTATGATGACATGAGGCTGGGAAGAGAAATGTTTCTCCTCCCCCAGCACCCACCTCCCTCAGTTCCTTGTGTGGGTGAACTTGGGGGTGGGCACACGATCCCAGCCATTCAATCATCAGCACAGCCACTGCTGACATCCCTTCAGTGCACCCACGTAAATTGCACTGACGAAAAGTAGAGTTCATGGTGACACAGTCGGCCCTTACTTAGGGAGGGAGCCTGGCCTAGAAGTTGGCATACGCCTACATTAAGAGGAGAATAAGGGAGGGAGCAAAGGGAGATTGGTTTTCAGCTCAAGGGAATTCTGGACGAGAGAATAGTACTCAATATTCTTGGCAGCTTTGCCCAGATTGTGGTTTGGAGATAATGTCTGCAAACTTGATACCAAGTTGAAAACATTCAGACGACCTGCCTGTGTTTTAAGGGAACTAGCAGGGCCTGACTTATTAGCTAGCTCACAAAAGAAAGATTTGCTACTCCTGCACTTCTTTTGGTTACAAATCAGCCCCAAAGGGCAGAAAAATGGTAGATTGGTTTCAGCAAACAGGCCAGGTCATTTGCAGATTGTGTACCTGTGTGTATTTATTCATTGGCCTAGGAATGTCCCCAGCTGACAACTGCCGCCCTGGGCTTCCCCTGCTGTCTTGCATCTAATCTGCCCCAGCGGCACCCAGGATGGCAACAAGACAGAAAGAACTACTCAGTAACTCAGAGGTCCATGTCTAAAGATGTTGGCCTTGGTCTGCACAGAGAAAGTTTCTTCAAAAAGCATAAAGGCTAATTTCCAGGAGTAGATTCATGTGTCTACCAGCTCTTTTGTAGTGTACAGTCCCAAGCACTCAGCACAGTGCTCTGGACACAATAAGAGCTCAGTAAATACCATTGATTGGTTGGTTTCTCTAGTACTGTTCCTTCAGCTTTGTCTTTTCTCTCACAAGGTTGCTGTCATATGCATAAACTCCTTGGAGGCAGGGATTGTGTCTACCAATGCTATTGTATTGTACCCTCCCAAGTGCTTTGAACAGTGTCCTGTGCAGTGCTCCCAATAAATACCACTGATTTATTGATTGACCGATCCTTCTCCTTTCAAATATCAAGAAAGGTCCCATATCTGAGGTCAGTCATTCAATCAATAGAGCACTTGGGAAAATACAGTAGAATCCAAAGCTCTTATATACGTATTCTTATAATCTGTTGCTTCCCATAACTGTAATTTATTTCATCGACTATCTCCCCGACTAGATTATAAACTCCTTGTGGGCAGGAATATACTAACTACCAACTGTAGTCTACTGTCCCAAGTATTTAGAACAGTACTTTGGCACTCAGTAAATGCTCAATAAATATCATTGGTCGATTGATTGATCAAAGACATGATCTCTGCTTTCATGGAGCTCCCAGTCTAGTGAGAGAGACAGGCCCCTAAGAAGAAAATAATAGAGGATAAAGATAATGTACTGAAGTGTCACAGTGCAGGTGTGAGTACCAAAGGGCTTAGGTGATACGGAAGTGTTGAAGAGGCAGTTACAAAGGATTTAAGGTGGGGAGGTAAGACATAATCAGAGAGAGCTGCCTGATTTCAGAAGGGCTTGAAGATGGAGAAAGCATCAGTGTGTGGGGTGTGAAGGGTGGAGAAGTTCCAGGAAGAAGGAAGGGCGTGTGCAAGAGGGCTGCAGCCGGACAAAGAATGAGGTGCAGTGAGTAGTTGGTCTGAGAGGACTGAAGAGTGTGAACTAGGCTGTAGTGGGAGAAGAATGAAGATAAGAAGGGGAGTCAGCTGATGGAGTGCCTCAAAGCCAATGGTCAGTAGTTTCTAGTTGATGTGGAAATGGGCAACTATATTGGCCTTTTTTTGAGGAGCCGGGAGATGTGTTCAGACAAGGTGTTAGAAAAATGATCCAGGCAACAGAATTAAATATGAGCTGGAGAGGGGAGAGACAGGCAGCAGGGAAGTCAGCAAGGAAGCCTCTCTCTGTTTTTAAGGTTGCCTCTTGGGTTCCTGATCTTTTCAAAGTCTTTGTTCAAGGGGAATAGTCCCTCTCCCAGTTGTTGCCTCCAAGACTTGTCTGCCTGCTGCAGTGGTCTCCGTGCACTGCTAGAATATCCTTTTTTTTCCTAGTGGGTCCCTCAGATCATCAGACACATTCATGTACCTGCCAAGAATTACCAGGAGCACAAGTTCATTTTAAACATGAGACGAAATTGTTGCTACCTTCCTTACCTCTTATAACAGTGCCCTCTCCTCTGCCCAGCAACAATACTTCTCCACCCTTATTAACTTCCATACCCATTATCTAGGCCAGCTGTTTCAGACTTTCAACTCCCTCTTTCAACTTCTTGTCCCGCTGCCTCCCCCGATCTCTTGCCTCCAGTGACCTTGCCATTTAACTTCATTGATAAAATTGAAACCATCAGGCATGAATCCCTAAAATCTCCCCTGCACTTCTCCAGTCTCAACCTCCTCCTGCCTCTTCTTCTACTCTCCCATCCTTCCCAGCAGTATCTTAAGTGATCTCCCACCTCCTTTCATAATCTACTCCCTCTACCTGCACCTCTGACTCCATCCCTTCGCACCTCTTCATAACACTTCCCCCTCCTTTCTTCCATCCCTGACTGCCATCTTCAGCTGTTCATTCTTCAAAGGGTCCTTATCCATTGCTTTCAAGTATGCCCATGAACTCCCTATCTTAAAAAAACTCTCCCGAGACCCACGTCCCCATCCAGTTATTGCCCCACCTCCTTTCTACCATCCCTTTCCAAAGTATTTGAGTGAGTTGTTTATATCTGCTGCTTCCACTTCCTCTCTACCAAATACTCTCCTTGAATCCTTACCATCCAGTTTCTGCCCACTCCACTCCACAGAAACTGCCTTAAGGTCACCAATGACCTTGCTTCTTGCCAAATCCAACAGGTTCCATTCCAGCCTAACCCTCCTAGACCTCTCAGCTACTTTTTATACTGTGGACCACCCCCTCATGGAAAAACTAGGTAACTTGGGTTCACTGACACTGTCCTCTCCTGGTTCTCCTCCTATCTCCCTGGTCACTACTTCTCAATATCTTTTTCCAACTCCTCCTCTGCCTCCCACCCCTTAATAGTGGAAGTCCCTCAAGGATCAGTTCTGGGTCTCATTCTATTCTGCATCTACACTTGTGAGGCAGAGATGCAGAGGGATCAGGGAGACAGGGGAAGGAAGGAGGACAGGGTTTGTTTGTTTGTTTTATGATACTTGTTAAAAGCTTATTATGAGTCAAACACTGTTCTAAACGTTGGGGTAGGTACAAGTTAATTAGTTCAGACACAGTCCCTGTCTCACATGGGCTCACAGTCTTAAGTAGGAGGGAGAACATTTATTGAATCCCCATTTTACAGTTGAGGAAACTGAGGCACAGAGAAGTTAAGTGACTTGCCCAAGGTCACACAGCAGACACTTAGCAGAGCAATCGGCAGAGTCAGGATTAGAACCCAGATCCTCTGACTCCCAGACCCCTGCTCTTTCCACTAGGCCACACTGCTGCCAGGAGCCCAAGGCAGGGGAAAGGGGCACAGGGATTAAGTGGAAAGTGGGATTAGGTATCTGGTCTCAGGTGTATCTGATATCATAGAGCACCATGCCCAAGTCAGGTAATTCATCAGGAAGTAATATTTGTCAGGCTTCTATGGAACCCTTCCACTCTAAGCAAGGGATAGTCTGTCAGATGTCAACTTTTGAGGTCACACTTGGCAATCATCTCATTTTCTGAGGGCCTGTTAATTTCCAGGTAAGTGACTTTTTCTGAAAGATGTTCTGCTTTCATCCCTGTACTCATCCCATCTCTTTGTCCCTGGCTTGCATAAGGAGGGGGAGTGGAAATGGTAGGAGGAAGAGGCAAAAGGGCAGATTGCATTTATTCCTATGGGGTTTATTCATCTGGTTTGTTTAATTTATTCTAAATGCCCGTCAATTTTCCATTCTTTTTGCTTCATTAATACATGTATCTATCACATAGTGTGTATTTCACATAAATAATAAAGAATGAACTTTACCTGTGCCTATGTTGTTTTTATTTCTGGGGTGGGGCCCTTTCAGGGCTCAGGGCCCTGTTGAGGCCTGGAATTGGGAGGGAACAAGGGGGGACCTGAGCTGTCCTCGATGCCCCCTCCCCACCATTTTTTTCCCTCACCCTCTCCTCCTGCTTCCTCCGTCTTTCTCCCGTAATGGCCCCCATCTTCACCCACCTGCAATTTGGGACATGGTGGAGTGGGAGGTAGGGAGCTAAACCCAATTCCCCACCACTCCATCCCCATCACCTCCTCACCCACCTCAGGAAATCCGGGCAAGGCAGGTGTGGGGAGGGGAATCACTCATCACCTCTGTTGCAGGACATGTGAGAGATATAAAGGCCATTCCCTTCTTTGCCCTGCCTTTGCCATCCCATCGCCGAATTGTTCTGGTGAAGAGGAGGAATAGCAAGGGCAGGGAGTCACTTTGGAACTGTGTCCAGTTCCCAACAGCACCCTCTGCCTTTCCCTACTCCTCTGTCTCCTCAGGCTCTCAGATGGAGTTTTAGGGCAAGGCAAGGGCTTGCATATGGGGCAGCTCTTGGAAAAGGTTCTCTGCCCCTGCTTCCCCTGGCGTTCCCTTGAAGGTTCAGGAAGCTGAGGTGGGCCTTGTGGGGGAGAGGTTGAATCCCTTCTATCATGCCCCTAACCTTCACCTTCTTCACACCAGCCCCCAGGCAGTTTAAAGATGGGGGAGTTTGAAGTGGGGTAGGGTTGGGTTGCGGGGACTGCTGCTCTGGTTTCCAGAGCAATCTCCCCAGCTCCACCCCCTACCCCTCATCTGCTCATTCCCCAGAACAGTTTAAGAATGTGATTATGAGAGACAGGAGGGTGAGTGGGGGGAGAGACCTACTTTCCCCTTGACCTTCCTCCCCCAACCTCCTTGGGCCATGGGAGGTGGGAGAAAGGAGCTGAGCCAAATGCCCCAGCAACTCCTCCTGCTGCTCCCCAAATCACATGGGGCCAGTGTGGATAGGGTGGAAATGGCTCACCCCATCCCTAGTCTCCCCTTCCAGACTGTAAGCTGGTTGTGGGCAGGAAACGTAGCTGCTAACTCTGTTGTATTATACTCTCTCAAGCGCTTAGTACAGTGTTCTGCACATAGTAAGCATTCAGTAAATACTACTGATTGATCGACTGGACAGGGAAAGAGAGAAGAGAGGCCTGTTCATCACTGTTCCATGTGAGTTCTGATTAGGGGCTCTGTTTTTCCAGTTCCCTCCAACCCTCATATCACCATCAGAACAGCTTGAACAAGCTGAAATACTGGAAAAGTGGAGAAGATCCATCCATCTCCACTGCCATATTCCTTTTGCCTCCACACTCAAAGTTCCCCAAATTTAAACTTCAAAAGTAAGGCAAACAGGGCTGTTTCTTCTCCATTCATTCATTCAATGGTATTTATTGAGCTCTTACTCTTTGCGGAACACTGTACTAAGAGCTTGGGAGAGTACAATATAAAAAGTGGCCATGGATGGCACTAAAGAATTCCAGACACCCCTCTGCTGACTCTCATGCAAGCAACAGAGGTGCATCACATTATGTGATCTAAGGAACATACCATAAGGGTGTCCTTAGGTCAAATTCAACTAATCAATCCTTAGTATTTATTAAACAGCTATTATGTGCAGAGTATTTGGGAGAGTAGGATAGAATTAGTATACGATTCTTACCCGCAAGAAGTTTGCAATCTAGTGGGGGAGACAGACACTAAAATGTTCTCTGTGGAAATTTTCTGTCATTATAGTTGCTGAGCTTGTCACTGAAGTGGCCTCTGACTTCATCTCTTGGTCTTCCAGAGCTATCGTGTTGCTTTCTCCTGTCCTTCTGAACACAGGTGTCCAAGTTAGGGGACTCAACAGCAGGAACCAAGGTGGAGAGAGGCTGGGCATTTAAAATTAAATACAGCCAGCACCCCCATGATCTAGCCATGATATATTCCTTGAAAATGTGGCCAGTTCATGAATGGCTGTATTATAGGGTATGTTTTCCCATAGATGTTCATGTACTTAGTTATGGTCCATTCCAGAACCAGCTACAACATGATAACCAGGCCCTGTTAAGTTAAAATCATATTGAAAATCCCTCCCCACTGCCCTCCTCCCTTTATTTATCCCATTCCTCCCTTCACTGGGGCTGTCCTGCCCTACCATTTCTCAAACTTGGTTCCTTTTTCCCCTGTCAGGAGAACACCAGCTGAAAAAATGGACTATCTGGACTAATAATTATAATAATGGTATTTGTTAAAAACTATGTGCCAGGCACTGTACTAAGAGTTGGGGTGAATACAAGCAAATCGGGTTAGACACGGTCCCTGAGCCACATGGGGTTCACAGTCTTAATCCCCATTTTACAAATGAGGTAACTGAGGCACAGGGAAGTGAAGTGATTTGCCCAAAGTCCCACAGCAGAGAAGTGGCAGAGCAAGGATTAGAACCCAGGTCCTTTGGACTCCCAGGCCCATGCTCTATCCCCTAGGCCATGCTGCTTCCCGATGTCCTGTGTCATTATAAGAATCTGACAATATGTGAAGGTATATGGCTTTAACACCAATTTGCAGGGAAGTCACTATCAAACTCAAAGTCAGGAAAGAAAATGAAAAAACACCTAGGTCTGATAGAATTCCTAAATAAGCCTTCATCAGGTTGGGTTTTATCAGCATATGGCACTTCAAAATATGTATTTTAAAAAAAGATTTTAAATACTCACCTTGGGAACCATCTTCCAGAGGATTAGAAAGAGAGCTGACTCTGGAAACTACTTATTACTATTATTTTTATTATTGTTATTAAGTGCCTGGATACTTCTAGGAAACAATAGTAATTATGATATTTGTTAAGTGCTTACTCTGTGTTGAGAACTCTTCTAAGCACTGGGGTAGATACGAGGTAATCAGGTTGGACTCAGTCCCTGTCCCACACGAGGCTCATTGTCTTAAAACCCATTTTACAAATGAGGTAAATGAGGCACATCTCCCTGGTCTCCATTGCTGGAAAGACCCTAGCCAGAATACTTCTGGACAAATTATTGAAGGAAATCATAAACCATGCACCCAGATTTTCATGTGCCTTCAGATCAAAAGAGGCCCAACAGATTTGATCTTTACAACAAGAGAAATACAAGATTAATTCAGGGAGCAATACCACGATCATCTGTACCGTATTTATAGACCTCATAAAGTCATTTGATACCCAATGGGCTCTGGTAGCTACTAAGTTAATTTGGCTAACAGACATTCACCAAGAGAAGCAGCGTACATACCCTAGGGGAAAGAGCACAGACCTAGGAGTCAGAGGAACTGTGTTCTAATCCCAGTTCTGCCACTTGTCTGCTGTGTGACTTTAGACAAGTCATTTCATTTCTCTGTGCCTCAGTTACCTCACCTGTAAAATAGGGATTAAGACTGTGACCCCCATGTGGGACAGAGACTGTGTCCAACCTGTGTCCAATGTGGACTAATTATCTACCCTAGTGCTTAGAACAGTGCCTGACACATAGTACATGCTTTACAAATTCCATTTTAAAAAAACCAAACAGATCCTGTGGTTATTTGCCATGATTCAGCTCACTGGTTTAGAGTTGAAGATGCTCTGGAGAAGGGTTATGTAGTAGAGCTATGGAGTATTTTCTGTTCTGTTCAATAATAGTAGTAGTAGCAATGTTATTTATTGAGCACCTATTAGATGCACTGCACTGTATTAAGTGCTTGGGAAAGTAAAACAGTAAAAAAGTGGCACATTCCTTGCCTACAAGGAGCTTATATTCTAATGGGGGAGAGAGGCATAAATATTTAGAGAGTACTCAAAATAAATACTGAAGGCACAGTGAATAAGTATATATACACAAGTGCTGAGAATGGGGATAAATCAATACACAAGTATTATATTGTCATCCTAGAGGATCCAAGCCTGTGTCAGAATATACTTCTGATCCACCAGGAAGCTTCCAAGTCAACTGCCCTCAAGCATCATCATCAGCCTTTGAGACAAGTATTTAGGAGCTACTGAATGTTGATAACTGTGCACTGGAGGTCTATACACAAAAAGATGTGGTGATATGCTGATAACTTTAAACTCCTTATCAAGTTCGTACAGCATTATGGACTGGTAATTAAGCCCATCACACGATTCATGTTTTGCATCAACTCTTAAGTTTAATGTTGCCACTGTATTCTGCTTCTTGAGCAGTGCATTCTTCGATAATACAGGCAGAGAATAAGTAGAAATCTAAATCAAGAAGGGCAGTATATCTTTTGTAAAAAATAGATAATTGGAGAAGCAGCATGGCCAAGTGGAAAAAGCAGGAGCCTGGAAGTCAGAGGAACTGGGTTCTAATCCTGACTTGGATGCTTGTCTGCTGTACGACTTTGGGCAAGTCACTTAACTTCTTTGTATCTTAGTTTCCTCATTTGTAAAATGGGGATTAAATACCTGTTCTCCTTCCTCTTTAGACTGCAAGCCCCACGTGGAACAGAGAATGGGTCTGATCTGCTTACACTGTATCTGCCCCAGTGCTTAGTACCAATTTTGTCCTGACTGGTAACTTCCAAAAATAACGCACATAAAGTGCCAGGCAACAAAACCGCAAACAGTCATCAATACAGAAGCAGCGTGGCTCAGTGGAAAGAGCACGGGCTTGGGAGTCAGAGGTCATGAGTTCGAATCCCGGCTCTGCCACTTGTCAGCTGTGTGACTGTGGGCAAGTCACTTAACTTCTCTGTGCCTCAGTTACCTCATCTGTAAAATGGGGATTAAGACTGTGAGCCCCACGTGGGACGGCCTGATTACCCTGTATCTACCCCAGCGCTTAGAACAGTGTTCGGCACATAGTAAGCGCTTAACAAATACCAACGTTATTATTATTATTACAAATACCAACATTATTATTATTGGATTAACAACAAACATTCAGTGAACTTGTTCTGCAGCATATGTAAAAAGTCCCCCAAATTGTAGCTACATCCAAGTAATGGAAATTTTCTCCCGATGAGGACTTTCGCTACTCAATCCCACATATGTATATGGATTTGTCACTGTTAGACTTTCCCTAGGTATGTTTTCTGATTATTAAAAAAAAAAAATTAGCATACTCAGTTCTGCCCATGCAGGTGTCATCACCATGAATTTTGGCTAGAAAATTATTAGAGAATTAGGAAACGCTTGCCTGACAACACAGGTCTGTTTGAATTCAGCATACTATGGTGTTGGAAGAAATGACTTGCACGCAAATGCACTGCATCGACAGGGGTGAGTACTATAAAGCAAATTTTCCTTAACACAAGATTTTGCAAGAATGCAACCCCTACATCCTAAGAGAAATGGGTGTACTCTGAATCATTTTACTTCAGTGTTACTGTCATTTGCCATTATTTGTATAGTGGTACCTCGCCTCAGGTTGGTTTACCAACTTGAACTCTGGATTTTGCTTATGTAGGCAACTTAAGTTCCTTGACACGAGGGATCATGTTTACCAATTCCATTGTATTGTACTCTCCCAAGCACTTAGTACAGTAAGTGTACTTAGTACATAGTAAGTGCTCAATAAATTTCACTGACTGATTGTCCAGTTTCTTTTGGTTCCAGATTTGGAGGTCTTTGTTTTCTGTTTTTAGAAATGTTTGCCATATGATGCCAAGAAACAAAAACCACTGCACTAAATCAATTGCTGGTATTTACTGAGTACTTACTTGTGCAGAGCACTGTACTAAAAGGGTGGGAAAGCACAATACAATAGAGTAGATAGACATGATTTCTACTTACAAGGAGTTTACTGCACTATTGTTTGGGAAATTTGTCTTAAGATAAGAAATGATATTTGTAGCCAATCCTGACTTTAAAACCAATTCCTTCAAATTAAAGAGAAAAGATGTTAAAATGAAGAATGCTCAGATATAAATACTTTGACTTTAATCACTTGAACCAGATTTTTTCCCTTACATCCCTGAAGGTGTTTCTATCCACATCTCAATAACAAAGCAGTTTTCCTTATATTGTCTTGAATATTTTGGAAGAACTGAAGAAAACACCACGTGATATATTCTCATTAGAAGCAGAAAGAAATTTTAAGCACCCTACTTCTGCTTCTGTCAGTGAGCATTTTTACATTTGCTTAAAATCAGTTGAAAGATCACTGATTTTCTATTTAAATATAAGGAAATATTACATGTTCAATCAGTAACCTGTATTATATTTGACTAGACTTCATGTTCTGTACCTGATAACGTCTTTTCATCAGTGCCTGGAAAAGTTCTGATTCGTTAGATGGCTCAGTCCCTCACTGCCCTCCCTGGTATGGCATTTGCCACAGAACATATAGGGGAAATTAGAAAGTTTTTCAAGGCTGTTATATCACTGTAGCTTGGAGCTCAACACCCCTGATGTAACATCAGCCCCCCAGTCCACAAGATCTTTAAAAAATGGAGTTTGGCCAGAAATTTCCCTCGTAGAAACTCTGGGACAAAAGGTCAAGGGAGCTCTAGGAAGCTCTGGGGAACTCTGCTCCCCCTGCAAAAACTCCCTCCCATTATGCTCCTATCCTTCAGGGGCAGGCAGGCAAAAACCATGGGGAGTTCTTAGGCCAGTGGCATGGATTTCTCAAGCAACCTTCTCCAAGGAAGGAATGATGCTGCAGTTCCAGAATTCTGGCCCCCTGTGAATAAACAGGTGTAATTCCTCAGGTGTGATCAAGGCTGCTAGCAAGGCGTACTGATTCCTGGCCTACAGTAATTATCTTTGACATCTCCCAGTATCAAGAGAAGAAAATGCTTGTATCGTTTCATGTGCCGCCTGCTCTTGGAGGTCAGAATGTCTTGCTTTACTTTGCACCTTTCTTTCCATTTCTCTCCCAGTTTTCTATTTCATTTCCCTGTTTTCTTTGTTTTTGTTTGTTTGTTTTGTTTTTTGATGTTGGGGAACTTAGAAGCAATTGTTGAGAAATATAATTTGCATCTTATAAAAGGGTGAGTTTATTTTCCCTCTTAGAGTAGAATACAGATCACTTTCCTAACTAACATAGACAAAAAGAAATCACGTGTAAATTCCGCACAGAGCTATTTTCTCTCCCTCCACTTCCTCAGCTCTTTACATGATCAACATTTTTGCTGAACCTCCCCCCACATTCTTGCTTTTGCTTTTCTTCCTTTTGTCTCTGTGGAGGACTGAAAAACCTCAGTGATGAGCAGTCCTGATTATGAGCCCTCTCCCTTCAGCAATATTTCTAATGCTGTTTTACCCAGTGTGAGAGGCGGGCTGCTGATATGATCCCTATTTCATGTCCTCTCCTTCCCAAGGGCAGACATCTTTTGTACAATAACATACCCAGCATCTGGTACCTAATATTAGCACCACTGTCTTTTTTTTTTAAAGGTATGTATTGAGCGCTTACTATGTGCCAGGTACTGTATTAAGCTCTGGGTTAGATACAGGCCAATCAGGTTGGACACAGTCCCTGGCCTGGATAAGGCTCATGGTATTAACCCCCATTTTACAGATGAGGGAACTGAGGCCCAGAGAAGTGAAGTGACTTGCCCAAGGTCACACAGTAGACAAGTGGCAAAGCTGGGCTTAGAACCGAGGTCCTTCCACAGTCTAACTGAGTGCTGATTAATTTTATTAGCAATAGTAGCAGTAGTACTGATTTAATGCTTACTTTGTGCAAAGCACTGCACTAAGTATTGGAGTAAATACAAGATATTCAATAAATAATAATAATTGTGGTATTTGTTAAGCACTTACTATGTGCCAAGCACTGTTCTAAGCTCCAGGGTAGATACAAGATAATCAGGTTGGACACAGTCCCTGTCCTAGAAAGGGTTCACAGTCTTAATCCCCATTTTACAGATGAGGGAACTGAAGCACAGAGAAGTTAAGTGACTTGTCCAAGGTCACACAGCAGCCAAGTGGCGGATCCGGGATTAGAACCCAGGCCCTTCTGACTCGCAGGCCTGTGCTCTTTAACACTAGGCCACGCTGATTCTCAATTAGCACAGGGTCCCTGTCACATATGAGGCTCACAATTTAAGTGGCATAGGGCAGACATATAGAACAAATTTCAAATAAGAGACCAAATCAAAAACTTCCACAATCTAAAATATAAACATTGACATAAAGAAATCTTAGCATGTGAGCTTCATGTGGGATGGGGACTGTGTCCAAGCTGTATCTCTATTACCAAACTTAGCACTGGACGTGGCACATAGTAAGCACTTAACAAAGACCATTATTGCTATTAGCATTATAAAGAAGTAAAAACTGTCCTGGAGGGGGCAGTTCATGGATAGTACCCTACTCTAGGGACCAGTCTTTGGTTTCCCAGGGTTCCTCCAATCATAATGTTGGGTGGGAGGAGGAGAAGGGCAGCCCCAGCCTTTAGGAACTGCCCTGCTGACTCCAGAGCTGGTGTGGTTTGGGGGTTGGTGTATTCGGTTGGGAGGTTGCTAATGGCAGTGCACCTCAAATGTGTACTCCCTTCCTAGTAGTGGGGTAGGTAAGGAATGTACTTTTATGCTACCAGTAGCCAAGGCTACTGGAAATAACTTTGAAATAACTAGAAATAATTTTGGCCCATAGGTGGCTGGAGCCTCCACTATGCCATAATAGCCCCCTTCCCTTTAAAATATAGCTTAATCAATGATGGAAACGACTAGCCTTCAGAGAACCCTTAGCACGAGTCGGCATATCACAGATTATTCCATTGTCTTGTCTTATGCTGTCGAGTCGTCTCCATCCCCTAGTAATGTCGTGGACACATCTCTCCCTGAACACCCCATTAATTGGGGTCAAAGTGGATTTGGGGGCTTCAGTTATCTGGACAATTTGCAAACCTGGTCTTACACAAAATATCTCATGAGATCAAAATAATTTCACCATTCAGACATGACCTCCCATCACGCCATTTACTGTTGTGCTGCTAAAGAAGACTGAGATTTGGTGTTAGGAAAACATGGTCTAAGTGAAAACTGCAAGAAGCCTCTAAATCCCACTGACACTTAGTTTTCTGTTGGTTTTTTTTTTAAATCTATGTTTCCTATATAAATCTGCAAAGTTCTGGTTGCTATGGAAACAATTTGGGCAAATATAAACTCTAAATCTTAAGAGTGAGAGGCTGAGCTCTCAGAGTCATTCCACCCACTCCCTCATTGCTCAAACGCTGGTGGGGACAGTTTCAAATTTCTGAGTATGAAGACTCACATTTGCATTATTTGACAGGGTTGGTGAATGGAAACAGACTAAATCACCAACTAGAAAAATGTTGTCCTTTGTGGATCGTGGCAACCAGCTCTATTCTACTGCACTCTCCCGAGCACTTACCACAGTGCTCTGTAGACAGTATGCACTCAATAAATACCATTAATTGATTGCTGGAAAGACAAGACCAGTTAGGGGGAGATTAGTTGGGTAATGCCTCTTGGAGGAAGTGGGCTTTGAAGATGGGGGTGTGGGAATTGATCTGGTGGATTTGAAGGGAGAGAAGAGGGTGGGGAGAGGGAGAGGAAATTTCAGACAGGGAAAATGGCATGAACAAGGGATTGAAGGTAAGAGAGTTAAGAGAAAGGCACACTAAGAAAGTTAACTTGAGAGAAGTGAAGAGAGCAAGCTCTAGTGTAGTGGTTGAAGAGATTGGGTCTGTAAAATGGAAAGAGCTGGAGAAGAGCTGAGAAGCAGTGTGGCTTAATGGAAAGTGTTCGGGCCTGGGAGTCAGAGTATCTGGGTTCTAATCCCAGGTCTCTACTTGCCTGCTGTGTGATCTTGGGCAAGTCCTTTAAATTCTCTGTACCTGAGTTTCCTCATCTGTAAAATGGGGACTAAATACCTGTTCTCCCTCCTAGACTATGAGCCCCATGTGGGACAGAGATTATGTCCAATCTGCTTATACTGTATTTCTCCCAGAGCTTTGCACAGTGCTTGGCATATAGTAACTGATTAACAAACACCACTATTATAATTAATCCAATGGTCAGGGGCATCTGTTTGAGGCAAAGAGAAATGGGGAGTGCTGTGTTCTGAATGAGGTTTTATAAAGATAATCCAGGCAGCAGAGTGTAGTATAGACTGAAGAATGGTGAGGCTGGAGGCAGGGTGGCCAATAAGGAGGCAGATGTAATAAATTGGCCTGGAGATATTGATAGCCTAAACCAGTAAGGAGAGGAAGGGAAATATTGTGCAGGAAAAGCCCCTGGGATATAGTGACAGACTAAATAATAGTAACAATACTTGTTGTATTTGCTGAGTGCTTACTGTAAACCATGTGCTGGGGCAGTTATAACAAAATCAGATCAGACACAGTCCCTGTCTCACATTGGGTTCAGAGTCTAAAGAGGAGAGAGAAGAGGCATCTTATCCCCATTTTACGGATGAGGAAACTGAGGCACAAATAGTTAAGTGACTTCATTGTGGGCAGGGCATATGTCTGTTTACCATTGTATTGTACTCTCCCAAGCGCTTAGTACAGAGCTTGGCACACGGTAAGTGCTCAATAAATACAATTGAATGAATGACTTGCTCTTGCCCTAGGTCACACAACAGGCAAGTGACAGAGCCAGGAACGGGATGCATGCCGTCTAACTACTTATTCATTCTGAGCTCTTTCCTCTAGATCCAACTGCTTCTCATTAAATGTGAGAGTGAAAGACAACAATCAAAAATGACACCAGGGTTGCTAGCTTCTGGAACAGAGATGATGTTATTGTTATTGTTAAAATAGTGATATTTCTAAAGCGCTTACTATGGGGCAAGACTTGTGCTAAACTCTGGGGTAGATGCTGTACATGAAACTCCAGGATCTGGATTAGGAGAGAAGATAAGGTGCTCAGTTTTAGCCATAATGAGTTTAAAGTGCTCACAAGTTATCCAATCAATCAACACTATTTATTGAACATTTCTGTGTGCAGATCACTATACTAAGTGTTTGGGAGAGTACAACACAGCAGAGCTTCCAGTCTAGAGGACTCCACATATCCAGTTGAAGATAGCCTGGAAACAAGAGGAAATATGAGATTGTAAAGCAGGTGAGTGGTCAAGGCTAATGTGGTAGATTTGGGAATCATCAGCATAGAGGTGATAATTAAGGCTATGTGAGTAGAAAAACTTGGACAAAGACTGTAGCCTGAGAAGAGTAAAAATAGCCAGTGAGGGCTATAGTTGTGGGAGTCAGTGAGGGAGGTGTAGTTGTCTAGTGGAAAGATAACTGACTTGGGAGTCAGAGGACCTGGGTTCTAATCTTGGCTCTGCCATCTGTCTGCTGCGTGGCCTTGGGCAAGTCACTTATCTTCTCTGTGTGCCTCAGTTACCACATCTTTAAAATGGGGATTAAGACTGTGAGCCCTACGTGGAATTTGGATTGTGTCCAAACTGATTAGCTTGTATCTACCCCAGCACTTAGTACAGTGTTTGCCACAAAGTAAATGCTTACAAATATCATTAAAAAAGAGCATGGGATTGGAAGACAGGACATCCAGATTCTCATCCCACTCTGTCACTTGCCTCCTGAATAAGAGACTATCATCATTAATTAATACCATGAGAGCACTCCTTTCTAGTCTCCCTTCCTTTTAGATGGTGAGCCCTGTGTGGGATCGAGATTGGGTCCAATCTTATTATTTTGTATCTACCCCAGTGCTTTGCACACACTAAATGTTTAAATAAGTATCATCGTTATTAGTATTCACATTGTTAGGCAGAAGTGATCTCTGATCCCTGCCGTCAAGCAACTTAAAGTCTACTGTGTGCAGAGCCCTGGACAGACTGCTTGGGAGATCAAATAGAAGTAGCCAGGGAAACAGGTACTAAAATAAATTACAGGAAGGGAGTAGAAACAGAGTTTTAAGATCTGGACATAAGTGCTGTGGGGGCGAAGGGGCTTGAGGGAGTACTCAAGTGCTTTTTCCAACGTGTTCTAGTGGAAAGAGCATGGGCCTGAGAGTCAGAGGACCTGAGTTTTAACCCTGGCTCTGCCCCTGGCTTGCTGTGTCCTTGAGCAAGTCACTAAACTTCTCTGTGGCTCAGTTTCCTTATCTGGAAAATGTTCTTCCTCCTACTTAGACTGTGAGCCCCATGTGGGACAGGACTATATCCAACCTGATTATTTTGTATCAATGCCGGCACTTAGTACGATGCTTAATGAATACCACAATTATTCACTATTAATTCTTTTTTCAGAGTTATAACAAGAGATGGTAAATCCAAAGTGGAAGAATTCAGCCTGGTTCCTGGATTTCCACCCAAAGCACTTAGCTGTAATATTGCAGGAGCAGAGGAAGCAGACTATGGTAGGTGATCCTGGACTGGGGATTGGTGATTTGCAAGAGACATGGAGGAATAAGGGAGCCAGAAAAATGAGTCAGCAGAGAGGGCACTGTCGAGGCTATGTAACTTTGCATCTAGCCCAGGAGAACCATAATGTCTTGGAACAGCTGCAGATGATCTATGCAGGAGAAAGAAGACTGTTTGGGGGACTTAGGGGATGTGGGTGAGGTTCAAAGCTATTTATAATGTTTCAGAAATTTGTTTCCTGTATTATCTAACCTTCTCACTGTTCCTCAGTCTTGTCTATCTCACCACCAACCTCTCACCCACATCCTGCCTCTGGCTTGGAATGCCCTAGCTTCTCATATCAGACAGATAATTGCTCTCCCGCACTTCAAAGCCTTCCTCCAAGAACGCTTCTCTGACTAAGCCCTCCTCTCCTCTTCTCCTACTCCCTTCTGCATCAACCTGACTTGCCCCTTCATTCACCCTCCCTCCCAGCCCCACAGAACATATGTATATATCTATAATTAATTAATTTATTTATATTAATGTCTGCCTCCCCCTCGAGACTGTGAGCTCTTTGTGGGGAGGGAATGTGTGTTTGCTGTTACATTGTACTCGCCTAAGAGCTTTGTACAGTGCTTTGTGCACAGTAAGCGTTCAATAAATATGATTGAATGAATGAAAGAAAGAATGAATGAATCTTAAATGGCCTGTTAATGTCATTTAACTTGAATAATAATAAGGGAAACAATTTTAATCAGAGGAAACCCTTGAAGAAGCTCAGAGAATGTTTTTAAGTTCTTGAAAGTAATTTTCCACTTCCTACTGTAACGGTATCAATGTGTTTATTTGCCATTTCAGGCAAAGTAATATTTTAACTTGCTTTAAAATTATGTTTATGGGAGTCTGATTTAGTATGTATACAGGTCAAATACTGGGAGCCTGAATTAATTTTAACCTGAAAAGGAAAATTGTGTATCTACTATGTATGTGAGCACTGCAGAAATTATTCAAATCCTTTGAAATACAATGAACACATCACACTTTAATAGATATTCTGGCACGTTAACATGCTAATTGAGGCACACTTATTTGGCTTTTTGTCACCATCATTAATCAATCACTTGTATTTATTGAGTACTTATTGTTTGCAGAGCACTGTACTAAGAGTTTGGGAGAGTAGAACAAAACAATATAACAGACATATTCACTGCCCACAATGAGTTTACAGTCTAGAGGGGGAGACAGACATTAATTCAAATGAAATAAATATCGGATATGTACATAAGTGCTGGGGAGTAGGGGCGATGGGGGCGGTGGGGAGGTGAATAAAGGAAGCAAGTCAGGGCAATGTAGAAGGGAGTGGGAGAAAAGGAAATGAGGGATAAGTCAGGGAAGGCCTCTTCGAGAAAATGTGCCTTCAATAAGGCTTTGAAGGTGGGGAGAGTAATTGCCTGTCAGGAAGAGGGAGGGCGTTCCAGACTAGAGTAAGGTTGTGGGCGAGTGATCAGCGGCGAGATAGATGAGATCAAGGTACAGTGAGTAGGCTGGAATTAGAGGAGCAAAGTGTGCAGTCTGGGTTGTAGTAGAAGAATAGCAAGGTGAGGTAGGAGGGGGCAAGGTGATTGAGTGCTTTAAAGCCTATGGTAAGGGGTTTCTGCGTGATGTGGAGGGGGATGTGCAAACGCTGGAGGTTCTGGAGGAGTGAGGAAATGTGGACTCAACGTTTTTGAAGAAAAATGACCCAGGCCACAGAGTGAAGTAAAGACTGGAATGGGAAGAGACAGGAGCCAGGTAGGACAGCAAAGAGGCTGATACAATAATCAAGGCAAGATAGGATAAGTGCTTGGATTAACGTAGTAGCATTTTAGAGGGAGAGGAAAGGGCAGATTTTAGTGATGTCGTGAAGGTTGAACTGACAGGATTTAGTGATAGATTGAATATGTGGGTTGAATGAGAGAGAGGAGTCAAGAATAATGCTAAGGTTATGGGCTTGTGAGACAGGAAGGATGGTGGTGCCATCTACAGTGATGGGAAAGTATAGGGAGGGCAGAGTTTGGGTGAGAAGAAAAAGAAATCAATTTTGGATATGTTAAGTTTAGGTGACGGCAGGACATCCAAGTAGAGATGTCTTGAAGGCAGGAGGAAAAGGTGTGACTGCAGAGAGGGAGAGAAATCGGGACTGGAGATGTAGATTTGCAAATCATCCACAGAGAGGTGGTAACTGAAGCCATGGGAGTGGATGAGTTCTCTAAGGGAGTGGGTGTAGAGGGAGAATAGAAGGGGACCCAAAACTGAACTTTGAGGGACACCCAGAATAGAAGGGGACCCAGAACTGAACTTTGAGGGACACCCACAGTTAGGGGGTGGGAGGTAGAGGAGGAGCCCGTGAAAGAGACTCAGAATGAGTGGCCAGCGAGATAATAGGAGAACCAGGAGAGGACAGTGTCAGTGAAGCCAAGTTTGGATCATGTTTCCAAGTGAAGGGGGTGGTCACTGTTGACCACCAGTGTTGAAAGCAGCTGAGAGGTTGAGAAGAATAAGGATGGATTTGGCAAGATGGAGATCATCTGTGACCTTTGAGAGTGTGGTTTCTGTGGAGTGGAGGGGATGGAAGCCAGATTGGAGAGGATCAAGGAGAGAATTGAAGGAGAGGAACTTGAGGCAGTGGGTGTAGAGAACTTGTTCAAGGAGTTTGGAGAGGAATGGTGAGATAGAGATGGGGCGATAACTGGAGGGAGCCGTGGTATCAAAGGAGCAGTTTTTTAAGATACAGGGGACTTGAGCATGTTTGAAAGCAGTGGGGAAGAAGCCATTGGAGAGCAAACAGTTGACGATGGTGGTCAGGGAGGGAACACGGGAGGGGGCAAGTGTTTTGATAAGGTGCAAAGGGATGGGGTGGAGGGGGTAGATTTTGAAAGAAGACAGGAGATCTCCTCTTGAGATGCTGCTGGGAAGGATGGGAGAATTGAAGAAGGGCAGAAGAAGGGAAAGACTGGAGAGGAGGTGGGGAGATTTTAAGGATATCATGCCTGATAGTTTCAATTTTCTCAGTAAAAAATGGGGGTATTTGTTAAGCGCTTACTATGTGCAAAGCACTGTTCTAAGCGCTGGGGGATACAAGGTAATCAGGTTGTCCCACGTGGGGCTCACAGTTTTAATCCCCATTTTACAGATGAGGTAACTGAGGCACAGAGAAGTTAAGTGACTTGCCCAAAGTCACACAGCTGGCAAGTGGCGGAGCTGGGATTCAAACCCATGAACTCTGACTCCCAAGCCCACGCTCGTTCCACTGTACCACGCTGCTTCTCTGTAAAGTAGGTAGCCAGATCACTGGGGGCAAGAGATGGGAGAGGCAAGGCGACAGGGTATTTATTGAGTGCTTATTATATGCAAAGCACTGTATTAAGCATTTGGGAGAATACAGTGCAATAGATTTGGCAGACACATTGCCTGCCCACAACAGGTTTACAGACTAGAGGTGGGGACAGACATTAATATTAATAAATGATTTATAATATACATTTTAAAGATATGGCAATAACATTTTCCAGGGTAATTTGCCAGTCAGGAGAGGGCTTGGTCTTCTCCACTGTATCCTTCTCCCCTCCAGCCCCAGATGAGATAATCTCACATCTATTTTGTATCAGTGAGCACAGCTTTATACACATCTTGTTAAATTCTCTATTCCCAGCAGCCAAATCAACACATTCACTGGATGTTCCTTCTCCCACTTCCCCCAGCTATGCCTTTGATTGAATCACACATTTTTCCATAATACTGTTTTTGAAAATTTTCAGCCCAGCATGCATAAAAAGAAGTCGTATATTAAAGGTGAATTATATTCCAGTTCTGACCAAAAGACATCAGAAAACATAATCTTTTTCACTGCTATGCGTCATTCCTCTTTTGTGGGGAAGGAGCTAATCCCAGCTCTGCCACTTAGATTGTGAGTCCCATGTAAGTCATGGACTGTCTCTGACCTGATAAACTTGTATCTACCCCAATGCTTAGAAAAGTGTGTGACATGAAGTAAGTGCTTAACAAATGTCATAATTATTCATTATTATTGGAATTCTGTTCTAATTGAACCAAACAGTTGCCTGAATGGTACTTACCATTCCTCCATTCAGAGCTATAACTTTAGTGTCTGCCTATGGTACAGATTTGGGTGGCTCTGGAGTTCTGAAGAGATGTGTTTGCCTAGAAAGCTGAAGGAGGGTATGAGTCGTGACTCTCCTGAGCTGCCTGCAGCCAACCAATTAAAAGAAAAACTCTCTTGAAGCAATGATGGAATATGGTGCTTGAAACGTATTCTTGAGTATGTCTCGGGTCAACAATTTGGAGAAGACTTATTTGGCCAAGGTTCCTAACTAATCAATCAATAAATAAATCAATGGCATTTATTAAGTGCTTATGATGTGCAGAGCACTTGACTAAGCATTTGACTAAGCACTTTAAAGTGTACAATATAACAGAACTGATAGACCTGTTCCCTCCTAATACCTGAGTGATTTTCTTTTAAACAACAGACTATCAGGAAGCTGGGGAAAACAGGGACTTTCTAATTATCTGGGAGGTATGAAGGAAGTTTAAATCCCATATTGAAGTTGTTGTTGCATTAGTTGCATCATATACTGTGTGAAAAGCTTATCATGGTGATGATGCCAAGTTTTCTATTTTAGGAAACATTTTTAGAGCATATTTTTATACTGCAATATTGCTGCATGCATTTGCTGTTGTTTAGATGCAACTAAATGGCAGACAGTTTGCAAAACAGAGCAATTAGAAAAAAAACCAAGGACCATTATGCTGCCCTGGTTACAGTAAATGCAAACCTAATGGGCTATAATTAGCTATCGTCAGCTTACTGGTCTATTGACCTAAAGTTTTTGTATGGCTAGTTTTCCCTCTGCCATTTCACAAGTAGGGAATAAACATTCTCCTGGTCCATTTAGATCAAATCCCTATTAAAAAAACACACACACAAAGAAATGAAGACTTTCTTTTTATATTTCAATAACATGTGCTTTTTCCCTTTCCCAGGTGAAACCAGTGCAGTAAAGACTACGGACATTGAAGTTTGCCAAAGAAAGGAATCGCTTCTATTAACTCAGAGCTGGAGAGAAGGCAAGATGTTGGCATAGCTGTTGAGTTAAGAACCTGCTATGCCGACATGTTGTCATCTTTCTTGTCTATCAGCAGCCATGGCCAGCTTTAATTCTCCCTATCTCTTCTGTTTACTGAGGATTTTTACAATCACATTCACATTTCCCTGGAGACCAAGAAGTTAACCTGCAAGAAACTCTTGTCTCCCTTATCCTCATCATTAATCAATAATCTATTTTAAAGAAAGAAATGTTCACTTCATCTCAAGGTCTTCCTATTTATAGTGAGTTAAAATTAATACCAGAAATGTGACCCACTAGACTGTGGTAGTAAAGCAGAGGTGCTTATGGGCTTCCTACAAACTTGTGCAGAAATATCTCCTATTTACAATATCTCCTGTTTACAACAATAAGATTTTTTAAGTGTAGAAATGGGTTGAAACCCTTGAAAGTCCTATTGCAGAGTATATGGAGAAGCAATGTTTTCCATTACTTCTGTTCTGATGTTTTAAAGGATCTTCTGTCTCCACCTACATGGTTTTAGGATTAGCTTCTCTCTTCAGCACTCTGGGCACTGAAAGATGAAAGTAGGACCCTAAAAAGGTGAGACTAAAAAACTCAGACATGGCCTAATAGTCCTAGAGATCGATCAATCAATCAATCAATCAGTAGTATTTATTAAATGTTTAGTGGGTACAGAATACTGTGCTAAGCACTTGGGAAAGTACAGTACCACAGAGAGAGGATACACATTTCCTACCCACAAGGAGCTGGAAATTGTCCGAGAAAGCTTTCAAGAATCCATTGCCATGTGCAACTCTAGCTAGATTCCCACCCTTCAAAAAAGAAATTCAGGTCAGTAATAGGGAAATTGCTTTTCTAGCTATCAGCTTTACTGGATAAAATCATTTTCGAGTTCAGTGGCATACCCTATATCTACAGATATAGTTTCTAAACCTTCTGTTGTACATGCCACCATACCTTTATTTTCTAGAAAAATTGTAGTAACTCTGCCTACCTCTTTATATATAATACAAATGACTGCTGCAAGCTTCTCCCAAGTCCTCTCAGGATAGCACCTGGAGAGTTTCTAGTACTCTACCAGTCTCGGTTAAGGGAGGGAGTGCCAAGCAGAGGCATACCCATTCCATTCCTAGCTTGGGCTGTGGCTAGCGAGTGGAAGGCAATCTGCTACGAGTCAAAACTCACCTGTGTTGGGCAGCAGCGGCATGGGAAAGAGTCGAAGGTGAAGGCTGTCCACATCTCCTCTCTCTTCAAAAACCTCCTGAGTTTGCTCATCCATCTCTGCCTCAAACAGACATTCCTTTAAAACACTCAATTGGCTCTCCCCTTCCTACCTTACTTCATTTATCTACTATAGCCCAACCTGCACACTTCACTCCTCTAATGCTAACCTACTCACTGTACCTCAATCTCATCTATCCTGCCACTGACCCCCTTCCCATATCCTCTCTCTGGCTTGGAACTCCCTCCCCTTTCATATCTGACAGATCACCAGTCTCTCTATCTTCAGGACCCTACTAAAATCACATCTCCTCCAAGAGACTTTCCCTCACTAAGCCCTCACTTCACTGTCAAATCCCTCCTTTCTGCATCATCTATGTACTTGGGTGTGATACTCCTTAACATTTTAATATCCGTGCCTTTCCCTGCACCACAGTTCTTATGTCCATATCGATCTATGAATTATTTTAGTGTCTGTCTCCCCATTCAGTCTGTAAGCTCTTTATGGGCAGGAATCATCTATACCTGTTCTGTTGTATTATACTCTCCCAAGCACCTAGTAAGGTGTTCTGCAAATAGTAAGCACTCAATAAATACCATAGGTTGATTGATTTATTGATTGTCCTATTGCCATTAAAATGTTTTCTTGCATAGGTTTTCTTGAGTACTTTTTCCAAGACTAGATATTAGAGCACATGTAACCAGACTAGCAAGACTGTGGTTGGATGCCCTTCCAACTTACTAGAGCTCCTATACTGGCCAGATTGTCAGGGCCCACCCTGGCAGCCTGAACCATGCTGGGATAGACAAATTCATGGTCTGGCCAACCCTAACCCCCTAAATAATTATGTTTGGTCATTGTAACGGGACCAACATTTTAAAAGTGGAATGGCCCCTTTAAATGGCTGCTTTGCTAGGACAGCGTACACAGCTTGTCCCAGCTCAGGATGGCAGCAATAGAGGTCACCATCAGCAGGAAAGGTACATGCCAATTTAAATGTTCTTCTCTGTTCTATCTTTATCCCCACAGAACTAGAGCAATGGAAGAAGGAATTATGGCAGCAAGCTCAGCATAATTGGTTTTCTTTGTAACCAGGACATGTTATTCCTCAAAGCCAAGATATAACTTGAGCATTTTGTTTTGTCTGATTAAGGCGTGCAGCTTAAAACAAAGTTCAGCACTGGGGGCAGTTAATGTGTCTGGAATCCAGAAAAATTAATAGTCAGGCAACATAGGGGACATTTCACTCCTGCATTTTGTGCTTCCTATGCACTTGCCTGCTAACAAAAATATTCAGTTCACTGTGACACTTAGAGAGGCTCTTTCTCATCACTGATCACGTACTGAGGAGCTGCGTGAGGAAAAAGTCTGCTTTCTCTGGCATTTGTCCATCTAATTGTGAATATTTTAAAAGTTCTAATCACTATTATTTTGTCAATATAAGGAAATATTCACCCTTCTCTTCTAATTTTAAAGTATTCAGAGCAGGTGTCTCTTCTAGGCTCCAACTGAGCTGGCATGCAAGGACATAAAGGGCCAATCTTAATACTTTATTAAAGCCAGCTAGTGTCGTCCCTCCCAAACCCACTCTATTTGGCAGCTTTCCCGAACCACTGACAGGGTGCCAAAGTCTATTGCTCAATTGTAAGCATGTCGCGCCACTGAACAGTTAGCCCAGAGGGTGTCCTGAATGGGCAAGTGAGGGCAGATTTTCTATGGAGTTCAGACCTTCACTACCCAGCATGCAGAGTTAAGGTTAAAAATATGTTTTGACACAGCAAGAATATTGTCTGACATCTGAAGTTAAGAGTGGAGGTAGTTCTCCAAGGGAGAGTTGTCCAAGAGACTTCTTGGACTAAGAAGTCTTATAAACCTGCGAAGACCATGGAGAACATTGGCTCTTTAGCCAGGATTTGCAGTGCCTTGGAACAGAGGTGAACTTAGGGTTCTTTGGGCCCCAGGCAAGATAGTCCTCTGGAGAATTCCGTGGCTTCATTTTGAGGACCTAGAAGCATAATGCACATTTGCTATTTCAATTTCCCTTTTCCTGGTCCATAATCATAAGAAAGAACAAAGTTTTGAAAACGTTCATGGAAAAATGAGTTCATTTCCCTTTGAGCTGGATTCTGGGGTCATTACCCTTAAAGTGTGGCTCCAGAGAGTCACCAAATCTGCCCTCCCCTAAATCTGCTACTGTTGGGACAGAGGAAGAGGAACATGATTTAAAAAGTCAGAAACTTCTACTGAAGCCTACTGAGAGTACAATACTAGCCAATTCATGAAGAAAGACTTCTTTCAGTTCTAATCTGATATCTTCAACTTTAGCAGGTGCTGAGAAGTATTATATAGATTCACAAAAAAAAAATAAAAAATGAAACTCTGCTTTTGTGAGATTAGCATACATTTTCCTGAACAAGTTGGGTTTTGAGGTCACCACTCATCATCAGGTTTTGTAGCAACCCAATGCCATTGTGGGAGAAAAAAAATATGCTAATCATTCAGATACTTGGGTGAAAAGACCTACATAACTGGAAACTTTAGACCCAACACTTTCCTCAAAGAAAAATGACTACATATTCTTTTCACAAGGTTGCATACATGAGGTCTTGTGAAAAGAATGAATACACTTCCTGGGAAACACCCAAATCTGTGTTCCACATAGATAAAATGCATCTGAGTATGATCTTCCCAGAGGCAGTATGTTTGACCTGTTTATTTGAAATCAATTAATCCTTTAGAAACTGGAACCAGACACTTCCAGGTACATTTGTCAAGAAGCATTTAACTCTAGGAAACTTGTTGGATGGGGGCGGGGCCGGGGGGGGGGGGAATGCAATTGGGAGAGTTAGGTAGGGGGCAGCACTCTAGGAATTAGGATTGATTTCTGACAATTGGATCTGGCCAAAGATCTTGATCAGAAAGATTTCTCAACTTTTCTGGGTGAAAACTCTTGGAAGTTTTTGGCCTGTTGCCCAAGTAACCCACTGGTATCTAGGAGCAAGGGATTACATAGTGTGGGTTGCTCATCTGGCGAAGCCAGGGCAAAAGTTCCTTTTCGGAGCAGGCCTGGGGAGTGAGAATACTTTTTAGAGGTTAGAGGGGGAGCGGATAAAAGAGCCGCAAGGAAGATCTGGTCTAATAATAATAATAGTAATTATGGTACTTGTTAAGCACTTATTATGTGCCAAGCATAGTTCTAAGCGCTGGGGTAGATTCTGAAGCCAATGAGGAGGTCCGGTAGAGGAGGATGCTTAAGGCCATGGGCCACAGTGGGGAGGCAGCAGGAGGTGCACACTTGGCCATCTGGTTGAAAGGTCTGGGGTGCAATCAGCAGCAGTCCAGGTGGCCTGCCCATGGTGCCCAGGGCATCAAGTGCTTAGTACAATGTTCTGCACATAGTAAGCACTCAATATATACTATTGAATGAATGCTGGGAGCAGAGTCCCGAGAGCCACAGTGGAGAGGCAGCAGATACCTGGAGGATACTGGTGGAGCATTCCAGGGCCTTGAGCGGCCTAAGCGGCCCACAGTGCACAGAGTATGGCGAGAACAGAGCCCCAAGAGCTGCAGTGTCCAGAAAGCAGGCACCCAAAGGACACTGGTGGGACATAAAGTAGCCTTGCCTATGGCTTCTGGCTGCTCTGACCAGATCCTCTTGAGAATTTAAGGAGTACAAACAATAAGGAAGGCTCCAGTAACTCCTGCATAGAACAGTGCAGGTCTCAGGAAATGCACAATGGGATTATTTGTATTTAAGGAGGATATTTCCATGGAATGTGAGTGTCCCCTCAGATTATCTATCCAATAAAGTTAAGCAACTGTCAAAATTATTCAGTTCCTTTCTAACATCTGCAACTCTAAAATTTTTACTCCAGTTCCTTGCAGGGAGTAGGTGCATGTAGACCTGGTAAGAATTTTTGCTTTCCAGTGTACCATTTTCTTCTAATTGATAATAAAGCCTATAATAAAGCAGCGTGGCATAGTGGATAGAGCACGGGCCTGGGAGTCAGAAAGTCATGGGTTCTAATCCTGGCTCTTTCACATGTCTACTGTGTGACCATGGACAAGTGACTTCACTGCTGTGAGCCTCAGTTACTTCATCTGCAAGACAGGTGTTGAGACTGTGAGCCCCATATGGGATAGGGATCGCATCCAACTTGATTTGCTTGTATCCACCCCACTGCAAACTACAGTGCTTGACTTGTAGGAAGTGCTTAACAAATACCACAATTATTGCATGTATATAGGCAGAGGGGATTCACTATTAGCTTCAGTCAAACAAAAGCAGAGAATCACCAGTCAGAATCTTCTTTTTTAAAAATGATTCAGAAACACAAGCATTCAACACAGAAGCTTTGCAGAGAATTGATGTTCAAGACTTTATTCAACATCCCTCTAGACTGTAAGGTCATTGGGGGATGGGAATACATCTACCAACTCTGTTGTACTCTCCCAAGTGCTTAGTTCAGTACTCTATAGACAGTAAGCGCTCAATAAATACCACTGATTGATTGGCTGCAACAACTAAGCAACTGAAATCTGGCATCTGATAATTAACTAGACTTAACTTAATTAGCTTAGAGGATAAGTCTAGAAGTCTGTCTTCCTCCTTCTTTTCTCTCCCTCCCCTTTGCCATTCTGAGGCACAGATGGTGCCATAAAATGTTTTATATGAGACATTTTTAACTAGGACTTCAGGTATAAAGTACCTAATTGGAGCTTTTTCTATTCCATTCACTTAATGAACATCTTTGAGGGAGAGAAGAGAAAGGAGGGCAGAGTACAGAAAAAGCCCATTTAGAATTTGCAATCAAATCAAAATGGATACACAACTTGAAAATATAAATATATACGATATCTGCCATCAGCCAAGTCAAAGTGTTATAGCAGCATATTTTATTTAGCATGCATCACTGGGTATTATTTAGGTACTAGTTTATTTAATCAGTCACTGAATACAACCTCTGAATAATAATAATAATTGTGGTATTTGTTGAACATTTACTTTGTGCTAAGCACAAGATGAAGATAATCAGGTAGAACACAGTCCCTGTCCCACGAGGGGCTCACAGTCTACACTTAATAATTAATTTATATTAATGTCTGTCTCTCCCTCTAGACTATAAGCTCATCTGTGGGCAGGGCATGTGCCTGTTATATTGCTATATTGTACTCTTCCAAGCACTTAGGACAATGCTCTGCGCACAGTAAGTGCTCAATAAAGAAGACTGACTGATAGTGTAAGTATGAGGGAGTAAGATTTATTCCCCACTTTTCAGATAGGTAATGGAGGCCCAGAGAAGTGAAGTGACTTGCCCAAGATCACACAGGCAAGTGGCAGAATCAGAACTAGAATCCAGGTCTTCTGACTTTCAGGCCTGGGCTCTTTCCACTAGGCCACACTGCACGTGATTGTCAATTTGGTGTCCAGAGAAAATCTTTGTCAGCCCTGATGTGGGGATCCCCCTCTAGGCAAAAGCAGAGAAACGGTTGCCTAAGCAGAAAAGAGTCAGGCAAACAGTCTGAAGGAAAACAGGCTCCATGTCAGCAAGACAGAAATCATTTCTGTTCAAATTCAAATGTAGCAAATTTGCCAGGATACTGCCCTGCCCCATAGTTTCTTTTTTTTTAAATCATAATTGTTAAGCATTTACTGCGTGCCAGGCATTGTATTAAGAGCTGGGATAGACACAACTAAATCAGGTGGGACACAGTCCCCATCCCACATAGGGCTCACAGTCTTAATCTCCATTTTTCAGATGAGGTAACTGAGGTCCAGAGAAGTGAATTGACTTCCCCAAGGTCACACAGCAGACAAGGGGCAGAGCCAGGATCAGAACCCAGGGCCTTCCGACTCCCAGATCCATGTTCCATCCACTAGGGCACACTCCTTCTCTGCTTCTTCCTAACCAGACATTCTTATTCCCAAGGTTTTCTGCCCCCTGGGCTCACTTCTCTGTATCTCCACTCCCATAGCACCTCCCTCTGTTCTGGATCTATTTCGGTGACAGTATTTTGCATGTGTGGTTCCAACGCAAAGAGGCGGTGGGCCTCATTGCAGCTATTCTCATGCCCTAGGCTCCAGCACTTTAGTATCCAAAAGGTACTTTATACTTGAAGTCCTAGTTAAAAGAGGGTGGGATCTGCAATGTGGTGACATGGTCCATTGTTTGGGAACTGCACGGGGGAAAGGGTGTGAATTTGAAGTGGCAGGGGATGCCAAGAGATCTGTGGGGAGAGAATTGGGTGGTGGGTGACTTGAGTGTGGAAAGCCCTGGAAAGCCAGGGAAGGGACACAAACAGCTTCACGTAGTCTGACTGGAAAGAGGTCGAAGGCCTAACTCTGGAGACCCTTAAAACTGTGAAAGTGGATGCTCTGATGCATGAACTAGGAAATCACCAATGGTAAAGGTTTGGCTAGTAGCTTTGAAACGAACAGAGTGATGTTGGACTGCCATCTACTGACAGAATGTTTGAATGTCTTTGAGCCTAATACATTGACATCTCATTTCAAAATATTTTACTTTTACTACACTTCCCACAAGCTACGTGATGTATCGGCCTGCACCAAGGAAGCCGTGCAAACAATCCAAAATGTATATTTGTAACACAGAGCTAAATGCTGTCATGGAGTCCTGTTACCTACCCTTATCTGTGACCCTTGGACAATTGATATTCTCCCAACCCCCACCCCTGCAGCACTTAAGTACATATCTTTAAATTATATATTATAAGTTACTTATTTTATCATATAATGTTTCTCTCCACCTCTAGACTGTAAGTTCATTATGGGCAGGGACTGTGTCTGCTAATTCTGTTGTACTATACTCTCCCAAGGGCTTAGTACAGTTCTCTGCACATAGTAAGCACTCAACAAATACCGTTGATTGATTGCAGGCTGAAATCCTAGAGCACGGAACTCTAATCCTTGTTCTTCCATTAGGACAGCGGGTGGGAGGGAGAGAGAGGAAGCCATTTAGAAGGCGAGCTGCAGAGATCACTCAGTTGAATGTTACAGGATGACATGTTCAATCTCCAGCTGGCTCCTGGATGTTGAACTGTCTTCTACTGACACAAAGTTTGAATGCCTTCGTTTGAGTCTAATAAACTGGTTATAATGATTTTCAATTTCTTTGAACAAGCCCACTATGGATTCCACTAGGTTTTTGACTATCTTATTAATGTAAATAACTGATTTGTTTTGTCTTCCTTTTGAAAAAAGGTAGGGAGTTAACTAGGAAGGAAAAAGAAATATCAGTAAAAAGGATCTGCTCACCATCTGAAAACAGAGGAAAGTCTTGGAATTTGAAGTTAAAAGTTTTCACAGCCCTAAGGCAAAGGTAATCTTGCACTGTTGGTAGGCTCAGCCATTCAAATAATCTGAAATGCATTCTAGGAGGTTTTTGAGAGAAATTTTAACTGTTATTTCTTGGGCAATCAGAACAGCTAGCCTGTGGCCATGTATTTCACTTCACTTTGATCCATATTGGAGAAAAGGGATGACAGATTTATGGTTTGTTAGAGTGATTTAGTAATTTGTTGAGTTGTTTGCCTGTTAAAGTGTCACCCACCTCCTTTCAACCCGGATCTACATTCCTCTAAATGTTGGGAGTTCAGGAAGCCATCTTCTCCACCTTGATCCAGAAGCAAATTCTCCAGTAGATTGCTTGCAAATACATTAAAAGCCAAGTTTGTAACGGACGAGATCCTCTGGGACTTTATAAAAGGAAATAGTGTGATTCATAGTTTGTGATGCTCTCATCATCCCACAGTTGGACTCCTGAATCAGTCTTCCCATTGGTCTTCTAGTAATAATAATAATATTGGTATTTGTTAGGTGTTTACTGATATTTAAAACCAATGGTAAGGAGTTTCTGTTTGATGTGGAGGTGGTTGTGGAGGGCAAACACCGGAGGTCCTTTGGTAACAATGGGCTTTTAGGAGACTGCAGTAAGAGACAGGCCATCTTGGGGTACACTACTGAGAGAGGCGTTGCTCCCAAGAGGCAGGCTCAACAGGTCCTACTTAGGGCAAGGCATTATCACCGGAATGGAACGATCTTTGCTGACTCATGCATGGATAGGATCTCATCATCAGAAAGTACGCATTACCTTACAATATTATTAGTGCATCAAATTTCAATCTGCATTCATGTTAACTAGATTAACTAAGAAGTATCTTAAAGGAAGAATCTTTTAGAAACAAACGCATCTGGATTCTTAAACAGTTATCTCATTTTCAAATGCTCCTGATTACATAGTAATAATAATAATA
This sequence comes from Ornithorhynchus anatinus, assembly GCF_004115215.2. Lineage (NCBI taxonomy): Eukaryota > Metazoa > Chordata > Mammalia > Monotremata > Ornithorhynchidae > Ornithorhynchus > Ornithorhynchus anatinus. The sequence goes on from NC_041750.1 coordinate 18,362,575, forward strand.
ACAATCAGGGTATTTGTTAAGCTCTTACTATTTGCCAAGCACTGTTCTACATCTTTTTACCAACTTGGACTTTATGTATTAAAACAAACTTAGAGGACTAAATCCTCATGCTAAAGTTTCTAATGTTTCTAAGAACGCATAATGAGCAGTCATTTTCCCTCATCTAGTTAAGGTTGCTTGCTTCAGATATTCATCATTTAGCTGGTTCTCAGGTGCTTGATGCTCAATTATCTGTGCGATTTTACTTGCTTATAATTTCCAGTTCTCTCAGTTAGCTTTAAGCAAGGGGTAGCCATAAGAATCTTTCCAAACATGAGAAACAATGTCAGAATGAAAGACTAGGTTGATTAACATTGTGCATGGTCACTTCAAAAGAGAAAAAAAAATCACGTTTTCTTATCTTTCCAACTTCCTCTACAATCAAAACCTGGAATTTTTTATGGTGTATGTTAAGTGTTTATTATGCATCAAACACTATTCTAAACGCTGGAGTAGACACAAGAAAATCAGGATGGACAAATCCCTGTCCCACATCACCATCTAAATCCAAGGATGGAGGACTTAATCTCTATTTTGCAAATGAGTTAACTGGGCTACAGAGAAGTTAAGTAACTTGCCTGAGATCACACAACAGACAAGTGGCAGAACACGTATTAAAACCCAGGGCATCTGACTCCCAGGCTCATGCTCTTTCTATTAGGTCACCCTGCTTCTTAGCAAAGGGAAAGACCTTCCTTGAATCCCTAAACTCAAAATCTGTGAGCAGATAGGCTAATTTGTTACGGTTAAGAATGAAGCAAAGTACTGCACACAAGTATTTGGCAATATATTTTTCTAGCAAATTATCTCACAAACATTAAATCCAGCAAACAAAGTGAAATCAGCTTAATCGTTTAAGTGTTTTTGCCCCAAATCCCAGGGAGTTGAAAATAGTGGAACACCCAACATCCTCAAGAAAATCTAAGTATCAAGACGTAACAAATGGATCCTTGCAGAAGCTCAGGTTTCACAGTGTATATCCACACGAAAGCTTCCTAAGTCCTTCCTGCAAATTAGTCTGATAATTGACTTCCTTTCCAGCCAAGTAGAGACAATTGGAAGAGTTTGAAACTTCAGTCTAAAATAGTTGGGAAGATTTCCTTGTAATGTCTAAGGGACAGGATAGAATTCAGAATTTCCAAGAAGAGTGAATACCCACATCTTTTCCTGAAGAAGAGGAGCACCTCAATTACTCTGCATGAAATCCTCCTACGTCTCTTCAACATCTTCCGGAAAAGAAACTCCTAGGTTTATTGGGGTGAAGTCAAAGTTGAGAAATTCTTCAATGGAGTCCATCAGCAGATGGTTCAGCTTCAGAAGCAGGAGATGACCCAGAAAAATAACACCTTGGGCACTAACAACTCCCGGGTGCACATGAAGAGTGACTTCAAAAGAATGTTGGATTATCTGAAGGACAAAGAGAACAGCCTATACAGCCGCTGTGTCTAGGAGATTGTCCAAGTGGAGATCAGGAATTCATAGGAGGTTTAGGAAATAAGGTATGAGAATTTGTTCTGTATTGCATCAGAAACATTTGGAAACCAAGGGAGTGAGTATTTTGAAATGCTGTTATTGTAATGGAAAGCAAAGGGAGGTGATTTCACTGGGTTTGGATGTTTCTATGTAATTGTGACAGAATTATATATTCATTTATATCCACTTATTTATTCTTTATTCAGTGTTTATACTCAAAAGGTTATGACAATATTGTTTTCATTTTCTCATTTACAACCTTTTCTCATTTATAACCAAAGCAGTGTGGCCTAATGAAAAGAGCGCAGGTCTGGGCGTCAGAGGACCTGTGTTCTAATCCAGGCTCTGCCAGGTGCTCGCTCTGTGACGTTGGGCAAGTCACTTTACTTCTCAGTGCCTCAATTCCCTCAACTGTGAAATGGGGATTAAATATCTGTTCTCTCTCCTACTTAGATTGTGAGGCCCATGCGGGACAGGAACTGTGTCTGACCTAATTAACTTGTATCTACCCCAACACTTAGAATGGCATTTGACACACAGTAAGCACTTCACAAAAACCATATAAAAATGTTCCAAATCATTTGGGAACAACTTGTGACTGCATTTTACAGCATGAGCCCACATGCTGACAAATTAGAATTGAGTCTCCCAGGCTGTGTGATCCTGACTTCAGCACCCTTCCAACCCCTGGGTCTTCAATTTGGGAGAAGATGAACAACTATCACTGCATCATGGTCACACTGATTGTCCTATCACATTAGAAACCTCTCCTCTGACTTTTAACTCTGAGGGGGTGAGAGGGTAAGGGGAAGAAGGGGAGAAAGAAAACAGGATAAATTAAGGAGAAATGTCTCCTGGCCAAGCATAGCTGTAATGGGCTATAGGAGCACCACTGCTGTCTAGGCTGGGCATGACCTAAATCAGGTTGGACCGGGTTCTTGTCCCACATGGTGCTCACAGTCTTAATTCCCATTTTCCAGTTGAGGGAACTGAGGCACAGAGAAGTTAAGTGACTCCCAGGCCTGTGCTCGAGCCATTGGGCCATGCTGCTTCTCTCAGCTGCTACCAAGAAGGCTTTGATGGTGGAGAGGAGAAGCGAGGAAGGTTGCTGACCTCTGGCCTTAGCCCTTTAAACCACTCTCAATTGCTAATGAAAAAGGACACCCTAATTTGGTCCATGGAAGGGCTTTATTAGGCATTCACCATCCACAGTTTCACCCCTCTGACAACATAGCAGAGAAGCTAGCTACCCAAGGAATTAAACTGCATTCCTGCAGCCTCATCTCCCTGCTCATCCTTGCCCCCCTCGCCCTTCCCCATACTGTGACCAAATAAAGTGCCTTTCCGGTTGGGAAAGAGAAAAGCACCTGCAGCACGAGGCATCCATAAAACCTCGGGAAGAGTGGTGGCTGTGATAGCCCTTGCTGTGGCTACTAAAATCACACCTCCTCCAAGAGGCCTTCCCTGACTAACCTCTCATTTCCCCCAGATCTTCAGTCTCTCTTCTTCATCACCTATGCACTTGGGTCTTTACCCTTTAAGCACTTAAAGTCTCTCCCCACCTCTGCTCCACATCACCCTTTAGCACTTTGATACTCACCCACCCCATCTCCACAGCTTTTATGTACGTAGCCTTTATTTATGCCCGGCCACCTCCGCATCAAAAAAAACTCCCTACCATAGGCTTTAAAGCACTCAATCACTTTGCCCCCTCCTACCTCATCTTGCTACACTCTTACTACAACCTAGCCCAAATACTTCGCTCCTCTAATGCCAACCTACTCACTGTACCTCCATTTTGTCTATCTCACCACTGGTCTCTTGCCCACGTTCTACCTCTGGCCTGGAACACCCTCCCTTTTCATATCTGACAGATAATTACTCTCCCCATCTTCAGAGCCTCAGTGAAGGCACATCCCCTCCAATAGGCCTTTCCTGACTAAGCCCTTCTTTCTTCTTTTCCCACTACCTTCTGAATAACCCTGACTGGCTCCCTTTATTCACCACCACTGTCCCAGCCCCACAGCACTTATGTACATAGCCACAATTTATTTATGTATTTATTTCTATTAATATCTGTCTCCCCCTCTAGACTGTAAGCTCACTGTGGGCAGGGAATGTGTCTGTTATATTGTTGTATCATACTCTCCCAAGCGCTGAGTATGTTGCTCTGCACACAGAAAGCACTCAATAAATACTACCAATTGATAGATTTTAATGTCTGTCTCCTCCACTACACTAACCGCCTTGAGAACAGGGATCATTTCTACCAACTCTATTATACTGTACTTTCCCAAGCATTTAGAAGAGTGCTCTGCATAAGGTAAGCCCTCAATAAATATCACTGATTGATTGAGTGCAGCTGTGCCTTGAATGCTGAATAATGAGATGCCTGAATTTCTGCTCCTATAGCCACAGCACCCTACTGACTTTTGTTTTTATTTTGTGTATTGTACATCTGTCCCTATTTTGTATGTGGTTTTAATGTCGTCTTGTTTTGTGACGTTCAATGTGTCTGTTTCATTCATTCATTCAGTATTATTTACTGAGCGCTTACTGTTCATTCATTCAATAGTATTTATTGAGCGCTTACTATGTGCAGAGCACTGTACTAAGCGCTTGGAATGAACAAGTCGGCAACAGATAGAGACAGTCCCTGCCGTTTGACGGGCTTACAGTCTAATCGGGGGAGACGGACAGACAAGAACAATGGCACTAAACAGCGTCAAGGGGAAGAACATCTCGTAAAAACCGATGGCAACTAAATAGAATCAAGGCGATGTACAATTCATTAACAAAATAAATAGGGTAACGAAAATATATACAGTTGAGCGGACGAGTACAGTGCTGTGGGGATGGGAAGGGAGAGGTGGAGGAGCAGAGGGAAAAGGGGAAAATGAGGCTTTAGCTGCGGAGAGGTAAAGGGGGGATGGCAGAGGGAGTAGAGGGGGAAGAGGAGCTCAGTCTGGGAACGCCTCTTGGAGGAGGTGATTTTTAAGTAAGGTTTTGAAAAGGGAAAGAGAATCAGTTTGGCGGAGGTGAGGAGGGAGGGCGTTCCAGGACCGCGGGAGGACGTGACCCAGGGGTCGACGGCGGGATAGGCGAGACCGAGGGACGGTGAGGAGGTGGGCGGCAGAGGAGCGGAGCGTGCGGGGTGGGCGGTAGAAAGAGAGAAGGGAGGAGAGGTAGGAAGGGGCAAGGTGATGGAGAGCCTTGAAGCCTAGAGTGAGGAGTTTTTGTTTGGAGCGGAGGTTGATAGGCAACCACTGGAGTTGTTTAAGAAGGGGAGTGACATGCCCAGATCGTTTCTGCGGGAAGATGAGCCGGGCAGCTTACTGTGTGCAGAGCACTGTACTAAGCACTTGGGAAAGTACAATACAATAATAAACAGTGACATTCCCTGCCCACAGGAAGCTTACAGTCCAGAGGACAAGCTTACTCCAGTCTTCTCCCTCACCTATATTCTTAGATTGTGCCTGTGTCTAATTCCCACCCCTGTACTTTCCCAGTTCTCTGAGCAGGGTGCTGCTCACAGTAAGCTTTCAATAAATGCTATTCCTGTTGCTACTATAGAGAATATGCTCTGCTAAGCAGAAGCTTGCAAGAGCGACATGAGCAGCATAGCTGCATCTCTATCAGCAGGGGACCCTCTTCCCCACCCTAGGCTCCAAACTCTCCATCAGCCGTTTTCTGTTTGATTTTCACATTATCTTGCATCAACAGTTCATTTCCTCCCTATGTTTGTTTCCTCAAGGGAATGTTTGAAAAAGGAAATGCAAAAGTTTAAGAATTGCTAAAAGGCTATATAGAAATAATTCCAAAATGTATTTTTCTTTGTAAATTGGTGTTTTTCCTCTAGGAAACATAATGGGCCAGAAACTACTCAGACAGGAAACCACCTTAAAAAAGAAAACTGAAGACGATTAAAAGGGAGAACAGTTTTTAAATGCAATAGCGATAATATTGGCACAACAGTAATGATAATAATAACAGATTTATATGATGTCTTTTCCCCTGAGAGCTGGAAGTTTCCTTATTTCCAAAGAAGATGGAGCTGCAGGCCTATGGCCCCTGGATGTTCTTCCATCAGAGCCACGTTGAACTCTGCCACTCTCCCCATCTACTGCCACCCGGGAAAAGACTTGCCCTGCAAGAGTGAGGCAGAGATGATAACAGTGCAGCACATCTGTAATAATAATAATAATAATTGTGGTATTCGTTAGGTGCTTACTGTGTGTCAGGCACTGTTCTAAGCACTGGGGAGGATACAAGCAAATCTGTAGCAGGTGCTAGCATGATTTGTGTGTGTGTGTGTGTGGAGGGGTTGCCAGGGGAGGGGGGAGGCAGACGTGCTGGGGTTGTGACTGATGGACTGAGGTGAACCTGTTGGAGCCACGGCAAGCCTGAAAACTCTTCCCTTAACGGCAACGAATTGCAGCTCACACTGTTTCCATTTGTTGGTGGTAGTGGTTCCTTTATTCCTTTGGGTTTTGTTACCTCTTCCCTGTTTTATGGTATTCGCTAAGTGCTTACTAAGTGTCTGTCAGGCACTGTACTAAATGCTAGGGTATATACAAGATAATTGGTTTGGACACAGTCCCTGTCCCACATAGGGCTCACAGTCCTAATCCCCATTTTATAGATGAGGTAACTGAGGCACAGAGAAGTTAAAGGACTTCCACAAGGTAGCACAGCAGTCAAGTGGCAGAGGTGGGATTAGATCAACACTCACCTCCACAGCCAATAGCCATCTCTAGCACTTACCTGTTTGTTTATCCCATCCTCAGCACTTGTACCATCAATGACTCATTCTGATTTCATTATTTATAAATATTCCATGACTGCCTCCCCCTTTCAGAGTGTAAGCTCTTTGTGGGCAGGGAACATGTCTTGTCCACTGGTTGTACTTTCCCAAATGCTCAGTGCATTGCATTTCACTCAGTAAGCACTCAATCAGTCATATTTATTGAGCACTTACTGTGTGAAGTCTGGGAGCCATACAGGCCTGGGTTCTAATCCCAACTCTGCCACATGTCAGCTGTGTGACCTTGGGCAAGTCACTTCACTACTCTGGGCCTCAGTTACTCAATCTGTAAAATGGGAATTAAGAGTGTGAGCCCCATGTGGGACAGGGACTGTGTTCAACCTGATTAACTTGTCTCTACTCCAGCGCTTAGAGAAGTGCTTGGCACTCAGTACTTGACAAGTGCCATAATTATTGCAAGAGTACAATATAACAGAATTGGTAATCACATCTCCTGCCCACAATGAGCTTACAGTCTAGAGGACACTGGGTAGGTCCTCCACTGGAGTACGGAAAATGAAACCCAGGGATGGGATTAACTGGCTAAGGAGAAGAGAAGCAACTTGAAAACTTGAGAGGAAATGAGGTCATCTGGTCCTTTCCACTGGGAAACCACAGTGCATTCACTGGTTCTGCTGGTAGTCTTCTCTCCGCTTCATCAACTGGGGACTGAAGGGTGAAAAGGCCACATGAGAGAAGAAAGGAAGGAGGGAGGAAGGGAAGAAGAGAGGGAGGGAGGAAGGTTCATATCTGGGTGGAAGCTTTCAATAAATACAATTACTATTACTACTACTACTACTAGTGGGACTATGTCCTGCGAAACGCCACACTGAGGAAAACTCTCACTGATGCAGCACACAGGCAAAAAGGCTCACAGTGTGTCCTCGTAGAAAGAGCATGGGGCTGGGAATCAGAAGACCTAGGTTCTAGTCCCAGCTCTGCCTCTGGCCGGCCATGTGACCTTGGGAACCTAATTTATGCAGAACAGTGGACTAAGCACTTGGAAGATTGCAACAGAGTAAGGCAGAAAACCTACCCTTGATCCTATAGAATCTTTTCAAATCTTTTCTTCTATCCCCTACACGATTGGCTTCAAGGGTCTCCGTCAGCTCTCCCCACCTCACATAAATGCTTTCTTCACCCACTCCTCTTCAGCTCACTCATTTCTTTTCTCCCAAGCTTATCTTCTGGCTATACCTCACACAATTCTCCTGCCTCTGTCCCATTGCTTCACACTATTGCCTCAGCCTGGAACTCTCTCCCTCACCAAATCCACCCAATCACAGCTCTGCCCACATTCAAAGCCCTCCTAAAATCCCACCTCTTTCAACAAGCCTCCCCCGCTTAACCTCCAACACCCCAAACTGAATAGACCCACCGACCATTTTGAGCACCTAGGTGGAGGTTTCCACCCGGAGTGGGTGTCTGGAAGTGGCAGTGGTGATCTACCAGTCCTCCAGTACAGTGGAAAATTTTGCCTCAGAGACAGCCTCACTCGAAAGATTCATTTGGCAAATTCTCCTTTTGCATTGCAGTGAGTGTTGGGTTGAGACATTTTCCCTGGCTGCAGACTTGTGCCTTACCATCTCAGTTTCTTAGACATCTGTCTGCTCCCTTGTCCCCTGGGTAATCTTTTAGGACTGTGCTCAGTGAATGGGGTGGGGAATGCTAATAGAAAGGCATTGCATTGTATTCTCCCAAGCGCTCAGTACAGTACTCCGCACACAATACACACTCAATAAATACCATTGATCGATTCATTGATTGCTATTGCTCCCTCTGCCCCCACCCATGGGTGTTCCTGTACACCCCCTCCTCTTCCCGATGGTCTCCTTGTCCACTGTTGCGGAAAGAGCACGGGCTTGGGAGTCAGAGGTCATGGGTTCTAATCCCGCCTCTGCCGCTTGTCAGCTATGTGACTTTGGACAAGTCACTTAACTTCTCTGTGACTCAGTTACCTCATCTGTAAAATGGGGATTAAGACTGTGAGCCCCATGTGGACAACCTAATTACCTTGTATCTACCCCAGCGCTTTGAACAGTGCTTGGCACATAGTAAGCGCTCAACAAATACCAGCACTATTATTATTATTGTTCAGTTGAGTGTCCATGTACACTCAGTTCTTTCCTAGCACATGTTTTCACCATGCATTTACACCGGTGGGGAATTAGGGACTGTTCTTCCCAAAGAGTACATCTGTCAATCAGTGGGTTGTATTTATTGAGCACTTACTGTGTGTGGAGCACAGTAGTAAGCGCTTGGGAGAGAACAATATAAGAGACACATTCCCTGCCCACAGTAAGTCTGGATGGAACTCAATGCAGCGTCGACAGAAACAACTCTGCCCCTGCACTTAGAGTTGGTCAAGAGGAGCATCCTAAAGCATGAGTTTTCCTTAAGGCGATGTTTGTCTGGATCATACCCACCCCCGATGGGAGCACTGAGTGCAACCACAACAATGTCACAGCCTGCCTGCTCACTCAGCACAGCCCAAGCCACGTATCAGTCAAACAAACCCGACTTTTCTTGGCTGGATTTCCTTTGCCTTTTAACCCGTTTTTCTCATACCACTCCTCGCTGTGTGACCTCATGCCTTTCAGCTTTATGAATCTGTTCCGATTATTTGCTTTGGGGTTATGCTCTAGCCCACTTCCTGTCACGGGGGAAGTGTCTGATTATTGGCACAGTTTCCTCATAAGCAAAGGATGATTGGGATTTCCTTCTGGGTCCCTTTAAAGCTCTAGAAAAAATTCTCTTTCCTCGACAAACTTTCCCAAAGCTGGGAGCAACAGTGAGATGTAAGCAATTGCAAAGTGAAAGCCAAGACGTAATGTGAGTGGAATGATGCTTGAAAATGAATTTGAAACCGCACTGAAAGAGAATCTGCTCTGCTCCCCGAGACAGAAATACAGTTCCGCTAAGCTGTGCTGTGGTTTTGGATTTTTTATGGTATTTGCTAAGTGCTTATACTATGTGCCGAGCACTGTACTAAATGCTGGGGTAGATGCAAGCTAATCAGGTTAGGCACAGTTCCTGTCCCACATAGGGCTCACAGTCTTAATCACCATCACCATTTCATAGATGAGGTAACTGAGGCACAGAGATGTGAAGTGACTTGCCCAAGGTCACACAACAGACAAGTGGAGAGCTGGGATTAGAACCCAGGTCCTACTGAATCCCAGATACATGCTCTATCTGGTTCCAGTGGGAGAATGCCACTAAGGCCATCCACAACCTGATCCAGCAGATCTTCAACATCTTCAGCAAAATTCATTCCCAAACTGGCTGGGATGAAGCCACAGTTGAGAAATTCCTCCTCAGAGTCCATCGGGTGTCGGTGCGGCTGGAGCTGTTTTCTTTCCACATTTTCATGTTTCCAGTCCTGTTTTCCTCTTCTGTAGGAATCACTTAGTATCTGTCTTCCCCTCTACGTTGTAAGCTCCTTGAGGGTAGGTGTCATGTTTTCGTTCATTTATTCAGTCATATTTATTGGGCACTTACTGTGTGCAGAACACTATACTAAGTGCTTGGGAGAGTACAATACAATAGTAGATTCCCTGCCCACAGTGAGCTTATGGTCTAGAGGGAGAGATAGAGATTAATATAAATAACCGAACTTCCAGGGTTTTCAAACCTTACTGTACTCTACCAAGTAATAATAATGATAATAATAATGATGGTATTTGTTAAGCATTTACTATGTGCCAAGCACTGTTCTAAGCACTGGGGTAGATACAAGGTAATCAGGTTGTCCCATGTGGGCTGCACAGTCTTAATCCCCATTTTACAGATGTGGGAACTGGGGCACAGAGAAGTTAAATGAGTTGCCCAAGGTCACACAACAGATATGTGGTGGAGTTGGAATTAGAGACCCTGTCCTCTAACTCCCAAGCCAGTGCTCTTTCCACTAAGCCACACTGTCCACTGTATTGTACACAATAGGTGCTCAATCAATCCAATTGATTTATTGGTTCCAGGGGCCTCTACCATGCTGCTGAGTGTGACAGATTGATTCCCAGACTGGAGATTCTTCAACAAAACCCCCCAAATGGCTCTCACCAGAAGTGGGCCAAGCCAGCTTCTCCCCTTCCCCTCCCTAACCCCCGACTGTTAGTTACAGCCAAAATGTCCCTGAACTGGCCCAGGGAAACAGAGCTATGATAATGACGTGTGTGGAAGGGAATGTAAGCATTGCATATGCTTCTTTCTGAGCCCAGGTAAAACAGACATCCGTGTTTCCCAGCGGGGCATGGCACCGCTGCCCGGCTCCTGGACACCACCTGAACAGGTGTCATCCACTATTCCCTGGACAGGACTTATGGAAAAGAACCAATCACCAGTCTTCATAAGCCCCTGGCCTCAGCTCCTCCCCCCAGTCTTTGGGATCCCAATATTGCCATTTTCCAAGCACTTGGTCATGACTGCACTCTCGGTCTTCTGTGAGTTGCTTAATGCAATATTGCCAAACAGACATGAGCCCCACCCAGCTGGTGACCACCTCCATGGAGGAGATGAACAAGAAACAGGGCCAAGATCTTGTCTGACAGAATTCTAAACACTCCTCTGGACAACCTCCACTCTCAGGTTGACCAAGAACGGCATATATGTCAGGCTGGGGAGACAGAGGCCTCCGGGTAGGTGGGAGATTGCTGGGAATGTCAGAAAACTAGGAAAATGTGATGGAGGTGAAGGACAAATACAAGAGGGCATTGCAAAGGAAAGAGAGAGAAAGAGTGAGAAATAGATCCAAGACAGAAAGAGAAGGGATGAGAAAGAGAGTGAAGGAGGAATAGAGAGAGGCAAGAAAGGGAGAGAAGATTAGGGCAAGTGGAAAGGGGAAAGGAGAGAAAAGAAGCCATAAAGAGGAAGAGGGAGAGACAGTGGAATTGGAGACACCAAGAAGGGACAAGAGAAGCAGAAAGAGTAGAGGAATGGGGAGTACAAGGACACCGAAAGGGACAAAGAAGTAGAGACACGGATGCATGGGAAGACGGGAAGAAGCAAATAGATCAATACAAGAGTTAAGGAAACTGGGAAAAGAAGTGGGTGGCAGAAGCAGAAAAAGTGATGGAAAGCAAACCAAAACCAACACAAAGAGAGAAGGAGAAGTGTAGCTTCGGTTCAGCCTGGCCCAGTTGTTTATGCTCGTAAGGGAATCTAAACCCTCTGTGAGCCTAGATAGGGCTCCATCTGCACTACAGCTTACACTGAAAGAAGGGCAATAATATAATCAATCAATCAGTGGTAATTTATTGAGTGCAAACTATGTGGTGAGCACTGTACTAAGTGCTTGGGAGAGTACAGTACAACAGAATTAGCAGGAACGTTCCCTATCCATAAAAAGCTTACAGCCTAGAGGGGGAAGCAAACCTAAAAGGAAGCTCTTGGCTCTAGGCTGTCAAACTACAATTAGCCTGACCATTCAGAAAAAATGAGGTTCCTCATGAACTATACAGTTGAGTCAATCCTTTGGATCTTACAGGTTGATCTACCTATGGAAAACAGTTGGGATTGTCCACTGTTTTCTTAGGGAAATTTCAAAATAGTTGAAATCAAGAATCTGCTACAGTCTCCAAAACTCTCCAGATGATCCAACTTTTAGAGCATTGCGAATTGTGAGGTTTGATTCTGTTTGGAAAGCAGAAAACAGAATGATCAAATGATTTAGGACAAAAATTGGCATTAAGAATTCAATGTCATAGGAAGGAGTTTGATCAATCAATGAATAAAAGCAAATATCAGATCCATTTATTTCTAAAGAAACTGTAAGCTCCTTTTGGCTAGGGAATCATGCCTACTAACTCTGTTGTATTGTATGCTCCCAAGTGCTTACTACAGTACCCTGTACACAGTAAGCACTTAATAGATACAATTGATTGAAATTTCACTCTAGGCATGATCTCTGAAATAATAAATGCCCTCATTCATGGATGACTGATTCTGCCAGCCTGTTCCTGGGATCATATATGACAAGGTGTTGAAATCTGATAGAGTATTCCTCAAATAAAGTCATACAGGTCTTATCCTATACATGCAGTTCCACACTTAATGGGAAAAGACAAATAGAATCGAAGTTCTCAATGACATAATGAAACTACAAATGAGAAGTGAAACTCGGAAATCCCAGCAAACAAAAAAAGTGAAGGAATCAGCTCAGCCCATATAAATAACACACATGGAGGCCTGAGAGCTACAGACACTCCATCCCATTAACATCAACCCCAGCAGCTCCTAAAAACACCCAGACACCATGATTTGCAGGAGTTTCTTACCATTTGTTCTGTTGCTGCTCCTCACTATGACCATCGTGGCTCAGAGTTACCCCAAGCTGTATTCCCACCAGTGGCTGAACAACTGGCAGAGCCTGCACCTTCTGGATGAAATGGGCGGACAGTTTCCTCTGCACTGCCTCAAGGAGAGGATGAAGTTCAAGCTGCCCGCAGAAATGGTGCATCCACACCAGTTCCAGCAGGAAAATGCCACTGAGGCCATCCATGACCTGCTCCAGCACATCTTCAACGTCTTCAGCAGAAATCACTCCCAAACTGGCTGGGATGAAGCCACTGTTGAAAAATTCCTCCACGGAGTCCATAAGGAGATGATGCGGCTGGAGGTGTTTCTGGAAGAGGAAATGGGGTGGGAAAATAGCACCCTGAGAAGGGACATCAGCCTGCACATAAAGAGCTACTTCAAGAGGATGATGGATTACCTGAAGGGAAGAAACTACAGCAGCTGTGCCTGGGAGGTGATCCGAATGAAAACCAAGAGGTGCTTTTTAGTCATATACAGACTCACCAGAAAGCTCAAGAAATAAGGAGTGAGCAGTTTACTCTTCAGAAACTGTCCCTCACAAATGTTCTGAAGCCAGAAAATGGTCATTTGGAAACATCCTTCTGTTTCTGTCTGGACTGGAAAATGGCTGGATTTGAAATGAAACTTCCATGACAACTTTGCACTTTCATTTGGTATTTATTTGTTCATATTGTTATTTATTATTTAATGGAAAATCTGTATTTATGAAATTGCTATTTATATTTTGTAATTAATAAATCAATTAATGGGATTTATTGAGTGCGTACTTATCTGTAGAGCATGTTACTAGGCTCTTGGGAGAGAACAAGACAGTAGAGTTGGTAGACACTATCCCTGTCCTCAAGGAGATGACAATCTAGTCCGGGGTGACAGACGTTACCAAAATAAATTATAGGTAGGGGAAGCAGCAGAGTTTAAGAATGTGGACATAAGTGCTGTGGGGCTGGGGTGGAGTGACTATCCAAGTGCTTCAGGAGTACAGACACCAAGTGACTAGAGGACTTGGAAGGGAAGGTGAATAGAGTAAGGAAATGAGAGGTTAGTCAGGGAAGACATTTTGGAGGAGATGTGATTTTAGGAGGGCTTTAAAGATGAGGAGACTGGTAAAGTACACAGGTAGAGTCCATTGCAGCAAAAAGCTTGGGTGAAGATTCCTCTGTGTGGTCACTGGTCAACTTGGGTCTTTCTGATACTCGCCACCGTCATCAGCAATCACTGAACATCTGCAGTATGAGGGCATTGCACTTCGTGCCACGAGAACAGAGGGTAAATCCCAAAAAGGTTAGTCGTTCCCTGCTCCCATGGAGTTTGCATTCTGAGATGGACAGTGTTCTCCTGCATATCCAGATCACACACATGCAATGGGTTCATCCCAAACTCAGAAGAGGGGATTTTTGCCTAAGGAGAGAAAAAGCAAATGGCACATGACAGCTAGGTGAAAAACAAGTCTGAATGGTGGAGAAGATGCAGGCACATAAAGGAGGGGAAGAGGGACTCCAGGGAAAAGTGCCTAGAAGGATCCAACAGGGCTAAGGAGTCTACAAAACAGCGAATTGTCAACAGTGGTTGAATTGCAAGGTGCGCTTTCTGATAAACTTTAATGATAAAAATGATGATCTGTTCCAGAAACTCTAGAAAGGTGATATGACACTCCATTAGGCATTCTATCCTGTAACGGTGACCCAGTGTCATTGGAAGGCAACATGATAGACAGGATGTTCTGGTCACCCACTCTGGGAGAGACACATCCATGCTGTCTGAACATCATCTTGTGGTCGGCATAATGAGATTTGAGCGGCATCATCACTGCCCCACCATTGTAAGCCACCTACAAAGAAGCTCAACGTGGCGACCTTTGGCTCTGCCTTGCTGAATACTGGGATCCAGCCAACAGAATAGATCAAGCTCTTGACTCAGTCTCCTATCCCACCAGCACAGATCTGGAAACAGCACGGTCAGAATTCCAAGATGCCAGAAGCAACACGGCTAGAGACATTCTCAGCTTTGTCAGGTGAAAACACCACGCTCGTTTTCGATGAAAATGATAGCAAGACCAAGCAGCTGTCATAGGCCGTGCCTAATCACCATCGAGCATGGGTCGATGACATAAACTCCACTGAGAAAAAAATGGCCTTCCAGCACAGCATGAAGCAGGTTCCAGTCTCAACTAACCTGGATGAAGGAGACATGGTGGATGGTGAAAGCTGAGGAGTAACAAGTTTGTCGAACAGCTCTGCGCAGTCTGTAGACCGACATCCAGTGGCCCTAATACCATCCTAACTGCTAATGAGTCATAACTGCTGACCAACCACATTGTAGTCCTGCATTCATGGGCTGAACACTGTAGCCGAGTCCTCAATGGTCCATCGGCAGTGTAGGATAGAACTGTGAGTGATCTGGAGCAGCTTCCCACAATTACCCACCTTGCTTTGCCTCCATGTCAGAAGTACTGAGGGCTATAAATCAAACTTCAAGGGGACGAGCCACTGGTCCCGATGGCATGGTGGTGGAGGGGATGAGTAAGGTGGGTACAAGCTCATCTGAACACTTAGCGATCTGTTGCCTCCCGTCTGGGCATGAGAAGAAGTGCCACGGTCATCCATTTCTGCCACTTGTCTGCTGTGTGAACTTGAGCAAATCACTTAACTTCTCTTTGCCTCAGTTACCTCATCCATAGACTGGGGGATTAAGGCTGTGACCTCCACATGGGAAGTGGACTGTGTCCAAAATGATTAGCTTGTACCTACCCAACACTCACTACAGGGCCTGGCACACAGTGAGAGCTTAAGAAATACCATAAAAAACTGTAATATGACTTTTGAGGTATGGACACCACATCGATAGCAGTTAAAATGACACAATCATTTCCATCCGTGCTGAGGTGGCTAGCTGGCATTAAATAACAAGATCACATCCCCAACCCCAAGGTTTTGTGTGGTCATAAAAACCGAGGAGATGCTCATCAGCGGTCATCCATGATAATGTGGTCATCTATCAGGAAAGGATGATAAAAGGAGGCCCAAGATAATAATAATGTTGGTATTTGTTAAGCGCTTACTATGTGCCGAGCACTGTTCTAAGCGCTGGGGTAGACATAGGGGAATCAGGTTGTCCCACGTGGGGCTCACAGTCTTAATCCCCATTTTACAGATGAGGGAACTGAGGCACAGAGAAGTTAAGTGACTTGCCCACAGTCACACAGCCGACAAGTGGCAGAGCTGGGATTCGAACTCATGAGCCCTGACTCCAAAGCCCATGCTCTTTCCACTGAGCCACGCTGCTTCTCTGACACTGATGACAAGTGACAAGATGACACTGAATGGAGAGCTCAGCACGGGAGCATGCTCAGAGGTGTCTGGGGGAAAGGTACAAAGATGGACCCGAAGGTCTCCCTCAGAGCTTGCTACAACGATAGCAGTGCTTGGGGTCTCAGGACCTGGGACAAGACCCTCTTGGCCCCAGATCTACCATCTGGACCATTCAGTCGTTTGGAGACAAATGCACTGCGGCAGTGAAGGAGAAATACGCTAGACAAAAGGTGGTTTCAAACCAGGAATTTTTCGCACACGTTCTATTTTCTCAGGCATCTTCCATAGCCTGCTCACTCCCTCATCTCATTTCTAACAGGCAGGGGAAGAGAGCAGGCAGGATCTTCAGGGAATCTATCTGCACTGAGGAGAATGATTTTCTCCTCAGAATTTGTGGTGTGCATAAAAATCCTGGGCAGTAGGTTTTCTACTACGCTGAGCTCAGCTAAACTGCACTTCTCTTAGTCAGCCACCAGTGGGGCCTCTTCCCTTCTAAGTGGTTCCAAAACTCACGTCGATGACTATACATCACCCACGAAACCCGAATCGGTTTCATTTTCCAGTTCTTTTACATCATCACGTTCCTGTTTTCTTTACCTCATGGGAATATTTGTGAATTCAAGACCTTAAACTTTTCAGTAAAAATCTAGAAATGGATTACTTGGCTCCTCTTCCTCTATATGAAAACTTTAACGTGACAGATAAATAATTTCATGACGGAGCAAGTTGTTGGAGCGGTAATAAACAGAAGATGATTGAAGGGGAAAACTCGAGAATTCAAGAATAATAATAATGATGATAATGGTATTTGTTAAGTGCTTTCTATGTGCCAGGCACCATACTAAGCGCTGGGGTGGATACAAACAAATCAGGATGGACACAGTCCCTATCCCACATGGGACTCACAGTCTCAATCCCCATTTTACAGATGAGGTAACCGAGGCACAGAGAAGCAAATTGACTTGTCTAAGGTCACACAGCAGACAGGTGGCAGGGCCAAGATTAGAACCCATGAACTTCTGACTTGCAGACCTGTGCTCTATCCACTATGCCATACTGCTTCTCAAGAGCAAAACAGTTGGCAGTTTCTGCATGGGGAAAGTGTATTTTATGATCATTTTTTAATTGGAAATATGAGTGTCTGACCCAGTCTGGATGGGACAACTGTTGGTGTTAAATTGGTGCTTGCGGGGAGACCAAGAGGAAGCAGGGAGAGCAGGGAAAGCAGGGAGAGCAGGCAGAGCAGAGCACAGTCAGGCACAGCATTTGTTCCCCACATGCACTAGCTCCACCCAAGGAATGCTGGCGCCAGATCACCAGCCTGAACCCAAATGACTTGTGACAATGACTTTTTGCTCTTCGGTGCCCCGCCTCGTTTCCACCCCTTGCTGCCACCCTGGAGAGCTTCACAGCGGCTGTTCGAGATACAGCAAGGTTGTAGCGACAGGAACAAGGGAGAAGCCCAGCAGTCTCAGACAGTGGCCTTCAACTGGGTTAACAGGAAGAATTTACAAGCAGGCGATCGTATGCCAAAAATTCGTGCCTGCACAAGCCCCAGCAGACAGACTTTTGGCCAATAGAATAAATTACAACCCAATGAACAAATTTCTTTTTCAAAACAGGGTGGAATGCTTCTTCTCTGTGGTGTCCTGAACAATGAAGTTTAGGATTTCTTTTTCAATGATCTTTGCTTTTGTCCCAGACCGATATGAATTAATATTAAAGGAGGATTACTTCTCTCCTTTAATATATTTTTTATGATATTTGTTAAGTCCTTACTATGTGCCAGGCACTGTTCTAAGTGCTGGGGTAGATACAAGTTAATTAGGTTGGACACAGTCCATGTCCCACATGGGGCTTTCTCTCTTAATTCCCATTTTACAGATAAGGTAACTGAGTCACAAAGAAGTTAAGGGAATTGCCCGAGGTTACACAGCAGACAAGTGACAGAGCCACTTAAGAATGTGGCATCATTCGGTTCAATAGAAAGCATCACCAGTGCCTGGGATGATGGAAGAATTCAGATTATGAACCATCTCACTGTGGAATACATAAGCCTCTTTTCTCAGCTATACCTAGTGAATTCAAATCCTGTCCTGCCTTATTAATCCATTTGCTTACTGTAGGTTTTATTAAAAGTCAAGAGAATTAATCTTTTTTCTGCAAATCCAAAGTCATTAGTACTTTAAGAGTAGAGTGCTTAAGACCTTAAGACCTAAGGCATTTGATCTTAATGGATTGTTCAGCTAGGAGTTATTTGAGAAGTGTAGGGAACCTGCAAACTTATTCCTGTAGAATTACCCTTCATATTTGAAGTTGATGCCACGGCAGTGAATCAATTACTCAGTCGATCAATGGTATTTATTGAGTACCTATTGCTCTGCTGCATTAAGCGCTTGGGAAAGTACAATATAATAGAGCCGGTAGAGTCAAGTTAGCCTATGGGTAGCTCTGGTAGGACCCCAGCTGGGTCCCCTTTGGACAGACGAGAAAAGGGCTCAATCTATCCCATCTCTAATAGCAGACTGGAGGAGGAAGAGTAGCATTTCTCTCCTTGTGTCTCTCTCTGTCTCTTTCTGTTTCTCTCTGTCTGTCACTGGCTATGACCTCTGGAGTTCTTTCTCTAGCTGCGGCCACTGGACCTAGCTGAGGGGTGTGTCTCTGCCCCGAGATTCATTTTTGAATTCCTGGCTGCATCGGTCAATCGACCAGTGATATTTATTGAGCACTCACTTTGTGCAAAGCACTGTTCTAAGTGCTTGGACATCTCTGAGATCCCAGCTGGTTTTCTCTTTTCAGATTTTTTTCTAACCTCTACCCCTGAAAGCTCTCTTCCTCCCACTACTGAATCGGTTCACTTCCACGTTTTCAATGACTATAATAGCAGCCATAATTAAGCATGTCCTTATGATATCAGTTGGCCTTTCCTGCATAGTACATACACAAATTAACTGAGAAAATGAATGTATTCCCAGTTCACGGTTTGCCAATTTGATCTTCCTTGGTGATATCTTACTTACACTTTTCCAGGCTCCAACAATAATTTTCTGCTATTTAAGATATGCACATATTTTTCCAGATTCCTTTTTATGCTTTCTTTGAAGTTTAAAATAATTGAATGCCCAAACTGAGAAATTCAAACTGAGGGACCAAGAATTTATAAACTATATGATGAAGAGAAATGCTTTTGTTATCCAGTTACAATGAATACTGTTCTGCTGTTTCTAAATTGAAAATATTCCTTAAAGTTCTGAAATTCCCAAAAGGCATCATGAGTTTAGGCCTGAGAAGTGAAACTGAAAGGGAAAAGGAAAACAACATTTGGTTACAATTTTCAGGGCCACCTAGAGGGGACGTGGTTTTCCGCAGCCAGTTGAATGAAATATTCGGAGGGGTTCATCCCCAGCTAGAAGGAACCCAGGAATCCTGCCTAAGGGGACCATAATTTCTAGGGCACAAAGATGGAAAAAGTCAGAGACAGAGAGAGTCTGAGAAACAAAGAAACCAACATGTAGAGGCAAAGAGAGCAAGGAAGGTAAACACTGCAGGCATTCAGCTGCATACATCCCAAATACGTAGAGGCACACATAGTACACAGGCAGGTACACACCCAGCAAGCACACAGAAACACCCAGAACACATACACCCACAGCACATGGACATATACAGAAAGGCAGAAGAGCCAACCCTGCCCCGAGTTAATACAATATGTATATTTTCCCACTGTGTATTCTTTCCCAGTGCTTAGTGCAGGCCTCTGCATACAGTGAGTGCTTAATAAATACTATGACTACTACTACTCTTAAATGTTTCGTATGTGCCAAGCTCTGTACTTGGCACTCGTAACAGTGGCATATTAGGGTAGATTTAAAAAAATCAGGTAGGACGCAGTCCCTGTCCCCCAGGGGGCTCACGCTCTAAGGGGGAGGGGGAACACGTATTGAATCCCCATTTTACAGATGAGGAAACTGAGGCACAGAAAAGGTAGATGACTTGTCCAAGATCACACAGCAGGCACATAGCAGAGCTGGGACTAGAACCCTTGGCTCCCAACTCCAAGTCCAGTGCTTTCTCTTGCGGCAGCTGTTTCCTGAAGATTTTCTCATGGTCCCCACAAAAGAACAGTGCAGAGAATGGTAATATGATGGGCAGCCACAGCGGTGATGACAGATGTGGGAGGGAGAAGGGACTGAAGAAGGGGCTGAATCACTTGGGGAGCCACTCTGGAGTTGGCACCAGCAAAAGGGGTCGGGGACAAAGTCAACGGTGGTACCTCTCATCCCTCTGAGCTGCATCCTGAACTGCAACATTTGTTACCCAGACCTTCCCAAGCCAAAGCACCTCTGTTCACAATGTTGACACAGGCCACAGGCAACCCCACAGAGGACCTTGAATTCAAAATCACTGATTCAGGGCATTTTGGCACAATGCATACTCCATTTTTAGATACTGAACTTTCAAATTCTAGGGTAGAAGAAATTATGATTAATTCATGGTATTTTTACCTGATTCTTTCTCACTCGACCTCATTCATTCATTCAATCGTATTTATTAAGTGCTTACTGTGTGCAATGCGTTGTACTAAGCACTTGGGAAAGTATAATACAGCAATAAACAATGACATTATCTGCCCACAGTGAGCTCACAGTTTGGGGGTGGGGGAGACAGACATCAATAAAAATGAATAAAATTACAACTATATATATATAAGTGCTATGGGGATGGTGAGGAGGGGGAGAGCAAAGGGAGCAAGTCAGGCTGATGCAAAAGGGAGTGGGAGATGAGGAAAAGTGGGACTTAGTCTGGGAATGCTTCTTGGAGGAGATATGCCTTCAATAAGGCTTTGAAGGTGGAGGGAGAGTAGTCTGGCAGATTTGAGGAGAGGGGATGTTCCAGGCCAGAGGCAGGACGTGGGCCAGGGGTTGGTGGCAAGACAGGTGAGATCGGGGCACAATGAGAAGGTAAGCACTAGAGGAGCGAAGTGTGTGGGCTGGGTTGTAGAAGGAGAGAAGTGAGGTGAGGTAGGAGAGAGGTGAGGTGATGGAATGCTTTAAAGCCAATGGTGAGGAGTTTTTGTTTTATACAGAGGTGGATGGGCAACCACTGGAGATTTTTGAGGTGGGGGATTTTTGAGGCGGGGGGCTGATAAATCCTGAATGTTTCTGTAGAAAGATGATCTGCGCAGTGGAGTGAAGTATTCACTGGAGTGGGGAGAGGCAGGAGGTGGGGAAGTCAGCAAGTAATCTAGGCGGGATAGGATTAGTTGGATTGATTTTTAAGGGAGTTGCTGTTAGCAACAAAACATCAAATAATCATTTCCATGCCTCATTTTACTGGAGGCTTATTTGAAATGCTTTTTTTGTTGTTGCCTTTTTTTAAATGGTATTTGTTAAGCGCTATGTGCCAGGCACCATATTAAGCACTGAGGTAGATATAAGATCATCAGGTCTGACACAGTCCCTGTCCCGCATGGGGCTACAGTCTAAGTCGGAGGAAGGAGTAGATTTTCTTAGACAACACTATCAATCAATCAACAGTATTTAATGAATGCTTAATCTGTGCCAAGCACTGTAGTAAATACTTGGGAGAATACAATAGAGTAAGCAGACATGAACCCTGCCCTCGAACAATTTACAATCCAGCAGGGGAGGTGTACACTAAAATCAATTAGCAGTAAGAAGACAGGCTCTACTGGATTCCTGAATATACCTGGTTAACATGGGTGGTGAAGACTGCAGCAGCTCCCTGGTAATCGCCCGCTGGAACTGGGCACTTGAGCACAGACATTTTGGTCAAAAATGGCTTTTGTATGTAAACTTTTTGTGGGCACTTTGCAAGATGCTGCACCTTTGCCCACCTACTCACTTTTCACACTTCACGCCCCAGCAGGAACATGACTGGCAGAGACAAAACAGCGGTTTGTTTGGCACCATTAGCACCTCCTCCAGAAAACGTTCTCTGATTAATCTCTTACTTCCCTGTTTACAGTGAATCTGACAACTCCTTTTAGCACTTGTATTTACACGTCTACCCTGAGTATTTATAGACATGATGTAGTGGATAAAGCACCAGCCCGGGCCCACAGCGCAGCATTTCTAATCCCGGCTCCACCATTTGTCTGCTGCGTGATCTTGGACAAGTCACTTCACCTCTCTCTACCTCAGTTACCTCATCTGTAAAATGGGAATGGAGACAGCCCCACGAGGGACAGGGGCTGTGTCCAAACCAATTTGCTTTTATTCATCTCAGTGCTTAGTATAGTGCCTGACACATAATAAGCGATTAACAAATACCATAATTATCATTACTGTGTTTCATTTTATGCTAGTTTCCATTTAATTTTCTATTTATCCTGCCATATTCTTGCTATCAACTGTTGTTTGCTGCTGAGAAGACATGTTGCAAAGCCATAGGCTGCCCCATTAACCCCACCACCACCACCCTCCACTGGTCTCTTATAGAGGCAGGAGCATATGAATGGCTCAGTGCAACCCAACTCCACTACTGGAAAAAATTATCTCTTAAATGCGTGTCTTGATGGTGGTGGAAAAAACTTTATCGGACTAGGTAGGCTGAGAGCAATAATAATAATAGTAGTGGCATTTGTTAAACACTTACTATGTGCCAAGCACCATTCTAAACACTGGGGTAGATATAAGGTAATCAGTTTGGACACAGTTTCTGTCCCACATGGGGCTCACAGTCTCAATCCCCATTTTACAGATGAGGTAACTGAGGCCCAGAGAAGTTAAGTGACTTACCCAAGGTCACCCAGCAGACGTGGCGGAGCTGGGATTAGGACCCATGACCTTCTGATTTAAAGGCCCGTGCTCTCTTCACTCCTCCATGCTGAAAAGCACTTCCATTCAAATGAAGGCAACCAAATCATTTGATTATGGACAAAATGGATTTGGTTGTTTTTAGTAGGGATTTATGTGTTTAATCAGTTTACTTTATAGTATGGTCAGTCTTTTCCTCGACTTCTTCAATATGCAAGTTCTCTTGAGTTGCAACTGGATCTGTTTAAAACATTATCTTGGTTTCCTCTCATTGTTCTGGTTTCCTCTTTGGAGAGCTGGTGAGTCAAAGACTCAACCGCAAACATATTTTTATACTCATTAAACACTTCTTAAAACAAGTTCATTCATTCATTCAATAGTATTTATTGAGCGCTTACTATGTGCAGAGCACTGTACTAACTGCTTGGAATGTACAATTTGGCAACAGATAGAGACAATCCCTGCCCAATGACGGGCTCACAGTCTAATCGGGGGAGGCAGACGGACAAAAACAAGACAACATAATCACTATAAATAGAATCAAGGGGATGTACAAAATCAAATAAATAGGGTAATTAAAATAAATACAAATGAGCACATTGCTGAGGGGAGGGGAAAAGAGAGGGGGAGGAGCAGAGGGAAAGGGGGCTTAGCTGAGGGGAGGGGAAGAGGGGAAGGGGGAGGGAGGAGGGCGGAGGGGGAGCAGAGGGAAAAAGGGTAGCTCAGTCTGGGAAGGCATCTTGGAGGAGGTGAGCTCTCAGTAGGGCTTTGAAGAGGGGAAGAGAGTTAGTTTGGCAGACATGAGGAGGGAGGGCATTCCAGGACAGTGGTAGGACGTGGGCCAGGAGTCGACGGTGGGATAGCGTGAACGAGGGACAGTGAGGAGGTGAGCGGCAGAGGAGCGGAGTGTATGGGGTGGGCAGTAGAAAGAGAGAAGGGAGGTGAGGTAGGAGGGGGCAAGGTGATGGAGAGCTTTGAAGCCAAGAGTGAGGAGTTTTTGTTTCATGCGAAGGTTGATAGGCAACCACTGGAGGTTTCTGAGGAGGGGAGTGACATGCCCAGAGCGTTTCTGCAGGAAGATGATTCGGGCAGCGGAATGAAGAATAGACTGGAGTGGGGAGAGACAGGGGAAGGGAGATCAGAGAGAAGGCTGACACAATAATCCAACCGGGATATTTTGAGAGCTTGTACCAGCAAGTTACAATCAGCATGTAGTGTTGTAACAATTCTCTCTTGAAAATGGGGTGTCTTTTTATTACTACAAACTTGTAATCCAAAGTTTGTTACCATCAAAGTTACCCATTTTTATTCTCATGTTCTTGAATACTGATTTTATCTTCATCACACATTTGAAAAATTATGTTATTTTAATTTCGTTTGCCTTCACTTGAAGAGTGGGAAGTGCTCCAAGCGCTCAATAAAAACCACTGATTGATTGATTAGCCTTTTCAGTCATAATGCACCCAGAGGTGAATTTTACCATCAATGGGGCCTTCTTCTGATACAAAGAACAACTATAAACAACACAACAGTTCCAGGCAAAGCCTTCTCAACATTTTAAAATCTATGGAAGCAACACTACCACTACCTGAGTCCTTCCCAGTCTGCTCAGGCAAAACAAGATTGGAGCCAGAAGGACCTGGATTCTAATCCCAGATCCTCCATGTGTCTGCTGTGTGACCTTGGACAAATCACTTAACTTCATCATCATTAACTTCCCTGAGCCTCAGTTACCTCATCTATAAAAAGGGAATTAAGACTGTGAGCCCTATTTAGGATAGGGATGGTGTCCAACTTGATTAGTACAGTGCCTGGAACATAGTAAGCACTTAACAAATACCATAAAAAAAAGAATGATGCTGTGAGAGGCGAACATGAGACCCAGGCAGTGTGACAAGGCAGTCTGATGGAGCAAGAAGTCAGAGGCTTTGGGCTGCCACTACTTGAGTCCTTCCCACACTGCGTTCATTCTTCTGAAGGCCACGCTGCCTCTTCTAATTTAAATTTCTCTCTATCTGGTCATCATTGGACAATGTACTACCTATGCAATTCAAAGACTGTTTAAAATGGTCAATACAATCTATTATTCATTGGTTTTGAGTGATGCATTCATTCATTCAATAGTATTTATTGAGCGCTTACTATGTGCAGAGCACTGTACTAAGTGCTTGGAATGAACAAGTCGGCAACAGATAGAGACAGTCCCTGCCATTTGACAGGCTTACAGTCTAATCGGGGGAGACAGACAGACAAGAACAATGGCAATAAATTGAGTCGAGGGGAAGAACATCTCGTAAAAACAATGGCAACTAAATAGAATCAAGGCGACGTACATTTCATTAACAAAATAAATAGGGTAATGAAAATATATACAGTTGAGCAGACGAGTACAATGCTGAGGGGATGGGAAGGGAGAGGGGGAGGAGCAGAGGAAAATGGGGGGAAAAGAGGGTTTAGCTGCGGAGAGGTGAAGGGGGGCAGTAGAGGGAGTAGAGGGAGAAGGGGAGCTCAGTCTGGGAAGGCCTCTTGGAAGAGGTGAGTTTTAAGTAGGGTTTTGAAGAGGGAAAGAGAATCAGTTTGGCGGAGGTGAGGAGGGAGGGCGTTCCAGGACCGCGGGAGGACGTGGCCCGGGGGTCGACGGCGGGATAGGCGAGACCGAGGGACGGTGAGGAGGTGGGCGGCAGAGGAACGGAGCGTGCGGGGTGGGCAGTAGAAAGAGAGAAGGGAGGAGAGGTAGGAAGGGGCAAGGTGATGGAGAGCCTTGAAGCCTAGAGTGAGGAGTTTTTGTTTGGAGCGGAGGTTGATAGGCAACCGCTGGAGGTGTTTAAGAAGGGGAGTGACATGAGGTGTTTAAGAAGGGGAGTGACATGCCCAGATCGTTTCTGCAGGAAGATGAGCCGGCAGCGGAGTGAAGAATAGACTGGAGCGGAGTGAGCGCTTACTATGTGCAGAGCAACATATTAAGTGCTTGGGAGAGTACAATACAACAGTTTGCGGACACATTCCCTGCTCACAAAGAGCTTACAGTCTAGAGGGGGAAGCAGAAGTTAAAATAAATTATGGCTACGTACATAAGGTCCGTGGGGCTAAGAGTGGGGTGAGTATCAAGTGGAATTAAAACTTTGATGATGATGAGAAATAACATGGTCTAATGAAAAGAGCATGGGCCTGGGAGGTAGAGGTCCTGGATTTTAATCCCGGCTCCACCACGTAATTGTTGTGTGACCCTGGGCAAGTCACTTAACCTCTCTGCACCTCAGTTTCCTCATCTCAAAATGGGGACTCAGTACCTCTTCTTTCTCCTGTTTAGACTGTAAGCCTTATGTGCAAAGCTTGGAACATAGTGCTGTGCCTAACCTGATTAGCAGCGTGGCTCAGTGGAAAGAGCAAGGGCTTGGGAGTCAGAGGTCATGGGTTCGAATCCCGGATCTGCCACTTGTCAGCTGTGTGACTGTGGGCAAGTCACTTAACTTCTCTGTGCCTCAGTTACCTCATCTGTAAAATGGGGATGAAGACTGTGAGCCCCACATGGGACATCCTGATCACCTTCTATCCTCCCCAGCGCTTAGAACAGTGTTCTGCACATAGTAAGTGCTTAACAAATACCAACATTATTATTACCCCAGTGCTTAGTTCAGTACCTGGCACATAGTAAATGCTTAACAAATACCATCGTCATCATCACAATAATTGTGGTTTTGGTTAAGTGTTTACTATGTTCTAAGCTTTGCACTAAGCGATTGGGTAGATACAAGATTATCAAGTTGGACACAGTCCCTATCCCAAATAGGGCTCACGGTCTTAATCCCCATTTTACAGATGAAGAAACTGAGGCCCAGAGAAGTTAAGTGACCAAGGTGACACAGCAGTCAATTGGCAGAGCTGGGATTTAGAGCCCAGGTCCTCTGACTCCCAAGCCTGTGTGCACTTTCCACTAGGCCATACTGCTTCTATTTTTGGACTAGCTAACAAACCTTTACTTAACATTGAAGCCTCCTGGGTAAGGCACCTCATAGCTGTAAAACTGAGTGGGATGTGGGACTTACATGTCATTTGCAGACATCTTCAAGACTCCAACATACAACATATGTTGCTTACTCTCTGCCATTATAGCCTGAAAAAAACTCAATTAATTTCAGCTTTGAAATTAAGAGTCAAGAACAATATCCACAAGAAATATGGAAGAACCTTTTAAAGTCCCAGTTGAGCAACTTTCCTTGCCTTCTTCATTTTTAAATTATACTCACTGAAGCTCACTGTCCCGACCCCACCCCACCCCACTGGTTATTTAAATAAAGTCAGTTATTCAAAAAGGATGTCCTGAGTGTGAGCTGCTATAAAACTTTGGTTTTCTTCAGACTTATTGTCAGACATAGCACAGTGCTGAATCTTCAAAGTGATTCATAATCATTTGTGTGTTTTCTCGTGCATGTGCCTCTAAAGCTTAATCGTCTGCAGCTAGCAGTTCCTGAATCACCATTGCAGAGACTTTTGAATATGCTCCTAACTGGTCAGCCAGAAGAGTTTTCCAATGAATCTAATGGTGACAGAGTTTCCCATCAGTAGCAGCAGATGAGCCTCACACCTGAGAACTCAAGACCGAGAACCTAATATAATAATAATGTTGGTATTTGTTAAGTGCTTACTATGTGCCAAACACTGATCTAAGTGCTTGGGGAAGATACAAGGTAATTAGGTTGTCCCAAGTGGGGCTCACATTCTTCATCCCCATTTTCCCGATGAGGTACCTGAGGCCCAGAGAAGTCAAGTGACTTGCCCATAGTCACACAGCTGACAAGTGGCAGAGCTGGAATTAGAACCCATGGCCTCTGTCTCCCAAGCCCGGGCTCTTGCCACTGAGCCACGCTGCTTCTCTAACCTGTGAGAAGGAATTGATCATGGTGACAGTCGTTTGCCCAGCATCATTCACAGTTCTCTTTCCTGATAGTCGTGTTCCCACTGGAGCACATAGTGTAAGGAATGAGTAGGTGGCAGGGGCATAACAAATTGCAAAGTTCATAAAAAGGTTGTTTAAGTCCAGTACCCATTTATGGCTGAGGTGACCACAGAATAGCATCAGTGCTGAGTTGTGCCATCACAACCCCAACCTAAATTCATCCTTATCCGCTTCAATTAGGCCCTCTCTTCTGCCCAGTGACAATACTTCTCCTTCCTAATTCACTCCCATACGCACTGCCCCCACTAGCTGTTTCAGACATTTAACTCCCTCCTCAAATCTCCTGTCCCTCCACCCCCACCATCTGTTTCTCCTAATGATCTGGCCCACATACTTCATCAACAAAATTGAAACCATTAGGGGTGCTCTCCCTGAAATCTCCCCTGCTCCTCTCCAACCCCTCCTCCTCCATTCTCTTTGACTCTCCCTATAATTCCTACAATAACACAAGAAGATATCTCTCAACTCCTCTCTAAATCTACCCCCTCCACCTGTCCTTCTGACCCCATCCCTTTGCATCTTTTTTAAACACTTGCCCCCTTCCTTCTTTCTTTCTTGACTGCCATTTTCCACTGTTCACTAGCTAATGGCTTCTTCCCCACTGCTTTCAACCATCCCTTCTTCCCCACTGCTTTCAACCATCCATCCTTAGGATATCCTTTATCCTAAAAAAAACCCTTTAATTCCATGGGTTAGGTCGTGTGTTCTCATCCCGGCTCTGCCACTTTGCTGTGTGAACTTGGGCAAGTCACTTAACTTCTCTATGCTTCAGTTACCTCATCTGTAAAAGGGGGATCGATACTGTGAGCCCCACGTGGGACAGGGACTGTGTCCAACCTCATTTGCTGTATCCACCCTAGTGCTTAGTACAGTGCCTGAAACATAGTAAGTGCTTAAGAAATACCCAACAATAATAATAATAATAATAATGGCTGCCCATCCACCTCTGTAGCCAACAGAAAGTACTGCCATCTACTTTAGAGCATTCAGTCGGCTTGCTCCATCCTATGTCACCTCACTGATCTCCAGCCTACACATTCTGCTCTTCTGGTACCCATTACTCACTATACCTCATCTCATCTATCTCACTGCTGACCCCTTTCCCATGTCCTCCCCCTAGCCTGAAACTGCCTCTCCCTCCATATACACCAGACCACCACTCTCCCCACTTTCAAAGCATTACTAAGGTCACATCTCCTCCAAGAGGCCTTCCCTGATTAAGCCCTGTTTTCCCCAACTCACTCTCCCTTTTGTGTCATCTATACACTTGTATCTGTGACCTTTGGACATTTGATATTCACCCCCCCTCAACCCCACAACAGTTATGTATATATCTTTAAATTATATTTTATATCAATGTCTCGCCCTCTAGATCGTAAGTTCATTCTGGGCAGGGAACGTGTTCTCTGACTCTGTTGTGTTATATTCTACCAAACGCTTAGTAAAGTGCTCCGCTCATAGTAAGTGCTCAATAAATACCACTGATTGATTGATTGATATACTGAATGCTGTTACATGGATAGCGAGTGATTAATAAATGCCATTTAAAAAAGTGTTCCGTATAGTGCAGTCAGTGGGAGCTCAATAAGTACCTTAGCAGTGTGTGTGTGTATATATATATATATATATATATATAAATTCAGAGTGAAAATCTACATCTACATATGTTTATATTTATAGTAGTAGATGTATAGTAGATGTTGACTCTGAGTTTCTGCTGAATTATCTGATTGGTTCAGAGATAGTTCCCAAGTGGCAGTAAGTTGAGAGGGCAGGACCATGGAAGGAGAAGAGGAAGAAGAAATGAGAAGTAATCTGAAGTAGTAAGACTGGCGTATGAGTTCCTGAAAGACAGTGGTAATTGCATGGGCAGAGAAAAGAAAAGGACAGGGCCACTCAGGACAGAACAAGTATTTTTGCTAGTATATCCAAATATCTGCACCGACGCCTCCAGATTCCTATCAATCCACCGATGGTATTAATTGAGCACTTACCGTGTGCAGAGCACCGTACTAAGTGCTTGGGAGAGTACAGTATAACAGAGTTGGTAGACACATTCCCTGTCCACAATGAGCTTAGAGTTGGGTCTTGAAAAGTGTCCGAGTTCCTCCGAAGAGGCATGGCATGCCCTCTATAAATGATGATTAGGGTATTTGTTAAGCAGCGTGGCTCAGTGGAACGAGCACGGGCTTGGGAGTCAGAGGTCACGGGTTCGTATCCCGGCTCTGCCACTTGTCAGCTGTGTGACTGTGGGCAAGTCACTTAACTTCTCTGTGCCTCAGTTCCCTCATCTGTAAAATGGGGATTAAAACTGTGAGCCTCACGTGGGATAACCTGATTACCCTGTATCTACCCCAGCGCTTAGAACAGTGCTCTGAACATAGTAAGCACTTAACAAGTACCAACATTATTATTATTACCATTAAGCGCTCACTAGGTGTCGAGTACTGTTCTAACGCTACGGTTCACGGCTCAGCAAGCCAAGGGGAGCAAAAAGAAGACATCTGGAGCTGACAAGCCTTGACCGTGCTGCCCACGAGGATGCCACTGGTCCTTTTAAATTGCAGGATCCAACGTAGGGACGGGGTCCCCGCCGGACGGTGCCAAAGGGAAGAGGCCAAACGCAGGTAAGGGGGCAGTGGGTCAATCCTTCTCGAGGAAGACAAGGAGAGAAAGTGGGAAACCGGGAGTCGGAAAACGGGGGAGACTGGGGGGAAAAGAAGGGGCATGATGAGGGGCACGCAGGAGGGGCGGCGGGGAGAAGGGCGGAGTCGCAGCGTCTCCTCCTCCTTCTTCTCATTATCCTTCTCGTTCTCCTCTTCCTCGTCTTCCCCCTCGGCCTCCCCGCCCCAAGAAGAAGCGCAGTTGCGTGTGCGACCGGGCACGGGACAGTAGCGGCGGCGGGGGCCGGAGCGGGACTGACCGCAGCCCCAGCGCAGGGGCCCGGGGCAAGCGTCTTCAGCGGAGGTATCGCCGGGGACTCGCGGGGGGACGGGGCGCTGATGGGGGGGGGGGGAGGGGAGAGGGGGAGCGAGAGAGAGAGAGAGAAAAAAGAGAGACGAGAGAAGAGGACAGAGAGGACAGAGAAAAGGGATTGGAAGAGAAGAGGGGGAGAGAGAGAAAAAAAGAGACGAGAGAGGAGAGAGAGGACAGAGAAAAGAGAGAGAAAGAGAGAGGGGAGAGAGAAAAAAGAGAGACTAGAGAGAGAAGAGAGAGGAGAGACAAGAAGAGAGGAAAGAAGAAAAGAGGAGAGAGGAAGAGAGAGGAGAGAGAAAAGAGAGAGGAGAGAAAGGAGACAGAGACAGAGGGAGACGTCAATTTGATCAGGGACATTCAGAGTGGGTTAACGAGACGCGGGGAGAGGCGTGTGGGCTGGGGGAGGGAGGGAGGGAGACCCGAAGATTCAAGCTTTGACTGGGCACCGCGACCAGGCTGAGTTGGCAGGAGACGAACCCACCCCATTCCGCTCCCCGGTCCGTCCCTCTTCAGAAAAGGGAACATCTCTGTCTCTCTGTCTTTCTCTTTCTCCCTGTCCTCCCCGCCTCCCGCGGCGCCCAGCCTCAAACTGGGGACGGGGACGGGAATCGGTCAGCTAAATCAGTCGGCCGTAGTTATAGAAAGCTTACTGGTGCAAAGCACTGACCTAAGCACTTGGGAGAGTACAGTATAACGGAGTTGGTAGACGCGTTCCCTGCCCACAGCGAGCTGTGGGGCGAGACCATGGCGTAATGGGTTAGAGCCCGGGCCTGGAAGGCAGAAGATTATGAAGGTTCTAATCCCGGATCCAGCACTTGTCTGCTATGTGACCTTGGGCAAGTCACTTCACTTCTCTGGGCCTCCGTTATCTCCTCCGCAAAATGGGGACTGAGACGGTGAGTCCCACAAGGGACAGGGACTGTGTCCAGCCCAGTTTCCTTGTATCCTCCCCAGCACGTAGTACAGTGCTTGGCACATAGTAAGCACTTATGAAATACCATTATTATTATTATTATGAAGACACCCTTCTTTATCCAGTCTCCCGGAACCTGTTTCCCTTGACTTTCCCATCTGCATCCCCAAGCATGTCTTGGTCGAGCTGCCCAAAAGGAATAATAGTCTCCAGTTTTGAGCATCGCACCACCCCTTCGAATGCTCCCTGCACCTCACACCAGTCCACCTCCCCAAACCTAAAGGATGCCTGGTCTTCCAGTTTCCAAATGAGCTCTCTGTTCTGCTCCAACTATGTTCTAAGTCTAAATAATAATGATGATTGTGGTATTTGCACAGCATTTACCATGTCCCAAGCACCAGGCGTAAGGGCTGGGGTAGATACAAGATAAGCTGATCGGACACAGTCCCTGTCCCACCTGGGGGCTCACAGTCTAAGAGGGAGGGAGAGAGGCATTGATGTCTCATTTTACAAATGAAAAGACTGGGGCACAGAGATGTGAAGTGACTTGTCCAAGGTCACACAGCAGGCAAATGAAGTCAGGATTAAAACCCAGGTCTTCTGACTCCCAGACCTGTGGCCTTTCCACTAGGCCATGCTGAGGCATTCCTAGTCCATAGAACCATAGGGAGAGTGGGGATGTTTTAGGAATAAAATCAATTAATGGTGGTTCTGACTCCAAGGCACCCCCTAATTATGGCATGGTACTGATCAAATGTTTCCAGAATGTGTGCCTGATGGGGAGAAGAAGGAGAATCCTGACACAAATGGCAACTTGTATCCTCATCTGGCCACCTCATTCCCCTGGATTTACACTGCCTGGATATTCACCTGGTTAGAGATGTCTTTCCCCTCCCCGAGTGGTTCTGATGTGGGTATTGACATCAGAGAGGATCTGCGCTCTCCCCATTTCAAGTATGCCGTGCCTCTGCTATACACCAACTGGGAAGTTGCTATATATGTATTAATTTGGTAATCAAAGTAAATATGCACTCAAAGAGGTTACTAAGTATTTTGGGTACCCTGCATCTCATCAGTTTACAAAAGAATTAAATATTAACCCAGTCATATGATTGTGATAACAGTGGTGAATTGGGACAGGCAGCTGCTTGGCGTAGTGGATAGAGCACGGCCCTGGGAATCAGAAGGTCATGGGTCCTAATTCTGGCTCCGCCACTTGTCTGCTGTGTGGCCGTGGGCTAACTCACTTCACTTCTCTGGACCTCAGTTACCTCATTTGTAAAATGGGGACTAAGACTGTGAGCCCTATGTGGGATAGGGACTCTGTTCAACCTGATTTACTTGTATCCACCCACACCGCAGTGTCTAGCGCATAATAAGTGCTTAAAAATACCATAATTATAAGCACTTAGTACAGTGCTTTACACACAGTAAGTGCTCAATAGATAATGACTGAATGAATGAAAAGCTGACCTAGGGAAACTTCGCCCCCACAGACCCCCAGCCACCAGCTTCCAGTCCACCCGCCCCCCGCCGCTCGGGCCCGGGAACATTGCGCTCCCCTTCTCGGCCCCAAGGACATTGTGTCCTCGGGGGACATTGTGTCCCCCTGCTCGGGCCCGGGGACATTGTGCTCCCCAACTGCTCCCCCACTCCGCCTGAGGCGGCCATTTTAGGAAGCCCCCACTCTGCCTGAGGCGGCCATTTTGGGAAGGCCTCACTCCCTCTTCCCTCTTGAGGTGATTCATCCCTCCCGCCCCCGCCCCGGGCGACGACGTCCTTGTTCTCACCATGTTACCTTACCTTAGCCGCCGCCTACGGCCGCCACCCACCCCGGACAACCTCAGGGCCCCCCCGCCGCCACAGGGTTATTTGGTCATGAGCTCTGGGACTCTCTCGGCCGCTGGCCGCTTGACTTTGAGTCTGATCGGGTAGGGTCGGCTCGTCCCCCGACCCTGGTCATCGCCTGCTTATTAACACTATTGTAGTGTGCATTACTGTAGCATGTTGCTATATTTGCGATCTCGCTTTTTATTGTTTATTGTCGTCAGATTTTGAATTTGATCAGGTCGCCCCTTAATCGAGTCTACCCCCGACCCTGGTCTTCACCCCTTTTATTAACACGACTATATTGTATCATACTGTATCATGTTGCTATATTAGCACCACTGTATTGTATCATATTGTATCATGTTGCTATATTACCGATTTCGTTTATTACTGTTTATTGTTGTCAGTGCTGCCACCCACCTCTCTGGCCTCGCCATGTCCCTCCTCCCCCCCTCCCCCCTCCCGCCCCTTCCTATCCTCCCCTTCCCCTTCCCCTTCCCCTCTCTCGCTCGGCTCTTTCCCGCTCTCTCCTCTGTCTCCTCCCCCCCTCCTCTCTCCCGCCCTAGAACCCCACTTTACCAGCGCTACCCCTCTTCCCCCTCCCCCTACTCTTCCCCCCACCAAACCCCCTCTTCACCCCCTCCCCCTTCTCTCTTCCCCACCCATGACCCATCCCAGTCCTCTTGTCCCACCGCCACCCCTCATCCCCCTCTCCTCGTCCAGGGCCCCGCCACCTCCTTCCCATCCAAACCCTCCCCTCCCCCCGCCCTTCCCCCCCTCCTCCCCTTGCACCCACAGCTACTTTCAAGTGTGGCCTCTGGAACCCCCGCTCTATTACAGGCAAGCTACCTTTCATCCATGACCTTTTCCTCTCCCGCTCTCTCCTCCTCCTCGCCCTTTCGGAAACGTGGCTCTCTCCCGAAGACACGGTCTCCGCCGCCGCTCTCTCCGGCGGAGGCCTCTCCTTCTCCCACTCCCCCAGACTCACCGGTAAGGGAGGAGGCGTCGGCTTCCTCCTCTCGCCCCGTTGCCGCTTCCGCACTATCCCTCCTCCCCCCTCCCTCTCCTTCCCCTCCTTCGAAGCCCATATCATTCGCCTCTACCACCCACTCCAGTTACTTGTCGCCGTCATCTACCGCCCTCCCGGTCCCACCTCTGACTTCTTCAACCACCTTGACCCCTTTCTCACCTTCCTCCTCTCCTTCTCTCTGCCCACTCTGATCCTTGGAGACTTCAACATCCATACGGATGTACCCGACGACTCCTCTGCCGCCCGCCTGCTATCCCTCCTCGACTCTGCCGACCTCCTCCTCCACCATACCGCGCCCACTCACCGACTCGGTCACACCCTCGATCTCGTCATCTCCTACCGCTGCACTATCTCCTCACTCACCAACTCTGAAATCCCTCTCTCTGACCATAACCTTCTCACCTGCCTCATCTCTCACACTCCCTCCCCCTGCAAATCTTCGCTACTGCCCCACAGAGACCTCCGCTCTCTCGATCCCATCCGTCTTTCCAATAGCATCTCTCCTCACCTTGCCGCCCTGTCCTCTCTTCCCACTCTCGACGATCAGGTCTCCGCTCTCAACTCCACCCTCTCTACTCATCTCGACTCTCTCGCCCCCCTTTCCCTCCGCCGCTCTCGCTCCACTAACCCACAGCCCTGGATCACCTCCTCCGTCCGCCTCCTACGCTCCTATGCTCGAGTTGCTGAGCGCTGCTGGCGAAAGTCCAAGCACCGAGCCGACCTCACACACTTCAAATTTATCCTTTCCTGCCTTACCTCTGCCCTCTCCTCCGCCAGGCAAAGCTTCTTCTCCTCCCTCATCGACACCCATGCCCGTCACCCCCGCCGATTGTTCCGGACCTTTAACTCTCTCCTTAGGCCCCCTGTTCCTCCCCCTCCCCCATCTCTCACCCCTAATGATCTGGCCACCTATTTCCTCACGAAAATCAACACGATCAGGTCTGAGCTCCCCAAAGTCACCCCTCCGCCTCTCCCCTCCCCCCCCAACAACCCCCTCCCCTACTTTCCCATCCTTCCCTGCAGTATCCTCAGAGGAGATCTCCTCCCTCCTTGCAAGTGCCACCCCCTCCACCTGCGCCTCGGACCCCATTCCCTCTCACCTTCTTAAAACCATCGCCCCTGCCCTCCTCCCTTCCTTAACTTCTATTTTTAACCACTCAATCTCCAAGGGCTCCTTCCCCTCTGCCTTCAAACATGCCCACGTCTCCCCCATCCTAAAAAAACCCGCTCTTGACCCCACTTCCCCCTCCAGTTATCGTCCTATCTCCCTACTACCCTTCCTTTCCAAAATCTTAGAACGAGTCGTCTACAATCGATGCCTAGAATTCCTTAACTCCCATTCTCTCCTAGACCCCCTCCAATCTGGCTTCCGTCCCCTCCACTCTACCGAGACTGCTCTCTCTAAGGTCACCCATGACCTCCTTCTTGCCAAATCCAATGGCTCCTACTCCATTCTGATCCTCCTTGACCTCTCTGCTGCCTTTGACACTGTCGACCATCCCCTCCTCCTCCATACCTTATCTCACCTTGGCTTCACGGACTCTGTCCTCTCCTGGTTCTCCTCTTACCTCTCTGGCCGATCATTCTCGGTCTCCTACGCTGGAGCCTCCTCCCCCTCCCATCCTTTAACTGTTGGAGTTCCTCAAGGGTCAGTTCTTGGCCCTCTTCTGTTCTCCATTTACACTCACTCCCTCGGTGAACTCATCTGCTCTCACGGCTTTGACTACCATCTCTACGCAGATGACACGCAGATCTACATCTCCGCCCCTGTCCTCTCCCCCTCCCTTCAGGCTCGCATCTCCTCCTGCCTCCGGGACGTCTCCACCTGGATGTCGGCCCGCCACCTAAAACTCAACATGAGCAAGACTGAGCTCCTCATCTTCCCTCCCAAGCCCGGTCCGCTCCCAGACTTCTCCATCACCGTGGATGGCACGACCATCCTTCCCGTCCCGCAGGCCCGCAATCTCGGTGTCATCCTTGACTCGTCCCTCTCGTTCACCCCACACATCCTATCCGTTACCAAGACCTGCCGGTTTCACCTCTACAATATCGCCAAGATCCGCCCTTTCCTCTCCACCCAAACGGCTACCTTACTATTACGGGCTCTCGTTATATCCCGGCTAGACTACTGTGTCAGCCTTCTCTCTGACCTCCCTTCCTCCTCTCTCGCCCCGCTCCGGTCTATTCTTCATTCCGCTGCCCGGCTCATCTTCCTGCAGAAACGATCTGGGCATGTCACTCCCCTTCTTAAACAACTCCAGTGGTTGCCTATCGACCTCCGCTCCAAACAAAAACTCCTCACTCTAGGCTTCAAGGCTCTCCATCACCTTGCCCCTTCCTACCTCTCCTCCCTTCTCTCTTTCTACCGCCCACCCCGCACGCTCCGCTCCTCTGCCGCCCACCTCCTCGCCGTCCCTCGGTCTCGCCTATCCCGCCGTCGACCCCTGGGTCACGTCCTCCCGCGGTCCTGGAACGCCCTCCCTCCTCACCTCCGCCAAACTGATTCTCTTTCCCTCTTCAAAACCTTACTTAAAAATCACCTCCTCCAAGAGGCCTTCCCAGACTGAGCTCCTCTTCCCCCTCTACTCCCTCTGCCATCCCCCCTTTACCTCTCCGCAGCTAAAGCCTCATTTTCCCCTTTTCTCTGCTCCTCCACCTCTCCCTTCCCATCCCCACAGCACTGTACTCGTCCGCTCAACTGTATATATTTTCGTTACCCTATTTATTTTGTTAATGAATTGTACATCGCCTTGATTCTATTTAGTTGCCATTGTTTTTACGAGATGTTCTTCCCCTCGACGCTGTTTAGTGCCATTGTTCTTGTCTGT
This sequence comes from Ornithorhynchus anatinus, assembly GCF_004115215.2. NCBI lineage: Eukaryota > Metazoa > Chordata > Mammalia > Monotremata > Ornithorhynchidae > Ornithorhynchus > Ornithorhynchus anatinus. Next base: position 18,399,824 of record NC_041750.1, read on the forward strand.
CCGTCTCCCCCGATTAGACTGTAAGCCCGTCAAACGGCAGGGACTGTCTCTATCTGTTGCCGACTTGTTCATCCCAAGCGCTTAGTACAGTGCTCTGCACATAGTAAGCGCTCAATAAATACTATTGAATGAATGAATGAAAGTGAGAGGGGCAATAAAAGCTCCAGAGTAGGAAGCCCGAGTCTGTCTGGTTCCCCCCAGTCCATCAGTAAACCGGGGAGAGACTCAGCTATGGTAGACTCCACCAGTTTCCCCTCCAGCTCCCTACCACGAAATTTCTCCCTGACCCCTGGCTGCTCCTCCCCCAGGCTTCTCCAGGCCACCTTTCTCTCTCTGGCTCTTGTCCAGGATCAATGTTGGTTGATGGGAAATTCCTGAAACACTCACCAAAGTTTCTGAAACCATCCAACGTCTATATTTCATTAATAGCGGAGATTTTTCCTCATTCTCCAACAGAACTTTTCTGTGTTGACAGGTATAGAATGAATACCTACCTTTTCATCTATTATTTAATCCAGTTCTGTGGACACTCATGGATATTTACAAATATGATGGTCAGACTCTTCTCATTTGGGAAAGGTAAAACTCCAACATTACTTTATTTTTTGCTATTAATCTTGTCTTTTCCTCCAAGGTTGAGTGTTGCTTTTTTCCTACCTTAATATTTCACTTTTTTCCTTTCAATTTAATTTATCACCACATCCTTCATTCCTTTCAAATGGCTCTGCTCTATTTTCTCTCAAATGTTCACTTAGCCTGGGATACTAAAAACCATTGTGAATTTTGTTCCCCTTTAAAAAATCCCAATCAAAACTAACTTCATTTAAAAGATCTCTTTGGGATCAGGTAATTGGGCAGAGAAGCTTTGAGCATCAAAACCAGGTGCCATCACTATTGTCTAGTCTCTCAAATCACTAATTCTTTTGCTTTAAAATTGAACATGAAGTATAAATTATGTTTGTCAAAGTGTAATTTTTAGAGTTAACTTAATGAGTAATTATAAAACTCAGCTCAGCAAACCCCAACTCACCTAGGTTTTCCAGACCTAAAGTTCCAGATCTTTCCTTGGCACGTTAGTTAATTTAAGAAGTACATTAATATTCTTTCAAGCTCCTAAGATGTTTCAGTAGACCATAGCATTAATTTATTAAGTAACATTGCCCATAATTCCAAGTAATGTAAAGGGGCACAGGGAGGCAACTCAAAGATTCTTACGATCCCTCTACAGTTGCATCCCAGGGCTTTCTTGTACCATATACCAAGGAAAGAGTAGCCCCCATAATGTAGATTTTACCCTTTTACATACTTCTAGTTTATTCTTTCTCCCTACCCCAGTTCCTCCATAACACATGTCCTGCCCCGAATTACATTTAGTCCCCATTTGCTGGACAACATGTGATGCAGTGGACTGCATAGACACAACCTCTACCAAAGGTGACTCTCAGTTACTACTGAGCAGCAGCTCTGTGTGTGTATGAGTGTGTGTGTTTGTGTGTGTTTGTGTGTGTGTGGGTATGTGTGTGTGTGTGTGTGGGTGTGTGTGTTGCATAGCTTCTCTTCCTCCCCAGCCCTCCCTACACTGAAAGATAAGTAACCGACTATCGGCAGTAGCAGGTTTCTTCTGTTTCTCACTATTTCCAGTCAACTCACCTTGGAGTATAAAAAAGGGACAGGGTTTCTTTGTTAATAGCTTGTTCACTGTTTCCGTTCCATCCTGGTTCTCCCGCCTTTCCATATCCATCCAACCCCAATGTTTGTTTTGTTTGATTTTAGAAGATCCAAATAATCCTTTCTCTATCCTTTGGCCTTTCTGGCTTTGCACAGGATGGTGAGTGTGGTTCGATCATTTTATACCCAAGGCTTAGTCCAATTTCACATATTGCTACAGTAAACCCACATGATTCCCCCCAGTGGCTGTCCCCACGAGTTCTGATTCGATCATGCTAAACCACTCCTTAAAGCCACTCTCCATCAATACTCCCAAGAATCCACACCTCCAGCAACATTCCTTGACCAGCCGTAGGACATGACAACCATCACTTTTGTGTACTATCCTTAGATGGAACAACACAAGCAACTCCTTGGTCCAGACTCTTAAACAAGTCTTCTGTCTTTAATGTCAATCTCCCCCTGTACTGTAAGCTCCTTGTAGGCAGGGCACATGTCTACCAATTCTGTTATATTGTACTTTCCCAAGCACTTAGTATAGTGCTCTGTACACAGTAGGTGCTCAATAAATACCACTGATTGATTCTATCAGCACAGGCTTTGGGCCAATCCCCCAAAGGTCCAATTTGTCCAGAGACTACAAAGGTGCTGTCTTTCCAGAGACAGGTTGTTTAACAGTGTTTCATCCAGATATCCCCAGAACTCAGTTAATCAATCAAAGGTATTTATTGTTTGCTGGGTGCAAATCATTAGTATAACATACCATCATATTATTCAAAACTATGCTACACTATTCATGTGTAGTGTTACAGTTTCACTTTGGTACCCTCCCCAGCCATAGTATCCCTCTCCTAATATCAGGGCATGTTAATCCAAGGGGACTTTAATTATGGGCTCTTCGCCCTTACTCTTCTGAGGACCATAATGGGCCACAGAACCACAATAATTTCTTAGTACACTTTACTGTCAAGAAAGGGAACCAATTTTGAGTTGTTCATTCCAACAAAATACTCCACCTTTAATTATAAAAAAAACCCATGATTGTTGCTCCCTGATTGGCCTCTAGGTCACCTGACATGGCCTTAAAGATCCTAATTTTGCAGAAAGGCATAATGAGTTTGTGTTAATGTTGCCATTCCCCAGTTGGACTCTGTATCTCTCCTGAATTTACTGATGAAATCCAAAATTTTAGATAGGCGATCAGGGCTCATTATTCCTAATCAGGGAAGTTTATGTTTCCCTGAACAGGGAAAACTCTTTCTTTGGGGCTGATCAGACTCTATACCCAGTCCAAGTGGCACAGATAGTTTATATGAAAATTAGTCCTTGAGGAGGTTGGCCAGCTTCTTTCAACCCAGTGGATATTCAATAGACCAGGGATGAAGAAGCTATGGCTTGACTTTGTCCAACCCGATTTGCCTGTATCCACGCAAGCGCTTAGTACAGTGCTTGGCACATAGTAAGCACTTAACAAATACCGTAATTATTATTATTGCGAGCTATATATAGCTATTCTTGGAATCAAATGTTTCTCTCAAGCATACGCTTAACCCACCCAGGATTCAGGGCCTCAAGGGTGACGCCATTAGCTTTGCCTCCACATTCATTCAGTCATTCAATCGTATTTATTGAGTGCTTACCGTGTGCAAAGCACTGTACTAAGTGGTTGGGAGAGTACAATACAACAACAAATAGACACAGCCCTTTCCCATAACGAGCTCACAGCTTTGCAGAAAGCTGGGCAAGAAGCAGGTAGGCCGCCCCACCCCTCGGAGGCCGAAAATGGCTGAGCGGGAGTCAAGATGGCAGTTCCATATAAGCACCTCCCTCTAGACTGTAAGCTCCTTGTGGGCAGGGAACCTGTCTACCAGTTCTATTGTACTGTACTCTCCCCCAAGCTCTTAGCACGGTGCTCTGCACACAAGAAGTACTCAGTAAATACCACTGATTGACACCTCAGTGAACTGCAGGATGAGGTTGAACTGTTCTTACCCGTCTAGTCCCCTGCAGCAAGCAGCAGTGTTGCCAAAACAGTCCAGCCATGCTGGGCAGAAGAGACTGTTCACCCCTCTTACATGCAGAGGCCACGGGTGCCACATGCACTGATCGTGGCCGTGGATGGACTAAGGGCTGGGCAGGAAGACACCAAGGCATAGGACAAGTTCAGCTGCTGTGCCAGGTTCGCAAGCCCTCAGGTGGTTGCGGTAGTAGAGGAGGAGAAGGAGGAGGAGGAGGAAGAAAATAAAATGTAAGTTCGGTTCACTCTGTCTCCCTCTTTTCCCCTGTTCCCTTCCTTGTTAGCAGAATAGGACAAACGCCCAACTCACAAAAACCTCCTGCCCATTCCTCACCCAGTTTCTCCTTCGGGTCTAGTGTGGGAGGAGTGTTTCCTCCCAGTGGGCTCTGCGAGGTGGGCAGAAGCAGTGGAGGGAACAGGGATGGGAATCTGCAGCTTTGCAGAGCTGAAAGGAGGAAGTTGCGTGTCAGGGGAGTGCAGCCAGTAGAGGGAACAGGGTTGAGGATTGGAATGGGGGCTTCCTCCTGCCTTCTCTCCTCCCAGTTTGGCAGCATTTTGGAGTTGGGAGTCAGGGACGTAAGCTGGCTGCAAAGCTGCCATGTGCCCAGGAGTGTCCAGGGTGGGTGGGTGGGGGATTCCTCTCCTTCTGGCTCATATGAGGATTGGAAACTCCTGTGATTGGGCACATCAGGATGGAGATTACCAGGTCAGAGCAGTGTGAATCCAAGTTCTGTGGGGTCCACATCCATGACCTCCTGGGAGTTGTCCCCAAACCATCCCACCCAGCAGAGGTCCCCCCACAGCTACCTATTGCTGACTTCCTTCCCTGTCCTGTCTTCTTCCTCTCTCCCTTCTCTTCCCCTCTTCCATTTCCATTCTCTTTTTTCTTCCCCTCTCCTATTTCCATTCTCTCCTTTTCTTCCCTTTCTTTTCCTGTCTCCCTCCCTTCCTCTTCTTTCCTTTTCTCTTCCCCTCCCACTTTCCTTCTTCATCCCTTCATCTCACCTCTTTTTTCCCCTTTCCCTTCCTTCTTCCTTTTTCCTTCCCTTCTCACTTCCTCTCCCTTTCTACTGCTTTGACCATCCCCGCTGGTAGCAAAAACTGTTACTATGAAGCAACAGCGTAGTGCAATGTCATCTCATTGCACCATGTGTAGCATGATGTAATGACGTCACATATCACACAGGAGACCACAAATTGTATGGCTTTTTGAGCAACCAAAGGTTCCAGACCATAAACTCCTTGTGGGCAGGGAATGGGTCTACCAACTCTGCTATATTGTGCTCTCCCAAGCGCTTAGTACAGTGCTCTGCACACAGTAAGCACTCAAAAAATATGATTGATTGATTTCTGAGGGTGACAGGAATGACGGGAACATTTGTTCTCTCTCTTGAGTGGTATAAAGGATGCAAGTTCCATTGTGAGCAAAAATGAAGATAGCTCCCGTTGACTTTTCTCTAATTGTCAATCTCAAGATATTAGGATACTGGCCTCCCCAAACCATCCCACCAAATATCTTGTCTCAGAAGCCCCTCGCCCCACCAAACTGTGTAACCACAAGTGCAACTCTTCCACACACTCATCTCCCCTAGTGACTTCCACCTTTTTTTACCCAAATCAGCAAATTCCTCTCCCAGTCCCACAAGGCTCAGGCATCCTTCTCCAACAGATAACATACACATTGTGAATCCTGCCCCAAACCCCCCAACCCTCCACCTGTCTACCAAAGCACTACCAGGCCAAGGAGTTGTAAGCCAGAATGGTTTGTGACTGGCATCTTGATGGAAGGTTGTCTTCCTTCCTTTGAGGGACCTGAGAAGTAAACCTCTCTTGACTTACTACTTTTTTTAGAATTTTACTTGAAATATATGGCTTCACCACAGTTACCCTTAGTCCAACTCCACAAGTACCAGTTTTGCATACAAATGTTGAAATTTTCCAAAGGACCAAATATTCCATTCCTACGTTGGTATCACCTAATTCCTCGTTCCATGATGACTGCACCCCACAGCCATCACAGGGGCATGGCAGGGAAGAATCCAGATTGGTCCAATTCCATGAGATTCTTTCATTATTGCTCACGCTTTCATACCAACTGTATCTTGTTCACTTGAATTTTTGTTTGGAAAATTTCACAATTCTTCTTAATCCTTCTCCACTTAACTGCCAACCTCCCACATTTCATTCATTTGCTACTTACCTCATTCCAGCACACTATCATTCCTCTGAAAAAATCATTAAAGGCATTGAAAAGAGTCATCAGAACCTCATAATCCCCTTCTCACAGGAAAAAAGTGACTGGAGATCTCAAAGAAATATGCAAAAGTGCACTCAGCTAAAGAAGGCACAGCATAGAAAACCCATCTCCAGGCTTTACATGAATGACTATATACCTCTCCATACACCAAATAAAATTGAAAAAGGAATGCTTTCCCTGGACCTTTCCCAACTGTAACCAGATCCCATATCCTACACCATCCTATCATGACAATGCCTCATCCCTTTCTGGATTGCTGTCTGCTTACCAGCCTCGTCTATTTGAAACTACATTTCATTACATCTTTCAAAATGCTTGTGCTGCAGCAAGCATTGCTTCAGTGGGTTGTAGGATCTATTTTTTGCAATTCTATCTTGTCATTCCTTATTGAGAATGGTTCACGCTGATGGCATGCTGGCCACACTTTTGGTGTAGGGTTTTGGTCTCACTTTTCTACAGCGAATAATGCCGACCCACTTTCAGCTGGGATTCTTCATTCCCCTCTTGCTGAGTTCACCCATCAGATCTGTGTACAGGCTCAGGGTAGCCTCCTCCCCAATGTCCTTTATTCACAAATCGAAAACCTTCAATATGTCTACATCTTGTACTTGGCTCCTAATTAAGGTATAGCCCCCAAACTTTGGAATTTGGGGTTTATTGGCTCGCTACTAGTGATCCCAGATCATTTACCACTGCATTATTCCACTTATAAAATGGAGCTAATGATATCTTCCACCTTATGGGGACTCTGATAGGTAATGAAATGGTGTCCCAAGCTTGGCTTGAGATTCTCTCTTTCCTACTAGCAGAGGATAATGCTGTGATCGATCCATAAATCTGGAGCCCAACTTGGTATTGGCCCTCAGTCCAATACTGATGACTCATTGTACTTTTGGAGTGTGCAGAGCAGTCCATTTCCCCTTCTGGCCTCCTCCCCTGTCGAAACAAGACTCCAGCCACTTCTGGTTTCTGCCCATTTCCAGATTGGCAAAAAGCACTCGTAGTCTGCTGGCATTGGGGCCCCCACATGAAATGTCAGAGCTGTGAAAACTCGAGGGACCTAGTCCAAACGAGGGCTGTTTCTGTTTTATGTCGACCAATCCAGTACCAGAAGCTCAGATCCTATGCGACTCACAGAGTTTCTCAAACCCTTGCAAAGTTTTCTTGGCAAGAGGGAACAAACTGTCCTATACTTGAGTAAACAATGATTTCTCTATAGATCCAGCTGTTTCTTTCATTTTTATGCTAGCAGAGTGAGTAGGCCCTTATGAAACCTTGAGCCAAATCTCACATCTCTGCCGCCATTCCCCTTCATCCCCCACAACTCCCCCCCCCCAAAAAAAAACCCAGAAAATCAAGTCTGTGAAGGACTTTGAGATCCTCGGGCAGGGCTGCTAGAAAATTATAAGAAATAAGTTGATAATCATGAATTTGTTTTCCTCCTCCAGAAATCCCTGGCTTGCCTCATTTTGTGATTTTCTTTGTTGTTTCAGGTTTCAACCCAGCCCAATCCTTCCTCCCGATCTTTCTCCAACACTTAAGCAGCCCTTTTCCTACAGGGACTGTGTTTCAGTTGGGCTTTTCAAATTCCACTAGTGGAACACCTGCTCTAACATTGATTTTGAAATCTTCCCCACCTCTGACAAGAAGAGTGGGCTGCTAATAGGGCTCAAAATAAAAGTCCCCTTAAGCAAGTTGAACAGTGTTCTGCCCTGTTGAGTGGTTTGCTTTTATGTATTTTAGTTGAAGCAGAGGAACAAATAAGCGGGTTCCACTTGACACCCACCGTTTAAAATGCTTAAGCGCTTTCTCTTTTAGTGTCACGTTTTATGATATTCTTTCATTTACAATGTTTGTATTTTTCATCCTCCGGCCCCAGATTCTTTAGTCGACACCTTCTACGCTATTGGACTTGTGATGCGTCTTTGCCAGTCCCTTTCCCTTTTGGAGCTGTTGCACCTATACGTTGGCATTGAACCGAATCGCCTTTTTCCTAGATTTCTACAGGTATGTTCTCATCGCTTTGTACCAGCGAAACTTACACTCTCTATCCAATTTACTCCCTCATCTTCTAGCATGGCAGTGGCCAAAAAGATCATTCTTGACTTTTATTTCTTTCGGTGCTGAATTACTTCGAGTCCTTTACCAAATGTGACAGCTCAGGTTTGGATTAACCGTTGGGACCCTGAGTGAAAATGTAGAGGCTCAGAGGATAGCAGCGGCTGCTGGTCTATGCTGCCAGTAGCTCAACTCTACAATTAACTGCAGCTACCCATCTTGCCCTGCCTCCTTTTGCCCATGCCGTAGTCAACAGCAGATCACAGGTACTGTTTCTTCTGTTCCTCTAATCTCCAGAGTCCACTTTCTCTGAGGGAGTGGGGCAGACAAAGAGTTCTGGGAAGAATGCAGCAGCAGCACCAACAGGGTGATATTGTTAGATGCCCCATATGTTATCGGGGGCAACGATCGCAGAAGGGAAGGAGATGGGGACGTAGCATAAGGAAGTGTGGATGAGTGCAGAAAAGAAGAATCAAGTCTAATGGTCTCTATTCTGCTTTAATCTTCCTTGACCTCTCGGCCACTCCTTCCTGGAAACACTCTCTGACCTCGTCTTCACCGATCTAGTACTCACCTGGTTTTCCTCCTACCTCTGTCACTGTTCCTTTTCCATTTCATCTGCTGACTTTTCTTCCAGCTCTTGTCTCCTAGCCATGGATGCCCCCAGGCAGCTCTGTTCTGGCTCCTCATTCTTCTCACTCTATGCTCATTCTCTGAGGGAGTTCATTCACTCTCATGGCCTCACCTTGATGTGGATGATGTTCACATCTACCTCACCAGTCCTGACCTCCTTATCTACTTGTACTCCTCTTGCCAACAGGGCATCTCCACATGGATGTCCTGCCTGCTCCTTAAAGTCAATGTGATGAAAACTGAACTCCTCATGTTCCATCCTAAGCCAATTCCTCCTCCCAACTTTCCCATCCATCAATGACACTATCATTTTCTCCATTCCAGAAGCCTGCAACCTTGGAGTCATCTTCGACTCCTCTCTGTCTTTTAACCCTCACCGTTCAATCTACTACCTATACTCTCCTTGTTTATTCATTTATTCTTCTTTTCATATTCTGCATCTTTGCTTCTTTCTCTGGCTTTTACTATTTATAAATGATTTATGTTTGCCTGTCTCTTCTTTAGATTGTAAATTCCTTGAGAGCAGGGACCATGTCTATTTGTCTACTGAGTTCTCCCAAGGGCTTAGTACAGTGCTTTGCACCCAGTAGCTGCTCGATAAATGCGACTAATGAGAATGAAAAAGGCCACAAAGGCCACAAATTAAAAACTAAGTATGCAATAATGACAATTTTTCACTGTGCTGCTATAAAATGTTAAAACACTGCAACCTTGACAGTAGTACTTAAATAATATTTACCACACTTATGAAGTGATTATTGGCACTATCATAGATCAAGAAAGAAAAAAGTTGTTTTACTCCTCTACTCCAAAAATCAGAATCAGAATTGGAAACCGACTCAATGCTTAATTGTGACACCTAACTACAACTAAACTATGATGAGATCATTGAAGATTTCTTAGCAGGTAGCCAACCCTATGGAGACTAATTAGTATTTCAGCATTTCCCATTCAGATGGAAATGCTAATTCCACTTACTAAAGAGAAAAACAGAAATAATGCTATGATTAAGACCCAAGCAGTGTGCCCTAGTGGAGAGAGACTAGGCCTGGGAGTCAGAGGACCTGGATTCTAATCCCACCTCTGCCACATGCCTGCTGTGTGACCTTGGGCAAGTAACTGTTTAGTGCTTCAATTTCCTCATCTAATAATAATCATCATAATATTTAAGTGTTACTACATGCCAACCACTGTACTAAATACTGGGGTAAATACAAGGTAATCAGGTTGGATGCAGTCTCTTTGCTTACAGTCTAAGTAGGAGGGAAAACAGGTATTGAATCCCCATTTTACAGATGAGGAAACTGAGGCCCTGAGAAGCTGTCTCTTGTCCAAGTTCACACAGTGGGCAATTGGTAGAGTCAGGATAAGATCCCAGGCTTGCAGTCTATCCACTAGGCCACGCTGCTTCTCTTTCAAAGTATTTCCCTCTCGGAGCTTCAGAAAAAATGGTCACTTTAATCATCGGCCTAAATCCAAGTGTTCAGGGGTCCTGCTAATCAATACCAGACAGGAAACGTGTAATGGAATAAGCATAAGGAGAGTAATTGGCTTAGGCAGTGAGAGGATCTTACAGGGCATGTGGGTGAATTTATACTGGGGGTTTAGAAAATATGCAGTTATCATGTTCAGCCTTCCCAAATATGCAGGGTTGCATTTTAGCAGAAATGAAAGATAAAAAATCCAAAGAATGTTTTTTGAATTGTCAATTCTTAGGAATTTTTATTCATTTGATCTTGTGAAAAGGAATCAGGCTTAGATTTTTAAATGAAGTGGTTGAACTTCTCTTTAAAATCACCTGGGATAGAGGCCAGCATGGAATTTTCATGTCCTACTTCCCAGGCAAAACGTGGCTCACTGGAAAGAGCACGGGCTTTGGAGTCAGAGGTCATGGGTTCGAACCCCGGCTCTACCACTTGTCAGCTGTGTGACTTTGGGCAAGTCACTTAACTTCTCGGTGCCTCAGTTACCTCATCTGTAAAATGGGGATTAAGACTGTGAGCCCCACGTGGGACAACCTGATTCCCCTGTGTCTACCCCAGCGCTTAGAACAGTGCTCGGCACATAGTAAGCGCTTAACAAATACCAACATTATTAGATGCAGATGTTGACCAAATTTTTTCTGATTTTCTCTAAATTTGGAGAATCAATTTCCACGATGTATGAAAAGAAAAGGCAGGTAGCCTATACTGAGTGCAGGGATCCCCTACCCAAGTCTGGCTGAGTTAAAAGCACTCCAGAATATAAAGTCAGTTCCACCCCCTTCTCTGAAAACTGCTGTAGCATGAAGTCAACCTGCACTATTAACTGAGAACTGTAGCCTCTTTCTGTGTCAACATGATGCTGTTAAACCAAGTCTCAACACTCAGTTAAACCAAATCAATCCCTCAGCTGGTGAAGACACATGAGCACATAAGTAGCCAAGACTGTTTATGTTTCTGAAGGCCGAAAGCCCCTGGCCTGGGCGGGGGGGCGGGGGAGGGAAGAGGGGTGTTTTAAACCAGATGTTATCCTTTTTTTTTTTCCTTTGTACCTACCTGTTGTCTTGCACAGAGATCTTTCTTTCCCCTCCTTAGTACTACAGAGACAGATAGATGCTGCAGAAATGGAAATTAAGAATTTCTTAGCTCAACTTTTTGGTGTTCAGAAATCTTTCCATTTTATTATTCCTTCTAATGGAGGAAAATAATTACTTTTCAGCCATCATCATCATGGATAAAATAACCACTCCCAATATGCACATAATAACTGCTTATTAAAGTAGTGTGGCCTAGAGAAAAAAACATGGGACTGGGTTCAGGAGATCTGGGTTGTAGTCCTAGCTCCATTACTTGCCTCCTGCGTGACCTTGGGCAACTCATTTTTCTTATGATATTAGTTAACCGCCTTACTATGTGCCAGGCATTGTATAAAGTACTGGGGTAGATATAAGATCATCAGGTTGGAAAAGCAGCGTGGCTTACTGGAAAGAACACGGGCTTGGGAGTCAGAGGACATGGGTTCTAATCTTGGCTCCCCCACTTGTCTAGTGGGTGACTTTGGGCAAGCCGCTCATTTTCTCTGCAGCTCAGTTACCTCATCTGTAAAATGGGGATTAAGATTGTGAGCCCCACGTGGGACAACCTGATTACCTTGTAACCACCCCAGTGCTTAGAACAGTGCTTGGCACATAGTAAGTGCTTAACAAATACCAAAATTATTATTACTACTATTAAACTGGACACGGTCCCTTTCCCACAAAGGGCTCACGGTCTTAATCCCCATTTTACAGATGAGGTAACTGAGGCCCAGAGAAGTTAAGTGACCTGCCCAAAGGTCACACAGAAAACACATGAGAGAGCAGGGATTAGAACCCAGATCCTCTGACTCCCAGGCTTGAGCTTTTTACACTTAGTCATGCCGCTTCTCTTAACTTCTCTAGGCCTCAGTTTCCTCATCTATAAAATGGGGATTCGATACCCTTCTCCCACCTCTATATACCTTCCCAGCATTTAGCACAGCATTCTTCGTACAGTAAGTGCATAACAGATATTATCACCACTTCTTAGGATGTGAGCCCCATTTAGGACAGGGACTGCATTCAATTGGTTTATCTTGTATCTACCCCAGTGCTCACAACATAGCAAGTACTTAATACAGTAGCGTGACCTAGTGGAAAGAGTGACTTGGGAGTCAAAGGACCTGGGTTCTAATCCCAGGTGCACCACTTGTCTGCTGTCTGACCTTGGGTAAATCACTTAATTCCCTGGGCCTCAGTTTTCTCATCTGTAAAATTGGGATTAAATCCTATTCCCTCCTATTTAATCAATCACATTTATTGAGCACTTCCTATGGGCAGAGCACTGTACTAAGCACTTGGGAGAGTACAATATAACAAGAGTTGGTAGACATGTTCCCTGCCCACCAGTTTACAGCCTAGAGGGGATTATGACCCTCATGTGGTACATGGACTCTGTCCCTCATTATCTTACATCTACCCCAGTGTTTAGTACAGGGCTTGGCACATAGTAAGCACTTAATAAATGCCATTATTATTATTACTTAAAATAATAATCATCTTGAATATAATATTCATTTTGAAACTTAGTATTTCTATTTTTCAAACTCTACGTTGAATCATCCCAGTTGTGTTTTAAAGTTTTCAGTCTCCAGTAGTACTTTCGGTCTGTGTTAATGCTGAGGAGATCACCTTTTCACCTTTCCCCCCCATGTATCCTCCCCCAAAGTTTTCCAGGGATGATGGTGGTGAAAAGCACTTAGGAGCCTAGACCTTTGCCTTGTTTTCTTCAGACCCTATTCTTTTCCATCCTTTTCTTTCAGGGAGACTTTTGTGTCTGACCAAATTATCTTGTAACTACCTCAACGCTTAGTACAGTGCATGGCATAGAGTAATCAATCATTCAGTCCATCAGTGGTATTTACTGAGCACTTACTATGTGCAGAGCACTGTACTAAGCACTTAGGAGAGTACAATACAAAGCGCTTAACCAATGCCAATATTATCATTATTATCCATTGAGCAGACAGGCTGGCTGCCCTGGTTCCACCACCCTAAAGGGAGGGTTCCTTCCCAGCCACCCCAATACTACCTACTTCCTCTATTCTGACTGAATAGAGGACTGAAACCTGCCCAAAAGCTGTGTTAGGGAGAGGAGAGTTAGAAGCTGGGGCAGGTGGTATTGCAGAGGGGCACTGAGGTGGTGTGAGGGGGAGAGTGGAGTTGTTTTCATTTAAAGTTGCATAATGCTTCTTGGTCCGCCTATTTCTCCATTGATTAAAATGAGGAAACTGGTGCACAGAAAGGTTAGGTTAAATGCCCGAGGCTACCCATAATTAGTGTGTGATGTTAAAAAGGGCAAGGAGGTCAACAAGTTTCAACTAGCATTCTCCTAAGTAGCTAGTAATTGGGATCAGTTCTTTTTAAGAATGGATTATGTGAATTGTAACTCTTTCTTCAGGGACTGGTCTTTGCAGATACTTTCAAAGTGTTCAAAATGAGGAACTCCATTTGAAGCCTGCTACCATGTAGTTTCCTCATAGCCAAGGCCGGTCTAGTTGGAGGAAACAAGTTCCCTTATGTCATCTGACTGAGCAATTAGCATTCAGATGGGGGGGTTTCCTCTTTTCTTTTAGAAAGTCTTCCATCTAACAGCTGGTGTAAGATAGTTTATCCAAATATATACCCTAAGATGGATGAAGTTCAAGTGGGATTCAGCCAAGGACCATTGAACTTGCTAGATGAAAACAAAGCCCCAGTCAGACTGAACAGAATGTGGGCACTGATTTCTAGTGCTCTTTGCGCATGAAGGTAAAAGCAAACCATTTTGAAAACCGATCCCTGTTTGGTTTGTTCAGTGACTTGAAACTGTGCAAGAAGAATTTAAAGGAGAAACATGAGAAAGCACAGTCAAACTTGAGCTATTCTCGTTTGGAATTCCACTCAAAACAGGAAAAAAAGAAAAGTTCAAGAGCAAGATGTAGCCATTAGGAGAAATATTAACCATCAGAATGAAAGCAGAGGTTTTTGAAGAAAATCAGTTTGAATTTATACTGTTTAGCCAAACACATCAAATGGGGAAATGAGTTGATTACTCAGCGATAGAGTTAATCAAAACTATTTGGCTTTCATAAACTGGAAGTCCCACAAACTCTGAAAATTGATTTTGAAGGGGTTTCATTCATTCAATCATATTTATTGAGAGCTTCCTGTATACAGAGCACTATATTAAGCACTTGGAAAAGTACAATACAAGAATAAATGGTCACATTCCCTGCCCACAACGAGCTGGTTTTGTTCAGGCTTCAGTCTTGTGGAAGCCAGATAAAGTTTTTATTGAATCTCGCCTCAGGATTGGGAGAGCTAGAGGCAGAAACACACACACACACACACACACACACACTCTTAATATGTTTATCTTATTATTATGTATATTTTATTATATATATACACACAATAATCAGATTAATTTACTCCAATCTCAAGCACAAAACTGTCCAGCCAGCCCATATTCTGTATTGCTTTTTTCAACATTTATGCACAAAGACCTTATTTGTTCTTTTCTTCAAACCAGAACTGTTAGATTAATTATGAAGATATAAATTAGTTTTTTCCATTATTTGAGTTTCTTTCCATTGTTACAGGCTATTAATCCAAATATTTTGATGTAAAGATTATTTGCTTTGCCAGTAACCACTAAAAATCACTAGACCTACAAGAATGCCTGATCCCAAAATTTGTATTCTACTCTCCATATGTTCCAGTGGTGCCTACTTTAAACCCATTCTTACATCCTTTTATTCCTTTTCGAATGACTAGGCTGAGAGGACCACAAGCAGAAAGCCAAAGAAGCACTTAAAAAAAAAAAAGAGGAGGGCACAAGGAATTGTTTTTCTATAGATGCCTGATTTCCTGTTGACCCATCCAGATTTCCTCTAGGTCTTGGGCACCTAAACTCATTTTGGTTGGATAAAGATCATCAAACCTTCCACAAAGAGAAATAGATTCTGGCCAGACTTCGAGTGTCCCACTCTCACAGCTCCCCTTCTACAGCTGGCTCCAATCCCTGGACCCAGAAGGCCCTGGGTCCTAGCATTGCCCCTCTAGTGAATTTTTATTTTGGCTTAGGTCTACATTATCAGCAATCCCAGAGAAATTGCCTCCAGCATTGGTTCTCATCCATAACCACCATTAAAATTCTTTTTGTGGTATTTGTTAAGCACTTATTACGTGCCAAGCACTGGGGTAGATACCAGCTAATCAGGTTGGACACAGTCCATACCCCACATGGGGCTTATGGTCTTAATCCCCATTTTACAGATAAGGTAACTAAGGCACAGAGAAGTTAAGCAACTTGCCAAAGGTCACACAGTAGACGAGTGGAAGAGTTGGGATTAGACCCCTCCAGGTCCTTCTGACCCCCAGGCCCATGCTCTATCCACTAGACCATGCTGCTTCTCATGATGATTTTTTTAAGCAACGCCTGTCCTAATGAGAACTGTGAAAGAGTGAGGCATTATTTCTTTACCTTGGGAAAGGTGACATAGAGAGGAACATCTAGCCACTCAATTTCATTCTAGCCCATGATTTAGGGTCAGTTTTCCAGGTAAACAGTCTGCCATCAGAACTCTGTTTTCAGATTTGCCTCTTAAACTCGTTGTGGGCAGGGAATGTGACTGTTTATTGTAATATTGTACTCTCCCAAGTGCTTAGTACAGTGCTCTGCATACAGTAAGCGCTCAATAAATATGATTGAATGAATGATTTGAGCAGGGGAGTCACACTTTCAGCATTCACTCAAAATCACAATCATCCATATGGGCACAAGGATGCCATGTAAGGTGCTGTCCTGTGCCCCCTGGCCAGATACATTTGAGCTAGTTTGTGCAGAATTTCTAATATAAGCTCCGGCATGACTGCAGGACTGATTGACTCTATGGGGCAGAATTTACGAAACATTTAATTTGTACATTAAGGTAGCCTCTGGAATTAGAAGTGTGTCACAAATTGTTAGACTGTTGAAAATACTAGGGGAAATTCAAATTTCTTAAATGGGAATTTTGTTCCGACTCCAAATGATGCTGCCAGTGCACATTTACTATTTTAGAAGAGCTCACTGACCTTGAAATTTCACCCGCAAATTGAATATCGACTCCATCTTTTTCCTCCTCCTCCTCCTCCTTAGAAGTTAAAACTATTGGTAGAAGAGTGCAAAAATTTTCCCTTTTCCTGTATTGTTTTTGTCAATAAATCCCTCCTCCTATCCCTACCTCAGGCATCTTTTGGTGTCAAAGTGCAAATAATATCTGATCTAGCAAACTCTTTCCACGGAAGAAATAAAGAATCATATTAATATGGAAGCAACTATTAATAGAACAAAAGAAAGTGCTGAAAGCATACTTTAAAGGAAAAAAAAGTTTTAATGAGAGTCAAAATTGAAGCACAACGGCAGTGTGAAAAGTTTTGCAATGGATTTGCAAATGTAGAGAAAGTTTGAATTTACCCATAAAAAGTTTTAAAGATTGATGAAAAAAGGGCAAAAATGAATGAATGAATGAATGTATTTTTTTCTTTTTCCACTGTCTTTGCTGTGCGATTGGAGAGTGGGAGTAAAAAACACAGACACGGAAGGACTCCAATTCAAACAAGAACTTCAGAGCACCAGTTTAAGGGAAAATTAGACAATTTTAATACATTTTTTGTAAACTATCATCCATAATGGTTTATTGTAATGTGGAATTCATTCTTTTTTTTTTTACAGCTAACAGAGAGAATAATCATCCTGTTTGTGGTGATCACCAGTCAGGATGAGGTCCAAGGGAAATATGTTGTGTGTGTGTTATTTTTCTTTTGGAATCTATTGGATGTGGTTAGGTAAGATGTCTAAAAGATCTCTTAAAAAAATCAAAGAAAATGGTTATATAAATGGTTAGATACTTTTATTTTGTTCTTTTGAATGGGACAGAAAAGCATGATCCATATTTGAATTGGTTTATCTTGATATGGAATATTATTTTCAATACTTTCTATAATGCACATATCGAAGATAATGAAAACCTCCCCATTATATTACAAAAGCAAATTATTGCATTCAGTTTTCCGGTTCAGGAGGCTCAGTGTAAAACCAATTTGGAATAAATCTCACAGCTGTTTCCTAATGAAAGACATTCCTCACATATGCTCTAGTACATACTTAATAAATTAGACATGTTCTTTCTAAATTATAAACAGAATTTATAAACTAGGTTCCTACTGATTTACGAATAACTAAAATACAGGACCTCATTCCACTGGGGGGGGGGGGAAATTCTATTGTTAAATTGTTCATTTGGAGCCAGGGCATTAAATAATCTCTTCTTGTGTGTCAAGTCTATTTCAGTGGCCTGAATGAGTTTTAATCTTCTCCAAGAAGTGAGCAATTTCCTTCTTCCCCTCAATCAAACTTAGGGCCATATGGCTTAGGGTTTTAAGATGTCACAATTTAAAGACAAAAATTAAAGTAGCTAAAAGTTAATATGCCCTTTAATAGATCACCTGCATGTTCATCATAATGCTTCCATCTTAGTTGGAGCAAAATGAACCAAAATAATGTACTTGGAATTGGGGCTTAGATCAGGTAACCAAGATACTGGCTTGAAAACAGAGACCGACCCCGCATGGGACAGGCCCATTAATATAGATGGGATCGAGCTTTACGTTCAAACAATTTGAAAGGAAGTGCCAATCACATATCAGTCTCTTCAGCCACATCCTCACATGGGAGAATAAAGCCTCACTGTCAGTAGTGGCATCTGAGAACAATAATAATAATAATTATGGTATTTGTTAAGCGCTATGTGCCAGGCACTGTACTAAACGCTGGGGTAGATACAAGCAAATCGGTTGGACATAGTCCCTGTCCCATGTGGGGCTCATAGTCTCAAATCCCCATTTTACAGATGAGGTAACTGAGGCACAGGTAACTGTATGACTAGCCCAAGGTCATACAGCAGACAAGTGGTGGAGCTGGGAATTAGAACCCAGGACCTTCTGACTCCCAGGCCCATGCTCTATCCACTATGCCATGCTGCTGCTCAAGGAAGGACAGTTCTATCATTAGGATCAAGATAAAAATAAAAGGAGTCATGGATTTAGCTAATGTGTTTCTCTTATAGAACCACAACTAGGAAAGAGGTGAATCAGGAAATTGAAGAAAGTAGTTTAGAAAAGCATCAATTTCTCAATTCCTTCTAACAGGCAATGTTACGAAACCTGCTGTTCTTGAGATAACTTTGTAAGCATAAGGTGGGGCATGAGTACTAAGAGGTTCATAGTCAGCCAGATATAATTATTTATAAATGCATCCAGACTTTTTTCAACACCATTTTTTCCTGAAATTTCAGGTTCCAATCGCTGGTAAAAGCCAAATACCAAATTTGATTGATTCTTATTCTGATTAGGTCTAGTAAGCTCTGAATGTCTGTAAACCCATGCACTGAAGGTAAAATTGGAAAATGTGTCAGAAACATGCAGAGAGATGAAGAAAGATTAGGATGGCAATTTAAAAACCCTTCTAACTAGGGACAAGTTTCACCTGCAACATTACAAAATTAACTTGGCACAGGGATTTCTTCCACAGAGATCATATGGCCTTTGAAATGCTAAGTGAAACTAACAGAGTTTGGGTGGCAAAAGGGGATCAAATCCAACTCTATCCAATAGAAAAGTTAGGTTGTCACTAAGTAATCAGATTGGATTCAATTGTGGTAACTAAACAGGATGCTTTAAATCAAACTGCTAAACTAGATGTAAACCAAGCACTGGAGCTCCATGATATACCCAACACTTCTGAAGGATCTTGCAGGGGAAGCTGGAGAAGTTTTGGCCTGAGACTGTATAATAATGATGGCATTTGCTTAAACACTTACTTATGTACCAAGCACTGAACCCTGTACCAGAAGACTGCTGCTTCCCCTTGTAACTCCCATCTATAAGAAAGATTTTGGAGGGTGATCCCAGGAATGCTTAAGCCAGCGAATTTCATTTTCATACCTAGACAACTAGTAGACTCTCAAGTTTGGGAATAGTGAACACTTGGAAAAATACAACCTTCTTGGGGAACATCAATATGGTTTCTATAAGGAGAAATCCTGCCTCACTAACTTGGAAATTTGTCAGTGGGTTTATAAGCGTGCTATGAATAGAGTGGAACCAGTAGACATAATATATTTAGATTTTCATTGGCTTTTGACAAGGTTTCACAACAAAGACTTCTTAAAAAATTGAGTCATCACAGTATTGGAGGGAATGTTCTGTCAGGAATAGAAAATTTGCTAAAAGACATAAAGCAAAGGGGAGGGATTCATGGGTACTTTCTGGGATGGAAAAATGGAAATGGTGGGGTCTCATTGGTGCTGGGATAAATTTTGATTAACATCTAAACTGTAAGCTCCTTGGGGGCAGGGGACATGTCTTCCAACTCTGTTATATTGAACTCTCCCAAAAGCTTAGTACAGTGCTCTGCATACAGTAAGTTCTTGATAAATACCATCAATCGATTGATTGACTGACAAGGGAGCACACAGTAAAACGTCCAAATTTGTAAATGGCCCTAAGCTCTTCCAGGTGTAGTTTATCTCTGCCAGTGCAGACAGACATAAACTACAGAAGAGTTCATAAAGCTGAGCAAGTGTGTGTGCTGAGAAATGTCAGATAAATTTCAATGTGAGCAAATACATCCAGAGAATACATCCCAACATACCTCCAGGATGATGGGTTTGGAGTTATCTGTCGTGACTTAGAGAGAACTCAGAATCACTGTTGACCAACCTGATTATCTTTTATCTACCCCAGTGTTTAATACAATGCCTGACACATACTAAGCGCTGAACAAATACCATAAAAAAGTGCATCAGTCCAATGCAAAGCATCAACTAAAAATATCGAAAACCAAGCTAACACTGAGCATCATTAGGAGGCAGAGTTATGTCACTATATAAAACCTTGGTTCCCCTCTCACCCGGAATGGTATGTGCAGCTCTGTTCCCTGCATCTTACGAAGGACAGAATAGAGCTGGAGAAGATACAGAAAAGGAAAATGAAGTTGATTGGGGAATGGAGAAACTTCTGTATAGAAAAATGCAAGTTGAGAGGGAAGATGCTTGAAGTTGACCAAATCATTGAAGGGTGCAGACAGGGTGGTAACCGAATTTTTGTTGGCTAAATCCCCCAGGGGGAGGGAGAACCTAGTTCATTCAGTCATTCAATTGCATTTACTGAGCACCTACTATGTGCAGAGCACTGTACTAAGCACTTGGGAGAGTTCAATACACCAATAAACAGACACATTCCCTGTCCACAACGAGCTCAGGTCAAGCCAGGAAGTGGTGAATTCAAAACAAACAAAAGGAAATACTTCTACTTATACTGGGTGGTAAACATATGGGATTCATTACCACAAGAAGCTGTACAGACTCAAGAGAGACTTGAATAAACTCATGGTTAGGTCCACTAGATGATAAGTGTAGGAGATAGAGGGGGAAAACGATACAAATGTTGTAGTCCACCTCCTTAAATATCAGTGTGGATGCCAAGAGGGCAACCATCACACACAGTTTCTCCCAGCAGGAAGCAGTGTTGCTTAGTGGACAGAGCACAGGCTTGGGAGTCAGAGGACCTGGGTTCTAATCCTGGTTCTGCCACTTACCTTCTGTATGACCTTGGGCAAATCACTTAATTTCTCTGTGCCTCAATTTCCTCATCTGATTCCTAATGGGGATTAAGTCCTACTCTCTCCTACTTAGACTGTGAACTCCATCAGGGACAGGAACCATGTCCAACCTGATTATTTTGTATCTACCCTATTGCTTAGTACAGTGCTTGGCACATAGTAAGTACTTAATGACCATAAAAATGATATCAATAATCCCCTTGCCATAGGCAGAGAAAAAATACTAGATGTTTTATAGTTTGGGTACTTTTCAATTATATTGGTCGAGTTAACGAACAACTTTTTCCTTATCCTTTTACTCCCCAGAGACTAAAAAACACTTTCCTGATAGTTCTTTCTATTCTCTCTTCAGATATACGTATAGTATGTTATCGGTAATTGAAATACACTATCCTATTTTGACATGGCTCAGACATACACTGTGGATGCTAATTTACCCTCTATGTGTTCTTGCTGAAGGTAAGGCGCTTATGGCTTGTTTATGACCTGTTTTCTATAAAGTGCTTTCTAGTTTTCACAGATGAATAACTTTCCTAGATCATAAGATGATTTGGGGCCAGCATTTTTCTCACTGGTATTCTGGTATATTTTTCTTGGCTTCTCACTTTTGTTTATCTAACAGATACTCATAAAGTTAAATGACCCTGGAACTAATACAGGGCATTCAATATTCAATATTGAGAAGCAGCGTGGCTCAGTGGAAAGAGCATGGGCTTTGGAGTCAGGGCTCATGTGTTCGAATCCCAGCTCTGCCACTTGTCGGCTGTGTGACTGTGGGCAAGTCACTTCACTTCTCTGGGCCTCAGTTCCCTCATCTGTAAAATGGGGATTAAGACTGTGAGCCCCACGTGGGACAACCTGATTCCCCTATGTCTACCCCAGCGCTTAGAACAGTGCTCGGCACATAGTAAGCGCTTAACAAATACCAACATTATTATTATTATTAATATTCAGAGATTTGAGGAAATGAAAGTTAAAGATTTGAGTCTGCTCTACAATGTGATAAATCATTAAAATGTGAAGTTTTATGCTGTAACTTACATTGCTTGGTTTCGGGATGGGATGTAACTTTGAAGCCCCACCAAAATTCAAATAAATCATCAACATCTATTTGCAGAGCCCTATAAAATATTAAGATCTGGATTAATATAACCACTGCTGCTTTGTGAAGAAATAAAACCGACAGGGATACTATAACTGCTCACAGGACAGAATGATGAGCCTAGTAGAATGGGAAGAAGCAAAAGATGGGAAAAATGTAGATAATCAGGAGTCTTAGGGATCCATAAACTTTGGGAAAATAGAAGGTTAAAAGAAGAATGTATGAAGAGTATTATTAATAATAATTATGGCATTTGTTAAGCATTTACTATGTGCCAGGAACTCTACTAAGCGCTGGGGTGGATACAAGCAAATGGGGTTAGACACAGTCCATTTCCCACATGGGGCTCAGAGTCTCAATCCCCATTTTACAGATGAGGTAACTGAGGCACATAGACAAGTGCTGGAGCTGGGACTAGAACCCATGACCTTCTGACTCCCAGGCTCATGCTCTTCTATCCAGTACGCCATGCTGCTTCTCAAATATATTATTTTTATTTTATGGAGGGTGAACTCTTTTCTAGTCTAGAGAAGGAATAAGAGAAAGTAGGCTTAAATCCCATGGCCTAATGGAAAGAACACAGACCTGGAAATCAGGTGACCTGAATTCTAATCCGAGCTCCACCACTTGCCTGCTGTGTGACCTAGGTCAAGTCACTTAATCTCCCAGTGCCTTTGTTTTCTCATCTGTAAAATGGGATGAAATACCAGTTCTCCTCCCCCCAGCCCCTTTGACTTTGACTACGAGCCCCATGTGGGACTGATATGATTATCTTATTCTTAGTACATATACATAACACCTAATTGACAAATAATAATGATAATAATAATAAAGTTGGCCACAAGGAAAACCCCCTAACAAAGGTAACAGTTAACTTGGCTGAAGATAGAAGAGGGTTCCAAACTGTGTGTCTTATTGGGAAAGGAAGACCCTGACATCCCAGCCACACCTCTACACTGTAAATTTGTAGTGGGCAGGGAATGTGTCTGTTTATTGTTATATTGTACTCTCCCAAGTGCTCTGTGCACTCTGAGTACTCAATAAATATAATTGAATAAATGAACACTCCTGACTGATCTGAGGTAAATCACATTTTGTATTTTTTCCTTGGAGTTTTGGGTGCAATTTAAACCATCCAGGATTTAACCCCCCTTTTTTGCGGGGAAAGGGGGCTGTTCTGAACTCTGGATCAAGCCAGCCTGAGACCCATGAGCCTGGGAATCTCATGCTCCAGGGGAGGCAGGCAGCATCTGTCTGGTGAGGTTGGGGAAGCCTGCTGAAAAGGGATTCCCTTCTGCCTGATAATGGGGTGGGGGGATGCACTAAGAATCTACCATCCAGTCAGTTTAACTCAAGCCCTTCTCTCTTTCCATTCCTGTTATTCTATGATGCTATGCCCTTTCCTGAGACAAAGCTCTGTTCCAAGTGACTGATTCGCCTGGCAGTCCTTAGGCCCAAATTCTTCTTGGGCAGGCGCATAAAAAGTCAAGGCCGACCTGAGTTCAGTCCCCACTTGCTACTGTACAAGCTGGAGTCTATTTTTGTTTACCTAAAAGCTGTATAAATCTTTGACTATTTATGCTACCACAGAAAGGAGAAGCCAGATTCCCATAAATAACCAAATGGACTTATTACAAAATGCTAGGGGGTTATGTAGAAATCCTAACAGGACTGTTCTACTGGCATAACTAAATTTACAAGCCTCTTGCCTAATGAAAATCATCACACTTTCCAGGAGTGGCCCAATTGAGTCGTGAATGAGCCAGAGGTAATTATCAGGGTTGGTAATTAGAAAGTAGGCCAAAGCCACAAGTCAAGTTGTAGTTCCTCCTCTACTGACATCTTTAGACCTCATCTCCACTTTTTGCACCAACTAATTCAGCTTACTACTCCGCAGGCAGAACAAAATGCCAGATGCGTAGAAATGCCACACAAGGCATTTGCCCTATAAGAGCGCCAATGGCTTTTCAAATAACTGTGTGAACACAACCAGACACTGGTCATGTCTAATCATTTCAATACAAACAGCAAAGTGTACACTTCCAAATCCACAAATTCAGGAAAAGGACTAAGCTGAGGCAGCCAGGTTCTCTTTTAAGAGTCCATTCGTAATGTTAGTTGATCCTAGGTTTCCTCTGAGAATGTTTGTTTTTTTTAAAAAAAAACAACCTGGTCCCCTGCATTTTCATTCATTCATTCAATCGTATTTATTGAGCACTTATTGTGTGCAAAGCACTGTACTAAGCACTTGGAAAGTAAATTCGGCAACATTTTGGCCTTGAGGTGTGTGCATTGGTGTGCTTGAGGGCTATGCCTAAAGTAGCTAGGATTTCTGGAAATCAAAGTGGGACAGACAGATCAAAGTTCCATGGGGCATGGTCAGTGGTTCAAGTATGCAGATGGGAGGAGGAAAAAGACCAGAAATAATAACAATAATAATAATGATGATGATGGTATTTGTAAAGCACTTACTATGTGCCAGGCACTGCACTTTATTAAGCGCTGATATGCATGCAGACCTAGAGAAAGGGTGGTCGAAATACTCTTGTGGGGATACACTCACCTCCCCAAACATTTTTTAGAAATATGATCCAGGCAGCAGAGTGACATAGGAACTGGAGAGGAGAGAAACTGGAGGCAGGGAGGTCAGCGCAGAGGTTGATGCAGTAATCAAGGATCCAGATCAGAGAGGTGGTCATTTGGATGGAGAGGGAGGGGTGGGTCCTAGAAATATTGCAACAGGATTTGGCAACAGACCTTTGGCAACCCGTGGAGGTTGAAAGAGAGGAAGGAGCCAAGGATGACTTTTTTGTTCATTTGTTTTTTTTATGGTATTTGTTAAGTACTTACTATGTGCCAGATACTGTACTAAGCACTGGGGTAGATTGAAGTTAATGAGGTTGGACACAGTCCATGTCCCACACGGGTCTCACAGTCTCACTGTCCATTTTACAGATGAGGTAACTGAGGCACAGAGAGGTAAATGATTTACCCAAGGTCACACAGCATACAAGTGGAATCTGGATTAGAACCCAGGTCCTTCTGACTCCAAGGCCTGTGCTCTATTCACTAGGCCATGCTGCTTCTCAAGAGATGAGACTAGAACAAAAATTCCTAGGGGGCTTGGAAGCCCGCACGCACACCTCTCACTCACAATGGACCGCATAAGGTCTTGATGGGAGGGGTCCCACCACAGCACTTTGCCTCAGGGCCCACAATGAACTTGCTGCACCACTGCCCAAATTCCACTTTTATAACTGAGAATTAGTCATAATGAGGAGTTGGCCCACTAGCCCTAACAGAATGTCTTTTCTATGTTAACAGCATTTGCCATCTACCAATCGCTGCCTTATTTTGAATCCTTTGGCACTTACTCCATCAAATTACCATTCCCAATTGCCTTATCAATCTATTTTCCCTACGTTTTGAAAATATACCTGATGGTCCTTTTTGTTGGTAAGTTTGGGGTGTTTTTAAAATTTGAATTTGTTGGGCAGGAAGATGGTGGGGGGGGGGGGGGATTTGAGGGGAGAGGGAAGCAGAAAGACCATGGCAGGAGACCCTGTTCTTTCAACTGCATCACTTCCCTTTGAGTGCCATACAAGTGGAATTTTCCACCTGACACAAACTGGGCAAGCCATGGCCTAGATTTCTCCTCTTGCAGAAATTCAAAGCAATTTTCCATTGCAGGCTGATGTAAGCGATAGCAAGGAAATTTAGTTAAACCAACTGCCCCCCACCCACCCCCCACCCCTCCCCTATCAAGTAATCAAGTTCCTTATTATCCCCTCAGCCTGGGTTGTGAAAGAATATTACATCCCGTTTATAGGGTAGTTAGAGAAAAGCATCACCGAGAGCGCATGTATATTCAACCCCCATAGCCATTACCCTTCTCTTCTCCAAATTAGGTATGTACTTTATCTCTAGTCACCTCTACTCAGAAAGGAAAACATCCCTGAAAGACTTTTATGCCAAAGAGAAGAAAAATTGATGTAAGGAAGACAATGCTAAAGATTATGCTTTGGACAACATTCCTCCAGAAGTATTTTGTGGCATCGCTGATAATACCCATTGTTTTTTCTAATGTAAAATGAAACAAACACCCCCCAAAAGTTATCTAAACATGTTCTCAGTTACCCACCTATCATTCTTCTCATTTGTTTGCTTTCTGCCTCATCAACATTAAGGCTTTGTTGATTAAAGTTATATTTGGTATTTTATGAAGATTTTTTTCCCCCTAGAAATTAAATAAGGAATCATCAGATCACCTAAATTTGGAAGCCAAAATAGGCATTCTGCTGTTAACCTGAATTCCTAACATGCATGCACACTTATTTTCTTGTTTTTCCTGTGCTCTATTAAATACTTAAACTAAAATATAGAAGCGGGACAAAGAGGAGATATATCGATGGCGGGGGGAGAAATACGTATCCTGCTTTGTTGTAGATAAAGTGTGCTCAAAATTCTTCTGGAAACAGATATGGATTCATTCTCCCTATCCCTGCCAACCAATATGATTCTCTAGGTCCAAAACATTGCCTTCTCTATTCGTTAGATTCATTTGGGAAAAAGCACTGCTAAAATGAAATAACGAAATAGGTGAATCCATGCCCTCAGGAATCAAGAAGATGAAGAATGGCATCCAAGAATTGATAGCTAGCGAATGCCCTGAAGGGGGCACCAATGCAACAATTGTAGGTAAGGGGATTTGGTGGTCTGGGCTGTTTCCCTGGGACTCCCTTCCCTAAAATCAGCATCAAGGCTTCCTCCTACTTGCCAGACAATCTCTCCGTCACTGGAGTTTGTTATAGAAATAGTAGTTGAATTTATTGATGACCCACTTGGTGTAGTGCACTGTACTAGCCACTTGGGAAGTACAGAATAAAAAGGACTCCAGTCCTTTCATTCCCCTGCGGGAATGTTTTCTAACTAGAATACCCTGAGATTCCTCAGGCAATTCGCCACCACCATCCTATGATCTCAAGATACAGTCCTCCCCACCCCCAAAAGGAATGGGAATAATTTGGGGTTCAGCCCATCTTGTGACCAGTGGCTGGGTTTAAAGAGGCCTTTCCAAATCCTCATCCCTCTCTCAGGAGCATGGTCCCAGTATGGATGTGGGGACTCAGAACACAAGACCCACAAGGTCCTCTCAGAAAAGAGATATAAATATTTTACTAAACCTAAGAAAAGGTGGTTCTAGTATTAGAGGAAAATAAAAAGCAGTGATTGGAATTGAACCAGTTAGCAGCAATTCAAGGTCAAAAGAGCATAAAATTAAATCCAGTTAGAAACCACAAGTCTCTCCTTGGTCCTGGACTGCCCCTACAGGGACACCAACGTGAGCCCCATGTGGAACAGGGACTGCGTCCAACCCAATTACCTTGTAGCTACCCCGGTGCTTTGTACAGTGCCTTGGCACATAGTAATGGCTTAACAGATACCTTAAAAATATGGGGAAAATAGCAGAGCATAATGATATGAACATAAGTGCTGTAGGGCTGTGGTGAGTATCAAAGTGCTAAGCGGTGCATACTCCACACAGAGGGGAGGGCAGATTGGGAGAGCCTTAGCATGGGGGATAACTTCCTTGAGTGACCATCACACCTCAGCGTGGCTCAGTGGAAAGAGCACGGGCTTTGGAGTCAGGGCTCATGAGTTCGAATCCCAGCTCTGCCACTTGTCGGCTGTGTGACTGTGGGCAAGTCACTTCACTTCTCTGGGCCTCAGTTCCCTCATCTGTAAAATGGGGATTAAGACTGTGAGCCCCACGTGGGACAACCTGATTCCCCTATGTCTACCCCAGCGCTTAGAACAGTGCTCGGCACCTAGTAAGCGCTTAACAAATACCAACATTATTACCTCTTTCATTCATTCAACCATATTCATTGACCACTTACTGTGTGCAGAGCACTGTATTAAGCGCTTGGGAAAGGGCAATTCAGCAATCAAGAGAGACAATCCCTGCCTACACCAGGCTTACAGTGTAGAAGCGGGGAGACAGACACCAAAACAAGTAAACAGGCATCAATAGCATCAGTGTAAATAAATAGAAGTAGGACATACCTTTTCCTTTGTAACCACTGGAGTCTGAACAATTCTCACCTGAATGAAAAGTGGCCAGAAAAAGTGCACTACTGGATTTTCATGGACAGAGTTTACAAGACATTCACATCGGTTGAGTTGCGAATCTCAACCGTTGGCTACGTCATCTTCACCCTGAAGGACAACTGTTTGCTACTTTTAAAAAAGATTTGAAATAAAATTTTCCCAAGTGAGCATTTATTAGTCATGAATTCCTAAAATTTCCTTTGAGAATGTTGTGTTTTCCCATTGGCCCACCCCAACATAAAACCTCCTTTTCTAACGGGATGAGTATTTCTGGAATTGTTCTTAATTACATGGAAGAAGCTGTTAAGGCAATTCATGACATAGACAATGAAATACAGCACTCTGGGTCTGAGACCTTGGTTACTTAGTACCTCTGACTATGCAAAATGAGAATCCTCAAATGAGCCATCTTACAAGATAAGGGGCAGCCAATATAGTACCCATCCAAAATACAATCAATCCCGAGTGAAGGCAGGTTTCTGAACACTTGGGGCAAAATTCATGAGAAAAGTGTTGATGTAGTTAAAAATCTTTTGTGCAAGATGTTCTCTGACTTAATTGCTACTCTGATTTTATGACTTACCAATACATGCAAAATCTTCCCTCAGTCAAATAATGGTTCCCAATTACAGGAGAGTCATTGACTGATTAAGTTACTAGAAAATCGGCTGGTCTAATGTCCATTCTTTTCTTCCTCTTGGTCCTGCAATTTATACTGACTCTCCAACTGATTTTGAAGGAAACTTTGTGATCAGGTGGTATAGGTAGCAGAATTGTTGATATAGAAACTGATGATTTTTTGGCTTAAACTACCACCTTCCATGAGCCTTCATTCAGAAGTCCCTAAACAGCAATGGTTCTATGGGGTCCTCATCAATGCAATAAGTTCTCTTTTGGTGATAATAATGATGGTATTTGTTAAGCCCTTACTAATCAATCCATCGTATTTATTGAGCACTTACTACGTGCAAAGCACTGTACTAAGCACTTGGGAGAGCACAAACAACAGAATTATCAGACTTGCTCCCTGCCCACATTATCATATGCTAAGCGCTGGGGTAGATACTAGATAGTCAGAATAGACACAGCCCCTGTCCCACATAGGGGTAACCATAATACAGCATATAAAACTGAACTTTTCTCCTTCTCCTAACCTTTATTTTGCAAGTGAAGTTGGAAAGCCTCTTCATATACATGGCAACACTTCAGCTATTTATCCTAAATTGCACTGTTTTGGGACTATCTGTTCAACAGATGGGTAAGCCGAATTGTACTTTCCAAGCACTTAGTACAGTGCTCTGCACACAGTAAAAGCTCAGTAAATACGATTGAATGAATGAATAAGCATGATCAATGTCTCCGTGCAAAAGAAATACCTCAAGACCTGGGGTCTAAAGAAAAGAAAGGATCGCAGAGGGTTTCAGCAGCAGAAGATGCAGCGTGGCTTAGTGGCAAGACCACGGGTTTGGGAGTCAGAGGTCGGGTATTCTAATCCCAGCTCCACCCCTTATCAGATGTGTGACTTTGGTCAAGTCACAACTTCTCTGTGCCTCAGTTACCTCATCTGTAAAATGGAGATTAAGACTGTGAGCCCCACATGGGACAACCTGATTACCTTATATCTCCCCCAATGAATGAATGAATGAGATGAGCAACTTTAATCTTATGCCCATAATCTTACACACTATTTGTAATCTTACACACTATTTGGCTTCTGTTTTGGAAGTGCAGGAAATGAAACTGAGACTGACTAGCTATAGAAAGTGTATTGTAGGGTTTCCTTCTGGAGTAGTTTAATATCTTTGTCAAATAAGGTAAAATGGCCCAATCAATTGGTGCAAACTCTGAAGACATCCTTTGAAATACCATAATTTAACCCTACAAATATATATAGTACAAAATCCTAAAAAAAAACACCCAGAGAATTGCTATGTTTAGCCTATAACAGTGATGATATTTGTTAAGTGCTTACTATGTGCCAAACACTGTTCTAAGCCTATGTAGTAGCTAAACACTGTGCCGAAGTGAAGATATGCTATATATGGAGTGCACTTAATATATAAATACAGGTTTTGAAGTCATTTTAAGTAATGTATTTTTCGGGAAATAAACCAGGAAAGAGCAAAGTTACAGCCTGAAGCACATCATTAGGCAATACACTCTTTGAGAGCAGTTGAGTACTGGGAAGTAACAGTTACATTCAGACCACAGGGATATAAGAAAATTCAGCGAGGGTTTTGGTGGTTGTTTTTTTTTTTAGTAAAGATAAGATGCACTCCATGAGGTAGAGAGATTGAGCTGCAAACAATGACAAGCCCTGCTCACAGCAAGTTCAGTTGTTATCTTAGGGACAAATAGAGTATTAAAGGACTAAAGTTCAACCATTTGTCATCTCTGCCACTTCTACTGAAGGGTGGCAACATCTTCAAAAGTGCCATTTTTAATATAAAGGATGCTCATGGTTCCTCATTTTCAAAAATAACACTTTGCAAGTTCCAACACGTGGGTGAGTGCATATATATCTGTGTGTATATATAGTTATGCGTATATCTATATAAGCACACATATGTGTATTCTTACACACTTATGGTGAGTAAAAATAAACTGTAGACATGGAGAATTAATCATTGAAAGAGGGTTTAACAGAGAGGTTAAAAAAAGAAAAATGGGTAACCTCTTGTATTTACCACCACCTACTGTCATTCAAAAATGCTACTAGGCTGCATGATAATAAGGGGAAAAATAAACTTGTCTTTTGTCCTTAAATAAACACAATTACACGCAACTCATTTGCAAGATTATTTTACTTTGGTTATGTGCCAGAGATAAGGTAAGGCCTTTGACTACAAGAAGATCACGCAGCTTACGCAAACTATATACTAAAGATAATTCAAGTTGCTATTTCAGTCCAAAATCTGCTTCTGTATGTGCTGCCCAGGCAGCCAATCAGTTATATATCTTTGCCATTACATTTATGATAATATGAACACTTGTGGTTTGAAGAATTCCTTCTGAATTTGTGGCTTTTTCTCTGTCCGATGAGATGCTGACTGCTGAAAAGTGGCTACCAACCACATACCTTGGTCCATACTACTTTCCTCTTACATTCGGGTAGAAATCTCAGGGCCAGAAGTGTGGCTACAGAAAGGAAGAACAAAACCATATTACTAAATCTATGGAATCACGTGGAAAAACAGGTGCTAGCACAAAAGCCAGAAACAATCACTCGAGAGTATTTATTGAACACTTACTCTGCATAGAATACTGTACTAAGCACTCAGGAGAGTGCAACTGAATTAGTGGCTGTGGTCCCTGCCTTCAAAGACCTTACATTTGAGTGGTAGAGACAGCCACTAAAATAAATTACAGGTAGGTGAAAGCTAGAGTTTAAAGATATATACATATGTGCTATGGGATCAAGGTATGTGGGGGAACCCAAGTGCTTAGGTGATGCAGAGGTGTGAAAGTTGCAGTAGAGGGGGAAATAGGGTGGGGAGATAGATGGATCAGGGAAGGCTTCATGGAAGTAATGTAATTTCAGAAGAGCTTGGAAGATAGGGAGAGTAGAGGACGGTTGGATGTGAAAGGGGAAGGAGTTCTAGGCCGAAGGAA
The DNA here is from genome assembly GCF_004115215.2 of Ornithorhynchus anatinus. NCBI lineage: Eukaryota > Metazoa > Chordata > Mammalia > Monotremata > Ornithorhynchidae > Ornithorhynchus > Ornithorhynchus anatinus. Next base: position 18,431,488 of record NC_041750.1, read on the forward strand.
GGGTGCGAGCAATACAGGTTGCCATCGAGAGACGAGAATGAGGCACAGTGAGCAGGTTGGCAAGAGAAACAGCAAGTGAGCTAACTGGGGTGGAGTGGGAGAGGATGGGGAAGAATTGTTTATTCCAAGCACTTAGTACAGTGCTCTGCACAGAGTAACCGTTCAATAAATATTATTGAATGAATGAACTTTGCTCTTCTAGACTGTAAACTCACTGTGGTCAGGGAACCTATCTATCAACTCTGCTGTATTATCTGCGGTTTCTAAGCAGAAAAATAATCCTGTAGATTATCTTTAGCCCTAACTCTGGTTCTCAACCTCTATGAGTTGGATTTTTCCTTAACCTATCTCTGACCAAAACATCACCTGCCACTCTAGCCTCCAGCATATGGCTCAGAGATCTGGAGGTGGTCAGATTTTAGAATTGCATTGTTATTTGGATCTTTTGTCCATTCCAGTCAGTGGTATCAGCCTTGATGATTTCGTCAAGGCTCCTTGTTCCAAATTCCCATCCCTTTCCCTGCCTGAAACGCCGAGGGGACCCAAGTCACCAGTTTCATCCTCACAATGTGTCTCTTCTGTTGACACAGTGGCCCCCCCACCCTTCACCTCCGCACATCACTGAGCTGGCACTCATGATGATTACAGGCTCTTCAGAAATGAGCTTTGTGTAGACTCCATTACCGCAGATAACGAAGGTGTATAATAGGCAGAGAGCCCCTTTTAAACCTGCATTCCTGGATCAAAAAGGTACACTGTATAAATGCCAAACATGGAAACACAAGAAGAATCCTTCCCTACTGCACAGTGAACGTGAGTTCTTCCAGCCGTATTCCATCTTTCACAATCTCATATTTTCCTAGTGGGTTGTAGAGAAAGCAGAAATAAAATTACCTTTCAAAATATCTCTGGTACTTGCTGAGAGTGCTTCTTTAGGGCTTTCCAAGATATTGAATAGCCAATCAATGAACTAAAATGAAAATGAAAAATATCAGTGAAAATGCTTTCTGCATTATATCCCAAACATTTTTGGCCGAACTGTCCCGACAATTTGCATTTTTACAACATTAAGAAATTTCAGACAGGTCTTACAGCAATCTGGAAATTAAGGTAGAAAATTGAGCACTGTCAGAGTGCTGCAGGTGGGAGAATTTTTTTTTAAATGGATTTGTTAAGCACTTACTATGTGCCAGGCACTGTACTATGAGCTGGGGTAGATACAAGCTAATCAGGTTGGACATAGTCCATGTCCCACAAGGAGCTCACCGTCTAAATCCCCATTTTTCATATATGAGGTAACTGAGGCACAGAGAAGTAAAGTGACTTGCCCAAGGTCACATGGCAGACAATTGGCAGAGCCAGGATTAAAAGCCAGGTCCTTCTAACTCCCAGGCCCGTGTTCCATCAACTATGCCATTTTGCTTTCCATATGAGAAATGTTCTTCTCATCTGAGAGAATGTTCCTCAAATCAAAGTGCTGATTTTGGCTCATGAGTGTCCAGTGATCATCTTTACTACTGGTAAATGAAATCCTCCAGGGGTCTCCCCTCCACCACAATCTTTTTTTTTTTTTTTTGTAAATTAAGGCCAGAAAGAAAATTAGAGCAGAGGACTAAAGTCTCAAGCCAATTTGTGAGTGTGAGGTACAAGGACTTCTCACATATAACAGCTCTCACAGTCCAAATCCTGGATTTGGTCGCTAATTATAAGGTCAGCATAGGTACTTGCCATCTTTTTCCAATTGATCAGGTGAATTCAATCTGCCAAAATTAGGTGGCCCTACTTACTGGATTGTGAGGGAACGGCATTCCTTGGTCACGTGACGAGTCCTATAAAAGCCTAGGATATCCACGGGTACTTAGAGCCTTTGTACATAGGAAAGTCTTACCTTACATGTGCAAGCAGATAAAAAAAAAAGGGACACATCCTTATAGCCTATTGCTCCCCACAAATCGTCCCTCTTGACTGTGAGCTCATGGTGGGCAGGGAATGTGTCTGTTCATTGTTGCACTGTACTCTCCCAAGCATTTAGTACAGTGCTCTGCATACAGACTACAGTCTGTATGCACACAGTAAACACTTAATAAATATGACTGAATCAAATGAATGACTCAATACCTGTGCCTGCCTGCTCTCCAATGTGGCTGAGTGAAGCAATTGGTAATTTCCTCCTTCCCTCCCACCACTCAGGATGCCTGCTCCCACCATATTCTGTGAGCACCAGGCCGTGGGTATTAAAGCTGAAGCTGAGCACCCTCTGCCTCTCTCCACGGCAGCCGAGAAAATCTACCAGGAACCCTGCTGCCTTCCCTCTGGGCCACCCAGAGCCCCTGCTCTTGACATGCTCTGTGTGCGCTGAGAAGGAAGGATAAAAGCTGCTGCTGCTGCACATTCACAATGCCCCACTTCACTGACTCCACCCCATCCTGCTTGCCACCATCCAGGGAGGAAAGAAAAAAGCACCCGCAGCATGGCGTAGTGGATAGAGCATAGACCTGGGAGCCTGGGGTCTAATCCCTGCTCCGCCACATGTCTGCTGTGTGACCTTAGGCAAGTCACTTTACTTCTCTGGGCCACAGTCACCTCATCTGTAACATGAGGATTGAGACCGTGAGGCCGACGTGGGACAGGGACTGCATCCTACCCATTTTGCTTGTATCCACTTCAGTGCTTGACACATTGTAAGTGCTTAACAAATACCACAATAATTATTATGATTATTATAAAACCTCGGGAAGACTGGAGGTTGCTGTAGCGATAACTGGGGCTGCATAGGTGCCTTGGACCATGAGCTATGAGGAGCCTGAAATTCTGCTCTTCTTGCCACAACAGCCTGCTAATTTTTTGTTAATTTTGTGTATTTGTCTTTTATGCTGTTTTAGTGTTTTATAGTTTCAATGTTCCTGATGTATCTGTCTCCAGTCCCCTATATCTCCTCCTCACCTCCAACACCCAATTTACATTCTGAGATTGTGAGCCACTTGAGGGCCAGAGATTGTGTCTAATTCCCACCCAGGTACTCTTTCCCAGTGCTTAGTACAGTGGGCTGCATGTAGTAAGTGCTTAATAAATATTATTACTATTAATACTACTACTATTACTGCTCCTTCATTATTAGATTGTAAACTATTCAAAGACAGGGAGCAAGTCTTTTTTTATTATGTACTCCCAAGGACCTAGTACAGTGCTCTGTATATTGATGCTCAATAAATATTGATAATGATGTTTCTATTCCATTCTTACTATTTTTGAAAATGAGTGGCAGAAATAGGAGTCTATTTTTAAACTTTTCTATCTAAATTTTGATTATCCAAATATTCAGAAGCCAAGATTCCATATTATCCAAGGGGGAAAGAAGATCATGGTTCTCATACTGGAGCAGGTGATGTGCAACTTTACCTTTGGTGTGTGCTCTTTCCACGGCTCTTTGGTAAGTAAAAGGTGCATACTGTTGGGAAGGAGGGTGAGAGTCTCTTTCAAAGTGAGCCTGTTGAGTGGACTGTGGCCAAGATAGTTGGGAGAACATGCTGCGAAGCTGCTTTCCCCATGTTCCTTATGCCAAGATAACCAACTAGCACTGAAGCCAAGGAGAAGTGGAGTAGCATGGTCACCCCAGGCAACCACCAAAGCTGCAAAGATCTGGAACAGGAAGTCAACAGCCTAAACAGGAAACAGAAACGAGTTTAGTCACACATTTCGGGCAACTGTGCGTATGCATTACATTTTTGTGTACATAGATAATACCCACCTCCAGGGAAGTGATCAAAGTGAACAGTGACCTGGGTTTTCACAGCTCACTCAAAGAAGGTTTAGATGTACTCTAAAAGTCTTTTTAAGATTTAAAAGGAGGGAGCAATTTCCTTTTGAAGAAGGAAAATGGAGTCACTGGCCTCAGTGAAGCACTGCTAAATAAAACACTTTTCAACACAGACTCATTACACTATCCAAAAGTTTGAAGAAGAATTAATTACTACTCTGTGCCTCAGTCCATGTCCCACAGTCATAATCCCTGTTTTACAGATGAGGTAACTGAGGCAAAGAGTAGTGAAGTGACTTGTCCAAGGTCACACAGCACACAAGTGGTAGAGCTGGGATTAGAACCATTCAGATCCGTGCTCTATCCATTAGGCATCACTGCTTCTATTTGGGAGAAGAGAGAGACAGACAGAGAGATAAACAGGAAGCCCAAGAAAGAAAACAAAGTTCTCTGATTTTGATTTGACTAGACTTAATAGCAGACATGCAAGTCCTTACTCTGAAGCACTGGGTCATTGAGTCAACAGGTAGCTGCAGGAATCTTGAGAACAAGATCAAGGGTTTGGGGGGCTGTGTCCTTAAAGTCTGATTTTTCACATAAAAAAATACATTTTGGAGAAGTGTTTGAGAACAATACTTAAAATGTAGGGAGGAGATGAGAGGTTGGTAGTATAATTTCTTATCCCTGATTTATCTCCTTACATCATCTTCCAACTCCCTTACATGTGTTCTGTCCCATGCCTAATATCTTTGGGAATTTCTGCTGCTGAGTAGGTCTGAACAGTGAACTTCTGTCCTATCTTCCAACACCCCTGCTAAAGAGATGGAATTTCAGCCATCAAACCCATCACCCACAACTCCTCCTTAGACCCCGAGTCCCATGCGGGACAGGGACTGTCTCTACCCTGATGATCTTGTATCTACCCCGGTGCTTAAAATCGTACTGGACATATATTAAGCACATAACAAATACAATAATAACAAGGATAATAAGAGCTAGAAAGGGCAGGATTTTGCAGGGGCCTAGACCATTTACCAAGAGCACAGCAGGCCCACGTGCTGATGATTAGCTTGCTTATTTTCCTTTAGCAGTCCTTTCAAATGGTTTTCCAACACTTTTCATATTTTCTTGCTTGAGACTTTAAGGTAAGAGCCATATTGATCTGACTGGAACTTACTCACGCTGCATCTGCCCACTGACCTTGAGTAAGTCACAACCTTTTTAGACCTCAATTTCCTCATCTATAAAATGTGGATAAGATAGAGCGTGAACCCCGTGTGGGGACAGGGACTGTGTCTGATCTAATATCTACCCCTACTAGAGAAGCAGCGTGGCTCACTGGAAAGAGCACGGGCTTTGGAGTGAGAGGTCATGGGTTCGAACCCCGGCTCTGCCACTTGCCAGCTGTGTGACTTTGGGCAAGTCACTTAACTTCTCGGTGCCTCAGTAACCCTCATCTGTAAAATGGGGATTAAGACTGTGAGCCCCACGTGGGACAACCTGATTCCCTTGTGTCTACTCCAGCGCTTAGAACAGTGCTCGGCACATAGTAAGCGCTTAACAAATACCAACATTATTATTATGTAGCACCTAGTAAGCATTTAATAAATGCCATAATTGTTACCTGACCAATACATATATGTGTGTTTGTGTGTGTATATATAGTGTGCCTTGGTGAATTTATGTCTTCTGAAATTGTACTAAGGGAGCTTTTACTGTTCTCTACTTCAAAGTTAACCACATTGAACACTTCTTTTCTCCTCCTATTTCTTAGACTGTGAGCCCTGTGTCCAATCTGATTAGCTTGTATCTACCCCAGCAACCAGCAGAGTGCTGGGCATATAGTAAGCACTTAATTCCATTATTATTATTCTAGGGCTTGTTCTTTATCCAGTAGATCTTTAGACAGAAAGGTCAGACCAGTGATAGAATCCACTCTCAGTAATTTCAATTCTCTCTCAAAGTACACACACATGAAACCTGAGCATAGGTTCAACTGCTTTCTCAGGCCACTTGATTTTCACTTTCCCATTAAACAGGACCCAGTGAAACTTGTCAAAATGAAAAGACACTTTTATTTGGCAGTGTAACAGGGGATGAGGGGTGAGAAAATTGTCTTAATTTTTGGCCATAGACATTAATAATCATTAAGTTGCATAAACTAAAATATAGTTCCCATTGTCATTTGGGTCCTGCTTGCCTAAAATAGGAACCAAAACTTCCTAGCTTTAAGAATTTTCAAAACTGATTTGAATTATTGGGCATATAGCTATTTTTCTTTAAGGCAGCAAAATTATGGCTTTATTTCAATAAATCAAAATAGGAAGGCAGAAAATAAAACCCTGAGGTATGACATGTTCTTTGATGGAGTACAAATGCAAGCCCTCAAATGGTAAACTACAATTACTTCTCCAGATTGTACCTTTTCAAGAGTCACATTCTGAACAGGTTTTGACTGGTAAGCAACACTTCTAATAATCCCCATTAGTTCCAGCATCCACTCCAATCTCTTCAACACTCCTGAAAAGACAAGGAAGTTTACTTACACCAATAACAGAACAACTACTTTCCTTTGAAAAATTAGATCAGTTGTAGCCACCTAAGAAAACATGTGATTAGAATTCTGTCAAACAATTCACACACTTGATGGTACCCTGTGACTGCATGTGGTGGATAGGGATCTCCTTTAGCTCCTCTTCTGGCCAAAATAGCCCCCAGAACCACTGTAGAAGGGTTTGGATGCCTGACAGTGCCCATAAGTTCCCCACTTTTTCCTTTCCAGAAATAGGTGAGAACTGGGAATCTCTACCTAGCAAATCTCAATCCCCAACCCCTTGGTGTTCAGAAAAACACCCCTGAACAGCCAGGCTATCAATTGGGAGCTTGAAGGTGTCCTTTCAACCACACCTTTCCTCAGCTTCCCAGACAAAAGCATTCCTCTACCATCCAGGAGCTACCCAAGCCATACTTTCAAACACAGACATGCAAGTTAGACCTCTAAGTAGGTTTTTAACAGAAGAATAGAAAATATTTTAATGAGTCAATTAGGTAAGAGGTATATAAGAACTCAACCTGAAAAATGCTTTTTCCTGTCCTCTAGACTGTAAGCTCATTGTGGACAGGGAATTGTGTCTGTTATATTGCTATACTGTACTCTTCCAAGTGTTTAGTACAGTGCTCTGCACAGAGTAAGCACTCAATAAACATGACTGACTGACTGACTCCAACATGTTCCCCTCCCCAGAACGCTTTCCACTATCCTGGTGCTTATGTTCCTCTAGTCCAACTCCTCAGCCTCTCAGGGAATCACGGTTTTCAAGTTCACTCACTACAGATCCTTCTCCCCCGATTTTCAAATGCCAGGGTGAAACTGCTGCTGATCTATATGACCATCTTCCCTGACTCTCAGGCGGGAGCGTCGCTCTCCAGAGAGCTTAGCCGCTGGACCTCAACCCAGAGAACTGTTTCTCCTGTGTCCTGTCCTAAGGGTTGCTAGGTCCAATTAACTTAAAATTGTTATGGGGCCTCATCTCGCCAATAAACTAACCTCCTCTTCTTGTCTAGATGGAAAGCTCCTTGTGGGCAGGGAACATGGCTATCATCTCTGTTATATTGCACTCTCCCAAGTGCTTAGTACAGCGCTCTGCATTTGGTAAGCGCTCAATTAATATGACTGACTGAGAGCTAAGCATCTTGTGGCCCTGGTTCGGCTCCTGGTATGGGAAGCCTTGCTATTGCCCCACAGCACTTTCGTACATAAGTGTAATTTCTTTATAATAAAAATAATAATGAGGGTATTTGTTAAGGGCTTACTATGTGCCAAGCACTGTTCTAAGTGCTGGGGTAGATACAAGGTAATCAGTTTGTCCCACGTGGGGCTCACAGTCTTAATCCTCATTTTACAGATGAGGTAACTGAGGCACAAAGATGTTACGTGATTGCCCAAATACACACAGTTGATAAGTGGTGGAGCCAGGATTAGAATCCATGACCTCTGACTTTCAAGCCTGTGCTCTTTCCACTAAGCCACGCTGCTTCTCTATAATTATATTATTATTACTTATAATTATATTAATGTCTGTCTCTCCCCTCTAGACTGTAAGCTCATTGTGGGCTGGGAATGTGTACGTTTACTGATATGCTGTACTCTCCCAAGCGCTTAGTACAGTGCTTTGCACAGAGTAAGTGCTCAATAAATACGAATGAATTAATTAATTAATTAATTAATATTTGAAGCTGATTAGCTTTTCTTGGGGAGTGGGTCCTCAGGACTGAATTTCTAACTGCTCTAGCAATTTCTGAGATTATTCCCCCCTCCGCCTCTTATATGTAAGGCTAGCCTGAGTGACCATCACAAGGCACCAAAAGATACTTCCCCCATACTAACAAGCTATTTTGCTGTCAATGGATGACTGATTGAAGGATGACTGGGCTCACTTCTGTTTTCTAATCAATTTTTTCAATCACCTTTACACTAAAGAAGAAATGAAGCTACTGGCCTCTCTGCAAGACGGTACAAGTCTAAGAAAAAATTGTGGCCATTTGCCCCTAACTTTGACTCCTGGATCAGGTAACTTTTTTTTTTTTTAAATAATATCAATTTATAACCAAAGCAGTACAGGTATTATATTCCACATACTTTTAAATATTTCCACCTCCAGGAAATTAATACTGCCATATTGGCATAGTGATCTGGTTTTAAAGGCAATAACTTCAAACAGAAAATATAATTTAATTGGACCTTCCATGCCCCTTCGCTTGCTAAAATGCTCATCATTTTCTGTTTACAAAGATTAGATGTGATCATAACCTTGAAAGGCTGAAAATTAGCAGTAGGTCTGACAGAGAAAGCACTCAGCAAATGTTCCAAAACACAAAAAACCTCATCTCCAGCAAATAAAAATTTGTCATTAACAGAAGTGGCTTTCATTTCAATTGGTTGTGCTTCTCATTTAGGGCAAAGAAATCTACCCAAGACACTGCACAAAGCAAGCCAGAACACCTCAAATGCATGAGGAGAACTAATCAAGTCTCTAATGCAATGTTTGAAATGGGATGTTTGAAGCCCGAAAATGGCAATCAAATAAACCCAGAAGGAGAAGACGGACATGCCAATGGTCTCTTACCTGTATTTGGATGGCTTACAATTCGTGCATGGTAGAAACTGTGCAATATCATCCAGGCAACTGTTTCTCTCTGGTCACACTCAAGAACAGCATCAATTACGTTATTCAAAGACATCAAGGAAAATCGACCTTGAGAGATTAAATATACTCGGACAAAGACAGTCTTCTCTATGTTGCTCTAAAAAAGGCAAATTATTCAGACACTATTAAATTGGCTTAAGTGACTCCCTGTGCTTACAGGGCCAAGCTAAATCCAGATAAAATTAAAACGAAGGTCGATTTCTATTTCACTGCTAGATCTATACATCTGTTTGGGTGTTATATTTAGCTGTCAATTATAGCTGGAAAATCCTGAAGAGAGCTCTACTCTTAGACTTGTGGCCCAAACCAAAGAGGCAATACCATCCTGCCTCCATCATACTGAATATTTACCAAAGGAGCAAAAATGGAATCATGAAAATCAAGGCTCAGAAATCATTACCTCGGTAATCCGGAAAATCCGATTAATCTCAGCGTCGGTCATTTCGGCAAGGCATTTTGCTATCATGACATACAGGTCTACTTCATTTCTCTAGTAAGGAAAAAGACCAAGCACATAAAAATTTGGTTTGGTACCAAGATGGCTAGCTTATTTCTGCTTTAAAGCAATAACAACCCCATGACATTCCTCAGTTCCTGTGAACAGAGACCAGATTTTTCAGCATTACGAAGTGGTCTGTCTCCTTCCACCCACCTGCAGCAATCACTTTTCTTAAGAATTGATCTGATCATGTCGCTCTACTTATCCAAAATTCACTGTGGCTGCCTGTTCGCTCATATCAAACGGAAACTTTCTACCACAGGCTTCAATATACACTTAACTGAGATGTTCTACTTACTTTGCCTTACCTCATCCTACCCCTTTATCAAATGTCTACTAAGAAAAAAACCCCAAAAACTCATATGCAGTCTTTCCAGAATAAATACTCCCCAATCTCCCATTTATGGAAATTTTTTAATGACTATGTCTATCATTTGTACTCTTACCCTGCATTCCTTTTTGTTTTCTTTATGCCCATGGCACATTATATTGCAAACACCTGAAGGGCAGAGGCCATAACTTAGAAATACTTTGATCACAACACTGTACCACTGCACTAGCTTCTGGATGGAACTATAAAGGTGCTCAGCAAATACTACTGTTGGGGATGAGTATGATATAAATTCTTATTTACTGTTCATTGCTTTCCTATTGCACAGCCATAACTAAAAATATTCAGGTAATTTGAAGATGGAAAAATCCATTTCTATTAATTTGGGCAATTTTAACAATTTATGCTAAGTGTAACATTTATCATCTCAGAAAAACAGTGAAAAAGGAGTTGTTCCACCTTATTAGGTGATTTCATTTTACCAGCAAAGTACACAGCACATTCCTTGAACTACAGTCTGAAAGTCTCCATAACAATATAGTTTAAAGTTCATGTGCTGATGTGGTGAGAGGAAGCAAGGCCTGGTGGAAAAAGTATGGAAGTAGAAATCGGGAGATCAGAACTCTAATTCCAGATCTGCTACTCACCTACTGTCATTCATTCAATCGGATTTATTGAGCGCTTACTGTGTGCAGAGCACTGTACTAAGTGCTTGGGAAGTACAATTCGGCAACAGATAGAGACAATACCTACCCAACAACGGGCTCACAGTCTAGAAGGGGGAGACAGACAACAAAACAAAACAAGTAGACAGGCATCAAGAACATCAAAATAGATCAATAGAATTATAGATACATACACATCATTAATAAAATAGAGTAATAAATATGTACAAATATACACAAGTGCTGTGGGGCAGGGAAGGGGGTAGAGCAGAAGGAGGGGGTAGAGGCAATGGGGAGGGGAGGGAGGAGCAGAGGAAAAGGGGGGCTCAGTGCGGGAAGGCCTCCTGGAGGAGGTGAGCGTTCAGTAGGGCTTTGAAGAGGGGAAGAGAGCTAGTTTGGCAGATGTGAGGAGGAAGGGCATTCCAGGCCAGAGGTATGACGTGGGCCAGGAGTCGACGGCGGGGCAGGAGAGAACGAGGCACAGTGAGAACGTTAGCGGCAGAGGAGCGGAGCGTGCGGGCTGGACTGTAGAAGGAGAGAAGGGAGGTGAGGTAGGAGGGGGCAAGGGGATGGAGAGCTTTGAAGCCAATAGTGAGGAGTTTTTGCTTCATGGGAAGGTTGATAGGCAACCACTGGAGATTTTTGAGGAGGGGAGTGACATGCCCATAGAGTTTTTGTAGAAAGATAATCCAGGCAGCAGAGTTAAATATAGACTGAAGCAGGGCGAGACAGGAGGATGGGAGATTAGAAAGGAAGCTAATGCAGTCATCTAGACGGGATATGATGAGCGATTGTACCAACAAGGTAGCGGTTTGGATGGAGAGGAAAGGGCGGATCTTGGCGATGTTGTGAAGGTGAGACCAGCAGGTTCTGGTGACGGATTGGAAAATGAAAAGTTGGCACCGGTGCCACACCCATATCCAGTAAGTACACTACTGTTGAGTGAGACACACATCCTCAGTACCAATTACTGGGCTTTTTGCTGGGAAGCCAGGTGTGGTCTGTGATTATAAAACAGAATACCTCTGAAGCACAAACCAGAAATGAATGGCAGCATTTTTCTTTCTTACCTGAATCTTATTTGGCAAAATGTCAAATATTTTCTCAGCAGCCTGGCACAGAGGATTCCAGAGGTGCTGTGCTGGGTTGGGAATCTTCATTGCCTGGCTAAGTCCTTCTAAGCTCTCCTGGCACAGCTCAGGATTTTGGTCACGGTTCTTGGCTTCAAAATGTTGCACAATAAACACTTTGGTGAAAACCTGCAGCTGCTCCACTGAGACATATTTCATCCACAGTGACAAAGAACCAAAAAGGTATTTTCTGGATTTCACCTGAGAGCAAAAGGGACACTCAAAATTTCATCAGGAATAGCGGAGACCTGAGAATTCAAGACCCACAAAATATATTATCCCCCACTGATACCCCACCCTGGGTTCAGCTAACAATTTTTCTGGATTGTTGCTTTCTCTACCTCAGCTTAAACTTCTGATAAGCAACCCTCTTTGGGTTTATTTTCCCCACCTTCATGGTTCAGTCATTCAGTGACATAACTAAGTATGGAGGCAGCTGGTACCACGTTTTAGAGACAGTTCAGGCATCTTATGTGGTGCCATATCAGCTGAATGTCATTCAGTTCTAATAATGTTTTGGAGGGAAACCTCCCCCTGGCCCCCAGCCAAAAAAACTCTTAGTTAAAGAATCCACAGTTTGCCTTGCAGAATGCAAAGAGCTCTTTCCCATACAGCATTTACTATAAAGAAAAAGGCTCTAGAGGGAGATTAATTTCAGTAAAACCTTTATTTGAAACACAAGGGGCACCCCTCTCCCCAAAATCAAAAGTCGAATTAGCTGGGCTCAGATTATTTGATAATTAAAAATCAATGCCATTAGCTAGAGAATACAAATTTCTTTGAGTTAATTGATATTAGTTTAACAGTTAATTGTAACTGAAATGTTATTGTACCTGGGAGGCCTTTCCCAATTAATCTCTAATCTCCCTGGTTTATATCACCCTGAATGCCACTTCAGCTCTTCTGCACCACCTAATCACTTTAAGAACTCACAGCCTCCCCTTTTCCTTCTTCCTCCTAATTGTAATTTATTTTAGGGCCTGTCTCCCTGGATAGACTTAAGCTCCTTGAGGGCAGGAATCTAGCTTACAAATTCTACTGGACTTGGCCAAGTGCTTAGTACAGTGCTCTGCACATAGAAGGGGCTTAATGAATATTACCCTTCCAATTTGAAAACTTTTGGTGAAATAAATTAAAAATAGAACTGAAAGTTGCTCTATTCTCTTCCTGTACATCTAAGTTGGGTTGATGCTTGCTAATGATCCAAAACTAAGCATTAACCTCCAAAAATCCCATCCACCTGAAATATCTTGAGAATTCCTGTCAAAGTGTATTTTGAGGACCAAGTGAAGTGCATAATTTGCATATGGACCACAGCCTCAGACCAGGTTTACTCGGACAAAGTGAAAAGGAAACTTGACAATTATCTGGCTCATCTGGCCATCCAACTAGATAATTCAAGTTAAAAAAACTTATTCGGAGACCTAAATGACCTAGAATAGCTACTGAATCCAAAAAATTTGGCAAGTGTATAATTGTCAACCTTCCACTTCAATGTCTACTTTACAGACACAGCTGGCAAGAAGGAGTGTGGCCTAGTGGAATCAGAAGGACCTGGGTTCTAATTCTGGCTCCACCATTTGTCTGTTGTGTGAGGTTGAACAAGTCACTCAACTTCTCTTTGCCTCAATTACCTCATCTGTAAATTGGGATTAAGACTGTGAGCCCTATGTGGGACGTGGACTGTGTTCAACCTGATTATCTTGTATCTACCCCACCATTCAGTACAGTGACTAAAACATACTAAATGCTTAACAAATACCATTAAAAAACAAAAAACAAACAAAAAACCAAAAACAGATTAAATTTCTCAGCTCAACTGTGAAATGAATGCCCACCAGGTGATACAGAGCCACTCCTTAGAAGTTAAGCATGCTAGATCTGATCACTGTCAATTAAGAAAGCCTGTGGTTAGAGGACATGAAGCACTTCTATTTCCCAGTTTGCTTGAGAGCATGTCAGATTATCCAAATACATTTTCAGAAAGACTTGGCTATCATCTGTCAACTCAGGGGACATGAGGGTGGAAATGGAAAAAGTATCCTCAAACACAATCACTGATCATTGGTTCCAGGGCTAAGTTAGGATGAAGAAGATGTTCCCAGATATTTCTGGAACAAAATAGATTCCATTCAATTTGGCATCAGAGATATGGTGGAAATCTTGACTGTAGGTTCCATCTGTCTCCCCTCAAAGCCACTAGAATCCTCTAGAATCCCAACCCTTTGGATTTACTACGTACACTCAGGCTGTAAACGAGAGGTGGTATGACCCACATCCCCAACAGCATGGCGGCATTCTGGGATGACTGGGCCTGGGTCACCATAAGCTGGATGCACAGGAGCTGTACCTCTTCACCTAAAGGAGAAGACAACATAAATGTCACACAGGGGATCCTCTAATTTACTCTCAATCTGGAAGGTAATGGTTTTGGCTCACCATCCACATGAAAGCTTCATTGAACATGGCTGAGGGCCAGGGTTTTTGCCAGTTATTCTCACTGGGCTCAGATAACATGGGCATTTGAGTTACATATCCAAATCAGCATGGGCCTGGAGGGGACCAGGGCCACTTGATAATGAGTGCTCCTAAATCCTGTAATTATATTACATCAGTCTTGCACCCATATCTTTGAACCACAGAAGGACCTAGAAGAACCACTAACGCCATGTGCAGGGTGTCCCAAATTGATAAGGCGCTTCATCTGGGTCATGGGAGCCCACAGCAGACATAGCCTCTGGTCATCAATTCCATTTACTTCTTTAAATGCTCATGGCAGAGAAAGCTGGAATGAAAAGACTCATCTGAAAGAATATGGGTCAGTTCCCACTGGGTGCCTCTTTTGGGACCCTTAACACAGATTCTTACACAAAGACAACAATGCCACCCCTATTCAAGCAGGCAGCACTACCCCTGTTCCTGCTGGGACCCAGCCTACATGCTTCAACTAAATGCAACCCAGAGCTAAAGCCTAAGGACAGTGGACTTTACCAAAATTCAGCCTCAAAAGAGGGGAGAGAAGCGAAGCCCAGTTCACTGGAGGATACTGGTAGCTTTTTCCAACGGTTACTATGGGTTTCATCACTGTTTTCACACAGGAAGCGGGGACAGATTCAGGACCTGCAACACAGCAAATAATAAATCATCACTGTAGAATAATGAGTACTAACAACAAAAAGAAAAGGACATAAGTAGTCAAATTGGCATAGGGATGCTTACATTAGCTTTGAAAAATGAATAAACATGATTGAGTGAAGTTGCCCTTCCTAATATGACCCTCCACTCCTATATCACAACTATTGTAGATTCCGGACTTGGTGGGTAAAATGTTTTTGCTTTTCAAAATGCAAGCCTGATCACATCCACCAGGCATATATACTCTGTTGGTTGAACTTTATTACCCATCTATTTTAAGCAGACTCATTGGGGAGTGCAGGAAATGACATAATAGAGCTAAGTAATTGCTACTGTAAAAAGAAGGCACTTGGGCAAAACAATTAAATTCTCAAAATGAATCACTTTTTTTTTTTTTAACATGTAAAGCAGATGGTCCTTTCCAAACTTTGGCTGCAAACTGTAGGTGTGTGTATTTAATTTTGAAAGAAGAAAAAACCCTATTCACATTTCCATTTTAGAGGGCCTTTAGGCCTGTGAATCATGAAAGAAGAATGAGATGGCTGAACAAAGGCATATGGTATAGCACATATCTATGCACAGAATGAAGTAACTTCCATTTCAGCTCAGTGAGCCAATACAGAAATACAACCAAGAATTCATGAGACAATCTTCATACAGAAACACTCATTTCTCACAAGAAACTGTTTAAACTATTGATTTTCCCAGCTCTAATTTAAATCTCTAGGACAGGTTATGCAGATTCTGAGGACTGAGCCTCTAGACCATGGAAACATGGTAATATAGAGTTGAGCCAGTAGAACTTTTCTCACCAGCTTCCCACCCTCAACTAACCCATGCTATTGTCCCAACAGTGAAACCCTCTTCGGCTCAGCACCAATGTGGCAACTAACTTGCCAAACTTGAGAAAAATCAAATGCAGCTCAAGTATATCATCAACAGATGTTGTGGCATATGCTGTCAGCTGTGTCCAGCTAATCAACAGAATTTAGGGAGCCCCTATTGAGTGCAGAGCACTAAGGGCTAGGGAGAATAAAATGGGATTAGTAGAGATATTCCTGGCCTTAAGGATCTTACATTCTAGTGGAGGAGACACACTAAAGTAAATTATAGGTAGGTTAAAGTAACAGAGTGCAAAAATATGCAAAGAGCTTAAGGTGGTGGTGTGAGTATCCATGTTGGGAAGTGCTGATGTGGCACTTTGGGATACAAGCTGGGAGACTAGAGAGAAGAGGAGACTGATGATGATGCCAAAGGTGAGGGGAAAGTTCCGTGAAGGTGAGGATTTGGAAGGGAAGATGGAGAGCTTAGTTTTGGACATATAGAGCTTGGTAGGCTGGTAGGACATCCAAGGATAAGATGTTCTTATCCTTATCAGATATTGATGTCCTTATCTTAGCCAGCCTCAATTACTGTATCAGCCTCCTCACTGACCTCCCAGCCGCCTGTCTCTCTCCACTCCAGTCCATACTTCACTCTGCTTCCCAGATCATTTTCCTTCAAAAGCGTTCAGAATATCTTTCTCCACTCCTCAAGAACCTCCCGTGGTTGCCTACCTATCTATGCATTCACTCCCTGTAACTGCTTTAGAATGAAATTGACAATTGGAAAGGAGAGTTCCAAATGTCCAGGTCATGATAATGTAGAAAATGTGTTAGGACTCACCATTTCAGTTATAATTTCAGGCCTAGGTGCAGACATGCCCCCTTTCCTTTTAATTATTCGCTGTCAGAGTCGCAATTTCTTTGGGTTTGGGTTTGGTTCTCAAAAGCATCTGGGGGAAAACCTACATCCTACCACCCAACACTACGGGAGTGAAGGCCTCCGTGACACAAGCTGGGATCCAAGCAGCATGTAGGCCAGGGTCCACAAACCAGAATGGACTAATGTACAGGTTTTGGGGGCTGCAGCCTCAGGCCCCGGGGTAAAGGGAAATCTCAGCCACCACCCAGAGACGTGCGACTCTAGTCGGCACCGCTTCAGAAGGCAATCGCCTTCCTTCTGACCCTAGTAACATTGCTGCCACTCGGGGCACTTGCCTGCTTCTCCCAACCCACAACATCCCAAGATTGAGCCCTTGGAATGAGGCAGGCTATGTCATGTAGTCTGCTATATCTAGCCGACCGCTGTTGGCTGCAGTGCCTGACTACTGAAAAGGGGTTCTGCACTTTGAGTAGCTCAATTACAGCTGGGGGTAGGGGACTGGAGGCCTGTGAGAGGAACTTGGATGTACTCTTGGAGTCGGCATTTGAGGTATGGCTTTGGGATCACTTCCCGCCTTCCACCCCAAGTGGGAACAGGGGCTGGTCTGGCAAACTTGACTTCTGCTTGAAGGGAATAATGTTGCCAGCTGAATGTGTGTGTGTCTGTGTGTTTCGCTAATTCACTCTCGCCCACATTTTCCTGGGCAGCCAATGGGTGCTCAATAAACACCATTACTACTATGACTCTTTGTAGGTCTGGCCTCTGCTTTAGATGATAAAATGCTCGTAGGCCAAACCCTGTTGGCACCCGTATCCACGTGGGGT
Source organism: Ornithorhynchus anatinus (assembly GCF_004115215.2). NCBI lineage: Eukaryota > Metazoa > Chordata > Mammalia > Monotremata > Ornithorhynchidae > Ornithorhynchus > Ornithorhynchus anatinus. The sequence goes on from NC_041750.1 coordinate 18,448,740, forward strand.
TTTGCACCTTATATGCATTTGACAAATGTTAGGATTGAGAAGTTCTTGACATTTTTACACCTTGTTAGTGATCTGGAAAAAGGAGGGAATTTGCATCTTTGTCGCCAAATCATGCCTAACTGATCTGTTTTCGTCATGTATTCCTTTTAAAGCTAACCTAAAACATCACTTTGCTGAATTAGGCATCTTGACCACCTTGAATCCTTGCTCCCAATCCACCTGGAAAAAGTAGGTACGATTATGGTAGGCAGAACAATTAAGGAACCGGAAAGTCAAATTGAAGAGCTGAAAACTCCCACGCTCATTTGCCTGAACTGATTTAAATACTGCCCTGACTAAAGGGGTCAGGGGGTGGAGAAAGAAATGGGCTAAATGACCTCGCAAAGCCCCATGATTCTATGAACTGAACGGAGGTGTCCATGGTCTGATGCGCATGTCTGTTTTTGTATGTTAAAGAATTAATCGTATTTATTGAGCATTGTATTAAGCACTTGGAAGAGTACAATATAAGAAATAAATATAAATGCAATACAAAGAAAGCAAGAAGAGGGGCTGGGAGTGTCCTGTCAGAAGTAATCCCACGCTGGAACAAGACCTTTAGGTCTTTTTTGATCATTCTGATACACCAAAGATATGATTCCAAGATTTCAGAATCTTGGCTACTAATTCTATTGTACTCTCCCAAGCACTTAGCACAGTGCTGTTCACATAGTAAGTGCACAGTAAATACTACAGATTGATACCTGGCTAAGAATCAATGGAAGAGAAGCAGTAGAGCCCAGTGGACAGAACACGGGCCTGGGAGTCAGAAGGATGTGGGTTCTAATCCCAGCTCTGCCACTTGTCTGCTGTGTGACCTTGGGCAAGTCGCTGAATTTCCCTGTGCCTCAGTTACCTCATCTGCATAATGGGGATTAAGACTGTGGGCCCCATGTGAAACATGGACTGTGTCCAACCTGATTACCTTGTATCTACCCCAGAGTTTAGTACAGTAGTGTCTGGCACATAATAAGTGCTTAACAAATACCATAAAAAAAGAATGATTTATATATTTTTAAAATGGAGAAGTGTTTTCAAGACAGATCACCAAAACTGCCATCCTCCCTATCAGCAAACCCTTACTTTGACTCTAGGCATTTGGAGAGAAGGTCACTGCAGAAGGGGGTTTTAAAAATGCAAATGAGCTGGGCATGGGAGGAAAACTTCTTTACATGCACACCTCGCCATTGGCCCTACCATTTAGCTCTGCAGAACAGAGTTCGGTTTTGTTTTTTTAAATGGGCAGGCCAAATCCTGTGATGGAGAGGTCAGCCTCCCACGGCCCCCACTCTAGGGTCATCATTAGTAATGTGGAAGGCTGAATAGATTTTTGACTGAATCCAGTCAACAGGCCTTACAAGGCAGCAGCTCTTAGTCTCCACAAATGCAAAGACCTGATTAACATGGAATTTGATATTTTGTGTCAACTGTTTTAAAGAGGATTTCATAGGAACTGCACATGAGAAACACAGCATTAACTAAATATCACGTTTGTTATATAATATGTAGTTTAAAAAGGCATGAAAACAATTCTAATTGCAACAATGAGCAGGTTTACAGTACAAAAAACTCCCTATTTACTTGGGTTTTGAGTACTGACAAACAAAGCTGTCTATATTAGAAAAAAATTCAAAATGAATTTGTGGCAAAGTCTTCTCTGTCAATATGGGGATTTGGGCAGCAAAAATGTCGAGATTCCGACCACTGGGGAAATGAAAGTTTTCATACCAACAGCACAGGTTCAACACTAAAACAACAACTTATTTTCTTTAAACACCAAAGACATATTTTTCCACCTTTACTCTTGCTATTAATTTCAAAAGACCTCAGGTTCTTATTTCAGAAAATTACAACATCTTTGCCAAAAGAGTTGGAAGTTTTTAAACCTATATTAAGAAATGAAGTTAATGATAGCAATACCATTTTAAAATTGAATAAACACCAGCATCTCATGGATTATCAAGGCTGAAAAAAAATTCTAATGGGAGGCCATTGCTTTGGGGAGAGACATGAGGGCCTTTAGGTGGGGGATTAGGGGAGTTTGGGGAGAGGGCAACTGGCCCGGGATCACTTCAATCTAGGGGAAGAGCCTGGATTGTCCCCAAAGTTTGGGGGGGCAGGAATGGGCAGGTGTATCGCCTCTTGCTAGCCAAAAGGACCATGGCAGCAAAATAATTTTCATAGCAGACTGGCCTTTCTGGGACTTTCTTTTTTGACCAGAGCCAAGCCCCGACCCATTCTGGTTTACTGTCAGCACTGCTGATTATAAAAGACCACTACCCTTCGTAGCGCTCCCAACATTGATGAAGTTTTTTTTTTCAGAATGTCAACTGATCTACAAATTAGGACTCCTGCTAGTTGTATCACTGATCAATGCTTGCTGTCAGGGTAGTTTTGGTAGACAAAGTGTTTGCTCCAATTACATGTAAAAGAAAATGAATTTCTTTCTCACAGACTAAGACCAGTCTGCTGTGAGAGAGGCCCCGGTTCTCTTTAGACCATTCATTCAATAGTATTTATTGAGCACTTACTATGTGCAGAGCACTGTACTAAGCGCTTGGAATGTACAAATCGGTAACAGATATTGAAACAGTCTCTGATAGGTCCTCAGAGCTTCAGTGGACACAGAACACAGCAAGCGACTCACTGGTTGCAGCTGCTTGGCAACTTCACATCACCCCCAAATTGGGGACTCCTGAACCAAATCAAAATTCTGATGAAGGTTCCGAGACATTTATTGCATATTTAGTCAGTAAGGGCCCAAACTGAAAGGAGTCGATTCTGGCTTAAGAAAAGAGTGAATTATTAGGCAAGCTCCATGGGAGCTTGAAATTTAAAATGGACTTTAGAAATTCAGAAAAGATCTAGAAGGTCAAACAGGCAAGAGGACAATCATACAAACACTGGCAACCTAAATTAAATACACCAAATAGTTATAAAGTGGACATATAGGTACTAATGGTTTTGATGCGGGAGAAGCTGCATTTTAGAATAGGTGGCCGAAAAAGGAGAAAAATCACCCTCAGAACAGGCCCTCGTAAACAACCTGCACTCCTCTAGTTACTGTCCACTTGGTAGAGAGTATTTGAATGAATCCAGCATAAAGTTCCTGAGAAATAAAAGAGAGGGGGGCTTGCTCAATTAAGACTAGTTCAAGCCAAGTTAAGACATATTGTTGAGCAAGAGATATGACCCATTTTTTTTGTCATGGCCTTTGACCTTTGAGTGAACCAGGCTTTGTTCCAGACCAGTCTAGAGTTTAGAATAAGAGGAGATATTTTCCTCTCTTTTTTGGGTTGTTTTGTGCTGCAAAGGAATGGTTTGAATGTGCCTATTTACAAAAGCTTGAAGACAGAGATAGAATCCAAAGAGTTTGCACATTCTTACCTTTCTTTCCTCCGTCAATGAGAAAGTCAATGGCCGCTCTGATAAAACTGTTTTCAGACAAGTAGCTAAAGTCAGCAGGAACTGCAGAAATGAACATGATCAAATTAGTCAGTGGACTTGGAGGGACTAATGAAGATAATGATATCCGGCTGCCATATCACCCATGAGATAAAACTGAGATGTTTATTCCATTAATCCCAGCAAAATGCTCTCTGGCAGAATCTATTGGATTACGTTAAGTGACTGTTAAAATAATCACTGAGGCTTTGTTAGAGAATCTAACATGAAAGAAGTTGTGGGACTGATTGACAGAAAGAGAGAAATACATACCACAAAAAGGAGTGCAATTTTGTGGCTAGGCAAACTTCTCTACCCTGTCAACCTTAGGCCATTTTAGGGGGAGAGAAAAGTGCTTTTTTCCCAATTTGGCTTCTTTCCTGGGTCTGCCTGCCCACTGGCCATTTGAAGGCATATTAACTCATAGGACAAGAACCATGGAAACAACAACTGGGAAGAACATGAGTAATTCATTTCACAAGGTGCAGATGATCATCTTAACCTCATCTTCACCTTAGACTGTGAGCCACTTGTGGGACAAAGACTACATCCAACCTGATTATGCTGTACCTACCCCAGTGCTTAAAAATAATCCCCAGTGTTTAGGATAGGGTTTTGACACATAGTTACTGCATACAAATACCACAATAATGAAAGTAGCCACCTGACCTTATTGATCTGAAGTCCCCTAATCCTCACCTTCCTGATCACTCAAAATTATTTTATTCTATGGTTTTGGCTGCAGTGAATCCACTACAAACAACTCTTTTGGAGAGAATTACTGGAGTTATTTTCTACCTATGTTCTCTTTCTGAGTTGTTTGAAGTTTGCTATTCGGGACAGGATGCCATACCTTGCTTTTCAGTAGTTATGGAGCCACTGAGAATGACTGGAAGGGAGAGATGGTTCTTATCACAGAATGGTGATATTTTCTTCCTTATACCACAGAGTTCTAACCCAAATTGGCACCTTGTCCAGAACAGAGCTTGGGTTAATAGGACAAAAAGCCAGCACTGAAGGAACAGTTAGTTTATGACCCAGTTAGATATATCCTTTGAAACTTGCCCTAAGGGCTAATGGCAGCAAAAATTAAACAAAAATAATCCAAGTTGTTTTTTGAATTGCAAAAATTCTCACTGTACCTCAATCTTGTCTATCTCGTTGTTGACCTCCCGCTCTCATCCTATCTCTGGCCTGGAACACACTCCCTCCTCATATCAGACAGATAATTGCTCTCCCCCACTTCAAAATCTTATTTAAGGTACATCTCCTCCAAGAAGCCTTCCCTAAGCCCGCCTTTCCTCTTCTCCCACTCCCTTCTACACTGCTCTTACTTGCTCCTTCATTCACCGCCTCCCCCCCCCCACCCATTCCCACAACATATATATCTGTAATTTATCTATTTATTTATTTATATTAATGCCCGTCTCCCCCTCTAGACTATGAGCTCGCTGTGGGCAGGAATGTGTCTGTTGTTATATTGTACTCTCCCAAGAGCTTAGAGTGCTTTGCACATAGTAGGTGTTCAATAAATATGACTGAATGAATGAATGAATGCATGGTAACAAATGCTGGTACTTTAAGAAGCAATAGCTCAGATAAACTTGTACCTACCCTGGAGCTTAGAACGGTGCTTGACACATACTATTATTACTAATACTATTAGTAGTAGTATTATCAGAACTGCAGTAACACTAATCTTACCAGATGCTCTGCTCTGATTTGCAGACAGGCTGGATAGGTGAAGGTGTCCTAGAAGCCAGACTGCATTTGACTGAACACCAATCACTGCAGATAAATTGGTAAGCTGTAAAGGCAAAAAAAAGCAGTTCAAAAAAACAGACAAGATCTAAATTCTCTTCTGGGAAAAATCCACTTATAAAGTATATGCATGTATATTTTATAAGTGGATTTTATATATGTGCATATATATATGTATATATTTTAAATGACATTTATTAAGCAGAAGTGTGAGGTGGTGAGGAAAATATAAGGCTATCAGATTGAACACCGTTCCTGTCACACAAGGGGCTTCCCATTTTACAGATGAGGAAATTGAGGCCCAGAGAGGTTGAGAAACTTTCCCAAGGTCACGCAACAGGCCAGTGGTAGAGGTGGGACTAGAACCCAGGTCTCCTGACTCTCAGTCCTATGCTCTTTCCACCAGACCATGCTGCCTCCTACATTACTGGATCTTGCCCAGGGACAGACTGCTCTCCTGTTTAATTAGAAAGTACCCAAATACTGGTGTCTCAGCACAGATTTTCTGTTTAACCTGCAGTGCTTACTACTACTAATAATAATAATGTTGGTATTTGTTAAGCGCTTACTATGTGCAAAGCACTGTTCTAAGCGCTGGGGTAAACACAGGGGAATCAGGTTGTCCCACGTGGGGCTCACAGTCTTAATCCCCATTTTACAGATGAGGGAACTGAGGCACAGAGAAGTTAAGTGACTTGCCCACAGTCACACAGCTGACAAGTGGCAGAGCTGGGATTCGAACTCATGAGCCCTGACTCCAAAGCCCGTGCTCTTTCCACTGCGCCACGCTGCTTCTCTAGTGCTTCTTTACTACTTAAGCACTAACTCATGTACACAAATCCTTCTTTCCTTTTACCTCCAAATCTGTAAATTATTTTAGTGTCTGTCTCCTCCTGCTGGATTATAAACTTCTTTAAGGGAGGGTCCATGTCTACTAACTCTACTCTGCACACAGACAGACTCGATAAATCCTATCTTATCACTTATCGCAATGGCTCACCACTTATGGATCCACTCCAAATAAACGCATAAATAAACCAATACCCACGGAGTGCTAAGGGGGTTTAATAACTCTGAATATTCAACAGTGGCTTATGAAATGGGTGAGGAGAAGGTGGTATTGTGGTAATACCTCTTGTCGGGGTATCAGAGATATTCTTTTCCAGGGCCACAGATTGCACTTGTTCTCTCTACCAGGTACGTTGCAATGTGTGCTATTGAGCACGAGGAACTGGGCAAGAGTGTGGATGGTTCAGTGCAAACTATCACCACAATTGCCCAAACAATTCAAGTGCGTGCTCTGCAGGTGGCATGATACCATTTCCCTCTGAAGCACTGGTGCCTGAACAATGTGAACCTCAGTGTGACACTCAGGTATATACAATCAATTCATCAATTAAGCGCTTGGAAGACTATAATACAATAGAGTTGGTAGACATAATCCCTGCCTACAAGTATTACTTATTATTCTCTTCATTTATTTTTCTACTCATTTTATTAATGATGTGTATAATCTATAATTCTATTTATTTATATTGATGCTACTGATGCCTGTTTACTTGTTTTGTTGACTGTCTCCTCCCTTCTAGACTGTGAGCTGGTTGTGGGGCAGGAATTGTCTCTGTTGCTGAATTGTATTTTCCAAGCACTTAGTACAGTGCTCTGCACACAGTAAGCACTCAATAAACACAATTGAATGAATGAACGTAGCTTACAAACTAGTGGGTTTTACCATCAATAGCAATCTCTGAGCTGAAGATTGACCCCACCCAAACTGATCCCTTAAATCCTTAAATCACAATGTTTGGGCTGAGAAGACTTTCACTTTTTTTTAAGGAATACTGCATTCAACACCTCACTGACTGTTTAGGATCATGTCCCAGTCCTTTCTCTCTCTTTCCTGTGCCCTCTTATCCCCCCCTCCTATTCCCATCTAAGAGATTTGTGAAATCTCACTTGATTTAAGCCAAAGTGGGGCCTTCCCAGCCTGAGCTACCCCCTTTTCCCTCTGCTCCCCCTCCACCCTCTGCTCCTCCCCCTTCCTCCTTCACCTTCCCTCAGCTGAGCCCCCTTTCCCTCTGCTCCTCCCCGCCTACCCCTCCCCTCAGCACTGTGCTCATTTGTATATATTATTTACTACCCTATTTATTTTGTTAATGAGGTGTATATCCCCTTGATTCTATTTATCATGATAATGTCTTGTTTTTGTTTCGTTCTGTTTTGCTCTGCCGTCTGTCTCCCCTGATTAGACTATGAGCCCATCATTGGGCAGGGATTGTCTCTATCTGTTGCCGAATTGTACATTAGAGAAGCAGCGTGGCTCAGTGGAAAGAGCACGGGCTGGGGAGTCAGAGGTCATGAGTTCAAATCCCAGCTCTGCCACTTGTCAGCTGTGTGACTGTGGGCAAGTCACTTAACTTCTCTGTGCCTCAGTTACCTCATTTGGAAAATGGGGATTAACTGTGAGCCTCACGTGGGAGAACCTGATTACCCTGTATCTACCCCAGCGCTTAGAACAGTGCTCGGCACATAGTAAGCGCTTAACAAATACCAACATTATTATTCCAAGCGCTTAGTACAGTGATCTGCACATAGTAAGCGCTCAATAAATACTATTGAATGAATGAATGGTGCAAAGTATCCACAAAATAATGTAACGGACATCAGCCCCACAAAGTCTATGGTGGGATCCAGTATGGCAAGCAGCGTGGTCTAGTGGGAAGAGCATGAGCATGTGAGTCAGAGGACCTGGATCTGCCTCTTATCTGCTATGAGACCTTGGGCAAGTCACTTAGCAGCATGGCTCAGTGGAAAGAGCACGGGCTTGGGAGTCAGAGGTCATGAGTTCAAATCCCAGCTCTGCCACTTGTCAGCTGTGTGACTGTGGGCAAGTCACTTAACTTCTCTGTGCCTCAGTTACCTCATTTGGAAAATGGGGATTAACTGTGAGCCTCACGTGGGAGAACCTGATTACCCTGTATCTACCCCAGCGCTTAGAACAGTGCTCGGCACATAGTAAGAGCTTAACAAATACCAACATTATTATTCCAAGCGCTTAGTACAGTGATCTGCACATAGTAAGCGCTCAATAAATACTACTGAATGAATGAATGGTGCAAAGTATCCACAAAATAATGTAACGGACATCAGCCCCACAAAGTCTATGGTGGGATCCAGTATGGCAAGCAGCGTGGTCTAGTGGGAAGAGCATGAGCATGTGAGTCAGAGGACCTGGATCTGCCTCTTATCTGCTATGAGACCTTGGACAAGTCACTTAGCAGCATGGCTCAGTGGAAAGAGCACGGGATTTGGAGTCAGAGGTCATGAGTTCGAATCCCAGCTCTGCCACTTGTCAGCTGTGTGACTGTGGGCAAGTCACTTAACTTCTCTGGGCCTCAGTTACCTCATCTGTAAAATGGGAATTAAGACTGTGAGCCCCATGTGGGACAACCTGATTCCCCTATGTCTACTCCAGCGCTTAGAACAGTGCTCTGCACATAGTAAGCGCTTAACAAATACCAACATATACTTAACTTCTCTGTGCCTCAGCTACCTCACCTGTAAAATAGGGATTAAGACTGGGAGCACCATGTGGGACATGGAATGCATCCATCTGATTAGCTTATATCCTTACCTTAGTTCAGTGCCTGGCACGTATTAAAGCGTGCAACATATACCATTAAAAAAAAATTCAAGATAGGGTCTTATAGGTCACAAAACCATCTTAAAATGCCCCTTAAATGCTTAGGAGATCTAACTTTTCAAACAATCAGCAAATATCAATATACTTGTGAAAATGGTGCAGCCTGGAGGGAGAAAGCATGCTCACCCACAAATGAGATTTCCAAGCCAAGGACAGGACTCAAATTTTTACCTGAATGATGGTTCTGATGACTTCTTTTAATTTGCCTTGAAACTGAGAGGATTGGATAGGATCTGATTTCATCTGCAAAGGAAGAAAAGCCAGGACAGGGGAAAAATAAAGTCATCCACAGTAACTTGCCATCATCTAAACAACGTAAAAGACCCTTTATTGCTATGTTTTTATGTTTCAGAACATAGTGACATCATTTAGACAAATCATGCTCAGCTTAATGCTTTCCCATCCCTTAGGCTTAATTAGCTAATGGCTGACACACAAAATACATCCTTATTAGGAAAGAGTCTGAGTCGAGAACAATTACAAAATCATAAACTGACAAATACTGGCTCAAAATGGAGTCATCTCTAAACGTGTTTGAAATTTCATCCCTTGTCACGTTCTCTCAGGCAAAGAGCCTCATACTAAGTGTTGAAGTTTATCAAATTAGGCTCTGTAAACATGAAAAGACTCTGTAAATGTATTTCAGAGTCAAGGGCCATCACTAAAGGGCTCCGCTTTTACCCAGCAGGACATCATTTGGAGGCTCATTTTGGACACTTTATCCATTTCAATTTCTTTCCCCAGATAGCATCATTTCTTTTACCTGAAACAGAACCCCTTCAGAACCCACCAAGGAAACCAGACCATTCAGTGCAGCCAGGCACTGCATTGTGGAAGATCCCTGAAACACAAACAAAAGAAATATTGTAAGGAATGAAAACAGCCAAATGGGAGTGTTTCTGCTAAAACCTCACTTATTAAGTCAAACACAGACATACAATATAACATGGTCTCTATATTAGTTGATCACACAAACAAGCACCAATGCCAGCTATAATAATTACAACAATCATTATTGTTACTCAGGTATTTATTAAGCATTCACAATGTGCCAAGCATTGGGATGGGCATAAAATAAACTAAGACACAGTCCCTGTCCCACATGGTGATCACAATATAAGAGGGAGGGAAAGCAGGTGTCTTATCCAAATTTTACGGAGGAAAAGACTAGATATAAAGGGTTCGAAAGGGTTCAAAAGCCAAACTGCAGAGAGTCGAGAAGTGAGTCGGTAGAGAGGAAATTAAGGTGCTTATGACCTGCTCTAGGAGTTTGGATAGTAATGTGAGCAGGGAGATGAGATAGTAGCTGGAGGAGGCTGTGGGGGTTGAGAAAAGGTTTTTGAAGAATGGAGGAGCCGAGCATGTTTGAAGGCTGAAGGGAAGGGGCCATCGAGAGAGAGAGAGAGATCTTGAAAGCAGTGGTGAGGGAAGGGAGGAGAGTAGGAACAAGTGACTTTTTCAGGTGGGATAGGGCCAGAGGTGCAACTATTGGGGGTGGATTTGCAGAGATGATGGTAGATCTCTTGAGAAACAGCTGGGAAATAGGAGAAAGATGAGGAAGCAGGTGTTGAGGGAATTACGGAGAGATTTTGGGAAGTTCTTACCTGATGGCTTTGATTTTACCAACAAAGTAATCAGTCGGTCAATCTTATTTATTGAGCACTTACTTTGTGCGGAGTACTGTACTAAGCTCTTGGGAGAGTGCAATATAACAGACGCATTCCCAGCCCACAACAAACTTACAGTCTCGAGGCAAGGCCATCGCTGGTAGGGAATTAGTTCGCAAGTTGGCAAAGTAGTTGGCAAGGTCACTGGGGTTGGGGAGGGAAGTGGCTGAAGGGATTGGGGACTTCAAGAGGGAACTGAAGATCTGGCAGAGCTGGTGGGGATTGTGAGCATGTGAGTCAGTGAGGGAAGAATACTTAAGCTGTCAAGCAGAAAACAAGAGTGGAGTTAGAGCACGAGAGTTGGAATATGTAGTGAGAGAAGTCAGCCTGGGGTCTGGATTTCCACCACCCGTATTCAGCTACACGGTGCCGGGAAAGCAAACTGCTGCAATGGACAAGAACTGAAGGTGGGAGGTGTGAGAGCAACAGAGGGATGGGAAGCAAATTGAGGTTGTTGGAGATGGTGGTATAGAACACCCAGAACAATAAAGGTGTTAAAAAATAGCTTATGGGGGCCTTCCATACCTCTGTAAGAACAATCTTTATCCAGGGAGGAAGAAGTTTGTTACTCAAGTCTTCTGCTTTTCCGTGTCCACACACTGACAAACCATGGACTAGATTTCCTAATGCTAAGGCAAATCCTGGTGTCTGTTTAAAAAAGGAAAAAAAAAGAGAGAGAAGAAAAATGACACAGATTAAGAGTGTTTAAATACAGTAGTGAAGGCATTCTGTTTCCAAAAGACAGAAAGAAAAAAATGTTGCCCAGGGGTGGATTACCACCGACATCTTCCTTCACTATTAAAAACCCAGCAACTTGCAGTTATTTTGTAATGTGAACTTCGGTTTGTGACAGAAACCACACAGACAAGGATTTTAATTACCTAGGGCATGCCAATTTAAGAAAGCAACATTTTACTGCTGAGCTAAAACAAGCTACAACAAAGGATTGCGAACTTAATCCAGAGAAACAATTGCCTGCAATACCTTGGGAAGACAATATTGCTTTTGTTTTGACTAGGATTCTTGAGCACTCAAGTAGACCCAGAACTATGGTATTGAATTCCATGTTAAAATCAATTAAAGTGAATTACTTTAGAAATAAATGGTACACCAATTCTAAGTTTAAATCCAGTTTTAAGGGAGTTTCAATAATCTTAATAAATTATTTGAATTACCCCAGCATCTTAATCTCTGCTCCTTTACCCGCTCTGGACCTTGCTTTTGGTAATGTCCCCTTTTCTCCTTCCATTTAAAGCTCCTATAGGGCTTAATGGAACCTATGGATTTTCTACGTGTCTTCTTAGCATAAACACATTTTTGATCACTTAAAAATCTGTGGGAATGGTGGAAATATCAAAGGAGACCCAAAGCTATTTTAGGTTAGCAAATACTAATACGGAGGGATGTGGTGAAGAGGTTATGTTCTTGCAAAACCTCACATTAAAACCAACACACGGTGTGGTACTGACCATGTGCAATGCGGTGTGCACACACATACAACTGCTTCTTCTGACATCATTGTTACACTTTATATGAACAAGCTTGTCGGATGAACACTCCCTTAATTCCCTAACAGTGTTCTAGCCAAAACGAAGAGTGAAAACACATGTTATGGCAGTAAGAAGTGTATATGAAAACCAAGGGATGAGGACTTTCAGCTTATGACCCCCAAAATCCTGAAGGATAGGATTGCATTTTGAGGTACTAGAACATTCCTGAAAACAGTACTTATCCCTCCCATTATAATTTCTACACCCCAAAGATTGTAAAGCATAAACAAAGGTGGGATCCCCAAAGAGACTTATCACGTGAAGATCATGTTGACCTGCTGATTCTTTTCTGTTAGCATCCGAATCTTGTTCATCACATCTTCAGCCTCTGCTGCTTCAATGATGCCTACGCTGAAAGCTGAAATGCAGACACAGCTCAGGGAGTATGTGAGAACCTGAAGGAAGGACATTGAAAAAACCAGTAAAAATAATTGAGTAATGTTTTCCAGAGGTGAAAGACAATGAGAAGTTCCTTGGCTAAAAGAAATATTTGATCAAATGCCCCATGTGTATCAATAGTCATCACTCCATAGAACCTTCGGCTTTAAAGAAGGAAGAAATTAAATCAAGAAAACAAAAAGAATAAGATAAAGGAAAAGGAAGCCACCAAGACAAATCTTCTATAGTTAATACCCCTAATACTGATTCTGAATCAGTGTCAGAATCAGGATTAGAAGGAAGGAAGAAGTTTTTTTTTCCTTTTCACCATTTTTCCTCGTCACCATTTATCCTCATCCCTTCTTGTTAAACCCACCTCTTTCTACAACTCCCCATTTCCAAGTGAACACATAAAAAAATTTTCCCTCCAGCAGAACAAGAACAAATGAACAGGAAATTAAAAAAAATCAAAGGTAAAGTATATTAAATTCCTCATTGGCTCCACTATCTGACTTTCTTTAGGCAAGCCCAGATTTCTTTTAGATCTTGGGCCAGTGATTATTTTCATGACTAGGCTCATGAATATAAGGAATTTGAAAACCAAAGGTTCTATAAAGCACTCTGATTGTTACTGTAGAATAGATGTAGGGTTACATAACGTAAGGTAATGTAGGCAAATTCCTGGACAGCACGCACAAAAGGATAAATGTAATAAAGTATGACGACGAATGAAAAATCATAAAAAAAGCCAGGGAAATTTTGAGGTGAGTGGAAATTAGTTGCAGTCATCATTGGTTCAGTGTGATAGATTCAACTAATTTCTAAAGCCAAAAGTCAGAAAATAGGGCAATGTAGACATTCCCTAAGAAGTAATTTTATATCTAAGTACCTAAATCGACAACCTATTTAATGCCTGCCAATAGTAATAGTGGTCTTAATTGTAAAAACCTTGTTCTATGTAGTAATCAAATTATTTTCCTAAAAAAACTTCAGTCCATTTCCTAAATACAAAGATGACTGGAACTTTTCCCCTCTTGTTTTAAAAATTATCAAATCATATTCCGTTCTTTTAAAAATGAAAATGGAGTGCACATGCCCAAACAAAATTTCAATTCTTTGTGTCCCAGAGTAATTCAGAGATTTAATGAGTCCCATTATTGAAAATGGAGGAGCTTCAGAGAAACACAGAGACTATTATGCATTCATCAATAGCTCATGGTCAGATGTGGATAAAGAAAACCAGCTTTAATAAGAAGGAGAATTTGGCCAGGTCACAGTGTCATCCCCAAGTCTTCCCACAACACAGCATAAGAGTTTTGGCTCCACTTGGGCTACAAGAGGCATTAGAAACTCCTGTTTCAGAAAGAGCCTCACGTGCATGTGCTGAAGACACAATGATTGCATCCACAGAACAACAGTTATGTAGAGGGGAAATCTGACAGCAGGCATGATTTTGCAATGGGGGAAACCTTTCAGAGAGCACAAAAAGAATTTTCACTATAGTTTCTAGTCCTAGATACATTCAGAAAACAAGCAGCCTGCTAGCCTGAAATTGGTTGAACTCATTTTCAACAGGAAATTCATTTTTCTGTTTTTTGTTTTGTTTTGCCTCAGGAAAACTCTGTAATATTCTATTTAGGCTTTCTCCAGGAGCAAAAAGTCCTGAAATATGTATCTTGTGATAATGATTGAGGTTTTTTTCCACTGAAAAGTTTCGGATGGTCATCCAAAACTCCTTCCCCTTTCAAATCCACCAGATTACAGTTCTCCCCATATTCAAAGTCCTTCTGAAATCCCATCTCCTCCCAGAAACTTTCTCCAACTAATATTTCTTCAGTTGAGTGTATCATATATTTATCATATATAACATAAATCGTATTATTTCCTTTCTCTGGTTATATCCTCCCACCTACCATCTCAGCACTTTTACTCCCCCAATGCAGTCTTGCACCCACAACCTCCCATTGTACCTTTGTACATATCAATTTACATACGCCACTATATAAGCAAGATTTTCTCCCATCTGTAAATTACTGTGGGTCTCCCTCCCCCATTAGAATGTACACTGCTCGTGAACAGGCATTACGTGGTCTACCTCTATTGTAACTATCCCAAGTGTTTCGTAAAGTGTTCTGCAAGAGTAGGCAATCAATAAATACCACTGACTGACTGACCGATGCCACATTTAAACCCAAGTCCCTTTGAACACAGGTAGCTACCGTGAAAAACTGGTTTATCATCCAGACACCATCAAAAACCATCCCAAGAGAAGCAGATAATAAGAAGCAAATAGGGAAAAGGAGAAAGATGGTAATGGGAATAACAATTAGAGCTTAAGCCCCTTTACCTCTTGAATTGTTCTGCTTTGGCACTCACTATCACTCAGATATGAAGAGAGCTTCCGGAGAGTTGCAGCGACATGAACTCGGGATTCTGTTTGGCTGCTGTGGCTCATATAGGATAGGACAAGTCCTACTCCCAAGATACAGCCGGAGCTTCAATAAAAAACAAAAGTCATCATTATCAGATATAAACAGTACTTACTGAGCGCCTTACTTTGGCATTTGAGGAACAGATATAGAAGTAAAAGACATGGTTGCTTCCCTCAAAAAGTATACAATCTAATGTGAGAAGATGGCAGACAAACTGTAAAATAACTCATAATTAAGAGGCCTCTGGCCTGGAATGCCCACCCTCCCTCTTCATATCCAACAGACAAGTATTTACCCCTCCTTCAAAGCCTTATTGAAGGCACATCTCCTCCAAGAGGCCTTCCCTGACTAAACCCTTATTTCCTTTCTCTGACTACTTTCTGCATCACCCTGATTTGCTCTCTATATTCACCCGCACCCTTAGCCCAAGAGCACCTATGGACATATCCATAATGTATTTATTTATATTATTATTAATGATAATAATAATAATAGTATTTGTTAAGCACTTACCATGTGCCAAGCACTGTTCTAAGCGCTGGGGTAGATACAAGCTAATCAGGTTGCCCCATGTAGGGCTCACAGTCTTAATCCCCATTTTACAGATGAGGTAACTGAGGCACAGAGAAGTGAAGTGACAGGCCCAAAATCACACAGCTGACAAGTGGAGGAGCCGGGCTTAGAACCCATGACCTCTGACTCCCAAGCCCATGCTCTTTCCACTAAGCCACGCTGCTTCTCAATGGCTTATTAAAGCTTATTAATGGCTGTCTCCCCCCTAGGCTGTAAGCGCATTGTGGGCAGGGAATGTGTCTGTTATACTGTTAAACTGTACTCTCCCAAGCACTTAGTACAGTGCTCTGCATACAGTAAATGCTCAATAAATATGATTGATTGATAAATAACTTTTAAGCCAATAAATTTATTAATGGTGAGGTATCTGACCAGCAATGGCAGGGGGATTAGTCGGGAACAGCTCCTAGAGGAGACGGCTATTTAAGAGGGCACAGCATTCCAGGTAAGGGGAAAGGTGAGAACAATATATCAAATACGGAGAGGTGAAAATGAGGGACAGTTACAACTCTCACTTGAGAACTGCACTGTAAAGGAAAAAGAGATCATATAAGAGGGAGTGCTAGCTGATTAAGAACTGCAAAAGCCAATCATCAGGAGTGTTTTTTTCTTTTTTTGTACAAATCACATGTTAGAACACAAAGAGATCCTGGCTCACTTTGGGAGAGCGTGATATTCTAAACCCTAAAATATGGAATCCCTAGTTATGCTTTAATTAGCTTTAAAAGCGCATCCCATCACCCAAGACATGATGTCGCACACACCACTTTCGAAATTCCAAATGAAACCCTTCAGTTTACACAACTTAACCTACTATCACATGCCCATTTCTGAAAGGGAACCACTCTGCTAATCACACACACTGGAGAAGATACAGAGATGAAACAGCATGGCTTAGTGGAAAGAGCATGGGTCGTGGGAGTCAGAGGATCTCGGTTCTAATCCCGGCTCCGCCAGTTACCTGCTGTGTGACTTTGGACACGTCACTTCTCTTCTCTGTGCCTCAGCTCCCTCATTTGCAAAATGGGGATTCAATATCCAATTTCCTACTTAGACTTTAAGCCCCATATAGGACCTGAGTATCTTGCATTTTCCCTGGCATTTAGTACAGTGCTCGGCACATAGTAAACACTTAAATAGCACAATTATTATTATTAAGTGAGGAATGAAGGATTAAAGGACTCAAAGAGGTGAAGCCTGCCCTCCTGGAATACTCCTCCTGGAAATACGCTATCCCTCCATATCAGACCCAGTGACTTCTGAACTGCAGCAATTAATGTAGTGGGAGAAAAGGGACGCAGCATTACATAATGGATGGAGCACAGGCCTGGGAGTCAGGAGGTCATGGGTTCTAATCCTGGCTCTGCCACTTGTCTGCTGTGTGACCTTGGGCAAGTCACTTCACTTCTCTGTGCCTCAGTTACCTCCTCTGTAAAAGGGGGATTGAGACTGTGAGCCCCATGTGGAACAGGGACTGTGGCCAACCTGATTTGCTTGCATCCAACCCAGTGCTTAGTACAGTGTCTGGCACACAGTAAGTGCTTAACAAATACCATAATAATAATAATAATTACTCAAAGGGAAGTCTAGGAAAACCTGCTGAAAATAACAAGGAAAATGAAAAACAGTAGTCATAGTAGCAGAAATCATATTTATCAAGTGTTTATTTGGGTGCATGTGCTATACTAAGTACTTGAGAAGTACAAGACAAGCAACTGACTCATTCCCCACCAACAAAAGCAATGCATGTTTACAGATTTTTCAATGTTTGATATTTTCCCCTTGAGATTCTAGAGGATTTGAGAAGAAGAGAAACCTAGCTGCACAGTCTTCTAGGCTCAGGAAAGAGAAGAATTAGAAGTATGTGTGCCTTGAAGAATATGCAGCGAGCTTTGTCTTTCTTTCTAATCCTACAGTTGGTACCACCAGCAATCCTCTGAGAAAATCACAGGGCAGAAGAGGATGAAAATAACGGTTTCTCGCAAAGTACTACCAGATTGTCGACACTAAAACAAACTCTCTAGGTATCCAGAGCTAGCATGCCTAATAACGCTGATGAAATTTGGTACTTCATCTTTGGAAAAAAAAAATACAGTGCTGTCTCTCAATTAACTTTTATTTTGACCATCTCTGAAGAATGAAATAATTTGTGGCACTTAGCAATCAGAAGCCATCAACTGAGAGAAAGCACGACCAAGGATGTATTCTCCAGAATTGCCTGGGAGCCACCCTTTTTTTTTTTTTTAGCAGCTCACCTGGTTCAAGAACCAGTTTGCTCATCCTTCACCAGAGCCAGACAAATCTGTATCCTACCCAAATTCTAAACTGCAGTGCGATTACCCTGCCCAACCCCCAAAGAAAATGTAAAGGGTATAAAGAACAATTGCCTCATTTCAATTCCAGATTTCTAAATCCCTGAAGTATTCAAAAGTCCTTATAAATTAGTATTATTTATTACATTTGTTAACTGGGTATTTTTTGCAGCTCTGACAATGCAACAACACATCATAACTCATTCCCAAAGCAGGATTGTTGATATCACTAACGTGAATTTGACAGGAAATAATGTGTCTTCAATTTCAGTTCAATCAAAATGTAATATCTGAGTATTTCATCCCTTCAAGAAAAATCACACTTTCACAGCACAGCTGCAGCAACATCTGAAAGTTCTTGGTTCATATCGACTCCAAATATATTCCTTTACCTTTTCATTGTACATTTATATCTATGTGTATATATATACACACAAAACTTAAAACATTTATGAGACTCAACCTAATGATGTTAACTAGCATACACAAATTTACAAAAAAATTGGTTTAATGTTAAATATAGTAATTTGTGAAATTATTTAGCTAGCCACATTCAGACTTCATGAAGAAATAGCCTATAGGCATAAAAATGAGATATAGTCATAAAAATGACCCTGGTGAAAAACATGAGGCTATGAAAATCATATGAAACACTTGCCATTTGATTGGTTCAGCAAAATTGTGATCGATCATTACCCCCAGAGATCAAAATGAAAATCATTCTACGCGTTAGGAGAACACATGTTCAAATTTAGCAGATGTCCACCTTTCCAAGACTATGATGTGGGATTGCTAATTAGACAACAGTCTTACGGCCACACTTGCACACACTGATACATTTCGCCTATTGGTTGTGTCAATCTTCAAATCCCATGGGTCAAGTCTCTGTCTCTATATGAAAAAATCTATTGTTCTGTCATTGTAGTTATTTAGACATTACACAAGAACAAAGTCAAGAATTCTGACTGAAAAAAAAAAAACAATGGGGTTTGAGAGGGGAACTCTGCCTCTTGAGCCATTTCTGATATGGAAGACAACACTAAGTTTCATTGCGATTATATGACAGTATCCTATGAAATATTTGACAAGATGCTCAGCTCTCTTAACAGAGACCTCTTGATGAAAACCACATTCCCAGGTAAATTTATTCCTGATGAGCTCTAGCACTTGAGGTAGCTCTTCGATGTATCAAGGACTAGTTACTTGACAAAAATCTCACTGATGAGTAAAGGATTTGCAGAACTGGGCATCCTTTGGACTGTGGATGTCTGTTTATTGTTATATTGTACTCTCCCAAGTGCTTAGTACAGTGCTCTACACAGAGAAAGCACTCAACAACTACAGCAAATACAATAATAAATACACTTGTCTCAGTAGATCATTTGAAAGCAAATGCTGAGACACAAAATTGCAACCAATTCAGTTTGCAAGATGCCCTATGTTATATGCTAGTTAGAACCAACCACTTAAAGCCAAAAAAGGTTTTGCGTCATGAACAAGAATATTGCTCTTGGATAGAAAAATAAATATAAAACAAGAAAGTGTGAATATGCATTTGACAATTGCTTCAGAACCTCTCTGGACCTTCCCCAATCAGGATCTGGATTCGATTTGGCTAAAGCTATAAAAACTTTGGGAACTCTTTTCCTAGGCATACGTCTTCTTTCTTTGCCCTGGCCAGTTTCTCTAAATATTTTAGACACTGTATTTCAACAAGATGACATCGACAGATGGCTTGTGTCTGCACAGTCAACCCGATACCGGATTGGAGTCATCGTATTTAAAAAGGGCCAAGAGGAACCAATACATTAGCAAGTTAACGAGGGGCCTTCAGAGCTACTACTCTTTTTTTTGACACAACTGAAATGGTCTGGAAAATGCTAGTTCATGTTTAATATTAAATAGGTTATTGGTATGAGGCTTGACCTTTGCAGATTGGAGCAAAAATGAATGTCCAGTCCAGCACCACTTTCCCATTCAATTTACATCAATGTTCTCTAGCTGGAGTCCCAGCAGAAGTTTTCAATGGCCCTCTTAGTCCCCACTTACCCTTCCTTTTGTTCTGCATTCCCCCTTCCACCCCTACTTCTAGTGAAGGACACCTAAACTTATAAAAGGGGGTGTGAAGAAAATAAGACACAATAAGACCCAATAAGTGACAACCCAATAATAGAATTGAACTTAAATGTTCCAAGAATACAGCTGCATAGTTTTGTTGTACCCATATGTGAGTCTCACCATCACTGAACGATACATACACAGCATAAGGCAAAAGGAAGTCTCTACTTCTTTCACTTCTTCATTAATTTCTCAGCTTGCCTCTTGAAGATGTGGGAATCTGTTTGTTGTGGTGGCACAGCCCTTCTCCACTCAGTTTACCAAATTCTCTCTCTCATTATTCATATTCATGAAATCCCACCTAGTCTAGAAAGCCTCCTGTCTATAGTTCATGATTTTCCCCAATCCCACCCTCCCTAAGCAATCAACTTCCATGAAAGCCCCCTTCATTCGCAGCTCCACTAAAAGCACTTATCTTATAAAGAAAGAAAGAAAATCCTTTTCTTAATGTGAATAACTTAATGTGTTTGTTCATTTGTCATTATGCCCTTTAAATGGAAGTCTGTGTCACTGTCGGCTGTCACACACTTAAGATCCTAAAAAGCAGGGAAGATAGGCAATTCACTTTGTACCAAGGCTAGAGCAGGGTCAAACATAGGTTAAGCATAGGAGGTGTGACAAATCACTTTAAAGTAAACCTCTAAAATCTAATCTTCAACAAACTCTGATCATTCTTATTTCTGAAAAATGAAATCAATTTGTCAACAACCTCAATTAGGCAAAGATTAGTGCTGAGGTCAGAGTTCTGGCTACACAATTGATTGTATTAACAACTGGACTGCCGACAATGGGTTTGTCAGAGATTTACCATTTGGCATTTTCTTTCTGACAATTTATTCATAGGCCATATGCATTTGACAATTGTTACGCTTTGTGATTTTTAAAATTTTCTTCGCTTGCTGATGATAGAGTGACCAGATTTAACTTGATCCCACGTCTCCGTCCCTTGACAAGGCAGTAGATTTCAAAACGTAACTTTTATCATGGCTCAAAGACTGAATTGGGTTACCCACACTTAGGCACTTGTCTCAGTTGATCATTCGAAAACTAACGCTGAGACACAAATTTGCAAGCAATTCAGTCTGCAAGATGACCCAAGTTATATGCTAGTTAGAACTAACCGTTTAAAGCCAAAAAAAGGTTTCAAGTCATGAGCAAGAATATCGTTCTTCGATAGAAGCATAAATATAAAACAAGCAAGTCAGGGGGCAGAGCATGTACAGGCATTAAAGATTTGGTTTAGGGACAGTAGAAAAAACATACTTGTACTCCAGATTAGTGTCAAAGCAGCAGTTTTCCAACATGTCGAGGGCTCTCATCAAAAGAATGTTTATCTGGTGGCCGGATATATCACTGAGATATGGGATGAGGAAACAAGGAGGAAAGACAAGTCAGAGACAGCACTTCTTTATAAACATCATTTCATTATCTGCAATCTGCATACCAACAACCTATTTGTCTTTAACAGGTAGAAAAATTGAATCAGAGGCTCACTGATTCACCCAATCAATAAATGCCTGAACATTATATACTGTGGTTACCTATAGAATCGATGAGTCAACCAATAGTATTTATTGAGCTCCTGTTGCATGCAGAGCATGAAACTTAGTACTTGGAAGAGTCAGAGAATTAGTAACAATCAATTAATCTATGGTATTTATGGAGCTCTTACTATGTGCAGAGCACTGCGCTAAGCGCTTGGGAGAGTATGATACAACAGAATTAATGGACATGTTCCCTGCCCATAACAAGCTTACAGCCTAGAGGGGGAGACACATTAATATAAATACTTTTAATATACAATTTCAAGATATGTATTGTGAGATTGGGGGTGGGGTGAATATTAAATGGCCAAACATCACAGATTCCAGTGCATAGAGGTACTGTGTGCCGACCAATGTACGAAGCACTTGGGAGAGTACAGCACAGAGTTGTTAGACATGTTCTCTGCCCATGTGAGGCTTACGGTCTAGCAGGAAATACAGGCACCAAATAAATTACAAATAGGAGGAAGAAAGAAAAGGGGATACGTACATGAGCTAGTGTTTAAGTAATAGGTTATGTAACATATGCACCTAAGGGCTGTGGGAGGTTATGAGTCTTTAAATGCTTAGGTGATGCAGAAGTGCTTAAGTGTCAGTTGAGGGGCATAGGTGGGGAAATTTGAGACTTCTAGGGAGAGATGTGATTTTAGAAAGGTTTTGAAGATTTAGAGAGCTGCGGTCTGTCAGATGTGAAGGGAGAGAGTTCCAGGAATGGCAGAGGGCAATGAGCAAGTGTTCAGCATGGAAGAACAGAGAATGAGGAATAGTGAGTAGATTGGCTTGAGCGGAATCAAGACAGCAAGCTGGGATGTAGTTGAAGAAAAGAGTGAATAAGTAAGAAAGAGAGAGCTGATTGAGTAGCTTAAAACCAATAGTCATGAGTTTCTACTTGGGCAATATTCTGAGGCTTTGGAGGAGTAAGAATGACATTTTAAAAAAATAATCCAAGCAGCAGGGTGAGGGACGGGTTGAGGTGAAGAGAGACTGGAGGTGAGGACACCGGTGAGTGAGCTGTTGCAGTAGTCAATCCAGGATATGACTAGTGTTTGGACCAATATACGGTGGCCATGTGGATGATGAGGAAGAGGCTGATTCTGAAAATGTTTTGTAGGAAAATCTGGCAGGATTTGGAGACGGACTGAATACGTGGTTTGAAAGAGAGGGAGGAGTCAAGGATAATACCCAGGTTGCAGGCTTCAGAGACAAGGAGGACGGTGCTGTTGTCAGCACTGATGGGAAAGTTATGTGGAGGTGACGATTTGAAGAGGACGATGAGGAGCTCAGTTTTGGACACACCAAGCAACAGGCGTCGGCGGGACATCCATACGGCGATGTCCGGGAGACAGGAGGAAATGCAAGATTATGAGGTAGTTAGCCTTCATATAGAGGTGGGGTGGTTGAAGCCATGGGTGTGGATCATTTCCCCAAAGGTATGAGTGTCAAATAAGGTAAAGGGACCCAGACCTGAGCCTTGAGGGATGTCCACAGGTAGGGGGTGAGAGACAGAAGAAAAGCCAGTGAAAGCGACTGAGAAAGATCGGCCACGGAGTCTGTCTCTGGGATTGTGGACCTCGCCTGGGGAAGGGGGTGCGGCCTGATTATTTCCTGTCTACCCCAGCATTTGGCACAGTGCTTGGAACCTAGTGAGTGCTTGTTGAATACCATTATTATAAATTACTATTATTATTACTACTACTAATAATAATAAAAAGGAGCTTGTTCAAGCCAATGTGAATGTAGCCTCTTGCCCACGCAGGCAGAGAGAACCAGGGTTAATCATTCGTGTTTATTGACCACTTACTGTGTGCAGAGCACTGCACTTTAGTGAGTGCTTACTGTGTGCAGAGCACTGTGCTAAGTCCATGGGGGAGTACAATACAGTGGCGTTGTTGGACATGCTCCCTGCCCACAACGATAATAGCCAGCTATTCTCGGAACTTGGCTCTTCTGTGCCAGGGCAGGGAGGCTACCCGCTGCCTGCTCAGTAAGGCCTGGGTGACGAATGAGGAGCAGCCATTGTAGGTCTCTGTAGAAAATGGCCGGGGACCTGATTTCTGACCTCTTTTCCATTCACTTTTGCCCTCATAAACTGCAAGCCAAACTACAGTTCAGGGAGGCAGCATGGCCTAGTGAATAGAGCAAGGGCCTGGGAGTCAGAGGACCTGGGCTCTAATCCCAGTTCTGCCACTTGCCAACTTTGGGACTTTGGGCAAGTCACTTCTCTGTGCCTGTTTCCTCATCTGTAAAATGGGGATAAAATACCTGTTCTCTCTCCAATTTAGACTGTGAGTCTCAGGCGGGACAGGGACTGTGTCCATCCTGATTATCCTGTATCTACACCAGTGCTTAGTATAATGTTTGGTACACGGTAAGCATTTAATTACCACAATTAAGAGAAAAACCAGGAGAGAACAGTGTCAGACAAACCAAGATCAGACAGTGTTTTCAAGAGAAGGGAATGGTTCACGGTCACAATGGCATCTGAGATGTCGAGGAGGGTCACCACCCACAAGATCTGCCAAGGTCACTGGACACCCAATTTATTTTCTCAGTTTTCTTTGCAATCTTAGGAAGCAGGCAATAAAACAAATGCCAGAAATGAGCCAACAGACCCTGGCTACTTCCTTGTGAGCCCTGATAATCTGTGCCTGACATTCTCATTTAATCTGCATCTACAATCTCTTTTTTCCCATCAAATTGCCAGAAAACTCTTGCCTGAGTATGAATTTACATATTTTCCATCCTTATAAACTAAACGGGAGAAGGGAGAGGCTCACGATGTGTTATTTTAGTTTTCCTCACAGCAGTACTAGTGTAAAATTTTCAGCAACTGTGATCACATATGCAGCCACCATAATAGTCTGGTCATTGCAACCTTTATAAAGTTACAATAATAATGGAAAAACTAGCCAACACCCATGATGTGCTCATATTTGTTAAAAAAATATATGGACGCTTCCATTCTCTTCTATCCCTTCTTCTGGGTTTAAGATTATCTGTATCCTCTCTCTTCGGGTACAGACTTCCTCCCTCTGCTGCTAACCAGGGCTGTCTTCAGAATACTGAGAAGTAGCATGAACTAATAGAAAGAGCACGGGCCTGGGAGTCAGAGGACCTGGGTTCTAATCCAGCTCTGCCACTTGTCCTCTATGTGACCTTGGGCAAGTCACTTCACTTTTCTGCACCTCAGTTACCCCATCTGTAAAATGGGGATTAATACTGTGAGCCCTATGTGGGACAGTTACTGTGTCCAACTCAATTAGCTTGTATCTACCCCAATGCTTAGTACAGTGTCTGGCACAGAGCAGGCACTTAACAAATACCATTAAGAAAAATAGCGGCGCTGAATTTAAACAAATGGCATACCTAGACTTGGAGGTGTTGCTGGGGTGGGAGACTCAGGGATAGGCAGAAACCCAGGGCTGGGGTGGGGATAGAGTACAATCCAACTGCTAAACCACATATGAAATAGAGAAATAAAAGAATGAAAAAACGTGGAAACAATTTTATCTCAGGGGCCAGAGGGACGGATAGGTACAATCCCATGGGCACTGCCGTGGTGGCTTCAGCTCTGTAACCCTCGGGGTTACTAAATCAAAGACATGGGGTTCTGTATGAGGTCTAAGATTTTGTTTTACAACTTGGGAGAAAGGGGGGAAAGGAGAGAAAAGTAGAGATAGACACAAATATACACTTTTCTTTCCCCATTTATAATGTCCTTCACTAAAAAATACAAAATTCCTCTGGCTGCAATCCAGTTTAAGAACTGCATAAGCACCCTGAAATGATATTAAAAGGATTTTACCAGTCCTATCTCATTCTGATCTTCTTAGGGATTAAAAGACTCAGATGTATCTTTCAACCTGTATGGGAGCAGCATGGCCTATTGAAAAAAGCCCAGGCGTGGGGAGTCAGAGGACCTGGGTGCTAATCCTGGCTCCACCATGTGCTTGCTGTGAGACCCTGGGCAATTCACTTACCTTCTCTGTGCCACAGTAATCTCATCTGTAAAATAGAGATTCAATATCTGTTCTCCCTCCTACTTAGACTGGACTATGTCTGATCTGATTATCTTGCACCTTCCCCAGCGCTTAGAACAGTGCTTGACTCATAGTAAGTGTCTAACAAATACCACAATTATTTGGACATCACGGCTTAATTATCAAGATACAGCATATTCTCAAAGCTCTGATTCTGACTTTAGAAAGGTGGGGCCCTTTAAATTTACATTTGGTACAGATTATTAAGATTACTCTCTAAAAAGCTCTGGAAATTATCCAGTCACACCTGCAATTGCAACACTATCTTCATTTCATTCATTCATTCAGTTGCATTTATTGAGTGCTTACTGTGTGCAGAGCATTCATTCATTCAATAGTATTTATTGAGCACTTACTATGTGCAGAGCACTGTACTAAGCGCTTGGAATGTACAAATCGGTAACAGAGCACTGTATTAAGCATTTGTAAAGTACAATTCGTCAACAAATAGAGACAATCCGTACCCAACAACGGGCTCATAGTCTAGAAGCAGGGAGACAGACAACAAAACAAAACAAGTAGACAGGCATCAACAGCATCAATATAAACAGAATTATAGATATATGCACATCATTAATAAAATAAATAGAATAATACATAGGTAGAAATATACACAAGTGCTGTGGGGGGGGAGGGGGGATAGAGCAGAGGGAGGGAGTAGGGGTGATGGGGCAGGGAGGAGGAGCAGAGGTAAAGGGGGACTCAGTCTGGGAAGGCCTCCTGGAGGAGGTTAGCAGGGCTTTCACTAACATACTGTAAGCACCAACATAGCCATCAAATGTGGCCCCGCTTCCCTTATCTGGTTTTTATTTTTATTGTCTGAGTCCCCGCTGTGGACTGTAAACTCCTTGAGGGCAGGGCTTGTGTCTACCAACTCTGTTGTACTGTACTCTCCCAAGCGCTTAATAAGGTGCTCTGCACACAATAAGCACTCAATAAATTCCACTGATTGGACTGATGATGTGGGAATTCAAGGGCCAAAACTTATCTGTGAGTATAGGGAAGGTCTGAAGCTACTGTACTTGCACATCAATAGGTGCAAAATAAGGTAACAGGGACCCAAGACACTTGAATCAGGAATAAGTGCTATGCACAGAAAGCTTTATTAGTTTTAGGCAGGTAACATGACTAAAACACCAAAAACCTAATTCTCTCAACACTAAGCCTCGGAAAAGCTCATCTGAGACCAATAAAAGGCAACAGAGCTTTGGGCAGGACCCGAATGGCTAGGCTTTCTTCTGCTGAGCAGCCAGGACTTTATTTTAGTCTTAAAATTCGATACTTTAAAACGTTGAAAAACAAACCAGCCTGTGAAGCTCACTAGACTCCCAGTTACACGTGAAGGACTGGATGACCTGCCAACTACTAACACTTGCCAAGCACTTACAAATGTGTAAAAGCATCCAACTAAGCACTGGGGTAATTACAGAAAACCAACTAATCCTTTTCCTTTCAAATATCAGGCAGGCACTCCACAAGATAAGAAAGGTAACTGTGTTTATGTGTTTATCTCAAATTGGTTGTTCCAAATCCTCCCATGCCAAGATTTCATACTTGGTGGGAGAG
This sequence comes from Ornithorhynchus anatinus, assembly GCF_004115215.2. Lineage (NCBI taxonomy): Eukaryota > Metazoa > Chordata > Mammalia > Monotremata > Ornithorhynchidae > Ornithorhynchus > Ornithorhynchus anatinus. The sequence goes on from NC_041750.1 coordinate 18,475,867, forward strand.
CAAAATCACAAAGGGAAGTCAGAATCCGAGGATTATATAGGTTGACACTGAAAAAAGGGTACGGTGTCAAAACTGGCCTTTGAGTTTAGAGTGCAACTAGGGTGATTAGAGGGATGGAGAAGTATCATGGCCCAGTGAAAACAGCATGAGCCCTGGAGTGAGAAGACCAGGGTTCTAAACTCAACTCTGCCACTTGTCTGCTGTGACCTTGGGCAAGTCACAACTTCTTGGTGCCTCAGTTCCCTCATTTGTAAAATGTCATCCAATACCTGTTCTCTCTCCTCCTTAGACTGTGAACCCCATGTGGGACAGGGACTACATCCGATCTGACTGTACTGTATCTACTCCAGCACTTAGTACAGTGTTTAGCATATAATAAACAATAATAATAATGATAATGGCATTTGTTAAGTTTCCATATGAGGTTATCTCAAATAGGTTGGAACTCTTCAGTCTGGCAAGAGGACAGTGGAGAGGGTACATGTTGGTATTTGTTAAGCGCTTACTATGTGCAGAGCACTGTTCTAAACGCTGGGGTAGACACAGGGGAATCAGGTTGTCCCTCGTGGGGCTCACAGTCTTTATCCCCATTTTCCAGATGAGGTAACTGAGGCCCAGAGAAGTGAAGTGACTTGCCCACAGTCACACAGCTGACAAGTGGCAGAGCCGGGATTTGAACCCATGACCTCTGACTCCAAAGCCCGTGCTCTTTCCACTGAGCCACACTGCTTCTCTACATGATCGATGTCAACAAAGTAAGGGCAGATACACAATAGTTGTCCACCAAAACCCACAAAATTGCAATGAGGGGGTACCCACTGAAGCTTGAAGATGATAGTTAGATGCTTGTTTTGGGCAGGGAAGATGTCTGCTAACTCTGAAATACTGTCCTTTTCCAAGTGCTTAGTACAGAGCTCTGCATACGGTAAGAGCTCAATGAATACTATTGATTGACTGATAGCTTCAAAATAAACAGAAGGGAATACTTCTTCACATAACAACTGCTAAAGATCTGGAATCTATCATAGAAAGTTTGACAAGTCAAAAAGAACAATAGGCCCATGAGAGGTTTTGATAAATGCATGTTTAAGAAGTCCATAGTGGGTTACTAAAGAGAAGGTTAGGGAATGATAGACGGTATATCCCTAAACATTAGGGTGGATTTCAAGGAGGAGAGCCATCACACAGTTCCTCTGAGCACCCTGTCCCGTGATTGGTGAGATAATAAAAAGAGCTGGAAAAAGCACTTATCTGACTCAATAATGACATTTCTTATGTTCTTTTGAGGCGGTTAATACTAAATGGATACACTGAACCAAATAGAAAATGGTTTCATGAACAGAAAGAGCTTTCACACAGTGGAATTTTCCATCTTGGTCCTTGATATTACAGGGGTTCTACTGAAAAGTTGGCAGCCCAAAAAGTGTAATCAGAATCGACTGACTAAAGCAGCCAGTGAAACCTTCATGGATTAAGTCTCCTTAACTCAGGACTACAAAACTCAATACAGAAAAAGCAAATAAAAGCAATATTTAAAGCTAGGACATGTAGTTCTTGAGTGATTTAGTGCTGCACAATGCATGGATACAAAGGAAAATTATATGCTTTCCTGAAATATCATGAAACTTCAATAGGCAATTACATTCTTTTTTCCATTTTACTATGACATTTAGTCCACAGGTGTAATTTCTATTCCTGGGCTGTGCAAACACTAACAGAACTCTTTCATTACACATAGTGCCCTAAACCTGAAGATCTTCACACACTCAACGCAAACATCCAAGTGGCATTCATAAACCTTGAAACTCGTGAAGCCGATCGGTTCCGAATGACCAACGTCTAAACTGATCGACGGCTACTACTAATGCCCCTGAGGAGCAAATCCATACTCATTAGAAGCAGTTCAGTGAGTTGTATAACCACCAGGGCTCTAAATGGCAGAATCTCTTCTACTTCCATCACTTTGGGTTTAGTGCATTAGGAAATGGAGAGAAAGGAGGAGCAGGGAGATACACTCTTCCTTTATTTATTGATTCATTTATGTGTATTAATGTCCATCCTCCCCTCCAGCCTGTGAGCTCGTTGTGGGTAGGGAATGTGTCTGTTATATTGTACTCTCCCAGCGCTTAGTACAGTGTTTTGCATGCAGTACGCGCTCAGTAAATACGATGGAATGAATGAACAAATGGTCAGGGGCAAAGGGGGACTTCTACTAAGTAGCTTCTGAGGAGCCCTAAATAACTTTGGGGAAGTCATGAATAATAGATTCATTGCTCGCAGGAGGGAGAGTGGCTCTAAAGCCATGACTTCTGGTGCCCTAAATGGCTCTGTTGTAGGTGCCGGGGCTGATTCCAGCACTTAGTATAGTACCTGGCACTGAACAAATACCACTTACCATTAGTATTATTATTATTGTTATTTATTAATTCCACAAGCCCCAGCAGAAATTAAACTGCAATAGAAAGGGAAAGGAAGTTGTTTAAGCCCCCAAAAGGCAGAAGTGTTGGCATTTTTTAATGGTATTCATTAAGGGCTTACTATGTGTCAAGCACTGTTTTAAGTGCTGGGGCAGATATAGGTTAATCAGATTGGACACAGTCCCTGTCCTCCATGGGACTCACAGTCTAAGTAGGAGGGAGAACAGGTATTGAATCCCCATTTCACAGATGAGGAAATTGAGGCTCAGAGAAGTTAAATAACTTGCTCAAGGTCACACAGCAGGCAGTTGGCAGAGCCGGGATTAGAACTTAGGTCCTCTGACTCCCAAGCCCATGCTCTTTCCACTAGGCCAAGCTGCTTCTTCAAGTTGGCATTTCCCTCAACTTGTCCCTCACCACAAAAGATTAGAGAACATTGGATTGCAAAATATAAAATGAAATTCCAAAATAAAATGCAGTACAATTTAGTGAGCCCCATGTGGCCCAGAGAAGACCTGATTCTTTTGTATCTACCCCAGCACTTAGCACAGTGCTTGATGCACAGTAAGCTCTTAACAAATGCCATTATTATTATTATAATTGTTAATTATCATTGGGAACCCCAGAGCAATTTAATCTACCTGACTTTTTCTTCACACAAACGAGCAAGAAACATCCCCAAAGCCAGGCCCATGTGGACTTGAACAGTTTGAGACTCATCAGCACTTGGTTTCCCAGGTAACCTGGCAGTCAGCATGTTCAGGATTTCCTCAATCTTCTCCTTGAAAGATATAATGAAAACTGGCACCAAGAGAGCCAACCCTATGGCAGCACAGGATCGGACAATGGCACTTGCTGTGTTTTCACCAGTGTAGGATTTCTAGGGTAAACCCAAAGAAAAACAAGTGGTTTTAATTGTGAGGGGCATGGGGAAAGAGAAGAGGAAAAAAGTATTTACATTACAAAACGCCTAAACAGGATTTCAAGTTATCTAAACTTTTACAACAGAAATGCACACATCTAGTGAACAGTTTATGCTTTAACTCACTTTTGAACCATTTTCTAATTCAGTGAATATCATTAAACAAACACCCTCCAAAAAGCTAGGCAGTTTAGCTTTACTGTAACTCATAATCCAGTTTCTTGATTTTTAAAAAAGATTTTAAAAAGTGCCTCTTTGGAAATGTCCAACTTTACTTCATAGCCACTGAATATGCACGTCAGGTGATATAATACAGTGTTTTAATATTTGGCCTTCTCTCAGAAGAAGTAAACAGAATGTAAACACTAGTAATCCATTCGAGGGCAAATTGCTAATCCGCATCCTAAATATGATTCTGCAGTAGAGAGGAAAAAACGCTACAGTAGAAGAAGGGAGGTTTATGTTTAGTCTAGAGATAGATTGGCAGTATTCTGACAATTTCTGGTGGGAATGCTTCCCAGAAGGATTATTTACTACAAAGGGTTAACGTGTTTTAACTTAAAAGGAAGTTGAAATCCAAAAGCAAACTATACAAAAAACAATTTAGTGAAGTTAAGGGAGGGGAGAGAAGCACTCGCTGTAAGCAGGGAATGTGTCTGTTTATTGTTGTGTTGTACTCTCCCAAGCACTTCGTACAGTGCTCTGCTCACAGTAAGCACCCAGTAAATATGAATGAATGAATGAAAAAGGGGAGAAATGGATGTGGGAAAGGAAACTACTGAGCAGCAGAACATGAACTGCTTTTCCAAAAAGCTCATGATCTTGAGATCTACTAGACAGGAGACTCATTTGAAAATGCATTCCAAGTGGCAAAAATAGCTCACCTATGACTTCTAACTGGGTTTTGCTTCAAATTTTCAGATCCGCTGGAAAAATCAGCCTTATCACGCAGAGGTAGAGCACTTAGAAGGTTTACATTCAGTGCTCACTCTGGCCCTAAGCTTGCAATACCTCATGTAGAAAGAAGATTGAAGCCTGTGCTAAGTAACGTTTGACGATAATACTACCTCATTATGATGAGACTACCACTCAAAGTGACCAGGATGCTAGAATACTGGGGATAATAGAAATGAATTTGGAAATAGGGCTTGTAAAAATAATGAGCAAAGGATAAAATATAAGCCATGTTGGGAGAGTTACTTTTTATGGTTTTTCAAGAATCAAGAAGCATTAGAAACCTCATACAGTATCTTGTTCTGGAAGGATTTTGAATTTAAAGGCCAGATCCACGGATGAGCATTTAGACAACTTTGCCATTACTAAGTCACAAATAGCAACAAAGATAATGCTCAGATCACTATAATGGGAATATCCCTGCTGAGCAAGTCCACCTAGTAACTAGATTTTGCATTACCAAACTGTCCATTTTGATCCCTAAACGTTAAATGCAAATCAGCTTCAGTCCCTGCTGAAGGCAGGAAGTGAGTATAGAGAAAACACAAAGGTAACTGAATTGCAACGTTAATTCCCGTTCTCAGCTATGGCACTGCATGGTTTTATATTTTTATCTAAACCAGTTATAATCCTCCCCCGTCAGCCATTTGACCCAGGATCATCATTATTTCTCCGAGCAATAGACGGTGATAGGGCAGACAGAATAATGCTATGGGAGAAATGGTGGCTTGGTATGAAACACAGCCAATAAGGAACCAGAAACCAAATCACAAGACACCCGGGTCTAGTTTGGATTAATCCACTGAGTCAAGTGCAGCAGAAACTGGATGACTGAGCGATGGAGTGTTTCACTTTAACAATATGACTGGTTGACTAAATTGTAGTGACTAGATCAGCAAGAGGGGATTTTCTTAGACTTAGACTGGACACTTCTTTAAAATCATCTTTATATTTTCAAACGTACATGATAGAACCAAGAATACACTTGTCCTCTGGGGTGGTAATGACCATCTACAATAGTCAGGAGGGTCTCCACCACAACAGAAATCCACTGGATGGTGGGAAGAAAATCACGTTCAGCCTGCAGATCGGAAAGAACATAATGTCACAGTGGGAAGAAAAAATAGCTCTTAATAATAATTGTCTTTTAAATTCCAAAACTACTTATGTGAATGTCTGTCTCCCCGTTTAGACCGTAAGCTTCTTATGGGCATGGATCACATCTACCAATTATACTGTATTGCATTTTCCCAAGGACTAGTATCATCATCATCTTCAATGGTATTTTTGAGGGTTTATTGTGTCCAGAGCACTGTACTAAGCATTTGGGAAAGTACGATACAACAGAATTGGCAGACACGCTTCCTGCCCACAGTGACCTGACAACCTAGTGGGGGAGGCAGACATTAATATAAATAATTTATAATATATAATTTATAGATATGTACATAAGTGCTGTGGGGTTGAGAGCGGGGCAAATATCAAATGCCCAAAAGTCACAGATCCAAGGGCAAAGATGACGCAGACTGGACAGGGAGCCGGGGAAAAGAGGGCTTAATTGGGGAAGGCCTCTTGGAAGAGATGCGACTGTAGAACAGCCTTCGCACACAGTAAGCTCAATAAATACCACTAATTGACTGAATGTAAGAAGAGAAATGGGAACCAAGGGGCATATAACTGCCAGGAAGATATGCCTGGATATAATGAAATTCAAAAACTCAGACTTGACCATGAGCAAGGCAATCATATGGGAAGGGAAGGGGCCCTCAATAACCACCTAGGCAACTCTGGAGTGCAATACCCCACCCAATATCAGACTTGCATTTTCACTAAGAGAAAAGGTGATATAAGACATCCTTACCTCTAGTCTGCGGTCAATTTCTGTGGATAGACTGCTTTCATACTTAGATACAACAACGATAAGGCTGCTTAAGGCTAGGAGTGAGTTCCCTTTAACCGCTGGATTGTCCCTATGGATGACAAAAATTATCAGTGAAAAACACTCTGCTACAACAAACAAAGGTATGGAGAAGATAAAGTACTAGCAAGAGTACTTACTGAGCACGTACTGTGTGCGAGGCAGCCATCCCCCACCGGACCCCAATAGCACTTTACATACTTAACTTTAAACTCCATTACTTCTCCCTATCTGTACATTATTTTTCTATTAATCTCCCTTGCTAGAATGCAAATAATTCCCGAACACCTTGAATGACCTCACTAGCTGACTGTTTCACTGATGTCTTAGGTTTGAACTGTTATTAACATAATAAAAGATTTCAAATGCATGTAATACACCATGAAACTAATGAAGGGAGACTGAGTTTTCTCCTTTTTTTTTTGTTCTCTTTCCTCCTGTTATTGCTATTGGTTCTTTGCTTTGTCTTTTAAAACAGACTTCCTTCCTTTTGATTTTTGAAAGCAATTTTTTCCAATAGAACCCTTAAAACTCCAAGATTATTTCTTATAAGGACAGTTCTTTTCATTCGAAACTTTATTCCTTTTCTGTTCTTCTCGAGCAGCTGGAATTTAAACCTAAATCCCTGGGATTTCTCTGACAATGAAACAGCTTTACTCAAGGCTTCCCTTTCCATATTCCATTGACAATTTTGTCAAAACCACATCAACAACATGCTTTTTGCTTCACAAAAATAAAAGAGTTGACAGATGTGGCATTTCCCAGATATGAAATTCCCAGATACAGAGGCTTCAGCTAAATCCAAATTTTTTATTAAATTTAATGAAGCAGCCCAGTGGGATTTCTCATACCTATTTGTGTTATACCACCACCTTCCCCAGCCCAGAAACCCACACCCCTGGTATCATCCTCAAGACTTTGCTCTTGTTCAACTTTCACATTCAATCTACTGACAAATCCTGTTGGTTCTTCCTACAGAACATCTCCATAAATGCCCCTCTTCCTCTCTACCCAAATTGCTCCCACCTTGGTACAAACACTGGTCAGCCTCCTCACTAGTTTCCCTGCCTCCAGCCTCTCCCCCACCCAATTATACTATACAATGTTGCACTGATCATCTTCTTGAAGTTGTGCTTAGCATACATCTTTCCCCCCATCCAAACCTTCCACTGGCTTCCTGCCTCATCCTGCAGCTAATAAAAACTCCTCATAATTCGTTTCAAGGCTCTCCACCAATTTGCCCCACTTTTCCCACCTCACTCTGTTCCAAAGACAAAATTCTAGTTGCTCCTTGCTCTGCTCTGTTCTCACTGCTGTTGCCCCATTGTGGAATTCACTCCCTTCCTTAACCCAACAGATCACACTTCTTCCCACATTCAAAGTCTTCCTAAAAACCTATCTCCTCTAAAAAGCCTTCCCCAATTAATTTTCCAGCACCCATCAACTCTTGGACTTATGAATTTACTGATACTCATCCTTAGTACTCTTGAATAAGTTTATTCAATTTTACATTCAATTATTTATTTTCACTAGTCCTGTAACTATTTTTATGTTTGTTTCCTCCATTAGAGTGAACAGTCCTTGTGGGCAAAGACTGTATCCTGTCTTCATTCGGTACTTCCCATCTATCTAGTAGAGTGCACTAGGGACATTCTGTAAATAATACCACGATTACTGGTCAATTTGGAATGGAGGCAGAGGAATGGTGGGGATGGTGGAGAGCTACTTTAATTACTAATTTAGATAAACTGCATCCATACCTTTTTGAATGATATTCGTTAAGCGCTTACTATGTGCCAGGCTAAGGGCTGTACTAAGGGCTGGGGTAGATACAAGTCAGTCAGTCCATCATATTTATCGAACACTTACTGTACGCAAAGCATGGCGTAGTGGATAGAGCATGGGCCGGGGAGTCCAAAGGTCATGGGTTCTAATCCCGGCTCTGCCGCTGGTCGGCTGTGTAACCTTGGGCAAGTCACTTCACTTCTCTGGGCCTCAGTTACCTCATCTGTAAAATGGGGATTAAGACTGTGAGTGCCACGTGGGACAACCCGACTACCTTGACTCTATCCCAGTGCTTATATGGCACATAGTAAGTGCTTAACAAATACCGTAATTATTATTATTCTTATTACTAAGTGCCTGGGAGAGTACAATATAACAATAAAAAGACGCAAAGCTAATCAGGTGGGACACTGTCCCACATGGGGTCATAGTCTTAATCCCTTCTTTTCAGATGAGGTAACTGAAGCCCAGAGAAGTGAAGTGACTTATCCAAGGTCACACAGCAGACAAGCGGTGGAGGCGGGACTAGTATCCAGGTCCTTCTGACTCCCAGGCCCAGGATTCATCCACTAGGCCACACTGCAGAGAATCTGAGAGAAGGAAAGTCGCATAAACTACTTGGCTGGTGGGTGCTCTGTTCACTGTAAGCATTCAATAAATACTTCTGATTGATTGACCGGTCACAGCTCCGAGGCGGGTCTAGTTAAACTTCTTGTCGCCCACTCCTGAGGGTGGTAGTTCCAAGCTCAGTCTTGGAAATCCACTTAATCACGGAAGATGGAAATGATGGACAAGCTTCGGTTCAGTCAGGAAGATTTCACGACTGAGAACCTGTATGATAGCATGGAGTCTAGTATTCGTGGTTTGTATAGCACCTCTCACACTCTCTTGTCCCAGCCCAACGCGTTCCCGCTGGGGCAGTGGGCGGAACAAGTGAGGAGACGGTCAGGAAAATGCAACTTTTCTGCAGAGTTTAAAAGAATTAACCATTTCTAAAAGGAAAGCACTCAGGTGAGGAAGTAAAGCTAGAGAACTCCTAACTTAAAGGGAGCAAGAAAGAAATTGAAAACATGATCAATTTGAAATGGAACACACAAGAATGGGCTTTTCAGATATTTCTATAGAGCTCGGGTGCACAGTAGAGTAGACTGCAGGTTACTTATCTAGAGTCAATTCCTAGAACCTAACGGGCAAGTTATGTAAACTTGGGAAAACCACTTAGCTTCCTTGGGGTTCGACTGCTCCACATGAAAATGATTTTGACCTACGTCATATAAATAGGGTGAGAATTAATTCGATTCAAGAAATGAGAAAACAAGTGCAAATATTTTAGATACTAAATAAAAACAATTTGAGCTCCTAGAACGTATGCGGTGTCTCCTGAGGGGGTAAAGGATATACATGCTAGTGATCAAATATATTTATATTAATGTCTGTCTCCCCTGTAGACCATCAACTCCATGTGGGCGGGGAACATGTCTACCAACTCTGTTGTATTGTACTCTCCCAAGTACTTCCTTAGTATAGTGCGCTGCACATATTAAGCACTCAATAAATACCAGCATTCAATCACCTTGTCCCTCCCACCTCACCTCTCTGAGTTCCTATTCCGACACAGCCCACATACTTCTAGACTGTGAGCCTCTTGTTGGGTAGGGATTGTCTCTATTTGTTGCTGAATTGTACTTTCCAAGTGCTTAGTACAGTGCTCTGCACACAATATATTTTCAATAAATACGATTGAATGAATGAATGAATATTTCGCTGCTCTAATGTCAACCCATTCACTGTACCGTGATCTCGTCTATCTTGCCACCAACCTCTCGTCCACATCCTGTCTCTGGCCTGGAATGCCCTCCCTCTTCATAACCAATGGCCACCAACTCTCCCCACCTTCAAAACCTTATTAAAAGCACATCTCCTCCAAGAGACCTTCCCCAACTAAGGCCCCATTTCCTCTTCTTCCATTCCCTTCTGCTTCAGCCTTGCAGTTGGATTTACACCTTTTACTCCCCCCTCCCTCAGCCCCACAGCACTTACCTACATGTACGTAATTTATAATGTCTGTTTCCCCGTTGCCTGTAAGCTCACTGTGGGCAAGGAACGTGCCTAACTAACTCTGGCACACTGTCCTTTCCCAAGCACTCAGCACAGTGCTCTGCACACAGTAACCACTCAGTAAATAAGACTGATTGATTGATATAACTAGGAAATGTGCTATCTTATTGAAAAATCTTACTTCGAAGCCAACTTGATAACATCGGTGAGCATGTCTCTGACCCTGAAACAAAGAAAAAAAAATTAGTCCGGTTTACAATTCAATAGGAACCTATCAGTGACTCACCTCTAGCCAGCTAACTAATAAGAACTTTCTGGTCATGACAATCAGTTATTTGATTGTTTCAGTAGAAGGGGGAAGTGCTATAACAACAACCTAAAAAAATGGCGCTCCATTTTGCCAGGCTTAAACTGAGTTCCACAAAAAGCATATCTCCCCTAATGGGTCTGTTCCAATTTTGAATTTAAGAAAATCAAAGTCCAAAATAATACGTAATAATATGATCATCATATTTTACAGACACTTTTATGAGAAAATGTACTAACATCAATTTCTCCCCTGCCAAAAACTTCCCACTGGCAGTTTCAGCACTTTTGCCTCTCCTAAAGCACTTAAATACTCACAACTCAACTACCTTCTCATAGTTTTGCATTCCAATCAAGACCAGAAGAATTTTCTTATGTTGCAAATAATTAACAATCCAATTACCTAGTCCTATATTAAGCTGTCAACTTCCTAAAAACGATAGCTCTATCCTTCAATCAAAAAAGATAGCGTACACAAATATCACAGGCCCATTCTAAAAGAATCAAATAAATGTTTCTTTTAAGTAAGATTATGACTTCTGCTTATAATAACTTCATAAGATGGCATTTTCTTTAATGTACAGTTGGTCACTTTTTATCTGCAAGGCTGAAGAAATAGGAGACTATTTCCCTTCCATCTTAGACACACATTACTTCTTTGGGCAGGGAAAACATCTACAATATTAAATTAGTCATCAATGTCTCTTAAAAAGTTTACATGGGTTTTACATTTCATTAAGGAAATCAAAACTGCACTGGCTTTAACCTTTCTGGATTATTATGGCCTCCAGACTTCTAGTGGATACATGGTAGCTATATCCTATCACTGTGCACTGGCCTACCTTAAACATTCACTTGTGTGGGGGCTGATCACTGTATATTCCTTTCACATAACAGCATGACATGAATCTAAATAAATCTGGTGGCATTTACATAAAACTGCAATCTTGTCAGACTCTAGTTTTCCTTTTTTGAAGGTGACTGCACCATTTTCCTTATTTGCTTTGCACTGTATCCTTTCCAAATCATATCCTGCAGTGAAGCTATTTTCAATTGTGACCTAGAGAGTTGTATTTCTATTCCATCACAAAGTCAGGGAGTCCCCCAAACCCTATTTCTTTTGCTTAGAAATCTAAATTTTCTGGGAAAGCAAGCCTCAATTTTACTTGTCAGATCAGCTCTCTCTTTCAGGACAACTGCCTACCTCTTCCCTAACTACATGCCACCTTCACCAAATCCTATTTAAAGGGTGAAAAGTATAACATCTATATTTATTTCTAAGTAAAAAAATTTCAGGTTTTTAAATAAATAGTAAATAAAAAAAGGTATAAATGGAATATACGTAAAATATCAGTAGTTCCATAGAAGTCTTATCTACTAATTCTGTTGTACTTTCTCAACCCCACAGTGCACAGCTCTTCAACACAAGAAGCACTCAATAAGGACCACTGATTAACTGATATCCCTGCAAACTGTTAGCTCATTATGGCCAGGCACCGTGTCTGCTAATTCTGTTGTACTGTACTCTCCCAAGCGCTTAGTACAGTGTTCTGCACATAAAGAGAGCACGGGCTTGGGAGTCAGAGGTCGTGGGTTCTAATTCCGACTCCACCACTTGTCTGCTGTGTGACCTTGGGCAAGTAATTTCACTTCTCTGTGCTTCAGTTCCCTCATTTGTAAAATGGGGATTAAGATTGTGAGCCCCACGTGGGACAACCTGATTACCCTCTATCTACCCCAGTGCTTAGAACAGTGCTTGGCACAGAGTAGGCACTTAAATAGTATTATTATTAATAAATACCACTCATTGATTGATTGACCGAAAAACATTCATTGGAAATATTCATTTTCTTGGGGTGAAATACCAAATTGGGTGTAGAATCCAGCATACCGACCAACCACTCAAAGACAGACAAGGAGGGAGAGAAGTGAATTAAGAAGGTCAACATGTCCTTTGGGAAACTGGTGAATAGGGTGTGGTGGCATAGCATTATTTAACCTTCTCTATAGTTGTGGGACTTGGATGCCACATAGGCATTACAATCAGCTCCCTGACCAGTCCCATCAAGCACCATTTCCAGACCTAACTCACTATCGAAAGGCAAAGTAAGATCTTGGAATGGTGAGATTCTACAATGGAGTCAGGCTCCTCGCGTCAAGGCGATGCTCACCTCAACACAGCTATACGGGGCAGGACATGTAAACGGCAGGGACTGTCTCTATCTGTTGCCAACTTGTTCATCCCAAGCGCTTAGTACAGTGCTCTGCACATAGTAAGCGCTCAATAAATACTATTGAATGAATGAATGAGGGAATAATAATAATAATGATGGTATGTGTTAAGCATTACTATGTTCCAAAGACTGTTCTAAGCACTGGGGGAGATAGAAGGTAACCAGGTTGTCCCACTCAGGGCTCACAGTCTTAATCCCCATTTTACAGATGAGGTAACTGAGGCACAGAGAAGTTAAGTGACTTGGCCAAGGTCACACAGCAGACAAGTGGTGGAACTGGGATTAGAACCCACGTCCTCTGACTCCCAAGCCCGTGCTCTTTCCACTAAGCCACACTGCTTCTCTATGCATGAAGGCAATGTCTCTACACATAGACGGAAATGCCTGATGGCAGGACACTGCAACAACTGCTCTGTGGAGACCTGAAGGGGGAAGGCCAAAAGCAAGGGGGGCAGAGGAAGTGTTTAAGGATCAGGTAAAACAAAGCCTCAGGCACTACAGCATCCCAGCTGAAAGCTGAGAATCAGTCCCTGAAGAGAGACCAGCATGACACACTATCAAGGAAGGGGTGGTTCTCTTGGAGCAAAAGCTTCGGATGGAATGAGAGATAAGGAGGCAAAAGAAGAAACAGCACCAGGCACTACAATCATTAAGAACACCATCACAGCAAGGGACAACCTTCTTCAATGCAAAATGTGGCCGGGACTGTAGGTGTCCCAGCAGCCTTTTAAACCACATATGCATTCACAGGTGAACTTGATCATCAATGGTGTTGTCTTTGAATAACACCTTGAAGGACAACTATACATCCATACGTAAATATACAGCCCTAAGCCAAACAAAGCTCTGGGTCTTTAGTCCTCTCCTCAGTTCCTTGGGTGTTTTGGATCTCTCATGAAGTTTCTTCATAGCAGATAGGAAAAACATGAGTTCTACCTCTTGAAAACAAAACAAAAAAAAAGGCCCAAGCAGAAAATAGCATCCTTTCATCTTTACTTCAGAAAGAAAATACCCATTATTAGATAAAAGCAATATAGAGTTTCGGGCGGGTTTGAAAGTATACCCGGTGAGGAATAGCATTAATCAGACGAGACGGTCTTCCCAACAATCTAAAAGTTTGCATCACTTTTTACCTGCAATTGGTTCAGATATGAAAATGAAAAAGATATGGTCGGGGTGAAATTAAAGTCTGGACATGATACAAAATTATAGTGAAAGATGCCTTCAAAGACTAAATTGCTTAACTAAATATGAAATGGTAGGCTGAGAGTAGGGGAGAGATTTTTTTTTTGTTACAGTGCATACCAACTCTACGGTATTGTATTCTCCCAAGTGTTAAGTACAGTGCTCTGCACACCGTAAGCACTCAATAAATATGAATGCTTGATTGATAGTCCCCTGCAGTTTATAAAACTTTGCAGGTCTTGTTCACGATAATTTTAATGAAAAATAAAACGAACATATATACTTGTAGACACACCTATGACTATTTCTCTTCACTTATGAACACCTCTCATCTTTCTTTAAAAACGCACCTAGCAAATCATACGTTTTTTCCTTAGCACTCAGAAGTTAAAACATGCAGCAGTAAAGCCCTTGAAGTAGCTCTCTTATCCCCAACCCTTCACCCCCATCCCCCACCCCAAAGCCCCCATGTCACAAGTGATGAGGAACAGAACATAATTCCCTTACCAGAGCCAGGCTGTAATTTTTTTGTTCTGCAACTCTTCAGGATTATCTTTTCCATGTTTTAACTGCATGTCCAGATCTGCCTGCCTCCCCTAAAAAGTCAGAGCACAAATCAGCAAGGTAACTTTCATGGTTGAAATCACCATGACATTTCTGGGGAAACAGCAGGGTGACAGATGTAACCTTTCTCTGGAGAAGCATTTCATAATTGTATCTGATTTTTTCTTGTAAGGATATTTCATTAGAGAATCAGTGGCTGAAGGAACAGAACTACATCTCCGAACACTGTACGATTCTACTACAAATAAGCCATTGTCTGCAGTTTACCAGTTAATTCTTCCAAGATTTGTTAGTGCTATTATGCATCCAAGATCAGTTTGGACAGATTCCTTAAAGTTATTTTGCTCTGCAAGTGAAAGCATAAATGTCATATTACAACGGAGGCTTGAGTCACACAGGACGCTACAAGGTCTCAAAGGGATAACTTGCTTTTCTAGTTAAAGACCCCCATTAAAGGACAGGGGGCAAGAGGCATGGGCAAAGGTGGGTAGTTCAAGAGTAAGATCAGGGATCCTGGGAAAAGGAGATTCAGGAAGACTAGTGACAAAATATAGGCCCCAGAATTCCCTCTGACCCCTTCCTCCTCATTTGAGCAAACCCCTTTTCTGCTACCCACTCCCTCTGCCCTATAAGAGGAGAACCCAGCAGGAAGCAGAGCAAAATTATTATTATTACGGTATTTATTAAGTGCTTACTATGTGCCAAGCACTGTTCTAAGCGCTGGGGTAGATACAAGGTAAACAGATTGGCTCACGAGGGGCTCATGCCTCTCATCTTTCTTTAAAAACTCACCTAGCAAATCATACTTTTTTTCCTTAGCACTCAGAAGTTAAAACACGCAGCAGTAAAGCCCTTGAAGTAGCTCTCTCATCCCCAGCCCTTCACCCTCTTCCCCCACCCCAAAGCCCCCATGCCACAAATGATGAGGATCAGAACATAATTCCCTTTTCTTAATCCCCTTCTTAATCTTAATCTTAAATCTCAAATCTTAATCCCCATTTTACCAATGAGGGAACTGAAGCCCAGAGAAATGAAGTGGCTTGCCCAAGGTCACACAGGAGACAAGCGGCAGAGCCGGGATTAAAACCCACATCCTCGGACTCCCAAGCCTAGCCTCTTTCCACTAAGCCACGCTGCTTCTCCCTGAATTACGATCTCAGACTGAAAATTGACAAGGAAAGCTACTCCTCCACCTCAGTCCTTAACAGGATGGATGCTGCTCGGTGAGCATTTCTTCAGACACATGAAGGGTGTTTTGATGACCATTCTTGCTCTGTTAAAATAAATACATTTCTATCACAAGTGCAGCTGGAAATATTTTTACGTGAATGTGGGGGGAAAAATGGAACTGCATGATGATTCAAGCAGGGCGAAATTCTTTTGATCGTTTAAGATCCACCTCACAAATGGGGAAAGGATGGCAGGTCTGCTGAAACTGGACTCAAAATGGTGACACAGCTGTCAGAGCTGGTAAGCCATCTGAATAACGTGTACTGTCAGCACAAAAGGTGTGGATTGCCTCTGCTGGTAACAAGGGCTGATTTCTACACTTCTTGAATTGGAAAGAAACAGACCCTTGTTCTTTGAAATTTTACAGCCTCTTTGTTTCCTTGTAAAAGGGAAACAATTACAGCAAACACTCAAGTTATGTTTGTTTCCTTGTTTTGTTGGTCATTTCTAATGTTTTGCCAACCTTTCACTATATTTTCTGCCATTCTTTGGCAAAATGAATACCTGAATTGTTTGTGATAAAGCAAGAGTTCCTAGCAGATGAATCCGATATAAAGATTAGTGAATGATGATCTAGCTAGCAAAATAACCCCGATACCACTGCCTATTACCCATTTGTGGTCCTTTCTAGAGAGAATTCACATTTTTGTGACTGTACACTCTAGACTGTAAGCTCCTTGTGGGCAGGGAACCTGTCTACCAATTCTGTTGTACTCTACTCTCCCAAGCGCTTAGTACTGTGCTCTGCACACAGTAAGCGCTCAATAAATACCATTGATTTTCTGATCCTGTACTGGAAGGCACAGCTGAAAATGGACCATGGTAGAGGCAAGACCTCAAAGTCCTGACTATGAGTTTGAACTTGGACTGTTAGAGGCATTTCTCATAAATAATGAAAGGTTCTAAGGCAACGCTGCTCTTCTTTCCC
This sequence comes from Ornithorhynchus anatinus, assembly GCF_004115215.2. Lineage (NCBI taxonomy): Eukaryota > Metazoa > Chordata > Mammalia > Monotremata > Ornithorhynchidae > Ornithorhynchus > Ornithorhynchus anatinus. The sequence continues at coordinate 18,492,368 of NC_041750.1, forward strand.
ATAAAATCTCTATAAGCATTACATTACCATTGTCAGAACTGTGAGAACATATACATGTCTCCTTAGATGTGGAGGCCACTACCTTCTGTCTCTTCTTTAAATCTAAGTAGTTCAAACTCTCTCTGTTTTCCTCAGGTCCCCCGATGAGAGGGAAGTGGATGAAATCCAGGTGGCTCACTCCACTAACAAGAACAAAGGTACTAAAGAGCAGGGGATAAATTAGTGGATAAGTAGGCAATCATCAGGGGCTAGGTTCAAGAGCTTTCTGAGTTGCCATGATCTCCTCCCTCCTCTCCACTCAAATGGACACCACACTGATCCAGGAGCTAGTATAGCTAGTCTCCTTTCTCAAATCCATACTTCACTCTGCTGCCCAGATCATTATTTGGAAATGTTATTCTGCACACATTTCACTGCTCCTCAAAAATTTTGAATAGTTACCCATTCTTCTCCACATCAAGTCAGAAACTCCTGGCCAACAGATTTAAGGTACTCAATCATCTCCCTCCTACTTATCCACTCTCCCACTCTCTTCCCCCACTCAACCTAGCTCACCTGCTTCATTCCCCTCAAGCCAATCTACTCATTGAGCTTCATTCTCATCTCTGTCTCACCACCAATCTATTACTCACACACCCCACCTGGAAATCCCTGCCCCTAACATCTGGCCGACCAGTACTCTCCCCATCTTGAAGAAGGCCCTTTTGAAATCAAATCTCCTCCAGATGGTCTTCCCAGATTAATTTTTCAACTCCCCACCTTATATCTTCAGTGCTTTCATGCCACCTAAGCACTTGAATACTTTTTTATGGTATCTGTTAAGTGTTTATTATGTGCCAGGCACTTTACTAAGCACTGGGGTAGATACAAGCTATAAAGGTTGGATGCCACCCATGTCCCACATGGGGCTCACAATTTTAATCCCCAATTTACAGATGAGAAAACTGAGGCACAGAGAAGCTAAGTGACTTGCCCAGGGGTCACACAACAAATGGCAGAACCAGAATTAGAACCCAGGTCCTTCTGACTTCCAGGCCTGTGCTCTATCCATTAGGCCACACTGCTACTTATCATACTGCTACTTATTTATTGTGTGTTTACTCTGTGCAGAGCACTGTACTAAGCACTTGGGAAAGTATAATACAATGAAGCTGGTAGACACAATTCCTGTTCACAAGGAGTTTACAGTCAACTGAGGGAGATGGACATTACAGTAGATTATGGATAGGAGAAACATTACAAAGATATTTAACTGTTACTAGTTGGCATTAGAGAACCCTTCCACTGCCCCCCACCCTTCTCCCCTTTATTTATTGCTCCTAAAAAAGCTGGAAATAAGGCTTGAGATGGCTTTGGTTTTATGTTGGGACTATAGAGAAGGAGCGTGGCTCAGTGGAATGAGCCCGGGCTTGGGAGTCAGAGGTCATGGGTTCGTATCCCGACTCTGCCACTTGTCAGCTGTGTGACTGTGGGAAAGTCACTTCACTTCTCTGTGCCTCAGTTACCTCATCTGTAAAATGGGGGATGAAGACTGTGAGCCCTACGTGGGACAACCTGATTACCCTGTATCTATCCCAGTGCTTAGAACAGTTCTCTGCACATAGTAAGCACTTAACAAATACCAACATTATTGTTATTATTACTAATGCAGTTGCTTTCAGGAAAAATATTAAGAATGCAAACTGGTAAATCAAGAATATTTTGAAGTGATCTTCTCTCTGTTTTTGACATATGAAAATTCCTTGCTTTATAAACCTACAAAGAGCAACAGAGGACAGAAAATACAATGGGTTCAGTGCATACTTCTTACATACTTGTAGTTGAGACACAAAAGTTAACCTTACAAAAATTGATATCCTTAGTTCAATAACATGGTGGTTGCATTCTTGCAAACTCGACGCTAAGGAAAATACAGGCTGTAGGATTCCTTTTGTCCGTTACACACATGCACGCATAAGCAAACCTTCTGCTATCACGGCATGCTTTATCCAAACCAGCTCTTGTTGTCTGAAGACCTTTTCCCTAATTCCCTAATAGCCTTCTAGGCAAAACTCAGAGTGAACAACATGCATGACCGCAGAACTGCATGTAAGTTAAAATATTTTCAGGGAACCTTTGGGTCAGAATGAAATTAGCCAAAAGACAAACTGCCTGCAGAATTTCAATTACCTGTAGAGCTGCATGAAAGGTTCTACTTATAAATCCAAGCCAGGAGTATGGCAGCATAATGGACCGATGCCACTCTGAGGACTGGAAGCCCACCTAGGCAAAAAATTGCACCCCAAGATAGGTTAGACTGCATACAATTAAAAATAGCAATCCACAACATCTTATTGAACCCAATTGTTTTAAAATTCTGAAGTCTTCATTTTTCAAAACAAAATTAGACCCTGTTCAAAGCTTCAAACAATTCTTGGGAAATATCCAGTTTTTTGGTGTGTTTTTTTGGGGGGGTGGTGGGGGGTGGTATGAGTATATGTTACTTGACAGACTTAAAATTAAAAGCAAATAAATGCTCATGTGAAAGAATGTAATAAGGTGGGTCCGATACAAGCTTCTTGTAAAAGAGGAGAATTCTGCAAAGTCCCTTCTCACTAACAAGAAATCGGATATCACCTATTAAATCCTACAACAGTTCTAGATAAACACAAATTTTCTACACACCCCAAATTTGTAAGAAATCTAAGAACTTAGCTTTGAAATAGAGCAAGAGCAATAAACTACTCTCAACAAAATAGAGCAAAACAAACTCATATTCAGTTCATTCATTCATTCATTTAACTGTATTTATCAAGCGCTTACTGTGCACAGAGCACTGTACTAAGTGCTTGGAAATGCAAAGTATCATAAAATCCTATCCTGCATCTGTTCTATAACCCTAAAAATGTACTCTTTAATCAATTTGGCTGAAATAAAGAGAAATGGACTATGCTCGCATTAAGCCCAGATGGGAAATTTCATAACCCAAATCCAAAAAGGTCTTAGTAATAATTGTATTTGTTAAGTGCTTACTATATGCCAGGCACTGTTCTAAGCACTGGGGTAGATACAAGCAAATCGGGTTGTAAACAGTCCCTGTCCCATGTGGGACTTGCAAACTTAATCCCCATTTTACAGGTGAGGTAACTGAGACCCAGAGAAGTGAAGTGACTTGCTCATGATCATACAGCAGACACCTGGCAGAGCCAGGATTAGAACCCAGCTCCTTTTGACTCCCAGGACTGCGCTCAATCCACTAGGCCATGCCTCACAGTGACTTATATTATCTATTAATTAACTAACCCCTCCATTGCTTCCTCAGCACCCTTGGAATCATCTGTAAAATGCTTATTTTAGTATAGGGCTACAGCCAGCTAAAGCAAAATGAAGAGCATGCATGAAAACCTTCATCTTTTGCACACTGTCTACTACACTTCTGGTGTTAAAAAAAGGAAGACCTCTGTGCTCCAAATAAGAATGCTTGAAATGCCAGTTCAACATAAAATTTCTTGCTGAGGAACAGCAATTTGCAAACACAAGGGTGTTTGGGATAGAAAGGAAAGCTACATTCTTTTTGTCTTGTTGATATATTTAGGGATTACATGATTGGATCAATGTCCCATTGGTGTAATTTTGCCCTGAAATTGAGCAAGGTGTTTTGCCTTTCCTGTATCTTAAATAAAAATCACTCAATCAGTTAACAATTAAAATATCAACTTTACCCTTGACTAACATCAAAAGCAAATTCCTTTCTAGGTTTTTAATGTAGCTGAAACTACAGAAGAAAAATCACGATAGTACTCTCCCAAGTACTTAGTAGAGTGTTCTGCACACAATAAGCTCTCAACAAATACCACTGATTGACTAAAGGGACCAAGGAAAGGAATAATGATCCAAATAGAAAATTTAAGATAAATGCTCAAGTAAAAATTGGAGACAAACAAAGCTACTCTATTCAATGTTAAAACAAAAGCGTACAAATTAAGGAATTGTCATGCTCCCAGGATGTGTTAATTTTTTACAGGACTTCTCATCAGTTGCTCCCAAAAAGGCAAAAGTGTACTCTATAAACAGGCACCACATTTTTTTTTCTTGGGCCTACAGAATGAACACACACACGCACACACACAATTGACACCATACGAATCACTCAAATTTTGCATTGCATCCCTAGAATCCAGGAAGGAGGACGACTCAATTTTCTGCTAATATTGCTTTTGTTTACGCATCAACTCCCTATATCTTCTTCCCCTAGGAAGAGGACAGGCAGGAAACCACAAGGGACTTACATCTTCGCTCAAATAGATGCATTTTGGGTATCCTTTCTGTCACGTGCATAATCACCTAGATAGGGTCCTCTCGCCTTTCTCCAGGATAACATTAGCTGGCAAGCTGACAATTCAATCATATTTCAAGCAACATTTACTCTGCTATTTAATAGGAGAAGAATTCTAGTTACCATAACAACTTATTCATTACATGGTAATTATGGAATATCTAGAATATAGCCAAACCATACTTTTGACAGTGTTTCCTTGGCAAAATGTATAATAAGTATAGATGCACTCCTCCCAGTTATTATTTAGAATATTTTCCTAAATTGTTTTAGTCTGCACTCTTTCCACTTTTTATTAAAAATATTTTTTTTAAACCAGTAAGAGAAAGGAGATACACTTTTATGTCATGAATAATTCATTAAAGCCACAAGCACCCTTTCAGGACCCAGAAAAAAACGGTCATACAGACTAACATCTAATATTAACAAACTGGAAAAATGATAAGATGATTCCTTTTTAATAGATTTAGTGAGAACCACAGAGCCAAGACCAGAGTGATTTCACTAATGACTCTCAGCTGGGTTTCTCTTTAAGGCAAAGGAAGGATCATTACCGCAACTGAAGTTATGTTATTGAGGGGTTTCTGCAAATGAGGTACAATTTCTGTATTCCAATGGCTGGGGGAAATGAAGGAATAAAAGTGCTAACCATCTCCCTAGGGCAGTCAATGCCATATCAATTAAATGTTCATGTGGGTCATGTTATTGTTAGAGATGGCCAAACCTCATAGACAACAGGGCCAAAAAGTAAGGGAAATACAAAATCAACAGCCCAGCATCTCACTCCCACAGGAAAGCAGCAGCATGGCCTACTGGATAGACCACGGGCCTGGGGGTCAGAAAGATTAGACTGTAAGCCCGTAAATGGGCAAGGATTGTCTCTGATGCCGAACTGTACATTCCAAGTGCTTAGTACAGTGCTCTGCACATAGTAAGCACTCAATAAATACTGTTGAATGAATGAATCTGAGTTTCATTTCCAGCTCTGTCACTTGCCTGCTGGGTGACCTTGGGCAAGTCACTACACTTCTGTGTGCCTCAGTTACCTCATCTGTAAAATGGGGGTCAAGATTGTGAGTCTCGCATGGGATAGGGACTGTGTCCAAACTGATTAGCTTGTATATACCCTAGTGCTTAGTGCAGTATCTGGCACAAAATAAGTCCTTAACAAGTACCATAAAATATAGAGTTCATCCATTCTGGAACAAGAATATTGGGGCAAAAATGAAAACCGAGAGAAGCATACATCGGCCCACTATCTACCAGGTCAGCTCCCCCAATACCAGCTGTTTTTTGCAATCAGATGTCATATGAAGGTAAGATAACACATAAAAATTTCCATAAGATATATTGAAAAGAGAATTTTAAAAGCCCCCAACATTTCTAAAGGTCACACTCATATTCAATACTTGCTTCTTGTTAACTTTCAGGGCCCCCAAATTTAGACGGTAGTGCTCTATGAGAATTTTCAGGGAAGATTTCATGTCACATCATTGAGTCCAAGGAACTGAAAATAAATGAGAAGATATGCCATCCTGGTTCTTTAACTAAGAGGTGGGGACCATTTCAGACACTGAAATCTCCTACTTGTTATTTAAATATAGAACATTTTTGGAGCACTTCCACCTGAACATATATAGTAATTACACAATAGAAGAAAAGAAGTCATTTTCAATGTATGCCAGCTACCAACAGATGAAAGACAAAAATATTTTAGTAAAGGGAAATCAGATGCCCTTAGAGCATCTGTTCATTTTAATTACCCTTCCTAAAATCTTTAATTATTCGATGTAGAAGAACTTAATATTTGATCATTAACTCTTCCTAACGAACATGGAAATAAAAACCACATACCAACCAAAGCTATACTGAACACAAAACAGAAGAAATTGTTGCTTACCTCATGTAAAAGAGCTACTAACGTCTGCTGGAAACTCCGCCCTCGACTGGCTAGAAAACGATTAATGGGTCTGCCATCTTTGTCCACATGGATGGGAACATCATAACAGAGTAGCATGCCAGCTTAAAACAAAAAGGTTTGCATGAACAACAGATAAAGGACACAGGTGCCCCTAAGCATAGCCAGGCTTGGGGGTGGGGGGCGGCGAAGTTTCCAAAAGTGTCCAATGCCCGGGGGGTGGTCGTGTCACTGCCCCCCTCTTTCCTTCACCACCACCAGATCCACCCAAGTACTAGACAGGTTGATTTCCATTGCTCCTTCTTGGGCAGCCAGCTCCTGAAGGGGAGTGGGTAACGCTCCTTTTGGAGAGATAAGGGGGTGTAGGAGGAGGAGGGGAGATGAGAAGGGAGAGGAAAGGATTTGTTCTATTTTGTCATTAGGTATGTCCACTGCTACAACTATCTACCAGTTAGCCCTGCTACTAGGAACTGAAGCTAATAACTCAACAGAGCACCCATTCTCACTATGCCACTTTAGTGCGGTGAGTTATACTGTATTCTGCCAATGCTTTACACACAGTACGCGCTCAACAAATACGACTGAATGAATGTAGTGCTCGGCACATAGTAAGAGCTTAACAAATACCATCATTATTATTATTTGCATACATTGAGTGTTCAATAAATGCTGTTGACTGATTAAAGAAAGAAACAGCCTTGCATGGAGGGACTGAGAGGTCACTGAAAAGGAACCACCTGCTCCCAGCAGCTGGTCTGTACCAGAGGAACAGAGGCAAGGACAGAGACGAAAGGGTGAGGAGCCCTATCTATAACTAACACATGGCCACTCCACTGGTGACAGAAAGCTTCACTGATGAATTTCCCAACAAGTACAAGTGTCACCTCTACATCGCCCAAACTAGCAGCTAAAACTTGTAGCGAGAAGCACACCGAATACCACTGAGCAGACAGATTCCTACTAATCTATGGCTCCTAATTAACCTATTCAAGCACTACTCACTCTGTGGATCCCAAGCCCAGGGACCAAGTCTGGGGTGGGGCTGGAAAAAACCTGGCTGGGTTCGAGTACGTCCTACCAGTGTCTTGGAATGCCCTCCCTCCTCACCTCCGCCAAACGAACTCTCTTCCCCTCTTCAAAGCCCAACTGAGAGCTCACCTCCTCCAAGAGGCCTTCCCAGACTGAGCTTCCCCTTTTCCCTCTGCTCCCTCTCTACTCCCCCTCTGCCCTCTGCTCCTTCTCCCTTCCTCCCTTCACCTCCCCTCAGATAAGCCCCCTTTCCCTCTGCTCCTCCCCCTCTCCCTTCCCCTCCCCTCAGCACTGTGCTCATTTGTATATATTATTACCCTATTTATTTTATTAATGAGGTGTACATCCCCTTGATTCTATTTATCATGATTAAGTTGTCTTGTTTTTGTCCGTCTGTCTCAATGGGCAGGGATTGTCTCTATCTGTTGCCAAATTGTACATTCCAAGTGCTTAGTACAGTGCTCTGCACATAGTAAGAGCTCAATAAATACTACTGAATGAATGAATTGAATGAATGAGTAGGGCTTGAGCAACCCGCCCTCCAACATCACGACCAGGGTCTGGGGGAAATGGAAGGGGTCATGCAGGCACCCCTTCCAAAGTGAGGATAGGTTTCCCCTTCCAATCCCAGTTTAATGTGGACTAGGGCCGGGCCAAGTCTCTTTCTCGATCCCATCAACCAGGGAATCTGGGGGGACTGAGAAGTGTGATACACTTCTGAACTTACATGATGCCATATTAAAAGGTCTTACTGTAAGTGTATAGGCAAGGATTTGGGAGTCAGAGTCCCAGATAATATTTCTAGAATTTGTTGTTAATTCACAGAGAGTGATCTTGGGACAGGCATTTCGCCCTTTTGCCTCTGATCCTCCCCTGGAGAATTGGATTAACATCTCAATATTTTAAAGGTCTTTGGAACTACTGATGTGCAAAGGACAGCCTGGACCACCAGTGCTCAAAGCTGCATCGTTAAGAACAACTGCTTTCAAGTAAGTTATCAACAAAATTTTTTAATGCTGTTTGATCACTATCAGAGAGAGGTTCACCTGAAAGGCTTGGTTTCAGTCCTGGTTGCTTGTTCCTCTCGTACATTTTCAATATGAAATTGGGGATTCCTGCAACAATCTTTCCTTGGTCTGAACGTGCCACGTATCCTCGTATTGCAGAATGATACACACCACGGGGCATATTCACCATCTCCTGCTTCACAAGTGACACAAAAAACTCTTCCAGTGCTGCAAGATAAAAGAGAGGAGGATCGACAGTTGAGAAGATGTGCAAATGCAGAAAACATACTCCATTTATGTGATTCAGGGCACTGACATATATCCAAGTAGCAACTGAGTTCAGAGGAAAGCTCTAAGGCCAGGGATTTGACTTCACTCAAACTTTGGCTAAGGAAGTTCTGAATAAGTGGCTGGGGTGAAGGAATCCTCAGTCTTTCTTCAGTTAGTGTGCTTTTGTACAATTTTTATGACACAAATATGGGTTTGAATAAGAAAACTGAGCAGAGACATGTAATTCACCTTTGCAAATAATTTTATGTTTGTCTTCCCCATTAAGAGCGTAAGCTCTTTGTGGTCTAGTGGAAAGAGCATAAGCCTGGGAGTCAGAAGACTTGGGTTCTGATCCCAGCTCTGCTTCTTTCCTGTGTGACCTTGGGCAAGTCACTTAACTATTCTGTGCCTCAGTTTCCCTCTCTGAAGAATGGGGGTCCAATACCTGTTCTTCCTCCTACTTAAGATGGTGAGCCCCATGTAGTACGGAGACTGTGTCCAACATGATTATACTGTATCTACTCCATTGGTTAGTACAGTGCTCTGCACGTCGGAAGCGCTTAACAAATACCACGATTATTATTTTTATGCTACTGCTACTACTACTGATCAACTGAGAAGCAGCGTGGCTCACTGGAAAGAGCACGGGCTTTGGAGTCAGAGGTCATGGGTTCAAACCCCGGCTCTGCCACTTGCCAGCTGTGTGACTTTGGGCAAGTCACTTAACTTCTCGGTGCCTCAGTTCCCTCATCTGTAAAATGGGGATTAAGACTGTGAGCCCCACGTGGGACAACCTGATTCCCCTGTGTCTACCCCAGCGCTTAGAACAGTGCTCGGCACATAGTAAGCGCTTAACAAATACCAACATTATTATTATTATTAACTATTTTGCGGGGGCGGGGGGGGGGGGGAGAAGAGCAGAATAAAATGCTTCTAGATGAGTCTAGCATTATGTGGAAGACCTTCCCTTCCTTTCTAACATGATCAGTGGTAGATTCTGTTTATAGGGCAATTATAAAAAGCCCTGGCTTTGTGTTCTTTCTCTATGGGCTGCTTTTAAAGAATACATGTTTCTGCACTTGACTTTGAAATCAGAATCAAGTATTTTTTGATTATATATTTTTTCATTCTTATTTAGTAGGCTTCAGGGCCAGCAAATGCGTGCGCGCACGCGCGCGTGTGTGTGTGTGTGTTTGTGTGTGGTGGAGGAAGGTCTCAGATTTCCACAGCCCGACATAGAATTGGCATTATAGCAATGCTTAGCATTTAAGAGTTAGGGAGCACACCCATTATAAAACAATGATTTGAACAGACTTCTAACTCAATTGTTTTACATAAGGCTGAGGAGTGGTATAAATTAGAAACCGAGACACAGAGGATTGCTTTGCTTAAGAAAATACCCACTATCCACCTAGTATCAGAAGGCTCCCTGTATGAGAGTGTTAGAAACTAAGAGTTCAGAATACGCCCACTTTTATCAATTGAACTCTGCACCTCCACTGTGACAAATGTGGCTTATATTCTAGAAACACCAGCAAAGAAAAAGGGGGACGCGCTCCACTCCTCCCCCGATTCTCATTAACCCCCCCCCAAAGTGAGTATAAGTGTAATTTTCATAATCACCACTAGAGGCTGCCAGACACAGAGTTTGAAAGAAAAACATTAGCCTGAGTAGAAAATTGACTGTAGAAAATTTTAAAAAGATAATAATGATGTTAGTATTTGTTAAGCGCTTACTATGTGCAGAGCACTGTTCTAAGCGCTGGGGTAGATACAGGGTAATCAGGTTGTCCCACGTGAGGCTCACAGTTAATCCCCACTTTATAGATGAGGTAATTGAGGCACAGAGAATAATAATAATAATAATGTTGGTATTTGTTAAGCGCTTACTATGTGCAGAGCACTGTTCTAAGCGCTGGGGTAGACACAGGGGAATCAGGTTGTCCCACGTAGGGCTCACAGTCTTAATCCCCATTTTACAGATGAGGGAACTGAGGCACAGAGAAGTAAAGCGACTTGCCCACAGTCACACAGCTGACAAGTGGCAGAGCCAGGATTCAAACCCATGACCTCTGACTCCCAAGCCCGGGCTCTTTCCACTGAGCCACGCACACCATCTCTTACCCAGCCGGCCCTGTAATCTCCTAGAGGAACTGATGTTTCAGTCGAGGATAGCAAGTTCTACAGTTTCATACATAAGTGACCTAAAAGTATTGCTGAAAGAAAATGGCTTTCAGGATGTTCCCTGATAGCAAATTTCAAGGCCCTCTGGCCCAGTCTCACAAACTGATCCAAAGGGCATTTCAGTTTTCTCACTTGCAGGTTAGCTGAATCAACGAAATTAGCATTAACGCTTGTCTGGCAACTGTTACTCACCATGGGCAAGTGGCTACTTGCAAGGTTGTTCTATTGTAATACCCAATATGTATTTGCCTTCTTTCATAGAAATACAGTAAAAGCATTCCTAAACTGGGGAGAAAAAACAAAAAATAGAGGCATACAAACCAACATGTTTGTTTTCCTCAAAGCCTACATTTTAGTGTAATATCTAATTGCAAAATGGTGTTTTTCACACCTTTTAATGGGCTGATAATCTTTTGAAGAAAACTGAGAGGGGAAGGCAATCCTCATGTAAACCTCATGTCAGTCATTAACCCCACATCAATCATCAATTGATTTCTTCAATGGAGACTGCATACCTTCTTTTTCTATCATCTGCAGTGGGACCAATGAATAAATAAGGCATTTGTTAATAAAATGGAAGTCACTGTACAACTGCTGCACGTAAACATTAGGATCAAAAATTGGAATTTTCTCCCAAGGATGCCTCTACTTCTCAAAAACCATCCTGAGCTCATAAAATTGGAATAAGTGCAATCTTATGAGAATAAATACAGTAAGTGGGTCTTAGACCATATAAATTCCTTTTCTTTTTCTACGCATTCATTCTTTCCCTTGAAGAGATGGTGACCTCAAGGTTGACAGCTTCACAAATTTATCCCACTTAAAAAGCACTGTGTTTACAAATTTCCAAACCTCAGCATCATATTCAGGAGGATTCTATAGAGAAAATAGTCTCCCGATGACAATACCAGAGTTGACAATTCAGGGCGGAAAAGATCTGGATACTCTTTCAATTCATTACAAAACAATACCGCAAAGTACAAGCCTGAAACATTATTTGAACTGCCACCAGCTTCTCCCCTTTTCTTCTCATCTCCCTGATGGGTCTCAGGCATCAGGCATGATGGTGTCTACAAGGGGCGAAACTGTGTTTGGGGAGGAGTGAAAAGTGCTTTCCAGTTTGGCTTACTTCTGGCTTTGCTGCTTTTCTATCTGGATGATTTTAAACAGTCAGTCCTAGCACACACTACCTCACTTCATTTTGATTAGAACCTCTGTATTTCTAGCCAAGTATGTCATGTTTCCAGTCTTGAATTTACTGCATCTCAAATCCTTATTTATTTTTGTAGTCTGACACCTGCTCTGATACAGACAAATGTTTTATTTATTTTGTCTTTTGGAGTGGAGAGAGCCTAAATCACATTAAGAGAGGTGAGCAAATATAAGCTAGGGAGTCCTAATAAGTTCTACAATAGGACAGGCTCTAATTCCAAACCCCACTGCCTAATGGGAATCACCTGGAAAGACAGCCGGAAGACTGAGGGACAGCAGTTTGATATATGAAGAACCAGGGACTGAGAGGTCCTCTTCTTTTTCTTCTTCATCTTCATTCAGTTCTTCCTCAAGTTCCATTTCTGGTCTTGCCTGGAATGATACAAATTGAGGAAACCAACCCAAGGTGTTTTGTTTTGTTTGTCTTTAAGATTTCAATGTCCAGGCTTTTTTTTAAAAAGAAAAAAATTACCACTAGTGACTACAGCCCCCTAAAATGACTACACTGTAACATACGGCAAAATTACTACAGTCAACTCTACAACTCTGGGTAAAAAGATCACAGAATGCAAATATGTTCCACAGACAGTCCATGGAGTTTGGAGTTGTGAAATCTGCTAGGTCCAAATTCAGGACTTGAATGCTTCGGATTCACACCACGCACCGTTGTGGCTCAACTTCACACTGGAGCCCTTTCAACTCCACTTACGTGCCAGGGGAGGAGATTGTTTCTTTACCTACTGAGGCACGATGCTTAGGGTTTTAGTTCTGTGGTTTCTGGGAATACCAATAATGTACTGAAATATGCAGCTCTGTAATTGCATAGGCTTGTTTTATTGTGCCTAATTTGCATGAATTTGTGATTGTGCGGCAATCGGTTGGGGTTTTTACTCAAATAAAAAGATAGCCCTTATATGTCAGCTTCCATGAGATACAACTGTTAAGCAATTAATTACATTTTTAATACTTTCAATGACATCCAAGCATCACGCCCACATGGAGCCAATTAAGCATTAGTGCAGGAAATCAAAACATACAAAAGTGGTTAACATAACTATAAAATGCCAGAGCTCAGTCATTACTGTTAGCCTGCCTCCTGGAGTTATTTTTAGAAATAATTAACAATTCCTGCAGTCTGCCTTCTTCATGGGTCCCCAAAGCATTGTTCCACATTGGAACTGCACTGAGTCGGGATTCTTACCCAGGGAAGCAGAGAGGAAATGCTTCTCTTAAGTATAATAAGCTCAACTCTAAAGAAGCCATTCAACCAGAACCAGCATGCTCTCCCAAACAAAAACGAGGAATTAAAGCAGCACACATGTGCCAACCCTTTCCTAGAAAAGATTTAGTTCGGATTCAAAATGGAATGCCTAACAGATAGCCAAGTCAGCAGCAATTCAGAAGTTACCAAACCATCAGTTTGACATTTTTGCACCTCCCCAAGGGACCCCAAATCATTCCGGTGTTTGCTGCAGACATGTGGGGATGTTTGAGCATTACAACAGTTTAGTACACATGCTGCACCAGGACTCACATTCTATTTTAGTGTTTTTAAAGCCACACTTTTCAATGTCCGGCTGAGAGGACATCGGAAACACGAATAATAAATCAGCCACCTTAGCACGTGTGTACAAGTTTACCATGCAATTGCTGGTTTTTATTTTTCTCACTGTAGTTACTAGCTTACTCTTTTACTTATTGGAAATTCGGCAATTTACGTCCATTTGTCTCCCCTATTAAATTATGAGCATCTTGAGGCCGGGGCAGTGTCCTTTAGTTTTATTGTATAATCCAAACCAATGAGTTCAGTGCTCTGCACACAGTAAATCTTGTTGATGCTTACTCCGACATATAGCACCTTCAACCCAGCTTTCTGTATGTTTGGCCTATGCAAATCTAGCAGACTGCAGAGCGATAGAGTTCTGCTATTGGACCTCCTCAGGGATCTACATGAATACATTTAGGGCAGGAAACAGTTTTTAATGAATCTAGGAGCATTCTCTTAAATCAAAACCAAATGGGTAGAACCACATTTACACCAACACTAGGTACATGATTAGTTCCCTCTCAGTAATAATAATGGTGATATTTGTAAAGTGCTTAGAAAAAGCACTATCATATGTACTAGGATACATACAATATAATCGGCTCAGCCCTTCCCCGATCCCGCCACAAAATTTTTGCCCTCCTTTTCTCCTCCACGTTCGCAAAGCTGGCACCCATGTATCTGTTTCTAAAATGAACTGACAGGATCATCACAAATAGCCCATCTAAAGACTTCTGATAAAATGAGGAATTGCAAGAAAATGTCTATACACCTATTAAAGAGCTAAATCAAGGAAACCACCTATGCCTTGGCTCCAATTCTGCTCCCTTTAATTCTCTTCTGAGCTCAATTGATGTTACACTGGTCAAAGACCATGGAAACAAGAGATGGCACTCTAACAAAGGTAAAAAAAAATTACGAAGAAAACAAAACAATAAATACTGAATTTTTCATCTCTCCCAATACATGCATTAAAACCAATGGGTACCGGACCAACATACAAACTGTCAAAATTACATTTTTTGACAAAAACCATCAATTTTTCCTTTTCTAGGACTACAGACCTGTGTACTGCCTAATAACCCACCTATCCACTCAACGCAAGAAAGACATCGCATATTTGGTTTTAAAATCTCAAAACAGGGAAGCGGTGCGGTGTAGTGGAAAGAGCATGGACCTGGGAGTCAGAGGACCTGTGTTCTAATCCCGGCTCCGATGATCTACTGTGTAACCTTGGGCAAATCACTTAACTTCTTTGTGCCTATCTCACCTGAAAAATGGGTATTAAGACTGTGAGGCAGGCGTGGGGCAGAGACTGTGTCCAATCTGATTAACCCCTACCTACCCCAGCGCTTGGTACAGTGGACACAGTCCCTATTCCACATTGGGTTCAGTCTTAATCCCCATTTTACAAATGAGGTAACTGAAGCACAGAGAAGTGAAGTGACTTGCCCAAGGTCACATAGCTGACCATGGCGGAGCTGGGGTTAGAACCCATGACATTCTGACTCCCAGGCCGGTGCTCTGCCGACTGTGCCATGCTGCTTCTAATAATGTTAATAATGTTGGTATTTGTTAAGCGCTTACTATGTGCCGAGCACTGTTCTAAGCGCTGGGGTTGACACAGGGGAATCAGATTGTCCCATGTGGGGCTCACAGTCTTAATCCCCATTTTACAGATGAGGTAACTGAGGCACCGAGAAGTTAAGTGACTTGCCCAAAGTCACACAGCTGACAAGTGGCCGAGCCAGGATTTGAACCCATGACCTCTGACTCCAAAGCCCGTGCTCTTTCCACTGAGCCACTCTGCTTCTCTGTTCCAATTGCCTAGTGTAGCTCTCAGCACACAGTAAGCGCTCAATAAATACTATTGATTGACTGACCTGTTAAACTGACAGGTATGTGAACAGCAAAAAAAAGTTAGCACGTGGTAGTCACTACCAATTGCCTGGTGTTCTAGTGAAAAACACCATGACTTGGAGAATCTAGAGATCTAGTGTCTAGTCCCAGGTCTGCAATTAAGAGACTACCTGTTCTAGCTAGGCTATCAGTGGGAAAGATTTCTGAGCAGAGAACTATCGGGGGGTTGGGGGGGCATCGAGGTGGCCAGGCCCAGTAGGAATCCTGAAAAATAGCTGACTTATGGGCAGCAAAGACTCCAGTGGCTACCAAGGCAACAGCCTGCTGGGTTCTCAAATACCTTGTAACACCCAAATACCTTCTATCTACCCCAGCACTTAGTACAGTGCTTGGCACATAGTAAGCGCTTAACAAGTACCACAATTATTATTAATTATTATTATGAGCTGAGAAAAAAGTACGCATAGGTTCTCATGATCCCATACATGCATTATTTTCTAGCTACTCTTTAGGATCATTTTAACACATTCATTTTGGAAGCCAGCCCTACAGGCAGTAAGATCCTAATAACACGCGTGAGTGTACTCACGGAGACTGTTGTGGGATCGATACCTCCCTTCCTGTTTGCACATAAAGACTGTGGCGCTAATGGGTTTGTCCCCAACGGGGCCTGCCTGTTTTCAAGCCTGCCTCTTGGTAAAAATAACGATAATAATAATTGTGATATTCGTTAAGGGCTTACTACATGCCAGGCATTGTACTCAGCGCTGGGGTGGATACAAGCAAATCGGGTTGGACATAGTCCCTGTCCCACATGGCGCTCACAACCTCAATCACCATTTTACAGATGAGGTAACTGAGACCCAGAGAAGTGAAGGGACTTGCCCAAGTTCACACAGCAGACAATGGTATCCTAATCTTTACTAAGCCTTTGCTCAAGGAGAGCAAACTCTCGCCCCATTGCCACCCCTAAGGTTGGCCTGTCTGAAGCAGTGGTCTCCCAACAGTCCCCTGTTAGGTTAGATGGTTGGAGAATCAGTTTCCCTCTGCCTGTACTTCACTATGGCATCGAAATACTTAGCTGCTACCACACAGTAAGAGCACTATATGCTGCTGCTCCTGGCAGTAAATGGGTCCCTGATGTTTCCATGCCCTCCGTGATGTGCTCTGTCCCTGCCTGTCTACTCGGTGACTGCAAGCGCTTAGTACAGTGCTTGGCACACCGTAAGCGCTCAATAAATATGACCGAATGAATGAGTGCACTCTGTGCCCCAGAAGGAACAAAACTAGCAGGGATGAAAGAGTGAAAGTGGCACCGTGCCTGCCGCTTTAATTAGTCTCCCCCCTTCTAAACTGGGACCCCGTTGGGTAGGGACTGTATTTGGTGCCGAATTGTACTTTCCAAGCGCTTAGTACAGTGCTCTGCACACAGTATGCACTCAATAATTACAATGGAATGAATCAACATCCTCCCTACTTATCACCTCAACATTTTTTCACTCACTACTTCTCACTGGACATATCACTTTACATACTCCACTTATTTGAGTACTTCTTTCTTCTTTATGTAGTTATTCAATGCGTCGCCCTAGATTACAAACTCCTCGTGGGCAGGGATCGTGCCTTCTTCTATTGTCTTCTCCCAAGTATTTAGTTCAGTGCTCTGCACAGAGTAAATGCTCAATAAATAGGACTGATGGATTGATTAATGGTGACCTATTGCCACTTGGGGTGCTTATGACTCGGGAGTGATTGCGATAACGATGGCCAACTGTGGATGTGACTTTTGCCATCTGTCCAATTCCCAAAGGCGAATGCAGATATACACTTAATTGAAATGGGACATTCACCTTGGCACTTGCCTGGGCCTGCCTCCTACTGCTACCTGCACACCAATTAATCATCTGCCATCTAGTGTGCGTTTCAATCGATCAATCATTTATTGAGCACTTTCTGGGTGCAGAGCGCTGTACTATGCATTTCATCTGGCACTTGTCACAGCATGCCCTAACCACAACATGTAGGTGAAGTATTTCTAATTTTACTTACTCCTTATACTCCTTTATTCCTTCCTCCTTGGACTCATCCTCCCTCCCCGACCCCATTTGGTGCTTTTGTCCTCATACTTTAGGAGCCCCACACCTGGAGTTAGAGACGGGTTAATAATAATAGTAATAATGATGGTATTTGTTCAGCGCTTACTATGTGCCAAGCACCATTCTAAGCACTGGGGTAGATACAATGTAATCAGGTTGTCCCACGTGGGGCTCACAGTTTTCATCCCCATTTTATTCAATAGCATTTATTGAGCACTTACTATGTGCAGAGCACTGTACTAAGCACTTGGAACGAACAAATCGGCAACAGATACAGTCCCTGCCCATTGACGGGCTTACAGTGTAATCGGGGGAGACAGACAGACAAAAACAATAGCAATAAATAGAATCAAGTGGATGGACATCTCATTAAAACAATAGCAATAAATAGAATCAAGGTGATGTACATCTCATTTACAAAATAAATAGGGTAATAAAAATATATACAAATGAGCGGACGAGCAAAGTGCTGAGGGGAGGGGAAGGGAAAGGGGGAGGAGCAGAGGGAAGGGGGGGGGAAGGGGCTTAGCTGAGGGGAGGTGGGGGGGGTAGAGAGGCAGCAGAGGGAGCAGAGGAAAAAAGGGGAAGCTCAGTCTGGGAAGGCCTCTTGGAGGAGGTGAGCTCTCAGTAGGGCTTTGAAGAGGGGAAGAGAATTAGTTTGGCGGAGGTGAGGAGGGAGGGCATTCCAGGACAGCGGGAGGACGTGGCCCGGGGTCAACGGCGGGATAGGCGAGAACGGGACGGTGAAGAGGTGGGAGGCAGAGGAGCGGAGCCTTGGGGGTGGGCGATAGAAAGAAAGAAGGGAGGAGAGGTAGGAGGGGGCAAGGTGATGGAGAGCCTTGTAGCCCAGAGTGAGAAGTTTTTGTTTCGTGCGGAGGTTGATAGGCAACCACTGGAGGTTTTTAAGAAGGGGAGTGTCATGCCCAGAGCGTTTCTGCAGGAAGATGAGCCAGGCAGCGGAATGAAGAATAGACCGGAGCGGGGCGAGAGAGGAGGAAGGGAGGTTAGAGAGAAGGCTGACACAGTAGTCTAGCCGGGATATAACGAGAGCCCGTAATAGAGGTTGCGGGCTTGAGAGACGGGAAGGATGGTCGTACCATCCACAGTGACAGGGAAGTCAAGAAGAGGACAGGGCTTGGGAGGGAAGATAAGGAGCTCAGTTTTGGACATGTTGAGTTTTAGGTGGAGGGCAGACATCCAGGTAGAGACGTCCCGGAGGCAGGAGGAGATACGAGCCTGAAGGGAGGGGGAGAGGACCGGGGCGGAGATGTAGATTTGGGTGTCATCTGCATAGAGATGATAGTTGAAGCCGTGAGAGCGAATGAGTTCACCAAGGGAGTGAGTGTAGATGGAAAACAGAAGAGGGCCAAGAATTGACCCTTGAGGAACCCCTACAGTTAGAGGATGGGAGGGGGAGGAGGAGACTGCGAAGGAGACCGAGAATGACCGGCTAGAGAGATAAGAGGAGAGCCGGGAGAGGACGGAGTCCGAGAAGCCAAGGTGAGATAAGGTGTGGAGGAGAAGGGGATGGTCAACAGTGTCAAAGGCAGCTGAGAGGTCAAGGAGGATTAGGATAGAGTAGGAGCCATTGGATTTGGCAAGAAGGAGGTCATGGGTGAACTCTGAGAGGGCAGTCTCGGTAGAGTGGAGGGGACGGAAGCCAGGTTGGAGGGGGTCCAGGAGAGAATGAGCGTTAAGGAGTTCTAGGCAGCGAGTGTAGACGACTCGTTCTAGGAGCTTGGAAAGGAAGGGTAGTAGGGAGATAGGGCGATAACTGGAAGGGGAAGTGGGGTTAAGAGAGGGGTTTTTTCAGGATGGGGGAGACATGGGCATGTTTGAAGGCAGAGGGGAAGAAGCCATTGGAGAGTGAGCAGTTAAAAATAGAAGTTAAGGAGGGGAGGAGGGAAGGGGTGATGGTTTTTATAAGGTGAGCGGGAATGGGGTCCAAAGCACAGGAGGAGGGGGTGGCGAGGAGGGAGGAGATCTCCTCTGAGGATACTGCAGGGAAAGATGGGAAAGTAGAGGAGAGGGTTGGGGTGGGGGAGGCAGAAGGGGAAGGGGTGACTTTGGGGAGCTCAGACCTGATTGTGTTAATGTTCGTGATGAAATAAGTGGCCAGATGGTTGGGGGTGAGGGATGGGGGAGGGGGAGGAACAGGGGGCCTAAGGAGAGAATTAAAGTTCTGGAACAATTGGCGGGGGTGACGGGCATGGGTGTCACTGAGGGAAGAAAAGAAGTTTTGCCTGGTGGAGGAGAGGGCAGAGTTAAGGCGGGAAAGGATAAATTTGAAATGGATAAGGTCGGCTTGGTGCTTGGACCTTCGCCAGCAGTGGTCAGCAGCTCGAGCATAGGAGCATAGGAGGCGGACAGAGGCAGTGACCCAGGGCTGTGGGTTAGTGGAGCAAGAGCGGCGGAGGGAAAGGGGGGCGAGAGAGTTGAGATGAGTAGAGAGGGTGGAGTTGAGAACGGTAACCTGATCATCGAGTGTGGGAGGACACGACGGGGGGGCAAGGTGGGGAGAGATGCTTTTGGAGAGATGGATGGGATCAAGAGAGCGGAGGTCTCTGTGGGGGAGTAGTACAGATTTGCACGGGGAGAGAGTGTGAGAGAGGAGGCAGGTGAGAAGGTTATGGTCTGAGAGAGGGATTTCAGAGTCGGTGAGGGAGGAGATAATGCAGCGGTAGATGATGAGATCGAGGGTGTGACCAAGTTGGTGAGTGGGCGAGGTGTGGTGGAGCAGGATGTTGGCAGAGTCGAGGAGCGATAGCAGGCAGGTGGCAGAGGAGTCACCAGGTACATCCATGTGGATGTCGAAGTCTCCAAGGATCAGAGTGGGCAGAGAGAAGGAGAGACGGGAGGTGAGAAAGGGGTCAAGGTGGTTGAAGAAGTGGGTGGTGGGACCAGGAGGGCAGTAGATGACGGCTACAAGTATCTGTAGGGGGTGGTAGAGGTGAACGATATGGGCTTTGAAGGAGGGGAAGGAGAGGGAAGGGGGAGGAGAGATAGTGAGGAAGCGGCATCGGGGTGAGAGAAGGAAGCCGACGCCTTCTCCCTTTCCGGTGAGTCTGGGGGAGTGGGAGAAGGAGACCCTCCGCTGGAGAGAGCAGCGGTGGAAACCGTGTCTTCAGGAGTGAGCCAGCTCTCCGTAAGGGCGAGGAGGAGGAGAGAGCGGGAAAGGAAAAGGTCAAGGATGAAAGGTAGTTTAATGAGGTAACTGAGGCACCGAGAAGTTAAATGACTTGCTCAAAGTCACATGGCTGACAAGTGGTGGAGGTGGGATTAGAACCCATGACCTCTGACTTCCTAGCCCGTGCTCTTTCCAGTAAGCCATGCTGCTTCTAGGTTAGCTAGGGAATGCTCCCGCAGGAATGGCAGACAAATGCAAAGCACCCGCTATGGCAACAGGGGAGTACAAAGAAAAGAGAAAAAAAAGTCTACCTTTTCAGGCAGATGATAGATGTTGTTTTCTTCTGAACCAAATTCTGAAAGAGATTTGTACGCAGCAGAGGCTACCACAGGGTCCTAAGGAAACGAACACATGTCAATGCAGGCTCACTGGTTTTGCTTAATGTTGAAGGAATTCTGGCCTAGGGGAAATACACTGGCCTAGAGTGCTATTCTTGGGGACCACACAGAGCTGTTCAAGGACTGCGATCGCCCTTTCTCTACCCACCTATCATCACGCCCCCTTTCCCTCCCCTACCTCGGGAGCAGAGGGAGAACAGAAGATTGTACCACATTGTCTGAAGTTCCCTGGACACCAGCTAATTAGGGTGGAGAAAGGGGATTCCACTCCTCCCCCTTTCCCGCTTCTCACCCCAACCATTTTGAATCTCCTCTCTTTTTCTCTCTCTTTTATGGTATTTGTTAAGTACCTACTATGTGCCAGACACTGTACTAAGCACTGGGGTAGATATAAGGTAATCATGTCAGGTACAGTCCCTGTCCCACAGGGGCCTCAGAGTCTACCTAGGAAGGAGGACAGGTATTGAATCCCCATTTTACAGATGCGGACACCGAGGTACAAAGAAGTGAAGTGACTTGCCCAGGGTCACAGAACGGGCAACTGGCGGAGCTGAGATTAGGATCCAGGTCCCTGGACTCCCAAGCCATGCTATTTCCGCTAGACCACACTGCTCCTACTACTGCGCTGCAAAAGCTACCCTATATCCCCAGAAAAGCAGAGGATGGAAACTCTACCTCTACCCAGAGTTTAGCAGACACTGGGGGGTAGCTCTTCTGTCCCTAATTATTTTTGTTGGAATGGAACCTTGGTCTACTGGATTAAGGGGTTGGAAAATTGGTGGCAGTTTTTCCACACAATGCAGTTTTCCCAGAGCTGTGTGGTGCCTGCAGACCGGACAGTATTATAACACTTTTGCTGTTCTAAGTGTACGATTGTCCTATTGTGTGTTCTTCCCTGTTTTGATTCACTTTAAATTATTGCCCTTTCCCTGTGGATAGGGCCTCCTCCTACTTACCTTCCCCCTGTCAGACTGTGAACCCCTTGGGGGCCACACCCAGTGACTTAATTCAGTGACCAAGTATTCTTCCTACCACTTAGTACAAAGCCCTACACATCATAAGTACTTAATACAAGCTACAGACTCTTGCTTATTCTGTACTGCCCCGGGGGAAAAATTAGATCAATTACTATCTTTTAAAATAGGTGAAATCTCACTGCCACTCTTAGTAGATGGGTGAGAAAAATTCAGTTGCTTGAGACTGAACCATTTCTTACCTTCTGAAAATAATCATATCCAGGCTAAGCTGAAAGCATCTTTGAAAATTATTTTACTCTTGTGATGCCTTTTTAGACAAACAAAATGATTTAGGGGGAGGCAGACTGCTAAATGGAAAGAAAACAGGCCTGTGAGTGGGGAAACCCAGGTTCTGCCACTGGCTTCAGCCTTCTGCATCAGCCTTATCCCCATCTGCATAATGGGCTTTAAAATGACTGCCACCTTCTCGGTGCACAGAAACTTGCAAAGGCAGATGATATGAGTGAAAATGCTTTGCACTTCCAAAGTGGCATTATTAGTCTGCCTGCTTGTCAAATTTGCAAGCCTTACAGAAGTAAGAATGCATAGGAGGGGAAACAGAAAAGGGAAAACATTTTTCAGGAAAATTAAATACACTTAGTGCTGATAGTGTAAATTACTACTACTGTGTAAATTGTTAAAATACTTTTCAAACCATCTACTTCCACTTTTACCAATTTCTCAGTAACTCTCATTCATCTATATATTTCCTCACCCTATTCACTCTCCCTTCTGTGTCACAGATGCACTTGGGTCTGTACTCCTTAAGCACTCTGCATTTACTGCTTCCCCTATCTTCAATTTCCTTTGATGTCTGTCTCCCCCACTAAGTTGTAAGCTCCTTGAGCGATTACCAACTCTATTGTATTGTACTCTCCCAAGGCTTTAGTACAGTGCTCTGCACACAGTAAGTACTCAATGAATACTTTTGATCCATTACATATGATTCCCTAGTTACCTTGCTTTGAGAGTGATTCCAAAGGAAGCTGACAACTTGGGCTTTAAATTTCTGTAAAATTAACAATCAATAAATTAACACACATTAGAAAAAAGCTTTATTTATGCCAAAGGAAATTTTTGGGATGACATTTAACAATTAACAATCAATAAACAATCAATCAATAATTTATTTATTTAATAAATTAACACACATTAGAAAAAAGCTTTATTTATGCCAAAGGAAAATTTTTGGACTCAAGTAAAGTATAAGGAAGACTATAATGGAAAGTTGGCCACAGCCAAAACTCAAGAGAACACAGACAGGGATAAACACACGTCCAATTTTGTTCAATTTTTCAGATTATTTTTTTGGGGTGGGAGGGGGAGGGCACAGAGAAGGGAGAATTCAAACTACCCTTTGAACTAAAAATCCTTTGGATAAGATCCTGGATGTTCAGATAATCCAGTTGCTACTTCACCAAGCCTACTTAATTTTACATAGTTTTAGGATAAAAACCCTCACCATCATCCACATAAAACTGCTCTGTTGAGAGTAAGATGCTCATGAGATAGAGCAGTGTCTAATTTAGTTATAAAAGAAGGGAAAAAAATAATCACCACTGCATATAATTGTTTGAATAGAGCTCACACAGGAGAGAATTTGCTTTTTCATTGCCAGTGTGAGGAACTGACAACTTAGAAAGGTGAAGAAATGGTACCAGGAGAAGGGTAACCTTACTGACAACTACATGACTCGACATGACAAACATCTGTATGGCTTTCATAGTTATCCACAAGTCAAAATCAAAGATGGCTGACTGAACATACATCTCTAGATCATTAGATATAAGTTACTTAATGTCGGGGTCCCAAGCAGCCTGTTGCATTCCCTTCCACTGGACCAAGTTATCGGTCTAAAAAGAGGCAACTTTCAATGAGTTATTTTGGGAACTCCAAATTTAACTGATGTAATATCATTTCTTACATCTTGAAGCTACTGACCATTTTAATGATCATACTGTATTAGCCAGCTAGAATTATATTTTTTTTAAATGGTATTTGTTAAGTGCTTACTATGTGCCGGGCAATGTACTAAGTGCTGGGGTAGATACAAGTTGTTAATGATAATAATAGTAATAATAATAATGGTATTTCTTAAGCATTTACTGTGTGCCAGGCATTGTTCTAAGTTCTGTGGTGGATATAAGCAAATCAGGATGGACTGTGTCACCCCACGTGGGGCTCACAATCTACACCCCCATTTTACAGATGAGGCACAGGGAAGTTAAGTTACTTGCCCAAGGTCACACAGCAGATGCGGGATGGAGCTGGGATTAGAACCCAGATCCTTTTGACTCCCAAGCCTGTGCTCTATCAAGTAGGCCATGCTGCTTTTTGTTGAAATAATATAACTACTTGGCATATTTTAAATACTAAGTGAGGGGGTAGGGGCTCAGTTCTTTCCTGTAAGAAACCTAAGCCCCAGGAATGGAGAGAGAAGAAGCCCTTATATACTTTTCATTCTAGCGCATCCTAGGCTCCAAGAACAAAAACATGTGGCTTGAAGCGAAAGATATGAATGAATGGCAGCAATTGTGACAACACAATCCTCGAACTCCACCAGGGAAAAGCTGCACTCTTACATGCAAATCTCCCACACATACCTCATATTCTGGTGTGTTCACTGTCAAAGAAGGGACCAGAGCAAAAAGTTCGCTGATTGCCTTTAAAATGAGAGGTCGTGTTTCACAACCCAACTTTGGGGAGAGTACCTCCCACACAGAGCGAATACAAACCACCTGGAAAGAAAGGAGAAAGGGACATTAGCAGGAGAAATCTCAACTCACAAGTCAGTTCTTTGGTTTGGAACCTTTTGCTATTCTGAATCAATCAATCAATTGTATTTATTGAGTGCTTACTGTGTGCAGAGCACTTGGGGGAGTATGACACAACAGAATTAGCAGACACGTCCCCTGCCCATAATGAATAGTCTAAAGGGGGAGAAAGACATTAATATAAGTAATTTATAATATATAAATTGAAAATACATACAGTAAATTTAAGAGAAACTGCTAAAGGCGAAATTGAAAATATTCCCCAAAACTCCAACATGAACAAGGACGGAGGCAGGTACAACTTCTTAATCCCTGTTTTACAGATGAGGAAACAGGCATGGAGAAATTCCTTGAGGGCAGGGAGCATGTCTCCCAAATCAATCGCATTATAGCCTCCCAAGTGCTCACTAAATGTTCTGCATACAGTGAGGGCTCAATAAATACCATTAATTGACTGTTGACTGACTGAAAGTTAAGTTACACAAGATCATACAGCAGGCAAGTAGCCTGGTTGAAAGAGCATTGGGAATCAGAAGACCTGGGTTCTAATCCCAGCTCCTCCATGTGTCTGCTGCGTGACCTTGGACAAGTCGCTTCACTTCTCCGTGTCTCAGTTACCTCATCCATAAAATGGGGATAAGAGTTTGAGCCCCATGTGGGACAGGGACTGTGTCCAACCTGATTAACGTATCTACCCCAGTGCTTGGCACATAGTAGGCACTTAACAAGTATTAATAATAATAATGACTATGTTCAACCTGCATTCTACCTTAGCGCTTAGTACAGTGTCTGGCACATAGAGTTTAACAAATACCATTTAAAAAAAAAAGTGGAAGCACTAGGATTAGAACCCAGGTCTACTGACTCTCAGTCCTATGCCCTTTCCACTAGGACACATTGCTTCCCATCAGCAAGTGACCAGATTTCAGTCACCTGAAATCATATAATCATCATCAATGATAGCAGAATACTTTAACTAGATGCTTTTAGAACAAACCACACAAGTAAAAGGCACAGTTTCTGCCCTTAAGGAGTTTAAATCTCCATGCAATGAAACCCTGTTTATTCAAGTCAGAACTAAGAATATGCCAGTAAACAAAATGCAGACATGGATGAATGCTTAAGGAACACTCAAAAAAACACTCCCAAAAATCACCCGAGCCAAACCAAAGAGGTAATCTAAATTCCTTAGGGGGAATCCGTAGTCAGGGGAAATAATGTGTCATATTTTCCTCAAGCTTTTAAATGCTTTGGGGTTCTGAGACTACATTTCTTTCATAGTGTTTTGTTTTGTTTTTATGAGAGTGCTTAAATATCAGCATACAGTCCTAAGGACAAAATTGGTACTGGTGGTTCTACAAGTAGCCGCTACCATGATGCATCTTTTTCCAGTTATGCTCTGCGTCATTTTGCAATGCCCTCTTAAACCCCTCTCAGGGTCGCACCTGGAGAGTTTCCAGTACTCTACCAGTCTCGGCTATGGGAGGGAGAGTGAAGCAGAGGCCTACCCATTCCATTCCTAGTTTGGGCAATGGCTAGCGAGTGGAAGGCAATTAGCAACAAGGCAAAACTCACCCATGCTGGGCAGCAGTGGCATGGGAAAAAGTCAAGGGCGGAGACTTGATTTACTGCGTGGAAGGCAGCAGTGGTAAACCACTTGTGAATTTTTACCAAGAAAACTCTATGGATACACTACCAGAGCGATTGCAGACGGAGAGCGTTCTGGGAGAGATGTGTCCGTGGTGTCGCTTAATGGGTCGGAAACGACTCGACAGCATAAAACAAGAGGTACTTAAAACTCTTCACTTTTGAACAGGCAGCATTAACGTGGTTTTACAAAAGTGCAAAACCCTTCTTCTCTGGCATCCTTTCGGAAGGAGCAGGAGTTGCAAAACTACAGCTGTATAACTGCAGAATTCTAAAGAACTGTAGACTTGAGAGTGATTCTGGTTCATCCAATTCCTCAAGGGGCCCATTACTCAATGGGATGGGATGTAAAGTTTCCTTTTAGCTCCACCCCCTCTTTTTACCTCATCCCTTTAAGAAGCTGAAGGTTCCCTAAGTCGTTTCACTAGAGGGACAATGTCTTCTAATGCAGACTTGATTAATTTCCCTATCGAATCTAACAGCGTCACAAAGTTTCCTGAAGGGGATTTCACTTTGCAGGGTGAAGGATTCTGACTGGATTAATTCTCTAACTTGTTATCTGGCACCCTTCGGGTTAGCATCAGAACAATAATGGCAAGAAAGGAGAAAGACATCTTGAAAAATATTTCTCGATATCAAAGTAAACAGGGCCGGAGTCTTAAGGAGTAATTTTTAGAAAAAGTTGAGCTCTTATATCTTAATGTTAACGGAAGCCCGGAGCAGTGAAAGAAGAGGCTGTGAAATTATAACAGTTGCTTAAAACCAACAAAGCCAATCCGCTGAAAAATTTTGCAGAGGATATCAAATTATAAGCAAAATATGAAAATCTCAGGCAGCAACGAGAATCGAATATTATCCATCAAAGCTTTAAAAAGAGCCAGAGGGACCGTTATGAGCCCATTCCATAAAGGTACTGAGAAATACAGTTTAGTGCCATTTTATATTGAAAAATCAGCATGCTGTGTATCTGACGTAATTGCTGAATTAAGTAGTCACTTCAATGGCTCTGAAAACACTTTAGAGAGCAATTTTAAACTGTAAAGATGAAGCTTTTAGGAATATCTATTGAATTAAGTCCATTTTACGAATAGACAGTTCCATGAATACATTTCCAGTGTAACCAATGTTGACAGCTCCTGAAACTTAACCTGATTACATGCTGAATGAAAATGACCCTTCTCCCCTCACCCCCCTGCCCCTGCATTACGCAGACACAGATTTGAAGTGAGTAGAAAAATGACAGACCCTTTATGAAAGACCACACCAAAAGATGAGTCTTTATTTTCAGCAGGTCTGTTTAAAGTCCCTGAAAGCAGGCAATGCATCTGAATATTGTCCCAGGGCAAAAAACCAAAGCAAAACTAAAACTCAAAAAAATCAAACTAACCTAAACCAGGGAAAGCAGAGACTATTCACCTGATCCACGGCAAAATGCAAAACCCCAAGGTATAAATGAAAACTATTTTTGGCCTGCTTCTAACCACAACCGCTTCGTTATCCCCAAATGAAGGAACCATAATGAGGATGACTAATAATGTTGGTATTTGTTAAGCCCTTACTATGTGCAGAGCACTGTTCTAAGCACTGGGGTAGATACAGGGTAATCAGGTTGTCCCATGTGAGGTTCACAGTTAATCCCCATTTTACAGATGAGGTAACTGAGGCACAGGGAAGTGACTTGCCCACAGTCACACAGCTGACAAGTGGCAGAGGAGGGAGTCGAACTCATGACCTCTGACTCCGAATCCCAGGCTCTTTCCACTGAGCCACGCTGCTTCCCTAGAACGCTATTCCAAATTTAAGGTATATGCACCCCAGGGCAATGTCTACTCATCATGCCTCTGCTTTGAACTAAAGTAGTAATCCAATGCTGGGACTAGGAGATACATTTGGCCGCCAAACCCCATCTAAATACTTACCGTCACTTCTGGCTGTCACTGAACCTTAGTCCCAGATCCCTTCCTCCTCTGGTTCATTTTTTTTTTTGAATGGTATTTGTTAAGCATTTACTATGGGTCAAGTACTGTTCTAACCTCTGGGATAGATACAAGGTTGTCGGGTTGGACACAGTCCCTGTCCCACATGGGGTTCACAGTCCTAAATCCCCATTTTACAGATGAAGAAGTTAAATGACTTGCCCAAGGTCCCACAGCAGACAAGTGGCAAGGTTGAAAATAGAACCTAGGTCCTTTTGATTCCCAGGCCTGTGCTCTATCCACTAGGCTATATAAGTTTCTGAATTTACCTGGCTTAATTTACCTGGCTGCCGGGTAAATTAACCAATGTCATACTGGGTGTATGCATTTCCTCAGCATTTTTAATTGGTCAGGGTGTTCATTCATTCATTCAATAGTATTTATTGAGCGCTTACTATGTGCAGAGCACTGTACTAAGCGCTTGGGATGAACAAGTCGGCAACAGATAGAGACAGTCCCTGCCGTTTGACGGGCTTACAGTCTAATCGGGGGAGATGGACAGACAAGAACAATGGCAATAAACTGCGTCAAGGGGAAGAACATCTCGTAAAAACGATGGCAACTAAATAGAATCAAGGCGATGTACAATTCATTAACAAAATAAATAGGGTAACGAAAATATATACAGTTGAGCGGACGAGTACAGTGCTGTGGGGATACATCACTGGAGGCCCAAAATCTCTCTGGTGGGAGCAGATCTCCTCCCCACCTATCCCTCCCCAGAGAAGAAGATGAAGCAGGATGAGCTAGTGGAAAGAGCACGGGCCTGAGAGTCAGAGGACCTAGGTTCTAATCCCGGCTCTGCCAAATGTTTGCTGTGTGACCTTTGCTGTGTGACTTGGGCAAGTCATTTAACTTCTCTGTGCTTCAGTTCTCCTGTTCTCCCTCCCACTTAGACTGTAATTAATGTGGATCTTGTACAAAGCTTAGGAATCCCATTTAAGATAAAACTCATTAAGAGGCAGCTGGTAGGGAAAATGGGTGGAGTCTGTGGTCAGAGAACAGAATCTTTCTGTCACCTCAACAGCAGCGGGTACTAACTGTCTTCACACCAAAGGGGAACTATTAGTATTACTGGAAAGAGAAGTCTCAGGCAATTGCATAGGCACTTAAAACAGAAGAAGCATGACCTAATGGAAAGAGAATGGGCCTGGGAGTCAGAGGACCTGGATCTAATTCTGCCTCTGTCACTTACCTGCTTTGTGACCTTAGGCAAGTCAGTCAGAGGACCTGGATCTAATTCTGCCTCGGTCACTTACCTGCTTTGTGACCTTAGGCAAGTCACTTCACTTCTCTGGGCCTAAGTTCCCTTATCTGTAAAATGGGGATTCAATTCCTGTTCTCCCTCCTACTTAGAATGTAAGCCCAATGTGGGGCCTGATGATCTTGTATCTACCCTAGCACTTAGTACTCTACTGGGCACATAGTAAGCGCTTAACAAATACCACAATTAGCGTAGGGCTCCTTCTGCAGAAGGGCTAAGCACTAAAAAGGTTAGAAAAGGCAAAATGATCCACTTAAATGAAGTAACTTTTTAGGACTTCCGTACCTCTATTCCTGTTCCATTCACTTTTTGTGAAAATGCAAATTACGGGTAAACTGGCGGAGAGCTGTTTGTTTTAGAACTGCACAGCACAACTTGCCACCTACTCCTTTGCATCCCAGGCTGCAAACCTAAAATTTCAAGTCTTGGTTCTAATGAGGTAAGAATCTAAATCCAAAGAGGAAAAAAAGCCTAGGCAAATCAACATGCCACTTAATACTGCTTAGTTTTCCAGCTGGACGAAGGTCCCCAAATCCATAGCAATGTCTAACCAGATGAGACCGATACCCCTGACTCCTGCCTAAGACCTGACAACCTCGTGAACTTGGCAAGAAACAGGGCACTGGAGATGAACTTTCCCATGAACCACCTTCCCTTCCTCACTGGTCTTTGCTCCCGCTTTCACACTGCCAAGTGTCTCTGAAGAGTAAGTCTCCTGTCTGATCTTAAAATATCTCCCCTCCAGCACAGCTTTACCCCAATCTTCCTCTTCCTGTTCTTGTCCAAACACCTCGAATGGCCTTTATATATCAACTGACATCACTTCCTCTCTGGCAGTTCTCTTCCTGACTCCCTGCAATCTGTTTTTTGCCCTCTCACTCCACTGAGACCGCACTCACCTCCTTTGAGTACTCCTTACCTTCCAGACTATATTCGACACCCATTGGCCATTCCCTTCCCTGGGACATTCTCCCCAGCCTTGATTTCATCAACACAGTATTCTCCTGATTCTCCGTCTACCTCATTCGATTGTATTTACCGAGCGCTTACTGCACGTGCAGAGAACTGTACTAAGCGCTTGGGAGAGTACAATGTAACAATAAACAGACACATTCCCTGCCCACAACAAGCTTACAGTCTAGAGTGGGGGAGACAGATCTTAATAGAAACAAATAAATCACAGATATGAACATAAGTGCTGTGAGGCTGGGAGAGGGGAAGAACAAAGGGAGCAAGCCGGGGCGACACAGAGGGAGTGAGAGAAGAGGAAAGGGGGAACTTAGTCAGGGAAGGCCTCTTGGAGGAGATATGTCTTCAATAAGGCTTGGAACCTTCTCAGGCTCCTCTGCTGGCTCCTATTCCTTTTCTCACCCTTTAATCAATCGGTCAATCATATTTATTGAGTGCTTACTATGTGCAGAGCACTGTACTAAGCGTTTGGGAGAGTACAATAGAACAATATAACAAACACCTACATCCTGCCTCTGGCCTGGAACACCCTCTCTTCTCATACTGCACAGACAATGACTCTCCCCCTGCTTCAAAGCCTTATTAAAGGAACAGTTCCTCCAATAGGCCTTCCCTGACTAAACCCTCCTTTCCTCTTCTCCCACTCCCTTCTGTGCCACCCTGACTTGCTTCCTTTATTCACCCCCCCCAACCCCGTAGCACTTATGTACATATCTGTAATTTATTTATTATATTAATGTCTGTCTCCCTCTCTGGTCTGCAAGCTCATTATGGGCAGGCAATGTCGTTTATTGTTATATTTTATGCTCCCAAGCACTTAATACAGTGCTCTGCACACAGTAAGCACTCAATAAATAAAACTGACAGACTGAAATGTGTATATATGTATATATACATACATACAATATTTTCTATGCATATAAAAATAATGTGTCTTCTTTTCTCTGCCATTAAACTACAACCTCCATAGGGACAGAGAGCATGTCTTTTTCCTTTATTGTATGCCCCCAAGCACCTAGTAGAGGGAGCTTCATACGGTAGGTGCCCAATGAATACTGATAATCAATCATATTTATTGAGCGCTTACAGTCTGTCTGCACTGTACTAAGCACTTGGGAGAGTACAATAACAACCATATGAGACACATTCCCTGCCCACAATGAGCTTACGAGATGCCGTAACATGTAAAAAGTTATCCAATCTCTCGGATACCTTAGTGCTTAGAACAGTGTTTGACCTATAGCAAGCACTTAACAAATACCATAATAATAATGTTGGTATTTGTTAAGCACTTACTATGTGCAGAGCACTGTTCTAAGCACTGGGGTAGATACAAGGTAATCAGGTTGTCCCATGTGAGGCTCACAGTCTTCATCCCCATTTTACAGATGAGGTAACTGAGGCCCAGAGAAGTTAAGTGACTTGCCCACAGTCACACAGCTGACAAGTGGCAGAGCCAAGATTCGAACCCATGACCTCTGACTCCCAAACCCAGGCTCTTTCCACTGAGCCATGCTGCTTCTCTACCATAAAAAAAAGCTACATAGCAATGACCTACTTCTGTTCAGGAGAAGCAGCATGGCTCAGTGGAAAGAGCACGGGCTTTGGAGTCAGAGGTCATGAGTTCGAATCCCAGCTGTGCCACTTGTCAGCTGTGTGACTGTGGGCAAGTCACTTCACTTCTCTGGGCCTCAGTTCCCTCATCTGTAAAATGAGGATTAAAAGTGTGTGAGCCCCACGTGGGACAACCTGATTACCCTGTATCTCCCCCAGCGCTTAGAACAGTGCACGGCACATAGTAAGCGCTTAACAAATACCAACATTATTATTATTATTATTCAGTATATGGGCCAACCATCAGCTCTTAATCACCAGGACCATCTTCTGCTTTCCCCCAGATAGAAAGATCTCTCAAATGCACCCATGGTCTAAATCATGTAATTTCATCGATTCTACCAACACCCATCAGTGGGAATTTAAAGATGCATGGATCACGGCTACAATGATCACTGACCCTCATGTTCCGATCCCAAACTAGGATCATAACCAATTCATTAAAATGCAGCATTCAAACCATCAAGAAGACTAAACATCAAACTCCAGGAGAATACAGAAACCCATAAAGGTATACCCTGGCAGCAGT
This sequence comes from Ornithorhynchus anatinus, assembly GCF_004115215.2. Taxonomy (NCBI): domain Eukaryota; kingdom Metazoa; phylum Chordata; class Mammalia; order Monotremata; family Ornithorhynchidae; genus Ornithorhynchus; species Ornithorhynchus anatinus. The sequence continues at coordinate 18,525,119 of NC_041750.1, forward strand.
TCTGTGGGAAGTAGGAGTCCCAAAAACACCTAACAACATCTGGCAATCAATCATTTGATCAGTGGCATTTACTGAGAGTTTACTACGTGCAGAGCACTGTGCTCAGCACTTTGGAGAGTACACCACAACAGAATGATGGGCGAACGTGAGCTCCTTAAAGAGATGCTGGCCATCAGGCACTGTCCGCCACAAGACAGTGGGTAAGGCAAGATGACGCTATCAAGATGGGTGAAGTGAAAGCAGCTCAAGAGGTTAAAACCTACCTGCAGAAAAGCAAGGAACACAATACCGTGTGATACCTCACGGATATAACAAAAGGACTGTCTACAAACACCTAGGATGGAACATGTACATTGCGCTAAGAAACATAACCAACTGTTGGGTCATTCTACCACAAGCCAATAAATAAGGAACATACAAAGTTGGCAGGATATAAGTTCGCAGTACAAAACAATCAGCCTGGAAATTGAAAAGTGATTAATCATCAGTGTAGATGGCCTAGCTTATTCTGGATTGAGGAGACTATTATTTTTCAAAACTCAATGCATAGAAGATAAATTATTTCCATATGAGGAAATGAAAAGAAACGACCAACTTTTCCTGGGATCCCTCCCTTTCATTTTTGGCAGAATAGAGGAAGAAAGAAAAAAATGACACACGTATGCTGAATCTTCAAATGTTTTCTGCTGAAATATATTTCTTTTCAGAAGTCTATGGCTTTCCTCAGCTAATAAAACTTTGGGGAAAAAAAAGGCATCTTAAAATCATTTTTCCTCAACTTTACTTTGACAGCTGGGCAGTTACTCACATCAGCACTGAGCTGTGCCCACAAGGGTCTTCTAGTTAATTTACGGATGAGAGGAGGAGGGAGTGAATAGGGAGAGACTCACACTCTGGATTCTATTCACTGAGGCTAGACAATCAGAGAGGTTAATACTTGCTGGCGCCTATTCTAATGCATTCGGAGACCTTACGAAAGCATCGACACCCTCAGCAGCGCTAAGCGGTCGACTCTGAAGCAGACCCAAGGTGGCCAGTGCTTCCAGAAGCCAGTAGGGGCCACGTTGGGCCAAGGGGTTCACTGTTCTTTCACTTCTGCTCTAACCGACTCCAAGCCAAGCATTTGGTAGGAATTACTCCTCCAGCCCTCCCTCACCAGAATTCCCGACAAGAATCGCAGAGCCTGTCCAATGGACAAAATAGTAAATACTTTCCTCCTACTTAGGCTGTGAGCCCCACGAGGGACAGGGACTACGCCCAAACTGATTATCTTGTGTCTATCCCCACTCTTAGTACTGTGCTTGGAACATAGTAAGTGCTTAACTACCACCATTATTATTATCACCATATAACAAATAGGCAAAGTCGCAAGAAACTGAATCAGGAAGGATAGTAAGTCCTGGGGTTCTGAGCCCTTTCATCAGCGTGATTTGCTGATGCCACAATTTAACACTCAAATGGCAAGAGAGGTTAGTGAGCGCTTACTCTGTGCAGAGCACTGTACTGAGCACTTGGAAAGTACAATTCAGTTCAGAAACAGTGGGGTTCTGGAATACAATGAATTAATGCGTATTAAAGTAATGTTTGCCACATCACATCTTTGCTGGCTGGATATGTGAGAATATTATGATGATTCATTCATTCATTCAATAGTATTTATTGAGTGCTTACTGTGTACAGAACACTGTACTAAGGATTTGGGAGAATACAACAGCAGTCACATTCCCTGCCTACAACAAGTTTACAGCCCAGTAACAATATACAGTCTAATAATAATATTATCATTATTTAGTGCTTATTATGTGTCCATCTAAGTAGGAGGGAGATTGTTCAGAATGGGAGTCCCATGAGAGCAGGGGCTGTGTGTGACTTGATTATCTTGTATCTATCCCAGTGCTTAGTTCAGTGCTTGGCCCATAGTAGGAACTGAACAAATACCAAAAAAAAAAAAAAGAAAGGCAGACCAGGGATTGAATCCCCATTTTACAGAAGAGGAAACAGAGGCACCGAGAAGTCCAATGACTTGTCCATGGTCCCACAGCAGGCAAGGGAGAAGAATGGACAGCAGCAGGATATCCATGTGGCTGCTCCATGGTGAACTAAAAAAGGACACACACAAGCTGAAAGGGCAGAGGAAACATCTCAGAGACCTGGGGAAGCAGAGTGCGGAATAGCCATACATTGGAAACAACAGCTTGATGTGTGGCAATCAGGAAAGGTATTATTTTCAGTCAATAACAAATATTGTTTAGAATGTACAAATGATCACATGAGACTCAGAAGAATTCACAGCATGCGTGAGGAACAGAACACGGGCCTCAGAGTCAGGTCATGGGTTCTAATCCCTGCTCTGCCACTTGTCTGCTGTGTGACCTTGGGCAAGTCACCTCACTTCTCTGTGCCTCAGTTACTTCCTCTGTAAAAGAGGGATTGAAACTGTGAGCCCCAAGTGGGACAGGGACTGTGTCCAACACAATCAGCTTGGATCCACCTCAGCGCTTAGTACAGTGCCTGGCACTTAGTAAGCGCTTAACAAATACCACAATCATTATTATTACTGTTATTATTACCGACTCTGATATGGTCACTGGCCCACGAGAGGCTCACAATCTACATGGGGGATGAGGGAGTGGGGGAATTGGAGAGGGAGGAAGGAGACAAAACCAGGAGAAGGGAAAGGAAAAAAATAAAAAAGAAAGCAGACTAAAACAAAGACACAAAACCCAGTTCGTTGTGGGCAGGGAATGTGACTGTTATTTTGTTATAGTGTACTCTCCCAGGCGCTTAGTACAGTGCTCTGCACTTAGTAAGTGCTGGATATACATGGTGGACTGACAAACTAACAGTTTGATACAGCAGGGAAGGGATAGTCCTTGGTCTCCTTGGCTCCTCCCAGGACAAAACCACCACAACCTGAGAAGCAGTGTGGCCTAGTGGACAGAGCACGGGCCCGGGAGTCAGAAGGACGTGAGTTCTAATCCTGACTCTGCCACTTGTCTTATGTGGCCTTGGGCAAGTCACTTAACCTCTCTGTGCCTCAGTTACCTCATCTATAAAATGGGGATTAAGACTGTGAGCCCCACATGGGACAACCCGATTACGTTTCATCTACCCCAGCGCTTAGAACAGTGCTCAGCACATAGTACCCACTTAACAAATACCATAATTATTATTATTTTTTCCCATAATTCTTGTCTCTATAGGGTAGCTGAGTTTGTTCACCAGTCAGAGAAAAATACCACTAGTTCAGATACTCTCTTCTTTTAGTGTGTGATCCCAAGTGGATCTCTTGATTTAATGTGGTAGAAGTCTTTTCTCTATATTTCTCTCTATCTGCTACATGATTGCCAATTACACATAGGATTAGCCACTCCCCACTGGCCATCAGTGTATGTGTTGAGTCTTGAGGAAAGGTATTCAAACTAAAGAAATGAGGCATGAAAACATCTTTTGGAATCCATAAATGTGCAACAACTCTTCTCTTTCGGAGCAAAATCATAAATCCTGGTTAGCTGCATAAGCAAGTGAATTGCTCAAAGGAGCAATAAGGAGGGAGAAATAGAAATAATAGTCTATCATGACTTGTCCAGAACTTGAGAGCATCCTACCTATTGGAACTGTGTTTAGCTGAGGCAGAAAAATATCAGCCTGCCGTTTTGACTCTCCTAAAGAAAATCAGGCCTGAAATGTACATATGATTGAGTAAAATACAGTAGGCCAAATGATATCCAATGACAGTCGCCTAACACTCCAAGTTATTTCACAATCCATCGCTCCGTGAGTTGATGTTTGTACTGAAACCAAAATCCAGCCAACAGGCTTCTGACGTGCCAGTTTCTCTTCAGATGAACATAGACATCGCCTTCTAATAGGAGCAGCATGGTATAGTGGATAGAACATGTGGCTGGGAGTCAGAAGGTCATGGGTCCTAATCCCAGCTCTGCCACTTGTCTGCTGTGTGACTTTGGGCAAATCACTTCACTTCTCTGTGCCTCAGTTACCTCATCCATAAAATGGGGCTTGAGGTAAAGTGGGGTGAGTTTCTGGAGAGCCTGGAAACCTATTGTGAGGAGTTTTTGTTGGCCGAGAAGCAACTCAGGAAGCAAGTGGAGGGTTTTGAAGAAAGGAGAGATGTGGGCCAAGCAGCGCTTCAAGAAGATGATTTTAGGGGAGCAGCATGCCCTATTGGAAAGAGCACGGGCCTGGGAGTCAGGGGACCTGGGTTCTAATCCCAGCTCTGCTACTTGTCTGCTGTGTGACCTGGGCAAGTCAGTTCACTTCTCTGTGCTTCAGTTGCCTCATCTGTAAAATGGGGATTGAGACTGTGAGCCCCATGTGGGGCACGGACTGTGCCCAACCCGATTTGCTCATACCCACCCCAGCGATTAGTACAGTTCTTGGCACATAGTAAGTGCTTAACAAATGCCATAATAATCACTATTATTATTAATAATAATAGGAATATTTGCTCAATTCATGCTGAATCCCTCCATCCCTGTGCTGTGCTATCTTGCCCCACTCGGCTTGCAAATTCCCTTCAACCATATGGCAAACAGACCTGCTATTACACAGGCAAACAACCCTTCAAAAGGTTTAGTGCCAAGCTCTCCATTATATCATTCGACGTACATTTATGAGTCTAGTAAATTCAAGCCCTAATCGATGGAATCCTTGCTTTTTTTTTTCTCCTTTGCAACATTGCAAAAAGTTATTGCTTTAGAGAGAATCGCCTGATACATTTGTGGAGGAGACGTCAAAAGAGGTCAAGCCGCTGAGAGTGAAAATGACACATGAAATGCGCCATTCTCCGGCACGTTAAATAAAATAACTCAAAAGGCTGTCACCTCCAAATTGACCCAATTTATTTATTCAGGACCAACACGATACCCTGCCTAGATCCAGAATTCAACCATATTTATAAACATCAATGCAAGAAAGCCAATTTCCCGCTTTCTCTCTGTCCCCACCCCCTAATGGTACCAAAAAAAAAAAAACCCCACTCCCACATTTAAGCCTAAAATCAATATTCTTTATTCACTGGAATATCATAATGGCACACAATTATCATCATCTCAGTCATGACATTATTTCCAGCTCAGTGGCATTCATTCAGATGAGCATGATCTGCAGCCACTGAGCCAAGCTCCTCTGATGTTAACTGGCATAATTAAAACCCTCCCAGTGTCCGTCGCATTTGATCTTTGAAAGAATGCCCTCGGTGCTTGACGGAGGTCCGGAAATGCACTGCTGGACACCCTGAACAGTGTTCATGTTCTGGCATAGATTACCCACATAAACATTTTTTTCATCATAAACAGATGGTCCAATGAGATTACATCCGAATAACCCACTGAGATCATTATTCCGGTTCAAGTACGAAAATGGCTTTCCACCATTCTTTCAACCCGGCAAACACAATTTGCGGAGACGGCAGCCCTTCGGTTGAATAAGCAGGACGGCTTCAAAAGTTAGGATTCTAGTGTCTTCGAGAACCCATCAGCCGAAAGGGGTTACGTTTTCTAAGTGTGGGAATGATAAGGGGAATGAGTAAGGGATGGAGGGAGTGTTGGGGTTTTGATGGTCTTAACTAAAAGCCTTATTTTCACAAAGGATTCTTCTTTTTAAAAATGGAAACACAAATTAAAGAATACAGGAAGCCAAAGTCACTTCTTCAAGGAAAAAAAATAATATTTTCCTGCTCATCAGTCTCCCAATAACAGTGTCTTTCACATGTGTTCTAGTTCACAGTTACGGTTCAATTTTATCTTGGGAACTTAAAGTCTTCCTTTGATCTACGTGCCGGATTAAATTTTTCTTTAATATGAGAGACACTCATGGAATTCAGGGAGGAAGAACTTCTCATATTTAATCCAGGATCAGTTCCTGCTGTTCATTTAAAGTTAAAAATAAGAAAGAGGTGCAAGTTCAAGGGGAAAAAAAAATCTGCAGTGCATACAAAAAATGGTTAGCCTGAAAACAGATTTGTCGGTTTTCAAAAAAAAGCTGTTTGTGCCTGGCACCAGGAGCACTCAGAAATGAAAACAGGTCTCATCTACAAATCCCCCAATCATCATGAAAAAGGAAGAAACTCCACTGCTTGAAAAATAATAAATAAAACACACCTAGCGGCTCTACAAGGCAACACAAGTAGGCTCTGCTCTTAAAAACCACAAAAACCGTTTCTTGCATATAATAAATATAGAAGACCTGATCTGTGAAAGAAAACTTACCGTGCCCAACTGGTACAAAACTACCTTTCAATAATACATCGATTTCTAATAATAATAATAACTATGGTACTTCTAAGCGCCATGTGCCAAGCACTGTTCTAAGCGCTGGGGTAGATACAAGTTAATCAATGGGGACACAGTCCCTGTCTCACATGGAGCTCGCAATCTTAACCCCCATTTTACAGATGAGGGAACTGAGGCCCAGAGAAATTGGCCCAGAGAATTGGGCCCAGAGAAATTGAGACTTGCCCAAAGTCACAAGGAAGACATGTGATGGAGTCTTTCTGTCTCCCAGGCCCATGCTCTAACTTTCCCCAACAAAATCTAGACTGTCGATTACCCTGACATTAACTACAAAAAGCTTCCTAACGCAGCAGCAGCCGTGCCACTGAGAAATCCCCAACATCCTGTGGTGTAATGAAAGAACCATAAAGGATAAGAAGCGAGGGGGAAAGACACCTTTCCCCTTCCATTTACAAAGTAAAAGCACTGAGAAGCAGTATAGTGGAGTGGATAGAGCATGGGGCTGGGAATCACAAGGTTGTGGCCACTTGATCCCGGTTCCACCACTTGTTTGCTGTGTGACCTTGGGCAAGTTACTTCACTTCTCTGTGCCTCAGTTACCTCACCTGCAAAATGGGGATTGAGACTGGGAGCCCCATGCAGGACAGGGACTGTGTCCAACCTGATTTGCTTGTATTCATCCCAGCGCTTAGTACAATGCCTGGCACATAGTAAACGCTTAACAAATACCACAATTATTATTATTACAACTCTTAAAAGACTAAAATATCAGAAGCAACCTTGGCTGAGAGCATTCTGAGGAAACAACTCAACTCTGTGACAAATGGCCTGGGATGAACTCTTCTGGCCTGTCAAGAATTTCCAGGAAATGTCCTTCATCTCAAAACCTAGTCCTCAATTGTATGATACTGTTCTTTTATAAAACAGCACCCTCTTGGAACTGAGAAAGATGAAAGAGCTTTGCTTCAACATGCCATGACGCCTATTAATTTTTGCCACTTCAGGATCCCAGCTGATCAGTGACATAGTCTATGACTCTAGCTTCTACTTGCAAGCTTTTAGGGAAGGTTCTCTTTGTGAGCCTGCTGGTTTTCATCTTCAAATGGAGAGCTGGGGTTTTTCTGGTTTGCGATGTTTGTTTAGAATGAAAGCCCCTTTCCACCTTAAAGCATGAGCAGCCGCATAATTTGCTTATCTCTAAGAGCCCCTGCGATAGAGTTTCCTTTCATAAATGCAATGGCTCTTGCAGGCCAAAGAAATGGGTTTAAAGCCATTTGTTGGAGGAATAAAACAGCAAGTAAACCAAGTTTTCTGATCTCCAGGGCAGGAAGGGAAGCCAGCTCAAGGCGGTGGGTATCATTATCATTTGTCATCATCATCGCTACTAATCTAATAGTGATGTGTGCTACAGGTGACTAGATGGCTTCAAAGTTCCCAACGGGGTCACGGCAGATTAAGAGATGTGGTGTGGCTTAGTGGAAAGAGCATGGGCTTGGGAGTCAGAGGACATGGGTTCTGATCCCGGCTCCGCCACTTGTCTGTTTGACCTTGGGCAAGCCACTTAACTTTTCTGTGCCTCAGTTACCTCATCTGTAAAATGGGGATTAAGACCGTGAGCCCCACGTGGGGCAATTTGCGTCTCCCCCAGTGCTTAGAACAGTGTTTGGCACATAGTAAATTCACTAATCGGTGTTTGGCAAAAAGGCTGCCAATCGAAAAATCCTGGGAAAGGCACCCAGGGGCAAGATAAATTGGATCTGATCTTCAATGAGAATAACAGATCAAGCCACCTGGAAACAGAAATCAGAACTGGCACAAGCAATTCTTTAGAAACAAACAATAGCATAAGAAAGCAGCATGGCGTAGTGGATAGAGCACAGGCCTGGGAGTCTGAAAGTCGTGGCTCTAATCCTGGCTCTGTCACTTGTCTGCTGTGTGACCTCGAGCAAGTCACTTCACTTCTCTGGGCCTCAATTACCTCATCTGTAAAATGGGGAATGAGACTGTGAGCCCCATGTGGACAGCGACTGTGTCCAACTCGATTTGCTTGTAGCCATCCCAGCGTTTAGTACAGTGCCTGGCACATGGTAAGCGCTTAACAAATACTATCATTATTATTATTATTACATGGTTAGTTGAGCTTTGATGACTTTGAAAAACAGAAGAACGGCCAACCTCTGTGAAATGAAATTGTTGTGAGCCATTTTAACTTATTTTTTAATTCTGATTGAAACGTCTACTGTGGATCAAGGCTTTATATATTTCTCAATGATTAGGAAAAAATTTGTATACATGAGAAATCACTGACAAGTAAGGGCTATTAGACTACATCTAAAAATACAGATGTTGTATGTAGGGAAAAGTTACATGGGAAGAAGCTCAGAAGTGAGCTTCAGTGTTTAAAACTTTGGTAAACAGTCTTGGGAGAAGAATTTAGAAAAAGGACTCCTGGTGTATTTCATTTATGGACAGCTTGTGCTGTGATCAAGAATGGAGGTTAAACTTCAGGGCTCCATACCTCACTTGAGAAATTAAATCTAACCAACTCTTTTACTATTTCATGTAAACTCTGAACTGGGAAAGGAGATAAGAAAATGGGTCATGAAAATAAGGGCGGGAAAGGAAGTCAGACGGAGAGAAGAATTCGACGGGAAAATAACAGTGGTTGGGTTACGGATCTTCTGCTTTCAAAGTTGGGAAAATTGCATTTGGAATTTCAGCCAATTCATTTTTTTCTCCATCAAAACTCCATGAACTGAAAATAAAGTCAAAATGAAATCCTAAACTAATGTGTAAATCATCTATACTTAGAATCAGCAGTCCTAAATAAATACACTATTCCCCCATCTCTGAATCCCAAGCAACTTTATTTCATCCATCAATGGTATTTACTGAGCACTTACTATGGGCAGAGCAGTGTAATAATGATGGTATTTGTTAAGTGCTTACTATGTGCCAAGCACTGTTCTAAGCTAAACACTATACTAAGAGCTTGGGAGAGTACAATACAACAGAATTAGGAGACATGCTCCTTGCCTGTAACTAGCAATGGGTTCTCAAACATGAGTGATACCAAAAATTGTAATGCTGCAAAAATCCAACTTTAAAGGCATACTTGCTCAATGTAACTGGATATCGCAATTTTCATTTTGTTGCTTTAGGATATTATTTTATGTTGCTGAGCTTATTACTGGTCAAAGACCAGTGAATGTGCAGAAGAGAAGAGCAAGGAAAAGATAAAGAGGTGCTGATTTCCAGAAAAGAGTCGGGGAAAAAACAATGAAACTCGCTGCTCACCATACCATTAGCCACACTTTATTTAAATCAATCCAGACATATCAAAATGTAGACTAAAATGTCACCAAATAAAGTTTGTGCTCACTAAACAACCCCGAAAGAAATAACCACCTTGGGTTCATACAAATGTGAACAGATTTCTGAACTTCTCAGATAGAATCTTAACTATAGTGCTTAATGTATACTTTAACCATATACAGAGAACTCATTTTTGCAGCTGGGATTCATCTTATAGCTGTATAAGTGTCCACAGGGGGCTCACAGTCTAAGTGGGCAGGAGAACAGGTACTTTTGCCCCAGTTTTACAGATGAGGAAACAGACACAGAGCGCTTAAGGGATTTGCCCAAAGTCACAAAGCAGGCAAGTGGCTGAGTCCGGAATAGAACCCAGGTTTTCTCATTCCCAGTTCTTTCCACTAGTCCACACTTGACAGTTTACCATGCTTATTTTCAAAGAAGTTACTTTTAATTACAAAGTTTGGTGCATTTCCACCAGCAATACTTCAGCAGTAGTTACGATCAAAATAAAAATAAAGCTTTCGTGAGCTGCAATCTAGATCAGTAAATCCAGCGCCTACTACTGTGGCTCCAAGCCTTGCTCCTCATTTGCGAAGAGGTGAATGAATAAAGACTTGTAACTTTTTCCAGTGCTTAGTACTCAGCCTTGAGCACTGTAAGCCAAAGCAAGCAAGCAAACATTTAGCTTCTAATCCTTACAAGTGGGTATGCGATATGGATTGGAAAGACAGAAAACCCAGAAGTGCGTCACTTAAAAGAGAAGTGTATCAATATGGCATTATTGGCAACAGTATACGCAATGTGAATTAATTTCTTTTCTCCTACTACAGCCCAGCCTGCACACTCCACTCCTCTAGTGTCAGCTTATTCACTGTCCCGATCTTGTCTACCTCGCCACCGATCCCTTTCCCTCGTCTTCCCCCTAGCCTGGAACCCCCTCCCTTTCCCTATCTGCCAGACCACCACTCTCTCCACCTTCAAAGCATTACTACGGTCACATCTCCTCCAAGAGGCCTCCCCAGATTAAGTCCTCTTTTCCCCGGCTCGCTCTCCCTTCTGCGCTGTCTATGTGCTTCGACCTGTGACCTCTGGACATTCAATATTTGCCCCACCCCTAACCCCAAAGCAGAGCACTTAGAACAGTGCTCTGGTGCTTAGAACAGTGCTTGGCACATGGTAAGTGCTTAACAAATATCATAATCATCACATCTTTAAATGATATATTTTCCATTACTTATATATTCATGTTAATGTCTGTCTCCCCTTCTAGACTGTGAGCTCATTATGGGCAGGGAATGAGTCTGTTACTTCTGTTGTAATGTACTCTCCCAAATGGTCAGTACAGTGCTCTGTGCATAGTAAGTGCTCAATAAATATGATTGATAGATAGATTGATTGGTCTTTGGGTCTCCTAAGAAGGTAAAGAAAGGCTTCCTGGAAGATATGAGCTTTGACAAAGTTGAAGGAGGGAAAGGGAGGCATCTTGACAGGAGGGTATGGAGGTAGGCTGCTGCATACGGAACAAGGCAAAGAAGCAAACGTTAGAGAAAGCATGGAAAAAGGGAAAAAAATATTTGACTAGAGTGAATAAAGTAGGACTGAGAAGAGGCACAGAAATAGGCAGGGTGGAGAACAGATTTGATAAAATATTGAAATTCCACTGAAAGGAAAAAGGAAAGCCAGTGAAAATTGATAAGCACCATTGAAGCAATGAGCCATGGGGATTATTTCAGGAGACAGAGGTTTAGATTTGCTAAATTCAGTATTTGACTTGGACCTTATTACTAACATTTTTGAGATTTGTGACACACGTAGTGCACAGCACTGTGCTAAGCCCTGGGAAAGGTTCAGTGATAATAAGTCAGAAAAAGTCCCTTCCACCTAGGACGCTAACAATCTGACAGGTAGGAGGTGGGCCCACACATGAGGAAAGATACAGCCACGGAAATTCAGAAATTCAACAAGTCAAGGCAAGGTACTGTGAGCACTGTATTTCTTAAAGAACTTCTTAATCCTACTGTGAGCACTGTATTTCTTAAAGAACTTCTTAATCCCTCTATACGGCATTCATTCATTCAATCATGTTTCTTCAGTGCTTACTGTGTGCAAGCACTGTACTAAGCGTGTGGGAGAATACAATATAACAATAAACAGACACATTCCCTGTCCACAATGAGTTCACAGTCTAGAAGGGGAGACAGACGCTTATATACATAAATAAATACAAAATCGTACACTTGTGTGGGCAGGGAATGTGTCTACCAAATTATACTTTCCCAAGCACTTAATACAGTGTTCTGCACATAATAAGCATGCAATAAGTACCACTGACTGATACACATTTTTTCCAACAATTCAGATCGCATCCCTTCCTCCTTTGCCTCTATTAATAAGCTTCGCTCTGTCATCCTTCCCCACTGCTCCCGAAAGAACTGTCTGATCTGCATGAGGCAGTCATGTTCTGAATACTCCTATAAAAACACATGACAATCAAAAACCAAGAGAAACTAAAAGATGTTTTTGAACCCAATACCTGCTTGTCTGTTTAGTTGGGTTTTTTTTTTATGCCCAGCCTGATTTATATTCAGCCCTGTATTCATACATATATGCCAATTTTCCAGACTCTATTCTGGATAAATAATCAACACGTAATGTGAGTGAGCTCTGCTTACCCTATCAGTTACCCGAGTAACAATCTCTCCCCATATTTTTACCAAATTCTGCCACATTAAGCTTACCTCAGCTTGACAGAGTGCATGAAGACCTTGTAACACTAAGGCTGCTGGCGTAGACTGATCAAGCTTGGTACACTCATTCAGCACCTTAGAAATTGCTGCCAACATGTCTGCACCGTGCTGATATGGCCTGTTGGAAATAGCACACACCGAGAACATTTAAGACACCACTCAGCATAGATGCAGCCTTTTCCCTGGAAACAGGATGACAAATTGAATGTAATATGTTCTTTTACTTTCCTCCAGTTCCTAGCCTCTCTCTACAGACTGGCACCAGATTTTTCCTCTATCCAACTTTACCATATTGCTTACTCCCCCCATAATTTTATGCCATACTGGGAAGCAACACGGCCTAGTGGCAAGAGCATGGCCTTGGGAGTCAGAGGTCGGGGTTCTAATCCCGGTTCCCCCATTTGTCTGCTGTGTGACCTTGGGCAAGTCATTTCACTTCTCTGGACCTCAGCTATCTCATCTGGAAAATGGGGATTGAGACTGTGTGCCTCATGTGAGACAAGGACTGTGTGCAACCTGATTACCTTGTATCTACTCCACCGCTTAGAACAGTGTTTGGCATACAGTAAGTGCTTTGCAAATACCTTATTACTTTTATTATGCCTCCCCATTATGAATGATGGCTTAGGTCTCGTTCTTACCACACTGGAATATATATACATTTTAATAAAATCACTTTCTCTTCACACAGTGCCCATCTCTAGTCCATTATTCCACTCCTCAGCTGTTATGAAATAAGGACCTTCCTCCAAGGACTGGAATGTTTCTATGCTTTTGGACAAGAATGGGGAAATTTTATTGCCTAAGTTAGAAAAGCTTCCCAGTACAAATTCATGCAACTGAGTTCCCACTAATCTGCGCATATAATTTCTAGCCTCGTTTCATACTCTCTTCGGGGCTTCCTTTTATTGAAAAGTCACCACGGGGGCAAGAAGTGCACCATAAATGCCCGATCCACACCCTGTTATCTATGCCCAGAGATGAAAGGTAGAACCATCTGGAATGCCACACCAGTAAACAAGTGTTGGTGTGGTCACTATGGTGTGAACTGTTTCAAACGAGATGTTTTTCATCCCTCCCTTGAGCAGCGAGCCTAGCACTGACATACCTTTTACGATAGGTATGTCACAAATCAATCAATGGTATTTACCAAATGCTTACTGTGTACACAGCACTTTACTAAGTGCTGGGGAAAGTACAATACACTCAAATTGGAAGATGCAATCTCCACCCTCAACTCTGTTGCATTGTCCTCTCCCAAGTGCTTATACAGTGCTCTGCACACAGTAAGTACTCAATAAATGCCATTAAAAAGGAGCTGGAAGTCTACAGGGGGAGACAGACATGAAAATAAATTATGGATAGGGGAAAAAGAGTAAAAAAAAAAATTACATTAGGGCTGTGGCAGCCCTAGAGAGTAGGAATTAATTCCTTGTGGTCTTTGGGTCTCCTAAGGTGGTGAAGAAAGGCTTCCCCGGAAGACCTGAGCTTGGATAAAGGGTCCAGGAAGGGCACGGAGAGCACGCTCCCTCTGCCCAACTCTTTCCATCAACAGGATCCAATGCCAGAACCTGTGGGGCTTCTATGACCCTCGCCGGGCAGCAAGGAGAACCAGAAGAGCTCTCACAACCCTTCGCCCATTTCACCCAGGTCTATGCTACATGGTCTCTTTATGGGGCCTGGGAGCCATTCACTGGTGGCACTACTGAACTCCGGAAGGCCAGTGTGTGTGTGTCTCATCAGTCATTGAACTAAGTGCTTGGGAGAGTACAGCAGAACAATAAACAGACACATTCCCTGCCCACAAAGCTTCTTGTCTTCTAACTCAAAAAGATGGAACTGTAGAAGTCAGGATGGAGGAGATGGGGTCCCAGTTGCCCTTGGCTTTGTTTGCTGCTGTTAAATTGGGTGGGCCCTTATCAATGGTATTTACTGAGTGCTTACTGTAGTAGAGACCATTGATGGTTTGGCCTGAGCTGTTGGGCTTTGGGGGAATTTAGGTGTTAACTTCCAGAGTGTCACTGTTATGCTTAGGCTCCCCAATGGGCTGACCATTTTAGTCGAACAATCAATCAATGGCATTTATCAAGCATTTACTATGTGCAGAGCACTCTACTAAGCGCTTGGGAGAATACAATACACACAGTTGGTAGACACATTTGACTCTTGATGAGGCTGTCACCTAGGTATGGAAACATAAGGATTCCCTTTTTTCTGTGGCAGACTCCCAGAGCCATCAAGCATTTCAAAAATAACCACGGGATCAAGGCAGACCCAAATGGTATGGTCCTGAATGGGAAATGGTGGCAACTCACCTAAGTTCTGAGGTGTTTTTAGTGGGATGGGCACACTGAGATGTAGATGTAAATGCTGTCAAGGTCCGGGGTGCTTACACAGTTGGTATGGCAGTGAACAGTGGTATGGCAGTGAAGATTTTCTGTTCAAAGACTATCTTGAATTTTTCTTCCCTGAAGGATCAATCTCGCTGAGGTCCAGGATGGGTCTTATGCCCCCCAACTTTTGGGGCACAGGGAGGAAGGGTTAGTTGAAGGGCTGGCCCCTTTATTCTGGGGGACCAACTTGAGAGCTCTTTTCTCCAGTCGGGCCCCCACTTGCCTTAGGTCGGTGGCCAGTCTCCATTTCATGGCAGGGACTCTTTGCCTGGTTGTTCCTCATCAAACACCGTATCTCTGACGGAGGACCGAGTCCTAGTCGAGATGTCAGTTAGATGCAGCTACAGCATAGCTTATCTCACCAGGCGAGGCCGATAAAGACCCTTAGACTCCGGATTTATAGGGAGCCCAAGTTCAGCCTGTCTTCAGTGCTTGAGCAGAGAGCTGTTTTTTTTAACTTTGGTCTACAGTCTTCCCTGGTCCTGGATGAACTAGACCAGGCAAGTAGCTGGACATTCTGGTAGCTATGCTGACAAGGTGGCTTATAGTCGATGGACCAGTTTAGAACTCTGAACATGGGATCTAATGCTGAGATAGGAGTGAGTAGTCAATCAATCAGTCAATGGTATTTACTGAGTGGTTACTGTGTGCAGAGCACTTTACTAAGCACTTGGGAAAACACAATACAATACAGTTGCTAGACATGTTCCCTGCCCACAAGGAACTTATAGTCTATGGGATAAGCATCTTCTTGAGAACTCTTCTTAGCCTAAGAGTGAGACCAGTGGTCCAACCAGCCGAGCATTCTGTTTCCGATGATGGCAATGCCACACCTGGGGAATCATGTGATAGTTGCCCTCCTTGACATCCAATTCATCTCCACACAGCTAGCCAATTTCAGATGTCTGTTCCTCTGCCAGAGGAGACTCTTTTACTCCCTATCAAGTGATGAATTGGAGAGGTAAGCAAGATGAAATCCTGTAAGATAGGATCTCCCTTCCATTTTTCCTGTGATACAAGGACTCAAGGAACTTGGCAGGCTCCGGTGAACACGTATGGCTTCTGGAACGGTGGAAAAATAAAGCTGGAGCAGTGGGGTAGCAGGAACCAGCTATAGGATGACTGTGGAAATTATTTTCCAGCAGGGAAGGGGTGGTTTCAGAACAGAAGCACCAGGCTTTGTATGGAGGTGCCCCTCATGGGGCACTTCCATTGCAACAGGGTAGGTAGAGGCTGTAGGTAGGGGCAGAAGACCCGCAGAAGAGTCAGGTGGAGCTGAGGCCATCCCAGAGGATAATAATAATAATGTTGGTATTTGTTAAGCGCTTACTATGTGCAGAGCACTGTTCTAAGCGCTGGGGGAGACACAGGGGAATCAGGTTGTCCCACGTGGGGCTCACAGTCTTAATCCCCATTTTACAGATGAGGTAACTGAGGCACAGAGAAGTTAACTGACTTGCCCAAAGTCACACAGCTGACAAGTGGCAGAGCTGGGATTCGAACCCATGATCTCTGACTCCAAAGCCCATGCTCTTTCCACTGAGCCACGCTGCTTCTCAGAGAAGCTTAGCATATCCAGAGCTCCCACAGGCAGAGAGTGTTCCCACAGAGTCCAAAGGCATAATGGGATCCAGCAGAATGGCGAAGTCCGTGCAGCATTTACACTGATCCATCTGATCGTAGGAAAGCCTTGATCCACAGAGCAGACATTTGTGGGCTGTAGATATGGCAGTTGAAGCCCTGGCATCTCCGAGCAGGAGGTGGTGAGCCACCAGAGGAGTGAGAGGCTGGCCTGGAGCCCCTAGGTCAGGTGAGTAGGCAGCTAGTTGTCGGGGTCGGGGGTGGGGGGAAGCCAATAGAAAACTGGTTGTGTCCTCTAAAAGCTTATCACCCTATCATAATAATGTTGGTATTTGTTAAGCGCTTACTATGTGCAGAGCACTGTTCTAAGCGCTGGGGTAGACATAGGGGAATCAGGTTGTCCCACGTGAGGCTCACAGTCTTAATCCCCATTTTACAGATGAGGGAACTGAGGCACAGAGAAGTTAAGTGACTTGCCCACAGTCACACAGCCGACAAGTGGCAGAGCTGGGATTCGAACTAATGAGCCCTGACTCCAAAGCCCGTGCTCTTTCCACTGAGCCACGCTGCTTCTATCATGCTCTGCTGATTTCAGAGGAGAAGCAAGAGTAAGACTTCCTCCCTGGAGATTCTCCTCTTAAGGACCCTGGACCCCAGGATCTGTCCTCAGTCTGCTCAGGGAGGGAGATTTTTCCCCACAAGAGCTTCCAATCCCAGACCTGCTTTGACGCTACAAGGTAGGAAGGGTAGGAACATAATTGCTTTTCTCTCTGCTCCAGAGAAAAAGAAAAGCCTCTATTCATTTAAGCACTTGAGACTAGGTTCTCTCAGTGGGAGAGGAGAGAGGGGAGAAGGGAGGGGATGGTGTGCATTCATTCATTCAATAGTATTTATTGAGCGCTTACTATGTGCAGAGCACTGTACTAAGCGCTTGGAATGAACAAGTCGGCAACAGATAGAGACAGTCCCTGCCGTTTGACGGGCTTACAGTCTAATCGGGGGAGACGGACAGACAAGAACAATGGCAATAAATAGAGTCAAGGGGAAGAACATCTCGTAAAAACAATGGCAACTAAATAGAATCAAGGCAATGTACAATTCATTAACAAAATAAATAGGGTAATGGAAATATATACAGTTGAGCGGACGAGTACAGTGCTGTGGGGATGGGAAGGGAGAGGTGGAGGAGCAGAGGGAAGGGGGGAAAAGAGGGTTTAGCTGCAGAGAGGTAAAGGGGGGGTGGCAGAGGGAGTAGAGGGAGAAGAGGAGCTCAGTCTGGAAAGGCCTCTTGGAGGAGGTGAGTTTTAAGTAGGGTTTTGAAGAGGGGAAGAGAATCAGTTTGGCGGAGGTGAGGAGGGAGGGCGTTCCAGGACCGCGGGAGGACGTGGCCCGGGGGTCGACGGCAGGATGGGCGAGACCGAGGGACGTTGAGGAGGTGGGCGGCGGAGGAGCGGAGCGTGCGGGGTGGGTGGTAGAAAGAGAGAAGGGAGGAGAGGTAGGAAGGGGCAAGGTGATATAGAGCCTTGAAGCCTAGAGTGAGGAGTTTTTGTTTGGAGCGGAGGTTGATAGGCAACCACTGGAGTTGTTTGTGCTGGTCAGGTTTACACTCCCCTCCAACCACCATGTGGGAAGCACTAGCACAGAATGGCTTCTGCCAGCAATGTGCTTGCAGTCTAAATTGGGCACTGTCAGCCTTGCTGGGAGGTTCTGCCAGGAACTAAAAGCCAGGAGCATGTTCTTGCTTGCTAAATCAGGGGTTGACAGGAGGAGGGATAGGAGGAGGGGGAAGAGAGGGAGAGGAGAAGGGGGAGGAGAAGATGGAGGAGAAAGAGAAGGAGGGAGGGAGGAAGAGAAGAAGGAAGAGAAGGAGGAGGAGGAGGAAAAGAAGAAGGAGGAGGGGGAAGGAGGAGGAATAGGAGAAGGCAGGGAAGGGGAAGGGAGAGAGGAGGAAGACAAAAGGGGGGCGGGGGAGGGGGAGGGAGAGGAGGAGGAGGAGGCAGGAGGAGGGAGTCTGGGAGTCTGCCCACAGCCCAGGAGTAGCAGGCAAGGGCAGAGGGGGAAGAAAGGGGGCTGGGCACAAGCCTACCCCAGGGTGGAGGGAGCCAGGATATGAGCAGGTAACCTAAGAGGCCCCAGGAAAAAGACAGCTGCTTCCGCGTCCAGGGCCTCGCTCTCGGCCCGCTGCATATAGAAGGTCTGCCTAGAGGGCAGGGGGACACTGGGTGGAGACCGGGTGAAGGTCCCCGACTCCAACAGATAAAGTCAAAAAGACATGGGTTCTAATCCCAGCTCCGCCATTTTCATTCATTTATTCGATCGTATGTATTGAGCTCTTACTGTGACTTGTCCACTGTGTGACGTTGGGCAAGTGAGTTCACTTCTTTGGGCCTCAGTTACCTCATCTGCAAAATGGAGGTTAAGACTGTGAGTCCCATGTGGGACAGGGACTGTGTCCAACCTGATGATCTTGTATCTACCTTAGTACTTTGTACAGTGCCTGGCACATAGTAAGTGCTTAACAAATACCATAAAACGGGGAGGGAGGAGGAGGAAGAGACTCAAAATGGTAGGGTGGGAAGCGGAAAAGAGGGAGGAGTGGAATAATCCCCCTTTCCCAACCTTCTTCTTACCTGACCAGAAACAGAAGGGGGAAAGTGGGAACTAGCAGATGACCCGCAAGCTGAAGATATGAAGTGTGATGATGTCATCTGTCCAAACAGGGAGGGGAGAGGGTGGTTAAGCCTCACCCACCTTACCCAGGGTCCAAGGGAATGGTGTTTCCTTGGAGGAGAAGCTTCCTCAGAAACACACTGAAGGAGCTCCCACTCCCAGCTTTCTTTCCTTGCTCAGAGAGAGGAAATCTGAAGAGGGAGGACGGTCCCAGCTGGAAACCGTGGTCCAGGGTCCCATCGGCCAGGTACCAGGTCTCCTGAAGATTTATAACAGCAACAGCTCTGATTCCACAGGCACCCTGAAAGGCTTACCTAATTCATTGATCAATCACTGGTACTTACTGAATGCTTAGAGTGTGCAGAGCACTGTATTGAGCACTTGGGAGAGGTCCCTACAATAGAGGGTCGGTAAATTTCGTGCCAGCCACCGCGGGGTAGACATGTTCCCTGCCCAGAGCGAGCTTACAGTCTAGAGGAGCCAAAGAGTCCTCTACCGCCCACCCCGGAAGGCTAATCCCTATTATTACCTGCGAGCAACATCTAGAAAAAAAAAGACTTGTACTTGAGATGATCTCTGGAGCATCCACTAAAGCCATATAGAGCTTACCTATGCCGACAAATATCTCTGATGGAGGAGGCTTTGGCAATCAATTTCTCCCACTGAGTGTCCTTGCCAACAAGCAGAGTTGGTCCATCAGATGTTGCCATGGACTGCTGCAATTCAGGGTAGATGCGATCCTATAAGGATTGAAGCAGAAAAGTGGTCACAGAGTTAGACTGTAAAACCTTAGAGCAGAATTGTATGCAGTCAAAATGCTCGCTCAATGCTTCACATTTAGAGTGTAAATTTGAACGTATTTCCTCTACTCAGCGGATAAGCATACGATGCTGTGATTATTGTAGCTCGGTCACAGCAAATAAAAGCAGCATAACCCTCTGGTGCATCCCTCAAAAATGGACAGATGGCTTTCAATAGGAAGAAAGTTTATTATCTGAACCCTAGAGGGAAGTCACAAATGGTCCCGAACAGAACAACTAGTTTAATGGTGAAGTCCTCCTAAAATACCACATGCCTTCCTGATAGTCCTGGCTGATTACTACCGTTAATAGGATACAGGTGGAATTATCCACAATCTTTAGTAGCAGTTACCATCCAAAAGATTCTTTTTTTTCTGACCTGTTGTTCCCACAAAGACGTCATCAGGCGTAGGGCGACAGCTCCAAGTTTGGGGGTGTTTCCCAGGATCTTAATTATTCGCAAAATCTGAACTACACAGATCTGGAAAAAATACAAAAGCATTTTTGACATAGATTAATCTACGTGAATCAGTGGTATTTACTGAGTGCTTACTGTGTGGAGAGCACTGTACTTGGCACTTGGGAGAGCACAATAAAACAGAGTTAGCTGACTCATTCCCTGCCTGCAACAAGTTTACAATCAAGGAACCAACTTTATAATAATTAAAACCAAACAAACCTAAGACATGACGTTGAGAACACAAACAGACAAACAAAAGAGCCCGCTACCCTTTCAGTCATATGATGGGACCTTGCCTTGTTGGAGAAGCAGCGTGGCTCAGTGGAAAGAGCACGGGCTTTGGAGTCAGGGCTCATGAGTTCGAATCCCAGCTCTGCCACTTGCCGGCTGTGTGACTCTGGGCAAGTCACTTAACTTCTCTGTGCCTCAGTTCCCTCATCTGTAAAATGGGGATTAAGACTGTGAGCCCCACGTGGGACAACCTGATTCCCCTATGTCTACCCCAGCGCTTAGAACAGTGCTCGGCACATAGTAAGCGCTTAACAAATACCAACATTATTATTATTATTATTATTATTATTATGCTGTCGGGTCATCTCCGACCCACAGAGACTCCATGGACACATCTCTCCCAGAACACCCCAGTCTCCATCTGCAACCGTTCTGGTAATGTAGCCACAGAGTTTTCCTGGTAAAAATATGGAAGTGGTTTATCACTGCCTTCTTCTCTGCAGCAAAGTGGAGTCTCCACCCTCGACTCTCTCTCATGCCGCTGTTGCCCAGCATAGGTGAATTTTAACATGTAGCAGATTGTCTTTCACTTGCTAGCTGCTGGCCCAGTTAGGAATAGAATGGGTATGCCTCTGTTTGACTCTCCCTCCCGTAGCTGAGACTGGTAGAGTACTGGAAACTCACCAGATGCGATCCTGAAAGGGGATGATGGAAACTACCTCGAGGTAAATTTGGTGAAAGCTTCAGCTCTGGTAAATATAAAGAATGGACAGAACAAAACCAGAGCAACAATTTCTGCTTTTAAATTTAACAGCTGGTGGGACTATGGCCTAATAAAATAAGTGGTGATAATTGTGTTCTGTAAACACACCTATATTTTTGATAGTATTCAACAGATCTCAGGAGATTAGCTTGTAGTTGTGAACACCTAAAAAAACACCAGCTCTAACCCTTGCTTTCTGATGAAATGCCTTCTGTTCACAATCAATTTAGAGACACACAAAACTAGAGGTAAAACCCCATGCTGCCTCTCCGTCACAGAGAAACTTTCTAACAAAAATGTGGGGGTGAATTATGATGAAATTGTGTAAAAATACTCTGAGTTCTGAGGCCAAAAGTTGTATGATAAATCGGAGGAAATATTACTGAATCCACTCACATAATTTCCCCACATTTGCATAATTTTTGCAGCACAAAAACAGGGATTGGGCTACTATGAGGGGGTCATATAAGAATCAAGTCTAGCTAAAAGGTGAGCAAGGGAAAAAAGGGAAGAAAAAAGGAAGAGGAAAGAAAAGGAGGAGGAAAGAAGAGGTAGGAGGAGAGAAAGAAAAGAGGGCACTTAAGACTGCTTCTCCTCTATTTTCCTCTCCTAAATGCTGCATACAATAGGCAGTCCCTACTCCTCTTCCTGCACCAGAGTTCACAAATATCACTGAAGAAACTTCCCCACAGTGTAGAAACTGTCGCTTTAGCATTTTCTAACCCATCTCTGTCTACTTATCACTCCTACAATTACAGTATATGGTGCAAAAAATGATTTTTTTTCTCCTTAAAAAATAGGGTGGGGAAATTATGCAGTGGAGGCACTTACGTAAGGAAAATCACAATTTTCCAACTAAGGTTCCCACATTTCCCTATTCCCATCCCATTTTCCCTGAAAACATTAATCCAAGCACTTATCCTATCTGGCCTTGATTACTGTATCAGTCTCCTGTCTCTCCTCACTCCAGTCCATACTTCACTCTGCTGTCTGGATCATTTTACTACAAAACCGTTCAGTGTGTTTTCCCATTCCTCAAGAATCTCCAGTGGTTGCCCATTCACCTCTGCATCAAACAGAAACTCCTTACCATTGGCTTTAAAGCACTCAATCATCTTGCCCTCTCCTACGTCACCTTGCTATTCTCCTACTACAACCCAGATGACGCACTTCGCTCCTCTAATGTCAATCTACTCAACTGTACCACACTTCGCTCCTCTAATGTCAATCTACTCACTGCACCTCGATCTAGTCGATCTAGTCTATCTCACCTCAGACCTCTCACCTACCTCCTGCCTCGGGCGTGGAACGCCCTTCTTTACATATTCAACAATTACTCTCCCCACCTTCAAAGCTTCAAAAGCACATCCTCTCCAAGAGGCCTTCACTGTTTAAACCCTTATTTCCTCTTTTCCCACTCCCTTCTGTCACCCTAACTTGTTCCCTTTATTCACCACCCCCGCCCCCAGCTCCACAGCACTTATAAACATATCCATAATTTATTTATTTATATTAATGTATATCTTATTAAGATGTATATACATCTTAATGTATATTAATGTATATCTTCCCCTCTAGATCGTAAGCTCATTGTGGGCCGGAAATGTTGTCTGCTTTATTATTGTATTGTACTCTCCCAAGAGCTTAGTAAGTGCCCTGCACATAGTAAGCACTCAATACATGTGCCTGATTGAAAAACAAAAAGATAATAATTTTAACATACTGACCTTGTGGACACCAAGGGCTGGCAAAGTATACAAGATGTCACGATAAAGTGCAGGTTCCAGTGGCTTTCCCAACTTGAACAGCAAGACTGAGACTAGATTTGGTACCTAGAATAAATGGAAAGAGCATAAGAAAAAAACCTGTGATCCAGGCAAAAGCAATGATTACTGTTGAGGAAAATGTCCAAGTTGAAGCTCTGGCAGAAGTCAATTTGAGTTCCCAAACACATCTTTGTTGGGTAAAATGATACCATTACTTTATACCCGGTCAGACAAAATTGAACTCCTCATCTTCCCACGTAAACACCCCACTCCCGCTGACTTTCCAGAAGCAGCAAAGTCTAGTGGAAAGAGCACACCTGGAAGTCAGGAGACCTGGGTTCTAATTTCAACTCTGTCATTTTTCTGCTGTGCGACCTTGGGCATTTCGCTTCTTTGTGCCTCAATTTCCTCAGCTGTAAAATGGGGATTCAATACCTGTTCTCCCTTCCTCTTAGACTGTGAGCCCCATGTTCAATCTGCTTATATTCATTCATTCATTCATTCAATAGTATTTATTGAGCGCTTACTATGTGCAGAGCACTGTACTAAGCGCTTGGAATGAACAAGTCGGCAACAGATAGAGACAGTCCCTGCCGTTTGACGGGCTTACAGTCCAATCGGGGGAGACGGACAGACAAGAACAGTGGTAATAAACAGAGTCAAGGGGAAGAACATCTCGTAAAAACAATGGCAACTAAATAGAATCAAGGCAATGTACAATTCATTAACAAAATAAATAGGGTAATGGAAATATATACAGTTGAGCGGACGAGTACAGTGCTGAGGGGATGGGAAGGGAGAGGGGGAGGAGCAGAGGGAAAGGGGGAAAAGAGGGTTTAGCTGCGGAGAGGTGAAGGGGGGGTGGTTGAGGGACTAGAGGGAGAAGAGGAGCTCAGTCTGGAAAGGCCTCTTGGAGGAGGTGAGTTTTAAGTAGGGTTTTGAAGAGGGGAAGAGAATCAGTTTGGCGGAGGTGAGGAGGGAGGGCGTTCCAGGACCGCGGGAGGATGTGGCCCAGGGGTCGACGGCGGGATGGGCGAGACCGAGGGTCGGTGAGGAGGTGGGCGGCGGAGGAGCGGAGCGTGCGGGGTGGGCGGTAGAAAGAGAGAAGGGAGGAGAGGTAGGAAGGGGCAAGGTGATGGAGAGCCTTGAAGCCTAGAGTGAGGAGTTTTTGTTTGGAGCGGAGGTTGATAGGCAACCACTGGAGTTGTTTAAGAAGGGGAGTGACATGCCCAGATCATTTCTGCGGGAAGATGAGCCGGGCAGCGGAGTGAAGAATAGACCGGAGCGGGGCGAGAGAGGAGGAAGGGAGGTCAGAGAGAAGGCTGACACAGTAGTCTAGCCGGGATATAACGAGAGCCTATAGCAGTAAGGTAGCCATTTGGGTGGAGAGGAAAGGGCGGATCTTGGCGATATTGTAGAGGTGAAACTGGCAGGTCTTGGTAACGGATAGCATGTGTGGGGTGAACGAGAGAGACGAGTCAAGGATGACACCGAGATTGCGGGCCCGAGAGACGGGAAGGATGGTCGTGCCATCCACGGTGATAGAGAAGTCTGGGAGAGGACCGGGTTTGGGAGGGAAGATGAGGAGCTCAGTCTTGCTCATGTTGAGTTTTAGGTGGCGGGCCGACATCCAGGTGGAGACATCCCGGAGGCAGGAGGAGATGCGAGCCTGAAGGGAGGGGGAGAGGACGGGGGCGGAGATGTAGGTCTGCGTGTCATCTGCGTAGAGATGGTAGTCAAAGCCGTACTATCGCAGAGTTTAGTACATCACAAGTGCTTAACAAATACTGCAATTATTCACTAGATTGCCAACTCCTTGAGGGCAAGGATCATGGTTACTTTATTGCATTCTCCCAATTGCTTAGTACAGTGCTCTGTTTGCAGTAAGTGCTCAATTCACACAATTGATTGACTGATGACACCACCACCATCCTCTCAGACTCAAAAGCCTGCAACCTTGGCATTATCCTTGACTCTTCTTCTCTCCCTTTCAATCCACATATTCAGCCAGTCACCAAATCCTGTTGGTTCTATCTTCACAACTTCTCTAGAATCCACAGAAGACTGTGAGCCTCATGTGGGACAATCTGATGACCCTGTATCTACCCTAGCACTTAGAACAGTGCTCTGCACATAGTAGACGCTTAACAAATACCAACATTATTATTATCTTCCTCTCCATTTAAACTCCTACCAAGTTGGCCGAAGCATTTGCTATATCCCCCTTGGATTACTGCATCAGCCTCCTGGCTAACCTCCCTACTTAATAATCATAATAATTATGGTATTTGTTAAGCGCTTCCTATGTGCGGAGCACTGTTCTAAGCGCTGGGGTAGATACAGGGTAATCAGATTGTCCCACGTGGGGCTCACATTTTTTATCCCCATTTTTACAGATGAGGTAACTGAGGCCCCGAGAAGTGAAGTGACTTGCCCAAGGTCACACAGCAGACAAGTGGCAAAGCCGGGATTAGAACCCACGACCTCTGACTCCCAAGCCCGGGATCTTGCCACTGAGCCACGCTGCTTCTACTTCCTTTTTCTCCTCTTGAGTCCATACTTCACACTGCTGCCAGGATCATCTTTTGTAAAAAATCATTCTGTGCACATCTACCCACTTCTCAGAAACCTCCAGGGGTGGTCACCAAGCCACCTCCACATCAAGCAGAAACTCCTTGCCGCTGGCTTTAAGGAACTCCATTGGCTCTCCTCCTCCTACTTAACCTCCCACTCCAACCCAGTGTGCCAACCTTGCTCTTCTAACACCAATTTATTGACTGTACCTTGATCTCATCTCTCTTGCCTTTGACCCCTTGTTCACATCCCAGCCTTCCGCCTGGAGCTCCTTTCCCCTTCATATCCAACAGTCCACCACTCTTCCATTCCTTAAATCCTTACTAAAAATCACATCTCCAAGAAGCTCTCCCTGCTTAATCCCTCATCTCCCCACCGTATTTTACTTCCCTTCTGCATCACGCAGGCACTGGGGTCTGTACCCCTTTAAGCCCTTTGATACTCACTGCACCCACGGCACTTATGTAAATCTCTGTTGTGCCTAATGTCTGTTTCCCCTATTAGACTGTAAGCCATGGGAGTGAATTAATCAACTAATCAATGGTATTTATTGAACGATAACTATGTGCAGAGCACTATAGTAAGCGCTAGGGAGGGTATACTACAACGGAGTTGGGAGACACGATTCCTTTCCACAGGGAGCTTTCAGTCTAGAGGGGAAGACAGACACTAAAATAAATTGCAGACAAGGGAATTGGCAGTTACTGTTTTGGGAAAGGGAAAGAGACTTCCGAGGAGAGAGGGGAAAAAATAAGAAAAGGTAGAGAGTGGGTTCTGCAAATGTAGGAAGAAAGGGTAGAAGGATGAGAGCTACTACTGGTCCGAACCAAATGAGGCAAAAAAAAAATATTCAAGACAAACATAAGGAAATTCACCTAAGGAATTTAAAAAATCCCATGCTTGTAAAATGGAAAAGAAGAGGCTGGAAAATGGCATGAGAAAAGCAGACTCAACATAAATCAATGCTATCCTCAAACTGAATTTAGAGAGACCTCGACAGAGTTATCTGAAAGGCAGACGAAGTAATTCTCTCTTCACTTGCCACCATTAAAATTCCAACTAGAGTGTCTCCGGATTTGGACACTTTACTTCAATAAAGACTGTGGGTATCAAGCATAGTCAAAGTTTAGAAAAAAATATATGATGAGAGGTTAAACAGTTCAGCCTATTCACCTTAAAGAAGATTAGTGGGGATGTGAGGGTGAGATTAGGTCAGGGGTGAGGGGTGGGAAGCTCTTTGTAAATGGTGTAATTTAGACACACGAGCTAAAATGTATTTCTTGCTCTTTAAAGAGAACTTTATCACTCCAACTCCTCCCCAATACCGCCCAGCAGTACAAAGTAAGCCAATATTCAATACAGACTAAACATCCAGCCTAATTTAATGGGTAAATGATGGCAACACTGACCCAGGTACTTGTAAATGCTAAATGATTGGGTATGACTTCATTGGCTTTTGAACAGCTTCAAAAAGCAGACATGAGGATTCATTAGCTCTCAGTGCCTATGAACCTGCTCACAAGGCAGCCAAGTAAGTTGCCTAGCAACACTGCATTTTGCATCTCTCACCATCCCCAAAGATGCAGCAGCAGCAACAGCAGCTAGGTCAAGCCTCCCATTAGCAATCTGACAAAGGGTTTTCAGCTCTCATATTGTAAAATTATTTGTATTCCTAAATGAAGCTCAAGTATCTGGGTATTAGCCTTAATGACAATTACTCTCCTTTCTCTATTCCATCCCTCAACCTCCATTTCAACAAATAACTTTCAATGCACACATTAAAATGTCTACCTGTAACAAAAGCCTCCTCCAATGCCCAACCTGCCAACATATCTATCCGGCAATTCATATTCCTCTAACAATCATGGGTCTTTTCAGCTATGAAAGAGTGAATTTTTTTGGGGGGGGGGCAGTGAAACAGGGATGCTGTAACTAAATAACTGAAGAAAAAAAACTCACTCAATTGACAGACAAAAAAAGAAATTTCCAAATCAGCTGCTATGCTATGGGTAATAACCACCCAAAACATGCACTGCAGCTATAGAAAGAGTACTATAAACTATAACCAAATAAATTGGCAGCTCATAATGAAAGTCATCCACTGGAAAGGAAAACCAGGGTGCAGTGCTTCACATTCTAAACAATAGCTGTTCATACACTTCAGGAAGAGGTTGCTTAAAATACAGATACTGAAGTTTGATTGTCCTTTGTTAAAAGCTAACATATTTACTTGAGGAAATCTCACCACCAACAACAATATCCTCAAATTAAAAGCAAAGCCATTATGTGCAAAACAAATAAACCCCCCAAAACAACACTTATGACTTCAGATTCTGTGATACTAAATTGAAGGCTTGGGAGTAAACTACTGCAAAGCCATAACACATAAACTAGTAAAGAAAAAAAAACCAAACAAAAAAACATCCCATCAAAAATCTACCCAAAGGAGTAGTCTACAAAATACTGACACCACGCTATTAAAGCAATCTGTGGTACTGCTCTGAAGAGATTAAGAACGGTGTGTAATAAGAAACATTTAAAGGTGACTGTCATCCAAACAAATCAACTCTGATGGATTTTTCTCTCTCACACATGATTTCTACCTGAATAAAACAATGCCATTTGTTCTTTTTTTTCCCCCCTCTCCCTGTTTTCACTCAGAAACAGCAGATAATGAATCTTTAGAAGAATTTCCTGGAAGGATGTCATTTACCACTAAAATATTTCATTCCAGCAGTTGAAAGACCATAAAAGGCTGAATGTTCTCCAGAGGCTCTAATAATGGTAATAGATCTTGTGTTACTATTCACAAGTGACCTCTCAGTCAGACAATTTAATTTTTTTCCCTTGCAGCACGGTTGGTTTCACACACAGTGTAATAACAGTTTTTGCACAACAAGACAATTCATCCGATTAAAGAGACTGTATTAAGTCTTTCATGAACAGCATGTGTGTCACTGTAGCTTCAGCAATAGCTTGATTTAAGACAACCCAATCAAGGAACTCACAGTTCTTCATTTTTCTCCACCTTGTAAAATGATTTCTGGACTTTCTTCTGGAATGTTTCAAAACATTCCTCCCACTCCCCTCCACCGAAAAGATATCTATAGCCTGAATACAGACAATCACTCCCTGTGAGCCATAAAACAGGCTTTCAGGATTCCCCTCTAGATAATGTATACACACAAAACTGGTTCAAGGAAACTGCATGTTGTCTCCAAAGAAAAAAAAATGACAGAATCAGACCATCTAGTTATTTCAATTAATTTTATGTCTCACAACATTTCAGCAATGCATAATAGATTATACTCCTTGGACAGTGTTAATGGAAGACCTCCACGTGCAAATCTTACCAAGACTCAAAGAGGGGAAGCCAAAGAAAGGGAACTAAGGAAAGGTGTGGGGGAGAAGGAAGCTTGTCTGGCAACATTTGGCATGTAGTTACTAAAGACAACATTGTGCCATTCTACAGCAAGGCTCACTCCCAAGTCAGGTACAGCTTGCCCCTTCTAATCTCTGCCCTTCCTAACACCCCCAGATGGCAACACAAGACAAGACTAAGCTATCACCTCTCTCCCTGGGGCTCAGAGGACCAAGAGGGGGTCCAAGGGAAACCCCTAAGGGTTGTGAGAATTCCTCCTCTCCCTCAACTGCCCGCCTGGAAGGCGGTAACGCCACATTTCTGAACCCTACTATTTAGACTGTTCTCCCTACTTAGACTGTGAGCCCCAAATGGCAGTGGGACCGGGACCGCCTGGGATCTACAACAGTGCCTGACACATAGTACAGTGCGAAGTGCTTAGTACAGTGCTCTGCACACAGTGAGCACTCAAAAAATATGATGGAATAAGCACTTAAGCACCAAAATAAAACCCCAATCAAACAAAAAACCTCAGCAGGCTTTTCAAAGGCATAGACACTCATGGCCACAAGCATTATTGCATCTCTCGTGGTTCTACAGAAGCAAGATCATCTAGTTCAGACCCTACCCCTCCTAGAGAAGCAGCGTGGCTCAGTGGAAAGAGCACGGGCTTTGGAGTCAGAGGTCATGAGTTCGAATCCCAGCTCTGCCACTTGTCAGCTGTGTGACTGTGGGCAACTCACTTAACTTCTCTGTGCCTCAGTTACCTCATCTGTAAAATGGGAATTAAGACTGTGAGCCCCACGTGGGACATCCTGATTCCCCTGTGTCTACCCCAGTGCTTAGAACAGTGCTCGGCACATAGTAAGCGCTTAACAAATACCAACATTAATTAATTAATTACCCCAAGTGCTTAGTACAGTGCTCTTTGCACAGTAAGTGCTCAAAAAACAGGATTGATTGAATTGCTGCTGTTGGAGCTTCTAAAATGGAGGCACTGTGGCCTAAGGAAGAGAACAAGGCGCTGGAAGTCAGGAGGCTTCCCTGCTCTGTAAGTGCAGTGCTCTGCACACAGTAAGCGCCCAATAAATGCGACTGAATGAATGACAAGTGTCACTTAATCACACTCTGTCTCATTTTTATCTTCTCTTTCATCTCCTCTCCCTCTGCCCAACCACCATCCCATTACAATGGGAACAAATTCATTCACTATACAGTATCCATTAACTGGTCAGGGCCACCCTGCCCAGGGCTGTGCTTGAGTGGGTCCTCCCATTCTTTTCTTGGCTCAAACCACAGCAGCATAGTAGATTGACTCTAACCACAGTGTGCTTTCAAGTTTCCAGAGCAGCATTAAATCACTAAGGGGCTTCACCAACACAAGTCCCTGTTCCCCTATCTTAGTTCTGGATGGTGAATATTTCATCCCCTCTAAAAGTCCTTCAAAAAGAGAGTATCATCCACTCTTACATGACTAGCTGTATCAATCAATCATTGCTATTTATTAAGCACTTATGTGTGCTGAGCACTCTGCTAATGGCTTGGGAGAGTAATATAGAACAATATAACAGAGTTGGTGGACACATTCCCTGCCCACAGGGAGCTTATATCACGCTAAATGATCTTTTGAAGAGACTAAAACTATTCTTTTACTCCACCTCCAGCTATCTGCTTAGACTATAAATTCGTTATGGGCAGGCAACATATTTACCAACTTTGTTATAGTGTACTCTCCCAAGCGCTGAGTACAGTGCTTGCATACAGTAAGCACTCAATAAACATCACTGATTGATTGATTGGGCAAACCCAGACCATAAAATACAACTTGAGGGTTTAAACCCCTGGCTCACCATTAATCCAACAGCCAGCACTAGGCAGTACTGTCCCACCCAGAGCTCAACCCTCGTCCACTAGCCCACCTTCCTCCTCTAGCATCTAGAAGACCCCATTGTGTCTGCACAGCTAACTGGGGATGAGTAATAGTCCCTGTCACCAGCTCGGAAGATGCTAGAAAAGGACATCGGATAATAAAAGAGCAGAAAGTCTGTGGACTGATGTGGGGAGTCCCTCTTTGTTGAACAGCACAATACTTTACTTTCTCACTAACTAACCCTAGCCCTCCTATTCATCATCAACAAACATTTTCTGAATGCCATTGGCTGAAGGACATTGTATTGTGTCCTAAGAGTTTACAATGCTCAATACGACCCTCATTGCCCTGCAGGACTGGGGGTAGGCGGTGGCGGGGACCCTAGTGGCTCGGCGCACCAGGAAACAATAGCAGCAGCATTTGTCGAGTGGCTATTTGGTGCCGTGCACGGAACTCGGCACTTGGGAAGTACGAAACAGCCAAGTGACAGGTTCTTTGCTTGCCTTCCCTCTGAGGAGACAGATGTGAAAAAATTTACAACTAGAGTGGTCAAAATCAACAGAGCAGACATATATACATCTACTCCAAGAGGCCTTCCTGGATTATGCCCTCGTCTCCCCTTCTCACACCGCTTTCTGTACCGTATTGGGTCTATACTCCTTAAGTTCTTGATATTCACCCCCCAACACACATCCCCCGCCCCCCCCCCCATGCTGTGCCATTTACCCTATCTCTAATTTAAGGACTGTCTCCCCCTTTAGACTATAAGTTCCTTGTGGGCAGGGAGCGTGTCTACCATTTTATATATTTTAAATGGTATTGGTTAAACACTTACTATGTGCCCAACATTGTTCTAAGCACTGGGGTAGGTACAAGTGAATTATACTGGACACATTCCCCATCCCACATGAGGCTCACAGTCTAAGTAGGAGGGAGAACAGAAGACCTGAGGTATGGAGAAGTTACGTGGCTTGTCCATGGTCACACGGTAAGCACTCGGCAGAGCCAAACCCAGGTCCTCTGACTCCCAGGCCTGTGCTCTTTCTACAATGCCATGCTGCTTCTCCCACTCTATTGTACTGCATGTAACCAAGCACTTAGGACAGAGCTCTGCACACAGTAAACAATAAATACCATTGAAGGAAGGAAGGAGAAAAGGAAGAAAGAGGAAAAGAAAGATGAAAAAGGAAAAGAAAATAGGAAGGAAAATGAAAGAAAGAAGAAAAGGAAGAGGAAAAGAAAGACAAAAGAAGGGAAAGAAGGAAAGCAGAAAAAGAAGGAAAGAAGGAAAAGAAAAATAAAGGAAAGACAGAAAGAAAAGAAGAAAAAAAGAGAAGGGGAGGAAAGCACTCAATAAATATGACTGATTGTGCCCACAAAAAGGTCATCCCTTGTTGTGCTGCCATGTTCAGAGCATCTGATGCTATTTTTACTTTTGCCTCCTTGCCGCTTGCTCCTTATAAAGCTTTTGCTCAAAGAAAGCCATTCCTTTCCTTGATGACATTATTCCATGCTGGTTTATCCTTGGCGAGTAACATCCCAGTTTTCAGCTGGTATGTAGCTTAGTCTGACGCTTTCCTGGATATTTCCTGAAATTTTAGGTTTTAGGCTTCCCAATTTCAGCCCTCCATAACAACACAGAAAAGCAGTGTGGTCTAGTGGATACAGCAAAGCCCTAGAAGTCAGAAGGACCTGGATTCTAATCCCGGCTCTACCACTTGCCTGCCGGGTGACCTTGGGCATGTTACTTGACTTCTCTATGCCTGTTACCTCATCTGTAAAATGGGAATTAAGACTGTGAGCCCCATGTGGGACAAGGACTGTGTCCAATCTTGTATCTACCCCAGCACTAAGTACAGTGCCTGCAAATAGTAAGTGCTTAACAAATACCACAAACTCCCACTCCTACAACAAACAAAAAACCCAGTTGCTTAGCCATCCTGCTTCACACACTCTCCTCATGTTTTCCACCCAGTGTGGCTGTGTTGAGGAGAAGATAGTTGGTTCCAGAACTAATAGTTTGTGGTCCTACCTTCTACTATTGCTATTGAGGGTAGTCCTGATGCTGTTGGAACTGCTCAAGGAGCTGAGGGTGGATAATAATAACAATAATGGCATTTGTTAAGCGCTATGTGCCAGGCACTGTACTAAGCGCTGGGGTGGATAGAAGGAAATCAGTTGTGTGGGAACCCAATCTCGCAGCTACAGAAAAGGTTGGACAACACTACAGACCCCTAGAGACCTTTAGTTTGGTATGGAGCTTGATTCCATGTTGCCAGCACACTTGAAAACATACAAAAGAAATACCAGACAACCTGTGTCCTTGAGGAATTTACCATGTAATGGAGGAGATAAGCAGGCCCAAGTGGCCAGATGTAGACTAGATAAAAGGGTGACAGTAAAGATCCAAATGGTTTAAACGATTCATAAATAATGCAACAAATAGAAGATTAAAGAGACACACAGGTTTCCCTTGCCAACAATGGGCACTGGGCTCCTGAAGGTAAATGCAGCTGGTAAAGAATGTTGGGAGCTACCTGGCAAAATTATCTTTCCACTGGGCCACGGGAAGCACCCTGGAAAGAGTACTGGCCTGGGAGTCGACCTCTGGCCCACGTCCTACTGCTGTCCTGGAATGCCCTCCCTCCTCACCTCCACCAAACTCTCTTCCCCACTTCAAAGCCCTACTAAGAGCTCACCTCCTCCAAGAGGCCTTCCCAGATTGAGCTTCCCCCTTTCCCTCTGCTCCTTCTCTGCTCCCCCTCCCCCCTCTGCTCCCTCCCCCTTCCCCCCTTCACCTCCCATCAGCTAAGCCCCCTGTCCCTCTGCTCCTCCCCCTCAGCACTGTGCTCATTTGTATATATTTTTATTACCCTATTTATTTTGTTAATGAGGAGTACATCCCCTTGATTCTATTTATTGTGATTATGTTGTCTTGTTTTTGTCTGTCTCCACCGATTAGACTGTAAACCCGTCATTGGGCAGGGATTGTCTCTATCTGTTGCCGAATTGTATATTCGAAGTGCTTACTACAGTACTCTGCACATAGTAAGCGCTCAATAAATACTACTGAATGAATGGACCTGGGTTCCAATCCTGGCTGCTCCACTTGCCTGCTGTGTGACCTTGGGCAAGTCACTTAACTCCTCTGTGCTTCACTTTCCTCATCTGTAAAACAAGGAATCGGTATCTGCTCTCTCCCCTGCTTAAACTGTGAGGGCCGTGTGAGACAAGGTCTGTGTCTGACCTGGTTGGTTCAGCCCTAGTGCTGAGTACAGCGCTTGGTATATAGAATGAGCTTAATACCACAATTATTATTAGGGAATGTTTGTGGGAGGGGAAGCATTCTAAGCATGTTAGTTACATATTGTCCAAGTTGCAGTGAAAATCAGTTTCAGTACTCAGGGCCAACTTCAGGTTGCAAGCGAGCTAAGCAGTCGATTCAAAGTGACACGCAGCAGGGGCAATATAACGCTTTCTACCCTGCCCACTGACAGCCATTTAAGATGGAGCCCATACCAGACCTCCTTATCAAAGTGGCCACCACATATCTGCAGAGGTAAATCTAGCCTAGTGAAAAGAGCATGGGTTTGGGAAAGAGAAAACTTGGGTTCTAATCCAGGCTCCGGCACATGTCTATCACATGACCTTGGGCAAATCACTTAAATTCTCTGTGCCTCAGCTTCCTAATCTTAATGGGGATTAAGATTGTGAGCCCCCTGTGGGACAGGAACTGTATCCAACCCGATTATCTGCCCCAGCACTTGGAACAGGGGTTGGCACATAGTAACTACTTAACAAATACCACAATTTATTTTTTATTCCACTCTTCTCTCTAAGCACCGATAGCAGCCATTTTGAGTTGTATGGCTCCTCTGCTTCCCCATTCAGAAATAAAGGAGTGCTTTTTAAAGTTTGATTTTTTGTTTCAACATCAAGGAGCTTTCTACCTACCTTGGTAAAAAAGGGAGTACAATCCTTGGGGTTGGGGGGTGTGGGTGGGTGTTGGGGAAACAATCTTTAGTGGGATGGTCCAGAGTTTCTCTTTAGCCAGGGCCGGGCTGTGAAGTGCCCCTGACAGGGAGTCTCTGAGGCATACAGGTGGCATTCCAAACCAGGGCCCAGTGGCAGGGAGAAGGCGGGGGTTGCAAGAGGGTGCTTTATTCAGCTCAAGGTCTCTGTCCACACCACCCTGGTATCAGCTTCCCCTGCCTGGGATTCCCCAAAGCACACAGAGCTTTATCTCAGAGCCCGCCAAACCCAGGCTCGCCGCCAGCACGGAGTGAAAACACGTGATTAACCAAACAACTGAGTGTAATGTTATCACGTTCATGAAAAATGGTGGTTACTCAAAGTGTACACTGTGGTAGCCAAATTAGCACACAGAAAATGGAGCATGGACACTTAAAAACCCAGCTGGAAAAGTTGTGGTTGGCAGGAGGGAGAAACCTGTTTACACAAAATGCTGGGATGGCTGGTGAGATGGCATGAGCTGGAGGATGAAGATGAATCAATGGAATTTATGGAGTTCTGTGTGCAGATCATTGTTTAGACTGTGAGCCCATTATTGGGCAGGGATTGTCTCTATTTGTTGCCGAAGTGTACATTCCAAGCGCTTAGTACAGTGCTCTGCACATAGTAAGCAGTCAATAAATACTATTCAGTGAATTGTACTAAGTGCGGCTGGGCTTTCTAGATGGCCTTGAAGGGAGGGAGGGATGTGGTTTGGTGGATTTGAGCGGGGGAGGGACTTTCAGGCAAGGGGAAAGAGGGTGAGCAATGGATCAGAAACAGGAGTCAGAACCAAAATAGGTTATTTGGGGAAGAGGAAAGAGTACAGCCTGGGAGATAATGAGAGAAGAGAGCAGACATGTATGATAGAGACAGCACTGAAACCAATTGTTAGGAGGTTTCATTTCATGTGAGAAAAAGTTAGCGAGTTGGGTGGGGGTAGAAGAGGAGGATAATGTGTTCCTTAACTGGGTTATAAAAATACGATACATGTAATGGTTTATCTTCCGTACCATTGCACGCACCATATTTTTATAACTCAGAAGAGGGGAGAGGCTTGAGGTAAGGAGACTGTTACAGTAAACCAGCTTAGGTTGAGCCAGGATCATAAACATTAAATCAAATCCACCCTGGTCTCACCCTAGAGTTTTTTGGCCTACATTTTTTTTTTTTAAATGAGCAAAACTATTTAAAGTGAATTAAAGGTTGCTATCTTTTGAAATTAGGGTCTCTTCCCAACATGTTTGACCAGCATAGAATGGAAGAGCTGGTGGATGAAAAATCTCTGTCACCATTTACCCATGTCCAGGAAGAACAAATGGGCAAAAGGAGAGTGATTGGGACATGGAAACGGTTGAGCAACCAGCTGGAATGGCAGGATTCAAAACTCCCAATGAACCCCATTGCCTCAAGTTAGATTAGTCACCAAACTAATAAACCAGGTGATATGGTTAAGAAGGGTTTAAAGGTGTATCAATCAATGGTATTTACTGAACACTTACTGTGTGCGGGGTACTGTGCTAAGCACTTGGGAGAGTGCAATACAACAGAGTTGGTAGATACTTTCCCTGCTCACGAGGAGCTTCAAGATTGCACACAAGTTTCAAGTGCAATGTCCAACTCGAGAGTATTATCCTAGGAGAGGTATCCTCTTCATTGGCTATGAGCAATGTATACATAGGTATAAGATACATATGTATAAAGATATTTCTCAACCGGAGAATTGTCTTAAGTATATGACAAAGTAGAACTTCAGCTGGACAAGATATGAAGGTATTCACTGAGTAACTGACCCCAGTCTAGAATAAGTCAGAGGAAGGAGAAAGTTTCTTTAGGTTATTAACAAGTTGAATGTACAGCCATGAGGGGTAACAGATGTCTCAGAGAAGAAGCGTGGCTCAGTGGAAAGAACACAGGCTTTGGAGTCAGAGGTCATGGGTTCGAATCCTGGCTCGGCCGCTTGTCAGCTGTGTGACTTTGGGCAAGTCACTTAACTTCTCGGTGCCTCAGTTACCTCATCTGCAAAATGAGGATTAAGACTGTGAGTCCCACGTGGGACAACCTGATTCCCCTGTGTCTAACCCAGCGCTTAGAACAGTGCTCGGCACATAGTAAGCGCTAACAAATACCAACATTATTATTATTATTATTATTGTTATTACATGTCAATTATTTTTGCCTACTTTTACACTGCATATTTGAATTAATCTTGCCTCTCCTACTGGAGTGCAAACTCTTCTGGGGAAGAGCCAGGTCTTGTTTCCTCCTTAGTAACTTCCTCAGGGTCTAGGAAATATTAGCCATCCTTTGTGCTTGAAGATGACACTCCTTGATTAGACTGCATCCATACGTTTGTTGTGAAATAATTTCTTGCTCTGAGTGCCAAGTATAAGCTCTTTGTGGGTAAATAAAATAAATAAATGTTGGTATTTGTTAAGCGCTTACTATGTGCCGAGCACTGTCCTAAGCACTGGGGTAGACACAGGGGAATCAGGTTGTCCCACTTGGGGCTCGCAGTTAATCCCCATTTGACAGATGGGGTAACTGAGGCACCAAGAAGTTAAGTGACTTGCCCAAATTCACACAGCTGACAAGTGGCCGAGCCGGGATTCGAACCCATGACCTCTGACTCCAAAGCCCGTGCTCTTTCCACTGAGCCACGCTGCTTCTCTAATTTGTGTTGTCTTTATTTCGTATTTCCCAGGCCCTTAATACAGGGCACTTTACCCAATCTGCGCTCGATACATGCTACTGCTATTAAAAGCCATAAATCGATCACCAATTGTTGATTTTAGATTTTAATGAAGCTTGCCGCTGTCAGCTCACAAACTAAAACTACGTAACTGTTTTCTATCCAAATTATATTTACATACTCCCCAAAACAAGAGTAACAATGGATAAATACTAATAATAATTAATACCCCAAAACCAGAGTAACAATGGATAAATACTAATAATAATTAATAATAACTATGGTATTTGTTAAGCGTCATGTGCCAGGCACTATACTCAGCACTGGGCACTGTACTGGATGTGGTCATGCCCTTTTCTATGATTCTACAAATAACGTACAACAAACCCAACCATTCAGTGGCATTCCCTGCAATTGAGTTCCTATATATTTTCCTACGATATGACCAAAACAGCAAATGTGGTTTTTTTAACCTCAATGAAGACCTCAAGCAAGGCATGCAAAAAGTATCTGAGAAAAGAATTGTTCCAAATTCCCAAAATCCCAAATTCCTGCCCGAAAGGATTTAGATGGAGCTGCTTTCAATTAATACTCTATAAACCTCTTCAGAAACACCTGCCAACTTTTGATTCCCACCCCCAAGAACTGCAATTCCATTTAAGGAATTATTTAGTCACTATTGCCACTTGGAAACTCCATGAGAGAGAGAGAGATAGAGAGAGAGAGAGAGAGAGAGGGAGAGATGTTTAAGAAAGAAAATTGGAAAACAAAAAATAAATTGAAAACAGTATCAAGGTATCTGTATGAGGCACAGATATGAGATATTAAGAGTATTATGCTGAGCTACTTTGTACTCAGGGAGTTTGCCTTTACTTTTGTGTCCATTTATGGGTTAGACAAGTATATACAAAATTAGATGCCTTCAGTAAACAATTTAAATTGTATAAAGAAATGAATAAAAATCCATACAAAGAACACAGTCAAAAAAAATACAGGCAATAATGTGCAAGTCAACAAAGCTTACAATCTGATGCTAATATACTTAAACCATATATTTACATATATACATGTATATCATGTCTTATGCCGTCAAGTCGTCTCCGACCCCTCGACCCCTAGCGATGCCATGGACACATCTCTCCCAGGCGCCCCACTTCCATCTGCAATCATTCCAGTAATGTATCCATAGAGCTTTCTTGGTCAAAATATGGAAGTGGTTTACCATTGCCTTCTTCCATATATTTATATTCATTCAATCGTATTGATTGAGCACTTACTACGTGTAGAGAAGCACTTGGAAGGCACAATTCAGCAACAGATAGAGACAATCCCTTCCCAACAATGGGCTCACAGTCTAAACTCAATAGGGAGCCAAACATTTTACTCTTTTTTCAACAAGATACCTATTAAGTAGGCATTAATGTGTTTGGGAACATTCCAAAGAAGTAAAAGGCACAGTCTCTGTCCTCAAAGAAATTACATTCTTGGGGGCGGAGGGGGGAGAAGACAAGCAGACACAATTAAAAGCATGCAATAAATAGAAAAAAAAAGGGCACAGTTATCAGCAGAATACAGGGTTATTGAATGAACTTTAGTGGGTGAGGCTGGTTGGCACTAATCTCACTACCTCAGCCATTACCGCTCCACTTCCACAGTACAGTACACCGCCTAGTAATCTAGAGGGCAACGACAGTTGTTGATTCTCTGTTGGGCTTTATTCCATTAGCCCTCTCTATCAGGCAACAGGGTTATACGACCCACCGTATTACAATGCTGGAAAGTGTCCAAGTGCCACGGACTTGTGGTTGCAAATTCAAATAAACCCTCTTTTTCGGGGAGAAATCTAGGCTGAGTCTCTTAAATTACCTTGCATCTCATAGCGCAGATGAGGTTTATACAATTCAACGGCCAGACCCGAACAAGATATTCCGCCCCGTAATGGCTGAATCACGCTGAGGCAGAAAACTCGAAGAAGCAGGCCTGAAGTCAAAGCAGGTGCTCCTCGTTTAATGAATACAACTACACAGAAGGGCCGTAAGATCCAAGTCCTAGATAACAGCTTTCCGGTCAACATATGGCTACATGGGGTTTTTAATGTCCAAATAAATATGTCGCCACAGAATGAGGTAGATGTACCTTTAGCTTCGGTTTGTAATTTTTCTATGTTTCTCTTTGTTTACTTGTCTCATGCTGATACACTCATCCAAAGTTTACTCCCAAACATAATCAATGTTATGGTTAGGGAAACAACGGCACGTATCTGCAGAGCTCTTCCTTAAAGTACTGTTCTTTTTGGTCTCCTTTTGCTTGTATGGTAAGCCCGGTAAGCTGCTGACTTCAGGGGGTAGACTATTCATGCGACTCAACTACAATAGAGCTAAGTAGCACCGTGTCCAAAGGCTTTTTTAGTTGGCTTGCCTTTTTGTTCCTTTTTAGCATAATGTATTTCCCCCCCTTTTCTCACAGGGGGTGTCACAGACATCCTGAAAGGTCACATATTTTACACATTTTCCATGTCGGAATATTGCTCGCGGCTCCAATAAGCAGCTGAAACAGGAATCTGAAATCTCTGCCTGGGATGATGGTCGTCTGCTATGCTCTCCGGGCATGAAAAAAGGACCAGTGAATGATTAGCTTTGAACCAGTCATATGGAATGTTTTAAGCTGAGCTGAAAACATGCAAGTGGGAAATAATTATCAAAAGGGCATAAGAATTAAAGGCAAGGAAGAAAAGTGGAAGGAGAGGCGCTGCACTAAACCTGCATTACACTAAACCCTGCATTTTTCCTTAGCTAGACAGTTGGGTGTTAGGAACTCCCTTCGGTTTTAAAGAGCACTCCCACTAGCAAGGAACCCAGTCCGTTTGAGAAACAAGTCAATAACATGAGTGTTCACCAAAGGAAAAAAAAATACCCCATTTAGACGTTTGTCAGTCTAAGGAATCAACCAAGCTTTAATATCGGTTGATTCGGAGCAATTCAGTCTACCTAAATATAAAAAAAAAAAAATCAACTTCACGATAAATAAGCGCTGAATGCTAAGCATGCATGTCCACAAATCTCCCTGGTCTGAAGTCACATTTTTCCCCCTGAACAGTAAAACTTGCTTGTGGGTAGTCCACAGGTCGACAAAAAGTAATCTTTTTGAATCCTAAATGTCCAACGATTCAAAACCTCATGCCACTCTCCAGAGAACAGTGTGAATGACCTGTGGTCACACCAGGGGGTTCTCACTACCCCTGAAATATCAGGGGTCAACCTGGGTGATCTGAGTGCATTTGCATCATTATCCAAAAGTCCCTTAAGAGGTGTGATCCTGACCACTGACTTAATCCTTCAGGCAGCAGGATACTTCACGGGTAACTCAGCAAGAATAACACGGAGGGATGAGAGGTTAGGGCAGATGAGGAGAGGGGGTTAGAGATTGACCTTCACTAAACCAACTACTATAACACATTTTGTACTGCGCTCCTCTTTAACGACCCTCTATTAACAACCTGTCTTTGTTGCCTAGAGTTAAGCTGTCATCCCTGAACCCAGATTCAAAGTGACTTTTTCCTGAAAGAAATCAACATCGAACTCAGGATATT
Organism: Ornithorhynchus anatinus; assembly: GCF_004115215.2. Classification (NCBI taxonomy): domain Eukaryota; kingdom Metazoa; phylum Chordata; class Mammalia; order Monotremata; family Ornithorhynchidae; genus Ornithorhynchus; species Ornithorhynchus anatinus. Next base: position 18,566,196 of record NC_041750.1, read on the forward strand.
TAGAGCTAAACAAATTTCACTGGACTGTTACCTAACTTCACTCAGATTTTAGAGGTATTTACTGTTCTTGAGTAGGGTATGCGATCTGAATGGCCCTAACAAGATAATAGATAATAGGGAGATAACTATAAAGACATCAAATGTCCCTTAAGGGAACTTGAAAAGGTAGGTTGAATGATTTATTATATCAACAGAATGGGGAGGGGGGGACTTTGTTTCTGAAAAGTGTGGACTGATCTCCTCAAGAGAAATGCACTTAATATTCCCCACTGAAATATAATGTGGACTAATTTAAAGTAGGATGGGAAGTTGGCACTTGGGTCATGTTGAAAACTGTTTTTTAAAACAATGTAACCTTCAAGTGTGCCACAGAAGTTCATTTTGGATGATTTTTTTCAATCATTCCCCAGAAGATTCAAGAAGACCCCTCCTTTATCTCCCTTAGCCCGAACAAGTAACCAAACACTTAAAGCTCTTAGAAAGAAAAAGCTGCTTGGGCTCGGCCATCTACAAAGAGAATCCCACAAGAGGAGTGGGGCAGGACTGAAAACCCGCTACATTTTCATAAATACTCATAGTATTTCCGAGACTAGAAATCCTTCTAAAAAAATAAAATGCCGATGACATTATATTAACTGTTTAGTACTATAACTATCCAGTGTCAACAATGCATTTTTGTATTATTGGAAACCTCTTCAAAGGAATTCAAAGCACTTTACAGCCATTAACATTCCTGTTAACCTTAATGGCTGTAAAGTGATTTGAATTCTTTTGAAAAGTATTATTATGCCCATACTGCATGTGAGGAAACCTGAACCATAAAGTTTAAATGACTTGCACTATACTGCAGAATCACTGACTCTAAATCCTGACAATTTTTCCCCCTGCGATATACCCGGATCTACCCCTTCCTCTCACTCCTATTTCCCTCACCCTGGTTCAATGATAATAACAACAATAATAATAATACGGGTTAAGCACTTACTTATGTACCACGTATTGTTCTAAGTGCTGGAATAAATACAATTCTCCCCTCGACTCCCTCCAATCTGGTTTCTGTCCCCTTCACTCCACTGAAATTCCCTTCTCAAAGGTCACAAATGCTCTCCCTCATACCAAATCCAACAGCCTAAATCCTCTTCCATCTCTCGGCTGCCTTCGACACTGTCGACCACCCCCTTCTCCTGGAAACAGTATCCAACTTCGGTTTCACTGACACCGACCTCTCCTGGTTTTCCTTCTATCCTTCTAGCCACTCATTCTGGGTCTCTTTCGCGGGCTCCTCCTCTGCCTCTCACCCCCTAACTGTTGGTGCTCCCCAAGTTTCGGTTCTGGATCCCCTTCTATTGTCCATCTACATCTACTCCCCTGGAAAACTCGCTTGCTCCCATGACTTCAACTACCACCTCTATGCAGATGATACCCAAATCTACATCTCCAGCCTTGATCTCTCTCCCTCTCTGCAGACTCACATTTCTGCCTGCCTTCAAGACATCTCTACTTGGATGTCCTGCCATGTCCTCAAGCTTAACATGTCTAAACCAGAGTGCAACTTCCCACCCAAACCCTGTCCCGCCCCCAACTTGCCCATCACTGTAGATAGCACCACCACCCTTCCTGTCTCACAAGCCCATAACTTTGGCATTATCCTTGACTCCTCTCACTGAACTCACATATTCAATCTATCACTAAATCCTGTCGGTTCACATAGCGGATAGAGCATGGGCCTGGGAGTCAGAAGGTCATGTGTTCTAATCCCAGCTCCGCCACTTGTCTGCTGTGTGACCCTGGCATGTCACTTCATTCTCTGGGCCTCAGTTCCCTCATCTGTAAAATGGGGATTAGGACTGTGAGCCCCACGTGGGGGAACTGGGTCCAACCCCATTTGCTTCTATCCACCCCAGTGCTTAGTACAGTTCCTGGCACATAGTAAGCGCTTAACAAATGCCATGATTGTTATTATTATTATTACTACTCCTGCTTTTCATCACTGAAAGTTGGGCTCTCCCCAGATGGCATGGTCTGCCCTCCGCTCTTTCTTGAGTGAACTGATCATGGGGAGCCCAGAGGAGATCCAACATAGGCTCACTGGGGAGGCCTGAAGACTACCCAGCTATGGGGAGCCAGATCTCTCCCAGAAACCCCTGCTGCTCCTCCCCAAAAGATCCCTGGATCAGCTCGCTCCCCAGAATGAGAGCAAGGACACAAGCTCCTCATGGATGTGTAGGAGTTTCTAATAACTAACATGATCAGTACAGCGATTTGCAACGACAAAGCAAAGGGATACCGGTGGCGGGACTCACATGTTCTGACAAGAGGAGATGGAGGGAAATTATCTTCCTTTTCAAGGAGTTGGGAAAGGCTTCATGGGATTTTAGGAATGGCTTAAGAATGTAAGGGGAGGCAAGAACCTAAAGTTCCTTGTGGGCAGGGAATGCATCACTTGCTTGCTTTGTACTTCTCTAGTGCTTAATACTGAGCCTTGCACCTACCTAATGGGTGCTCAATAAATACCACTACTACTAGACCTTGGCAAGTTGGAATAGGGAAAATGATCCAGGACTTTAAAGATATTCCGGTCATGCAGCTTTTCATCCCCAGGTCCCCTCACCCAGAACAAAAAACTCTTAAAAAGACTAACGACATTTCTTCCGAAGAGTACAATCAACAGGTGGCTTCGGGCCATACCTGAGAAGAATCGGCTTTAGCGATTTCTGTGGTGGCGCTTAGAACGTTGTGAAGACTGGGTCCGTTTCCTTGAATCAGGAGGTGAGCCAGAAGAAGATAAACATGTACAGGAACTTGAGTAGTGATAGGTAGCAATGATTTAATGGAAGACAACCAGTCACACACATTGGCCTCATCTTCCATGAGTTCAAAGATCCGACAGGTGGTAAACAATGGTCCATACATATTTGTCACGGGGAAAGCAAGCTTCCAAGGCAACTGCCAAATTAAAAAAAAAAGGGAGGTTAGCCAGAAAACAGTGTTTATTTTTCTGAACCTCTCCCTCCTAATAATATACAATGGATAACATTGACCAAATCTCTCTCTACACATCTATCTGTGAATGAAAATATAAGGGGAAATTTTGCAAACTGCTCTGGAATCCCATCTTGAGCAGCTATCAATTACTATATTGTATGGTACTTCTTAAGCACTTACTATGTGCTAAGCACTGATGTAGAAACAAGATTAGATGGGGCTCATAATCTATTTTATCTGCATATTACAGAGATTGGTAGACAGTAATGATAGTTCTGCCCTTCACCGGAGCAGACTCAATGGGACTGGGGAACAAGCAAAGACAAATGAGCAAATCACTTCAGAGACTAGTCAGTGTCACCAAAAAACTCACATTCACCCGTGGAAGGAGCCACTTACAAAACACTCAAATTTACTGCTAATAAGCCCAACTGAACAATCCTTTGGCCCAAAACTCTTCATTTTCAGTGCGGGTGGGTCTCTGCCCTAAAGAGTGTGTCGAACCTGAAAGATACAAGAGCTGACCCTGAAATTGCCAAAAGTTTTAAATGAAAAAGGGAATGCAAGTTCTAAGTAGTATTGATACAGGCAAAAATTCATATTCATCAACAATGGCTTTATGTTTCTCAGTAAAATGCCATATTCACTTTCTTTAAAAATGCTTTTAAGTCATATTACTTTATGTAACTTGAAATCTTTTGAAATGACAACAAATACCTTAGGCCTTCTAACTAATGGACTTGTTTTCTGGAATTTTACCCAACATGTGTAGTGCATCAACCTTCCTACTCAGAATTTTAGTCTTTAATGAGGCCCTTTGGAAAACAGAGAGGCACATGAGGAGTCTCGAGAAAAGGAGTGGAGACATCTGGGAAGAGTTGATTGAAATAAACAATGAACCAATAAGCTTTAAGCACGCCTCAGTTCAGAAAGAAGTCCTCGAATCCACAACTGATCAGAATCCCTAAAATCGTGGTTGCCACATTTTATTTTGAATTTGTTTAGTCGAACGTAAAAGAAAAGCTTTCCTATTTCATTTCGACCACGCAATATCTAAGCAGTAGAGTCTGCCTTTGACCAAACAAGGTTACACCTATTAACCTAGAGCACTTTTGTTTGTTTACTTCAAATCTAATGGATTAAGATTCTGTAGTCTATTCACATGCACAGTTCGCAGTGACTTGAGTCGAAATGGAAGACTAAGTCTGAACCTTTAATAGCATGTTCAAAATATGGCCTCGACAACAACGCTATCCTCCCTGTCCCAGATGCCCACAACCTCAGAATAAATCTTCACTGTTTTTCAAGTCACATATTCAATCTACTGCCAAATCCCACCGACTCTCAAGCGCAATATCTCCCAAGTCTGCCCTTTTCCCCTCTGCCAAAATATACTCCAGTCATATCGTGGCTCGACTATTGCATTAGCTGCCTGGCTAGACTCCTTGCCTCTAGCCTCTCTCCCTTCCGATTTACACTCCCCACTGTTGCACGGATCGTAATAATAACAGTGGTATTTATGTGCCAGGCACTATACTAAGCGCTGGGGTGGGTACTAGCAAATCGGGTTGGACACAGTCCTTGTCCCACATGGGGCTCGCAGTCTTAATCCCCACTTTACAGGTGAAGCAACTGAGGCACAGAGAAGTGAACTGACTTGCCTAAGGTCATACAGCAGACAAGCGGCAGAGCCGGGGTTAGAATCCAGGTCCTCTGACCCCCAGGCCCATGCTCTTTCCACTAGGCCACGCTGCTCCCCTAGGATCATCCTCTTGAAGCGCTGCTTGGCCCACATCTCTCCTTTCCTCAAAACCCTCCACTTGCTTCCTGAGTTGCTTCGCAACCAGCAAAAACTCCTCACAATAGGCTCTGACTCCCCAGAAACTCACCCCACTTTACCTTTCTGTTCCTTCATCTGCTATTCCCCTGCTCACTGGCTTTGTTCCTCCCAAACTGACCTAACTGTACCTCTCTCGATTCCCCCACCTCCACTCCTTCTTTCAGGCTACTCACCCGGCTTGGAAGTCTTTTCCTGCCCAAATCCTATGGACCACACCTTTCCCCACATTCAAAACCCTCTTGAAATCCCACCTCCTCCAACGAACCTTCCCCGATTATTTCCCAGACCCCCAAGCTATATAAAGCAGTCAGTTGTGTCCAATCCTTGTGTATTTCTTTAAAACTGTCCTCGGCACTTTTGTACATGTTTCCTCAATTGTACATTCAATTATTTACCTTGACAACTCTAATTGTAAATAGTTATGTTTGTCTCCCCTCCATCACAGTGTAAATTCCTTGTGGGTAGGTCACATGTCCATTTTGTTTTATTCTTCCCAAGTGCTTAGTACAGCATACGGCACCAAGTATCGTAGCGAATATACTATTATTAGCAAATATTTAGGACTAAGTTTTCGGTTCCTGCAAGCCTACCAAGCAACCAGTAAAGACTAATACTAACAATTACAAGGTATTTAGGACTAAGTATTAAGCTTCCCTCCAAATACTCTAGGCAAATTCCATTTAAACCATGAAATGAGCACTTCTTAGTGCTTTAATCACCAGGGAGGAAAAATGACCACATTCTGTAGTCCCCAGTTCAATCATGCTATTTCTAAATCTTGTGAGGATCAGAACTCCTTTTGTGAAAATGCATTTCTTCTACTTGCCATCTAACAGCAGGAAGCAGCTTTTATTCCAAAAAAACAACCATTTCCGTCTCTCTCCTGCTGGCTCATTCTTTCATCCCCAACAGTCTCTCAGAAAAAGAGGTGTAATAGCACTTCAGAATTTAATTTTAACAACTCTGCTCAAAATTTTGTACTTTGTGCTGAACAGTAATGAGGATGCTTTAAATATGAGTTCCAAATCTCAGGGGATACCATGCTTCTCTCTTCAAGTTAAAGGAGGATTAGTTTTGTTTTTAATTCCAAGAAATTGAGAACAAAACAGTTTCTAAAACACTCCATTTATAAATACTACCACTTTAAGCAAAATGCTTCACCTGATTTTAACTCATCAACCATTTTGGGCCCATTCAAAGCAGCTATCACTTTGAGTAAAAGACCAGAAACTACAACAGGTTTTAAAGGGAGCTTGGAATTGAAAGAGAAGGGTTTTTTGTTTGTTTTTAAACAGAGGTCTCTATTACCTCCTTGGCAAGCTTTTTCTAGACTCCAGATAGATTTAGTTGGAGCGGCAGCCAACAAATGTGGTAAATTTTTACTTTTCTGAAGAGGGTAGTTGCAGCTCCTCGCAAAATAAAATCTCATCGACCCAGTATCAAAAAGAGTAATTTTAGAGCTATGATCCTTCTTCCTTCCTCATCACCTATTACAGAAAGAAAAACAAACGTTTCCGGGGTGATGGTATTTATTGAGTGGCTATTTGGTACAGTGCAGTATACTAGGCGCATGGACATACGGAATAACCAATGACATCTGTTGTCCACAAGGACACTCTAATGGAGAAAGACAAAGAGATCAAAATAAATAGAATAGACATTTATACATGAGTACTAAGAAGGCTGTAAATACGTTCACATGTACTGGAGCTGGCTGAAAGGATGATATGACTCACAATGTTAGGAAATTAATTGGGGAAAGCTTTATTGGAAGGATATTAGAAGGGATTTGAATGTGGAAAAAGCTGTGGTCTGTCTGATGTGGGGAGGGAATTCGAAGCTGGGGAAACCGCATTAGTGAGGAGGCAGTGTTGGAGACAGTAGCTAAGTAAAGGTTTGAAAGTATACCTCTCATTTTCTTTTTTGCATTTTAAGCCGAAAAAACAATGCTTCACCTTCAAATCACAAAGTAAATAACCGAATAAGCAAATAGGTTTCTGGGAGTTGAGGCACTGCATATTCTGGTCCCATATCTTTTTTATCATTATGCCAAACAAGGAAAGGTTGGCATGGGTTGGGGAGGGGTGGGGAGGGAGAGGGGAGCAGCTCATCACAGGAGCAAAGTGCTTGAGCAAAGTGCCCCTGCTCAAAAAAGGCAATGAGAAGAGCTATAAATAACTTTGGTACTTGTTAAGCACTTCTATGTGCCCAGCACTGGGGTAGATACAAAATAATCAGGTTGAACACAGTCCCTATCCCACATTGGGCTCACAGAAGAACGGATGATTAGGCACAGAGAAGTTACGTGACTGGCCCAAGATCACACAAGTAGCCGACATGGGATTAGGACCTGGTCCTCTGACTCCCAGGCCACTAGGCTCTGCTGCTTCTCAGCAGCTGGACCATAGAAAATGGCCAAAGGTTGGTATTTGCTTTATGCCTCATATTTTGTCCCCTTCCCATCTGTCTCCAATTAGGTTTCAAGTCATCTTAAATTTGGTGTTATACTATAATTCCAATACACAATCAATCAGTGGTGTTTACTAAGCACTTATTCATTCACTTCAATCGCATTTATTGAGCGCTTACTGTGTGCAGAGCACTGTACTAAGTGCTTGGAAAGTACAATTCAGCAACTAAGAGAGACAATCCCTGCCCACAGCAGGCTCACAGTTTAGAAGGGAAGAGATAGACATCAATACAAGCAGGTATCAATAGCATCAATATAAATAAATAGAATTATAGATATATGCACATCAAAACAAGTAAACAGGCATTCATATAAATAAACAGAATTATAGACATGTACATATATACACAAGTGCTGTAGGATGGGGGGGTAGAGCAAAAGGAGCGAGTCGGGGCCATGGGGAGGGGAGGGGGGGCAGAGGAGAAGGGGGCTTAGTCTGGGAAGGTCTTCTGGAGGAGGTGAAGCTTTCAGTAGGGCTTTGAAGGGGAGAAGTGTGCTAGTTTGGCCCACTTCAGGAGGAAGGGCATTTCAGGCCAAAGATAGAACAGGGGCCAGGGGTCGACGGTGGGACGGGCGAGAATGAGGCACAGTGAGAAAATTAGTACCAGAGGAGCGGAGTGTGCAGGCTGGGATGCAGGAGAGAAGGAAGTTGAGGTAAGAGGGGGAAAAGGTGATGGAGAGCTTTGAAGCCAATAGTGAGGAGTTTTTGCTTGATACAGAGGTTGATAGGCAACCACTGGAGATTTTTGAGGAGGGGGGTGACATGCCCAGAACCTTTCTGTAGTAAGATAATCCGGGCAGCAGAGTAAAGTACAGAATGAAGTGGGGAAAGGCAGGAGGTATGAAGGTCAGAAAGGATGCTGATGCAGTAATCCAGTTGGGATAGGATAAGTGATTGCATTAACGTAGTAGCGGTTTGGATGGAGAGGAAAAGGCGAATCTTGGTGATTTTGTGAAGGTGAGACCGGCAGATTTTGGTGACGGATTGGATGTGTGGGGTGAATGAGAGAGCTGAGTCAAGGATGACACCAAGGTCGCGGGCTTGTGAGATAGGAAGGATGGTAGTGCCATCCACAGTGCCGGGAAAGTCAGGGAGAGGTCAGGGTTTGTGAGGGAAGATAAGGAGTTCAGTCTTGGACATGTTGAGTTTTAGGTGGCGGGAAGACATCCAAGTGGAGATGTCCTGAAGGCAGGAGGAGATGTGTATATAAGCTAATGTTGAAATAGTAAAGCATGCAAGTCAAGATGTTTAGAAGGACTATGGATGGTTTTGACTACACAAGTCCATAGGTAGTACAAAAATGCTGTCGGGTAGTTAGAGGAATACCAACTGTGGGGAAGATAATTTAATCAAAGAAGGCTTCCTGGAGGAGATGTGGTTTCAAAAGGGCTCGAAGGTGGGGAGAGCCTTCAGAACAGCTTTAAAGGGAGGGCATTCCAGGCCGGGGGAAGGAATGAGCAAAAGTCAGAGGCAGTAGGGAACCTTCAACAAGGCTCAGAAAGTACATATGTGAGCTTGAGAGGAATGAAGTGGGAGAGCTAGACTTGAGTGGACTTAGACAGGGGATAAGTAAGAACGAGATAGCTGATTGAGTGCCTGAAAAAATCAATAGTCAGGAGTTTCTGCTTGATGCAGAGAGGAACAGGCAACCATTTTAGGTTTCTGAAGATAAGGGAGTCAGTACAGAACAACATTTTAGAAAGATGATTTAGGTCACAGAGTGACTAATCCATCAATCAATCAACTGCATTTATTGAGTGCTTACTGTGTGCAGGGAACTGTACCGTAACGCTTGGGAGAGTACGATATAATAGACTTGGTAGCCAGGTTCCCTGCCCACAATAAGCGTATGTATGGCTAGAGAGGGGAAGGACTGAAGGTGGAAGAGGCAGGTCTCAGAAATGTTGTGGAGGAAAACACAGCAGGATTAGAGACAGAGTAAGTATAAAGGTTAATAGAAGGGAAAAGGGCTGATGCCAAGACTGTGGGTTTCAGAGAAGGGGAGGATGGTGTCTACCAACCCTGTTGTACTCCCCCATGCACTTAGTAAAGTGCTCTGCACAGAGTAAGAGCTCAATAAATACTATTGACTGCGTGTCTGATTGCCCTGTCAACTGTAATGGGAAAGTTAAATGGAGGAGAGGATTTGGGAGGGAAGATGAGGAGTTCAGTTTTAGGAACATTGTATTTTAGATTCTGGCTGGACATCCATGTAAAGATGTCTTGGAAGCAAGAAGGAAATGCAAGAAAATGCATATTTCTACCCTCTCTGTTGCATTGTATTCTTTTAATCGTATTTATTGAGCGCTCACTGTGTGCAATAAATTCACAATTCAAATACTGTACTGTCCCAAGTGCTTAGTACAGTGCTTAGTACAGTGCTCTGCCTACAGTATGTGCTCAATAAATACCACTGATTGATTGGTTGAAAAAGAAGAGCGGTCAGGGCTAGTCAGCAACCTCCTCTGTGGATGACTACCAAATCCACCTCTCTAACCCTGAAGTGGACCTAGGAGCCATCCTCAGAGGTGGTAGCTGAAGCCGTGGGAGTGGACGAGGTCTCCAAGGGAGCGAATGTAGAACAAGAAAGGGGAACAAAAATGGAGCCTTATTCAGGGGGTGAGAACAGCCAATTGTCAAATACGTAATCAAGGTGGTTTTTCTCTTAGTAAATGCTAATTGTAAATTCAAGGGTCAGAACAGTAAACTAGATAACTGAATCATAATGGCAACCAGCTATTATTCTTGAATTTATCAAGGGACAAGTTGGAGTAGGTTCATGTGCGTAAAGGTAAGTGAAGCTTAAAGATGAACAACTCCCAAGGTAGACTTTGGACAAATTTTCTGCTCCAGTTGAAACAATGCCATGGTTTCTCCCCTCTCTGTTACTGATGAGGACAGTTAGTTTCAGAAAACATGTCTAAGATCACGAGCCCCATGTGGCACAGGGATTATGTCTAACCCGATAACCCTATACCTACACCAGTGCCTAGAACAGAGCTTGTCACATAGTAAGCACTTAACAAATACCATTTTAAAAACAGCAAACTTAGAACAGAAATCAGATTGCCTAGATCCTATTGCTTCAAATTCAACAGCAATTTGGTTCACAGCACTGAACTGGTGCTGCCCCTGAAACCAAGTACCAGTAAATCCAATGAGAAACCCATAGGTGTAATTAAAAAAAAAAAGGGAGGTTAAATAGTTACCAGTTGGTTTGGTTCTTTGGGACTCTCTTGCTCTATCATTTCCAAAAGCTTTAAAGCCAGCTGGTGCCTAGATGGGCCATCACCTTGCTCTGATATGCTGTCCTCGGGGGCAGAGGAAGAGAAGATCTGCAGTACTGGTATCATCAGCAGCTGAGCTGAGCTTGGGACGTGGTGGGATCCGGCGTAAGACAGGAGCTGAAAAGCTGGTCACGGGAGCAAAATATCGGGAGTGAAAAACCAATGTCAGATTTAGAAATGAGGATACTTGGTTTAACCTGGGGTGACAATCCAGACATGATTTGAACCCAGAGCAGAAATGGGGAGGAAAGGGAGCCACCACAGACAGACCACGCTTGCAGTTGTGGAACTGAATATCTTTTTTGTGAAAACACTCAACTTCCAGTGGAAAAGAAAAGCACGAATGGGTAGCTGGAGGGCACCCCAGATCCAGAGAGAAAGAAACCTTGGCCTGCATGTATTACCTGCCTATCAGACCCTGCTGGATTGGCGAGTCGTCTTAAAGGCACAAGGCTGTGCTTATTAATTACCCATTTTGGTGATTAAAAAGACCTTAAGTTGCATATGTTTGCTGGAAACGGACCGATTAGAAAAAACATCCACAAAATCCCATGAGCTCTGAACCATGCTCATATATGTGACCAGGTTTCAATTCAAATTACTTGGTGACCAAAAATTCAACCTCAAAAATTTCTTTTTCAAACGTACTTACCTAGACTTAACAATGGCTTCTGCTGACTTAATGGAGCCTGTAGAATAAGTACAGCTAGTCCCATTACGGCTTGTTCAACTGGAAAATCCTGGAGGAGGTGGGGAAGAGAGAAAAAAGTGGGCTTTTGAAAAAAATTTCAGTTTTCCACTCCAAATTCCAAACCGTTCAAAGTGCCATACTGAAGCACGGTATATTCAACAGAATCCATTTCAAGTTTGGTACGGGAGATTATTTGTGACCTATCAACTGTATCGCACCAAGCACTTTTTTCCTCAAAAGGCTCACGCACCCCGACACTGAAATTCTCCCATTCACACAGACGCCAACAGAAATACTTATCGGATCAGCGCTGAGGCTCTCGTGGGGTTTTGGGGTTTGTGGAGCAATGCCACCCTCCCCCTTGGCCACCACTGCCAAGGTCCGGTGGTCAAGTCCCATTTGAACAGGACAGGAAGAAGTTGGAGCTGCAGTATCTCTTCCCAATTATTAGAATTCTGAGGAGAGCACTTAGTACAGGGCTCTTCACGCAGTATGTGCTCAATAAATACGAATGACTTATTGAAGTTATGATTACGGAAATAAGGACAGCCCTGCCAAAGTGATGAAGAGCTTGAATACGGTTTCATTAGCAGTAATCAATCAATGGTATTTACTGAGAACTTACCGAGTGCAGAATAATGTATTAAGTGCTTGGGAGAGGACAATACAACAGACTTGGTAGACACATTCCCGGCCCACAGCAAGCTTACATTTTAGAGGAGCTCTTATTTTTGCTGTTGTTGTTAACAGTGTTTGCTTTACCATGCTATTCTTTCCTCATGGGACTATGATCAATTTTGTCTACCTATAAGGCTGTGGGCCCCCTGTGAGCCAAGAACTATGTCTCAGTCATCAACCTTGTGCCCTTTCTCAGGGTTCAAGAGAGTGCCTGGCACATTGTAAAAGCATTTTTATTTTAATTTATTCTATTTATTTTATTAATGATGTGTATATATCTATAATTCTATTTATTTTGATGCTATGGATGCCTATTTGTTGTCTGCCTCCCCCTTCTAGACTGTGAGCCTGTTGTTGGGTAGGGATTGTCTCTATCTGTTGCCGAACTGTACTTTCCAAGTGTTTAGTACAGTGCTCTGCACACAATAAGTGCTCAATAAATATGCCTGAATGAATGAATAAATGAAATTTAATACACGCAACGAGTAATAATTCCATGGAAGCCAAATAGCAGCAATTGGAACAGGGAATAACAGAAACTGTCTGCTGCTGCAGTAGGTGCTCAAAAAATCCTGGGCAGGATTCTATTCTCACCTGCCCCGGTTGCTGTTCTGCTTCTTGCTGCATTATCCAGAGTTTGTGTCCCTGCTTACCTGCTGCTACTGATCTGTTTCTTTCTCGATTCTCGCAATCAATCATATTTACTGAGCACCTACTGTGTGCAGAGCACTGTACTGAGCACTAAGCACTGTAATAATAATGATAATTATGTATTTGTTAAGCGCTTACTACATGCCAGGCACTGTACTAAGCGCTGGGGGGGATCCGAGCAAATCGGGTTGGACAGACAGTCCCTGACCCATGTGGGGCTCACAGTCTCAATCCTCATTTTACAGATAAGGTAACTGAGGCCCAGAGAAGTGAAGTGATTTGCCCAAGGTCACAGAGCAGACAAGTGATGGAGCCACTATGCCTCCTCTCTCCTCTTTCCCCTTCATAGCCCCATCTCTCCACACCAGCCCCAGCTGTCAGTGATTAAATCGAGGACGGAAAGAGAAAGGGCAGTGCGATGACACCGGAAGCAGCCCCCCTCCTACCCCAGTGTGTTGCTGACCACGTTCCACAGTCAGGGCTTCAAGCAGAAAGGGAAAAGGAGGCGGGATGGAGCTGCATGAAGGGCTTAAAGTGCTGGTGCGTATGCAGCTGGGAGTAGCAGCCATGAGCACTGAGGAGAAGCAGCATGGCCTGGTGGATAAAGCATGGGCCTGGCAGTCAGAAGGACCTGGGTTCTAATCCCGGCTCCGCCGCTCGTCTGCTGTGTGACCCTAAGCAAGTCACTTCCCTTTCTCTGGTCCTCGGTTTCCTCATCTGGAAAATGGAGATTAAGACTGAACACCTCACAAGGGGCTCTATGTGAGGCGGGGACTGCGTCTAACCCAATGATGTTGTATCCACCCCAGCACTTAGTACAGTGGCTGGTACATAGTAGGCGCTTAACAAGTACCACAGTTATTATTATTAGTTTAGAAATGGCAAGGAAACTGCTGGAAACAGGAGAGGGAAGTGAGGAGAAGAGGGGACGGGGAAGGGGATGACATACTTGTCGTGGTTAAAAGTAATGCTGAAGGCAGGGCGTGCTGATGCTGGGGTGTCGGCAAATTGTGTAGGGCATATATCCTCATTTCACATTGTATGGGGTGGCAGTTACCCAAGGTATGCACTACACTGAACAGTATATTACAGTTGGTCATATAAGAGCTAATGGCTTAATAACACTAAGTGACACAATTTGGGGGACAATCATCTATGTAGCAACGCTATTTGACTTGCATAACATCTTCTCTAAAGGATGAAAAAATGTTCTGTCTGTTGGGGAGACTGGCCATGAGGGCAAACAAATGTGAATCCAAATCCAATCCATCAATGTCATTTGAGTTCAGCCAATATGCAGAGCACTGTACTAAGCACTTGGGAAAGTACATGATATAGGGTTGGTAAACATGATCTCTGCCTACTAGGGGCTTACAATCTAAAAGGAGAAACAAAGATTAAAGTGAATTACAAATAGGAGAAACATTATTTTGAACTATCCTGGGTATCAACACTTTGAACACACAAAAAGTCAAATCCCTTCTGATGAGCAGAGAACTTATCTTGCTGCTGAAAAGGACTTGAAGACCCATTCAGGAAAACTGCCCTCATGTTCCCAACTACTGCAATAATTACCAGTTTATTTCTTCTAAACCTTACCTCTTTCACTTGTTCATAACTTTGCTCTAGAAGATGAATAAAAGATGCACATTCCCCAGTTATCCTCAGGCTGACCTCAGAGAGGCAGAGAAGCTGAAAACTCAGTTGGGTAAGCTCAATCTTCCAAAAACTGGGATGGCGCAAAAGGCTTAAACACAGTTCCTCAAGCAACAATGTCATTTCTGTGACTTGTACCTCATCCTTCATCTGTAAGGGGGAATAAGACACAATACACACACATATAAAATGTCATGCAGCTTTTTTGGGTAGTTTCAAACAGCTCAGCAAGAACACTTTCACTCCATACTGTTTTTTTTTCTTTCAATGGTATTTGTTGAGCGCTTATTATGCACCAGGCTCTTTACTAAGCACTGGGGCAGATACAAGCTAATGCCTTATGGGCACCTGGGGTTTGGAGAAAGGGGGAGGTGGGGGAGAGGGGTTACAATTAGCTTTTCAACCAGCCAACTTTCAAGACTCTACTTCCTCCCAAGAACAAGTCTTGCTTGTATTGTTTTTGCCATTTCTGGCCAGTGAATAGCATGGCTTCTCTGGGCACTACTGAGGGTAAACTATGTGACGGCGGTGACATAGTGAGAAAATATTTCACCAGGTCCTAAATCTGATATCTCCAAAATGACTCTTCTTTCTATTTTAACAGGATTTCAACCTTGGTCTCTGGCAATAACTTGTAATGCTATTTTAATGTACCATTATACACATGTACAAAACATTAGCTTAGGCAGTTTCAACTGAAAGCATCACTTAAAATTTTGGCAAACATAATGGAAAATGACTCGAACGGCAGAGTATCTTCTCAACAGGCTAATGTGTTAGATAGGAAGGACCTGGTGCTCTTGAAAATTCCAATTCAATTCAAGCCCAGCTGTTCCAATCAAAATTCTGGAGTTCATATGAAGGATAAGATCCTGATCTCAGCCATGTTGGCATATACTCCCCAAGATTAAAAACAATGAACCATCTGCTTCAATCAGGAGCCTTGTGCCTGCTAAATTCATCGAGAGACAAGTCTCCAGTTGACCAGCTGTACCTTTCACCAGTGGTTATCACCATAACAACCCAAAATGATTCTGAAAGGTTTCAGAGTACAAGAAATATGCAGAGAACTCACTCCTTTCCCAGAGAAAGGAGAAACAAAAAGACATTACAGATCAGAGGTGGGGGAAATGGAGAAAATGTTAGATTACAAACATAAGTGCGAATGGTCATGACCAAATTCTTCTGTTACTTTGCCGAACCACGGCAAGTGAAAAGGTACAATAAAAAGAGCAAGACAGAAACAGAGCGTTAGAAGCTTCATGTATAGTTAACAGATTTTTTTAATTAAATGATAATGTACTGCTAGCAAACAGAACATAAATTACATATTGTTCCCCAAAGGCCATCAAACAGAGTGGCCAAGTGGGAAGAGGATGGGCCTCAGAGTCAGAGGACCTAGGTTCTAATCCCAACTCTGCCAATTGCTTTCTGTGTGACCTTGGGCAAGTCACTTAACTTTTCTGGGACTCAGACTCCTCAACTGTAAAATGGGGATTAAATACCTGTTCTCCCTTCTACTTAGATTGTGAACCCCATGCAGGCAAAGGACTTAGTCTGACTTAACTTGTACCTACCCCAGCGCTTAGAACAGTGTTTGACACATGGTAAGCTCTTAACAAATACCATAAAACAAACACACAATACTAGCTGGAAATAAGCCAGTTAGCTCTCATGGTATTGATAACTAAGAGCCATCAGGGATTATCAATCGATCATATTTACTGAGCACTTACTGTGTGCAGAGCACTGTACTACGTGCTTGGGTGAACACAATACAAGAGTTCTCTGTCAACAACGAGCTTACCGGCTAGAGGGGGAGACAGACATTCATATAAATGAATAAATTACGGATACGTACATAAGGGCTGTAGGGCTGAGGGAGGGGGGAATAAAGAGTGCAAGAGTGAGGCAGAAGGGAGTGAGAGAAGAGGAAACAGGGACTTAGTCAGTGAAGGCCTCGTGAAGATATGTTTTTAATAAGGCTTTGAGGGTGGAAAGAGTGATCGTCCATCAGATATGAACAGAGAGGGTGTTCCTGGCCAGAGGAAGGACACGGGCAAGGGGTCAGCAGCAAGATGGATGAGACTGAGGTTCAGTGAATAGGCTAGCATTAGAGGAGCTAAGTGTGCAGGCTGGGTGGCAGTAAGAGAGTAGCGAGGTGAGGTAGGAGGGAGCAAGTTGATTAAGTGCTTTCAAGTGCTTAAATGAGTTTCTGTTTGATGTGACAGTGGATAGGCAACCACTGGAGGTTCTGGAGGAGTGGGGAAACGTGGACTGAACGGTTTTGTAGAAAAATGATTCAGGCAGCAGAGTGAAGTATGGACTGGAGAGGGGAGAGACAGGAGACAGAGAGATCAGCAAAGAGGCTGATATGATAATCAAGGCGGGATAGGATAAGTGCTTGGGTTAAAGTGGTAGGAGTTTGGATGGAGAGAAAAGGGCGGATTTTGGTGACGTTGTGAAGACTGAACTGACTGGATTTGGTGACACGTGGGTTGAATGAGAAAGATGAATTGATAACACCAAGGTTATGGGCTTTTGAAATGGGGAGGATGGTGGTGCCATCTGCAGTCATGGGAAAGTCAGAGGGAGGACAGGGTTTGGGTGGGAAGATAAGGTGTTCTATTTTGCACACGTTATCTTTGAGGTGACGGCAAGAACGCCCGTAGAGATGTCTTGAGGGCTTGAGGAGATGTGAGACTGCAGAGAGGGAGAAAGATCAGGGCTGGAGATGTAGATTTGGGAATCATCCACACAGAGGTGGTAGTTAAAGCCATAGAAGCGAATGAGTTTTCCAGGGGAGTGTAGATGGAGAAAAAAAGGGGACCCAGAACTGAGCCTTGAGGGACCCCCACAGTTAGGGGATGGGAGGCAGAGGAGGAGCCTGCAAAAGAGACTGAGAATGAGCAGCCGGAGAGATAGGAGAACCAGGAGAGGACAGCATCAGGGAAGCCAAGATTAGATAATGTTTTCAGAAGAAGGGGTTGGTCTAGTGTCAAAGGCAGCTGAGAAGTCGAGGAGGATTAAGATGAATTAGAGGCCACTGGATTTGGCAAGAAGGAGGTCACCAGTGACCAATGAGAGGGCAGTTTCAGTGGAGTGTAGGATGTGGAAGCCAGATTGGAGTGGGTCAAGGTGAGAATTGGGAAAGCAAGTGGAGGCAGCGGGTGTAGACAACTCATTCAAGGAGTTTGGAGAGGAATGGTAGGAGGGAGTTGGGGAGATAACTGGAGGAAGCCATGGGGTCAAGGGAGGGTTTCTTTAGGATGGGGGGACATGAACATGTTTGAAAGCAGTGGGGAAAAAGCTCACTGGAGAGTGAACAGTTGAAGATGCAGGTCAGGGAGGGAGCAAGTGCTTTGATAGAGTGCGAAGGGATGGGATCAGAAGAGCAGGTGGAGGGGGTGGATTCTGAGAGGAGGCAGGAGATCTCCTCTTGAGGTAGTGCTGTGAAAGATGGGAGAGTTGATGAAGGGGCAGGTGGAGGGAGGGACTGGAGAGAAGCAGGGGAGATTTGGGGGAGATGACATCTGACGGTTTCAATTTTTTTCAATGAAGTACATGGCAAGTCATTAGGGTCAAGAGAAAGGGGAGGCAAAGGAATAGGGGGTTTGAGATGGGAATAGGGATTAGGCTCTAGCCATAATCACTCAATCAGTCAATCAATCAATGATATTTATTGCACACTTACTACATGCAGAGCACTGTTGTAAGCACTTGGGAGGGTACGATGCAACAGGATTAGCAGATGATGTTCCCTGCCCATAATAAGTTTACAGTCTCATCAAGAGGGCTTCAATGCAATCTATGTAGTCTACCTTTCTCTGAAGATTGTCCTTTGAAAGGCAGGATTTCACAATCTGGATAAGGTCAAATAGTTGGAACCCTAAAGAAACTGCAGGATGGATGATGATGTCTGCAGAACTGCTGACTGTTACACTCTTCGGTACATCTTTTTTTGTTAGCTCCTCAACTGTTATAGCTCTTTATTACTTTGGGTTCTAGTACACGGAGACTCATGGAATTATGTTTGAATGACTAAATCCAATTCCCCAAATGGGGAAACAGTAGTCTCTAGGAAATTTCATATTTAATCAGAATATTCATAAAATCAGAATTAAATCCATTTAATCAGAACTACGAGGTTAAGCATTTATTTGCTCATAGTAGCTGGGTATTTTTTTTAACAGTATTTGTTAAGTGCTTACTATGTACCAGGCACTGTACTAAGGGCTGGGGTAGATCCAAGATAATAAGGTTGGACGCAGTCCCTGTTCCACATGGGGCTCACAGTCTTAATCCCCATTTTACAGCTGAGGTAACTGAGGCCCAGAGAAGTGAAGTGACTTGCCCAAAGTCACACAGCAGATAAGTGGCATAGCCAGGATTAGAACCCAGGTCCTTCTAGCTCCCAGGCCCGTGCTCTATCCACTACCCCACGCTGCTTCTCATGGAACTTTCACTTCAGCTACCCTTTGCTAATATACACTTCAAATAGGATACCTAGTTCTTACAGTGATAATTAAAAGACAAGAAAATTGATGGAGTCTCTTCAGTTGCTTAAATAGGCTGGCTTCCAAGCAAGTGGTCTAATTTAGTTTATGGAATGTAAGCTCATTTTGGGCAGGCAATGTCACTGTTTATTTTTGTATTGTACTTTCCCAAGTGCCTAGTAAAGTGCTCTGCACACAGTAAGCGCTCAATAAATGCGATTGAATGCATGAATGAATAAATGACTGAACAGAATGTATCACTGCATCAAAACCTCTGCACGCAAGCACTCCCGATTATTGTTTTGCCAGGATGCTTTCAGTAAGGGTAAATAGTAATAACTGCGGTACTGGTTAAGTGCTTACTATGGGCCAAGCACTGTACGAAGCGCCAGGGTAGATATAAGATAGGTTGGGCATAGGGCCTATCCCACATGGGGCTCACTCCGTCTAAGTGGAAGGGAGTAGAATTTAATCCCCATTTTACAGAGGAGGAAACTGAGGTATGGAGAAGTTAAATGACTTGCCCGAAGTCACACAACAGACAGACAGGCCGCTAGAAAGGGGTGCACCCTAGCGCTGCTAAGACACTTAGTCTTTTTGCACTGCCATTTTTGGAAGAGGCTCTATGCTTTCAGAATCTAGTGTCAAATGGGGGAATTTCAGGAGTTGGAGTGCTTTAGCCTCTAAAACTATGGGGACTGAGGTAATTGCTCTGACAATTTCCTTGCCACTGATTTTTTTCATTATCAAACCTAAAACCAAAAAATTGCTGAATGTGATTAATGTGGAAAAAAAAATAATCGCAGATCCTGGCAGTCGCACACTTATACACATTAGTCTGTATGGCTTTTCTATCCCATTATGTTGGAAATTAGTCATATTCGCACTGACGGTGATTAGGATGGAAAAACCTTACCCGAAAGTGTGGAACTAAATCACAAAACAGCTGAAGGATATTTTGTTCCAAAGTTGATGGTTTTTCCTTGTCCCATGGACCCTGGGACTGAAATAAAGGCTTAAACAGACCCATTCGCAACTGAGAATAGTCCTGCAACTGGGATGGTTCACAATATAGATACCGCAGAAATGGAGCCATCACACGGACACATGAAGTCTCTGCCCTGCAATACAAAGGATTCATTCACTGATAACACACTCTGCATTCCATAGGCCAGCATTAAATACAAAACAATACTCAAGACTGCAAAACTATTCACACACTGTAAGAGTCAGCATCTAAACCATATTAGAAATTATTCATCAACCACAGTATATTAGTCACTTTACCATTACTACACCTCATTTCCGGTTCACCTCAAAATGGAGTTGACCATTGAATTAACTAGTTTTTGTGCCGAGCTGGAAGCCTTCCACCTTTCCTTTCTTTCTTCAAGTCTATTTCTGCTTGTGGAATAGTGGCATCGTTTAGATAGATCATTCATTCATTTGGTATTTCATTGAATCATATTTATTGAGCGCTTACTGTGTGCAGAGCACTGTCCTAAACTCTTGGGAGACTATAACAGAGGTGGTAGACATGTGCCCTGCCCACAAGGAGCTTACTTTACCAAACTACCAACTTCCATACCTGGGATTGCCTGGCAAATGCTGGAAATAAACTCAACATCGAACCTTCCTTCTCATTTTACTTCTATTTCATGGCAAGGTGAATACAATGTTTTTTTTGGTTTTCCATTGGGAGAAAAAGTAAGATCCTACCCATCCTAACTTTTGAACATGCAGCAGAAAACCGACCAAGAGACAAACAAGCAGTTCCCAGATGAATGCCCCAAAGAAGTCTAAAACCTGCTTCTGGAGGCAAGTGAAGCTGTGCCAAGGTTTGGTTGCATAAAAAATGAAGTAGGTTGGCAGCACGTGAAAACATTAGTTCAAGCTATGGGTCAATTGACCGATCATATTTATTGAGTGCTTACTGTGTACAGGGCACTGTACTAAGCACTTGGAAGAGTACACTATAGCAGAGTTGGTAGACACCTTCCCTGCCCATGACGAGCTTACAGCTTTAGAGGGTGAAATATTTCTGGTCTGAAAGCAGCCTGGGTGGGGGAAAAAAAAAGGGCCCAAGTTTGGTTGCCCGGGCTACTACAGGGATTGAATGCATAAAAGGACAAACATGCTAAAATATATATGTTGGATGCCTTTCCTTGTGAGTCTGTCATGATCTTCCCCTCCTTTTAGATTGTGAGCCCACTGTGGATCAGAGACTTTGTCTAAAGCAGTTTCTTAACAAATGTAATACTATTTTTCAAATTGCTTAATAGAACAGTATCGAGTAATAAAAGTTGATCTAATAACTGTAAGCAAGGGGGACTAAAGATAACAGATTGAGTCAAGTCACTGCAATCTGTCCATTATAACCTCAGTCCAAGCAAGCTGCTGCTCATGGAAAATGGATCCATCTTTGTATAGAGCTGAACTTGCAATGAACTCCAGGAAGTAGAGTATTAGTGCAGTCAAAAGGACAATATATGGGACCAAGACAAAGAAGGTTCCAATCCTAGATCTGCCAGTGACTTAATATGAAACCCTGAATTATGTTCCGTTTCTCAGGCCCCAACCTCTGTCTGACAGGAATTAGCCTTCTCACTACCTCACCTTCCAGAGGTGGGGTGAGAAATCACTTGTGACTCTAAATCACTCTAAACATGTTTATAGCTCATTATCACTCCAAACATTTATTTTCCTAGTGCCAACCACCCCCATTTTGGAAAATAAAATGCCAAGAGCTTGCATTTCAACAAGTGAATAGACTGAAAAATTTAAAAAAACCCAAAACAAGGTAAAAAGAATGTTGTCACCATCTCTGTAATCATGTCATCCCGTCAAAATATATACCGTGACTGCTTACTTCCAGCACAGAGAATTGATCAGGTCCGTACAATTAAAGAAATTAACCTTGACGCCTCTCAAAATCCTAGATTAGTCACTCTTGCATAAAGGAATATTTATGCAAAAAATAAATTAACCAGCCATACTTGATTCAAGAAGCAATACTAATGAATTACGACATACTGTAAAATGGACCGACTTCTATGCATTCCTTTTTACCCCATT
This sequence comes from Ornithorhynchus anatinus, assembly GCF_004115215.2. Classification (NCBI taxonomy): domain Eukaryota; kingdom Metazoa; phylum Chordata; class Mammalia; order Monotremata; family Ornithorhynchidae; genus Ornithorhynchus; species Ornithorhynchus anatinus. Next base: position 18,588,026 of record NC_041750.1, read on the forward strand.
ATCCTACCCAAAACCGAAAATCCCACTCCAAAAACAAGAATGTCATTTTCCTTCTTTAGATGCTTATAAACAAAACTCAGAGAAAACACCCCTTTCTATGTTCTAGACATTATTACCATCAGTTCCTGAGTTTAAAAATTCAACTCGCCCAAACCAATTTAAAATTAAATTGAATTTCCAGAGAAATAATGTCTGCCGAAAAATACAATAAACAAAATGTAGTCTATCTCAAAGGGAAAAAAGGAAAAAGAGGCCACTTAAAATTGTTATACACGAGAAACACCGAACAATTTAGGATTTGGAAAAGGTTGAGGACAGAAGGCAATAATGTGGTTCAGGGCTAAGTGACCAAGGCACCTATTCAAGCAAAACCACCGGATCGGAAAGTCCTTTATTGGAAGGAGCCAAAAGAAAAATTATGATCACGCTCCTTTTCATCAGAACATGAAGCACAATTTCAGCAGTAGGGCCTGGCACACATTCCACACAGTGACTTCATTATAGGGTTAGTCACTCAACAGGCAATCCGAGAGATAAGTAGATGGGCCCACTATCAAGAATCCCCATTAGAACAACATCAATAGTAATCTCTGAATGCCCATATTATTTCTCGGATACCATTCCAAACCACTGTTCTAAAGTGACACTCATAATACATTCTTAGGAAAAAGAATTCTTCATTTGCAGAAGGCCGGGAGGTCAGCTCAATCTAAACGTGCAAGCAGGAGCTAGCTCTTTGAGTCAAAGCTTGTTTAAAATGGAACTGTTACCTTGCCTTGGCTCTTAGAATTCCTATATCCTAGAGAGCTTGCACTTGACCATTCAAGCAGGGCATGGATTAATCTCATGGACTGCTCTACATAGGACAGAGAAGCAGCGTGGCCTAGCGGATAGAGCATGGGCCCAGGAGTCAGAAGGTCATGGGTTCAAATTCCGACTCTGCCACTTCACTGCCATGTGACCTTGGGCAAGTCACTTCACATCTCTGTGCCTCAGTTGCCTCATCTGTAAAATGGGGATCGAAAAATGAGAGCCCCACATGGGACAGGGACTGTGTCCAACTCGATTTGCTTGTATCCGTCCCAGCGCTTAGTACGGTGCCTGGCACATAGAAAGTGCCTAACACATACCATCATCACCATCATTATTCATTATTATTATATATATAACAGTCTATATTATTTATGATTGTTATAAATTTATTATTATTTATAAGACATATAGGGTGTATAGGTATTTATATATATATAGGTACAGATAGGTATAGGGCCTCTAGACCAGGCATGGGCAAAAGATCATATCCAGTCCAACGCTTGATTCTATCTTACTCACCACTATGTCCAGCCAAAACTGTGTCTGTATATTAGATGCAATAACTGTGACATTTGTAGCATTTGGCATGTGTGTCAAGCACTGCTCTAAAAGCTGAGGTAGAAACAAGGTAATCAGGTTGGACACAGTCCCTGGCCCACGTGGGGCTCAAAGCCTAAACCGCATTTTATAGATGAGGTAATGGAGGCACAGAGAAGCTAAGTGACTTGCCCAAGGTCACACAGCAGAAATGTGGTGGCGCCAGGACTAGAAGTCAGGTCCTCTGACTCCCAGGCCCCCTGCTCTGTCCGCGAGGCTGTGCTGCTTCTCTAATATAGATGTAATATCACTGATATAATTATATCATTCATAATGGTAATATATACGTATAGCATCAATGACAATACCTATATCATTTAGGTATATTTATAAAAGCACACTTGTGTGGTAACATCGTACTAACATGAAGCACTCTTTATACAATAAATAACAGAACTATTTTATTGATAGGCATTGTGAACTTCAAATATTTTTTGTGCGTGGTCCACAATAGCTTACTAAAAATTCATTAAGCGGCCCTCCGGTCAAAATAACCGCTCATCACTCCTCAAAATTCTCTTTCTTCCTAATCTGGATATCGGGTAGGTTTCAATACAACTCCACTACTTTAAAGACACGCATATCTTCAAAAGTAGTTTATTCACCCTGAAGTTGGAAATCTCATTTAAAAAAAAAAAAATCAGTGGTGCTTATGTGCAGAGTACTGTGCTAACCACTTGGGAGAGTACAATAGGGTTAGTAGACACGCTCCCCACCCACAGGGAATTTCAGCACGGAGAATATGTAGTCAGTCCACGTCCTCGGGACGTAGGAAATGAGAAGCAGTGTGATCTAGTGGATAGAGCCCGGGCCTGGGAGAAAAAAAGGATCTGGGTTCTAATCCCGTTCTGCTACATGTCTGGGGGACATGTCACAAGGTCATATGTGGGACCTTGGGCAGTCACTTAACTTCTCTGTGCCCCAGTTTCCTCATCTATAAAATGGTGATTAGGACTTTGAGCCCCATGTGAGACTTAGACTGCATCCAATCTGATTAGGTGGCAACTACCCTAGCTCTTAGTACAGTGCTTAGCACATAGTAAGAGCTTAATCGACCCCATTAAAAAAAATAGCACAGCTGTTGTCACTGGTTCCTGTTGTTAGTTTTTCATTAGGGTGGTTTGGGGAACTTCACAGCCCAGAGCCTGGGCTTCTCTAATCTGAGAAAATTCCGACTCCAACTGCCACCACGCTTGCTAATCAACCTTCTGTACCCAACTGTTCCATCAGATAAGACTGCTGGGGCCACAAAGCCTGCAACCACACTTCCAAGAAAGAGAGTGAACCAATCTCCTATATACAGTCCCCAGTAATTTACCCATTATCTCAAGCCTGCTTCCAAAAACCACAGAACAAAGTTTCATGTCCTTAAAATAGCTTTCCCCTCAAATTCAAGACTGATGAAATCATTACATTTATAATGCTCTTCTTCATGTATAAAACAAACAAGAACAAACAGCAAACATCAAAAGCCTTCCTGCTTTGACCCATGGTTTATTCTTCAGAAGTTAATGTTACCTAAATGGGAAATATAAACCCTGACATAAAAGTGAGCACTCACCAAATGCAACTCATCATTGTTAGACTTACCTTTCTGGGCAGTGTTGAAAAAACAAAGTCAACTGTTGCAGAAGAACTGGCCAACAATCAGGTCTGTATTCAACCACGGTGATAAGAGGGTGAGGAGGATAACTGAAACATACAGAAAAAAGATAGATTTGCAACCGTCATTATCAAAATAATAATAAACAGGGTATTTATTAAAGCGCTTACTATGTGCCAAGCACTGTCGGGGTAGACACAAGCTAATAAGGTTGGACACAGTCCCTGTCCCACATGGGGCTCAAAGTCTTAATCCCTAATTTACAGATGGGGTAACTGAGGCACAGAGAAGTGAAGTGACTTGCCCATGTCACATAGACACGTGGCAGAGCTGGGACTAGAACCCAGGTCTTTCTGAGTCCCAGGCATGTGCCCTATTTACTAGGCCACGTTGCTTCACATACATATCTTAAATACAACAACCAAAGCATTAAACAACTCAACTCCTCTATTTTTATCTATGTCTTTCATGAAAGATTTTTAAAAATGCTTTCTTCAACAAATTAAATATATGAATATACATATATACACACACAGAAAACTATAGTACTTAGTGTGAATGTGGCTGAAGACAGGTCAATCAATTAGTAGTATTCCTTGACTATCCTTGTTCAGGGTTCTGTACTTCAACAATCAATGATATTTACTGAGTGCTTACTGTGTGCGGAGCACTGACTAAGCGCTTGGGAGAGTACCACACAACGCAGTTGGTAGAAACATTCCCTGCCCAAGAGGAGTCACAGTCCAGAGGGGGAGACAGACACCAAAACAAATCCAAGGGCATGGATTCAAGGGTGCAGGCTATGTGGACGGGAGAGGGAGCAGAGCAAAAGGAAGCCCAAATGGAGAAGGTCCCTCAGAAGAGACACAACCTCAATCAGGCCTTGAAGGCGGGAAAGAGCACATAAAGGAGGAGGGAGGTCAAAGTCAGAAGGACGACACAGGCAAGCGACCGGCTTTGAGACAGATGAGATGACGCACAGCAAGTTGGCATCAGATGAGCAAGGAAATCAGAGAGGTAAGGTAGGAGGGGGGCAAGCTGGCCGAGTGCTTCGAAACCAATGGTGAGAAGCTTCTGCTTGATGTGGAGGTGGATGGGCAACCACTGGAGATTCCTGAGGAGCGGAGAGACATGGACCCACTGCTTTATTTATTTTTTTCTTTTTAGACAAATGATCCAGGCAGGAGAGTGAAGCCAGGACTGGGGTTGAGGGAGAAAGGAGGCAGGGAGGCCAGAGAGGAGGCCAAGGCAGTAGTCAAGATGGGGCAAGACGAGTGCTCGGACCAGCATGACAGTTTTGGAGGGAGAGGAAAGGGCAGGCTTCAGCATCATTGTGAAGACGGAACGGACAGGACCAATGTGGGTTTAATGATTCACTCATTCAACTGTATTTATTGAGCACTGTACTAAGTGCTTGGGCGTACAACATAATAAACGGACACATTCCCTGCCCACAACGAGCTTACAACGAGCCGAAGACAATGCCCATGAGGCAGGATGGATAGTGGTGCTGTCCACACTGATGGGAAAAGCAGCGGGAGAACAGTGGATTTGGGAGAATAGAGCAAAATTAGGAAACATGATCCCTGCTCTCAAGGATCTTATAAGCTAGCAAGGATGGGATGGAGCAAATAGCTGAAATAAGTCACAATTAGGCTAAAAAAGGAAGAGAGGATATGTACATGAGTTAGTGCCTAGGTAATAGTGCTCATCTATCTTGATGCCGACCTCTCGCCCGCAACCTAACTCTGGCCTGGAATGTTCTCTCGCCTCATATCAAGCAGATAATTGCTCTCCCCACTTCACAACCTTATTGAAGGCACATCTCCAAGAAGCCTTCACTGACTAAGCCCTCCTCTCCTTTTCTCCCACTCTCTCCTACACTGCTCTCATTTGCACCTTCATTCATCCTCCCTCCATCCCTTCAGCACATATGTACATATCTGTAATTTTTTTAATTTATATTAATGTCTGTCTTTCCTTCTAGATTGTGAGCTCGTGGTGATTTGTCCATTTGTTGTTGTAATCTCCCAGGCGCTTAGTACAGTGCTTTGCACACAGTAGGTGCTTAATAAATATGATTGAATGAATGATAGGATGAGAGGTATACAGTTCTAAAATAATACAGGTGGTACAGGGGTACTGACTAGGCAGTAAGGTGGGGGACAGAAGATAGGGAGAATAACAATTAGTTGGGGAAGGCCTCTTGGAGGAGACAGGATTTCAGAAAAGCTTTGATAATGGGGAGAGATGGTCAGACAAATTTGGAGAGGGAGGAAAAACCAGGCCAGGGTGGTGTGTTGGGGTTGTGAACAAGCCCACCAGTGGGTCTGTCCCTCATTGGGCCGTGTCCGTTTTCAACTCGGCCCCCTTAGGGTCTAGGAGAGCAACCCCCCTCCTGGGATTTAGCCAGCCCAGTCTTACTGTTTGAAACATTTTTTTCTACCCTCTGGGGCTGTTTATGTCCCTTTTCAGTTCCTCAAAAAGCAGCTGTGTAAGTATCCTGCTGTTACCCATTCTCTTCACACATTCCACCTAAGGACGGTGTTTCCAAGTAGGTCGAGTGACTGCATTTTAGAAGCTTGTTGCTGGAAATCTCATTCTGCCACAACACCGAGTCTGGTTCATAGATGACACCGATGAAGCTGCTTTAGGGGATAGATGTGTCTCCTATCCATAAGTGATGGATTCATAATCATCTCCCACCTCCAAATTGTAAGCTTGTGTGTAGAGAACTTGTGTACCGACTCTGTTGAACTGTGCTGTCAGTCAATCATGTTTACTAAACGCTTACTGTGTGCAGAGCAATGTATTAAGCACCTGGGAGAGTACAATATAACAGAGACACTGCCTTCCCACAACGAGCTTACAGTTATAGAGGGAGAAGGACGGCAATATAAATAAATTACGGATATGTACATAAAGTGCTGTGGGGTTGGAAGCAGGGTGAATAAAGGGAGCAAGTCAGGTTGCCTCAGAAGGGAGTGGAAGAAAAGGAAAAGAGGGATTAGTCAGTAAAGGCCTCTTGGAGATGAACCTTCAATCAGGCTTTGAAGTAACTATCTGGCAGATAGGAGGAGGGAGGGCGCCCCGGCAGGCTAGAGGCCAGACGTGGGTAAGAGGTCCGCGGCAAGATAGATGAGATCAAGGTAGAGGGAGAAGGTTAGTATTAGAGGAGCCAAGTGTGCGGGCTGGATTGTAGTGAGGTGGGAGGGGGCGAGGTGATTGAGTGCTTTAAAGCCAATAATGAGGAGTTTCTGGTTGACCACTGAGAGATTCTAGATTAGATCCAGCTATTAGAGTACAGTAGCTCTGCACACAGTAAGCGCTCAGTATCTCAGTGGTATTTACATACCTACCACTGATTTATTACCACCATATAGGAGGTTGAACAGCTTAACAGCCAGGTAGATCATCAATTCAGTATGGAGCTTGATGCTCTGTTATCACCACCCTCTGTCCTGTTGTTGTCCTGCCTACAACAAGCTTACAGCCTAGAGGGGCTTGTAGCAGCTCATCTTCGTGCCCAACAGCTCTCCTTTCCTCCTCTACACTCACTTAAAGGAAACACGAAATTGTGTGAGGACAAATAGCAGCTACAAGTCTTAGTCATCAATGGTATTTATTGAGCACTTATTATGGGCAGAGCACTGCACTAAGTGGAATACAGAGTTCATAGACACATTCCCTGCCCACAAAGAGTTATAGTCTAGAGGGAATTTTTTTTTTTTTTAACAGTGCTGAGAGTCTTCCATTGTAAATGATGGACAAGCCTCAGTTCTGTCGCAAGACTCTGGGCACCAGAACCTGCATGAAGGAATGGAGTACAGTGCCTATGAGGAAGCCAGAACAATGAGCAAAGAGGCGGGGAGGGGTGGGGCACGTGGTAAAGTGCACAATGGAATTTAATAAAAATAATAATAATGGTACTCGTTGAGCATTTACTATGCATCAAGCACTCTTCTAAGCACTGGGGCAGATACAAGCTAATCAGGTTGGACACAGTCCCTGTCCCACATGGGGCTCACACTCTCAATCCCCATTTTCCAGATGAGGTAACTGAGGCCCAGAGACATTAAGTTAGGTGCCCGAGGACACAAAGCAGACATGCGTTGGAGCTGGGATTAGAACCCAGGTCCTTCTGACTCCCAGGAATTTTACAGGCAAATATCATTTAGGGCCAAAGTGACTGCATACAAGTACCGGGACTGTGCTGTAGCACAACGAACCAATAGGCACTTGCCAGGGTTGGTGATGCAGTCTTCATCGCCACCCTCTCCCCCTCCCCCCCCCCCCCCCCCCCCCCGCAAACACACACACACAAGTCAGTCAGCTGTCTTCGGGATTCTCGCTAAGCCGGCTCACCTCTTCGATCTTGTGGCATGAGGGCAGTTCTGCCGCTAAACTTATCCGCATTCGATGCAGATCCTGCATCGAAACACTATTACCTTTGGTTGTATGTACCCGCAGGTAAAGAAGGAGAAGTTGCAAATGGAAATATACTCCTTGCCCCGGGCTGGCTGGTGACCAGGCTTTCAAGTCAATTCAGTTGTATTTATTGAGTGCTTGCTGTGTGCACAGCACTGTACTGGGTGCTTTGGAGAGTACAATATAACAATAAACAGACACATTCCCTGCCCACAACGAGTTTCAGATGCTTCAGGTACTGGAGTCTTCTGCCAAGACACTGGCTTGGGCAAACCAATGGTCTGAACCAGAGAACAGGCAATGTGATTCAGCCTACAAATTCACAGCAGAATTCCGGCCTCACCACATTAAGTGGTCTCTTATACGACCTGTACCTGGCCCCTCTACCCAGCTCAAGGATATTCTACCATCTCATTCCGAACTCCACAAACATACCCCAAAGCATGTACTAACAACTATCTCACAGGCTGCCAACAGTATAAACAGAACACATTATTTCTGATTGTAACCAAATTACTGCCATTGGAAGAGTTCCCTTTCCAAGTCCCCTTTCCTGCCAAACAATATTCAAAAATCAAATCAGGCTCGCTCTTCCGAGTTTCCAACCCATTGGCAAGAAAACATTGCATTAGAACTTGCTTCCACTCTCGCTGCTACAGATTATTAAAAGAAGGATGTTACAAATCCTCAAAGCCCCACGGCTATGCGGTGTCAGCTGAACTCTAAGACTGCAAGAGTTCAGTGGGTCATTTTTAGCTACATCTCCAACTAAAAGCACCTAAAGAGCATTTGCAATTTGCTTGGCTTTAGGCCTTTCGCCAATAAGTTCCAAACTGAAATAATAGATATGAAAGTATTATCTTGTAATCCACCTGACCAATATATCAGGATTTGCACTTAAAGACAGTATCGAGTAGCGAAAACAACACAGGACTGGAGTCAACAGGCCCACAATGTGGTCCCAGTACTACCACTGGTCTGCTGTTCACCCTGGAAAGTAGCAACCTCTCTGGGCCACAATTTCCTTATCTGTATATTGGGGATAAGATACCTGGTCCTTCTTAATCTCAGATCAGAAGCCCTAATAATAATAATTGTGGTATTTGTTAAGCACTTATTATGCCAGACACTGTACTAAGCCCTGGGTTGGACACAGTCCCTATTTGCTTCTATTCAGTGTGGCACAGGGCTGGGTCTGATATGCTTATCTTGTATCCGCCCCAGGATTTAGCACAGTACTTTAGCATCTCATAAGCACTTAGTACCATGATTATTTTATCAGAGCTACTATTTGTCACTCTAAGAAGAAATTCCACATGAAAATGTAAACCTTATAAATTCTAAAATTTCACTAAAAGTCTTTATACACACCATTTATCAAATAATGGTGAAGACCGTGTATTTCAAAAGAAAGCATTTTTGAATATACACGGATAGGATTTCCCAGCTGAGGTTACTAAGACTAACATTAAATTGATGCTTCAAATAAGCAGGCTACTTTTCAGTGAAACCATCAAGATTAAGGAGGAATTGCATTTTAATCCAATAAGTAACTAGCAAATACAGCCCAGGAGGCGGTGAGATATTGAGAAGGTGCATGGAAAAAAAAAAAGATATGTCTAACTCAGGGCAAACTGAGATAACCTAATTTAGAGATCAGACACTAAAAGTCAGGTCACATATTTACTCCAGGGCAGGAGAACGGCAAATTCAGCCAGGATTTTATTTCTGCCTCTTGAGACACCAAATTTGTATAAGCATCATAAAGGTAATACAAGGAGAAATAAGTGATGATTTAAAAGATACCATGTCTGGCTCTGTCTAGACTGAACTTAGTGGAAGCAAAACCTGGAGTAAATGAACTTCTGGTGTCTCTTCCAGCCTTATAATTTTACGATTTAATTTTCAACTGGATTATAATTTCAAACGCTGAAGCAAACCAGTTTACAGTGAGGAGACTCAGATCTCTGCATCAGTCATCAAAATGAACCAAAATACACTGTACACACCCAAGAGAATTGAAAATCTTAAAAATAGAACCACATATGCAAAATTGTCACCTCTACTTAATACGTGACCATGTTCCACATTACTTAGCACTAACAATATATTCTCTCATTTGATATGTAAGAAATAGTTATCTAATTATCCCAGGCAGTTTTGTAATCATGGCTTTTGAAATTCCATGAGGTTAAATAATCAGTTCTTGATTATTCTGACTGATTATCCAGGTCTCTTGCTTCCGTCTCTTCCTTTCTCTGACTGCCTGATGAATAGCCACTTCGTTAGTGATTAACTCCTCCTCTGAGAATGGACAAGGAAGCAGAGAAGTTGAAGCTCAAAACCAGTCAATTTTACTTCAGCTGGGGTTCAAAAGGTGTCAACTTGGTTCACCAGTCAAATAAAATGACCACTTGTGAGATATCCTCCCTCTCCAGCTGTGTTTGCCTTATCTGCTTGTGTTTGCTCAAATCATCACTCAATAAAGATCCTCCTCTCACTGCTGAGTTGGCAAAATACAAAAAAACCAAAACAAAAACCAGTAGTTGAGGTTCTACGTGAGGAAGGCAATGAATTACATACTTGGGCTGGAACCCTAAGAGACATCACCCCTGCCCTAGAGGATCTTACACTCTAACAGGGAAGACACCCAGATAGGAATTATTTCTAGTTAGTGGGAGGATTAAGGATAGATACATAATCAGGATAGGAATGGGAAGGAAAGATAGGGGAACAAGTGCATAGATAGGGTACACAGATCAATAAAAGTGCAAAATGCTAAGGATCGCTCTATGTACATATAGGCTTAAGTGAATATGGTCTGGCACCACTAGAGTGGTCAATTACAATTGGGAACTGCTTCCTGGAGAAAGGGGAATTTGCAGCTAAGGAGAGCTATAGTCTGATTGATTGGAATGGGGAGGGAGCTCCAGGCAAGGAGAAGGGCATGAGTTAACTCCGGAAGAGGCAAGAGTGAGATTAAGAAAATAGATAAAGTGGACATCTCGCTTTTCAGTCTTGATTTTATAGCGCTGCTGGTCAGTGGAACAGCGTATTTCTTTCAGTTCTGTAGGTGTGGCCTTTTGTATTTAATGATGGGAATGACAGTGAGCTCTAATCCATTCTATTGTAAGATCCTCAAGGACAGGAACCATATCTACTTTTATAATATGCTCCCAATTGCATAGTACAGTTCTCCGCTCACGGTAGGCACTCTAAAATACTGAAGAGTATGAAGAGCTAGCTCTGTGCCACAACGCTGCTTCCTATCACCATAATGTAGCTGCCCTGGCTTCCTGCAAACATCCATTTTTTCTCCCATGTTTCTGTCTGAGAAACCTGCAATGTGGTGAACATTCTCCAAGTTACTAATAGACTCACTGCATTTTAGGACCTTTCAGGTGATTTTTGCCTTGGCAGCTTTTTAGCAGCTTTATGGTTGTTGTTGTTTTTAAAGTTTAGTTGGTGAGGTGAGATATTTAAAACTAATAGTTAAAAAATATCTGGGGATTGTCCTTGAATTTTGGTTATCCACCACTGCCAACTATAATCAGGAGTTTGGAGCCTATCCTCTAATCTGTAATGATGATAGACAGAATTTACCCCTATCCAAACTTCTTCCACAACTCTCCGAGAACAAATGCACTCAGTTCTGTCATAACAAGTGTTTAGACTACATGTTGGGGCTCACTGGATAATTTGAACCTGCCTGAATACACCGTGATGTGCTTTGGGAAAAGAGTTCGTGCCTGCTCAACACTGAATGGATTAGTAGTAATAACAATAATAATAATAATGGTATTTGTTAATTGCTTACTATGTGCCAGGCACTGTACTAAGCGCTGGGGTGGGTACAAGCAAATTGGGCTACACACAGTCCCTGTCCCACATGGAGCGCTCAGTCTCAATCCCCATTTCACAGGTGAGGGACCTGAGGCACAGAGAAGTGAAGTGATTTGCCCAAGGTCACACAGCAGACAAATGGTGGAGCCAAAATTAGATGCACATAAGTAGCTCACAGCCCATGTGAGGCATCTTAGAATGCTTTTGTTAAGCAAGAAAGCACTCTAAGGATACCAGCATCAAGATTCAATGGTGCTATTGTGAAAAAGTGCTAAAGGAAGAGCATTACAACCAATTACCAGTCCAGTCTGATTTCCAATTCAGCCCTCTTTCGTTAGACCTTGCTCTGTCCTTGAGGCAACATGGCACCGATTTTATTCAATGATGCAAATAAACCTGGGACAACTTGTCCCCCTAAATTCTTTGACCAGAAATATAAGAAAATAAATCTCCTGAGTCAGGATGACCAATTTTAACACAAATGAAAAAAACCAAAAACAAACAAAAACCATATGCATCCAAAGTTGGTTCTGATTAAGAAAAAAAAACACTTTGAAAAAACCAAGATGGCAGATAACAATCCCTGCAACCTCTGCTTCATAATATAGTCCACCCTGAATAATAAAACATACAATACAATTTAACTGAAAAATGGAGGAAAAAAGGAATGTTAAATTCTCGATTCTACTAGCACAAAGGCAGTGATAAAATATGTAAGCAGATTCATCTTTCCAAATGTAAATACATCCATCTTAATAGAAATGAGGGGGAAAAAAGAAAGATTAGTATTGTAGGAAAAAACTATGAAAGCAAAAGTTATTTGTAACCTTTAGGTCACCTCAACCTTTTTGTTATATCTCTGAATACAGAAGAGCTATGATTTGATTTACATCATAAATTTAGTGACAGACACAGATTGCTTTTTCAGTATGAGGAAACAATGCCTGCAGTCACCATGCATTTTCATGTATGCAGCTGTGACCCTGGCTCTTTCAAAAGCATGGCACAGCACTTACTACATCAAATATGCATTTTAAAAGCATTTTCCTACCTGCTCTGAATTTAGATTTGAAATTGCTGGTCGAAAGCCAAAAAGGGATTAAAAAAAAAAACCAGCTCTTCTGAATTGTGGACAAAAACATACATAATTAGTATAACGGATCAGCAATATTACTAAGAAAAATAAAAATGTTTGCTGGAAATAAAATTAAGGTGCTTAAAGAGATTAAAAAACTCAATGGCTGATAAAGCTGTAGCATTTAATTCCAAAGCAAATCTATAATACCCTTGCCACACAAGCCTTAGGAAATAGAGGACTCGATGGAAACATGATTTTCATCCTGTCATTTTTATGGCAGCGTTTCTCTTTGTGTCTGTGGTGGGAAATGGGATGAGGATGAAGGTATCTTTGTCACAGCAGGTAGGCCAGGCTGCTGAACTGCCAATCCTGTAAAGTTCAAATGAACTCTGCAATTAAATGCATGCTCTTGGCATGAAATGACTCTCCCTTTACCCCACCTGCCTTGGTCTCTCCATTGCTGTAAGCATAATTTGAATCGGGAAACATCTCACTAGATAAGGAGGGGAGGTCTGGCTGCTGAGCAAATGCAGCCTTAAGGAGCAAATTAGAACCTGTTACCGCAAAAGCCTTTTCAAAAATTCTAGTGCCAATTATTCAAGCTAATTGGGATCAAAGCCAGTTTAGATAAGGTAGTAAAGCAGCAACAAGATCAAGGACATTGGGACAAGTGTCACAAACATGAATCATTAGTCTGTAAGCTCTTCCAGGTCAGAAACCAGGTCTTTTGCTTTTAGGGTATGTTTCCAAACACCAGCCACTCAAATAATCAATGGATTAACTGTACTAAGTGCTTGGGAGAGTACAATACAAGAGTTGACAGACAGGATCCCTGCCTTCAAGGGAGCACTGATGATTTTGATTCCAACTCGGCCCACTTCAGGTTGGATCCACAGCGCTCATTCATCCTTAGGAAGCCACTCTATTTGGCCAGAGTCAAACAAAAGCTGTAAGGGAACTTATATTGGCCATTTCCTCTTTCCAAATCTGTCAACACTCAATATTAGCTTTGCATGCATGTCATTTAAACACATACGTGCAGCACATGTTTTATTTACACACTATTAATAGACCTATTTAACCGACATCCATTACAAGGAACCAAATAATATTGAATCAAAGGAATTATCCTCATATTTCAGAAAAGACAGCTTGATGCTAATCAAACCAACCATTTTGTAGTGTGCATGAGAGACAGTAATGGACAGAGTGATGCATGAACACATGAACAGACTATTACCCTTCAAGAATTCACAGCTATTTCCTCATTTTAGCAAACAAAAGGGAGCCGCTCATGGAAGGTTTAGGATCTAAAGAAAAACAAAGAAAGACTAAAGGGTGAAAAGGGTGGTGTTTCCTAACCTATAGATTATGCTTTGGTTATTTCCCCTTGGTACCTGAACACCAGTTGATTCTTGATTTTTCAGCACATTATTAAATTTTGGTTTGGGAAATTTTACAAATTTCCCAAGTACTTTAATCTGATTTTAATCTGAGAAAGTTTCTAATAAATTAATGAGTTGGATTTTTCAGTCCAAGGCTCCTGAGGCTGCAACCCACAGGGGCTATACAAAGCAAAGGATTAACTTGCATCCACCTCAGAGCTTAGAACAGTGCATGACACATAGTATGTGCCTAAATACCATAATAATAATACAACAGCCAAAGATCAAAAAACTGCCAGGAAAACAACCAAGATAGGTTATCGACAAAAATATTACATCTGTTCAGCCTGCTCCTCTTATACTGAATGACAAGATAAATTGAATTAAATAATAGGAGATGCATGTATTCACAAGTGAACTACTTAATCAAAAAGATCACCAAACTTTAAAGCCGAGAGAGTAAAATATAAAGCAGGGCTACCAGAGTCATTAAAATAAATATTATTGGGGCCGCAAATAGTCAAATACGAGACTTCAACACTAAGTGAAGATGCAGTGGAATTCTGATCAAGTATTTGGAAGTGCCTAAATGCCGTAACTTTAGCAGTGACTCGAAAGAAGGGAAAGTCTGCAGACTAAGGAATAAGAAAATGTAAAGAGCATGGGTTTGGGAGTCAGAGATCATGGGTTTTAATCCCGGCTTCGCTGCTTGTCGGCTGTGTGACTTTGGGCAAGTCACTTAACTTCTCTGTGTTTCAGTTCCCTCATCTCTAAAGTGGGAATTAAGACTGTGAGCCCCACTTGGGACAAACTGATCACCTTGTATCCCCCGCTCAGTGCTTAGAACAGTGCTTTGCACATAGTAAGCACTTAAATACCATCATTATTATTATGTATTGAGGTAAAAGAAATTCAAAAGGCAAATAGTCTATAAGAAGCTCAGAGGGTATTTAAAAATATTAACTGGAAATGCAGGAAAAGTGGGTTGTCTAGAGGGAGGGGCAGATTCACCATAAACCCTGCATGACTGTCATATGGAATTCATTACCATGGGATGTAAGACGAGTGGCGGGGGGGAAGAAAACACACTATACCAGCAAGTTCCAGAGGGATTTGGATGATTAACTAGGTGGGCAAATGATCCATAATGGGACAGAAGGAGAGCTAGAGCTGTGGAGAGAAGAGCTGGGGAAGGTTAGATGGTATATTCCTAAACATTAGGACAGCTGGCAAGGAGAGCAACCATATTAAAGAGTTCCGCCAAGTATGCTGTTGCCACTGTCAGAGGTGATAGAGGGCTGGAGTCAGGAGACTCGGGTTCTCGTTGGCATTACTTCTCACACAGCAGTAAGCAGCTCTAGCTCTTCCTGCTGACCAGAGGACAAAGAGACTTAGTCCACAGGGCAAGTGGAGCCACATTTTGCCAGAGGATACAAGGAGTGCAGTGGGCGTATAGAGAGAGCTCTCTCTCTCTCTCTCAGCAAAACTAATGGCATCACCTTTGGGATGATGAGTCCATGGGGGCAATCAATCAATAATTTATTGAGTGCTTACTGTGTACAGAGCACTATATTGAGCGACTGGGTAAGTACAATCACAGAGTTGGTAGATATGTTCCCTGCCCACGACAAGCTTACAGTCAGCAGTGTGGCTTAGTGGAAAGAGCATGGGCTTGGGAATCAGAGGACGTGGGTTCTAATCCCGGCTCCGCCAGTTGTCTGCTGTGTGACCATAGGCAAGCCACTTCACTTCTCTGTGCCTCAGTTACCTCATCTGTAAAATGGGGATTAAGACTGTGAGCCCCACATGGGGCAACCTGATTATATACCCCAGCGCTTAGACCAGTGCTTGGTACATAGTAAGCGCTTAACAAATACCATGATCATTATTATTATTATTGCTATTATTATTAAAGGGAGGGTGCCTAAGCTTGAAAACCACAGCTGGTTTCAAGAAGAGCCGGGGGTTGCCAACTCCACCCAGCTCCTGCTCCTGCCTGAAACTCCCTCCCCTTTTCATATCCCACAGGCCACCACTCTCTCCACCTTCAAAGAAAGCCCTGCTAAAAATCACGGTTCTTTCGGGTAGTTTTCCCTGACTAATCCGTCATGTCCCCATGCTGCTCTCCCTCCCTACTTCAACACCCATGCCCCTGAGTCTGTACACCTTCAGTGCCACCCCCTCTCCCCACAGCACCTATGTACACATCTTTGTACTAAATTCCTTTCCCTAAACTGGAATTTATCTTAATGTCCATCTCCCAAGCTTGATATGAGGTCCTCCAAGGCAGAGATTGGGTCTTCTTCCTCTTTTGTACTTTTGCAAGCACTAAATACAGTGCTCTGCACACAGTAAGCACTCAAGTACCACTGACTGATTAGGAGAAAATAAATTACTCAAGGAAGCCGGGATGGCAATTCCCACTTTTCTGGGAGCTAAAGCAAGAACGCACATATACACCCAAGCTGATGATCTTGAAATGACAGATTCTCTGATGCTTAGGACACAAACAGGCAAAAAACTGTCTTTTGTTCTTCCCAAACAGCATCAAAAATACCATGAAATAGGGTTATTTTCTGTACTGGCCTTCAGATTGATGAGTTGAACTCCTTTAAAAAGCAAGAAAGGAAATCCTACAAGGTCTGTACAAAGGCTGAAACTATGAAAAGCAGTTCATCCCCTCCTTACATCACGATCTAGTTAAAGCCTGTAGGATAGCGGAGGAGACTAGAAATGGAAATCATCAAATTACTTAAAGCCACCATTATATTGTTCATAAAATTAAAAAGGTGTATTACTAGATGCCGACTTCAAAAAATGTACTCCGCCTCCTTTGTTTCTCCAATATTTTCAGATTAATAATGTCAGAGAACTTACTGTGAGTTCAATACTTGAGTGGGAGGCTATATTTCAAGACTGAGACCATCCACAGTCCTTAAATTAAAATGACAGACTGTAGTGCTTTAAGAAAAACACTGCTGACATAGTAGACTCTTGTTTTAGCACCACCTGCTCTATTCCCCTGCATCAGGCAATAAAATTCCTCCATGAAGGTAACTGTCCATAATTGGTTTTAAAATAAAATGTAAAAGATTAAAAATTAAAGAAAAAAAAAACTACTAAGGAGGAGACTGTCCAACCACGCTTGGCTACAACTTCCATTACCCCACCATCCTTACAGACAGAAAGGTTTTCCTAGTGTCTAACCTGAATCCCTCCACTGAAATATAATGTAGTTTTAGGAGTTTCTTGAAGTAGTTAACTGGGTGGGAGCAGTGAGCCCCAATTCAAAGGTGCCAATCCCTACTCCATAGAGCAACAGCTATCATGACACCTGAAGTGACATTCAAGAATCCCTGTCCTTGTCCAATTTATTGTAGGCTCCACTCCGGCTAGCATATGAGATTACTTCTTACAGTCAAGATCTAGACCTACTGATGAGAGTTCTTGGTACAAATGCTGACGGACACATTCCCCAAAGACTGCATGTCTCAATTCTTATTATGAAAGAGAGCTATTTAAAACAAAAAAAAAAAACTGGGGAAAAAATAAGCTTACCTGATTTTATATAGCTCCTGGGTAGACTTTTCTCCACATGTTTCTACCTTAAGAGCCTGCATTCGCAATAATTTCACAATAGCTTTTACCAAATCATGTGTATTTCTGCAAAGACATGACAAATGTATATCTATTAAATAGTACAGTCACATCACATATATGTTTACATAAGATTCTATTTCAACAAATCTATATTGAATTACCACAGCAGTACAGAGGAAACACACACATTTAGGCCTTGAGCGCTGAAGGGACGAAAGCAGAGTAGGACCCAGAGGAAAAAACATTTCTCACAGAGTCAAGATACAGAACGATTGACTATAAATGAGTATAATACCAAATGAATGGGAGGTCACTGTGGGCCACAAGCTGAATCCAACTGAGCAATTAAATTTCTTAAAAGGGAGATACACTGCTGGAATAAAACAAGGAAGGAAGACAACACACGGGAGTGTTTCTTACACCATACCTAGCACTGTTCAATCTCTTACTAAAATAACGAGTCCAGGTTCGGAGCCCCATGATTTAAGCACATCGAGAGGATTCAAGGCCAAAATACCATTTTAAATGTTGGGAAATGGGACTTATGAATAATTGCTTAGCCTGGAGAAGAGCAGAAGCAGGATAATCAGAAAAGGCATAAAAATGCAGAAACAAACTACCTGCCGAAAATTATGATACAGTGACAAATGTTTTTACTTTGGCTGTAAAAAAACAAAACATATTCAGCAGCATGTGTGTCCTGTAGGCATGAATACTATTTTAAGTGGGCTCTTGGTCCTTGGCAACTAATCCACTGTGAGTGGCACAGGGCTAAGAGCCTGTTAAATGGGTACCAGGCCATCTCTCTGTGAATGTGCATGACTGTACCAAAGAGGAGGGATTTTTTGTTTGCTCTTTAATTTGCGAAGACTGGCTGAGAAAAAGGAGAATGTGTTTCTGGGAAGACTGGCCGGGAAAGAGGAGAATGTGTTTTTAGCCTGATCAAAACATGGGTCATTCTTCTAGAATATATCTTACATGGACAGCATGACTGTGCTGGGGCAGTTTGGGTGAGGGGATTGGATCAGCAGAGGCTGCAGCTAATTGAGAATAATGATAATAATAATAATATAATTATTATCATTATTATTATTATGGTATTTGTTAAGTGTTTAATGTGTACCAGGCTCTGTACTAAGCACTGGGATGGATACGAGCAAATCAGGTTGGATACAATCTTTGTCCCTCCTGAGGCTCACAGTCTCCATCCCCATTTGACGGATGAAGTAACTGAGGCCCGGAGAAAAGAAGTGGCTTGCCCAGGGTCACACAGCAGACAAGTTAGGGAGCCGGAATTAGAACCCAGATCTTTCTGACTCCCAGGCCTGTGCCCTATTCACTTCGCCGTGCTTCAACATAAAGGGTACGTTCTATTTGGGGTCAAAATTCTTACAGTTAGATTAGGCATGCAAATGGAAAGTGTGCATATTGCAAGCAAGGAATTAATCGAATAATTTTACTAGTAAAATAACCATTAGATTGCCATTTTACAAAAATAATCCAATTAAAATGGAATTTGGTTTGCAGAGAGAATAGTGTGCCAATATGGAAGTAGCAAAGAGTGATTTTTGCTCAGGAGTTAGGTTCTTGGGACAATTTTTGAAGAGGAATTAAAAGTCACACAATTTGGAATACACCAACAAAAAGGGAGGTATGACAAGAGAAACCCTTGTCTCATGCCGTCGAGTCGTCCTCGACCCATAGCGACACCATGGACACTACTCTCCCAGAACGCCCCACCTCCATCTGCAATCATTCTTGCAGTGGATCCGGAGAGTTTTCTAGGTAAAAATCCAGAAATGGTTTACCACTGCCTCCTTCTACGCAGCAAACTTGAGTCTCTGCCCTCAACTCTCTCCCATGCCGCTGCTGTCCAGCACAGGGGAGTTTTGACTTGTAGCAGATTGCCTGCCACTCGCTAACCACTGCCCAAGCTAGGAATGGAATGGATATGCCTCTGCTTGACTCTCCCTCCAGTAGTCGAGGCTGGTATAGTACTGGAAACTCTACAGGTGTGACCCTGAGAGGGGAAGGACTGAAGGGGAAATAGGAAATAATAATTATGGAACTTGCTAAGCACTCACTATATGCCAAGCACTGTACTAACCGGTGGGGTAGATACACGATAATCAGGTTAGACATAGTCCCAGGCCCACATGGGGCTCATAGTCTACAGAGGAGGAAACTTGCCTAAAAACTACATTTCCCAGAAGACAAAGGCCAACACTTTCCAGAGTCATCTGGGAATGCGAGCCAATCAAACTGAGCTGAGTTTTGGGTACTTTATCTGTTTTTTTCATTTTTTAAATGCAGGAAGGGAAATCTAAAATAATTGTGGTGTTTGTTAAGTGCTTACTATATGCCAGGCACTGTACTAAGCCCTGGGGTGGATACAAGTAAATTGGGTCGGACACAGTCCCTGTCTCATATGAGGGCTCACAGTCTTAATGACCGTTTTACAAATGAGATAACTGAGGCACAAATAAGTGAAGTGACTTGCGCAAAGTCACACAGCAGACAAGTGGCAGAGCCAGGTTTAGAACCCAGGTCCTTCTGATACCCAGGCCCACGCTTTATCCACTAGGCCACGCTGCTTCCCTATGCTACTTTCTCGAGCTCTGGCTGGTCTATGGGGAAGCCGGGCTAGGAATCACATGGAAGCAGTGTGGCTTAGTGGAAAGATTCTGGGCTTGGGAGTCAGAGGTCATGGGTTCTAATCCCAGCTCTGCCACTTGTCAGTTGTGTGACTTTGGGCAACACACTTAACTTCTCTGTGCCTCAGTTACCTCATCTGTAAAATGGGGATTTAAGACTCTGAGCCTCATGTGGGATGACCTGATAACCTTGTATCTACCCAGTGCTTATAACAGTGCTTGGCACATAGTACACGCTTAACCAATACCACTATTATTATCATTATTACGGAAGATCCCACCATGTGTGTGGATACAAGGTTAGAACAGTGTCTGTGTACAGAAACAGCAAAGCTGCTCATAAAAACCTATATATCTAAGAACATACAGTTCTTTGAATCTGATTCAGCTTTCCCCTCTCCCTGTAATTTAGACTAAATTTCTTCTGTGGCTAAGTTTGGAGTGTTTGGGAAATATCTGGAGGAATATTGCCTCTCTCTCCTTCCCCCACTAACCTCGCCACACCAGCTCTCCCTAAATGCCACATAGATAGTAACTACACGGTGACTGGAGGCATTTTAAAGAGCTCGGAGCTAGACAGTATGTGCATTTCCAGGTCACCTGAAGGGCCCCCTCCCCTAATCAATTCGGTTCCTCTATATGCTTTGATATTTCTCATGGGTGCGGAGGAAGCAAGGGGCTAATCTGAACAAATTGAGACTGCAAGCACCTTGTGGACAGGATCTGTTTTTACCAACTCTGTTGTATTGTACTCTCCCAAGTGCTTAGTACAGTGTTCTGCACAAAGTAAGCTCTCATTAAATATCATTGATTTTCTTTGCATTTATAGAAGTTGCCGATCCCAAATTTCAAATACAACTGTTGACTCTCCCCTAAACTGTTGGCAGAAACTTAAAAGTGTGCTTTGGAAAAAAAAAAGTTGGCCACATTTCTATTGAAACAAAACTGCTAGAAAATAAAGTCAGCTGTGAATTCAATTATCCATAATTGTCATTCCATTTTATATCATTTTTCACAAGGTGCACTCATATAACTTCCATCAGAGCTAGTTACACTGACTCCAATTGTTTTGTGTTAGCACCATCTTCAGAGGGTCCAAAAAAGAAACCTTAACACCCTGAGCAATATTCTATAAAAAGTATATCTCCTTAAGAGACTTTAGGAGTTCCAAAAAGGGTTCTTTGATTTCCCCAAATGCAAAATGCACTAAAAGTGGATATCCCTTCCTGCCAAAAACCCTCCTTGGGGAATCTCAAAAGGCACACACAAGTGTCATCCCAGTTTATTTGTAAAATACCATTGTACAAGGCCCTTTTGAAGACAGGGAATAAAAAAGCAAGTTCAACTAAAATTACAGGCTATCAAGATACCCCAACATCTAAAGCCGAAAACTTGGTTCCACAAGAGTGTGGGTTTTATTCACAATCCAGTTACTAAGCAACTGTATATAATAGATGCACGCTGTTTCGGGATCCCAGGAGAGTTAAGGGCAAAACTCAACCTAAAAATGGGGAGTCATGGCGCCTTGGGATGCTTACTGGTAGGGAAAATTCAAGGCATGGAAAGGTCGATCAAACCGATGCAGAATTTGGGATCAAAAAGCTAGTTTCGGTTGTTCGTAATGTCAATGTTATAGTTCTGTGTCACTCTTTCCCTGCTTAGACAATGTGCCTCTTATGGGACTTGTCTTATCTGATTATCCTGAATTTACCACATTGCTTAATATATAGTAAATACTTAGTAAATACCATAACTTGTGAACACATAATGAAAAAATACTAAATAACTCCAGAAGTGAACTGTAAAGTGGATGTTAACCAGTGATACGTATTCTTACTTGGAATTTTTTTGTCTTTCCTTTAAAAGATTGGTCTACCGGCTAGTATTAATGATTTCCACATTAGAGGTAGAAATCCTGCCCCAAAATAAAATAAAAGACACATTGAACCCAACCCAAAGAAAACATTTTTAAAGCTTCATACTCTTCTTTGTCTACAAAAGCTATTTCAGAACAAATTTTTAATTGTCTCATGTTGTACTATTATTGAACAAGAATACGGTAGGACACAACAAACGAGCATATTCCTTCGAAAAGGACATTCTCTAGAGCAAAATGACACTCGCCCAGTCACTCCCTGGAGTTCAGACAATGAGCTTTGCATCCCTCAAGCCTTTTTCCAAGTTGGACTGGGTAATAACACTGTGGCTCCCAAACTACTTCCAGCTTCCCCCTTCCCCCCAATTCCTGAGACAGGGAGGTAGTTGCTATGGCAGTCGGACTGGCAATCATGAAGAACTCCCTGAGGAGACATCATTACCCAGGAGCAAAGCTCAGCCCCTCCTATAATGGTCTGTAATATTATCAAAGCAACTGTTTCTAAACAAAGAGGCTCATGAATTGGATCTGTTTCTGTTTTGCCTACAAACACACAGGCATATACGCAAAGTAATTGCACAAAAAACACTCCCCAGAAATAGGGAGATGCCATAAAGTTCTGCTACTAGAGAGAGTCAATTAAGAAACTGCCCATTGTTCTTCCACACAATATGCCTATTATGTTTGTTGCTGTTAATAATAAAAAATATTTAGCACTTATCTTCAAAATCCTTCACAAACATTAAAGAATTAGCACCGAGGGTCCATTCAACTCCATTTCCCCCAGCAGATAATTTGTATAACATGTAGTCTCTTAAGAATCCTAACAAAGTCAGCTTGAAAAAAAATAATAAAGAACTGCTCCATGTCTTACTAAAATTTCTGCTTACAAAACATAAACCTTCCCTACTGCCCTTTGGCAAAGTTCAGGAAAGCCAATGAAAACCAAATGCCACAAGACACAATATTAAAATATATAACTTAATATTATTTGAGGTTTTATGCTGCAAAGAGCACTGTACTAAGGACTTGGGAGGGTAGTGGAAACAGCACATGGGCCTGGGAATCAGAGGACCTGGGGTCTAATCCCAGCTCTGCCACTTATCTGCTGTATGACCTTGGGCAAGTCATTTCACTTTTGTGCCTCAGTTTCCTCATCCATAGCATGGATATTAAATCCTACTCCCTCCTACCTAAGTTGATAACCTTGCATCTAATAACCTTCTATCTACCCCAGTACTTAGAACAGGGCTTGGCACATAGTAAATGCTAACAACAGCATAATTATTAATTATAAGTACTAGTAGTAGTAGATCTGATTCCTGCCCTCAAAGAGTTTACAGTCAAGTAGGGGAGATGAACACTAAAATGACAGGTAGGGGAATGTAACAGATTTTAAAGACATAGATCTGTAGGAAAATAGTCAATCCGATAGAAAGCATATAGTGAGCATCTGCACGGGGTACAGGACTATACTAAATGCTTAGAGTACAAGAGAATTAGTATTATTATGGTATTTCTTAAGCATTTATTATGTGCCAAGCACTGTTCTAAGCACTGAGGTAGAAACAAGGTAATCAGGTTGGACACAGTCCCTGTGCCACATGGGACTCACTGTCTTAATCCCCATTTTACAGATGAGGTAACTGAAGCAGAGAAATTAAATGACTTGTCCAAGGTCACATAGCAGACACATAGTAAACATCATAGGTGCCCACATCACAGGTCACACAGTAAACATCATAGATGCCCACTCTAAAAGGGCAATAGCTTTCAGAGCTGGACTCCCAGACTCCCTAATCCCAAATCTCTGACAACACCTGAGGTTTTTAATCCAGGCTGAAAAGATCCAAAATGGTAGCTTTCTGGACTATTAGCTCTTTGAAGCCTGTTCCCTTCTGGTCCTCATTCCCCCTGATCCCAGCTCCCGCCCCTGCCATACTCAGAAAGAAAACCTGGCACCTCTGGAGGATATGATCCCTGCCCAGCAGGCCAAATATTCTGCACAGAGTAAGTGCTCAATAAATATCATTGATGGACTGATACCTTATTGTAATTAGAACATACATTTAATGATGTCAGAGCAGGACAAAAACACAATGAGGGAGGAAATAACACCACCGGCATTTTATGACAGAGGCCCAAAGTTGCTCAGTCCCCAAGGTAAGGCAGAGAATTCATGCCCAAGACTCATCAGGAACCTGCAGCAGGGAAGTACAGTATAAAACGCAAGAACCATGAGGCGATCCTTTCTTTATACTCAGTCCTACCAGTCAGAACCCTGATTGGAGTACTGTGTCTAGTTACAGTCACTATAACTGTCAAATAATGTGGATACCTTGGCTGGATCCCAAAGATAATTCCAAAGGTGATTAAAGCGTTGGGAAATGGGATAGACAAGAAAAGTCTTATGGAATTTCACACCACTAGGACGAAGAGGCACTCAGTCAATTAATATGTCCCCTTTGTGGAAACACTAACTTCGACTTCACTAACACCATCCTCTCCTGTTTCCTCATCCAATCTTTCTGGCCACTCCTCAGTGTCTTTCACCAGCTCCTCCTATGCCTCCCACCTCCCCTTATGTGGGGGTCCCTCAAAGCTCAGTTCTGAGTCCCCTTCTTTTCTCCATCTACATCCACTCCCCTGGAAAACTCACCAGCTGCCACAGCTTCAACTACCACCTCTTCAGGGATGATTCCCAAAACTTCCCCTTCAGCCCTTCCCTCTCTCCTTGTCTGAAGTCTCGCATTTCCTTCTGTCTTTGGGACATCTCTTCTTAGAAGTCCTGCCTATACCACAAACTTAACACGTTCCAAATGGAACTCCTCATATTCCAACCTAAACCCTGTCCTCCTCCAAACTTTACCATTATAGACAACATCACCAACTTCCCTGGGTCACCAAGCCCGTAACCTCGGCATTATAATGTTGGTATTTGTTTAGCGCTTACTATGTGCAGAGCACTGTTCTAAGCACTGGGGTAGATACAGGATAATCAGGTTGTCCCACATGAGACTCAAAGTTAATCCCCATTTTACAGATGAGATAACTGAGGCACAAAGAAGTTAAGTGACTTGCCCACAGTCACACAGCTGACGTATGGCAGAGCAAGGATTCGAACCCATAACCTCTGACTCCCAAGCCCGGGCTCTTTCCACTGAGCCATGCTGCTTCTCCTCGACTCAGCTCTCATTCAACCTGCATGTTCAGTCTGTCACTAAATCCTGGCAGTTCTACCTTCACAGCATCTCTAAAATCCACT
The DNA here is from genome assembly GCF_004115215.2 of Ornithorhynchus anatinus. Classification (NCBI taxonomy): domain Eukaryota; kingdom Metazoa; phylum Chordata; class Mammalia; order Monotremata; family Ornithorhynchidae; genus Ornithorhynchus; species Ornithorhynchus anatinus. Next base: position 18,613,168 of record NC_041750.1, read on the forward strand.
CCATCCTCTCCACCCAAACTTCTATCATGCTGATCGAAGAACTTATCATATCCCACTTTGATTATTGCCTTAGCCTCCTCGCTGACCTCCCTTACTCTTCCCACTCCACTTCACTCTGTGGCGGAAACATTTTTCTGAAACACCGTTCAGTCCACGTCTGAGAAACCTCTACCCATCCATGTCCACATCAAACGGAAACTCCTTGTAGTCAGTTTTACGGCAATCAGTCCTCTCCCTCCTACCTTACCTCGCTGATCTCCTACTACAACCCAACCCAGACACTTCGCTCTTCTAACACAAATCTACTACCTGACCCTTGATCTCATCTGTCTCGCCGACGACCCTTTGCCTGGAACTCCCTTCCTTCTCTCATCTGACAGACCACCACTCTCCCCATCTCAAAGCCCTACTAAAATCATATCTCCTCTAAGAGGCTTTCCCTCATTAACCCCTCATTTCTCCTATTTGCCCTCCCTTCTGCATCACCTAAGCACTTGGATCTGTACCTTTTAAGCACTTGATAATCACCCCTCAGGACTTTCAGCACTTAGAACAGTGCCTGGCACTTAGTAAGCACTTAAATACCATCATTATTATGTACATAATATACGCTCCCATTTCCCCTGTCTTTAATTTATTTTAATGTTGCTCTTCCCTCCAGAATGCAAGCTCTTTGTGGGCGTGGATAATGCCTACCAATTCTATTGAACTGTACTCTCCCAAGCACTTAGTTCAGGGACCTGTATACAGGATAAATAGCATTGGTTGATCATCTACTGTTGTAGCTGCACTATTTAAGCGCTTACTGTGTACAGAACACTAAACCAAGCACTAGGAAAAGAACAATAGAGTTAAAAGACACAATCCTGGCCCCCAAGGAGTTTACAATCTAGTGGGGGAGAAAGACAAAACAGAGATAGGAGGAAAAAAGAGTGGAGAAATGGCTATGTGGTGAGGAAGAACAATCATGCTGATATGCACAATAAGCTCATTGAGGACGGGGAAGGGGTCTACCAACTCTGTTGTACTGTACTCCCCCAAACGCTTAGTACAGTCTCTGCACACAAGCGCTCAATAAATACCACTGATGATGAAGGGCCATTGCTGGTTGAGAGTGAATGAGGGGTGCAAAAGTGCTGAGATAGTAGCTGGGGGCGGTTTGGGAGGTGGAAGGAAATATAACCTCTGCCACTTGTCTGCTGGGTGACCTTGGGCAAGTCTCTTCACTTCTCTGTGCCTCAGCTACCTCATCTGTAAAATGGGGATTAAGACTATGAGCCCCAAGTGGGACAACCTGATTACCTTGTATCTACTCCAGCACTTAGAACATAGTAAGCACTTAACAAATACCATAATTATTATTATAACCTCAGGAGAACAGAAAGTTCATTCATTCATTCAACTGTATTTATTGAGCGCTTACTGTGTGCAGAGCACTGTACTAAGAGCTTGGAAAGTACAATTCAGCAACAAAGAGAGACAATCCCTACCCGGCAACTGGCTCACAGGGAAAGCCTCCTGGAGGAAGTGAGATTTCAGAAGACTTCTAAAGATGGGGAGAGCTGTGGTCTGGCAATTCGATGGAGAAGAAAGTTCCGGGCAGGAGGAAGGGTGTGAGCAAGGGTTCAAGGTGGGAGAGGTGAAAATGCAACTCATTGAGTAGGCTAGCATCAGATGATAATAATAATAATGATGATGGCATTTGTTAAGCACTTATTATGTGCAAAGCACTGTTCTAAGCGCTGGGGAGCATACAAGGTGATCAGGTTGTCCAACATGGGGCTCACAGTCTTAATGCCCATTTTACAGATGAGGTAACTGAGGCACAGAGAAGTTAAGTGACTTGCCCAAAGTCACACAGCTGACAAGCAGCAGAGCTTGTATTTGAACCCATGACCTTTGACTCCCCCGCCCGTGCTCTTTCCACTGAGCCATGCTGATCACAGTATGGTGGGAAAAGAGAATGAATGAGTAGGTGGGAGAGGGCTGATATAGTGCCTTAAAGGCAACGGTCGAGAGGAGTTTGATGCAGAACTAGTGGGCATCCACTAGAAGTTTTTAAAGAGTGGGGCCATAGGTGCAAAACAAGGTTTTAGATAAAAGAGTCTGGGCAGCAGACTGCAATATGGACAGGAGAGGGAAGAGACTGGAGGCAGGGAAATCAGTGGAGGCAGCTTAATGCAGCAATCACTGAAGATTAAAGAGGTGAGGTTCAAAACAAATAAAAGGAAGCACTTCATCCCATAGTGTAAACATACCAACAAGTCCATGCCTGCTTTGGATAAATCACTGCATGCGAGGCCTATACTGGGTTGCAGAGGGGAAAGAGTTGAGAATCTAGATGGTGAAGTCCTAACCAGGATAACTGGCAAGGACAGTGACCCTCACCAAGTTACCCCAAGCATTAAGTCTTATTGACACTATGGTACACCCAATATTGGACTGAGTGGACCAAGGGGCTGACCCAATATTGACATTTCTTATCTTACTTGAAGTTCTCTGGATGGAAGAGGAAGCTGAGAGGATTTAATAAGGGGCATCAAGTTGATGGGTGATTATACCTAAGAAGATAGCCAGCTGTTCTGTTCTTAGTAGGGATGGAGAAGAAAGGGCTTAAGCAGAAGCAGGTGGAATTTGGTCGCCAGAAAGAATGAACAGAATGAAGTCTGGAATTGCTTCCAGAAGGAGGCTCCTGAAACACCCTTTTCCGAGGACTCTGAATCTATGACACTCAACTCTCCAAACTATAATTAGGAGGCTACCTTTCCAAAAGGCCAAATTTTATTTCCTTTAGAGCAACGCATCTTGAATGTAAACTCAGAGGCTACCTGCTTAACAGGACCACAGGCAATTTAACAAGTGCACTGGATATTGAAATAACATCATTAGCAAAAAAAGCGGTTTTAAAATGCCTTACAGTACTTTTATAGGAAAAAGAGTCAACTAGAAAATCTGATGCCTGAGGCATATGAAAATGAGAATCAATGCTGAAATACTTGCCACTCCTGAGCTGATGTGTCTACAGGTGCCCTGGGGTCATTTTCCAGGATGGATTTTATTTACCCATAGGCCAAACAAGCTTCTCTATCCTCAGTAAAAAAAACAAAAACACATACAATAAAAACAACAAAACAAAAACAGCACTTCAGGGGCATAGGAGCTCTCTCAGATACTCCCAGAATTCAAGTGCTTTTAACAACAAACAATAGTGCAGTAAACTAGGTCAAGTGAGTGGCTGCAGGGCTATTAAGCACGGCAAAAAAAGGACGCTTGAAGTGCTATTACTTGACGTGAGAAAATGTGAATGGAAAGTATAATTTGACTCCTAAATACACATCAAAATAAACTGGTAACACCAAAATGGAAAAAATAATGCTTTCTGGAATAAACGAAGAAAATGTAAACAACAAACGCAAAAGGCAGAGGGTGGTATGCTTTAGCAAACAGCAAGAGGTGCATTTACTTTTGCATGAGAATTTAAGTGTAAAGGGTGGCTGGAAAATTTTCCAGAAGCAACACCACGGTGTTTAACATGGGCACGCTTTACTTTTGCAAAAAAAACATCGCCACCACTGGTAAGTCGGAGGGGCTGTGTCATTTGCACCTAAGAACTGTAGCCTGGAGCCCAAGGACCGCCCCACTTCAAGTCTCTAGACCAGAAGCTCGTTATGGGCAGGGAACATTTCTACTAATTCTGCGATATTGTACTCTCCCAAGCGCTTAGTACAGTGCTCTGCACATAGTAAGCACTCAATAAATACCATTGATTGAGGTTTACCTAGTTATTTAACCTCTTCAAATTTTGATGATGGAATTCACAGCTTCTTGGAATTTATTCCGGTTTCCGACCTGTCCTGCCCAACTAAGAGTATGACCCCTTTGTGGGGCATGAACCGTGACTGAAATGTTTATCTTGCATTTACCCCAGCAGTTACTTTAGTATTTGGCACAAAGTCAATCTTTACCACAATCTAGATTAAGACAATTTTTATCTTTTTAAGAGGTGGGCTAAAACAAGATATTGCCCCAAAGTATGGGATTTTTTAAAAATTAAATTGAATATAAAATGCCATAAGCTATTTTGTGCTAATAAACCTATATTCCAAAACTATTTTTAAAGGGGAAAAAAAACAGGGAAGGTTCAAGAGGATGGTTTCACAGTATGGCGTAGTGGATAGAGCACGGGCCTGGGAGTCAGAAGGTCATGGATTCTAATCCCAGCTCTGCCAACTGTCTGCTGTGTGACCTTGGGTAAGTCACTTAACTTCTCTGTGCCTGTTACCTCATCCGTAAAATGGGGATGGAGACTGTGAGTCCCAAGTGGGAAAAGGGACTGTGTCCAACCCGATTTGCCTGTATCCACTCCAGCGCTTAGTACAGTGCCTGGCACAGAGAGAACACTTAATACATATTATTATAATAGAACGCTGCATCAAATCAAAAATCTGGAGCCAGGCAGTTCAAGCCCAGAGGGGACCCAAATCCACCTGGGCCCATCTTCACTTATTTGGGCTGGGGGGAGAAGGAAGACAATGGAGGAAGGGGGTGATGAAGAGGCGGGAAGAAGCATATGCTTGATCTTTCATTCGTGGCCAATGGGTGCCACAAAGCCACAGTCTTCCCAACAACTTCTGAGTTTAAATAGACCCAAAATGAGGAGACACGGGTTACTCCAATAACCCTCAACACAGCCCAAATCCAAGCCACCTTTCACCAGCAAGGGCATGGTCTACATGTCAGACCAAAACAGGATTCTAATCTGTCAAAGTGACCAAACACCATCTAACCTAAACAAGGTCACTACCTCTTCGTCAAAGGAATTGATAAAAACAAACTTGAGGGACTGTTTGGTTTGGGTTTTTTTTGTTTTTAAATGAAGTTAGGAATGTTTTCTGTACATACACATGAGAGTCCTGGGCACTCAAGGGATAAAAAGGGCTGGAGGAGGCTTATTAGGATTCTAGAAAGGGAAGGAGATAGGAGAAAGTACATGAATCTGGTCTACAGAGGAGAAGGCAGTTGGGGGAGGCCTACTCAATCAATCAAATTTATTGAGCGCTTACTGGTGAAGATCACTGCACTAGGTACTTGGGAGAGTATAACAGACACATTCCCTACCCACAAAGAAGTCTGTGGATGGAGACTGTAGAGGGGAGGAAAGGAAGGGCCATCATGCTGGACTGTATATGGCCTTCAAGGGAGAAGGTATCCAATTTTTTCTCCATGGCAGGGGCAAGTATTATTATAATAGTGATAATAGTGGAATTTGTTGAGTGTTTACTATGTGCTTTGCACTACGTACTAATAATGGTATTTGTTAAGTGCTTACTGTGTGCCAAACACTGTTCTAAGCGCTGGGGATTAAGACTGTGAGCCCCACGTGGGACAACCTGATAACCTTGTATCCACTCCAGTGCTTAGAACAGTGCTTGGCACATAGGAAGCACTTAAATACCATTATCATTATTAGTACATAGCTCTAGCCGTTACACCACGCTGTTCCACATTAATCACATTCCAAGTTAATCATGTCAGACACAGCCCGTGTCCCACTCTGGGGGCTCTAAGTAGGAGAGAGATGCGGTGTTGAATCCCCATTTTATAGGTGAGGAAACAGGCACAAAGAAGTGAAGCATCTTGACTGGGGTCACAGAGTAGGCAAGGGGCAGTCCTGGGGTTAAAACCCAGGTCCTCTGACTCCCAGGCTCAAACTCTTTCCACTGGGTCACATCATATTGTTGAGTTTGTACACACCCATAGGTAAAAATGGCTTTTACTCCATCACCAGCTAACCGAGAGAATACCTGGTTGAAGGAATGAGATTGAGTATTCCATTCAAAATATAGCTGAACTCTGCACAATCCTGTGCAACAAGCGCCACCAGACCTTCACAGCAGGTAGATCGCACAACCACATTGTCACTGCAGCACTTCTCCCAAAGCAACGTCAAAGCAGGAGTCTGAAACCCAAGCAACAAGTAAAGTTAACTTGAGCTGTTCAGAGTGTGTGTACGCCTATGTCAAACAGTTCTAAAGAGGGGGGAGAAAAACAAAACAAAAAAAATCTTTAAAATATGTAAATCCTGGAAATAAATCCACTTCAATGAAAGGAACACAGGGATACAACTAGAATAGAATTTGTTTTTCTGGCCTGCCTCAAAAGGAGGCCCATTCCCTGCACTTAATTATCCTAGCAAAGATGTTAGCTAAGGAAAGGCATTTTTTTGTAAACTAATCAAAAATAGCATGTCATAAGGGGATGGGGGAATTTTTTTGTCACCAAGCAAAACATTTTGTAACACCCACAAGCTTTGGACTTTTCATTCTTCAAAAGTCCCATCTACCATTATCCAAATAGCAGGGGAAATTGTAGTTTGTCAGAAAGGCAGGAAAAGGACAAGAAAATACACAGGCAGATTATCACATACCTGGGGGGTGGACTGACATATCTTTTTTGACACATTTTCCTTTATCACTGTTGCAATTAGATAACTCACAGCCTAGAAAACAAATAAAATTTATGCATTTGTGCAAAGGTTCCTTCAAATCAGGTTCTTACCACTAACTTGAGACAGATAAAGACATAACATAAAGTTGCCGGTGTGATGCAAAGAATCATAAAATTTCAGATTGGCCATCTGTTCCATCCTCCTGGCTTCAGGCAAGACTTCATTTAAGATCCCTCTACGAGCCCTTTATTCCCAATCCTACTAAGTAAGAATCTATGATGTTTTTAAAGAATTACAAGGGAAAAAACCAGAAACTTCCCGAGCGATCCATTCTAGTGTCCAACATGGCCAGGAAATCCTTACTTTTTGACAGAATCTGGTCTTCATGTTCTTAATATATAGTATTTGGTATCATTCAGTTGAATAATCCAAATTCCTTTAATATTTGATGGTAAACCATATTTTCTGTCTCTCTAATTGGGCTGTGGCATCTTTGCAACTTTTATCCTTCTTTAATTAGGTCACTGGACTCAGTTCTGGGCTTCACATCACAGTCGGAGAGCAGGATCTCACAGTTACAAAACACTCCCATTTAGGCACTCCAAAACTGTGCTCACTATTGGAACAAAAGGGCCACACTACTGATTCATCATTAACTTGACCCTAGATCACTTCCCACCGGATCTTTACATTGCCTAATGCTTCCTCTCTTGTAGTTGTGCATAGGGCATGAAGAAAGGAATTAGATCATGCCAATAACCAACACACACAGGAGATGCCAAAGTGTAACCATAGTACATACACTCTCCTAATTTATGTTTAATACTCTGGGATCTAGGAAAAACTTGAGGCTTGAGATTCTCGAGGGCTACCAGCCAAGCTACTTTTCCAGGATAACAATTTTAATTCCTTTATGCCTCATTTACATGCCCAGACCCCAGCACCGTTTTAGCCCCTTAAGGGGTGTTGACCAAGTTACCCGCAAGCCAGAAACACCACTAATCAAGGGCTCTTCATATAACCCCCTCCCATCCTCCTTCCTCAAGAATGCCGCACCAAGCAAAGACACTTCATTCACTGGGAAAAGTTCCTCTCTTCAGCCTCTCTCCTGGTGCAAATTAAGCTATGTGAAGCATCTTAAAGAGAATAATTAATGTTATACAGTGGAAAGCATGGTCAAAAATGGAAAATGACATTACACCGCCAAAATGCAAAGGGGGAAATTACCTGTGACTGGACAAGGGTGTTTGGAAATTCAAATCGTTTCTTGAGATCTTCTGACATTTCTGCTTATCTTACAAGATACTAATGCAGGTTCTCTAAGAGACGATAACGGCATGGTGGTTAAGACTAAAAATGGGAGTTAGGTACATTTTCTGTTCTTCCCCCCCCTCAAAAAAAAAAAAAAATCTCACAGCCCTAAGAAATGCATTCAAAAGATCCCTAACAGGTGAATGGCAGGGGAACAGGTAGAAGGTAGGCCTCTACAAATCCTTGATGTACCTGTAAGCACTCAAATTCTTTATTATTCCTATTCTCACTAATCTTGAAACGTATGCCTTAAAGGATTTAAACTACAGAGAACAAAATTATGTTGCAAAGAGCAAGTCCAAATAGGACATCCAACCACCACCAACAGGCATTGCAATTTTGTTTTACAGTAAAATTTCAACCCTCAAAACCACAGAGACCTCAATTTTCAAAAGACTCCAAAACTGGGCTTCAGTTTTAAGCACTATTCACCCAGGCCAAGAATTTGGGATACGGCAAAGCTATCCTCAGAAAGATCCCATGATGACTTCGTTTCATTTAAATTCATTGTTCTCCCCAAAAGGGGGTCAAAAAAACAAATGGCAATAACACTTTGCATTTATGTAGAATCTCTCGGCTGTTTGTGAAATGCCACCATTATGGTGTTAAAAGTTGATGAGGGTAGGGCAGGATTCGCTGCTGCAGGTGGCACACAAAGCTATTCTGTCTTCTGACCACAGTCTTGTCTTATGCCGTGGAGTCTTTTCCGACCCTAGCGACTCCATAATTATCTCTCCCAGAACGCCCCACCTCCAACTGCAACCATTCTGGTAGTGCATCCATAGAGTTTTCTTGGTTCAAGTAGCAAAGTGGTTTACCACCGCCTCCTACTGCGCTACCACCGCCTCCTACTGCGCAGTAAACTTGAGTCTCCACCCTCAACTCTCTTCCATGACACTGCTGCCCAGCACAGATGAGTCTTGACTTGTAGCAGATTGCCTTCCACTCCCTAGCCACTGCTCATGGTAGGAATGGAATGGGTATGCCTGTTTGACTCTTCCTTCTGTAGCTGAGGCTGGTAGAGTACTGGAAACTCTCCAGGTGCCATCCTGAGGGGTCCTGACCACAGATTAGACCCTTAAACCCAGTTGGCTGCCTTGCCACCTGTGCTGCTAAACTCTGCGGGACTAGGCAAGAGAAGGTAGATTCTCATGCTGGGAAGCAGCGTGGCCTAGTGGATAGAGTGTGGGCCTGGGAGTCAGAAGGACCTGCGTTCTCATCCGGCTCCACTTGCCTGCTGTGTGACCTTGGACAAGTCACTTCACTTCTCTGGGCCTGTTACTTCATCTGTAAAATGGGGCTGAAGACTGTGAACCCCATGTGGGACACGGACTGTGTCCGACCTGATTATCTTGTACCTACCCCAGTGCTTAAGACAGTGCCTGGCACATAGTAAGTGCTTAACAAATTCCACTGGGGAAAGAAAGAAAAAAGGTAGATGGCACAGAGTAAACTATCACTGCTACTGGAGAAACAACTCAAACGAATGTCCCCCTGGCATGAGGCATTCCTAAACAAAAGAAGGCAGTCCAGGATATCGGTCATGTGATAACTGATAGGCAGTAGCGATGTTCAGAGATACTTCTTTGGGAAGACACTATTCACCCTGAACTAGGCCCCACTGTTGAGGCAGTGGAAAGGGGACTGACTGGGATTCTAGTTTTGATCCTGCCTGTAACTTACTAATGTGGGCAGACTCTGGACATGAACTTTATAACGTGCTACAGCTCTGACTGCCTATTTGCTTGCTGTTCCCCGTGCCCACCTGGGAACATGACCGGGCCAGTCGTGAGCATTATAATCAATTTCTCCATGCAGGTCCTTGGTCTGTGAGCTCATCGTGGGCAGGAAAAGTGCTACCAACTCTGTTCTGCTGTACTCTCCCAAGCACTTAGTACAGTGTTCCACTCACAGTAAGTGCTCAAAACATACCAATGATGACGATGAAGTATCAGGACAAGGCCTCATCTGTCTGAAAGGAGACTCTATTACAGGCTCAACCACAGTTGACGGGGAGGGGAAAGAGTTGGAGAGAGGAAGGGAAAACTAAAGAGAGTGTCCAAAAAACTCCCACTCTCAAATTCAAAACTAGCCCGCCAGAAAACACCACCTGGTGAACTGTGATCTTGTGGTGCAGAAACAAATAGAAAACTAATAGGCCTCTCAGGAAATAAACTCATCAAACCAGACCACATGCACACAATAAGGAGGGGAGAGTCAGCCATGCACCTGTAATTTTAGCCAGTCACACCCTGACACGTGGACAGAATCTCACCATCATCAGCAGCATTAAAAGACAGCTGTGTGTAATATAAACACTCAGAAGGGAAACTGAGGCTTGGATCTGATAAGAGACTTGGTGGAACAAAAAACAGTAATGGATCTCAGGTCGGTGAATCCCAGCAGTGTGCTAAATCCACTCGATTAACGCAGCCTCAGTGAAATAAGCAGAGCTTCTTTAAATTACAGAAATACACTTTAATACAGCAGGAAAAAGAGTACGAGGGAGACCGCACAAACCACTAGCATAATAACTGATTCTTTCAAACGGGTTCCAGGCCCTGAAGGCTCAGGACCATGGTTCACCCATCTTTCTCGACAGACTCCACCGATACGCTGCAGCACTTTAAACTCCTTTAGAGCAGAAGGTGATCTCAGTATTCCTCGAAATGAATTCCAAAATGAAAGTGTCATGGCAAAGTTTTTCAGACACAAAAAAGGAGGCACGAGCCTTATCGCTGCATTACACTGAAATACTAAGTGCGGAGAGAACAGGCACATAAGTTTTACTTTTATCACACTCATCCAAGCCCCTACTACAGAGCTCTGCCCACAGGCACTCAAGTTCTACTGCATGACTGATTACAGTTGAGGGGGTAAGGGGTTTGGTTGTTTGTTTTTAATCGATTACTTACGGGGGTGTCTTTATCTCTCCCTACAAACGGCCAGGAGATGCTCAGGAACAATACCCCAAGTTGCAGTTTGCACCATTCCTCGGGTCCTCGCTCTTGGGCTACAAAACCACAGTTGCCTTCTTCATGCTGGAGGTCTACACTACAAGTTTAATGCCATCTTCCTTGTTCGGCCTTTCACAGCACAACAGCTCTGTACTTCACTTCGGAGCATTTTTTAAAATGTGAGTATAATGTGTGTGCGTTGGGGGGGGGGGGGGGGCTTTCCCTCCCCTGCAGTGTGTTTCGTATATTTAAACGTAAACAAATGATGTTTATATTTCAGATCGCTACAAACTTAACGGGTTGGGTAACATTACCAAACATTGATGAAGATTAGCCTTTGATCCTCTCATTTATTTTTAAGTATGAAAAATATGGAACTGTGAAAGTGATCCACCAGGGGTGTGAACTGACATATGATACAGGTTGTCAGTGAACTTTTCAAATATTGGAAACAATTATCACTCTCCCACGGTCCTAGGAAGAACGTCATCTCGAACTCATATTCATCCGTGACAAAGTACAGGCAAGATGTTAAAAAAAAGAAAGGAGTAGGCCAATCAGTATTTTCTTCGGCCAATCCTTCTGTAAAGTTGTCACACAATTTGATTTGGAATCCGAAGTACATCAAATGCAGTAAGCAGGTTAGAATGAAGAAAACAAATTTCACCTGGACAACATCTGCGTCTTTCAACTTCAGAACTTCAAAGGCAGTGCTATTTTTTTAAGCTACTGAAACTAAGTACATGGCTGTAAAGCTCTAAAGCAATGGCTGCAACCAGGCATCGGACTACAATTTCTGAACGATAACGATGGAAACTGGTAATCGGTCATTGCTACTAACAGCTTTGCAGCCTACGTGTCTTCTCCACGAGCCCACAGTGACTTCCCGATCACCGAAAAAGCTGCTACGGCTCTTAGGACACTAAGGGCAGAGAGACATAGCAGCGTGGTGGGGGGGGGGGGAATGTGAGCCCCACGTGGGACGATCTGATTGCCCTGTATCTCCCCCAGCGCTTCAGAACAGTGCTCTGCACAGAGTAAGCACTTAACAAATACCATAATTATTATATGACTGCAGCTAGGCAAAATTAGGCCCTAAATCAGACAGGATTTCATGACTGGTACCTTTTTCAGATGCAAAGTTGCCGAGTCTTAGCCAGATCGGGTGGGGCGGAGAGTCCGAGTTCAGCCGTCCTACCGAGGTGGACCCCCCTCCCCCCACTTACGTCCCCGCGGACGAAAATGCGGCCGAATTTCGGTTCGGATGGATTCCCCACCCTCCTAGCATAAATGAATGGGATTCATTCCGGATGAATTTGCCAGCCCTCAAAATGGCGGCGGCGGCGCCGCGAATTCTGGAAAATGAAGTCCTTCGTACGGCCCCAGCCAATGGGAAGGCAGAAAAAGGAGGAGGGGGCGGGTTTTGTAGTTCTCCCCTCAATCTGCCAAGGCTCCGAGGGGTGGAGAAAGCAATGCAGTTTGGGTCCCGTAGTTTTATGCACGTGGGGCCATGCCACTCTTGACCTGCTTAGCGTTGTTCTTCACCTTGAGGAGGAAAACCAGAGTGAGAGTGGTTTGGCCAGGTTTTTCAGCCACAAAAAAGGAGGCACGATCCTTATCGCTGCATGACAGTGAAAGGCTAAGCACCGAGAGAACAGGCATGTGAGTTTTACTTCTATCACACTCATCCAATTTAGTGGCAGAGCCAATTTAGTGATAATAGCCTCAGCTCCACCACCGGCTTGCCGGCGTCCTCAGGCAAGTCCCTTAACCTCTCTGCTTTGATTTCCTCATCCCTAAAAAGGGCGTGAGAACGTTCGTCGCTGTCTCCTATGGTGTAGTGGTAGGTTAAGGTAGGGTTTAGGAGCTAAAGGCCTTATGCCTTTCCTGGGGTGCCATGTACATGGGGATGCGGAGCTCTCTCTCCACCCCGATTTCTTTTCTCTCTATCAACGGGTCACAGATCGGGAAATCTACAAGGTTTCTCTTGCCCTTAACTGGGATCTATAGCCTGAAATGGAGGCTTCCCTTGCCCCGTCTAGCCAGAGAATCTGACCAGAGAGGTGGAAGTCTGGGCTCAGGAGCCCTATCAGTAAGCAGCGTGGTGCAGTGGAAAGAGCACGGGCTTTGGAGTCAGGGCTCATGAGTTCGAATCCCAGCTCTGCCACTTGTCGGCTGTGTGACTGTGGGTGAGTCACTTCACTTCTCTGTGCCTCAGTTCCCTCATCTGTAAAATGGGGATGAAGACTGTGAGCCCCACGTGGGACAACCCGATTCCCCCGTGTCTACCCCAGTGCTTAGAACAGTGCTCTGCACATAGGACAACCCGATTCCCCCGTGTCTACCCCAGCGCTTAGAACAGTGCTCTACACATAGTAAGCGCTTAACAAATACCAACATTATTATTATTAGCCTCATTTGAACTGAACTGAACTGTGTTCCCTGCCCATAAGGAGCTAACAGTCGAGAGGGGGAAACGGAAACGGACATTAAAATAAACTATAAATATGTACATACGTGCTGTGGAGATGGGGGTGGGATGACTGTAAGCTCGTGTGGGCAGGGACTGTGTCTTGTTTCTTATTCAATTGTACTCTCCGAAGCAGTTAGCACAGTGCTCTGCACACAGAAAGCACTCAGTAAATTTGATTGTCTGACAATAAAGGGTATAAATCCAAATGCAAGGGAGATGGAAAGGGAGTGGGAGAAATGAGGGTTTAGTTGGGGTACAGTGAGTAGGCTGGCATTAGAGACTGAGAGCATTGTAGGCAGGGAATTTCACTGTTTATTGTTGTATTGTACTTTCCCAAGTGCTTACTACAGTGCTCTGCACACAGTAAGCACTTAATAAATACGATTGAATGAATGAATGAGTGGAGCGACATATGCAATCTGGGTTGCAGTAGGAAATCAGCTAGGTGATTAAGTTCTTTAAAGCCATTGGTAAGGAGTTTCTGTTTGATACGTAGATGGGTGGGCAACTACTGGAGGTTCTTGAGTAGGGAAATATAGACTGAACGCTTTTGTAGAAAAATGATCTAGGCAGGGCAGCAGAGTGAAGTATGGACTGGAGTGGGGAGAGGCTTGAGACGTGGAGGTCAACGAGGAGTCAAGGGGGGCTAGGAGAAGGATAAGTCCCCTCTTGACAACTCTTAGCAGAAAAGCCTCTAATGGAGGATTGAATGGACCTTACAGGAGAGATCTCCCCCAGGCTTTTCTGGAGGGAAAGTGAAATATTTATAAGTGCTACGTGTTCATATAAAATTTTTCAATGCCTGTATATAGCCTGTTAATAATGGTATTTGTTAAGTGCTTACTATGTGCCAGGCACTGTACTAAGCACTGGGGTGGATAAAGCAAAGTGGGTTGGACACAGTCCCTGTCCCCTGTGGGGCTCACAGTCTCAATCCCCATTTTACAGATGAGGTAACTGAGGGCCAGAGAAGTGAAGCAGCTTGCCCAAGGTCACATGGCAGACAAGTAGCAGAGCTTGGATTAGAACCCGTGTCTGCGGCCACGCTGCTTTTCTCAGGCTCTTTCTGTCGTACCTACCAACCAGGTCACTGGACACAGGGGGACCTGGTGGGAGAGGATGACTGACTCAACACCCGCCTCCACCATTACTGTACATACACCTCAAGCCTATGTTCTGCTAGCAGTAGAACATACCGTTCCCCTCTTAACCACTTGCTCACCTGAATGGCAAAAGGTCCACAGCTGTATTTTCATGGGCATCTGTGGAAGAGATTGTCTCTCACTGCATCATCAGCAGGGTTGTCCTTAAATCAAAAGACAAGCGATAAATGGCATTAGGTATATTTTCGGTGCAGAGAAGTTCGTGAGTGAGCAGACTATTAAAAAACATGATCCCTACCTTCAAGGGGCTTACAGTTACCTCATCTGTAAAATGGGGATTAAGACTGTGAGCCCCACGTGGGACAGGGACTGTGTCCAACCCGATTTACTTCTATCCACCCCAGAGCTTTGTACAGTGCCCGGCACCTAGTAAGCACTGAACAAATACCACAGCTATTATTCTCTTCCCCAACTATATCCTTTTTGTTTGTTCTCTCATCACCTTTGCTGGCATCTCTGCTCTTGAGAAGCTTCTGGGCTGCCCCTGTTGCCTTTACCACCTTCTTTCCGGAGACCCTGTTTTCCTAGATATTGCTCTAGCTACTCTATTGGGGAGATCATCTTAATAGTTAACTCCTATTTTCCTAATACCGATCCTTAGCTGACTACTAAGAGATTACTTGAATTGGGGACTGCCACGCCTGGCTTCTCTCTGTTCCCGGTCTGAGGTCTTGGGAGTGGAGAGGTTTCAGAAAGCACGTAATACATGAAAGATGTTCTCAATCTGGGGCCAAAAAAGATGGCCTTAAGACTTTGTTTTCTTTGATTTCTGCCTTCAGGTTGTTTTTTTTTCCTCTCCTACATTCTTTGTGGATGGGAGCTTTACAAGAAGGGCATGGAAGAAGCAGATCAAAGTTTAAAAGTAGATGAAAATTTAAATATTAACATCTGGTAATTTTCAGATCAGAATTAAAATGTGCTTTTCTTTTTTAATTGCTATCTTTGCAAATTTAATGGAACATATTTAAGGAAGGGCTAATTATCCGAGGTTTCAATTGAGTGTTTAGTGTTTACAGCAGCGTTTCTCAAAGTGGTTTAGTGTGAGGACCACTTTGGGTCAGAGAGACTATGAGAATTATTTATCGCTGAAGTAGATTTTTTATGTCAGAGTGGGAAAATCCACCTCACCTCCTAGAGAAGCAGCGTGGCCTAAGGGACAGAACAGGGGCCTGGGAGTCAGAAGGACCCGGGTTCTAATTCCAGCTCTGCCACTTATCAGCTGGGTGATCCTGGGCAAGTTGCTTCACTTCTCTGTGCCTCAGTTACCTCATCTGTAAAATGGGAAGTAAGACTGTGAGTCCCAGTGGGACAGGGACTGTGTCCAACCTGATTAGTTTGGATCTACCCCAGTGTTTACTACAGTGCTTGGAACATAGTAAGCACTTAACAAATACCATTAAAAATTAATAAAACCTCTTGGAGACTTTTTTTTACCCTGAGATATGAGGTGGAACCCCTCTCAGGGTCACACCTGGAGAGTTTCAGTACTCTACCCGTCTCGACTACAGGAGGGAGAGTCAAGCAGAGGCATACCCTTTCCATTCCTAGCTTGGGCAGTGGCTAGTGAGTGGAAGGCAATCTGCTACAAGTCAAAACTCACCCGTGCTGGGCAGCAGCAGCATGGGAGAGAGTTGAGTGTGGACACTCAAGTGTACTGCACGGAAGGATGCAATGGTAAACTACTTCCATATTTTTACCCAGAAAACTCTATGGATACACTACCAGAATGATTGTGGTGGGGGTGTGCTTGGAGAGTAGTGTCACTGTGACTCGACAGCATAAGACAGTGGAGTGGAAAGGGCCTACGGATTCCTCCTCAACTTTGCTGAGCTCACAACCTGGCATTTGTGCCACTCCCTCCCAAGGTACTGAGCTCATTTGGGGAAGGGGGTGCAGGGGACAGAGGGAGGCATAAGTGAGAGACTATACATACACCCACACACACAGAAAGGAGAGACAGAAATATTACTGCCTCCTAGCTTCCCCCCTGCGCCTCCCCCCACCCTCCTGTACATTGTAAGCACCTTGTGGGCAGTGAGCGCGTCTTTCACCTCTACTGTACTTTCCCAAGCATGTAGAACGGTGCTCTGCCCGCCGTAAGCGCTAAACTTCAACCATATCTATCTTGCCGCTGACCCCTTGCTTACTTCCTTCCACTGGCCTGGAATGTCCTCCCCCTTCATATCCTACAGACCACCACTCTCCTCACCTTCAAAGCCTTATTAAAAGCACATCTCCTCCAAGAGGCCTTCTCTGACTAAGCCCTCATTTCCCCTACTCCCTCTCTCTTCTGTGTCACCCTTGTACTTGGATATGCCCCGTTTATTCACCCCACCCTCAGCGTCACAGCACTTATGCCTCCCACTTTTACTGTTGTTGTGTTATACTCTTCCAGGCACTTTGTACAGTGCTCTGCACACAGTAAGTGTTTAATGAATACCATTGATTGATGACCATTGATTCCCTCATCCTGTTATTTCTTGAGGCAGACAGAACAGATGAAATTGTGTTATCCTCACAAGATATTGTAGACCAAATTGATAAACAAGGTTTAGACAAATTACCAGGCCTGGATGACACCCACCCAAGAAGTTTGAAGGAAATCAGTACGAAAGTTTGGGAGCTCTTGGAAAAAGTGTAAAACCTATCATTACAAATGGCCACTGTACTGGAAACTGGAGGATCTCTAAGTTAACTTCCATCCATAAGGAAGGTCCCAGAGGTGATTCTGGGAAATAGGAACTAGGGAATTTAACTTCCATACCTGACGTGTTGGGAGGATGTATAATTGAGTTTAGCATCAGTGAGTGCTTAGAAAAACCCAATCTGTTGAGGGGAAGACATGGTTTATGAAAGGGGAAAATCATGCCTCACTAATCTGCTGGAGTTCTGTGAAGGAGTCAGCATATAAATTAAGGGGAACCAAAAGACATAGCATACTTTGATTCAAAGGCCTTTCACCAGGTTCCACACCAACGATTTTTTTAATAAACTGAGTAATCATGGGATTGAAGAGAATGTTCTCTTATGGTTAGAGAACTGGCTAAAAGATAGGAAATGAAGGGATCTAAATCAATGGTACTGTGTGCAGAGCACTCTACTAAGGGTGTGGGAGAGTACAGTGCAACAGAGTTGGTGGCCATGTTCCCTGCCCACAAGAAGCTTACAGTCTGGATGGGAGAAAGACATTAAATTAAATAAATTACAGAGAGATACGTAAATGCTGTAGGGCTGAGGGTGGGGTGAATAGCAAGTGCTTGAAGAGTATAGATCCAAAAGGATAGGTGATGCAGGAGGGAGAAAGATTAGGGGAAAAGAGGGCTTAATCAGGGAAAAACTCCTGCAGGATATGCAATTTTTCAGGATGGAGAGACATGAATACTGGGTGCTGCCAGAAATCTATGCTAGGATTTAACATCTTAACATCTTCATGCTTTTTAACACCTGGAAGAGAGGATGCGCCATAAAATGTCCGAGTTTGTAGATGACACTAAGCCCTTCCAGATGGCGAAAATGCTGTGCAGATGGGGATAAACTGCAGGAAGATCTCATAAAGCAGATGAGCTTCAGTGTGAGCAAATGCAAGGCAATGCATCTAGGGGAAAATAATCACAGTTATAACTACATGATGATGGGTTCAGAGCTAACCAGAGAGAGATCGCTCAAAGAAGTCTCAGAGTCACTGTTGATTTCATTCCAATCACCGGTCCAGTGTGTGGCGGCAGAGATGAAAAAGCCCGTAAAATGCTGGAAGGAGAATCAAAATGAAACACAAACTCCAGTTCTGGTTTCCACATTTTAGGAAGGATGTACACAGCCAAATTCATTCATTCATTCATTCAATTGTATTTTTTGAGTGGTTACTGTGTTCAGAGCACTGTACTAATCTTGGGAGAGCATAAAATAACAGTAAACAGACACATTCCCTGCCCACAACGAACCTACAGTCTAGAGGAAGCATGGGAAACCCCAACAGGACAAGGGTGGGGGGGGGGGTCCACTGAAGCCTGAAGGGGTAGATTCAAACCAAACCAAAGGAAAAACTTCTTCAACCAGAGGGTGGTAAGCAGGTAAAAATTGTCTTTTGCGGGGCTCATCAGTTTGCCATTTGCAGCACCTTTGGCTGTTTTCACAGCCTTCTGCTCTCAAAGCAGGGAAATAAGCCCACTTGAAGTCAGATGGCTATAGTTTTTGCTGTTCAAAGCAGGTCGGGAAGTGGGTCTTCCAGAGGTTAGACCAAGGGTCTGAGATTATGAGATGGAGAAGGGCAGGAAAGAGACAGAATAAAGAGAGACAGGCAGATGAAAAGAAAGAAAATAGAGAAGGAAATACAGGCAGGGCGGAACTCATTGTGAGCAGCAAAAGTGTTTACCAATCCTGTCATTACTGTACTCTCTCCCAAGTGCTTAGGGCAGTGCTCTGCACACAGTAAGCATTCAATAAATAGTGTTGATAGGATGTGACAAACACACCTGAACACAAATAACATTGGTGTTTCCTTTAATCTATCTACTCTGTTTACATAATTGTGCTTTTGAAGTCTGAAGAAAAAGGCATATTGACATATCTAACGATCATAAAAGCCCTCCTTTGATCCAAGATAAAACATAGAAAGTTTTAACCCAGAAATATTTCTTTTCAAAATGTAGATATTAAACCATGAGTCCTAGCACTGACCACTAGTTGGCTAGATCTTTACCCCACATAATGTTGTAGGAATGTGATTTTAGACAGTGGTGAGGGTGGAGATGGAGGTGCTGGAGTCTGTGAAAAGTATGTTTGGCAATTTTATTCTTTTGGCAATTTCCTTTCAATGTTTTTACAGTGAAAAAAGGGAATAAAGATCAGAATTTCATGCAGAATCTCAAATAATAGGCCCCTTTCCATTTACTTACAAGAAGCAGCCCCAATCTGCATTAATTTAATGCTGATCTCAACACCAATCAATCAATCAAGAAGCAGTGAGGCTTAGTGGGAAAAACAGGGGTCTGGGAGTCAGAGGACCTGGATTCTAATCTGGGTCTACCAACTGCTTGCTGTGTGACCTTAGAGAAGTCACTTAACTTCCCTGTGCCTCGATTACTTCATCTGTAAAATGGGGATTAAATCCTCCTCCCTCCAATTTAGGCTGTGAGTCCCATGTGGAACAGAGACTGTGGCCAACCTGATTAACTTGTATCTACCCCAGGGGGCAGCGGCAAGATAGACCAGCTCGAGGTACAGTGAGCAGGTTGGCATTAGAGGAGCAAAGCGTGCGGGCTGGGTTGTAGTATGAAAGCAGAGAGGTAAGGTAGGAGGGGGCAAGCTGATGGAGTGCTCTATAGCCAGTAGTAAAGAGTTTCTGTTTGATGCTGCGGTGGATGGGCAACCCCTGGAGGTTCTTGAGGAGTGGGAAAACATGGACTTGGACACCTTTGTAGAAAAATGGTCCAGGCAGCAGAGTATGGAATGGAGTGAGGAGAAACAGGAGGCAGGGATGTCAGCAAGGAGGCTGATACAGTAATCAAAGCAGGATAGGATAGATGCTTGGATTAAAGTAGCAACACTTTGGATGGAGAGGAAAAGGTGGATTTTAGTGGTGGTGTGAAGATTGAACTGACAGGATTTGGTGACACTGAATATGTGGGGTGAATGAGAGAGGTGAGTCAAGGATAACACCAAAGTTAGGAGCTCGTGAGACAGGATGGTGATGCTGTCTACAGTGATGGGAAAGACGGGGGTGGAAGGGAACAGGGTTTGGGTAGGAAGATAAGGAGTTCTGTTTTGGACATGTTATGTTTGAGGTGGGATCTCCAAGTAGAAATGCCCTAAAGGCAGGAGGAAATGCGGAATTGCAGAGAAGGAGATATTTCCCACTTAGGAAATGGCCCTCATTTTGCAGTTCATTCTCCTTGAAAATCGTCATAAGGTCCAATTATGCAGCGATCATCCAGAGAGAACGTCTACTTCCACAGTGATTTCCCACTTAGAACAAGCTTCAGGATCAGATAGAGAAGCAGGGTCCCATTCAGTGCTTAGAACAGTGCCTGGCACATATTAAGCGCTCCAGTGGAAAGAGCACGGGCTTGGGAGCCAGAGGTCATGGGTTCGAATCCCAGCTCTGCCACCTGTCAGCTGTGTGACTGTGGGCAAGTCATTTTACTTCTCTGTGACTCAGTTCCCTCATCTGTAAAATGGGAATGAAGACTGTGAGCCTCATGTGGGACAACCTGATTACCCTGTATCTACCCCAGCGCTCAGAACAGTGCTCTGCACATAGCGCTTAACAAATACCAACGTTATATTATTATCATTATTATTATTACTCATTGGAGCAGCCACCATCCCTGGCAGGAAGGATCGGGTCCACTACTCAAGGCTTTCCTTTCAAGATACCGCTTGAAGCCCAACCTGAGCCCCTTGTGATTAATCGTGTTGTGTCCCTGGCCAAGGACTGCCCTGTGGCTGGATTTTATATTATTCCTTTGTCAGGGTCTAGTGTGGCGGTAATCAGAACTCTACCATTCTCTCTTTGTCCTCTTCATTTGCTTTGGGCAACCTCTTTTTTTAACCAGCTGCTACCAATATAATAATAATGTTGGTATTTGTTAAGCGCTTACTTTGTGCAGAGCACTGTTCTAAGCGCTGGGGGAGATGCAGAGTCATCAGGCCGTCCCCCCTTTCACCCCATTTTACTGACATTCATTCTCTGTTGGCAAGTGACTCACCTTGGCCTTGTTTGCCCCGCCCCACACTGCAAAAACAACACCACCACCCCCCCCCCCCAACCCTTCCTACTCAGATGGGGTGGGAATTGGGGAACGCTGACCCTTTATCGGGATCACTTCATTTTCTCCAGTTTGGCCACTGTGTGGCAGCAAAACTACCTGAGCAAGGCCTCCCCTTTAACAACGCAGTCAGTTTCTAAAATTCAAAGGTCTATTTTGGGTTGGATCCCAGATATATAGCCTTCTTGGGAACCGCAACTGTTGGGATAGGACACGCATAGACTCACTTTGCTAAGTAAAGTAATTCTATTGTCCTATAAAAAAGTAGATGAATAAAAGCGCCTGTCAGCTGTGTGACTTTGGGCAAGTCACTTAACTTCTCGGTGCCTCAGTTACCTCATCTGTAAAATGGGGATTAAGACTGTGAGCCTCCCGTGGGACAACCTGACTACCCTGTATCTACCCCAGCGCTTAGAACAGTGCTCAGCACTTAGTAAGCGCTTAACAAATACCAACATTATTAAAAGAAGTGAGCTTATCTGTCTCTCCAGTTATAAAGCATCGAAGGTGGCATTACTGATGAGACTGGACTGCTGGTAGCGTGGAAACACTTGTCTTCTCTTTGTCCACAAAATCCTCCCTTGCTCATATTTCCAAATGACACCCTTCCTTCATCCTACTATTCCCTTTTATTTTTTGATGATGGTACTTGTTAAATGCTTACTATGTGCCAAGCACTGTTCTAAGCACCGGGGTAGATACAAGGTAATCAGGTCGGACACAGTCCCTGTCCCACATGGGGCTCACGCTCATCCCCAGATGAGGTAACTGAGGCCCAGAGAAGTGAAGTGACTTGTCCAAGGTCACACAACAGACAAGCAGCAGAACTGGAATTAGAACCCACATCCTTCTGACTCCCTGGCTGCCATTCTTTCCACTAGGCCATGCTGCATCATGGCATGGCAGAGACAGAGAGACTTAATCTTCTTCCTAATATTTTCCTTCTTCTCCCTTCTCACATCAGGGCATTCTAGAGGGTAATTCCACCAAAGGAAGCCCACTTAGCGAGCTCCCAAGTTGCTCAGCACCCTGTATTTTTGAGTGGAAAGTCTTTTGGGGGGGGCGGGGCTATCTGATCCAATGATTGCCTCATTTATGTGTTTCACAACGACTCCATAATTCTCACCCAGGGCATAATTTCAACGGCATAACAGGATAAAACCTACGAGATGGGCCCAGTTCTTCCAGGACGTACATCTTATTTTGACTACTCATTTCGGCTAGATCGTGGCAGCAGAAATAGGAAATGTTTCTCTGACAATACACATCTGTCTGGGCACAGCGTGAGGTGGTGTAGGAGGAAACAGTTGTGCGTGTGTCCGTGGCATCCGACACGGGGGGACTAATACAATGCACGATTTCCTTAATGAGGGATTCTGCAACTCCCTCATTAGAGAAGAACTGGGTGTATATGAATACCATCTAAACGGTTATTTACTAGTGAAGTAATTTCTGCCCAAGGCTTTCCTTTATGCAGTAGAATGATACCAGATGATGTTACATAAGAAAATGGCAACTTTGCTTTTAAAATTCGTCTTGCCCAGAATATTTTATTCGGGTGCCTATTCGTAACTGTCAATGGCCAGCTGGCCCAAATGGAGAGTCAACCCTTGTCAAGGTCATGATTCGCTAATCTAAATGTATTGGTTTTTGCTGTCACCAAGCCTTTATTTAGCTCCAATAAATTAAGAGAAGCACCTTGATCTCCTTAAATTCCTGATACCTAGTTGTCAAAATGAAGCCGGTTATCAAGAGCAAATTACTTTATATAGTAATCCTTATAATCCTTTATAGCTTTGCAAATCAGTAACGAGAACAGATGGAGAAAAATAAGATAAATGTTCAGCTACAATTTACTGCTTTGGTCTCAGGACAACTTAAAACAGATGAAGGAAAAAATATAAGCAGGGACATTCTTTATCCCATTAAATATGGAAACATATTTATCTACAGGAAACTAAAGAATTAAATCTCGTTATAAGTGAAGACTCTAACAGAGTCTTTACTCGCAGTGAACGATTAACGGAAGAGAAAGTGTATTCGCTCATTATGGCTGGAACACGCTTAAAGCTTTTCTAATTGTATCTCTGGACAACCTGAAAAAAATTAGCAATCAGGCTCCACCGTTGTCCTCCCATCAGGAGAATGACCTCTTTTGGAACCATCTGGAAGGATAGAGAATCTAATCTCTTTCCATATGAGGGCTTTTAAAAAAAAATTCCTCTCTTTCTTTCTGGAAGTTCAAGGTTATCCATATACAGTCTCTCCACTGCACTGTCTGACATCTGAAACAATACTCCCAATCACAACAGTGACCATGTCTAAAAGGCCTTTAGCTGTTAGTTATAAAGCACCTAAAAGATATTTGGAATTTCCCAAGTGGTTTCCTTGGTAACTCCTTTATGTCTTCCCAGGGATGCTCCCAGACTCATGGGTGACATTCTATCATTGGAATAAAAGAGTTTATTGTCATGGATATGGCCAAATGGGTAGGATTAAGGTAGGTATGGGAACACAAGAGATGAGCTATTTATTGGGTACTTTTTCTTTGGGGATTTAAATTCTCCTCTCTAATGCTGCACTTCACCAGCACAGGCTCAGCCGTTCTTTAGGACGACTAAGTCCTTACCCTTTAACTTCAGGGTTAGGGTCTTTATAACTTAGTCATCATCAGCCTTGTCAGATTTTATCCTCTCAGTGAGAAAGTTACTTTGGACCAGAACAAGAACCTAAAATACAGCTCCCCCCAAAGAGTTCAATTTACAGCTGTCAGTGAAATATTCTTGTTTGCTTGTTGTTCACGTAAACGTACTTGTGGATGTTGCCATCATTTACTATTTAATATGTACTGTACACCAGAGAAAACTTATGCACAATGTGATTTGTGCCCTATGGGAATTCAAATTCTAAAACAACATGCCTCATATACAATCAGATTGACTCTCCCCATCAGTTTTGGATGGTGTACCAAACCTCAGAGAGCAGAAAAAAGTTTCTCTCCACCCCTCTTCTCTGTTCACCCAGGTCAGCCAGGCTTGCAACCAGTCGGTCCCAGAAAATCCTGCAGTTCCTAGAGAGCCTCTCAGCTTCCATCTCAATCTCAAGAATAATTGAGAAATGAAAGAATGATGAAATTTCTGAGTACTGAAAAGCTGGCTCTGTGCTCTTACAGAGCGGCAGAGGAGCACAGTAGCAAAATCAAACTGGGTGTTTGAGTTATTCTGTCTTTATTATGTCCTCTTGGGTGGCATCTACCCTAACCACAGGCACATACCCACTCTTTGATTCAGCTCAACACTGCAGTCACTCAGTCATATTTATTGAGCACTTACTGTGTGCAAAGCACTGTACTAAGCGCTTGGGAGAGTACAATATAACAATGTAACGGACACATTCTCTGCCCACAGTGAGCTTACAGTCTAGAAGTGGAGGCAGACATTAATATAAATAAATTGCAGATGTATACATTAGTGCAGTGGGGCTGGGAGCGGGGGATGAATAAAGGGAGCAAGTCAGGGCAATGCAAAAGGGAGTGGAAGAAAGGGAAAAGAGAGCTTAGTCAGGGAAGGCCTCCTGGAGGAGATGTGCCTTCGATAAGGCTTTGAAGAGGGGGGAGAGTAATCGCAGACCAGGTGTGTGTCTGTGCGAGGACTTAAGAGGGGGTGGGGGGGAAGGGGTGAAGACATTTTCCCTGTCCTGCATCAACCCACAGACTGCATAAGTGCCAATTTCATGGGTCAGCAGGGGTGATTGTCCCAGTAGCTTTCTGAGCTGGACTCCCATCCTCATTCACCCCAGAATGGGCTGGGGGGAACCTGGAATTCAGGGTGGCGCGCAAGTGGAGACAGAGGAAGGGTCTCTCTAGACCCCCTTTCTGTTTCTTAGGAGACCTGAGAATTTCCAGTCAAGGCTGAAAAGACCTTGAATGGTGGCTTTCAGGCCTGTTAGCTTTTTGGAACCTAGCACCCCCCACTGGAATCCCTGTCCCCTTTGTTGCCCCATCTCTTAAAATGAAGTGTTGGCATTTAAAGCCAAAGAGGGATTCCCTCCACAAATTTGACAACTGGCTCTTGCCCTCATTAAAAGGGAGAGTGAGGCTCATTCAGCATACATCCACTTACTACTACGCACAAATGTAGATTTGTATTTCAAGGGCCGAAGCTAAAAGAAATTAATGCAAAGTTGAAAAACAGAATGAAAAATCGTACGATAATTTGTATGCCTGATTGATTTTGCAACCGTGACAAGATCATTGGCTCCCACTGCCCCAGTTCCAACTCCATTGAATGTGTGTGTGTATGTGTGTGTGTATGTGTGTGTGTGTTCAGGGATGAGGGGCAACGGGTAAAAGCCAGGGTCCAGTTCCCTTCCCTGAGCCCCACATGGGACAGGGATTGAGTCCAACCCAATTTGCTTGGATCCACCCCAGTGCTTAGTACAGTGCCTGGCACGTAGTAAGCACTTAACAAATACCACAGTTATTATTATTATTATTATTATTCCCTGGTGCCAACTAAGAGGCGGTAGGGTAAGAGGGAGAAGGTGAGGGAAGGACTGCAGGGTCACCTATCCATGGCCCAAACCAGGACCACCAGGCTTGGGGGAAATGTCCTGGAGCAGATTCTGGAGCTGCTTCACTGCACTGCATTGCACTGGCCCCTGGCCTTGCACGCCCTCTCCACTTCCATGGACCCTGGCCCCAACTACCTCCCTTTTCTCCTCCCCACCTCCCTCCCACTGCACACACTTATAGACATACCAAATAGAATAGTGGAGAGGCAAACAATCTGGCTGGTCTCTTCATTCATTCTCTTAGGAACACACTTTCACACCCATTAATTGGATCTGCATGAGCAAAACAAATGTGTGCTTGGGAGAAAAAAAAATGT
The DNA here is from genome assembly GCF_004115215.2 of Ornithorhynchus anatinus. NCBI lineage: Eukaryota > Metazoa > Chordata > Mammalia > Monotremata > Ornithorhynchidae > Ornithorhynchus > Ornithorhynchus anatinus. The sequence continues at coordinate 18,639,176 of NC_041750.1, forward strand.
ACATTCACATGTTTTGTTTTTAAATGGTATTTGTTAAGATCTTACTATGTGCCAGGCACTTTTCTAAGTGCTGGGGCTGATACAAGCTAATCAGGTTGGTCACAGTCCATGTCCTACATGAGAATCACAGTCTGAATTCCCATTTTACCGATGAGGAAAATGAGGCTCAGAGAAGTTAAGTGACTTGCCCGAGGTCACACAGCAGACAAGCATCTGTTTATTGTTATAGCGTACTCTCCCAAGCGCTTAGTACAGTCTTCTGCACACAGTAAGCGCTCAGTAAATACGATTGACTGACAAGTGGCAGAGCTGGGATTAGAGCCCAGGTCATTCTGGCTCCCAGGCCTGTACTCTATCCACTAGGCCTCACTGTTTCTCTTTCTTAAGAGTGCAAATATTTGCAGCCTTGTTTTCAACTAAACAGAAGGGGGATATACAACTAGTGTTTTTGCTTGTTTTTTTTTCTGAAGTTCATTTGATCAGGGTTCTGGCACCAGTTTGGGTTTCTTTCTCTAGCAGATCTATTAGACTACATCCTTGGGTGTGGCTCCTGGTTGACCTGGAAGATTACCTGATTGACAACTGCTACCTGGGGAATGCTGCTTTTTTCACATTTCTTAAGGATTTTCTGTTTAGATTTTTGGTCTTTGTAGTAGATTCCCTACAGGCACAGGAGAAACCCTTGGGGAAGCCTTATTTTTTTAGCTGCTGTTTCATTCAATTTATCTCAGAGGAAAGAGAAGTCATAGCAGCACATTATTTCACTATCTACTTCACCTAATCCTTCCAGAGACGAGGGGCCAGTAATAAGGCTCCTCTCAACCTCTACCTCTGTCGGCCTGTCTGCACTTCAGCGATAGCTCAAGATTTCATGGAGTAGCATAGGGGAAGGTGAATGGCCTGAGGCAAAGAAAGAGGGAGGGAAGGACTGGTGGGTGGAAAAAGCTGAAATGCAGCCTGTTATTCAGGTGGACGTGTTGACATCAGAGTTTATGAGGCAAGCTCTGAAGCTGTGAAATATTTCATCTGTCTGCACAGAGCAATCCCAGGTATTATACACTGGTATTGAAGATTAAGTTTGCCCCATGTGGATTCAGTGTCAAACAAATGCTTCAATGGGAGTTTCAATTCAAAACACATTTCTGCCCCTCAAGATTCAGATTTTTCTACTCACACACTCTCACAGTTAAATCTACTTACACACACACGCACACACACACACACACACACATATATATTTTATATTTTACATATATATACACATACATACCTATGCATATATTCAGCTCCCCTCTTCAAAGATGCTTATCTTTCTTCTGATATCTCCCTTTGTTTATGTTTCTGGGTTGCTTCCTCATGCCTGAGACAGTGACAGGCCTCTGGTACAGTGCCCCACCTCCAGCCATCGATCAATCAATCAATGGTATTTATTGAGTGCTTTTTATGTGCAGAACACTGTACTAAGTGCTTTGGACAATACAAAACAACAGACCTGGAAGACCCAGTCCCTGCCCACAAAGATGAGAGGAAGTGGTCTAGTAATGACAGAAGACTCAACCAAAATGGGCTCCTCCAGGAAGTGCAAACTTCTTCCCTCAGCTTGCAAGTGTCAGGGCCAGGGCCGCTCTCACATGGGCAGAGAGAGAAGAGCGGTCAGAGAAAGAGAGAATTAATCCTCCTCTCTTCCCATGAGACTCCAGCATTACTTCCAAAGACTAATTTCCTCACTGGAAAGATCCAGCCCAAGAGGTTTTGGAACATCCATCTAATGATTTAGAGATATGCCATTTTACATCTCTTCTTCATCCCTAATTTTCTCCCATAACTCATTATGGAATGCTCCAGGAAAGTATCCAAACCCCTCAAACTTACTGATATTTTTTGACCAGCATGACTCCTAGGATAACAGATCCCAAATACTGCTGCCCATGGGATAAAGAAGTGTACTGACATTTTGTTTTAAACTTACCACCTTCAGGCTTCAATTGGTGGGCTCTTATCCTATTGTACATGAGGAAATGCTTGAGTAATAGGGTATGTAAAATATGTACCTAAGCGCTGCAAGAGGTTATGAGTGCTCAGGATTGTGCTAAAATAGCAGTTAAGAGGATATAACCCAGGAAGATTAGAAATTAATCGGGGAAGAACTAATCTCACCACAGTCAACAATACCACCATCTCCCCACATCCCAAACCCCAAATCTTGGCATTATCCTTGCCTCTTCCCTCTCATTCAAGCCCCAGATTCAATCTGCTATCAAATCCCATTGGTTCATCCTCCACAGCATTTCCATAATCTGCCCTATCCTGTCCATCCAAATTACCACCACACTGCCCAGACCACTGCATCGGCCTCCTTGCTGATCTCCCCGCTTCTAGTCTCTCCCCTCTCCAGTCTGTGCTTCAATCTGCTGCTTGGATGTTTGTCTACATTCTCTCCATTATTCTAAAACCACCAATTCGTCTCTGCATCAAAGAGAAACTCCTAACAATTGGTTTTAAGGCACTCAATCAGCTCTTTTCCTCTTATCTCTCCACTCTCTCTCCCCCTACACTCCCAGCTCAAATTCTTTGTTAATCTCAAGGTAAACTAATCACTGTGCCTTGTTCTCATCTTCCCTCTGATGACCTCTTGGCCACATTCTCTCCTCTTCCTGAAACTCCCCCTTCAGCGTGGCCTAGAGGATCAAGCTCGGGCCTGAGAGTCAGAAGGACCTGGGTTCTAGTCCCGGGTCTGCTGTTTGTCTGCTGTGTGACCTTGGGCAAGTCATTTCACGTCTCTTTGCCTCAGTTACCTCATCTGTAAAATGGGGATTAAGACTGTGAGCCCCATGTGGGACAGAGAGTGTGTCCAGCACTATTCGCTTGTATCTATCCCAGTGCTTAGAACAGTACATGACACATATTAAGTGTTTAACAAATACCATCATTATATCTGAGACCATAGCTATCCCCATCTTCAATGCCCTTCTGAAATCTCACCTCCTCCAAGGAGCTGTGCCCGCTGCACTATCTCCTCCCTCACCAACTCTGAAATCCCTCTCTCTGACCATAACCTTCTCACCTGCCTCATCTCTCACACTCCCTCCCCCTGCAAATCTTTGCTACTGCCCCACAGAGACCTCCGCTCTCTTGATTCCATCCGTCTTTCCAAAAGCATCTCTCCTCACCTTGCCGCCCTGTCCTCACTTCTCACTCTCGATGATCAGGTGTCCGCTCTCAACTCCACCCTCTCTACTCATCTCAACTCTCCCGCCGCCCTTTCCCTCCGCTGCTCTCGCTCCACTAACCCACAGCCCTGGATCACCTCCTCTGTCCTCCTCCTACGCTCCTATGCTCGAGCTGCTGAGTGCTGCTGGCGAAAGTCCAAGCACCAAGCCGACCTCACACACTTCAAATTTATCCTTTCCTGCCTTAACTCTGCCCTCTCCTCCGCCAGGCAAAACTTCTTCTCCTCCCTCATTGACACCCATGCCCGTCACCCCCGCCGATTGTTCCAGACCTTTAACTCTCTCCTTAGGCCCCCTGTTCCTCCCCCTCCCCCATCTCTCACCCCCAATGATCTGGCCACCTACTTCATCACAAAAATCAATACAATCAGGTCTGAGCTCCCCAAAGTCACCCCTCCCCTTCTCCCCTCCCCCCCACCAACCCTCTCCCCTACTTTTCCATCCTTCCCTCCAGTATCCTCAGAGGAGATCTCCTCCCTCCTCGCAAGTGCCACCCCCTCCACCTGCGCCTCGGACCCCATTCCTGCTCACCTTTTAAAAAACATCGCCCCTGCCCTCCTCCCTTCCTTAACTTCTATTTTTAACCACTCAATCTCCAATGGCTCCTTCCCCTCTGCCTGCAAACATGCCCGTGTCTCCCCCATCCTAAAAAAACCCTCTCTCGACCCCACTTCCCCTTTCAGTTATCGCCCTATCTCCCTACTACCCTTCCTTTCCAAAATCCTAGAACGAGTCGTCTACAATCGCTGCTTAGAATTCCTTAACTCCCATTCTCTCCTGGACCCCCTCCAATCTGGCTTCCGTCCCCTCCATTCTACCGAGACTGCTCTCTCTAAGGTCACCCGTGACCTCCTTCTTTCCAAATCCAATGGCTCCTACTCCATTCTAATCCTCCTTGACCTCTCTGCTGCCTTTGACACTGTCGACCATCCCCTCCTCCTCCACACCTTATCTCACCTTGGCTTCACGGACTCCGTCCTCTCCCGGTTCTCCTCTTATCTCTCTGGCCGGTCATTCTCGGTCTCCTTCACAGGCGCCTCCTCCCCCTCCCATCCTTTAACTGTTGGAGTTCCTTAAGGGTCAGTTCTTGGCCCTCTTCTGTTCTCCATTTACACTCACTCCCTTGGTGAACTCATTCGCTCTCACGGCTTTGACTACCATCTCTATGCAGATGACACACAGATCTACATCTCTGCCCCTGTCCTCTCCCCATCCCTTCAGGCTCGCATCTCCTCCTGCCTCCAGGACGTCTCCACCTGGATGTCGGCCCGCCACCTAAAACTCAACATGAGCAAGACTGAGCTCCTCATCTTCCCTCCCAAGCCCGGTCCTCTTCCAGACTTCCCTATCACCGTGGATGGCACGACCATCCTTCCCATCTCTCGGGCCCGCAATCTCGGTGTCATCCTTGACTCGTCTCTCTCGTTCACCCCACACATGCTATCCGTTAGCGAGACCTGCCGGTCTCACCTTTACAATATCGCCAAGATCCGCCCTTTCCTCTCCACCCAAACGGCTACCTTACTGCTACAGGCTCTTGTTATATCCCGGCTAGACTACTGTGTCAGCCTTCTCTCTGACCTCCCTTCCTCCTCTCTCGCCCCGCTCCAGTCTATTCTTCATTCCGCTGCCCGGCTCATCTTCCTGCAGAAACGACCTGGGCATGTCACTCCCCTTCTTAAACACCTCTAGTGGTTGCCTATCAACCTCCACTCCAAACAAAAACTCCTCACTCTAGGCTTCAAGGCTCTCCATCACCTTGCCCCTTCCTACCTCTCCTCCCTTCTCTCTTTCTACCGCCCACCCCGCACGCTCCGCTCCTCCGCCGCCCACCTCCTCACCATCCCTCGGTCTCGCCTATCCCGCCGTCGACCCCTGGGCCCCGTCCTCCCGCGGTCCTGGAATGCCCTCCCTCCTCACCTCAGACAATCTAATTCTCTTCCCCTTTTCAAAACCCTACTTAAAACTCACCTCCTCCAAGAGGCCTTCCCAGACTGAGTTCCCCTTCTCCCTCTACTCCCTCTACCGCCCCCCTTCACCTCTCCGTAGCTTAACCCTCTTTTCCCCCCATTTCCCTCTGCTCCTCCCCCTCTCCCTTCCCATCCCCTCAGCACCGTACTCGTCTGCTCAACTGTATATATTTCCATTACCCTATTCATTTTGTTAATGAAATGTACATCGCCTCGATTCTATTTAGTTGCCATTGTTTTTACGAGATGTTCTTCCCCTTGACTCTATTTATTGCCATTGTTCTCGTCTGTCTGTCTCCCCCGATTAGACTGTAAGCCCGTCAGACGGCAGGGATTGTCTCTATCTGTTGCCGACTTGTTCATTCCAAGCGCTTAGTACAGTGCTCTGCACATAGTAAGCGCTCAATAAATACTATTGAATGAATGAATGAATTACCTTTTAATCTCCCACTTTATATCCTCCAATTCTCACTTTGACACCCCTTAAATACAAGCTCCCATGACACTTATGTATATATTTTATATATTCTAAAATTCACTCTTTTCTATGATTTACTTTACTGTCTGCCTCCCCTGCTAGCTTGTAACATCCTAGGGAGCAGGTAGCATGTCCACTCTTTCTATTGTACCCTTTTAACCACTCAGTATGGTGCTCTCAACACAATAGTACTCACTAAATTGATTGATGAATTCCTGAAGGAGCTGTGATTTCAGAAAACCGTGCACAGGAGTGGAAGATGTGTAATGTGGAGGTGATTCAGGGTTGGGGGGATAATAATAATTGTCGTATTTGTTCATTCAATCATTCAGTCGTATATACTGAACACTCACTGTGTGCAGAGCACTGTACTAAATGCTTAGAAAGTACAATTCAGCAATAAGAAGAGACAGTCACTGCCCACAAAGGGCTTACAGTCTAGAAGGGGGGAGACAGACATCAAAACAAGTAAACAGGCATCAATAGCATCAATATAAATAGAATTATAGATATGTACATATACACACAAGTGGGGTGGGGAGGGGGTGTAGAGCAAAGGGAGCGAGTCAGGGCAATGGGGAGGGGAGGGAGAGCTGAGAAAAAGGGGGGCTTAGTCTGGGAAGGCCTCCTGGAGGAGATGAGCCTTCAGTAGGGCTCTAAATAGGAGAAGTGTGAAGGGGGAAAGTGCACTTACTATGTGCCAGGCACTGTATTAAGCACTGGGGTGGATACAAGCAAAGCGGGTTGGACACAGTCCCTGTCCCACGTGGGGCTCACAGTTTCAAACCCCATTTTCCAGATGAGGTAGCTGAGACCCAGAGAAGTGAAGCAACCTGCCCAAGATCACACAGCAGAGAAGTGGCGGAGCTAGGATTAGAACCCATGACCTTCTGGCTCCCAGGCTCATGCTCTATCCACTACGCCATGCTTTTTCCTAGTTAGGAGTGTGAGACTGATGGAGAGGCAGGGTGGGGAGGGATTTGAATTTGGTAGAGAGAATGGTGTTGAGATCCTGGACTTCAAAGAGGGGAGGTTAAGTAGGGAGTCAGAGGGGTTTGATGGCCTCCTCACTTAGTTGTTCATCTCTATTCCTTCTACCACTCTATAATGTCCTTCCCAAAATATGGTGAACAAAATTGTACCCAGCATTCCAGGTGCAGATATCCCATACTTTGTGGAAACCCTATCAATCATTCAATCAGTAGTATTTACTGGGAACCTACTAAGCACAAAGTTCTGTTCTAAGGTCTTGGAAAACCACAACAGATGATATGACTATGACTGTGACATGGTATTTCATCATGGAAGACCTTAGCGTCACGTGGAAACTTGGAGATTTCAATGCACACTCCTTCTTTCAAATATTAAACAGAATGGCCCTAGCACAGATCCCTGGGGGACTCCACAATTTATACTTTTTTGTGCCAAGATGTGGCCGTTTATCCCATCCTTTTATTTCCCAGCCAGCTTTATACCCATGACAAATCATTTCTTGCAATCCTCAGTGCTTATAAAAGATTTTGAAAATCTAAATTTAGTATGTCCACTGATTCCCCTTTATCTGCATGCTTACTGATGCTTTCATAGGACTTCAGCAGACTAGGATGACACAGATTTTCCCTTACGGAAATCAAGTTGTTTTTCCCTGTTTAATTTGGGCTTTCTAAGTACTCACTAAACCTACATTTAATTACTGAATCTCCAGTATGCCAGGTCTAGAAATGAGAGTAACTAGTCAATAATTCCAAGGATCACTCTTGAAATCCTTATTTTGGAAGAGAATTGTATTGACAGTCTGCCAATCCTCCTGTGCATTGCCATTCATAATGATTGAGTATGCCCTCGTATAATCTCTTGTCAGGATATTCCCAAGTTTCTTGGCCGTGTGAAATGATAATAATCATAATAATAATAGTATTTGTTAAGCGCTTACTAGGTGTCAAGCACTGTTCTAAACGCTGGGGTAGATACAAGCTAATCAGATTGAACACAGTTCCTGTCTCACACAGGGCTCACAGTTTTAATCCCCATTTTACAGATGTGGTAACTAAACCACAGAGAAGTTAAGTGATTTGCCCAAGGTCATACAGCAGACAAGTGGTGGAGCTGCAATTAGAACCCAGGTCCTTCTGACCCCCAGGCCTATAGCTCTGTGGTTGTATCCCCAGCTATAAAAGCAAGTATGGCATGAAGTTGGGTGGCAGTGGAGCTGGGAAACGTGCCAGCCTGTGGGAGTGGCTGGGGGAGAGTTATTATTCTTGCTCCTCTACTTACGTAAACTGCTTATACAGGGAAGGCCTAATTCTAACCATTACACCAAGCTGATATATATATAGCTCCTAGGATTGGATACTTGATTCTCTCCCCTAGCAGCAGTGTGATGGAGAGAATGAATCTTCATTCTTCGCATTTGGGGACCACATATCGCCCCAGTATCCAGGGGGAACTGAGTTTAAAAGTTACCTCTCCGTTTTAGAGCGGGCCTGACAACCTACAAAATACCGACCTGGAAATTGGGACATAGGAGTAGTAATAGTACTTAGAGAGTGTTCACGGTGTGCCATACACTGCACTAAGCACTAGGCGGAGAATGTGTCTCATGCCTAGAGAAGCAGTGTGGCCTAGTTGAAAGAACACGGGCCTGGGAGTCAGAGGACCTGGGTTCTAATCCCAGTGCCACCGCTTACCTGCTGTGTGATCTTGGGGAAGTCATAACTTCTCTGTGCCTCAATTCCCTCATCTGCAAAATGGGGATTTACTATCTGTTCTCCCTCCTACTGTGAGCCTTGATTATTAGGACTTGATTATCTTGTATCTACTCCAGTGCTCAGTACAGACCTTGGCACAGAGTAAGTGATTAAATATTATTATTATTATTATGATGCTTCTAAAGTACAACAGGAGCATGAGACAAATTCCCTGCCAATAAGTATCTTACACTGATCCTTTTTCTAGCTCCACCACTGACTCTGTGGGAAATGTTTACAAAATTAGTCAGTCTCTCTTTGCTTTAGCTTTCCAATCAGTAAAATGGAAAAGTAATGATTGTTCACTTAAAGGGCTTTTCTAGGGATTTGGGCTCTGTGATATACCATATGGGCAAGATTGAAGGGACCTGAGAAAACCAGACTCCTCAGGGAATGGCTCCCTTCTCATGATCACACCTGGAGAGTTTCCGGTACTCTACCAGTCTTGGCTTCGGGAGGGAGAGTCAAGCAGAGGCATACCCATTCCATTTCTACCTTGGGCAGTGGCTAGCAAGTGGAAGGCAATCTGTTACAAGTCAAAACTCACCTGTGCTGGGTAGCAGCAGCGTGGGAAAAAGTCGAGGGCTGAGACTCAATTTTACTGTGTTGAAGAAGGCAGTGGTAAACCACTTCTGTACTTTTACCCAGAAAACTCTATGGATACACTACCAGAATGATTTCAGATGGAGGTGGGGCGTTCTGGGGGAGATGTATCTGTGGAGTCGCTATGGGTCGGAGATGACTCGACAGCGTAAGACAAGACAAGAGAGGGAATAGGATTTCACTGTCGGGGAGGCCCGGATTGGAATCAAAGATATTAGTAGATATATAAAATAAAATAGTAAAATAAAGATATTTTATTGCTATTGTTCTTGTCTGTCTGTCTCCCCCGATTAGACTGTAAGCCTGTCAAAGGACAGGGACTGTATCTGTTACCGATTTGTACATTCCAAGTGCTTAGTACAGTGCTCTGCACATAGTAAGTGCTCAATAAATACTATTGAATTAATGAATGAATGAATAGTAGAAGCAGCGGTAGCAGCAGGATGAAAGTGAGTTTTGCCTAAAACTGGCATCACTGTCACACTCACTTCAGCTTGGATCACTATGAAGGAGGCAAAAGAGAGATGGAAACCATCTCTCTTGAGAAGCAGTGTGGCCTAATAAATAGAGCACGAGCCTGGAAGTCAGAAGGACCTGGGCTCTAATCCCAGCTCTGCCATTTGTCTGCTGTCTAACCTTAGGCAAGTCACTTCACTTCTCTGCACTTCTGTGCAGAGCAATGTACTAAGCACTTGGGAAAGTAGAACAGAATTAGCAGATACGTTCCCTGCCCCTAAAGAGCTTACAGTCTAGAAGGGAATTATGGTTCTGTGATTCTATTCTGTGAATAGAATATATTCAAACCCAGTATTCGGAGTTGGACCCCCACATAAAATGACACTTTATAAAACAAATCCCAACCCTCACAATCCAGATTAGAAGAATCAGGAAAGCAGTTGGCGATTTCTACTCATCAAACCAGGAGTGCTAGCTTCCGGCCTACCCTGGCTAGCCGGGTCTTTCTTTGCCGTGCAGGTTCTGATTGCAGTTCAGTGACTCTGACTTAATTGAACATTAGTGGTGAGTTACCATCCTTTGCCTGCTTTCTCCATCACTAGGTTGCTTAAATTTCTAGCAAATTCCAAAGCACTTTCTTTATATAGGATCTCTTGCCTTACAAGAAGACTTAGGCCAAGGAATAGATCATCTCAGGGAAATCAAAAGTTAAATATTTCTATGTAGTCTATTTCAGCAGAATTTTTTACTCAACAGTTTCCTTATGTGTTTACATTATTTACATTGTTTACAATTGTTTGATTGTTTACACTGAATGTAGTTGAAATGCTATCACTTTATTTGTTTGCAGAACGTATTTGCTTTTCCTCTTTTTACTTTGATACACAGGTGAAGAATTCTTGACAGTTTCATATTTTTCCTAAAGTATCCAGGCATTCATTCTGCAGATCTTTGAATCCAGTGGCGTAAGCAATTTTACCATGGACGATTTTATTTGTGGAAAGTAAAAGTTTAGCAAGGAAACCTTAGGCACAGATAAGAACTGAGGGCCTGATTCTAGCTTGGATTACTGTGCAAAAATGGGGTGAATAATGGGAAAAATCAAATTGGAATATTTTAGTAGACTGTCCTGTCAATTTTTGTAATTTTGCATATTTCTGTCTTTAATTTTCTGCCTTGTGTGTATGAGCAATACTTTCATTTCAGCTTGTTTGTTTATTTCAGTCTGGTTTAGAGCAAATCTTGCTCCAGCTTTTAAATATACAACTGAACAAGGGACTTAATTGAAAAGAATGTTAAGAGTTTCTCTATTGCTAAATGACGCTTGCAATGCTTTTTTTTTTCCTTGGGAAGGTAGAGGGGTGGGAATAGCCACAGTTAACTAGGAATCACAGTACATTGACTAATTGTTTGGGAAATTGTATGAGCCATGCTATGCACCATTTTTATGGTATTAAAAAAATCCATCTGACTGAGTCAGAGGCAAAAAACAGCTTTAAAAAATTCCCCTGCAATCAAAGAAACAATTTTTAACCCAGGCTGAAATTGGCTCTTTAGAAGCAGTTTGCATGTGCCTTGTTCATTTATTTGGATTTATGTAGCTCCTTTCTTCTGGAGAGGAAATTATTTCACTTATTTCACTTGTGTAGCTAAGGCATTCTCTTCCCCTGACAGACATTTTCAAGAAATAGGGCAACTCGTGGTAGCCTTTCTTTCCCTTCTGGGAAGGAAGAATAGGATTTTGCTCTTTGCCCTTCCCTCTTCTCTCTTTTCTCTTCCTTCTCCTTCTTGCCTGTTGACAAAATGTCCCCAGAAATGTCTTTGAGCTTCCCAAAGCCATAACTCATACAGACTTTTCTGCAGCCCCTTCCAAGCTGCTGCCTCCACTCTCTGCGTCTCAGTGATCAAGACGAAGTGCTCCTTCTTGGTGTTCAAGTCAAGTGCTGGTGGCAGAGGTAGGTGACCTTTAAAGAAAATATTAACTGAGAACAAAAGCATTAGGTGGTTTAAAATGAGCCAGAGCTGCTCACCCCCTGCCCCTGAGCCATAAAAATGGGGAAAGTCAGTGTGAGAGACTAGGATAAAACCTCCATCTCCTGAATAAGGCAGTACAGATATTGCCAGTCCCTGAATGCTGATTTTTTAAAAAAAATCTTCCTTTTTAGAAATGTCTGAGGGGGCCCACCATTTACAAAATTAAATGACCTTTGAATTGCTGAGAGACTGATGAGGAAAGACCTCTACTATCATAAATACCCTTGAGATGAAGATCCCTTTTCCAGAACAAAGTCTGCTTCTGTGGGACTCACAAAAATCCATAGTTTACATCAGTGCTCCCTTTTGTGGGCTCCGTATCGGCAATTATGAATGAAAACACACTGCCAGAGCCAGGCTGCCATCACTACCGCTGCCGCCCACAGACTTGGAAGCTAACAAAATTACTCATGATTAAGTCAGTTACAATCCCCAAACTGGAAGAGTGTTTGCCAAAAGCAAAAGATGGAACTGATGAACAGGTGTTCTGGTAAAGATGCGAACAGACTTTAAACAAGACAGTTATAAGATCAGAAATGAACTCGCTTAGGATTTTCTTGCAGAAAATTTGGAGGTTTGCCCATATCTGCATGGGGCAAAATTAATGTTCGATATAATAGATGCCGTAACGGCAGCCTGCAGAGCACCGTATTGTGAGCTCTTAATCCTCATGTTACAGATGAGGTAACTGAGGCACAGAGAAGTGAAGTAACTTGCCCAAGGCCACAGAGCAGACAAGTCGTGGAGTGGAACCGGGATTAGAACCCAGGTCCTTCTGACTCCCAGGTCCATGCTCTACCCAGCAGGCCACACTGCTTTTCTGCTTCACTGTTTACTGAGAGCCCACTGCGGACTACAAAATGAGCAAGTCACACGTTCCTTGCCCACAAGGAAATGTTTACAAGCACAGTAATCAAGATAAGTAATTGAATGAACAGTTGAATAAATGCCATTTAGATAAGGGCTGAGGATGAGTAGACTCCGTAAGCTCCATGTCCAACCTGACCGTGTCCAACCTGATTAACTCGTATCTACCCCAGCGTTTAGAACGGTGTTGTCATATAGTAAGTGCTTAATAGGTACCATAATTATTATAATTAATTATTATTATTCTTAGAGATGGCCAATGGGTTTGTGTGATTTTGGATCCTAGGATGCCCTCATTAAATTTTGGAGTGGAAAGGGGGACTCAAGCAATTTGGCCAAGCAGCACTTGTTCACAGGTTATCATGCTATTGGTGATATTTCATTATTAGTGTTTGTCTTCCCTCACTAAACTGGGAGCTCCGAAAAGGGTAGGGACTGTCTTTTATGTATGTTTTCTTTGTATGTAATAATAATAATGGTATTTATTAAGTTATGTGTCAAGCACTCTTCTAAGCACTAGTAGAAGCTAATCAGGTTGGACAAAATCCCTGTCCCACATGGGGTTCACAGTCTTAATCCCCATTTTACAGATGAGGTAACTGAAGCACAGAGAAATGAAGTGACTTGCCCAAGATCACACAGCAGACAAGTGGCAGAGGTGGGATTCGAACCCAGCTCCTTCTGACTCCCAGGCCTATGCTCTATCCCTTTAGTCGATGCTACTTCTCTATCCCTATATATATCCCTGTATACCCATACAATGTTGTGTGCCTTGTAGGCACTTAATATTTTTGATGATCATGCTAATGTTATGAAGTGTTTACTGTTAATGAATATTGTTAATGATTATGAAGATTATGACCTGTATTTTTTGAGCCACATCACATGTATCGACCACTAGCCCATCACACTTTATAGATTTGGGATGTTGACTTGCTTTGAGTTATAGATAGCATTTCAGCCTCCAACCCTATCCCCAGGCCATGATGGTTTGATACTTTAGCCCCAAGCTATGACCACCCCGCACAATACTTCCAACCCAGGGATGAAGCTGTTTTTGTTTGACACCCCGACAGTCCAAAACAACATTGAAAAAATGCTTAAATAGATGAAGAAATTATGATCTTATGAAGTTATCTTGTGAAATTATGAAGGCTCAACTCCTCCAAGAAGCCTTCCCTGACTAAACCCTCCTCTCCTCTTCTCCCACCCTCTTCTGTGCTACTCTTACTTGCTCCTTCATTCACCCTCCCTCCCTCCCATTCCCACAGCACATATGTATATATCTGTAAATATCTGTAATTTCTTTCTTTATTTATTTATATTAATGTCTGTCTCCCCCTCTAGATTGTGAGCTCATTATGGGCAGGAATGTGTCCGTTGTTATATTGTACTCTCCCAAGCGCTTAGTACAGTGCTTTGCATGCAGTAAGTGCTCAGTAAATACAATTGAGTGAATGAATGAATGATCTCTCTACCACCACCTAAAATTTCGGGATTAACAAGTCTCACATCAAGTTTAAAGAAAGCAGAAAAGGTTATAAAAATGTTTGAAGAAGATGACTCTGATGGTGAGAAGAGTTGTTCAAAAGGTGTTAGTCCCTTCCAGGTATTCTTTGAAGAGGAGAAGGAGCTATTGTGGGATCTAAATTGGAGAAATTTTACATGAAAGTTGAGAAACCACTCTCCCAGTCAGCAGAACAAGCTTCTACTTTAGCAGGCTCCTGCAAAGTTTTATTTAATCCTACAACTGCTGCCAAATTTGTAAAATGGGGATTGAGACTGTGAGCCCCATAAGGGTCAGGGACTGTGTCCAACCTGCTTTGTTTGTATCCACTCCAGTGCTTAGTATAGTGCCTGGCACATAGTACTTAACAAATACCATTATTATTATGATGATGATATTATGTTCTGAATTTAACAAAGATTAAGCTGTCGTTTATTGATGCTTAATGTAACCATATATAGCACATAAAGGAATTTCATATCATTTTCCCGAAGGTTTTGGAATGGATCCCTATTTTTAACATGTAATTAAATGGGATAACTTACCCCAAGAGATAGCCTTTCATAATAAAGTCCTCTAGATTGTAAGCTCGTTGCGGGCAGGGAATGTGTCTGTTGATTGTTATACTCTACTCTTCCAAGCACTTAGTACAGTGCTGCGCATACAGTAAGTGCTCAATAAATACAATTGACTGATTTACTAATTGATTGACTGACTAATGTTTTTGAGGGACACATCACAGCTTATCATGGGGTATCCTGTGGGTGGGTGGGGGCAGTGTCTGGATCTGGTGCTCAGCCTACTCCTGCTCCTGTTGTTTGGAGAATAATGGTAGAGAGACTAATAATAATATTAATAATAATAATAATGTTGGTATTTGTTAAGCGCTTACTACGTGCAGAGCACTGTTCTAAGTGCTGGGGGAGATACAGCGTCATCAGGTTGTCCCATGTGAGGCTCACAGTTAATCCCCATTTTACACATGAGGGAACTGAGGCACAGAAAAGTTAAGTGACTTGCCCAAGGTAACACAGCTGACAAGTGGCAGAGCTGGGAATCGAACTCATGACCCCTGACTCCCAAGCCCACGCTCTTTCCACTAAGCCACGCTGATATTAATGGTACTTGTTAAGCACTTACTATGTTCCAAGCACTTTTCTAAGTACTGGGGTAAAGTTAATCAGGTTGGACACAGTCCTTGTCCCACATTGGACTTTCAGTCTTAACACCCATTTTTCACAGATGAGGTAACTGAGGCCCAGTGAAGTGACTTGCCCAAGGTCACAAGCAGACAAGTGGACTGGAATTAGAACCCATGACCTTCTGACTCCCAGGCCCGTGCTCTGATCACTACACCGTGCTGCTCGTCGAGCCCACAGAGACCAACAATCCCTTTCTTGGGTCCTGCTGGCTACAAAGTGAGGGTACACGAACACCGCTGGATTGGGTTAAGCAGCCCAGAATGGGAGGGGAAAGTTTCAATCAATCAACCAGTGTTATTCACTGAGTGCTTATTGCGCGCACTTAGCACTTGGGAGAGGACAGTACAATAGAGATGGCAGACCACAAGGAGCCAATCTCTTTCAGGGTGACAGCTCCATCTAGCCCTTCCTCCACCTGGTTTTGCTCTCTGCCCCACTGTCCTGGGGAAACTGCTCTGGCCTTATGGATCCAGCTGTGCCTGTCCCCCTCCTCTTCTCCCCCCAGAGCTGTTACAAACCAGGGCTGCCCTGGCCTGGGGTGGGTTGGGGGGCAAAGGTCTACAAGCTCAGGGCATGGCCACCAGGTGGCAGTGTAGCCCCAGCCCTGGGCCCTGCCTTCAGCCTGATGGAGATGCGGTCGGGATGAATCAGTCAGTCGTATTTATTGAGCGCCTATTGGGTGCAGAGGACTGGACTAAGCGCTTGGGAGAGGATGATACAATAGAGGTGGTAGACACGTCTCCTGCCCACAAGGAACTTACCGTCTAGAGGGCTGTACAATTTTGATCGACTAGAGGAGCAGACAGAAATTAAAATAAATTATGGATCTGTACATAATTGCTGTGGGGCTGAGTTGGGGTGAAAAAGGGGTGCAAATCCCAGTGCCAGGGTGACGCAGAAGTGGAGGGGGAGTAGAGGAAAAGAAGGTGTAATCGGGGAAGGCCTCCTGAAAGAGATGTGGTTTTATTAAGGCTTTGAAGGTTGGGATAGTGATATCTGTTGGATATGAAAGTGGGAGGAAATTCCAAGTCGGCAGATCCAGTGATGTGGGAAAGACCTTCCCCACTCTCGTCCTAAAGGGGGCCCTGTTTAAGCGCCTTGAACCACTGTCCAAAATCCACTGCTATGGCCTGGTCAGTCCTCCTCAGACTATTTATTTTTTATTTAACAGGGACAACAGACCTAAAAATATTTACCGCTAGGGTACTCAAGGTAAATAATTGAATAGACAATTGAGTAAAGCCCCTAAGACTGTGAGTCTGTGAGCTCAGTGTGGGACAGGGACAGCGTCTGACCTGATTATCGTGATTATTATAGTGAGTGCTTAACAAATATCACAATTAAAAAATAAGTAAATAAAAGAAAGAGTATCCTGCTTTCCTAAGGGGAGGGAAGTTCTCCACCTGCCTCTTCTGCTTGCTCCTCCCATGCTCCCTGGCCGTCGATATTGGGCATCCAGTTCACTTTCCATTCTGATGAACGGCCGGATGGAGTGCCCTGTCCCCACTAGATTGGAAACTCCTTGAAGGCAGGGATTGGGTTTACTTTATCATAGTATCCCAGATGCTTAGTAGAGTGCTTTGCCCATAGCTAGGACTCAATAAATGCCATTGATTAACTGTATGCCTGTAAACAAGTACATGTGTGCTAGGCGTAGCTGGTAGATTTTATATGACTTGGGACATTTAAAAGAATTAAATGGGGAAGGCTGGTTGGATGAGTCTGTTGGATTTAGGGGAGTGGAGTTCTAAGCAGGGGAAAAGCCTGAGCAAGGGAATAGATTCAAGAGCAAAGTACAGTTAGTTTAGCTTGGGAGGAATGAAAAGAGCGAAGAGGGGAGTAGCAGATGAAGGAAGCAGATACGTAAGGTGGGGTGAACTAGTTGACAGCCTTGATTCATTCAGCAGTGTGAAGTATAGATTAGAGTGGATAGAGGCAGGAGGCAGAGAGACCAATGAGGAGGCTTGATACAATATTCTAGCCATGATACGACCAGTTAATTTTGATCAGGGTAGCAGCTGTTTGAGTGGAGAGAAAAGACTTGTACACCTGAATAACAGCTGTTGATTGGGCAGACTCCCTAGCCATTCAGGTGTCATGAGGATACAGTCTCATGGAGAAAGTGATATATCTGTACTACTTCATTCTAACACTTCTTAACCCTCTTATGTTTAAATATGACAAAAATGTACTAGGATCATATTCCTCTCTTGCTAGTTGAGAAAAGAATGAGAATGCATAAAGGATGTTGAGAAACGGGGGAGCTTCAGACACATTTTGTTTTTCAATCTGTGTTAGGTTTTTCTCATGCCAACCCAGTAGCAGTGATCTTACTATAATGCTCACCAACAAAAGAAGAAGTAATAAAAACAACTGTAGCCATCTGAAATTAACTCACTATCTTTGTCAGTTGAAACTCTACATGGGAGTCTTAGCTCTTTAATCTCTGAATGTGGAAGATAAAAATTATTATCCATTTTTTAAAAATAAACAGGAATACTTCCAGTTTGGGAACCGATCTTTACTTTTCTGTCATTCTCAAAGATAGATTCAAATATCCAAGGGCTCATGGGAACTATTGTTGAGTATGTAATAAACAACCATTTCCCTACGAGGCACTACACATGAACAGGTTCTAACATATTAAATTGAAAACTGCCTTATAAGATCCTGTGAATGAAAAGTGCTATAACATTCTCTGTGGGTCTCATAACATCTAGTACAGTCTTGGGCACCCCAAGGGCACTCAATAAAGGTTAATTGAATATGTTGAATGGGTAATAAAGCCCAAATATCAAAAGTGACATAAAACAAGAGCAAGAAACAAAAAAAAAATGTTAATGCAGTTAGATCTTAAAATGGGAATGGTAAAGAAAATCTGCTTCAGAAGTGATTTTACCTCCCTGTTATGCCACCGGCAATTTTGATCCTTAGTAAAATTGTTACTACTCTTCTAGGAAAGCTCTGGTGATTTTCTATTGTTTGATTCACTTTATTTTATGTAGTGACAGGCTTTGTGACTAGTGACAGACCTCAGAGACATCAGTGTTACAGTAAATTGATACCGGATAGGACTGTGCTGCTTTACAACCACCCAAGTGAATAGATAAGTTAGCCTGTGAGATACCACATCAATGTTACCTTTTCTGAGAGAATCATAGATGGCAAATAACAGGGGGATGGTGTCTTTTTTTCTTTTGCTCTCTGATCCCAAGCTCCTGTATAGTAGGTACTCAGTAAATACTACTGAGTGAATGAACCACATATATCTTTTTTTCCTTGCTCTGAATAGACTTGGCAGAGGGTTTCTTCATAAACTTCTAATTTTGGATAGTTTTTGGAGTGGGTGGTGCAGTATTTAGAGGGAGTGAACAAAGAAAATCAAATACTGCAATACCTACACAGTCTCAAGTTTAGTCGGGGACCTTCTAGTATATTCTAGGGAACAATTTCAATCATTTTCACTTACATAATAGATTAGGAATTTTAAGGGCTTTTTTATTTCTGAAGTTTTTCTGTGGCCTTTCAATATTTGCCCATTTTACCATTTCTCTTTAGGATAATAAGGTAGGCCATTCTTTTCTATCTCCATATCATAAGTAAATGAAAGGGTGAAATACTATTAATCAGTCATTCGGTAATATTTATTGAGCAGATACTGTGTGCAGAGCAAATTCTTTGGAGAATACAACAGAAGAAGATCCTTGCCTATAGAGAGCTTACAATCTAGTAAGATCACAAACCTAAAATAATTTATCAGTAGGAGGAAGTGCTCAAATAGTGTAGTATGTAAAACAACTTGTACAAAAATGCATCAAGAGGTAATAAGTGTAAAAGTCCTGAACTGTTACTAGGGAGAATGAGACCTGGGGAGAAGAAAAATGGTCAGACTAAACCCCTCACCTTCCTTCCCAAATCCTCTCCTCCCCTTAACTTTCCCCTCACAGTTGACCACACCACCATCCTCTCTGTTTCTGAAGCCTGCAGCTTTGCTGTTATCCTGGATTTCGAGCTCTCTTTCAACTCTCACAGTCTGTCGCTATATCCTGACATTTTTTCCTCCACAACTTTTCCCAGATTGGCCCTTTCTTCTCCATCCAAATGGTCAGCACTCTGGTCTGAGTCCTTGTCCTACCCCACCTTGATTACTGCATCTGCCTCCTTGCCAACTTCCCTGCCTCCTGTCTCTCCCCTCTCCAGTCCAGACTTCACTCTGCTGCCCGGCTCATCTTTCTAAAAAATCATTTTGCATACTTCTCCCCACTCCTCAAAAACCTCCAATGGATGCCCATCCCTATCAGCATCAAGACCAGTTCTCTTCTTCCCACCTATTCACCCTCTTCTACACCCTAGCTCAAAAATCTCCATTTCTCCCATGCTCACCTTATCACTGTACTTCATTTTTGGCTCTCTGACCCTTGGCTTATGCCCTTAATTCTGTCTGGAACTCCTTCCCCCTTCAAATCTGCCAGACTCCTATCTTGAAAACCCTTCTGAAATTCCACCTCCTCCAGAGGCTTTCTCTAATTAATTAATGTAGTTCCCAGGTTCTAGCCTCCCAACTATCCCTTCAGCAATTTGGTGTCTACTATGCACATGAGTGCTTGCAACCATCCATTACACTTCCATACCTATTTTACGCTATTCCTTAAATACTAGCTCATACACATGATCCCTTTTCCTTCTTCCTAGCTGAAAATTATTTTCGTGTTCTGTCTCCCCCAACTAGACTGTAAACTTCTTGAGGGTAGAGATCATATCTTCTAACTATAGAACTCTTCCAAGCACTTAGCTCAGTGTCCTGTATTCAGTAGGTACTCAATAAATGCTAGATGCTAAAGAAATGAAGGCCAAAATTGAGGGGAAGCAAATGGAACAAGGGATTTACAATAGATTTGCATAAGAGGTCCATGAGACGTCTTTTAACTAGTGTACTTCCCAAGCAAGTCGGCTTGTCAAAGTTGGTAAAAGCTAAATGGAAAGTTACTTTCCTAGTGTTCATATCTTACTTAAAGAAGGAAAAACGCATAAAGCTCTTTCAGGAGGAGCTCAGAGATAAAGATGCAACTAATGATTGACTTTCTAGACTGCCGGTTTTTCAGGGAACAGTAGTTCGAATTGAATATAATGTTAACAGCTGAAAAGCATATGGATCTCTACCCAAGATGAGATTTTCTGACCAATATGTATTATTTTCAGTCCATGTTGCTTTTTAAATAGTTTGAAACTAAATGGAGCAAGAGGAGGGTGTTAAAGACAAGCAGGGGTCTGAGAAGCAGCATGGTCTAGTGGCAAGAGCATGGACTTGGGAGTCAGAGGGTGTGAGTTCTAATCCTGGCTCTGCCATTTGTCTGCTGTGTGACCTTGGGCAAGTCACTTCACTTCTCTGTGCCTCAGATAGCTCATCTGCAAAATGGGGATTAAGACTATGAACCGCAGGTGGGACAACCTGATTACCTTGTATCCATCCCAGTGCTTAGAACATTTGTTGGCACATAGTAATTGCTTAACAAATATAATTATTATTATTATTATTATTAACCAGACTGATGTGAGGAGCAATGAATTGACCCCATCCCAGGTATGGGGATTAACCTAGATTTTTTAAAGAATAAAATGTAGAAAGGAAATGACCTGGAAATGACCTTCTATCATTACTGAGTACCTATTGTGTGCAGGGTACTATACTAAGCCCTTGGGAGAGTACAACACAACAGTCTAACAGACACATTCCCTGTCCACATTGCTAGGGAATGTGTGTGTTATACTGCTATATTTACTCTTCCAAGCACTTAGTACAGTGCTTTGCACACAGTAATCAGAGTAATCAATAAATACGATTAATTGATTGACCAATGTTTCAGGGCTTTTGTCCTCTATTTGTCACTTTATTTAGGAGTTCCACATGACACTCTGACAGTCAATTAAGAAGTACGGTATTCATAAGGACAAACTACTAATTGCATGTTTTTAATAATAATGATTATGGTATTCGTTAAGCATGTACTATGTGCCAAGTACTGTTCTGAGCGCTGGGGTAGGCACAAGGTGATTAGGTTGGACACAGGCCCTGTCCCACACAAGGCTCACAGTCTCAATCCCCATTTTACAGATTAGGAAACTGAGGCACAGAGAAGTGAAGTGACTCACCCAATATATCTGTTATATTTATTCTTCCAAGCGCTTAGTACAGTGTTCTGCACACAGTAATCACTCAATAAATATGATCGATTGATTGATTGACCAATGTTTCAGCACTTTTGTCCTCAATTTGTCACTTTATTTATGATTTACATATGACACTTTGACAGCCCAAGCCTCCCTGACTATGGCACAACTTAGTGATTTTAGACAAAAGTCTTCACGAAATGTTTTGTAGGGTGTATCTAGTTTTACCATTTCCAACCCTACCTATATTTTCTGGTTTACTTCTTACTGAAATGTTTGCTGATAGGTACAGTCAGGCTATACATTTGAATAAATCTCCAGTTTTGTCTTCTGTATCATTTTTATTTGGTATAACAAGGCATGTAGAAAGTTCTTCAGTCACATTCTGAGGTAACATGGAAGAGGAGGAAGAGAGAGGGCTGGGAATCAGGAGACCTGGTTCAAGTCCCAGCTCTACCTCGTGCCTGCTGTGTGACCTTGGGCAAGTCACTGAACTTCTCTGCATCTCAGTTTCCTCAATGTAAAATGGGGATAAAGATACCTGTTCTCCCTCCCTCTTGGACTGTGAGCCCAAGATGGGTGCCTAAAATATTCCTTGAGAGCAAATTAGATCCTTTTAAAGTGCATAAATGTTCTCAGACACTGGGCTACCACATATTAAATTATCAGTGTAGGGCCCCTTCTGCTCTAAAATAAATAATGTAACTCCCAGAGTGCCTAATTTACTCACAATAGGAGGTTCTGAATGATGATGCATTAATAGAGTATTTTTTTTACTAGTAATCATCATTAACAAAATACTAAAATTGATATCAAAACAACTGTTTTTCATTTAGAATATGGAGGCACTCTACCATTCCAGAGATCTCAAAACACAATGAACCAGAATTGTGAATTAAACATGATGACTAACAGCCCTTCTTAAAAAGGGAAAAATGTCAATGAAGATGCCCCAAGATAAAAGAGGTTAGATGATTCAACAGGGAACATATTCTCATGATTAAGAACACTATTACTCTTCCTTTCAGCTATTTCCTTAGAGAGTCGTAATAAGGTTTTCACCAGCCTGTACTTGGAAAATATTCTAGACTAGAGAAAAAACAATTATGAATAATGATGGACTATTTGCTCACTTTTCCCATCCTTACTCTGCACTACATTTGTTATGCGTTTTTGAGCAGGCCACTTACTTGACCAGCAAACTTCTGTTTTCCCAGTTTCCTTTCTTAGAAATGCGTTCCAGTCTGTCGTAATTTGAAGTGAGTGCATCTGTTGTACGGTCTCGAGAGTTTAAGTGCCCCGAACTCAGTAAGTGTTCATTAAGTGCCATGACTACTTCTGGCGGTGTAAAATCAGGTACTGTGGTGTGGGGAAAGGTAGAACTTACTGGTTACTTATGGGCATTAACAAAACCTGACCTTACCTAATCCCCCCGTGTTGAAGCTACAAGTTCTTGAAAATATGAAAAGTCAAATACAGTACATAAAATAAATATATCCCAACCTGACAAGGTATTGTGAAATGGAGATCATTATCTTGGATACAATGGTCTATAAAGAAAAAACGATCACTATACATTTAACTCTGATATTTGCAAATCACTTGTTTTTTTAATTTCACTTTGTCCCCGTCTCTTTAAACTGTGAAGTGAGCGAGCACTGTCATGGTTTAACTGTCAAGGCTTGTTTTAACATTTCTGTCTTCGATCGGGTTCTAAAACCAGTTTAGGCATGAAGGCTCAAAACCATCCGTTTTCAGATTTGCTCTTCAAATCTGAAGAAAGATTTTTCTGAATAAGAAAAAAAAATCAAAACCAACCGAAGACCTAATCTCAAATAAAATGGATTTAAAATCGATCTTTTTGTCTGACTGGAAATGTTTTCCCCCCTGCAACTAAATTCTCACTTTTTGCCGAATAATAAATGAAGGTTTTTTCAGGATGAGCCCAAGTACTTGACTTCAAAAGTGAGACTAGTGGGAGCTTTTCGGAAGGGGTCAAGTGAGGACGTCAGAGAAAGGACCCAGTGTGCCATCTACTGGCAGACGTTAGCATTTTCCCTTAGGAAGAGGAGATTTTTGCTCACAATCTCGAAAGACTGGGGCAGAGGTTGAGGAAGCCATCTACCTCTACGGGACGTTTATTTATTCATTTATTTATTTATTCATTTATTTGTTTGTTTGTTTATTTTTTGGCGTTAACATAACGAACCCACACAACCCAAACTGGAAAATCAGCACATTCACGTTAGTGCACATTACAGAAGGCCTAAAAGAGGGAAGATAAAATGACCCCGAAAGCAACTGTAAATCAGGGAATCTAGATTTTGTTTTTTCACACATGTCTAGGGCTAAAATGCTACTACCCCCCTGAAAAAAAATACATTACAACGAGCACATAGTAAATAATCAGCGATTTTTTCCCCCTCATCCGTATGGGGAGGTGCACAATCAATTCATTGTTTTCAAGTTCCCCATTCTTCCATTTTTCTAGAGGTTTTTAAAATCCTAATTCATTGCTTATATACTTGCATACTTGTATATGTATATTTCCATACGTGCTGTGTAATATAGAATATTAGCTATCGATTGCTATATTTTCAGACTAGATCATATTCCTTCCCTAAACCCTCCTTTCCTCTTCTCCCACTCCCTTCTGCGTCACCCTGATTTACTCCTTTTATTCACTCCCTCCCCCAGCCCCACACCACTTACGTCCATATCTGCAATTTATTTATTTCTATCAATGCCTGTCTCCCCCCCTCGACTGTAAGCTCGTTGTGGGCAGGGAATGCGTCTGTTTATTGTTATAGTGCACTCTCCCAAGCGCTTAATACAGTGCTCTGCGAACAGTAAGCGTTCGATAAATACGACCGAATGACTTGCGTGCACACTTTGGACTTTAAAAGTCCCTTATCGCCTTCTGGTTTCCCTAGCCGGTGTGGGCGTGTCGGTGTTTTTGCTTGTATATGTTTGTCAACTGTAGAACGACGCAAGTAGTGGGCTAAACAATACTTTTTTTATTTGATGAAAGTCTATGGGTTTGGGTGGTTTTGATGTTTGGTATTATTTAACTGACTATTGGACGATTTGGCTTTTGGTGTTGGCTCCATGCGTGACTTGCCGGCCTGGGAAAGAGATAAACTGATCCCTTCCGAAACTTTCCTATTAACGGCGTCGACTGGGGGGTCGGGGCTCGACCCCGAGAAGCGCCGTCAGTCGAAAGGGATCAACCTGCTCATTGGAGTCTCCTTCGATCCTTGATTCGGAAAGTCTAGCCACAGACGAGAAAGAAAGGAAAGGGAAACAGAAAGAGAGTAAAAACAGAGAGGGATCTTCATGCTATAATTTTTGTCTTGTGTTTTCATCTTCCCGTCTGTCACCCACCCTCTCCCCTCAACCCCCCTTCCCCTCTTTACTGGTAGTGAGCCCCTCTCGTTCGTGTCGTGTCGATCGCTCATAATTAAAATAATGCTATTTTGTTAAGCGCTCCCTATGTGCCAAGCACTGTTCTAAGGGCTGGAGTAGATACAAGATAATCAGGTTGGCCCCCGTGGGGCTCATCACAGTCTCCATCCCCATTTTACAGATGAGGTAACCGAGGCACAGAGAAGTGAAGTGACTTGCCCAAAGTCACCCCGCTAAGTGGCGGAGCCGGGAGTAGGACCCACAACCTCTGACTCGCAAACCCGGGCTCTTGCCACTAAGCCACGCTGCTTCTCTACCCAGCGCTTCCTACAGTAGCGCCTCCCCAGCGCTTAATACACCATCTGCACTTAAATACTCCTGTTAAAGAAAAGAGGGAAGGAAGGCTGAAGGGGAGAGAGAGACGCCGAGAATGATGGAAGGAAGAAAAGGAAAGAAGAGAGGAAGGAAGCAGATATCAAGAGAAAACGTCAGGTGTATGAACCTTCCCAACTAGGTGGCCACCTCTTCCCGCATCCAGGGGCCGAGCCTTCTCAAATCGTGCCCGTTGACATCAGCTAACGACCACCCGGTAGCTCTGTAGCAATGATGCTGATGCGACGAGCTGCATCGCTTTCGTCTTTCCTCCCCCTTCCTCCCAGCTTTGCCTGCCATAGTCGGGATCATAAACTGCCTGAAGTTTTGCGGGAACGCCGCTTGGAATGCGACTTCCGCGGCTGTTTGTCACCCGGCCGCCTAACCCGATTAATACCCGAAGATGGATTACGGTCGCTGTCACCAAAGCGCACACAGATTCTTAATCCAATTTCTACACATTACCGTCCGTCAGTATTAACTTTATCTGCTATTTTAAGCCGACCCCTTGCCCCATGCGCCCTTCGAAGGCGACTGGATCGGTTCTGATGCAATCCACCGAGCTGCCAGAAGGAAAAAAAAACAATACAAAAGAAAACAACCCTGCGTCACAGCCCCGTGACGTTTCTACCTGTCTTCCCCTCAATGTCCTTCCACCTTTTAGGAAAGACACCTAGGAAAGTCCATCGGTGGGTGCCCCGCGAATTTGCCGAGTCTTAATTTGAGGAGGAAATCATCATCTGGGGAATTTTCCCAAGTCTTTCGCCCTTTAGGAATATTTCGAAGGTGGTCATTTGGAAAGTGTTGTGGGCCATCGATGAAGGCGAAGTCTGGAGGAACGGGGAGAGGAGGGGGTGGGAGTAGGGGGTTGTAGTCTGATAGATGAAATCGTTTCGATCGCTTTCTTTCCATTGTAGGGGTGCTCTGTACGTTTCGGTCTCGGTGGTTATTACTGTGACTTTGTTTTCGGGTTTGTTTTTTTATTTTTCCCAATTTGACACCGAAAGAAGTAGTCGTATCACGGTCTGGCGATCAGAGCTACCCAATCATTTACGAAGTAAAGCTCCTTTTCCATTCAGGAGAGCAAAAACCAAACAAAACCCCAAACTTTCCAGCTACCCAGAAAACTTAACCTCCTCCTCATCACTCCCTTGACTTCTGGGATTTTCAGGAGTCTACTGACACTGCCTACATTCCAGCAGTTTTAATCCGTTTTTTATTGTCGGGTCCAAGGAGTCTGCACAGGGGAGGGGATTCCTTCTCAATCACCCTCCCTCCCCACCACCGTCCACCTCATTGTGACTCCCTCCTCCGCTTCTTCCTTCAGTAACCTGTTACTTTAAGTAATTTTTTTTTGGTTGTGGCCGCGGTCAGGCTTTGAGGGCGGCCGGCGTCTAGTGTAATTTAGTTACTCCGTTTGATTGGCTCTTACGGTCTCTCGTCCTCCCTCGCTCCCTTCTTTTCTTCCAAGTCCCTCCCCTTCTCTCCTCCCTCCCCTGCTCACCGCCCCCCTTCTCCCCAGCCTCCCCTTCCCTCCTCCCCCCCGTTCTTCTCTCTTCCCCCTTCCCCTTCATATCCCCCGCGCCCCCCCCATATTCCTTCCCCACTCCCTCCCTCCGCACGGTGTTCGGTCTGTGTCTTCGGTGTCAGGATTCGGAGCTCACGGCGCATGCTCCGGAATCTCAGCCCGAGCCAGTGGGAGCTGCTGCCGCTGCCGCTTGCTACTAAGGCTCAGTTTAATAAGAGAGCGAACGAGAGAGAGGGAGCGAGGGAGCGAGAAACCGGGGGGGGGGGGGGTGGGAAGAAAAAAAAAAGACAGAGAATGTCCGCCATCTACCCTCCACTCCTGTGCGCACTCTCATTCATATCTACTTCTTCATGAATTACAGCTGAAAGGGTGGGTAGGGGGGAATACCAAAAATAACACCCCAGCAAACCTCCGGGCCCCCAGGCATGGCCAGCTCGGTAAGTACATGCATTAAAAAAAATGCCTTTTCCTCCTCCTTCGCTCAGTGCTACTGCCGCTGCTACCCAGACATCGCTCCGTGCTTCCAATTAAAGAAAGGTTGGTATGGTTTGCAGTGTGCTGCTTTTCCCTCTAAACCTCCACCCGCCTTCCTTTTTTTTTCCAGTTCCCCCCTTCCCTCCCCCCCCCCCCCGCCACACACACTCCTCCACTCCCCCTTTCTCTCTTTGCAATCGCAAGAAGCACGCACGCACACACACACATACACACGCGCAGACAGTGGAGGAGGCGAATAATAACTCAGCCATATTTCAGCAGCCGCTGCAGCAGCCGGGAACCCGGAGTACTGTACAGGGGAACTCGGAGCATTAGCGGCACCGTAGGCACCGCTGCTGCCAGTAGGATGGTGCGTTCTCTCCCGGGTGTCTGTGACAGCAGCTGTTACTCCCGCAACTTTAACCTCATGCATATGTGTGTGTATGTGTGTTTACAGACTAGCAACGGTGGATGTCTTCCGCCTCCCTTTGCCTCCCCCCACCCTTTCTTTTTTCTTTTTTTTGGGGGGCCGGGCGGAGAGGAAAGTGGGTCTGTACTTTGTTTACACTTTGTTACACTCGGGGTAATCGTTGCTATTCTCTCTTCTACCGGTTCACATTAACAGTGACTGCCTTTTATGTACCGTATTTGTTTTAGGGGATGGAGGGATACGTTATTTATGCATGGGCGTGTTGCGTGCTTTTTGATGCATGTGTGCTCGTGGGTCGCGACGTCTTGCATCGGTTATACATTGAAGCTGCAATAAAAGCTCCGGAGTTTGCGACTTGCCCATTCACAATTTAGCTTCTTGCAGAGACACAGGCACAAACATGCACACACAAAGACTTCACAGCACTGTCCTTATTAACGACGTTACTTTTTATGAAGGGAGTTATTCGGTTTCCTCTATCCTCTTTCCCGTCACCTCTTCGCTCTCTGAAAACGGATCCCGTCTCGGTTCTTAAATTGCGTTTAATTTGTTTCCATTGCATTTGTCGGTACGTACCCCCATATGTTCATTTGGGGTAACATTCCGTTACAATTAGAGCCCATCTGGAGAGGCTCTGATCAGGTCTCGCTTTACAGGATGTGAAACATTGCGTGTGTATATCCGCGCGCGTGTGAAACGTGGATGCGAGGAATGCCGATGTTTTCTTTATGTGTATTAAAAGTGTCAGGCCAAGACCTTAAATGTAAAACTTCCTCCTCTTGTCCTTCATCATTTTCTCTCCTCTTCTTGTCCCTCTTTCCCTCTGCCCCCCTTCCCCCCCCCTCTAGTGTGCTGTTCAGGTGAAGCTGGAACTGGGGCACCGAGCCCAGGTCAGGAAGAAACCTACCGTGGAGGGCTTTACCCACGACTGGATGGTGTTTGTTCGAGGACCTGAGCACAGTAACATTCAGCACTTTGTGGAGAAAGTCGTTTTTCACTTGCACGAAAGCTTCCCTAGGCCAAAAAGAGGTAGGACTCCAATACAAAAGGGGCCTGATTAAAAAACAAAGAAACAAGAAACATGTATTTGCTAAAGGAGAGAAAACAGTTGGTTTGCAAGTGATTTTTTTAAAAAGTTCCTTTCCCTCCCCCTTCCTTTCCCCCCTGAAAATACCCTCTCAGCTCTCAGACTGCTGTTGGCTGCCCGCAAAGATGCGAGAGATTCCCTACCCTCTCTCCTCTGGCTTTTCAGAAATCAGTGCATGTAGAAGGCTATCAGGTGTACAGCATTTTCTTTTCCGAGACGAGAGAAGTTTCCAGTCCTCTTGGTTTCCCAGCTTGCTTTGGAGATAGTGCAGTTGTTAAGGCTTCTTGGGGGTGGGGATTAGAGTTAGTAGCATTTTCATTTTCTTAGGTTATCTTTGAAGTGCAGTTTTGTTTGTTTTTTTAATGCACTATATATATATATATATATATATATACACACTATGTAGTGTACTGAATTTTGATTCTACTCAGGAATTGCTGCACCGACCTGTCTTCTGCCTATTTGTTTGCATTTCTGGGGCACATTGCCCCTACTTTTCCTCCCCTATTCCCTCCCCTCGGCACCCCAACACCTTCCAGACCAGAATTCCGTGCATTATTTTTATAAGTTGGGATTGACCCTCTCTACCTATCGAAGCACTTTCTATCAGCTTGATATTGAATAGTTCAGTGGGAAGGGGCTTCCCACTTTTTCCCCCCCAAGGAACATCGTATCTAGAGGTTATTATCAGAAAACGGTGCTGCTAAGTTTCAGGTGGAGAAATATTGATTTCTGCTTTGACTCATCTCCCCACCTTGTTTTTTATGCTTTGATTTTGAGTTTGCATTGTACTTCCAAGCCTGTGCCATTTCATAAGTTTTCTACCCAGGGCACCCAAAACAAAACACTTGGTGATTTTATAGGATATTTAATAAAGATTTGAGCAACCCCAGTTTCAGTTTCTTTCACCCTCCTGGAGGCTACTGTCTGGTTGTTTTAGTTGGATTAGTGGGAGGTAACAGTATAAATACAATAAGGTGCTTTGTTTGTGAACAGGTTTATTTATCTAAGTAGACACAATGGTTAGTAGTTTATCTCCCATTTGATCTGTAATCTTCATTGGCATCTAGAACTCTTGCAGTTCCTTAGATCAACTTCATAATACAGCCACTATGCATAGAGCTATGTGGGAATTATTGACGGTATAGAAGTAGAAGAAAGGAATAATCTAGGGTTGAGTATAGGAGTGGCAGAGCTCTATTTTGATGTATTGTTGCCCAAGCGATGTTGTTTTTTTGTTTTGTTTTTTCTCTAGGGACTTTATTTGTTTTCCTCCTTTCAAAACTTGATCAGTTGAGTTTGACCTTGTTTAATAATTTGTGAAAAATAATTACATTTGTCGAAGAAAAATGCATACCCTGTAGGAAATAACATTTTGATTGTGTAAGGATTATAATTGCCAAACAAATACCCATCTATTGGAACCTATTTTGCATTCTCAAAGCCATGATAAGAAACTAGACTGTCAAGTCTTAATTACTGTACAAGATCGACTATGATGGTTCTTTTCCTGTGGGTTTGTTTGAGCCACTGCAGTGTCTTCAACAAAAGAAACCATCTACCCATGATGCCAGTGATGCACAAAGATTAGTTTTTTTCTGACTGCTATTGACTAGAATGTAGAACTCTCCCCCCCCCCCCCCAAAAGCATACCAACCTATTTATAGAAAATAAAGGGAAAAGCCTAATCTTTGGAAGAGGAAGTCTTAGAGTTGAGGTAACTTTGTTTATCTGGTAGAACAGTGAGCAGATTGGCATTCTAAAATTCAGGGTTGAAAATTATTTTTTCATATCTTAGAGCTACATCTTTGCCCTAGTGGGTGTGTGTTGTGTGACACCCTCTCTTTATTCCCCACACTTAATGATTTTCTGTCCAGCCTGAGGGAATATGACTCTGCAGCCCAGACCTGGGAATTGTTGCTAGGTGTGGTGTAGAGCTTGTTTAACAGGAGATATTTTCAGATGTTGCAAGTAAGAGATATGATTCCTGGTGAGAGTGTTGTATTGTGTAGTCTCGGCTGTTGAGTTACTTGCTGTAGCCATGTAAACCATTGTTTTAAAATGTTTAATTTTGGATTTTTATTTGTATGTGTGTATTCCATGGTGTGACAAGTGCTGGGAAAAATGCCAGTTTACATAGCCCGGGAGAGACCTTGTCATATTGTAATTACACATGACTCAGATAGCAAGGGAGCATTCTCTGTTCATGGGGAACATTTAGCTGTGAGTTCAAGCAACACCAAATGTACTCCTCGCCCCCGTGGCTTGTTTCAGTTTCTTAGGCTTTTCTAAATGATAATAGGTTGTAATAGGTTATTACAGAATAATGAGCACAACAATTCTGAATCTACTTTTACAGTTCTGAGGCACACTGAATCACTATGAGACCTGCAAGAGTCCTGTACTGTAAAGTCCAGAACTGAATATTTCCTTTTGGCTAGCTTTAGAATAAAACTCTGAGAGCACAGTGTTGTCTAAGGTGTATATTGTTATACTGTACAAACCAGCAGGTGAGAATGTGGATTGTATTTCTTAAAAGATCTATGTGCAAAAAAAGTCTGTTAATTTTCTTATTTTATTTGAATCTAACCATAAATCACCACAAACATTTCAGTCCTCCCAGCTAAATATTAATCATTTCATTTCAAAAGGATGTGCTTTTGAGTGGTCTTTCTTTTGAATTATATCTGTCTCCAACATTGCAATCTATGCCACTGAAATTTATGTACTAAATCTGTTGCGTATTATTTTACATAAGCTAATTTGTCTTCCAGTAGAATTTGGTAGCTTTTCAGGTGAAGCTTAAGTCCTTTGAGGAAGGATAAGAATAAAGCATAATACATCTAAGCCTAAAAGCTATATCTGGTCTGAAATGCTTAGTGATTCCCAACTTCACTCACCCCTCATTTTTGAATTTGTGTTCCATGATCCTAGTTATGCGACTGTCAAATCTTCTCCAAGCCATGTGGGAGGCAATCTGTTCAAATGACTGACAATTTTCAACATTCTTAAACTTTTGTAGGGCTGTAGGTGGAGTGAAAGTAACCATCCAGTAGCCATTCTCCCCAGTAATTTAAAATCTATGCTAGGCATAGCCCTTTCAATTCCTTAGGCAGTGAACCTTGTCTTCTAAGAAAAGTGTGCTTTTAAAGGAGTCGAACATAGCCATCTAAATGCTATATTTGAACATCTCTTCCAAGTGCTGTCTCTGCAAATCTCTGCAAAACACTTCCCTGTTAACTGTGAGTGTAAACTGTTCAGAGAGATCATGTTATGTTGCTCTAAACCTTTTTGGCGATGGTTTTAGAAGTGTATTTGTGACCACTTGATATCGTTAGTATTTTGCAGTGTTTTATGTGGTCTTTGAATGGCCTTTTCTCCTTTACCTCATCCTTCTTTCTTCTTCCCTTCTGACCATTTCCAATAAATGTATTCCAGACAAGTTTGTTAGCAATAGTTTTGAGATACCTCTTTGGTGGTCACCTGATACTGTGCTTGTTGTATTGTGAGGATGATATACAAAGGAAAAAGAAGAAAAATGGTTTGATACCAAAGGGGACTCTAATTGTGCAATTAGGCCAATTATGCAATTAAATTGGAAAATGGTTTATTTAAACATTGTAAGTGTGTTTCCTTTTATGCAACTACTTGGTATTTGCTCCCTGAATGATAAGCAGACAATATATTCTTTGAAATATCATGAGCAAAATATTTTGGCACAGTGTTTCTATCTGCCTTGTTCCATGGTGTGTGATGTCTTCTATGTATTTGATGTGCTCCTCTCCAGTGAAGGACCTTCCCATCCAACTACATATTTCTATTATTTCTCTGCCTCAAAGATTCTTGCTATTTTCAAAGATCAAGATCCTCTTTCTGTTGCCTAGGTCTGTTTAATGCATCTCTTCCTTTTATTGATCGAATAGTGCAATTTAATTTTCACTTCATTGTCTAATCTAAGTTTCTCTTTGCTTTTCTTGGTATTTGTTTCTCCTACTAGTACAATCAAACCTTTTTGGAGTATAGTTGATTAACAGCACCATGAAAAACGGTTGTATGTCTCGAAAAGACAGTCGCTATGCCTTACACATCATGTCACATACCCAGTTCACAAAATTTCATTTTTCAAACTTTGTCTAAAATTGTCTGTGTATAGTTACTCAATTTAGAGCTAATCTACAAAAAAGTTTAGATCTGACAGGATCGTAGGGAAAGTCCAGGATTTCAGTAAGTAACTGTAATGTTTATAACCACTTAGTGGCAAAGCCAGATTCTTTCACAGAGGAAAATTTGCATTTTAAATTGGCATTTATTTGCATTTTAAGTATGTTTCAGCCACTAAGCCAAGAAAATGCATTCGAAATGATGTTATTGAAAGAGAAAATGTTCACAGAATAATAGTTCCTGATATTACATTCATAATTTTAAAATAAGAAATTGGTTTGCAGCTGTAATTAAGGATTTAGTACGTAATCTTTTAAAATGATAGATTAATTGAATCACTTATGAACTTGTATTCTTTTTAAGCTACAAGATTCACACTGAGACCTACTAATGCTATTTTTTCTCTCTTATTCTTTTCTGATTTCCTGGGAAATATTGAATGGAGTGCTTCAGTCATTAAAATTTGTCAAAAAATTGACCTGGATTTTCAAAGGCAAAAAAAAAAGGAATGACATTTGTATGAATTAGCTAATAATAATAATAATAATGATGGTATTTGTTAAGCGCTTACTATGTGCCAAGCACTATTCTAAGCACTGGGGTAGATACCAGGTTATCAGGTTGGACACATTTTCTTGCTGTAATTTACACAGTGCTAACTTTTAGATGGATGGTATGAAGTTTGTTTGGGGATGCTATAGCAAACACCGACATATTCAGGTTATCCTATATTTGAGAGGATTGTGATTTTGCTTAGAGATATAGTATACATTTGTTGAATAGTGTAAATGTAAAACAATAATGTATAGAATTCACTGCTTAGTCTAACCAGAGTGCTAACCGGTTTTAATACTAGATTTCCTTAAAACTTGTACAACAGCAATATTTTCTCCCTAAGTAAATGCATAATCATGCCAAAACTTGAAACTTTTGCAATTTTGCAATTTTGTTGCCCTTCCAGAACCTCAAGTAATGAAATTACCTGTGCAATCCTTTAATCCCTATCCCAAAAGAGTTGTACATTTGTAAAGCATCAATGCTGCCCTTATTGGAAAGAGAATGAAATTTTCCATTAGCTGTTAAGACAAAACATATTCTAAACTTTTTCAATAGTACTAATTCTAGTAATAGAATAGAAACTGAGACAGAATGGGAATATTAGAAATACAGATGTAGCCAATACCACACATTTTACTCCATCTGTAAATTATCCTTTTTCTAGTTCTGCTGATTTTGATACGTCAGTATCAGTTAGGGTTGGATATTTTGTATCACAGATTAACTGTAGGCTTTGTGTTAACCATACCTTTTAAAGTATACTTCATTAACATAAGAGGAGCTGAATAATGAAAGACTTCTTTGTATTGACAAGCCTACTTCTATTTATACTAAGCTTTTTTTTTTTTTTTGCTTTTGATTTCTCCCCTCCTAAGTCATCATGTATTACAAGCAGCTGTTTTAAAGTGACTGCTCATGAAGATAAGCAACTCGGCTGTTTGCTGTTAGGGGGTTGAGAACTTTAGGAATTATAGTTGTGGGACCAAATTCTGTTTTGCATGATGTGGAGCATATCGAAGAGTCTCTTGTATGTTGGCTTTTAGCATGTATGTGCCAACACAGTAGCTGACTTTGCAGTATATTTTTACCAAAATATATGGTGACCCCTCTAAATCAAAAAGTGGCACTGAGCCTTCCCTATCTCTCTAGCTTTTTCTCACCATGTCATAGTATAATTACCAGACTTTGTGATGATGTAAATTATTTTTCTAAATGTCATCAGCCTCCTGGTTGCCTTTTACAGTGTGAATATTTTAAAGCATTCTTCTGCAGGCAGTGTAAGAGAAGATATTGTTAGTCAAACAAAAATGTGATAACGTCGAAGGGCAGAGACCTCCATTGCTGAATTGGTTTCATTTGGTTTTTTTTGTTTGTGAGTGG
The DNA here is from genome assembly GCF_004115215.2 of Ornithorhynchus anatinus. Classification (NCBI taxonomy): domain Eukaryota; kingdom Metazoa; phylum Chordata; class Mammalia; order Monotremata; family Ornithorhynchidae; genus Ornithorhynchus; species Ornithorhynchus anatinus. Next base: position 18,673,833 of record NC_041750.1, read on the forward strand.
TTTTTGCTTTTTTTGACATTCATTTCGTTCAAGCTAGAAATTGAAGTTCATCCTTGTCTGTTCCCTCTTTTTATTCCATAATTCTTTTCATGTAATATAAAATGTTGCCAAACTTACATTTGTTTGAGAAATCTTGGCTACAGAGTGACTGTTGTTTTAGAAATGTCTTAAAGCTTAGCTGTCACTGAATTTTTTTCTTTATTCCCCTTAGATTTGTTTCCCATCTTTTTTTAAAAAAAAATTAGGCTACAACTCAAGAACTTAACTTACCAAACTTAGGTTTTGAACTGTTTTCTCTTTGTTTTGTTTGCTGTTTTCTACAAGGAGCTTTTGACTTTGGAAGAACATAATCTGTGTTCCTGTATGGCCAGTGTGACTATATATGATTGTTTAAAGAAGGGGCATGGTATGAACAGGCAGAAAATGAGAGAACTGTCTCCCATTTTCTGCCCGTTCGTATCATGAATCACTGAATTTCAGTAGTTGGGGTGTTATTAACATGACTGAAGTCCTCTGTTCTTTAAAGAACTTGTACATTCATCTTTTGATTATCTATGGCACTGGAGTCCTGGGATGACATAATTGTTATCTACAGATAATTCACAAGCCTCATTTTTGCCATTGCTTTTTATCTCCAATTCAGCACATCACTTTACAAGAACTGTGAAGGAGAAACAAAATGGATAGATTTGAATTTCGCCTCCACTATTGACACTGATAAAATGGCAAAGAGATAGCGAACAGTTGGGGAGAAGCAGTGAAAGCAAATGGAATGGCTAGCACAGATTGGATAATCAGTTCTTAAATGAGCAAGAGTTGATTTTCATTTTAGGCTACCCTATGGAGCAATATCAATCAGTAAGAGCTTGGAAGAAAGTAAAGAACCCTATAGAATATCAGTCTTTGGTCTAGACACCAAAATGCTTACAAACGTGTCCAGGTTTATGTCTGTGTTATTTTATCGTGAAAGCTGAAAATTGATGTTTTAAATGTCACTTAGGATATACAAAATAAAAATATTCAGTTTCCTTAAAAACACACCTCAGATTCCTCCCTTGATTTACTGGACAATGATCGAATTGGCTACTGCTTTATTTTGGTGTATTTAGGCTGAGTTGGAGCCACAAGGTTGTAAAAATTAAGAGGCATTCACCAGTCTTAGCACTCTATATCCAAGCAGGTTTTTGTACTTAACCTTTATTCCAAACTTTAAACTGGCACATACAAAAGCAACTATCCTTTCGTTGTTCAGTTGAAGAGTGTATTCCTCTACTGTTTCCTCATTTCCTTGAACCAGCAGTAGTCAGGAAAATGAGAAGTCTACCTGCTAGAAATACCTACAACATTTGGTAATCCAGTAGTGGCCTATTGACAGTATTATAGGGAAATCTGAATGTGATGAGTCAAACTAAAACAAAGAGATTGAATGGCCAGGAGTGAGAACTCCACTCAAACCCTTTGTTCTCAGTACTGCATCATATGTATTACTTGATATCTTGCAGTAGTGGAGCAATCCATATTGGGATATGCTAGTTCTCAGTCAGGATTATGTTTCCTCTGCAATTTTGAATGTCTTTTTATTATCAAACCAGCTTCTAACCATTGAGTTATCGCAGGGGGTTCTGAAATCAGAAGGGCTGGGATTTCTGATTTATGAGGAAATCATGTTGGTGTTCATGTGCCAATGTTCTATGTTGGAGACAAAGATAGATAAATAAAAACATATAATTATATCAAGGAGGAGCCTTTATGTAAAGTTCAATATAATGCTTTTGGATGAACTAATTATAGTAATCCAGGTGGAAGTTAGAGAAATATAAGTAAATCCTATCTTATCAGATTTCAAGATTTATTTTGAATCATCATATTAGAATTGTAGTTCTGAATATCTTCTAGAGAGCCTGGTAGCCACCCACAACTAAGAAGTGACCTAAAATAAAAGCAATGTAGCATTTTATTTGTGAGCTCTAACATACATATCCTTTAGTGGTGTGCTGTAATCTCAAAATTCTTAAGTAAATTCAGAGTAATCTGTGGATGTATTTAATTTTCTTCCTTTGCAGCAGACAGTTTATACCCTGAAATCTTGGTGAGTATTGTTCCTTGGAATTAGAATAAGAAGTTAACAGGGACATCCTGATGTGTAGTATGATTGTTTTCTGGATATGGGAATGCTGTGAGAATAAATAGTGCCTATAATTTTATTCATGATTTGTGAGTGACTGGGTAAAAATGGACAGTTTTAGGCATAATATAAAATAGGTTTATTCTATAAGAAAATATTTATCACTTCCATAGTGAGAATGGATCACTTTTTTAATTAAGAATCTAAACAGTTAAAAAAAAAATTGAAAAACAAGTGCTTTGCTTAATAGGAAATCATTATTCCTCAGGATAAATGTCTACAAAACTTGCAACCCCCAAGTTATTATTTTAATGAAAATTAATTTTTCATTCTATTCAGTGAGTACACTACAAATGAAAGAATTCTTTAAGATGTTTGTGCATTTTCTTAAAAAAAAACCCACCCCAAACTAAAGTTAGGTTGAAAATATAAATGCCATGTGTTACAATGCAGTTCCACATTGAATTACCCATTCTAAATAGAAAATATGCAACGTTCCTTGGGTGAACAATGATAGTAGACAAAATTATATTTGATACTGTGATGTATGTCACTTTTGTCCTCTAGAAGACTTTTGAACTGTACTTTGGCAAACTAATTAAATGTTCATTCTCAGTATCTTGCTGTAAATGACTCGCTTTCCTGGCATGTCATGATTTAAAGGTTATTTCCATCTAGTGTGACAAAAGTTTGATTTGTCATCAGTTAGAAATGGTAATGTGGTTTATACTGAATTTATGCTTGTTAATGTTATTCCCTTTTATTCCTGTTTCATATGAACACTAATGTGTCATTTTATAAAGGATTGCATTCTTTTTTCAAGATTCAGGCGTGGGTGGGTGACCCAGATACGTTCTGGTCCACAGGGCATAAAATTTGTTTTTCAGTGGAATATTTAAATAGCACATAAAGTTAAAGTTACATGGATAAATTGAAATGATGGCTAAAGTGTTTATGTGTCTAACATATTAAGAATAAAGATACACCGTTCTAAATAGCATAATCCACTTTGGTGGAGTGAAACTGGGCCTTCATGTGATACTAAACAGTTTGTAGTAAATCTATAAACACAGTCTTACATGTAAATGACTGCTATTATAGGAGCAGATGTGAAAATCATGGAATACCACTGTAGCACTTGCTGCTTGTTGTGAGCATATATAGTGGGAGCATATTTCTTCTTGAAAAGGGGACTGAAAGACAAGGTGTTCTGTACTTGCAGACTTATAAAGAACTCAGGATTTTCTTTATATCATTGTAGAGACTTTATTTTTGCTTTGGCATGCTTAAAACTAAAGGGCAAATGATGCAAAAAGAATAATCTTGAAATTCAATAGCAAGAAAACTACTTGACATTGTGGGCTGGAGGCCAGCAAACATGGTGCTTTCATTGAATGCGTGGGAAATGGGGCAGATCTGGAATTTAAAGAGACAGGGTGCCGTACCCTAGAAAAGAAAAGCCTCCTATATGATTCGCTTACTTGGAGGGAAAAAAAAGTAGACTTAAAAGTTTTGTTTAAAGAATATCTATTGGATCAACTATTTAAAACATTGAAAGATGCTGAATGGGTTTTTCCCAACTCTTCCTCCGCTTCACCCTATCTTCTTTTGCTGCCTGTGCCCACACCAGTTTTTACTGTCTGATATTGGTGCAATGTAAAAATTGTCTTTGAGCAGAAGAACTTTTCAGGGAACAACATTTTTAACTCAGACAGTGTTTTACACAATTCCCTCTGAGGGCACATTATTGACATACGGCAATTAACTTGAAACAAAACCAAAGAATCCAGCTCTCAGGTTTGCTGTTCTTTTTGTTGCAGTGTTCTTCCCTGGTTCCATCACCCTCAACACCACCTTTAATAATTTCTCAAATAAAATTGCATTTAGAAGTCTTGCATAAGAAATTGCGTGCACCCACTTCATGCTTAAGGCCACAGTGTACTATTTTAATAGGAGGTCATGAATATCTTTTTGTCAGTGTGCCTCAAGATGCAGCAATATTGTGTAATGAGATAATCTACCCATAAAATCCGAGCACCCAAGAATAGCTGCATCAGAACAGATCATTGCATTTAACATACATTGTTCCTTTTGCTTTTGCAAGTTAACTTTGGGGGGAATTTAAATATAAGCCCCCTTATCTTGAATTCCCAGATCTTAAATGAATATTGACCCCCAATTTAGAAACTTAACTTTGGAAGTAAAATAAACTTGCTTTCCCAGATACCATTCTACTTTGGTGGGATATTATAATTAAATCACCTTTGTACCCTACCTTTTGCTTTTAGTTCAGAGTGACTGGCTTTACTGGCTGCATTCCCCTGTCTCCTCCCTTTTTGGTTTCCAGACATTTTTACCCCTTCAAATCATGCTCCAAGGATGGAAAAAGTAAATCTTGCTTTAGTATTTTTTAACATGAGCCACTTAAAATCTCATAATAGTGGTACTATGCTAGCACTGAAGGCATGTACTCCCTCTGTTCTTGTTGTGGAAATCTCTGCTAACCTGAAATGTAACCGAAATTTTCCTTCAGAAAAATATTTACTTTGGTGGTTAAAGTGTCAGAAAACATGTTTGGCCATGTTCAAAGCAAAGTTACTCTCCTCAAATCCAGAAGTTGGACCATTTTGAATATTTTTTTAGTTATGGTATTCATTAAGCTCTTACTATGTGCCAAACACTGTCCTAAGCTCAAGCAGTAAATGCAAGATTGACAGTCTTCTTCCCCTTAACGCTGTTGTTTTAAAATAATCTTAAAGTACTTTGTATTGTGAACCAATGTTGTTGGAACCACTTTCGGGGAAAATAAAGGTGAAAAGGGGTTTTAAGTCATTTGGTAGTTTGTGTATTTTATACCTTCATACCTCCTGCATGCTTTTCTCTATGCACTTTTTCTTTTTTTTAACCCCATATTTTCCCCAAAAGGCCACATGTGGAAAGAGCTAGTTTGGTGTTTTTAAGAAATGTATGCTGTTATTCTAATAAAAGGTAAGCTAACTTTCTGCAAGCTTGGGCATTAGAGTTATCAAAACCATCAGCTATTCACCCAGAGTCCTCTTTTGTATTGGGGTTACAGTGTAAATCAGCAGATGCTCATAACAGTATGGTGATTTTTAACAGTAGAAATTGATTTAGAAATGGCATCTCTGAAGATTTAAATTGGATTCCCTTTGAAAACACAAGATTTCATTATTTTCCATTGGTCAACATGCATGATAGCTGGGGCATAGTTTCTCCTGCTTTCCTTCCTGATACAGGCAAAGACCTGTGTCTCTACAGCTGTTTATAACTCTGACTAAATGTTTGCCGTCCCTTGCTAGCTTAATGCTACTCCTTGGATATCTAAAAAGTTGTCCAGAAGTTGTTAGCGTTTGCAAGTAGGTTAAAATACACACTGTGAAGTATCTGAACTTTATCTGCATCCTCTTTTCTTTTTAAAATGGGGCTCCTCTGTCAACCAAAAAAAAAGAAAAAAGGACTCTAGAGACCTTACATGTGAATAAAAAGTTAATAGTTGGCAAGAATTAGATTGTCAAACAGATTGGCTACGGAATAATTTTGTTTTCATTATCCATTCCATTGCCCGAAAATTAAATAGAAACGATCTGGTTTCTAAAGACCAGCACTGTATTAGATCACTTCCTTGAGCTTTTGATATTATAGTTAAAGGCAAAGTTAAGCAGCTGCTGTAGATTTTGCCAGTGCCCTCACAAAAGAAATTGTTTAACCCTATTAGTTTCGGACACTACCATTTCTACTTTGCAGAGATACTTGCTGGGCTAGATATGAATCTTTCCATGGTAATGATTTGAACTGCAGATTTTCAGGAAGCATTGTAGCATAAAATGAGTAATTTGACCATCTCAATATGGGGACTTGCACACAAATATTTCATTTCTAGGCTGTTTTGAAAAATATCCTATTTTCGATAAGATTACAAAAATATTGGTGTTTGCCTGCTGTTTACTGGGTAGGCAGACATTCATGAGATTATTAAAAATGCTTTGATGGCCCCATACTGAAAGTTGAAATTGCATTTTTTATAATCATGTTTGTGTTCTGGAAATATTGTTGCTATTATAGGGATTTTTAGAGAGCAACAAAATACTTTTATTTTTCTGAAGAGAGACCAAGACAAGATTTTGGAATCTACCAGTTTGTGATTATTAGATCAGTGTGTCTACCTTCAGGCTTTAGGCATTTAATCTAAATTCATAGAGTCGACTAAAAATTTCTGGAGCATTTGTCGTGTGAAAATAATATAACTTTAAAATGATGTTGGCATTGGCATTTATATTTGAATAGTATTGAACCAAATCACCAGTGGTTAAGACTGTCATGCAATCAAGTTGTTGAAGACAAATTTCAGTGTTCTAAGAGGAAAAAAATCATAGTTTGACATAAAATTTTAGTGTTTTTTTCATTAATATGAAATAAGTAGTCTATAAATACTTTATCAGTGATAAAACTGCTCAGCATGTAAAATGAGTAGAAGAGCACAAAGGCTTATTGCAAATTAAGGGCACAATGAGTACTAAAGGACTTTCCAGCCATCTCCAGCTGGGAGATTATTATAGTTTTTGCAACCCTTTTCTCTCAAAACCAAATCAAGAATGGTAGACTCCTGATAAAAAGAAGTATATAAAAGCCTAACTAATCCTTAGATGAGTTACTTCAAACGTGCCAAAATAGAATAAAATCAGTTAGTAGTATGGATTAAAGGTTACTCTATGTGCATTCATATCACTCATGTTGAGAATTTTGTTGTATGTTAATTCATTTGGCCTTTTTGTTAAGAAAAAAAAGAAGTCTAATTAAATTTGAGGGATTACATAATCATGTTATTACCAAAGGAAATTTAGGACAAAATTTGCCAGTTTGGGCTCAAAGAGATAAAGGCACTAGGTAATGATAAGAGATCTATAATCAGGTAGTTCAGGCACTTTGAAATTCTTTGAATAAATGTAGCTGTAGTGAGTAGCATAATGATCACACCCCACTTAGGTTTTTCTAATGTATTTAGTCTGCAAAATATTTGCTGTGTGAAGTATATGTAAATGTTTTCTGGGGACAGATTCTGAAGAAAACCCTAGGTGACTATTTTTTTTAATTTCCACTTTACCCATTCCATAGCTATATAGTATATTCTTTTTGTCAGCATCTTTTAGTTGTCCTGGAATGAGGTGGAAGAGTTAGAAATGTGACTGTGTAAATTAGTTTTCAGGACATAGCTCTTGGCTCCTATTTGTGTGTGAATCTGAAATAGCAAAGGGGAAGTTATATTGTATTCCTTGGTAGGCTCAGGGAATAAGTATTTGACAGCCATTTTTATCTTTGAAATAGTTTTCCTATTAGGCAGATTGGGGGAGCTGCCAGAAGTATTGTGTATTAAGGAAAAACTGATCAGATGTCATGTCATCGATAGGATAAAGAAAAAGAATATTGTCATACCTGTATTTGGGTAGATGTGTGCAATCTCTAAATCTTAATAATATTTTTGTACTTTGGGATCTTGGGTTGAGGGCGATTTCCAATCTTTTCTCAATTGCCCAATCAAATGCCAAGGTACAGGAAGGGAAAATAGATTTCCAAAGGACCAAGTGTAATTTATCTTTTGCTGAAGTGATTGTGTGGTGCTGCTGTCATTATCTTTATAGGAAGTATGCCTTACCACCACCACCACCACTAGAAAAGCATGTGCATATAATACATTTGCAATTGGATGTGTGAATATGTGTATGTATATTTATGTGGGTGTATTTGATGTGCTGGTCTACTTTCACACTACAGCCAGTTTGCAGTTTTGGGACTCTAAATACAGTGTGATCGTTTCTGTATCCAAGGAGCTGAACTGTGATTCCATTATATTCTCACAGATAAGTTATAATAAAGTGGAAAATGATCTCTATGTATGCAAACTAATTTGAAAACAAAAACACACCCACCATAACAGGATGTGTAGTGAGGTGCAGAAATTCTAGTTGATGCAAATTGCTAAATCAATACTTTAACTCAGAGGATTGGGATTTTTCTCATGGCTAAAACCCCACCACAAGGTTGTGATTTGTTTTAGTTCTGTAGCTGTGAGTGCCTTTGTGTGTTTATAGGCACTGGAACATTTTATTTTCTGTGTGTTTCTGTTGAAGTTGTTGTTTAGCAGTGCCCCAAGAAGTACTGGGGGATGGCTTTGAAGCCCTGCAGGCAAGCTGGGATATCAAAGGGCTACAGGAATTCGGGCAGTAATTGTTTTATGGCTTGCCAGAAATCAGACCTATTTGTATAGGTAGCACACAAAATAGCTGTGATTTGACAATTTGGTGCTATTTATACCCACCATAAAAAGAGAAAAGAAAAAGTTAAAGGGGTATTTTGGAAACAGGAACTAAGCTGTAAATGCAAATTGCTTCACCATTTTCTCAAAGGAACAAAAAGGAAAGGGGTTTAGGAAGTTTTTTATTGAAGCTAAGTTAACAAGGACCTGTCTGCTCTCAGGGCTTTTAATATTACACTCACTTTGAAATTGCACATCTTTCTGTTGTTTCTTTTTTAAGAAAAATACCAATGTACCTCCGTTGGCATTCTTAAATCACTCTGAGGGGAGGGAAAAAAAAAACCCTTGGAGAAGAGACAAATCAATATTTTCCAAAGGAAATCTTGGTCAGCAGGTACAAGTTTCATTTGAAGTTGCAGTCCAGTCTAGAGTGACAAGAAACAGTCACCCACTGCCTTATTTTGTCAACGAGATCTCACGAGCCCTTCATTTTACGAAAAGCTAAATTTAATCTGGTGCAATTTTACTGTTTCTGTTCTTAATATCATCTGATAATGGAAGTATTGTTTTTCTTTACATTCTTAGCTCGCACAGCTAATGATTAGTATCCTCACCCAGGACAGATATACTCAGGATCCACATTTAATATGCTCTTCAAAAAAAAAAAAAGGGTGTATTGTGAACAACTGTATTGTGGGATATGTTTTCCCGTAGTACTAATGTAATTTGTTGGTTTCTTGTCATGGCAACCGGCATGATGGCCAAGCCCACGAGGTAATTAAAAAGTACATTGTAGATCCATTGTAGATCCCTCTCCCCTCATCGCTTCCCTGCCGTTATACCTAGGGGATGTTTCTGACCCCCGGGCACCCCAATTTCTTCCCCTGCACCCTTGTCTCATCAGCTGCTCTCCCCCTGCTTCCACCTCCCCTTCCCCATGGTCGAACCCCACATCCCAACCCCCAGCTCGGTTTGCTCTGGCTTCCTCGTGCTCTCTCGTCAGTTTCTATCTTGGGCTCCACAGACTTGGCATGGCATAGTGGATGGAGCATGGACCTGGGAATCAGAAGGTAATGGGTTCTAATCCCAGCTTTGCCATTTCTCTGCTCTGTGACCTCAGGCAAGTCACCTCACCTCGTGGGCCTCAGTGACCTCATCTGTAAAATGGGGATTGAGTCTGTGAGACCCATGTGAGACAGGGACTGTGTCCAACCCAATTTGCCTGTATCCACCTAGTGCTTAGTACAATGCCTGGTACATAGTGAGTGCTTAACAAATACCATGGTTATTCCCACCCCTCAACACCTCCCAAGGCCATGCTCAGCCCTCCCTTGTCTCCAAGGACCCCCTGGAGCTCCAGTTCTCTAGTGCGGCTGCTGGCAACCCTGCACCCCTCCTTTCTCTCCTCTCCTCCCGCTCTTCCTGAGGCTTCCTGGATTAATCACATCCCCTGTCTTCATGGGTGCTTGCTGCTGCTTCAGACCAGAGGGGCTGGGAGCCAGGTGGGTTGAGGCAGCACATCAGTATGCGTTGAATGTTATCTGTTTTTTAGTAGGGTTGGGGGCAAACATGTGAGGGGGGTGCTGAGTTAGGAGTCTGAAGGGGAAGGAAAATTCTCCAACCGGAGCAGAGTGGGAACTGATGGCATGAGCGGAAGAACAGGTGGAGAGGGAATTGAATTCCCTGCAGTGATTGGATGTCAAGTCGGGTGGGGCTTTTGGATCCTATTCTGTCAGCAATTAACTTGTCACATATCTCCATATTTTATGTATCGTGGTCATTTAGAACAGTGCTTGGCACATAGTAAGTGCTTAATAAATACCATAATTATTATTTGTGATCTATGCTGTAAGCTCGCACTCTAGACTGTAAGCTTGTTATGGGCAGGAAACATGTCTGCTAATTCTGTTGTACTCTCCCAGGTGCTTGGTACAGTGCTCTGCAGATAGTAAGCACTCAAATATGATGAATTGATTTGAAATGGAAGTACACCTGTAATTTGATTAACAGTCACACATGTTGGGAAGGGAGTATGTCTGTTTATTGTTGTATTGTACTCTCCCGAGCGCTTCCTACAATGCCCTGCACATAGTAAGCGCTCAATAAATACGATTGAATGAATGAATGGTTGTGGGCCCACTGATAAAGTGGGGAGGAGTTGTGCCGTCATTTTTGTCTGTAACTAACGACTGACTCTGAGTTGGCCACAGATCAGTTGCTAGCCCTCGTGTTCCTTTTACTTTGGAGTTGTAATATACTGGGAGTTTGTTACTTGTGTCCATAACAGGAATGGAATGAAGTAGGAGCTGCTGTGGGAAAAAGTAGTGGTTTGGAAGCCAGCACAAATCTGGGCCCATCCCTCCACTATTCATGCATCCTCTTCCTTCAGGGAGCAACTTAATATTCCTTAGGTAGGAGGGCCTTTTTAGTCTTGCAGATACATTGCCATGACTTTGATCATTTATGTTGCCTGTGGCTTGGTTCTCATAGATCGTAAGTATCTTTAGGGCGGGGATTGTGTCTGTCAACTCTGTTGTATTCTCCCAGGTGCTTATTACAGGGTTTTGCACACAGTAAGTGCTCAAATACTGTTGATTGATTTGACCATGCTGATTCTGAACACTCAACATGGGCTGTGGTTTTGGGCAGTATCATTAGATTACCAGATCCCTGTGGGCAGGGAATGTATCTTTTGCTTCTCTTTACTTTCCCGACTGTTTAGTAGAGTGCCTTGCACTTAGTACATGTTCAGTAAGTGCCATTACTTCTGTTATCACTATGACAAATGCCACCAGAAGTGGGTCACAACTGCATTGAATAGATCCTTGGGGGTGTTTCAATAATAATAATGATTGTACCAAGCACTGTACTAAGCGCTGAAGTAGATCCAAGATGATCAGATCCCACATAAAGCTCACAATCTAAGTAGGAGGGAGAACAGGTGTTGAATTGCCTTTTTGCAGATGAGGGAACTGAAGCACTGGGAAATTAAGTGATTTGCCCAAGGTCATACAGCAGGTAAGTGGCGGAGCTGGGATAAGAGCCCAGGTCCTCTGACTCCCAGGCCTGAATGCTTTCCATAAGCCATGTTGTTTCTCTAATGATTCTTTTATGGGGTTCCAAGGTCCAGAAGGTGTTGCTGTGGGGAAGAGTCACTGAAAAAGGTCAGAATGTGGGGGGAGTCTTCTGGAGGAAAATAATAAAAATAATAATGATTGTATTTGTTAAGGGTTTACTATTTGTTGAGCACTGTTCTAAGTGCTAGGGTAGATACAAGCTAATCAGGTTGAATTCAGTCCCCTGTCCCATATGGGAATCACAGTCTTAATCCCCATTTTGCAGATGAGGTAACTGAGGCACAGAGAAGTTAAGTGACTCATCCAAGGTCACACAGCAGACAAGTGGCGGAGCCGGGATTAGAACACACGACCTTCTGACTCCCAGGCCTGTACTCTCTGATAGAGATAAAAGGATCTTGCAGATATTATGAAGTAAGGAATCACTCGCTGGTGCGCTACATAGGAGGAGACACTTGAATGTGTAGAGATATTAGGTTCTTGAATGAAGCCTTCTTGTGAATGAAAGCAATTTAGGTGGGGTTCGGTGAGGGGGCTAAATGAACGGAGAGATATTTTTTCATATACCAGAGGCTGAGTGATGGAGAAAAGTTGGCAAATGGACTGTGAGGCAGAAAGTCTTAAATGGGGTTTTAGGACATCATCATCGTAATAATAATGTTGATATTTAAGTGCTTACTATGTGCAGAGCACTATTCTAAGAGCTGGAGTAGATACAGGGTAATCAGGTTGTCCCATGTGAGGCTCACAGTTAATCCCCATTTTACAGATGAGGTAAAATGGGCACAGAGAAGTTGACTTGCCCACAGTCACACAGCTGACAAGTGTCAGATCCGGAATTCGAACCCATGACCTCTGACTGCCAAGCCCGGGCTCTTTCCACTGAGCCACACTGCTTCTCATAGTAATGGACACCTGGCTAGAAAGTCTTGAAAGATTGAAAAATCAAGCAAAGGATTCAAATTTAATGCTCCAAAATGAAGAAGTATGGGCAAAAGAATTAGGGATGTTATGTGCCTTTCAGGAAATCACCTAAGGATCACACATCTGGAATTGACCCAATCACTTGGAAATTGAGACTTCTATCTTCTGTGTATGGATTTTTAAGTGTTTTGATAGGTCAGTAAGAAGGGCATGGTGAAGTGGATAAAGCATGGGCCTGGAAGTCAGGAGGTCATGGGTTCTAATCCTGGCTCTGCCACTTGTCTGCTGTGTGACTTTGGGTAAGTCACTTCATTTCTCTGGGCCTCAGATACCTCATCTGTAAAATGGGGATTGAGACTGTGAACCTCATATGGGACAGGGGCTGTGTCCAACCTCATTATCTTATATCTACCCCAGCGCTTAGAACAGTGCCTGGCACATAGTAAGTGCTTAAATACCATTATTATTATTAGTAGTAGTAGTAATACAAAATACCACCATTATTATTATTATTCCTGAAAACCTTTTCTGCCCATGCCCCCCTCCCCCTGCCCCCAAATTCTGGTTCAACTGGAAACTGGGAATCAGAGAGGAAAATAAAATCAGCATGGTAGTTTGGGGGGGAGCTTTGGACAAAAAGAGGTTCTACTAGAGTGCACCACCACTTTAGAATAATAATAATGATTGTGGTGTTTGTTAAGTGCTTACTATATGCCAGGTACTTTTCTAAGTGCTAGGATGGATTCGAGCAAATCAGGTTGGACACAGCCCCTGTCTTGCATGGGGCTCACAGTCTGAATCCCCATTTTACAGATGAAGTAACTGAAGCCAAGAGAAGTGAAGTGACTTGGCCAAGGTCACACAGCAGACAAGTGGCGGAGCTGGGATTAGAACCCATGACCTCCTGACTCCCAGGCCCATGCTCTATCCACCCCCCCATGCTGCTTCATTTTTTTTCTTTCTTCTCTTCAAACGCTTTTACTCAGATACATTGCAGTCATTTGTTGGACAACAGCCCATCTTAGAAATGCTCTCTCCCTGAAGCCCTTGCCTTAATACCTCACTTTATCTCTTCTGGTTGGCTCTCCTGTCCCTGCCAACAGGGTTATGTTTCCACTGGTTCTTTCTGCTGTCGTGTGCATTGCCTACCATGTCACACACTGTAAATGAGGGATTAATTTTTGCCGGGGCTTAGCCTGAGGATCTATGGCAAAGCCCCTGGACCTATCCTGAAGCCCTGGCAGCTTTTTGAGGGCAAGGCTCAACACCTTTTGAAGCAATGCTAACTGGGTCCCTGGCAAACCAACTCTGAGATTAGGCTTGAATTTGAGAGCAAATAAGGAGCTCTGAAGCTGCAGGTTGGGATGTGGGGTGGACAGGTTATCTTGCGGAAGCAGCTCCAGTGATGGTGAAGCATCAGTACAGCACTTAGGTATATATATGTAATTTTATATATTTATATTGATGTCTGCTATTTGTATTGATGTCTCTCTCCCCCACCCCCCATAATAATAATAATAGTGATATTTGTTAAGCACTTACTATGTTCCAAGCACTGTTCTAAGTGCTGGGATAGAGACAAAGTAATCATGTTGTCCCACATGGGGCTCACGGTCTTAATCCCCATTTTATTGATAAGGTAACTGAGGCACAGAGAAGTTAAGCAGCTTGCCCAAGGTCACACAGCGGACAGGTGGAGGAGCCAGGAATAGAACCCATGTCTTCTGACTCCCAAGCCCATGCTCTTTCCACTAAGCCACGCTGCTTCTCTAGACTGTGAGCTCGTTGTAGGCAGGGATTGTCACTCTTTAGTGCTGTATTGCACTTTCCCAAATGCTTAATACAGAGCTGTGCTCACAATAAGCACTTAATAAATACGATTGAATGAATGAATGACAGTGGAAGGGAGGGAAGGGGAGTACCCCCCCCACTCTTCCTTTCTCCTCTCTCATCTTAATAATAATAATAATAATGTTGGTATTTGTTAAGCGCTTACTATGTGCAGAGCACTGTTCTAAGCACTGGGGTAAACACAGGGGAATCAGGTTGTCCCACGTGGGGCTCACAGTCTTAATCCCCATTTTACAGATGAGGGAACTGAGGCACAGAGAAGTTAAGTGACTTGCCCACAGTCACACAGCTGACAAGTGGCAGAGCTGGGATTCGAACTCATGAGCCCTGACTCCAAAGCCCGTGCTCTTTCCACTGCGCCATGCTGCTTCTCAATGCAATGCTTCTCAATCTTCTTCCCTTTTCTTCTATCTCCCCCCTGCCCCAAACCTGGGAGACCTAATGGTGAGGGAAGAGGGAGTTGCTTTGTGAGTAGGCCCCAAAGTAGTGTAGCCACGGAGGAAGGCAGCTGTGTTCTCAGGGACCTGACATGGAAGTGAGTGCTCTTTCTCAGGCCTGCAGTTTTGACAAGAGTCCATTCCCTTGGGGCATATCAGGAGTGCGTTCTGTGCATTCCCACCATGCTAGCCAATTGGCAGCCAGGCGATGGAGACTACTGCAGTGACCCCAGCTTACTTTTGCATACATGAAAAATTGCTTTGGAAGTTGAGGTAAGTTCATGCGAAGGCATTGAAGGTTTATCGGCTTTATTGGCTCCACTTCCCTGAACACAGTCAGCCACTTCCTACCTTGTGATTCTGGATCCTATGAGGTTCGAGCTGAACGTTTTGTAGAACGGATGATGAGTTGCTGGAGTGGGAAGAAAGAAGAACATGGCTTTGTACTCCTTTCTATTCCCTCCCGCACTCCTCCCACCAAAAAAGTTGTTTTGTGTACCTACATATTAGAAATTGGGTACAGAAAACTCTTACCATATTTTGAACTCATCATTGCAGCCTTTTGTGTTGTGGGCCTCTGTTTTCAAATGTCTTGTTTACTTTGGGAACAAAATCAAAATCTCATGTTCTTAAGTTCCTTTGAGGTGAGATCATGCTTGCAAATGGATCTGTATTCGGATCGTGCATTGTTATGCAAAATAGTGTTCTTATGTTATGATTGTCGTTCTGACAGTGCTGGAGTGAAGAGGAGAGATTTTCATCCAGCTCAATTCTCTGATCTGTGGGTTGGAGAAGGGGGTGTCATAAACCAGGAGAGGACAGCCCTTTTGGACTTATGGATTGGGGAAGGATGGGGAGCGTATCTTTTCTTCCCTTTTGCCCAGAACATTCAGAACTGATGAAGGATCCATGTGAGGCCCAGCAAGACCCTGTGCCTTCTTAGGGTTCGTCCTATTTGGGGGTTGGGTGGCAGCTGTCAAATCCCTGCCGGTTGCCTCGGATATCCCCCTTATTCGCCAGGCACAAAGAAGGTGCATTCGGGCAGCCATGTCTCCTGGAGCTCTAAGGGAAGACTTCAGTTCAAGTTTCTGTTCTGCGGATGAAAAGGACTTAGTTGATAGTCGCCTCTTTGACCAAGATACAGAGCTTTGCATTTTTGATGTCAATGATGAGGAATAAAATACTTTTCAAAACGGTATGGGGCACACAGGTAAACCAGTAGGAGTGAGAAGCCTGAGAAGCTAGCTCGGCCTGTTTTTGATTAACTAATGGCATTTTAATTTCTGAAGTTGTCATTTTCTGGCCAAGTTTTTGAGCTCTGAGTTAGCTTAAGGGAAGCAAAAAAAAAAGTTATCAAAACAAAACATAGTTCTTAGAAGATGCTAATAAACTCTCCCAGGATCTTAGTTCAGGGCATACACTGATATTGCTGTTTAGCTATGAATAAGTTTAGGAGATGTATGAAAGGGTCTAGTATTAAAATTAAAAGCACAAGAAATTCTAAACAAACGTTTGTATAGCATGTCCTAATTTTTTTTCTGCCTGTTAAAGAGTGTATATAAGGCAGGTTTGCTGTAACAGAAACTTCTTGTCAATCAAACATTGTCCTGATCATTGTGCACGTTTTGACTTGGTAGACAAATCAAATATGTGACCATAGAGTCTATAGGAATTTACTCGGTGTGTGCGTGTGTCTGTTTTGTTCTCCCTTAAATCTGTTTCTTGTATTTCTGAATGTTACAAATGTCATTTTGTAACTGGCTGCTGAACACAGGGTATGGATCATAGATTTAAGAAGTTTGGCAAACTCTGTTTTGTTTCAGCTGTTTTATGTATATTCCTATAATTTGTACAATTCAGGAGAGAAGTTAAGGCTTTCTTTGATTGCCAGGCTTGTTACTAGAACATGAAACATGGCAGCCTTCCAGGAAATTTGATTGTCCGACTAAATGATAATTTAAAGAGACATTGTAGAGGCTGGCAGATGTAAAAAACTTGACCTCTTTCTTTCCTTCTTTCTTTTTTTTTTTAAGGATCTGGTTGCATTATCCATGTAAATCAGGATATATGTTTTTCCTCAAAACAAACACTTTCAGGTTTTTTTTTCTGCTCTGAAACATATGAGCAGCCCATTATGTAACAGAGAGTAAATAAGTTGGTAAGGAAATATTATTTAGAAGTTTCCATTAGGGTGGAGATCACAAACAGGGAGCAAAAGTTAATTAGAAACACCACGAAGAGTAGTCTGAGGCTGTCCTTTTTATTTTATTTTTTTGAATGACTAATGCTGATACAGTATTTTTAGTGTGAATAAAGACTGTCTCTTTGTTATTCTTCAGCAACCAGTGCCAGTGTTTGTTTTAGAAAACAATGAAGAGCTAAATTCTTACAATGTAGTTTGGCTGCCCCAGACTAAAAGACAGATGCTGCTTTTAATGGAGTGTCACTGAGGATTGGTGGGAAGTATAGACTCTGGTTATTTTTATGCTTACCTTTGGTCAGGAATCAAATTGCCTCAACCTTTGAATGCCTCTTAGAATCCAGTGCCATTCTTAAACAGAATACCTAGGGGCTATTTTTAGGTCAGTAGCAGACTAACTCTACTCTTGCCCCTGTAGACTTGTCCTCTGTATATGTTTGGACAAATCCCATGTCAGGGTTCCCAACTGTAAAATGCTGCTTCTTTCTCTGAAACCTTATGTGTAGAGGAGGGAATATTTACGGGTCTTGAATGTTTTGGAAGAAAGGAGCTTTAGAAATGCCTGTTTTGTTTATTTGTGCCGCAGTTCAATAGCACCAGTGAATTTTAGTTTCCCCAATTTGCATCGATCTTTACCTTTTCTTTTAATATATGGCTTTAGCTTCTGTCTTCATTAAATATATATTTTAAATAATTTTGTGCATAATAAAATGTTTAAGGAATCTACATAGAAGAGGAGCAGCAGGGCCTAGTGGAATGAGCATGATCCTGGAAGTCAGAGGACCTGGGTTCTAATCTCTGCTCCTCCACTTGTTGGCTGTATGAACTTCCTTGATCAAATCACTCAACTTCTGTGTGCCTCAGTTATCTTGTCTGTAAAATAGGGATTAAAACTGTGAGCCCTATATGAGACAGGTACTACATCCAACCTGATTATCGTGTATCTACTCCAGTGCTTAACACAGTGCTTGGCACATAGTAAATGATTAACAGATACCATAAAAAGAGAGGACATTTGGGTAAGTGAATGGCTTCATCACAATGGTAATGAGGCTTTGTTGGGGAAAAATATAAAGACCCTCCTCCTCACCCATATAGTGGTAGAGTCTTCCCTGAAATAATCACTTTCTACCGATGTGGGAACTGTCGTTGGAGAAAATGCAGACAATTTTCTACTGGGTGATAGTTGAGGGTGATGAGGATCATTATTCAGTAGTGTGGCAGAAGTTTTATCAACCTTTTTCGAACTCTTGATTTTGATAGGAGTAGTTAGGTTACTGAGCCAAATATGAGCTAGTTTGTTATAATAATAATGATGGTATTTGTTAAGCGCTTACTATGTGCCAAGCTCTGTTCTAAGTGGGGCTCACAGTCTTAATCCCTATTTTACAGATGCAGTAACTGAGGCACAGAGAAGTTAAGTGGCTTGCCCAAGGTCACACAGTAGACAAGCGTGGAGCCGATATTAGAACGCATTTCCTCTGACTCCCAAGCCTGTGTTCTTTCTACTAAGCCATGCTGCTCATTGGGTTAAAACATTATGCACAGTTGGTTTGGGGGGCTTTTTTTGTTTCCCCTAAAGTCTGCCTTTCCAAAGTTAAATTAGACTGGCTGAGACAGATGTTTCTACCATTCTAGAGGTAATCTGGTGAGGGAAATTTTTAATGACGTCCAGCCTCTTTTCAGGAGAATTCAGGGGAAGTTGGCTGCTTGTTTTATAATAAAAACAGTCACATTTGAAGGTGCTTTTATTAATCCTATTTATAAAAGCCTTTACAAGATCTTGAGCTCTTTTTTTTCTAAAACAACAATATTGGGCACTAGGAATAATATTTTCTAGAACATCGGTTGTATTTGAGTGCTTACTGTGATCAGAGCATCGTACTAAGGCATCTGGGAGAGTACAATGAAACGGGGTTGGTAGACACATTCCCTGTCCACAACCAGTTTACAATCTTTTCATTTATATGACGCATGTTGTCAGTGCAGTGTTCTGCACAGAGTAGGCAGTCAATAAATTCCATTGATGGATTGCCTGATTGGCATCCAGTGCAATGCATTGGATTGTAATCTCCTTGAGGGCAGGGGAAGCAGCCTGCTCTAAGTGGAAAGAGCGTGACCCTGGAAGTCAGGGGGGTCTTGGTTCTAATCTTGGCTCTGCTACTGGCCCTGTATGTGGCTTTAGATAAGTCACTTAACTGCCCTGGCTTCAGTTTCCTCATCCGTAAGATGAGTCTTCAGTCCTTGTTCTCCCTTTCCCCCTTAGATTGTGAGCCCTGTGTGGGACAAGGACACTGCCCAACCTGATTGTCTTATATCTACCCCAGTTCTTAGTACAGTGCTTGTCACACCGTAAGCACTTAACAAATGCAGTAATTATTATCGTATGTTTTGCTACTGATGTACTCTCCTAAATAATCTGTGTAGTGCTTAGCACGAAGTGAAGCACTGTATGAAGTACAGAGGAGGGTACATTAATAGCAAGCACATTGCAGCAAATATGCATCCAAAAATGCACCATGCTAATCACATTGTATTTTACTCATCATAAAAGCCTAAGGGTCCTTTCTATCACACTTCATGTATTTTTTAAATGCAATTAACAGTTTAGTAGCTTTAACCCAGTTCTAGTTCCCATTTCCTGGAATTGCTGTGGTCTCCACCCTCTGCAGTAATACTTCCTGGAAGAGGTGACTTTTTGGAAGGACTTTGAAAGAAGAGAGGGATATACAGTTTGGCACAGTTAAGGGTGTTTCATGCAGAAGAAGAGGTGTGAGTAAAGCCTAGGAGGTGGGGGAATGCAGAGTTAAGTAAAGCAGGATGTAAAGTAGGCTGATGACAGGAGAGGAGAAGGCAGGAACAATACAAAGGAGGCTGTTTCAAATAATCCAGTTTGGGAGGTGATGAGAATGGAGGCTCTAAGAATGGAGGGGATGAGAGCAGATTTGCGAAGAAATATTTTAGAGTTAGAACTGGCAGGAGTTAGAGACAGACTGAATGTGGGAAGTAAATGAGACAGAGGTGTCAGAGAGTTTGTGGGATGGGAGAATGGTAGTGTGTTTCATAGTGATGGGAATGTGAGGAAGGGGAAGGGTTTAGGAGGAAAGATAAAGAGGCCAGTTTTATCTACATATTAAGTTTAAGCTGCCTGCCCGTCGTCCAGATGGACAGGCCATGATGGCAGGTGGAAATTGAAGATTGAGGAGGAGTTGAGAGGTCAAGGCTCGAGTTGCAGATTTGGAAGTCGTCTGCGTTTGATGTATTGACCTAGGGTGTAGAACACCGTATGTCTCGAGTGATAGGTAAAATAGTCAAGAGAAGAGAAGCACAGCCTTGTTAAGGAAAATCAAACTCTTAAGAGAGGGCTGAGGAAACCCATTCTGTTTATTACCCATCAGTTCCTAGTTGTTAGCTGAATTTGTATTGTAGTAAAAGTTTCCGAGGCCTGCTTCATTGTTGATTCTGATGAGGTGTAATGCAATAAAAATTCCTTATGTAACCTACATTTCCCTATTTTCCATGGGATTTTATATGTTCCTTTAGCCAAGGATTAGGCACTCCATGGGATTTTATGTCCCTTATAGGAGGGTGATGCGATTCCTACCCAATGGTTACCCAGATTGGTTCATTCTTTGGGTTTTGAATTGGTTCATCCCTGAGGGGAAGGAAAACAAAAGCTCAGGGGAAATTTTCATTTCCACGCTTTGACTACAAATAACAAAACTTGAGGAATGTTTTATTAACTTTTGGATTTGGCCAAAGGATATATTATCAGGACTACCATCGGGCACTTTACAGCTTGGGAAATGAGTTGGAGAATGTTGCTATGCAAACCTCTTTTCATTGACCGGTAGAATTTTATCGTTAGGGATGGGTGTGATGCTAATGGCTTTCCGATGCTGAGAATTCTTGCAGCAGCCTCAGAAGCGACCAAGGCTTTAGGGTGTTTCTCTGGACCTCCAGAACCAGCCTGGGATTGAATCATTCTCCTTCAGATTCTTGGGAAAAGGTGAGCATGTAAGAGCTGGGTCTGACAGTCCGTGGCTTCTTTTGACGTGACTAAGTGGTCTTTAGCTAGCCAGAGAGGTGAAAAGGCGCTGGATTGAATAGTAGTATAATACTTAGAAAGCCCTCGAATGCCATATTTCTGAAACAGAGAGCGTCATTTTCCCCTACTTTGCCATTAAATTGGTTGTTTAATCAGATGTGATGTATCACTGAAAGGAAATTCATCATTTTAAAAGTAGAGTCTCTACATAATGCATTTAACAGTTAGAAATTAAGGGGCAGTTCCATTCTAAGAAGCAGACGTAAAGCACATACCATTATTCGAGAATGACCTTTGAAACTGCTGGCCCTGGAGTGAGAGAATTCTCATGGGTCCTTGGACTTTTGCGTGGCAGGGATGTGCCTGTGGCAGTCATGTATAGAGAAGACCTTCCATTCCCTCTTGGAAGTCTCACCTTCCAGGGGTGCTACCGTCAAAGAACAGGGAATGTGGCTTCTTATTGTTAATAATAATAATAATAATGTTGGTATTTGTTAAGCGCTTACTATGTGCAGAGCACTGTTCTAAGCGCTGGGGTAGACACAGGGGAATCAGGTTGTCCCAGGTGGGGCTCACAGTTTTAATCCCCATTTTACAGATGAGGTAACTAAGGCCCAGAGAAGTGAAGTGACTCGCCCACAGTTATATTGTACTCTCCCAAGCCCTTAATACAGTGCTGTGCACACAGTAAGCACTCAGTAAATATGATCAGATGAATAAAAGAGCAGCTCCAGGACCAATATAGGATTGTGGAACCAGTTCCATGCTAGGAAGTGCATGACCACACCTCTGCTCCACCCAAAGCTTGAAGGCTTTGGAAAGATCAAAATACCAAGAGAAGAAAAGAAAACAGAACCAGTTACTCTGGATAACAAATAATAATAATAATAATTATGGTATTTAAGTGCTTACTATGCGATAAGCACTGTTATAAGTGCTGGGGTAGATACAAGGTAATCAGGTTGTCCCATGTGGGGCTCACAGTCTAAATCCCCATTTTACAGATGAGGCAACTGAGGCAGAGAGAAGTTAAGTGGCTTGCCCAAGGTCACACGGCAGACAAGTGGCAGAGCCGGGTTTAGAACCCCTGTTCTCTGACTCCCAGGCCCGTGCCCTTTCCATTGAGCCACACTGCTTCTCATTGAGCCACACTGCTTTGCAAATACTTCTCAAATGCAACAAATGCAGTGGTGCAGTAAGGACAATTACGTGCCTGTGATGTGAAAGGGACTGTGAGTCTCTTTTGGTCGGTCAACCACACACGCACACACTGATTTAAAAAAAAAAAATCTCACTACCGGTAACGGTAGTGGCTAAAATGTGGGAGGAACGTGTTTAGTGGTTTTGAAAAGCCTGTTGGAGACCATTCCGAAGGGGGCAACTTTAAGCTTAATTTCAAGAATGCCCAATTGAGGCATTCTTTGGTCCAGTTCCAAGGTCTTAGCCTAGAACCCAGAGGGCACTCCCTAGACCATCGGAGAGTAGCCAGAATAGGAGACCTGTCACTGCCCACATCTGAGTGCACATAGATTTTTCCTGAGCGTGACTGGACTCTACAGAGCCTTCACTGCTCCTCTCTACAGATTTTGGAAAGGAGTGGAGAATGGAGATGGACTCCATGACACATTCAGGCTTTCTGTGTCCTCTGGAGAACACCCCAGTTTGTCATAACCCAGCCACGATCTACTTTCTGTCCTGAAAGTGGCCACAACTGAAAAGACCCTATCCACATGTTAGGCACATCAAGCAATCAATGGGTATTTATTGAGTGCTAAGCGTGTGCAGAACACTGTACCAAGCGATTTGGAGGGTACACAATAACAGGTTTGGTAGACTTGTTCCCTGGCCACAACAAGCTCACACATATGCGAAATGTCTGAGGTAATCAGTCCTCTTTTGCCCTAACAGTTTTAAACACTGATAGAAAAGAAGCGTAGCCATCGTGAAAAGACTGTGACTTGAAGCACCTTGCCTGCATCATGGAGCATAATCCAGAGGTGTATCACATACCACTATTGACTTTCTCCTTACAGAGAGTCAACGAGGGCAAGTAACCAATCCTAGATTAACCCAGGGTTTAAGCCTTAGTACAGTGCTCTGCAATCAGTCGATCAGTGGTATTTATTAAGCTCTTATTGCATAGAGAGGAATGCACTAAGCACTGGGGAGAGTACAGTACCATAGAGTTGGTAGACACGTTCCCTGCCCACAAGGATCTTATTGCCTGGAGGGGGAAGCAGTCATTAAAATAAATTATAGACATGTACATAAGTGTTGTGGGTCTGGAGGTGGGGTGCATATCAAGTGCTTAAAGGGTACCAATCTAAGTGCATAGGAAGAGGGAGGAGAGGAAATGAGGGCTTAGTTGGGGAAGGCTTCTTGGAGGACATGTGATTTTTAAAGGCTTTGAAGGTGGGGAGAGTGGTGTTCTGTCATATATGGAGGGGGAGGGTGTTCCAGGCCAGAGGGAGGATGTGGGCAAGGGATCGGCAGCGAGATAGATGAGATCAAGGT
The DNA here is from genome assembly GCF_004115215.2 of Ornithorhynchus anatinus. Taxonomy (NCBI): domain Eukaryota; kingdom Metazoa; phylum Chordata; class Mammalia; order Monotremata; family Ornithorhynchidae; genus Ornithorhynchus; species Ornithorhynchus anatinus. The sequence goes on from NC_041750.1 coordinate 18,697,280, forward strand.
ATGGGGAGTAGGCTGGTGTTAGGAGAGTGAAGCGTGTGAACTGGGTCATCACAGGAAGCCAGGGAGGTAAGATTGGAGAGGGCTTTAAAGCTGATGGTAAGGAATCTCTGATGCGGAGGTGGATGGGCAACCACTGGAAGTTCTTTGGGAGTAGGAAGATGTAGACTGAACTTCTAAAAATTTTTTCAAATGATCTGGGCAGAAGAATGGACTGGAGTGGAGACAGGAGGCAGGGAGGTCAGTGAGGAGGCTGATGAAGTACTCTAGGTGGGACAGGATAAGTACTGGGTCAGCAAGGTAATAATAATGATGGCATTTGTTAAGCACTTACTATGTGCAAAGCACTGTTCTAAGCACTGGGGAAGATACAAGGTGATCAGGTTGTCCCACGTGGGGCTCACAGTCTTAACCCCCATTTTACAGATGGGGTAACTCAGGCACAGAGAAGTTGTGACTTGCCCAAAGTCATACAGCTGACAAGCGGTGGAGTCGGGATTTGAACCCATGACCTCTGACTCCCCAGCCCGTGCTCTTTTCACTGAGCCATGCTAGTTTGGATGGAGATAAGAGGGTAGATTTTAGCAAATGTCATGAAGGTAGAACTTCATGATTTGGTGACGGATTGAATATGTAGATTAAATGATAGAGATGAGTTGAGGATAAAGCCAAGCTTACGGGCTCATGAGCCACGGAGAATAGTGGGGGTAGTCTACGGTGATGGGAAAGACGGGGTTTGAGTGGGAAGATGAGTTCTGTTCAGAACCTGTTAAGTTTGAGCTATCAGCGGGACATTCAAGTAGAGATGTCCTGAAGGCAGGAGGAAATGTGAAACTGCAGAGAAGAAGAGCAGTCAAGTCTGGAGTGGTAGATGGGGAAATCATCCCTGTAGAGGTGGTAGTTAATAATAATTATGGTACTTGTTAAGTGCTTACTATTTGCCAAACACTGTTCTAAGCACTAGGGTAGATACATGTTAATCAGATCGGACACAGTCCCTGTCCCACATGGGGCTCCCAGCCTTATTCCCCATTTTACAGATGGGGTAATTGAGGCATGGAGAAGTGAAATGACTTGCCCAAGGTCCCACAGCAGACAAGTGGTGGATCCAGGATTAGAACTCAGGTCCATCTGACTTCCAGGCCCATGCTCTATCCACTAAGCCACGCTACTTCTGTATATTCATAATAGTGTGGAAATTGAAGTCTGTAGGTGTAAAGGTGTGGAGGCATTTCAAATCGGATTTAGCTTTCCCCTTTTCCTAAATTTCTATGCATAAGTCTTGATCTTTGGGCGGTGCCATGAACTTTTCTCTGGGTTCTTCCCAGTAACCGTGTTTGACCATTTCTTTCTGAGCGCCACGTGACCACAGTCCTGTGGCTTGGAATTATGATTCGAGACACGTTAAGCAACTCAGTCATAGTCCAGCACCCCTTTTCAGCTCACCATTCAACAGCTTCCTTCTGTGCCGTCTCGCAAAGTCGTGTTGAGGTGAGTGTAGCTTTAGTGTTAATAGTTGGGCTCTGTTCCTGTCCTTGTTGTTTGTGATTCCGTCTTGCCACTTGATGTCAAGAATGGCAAATAGATGCTGCTGCTGGAACTGCTCGAGGAGCCAGATGAAGTGCTTGCGGCAGGTCCTGTTCTCACAAGCGTATAGCAAGCTAGACAGCTCTACAGCTCAGGCCTTAATTTTGGTCTGAAGCCTGATGCCTTGGGATATATATATATATATATAGATCTATATATAATTATATTTTATATTACCCACATGACCAATGCTAAACATGGAACAATTGATGAGATTTAAATGTAATTAAAAACAATATGAACCTTGAGGTGGTTCAGTCTCTTCCTGTTTCTGTCATTCTCTTTGCCAACAAGAATTAGGTTTTGGGAAGGGAGGTTTGTCTTTTTAAAATCTTTTTCTCATTTAGGCTTCATTATTCCATGCATGATGTGCTTAGCATAAAATTGTTGGCCTTAATTAATGTTGCGAAGACAGTCTATTGCCACATAATCTTAACTGACCTACTGTAAATTCAGGAGTTAGAAGGCATAGCGCAGAATGGCGCTTTTGTTCAAAACTGTAAAAAGTAAGAATTACAACACAATAAGTATAAAAGATGGGGGGGGGGGGGGAGTAGATGATGTGACTTCAGTCAACCAGCTCATCAGATGTTACAAAATTAAATCACAGCAGGAAAATAGCAGATGTTTGGGGAACAAAGGAAATTTACTACCCAAATGTAAGCTTTTTTCCCCAGAAGGGATGTTTCACAGAAATGTTGTTAATCAAGAAAATATTATTTTAGAACATAGTGCAAATGATCAAGAAACCTAATTAAGTCAAGCCTGTTTTAGAATCAAGGCCCAATAGAATTGGAAATGCACGAAAGAGGCTGTGTGGGTGGTTACTGATGGGGTAGGTTGCTTTTCAACTAACTATATAGCTCTAACTCGAAGATGACACTTTTCCTAATGGTGAGATTTTATCAGCGTATGTAGGTGGAGATGAAAAAAGAAGGTGCGTGACCGACAGTTCCTCCCATACTTGCACATGTGAAGGTTTTTATGTGTATTTGTTTTTTGTCATGGTTGGTAGCGGTTTTTGATATTCTCCCTTGCTCTTACCGTCTTCCCCAAACCTCTGATCTAATGGAGCCCCCCTATTCTGAACTGCCACATGCCAGGTTGATGTCTGCCATTGTGCTTCATTGTGGTTTTTAAGATGTTTCTAGACTCTAAACTCCCTATGCTAATTCTGTTGTATTGCACTCTCCCAAGCGCATAGTACAGTGCTCTGCACATAGTAAGTGCTCAATAAATACCAATGATTGATTTCACCATTCCCCCCATAACTTATGCTGCCTTCATTTCAGTTCACTATATTAGCAACAGAAATAGTAGATGTTATAATATTTGTTAAGTGCTTACAATGTGCAAGGCTGGGGACAAGTGCAAGGATGCTGATTCCGACATGGTTTCTAGCTCATAGGAGGCTCATAGCCCAACGGGAGTGGGGAGGGTGGCCGGGCTCAGAGGGAAAGAAATAACGGTGTAAACTCAGCAGAAACAACAACTCAGCAACAAACAGAGTGCTGGATGTTAGTGCTGAGAGGGAACGTTCCTTAGACTCCTCACAACCCCATCTTAGGTACAAGGTATCTCTGCCTCGCAGTGGTCTGACTTCTACCTGTCCGCCGCTACACCACATTTTAGCACAAGTAGATCTTCCCCTAATGAGGGCACACCTCTCCAGGAGGCCTTCCCAGACTAAGCTCCCCTTTCCCTCAGCTCCCCTTTCCTTCCGCATCACCTCGACTCGCTCCCTTTGCTCTTCCCCCTCATCCTCACCCAACAGCACTTATGTATATATGTATATATCTGTAATTCTATATCGATGCCTGTTTACTTGTTTTGTTGTTTATATATCTATAATTCTATTTATATTGATGTCTATTTACTTGTTTTGATGTCTGTCTACTTGTTTTGATGTCTGTCTTCCCACCTCTAGACTATAAGCCCAGTGCAGGCAGGGATTGTCTGTCTCTATTGCTGAATTGTATTTTCCAAGCGCTTAATGCAGAGCTCTGCACACAGGAAGCACTCAATAAATGCGATTGAATGAATGAATGAATGAATGAGTGGAAGGAGAGGGCCACTCCAACCATGAGAGCCCTTGGGGGAGATTGGGGGTTGGGGGAGAGCGGTGGAGCAGTGATTCTGTGGGTGTCAGCACATCCTGCGCTTCACTGGAGGTGAATCTCAGTGGAATTTCAGTGCAATCCCTGGTGATTGCAGGTAGGGGAAAAGGAACTGCTTAAGTCAAGTGACCCCCTCACAGGCCCCGGAACCCCAGTTAGGGAAGAGCTCCTGGGCCTCATGCCTGCAGGCTTCAGTAATAGCTGTGGAAATAGAGTCTCTTAAAAGAGACGGCGGTAAAAAAAAAATGAAACCATTACTTCAAAGTAAATAATAAAAGTTTCAAATATACATTACCAGATAGGAGAAAGTATCATCCAATAGGAACTTTTAAAGTCCTTTTGTACCAAGTCGTTCAACTAACCAGACTCATTTCATAGAAATCAGTTGATATTTGAGTGCTTACTGTGTGCAGAGCACCATACTAAGTGCTTGGGAGAGTACAATACAACAGAGTTTGTAGACATGTTCCCTGCAACTTTGCACATAGTAAGTGCTTAACGAACACCATAATTATTATAAGGAGCTTACAATCCATAGGACTGAACAATTTATGGTAAACCTGAAGGCCAGGGTTATGCACATCCTGCTCTCAGTCAAAAGAACCAAATATCAATTAATTCTGCTATATGGGCAGCATACTGTGCAGCAGTGCAGCTAAATACAAAGAAATAGAAAATACCATTAAAATGAATATACTTACAAGGCACTCACACCAAAATACAACTGTCCTTTGTAGTGGAAGATGCTGCTAATGACAGTGAAATTCTAACCAAGAAAAGACCTTTGCACTTGAGGCACTTGATTCCGCCTCTGCATGCGGAGATTGCCCTTGGCCTCATCAATGCATTTAACACTAACAGCATCTCTGGTTGTTTTAAAATCTACCACAATTTTCCCATTGAGTCCCATTCCCCTCTCCCACCCCAGCAACTTCCTGAACATTGAACTAAGTTCTTGGGAGGGAATCTAGGTCAAGTCCCTGCTCAGGGAGAGCAATCCTTCTCCTGTTTGCCACATGGCAGACTGGTCTGTCTTGCTGTTGCTGTTGTTTCTTCGGTTGTACTATTTTTTGAGCCCATGCTGGACCATCCTTCCTGTGTGTGTGTTCCAGTTTTAGCTGACCGTACAGCAGCAACTTGCATATCTTTGCTGGCATCCATTCTTCTCACCAAAACTATGTTGTGATGGACATGGTTTCAGTTGTACTCTCCCAAGTGCTTAGTACAGTGCTCTGCACACAGTAAGTGCTCAATAAATACCATTGATTGATTCAATGCTAGCGAGTTGACTGGTTCCACTCTTGCATTCTTGATATTCGATGTTATGTGTGGCTCACTGGTACCATTGAAAGAGCTTGAGAAATCAAATATTTATTTTGCAGAAAATATTTATTTTTCTCTTACTATAACCCAGCCCGCACACTTCGCTCTTCTAATGCTAACCTTCTCACTGTTCCTCGATCTCATGTATACCACCACCGACCCCTCACCCACGTCCTGCCTCTGACCTGGAAAACGCTCTCCCTCCTCAAATCTGAAAAACAATTACTCCCCCCCCCGCACCCACCCTTCAAAGCCTTATTGAAGGCACATCTCCTCCAAGAGGCCTTTCCTAAGTCCTCCTTTCCTCTTTTCCCACTCCCTTCTGCATCACCCTGACTTGCTCCCTTTATTCACTGTCCCCTCACAGCCCCACAGCACTTATGTGCATATCTCTAATTTATTTATGTTAAAGTCTGTCTCTCCACTGCGCTCCCCACCCCCAACTGTAAGCTCATTGTGGTAGGAAGTGTGTCTACTTATTGTTATATTGTACTCTCCCAAGTGCTTAGTACGGTGGTACGGTGTTTCGCACACAGCGCTCAATAAATACAATTGAATGAATGACTGAATAAAGTAAACCCAGGTCCCATGGGCAAAGCAAAGTTTGGACACCATCACAGTATTACAGATCTTCAGTTTGGGATGAAGTTTGTTTCTCTTGTGTCACCAAACTCTGGGAAGCCTCTGCAGGAAATGTTGCTCTTCTTGATCTGTTTTCCCCTTCTTTGTCTACAGATAGAATGCTGCTTGGGTTACAGGATCTGAAGAAAACATTAAGTTTTGGGGTGCTTATGAAAATCTTGGGTTGTGAGTTAGGTTTCTCTGGAGCATACAGGCACCTAGCCTGTTTTCCTCAAACTCATTGTCAACCCGTAGTGGTGTAATGACTCTGAAGTGACCCATGAACATCTCCAAAGCACAGTCACCAGCATAAGCCAGGCTTTGGATGACTACCTCAGAAATGGCCAGTTGTGATGGATTGTTCTCTGGTGGTATGTTCTCCTACCAATTTCCAGGTCCCTTGTTCCGTCATTAGCATGGCACCATAAATTAAAAGAAGAGAAGTGGATTTACCACACAGCCCTGATTTATTCTGTTGGTGGTGAGATGCTTGAGTCTCCTGTTAAAAGTTTTCCTCACATGCCCTGCCCAGCAAACTGGTGATGAATTTTGCTTTGATGTGTTTGAAGCTCTCATTGACTGAGCTCCTATTTTTCCACCTACTTTTCAAAAAGTGAAATATGAAGCTTGTGCTAGCTTACAGCTATATAAAAAGTTGAACCCTCTAGGAGTCCTGTTGACCTTCAGTTTTATCTAGAGCTTGGTGGCTCGATGTTGCCTCACTCCTTTTCAGTCTCCAAAGAACCTTCTGGCCCTTTTGATGGGATTTTTCTACTCCTTATGGGTGGTGTGCTGCCCAAGTAGTAGAATTAATTAGTGGTGTTTGTTTCTTTTGACTGAGAGCGGGTTGGTGCATAACCCTGGGCTTTAAGCTTGTATTTGCCCTTCAAATCTGCAGATGATCCAAAATTCGGGGGGAGTTTCTAACACTTTGAGAGCTCGTTCTGCTGTGGCTTTCTGCCATAGCACATGTATTCCCTACATTATTTGCTTAGGATGCTATTGGAGAGTAGGGAGTGTTTGGCAATTTGAGCCTGTTTAATTACAAAGTACCATGGTACCAGAAGAAATCATGCATGTGTGTATGTGCGCATGCAGTGGTGGAATGGTTACTACAGTGCAAGTTTTTTTTGATGCAGTATTTTGCGTGAATGAAAATCCTTCCTTATAATAAGACAGCGTAATTCAAAATCATTTAACCAATTTGGAAATAATAATCCACCCCTTACCCTTCCAAAAACCAGGATGAAATCCAAAGGAATACAAGTGACCAGCACAAATATAACAAGTTGAGGAAAGACTGGTTAGGCCCAAGTATAATAATAATAATAATAATAATGATTATGGTATTTGTTAAGTGCTTACTATGTGCCAAACACTCTTCTAATACAAAGAAAGACTTTGATGGTGGGGAGGGGAATTATAGTTAACCAGAAGCTGAGAATGGTGGTATTTTTGTGTCTTTTTTTATGGTTTTTTTTTAAGCTCTTACTGTGTGCCAGGCACTGTACTATGTGGCTGGGGTAGATACGAGCTAATCAGATGGACACAGTCCATGTTCCACATGGGACTCACAAGTCTTATCCCCATTTTTCGGATGAGGTAACTGAGTCACAGAGAAGTAAAGTGACTTACCCAAGGTCACACAGAAGAAAAGAGGCAGAGCTGGGATTAGAACCCAACTGCTTCTGACCCCCAGGCCTGTGCCCTATCCACTAGACCACGCTGGTCTATCGGATATGAAGGGGGAGGGAATTCCGGGCCAGAGGGAGGACATGGGAGAGAGATCGGTTCGCAAGAGAGAGGAGAGCAAGGTATAGTAATCAATCAGTAGTACTTAGCATGTCTACTGCATTGCAGAGCACTATACTAAAGGCTTGGGAAAGTACAATAAAAATAGAAGACTAAGTGGCTCACAATCTTACTAGGAGAATGTATGTTGATTTTTCCCAAAGCAGCACAAAAGCAGGTGGAAGAAGTGCTGCTACTTTTCTTGGAGTTGAAAAGGAGGAAAAGTTGAATGATAAAAGAAGATTGGCAGCTATAAGATTCTCTTCAGACACTTTTGTATGTACAATTATTGGTTAAACCTGTGTTCATTTAATTCACCCCTAGGAGAAGTAGGCTAAATTCTTGACGGCTTGTTTAAAATAACAACAAAAAGCACTTCTTTTAAAGATAATGAATTGTTAACAGAACAAGGATAATTGATTTCTCATTATTTTGTTACATGAACATTGATGTCAAAGGGTATAAAGCACAAAAAGCGCTTATTTACTGCTCTGTAAATTTGGTGAATAAAACACAATATAACAATTGTGTGGTAAGTTTACAAAGCCTATGAATATTCTCCAGGCTATTGCTTTGTAGTGACACGCTTAAAGGTCAGAGTCTATTTAGTTCTTAACCCTGATTTTTTTTAAAGCAAACACATTTGAAAGGAACACTACCTACTGAATGTAGTGGGAACGAATTAAAAGTGTGGAAAGTGCTTTTAGTAGCATAACCTGCTCTGCAACTAATTTCTAAAGGAAATGCCAGCCAGTCCTCAGCTCAGGATTTGGGGAGAAATAAATTTGTGACTTTAAATTTGATGAAATGTCTGAACTCAACACCCTGATTTAAAAAACATAATTTCCTTTTTGTTGTTGACTGGTTCAGACTCACAACAGAGGATCTCCTCCTCTCCTCTTTTTGGTAAGAAGATTATGAATGTACACATGTGGTGTACAATTATCTGAGGTCATAGGTAGAGCAAATGTAACACAGCAGTTCTTTAAATGGATTTTGGGGAAAGATTGTTCCAAATCCCATTTAATGCAGTAATGTAGCAGGCACAGAAGCAGCTTTTAGAAAAAGGTTTGGCAGGTCCTTATTGTGTTTTCTAAGATGTATGCTAGGTGAGGTGCCAAGATACTTGCTGGTTTTGCTCCCATTCTTTCCCTCATGGTGTGCGAGAGCACAATTTTAATCTTAATCCCCATCCCCTTTGAGGGTATTTTTTTCAAGTGTACCATTTTTTGATTATTTGAAATGTCATTTGGGATTTACACTGGTAAAAGTAAACTGATAAGATATTTTTGCAGTTGATTTTAGTTGCTCAGATATTAATCAGCAAAGCAGCAGGACTGATCCTGGAAAATAAAAATTCTGACAAATCCGTCTGCTCAAAGAAATTGAGCAAGATCCCTGGGTGTTCACCTGAATTCTCTGCCCCCCCCCCCCCAATTCTCTTTCTTCCTCTCTCCCTCTCCCCACCCCGTTCTGCTGTAGTCTTGTCACTTTTCATATTCCTTATCAAAGCTTAGAATTTGAAATGGAAAGTTGGCTCAGAAATAATCACAGCCTAAACAAAGCCCCTCTCCTCTCTGCCTGAAAGGCCAATAAAATAAAATTATAGTATTGCAATATGAGAGCGACTGAGAAACCAGTTTGAAACCCCACAATTTGAGGATCTTTCCCATAAAGAGAGCATTGTACGATAGGAGATGCCAGGGTATGCTCTCTGAAGGAGATAGTTTTTGTGTGCCAGCTGGCTCAGCCCATAGCAGGGAACTTCTGACTGGGGAGGTGAAAAAAGGAGAAAATGGTCTTCTCCTTTTGTGTGGAAGAGCCTTGAAAAGCAGAGTATTGGAGCTGGCTCTTTTAAGATATGTAGGCTTAGCTAACTTTCTCCCTTTGTTTACTAGAGCATTATCACGGCTACAGATGAAGCGTTCACCTATTTGGTCCTCTTTGCTTCTGTGGAGGATACTGGTTCTCTGAGGAATCAAAGAGCTAGTCTCCAAGAAGGTGTCTACCAACTCTGTTATATTGTATGCTCCCAAGTGCTTGGTACAGTGCTCTGCACACATTAAGTGTTCAATAAATCTGATTGAGTTCATGTGGCTCTTGGGATATCTGGATAGAGACTCTTTGGAAATCTGGTTAGAGATTCTGGAAATCTAGATAGAGTCTTGTATTTTGAGGGTTGATCATTTGCCGGTATGGACTTTACAGAGATGTAGCTGTGGGGCTGTTTTTAGGTTAGGTAATACATTCTCAAGAGTCTTCTTTAAGGTTCACAGAGAGATTCATTCTTCTCTAACCTCCACTCAAAATGAGGAAATGTCTTTTGGGGTGGTTGGGAGGAGATTCTAATCCTGCAGTAAAGTGATACTGTTGGAATGCATGGGCTGTGAAGGGGAATGTTAAGTTCTATTTGTGTGAGTTTTTTTCAATAGACTCATTTATCTGTAGTCACCCCAGTGCCTTCCTGAGTTAAAGGTGGGCTATAAGTGAGGATCGATCTGGAGAAAATGGAAATGATTCTAGGTTGGGCAAAAGCAGTCTCGTATATAAATGGCACGGCACTTCTTCCATCAGCAGAGGGAGTGTATTCATTCAGTTGTATTTATTGAGTGCTTACTGGGTGCAGAGCACTGAACTAAGCACGTGGGAGAGTACAGTACACATTCTCTGCCCACAAAGCACAGTCTAGGCCGGGGGGAGACAGACATCATTTGTTATTGCCCCCTGTAATTGGTAATCCAAGGAGGCTTCTTGATGCACAGAGCCTTTTTTAAAGTATGGCAATAGTGCAGGGGCATTACAACTCTTCTGTGTAGTGCTTTGCACACAGTAAGCCCCCAATAAATAGTGCTGATTGACTTATGTCTGGTTATGGCCCTAGCTGTGGGTTGGATTACTGGAAGGACACCCAGGCAGTTCCAGATGAGAGCAATTTGTCTCATTAGGCATGTTTTGGCTGCCTGCAATTTACGCTCCCAATATACTCCCCAATTTGCATTGACTACCTGTTTGTTTTCAAAGTGCAGTGCGAAGTGGTATTCCTCACAAACCTGCTTATTGGGGTTCCTGTTTCCTTAAGGGTTTCTCCTCTCCATCGTGATATTTGATATCGACTGACTGTGGGGCTGACAGTCTCTAGGCTTGAGCTTCAGGAAGAGAAGGGCAGGACCTTATTTGCTCAGGGCCCATGTTTCAGAAACTCCTTTCCTCTCCTGGCTTAAAGCCAGAGTCTGTTGCCCTCTAGGGCATGAGGCCAAGCGGTGATTGGTTCAGTCAGGCTTGGACCTGTGGAAAAAGATATTTAGCTTGGCTGGGGAGTAGAAGCCAATTTGTTCGTTTTAAATTTGAATATAGAGCCAGGGATTCGAGCTCTGGACACATTCTATACATCTGTGTAGTAATAGTAATGCAGTTAGAGCCATTTTATTGACCGAACGTTGCGGAGGAGACAAAATGATTACTTGAAGATCTGGTTTCTGGAACGCTGACAACACTCTGCAACAAAGAGCTGAAGATGGACGGAATCAATTACGGTTTCATGACTTGAATCCCGTTAAGATTATTTGCACATTTTGGTCTCAGACTCTGTTTTTTGCTCAGTGGTTTGCTATTGCTCTTGGCATACATAGTTGACTTTGCCATAGTGGGATTTGGTATCTTGAATGACAATCGATTAATATATGTGTGCTTTTCTTAGGAAGTTGAGTGGTTTGGGCGCGTTTCTCTGAGTTAAACTATACCGTGTTTTAAATAGGTCGGCCTAAATGTTTGAACCAAGTTTGACTTGCTTTTCATTGGTGTGGCTGTTCTTCCACTAGCCCCTGTTAAAAGCTCAGTTTTATTTTTTCCCTGTATTATGAGATGAGATGGGAAGATTCTATTGATGTTTAGCTCCCAGTACAAATGGTCAGGGGAGCCTGCCTTGTCGCGAAATCTGAGAAAACGTTGTTAAAATCTTCATCATGAGGTGAATCGGTCCTCTCTTGGTTTTCCTGTTGCCTGCATCAGGTCTGCACAGGGCAAGAGTACTTTTGAAAGGACTTATTTCATGGAAATAATACGTTTTTGACACCCCTTGAACAATTAGCATCGATCCCTCATTCACAGGGAGGAGCTCAATGCAGACAGGCAGAATCGTGTTAGAACCACACACCAGCAACCATGAAGATAGGATTTTGGCAGCGTGGCCTTGTGGAAAGAGCGCGGGCCAGGGAGTCAATGGGCCTGGCTTCTAATTCCGGCTCCTCTGCTTGCTTGCAGTGTGACTCTGGGCAACTCACTTAACTTCCCTGGGCCTCATTGTCTGCGACTATAAAATAGAGATGAAATACCTGTTCTACCTCCCCCTTTACATCATGAATCCCATGTGGGAGAGGGACTGTGTCCGACCTGCTGACCTTGTATCTACCCCAGTACTTAGTACAATGCTTGGTACATAGTAGGGGCTTTAAAAATACTATTATTATTATTGCCATTCTGCCCTGCTATTGACCCACAGAACGTGGAGCAGATAATAGATAAATTGTATCCCAGAGTCCAGGAGGGCCATGAACACTCCTGGGCAACTACTGGGAATCTAGCTGTGTGTCTAAGCAGACTCGCCATCAAAAACACATCTCCACAGAAGATTATTCCAGCCTCTTTCAGGAGATCTGGAAAAATGATAGCAAAAAGCAGTAGTTGCACATCCCCCTTTGGCTTGAAAATGAAGTTGTTTGTGTGGTTAAAAAAAACACGGAGATTTAGGGATTCGAGTTCCAGTTGTACCCTGTGTGGATTCGGGATTTAGTAACAACATGTCAGTCACCATATGGAACAGAGAAACCCAGCTACAAGTACTGATATGTGACACAAGCAGCGAATGATCACTTCTCTGAGAAACTGACTACCAAGTCTGTGGGTTTGGCAAGAAGACTGGTCTGATGAAGACTACCCCAGATAGTTCATTGTGGATAGGGAATGTGTCTGTTTCATTGTTATATCATATTCTCCCAAGCTCTTAGTACAGTGCTGTACACACAGTAAGCGCTCAATAACGATCACTGAATGAATGAATAGTTCAAAAACTCCTTGCAGCAAAGCAAGAAGTGCATCAACACACCTTGAAGCTCTTCATCATAACAAATTGTAGGCTGAAAAACTGGGATGGGATATAAAGATGAAGTGAAGAAACGTGTGGCCAATACCACAGTTGATGAAATCCAGGGATATGCCCACTCCTACCAAACTAAGACCTTTTACTCCATACTAAAGAAGCTTCAGCACCAATGAAGAGCACAGTTGGATCAATCCATGAATAGTATTTGAGTGCCTGCTCTGTGCAGAGCACAACGGAATTAGTAGACATGAGCCCTGACCTCAAGGACCTTAAAATCTAATGGGGCCACAGACATTAAAGTATATTAGAGATGGAGCCACCCTCATCACCAGCAAAGGAAATCTTATACCGATTAACCTTTCTCGATCCTATTTTGGTGCCTCAATCATTCAGTTGTGTTTATTAGGCACCTGTTGTGTCCAGAGCACTGTATAAAGCAGCTGGAAGGGTTCAAAAGAGATGAAATGTGATACCTGCCCTCAAGGAGTTTACAGCATTACTCTCTCTGAGCCTTGTTTTAGGCACTCTAGCCTTCTTGATTCAGTTTTCTACTTTTCCTGCATCATCGGACTTTGTACGAGCCACATAATAGAATTCACTACTGGGTTGCTGATGTTGATGCCTTGTTATGTGGAGAGTTTGCCAGGTGCAGGTTGGTGTGTAACTCTGGTCTTCAGACTAATGGCCCTTTCTTGATTTTGAGGGGTGATTCATAATCATCTGCATGTGTGTGTGTGTGTGTTTCCACAGCACGGTCAGTAGCCTGTTGGAGCTTCCAAGTAAGTGATTCAGGGAGTTTTGATGGTACTCTCAGTTTGAGTTGAACAAATTTTCTAGAGAACTGGAATCATATTCTGACACCCATTTCCAGATTCTTCAGTGTGTGTATAGAATAGGTTGAACGGCACCTTTTGGTGATGGAGATAGGATTGGGCAAGTCCTCTTCAGTTCTGGCATGTCCAGCCATACTACTGTGGTTTCTGAATTCCTTTCTGCCCTTGCATTTGGATTTGTACCATTTATTCACCCTCAGCCCCACAGCACTTATGTACATATCTGCAATTTATTTCTTTATATTCATGTCTGTCTAGACTCTAAGTTTGTTGTGGGCAGGGATTGTGTCTACCAACTCTGTGGGTAGAGCACGGGCTTGGGAGTCAGAAGGACCCGGGGTCTGATCCTGGCTCTTCCACTTGTCTGCTATGTGACCTTGGGCAAGTCCCCTAACTTCTCTGTGCCTCAGTTACCTCATCTGTAAAATGGGGATTAAAACTGTGAGCCCCATGTGGGACATAGACTGTGCCAACCCGATTAGCTTGTATCCACCCCATGCTTAATAGAGTGTCTGGCTTAACAGATACCATAAAAAACCCCTCTGCTATATGGTATTCTCCCAAGTGCATAGTACAGTACTTTGCACACAGTAAGGGCTCAATAAATTTGATTGGGAAGGCGTAATTAATTCTGTACTTCAGTAGTCAGTCCAGGAGGATTCTGATTAGGATCTGGCCAACAGTCGAGAGCAGTGAGATGCCATAATAGTTTCTATGGTCAGCTCTCTTGCTTTGATTCTTGATGGTGGTAATAATGGTGTCATCTTTGAAATTCTGTGGCATTGTGAAGGCATTTGAGCATCATGTCTGATGGTAAAGCATATAAGTACTTGGTTTGGTTTCAATCTGTATAGCCTTGAATATCTCTTCAGCAATGGTTTCCCGTCATTTGTCACGTGCTTCTTAGCGCAATCCATCAGTGGTATTTATTGAGCACTTACTGTGGGCAGAGCACTGTACTAAGCACTTGGAAAAGTACAGTGCAACAGAGTTGGGAGCCACGTTCCCTGCCCACAACAAGCTTACAGTCCAGAGGGGAAGATCGAAGCAGTGTGGCTCACTGGAAAGAGCCCGGGCTATGGAGTCAGAGGTCATGGGTTCGAATTCCGGCTCTGCCACTTGTCAGCTGCATGACTGTGGGCAAGTCACTTAACTTCTCTGTGCCTCAGTTACCTCATCTGGAAAATGGGGATTAAGATTGTGAGCCCCACGTGGGACAACCTGATTCCCCTGTGTCTACCCCAGCGCTTAGAACAGTGCTCTGCACATAGTAAGCGCTTAACAAATACCAACATTATTATTATTATAAGCATTCCTTTTGTCAGGGTTGTGAGGATATGCACGATGCGTTGCTTGTTTCACTACGACTACTTCTTGGAACTTGGAGACATTTTCATCAAATCAGCCCTGGTTTTTCCTTCTGGAGGCACCCAAAATCTTAGACTCTCTTGTTGAGAGTATCCTCTAGAGAAACGCAATCATTGGTCACATTGGTGGAGAGAAGAGAGGATTACTTATTCAAAAGTGTTGTTGCTAAGTTCTTTGCATGGTTCTTAATTCTTCAGCAGTTTGACATTTAAGATGCATAGGTAATTTGGATGCCACCTTTTTTTAAATGGTATTTAAGTGCTTATTGTGTGCCAGGCACTGTACTTAGCACTGCTCACAGTCGTAATCTCCATTTTAGAGATGAGGGAACTGAAGCCCAGAGGAAGTGAAATGACTTATCCAAGGTCACACAGTAGAGAAGTGCTGGAGCCAGGATTTTGTGATGCAATGGATTTGTCATTGGGGAAAATTTGGAATGAATTGGGCGATGATCAACCCAGCACTCGATGCCACACATAGCAGCAGTCCTGTGACCATCCTTCACGTCTCACAGCCTGACAGCGAGCTATTCTGTAATGGAGTGTCTCTTTGGGAATGACCGGTAAGGCTCAACCCTGGAACTTCAGGGCTGAGAGCCTGTGCAGAGGAACTGGATTGTAGGGCTTGGGGTTTGTACAGCACCATGCACACTCTCTCTCATCCCTGTCTGTCGCGCTCCCATGGAGGCTATACTATTTGAGTTCATCTCTAAGATGCCACCGCTTGGTTCTTGGTGCATCCAAGATGTCTTTCTCATATTCAGAAAGATAAAATCTGTGTAGACGATTTTTGAGATGCTGTTCGATGCATTCACTGAGCAATAGTGTAAGCCACTGTGGTTGATTTACCTATGCTGTATTGTCTAGTGACTTTTTTTCCTTTTTGTTTCAGCATCACTGCCCATACGTTCATTGAACTATTCCATGAGAGTCACTGCTGTTCTCAACGGCATGTTGTGAACTGATACTTCATGATGCATTTGTTGTTATTTTCTTTGGTTTTTGATAAGTTTTTTTTTTTTTGGCGGGGAGGGGCGGGGGCTATGTGTGTGTTTGTTTTTTGCCTTGCTAGGGGACGCCTCACTAGTAACAGTTCTCTGGTGACTTTGGTTTGGGTCAGGCAGGCAATGTTTACACTACCATTTCTAGTCCACCCGCCACCCCATTCAGAGCGAGCAGTGTGTTCCCAAACAAGCCTGTTTAGACACCCAGGGTGTTACTGAAAGGTGCCACAGTCTCTTCAGCAACTGAGTGAGCAATACCCTATACGCATAGGAATTTTGATTAGGCTCTTCCACTTTCAACAGGTCATGCGCTTGAGTTGTGTTTGTAATGGTGGTGTTGGGTCGTGTTGAACCATCCACACTCTCCCTTCTCTCCCTCCCTCCCCTTCCTGCCACTGTGACCAGTGGCCAAGTTAAGGGTAGAGTCTGTGGCCGTGGAGCAGTACATCTGTGGGTGCCCTCCTCACAAGCTTATGATGTTCCAAGCGTACTAAGCATTGGGGTAGATACAAGATAATCAGGTTGGTCACAGTTCCTGTCTCTCATGGGGCTCAAAGTCTAAGTAGGAAGGAGTAGGATTTAATCCCCATTTTACAGATAAGGAAACTGGAGGCACAGAAGTGAAGTGTCTTGCCCAAGATCCACAGAAGACAAGTGATGAAGCAGGGATTAGAATCCAGGGCATCTGACTCCCAGACCACGCTGTGTCTGTCAGCAATGAAGGTGGCAACTGGGGGCCGTTGTGGGGCTGAGCTGCTACTGGAGAAGGTAAGTGAAACTATAACAACTCCAACCACTTGCTGCCACCTTATGACTCCTATAGTCTTTGTATTGGAAATTTGGGTCAGCCAGTGGTAGCCTCGATAGCCACTCTTGTTTGGCTTTCCTATCTCTTCAGCTGCTGCTGTTCAGGACTGCTCCACAGCAAGAATATATTGTAGATATGTGTATTCATCAGTCTCTCTACCTGTCACTAATTTTAGTGTCTGTTTCCCCTGCTAGAATTGTAAGCTACTTGAGTGCAGGGATCATGTCTACTGACTCTGTGGTACTCTCCTAAGCGCTTAGTATAGAATAAGCGTTCGGTGAATGGTATTGTACACCTTGCAAATTTGTGCTTGTTCATAATTTTCAATCTTTAAAAAAAAAAAAAATGAAAAGACAAAGGTACTTTCACATCCACTGCTGAATTTCCTCTCGCCTTCCTGCTGTATAATAAACCCTTCCCTCTCTCTCTCTTTGTCTCTCTTTCCTTCTCTCTCTCTCACCTTCTCTGTCCTTTTTCTTCCCTCTCTCTTTCTCTCCTCTTCTTGTAATCTCATCTTGTTGTAGGCAAAACTTCTTTGGATTGATGTTGGTTTGCCTTTGTGCTTAACTTGGTTTTCCTTTGCAACACAAAAGCATCAATACAGTTTTTTAAATTTTGTAAAGCTCTGCTCCTGCTACTCACATGTTTCCTTCATATTTGTAGTTGGGCTCAGTCTTGTGGTTATTAACTAATGTTGTCTCTGAACCCAAGAAAAAATACTACCTACATATTTGTTGAACTAATAATAATAATAATAATGTTGGTATTTGTTAAGCGCTTACTATGTGCTGAGCACTGTTCTAAGCACTGGGGTAGACACAGGGGAATCAGGGTGTCCCACGTGGGGCTCACAGTCTGCACCCCCATTTTACAGATGAGGTAACTGAGGCACCGAGAAGTTAAGTGACTTGCCCAAAGTCACACAGCTGACAAGTGACCGAGCCGGGATTCGAACCCATGACCTCTGACTCCAAAGCCCGTGCTCTTTCCACTGAGCCACGCTGCTTCTCTGGGACTACTAAGGGAACTACTTAGGGAAAATCTTAGGGAACTACTTAGGGGGAACTACTAAGGGAACCACTTGGGGGAAAATCTTCCCGACTTATTACTTAGTAATTTATTTGTTGAAAGATGGGTCCAATATAAATTAGCAGGACGACAAGTCAGAATAGTTAGTAAACTCTGTCAAATTCTCTTTGTCTCATCGAAGAGAAGTCAAACACACTTCTGCAAAATGCCTTGCTCTGGGCATAAAAGTGTTTCCTTGTTTTTATCTTGGGAGTGGAATTGATGCATTTCCTCAGTTGTTTAATTTTTAAAAACTTGTTAAATCTTAACTTGGGCAATGAAAACGTCTTGCCAGTTTTTCCTCTTGATTCAGGCAGTTCACATTCCTTTCCTCTTATTGCAGCCTGGCAGCAGATAGCTTTACCACATAAAGGCCAAGTTTGGAAATCTATAGCTCCAGCCTCCTTTTGTCCTTTCTGTCTGAAGGCAAGAGGTGTAGACAAGGCCCTCACTGAAGGGGAAAGTGGAAAAACAGTAGGTTTTTCCAACCTAGCCCAGGAACTGAGGCCCTGGGTGGAATAAAAGACTTCAGAACAACAAGCCTTAGAAAGGGAAGAAGGCAGTATGAGTTCAGATGTAGGTAGAGGGTGTTCTGAAGCTCGCACACAGGCTTGCCTTGTATTCTGCAGGTGGAAGTCCTCAGCTGTCAAAGGAGTCTGGAAGTGGACTAGGTCTGAGTTATCCAAATACTCAAGCTGTCAGCTTTTAAAAAAATAATTCTCTGTTCTTGCAAGTCTTTTATCTGTTAAGTCTGTGACACCCACCTCCAAAGCGCCAGAGGTTTCAGGTAATGCCCGCCTTGGGGAAAACAAGATTAGATAGTGGATGAATAAAAGGTATTCTCTATTGTAGTCACCCCCATATAGTAAATAGGCAAAAAGGTATATGGATGTTTAATAATACAAGATCGGATTCCAGGTAAACCCATTAAGGCTGCTACTCAGTGACATATTACTGATTTTCCCAGGATTATGATGTAATCTATATGTTTTAAAGCTATTTAAATTTGGCGGAGATAGTAGTTAAGAGGATAGCATTTCCAGCTGGAATCAAGCATGACTTACACCTTAGAAGTTTCCCCAGCTCCTGCCTGGCAATTATGGTAGTCAGCTGTATTCCTGAAACAATCGCCTTCAGGATTAGAATTTTTCAGTTGAGCAGTAGCCTTTTTTGAGTACTTACTCTTGGTAGAACATGGTACTAAATGCTGAGACAGTTCAATAGAATTAGTAGACTTGATCCTTGCCCTCAAGTAGCTTACAGTGTAGTGGCGGGGGGTGGGGAGGGGGCAGACACTACAGTAAATTCCAGATAGGAGAATAAGAATAACAATGATGATAATAATAATGGTTATTTGTTAAGCTCTTACTATGTGCCAGGCGCTGGTCTAAGCACTGGGGCAGATACACAATAATTGGGTTGGACACAGTCCCTGTCCCACATGGGGCTCAAAGTCTTAATCCCCATTTTATAGATGAGGGAACTGAGGCACAGAGAAGCTAAGTGACTTGCCCAAGGGCACACAGCAGACAAGTGGCACAGCCGGAATTAGAACCCATGACCTTCTGACTCCCAGGCCCGTGCTCTATCCACTAGGCCATGCTGCTTCTCATGAGAAAGGAGAGAAGGTAATAAATTGTAGGGGTTGTGACTACTTAAGTGCTTAGCTGGCTGGAAAAGTGCTGATGGGGAGGTTGAGGGATCTAAGATGGGAAGATAAGAAATTAATTAGAGAAGGCTTCCCCTGATATGATTTCAGCAGGGCTTTGAAGTTGGGAAGAGCCGTGGTTTGTTAGATATGGGGGGGCGGGAGGGAAGGGTGGGATGTGAGCAAGAGATTGGCAGGGGAAGAGACAAGAATGAGGCACGGTAAATAGGTTAGCTTGAGAAGAGACAAGAATGAGGCACGGTAAATAGGTTAGCTTGAGAAGAACGAAAGGTACAAGTTTTAGGGATTGGAAGAAGAGAATGGATGGGTGGGAAAGAGAGAGTGGATTGAACAATTGTCAGGAGTTTCTGCTTGATGTAGAGAGAAGTTGGTAACCTTTAGAGGTTTTTGAGGATTGCGGAGATGTGCAAAAGGTTAAGAAAAGGTGGTCTATGCAGCAGAGTAAAGTATGAACTGGAGAGGGTAGAGACTCAAAGAGATGAGCTGCCATTGTGAATGAATTTGCTTAGAGAAGCAGTGTGGCTTTGTCGATAGAGCACGAGCCTGGGAATCAGAAGGTCATGGATTCTAATCCTGGCTGTGCTGTATGTCTACTCGGTGACCTTGGGCAAGTCACTTCACTTCTCTGGGCCTCAGTTACCTCATCTGTAAAATGGGGATTAAGAGTGTGAGCCCCATGTGGGACAGGATCTGTGTCCAACCCGACTACCTTGTATCTACTCCAATGCTTAGAACAGTGCTTGGCACATAGTAAGTGCTTAACAAGTACCATAATAATAATAATTCCCCCACAATTTTACAGACCATCTGCTCCACTCCATCTCACTCACCACCTTGGGCACATACTGGATCTCATCACTAGGCACTGTACCATCTCTAAGCTCACTAGTTCTAAAGGACCACTCTATGAGCACAATCACCTAATGTGACCTCTCTCACACACCCTCCCCATTTGCAAAACTGTTATCTGCACCCACAGAGACCTCGGATCTCTAGACCTCATCCACTTATCCCAGGCCATCACGACCAATTTAGATTTCCTATCCAACCTCTCCTCTCTTGAGGCTCAGATTCAAGTCCTCTCTTCACCAAACTCAACTCCTTCATCCCACTGCCCGCCTGTCCATCTCGCACCACCAACATCCGGCCCGGGATCGCCTTCACCATGTGAGAGGAGAGACTCAGACAAGGGATGGAGGAGAGAAGGAAGGTGGGAAAGGTGTCAAAATCACTCAGAAAATTGGAGGTGGGGTCAGGGAGCTGGTAGATAATGGCAACAAATACTTGAAGTGGGTGGTTGAGATGGATAACATGGATCTCAAAGGAAGAGGAGGCGAGGGATGATGGGGGTGAGCTGATGCCAAAACAGGATTAGCCGTGAGGAGCAGCTGACACGTCTCCCTTCACGCTTGAGTCTGGGAGAGTGGGAGAGGGTTAAGCCCCTTAGAGGGACATTGGCAGGTAGGCAGTGTTGTCTAGGGTGAACCAGGTTTCAGTGATTTGAAGCAGGAGCAGTGACGGTGTGTCAGGAACAGGTTGAGGCTGAATGAGAGTTTGCTCACAATGGAGTTGGGGTTCTTCAGGCTGCATTTAGATGGGGTTGTAGGATGGGGACAGGAGGGGAGTGGTTGGATGGGAGTGATCTGACCAGATACAATGCTTGGGATGGGATGTTTGGGAAAGGGATGGGTTGAGTTTGTGGGGTTCATTCAAGGTGGCTGTGGTTGCAGGGAGGGTACTCGCAGCCAGGTTTCAGGGCTTAAGGCAAAATTAAGGTGCTAAATAAACTTGCCCTGAATATAGGCCTCCCTGGGGTGTCACTGGATGAGATCCTGAAACTCATTTGCTCTGTGAGTAGAGAGAAGAGAAGAGAGACTAATGCATTAACTCGTTCTGCTGTCTAATGTGTTAGGAAAATGTTTTCATTATTCCAACTGAACAGAGTGGAAAGAACAGGCAGACTGGAAGCATTATTATTAGAAATAGTATCTTCCCTTAAGAAATCAAATTTCAAATTCTACCCCCCACCCCACCCCGGTCACTTTTCAGAGTTTAACTATTTTAATCTACTAACCATTTTCCTTGCTGAGCATGAGTTTAAACTTTCTCCAGAGCCTCATGATAATATTAATAATTGTGGTATTTAAGTGCCTACTATGTGTTAAGCACTGTACTAAGTGCTGGAGTAGATATAAGATAATTAGATCAGATATAGTCCCTGTCCCACGTGGGGCTCACTGTCTAGGTAGGAATTCCCGTTTTTACAGCTGAGGAAATGGAGGCACCAAAAGGTTAAGCGACTTTCCCATGGTCACACAGCAAACAAGTGTTAGAGCCTGGACCAGAACCTCTGACTCTCAGACCCATGCTCTTTCCACCAGACCATGCTGCTTCTCTGGTGACAGGACTGGAAGACTGATGCCGTTTGTAAAGTTATTGTGTTTTAGGTCAGATCAGTGTGAACAAATCAACTTCTTTTGTCAGGCAGAAATAGAAAGCCTCGTGTTGTTCATAGGAAAATGGAAATTCTCTAAAGTGGGTAAGGAAAAAGCCAAACGGCCACTGTGGTACCTTCCTCCTGATTCTATGGACTCATTCTTGTAAAGCTTGAGTGGGGCCACCTCCCTGGATCCTCACGATGGAGGTCACAGTCCTCAAGTGGCACAAAGACTCTGACTCTGATCTGACATGAGCAAGACTGAGCTCCTCATCTTCCCTCCCAAACCCGGTCCTCTCCCAGACTTCCCTATCACCGTGGATGGCATGACCATCCTTCCCGTCTCTCGGGCCCGCGATCTCGGTGTCATCCTTGACTCATCTCTCTCCTTCACCCCACACATCCTATCCGTTACCGAGACCTGCCGGTTTCACCTTTACGATATCGCCAAGATCCGCCCTTTCCTCTCCACCCGAACGGCTACCTTACTGCTACGGGCTCTCGTTATATCCCGGCTAGACTACTGTGTCAGCCTTCTCTCTGACCTCCCTTCCTCCTCTCTCGCCCTGCTCCGGTCTATTCTTCACTCCGCTGCCCGGCTCATCTTCCTGCAGAAACGATCTGGGCATGTCACTCCCCTTCTTAAACAACTCCAGTGGTTGCCTATCAACCTCCGCTCCAAACAAAAACTCCTCACTCTAGGCTTCAAGGCTCTACATCACCTTGCCCCTTCCTACCTCTCCTCCCTTCTCTCTTTCTACCGCCCACCCCGCACGCTCCGCTCCTACGCCGCCCACCTCCTCACCGTCCCTCGGTCTCGCCCATCCCGCCGTCGACCCCCGGGCCACGTCCTCCCGCGGTCCCGGAACGCCCTCCCTCCTCACCTCCGCCAAACTGATTCTCTTCCCCTCTTCAAAACCCTACTTAAAACTCACCTCCTCCAAGAAGCCTTCCCAGACTGAGCTACCCTTCTCCCTCTACTCCCTCTACTACTCCCCCTTCACCTCTCCACAGCTTAACCCTCTTTTCCCCCCATTTCCCTCTGCTCCTCCCCCTCTCCCTTCCCATCCCCTCAGCACTGTACTCGTCTGCTCAACTGTATATATTTTCATTACCCTATTTATTTTGTTAATGAAATGTACATTGCCTTGATTCTATTTAGTTGCCATTGTTTTTACGAGATGTTCTTCCCCTTGACTCTATTTATCGCCATCGTTCTTGTCTGTCCGTCTCCCCTGATTAGACTGTAAGCCCATCAAACGGCAGGGACTTTCTCTACCTGTTGCCGACTTGTTCATTCCAAGCGCTTAGTACAGTGCTCTGCACATAGTAAGCACTCAGTAAATACTATTGAATGAATGAATGATCACTGGGTAACACTAGACCTTGACCTTTGTATCTCCTCACAGAGTCAGAAATGAGCTCAGCCCTGGTCCAGGGCACAAGGTACAGGTGCTGCAACAACCAATGTTGTGATAGAGGTTTGGATACACCTTCCCTCTTCTTTACATCACATCCAAGGTTCTGGCAAAGCTGATAGACCAGTGCGGGAGACTGATCCTAGCGGTTCCCTGCTATCGCTACTTCTCTTGCAATGTAAAGCATTTCTGCCCACCCAGTATGGGGTCTTGAGTACAGAATGCAGGTCCTCAGAAGCTGATTCCTGAAGAAGTAAAGATGGGATGGCCGGGTATGCCATGGCTATGTATCCAGAATCATGTCGGCTGTTAGGAAGCATACCACCTGGTAAGCCAGGGCACTGTAGGGAAGAAGGAGAAAACTTCATTTCCCAGGAAGCAAAGGGGCTTGACTCTTGACCTCATCAGGGTGTGGTTCTGGGTGGAGCCAAGCCCCTTCCT
Organism: Ornithorhynchus anatinus; assembly: GCF_004115215.2. Classification (NCBI taxonomy): domain Eukaryota; kingdom Metazoa; phylum Chordata; class Mammalia; order Monotremata; family Ornithorhynchidae; genus Ornithorhynchus; species Ornithorhynchus anatinus. Next base: position 18,720,859 of record NC_041750.1, read on the forward strand.
GAATAGGAAGGTGAAATGATTTCTGCTTTGGCTCCTTTTTCCGTTCCGAAGCTCGGGTGATTGAGGAACCTCTTCGGAGCTTGGCTATGCAGCGGTAAGCCCCTATCCATACCTTGGTAAAGCTGTTGGGGAGGTAGACCAGTGAAGGAGTCAATGATCTCTTTGGAAGGTTCTCCTAGTGTAAACCTTAGTTTGTGTTATATCCTTTTGTGTTCTGAGGATTCATCTGTCATCCAGTGAAGTAGTACAATCCTCTTTGGAAATTGTACTATAACTATTGACCTGTTAAAGCCATTATTTTCTAAATAAGAATATGCATATATAGATATATAAATGTACTTATCTGTAGATATATAGTGTGCGTATTTCTCTTTGTTAAATTAAGGTTTGAGGACTATTGATTGTGGAATTGTGTTACAGAATGTTTGTATGTACATTATAGCTCCTTTTATCTCATTTTGTCTAAGTTTGCATTTTTCGTGGAGAAGAATTACTGTGCTTTGCAATTCTTAGGATATCCTGGGGTATGGTTGCTGAATTTTACAAAAAATTCTTATTTCATGAGCAGAGAAAATATGCTTTTCTCCAGGTGCCATGTGCTTTTGCAGTAGCAGAGTTTAAACAGATCAGGGGAAGTGCATTCCAGTGCTGTATTTTTTTTGGAGTTTTTCATATTGCATTTTGACTCAGTGGTGCCAACCATGTTGGCGAGAGTCAGGAATCATTTGTCATTTCCATTGAAAAGTGTATGTCAGGTTTTTATTTGCTTTGGGCTTAAAGTATTTCTTTGGGCAGAAACTTGCAGTGCAAAGTGCAGCCCAGAACACTGACTTTCTTTCTTGATTATGGGGCTCAAAATGTCCAAACCAGAAATCAAAAGGTCAATAATAAGATGCTGGCTGTAATAACAGTGCTTTTTAATCCAGGTAGGATGTCCTGGGAACAAGGCTTTGTGTAGTTTTTTGTTTTTCTGAGATGCATATTTGGTAATACGTTTTAATTCCATTTTCAGAGCAATTTATAGGACTGAAGAGCCTAGTTTTTGGGTGGACTTTTTTTTCCCAACTAGCAACCACAAGGCTTAGACTACTCTTATTCTTGTATCTGACCCTGGTTGTAACTGTTTAAATGAAATGGCTTCTATCAAAATCTCAATTTCTTCACACAATCTCAACAGGAGCAGCCTGGCCTAATGACAAGAGCATGGGCCTGGCAATCTGAGGACCTGGGTTCTAGTCCCAGCTCTGCCCTGGGTTTGCTGTGTCCTTGGCCAAGTCACTTAACTTCTCTGTGCCTATTACCTCATCTGTAAAATGGGGATTAAGACTGTGAGCCCCATGTGGGACACGGACTGTGTCCAACCTGATTAGCTCGTATATACCCCAGTGCTTAGTGCAGTGCTTAGCACCGAGTAAGCACTTAACAAATATCATGAAAAAAACTATCACATCCTTTGATCCAAACTGAGTAACTTCCTTGTCCTTCTAAAGAGACATGATTTGACAGTCTTCTACACATAGAAAACGTGCCCTTTTGTTTTTAAAAATCTAACTTTTGGTCTGTTAATTTTTCATGTGGGTTATTTTACCAGTAGCAGTTGTATTACCATCCCTTGGCCCTCCTGCTACTTCTCTCTGCAGCTTCTCTGGCTCTCGGGTCCGTGTGTGTGTTCGTGTGTGTGTAGGCATGTGTCCATACATGCATGTGTATGGCTGGGAAGAGGCAAGGGGTGAGAAGGGAAGTCAAGAAGCAGCAGAGTGGATATTGATTAGTCAGAACTGCCTGATGTCTTCTCCTGAGTTTGTGAGAACCTACATCTCGCTGCATTAATATAGTACATTATTTGCTATTAAAATCTTTGAATAACCAAATGTGGCTGAGTACCATAAAAAACTAACATTGTTTACCTTGGCCATAATAGTACTCCACCTTGTTTTTCCTTTGCCAATGTCAGTCTCTATACAGTGTTGTTTACTAGATAGAGTTCCCCTGAAATGAATGGAGATTTTTGCATAATTGACTTCGGTGGGACTTTTGCAGGGTAAGAAATCCCTTACAGAAATGTGCGGAAGTGTTTTGTGAGCCAGGTATCCTGTGGTTGCAGGCCTGTTTTTGCGTGATTACATTGAGGAAGCTTCAGAAGCAGCAGTTTAAAGTGATATTCTGTGATACACCTGCTCCTTAGTGTTTCCTGCTTCCTTGCTCATACACTTAGAAGCATACAATAAATTTGAAACAGAATCGGAAAGAGAGAAGGAGAGAATGATGGATGCAGAGTGAAGGGAAGTGTAACGGTTCTCAGTTTCTCAGAACAATGTTCAGGTAATGAGAAGCAATGTAGTCTGGGAGTCAGTGGACCTGAGTTCTAATCTCCACTCTGCCATTTGTCTGCTGTGTGTGACCATGGGCAAATCACTTGATTTCTCTGTGCCTCAGTTTCCTCATCTGTAAAATGGGATTTAAATACCCTTTTTACCCTTCTCCTTAGACTCTGAGTCTCATGTGAGAACAGGGACTGTTTTTGATCTGATTCGCGTATCCCCCTCGGTATGGTGTTTAGCATATAGTAAGTGCTTAACAAATACCACAGCTATTATTTTGATTAGTGAGGTGTCTGGGGATTTTAAAATCTCAATATTGATTTTTAAAGAGGACTGATGCCTGGCCTGGATAGAACCTTAAATTGTATTACAGGGCAGCGTGGCTCAATGGAAAGAGCCTGGGCTTCGGAGTCAGAGATCATGGGTTCGATTTCCAGCTCTGCCACTTGTCAGCTGTGTGACTGTGGGCAAGGCACTTCACTTCTCTGTGCCTCAGTTACCTCATCTGTAAAATGGGGATTAACTGTGAGCCTCACGTGGGATAACCTGATTACCCTGTATCTACCCCAGCGCTTAGAACAGTGCTCTGCACATAGTAAGCGCTTAACAAATACCAACATTAATACAGTGGGGTTATGGTCCTTGAAAGCGTGATTATATTGTAAATGGTTCTATTATGGGAGAAGTTTTCCCACAGATCTGTGTATCTGAATTTAAGATCCATTCCAGACCTCTAAAAACATACTCAATTCCTTTCTGTGCTATGCACTGTAACATTAAGCATCACTAAACTATTGTTTAATCTCTATTAAAGATATCCAAGACATAACGACACAACATTCACTAAATGAGGAGTTGTAATCGGTTTATGCACTTGGATCTGTACCCTTTTAGCACTTAAGTATATATATATATGCATGTACATATTATTTTATAATTCTGTTTACTTTATTAATGATGTGTTTACACCTCTAATTCTGTTTACTTATATTGACGCTATTGATGCCTGTCTACTGGTTTTGTTTTGTTATTTGTCTCTCTCTCCATTCTAGACTGTGAGCCAGTTGTTGTGTAGGGATTGTCTCTCTTTGTTGCCCAATTGTACTTTCTAAGCGCATAGTACAGTGCTCTGCACACAGTAAGCGCTCAATAAATACAATTAAATGAATTGATAGGCACCCCACCTTCAGCCCCAAAGCATTTATCTGCAGATGAGAAGCAGTGTAGTCTAGTGGAAAGAGCACGTGTCTGGGAGTCAGAGGACCTGGGTTCTAATCCTGGTTCTGCCACTTGTCTTCTTTGTGACCTTGAGCAGATCACTTAACCTCTGCATGTCTCTCTGCATCTGCAAAATTGGGATTCAGTATCTGTTGTCCTTGCTACTTAGACTGTGTCCTGAGTTCTGTTTTCAACTTCTGCCAATCAGTCTTATTTATTGAGGGCTTACTGTGTACAGAGCACTTTACTAAGTGCTTGGGAAAGCACAATATAACAGTATAACAGAGTTGGTAGACACATTCTCTGCCCACAGTGAGTTTACAATCTAGAGGTGGAGACAGATATTGATATAAATAAATTATGGATTTGTACATAAGTGCTGTGGGGCTGAGGGGAGGGGCTAATAAAGGGAGCAAATCAGCGCGATGCAGAAGGGAGTGGAAGAGGAAATGAGGGCTTAGGGAAGGCCTCTTGTAGGAGATGTGCCTTCAGTAAGGCTTTCGAGGTGGGGATTGTAATTATCGGATATGAAAATGGTAGTGATAACCAGACCCAGTGTATGCCCAGGTTGGTTAATGGGTGAGATGGGGTGGACCAGGAGCTTTGTAGAACCAGTGGTTAGGAGAGGCAGTGGTAGCCAAGTGATCTACAGAAAATTGAGCGTGGATACTCAAAAGGACTGGTTGGAGAGACTGTGGTTGGTGAGGGAAACATATATAGATATTGTGCTCCCTAAATGGATGTATTTTTAAACCATGGATGAGGGCTGCGATGTTGAGGACCCTAAGAATCCATAGTCCATCTCTAGAAGCTCTCACCCTCACTCCTTCAGTTCCTTCATCTCAAAGGATCAGTCAGAAGGTCGTGGGTTCTAATCCTGGTTCCTCCACTTGTCTGCTGTGTGACCTTGAGCAAGTCACTTTGCTTCTCTGTGCCTCAGTTACCTCATCTGTAAAATGGGATTGAGACTGTGGTCCCCACATGGGAGAGGGACTGTGTCCAACCCGATTTGCTTAAATCCATCCTGGTGCTTAGTACAGTGCTTGGCACATAGTGCTTAATTACCATAATTATTAATTTGTTATTATGATTAAAATGGGCCAGATCTTGCTGAGGAAGATCAGGTCGACCCTTAGTCAAGTCAACACCCGACCCTAGTCATCACCCACTTATTAATAATATTTTATTGTATCATGTTACTATATTACCGCTTTCACATGTTATCGTTAATTGTTCGCAGTGCTGCCACCTACCTCTCTGGCCTCACTATGTCCTTCCACCCCCCCTCCCATCTGCCCCTCCCAATCCTCTCCTTCCCCTTCCCCTCTCTCGCCCAGCTCTTTCCCGCTCTCTCCTCTGCCTCCTCCCCTCCTCACCTCCCCCGCCCTAGAACCCCACTTTACTAGTGCCACCCCTCTTCCCCCTCCCCCTACGCTCCTCCCCACCAAACCCCCTCCTCCCACCCTCCCCCTTCCCTCTTCCCCACCCATGCCCCATCCCAGTCCTCCTGTCCCATCGCCACCCCTCATCCCCCATTCGCGTCCAGGGCCCCGCCACCTCGTTCCCATCCAAACCCTCCCCTCCCCCCGCTCCCTCCCCCATCCCCCCTACACCCACAGCTACTTTCAAGTGTGGCCTCTGGAACCCCCGCTCCATTACAGGTAAACTACCTTTCATCCTTGACCTTTTCCTGCTCTCTCCTCCTCCTCGCCTTTACGGAGACCTGGCTCACTACTGAAGACACGGTCTCCGCCGCCGCTCTCTCCAGCGGAGGCCTCTCCTTTTCCCACTCCCCCAGACTCACCGGAAAGGGAGGAGGCGTCGGCTTCCTTCTCTCACCCCGATGCCGCTACTGCACTCTCCCTCCCTCCCCTTCCCTCTTCTTCCCCTCCTTTGAAGCCCAAATCGTTCGCTTCTACCACCCCCTCCAGATACTTGTAGCCGTCATCTACCGCCCTCCTGGTCCCACCTCTGACTTCTTCAACCACCTTGACCCCTTTCTCACCTTCCTTCTCTTCTTCTCTCTGCCCACTCTGATCCTCGGAGACTTCGACATCCACATGGATGTACCTGGTGACTACTCTGCCGCCTGCCTGCTATCGCTCCTCGACTCTGCTGACCTCCTGCTCCACCACACCTCGCCCACTCACTGACTCGGTCACACCCTCGATCTCGTCATCTCCTACTGCTGCACCATCTTCTCCCTCACCAACTCTGAAATTCCTCTCTCAGACCATAACCTTCTCACCTACCTCCTCTCTCACACTCTCTCCCCCTGCAAATCTGTATTACTCCCCCACAGAGACCTCCGCTCTCTTGATCCCATCCATCTCTCCAAAAACATCTCTCCCCACCTTGCCTCCCTATCCTTTCTTTCCACTCTCGATGATCAGGTTACCTCTCTCAGCTCCACCCTCTCTACTCCTAACTTAGAGAAGCAGCATGGCTTAGTGGAAAGAGCCCGGTCTTGGGAGTCAGAGTTCATGCGTTCTAATCCCGACTCCGCCACTTGTCTGCTGTGTGACCTTGGCAAGTCATTTAACTTCTCTGTACCTCAGTTACCTCATCTGAAAAATGTGGATTAAAAAAAAATGTGAGCCCCTCATGGGACAATCTGATTACCCTGTATCTACCCCAGCGCTTAGAACAGTGCTCTGTACATAGTAAGTGCTTAAATAACATAATTTTTTTTTTTTACTCAACTCACTCGCCCCACTTTCCTTCCGCCGCTCTTGCTCCAGTAACCCACAGCCCTGTGTCACTGCCTCTGTCCGCCTCCTTCGCTCTTATGCTCGAGCTGCTGAGTGCTGCTGGCGAAGGTCCAAGCACCAAGCCAACCTTATCTATTCCAAATTTTTCCTTTCCTGCCTTAACTCTGCCCTCTCCTCCGCCAGGCAAAACTACTTTTCTTTCCTCATTGACACCCATGCACGTCACCCCCACCAATTGTTCCGGACCTTTAATTCTCTCCTCAGGCCCCCTGTTCCTCTCCCTCCCCCATCCCTCACCCCCAACGATCTGGCCACCTACTTGATCACAAAAATTAACACAATCAGATCTGAGCCTCCCAAAGTCACCCCTCCCCCTTTTGCGTCGCCCCCCCCCCCTACTTTCCCATCTTTCCCTGCAGTATCCTCAGAGGAGATCTCCCTCCTCGCAAGTGCCACCCCCTCCACCTGTGCTTCGGACCCCATTCCCGCTTACCTTATAAAACCCATCACCTCTTCCCTCCTCCCCTCCTTAACTTCTATCTCACTCTCACATGGCTTTCTCCCCTCCGCCTTCAAACATGCCCATGTCTCCCCCATCCTAAAAAAACCCTCTCTCGACCCCACTTCCCCTTCCAGTTATCGCCCTATCTCCCTACTACCCTTCCTTTCCAAACTCCTAGAACGAGTCGTCTACACTCGCTGCCTATAATTCCTTAACTCCAATTCTCTCCTGGACCCCCTCCAATCTGGCTTCCGTCCCCTCCACTTTACCGAGACTGCTCTCTCAAAGGTCACCCATGACCTCCTTCTTGCCAAATCCAATGGCTCCTACTCTATCCTCATCCTCCTTGACCTCTCAGCTGCCTTTGACACTGTAGACCATCCCCTTCACCTCCACACCTTATCTCACCTTGGCTTCACGGACTCCGTCCTCTCCCGGTTCTCCTCTTTCTGGCCGCTCATTCTCGGTCTCCTTCGCGGGCTCCTCCTCCCCCTCCCGTCCTCTAACTGTAGGGGTTCCTCAAGGGTCAGTTCTTGGTCCTCTTCTGTTTTCCATCTACACTCACTCCCTTGGTGAACTCATTCGCTCCCACGGCTTCAACTATCATCTCTGTGCAGATGACACCCAAATCTACATCTCTGCCCCTGTCCTCTCCCCCTCCCTTCAGGCTCGTATCTCCTCCTGCCTCCGGGACGTCTCTACCTGGGTGTCTGCCCACCACCTAAAACTCAACATGTCCAAAACTGAGCTCCTTATCTTCCCTCCCAAGCCCTGTCCTCTTCCTGACTTCCCTATCACTGTGAATGGTTCGACCATTCTGCCCGTCTCTCAAGCCCACAACCTGGTGTCATCCTTGACTCGGCTCTCTCATTCACCCCACACATCCAATCCGTCACCGAGACCTGCCGGTCTCACCTTTATAATATCGCCAAGATATGCCCTTTCCTCTCCACCCAAACAGCTATCTTACTGGTATGGGCTCTCATAATATCCCAGCTGGATTATTGTGTCAGCCTTCTCTCTGATCTCCCTTCCTCCTGTCTCTCCCTGCTCCAGTCTATTCTTCATTCCGCTTCCCGGCTCATCTTCCTGCAGAAACGCTCTGGGCATGTCACTCCCCTTCTTAAAAACCTCCAGTGGTTGCCTATCGACCTCCGCACGAAACAAAAACTTCTCACTCTAGGCTTCAAGGCTGTCCATCACCTTGCCCCCTCCTACCTCTCCTCCCTTCTCTCTATCGCCCACCCCGTAGGCTCCGCTCCTCTGCCGCCCACCTCCTCACCGTCCCCCATTCTCGTCTATCCCACCGTCGACCCCTGGCCCATGTCCTGCCGCTGTCCTGGAATGTCCTCCCTCCTCACCTCTGCCAAACTAATTCTCTTCCCCTCTTCAAAACCCTGCTGAGAGCTCACCTCCTCCAAGAGGCCTTCCCAGACTGAGCTTCCCCTTTTCCCTCTGCCCCCCCACCTCCCCTCAGTTAAGCCCCCTTTACCCCACTTTCCCTCCGCTCCTCCCCCTCTCCCTTCCCCTCCCCTCAGCAGTGTGCTTATCTGATCATTTGTATATATTTTTATTACCTTATTTATTTCGTTAATGAGATGTACTTCCCCTTGATTCTATTTATTGCTATTGTTTTTGTCTGTCTCCCCCGATTAGACTGTAAGCCTGTCAATGGGCAGGGATTGTCTCTATTGCTGAATTGTACATTCCAAGCACTTAGTACAGTGCTCTGCACATAGTAAGCGCTCAACAAATACTATTGAATGAATGAATGAAATGAAGCTTTTCCTTGAGTGTAAATTAGGTGAATAGCAGTGATAATCCTTCTGCTGCTGATGTCTATATAATCTATGAATGTTATTGTGTCCCTATTTAGAAGTGTTTCTTCTAAGATATAATTCTAATTTTAGATACGGCGTCTCAAATGTTTTGATAAAATAATATGCATAAAAAGTGGGAAAAGGGAAAAAGTGATTGTTTCAGAGGGGGAATTAGTAATAGAAGCAGTGTGGTTGGTGGAAAGAGCACGGACTTGGGAGTCAGAGGACGTGGGTTCTAATCCTGGCTCCACCACTTGTTGAGGTCACTCTGTGACCTTGGGCAAGCCACTTAACTTCTCTGTGCCTCAGTTACCTCATCTGTAAAATGGGGATTGAGACGGTGAGCCCCACATGGGACAACCTGATTACCTTGTATCTACCCCATTGCTACGCTGTTTAGTGCCATTGTTCTTGTCTGTCCGTCTCCCCCGATTAGACTGTAAGCCCGTCAAACGGCAGGGACTGTCTCTATCTGTTGCCGACTTGTTCATCCCAAGCGCTTAGTACAGTGCTCTGCACATAGTAAGCGCTCAATAAATACTATTGAATGAATGAATGAATTAGAACAGTGCTTGGCACATAGCAATAGCTTAACAAATACCATACTTATTATTAATAGTAATAATTAGGATATTTAAGTCCATACTCTATGCTGAGTGTTAGTGTAGATACTAGATAATCAGACTAGACCCAATCCTTTTCTCAAATGGGACTCAGAGCCTAAGAGGGAGGGAGAAGAGATATTTTACTTCCATTTTCCAGTTTAGGAAACTGAGCACTGTCGTAGATATAGTACAGTCAAATCAGACTCAGTCACTGTCCCACCTGGGACTCCAATCAGTGATATTTATTGAGTGCTTTCTGTACTAAGCTCTTGAGAGAGTACAATACGATAGCAGACATGATCCCTGTCCACAAGGAGTTTATAGTCTAAAGTGGGAGGCGGACATTAAAATAAGTTGTAGATAGGGGAAATGGCAGAATATAAGGATATGGACATAAGTGCTCTGGGGCTGGGGGTGGGCACTTGAGTAGCAAAGTGCTTAAGGGGTACTCACCTAAGACCACAGATGATGCAGAGTGGTAGGTGAGAAATGAGGGGTTAGTTTAGTAGTCAGGGAAGGCCTCTTGGAAGGGATGTGATTGTAGTAGGGCTCTGAAGATGGGGACAACAGTCTAAGGGGGAAGGAGAACAGGTATTTTAGTCCCCATTTTACAGATGAGAAAACAGAGGCCTAGAGAAGTTTAGTGACTTACCCCAGGTCACACAGCAGGCAAGTGATTGAGCAGAGATTAGCACCCAGGCCTCCTGAATGCCATTCCATGCTGGTTCTTGGTGATTGTTTGGCTTGAGTGATACTAGGTATTCAGAGGCTGAAAATAAACATGAGTGGAAGACAGGAGCAAATGCTTTCTTTTTTTCAAAAGAATAAACTTAAAATGGAGGATCAGGCTTAGTTTTGTTTTACTTCTTGGTGAGAGTTTGAAGATTAAACTCAAGCTTCTACAACTATTTCCAGTTTTCTTCTACCAGAAGGTGAGTGTTGCAGCTTGTTGCAACTTGTGTATTTGGCTGGTATTTAGCCAAGTTGGGAGTTCTGTTAGGAGATAGGGAAATTAAATAATTGACTGAGGAATTAGAGTTGGGTTGATTGCCATTATTAATGTCCCTTTAACGAAGGGCATATAAGGAATGTTAGCAACTGATATTCCTTGTATAGTGTTAATTAAATTAAGTGTGGAATTTCAAGCAAACTGCTAGCCCTTGGATAGGAATAAATAGGAGAGAGATAATTCTATCGTGCAAGGAATTGTTATTAAGGCATGGAAATCTGTGGCCCAGTTAAACTATTCGCCTAAGAGAAGCAAGAAGAGCATTTGTACAATAGGCCTTGTGTATGGAGGTTCCTCTTAAGAGAATAACTTTGTTGCAAATTGTAGTGGGGTTTTTTTCCCTCAAAATAGCAGTTGGTACTACAATGACTAGCACACTCTCTTTATATGGAAGATGTTTTACAAATGTTCCATAATCCTTTCTCCTCACATAAGGGAATAGTAAACAAAGAGAGACTCTTTACAGATGGGGAAGACAGAAGGCAAAGTGGAGCCTGAGAGGTTTAGTAACTTAATCAGGGTCACAGAGGAAGTCAGTGCTGGGATTTGTGGTGGGGAGGCAACGTTGCCTAGTGGAGAGAGCCTGGGCCTGGGAATCAGAGGACCTAGGTTCTAATCCTGGCCCCGCCAATTGTTTGCTGTGTGGCCTTGGGCAAGTCACTTAACTTCTCTGTGCCCCAGTTTCTTTAACTGTCAAATGGTGACTAAATGCCTGTTCTCCCTCCTACTTGGACTGTGGGCCCCATGCGGGACGGGGACTTTGTCCGAACGAATTTACTTGTACTTACCCCAGTGCTAGCGCTATAAGTGAACTGAGATTGTCTTGCATTTTGGTGAAGAATGGGGGAGTAAATGGCCTCTCTCAGTTTCGGATACTAAGAGAGATATTCAAAATCCAAAGCAAATGCTATTTGGAACACTCAGTAACTCAGGGATGTGTGTCCCTAGGTTAAAAAAAAATGCAGCAGTGTAAGTCAATTGCATAGTCTTTTTAACCCCAATCTTACACGTAAATTCAATCTTATCCCCTCATCAGCGTTTTTTGAAATGAAGAGCTAAATATATATTATGTGACTATGCGTATGCGTATGTACATACACCTCATCATCATCAATAGTGTTTGAGTACTTTAGCATTGTACTAAATGCTTGGGAGAGTACAATATGATAGACACGTTCCCTAACCACAACTATCTTACAGTGTAGAGGACAAGCTCACCTCAAACCTTTAGTCGATCAGCCGATTAATCACGCTACTTAGCATTTAGGAGAGTAGAACAGAAGCAAGACCTATGTCCCCTGCCCATGGTCTTTCTGAGTGAGGAGTAGAAAATGACTGTCTAGTTTTCTTCAGGGGGTTCCAGGTGTATTCATTGAAGTCATCATACTCTTTTCTCTTTTCCTTACTTAACACATCACTCCTTCAGCTTCCTTCTTTTTCATTCCCATGGTTGAAAGTGAAAGGCATTTCTTTAGACTGTAAGCTCACTATGGGCAGGGAATGTGACTTTATATTGTACTCTCCCAAACATTTAGTACAGTGCTCTACAGACAGCACTCAATAAATACAATTGGCTGACTGACTAAGGGAATATTTAAGGATGTTCTTGGGCTCATTGTGGGGAAATGGATCAAAAAAGTGAAAACTGTGAGTGATCATCTGTGTGAGTAACTAAGTTTTGGTAGTATAAAAATGACTGTAGTATTTAAGCGCTTCACTATATACCAAGCACTGTACTAAGCACCAAGACAGATATAAGATAATCAGGTCCCACATGGGACTCTCTGCCTAAGGAGGGAGAACAGGTATTGAATCCTCATGCCTGACTACTTGTTTTGTTTTGTTGTCTGTCTCCCCCTTTTAGACTGTGAGCCCGTTGGGCAGGGATTGTTGCCAAATTGCACATTCCAAGTGCTTAGTACAGTGCTCTGCACACAGTAAGCACTCAATAAATATGATTGAATGAATTTTGCTTAAGAGGGAATTGTGGCACAGAGAAATTAAGTGACTTGCCCAAGGTCACACTGCAGACAAGTGGCAGAGCCGGGATTAGAACCCAGGCCTGGGCTCTTTCCATTAGGTCATGCTGCTTCTTATGTATCATAAGTCTTGAGTAATGAAAGTGAAGAAATTAAAGAAAAAAAGGGGCAAACATTGGAAGTGCTGAAGATACAGTAGAGGATGGAAAGCTAACCTAACAGAGGAAAGGCTTTTGGATCAGCAGACGTTTTTAGAAAGCCCTTTATGTTCTTCTACATCAAGAAGTAAACTGTTCTGGATTCTGACCCCTGGTGGTGAGTGTCACTAATACACAGAGGGTTAGATTCTCAATTTTTTAATCTGAATTTCTGTCCTAATTTAAACATTTTAGGTGTCAAAAGGCTGGGTACTGTTTGAAAAATTCATTCCGTGGCCATTCTTCAAGGTGTGCATTGAAAGACAGGCTCTTTCTGGAGAGTGCGGTACAAAGTTTTTCATGTGGTCTTTTGCATGGATTACTGTTCAAATACCTTTAGAAGTAAGGAACTAACCAGGTCAGGAGGGAGATTTCAAGGGGGATTTTTGTATATTGTAGTAGGTGAGGTGTCATAAAAATGAATTCTTAAACCATTTTTTAATAAATCATCTCATTAATGAATCTTCTATTTGAGGGGAAGATTCATCCCTACCCCCCACCCCCACCCCCTGCCAAAGGGAGTAAAGAAGAATTGGTGACTCCATTGGCTTGTAGCTTTTTGAATGGATCAGGACTCTGCAATGTAAGTTACCCTTGACATACTCCTGTCCTTGTTCTTCAAGCTGAAGTTCTTGAAGAACTTAGATCCCTCCATGTCAATTCATTCCGTAATGAGCCCTTCTAACAAGGATGCCAGTGTTTAATGTAGTAACTCTAGCACGGTGGCAGCATGGTTAGCCTCAGCAAATATAAACCCTCTGGGATAATGAAAAATTTCCTGGATATTGTGGCCATTTTTCTCCCTGAATGAGGTTTGGAGGATCAGCCATCCACAATGAAAGGAAAATGATCTTAGTAGGCGCCACAGATACGTAATCCAGACAGTGGCAGCCATTTGGGGCTCAGGGTGGCAAATGATGATGTGGTAGCTGAGAGAAGGTGACAGTTATAATTAGCGATATATCAGAATACATGTGCCTGTGCGATCTGAAACAGAGTGTCGGGAGACTTTTACAGCACACAGATAGGCCTAGTAAGCAATAGTTGGGAAAGGGGCTCCTCACCTTGAGTGGAGACTTTACAAGGTTCGCGATACCAAGAGGCAGGTTCAAAAACAGAGACAGGGATAAATGCATCAGCATGGCCAGGAACTATTTTTATGTGCAAACAATGTGCAACAGAGTATTGCTCATGCATCTGTCTGGGCACACCCACGTGCTTGGCTAAAATCTCACAGTTAGTGGCGTCATTTTTAAAAACAAATGACAGATATACCTATAAATGGAGATCTACATTTATATAGAACGAGAGAGGGGCATGAGAAGAGTATATATAGGCCATTGAGGATTGAGTAGAGACCAGGAATTAAAATGACTGTAGAAAGCTAGAAAATTCAAATTTCTATGTCCATACTAGGTGATACTGATTTGCTTAGGTAAGCACTTGCAGCTCCCGGTTCTTCGCTGTGGCATCTCGCGAAATTCCATGTGGGCAAAAGAGGTGCCTCGGCCACGTCTAGGTGATGTGTGTGCTGAGTCAAATAGACAGCTATTGGAATCTTGCACAAAATAAACCTGCCTATTGCGTGTTTTCATAGGATTAGTAGGCTATAGGGTCATATTATGTTCCTAGTGGGGGTATCTTTTATATGTGCTAAATTTCAAAATAATCCATTCTGGCTGCCCAATTGTTAGAATTAGTAACTTATTGGTCACCAAGCAGATTCCTTCAGTTCATTTTAAATATTTCTTGGTTTAAACTTTGAATGGTGTTTTGTAGAGGTGCCAACATTTCATAGAGTGGGTACATTTCATAGAGAGGGCAGGGATATTTTAGGAGGGATGGGGCCAGGTTTCAAAGAGCTTCTGGTCCAGAAATCCACCATTTGGGGTCTCTTCAGATCTGATGGAAAACTCTCATGTGTTGTCAGAGATTTCGAATGTGCAAGTCCAGGAGTTCAGCCGTGGGGGCCATCACCCCTCCACCACCCCTGTTGCATGTTTTCATAGAATTAGTAGGCCATAGGATCATATTATGTTCTTATAGGGGGTATCTTTTGTATGTGCTCGTTTTCAGGTAGAAAGAGTTAGTGGAAAGAGGATTCTGCAGCCAGTTTTAATAAGAGCCTCGATAATTTATAGCTTCATTTCTGCCCATGATTGTCTTATTAGGTTTTTAGTCAGAAATACTCTCTAACAATATATCCTAGGGAAGGCCACTTCTGAATCTACCCTAGATGAATCAGTTAAAGGAAATCTGTGGATTTTCCCAAGGTTGGAAAGTCCGAGTCTAATACTAAGGGAAGGAAGGAGAGCGGAGACTCACCCACTGTCCCCATGCCGTGTTCCACCATCCCCTGCTGCCAGGGCAACTGGACCAGCCGCAGCCGGGGTAGCCAGCGCTTCAGCCCTGCCCTGTGGGATCTGGGTGTTGGAGTTAGAGTGGTGGATCTACAAATCGGGCTCCACAGGGTACTAGCAGGAAAACTACTATGCTGACCCTGAAAATTGGGCCCCGAACCATCTGTGCCCGGGAGTGACAGACATTCAGTTACCCAGACCCGAGGGATCCAGTTTGCAGAGCTGCTGTAGTGACTTCTGAGGCTGGCCATTCTGGGGGCCCCCCTTTTACCCTGTGCATCCCTTCCCGGTTCTTCCCCCTTCCTCCTCCCTCCTTGCCTTAACCCCTCTTCCCTTGTCTCTCCATCTCCCGCCCCCAATTAAATAAAAAATAATTGGCATTTCAGTCCAACAACAGCTTCCCTAAAATGGGAGGAGACCAATTCTCAAATCTTGGGATATTCCCACCCTGATTCCCTCTTGCCACTTTACCCTCAGTGGCATTTAAATGAGTGCTTATTATGTGCAGAGCACTATACCATTTGGGAGAGTACAATACAATAGAATTGGCAGACACCTTCCTTGCCCACAATGAGCTTAGAAGGTCTAGAAGGGGAGGCAGACATTTAGATAAATAATTTACAGTATATAGTTTAAAGATGAGTGTGTAAGAGCTGTGGGTTTGAGGGTGGGGTGAATATCAAATGCCCAAAGGTCACAGATTCAAGTGCTTAGATGACACAGAAGGGAGAAGGAGCTGGGGAAAACAGGGAAGGCCTCTTCTGCTCAGTGAGTAGAAGATGAGGGTTTGTCAGGGCTTTTGGGAAGCTTGCAACTTTTAAAGGAAGGGCTCTGCTCTAATCACCACAACATTACTTAGGTGAGTTGATGGGGGCATTCCAAATAAAGGTCAAGCCCATTTCTTGTAACTAACAAAACCAAAATCTCCGTACCCTCCCCTCAGTCTCCCCACCCTGCTCCATGGAGAACTCAGAAGGCTGAATCCATAAGGAGCTTGGATGTGATTATATTTTGGATGCTTAGCTCATTTGTCATTGAGCAAGCTATAAATGCTGCCTATTCCAAGAACTGTACTAGCTGATACTTCCCAGATTGCACCAGCCAAATATCAGGGGTAGGCACATTCACAACTGAAATAAGATGAAAGCTTTCAGGGTGTATGTATTTGGCTGTTTGAATTTTTTTTCTACAAGTTTCAAAATTATTTGGGGGAGTCTATGGAAGTCTTTGAACATACCTACATTCCCAACATAAAAAGGCATTGTTTTGAGAAGGTATTACAAGACAGCAAAATAAGCTAAAATGTCTTTGATATTTAACAGATATGAACAGTACCCCTTGGTCTTGTGATGGAACTCCAGACCTGTTCCCTCCCCAATGTTTTTTAGAACCTAAAGAACATATTCACTGGGTTGGACTCTATTTTATGGTATTTATTTTGGCTGTATTTTTAAGCTTGAATATTTAGCAATTTTTACTGTTGGTGTGTATAATTTCATTTCAAGAACAGAAATAGGAAGATGTGAATATTACAAATAAGTTGAAATTAGGTTCCTAAACTGCAGTCAGTAAGTACCACTGATTGATTGAGGTCCTGGAATGTAGGAGGCAAGGCTCACAATGACACAGCTTTGTGGGGTGGGATTTGTGAGGAGACAGAATGACAGCAGGATGGGCAAGTGGCTGTTGTATGATGAAATGAAAAGGGCTCACGCTAGCTGGGAGGGCAAAATAAGAGTCTTCATCATTATGGTATTAAGCGCTTACTATGTGCCAGGCACTGTACTAAGTACTGGGATGGATACAGGAAAATCGGTCCGTGTCCCAGTGGGTCTGTCTTTAGACTGTAAGCTCATTATGGACATAGTGAAGCACAGTCTCAAATAGCGTGTCAAGCACTGTTATAAGCACAGGATAGATACAAGCTAATTAAGTTGGACATATTCCCTGTCTCACATGGAGCTCACAGGCTTCATCCCCTTTTTACAGTTGAGGTAACTGAGGCACCAAGAAGTTAGACAGGGCAAACACCATAAGCAGCAAAGAACCGTTTTTATGTGCAAACAACAAAAACCACTGATGGATTCATTTTTAGTCCTATCCTGTGATGGGGACCCAGCTAGCCTACATAAGACAACCTAAACTGATTCCTTAAAATGGCATCGCATCAGCCACTAAATAGATTCAGACTGATTGTGGTTCTCTGCCTATAAAGTTGACTCATAATGTTATGGAAGAATCCCATTCACTTTTCCCAAGCAAATGGAGTAATTTTGCTCTCCATGGTTGGATTAATGAGACCAGTCCAGGAACAGGTTGGAGTAAGGATCCTTGTTTTTCTAATGGATTGATTGGCCCTTTGCCAACTGACAGCATGAGGAGAAAGGCCCCTGTTAATGTGCTATTTAAATGATTGTAAGCTGTGCACCTTTTGATGAACTTTTAAAAGCTGTTTTATATTTAATAAATAAAAAGAATCTAGGTGGGGAACATTTTCTCCCTTAGAAGTCAGAGATGCCCCTGCCTCCCGAGAGGTTAAGAGAGGACTTTCTGGGACCCATCCTGTGCCATTCCTTATTCCTACTAATGGAAGATCACCAACTTTTCTGGATACATTTTATAACTTCCCAAACTATGAACAAACATTGAGCACATAGAAGGTCTTTGTAAAGTGTCTATGTCTAAGTGAGGACTGCTATTAACTCTCTCCTAGCTGATCCTGATTTTAATCCCCTTTTATAAAACTATTGTTTTTTCAGTCTCTCCTTTTTTTAGTAGTATTTGTTCATTCAGTCGTATTTATTGAGTGCTTACTGTGTGCAGAGCACTGTACTAAGTGCTTGGGAGAGTACAGTAAAACAATAAACAGACACATTCCCTGCCCACAGCAAGCTTACAGTTCAATGCTTAATGTGTGGCAGACACTGTTCTAAGCACTGGGGTAGATATAAGGTAATCCAGTTGGACACAGACGTTGTCCCACATGGGGCTTACAGTCTTAATTCCCATTTTACACATGAGGTAAATCGAGGCACAGAGAAGTTAAGTGACTTGCCCTAGGTCACACAGCAGACAAGTAGCAGAGTTGGGATTAGAACCCAGGTCCTTCTGAGTCCCAGGTCCAGGCTCAATCTTCTAGGCTATGCTGCTTCTGGTTAAAGGGTGGTCCCTGAAGGACAGAAGTGAAACCAGATAACCTCACAGCATCCCTTCTATTACGACATTGCTGAATTATAAACCCTTTAACTGCATGTTCAGTTTTTGTCTCTTGTCTTTCATTTTCTTTCAATAACTATTGTTCCTCATCAATCAGTTAAGTGGTTTTTTATTTATGCATATTTGTGTGTTTCTTCACTTTGATATCTCTTAAAAGTCATTTTGACTCTTTAAAAGTAATGCTACCTTCATCTCCTTTGAAATCCTAAAATTCTATGGTTCTAAACCACCTTTAAACAAAGTTACTCCTCCAGCTAAATAATTGTTGGAATGCTTTCTTTTACTTCATTGTTTTGTGGTTCAGTGGATGGTGTTTCTGCAGTACTTACAGACTTCATCTTGGCTCATGGGCCTCTTATTTTATTCTTTTCATTTGGTGCAAGTAGAGGAAATATCCCTCCCTTACTCACTGCCGTGTGGGCATGACCAGATAGCAGGTAAAGGTAGCTGGTATTTTCCACTGGAGCCAAATAATTCACAAGACCCAAGCAGAAACACGAAACCATTCTTTACAGCTGAACTCATTCTACTTTTGCTTAGGGTAGGAGAATATAGAATATTAGCTACTAAAGCCAACTAGCAAACCTATTCTATCAGCTCTAGTGGTACATCTGTTCATCTTCCAGGTTTTATGTCCTTTGAATTTTATAAATGAGTCAAGTTTGTAATGAATGTTAGCAACCATGATCTCACTTATGCGACTTGTCCGTTAACTTCCATTAAATTACAGGTAAGTAATGTCTTGATAAAGACAACTGTGCATACATTTTTCGTTAAAAGATCTAAGTAAATACTAAGGAAAGGTATTGCAATAAGTTTGGAGTTGTATGTGTGAAAGGCAATGAAAAAATGAGATCAGAAGTTTAAAGATCTGTTCAGTGATTCATGTAGTAAGTTATTTTTAAGCAATTTTCCCAAGGATTTGGGGTTTATTTAGAAACTGTTTATGTTCAGCACCTTGGCTTCTTAAGAACACTAGACGAGACTCCCTTAAATGTTGTGTTCCAAAGAGATGTTAATGATATCTCTTTAAAGAAAGATGTTTCAGCAGAGTCTGGCTGAGCTCTGGGCAGGCACTTGATATCCTAATGTCACGAAGTCCCATGTGCTTGGGATGCCCACTTCTTTTGGCTACAAACCACTAGCTCCTCTTAGATCCCTCTAATTTGGCTCCAAATGTTACTCTTGGGCCAGCTGAAGTGAGTAAGAGTAGTGGAAATAGTGGCCTGGAATAGAGGTTTATACTGGGGTGAGGACAATGCAAAACTGGTATGCCTTGAGGGCGGGGGAGGCCACCTAATAATAATAATGGTATTTGTTAAGTACTTACTATATGCCAGGCATTGTTCTAAACACTGGAGTAGATACAAGATAGTTGAGTCCTTGTCCCACATAGGGCTAACAGTTTTAATCTCCATTTTACAGATGAGGAAACTAAGGCACAGAGAAATGAAGAGACTTTCCCAAGGTCATACAGCAGACAAGCGGCAGAGCCGGGATTAGAACTGAGGTCCTTCTGACCTCCAGGCCTGTGCTTTATCCATTAGGCCACACTGCTTCCGTCAGCTTGGGTTTTTTAATTCACCCAGTGTTGCATGCCTCTCTTGTCCCAAGAGCAGTGCTAACTCCCTGGGGGATGGCCAGACCCAGGCTTTTTATGGTCTACAGAGAGGGGTGTTGGGTAGAGCTGGTTGCAGTGGTGCTTTAGCGACTTGAAGATTGTGATCTGATTGCTGTGCCCATGCCTTCCTGTTTTTCACTCTTCATTTCGTGCCCCTCGTTGCTCTGAGGATAGGTACTAGATCTAGTCTTACTAGGGTGCACAGGTGTTAAGTAGAATTTAGCCTCCATAAGCAAAAAGCAGAGAGTTTGACATGCTATTTGAAACAGAAAATAATTTGTTTATTTGACCTTGCGTTTTATTTCGTTGTAGTGTTTGGTTGTCTCATCACTCCTGTTGTCCAGTCTCTTCTCTCCACTTTCATTCTTAACTGGTGATGCCCCATGGTACAGGGACTGTATCTGATTCCTACCTGTGTAGCCTTTCCCAGCGCTTAGTACAGTGGTGTGTACACAGTAAGTGCTTAATACACACTCTTACTATCGCTACTTCAGTTCTTCAGTAACCACAGAGAAGGCTTCTTGGAGGAGATGTGCCTTCAATAAAACTTTGAAGTGGGGGAGAGCAATTTTCTGCCTGGTCTGAGGAGGGAGGGAGTTCCAGGCCAGACATAGGATGTAGGCAAGAGGTCGGCAGCGAAAGAGATGAGATCGAGATGCAGTAAGAAGGTTAACATTAGCATGAATTTATTTTAATGTACTCTCCAGTGTTGTTCTTTCAGTAGTATTTATTGATTTATTGAGTGGCTTATTGTGTGCAGAATATTTTACTAGACACTCGGGGAGCATGCCATAGGAATAATAGGGTTTCTGTCCTTGAGAGGCTTACAGTCAAATATCAAGGGTGTAGTTCAGGTGTTTTTACACAGACTCTGAGCAGCCGATGTGCATTCTGTGTGATAGCCATACGCAGGCCCACTCTGTACAGCACACCCAGCTGCTATGGTTTGGCATTGAGATTACCCCTCAAATTGTTATAGTAAAGTATCTTGAGATTCAGTGTTCTTTGGAAGATCTCTTGGGACAGATATTTACTTGACCAGAAATTCTGTCTAATTTAATTTTTTTTTATTGTGTAGTTTGTGTTGTGCTAGTGCCAGGCACTGTACTAAGTGCTGGGGTAAATACAAGCTAATCAGGTTGTATAGTACATCATGACTATGTAGTGTGATACCAAAGCTACAAACCAGTGATAGTTGGCAGAATAAGAGAAGGAACAGGTAGCTTCTTGCGTAACCCGAAAATATGATTAGTTCCCCATTGAACAAGATTCGACTGTTATATGTACTCTGTCTCTGCATAGCATGGAGTCATAGACCCTGCCTGTTCTGTGTATAATAGAAAGATTCTAGGCTGTTCTTGCATTTTAAATTTTCTTTTCTGTCATGTATAAACCTTGTTCATAACGGAGCATCAACATCAGTGTTCCAGGATTGAAGGCTGTTACTGAATTCTGTTAACTTGGGTAACACAATGCCCAATGATGCAAGTGTAGTCAAGGAGGTAGAAAACTCACTCAAAACAGCTAGTGTGTGATTTGGGAGGCTCAAAGACAGAGTGAGCCTCACATTGCATCAAGATTCAGACAAAACTGAAGGTGAACAGGAAAATTGTAGTGTCCAGCCTTCTTTGTGGCTCTGAGACTGGGACTTCATCCTAATGCTACATTTGATTTCTAGAACAGGTTCAGGAACACCATCTTTGTACAGTACCTAAGATCAAGTGGGAAGCAGGGACTGTGTCTATTGTTGTACTGTACTCTCCCAAGAGTTTAGTACAGTGCTCTGCACACAGTAAGCTCTCAATAAATACGATCGGCTGACTGACAAAACAAAATCCCAAATGATGTAATTCTGGATCCCAGCCAGAACACCGACGTTGAAGCGATCTCTGGCACCTCACCCCTTCTCTAGGGTGAGGAGCATGGATGACAGCAGGAGACCCACACAGCTGTTCCTTGGGAAGCTGAAATGGGGAGATGGTAGAAAGACTGAGCAAGACGAACACTTCAGTGAGGCAAAGCTTCAAATCATGTGTCATAACTGGTCCAATTGGGAAACAGAAACAGAAGCTGGTCAGCCTGGAACTGTGGGTAGCAAATGCAACAATGCATGCAGCATGGGGCAATCTTTAACATCTACACAATATGGAAAGGATTATCAATCCCCGATTCATTTTAGCAGGCAAACTCACTGATAAAATCTCACCATGCATAGCATTATCTTTGAATCCAAAGGACAGATGTGTGTGTGTGTGTGTGTGTGTGTGTGTGTGAATGTATATAGGCTCCGCCACTTGTCTGCTGTGTGGCCTTGGGCAAGTCACTTCCCTTCTCCATGCTTCAGTTACCTCAACTGTAAATGGGGATTGAGACTGTGAGCCTCACGTGGGACAGGGACTGGGTCCAACCTGATTTGCTTGTATAATAATAATAATAATGTTGGTATTTGTTAAACGCTTACTATGTGCCGAGCACTGTTCTAAGTGCTGGGGTAGATATAGGGTAATCAGGTTGTCCCATGTGAGGATCACAGTCTTCATCCCATTTTACAGATGAGGTAACTGAGGCACCAAGAAGTTAAGTGACTTGCCCAAAGTCACACAGTTGATAGGTGGCAGAGCTGGGATTAGAACCCATGATCTCTGACTCCTAAGCCTGTGCTCTTTCCACTGAGCCATGCTGCTTGTATCCACCCCAGCGCTTAGTACAATGCCTGGCACATAGTAAGTGCTTAACAAGTACTGCAATTATATGTATATATATATATATATATATATATATATATACACACATGCACACACACGCACACACACATATACATATATAAACCGAACCATTTCCTAAGTTTGTGGGTTGTGGGCTAGGGTGCTCATAATTATTTTGTGGTCCTTCTCTTGTGGTACGTTTACTTTCAATTTCAGACCTATATGAATAAAAGTCTGGTTTGTGAATTACAGGATGTTTTCACTGCTCTTGAATTTTAAAGTTAGGCTACAGGAACCTAGACTGCGGTTGTATCCATAAAAATAAATAAAAAGCATTACACTGAGGAATATCATTGACTCAAGGTATTAGACTATGCTTCTGTTAAGGAACCGTAGAGAAGTTTGGACACTACTACAGCTCTATAGGTCTTTGGTTTGGCCTGGAGCCCGATACCACACTGCTGCCACACACTATTTGATGGTCTCCCAGAGGGTGGGCTGACCTTCTTATCTCGACCTCCTTGTTGATTTTTGCATCATGGGACACTGTTTGGCTCTGTGTTGCCAATATAGATTTTTTGGCTTCCCTGGTAATTGCATTATCTTGGTTTTTTTCCGGCTTATCGTCAGCCTGTAACTCTTGGGTTTTTCTGCAGAGTGGTTTACAATCAATTCTTGTCTTCCTGGGTGTGGGCTTTAGGCACAGTCTTCTAAGTACGGTAATCTAAAACGACTGTCCCTTAGACTTTGGATGATGCCTGGACTCTATTGCAAGAAAGTGGTAAATGGAAAGACAGTAAAAAAGGATAGGCTGCTTCAGTTTTGAAAGATGAAGACTGATGGAAGACCTGACCAGAATTTTTACCAGGGTGGTAGTTATTTGCGGGGAGAGGAAGGGGCAGATCCAGGGGATGTTGGGCAGGAAAACCTGACAGGATTTGACAGTAGATTGAATGTGAAAGTTGAAAGACAGCTGAAGAACATTTTAAGCCTTCAAGTAATTTAACACTACCTAGAGCAGGAAGGGCAGAAGCTGCAACTGTAGTCTCATAGCCCAGATATCTCCACTATAAGAGCTCCGGGGCCCAAGGATTGAGGATTGGGTCCCTGCCATCCTCCCACAATCTGCCACTGTCTTTTTTTTTCTTTAGATGGTATTTGTTAAGGGCTTACTATGTACCAGGCACTGTACTAACCACTGGGGTAGATACACGCTAATCAAGGTTGGCACAGTCCCTGTCCCTCATAGGGCTCCAAGTCTTTATCCCCATTATTCAGATGAGGAAACTGAAGCCCAGAGAAGTAAAGTGATTTGCCCAAGGTCACACAGCAGACACGACAGAGCCAGGATTAGAAGTCAGGTCCTCTGACTCCCAGGCCCATGTTCTTTCCACTAGGTCTTGCCTCATATACAAATGGCCAGGAAGTGAGAAGGTTACTACATAGGCTACATAGTTACTACATACTACATAGACTTTCTACATAGGCTGGCCATACCTGGAGCGGTCTAACGTATGCCAACTTTGCTGCTCCTTATTGAATGATTTTTTCTGAATTTACCCCATTATTTCTTTCCCTGTGAGTCTGCCCTCTCTCTCCATATATTTTAGGTGGCCCGACCCCAGTGGATCAAGAGTAAGTATTATTATTATTTCTGACATTTGTTAAGTGTTTATGACGGTGGTAGTACCTGTATAATATCCCTATTGTTTTTCTGAAGTCACCATTAGGATTTGCTAATACCGGTTGCACACTTTCTTCCTCCTTGCTGACCTTGTCAAATCTGTCCCTAGGCCCCGCAAATAGGAATAAATGATAAATCTTGTAGAACAACCATTATTCAGATGTTCTTGTCCCAGTTATTCCAGTTAATGTTTCAAAGTTTGTTGTAAAATGGGAATTCTGAGGGTCAGCATTTGAGCTAAAATCTAGAGATCAATTGTGCATAATAGTTTGATGAAAGATAATAGAAGCCTGTCCTGTTCTGCTAAAGTCTTGCTGCAATAAGGCTATATTACCAAACCTATTAAAATGAGATAGAAACATGTGCTTGCAGTGACCTTGGGACTGAATAGACCTGCATTTGGGATTTGACAGGAATAGTTTGCAGACATGTGAAGTAAGAAGCATGTGTAGTGAGGATCTAGTTACACTTGATAGCTGGAATGAAAACAAGCGCTTTAAATTGCATATATAACTTCCTTACTGTTTTTTAAACCAACAAAAATTGTATTTGTCATTTGTTAGCAAAGCTTGTAAATGTTTAATGTCTAGTCACCTCTTCTTCCAATCCCCCTTCTCTTTGTTTAAAAAAGAAAGAAAAGAACAAAGATAAACCTCTTAAAAATGATGTGAGATTGCTTACTACCAGAGTAGGTGGCCATAAGAAAGATGGGGATACATCAAGCTGCTTTTTTTGTAGCCTGAGGGAGTTCCTGCTGCTTTCAGGAGAAAGCAGCTTGCTCTGGTTGTTAGTATCATTTGTTTTTTCCTTTTTGGTGGAAGAAGTTGACTCACAGTCTCCCTCCAAAGAAGAAGGAAAAAAAAAATAAACCAATCAGAAAAATGGAATGCCCTGGAAGAAACATGGGCCTTATAGGAGCTTGCCTGTGAAAAATTGTATTGATGAATCTAAAGTGAATGTCGTTAGTTGTTTTTTTTTTCCCCCTCCAGCCCCCCCCCAACCCCCCAACTCAGCAACTAATGGACAACTGCTTTGGTCAGTCACCAGCGACAGCCATCTCTGTCCTCAAATCTTTAGAGTGAGATTTATTTAATAGCTTTGTCGTCAGTTGTGATGTGGGTTTTTATCCCTGCCACTAAAAGATTCCTTGAAGATAGCTCTTTTAAGGAAAATTTAGGCAGTACATGTTCATCTGCCAGAATGCATTTATTATTCCATTACCCAGTCATTGTTCAAAGCCCTTTTAAAAGTTTTTATGTCTAACTGGTCAGACTATTAGTGTTAGCTTTTCATTGTTGAAGATCTTCGGTCAAATGGTGTTTGTTTTAAATAACTGAAACTTGGAGTTACTTTTTTTTTTCTTGCCATTTTCCCATTAGTCCGCACTTTCTTACAGAAATGCTGCCTATCTCAGCTTGGAATCTCTCTCGTAGAGAGGGAGCTGTCCCAGAAGTTTGAAGAAAGATTGGTTCAATGTCATGTGTAACCTTGAAATTTAATTTTGGAAAAACAGCCCCTCCCCCATGCAGGCAGTAATCTCATTTGCTGTGGGATAATCCATTTAGTGAATAGAGGTTAATGGACTCTACTGAACTGTGGTTGCTGTTTTTCTGTAATTTTGGGGGGAAGCAACTTAAAAATGAGCATTATTAATATCTCTTGAAGCTGCATATCTTCAAAACATCTTTTCATAAGTCCTAAAGTATAATTTCACATATATAGACTAGGGCTTTTTTTCCGTGGGGTCTTCAAATAGTAGTAAATTGACTAATTCTAGAAGTTTCTTGTTCTCATGTATGAAGCTCATGTTTTCAGAGTCTTTAGCACTCAACTTGAGCTAGTGGTAGCCAATACCTGCAGCATTAGCTTTGAAGATTCTAAAAGGTTGAAGGTGCCTTGCTCTACGTGTGACATAATTGCACTTTTTGATTATGTAAATGAATGGGTCATTTGGTTTGGCAAGTTTTCCTCAACTCAATTCCATAATCATCTTTAGCGTTGTGAGGCAACTAAGACTGAATGATAATTGCCTACTTAAAATTCACCTTTGCTTCCCTCCCTTTTTACAGTGATTCAGCTAGAAAACCAAGTCCTGGGCAGGAATTAGATCATAAAGTTGGGTGAATAATTTCTATTTAATTTTAAGAACACCAGACAGCTTTCCAATTTGTTGGTGTCGTGAACTAGAATCCCCCCCACCCCCAACCTATAAGAGAGGGATGAGGGGCAAAACGTATCCCCAGAGCGACCAATTTACGCTGTTTCTGTCCAGTGACAAGGGCAGTGGTCCAGAAAAATACAGGCCCATTTAGCGTTAACCTGTGCTGTTGACAATGGTTCTGGAAGAACTTGCCTTTCATGGATCATTCTGCCACCACGATTATTGGGTGGAAGTGATGGCAGTAGCAAGAAGGCCTGGATGCACTACCTCTTTTTTATTTTCTTTAAATGATATTTGTTAAACATTTTCTATATGCCAGACACTTTACTAAGAGCTGGGGCAGATACGAAGTAATCAGGTTGGACACAGTCCTTGTCCCACATAAGGCTCACAGTTTTAGTCCCCATTTTTTCAGATGAGATAAAATGGGGCACAGAGAAGTCAAGTGACTTGTCCAAGGTCACATAGACCAGTGGTGAAGCTGGGATTAGAACCCATTCTTTTCAGCAGCAGCAGCAGCCCTAGCAGGGCCTCACATGGGAATTTTGGACATGGCCTGAACAACACATTCCCAGCAGCACCAGAAACTCCCATTCATGAAAGGCCACAGCATTCGTTCATTCATTCAGTCATATTTGAGTGCTTACTGTGTGCTAATCACTGTACTAAGCACTTAACCAAGGACAGCAAGGATTTTCTCAACCCCAGAGAGCTGCTAGAGCTACCTCTGCTTCCACTCGTATGGTGGTGGTGGTGATTCAGGCTGAAATCGATCAGTCAGTTGTATTTATTGAGCACTGACTATGTGCAGAGCACTGTAATACGTGCTTGGGAGAGTACCGTTCAGCAGAGTTGGTAGACATGTTTCTTACCCACAATGAACTTCCAGTTTAGAGGGGGAGACAGACATTAATAAGTGAATAAATTATGGCTAGGTACATAAGTGCTAAGGGGCTGAGGGAGGGGTGAATAAAGGGTGCAAATCCCAGTGTAAGGGTGAAACGGAAGGGTGTAAGAGAAGAGGGTCTAGTCGGGGAAGGCCTCTTGGAGGAGAAGCAGCGTGGCCTAATGGATAGAGCACCAACCTGGGAGTCAGAAGGACCTGGGTTCTAATCCCTTCTTTCAGCACTGAATTGCTAATGAATATCTTCAGTTGTTACTAAAGTATGAGAAGGAATATGGTCATTGTCTTCCCTCATGCTTGTCAGATTTGAGTACTCCAGACCTATTAGTCTTTGTCGTTGTCATCTTCATCATCATCAGTATATAAGTGCCTTCTCTAAGAAAACTTTGTAAAAGTTTGTACTTTAGGTAAGAAATGTGGTCCCTGGCCCCAGCGAGCTTACATTCTAACATTCTATATCATAAGGTATAGAAAGACGCCAAATCAAACCGGGAATGGAGTGGCAGCCCTTCCTTGTTCTTTGTATTGCATTTTTCCTCAGTAAAGTTGTATAGCTGTGGTCCCCAGATTTAGATCCTTAAAAACTCACACAGCTGCTCTAGGATATTATGCATCCTTTGAAATAGAGATAGTCCTAATCAAATGAATAGGCAGGCTACAGCACGATTGTAGTAAAGCTGCAACTCTGGCTATTTATTTTGACTTGTAGTCTAAGCTGAAACTTAACCTCAGGGAACAGTGACTTTTTAAGTAAAATGCATACCTATAATTCTTTCTGTTATGGAAAGTGTGTAGGGTTTATCGAGATAAAGACTCAATACTGTGGTGGTGGTAGTCGTAGTAGCAGAATCCACTGGGTGCAAATGCATTGTACTAAATGCTTGGGAAGAAACAATAGAAGCATGGGTCACATTCCCTGCCCACAAGGACCTTATACTGTAATGGAGACCAACATAAATATATACAGACAGGGTAATTAGAATATGTAATTTACTGACCAATTGATTATACATGTATGTGGAGGTGCTGAGGGAGGGTATCAATAAAGATGTCAAGGCTAGAGGTGGCTGATGGATTGGTATGACTCGGTGTGTTAAGAGTTAAGCAGGAAAGACTGGTTGGAGGAGGTGGGATTTTAGAAGGGCTTTGTACAGTGGGGGGAGTTGTGTTTGTCAATTACTACAAATGGAAATAGTCAAAGTTGGTGAGTTTAGTTGAGTCATTCGAATTGATTTTTTAAATATATGTTCTCAGTGGAGACTACTCTTGAAAATTGATACTCTTAAAAATACCTTTAATAATGATACCTTGAATTTGTATTTTATTTTAAAACAAACCTTGTACCACAATGCTTTCAAATCAGAAAATGAGGTTGATGGTCTCATTTTATCTGAGTTTGAATTTGTGCAGAAGTCTGGGATATGCAATTAGTTTGGTTAATTGACTTCTACGGTCAGAGTTCCTTTGAAGGAGATAGAGTATTTAAGTCCAAATAGTGAGCTTTTTGTAAGATAGCTTGAGGGAGTGGACTGAGCATCCTGTAAACATGTGTCCTCTGGCTTCTAACAATTCCTTCATTTTTTCATAAAGACATTGAATGTAGGAGGCTTAATGCCTCAGATCCAAAGTGATTAGAGGTTGGGAGGAAAAGGCAAGGTTACTGTACCAAGCACATCTAGTGGAAGTAGAGAGCTGACTCATTTAATGGAGAGATGGAGAAACCTTGACCTTGACTATTATAAAAAATGCAATTTTATCCCCATGGTGACACTAATGCCTTGATTAGAAACTAGATGACTTCTGAAAGTTTGCAGAATGAGGAGAATGGGAGATTTAGCTGAGAAGCCTGAAAGGAAAATGTTTGACTCATCGTTAACCCAGGTGATGTCTCTTGGTCTCCTGTCCTCACTTATTAGTTGAGAAATATTGCAAGCACTGCCCTGTCAGCACCTTGTATTATAGGTTGTTAAAGGCTGTTCAGCTGCTGATGTCAAGTAGCAATTTATGTTTAGTGAGCACCGTTTACTGGACAAACGGAAATTGGGTAACAGGATTTCTCAGGCTGTAAACTATTCAGAGTTTGGAGGTTCTAAGGTTCTGGGAAAGTTCACCCTCCAGAGATTTATTTACAAATTATAGGATCCAGCCCAAAACTGTATCTCTTTTATCCACTATTCAGTTGTATTCCTTATGCTCCCACTGCTACAACTACCACTTTTATGTGGATGACCCCCCAAATCTCCCTCACTAGCCTTGACCTCTATCCCTCTCTGAAATCCAGCATCTCCTCCTGCTCCCAGGACATCTTTACCCAGATGTCCCTCCGATCCCTCAAGCTCAGTATGTCTAAAACTCCTCATCTTCGCTCCCAAATCCTCCCCTCCACCTAACATTCCCATTACAGTTGACCACCACCACCCTTCCTGTCTCTTAAGCCCGCAACCTTGACATCATCCTTGACTCTTCCCTCTCTTTTGACCCCCATATTGATTCTGCTGTCAAATCCTGTCAACTCTTCTTTCACAGCATTGCTCAAATTCTCCCCTTCCTTTCCATCCAAATGGCCACCACCCTAGTCCAGGCACTTGTTATATCCCAGCTCCCCAGTCCATATTTCACTCTTCTGCCCAGATGATTTTTCTAAAACATCAGTCAGCTCATCCCACCCCTACAAACCCACCAATGGTTGCCCTTTCCTCTCCATATCAAACAGACCTCTGGCCAGTGACTTTAAGACATTCCATCACAGCTTTCTCCCTCCTATTTATCTACTCTCTTCTCCTACTACACTCCAACCTGCACTCTTTGTTCCTTTGAAGCTAACCCACTTCCAGCACCTCGTTCCTATCTCTCCCGCTGCTGATCTCCTGCTCACATCCTCCCCACTGCGTGAAACTCCCTCCCACTTCAAATCTAACAGACCACAGCTCTCCCCACCCTCAGTAATCAAACCCTTCTGAGATCACAGCTCCTCCAGGAAACCTTCCCTTAGTAATTGCTTACCTCACTTCCTTTAATCCTCTAGCTGCCATTTCAGACCTTCTAAACTACCTAAGCAGGTACATACAACTTACATGCAATTTATGTTGTATTTCTTCCTCATATCTGCAGTTTATTTGTGACTGTCTCCCCTAGTGGATTGCAAACTCCTTGAGGGGCAAGGAGTAACTCCTTTGTACCTTGTGCTCTTTCAAGTGCAATTGTGTGATTCATTATTTGGAGTAGATGACTGCTTCTTTATTGCATGTTTACTATTTCACAAGTGTAAAAACAATTATGATAAATGCTGCTAATTGTACATTTAATTGTGCATTGAACTGAGTGGTATGCTTGTGTTGGAGATACTCTTTTAGTCAGGATGCATTTTTTTCTTAAACAGAAAAGATTAAGTGCTACTTTAATTTTCAATTAATCAAATTACTTTCCCCGGGTAGGCTTTGATTACATGCAATTCTAACAGTTTCCAGATATTCTTTTCTTGCCCATATGTTTACCATATGTTAAAGAAAACTAATGTAGAATAAATTAATGTAAAAGCAAGAACACATAATTTATGCTTGTGTGTATATATGTGTATGTATACCAATAGATAGCCGACCTTTCGTTTTGAAGATGATGCTACTTGTAGGGAAATCATAGTGTATGAATGTGGTTAAAACACTGATGCATCACTAAAACTCCCTCCTGCATTGTTTGCCAGTGAAAATAGTTTCTATGTTGATGTGTTGCCTCCGTACAGGACCTTTTTATTTTTTCTGAGCTGATCTTTTGGCATTCTAGTAGATATTTTAATGTTGGTCCCCTCCATTGTACTGTAAGCTCCTTGTGGGCAAGGAGTGTGTCACTTCTTTAGCCTGCTCTTCTCAGGTGTCTAGTGCAGTAGTGCATCACACCAATCAGTTGTATTTGTGGGGAGCTTACTGTGTGCAGAGCACTGTAATAAACACGTGGGAGGGTATGGAGTAGGTAGACACGTTCACCACCTACAAGGGACCAAGTAGAAGACCAGTCTAGAAGACCAAGTAGCCACTTAATAAATGGGAACTGAGAACTGAAAGTGTTTTCTTGGAGATGGGAAATGATTTCTGATGCCCAGCTCTGAGAGCTCTTGTTGCATCCTTAAGCACTGCAACAGAGAATAGGTTGAACAGGACTGGCCCTACCACACAAATCTGCTCTACTCTTTCAGTGATGGGGAAAGGGCTAGGTAGGACACTGTCAACACTCAACTGGACTGACCATGTCATTGTGGAAACCCTTCTATAGTAACGATTAAATATCCTTCCTCTGAGTATGTCCAATGTGTTCTTGGATCTCTTCAGTGTTTGGTCCTCACCACTGGACATGTGGTTTCTTAGCTTGATCTTTATGTTCCAACACGGGTTTTTGCAGGCCTCCCTTTTGTTATGATCACGAGGGGCTGCAGACTTAATTTCATGCTTTGCTTCTTGTAGGTTTTTAAGCTACCATTTCTGTGAAACTAACCTGCATGGTGTCCCCGTGCTCGTAATGATTGTCTGTTGGCTATGGCCTCTGAGAAGCACCCATTTGCTGGTCTAATCTGTATTTGAAACTGAAGTTCCTATAGGGCTGCTTTGGTGTCATCCAGTACAGTGTGCAAGTTTCCTTATTTTCCTAGAGCTTGATATTCAGCTTTCTTGATGGTTTGCCATTTTTTGATGCGTTGATTATATTGAGAGCCTGTATGAGCCAGGGGTCAGCCCAACATGCAGCATCTTGCAAGGCTGCTGTGATCCACACAATGTTGAGATCTCACCATCAGACCATGAAGTAGTTTAGAAGATGCCATTGTTTAGGCTTTAGATGCCTCCATGATGTTGTCCTCTTATTTGGAAGATGGAAGGTAGCGTTGAGGATTCTGAGCAGACATATTAAATTGCATAAGATGGCATCAACCATTTTATCCCTGTGGCACCTTTTGAAAAATAATGTGTAAGAGAATGGTCTCTTTGTTATTGCCAGTGTATGTTTTCTGAAATGTCATTGGAAAAGAAAATTAGAAATTTGGCACGGTGTTTGCAATGCATAGTGTTTTAAACAACTGAGAAATCAGTATCCATCATCTAACATTTTATTCCCATGAAGTCATTAACTTTGGCTTGTTTTTCTTTAATATTTTATAAGCACAATTAACATCTGTTTGATTTCATACCTCTCTGACAGCCAGGTCTCCTGAAGTCCTTTATCCATGCAGAAAGCCAAGAGGGGCGATGAAGCCCTGCTTCTGATCAGTAATTTGCAGACCTCCAAATAGTCAACAACAGCATTTTTCAGGCACTCTTGTGGTTCGATCAATACACTAGCAATCTAGCTGTGCCATTCCTTCCTGAGGTACTCCCATTTCCCCCCCCCCCCCCCCCCCCATTTCCCCTAGTGGGCCCAGTAGGTGTTGCACACACTGCCTTGAAGGATGTAGGTGCCAGTTATGGTCAGCAATCCAACTCCTCTTCTCCCCCCACCCCCCTACCCCGATCACATCCACTCTTTACCCAAGAGCTACAATAATAGCCATTAGGGAAGGAAATGGGTGCACAAGAATAAGCAGGCGAGTGGCTATATCTGTGTATGAACCTCCTTACCTAGCACTTCCTAAATTGCTGCCTAGCTGATAAGAGGCACCCAGAAAGAAGTATGTGGAGCTGGGGAGGAGGAAGAAGGGAATGAGGGAGGAAGGCAAGGGCAGGGGGTGATGGGCATACAGGCTGGGAAACAGACAAACGAATCTCTGTATGGACTTTCCAACTAGTTGCCTGACACTCCCCTGGCTGAGCTTCTACTACAGTCCAACCCACACACTTCACTCCCCTAATGCCAACCTTCTCACTATACCTCTGTCTCATCCATTTGGCCACCGACTCCTTGCCCACATCCTCCCTCTGTCCTGGAACTCACTCCCTTTATATATAACAGACCACCCCACTCCTCACTTCAAAACTTAATTGAAATCACATTTCCTCCAAGAGGCCTTCCTTGAGTAAGCCCTCATTTCCCTCATTCCCTCCCTTCTGAGTTTCCTGTGCACTTGGCTCTGCATCCTTTAAGTACCTGATAGCCACCCCTTTGGTCCCAAACCACTTTTGTACATATCCTTATACCATGCCTTTTCATCTATCGGTAATTTATTTTAATGTCTGTCTCCTCCCCCTATGTGGTAAAGTCTCTGTGGGCAGGGAACGTTTCTACTAATTCGTACTCTCGCAAGTGCTTTGTACAGTGCTCTGCACATAGTAAGTCCTCAAGAATTCCCACTGATTGATTGATTAATAGGAAAGGACCCACATACACATAGGTGGTCAGCATTAAAGAACACAAATAACCAGAACAAATACATTTTATGTAATGGGACAGAAATGGCAAGGTTTACTAGAATGATTGATTTCTTTGGTGTGAAGTGGAGCTAGTCTAGGAAAGTGTTGCAGGAGAGTGATTTTAGTAGAGCTTTGAAGGTAAGAAAGGAAGGGATACGATTTGAGGGAAGGACACTCAAAAAAGAGCCAGTTGTGATGGTGGTTGCTGCTGCCCTGTATCATAGTTCTCAAGGCCTAGAAGCAGTGAAGTGAGTACGATAACTTTAGACTCTCCAGAGGAGATCGGAAGGGGAACCCATGTAAAATGAGTTGTTAATGCTTCAACTAAAGATATGGTCATAAGGGCTAGTGGAATTAATCATCAGGCACAGCTCATGGCTTGTGTTAGTAACAAGTGTGAAGATGTAACCCCAAGGAGCACTTCTATTCAATCAATCAATCAATCGATCACTGTACTGAGTATTTGAGAGAATTCAGTAGAATTAGTAGACAAAGATCCCTGACCTCCAGGAGCTTACAGACTTGTAGGAGAGACAAACCCTTAAATAATAGGAGGAAGAAGGAAAAAAGGATATGGCTATGAGTTGGTGCTTAAGTAAATAAATGATAAATTGTGGTATTTGTTAAGCGCTTACTATGTGCAAAGCACTGTTCTAAGCGCTGGGGGATACAAGGTTATCAGGTTGTCCCAGGTGGGGCTCACAGTTTTCATCCCCATTTGACAGATGAGGTAACTGAGGCACAGAGAAGTTAAGTGACTTGCCCAAGGTCACACATCTGACTAGCAGCAGAGCCGGGATTAGAACCCGTGACCTCTGACTCCCAAGCCCATGCTCTTTCCACTGAGCCACGCTGCTAAGTAACAGTGAATGTAAGATAATATAGTATGCAAGGTATGTGTAATGCATAAGTGTCACAGGAGGTTTGAGTAGGGACTTGGATGCTGCTTAGGTGTGGCAGAATCAATCAAGAGTATTTATTGAGCACTTACTGTATGCAGAGTACTATAAAGTAGCACTGTATGCAGAGCACTATAAAGTACTCAGGAGTGTACAATACAAAAGTACTGAAGTTGCAGTTGGGAGAATTAGATAGGGAAGATCTCCTGAAGGAGATGTGATTTCAAAAGATGGGGAGAGCAGTCTGTAAGATTTGAGGGAGGAGGGAGCTCCAGGCAGTGGGGAGAACATGAGCAAGAGGATGGAGACAGGCAAAATGAGAATGACGCACAGTGAATCCATGAACTTGAGAGGAATAAAGAGTGGGCTGTAGTTGGAGGAGAGATGGATAGGTAGGAGGGAGACAGGTGATAGGTGGCTTTAAAGCAGATGGAGGTTTCTGAGGAGTGGGGAGATATGCACAGAACAATAGTTCAGGAAAACGAACCGGGCGGCAGAACAAAATATGGAGAGACTTAAGGCTGGGAGGTCAGAGAGGAGATTGATGCATAGTCAAGACGGGATATGACAAGTGCTTTGGACCAGTGTTGGGGCTGTTTGGATGGAGAAGAAGGTGTGAATCCTGGAAATGCTGTAGCATAAATGTACATGCAAGATGGCTGTGAGCCCAAAATGTTTAACACCTCTGATGAGGAAGTGGCAGGAAAGAAAAACCAAAAGGGAAAGGAGCAAAAACCAAGGTCTGTCAAAGAAACCGACAAATTGAGTTACATGAGGCACTTTCTCCAAGGAACCTAATGCAGGTGTCAGGAAATGATTAATTTAACAAGGGAGGGCTTAGGATCTCAGTAAGTGAGGGCTCGTGCATTTGTAGAAATTTTAAAGTTTGCCCCTGTCATTTTATTCTGCATTCTTGGTATGGCTAGTGGGAATTTCCAAAGCTTTTACCCTCATTTCATGTGCTGTTGTTGAAGTCCCTGTGAGGTAAATTGATTTCTTTATAACGAATAACTCATAATCATTGAACTATCTTGGCAGGAGATCTAAGCTCAGAACTCACACCTCTCCAGATCGGGGTCTTTATGGCTATAGCTCACTGAACACCACCATTTCTCCGTAAGTTGCTGATGCGATGCACATTTCTGGAATGGGTTAAACTAATTGTCCCGGTTTCACATTGAAAGGGCATGTACAAGATAACTAGCGTTTTTGTCTTAACACTTGAAAGATTTGAAGAGTTCCAAATAGTTGGGGTTTGTTGTGTTTTTTTGCAAAATTACTCGATTTAGGAAGAGATGCGAGCCCAGAAGGGGATAGGGTGGCAGAGATGGGAAAGATAGAGAGACAGTAATGTACAGAGACAGGAGGGAAGAAGCAAAATGTAAGAGGGAAGCAAGACAGAGAAAGGAGGGTACAAATGGAGGGGGTGAATGAATATACTGATAGAGTCATACAAATAAAGAACTTACTGCAGTTGCATGGAAATCACCATTACCCAGGTCCCATATTTGGGGCTTAGGGTAACCACAGATGGTACTACAGAATACTCAGCATTGAGACACATGTAATAGAAAGTAAATGACCCTGAGAGATGTGTCTGTGTGTGTGTGTGTGGGGGGGGGTGTCACTCTTTGTTCCTGTCAGGCTAACCAACAAACTCTGACGGACTATGATTCTCCCCCTCTTCAAAGTCCTTCTGAAATTTCCTTTCCTCCAAGAGACCTTCATAGATTAATTTTTCTCTTCTCTCCAAGTTTTATCCCCCTAATTACCACTTCTGCACCAAACTACCCATTTACACCCTCACAACCATCCATAACATTTTTGTACATTTGGATAGATCTGTACTATTTTGACACTTATTTCTCTCTCCATTTTCTTTTTCCTCTTTTTTTGTGTCTGTCTCCCCTGTTAGAGAGTAATCTCTTGGAGAGGAGGGATAATGTCTATTACTTCTCTTGTTTTCTGCCAAGGTGTCTAATATTGTACTCGGCACATGGAAGATGCTTTGATCTCAAAACTAGGGAAAGAAAAAGAGGCAAAAGTTACATTAATTATATCCTCCCAAATGGAATTAGTATGGACCAAAGAACGTACCTCCTGAATTTGTGCAAGATTTTAAAGTAGGAGAAATGTTACTATATACATTTCAACTGGTGGTGATCTTATTTGTTATTATCAGGAAGGTCATTCTGATGCTTTTTTTACCCTTTGCTAAAAAAGGAATGAGTGCATTTGAGAAGAAAAGAGCTGATGATTAACTAGTTTGTTTTTCCTACTGTGTATATTTTAATTCCTAGAATTTAGGGTCAGTAATATTGAACTTGGTGAGATTCACAAAGGAAGTAAATATATCTGCAGGAAAGAGAATAGCATGTGTTTCAAGACCACATCAAATGGCAAGGCAGGATCAGTAATGATGGGAACTGTGGCTCACAGATGATGCTGATTATTATTATTATTGCTATTATTTTTGACATTTGATCAGTGCCCTGCACACTATGTGCATTTACTGAGCACTGGGGATGGGTACAAAGATATTGATTGAGACATGTGCTCTTAATTTAAAAGTGTGTTGGGGGGGTGGTGGGTCGGGGCGGAGGAGGAATTCTGGAAAAACAAGAAGAAAAGCAGTCATACATTAATGCTGGTGAGAAATAGTTCTCAGGCACCTTACTGCTCCATACTGGGCTGTCCTTGGTCTGGGCCATCAAACAGTGGTATTTATTCAATGCTTACTGTGTGCATAGCACTGTACGAAGCGCTCGTGCACTCCTCCCTCCCCATGGGATACAGGGTGACACACCCATGTCCTCACAACACCAGATCTCTATGGGTTGTTTTTTTCTCAACTGTTTACGTAAGCTTCTTGTGGGAAGGAGACATGGCCAGTGTTTCTGTTGTATTTTCCCTAACACTTAGTTGAGTGCATTACACTTGGTAGGTGCTCAATACCATAACTATTACTTCTTAATTTGAAAGAAACCATATATACAGATTGGCAAAAAGGTTTAAAAGTGTCATTCCAGACTTGACTATCAACTATGTAATTTCAAATGTGAATAAGGATAAGATAATTACCAACTAGAGGAAAAGGGTAAAATGTGTCAAGAAGTCCATGTAGGATCTTTCCCCCTATTTTTGCATGAATCATCAGCTTAATGATTACTAAATTTGGTTTCTGTTATTTTTGTGTTCTCTTCTGAAGTGTTCTTCAGAAGAAAAGCACTGTGGCCTGAACATTTTGAATTTGTAATGCTAACAAGTAAAAGACAAACTAAAACACGACTCACACATTTTTAAATATATGCAGGCGCGCACACACACGCACACATACTTTTTTGTTAGCCACATTTGATGATCTTCATCCTCTAGATTCTGAATTGGAATCTTCTGTCAGAGATTTGAAAAAGATGTTTTTAGTCAGTTCTCTAATAGTGCAGAAAGGATGTGAATTTGCGAATTGAGGGTTTGAGGATATATATACCAATCTCCCCTGTAAAATATCTGTTTCTCTCAATTAGACTTTCATTAAGATCATTTCACATCCCAGCTTGAAATGTTTAGTCTAAGGCTACCAGAATTCAATGGAGGTAATTCTCTGCTTGTTTAGGTAGTTAATTCCTGACAGCCTCAAACTCGATATGCTTTTCTCACTCCCCAGAAATGTAATACAGTTGAATTGATTGGCGGAATCTCTTGTAAATGACAGTGTTTGGGCTGGTGAACATTTGTCCAGTTAGTAGGATGCTAGAATAGGGTCAAAACTGCTTACTCGATCCTCTCAGCAGAGCCTCCTTGTCTAGTTTTGGAGGAAGGGGGTGGTCTCTTCTCTGTGATGACAGGGAAAGGAGATCTAACTTTCCTAAATCCATGAGGAATGGGACAAAAGAAAATGGACAACAAAGTGAACCAAATCAAGAGAAGAATCAGAATTCTGACTTACTAGAAATAAAATTCGGTGTTAAAAAGACAGAAATAAACATTCTTTAATGCTTTAATTGTCCATTCATTTTCCATATACCAGAGCAGCTGTAAGTAGTTTTAGCAGCACCAATTGGCATTGGAACTTCTTACCTTGTAAACAAGAAAAAGTGTGGTCGAGAGCGGATGTGGAAGAAAGGGGCTACAGTCAAAACACACTCTCAAGACTAATTTACATGGGACTTTAAACAACTTAAAATCAGTATTGGTCTTGTAGAAACAACCTGTGTAATGTGTTCTGAAAGGGCCTCAGAGCTAGCCAAATGCTATTTAATTACCACATTTCTAGAATCACAAGATTAGGAATCAGAGAATGCACATGTGCATATACAATGCTTATTTTAAAAACAGTGGAAGACTTGTTAGGAAGTATGACTTCAGATCCCAGAAAGTCCAAAAGCATGAACATTATAACAGTTATTTAACATAATTTACAATCACTGTAATAAGCTAGGAACTTGAACCCATCCTTTCTTAGAGATTGTGTTGTTCTC
The DNA here is from genome assembly GCF_004115215.2 of Ornithorhynchus anatinus. Lineage (NCBI taxonomy): Eukaryota > Metazoa > Chordata > Mammalia > Monotremata > Ornithorhynchidae > Ornithorhynchus > Ornithorhynchus anatinus. The sequence continues at coordinate 18,759,578 of NC_041750.1, forward strand.
AAATCAAATAAATATCCACCTTCCCTCCTGTCCCAGAAAATTAAAAATTTTTTTTAAAAAAAGTATTGGTGGATAGCATCTTGGCTGCTGAAGTGAGGTTTTTTTTCCCCAACGGAATTCTCTTGGGTGTATTGGAGTTTTATCTTAAGAAAACTCACAATTTTTTTTTCTTCTCATTCTCCCCCCCACCCATTTGAATTATTTTGCCTTTTGTCTCTGGTCACTTCTTGGGAATATAAAACATCTGATCTGTGACACTTGCTTCAACTGTGTCTATCCTTAACCATGTGTGAATATATGTATGTCTTGTGAATACACTATTTTCCATGTACCTCTGACTATAAATATATATATTAGTGTGTGTTGCATGTCCTAGCTTGTTCCCTTAGATCCTGTTTAGCAGGGATTGCTTTTTCAGTTTACTTTGTACAATGTAGTATTAACTGTTCTTCGAGAGTGCCTACTATGTGCAGAATCCTAATGCAGAGTACAAAGCATCTGGGGATCATAGGAAAAAAAACAAAAGCCTCAAGGGGTGTCCCATCTAGTAGATCAAATACAGTGATTAGTGCAGTGCTGCACATAATGAGCTCTTTAATAAATACTTTTGATTAATATATAGACAGTTCTCCTAGAACCTGCGTTTTGGCTAGGGGCTTTGGATAGAATATAGCAATGGAATTAGGAAACGTTAATCCAACACCACTCATCAATTAATGGAAGTTATTGAGTGCATACTATGTGCAGAGCACTGTACTAAGCACTTGGGAGAGTACAGTACAACAGAGTTGGCAGACACATTTCCCGCCCACCACGAGTTTGCAGTAGATACATCATGATGCAGTGTCAGAAGAAACGGTTGTATGTATGCATGTAGAATAAGACACACAATTTTTTATGGTATTTGTCATGTGCTTACAATGAGCCAGGCACCTCACTAAGCACTGCAGTAGATACAGGATAAGCAGGTTAGACCCAATCCATGTCCCCCAGGGGTTCACAGTCTTAATCTCCATTTTACAAATGAGGTAACTGAGGCGCCCAAGAAGTTAAGTGAATTGACCAAGGTCACATAGCAGACAAGTGGAGAAGCTGGGGTTAGAATCCAGATCCTCTGATTCCAAGGCCTGTGCTCTTTCCACTAGCCCACACTGCTTCCTGGGCATGTTTCCTGTATTATGGGCTTTGTAAAGAACTTGGGCGTCAAGAATACACCCATGATTTCTAGTGGAATTGATTGCAGTTCAGTAGTGATTAGATAAGGTCCTGCTTATTTCAAAGTCTCTACCAATCTAAAGCTAACAAGCTCAGGATAATACAGGTACCAGGTATTTGGTAATCTGATCATTATCTAGTTAGTAAATATTTGTGAATTCAAGTGGCTTTTATTTACCTAGAAGTTACCTGATAAAAAATCTGATTAGTAGTCAATAGGAGGAAGGGGGATTGTAATTTTTGTTAGCTTTCTGTTCCTCTAGCCACCATGAAAAATAATCAGTCTTTTATAGTTGCTTGGATGGATGAGCAGATTTGAAAGGTGCCCTCATTTTGCCTAGTTAATTGGAGAAAGTTAATTGTTTGAAATGTATTTAATTTGAAGGTGAAGATTCTTTGGTCCCCCAAATTTCTGATAGATTTCTTTTTGTAAATGGGTTTACTCATAAAGTGTGAGCATTGCTTTTGCTTTTGAGGAAAGGTTAAGGGAAACAGGACCATTTAATAAGAGTAAATGTGGAATTTAAGCACTTACTAGGTACCAAGCACCGTACTAAGTGCTGGGGCAAGTGTAGGATAATCATCATACGTAGTCATTATTCCACATCTGGGCTCACAGTTTGAGCAGGGGGGAGAACAGATATTGAATTGCCATTTTACAAATGAGGAAATTGAGGCACAGGGAAGTTGTGAGTTGCTCAGTGTCACAGAGCAGACAAGTGGTGGGGCCAGGATTAGAACCCAGGATTTCTGACTCCCAGTCCCGCTTTCTTTTCACTAGGCCACACTGCTTCTCGTTTGCCCTAGATAAGCTTTTTTTGTTATTTGATATTACTGAACTCTTCCATTAAAAACAGTTCATACAGAGTTCCATTAAAAACTCATTCTGTCTCCTGCTTACAGTCACCTTATTCAGGTAATGGAAGGTTTCTTTTGTCTCCTCTTCCGTACATCCTTCCCACTGGATGCGACACTGCTACTTATCAAAAGTTTCTCCAAGTAAAAATTTCCCTCCTTCATATTCTACATTGGACTTCAATATTCTTCACTTCTTGATCCTTTGGGTGACTTCTCTGCTACAACCATCAAATAATGATGGTAGTTGTTAAGTGCTTACTATATGTCAAGCACTGTTCAAGGTGCTGGGGTAGATACAAGGTAATCAGATTGGATACACTCCTTGTCCCACATGGGGCTTACAGTCTTCATCCCCATTTGACAAATGAGGCAACTGAGGCCCAGTGAAGTGACTTGCCTAAGGTCACACAGCAGACAGGTGGTGGAGCCAGGATTAGAACACAGGTCCTTCTGATTCTCAGGCCCGTGCTCTATCCACTAGGCCATGCTGCTTCACTGTCCCTCTTCTTCGTGGCAGTGCAGAATCTTCCCACCACTTGCCAGCTGCAGGAGGTAAACTTCAAAATTTTGTTTCCACGTGGCTTCACTCCCATGTACCTTCTGCACATTAAAATGCAGAAACATTAATCCATAAAAGCATCCATCAAGCAATATTTATGGAACACTTATTCTGGGCAGGACACTGTTCTAAGTTCTTAGGGGAGTACAGTAGAATTAGTGGGCATGATCCCTGCTCTAAAGGAACCTACAGTCTAGAGGGGCAGATAGACACTAAAATACATTACAGATAAGAGGGAGAAGGCACAGGGAGATATATTTGTGACTTAGTGCTTAAGTCATAGGGGCTGCAAGATACATATCCAAGTGCTACAGGAGGTTGAGAGTACTTAACGTGCCTAGATAGCACAGAAGTGCTGACATGGGATTTGGAAGGTATAAAGTGGGGGGATGTGAGAAATTAATAGGGGAAGGCCTTCTGGCGAAGGCATAATGTCTCCTTTTAGACTGTGAGCCCGTTGTCGGGCAGGGATTTTCTCTGTTGCCGAATTGTACATTCCAAGTGTGTAGTACAGTGCTCTCTGCACACAGTAAGCGCTCAATAAATATGATTCATTCATTCATTCAATAGTATTTATTGAGCGCTTACTATGTGCAGAGCACTGTACTAAGCGCTTGGAATGAACAAGTCGGCAACAGATAGAGACAGTCCCTGCCGTTTGACGGGCTTACAGTCTAATCGGGGGAGACGGATAGACAAGAACAATGGCAATAAATAGAGACAAGGGGAAGAACATCTCGTAAAAACAATGGCAACTAAATAGAATCAAGGCAATGTACAATTCATTAACAAAATAAATGGGGTAATGGAAATATATACAGTTGAGTGGACGAGTACAGTGCTGAGGGGATGGGAAGGGAGAGGGGGAGGAGCAGAGGGAAAGGGGGAAAAGAGGGTTTAGCTGCGGAGAGGTGAAGGGGGGGTGGTAGAGGGAGTAGAGGGAGAAGAGGAGCTCAGTCTGGGAAGGCCTCTTGGAGGAGGTGAGTTTTAAGTAGGGTTTTGAAGAGGGGAAGAGAATCAGTTTGGCGGAGGTGAGGAGGGAGGGCGTTCCAGGACCGCAGGAGGACGTGGCCCAGGGGTCGACGGCAGGATAGGCGAGACCGAGGGACGGTGAGGAGGTGGGCGGCAGAGGAACGGAGCGTGCGGGGTGGGCGGTAGAAAGAAGGGAGGAGAGATAGGAAGGGGCAAGGTGATGTAGAGCCTTGAAGCCTAGAGTGAGGAATATGAGTGAATGAATGAATGAGATGCGTGGCCTTTAGCCTGGGCCGGCTTAGGAGAGTGATCACAGGCGTGATCTTCCGCCCATCTATTCCAGTGGTAATCATAAATAGCCTTCAATGTTAAACTTAGGTCAACCTCTTTTAAAACTGGCATTCTTAAGTCAGCGTTTATGTCTTGGCCTGATGGCCGGGGATCTGATCAATAAGGTATCCACCTTATCATCTACCACATAATAATCCCTCTCAGGACATCTCACCAGCTCTTCGGTGAAGCACAGCCTCCTCAATCCATCTTTGAACTTTATTTCTCCTGTGGCAGCTCTTCCCTCCTCCAGCTCCAGCCCTCTGCCTATATGCTCCTCCTCTTCCCTTTTGAACTATTTCAACTATTTCAACTATTTGAAATGAGAGCGCCTAAGCCAGCCTCCCTACCTCCACTTTTCCTTCCCATCGCACCTGCTCTTCCCTCCCTTCTTTTTACTTCATGAATAACTTCCTTCTTGCTCTCCTGCCCTTCCAGCCAATGACACACATCAGGCCAAGGCACTTGCTTCATCTGTAAAATGGGGATCGAGACTGTGAGCCCCACGTGGGACAGGGACTGGGTCCAACCCAATTTGCTTGTATCCACCCCAGCGCTTAGTATAGTGCCTGGCACATAGTAAGTGCTTAAGGATTACCATAGTTATTATTTCTCAACATTGGGTAAAACAGGTGCTCTCCATCTCCCCTGATGGCAGAACAAAAGGAAAGAGCTCTGTTAGGGGAATTTAATTAAAGGAGCTGGGGAAGCCACTGCTCTGAGGGTCTTAAAAAAAATAAATCAGATGCATTCATATTTGGCTTGTCCTAAATGTAATTCCTCTGGAAGGTGGAGGTGGGCTTGAAACTGATGAGGTCCCATTTAGGTTTTGATTCTTCAAAAGAGGTTTAACTGAAAAAGTCTTCCGAATGACTGCTTGTCATTCTGATACTGGCTAGGGAAGTGATCCAAGTTACTAGAAGTGGTTGTAGTTAAAGCAAGTAGCTAGGATTAGGACTGCCACAGCTAAGAGGCCACACCTTTGATTCCATTTTTATTATTAATGTCATAGCCTGTGCTTAAATTATGTCAACATGTGGCCACTTAGTATTTTGAGCTGGATTACAGGAGCCTGCCTTCGCAGAAAACTAGCCAGTCAGCCATTCATGAACACTCCACAGGTAAAAGCAGAGCTTTGAAAATGTACTGATTTGCAGGTGTTCATATTATTGTGCCCATGAAAATGCCATTTTTAAAGCTAGTATTTCATCTTTTAGGTCTAGCCTTGAATGTCAGTAGAATGCTATTCAGCTTCTTCCAGAGAGGGACAAAGTGATTTAAATTGTCTTGAGTGCTTGCTCTGTTGAGAGGTGGGTAACGCTTTTGCACAGTAATGTCTGATGAAGGGCTCTGCATGAAAATAAACTGCTTGATATGGAAATCGGTGTTAACGAAGGAAACCTATAAGCTCCTCAAGTGCCAGAACTGTGCTTTTTGCTTCTGTTGTACTTTCCCAAGTGGTTCATACAGTGTTTTCTGCCTCAGTAGGCTCCCAATAAATCCCTTTACTACTTACTCCTGCAACTATTACCACTCAAGCTTATGGCACCAGACAGTACCTGAGATCAGTTAGATGAGGGCAGGTAGGTGAGAGATGGCTAACTGATGTAGAACTTCAATTCCTGTTGCTAGGAGATTTGTTTTAATAGGGAAAACAATTTTCTATGAGAAGCACACATGTAGGCTTGGGTTCCAAAATCATTTTCTGAATTCAATTTGAAGAGCTGTTGCCAAATACAGTCTCCCTAGATTTTCAAAGTGGAGTTGGGGGCTATAAACTCTTGCAGCCCAACTTAAATGGTCTCTTTCTCTTTGCACTCTAGACTGTAAGTTCCTTGCGGGCAGGGATCTTGTTTGCCAACTCTATTTTATTGTAGCCTCTCAACCGCTTAGTACCATGTTCTGCACATAGTAAATGTTTAATAGATAGTACTGATTGAATGTGCTCAATAAATACCAACAATCAATTGAGCGAATACTTTGTATTGTGATATAGTTTAGTTTCTATTAGATTAGTCCCGGGTGTGTACAGATGACCTTTTCCTGTGGATTGAATGCATTTACACTCGGATCTGCTGTAACGTAGGGCTTTCATTTTTGCAGAATCCTGCACTAAAGTAGACTCACAGTGCAATATTCAATCAACCCCTACGTCCAACACAGTGCGCGTGCACAGAGCTGTTCCTTTCCACACCTCAACAAATTGTATCCAGCCAACATATAGTAATAGTAATTTATTAAGTGCTTACTGCATACAGAGCACTGTACTAAGCACCGGTAAAGAATACTCAGGTGGGAATTAGACACAGACCCTGTGATGGGAAGAATGTTCCCTAATTCTCCCATTGCATTCTATCCATAACTAGGTTAGGCAGAACTGAATGTATTCATTCATTCAGTCAATTGTATTTATTGAGCTCTTACTCTGTGCAGAGCACTATACTAAGCATTTGGGAGAGTACAAAATAATAGACACATTACCTGCCCACAACCACCTTCTAGTCTAGATCATCTTTTTCATGAAAATGTGGCTTCTTAGGAGCCTCAACATTGCACCCTCATCTGTACTTAAATAATACAACCATTTAGGGAGGACAGTGCCTATATAGTATGTGTCTCCCTTGCCAACCACAGTTTTCCCAACCACTTCTTATGAGTATCTATACTCAGTTTTCTGTAGATCATTTGGCTACCACTGCCTCTCCTAACCACCAATTCTGCAAAGCTCTTGCTCCACCCCACCTCATCTATTAACCAACCTGAGTACACATTTGGTCTGGTTATCACTATCATTGCCAAATCCAACAGACAATTACAGTCCCCACCTGCAAAGCCTTATTGAAGGCACATCTCCTCTAAGAAGACTTCTTTGACTAAGCCTTCATTTCCTTTTCTCCCACTCCCTTCCGTGTCACCCTGATTTGCTCCCTTTATTCACTGTTCCTTCAGCCCCACAGAACTTATGTATAGATCCATAATTTATTTATTTATGTCAATGCCTGTCTCCCCCTCTAGACTGTAAGCTCTTAGTGGGCAGGGAATGAGAGTATATTGGACTCTCCCAAGTACTTATGACAGTGCTGTGTGCACAGTAAGTGCTCAATAAATACAATTGATCATTTGCTACTAATGCACCATTTCTAAACTCACCAACTCTGAAATCCCATTCTCTGACTAAACTCTCCTAAGATACCTCTCTCCAATACCCTCTCTCCTCTCAAAACTGTTCTTTCCTCCAGCATAGATGTACAATCTCTTGACCATTCCCCCCCCCCCCATATCCCAGGTCATCATGCTGCATTCGGACTCTCCAACCAGCCTTCCCTCTCTTGATGCACCAACTATTCCAGGCCATTAATTCCCTCCTAACACCCCCATGATTCCCACCGCCACCTGTCTTTTCCCTGATGACTTTGCCAACTACTGTGTTGACTACATCAAAACCATCAGGTGTGAGCCCCCCCAAATTACCTCATCTCTCCAACTCCTTCCCACTCCAACATCCACTATCCACTCCTTCCCAGCCATCTCACCACAGGAGATCCTCTGTTAGATAGCAAAATTGACCCCTTCTAAGCTGCTCATCCCTCTCCTTCCCTTCTACCTTCTACAAACATTTGCTCTCACTCTGTTTACTCTTTGATCACCATCTTCAACTGTCACTCATATGGCTCCTTGCCCGCTGCCTTCAAACACACCTATGTCTCTCCTATCCTGAAAAATATTTCTCTGGACACCACCGTACCATTTAGCCCCATCTCCCGTCTCCCATTCCTTTCCAAACTCCTCAGTGGGATTCCAGCCAAGCTTCAGAAGATCTGCATTGTAATCTTATTTGTATTGATGTCTGCCCCCCTGCACCCCCTCTCCCCCCTGCTCTAGATTGCGAGCCCATTGTGGGCAGGGATTGTCTCTCTTTGTTGCTGTATTGTACTTTCCAAGCGCTTAATACAGTGCTCTGCACACAGTAAGCTCTCAATAAATACGATTGAATGAATGAATAAATTCTCGCTCTGCCCACTTGCCTCTGTGTGACCTTAGACATGAATACTAATTGTATTCTCCCAGTCAAGTAACAGCATAGCTTAGTGGATAGAACACAGGCCTGGGAGTCAGAAGGACCTGGGTTCTAATTCTGACTCCATCACTTGTGTGCTGTGTGACTTTGAGCAAATCACTTCACTTCTCTCTGCCTCAGTGACCTCTTCTGTGAAATGGGAATTAAGACCATGAGCCCCACAAGGGCCAGGGACTGTGTCCAACCTAATTAACTTGTATCTTCCTCAGCGCTTAGCACAATACCTGGCACATAGTAAGCACTTAACAAATGCCATTAAAAAAAATCACTTAATCTAGTGCTCGGCACACAATAGGTGCTCAGTAAATTCTGTTGATTGACTGACTAACCACTCCCTGTCATTTCAAGCCGGCGGCACTTCCACTAGGTACCTTCAGCAGTAGAATATTGTCAGGTTTCAGGGTTACTGTATCAGTAGGTCTTAAAAAAAGACTCAAAACATTCTGGGTCGTAAATGCGCTCTGGATCTGTTTGGAGAACATAGAGCCAGGGATTCAATTGTAGCAGTGTATTGAAGCTTTCTGTGTAATTCTTTTAGACCTATTAATACAGTAACAGAGAGAGAATGCAATTCCAGTGACAGCTGGCAACAAGAAAGAGTCTGGCAAGTTTGAAACAGAACTTTTTGTTTTGTTTTCCCAAAACCTACTTTAATCTCAGCATGTTTGTTGGAATTGGACAATTCCTAGCTCCTTTTTATTCCATAACTCTTTGGTCTTGCCAGTTGTGGTTTTGGCAGCCACAGTACCTTTAGGAACCTGACCCATGTGGTTGGCATGGTAAACCTGTACATAGCATCCTTGACTGTTTTCTCCCTCTCTCTTGATCTGATCCTGGTTCTGCCACATACCTGCTGTGTGACCTTGGGCAAGTCACTGAACTTCTCTAAGTCCTAGTTCTCTCCTCTGCAAAATGGGTTTTCAATACCCGTTTTCCCTCCTACTTAAACTGTGAGCCCCTTGTGGGACCTGATAATTTTGTATCTACCCCAGCTCTTAGTGCAGTGCTTGGCACATAGTAAGTACTTAATAAGTACCACAAGTAGTAGTAGTATCATTATAATGATAATAATAATGATTATTATTTCTCACTCTTTTATTTTTTTCTTCCATCCATCAGTCCTTTCAGGAAAATTATTGAAAATGATCTGTTCTGCCTGATAGGCCAATTTTAAGGATCTACCTACCTGGGTTTCTTTATTCCTGTTTTTCTGCTTGCCAAAAAGAGGAAGTGAGCAAGAAAAGAATCCACAATTTTAAAAGAAATAGACTGTAAGTCCAGGACCTCGAAAGCTTTCATGGAATCCCTCCGGCAGAGTCATCTTAATGGGTCCCAAAGAGGGAAGTAGATGAAAGGCCTTATCCCTGTTCCAGCCAGAGTCAGTTCAATTAAAGGTGAAACTGTGTGTTAAACTATTTATAGCATGTTTATAGCTTGATTGGAAAAAAACGAGACCATAGGTTATAAAGCATGGCCTTGTTATATACAGATGGTAAATGCCAATTTTGTAAGTGGCTCTTCTTTACAAGGCCACTAGATATCGATTGAAGCATGAAACCATGGGCCTTTGATCCAGTTCTGGGTTCTCAGTAATCAACTCTGAGATGTTTTTATAATATCTAATAGTTATTTGAGGAGAATAGTTTATCAGTTTAGGGGGAAAAAAGCACTCAAAAGGACTTGCCAGATTTCTTCAACTTTTCACAACAGTTTTGTGAGAAGCCAAGTGTAGTAATTTCCATTTGAGAGACTACAAATGTCTTTGTATGAGAATGCATTTCATTTGCATGCACTTTGCGAATGTTTGTATAGCCTATTGGATCAATTTTGCGGCAATTTTTATCATTAACATGGATTTAGTGCTCTTACGGATATCACTTCTTGAACTTTTCTCTCTTTCAGCTGTCACTTATGACAACTGGTCTACAAGGGTGCAGCAAAGAAAGGGGATGCACCCAGAGTCAAGGAGACAGTGAAACTCATAAAAAAAGACTCAAAACATTCCGGGTCATAAATGGGCTCTGGATCTGTTTGGAGAACAGAGTTGTAAGGCATAGGTGAAGTTAAATATTAAAAGAATCTGTCTTGGTTCTCTTGTAGCTGGTATGACTGTAAATAGACATGGGCCTGGGAGTCAGAGGACTTGGGTTCTAATTCCAGCTTAGCCGCTTGTCTGCTGTATGATTTTGGGCAAGTCACTTAGCTTCCCTCTGCCTCAGTTACCTCATCTGAAAAATGGGGATTAAGACTGTGAGCCCCTTGTGGGACATGGACTGTGTCCACTCTGATTAGCTTGTATCTACCTCAGTGCTTAGTATAGTGACTGGCACGTAGTAATTGCTTAACAAATATCATAAAAAACAAATATAAACTCATTGTGGGCAAGAATTGTGCCTGTCACCTCTACTGTATTGTTCTCGCTCAAGCACCTAGTACAGTGCCCAGCGCACAGTAAGCACTGAAGTAATACTATTGACTGATTGAGTGATGAGTCATTTTATGGACGGTATCTCCTCAGTTAAAGCCCAGGGTGAAGATGCAGTAACGAGTTTTGCTCTTTTAGAAACGTGGCAGATTTGCAGGTTTGTGATTTATTGACATGTAAATTAATGAAACTATTCTGTCAATAACATTTTAGATGTGGAAAGGAAAAACTGCTGTTATCAAATATTAGGAATTGCTACTTATATTCAATCTGCTGGTTGATTACAACTGGGAAATTTTTCTCACTAAATCAGAGTAAAGCGAGACTAGTAAATGAAGCTTTTCATTGAAAAAAATAGATCAGAGGGATTAGTATTCAGAGGAATCAGGCTCTAGATTTTAGTCCCAGTTTAACCACTGAGCAGGAAGTGACCTTGGGGACCAGGTAGTAAAATGTTCTGTTCATCAGTTTTCCCATCTGTAAATAAGGGGGAGGCACCATTCCCTCCTTAACTCTGTGAGGATGAATGAGATGTAATTTTAATTCTCTGGAGAAGGATGTTATGAAAAATACTAAATGATTCTTTTCTTCAGTGAATGGAACCTATGCAACTGGCTTTCTGTCATTGACTCAAATTAGCTCTCATCTTAAATCTGAGAACCTTGTGGTGCACATGCTCCATCATTACATGACATTTATGCATTTTCATACATTGATTTATAATGCCTTTCAGGAAATGTTAGGACATGATTTGCCTCACTTCCTACCACTCTTTGAATCAGTAGGCCAAATCACCAGTCACGTACATTCAAGAGCTCACCTACCAGCACTGATTTCCATGAAAACTGAACAAAAAGGTCATAGAGTCAAGGAGAAATTTCTTCTCCATATTTCTGGCTTTTTGACTGATTTCCTCCAAATCAGGGGTATGTAGTCTTGTGCTGATTCACCGAGCTCACTTCATCCATCTGGTGATGTTGAGGTTCAAAACATATCCACTTGGAAGTCCTTCAGAGTAGAGGGTGTTGCTTTTAATGGACAGTTGTTTTTATAGGTGAGAGAAATGTTCCATCTTATATAGCATGTGTTTCTTGGGTTTTATGTTTAGTGTCCAGTAGCATGTGTGCAGTGTTCCTTTCCTGAACATTACTTGATCCACTCTGATATCTCGGATGATATATTTGGCAGTGATTTTCCTTTGATTTTGCCCTTCTTTTCTTTTGCCTTCCAGTGCTTGTATCTTTACAGCTTTTTTTTTAAGTATTTACTTATATGAGCATATTCGGATCTATATCTAAATATATGTGTGTGTGTGTGTGTGTGTGTAGTTATATATCCAAATGTTTTCACATATATGAAGATATGCTGGCATAGTGGATAGAGCATGGACCTGGGAGTCAGAAAGCCATGGGTTCTAATCTCGGCCCCGCCACTAGTCTGCTGTGTGACCTTGGGCAAATCACTTCACCTCTCTGTGCCTCAGTTACCTCATCTATAAAGTGGGGATTGAGACTGTGAGCCCCATGTAGGATAGGGACTGTGTCCAACCCAATTTTGCTTGTATCTACCCCAGTGCAGGGAACAGTGCCTGGCACATAGTAAGCACTTAACAAATATCATTATTATTATTATTATCATTATGCTATATAGCTTTATTAAATTATGTCAATTTTAAGATTTCTCTATCTGGAGCCTTGGTTGTTCTGTTGAGCAGTGTTTTATTCCCATTGAATAGCACCTCTCTTTTTGCCTTTCCTTCCATTTTCCCATCACCAGCTGGCTTAAACCATTTAGAAAAAATACACCTTGCCATACTGAATGGAAAAATTGCAGAATAATATGCCTTGGTGTAGTTTTGTATAAATTATGGGGTTGGGGGCAGGCTGGACAAAGCATGTATAATATATTAAGTGAACCAGGATGTGTAATTTAATGTGCATGAAAGCAACTTGAATTTTTTTCTTTTAACTTTTTTTTTGGTACAACTCCTTACACCTATCTGTTATCCTGCTTCTTAGTATTGATGATGATTCAATAGCATAACTTAAATTTTCAGATTTCAAGCACACCAATTTCTAGTTTTATTATGTACATGAATCAGTGTTCTGTGAGTTTCTGAATTTCATTCAGTAGAGTCTGTCTTGATTTTAAGATCAGGACTAAAATGAAAACATCATTTGTTGAGATTTTTTAATTTTTCAAGGGGCCATTAAAGAAATGCTGAATAAATTAACTTAGACCAAGGCAGGAAAAAATTAGCCCCCAAAATTCTATTTTAATTTGTTACTGCCCTGCAGTTCTTTTTGTCTTCTTTGCCTGCAAGTATTTAGATGACATGTGGTGCATATTTTTGGGGTTTGTAAAACTTGAATTTATGTTCGCTTAAGATGATAAAAGCAGAAGCTTGGGAACAAATAGATTTCTTAGATTTTGTTTAACTATGAAGGCATTTGGAAGTCCACTGCTTCAAGTTCAGGACATGAGGGGTTTGTGGTTGTACTAGGCAATCAAAATCAAGGCTCATCAAATGGAAAATGTGGACTGATTCTTTAAAAAAAAAAAATATAATGGATTTATCTGAGACCGCTGAGACTAGCTATTGGGGAAGAGCAATAGGACAGTTGTATAACTCGGCAAACTTTGTCAGTATATTTTAATATTTATGCCACAGGCAAAGTCAAGCTGATCCTTCTCCATTCCCTGCTACCCCAAACTCTATTCCCACTCTAAGCGGATCCTGGCTGGGTTCCCAGCAGTCTTGCAACTGTAATTCTCACAAAGAACCTGTGCAAATTACCTGTGCAAGAAGGTTGTGGAAAACTCTTAGATAGCTAACATAATCAGCATGAATGTGGAGCCTGTGTGAAAATAGAATTGCTTTTGGATTTTGTTTTTGGAAACTTTTGGAATGTGGGATGTTCATAGAGCTGGAGAAATGTGTGTGGTGTTCCCTGACTAGCGCAAGTAACATTGAAAGAAAGCCAGAATAAGCAGGAACAGCATTCCTGCACACAAACTGTATAAACAATTGTGTCAGCATTAGCAACATCCTCATTCTCTCCATTTATAATACCTTTTGGAGTTTAAATAAGTTAGGGGATTTAGGATTGAGCATCTAAATATCAATATTATACATGTCAAAGGACAAGGTTTTGTTCGTTTGCAGGAAGAGAAAAAATAGCCTTTTCCAGTTCTCCCCTAAAATAAGAGTAATTTTCAGAATTGGGCTTGCACTTCTTTTTAAACCCTGCTAATACTAAAAAAGGGAAGCATAATTTTAGTAGAAGGAACAACAAAATTCCACTTTCCATGTTTCTCCAAAACTTTGAAGTGATTATTTTTTGCAGGTCAGTAGTTCTTGTTGTTTGTGTTGCTGTTTTTATAAAAACTGTTTCTGCCAACCTTGATTTATTTGTTTGTGTATTCATTATGCATTGTATTTCCATCGCATGCATGTAGTTGGTAATGCTCATGGATATAAAAACATTTTATCCTTTTCTGTTTTGGGAGAGAACTTAAGTTACTAACTCAGAAAGCCAAATTGCATGTTGGTGTAATCTATTTTACACTATCTGTCTTTCATACTCAAAGAAAGAAAATTATCTGTGGGGCTAAAAATTATAATGTCGTGCCTATGATTTGCCAACCAGAAGATATGTATGTGCAGAAAGAAATGTAGAATATTTGGAATTTTTCATGGGTGAATAGAGCATCACAATTCACCAATGTGACCAGATATCCCACTTCACATAGGCTCGCCCTGATCTATAGGGGCTTTATGCTGCCATCCTAGAAGCCTTTAATTGGGTGGGGAGAGAGGACCGGATAGATGTAGTGGCCAGAAACAGCAGTGTGGACCTGAAGGTGTGGAATGTAACCTGCCACCTTACCTACGTTCTCTCTCACCCCTCGGAACCGACCTGCACCCAACAGAGACCTCTGGTCGATAGATCTCCTCCTCCTGACCTGAATTGCTATGCTTCCCCTTTCTAGACACAAAAGTCTGTGCCTTTAGCGCTGCCCTGTTAAACTCGACTCCTTTATCCCTTTAGCCCCTCAGTTGCTATTGCACTACCAAGTGCCAGCCCTGGCTCAACCCCCACAATCTCCCTTCTCTGCTTCTGTAGTTGTGCAGAAACCAGGCTGATATCCGAAGCTTCCAATTTGCCCTCTCTTGCTGTACCTCCACACTTTCGTGCTTTTAACCATGCTGCTGTACCTTCCTCATTGATTCTCATGCCTATGCCACAGCCCTCACCATGTGTCCCAGACCTTTCAGTCCTTCCCGTAACCCCTAAAGCTCCCACCTCATCCCATGACCTCACCAACTGCTACTTTGTTGGCAAGATGAAGAACATCAGACACAAACCTCCCAAGGGCATTCCTCACATATGAAAAATTCTGAACACTTCAAGGGACAGAGTCCGTGTCCAATTCCCACCTGCGTACTGTTGTTCAGCACTTAATGTAGTGCTCTATTCCTTGTATTAGTACTACTACCACTGCCTTTCAGTGCTTGCTTGCCCCGCTTCCACATTCTCCGCAACATTCTCTAAAGAAGAGGTCTCTCACCTGCTCTTAAAATGTTAATTCCTCTACTTATGCCGTGGACCTCATCCCCCTCATTTCAGAAAAATACTTGCTACCTCCCTCCCTTCTTCACTTTCTGCTGCCTTCAATTCCTCGCCATCTTCTGGCTCTTTTCCCCTTGCTTTTAAACATGCTCAAGTTTCTCTCAAAGTAAAAACACCTTCTGTTGACCACACTGCACCATTCAGCTGTTGCCACAACTCCTTCTTCCTGTTTTAGTCCAAACTCCTTGAATGGTCTGTGTGCACTCACAGTCTTCATTTCTCTTCACAAATTCTCTTCTCAACTTTTGCAAGCTGGTTTTTACACTCTTCCACTCCACTGGGACCTTGTTCGCTGAGGTCTCTAACAGCCTTCCATTGGCCAAGATAAATGGGCTCTTCTTTACTGTGAAACTCCTTTACCTCACTCTACCTTATCGATCAAACAAGGATATTTGCCTTTGGACCTGTTGAACCTTTCCTCCTCCTAGAAATACTCTGGCCTTAGTTTCACTGACTTATTTTTCTCCTACCTGTATAACCACTCCTCAGTCTCCTTTGCTGGCTCTTCTTCCCCCTGACTCACCCTTTAAATGTGTCCCACAGGGCCCTGTTCTGTCTTCTGTGCTCCTCTCAGCCTACACTTATCTCAGAGAATTCATATGCTCACCCGGCTTCAGCTACCATTTCTATATAGGTGACACCATACTTATATTAATGTCTGTCTCCGCTTTAGACTGTAGTCCCACTGTGGGTGGGGAACATGTTTACTGACTCTGTCCTGTGGTACTCTCCCAAGCGCTTACTACAGTAATCCACACAGAGTAAGCACTCAATAGATACTATTGATGACAGTGACAGCGATGATGGTATACCTCACTAACTCTGACCTCTCTTTATTGCCATATAGAGTTACATTTCCTCCTATCTCCAGGACATCTCCACATGGATCCTCGACCTTTATCTCAGTAGGGCAAAACCTGAGCTCCTCAACTTTCCTTCTAAACTTAACTCTTCCCTCTACCTTTCTCATCATGGTGGACACCACCACCCACTCTTCCAGAAGCTTCCAACCTTGGTGTTATCTTTAACTCAGCTGTATTTTATACCTCCCACATTCAATACGTTTCTTAATCCAACCAGTTTGTCCACCACAAGATTTCCCAGAACCACCCCTTCTGTATGGTCCAAACCCTAGCCAGTTCCCTCCTATATTATTGCAGCAACCCCCTTGCTGGTCTCCTTTCCTCTGGCCTTTTCCTTTACAGTGTCCCTCCCTCCCTTAGTTCCTTGGATCATTTTCCCAAAATATCATTCAGAGCACATTGCTCTCCTCCCCCAACACCTCCAGTGGCTACCTGTCTTTCTCCACCTCAAAGAAAAATTCTTGATCGTTGGTTTCAGGACTCTCCACCAGCTGTTTCCTTTTTACTTTTCTCCTCCCATTTCCTGCTATATCCCAACCTGCACTCATTGCCCTCAAGCTAACCTGTTTGCACCTCACTTTCAACTTTTCCATCTCTGATCCATTGTGCCCAACCTTCCCCCTGCATGGAACTTCCTCCCCCTTCAAATTTTCCAGAACATGACCCTCACCATCTCTAAAATCCTCCTAGAAAGCCACTGCCTCAAAGTGGCATTCCCTGACCAATCTCCACCTACCTGGATTTGTCAGCCTTCCTGCACTTAGCAGTAGCCCTATCCCCAACAGAAGATGGCTCTCAGAGCCCTGCTGGTAAAGCCTAGGTGGTGGCAGCGGCGGCAGCAGCATTGGTGAATTCTGAGTGGCCACGGGGTGCCAGCTACGACTCATGTGTTTAACGCTTCATTCTCTCGTTAGTTTTTTTTGTTGTTTTATTGTTAACAGTTGTATCTGTTTTTCATTTTTGAACCTATTTTATGTCTTTTGCACCTGTCCCATTTGATTGTAAGGACAGGGACCGTGCCGTTGGCTTTTAACGCATACTCAATACAGTAGGCACTCCGTTAATACCAATGGTGATGGTGATGAAGAGGGAGCCAACTCTGCAGCCACAATAGCTGCTCCTCGGTCTGCCGTGCCAGAAATTTCCCACCTGTGTACTCCTTCCCAGCGCTTAGTACCGGGCTCTGCACATAGTCAGCACTTGATAAATCCTATTCTACTATCACATCCAGAAATTGTGACTTTGTGAGTGGGAACCTTGCATCGACACCCCAGCAGTCGCCACTGCTGCCACCTCCTGAATCATGCCAGGCCCTTCTCTCTCCTCCTTACCCCTGATCCTTCTTTCTCTTTCTCTCTCTCTCACCCCTGTTCCCCTCTCTCCCTCTCCCTCTTGCATTGGATGCGGCATCTCATGCCACCTGTGCCCTATCCATCCCCACTGGGTTCTGTTTGGATAACAGTGCCAGCATGCCAGCTGGCATAGCCCAGACAGCAGCCCGTTGCTTTCCTCTCCCTTTTCCCCTTGCTCCCTCATCTCCTCTTTCCCATTCTTTGTCCCTTTCAATTTCTCCTCTCCTTCCTTCCCACCTCCTCCTCTCCCCTTGCCTTGCTCCTCCTCCCCATTTTCTTCCCCATCTTTGCCTTTCCTCTTTTCCTCTTTCCTCCTTTTCCCCTTCTCTCCCTCCCTCTCTCTCTCTCTCTCTCTCTCTCACACACACACACACACACACCTCTTTTCCCTTTTCTCTCTTACCCCTGCCCTTGCTACTTCTTAGACACCTTTCCTTTCTTCTTAATGTTCTTTCTGATTCATCTTTCCACTTTCAGGTACATATTATACCTTTTTCTCTTGCTGCCTTCCTGCACTTGACAGAGCTTCCCAGCTGTTGTGAGATAGCTTTCTTCCCATTTTTCAACCCCCAATAAAAATTTCACTGTCTGCTAGTCTTTTTCTTCCAGAATGCACTCTCATCCCACAGGCCACTTTGTATTTGAACTGCGTGGAAACAGGGTGAGGGAAATGTAAATGCATTTCAAATCCCTCTAGAATCTCTCTAGACTATGAGCTCCTTGTGGGCAGGGAACATGTCTGCCACCTCTGTTTCACTGTACTTTCCCAAGTGCTTACTACAGTGCTCTGCACAGTAAGCACTCAATAATTGTAATTGATCTCAGTGGGACTTTTCTGGGTGGTAGTGGTGTTTAGCTGGTAGGATTCACGATGAATTGGCACATCTTGCGTTACTACCCGTTAATCAGGCAAAATCCTTCAAGATGATCTGATAAATGAACGGTTTATAGGGTTGTCACAGCTTGTGTTACTTGGTCACCTGATCTTCCGGCCAGGGGGTGGAATCGGGGAAGAGGGAGGCGAGACTTTCAATGAAACTCCATATGAAGAAGGGATTCAAGCCGGCGGGAGGCACAGTAGATCAGGGTGGGGCTGCACACGCGAGGAGCGGACTGTCCACCGAGGACACGTATGCGCATGGTTTCCTCTAAAACCAAAAGCGGCTCTGTCCCAGCTTTCTCTCCATATCCCCCAGCCCTGGGGTTGCCACCCCTCCAGCAGACAGGAGGCAGAGGGGTTGTGTGGATGAAAGATGAGTGTGCCAGATTTCCCCTGCTGGACCAGGGGACATGGGGCAATGAGATCCATCTCCCGACTTATCCTGGATTCCAGAGCAGTGGCCAGAGCAGAGAAGAGCTATTTCCCTTCTCTCCAAACAGAGAGCAGTGCAAACTGAAAAGACTCTCTCCCAGCTCCCTGGGCGGGGGAGGGGGTTCCTGCCATCTGCAGTCTGTCTCCCCAGCCTGGGCTCTGGAGCAGCAGCCAGAGTGGGGAAAGCAGGAAAGCACCTATGGTTCCTTGCCAGATCCCAGATGCTCTGATCCCAGCCCCGGGGGTGGGTGGAGGAGATGGAACAAGAAGATGTGTTTTAGTTGTCCTTTTTTTAAAAAAAAAAAACAACACAAAGCCCCCCCAAACAAAAAATAAATCCCCGAGGGCAGGGGTGATCCAGGAGTAGAACCCAGGTCCTTCTTACTCCCAGGCCTGTGCTCTATCCACTAGGCCATGTTGCTTCTCCATGTTCAAACCTTTCTTCTAGGAATTGGTCGATTTTCTAGGATGCCTGGTCAAATTCGTCATCCAAACAAACACCTCTTATGCAAGCCACACCTCTGGCAAGGACCTGCTAGTACTAGATACCATTTGGAGTTTCATCTTTGCCTTTAGAGATTTGTTTCATTAACATTTTCTCAGTTGAACTTCTCATTTTTAGCAGCGATTTATAAATAATGCACATTCTCTCTTGGAAACCTTTAGCCAGAAGCCTTAGTGTGAGAGATTGCATGATAGAAGTATTTAAAATTCGGGAAATAAGATAACCAAATTTGTATTGGCCAGAACTATGGGCAAGGGCAGTCAATTTATGATGGAAGGTAAAAGAAGCTAGAAAATAGCTCAAAGGGAAAGAATACCCAAATCATTTTTCTGTAGAAATACAGTGGTGCACTATCTGTTAGTGGGGAAGGTGGGAAGAAAAAAAACAAATCACAAAACAAAACCAGAGCAGGTGTTTGATGAATGTCCCAGTCAACAGCAGGAGAGCAATCACCTAAGCCAATTCAGGGAAGACACTTTTCCAAAGACCACACTGCCACTGCTGTGAACAACCAGGGGCTTTGGCAGCAATTCCTGTCAATGGAGCTGCAGTGTTGAGGGAGTCTTTTTTCATCATTTCCCATCTCACACCAGGCATTATTCCTGAAGTTGACAATTCTGGAACCTTTTTTTTTTGGAGGGGCTGCCAAGGAAAATAACACTGGAAATATTTAGCTCAGTAATGGAGCTGCTGGGCAAGAGACAGATGTGGAGGGGAAGGAATTAAAAGTGAAACTCTTTCCTCAAGAAATGTGGCCACCGGACACCATCACTGCCACCGCTAGATTAGAAAAGGGCTTTTCTTTCTGGAGTGACTGGGAAAGTGTCATCCAGGTGTTCTAGAGGCTCCTGACACTGTCTCAGAAGGGGTCGTTCTGGTTTGTCTGGGCAGCCACGGTTTTAGCTACCGGCCCCCTGTTCTCATCACCACCTACTGCCTCTGGACCGGCCACGCCGGCAATATTCCTGGGCTACGCTCTGGGAAGGCTTAACAAGAATTGCCTCCACCGGTTGGACTCTGTTGCCATGTTCTGGGTGGACAGTGTTGGTGGCGCTAATCCCCACCGCCACCACCTAGACTCTGCCAACAGCGATCCCTGCTGCCAGGGCTGACTGCATCGCCCGTTACCTAGAGGATCTGGTAGGAGATGGCAGCGGGGAACTTCTCTGGTAGGTCTCAGTTGGTGGAGGCAGTGGGGACTAGCTCTCTCCCAACCCAGAACATGGTAGGGCTTAGGTGGTGGTGCTGATGGTGGTGGTGTTGGTGGCAACAGTATTAGTGAACTCTGGGTGGCGACGGCAGGGGAACCTGCTGATCAGACCCAGACCTCGACAAGCACTGTGTGTGTCTGTGTCTAGGACCCCTGTCTCCCTTCCCATTCCTTTTGTCCTCTATGTCCCCTACTCTTCACCTTCCCTGCCTTCCACTCTTTCCACCTCTTTACCTTTTATCTCAGTCTTTATTTCTACCCCTTCTTTCTCTGCTCTCTCAATCAATCAGTGGTATTTAGGGAACACTTCCCTATTTTGCTGTCTTTTTTATGGTATTTGTTAAGTGCTTACTATGTGCTAGACACTTTAGTAAGCTCTGGGGTAGACACAAAGTTGTTAGGTTGGACAGAGTCCCTGGCCCGCATGGGGCTCACAGTTTTAATCTCCATCTTTCAGATGAGGTAACTGAAGCACAGAGAAGTAAAGTGACTTGCTCAAGGTCACATAGCAAGCAAGTGGCGGAGCCGTAATTAGAACCCAGGTCTTTCTGATTCCTAGGCCCGTGCTCTATCCACTAGGCCAAACTGCTTCTCTTGCAGGCTTCCTGCATGCAGGACACTGTACTAAGCACTTGGGAAAGTGCGACACAATAGACTTGGGAGATGTGATCCCTGCCCACAGAGATTTTTTTTTTAATGTTATTTATTAAGTGCTTTCTATGTGCCAGGCACTGTATTAAATGTTGGGGAAGATACGAGATTATCAGGTTGGGCACTGTCTGTGCCCCGCATAGGGCTCACGGTCTTAATCCCCATTTTACAGGTGAGGTAAATGACAGAGAAGTGAAGTGACTTGCCCAAGGTCACCCAGCAAGCAAGTGGAGGAGCCGGGATTAGAACCCAGGTCCTTCTGACTCCCAGGCCTGTGCTCCATCCACTAGGCCATGCTGCATCTCTTACAGTCTCCATCTGATCAATCAATCATTTATTGAATTCAGTTCTGTGTGCAGAGAACTGAACTAAACACTTGGGAGAGTACAGTATAACAGGGTCAGCAGACATGTTCCCTGCCCACAGTGAGCTTACAATCTAGAGTTGGAGGGGGGCAGACATGAATATAAATAAATTATGGATATGTCATTAGTGGCATGGGGCTGAGGGGTGAATAAAGGGTGCAAAACCAAGTGCAAGGGCTAGCAGAAGAGAAAATGAAGGCTTAGACAGGGAAGGCCTCTTGGAAGAGATGTGTTTTTAATAAGGCTGTCTGCCTTCCTTCTCTCTCTCTCTCTTTCCTTTTTTTTCCAATCATTGTTCTCTCTCTCCCTCCTCCCTCCACCACTTCCCCCCCCCCCCCCCCGCCTATATATATCTGGCTCTTTATCTTTCTGCCCTGGCTTTTAGACCCCCATCTCTTGACCCTGCCCCCTTTCCACTTTGAGTTTACTTAATCAGAAGCCTGCTTTGCCACTCACGACAGCATTATCACCACCAGGGTTGTGTCCTTCCCTTTCTTCCCTTTTTGTAGCAGTCTTCTTTTTTTCAGCAACTATTCCAGGGCCCCGGGAGTGATTTCCGTAATGAGCCAACAATATCATAAGGGAAAGTCTTTTAAAAAGAGAAACCAGTCTCTGGATCTGAATAATCTGTTGAATTCTTCTCTTTGTATGTACAGGTTTTCTTCATAAAAGGATATGAGTGAGACCATAAATTAAGACATTGGGAGTCCATTTGGTATTTCTCTGAATGTACAGATTTACCTTTTTCTTCCCCATTCTCCAAAGGTGGGTAAGGGCCACGCCAGATGATCACTCTAGTAGCTGCTCCTGGATATCCCTGGACTCGTCCTTGTAAAGCTTGAGGGGCTGCCTCCCTGGATAGCTGGCAGTCTGACCAGAAAGAGGTCAGGCTCCACCCCTCCCATGTTCCTAGGGAGGTGGGCCCCTCCCCCTTCCAGTTTCCCTCCTGACGCCTTGCTGGGAAGACCTCAGAGACTCACCTCAGGTAAGCTAAAAGACTGGGCCGGTGGAGGTTGTTGCACCCTCCCCTCCCTATCCCCTTCCTCTCACCCCACCTCCAACCCGCACTCCCACCTCAGCTCTATCGACACAGCTGATGACATTCCCGTTCCCTAAAAGCCTGGTGGGATCCGGCAATTCCACGTTAGCGCCGGTCCCTTTCACCCTTCGGTCACCACTCTACCCTAGGGTAGCTGGGAAGGGGAGTTCCCACCCCAAAACCCGTGGGCCTCGGGGAGTCCCCTAATTGTAAATTGCCTGGGCCCCACCGACCTCAGAGTGGCCTTGTTTTATCTCTGAACTTCAGGAGGGCTGAAGTGAAATAAGAGGTAAAGAAATATAGGGAGTGAGATAAGAGCTAGCAGCTCTCCTGGAGAGTAAGTCCCCTGATAAGTCCCCAGCATGGTCTTAGTGTCTTACCCCCAGCGCTGTGGCTGCAGGCTACCTAAGTTTCTAGATCCTCCTGCTGGCTGGAGCCTCCATTTCCGCCCTTCCCTGCCACAGCCTGAGCATTTTGGGTCTAAGGGAGGGTTCCCAGTCCCTTCTAAAAGGACTCCCTCCTTGGCTATGACCTCTCTGCTCCTCCTTTCCTGGGTTTGCTGTGTGGCAAAGCCTCCCTCCAAAGTCAAAATCTTTCCCCCACCCTCCTCCATTGAGGT
Organism: Ornithorhynchus anatinus; assembly: GCF_004115215.2. Lineage (NCBI taxonomy): Eukaryota > Metazoa > Chordata > Mammalia > Monotremata > Ornithorhynchidae > Ornithorhynchus > Ornithorhynchus anatinus. The sequence goes on from NC_041750.1 coordinate 18,782,565, forward strand.
GGGTGGGAAAGAACCCCCTGAGTGCACATACAAAGAGCTAGGCTAGAGGCAAGTTGTAAGGCGTATCTTAGTAGTGAGTATTACAGTAGTGACTTCTGTTTTCTCACTTAGCCAGGTTCCTGAGCAATGGAGACAGCTTCCTGAGCTATTAGGCCCACATGCGCATGCTGGAGTTGCACTCTGGTTCCCATCCCCTTGCCCTTTAAGAAAAAGAATGAAAGAAGGGAAGAAGCATGCTTATTAACAAGGATTTTGACTTTCCTTTTCAAGCAGCCTATACATTCCAAGCCAAGTCGGAGACCTGTTCGGATTGGGCTACGCTGTAACATGGCACCGCCCCCAAAGAAACTGTCCACGCTCAAGCGAGTTTGCCCTTCCTGTAGCCGATCCTTCCCCGTCCTCCTGGGGAGCCCAGGGAAGTTTGCCGGGACTGCCTGGGCTTACGTTCACACAGACTCCCCCTCTGCCTTACCGGAGTCAGAATTGGGGTTGTCCAGCCGATCATTCCCCCACTTCACCACCTCGTTAGCGAAGTTTTTCAGGATCCTTCTGCCCTACCACACTCCTGGCACATGATGGCGGCCCTCTCCGGGACTGTGGAATTCCTCGTTCAGCGTGTGCCAGACTTCATGAGCGGACAGGAGGACTGACACGAACCGTCAGGTATAACTGCAGCTGGAGGTCGCTCCAGAAGAGTGATGTGGGGAAAACCCTTTTTCCATGAGCAAAAAGCCCTTCCTCAGAAGATTTCTGTGGCTTACCAAGGAGAAGTGATTCCAACTTAATCCTGAAGATTGAAGGAGCAGAAGTAGTTAAGCCACTGTCTGAAGATTCAAAGATGTAATCCCAGCCCACCTATTCCTGGAACCTACCTATCCCCATAGTGTGCACAGCCATCCCCTGTTTCTTAGGGCTACTTGCCACCAGGGACCCTCTGGCCAAAGTAGCAGACTAATTACATCCCTTGCACCAGGACTCTTCTCCTTCAGTCTTCACTCCCAAGGGTTTATTCCCACCCTTGTTTGAACCAACCGTAGCAGGGGTGGGCATGAGGTGTCTAACCTCCCTCCCCCCACCCCCCGATCCCATCTCCACCTCCAACAGCATTTCATGCTCAAATTCTGACACCAGAGCTGCCAGTGATTTTGTCTACGTGATGGAATACCGGCCGAAGATGTTGGGTGCAATCAAAGACTATCTGTTCTCCACCAGAGGAGGCCGTCGAGGATTCGGCCGAAGCCCACGAGAACTGGTTTAGAGCAGTCGAGGACGTGGCTAATACCTGTTGCAGACTCATGACCTTCCTGATGGACTCTGGACACTTTGCCTGGCTGAGGCTTACTAGTTGGTCTGGTGTCACGAGTCAAGATGGAACTCTGCTTCAGTGGGTGAGATATTTTGGGAGAGGACATCCATCAGATCCTCTTCTAGAACAAGGAGAATGAGGAGAACATGCATAATTACCTTGGCTCCTCCCTCTCTTTCTGCAAAAAGAGCTCTTGGAGGAGTGCATCGGCTTGTATCAAGACTCTGGTAGGGTATGACAAGGTAATCAGGGTGGTGTTACCAGAACAGTTAGACAAACACCTACCTAACAGCCATCCTTTGGGGGCACGCACACTTAGAGGGTGTAGGGGGCATAGAGGCAGGGGACCATCTAGCCAAAATCAACAGCCCCTGACTTGGAGGACATTCTGATGGGGAATGGTCAACTAGCCTGATTTTGTCATCGATGGCCAAGCATTTCCTACTAATCGTGTACTCTGAGCATCATTTCTCTCCGCTATCACCCGAGATTCTCAGGCAACTTGCCCACTCCACTTCCCTTTGGTCAGGTCTGCTGCGGAGCTCCCTTCTCCAACTGTTCTCTCAGCGATGCTCTTAGAAACCCAGATATTACTTCAAAAATGGCAGTATTGGCTGGACTGACTTCAAGGCTGCTGTCCCATTTTGGACCCGAAAGAATCGAAGTTGTACAGAGCAGTAGAAAAGTTCAAGATGACATCTTTGAAAAGGATTTTACCCCCCCCCCCCCCCCAACCCCCACCCCCATCAGCCTAGGAGGTGTACACACTCGTGACCTATTTGGAGCAGCACAGATTTCTTCTTTTCCGGATTGGCGATTATCACTTCGAGCTCTGTTCCCTTCTGTTTAAGACTCACATCTGCCTTGCGAGTTTTCAGGAAGTGCCTGGCAGCCCTGTGGTTTTGCTGAGATGACAGTGGCTCCAAATTTTTCTTTATCTGGATGATCAGTTAATTGATAGCTTCCTTGGGACTCCGAGCACGGCATGGCTGTTTTCCTACATCTGGACTTCAAGTCCAGTCTCCTGAAGCCCGGGCTGGTTCTAACTCAAGGATTTCATCAGGGCCCCTCTGGGCATGCAGATGGCATTTCTGCCAGAAAGTAGGCTTCCAAGCACAGAACTAAGTACCTGTGAGAGAGATCCCTTTGCCTTCTAGGCCTTTGGCATCCATAATCAGTGTCCTGCCTGTGGATCACCACTGAATGAACCCCTTTCAGCTGGCCTTCAGATTTCAATGGAGCCAAAACTATATACCTCATCCTTCAAGATCAGGATAACGCACAAAGTCCACACAATTCCAGTGGTGGTCCCCGGGAGAAAACTTACTGAAAGGCTGCCTTTTGGTTTATTTCACCTTATTATGTGGGTCTCACAAATGACTTTCTGAAAGGTTGAGTAGCTCAACTGGAGGACTGTGCTACAGGAAATATGTCATTTCTCCCTTGTCCCCTGCACACACAACTCCCACCACCCCCACAGCAAATCGACTTGCTAGATGCAAGCTATGCTGAAGCTCTTCGGTCAGTTCACTCAGTCCACATCATGCCTGTCCTGATCTGACAGTCAGCCTACAATGTCCGGCCCACACAAGCAAGGGAGCACTCACGCCAAAGTTCTGTGCTTGGAATCCATGAATAGGAAACTGGGCAGTGAACAATGGGGCTGAGCATTATTACATTTAGTTCCCAGAGAAGAGAACTTTTAGACAGTGTTGAGGCACCCTGGATTTGCACAAATGTTCCTTCGATCCTCAAGTCGCCCAGGGGGTGTTTGATCATCTGGGAGCATCAGACCTGGACCTTTGTGCCCCTCTGCAGAATCGCATATTAACCCTGCTCTGGTCCAAGATACCAGGTACAGGTGCAGCAGCAACAAATGTTCTGACTCTGGATCGGAGGAATCAGTTTGGGTAGGCTTTCCCATCTCGTCCCATAATGGCCACCGAGGTTCTGGCAGAACTGAGACTAAGTGGGGGAGAGACTCATTCTAGGGTCCGCACTCTGGGCCAGAAAGGAATGACCCTCCCTCTTTGATTATTGAGTTCACCACGGACAGCTTGCTGCGCCTGGGATTCGATCCACTTCTGTTCACCTCAGATGGGGGCTGGATACAATTTACGGACTCTGGGGCAAGAAGCTGAGGGGGTAGTGATGGACAGACTGGAAGTGTTGCACTGTGTGTCCAGAATCATGTCGCCTACCACCAGGCTGGTCTATTTGTAGAATTGGATGTGATTTTTCGCTTTGGTTTTGACCTCAGAACACCAATCCATTTGAAAGCCTTGTCTTTCCCATTCTGGAAGACTTCTCTCACTTGGACCAGGCTGATTTCGAAGGTGGCCTCCATCAGAGTGCACCTGATGGCCGGCCTGCATTTTGTGCGTAGGGGTAGGCTGGTGGGACACTTCCCTCTAGTGACCTGATTTGTGAAGGCTAGTTCATGCTTACAGCTAATCAGGACACCCTCTCCCTTCTCCCTCTCCCAACCCTTGGGATTTTGACAATCTTACCCAATGACCAAGTCTCCATGTGACAATTTTTACATGAGCTAGATGTGGAGGGGGTTGCCGGTCTCGCCAGCCACACCCACACATGTTTTTTTTTAAACATCACACTGTCGGTAGCTTCATTTGAACCCAAAGAACAGCTATGTGTGTTCATATGTATGTATGCAGTTACTTTTTACCAAATATGCAGTGAATTAGCTTTTGAAACTAAAAATGTCAAGATTCAATACTTAATTGTTCGCAACTTGATATATATTTAGAATTAGGCAACACACCACTTAAGTAATACAGTTTAAAATCTGGCCTGCTTCTATATAGTTCTGTAAAGAGCCTTTATTTCAGGCAATGAAAAACATACCTTAAAGCATTTCCAAGAGTTTGTATGGTAGATCCTTGAGGCAGTAGCTGAAGTTGACCATGGAGAGGTGGTGTTCATTCTTCCTATGATAAAAAAAAATGCAGTATTGTATTTGTCTCAATAAAGGTTATTGATTTTAGTTATGACTTTGGAGCATTTAAGACAAAAGGGACTTTTCTGAGCTATTCATACACAGTTTAGGCTATGGCTAATAATAGTACTTTTGGGGGAGATTTTAAAGCGAGACACAAAGAAAAAAGAAACCCAGAGATCTTGAGACTTGAAATTTACAGAGTAACAGCTGTTTTCTTGAATAGAATTAATATCTTTGCAGAATAAAGTATATTAATGGCATAAGAGTTCTTCACACCAAGAGAACAGTAGCTTTTTAGGGTGTGTTCTGGTGATAGGCCCTTTTTATCATTCCTCAGAATAAATTTCCTTTCAGACATGCAGACACAAGCCTAAGGGGTTTCAGGGAAATCAAGTGGCTGGACCCTGGGGTAGCTGCTGTTTGGCAAATGACTCTCAGAATAGAGTAGCCTATCTTGAATGTCATTGACCTGCTGCCAGTAGTATTGTTTTCTGAGTTTCTGAATGTTGCCGTTTAGAATTGAAAGCTATGGCAGGGTTGCACAAGTCTAGCTCATGTGGGGTATAGATAACTCACAGTGCATCCTTTGGGTAAGAACTGCAGGCACCCGTAGTTCCTTCTTGCCATTTCTTGCTGTAGCTCACTCCTGCACTGCCAGCTGGATGAGGTTGGCCAAGCCAAACCATTCCCTTGCTGGTTTACTTCTTTCTAGAACTATCTGCCAGTGGCAGAAGAAGGGGAGGGTCCCAGAACTGTCAACACCTCTTTCAGTCAACCCCCTCAAAGATGCTGAGAATTGCAGCTTCTATCTTTCATACCTTCGTGCTGTAAGATTCATGCTGCATTTCATGCCTAGGAGGTTTTGTATGGGTTTCCAACACAGATGATCCTTTTTGAGAGCCAGGGTGTTGATTTGAAAAAGTGACTGAGGTTGTTGGGATGCCTTGGGATTATGGATTATGCACCACTGTATAGAAAATGTGATTTGGGAAGTGGCATATAGTGCATTTGTTTTTTCCTCTTTTGTTTGCTAGAAAATGTTACATTGTTCTTGGAATGCCTTTTATTCCTCTTTCCTGGAGTAACATTGGTTCACTTGTAGCTTATTGGAAAATTGCTATATTGTTCACCCTAATGAGCTTCTAAGGCAATCTAATGCACCCCCAAAGAGCTACCTTAATATCTATGCTCTCTTTTTAAGACAAGTTTTGCATTTCTGGTCTGCATAAAAGTACAAAATTATTCCAGATTCATGTAGATAATATGGTTTTCAGGATGCCCTTGGGCTTTGTCAGCATGTGTACATTAAATGTACAAGGTGCTTTAGTAGTTACATGATTAAGAGTGCATTTGATTCTAAAGCCCCTGATTTGCATTGTGACCCTGGGCATTGTGACCTTTTGGCCTCAGTTTGCTCACCTGTCAAGGGGGCAATGGCACTGTTGCTTACCTTTTAAGGCTACTTTTCAGTTAGGTATCAAAAATGAGATGTCTTTTTGCACTTTTTAGAACTAAATGGTATTTGATCATTATAGTTTCTTGCCTTTTAGTTGAAAATGAAGTGATTTGTCTTTAGCAAATTAATGTTTTTTTCTCTCTAATGTTTCAGTGTGCAAAGATCCACCTTACAAAGTAGAAGAATCTGGGTATGCTGGTTTCATTTTGCCAATTGAAGTTTATTTTAAAAACAAGGTAAATAATACTCTCTTTTCATCCAAACCCTACTAATCAGGTTGTCTTTTAAACTGTCTGAGTAATTTGGCTCTTGAGAATTTCTTTAAGCAATATACTTTGATGACATTAAAATACAATTTATCTGTGCTCTGTGGGGATTTTCGTTACTTCTGTAGTAAGTCTGGAATATAAACATAACTAGAATAGACAAATGGATGATTGACATTGGTAAGAAAATGATAGGTTTATGTTGTCACAGAGCTTAATACTTCTGGGGATGAGAATAATCAACTTAGAAGAACAAAATTGGTGCCTATGTGTTGTGGGTGTGTGTTTGTTCTATTTTAAGTGAACCTTTGTGGCTCCATTCCAGATGGTAAAGTGTCCACTGTCACTCTCTTCCGAAAGGCTTCCCCTTCTCCCACTCCCCTTAACTCACAGAGAAAGGAGGCGGTTCAAACCTGCTTCTCACCCTGCATAGCAATTCCTATGCTCGAGAAGCAGCGTGGCTCAGTGGAAAGAGCCTGGGCTTGGGAGTCAGACGTCATGGGTTCGAATCCCAGCTCTGCTACTTGTCATCTGTGTGACTGTGGGCAAGTCACTTCACTTCTCTGGGCCTCAGTTACCTCATCTGTAAAATGGGGATTAAGACTGAGCCTCACATGGGACAACCTGATTACCCTGTATCTACCCCAGCGCTTAGAACAGTGCTCTGCACATAGTAAGCACTTAACAAATACCAACATTATTATTATTATACTCATATCCTTGTAGGCTCCCATTTCCTCTATCTGTAATTTATTTTAATGTCTCCCCCTGTAGACTGTTAGCTCCTTGTGGGCAGGGTTTGTGTCTACCAACCCTATTATACTTTCCCAAGTGCTTAGTACAGGACTCTGCATGCAGTCTTGTCTTATGCCATCGAGTCATTTCCAACCCATAGCGACACCACAGACAAATCTGTCCCAGAACGACCCGCTCTCCATCTGCAGTTGTGCTGGTAGTAGATCCATAGAGTTTCTTGGTAAAAATACGGAAGTGGTTTACCATTGCCGCCTTCCGCACAATAAACTCGAACCTCCTCCCCCAACTCTCTCCCATGCCGCTGCTGCCCAGCATCAGTGAGTTTTGACTTGTAGCAGATTGTCTTTCGCTCGCTAGCCACTGGCCAAGCTAGGAATGGAATGGCTAGCCACTGGCCAAGCTAGGAATGGAATGGGTAGGTCTCTGCTTGACTCTCCCTCCCGTAGCCGAGCCTGGTAGAGTACTGGATACTCACCAGGTGCAACCCTGAGAGGGGACTGCACACAGGAAGCACTCAGAAATTACCGTTGATTACCACCCTATCCATTCCTCACCTTCTTATCCTCTACAATTACTTGCCACTGTCATCTACCAGCCTCCCCCACCTCTCCCGTCCCGCCTCCACTTTTTTGAGCAATTTTGACCCCTTTCTCTCCCTCCTCCTCCTCCACAGATTCTCTGGGACATTCATACAGGCTTGTTGTGGGCAGGGGAATGTGTCTGTTAGTTGTCGTATTCTCCAGAGCACTTAGTACAGTGCTTTGCACACAGAAAACACTCAACAAATGTAATAGAATGAAGTGAACGTTCCCAAAGACTGCCCAGCCACTCAGTCACTCATGTTTATCGAGCGCTTACTGTGTGCAGAGTACTCAACTAAGCACTTGGGAGAGTACAATATGACAGGCACATTCCCTGCCTTCCTCTCACTTCTCAACTCTGCAGATCTCCTGTTCTTTCCCGCCTCACCCCGTCACCAATTTGGACCCACGCTGGATGTCATCGTCCCATAGTCACTGTACCAACCTTACTAACTTGAAATACTCTGCAACCACAACCTCTTCACCTGTCATCCGATGATCATTTCCCTCCCTGAAAAACACCTCTGGTCTTTAGTCCCAGGTCATCATTCATCATGCCCATCATGGACTTTCTTCCAAATCTCCCCTCTCTTGGTGCTCCAGTCAGTGTACCTCAACATTGACCCCTCTGCCAAATTCAACTTCCTCACATCCTGTCCCTCTGTCGATCTTGCCATCAACCCCTGCCCTTGGATCACCTCCATGGAATGCGTATTCCACTCCTGGGTTTGTGCTACAGAGCACTGTTCATGGAAAACCAGGTACCAGCCTAACATCTGGCCACGTCAGATTCATTCTCCCTTGCTACCGCTCGGCCATCTCTTCTGCTCAGTGAGAGTACTTCTCGTCCCTCATTGATTCTCATGCCCATTACCTCCACCAGTTGTTCCAGACCTTGAACTCCTTCCTGAACCCCCAGTGCCCCCAACTCCACCTTCATGTACGCCTGTTGACCTTGCCAATTGCTTTGGTGACAAAATTGAAACCATCAAATATATGCTTCCCAAAGTCTCCCTCTTCACCTCCCAACTCCCTCCCACCATTGTTATCCACCCTTGCATCCTTCCCAGCCTTTTCTCAAGAAGGTATCCTACATGACTCCAAAATATCCTCCCCTCTTTTTGTGCTTCTTGACCCTACCCCCTCTCATCTTCTAAAAAAACTCTTGTACCCATTTTACTTCCCCAACTTGGCATATTCAAATGCTGACTCTGCCTTCATGCATGCTCACATCTCCCTCAAGCTAGGAAAACATTCTCAGGATCCAGCTGAACCCTCCTGTTATTGCCTCATTTCCCTGCTTCCATTCCTGTCCAAACTCCTCAAATGGGTTGTATGCACCCACTGCCTCCATTTCCTCTCCTCCAACTCTCTTCTTGAACATCTACAATCTGGTTTCCACCACCTGAATTCCACTGAGACAACTGTCTTCAATGTCACCAATGACCCCTCCTTGCCAAATTTACCAGACTCCATTCTCTCCTAATCCTCCTCCTCCTTTTGGCTGCCTTTGACATGATAATGATAAGAATAATAACTATGGTATTTGTTAAGCACTTACTGTGTGCCAGGTATTGTTCTAACCCGTGACAGTGTTAGGTTACTTAGACTCAGTTCCTGTCCCACGAGGGGTTTCACAATCTTAATCCCCATTTTACAGCTGAGGTAACTGAGGCACAGAGAGGTGAAGCACTTGCCCAAGGTCACACAGAAGATAAGTGGAGAGCCAGGCTTAGACCCCAGGTCCATCTGACTCTGAAGCCCATGCTCTATTCATGAAGCCACGGTGCTTCTCAACCACGATACCATGAGCCACCTCCTTACTCTGGTTACTACCTAACCTTAGTTTTAATGACATAGTTTTTTCCTCTTACCTCTCTGGAAACTCCCCAGGCCTCTTTTTTTGGGCCTTCTTTTGCCGCTCACCTTTATATGTGTCCCTCAAGGCTTGGTTCTGGATCCCTTTTTCTTCTCATTTTCCACGTGGGCAGTTTATTCACTCCTGTGGCTTCAGCTTCCACCTATATGCTGATGACTCCCAGTCCCGACCACTCACCTCCGCTGCAATCTCACATTTCCTCCTGACTCCAGGAAATCTCGACATGGATATCCTGCTAGTATCTTGACCTCCATATGCGTGCAACTGAACTCCTCTTCTTCCCTCCCAATTCCTCTCCTTCACCTTTCTTTCCCATCACAGTTGACTGCACTAGCCTGCAACCTTGTCTCTCCACTCCTCGAAAGGTTCCAAAGGTTGCTCATCCTTCTCCACATCAAACAGAAGCTCCTCACTGTCAGTTTTAGGCAGGCAATCTGCTGTCTCCCATCTATCTATCCTAGCTCCTCTCCCACTACAACCCAGCCTGCGCACTTCCCTCCCCTAGTACCAACCTACTTACTGTGCCTCGATCTCTCCCATTTTAGTGGATGGAAAATCGGTGGGGAGATATAGCCGAGCTGGGATTTTCAACCTGTCACCACTCCCTCTCTGCCATTAGGTGGTGTTGAAATTCATATTAGAATAATTTAGAAGTTGGGAATGTTTTAAGACTGCATTCCAGTTATATCTTACTTTTCCCTTCTAGCCAGTTTAATTTTTTTTCCCACTTGTTCCTGATGAGGAGTGTTTTTGTTCAGTCCTATTAGGATTTAATGAGATGCTTTTTTCCTGTATGCGTGTGCCATGGTAAGAAGCCTCCGCAATGTTCCCTGTACCAATTTGTGAAGAGGAGAGTTCCTTATCAGCACATAAAGATAGACCAGCCTGGCCTAGTGGATAGAGCACGGGCCTGGGAGTCAGAAGGTCATGGGTTCGAATCCCGGCTCCACTTGTCTGCTATGTGACCTTGGGCAAGTCACTTCACTTCTCTGGGCCTCAGTTCCCTCATCTGGAAAATGGGGATTGAGACTGTGAGCTCCGTGTGAGACAGGGACTGTGTTCAACCTGATTTGCTTGTATCCACCCCAGCGCTTAATACAGTGCCTGGCACATAGCACTTAAATATGATCATTATTATTATTATTATTATTATACAGGCATACCCCAGGTTACAGCCACACCACAATACGTACAACTTGGAGTTGCAGTCATTATGGCTTGGTACCTTACCCCAGGATACAGCCACCCCACGAAACATATAGCCTGGAGATAGATTGGCTATTGTTTGACACCTCAACAAACCAATTCATCATTGCAAGATGCCTAAACATACAAAGAAGTTAGGATCTCTCCACCCCTAGCCATAATTTCAGGATTAAGAAGTCATGCATCAAGTTCAAAGAAAGTAAATTAATTTATGAAAGTGATTGAAGGAAGTCCTGAAAATGATTAAAGAAGCGAGAGGTTCAAAGTGTAAAAAGGTATTCAGAAGGAGTTGCCCTGCTACATCTTATTTTATGAAGACAAGGCTGTTAAACCTAGATAAATCTTCTTTACTTTACTTTTCTTCACTATCACAGTCAACAGAAGAAGCTTCTACTTTTGCAGCCTTCTGCAAAGATTCATAATCAAAACACCTCATTTAGTTCATGTTGGGATGATATGCTTTGAAGTACTTTAACATCAATCAAATGAAAGTTTGTGATGCCAAATGTAACAATATGTAGCACGTAAAGGAATTTCATATTTTTCCAGAGGTTTTGGAATGGTTCCCAATTGCTATCACATCTATCTCGGTACTGTTATTCATGACAACATCGCTAAAATATGCCCTCTCCATCCAAACTACTACCATGTTAATACAGTCATTTATCCTATCCTGCCTTGATTACTATATCAGCTTCCTTGCTGACCTCCCAGCCTCCTGTCTCTCCCCACTCCAGTTCATACTTCACTCTGCTGCCCGGATCATTTTTCTACAAAAACATCCAAGACTTGTTTCCCCACTCCTCAAGAAACTCCAGTGGTTGCCCATCCACCTCTGCATCAAATAAAAACTCCCCTCACTGGCTTCAAAACATTCAATCACCTTGCTCCCTCCTACCTCAACTCGCCACTTTCCTATTACAACCGGGCCTGCACACTTCACTCCTCTAATGCTCACCTTCTCACTGTTCCTTGATCTTGTTTATCTTGTCTCCGACCCCTTGCCCACATCCTGCCTCTGGCCTGGAACACCCTCCCTTGCCAAATCCGACAGACAATTACCCACCCTCCCACCTTCAAAGCCTTACTTGAAGACACATCTCCTCCACGAGGCCTTTCCTGCCTAAGCTGTCTTTTCCTCTTCTCCCACTCCCTTCTGCATCACCCTGATTTGCTCTTTTAATTCATCCCTCCTCCCAGCCCCATAACACTTTTGTACATATCTGTAATTTATTTATATTAATGTCTGTCTCTCCCTCTAGACTGTAAGCTCGTTGTGGGGAGGGAATATGTCTGTTTACTGTTATATTGTACCCTCCCAAGTGCTTAGTACAGTGGTCTACACACAGTAAGTGCTCAATAAATGTGATGGAATGAATGACATCCGTGTTTTCAAGAAACACTTCATGGCTGCATCATAGGGTATGTCTGGCATCTTAGGGTATGTCCACATTAGCAAAATGCCTGGCAGAAATACATCAGTTCTTTTAACGTGTTTCTTTAACTCGAGTAATCTTTATGAGAAGTAACTCAGGGGTCAGAGGGGAATAATCCTTGACCGCAGAAAAATGGCCAGTTCCATTGTTTTCTGGTTCTTCATCCTGTCCTTTCATTACCTCCAACTGAGACCCAAAATAAAAAGAAATCAGATAAATTGGCATATCCCTTGTAGGGTTTCTTGGCCAACATTTTTAAAAAAATAATTTGCCTAGGCATTTGATGGCCATTGAAGATTGAAGGCCTTCAAGTCAGAAAGTTGTAGGAAATGTCTATTACCACTTCCTTATTTCACGTCCCCTGTCTGGGACTTCCTCCCACTTCCATCTGCCACAGCACATCCCGCCTCATCTTTAAAGTTGTTTTGAAAATCCACCTCCTCCAAGAGACATTGTTCAGCTAATTTCCACCACCCCGGCTGTGTCATCCCAGCAGCCACCCTTAGCCCTTATATAAATATATAAATCAGTTTATATACCTCGTTCATTTCTTCATCTTTTCATCCACCTCCTTATACTGTAAACTCATTATGGGCAAGGAACATGTGTGCTAATTCTGTTGTGCTCTCCCAAGCTCTTAGTACAGTGGAACATGGTAAGCACTCAATAAATACCACTGATTGGAGTGTAAGCTCCTTATGGGCAGGGAACGTGTTCTCAGATTTATATTACCCAAGTGCTTAGTATAGTACATTGCACCCACGAGGCACTCCATAAATACAATTACTATTACTACTACCTACTTTTGTAGTTATAGCTGTACTTTTCCTCCTGTTTCCATTTTCCCATTTTATATATACCTTATTTTTATTTATACTATTTATAGCTGCCCATCGCCCTCATTATACTAGAAGATTCTTGAAGGAGCATTAACTTTTACACTCTCCCAAGAACCTAATAGAATGCTGTGCCCATGAGAGATGTTCCAAAAAAACCCAAAGAGCTACTAAATGAATTCCTTCTCTACCCTTCTTAAAATTTTGGCTTTGGGGGTTAGAAAAGCTGTAAATTGGAAATGAGATGGTACCGAAAATGGTTCTCTTCTTTCCTTTGCCCTCGGTGACCATCTGGTTTAGCAGGCAAGATTCTATCCAGTTACTTAATAAGAGGAAGTGATGTCATCAGTAAGCTTCCGTGAGAAGACGGAGGGAGAGGGAGAGGGCGGTTGGAATGGAGGAGGTGAGTGCTAGTAAAGACAGTTCTCAGATTTTCCTTGAGTTTCGGTGGTGTGCAGTAGTCTAAAGCTATTCTTCTTTTCCCAAATTGCTTAAAGGAAGGTGACATTTTGAAGGAAGACTTAAAGGGATCAGCAGCAGCTCAAGTTAGCCAGGTTGGTCATTTCTGATAAGGCAGGGGCCACAAGGTTGAACTGGTTGATTAGAGAGTTTAATGTTTCTCAAGATGAGAAGAGCTAACTTTGAAGCAAATAAAATGTGCGGCTTCCTGTAATTCTTCTTTTAAAGAATGGTTCTCTGGTCAAATGAAAATTGGAAGACAAGGAACGAGAGAGCCCCAGTAGACCCTGTACACTGTAATCTTGTTGTGGGCAGGGACTGTGCCTATTTATTATTATATTGTACTCTCCCAAGCGCTTAATACAGTGCTCTGCACACAGTAAGCACTCAAATGTGATTGAATGAATGAATTCATGAATCGTCTCCCTCAAAAAAAAAACCCCCAAAACCAAAAAAGAATGATTCCAATCTCTAAGGTTTCCAAAGAAGGGATTGAATGGCAAGATGAAGGGTGCCAAGGTGCATGGCCATTCTTAGAGGTAAACATTGAATGCTGGTCATTTGGTAAGGTATTTCAAATAATAATAATAATAATGGTATTTGTTAAGCACTTTGTGCCGAACATTGTACTCAGCACTGGGCCAGAGATCCCTAAGCAGGAAGAGATAATACCTTTAAATAAGCACATGAATGACCTGGCTGGAAAGCAGTTCTTGGCTTTGTGAGTTAAGGAGATGATTGTTTTGCTGACCCTTCTTCTCATATAACAACTTACAGCAAAAGTCCCTAAATTTTTCTCATTCAGAATTATTTACAATTCTGGCTTGTTGAATGTACCTGTTCAGGCAAACTTTCTTTTTTCCCCCCTAAGAAGCCACCCGTTAAGCCTCAAGGAATTCAGTGTCTTCACCAAAATGCACATTTCTAGATGGATTTCCTTTGGTCTAGCAATCAGTTGATTCATCCTGGGGAATTACCGTAATCTGTTTCCAGGAACTGGTATCTACTGACCATGTAGTGGGAATCGGCCCAGTTTAGGAAATACTCTTAAGAAATCAGAGAGAGAAAGCAGCCTTTGGGAATGTTTGTTCGTGCCTTTGTTCAAGAACTTCCTACTGTACCGATTCAAAGCTATTTGTCCTATTGCTTGCTTTTGTAGACTTTTGTTTTTATTTAATTATCCAAATAATTTTACGACTTCAAATGACCATTGACGTTAGAACACGTTTATTGTCAAGACCGTCATTATGAGAAAGCATACAAGTTTAAGAGATTCTCACTCCAGTGTAGAAATACTACTTTCAGAAATTCCAATCAACTACATTAGTGGAATCCGCCCCTGGTGTCTAGAAGGGTTGAGAGGATGCAATTGTGACACTAGTAATAACAGTATTTAAGGGCTTACTTTGTGCCAAGTCCTCTGCTCTGCACTGGAGAATCAATCAGTCGTATTTATTGAGCGTTTACTTTGTGCAGAGCATTGAAGTAAGTGCTTGGGAGAGTACAACACAGCAATATAACTGACACATTCTGTACCCACAACACACAAGTTAATCAGATCAGACCCAGAGCCCACCATCTAAGAACTAAGAATCTAAGAACTCATCATTGTTCATAAGGACAGGTAGATAGAGGCCTGACTTAGTCTTCCCAAAATACAGACCTTTAGTTCTAATTTCATATCTTGCATTATTAAGCTATGTATGAGATTTGTATGAGCTTTGTATGAGATCTGAGTGTTACAGACTAGATGTCTGGCAGTAGCTAGGAGGTTTTTCTGGGGCTTAACAATTTTGGTGGTCCAGATGGTGAAATAGTGATGTCTGATCTTTTCTATGTAGGAATAAAATCCTTTCTAGACCTCACATCGATCAGTGGAATAAGGATAAAATGAAATCTATTGGCTAACAAAAAAATTGGCTTTTATCCAAATTCATCTATTTGTAATCTTATTAAGAATTGATGATATTTACGGTAAAATCCAGAAACATTTGTTTTCTTCATTATTGCTCTTGTCTTGGGAGATTTCTAGATCAATCCTCACAAATATTGCCCAAGCATTTTCCAGTCCAAATTGTTAGGCTTGACAGATGGCAAAGAAAAGCACAGGAAGCACAACAGTGGATTTTAAAGCACTGTTGGAGTCATATGCCAGGAATCAAGCGTACCCCACTAGTAAGTTTAAAAGAGGCAATACACCAAAATAGCCAAATAAAATTTTAAGAGGTAGCAGCTATGTTTATATAGACAGTATTTCTTTCCAGAATATTTTGTTTATCTCATTTTGTTCCATTATCACCCTGAGGTAGATAAGGTCTAGCACCATCCCTGATTTATGGGTTGGGAAACTGAGGTACTTAATTGTGATATGATTTCTTCAGCTCCCCAGTGTACTCTCCTGGTTCTGAGCTCTGCTTTTTCTATTAACTCATGGTGTCATTCAGTGCGTCTCATTCAGGGAAAAGGCTCCCCACCCTCCCCCTACAGTTTGATTTTTAACAGTGTTCATGAGAAGCTGATCTACAGGAGTCTTCCTTCTCTGCTTTGCTGTTGATTCTGGTTAAAAGAGTTCACATTATGTTGCTTATATTGAGCGATCCCTGTGACAGATTAACTGTTAGATGCCTGTTTCTTCTCCATTCCTTGTGAATGTAATCGTTTGCATTATTAGACTTTCTATTTCTGGCTATTTTCAACCTCCAGGAAGAACCTAAGAAAGTTCGCTTTGATTATGACTTATTCCTGCACCTTGAAGGCCATCCACCTGTAAATCACCTCCGTTGTGAAAAGCTAACATTCAACAACCCTACAGAGGAGTTCAGAAGAAAGCTGTTGAAGGCAGGAGGGGTGAGTCCCACTCCCATGCAAAAGCCATCCCAATAAAGAATGTACTGGTTATTCCCGGTGCATTATAAAGTGTAATAAAGGTACCCTGAGAGTAAAAGTAAGAGGAGAGCCTGAGTGATTTAGGTCAGAATGTTTTCTGAAAAGAAGCAGGTAAGCAAACAAATTATTTCACTAGCTACTTAATTCTCAAGTGCACTGTTGCTTAATGGAATCTTTGTTTGTGGAGTCAAGGCAGTACAGATTTATTTCAGAACAGGCCAAAAAAAGGATTAAAGATTGAATTCATTCAGCATTGTGTTTCAAGAACACCATACGAGATGGAAATACAGGTTATAAATTGTGGCAACAGAAATTACTTTTAAACGGTTAACAGACTTTTTCCCCAAATTTTCTTGATTGTAATAGATGGGAAAAGTGTATTCATGCTAAATGTCCTCCTAAGTGGAATGAATACAGAGTCTTATATGTTTGAACTGTGTGTAGGCAAAGGATGGAATTTCTTTTTTAACACATATAACCATAAACAGGACAGTTCCCTAGCAATTGTTACTTAAAATAATTAACTGTTCACAAGGTGATGTGGATCATCAGATGAAAAGGGAAAAATGTGAACCTGGAACATGTGCAGTGTTCATTAATTCACGAGCAGGTAAATTTGGATCTAGATGAGTAAATGCAATAGCTTGCTTTCCCTTTTAGTTTTAAGATGATGGAATTTTATTGAAGGTAAATTATATTTTTTTAGATTAAGCAACAGATCTGGATAAAGGTCTTTTTGGCTTAGGAAAATTAATGGAACCACAGACAAGCAAGTACTATTTTTTCATTGAGTTTATGGAATTAGAGTCAGGGTTTACTGAGGAGTTTTTCGAGTCATCTAAATATTCACTTATCAACATCATTTAGCTGCTACTGAAGGAGAGAGTGTCTCCAGTTTTTGAATTTTAAATTCCCATAGGATTCTGTGCAGAAGAGTAAATGCACAGTGACAACTTTTGGCCATCTGCAAAATGCCTTTCTATCAATAAAAGGTAGATCTGAAAAGTTAGTTTGGAAAGTTCGCCTTTGTGAATCTCTCCCATAACCAGTTCTTCCTAAAACACCCAACCCCCAGTCCCATGCATTGCCAGTCATCTGATCTTATTCCAAAATCCACAGGCACATTCCTGCATCAAGCCTTGTATTATTACTGCTTTGTATCAGATCTAATTATTTTGGATAATCTAAATAATGTTGTATCCATATCACAGTTAATCAAAACATGGCACTTAGGTATGTCTGCAGCTGGGCAGCTGAGCATTGCTAAGCAATTTTGGTCATTTAATGTTCTAATTGGGCCTCTTATTTATAAGAGGAGACTATTTAACATTTCAGCCTCATGCTCCTTGATATACAGTTTGTTGTCAATATGATTGCATCCATACTGCAACTAATGGATTCCTCATAATGATTGCAGGGGAAGATAAACCAGAAGGGCTTTCTAAATGACCTCTCAGTCCCCAGGTGCTCAATAAGGTGACGGTATATTGGAGAGAAGGCTTTTGGTTAGTGATAAGAGGAAAAGCCTGACATTTATCTCTATTATTTCTTGGACTCTTATTTTTGGCCCCTCTTCCCAATACTCTAGGGATTTGCTCTTTGCCTTGAAGCCCTTGGATTTTCTCCAGGTGCATTTTTGACAACTGATCATATTTTCTGATTGACTCCTGCACTTACTAATTTTAGGGCAGCTTCCCAAAGCAGTCCAAAATAATGTTTTGGCCCACAAAAATTTTTCCAGAGCCAACACACAGTATTACCCTATGCCATGGCATAACAGTGCTGTAACAGATGCCAGTGAGCCTCAGCAATCTAAAGAAATTAATCTCAGGTCCTTTAGTGTTTTTAGAAAAAGCCCAGGGAAAACGTGGAAGAGGCAAACCAGCAGCTGGATGAATATAGATCATAACAACAATAACGGAAGAACGGTTAGGAAGGTTGCGGATTATGGCAGAGGACAGGACTTTCTGGAGAAAGTATATCTGTGGAGTCGCTATGAGTCAGAAACGACGCGATAGCACATTAATAATAATTTATTAAAATATTTACTTTCCTAGAAGATTATGAATTTATGTCTGCCTCACACGGCAACATGAAGGTTGAAGGTATTCTTATGAAGGCATTCTTTAAGAACCTGACTCTTACCTTGATTCTGCATCCAGTTTTCAATGATCTCTGAAATCTTGAGTCAAGCATTTCTTCTGAAGGAAAAAAGTGTAGTGTACTTCTCTGGTCAGGCTGATCCTTTCCCCCATTGTTATGAAAATATGGATAAAACCCCCCTTTGTAGATTGGTCACTATCGAGATTCTTTTCTGAATTTGTCAAACTGAGGTTGATTCGGTTTTCAGGGCACTGAAGGTACTTTGGTCCAAAGTAGAAATCCCATCTGAATCTTGGGTATGCCATTTTAGGCTCGACAAAAATCCCTGTTATCTCCAAGCCCTAGTTGGAGAATAAAAAGTAAGTCCTAAAAACTGAAAATGTGTGGCCGGAGGATCTTAAAATCCCATGGTGCAGATTTCCCTTCAGTTGTGAGCTCTTTTGTTCTTCTCAGAGCCACTAGCTTTTGAGGAAAGAAGTTGAGTTAACACAAGACCCCAAAATGTGTGCGGGAAAGAAAGAAGAGAACTGGAATCAAGAGGATTGAAAACTGAAGTCAGATCATTCATTTAAAATGGGAGTTTCCAGCAGTTTTTCCAGAATATTTCTGGAAGGAGAGGAAACTTCAAGGGGCGGGGGGACCTACAAGGACCTGGATATTCAGGGCCATGCAGCAAAAATGTAATTGTTTTTATACTCCCCTTTGGATTATTTTTTTTTTTTTAGCAATGGTTGCAGATGGGAAAAACAGGTGCTGGGTAAGAAGAAAGCCATGGGAGTTGGTTGGCGATGAGCCTTGATTGCCCCTGTGGTTGTTGGTTTTCCTTTTCTAAATAATGGGCATAACCCTCCATATGATTTGGCTTGAGAGATAAAAGTAAGAAAAATCTGTGCCTCTTTTCCCTCCCTCCCATGGTTTCTCACACTGATTCTGTTCATTTTCTCATATTTGGTAATCAAATTAAAACAAGGTCCTAATTATTTACACCCCCTTACAATGGGTAGTTGATAGGTTACTGCATACTTACTGGTACTTCATCTTTGACAAGGTTTTCTAGAGCAGTTTCCTTTGTGCTTTAGACTGGGTTTCCTGTGTGGGCTTTGATTCTGATCTGTTTATAGTCAAACATCAGTGGCATTAAGCATATATAAACCAAAAGAATGCATATTTTAGAAGTGATCTGTGTTCCATTCGTGAATCACTGGCAAGGGGTTAATTGTGAGGATGGAAACTTTAAGCTTAAAGTAATCTGAAAAACAGCGGTTTCTAGAGAGATATAAGTTTTTCCTCCAGTACTACCTGCTTTGTTATTAACTCATCAACATGTATTCCCTAAGTCTCTGGAGAAGTTTGGACTTAGAATAATTTCATTTTCTAATAAGCCAGCCATATAATACAGTCCAGTTTCTTGGAGCTACAGACAAGTTGCCATGAATTACCTTTGCAAGTATTCCTTGTGCATTTTGGAAAGGAGGCTGAAACCTGTCAGTTGTTTTTTTAACGTTGCAGACCACATTTTCAGGCTTCTATTTCATAACAGAATTTTCTAGATCCTTCTTTGTAGACTTGAATTTATGGGTGCCCCTCCTGACATTTAGCAGTAGTAAAAATTCTTAAGGGAATCTGCTTGCATGTTGTGGTTTCAGACTTTGGTTCAGTAACGCACAAGGACTAAGCCTATGCTTATCCAGGATAACTAATTTCTTTATTAGGAACCAAATTTTCTTGACTTTGACTTAAGAAATAAATTTTAAAATATAAAGTATCTTCCCTGTATTGCCACAGTGCCCATGGATAGACAGCTGAGAGACTGTTAGCAAATGGAAGAAGTAAATACACATAAATGGGTTGTTGCAGGAAGAGGCCTGCTATTTATTCATTTTGGGACAAGAGTATTTTATTGTGGCTCATTTTCTGGAATATTTGCTACCTATTTTTCCACCATCAATTGAGAAAGGTGATTCATTTAAACAACCATAAGACCAGGTGAAATAATGCTTTAGTTGTTTCTCTAAGGTGCGAAGGGTTAGAGTTCTATTAATTTTCTCATATTTGGTAACTGAATTTTAAAAATATTTCTGATCTCTGAGTCTTCTGAAGTGTCAAGAATTAAATCATGGAAATAAGGTTTGTTTTGAATACTATATTCAACATCAAAGGTGTGAGCTAAGCTTTCATTCTTCCTGTAAAAGCTAGATCTTGAATCTGTCTGTGGGGGGAGGGAAGAGGGAGTGTATATGTAAAGTTTGTAAATGTTTATAAAGTGTTTTTTGAGGGGGAGGGGGGCATTGTAGATATTTTGATTTGATTTCCATTGAAAGACAAATTGGTTCTGGCATGTTAACTGTTAAGAATATATGAAAATAGAAGGAAAACATCTGTAGTGTGAATCTTTTTTCTTTTTTAAAAGAGAGAAAAATGGAGGCACCAGGCACTTAGCCTACCCATTCTGGAGCCAAAGGCCTTTCCTTCTGCAGTAAAGAAACAGAAATGGAAGGTAAAAGGAGACAGGTGGCTGTTTCCAAATGTTCACTGAGGGTTTTCCCCAGTATGGTTGCTTTATCTGTCAGTGTTTCCAAAAGATGCCCCGTTTCAGATGAGCCCTCCCAAGGGTAACTGTTAAACTGGTTGTATGGAGTTGGATCTTGCCCCACTTTCCCTAATTCCACTTCCAAATGCAGTGATCCTTAGAAAGAAGCATTCTTATCCTGAAAGAACTAAGGTTGCAGAAAGAGGCTTAGAGCATGCTAGATCCTTTGAAGGAAGTGGACTTTTCAGTGAATCAGTGGCATTTATTAAGCACTTACTGTGTGCAGAGCACTGTACTAAGAACTTGGGAAAATACAATACAATAGTAAATTCGATTGCTGCCCCCAAGGAGCGTACAGTCTAACGGAGGAGCTTACAGTTTAACCGTACCAATGAGAACTGAAAGATTTTCGTTGTTCGTAGAAAAATTAAAAGAAAGAAAATGAAAACGAGTGTTGGAAATACCCAATTTTAGGTTATTGGGTATTTCCCAATGAGAAGCAACATGGCCTAGTGTATGGGTCTCTGAGTCAGAAGGGCCTGGGTTCTAATCCTGGCTCTGCCACTTGCTGTTGTGTGACCCTGGGCAAATCACTTCACTTCTCTATGACTCAGTTGCCTCATCTGTAAAATGGGGATTAAGAGCGTGCGCCCCATGTGGAACAGGGACTGTATTCAACCTGATTATCTTGTATCTACCCTTAGAACAGTGCCTGGCACATAGTAAGCGCTTAACAAATATCATTAAAAAAGATTTATTTAATACTCTTCCCTCTGACCAAGTTGTCTTTGGAAAGGTGTGTTCACAATATAGTGTGAACTGTACTGTGTCCGCCCCCCTTAGAGTGAGGCTGGGATTGAAAAGCAAATGAGCTATCAGTTTGAGGTCTCCCTACTGTTGATTTTTACCCTTACTTCCCAAGCACCAATATGTTATGAACGTTTTGATCTCTTGGCGGGGGTTAGGAGGGGGTGGTGCACAACAGAGTACAGTAATCGATATGCTGCTATTTGAATGTTTTTTGGTAATTCATATAGTAAGAATCAAATTTAAACCATTAGAAAGTGGGGCCAGAAAGTGCCGTGCTGCCTGACACCCGGGGACCCTGGCCATGACTTGATCACTCAGTTTGCACAACAGTTTCCCCATCTGTTTGGGTGGCAGAGTAGTACCGGTGATTCTCTGAAAACAGCGTGGCAGATTCATGTCACAGCATCTCCCTCTAGGCCTAGCAGGCAATGGAAATGTTGCTATACCTTGTCATAAGACATAAGATTGCAAAGATCCCAAGAGACAAATGCATCAGTTGTCTGAGGTCTGTAAAATGGAAGCTTGTGTTAGCTTTTTTCTTATACTTTGAAGACAACACTAATAAATGAGCTCCCATCACTAGGCAATTACAAAGGAGAAAATCTGATTTGATCCCTGCCCTCAAGGAGTTTGCAGTCTAATGAGGAATTTGCAATCTGTTCCTCTTTTCCTGTTTGCCTATCTATTTACCTCTCACTGTCACTCAGGCAAGAGGAGCTCCATTACATTTGGCCAAAGATTCAGGTTTATTCTGGGTGTGCTTTGAAGTGGGGCCTAATTTTTCAATCAGTGGTATTAATTGAGCTCTTACTATGGGCAGAGCTTGCACTAAGTGCTTGGGAGAGAACGGTACAACAGAATTGGCAGACACTTTCTCTGCCCGTAAGGAGTTTATAGTTTGTGCTTGAAGGGTGGGTCCTTAGCTCCCCTTTCTGGTGAATAGTTGATTTTTTTTTCCCAAACTTTGGGATAATCAGGACTCTTCAGGAGTTGTCATCATCATCTTCATCATCATTACACAGGATGCCTTCCACTGTAGGCGGAGCTAGGAATTCACTTTACAGAAAAGACATGATTCTTGCCCTCAAGGAATTGATAATTTAATGGGGAAGAAAAGAAAGATGAACAATCCATTTTAAGAATTGCATATTTGCATTTGTAAGGCTGAGTACAGGGAGATTCATTCATTCACTCCATCATATTTATTGAGCGCTTACTGTGTGCAGAGCATTCATTTATTCATTCAACCGTATTTATTGAGCGCTTACTGTGTGCAGAGCAAGCACTGTACTAAGCACTTGGAAAGTACAATTCAGCAACAGAGAGAGACAATCCCTGCTCACAATGGGCTCATAGTCTAGAAGGGGGAGACAGACATCAAAACAAATAAACAGTGTTGTGGATTGTGCTAAAGAAAAAAATGGGAAGAGTTAATCAAGGAAAACTTCCTCTATGAAATGAGTCTTGAGCCAAGGAAGAGAGATGCGGTGTGGTGAATGGGAGGAGTTAGAGGGGAGGGAGGGGAAAGGAGAAGCAAAAAGATATCAACCCTTACCCTGAAATATGGGTCTGGGGGGAATGGAGAGAGAAACACGGTGCTGTCCAAGAGTGGGTGGGGGGAGAGGAAAGCAAGAGGGGGAGGAGTTAATAAGGAAGATAGTAGATTTTTTTTTTTGTTTTACCTTGTAAGAACATTAAAAAAAAAATGCCCAACTGGATCCTTGTCCAGTTGCCCTCATTTCAAGTCAGTGATGCAACACCCAGCAAAACCTCTTGTCTGCTCTGCCAAGACAAGACCAGCTTGGCAAAAGCTGCCAAATTAAATAGCCTCAAAACCTCACTGAGTTTGGCGGTTGGTATTGTATTCCATTGTCTCCCTTCTTTCCTGACAATTTGATGGCTCCCTTTCCAAAACAGATTTCACTATGTTCTGCAATTCCAGTTTGAAAAGAAAAAAAATGTATTAGAGCCCTTCCTACAAATCAGAATCAAACTTACTAGAGATCAACTGAGGCTTGGCTATGTTTTCAATAAATTATGGATAAATTCAATTTTGGAGCCATTTTAAAAATGAAAAGGATGTGGATGAATGGCTTCAGAAGAGGTCTTCAAATGACATTTACCAGTATGTTAAACTGCTGAAGAGCTAGTGACATGATAATGAAACCAGCAAAGAGCTCTTTGTAATTTTTATCTGGAGATGAAAAAAGCCATTGCTGTACTATATAGTTTTGAAAAAGTTGAGATATAGTGACACATTCTCCAAGGGTGAAAGATAAAATGCATTTTCCAAGTTAAAGAAATCCAGTTATTTTCTAAAGTTTAATTTCTGGGAGAATCAAGTTCATGTCTGTGCTTCATGTACTGAAATTGAACATCAGAACCCTTAAAAAAAAAACCCCAGGTGATTCAGATGTCTACTTTGAAAAGTCTTTAGTATTTCTGTTTGTAATAATTTTTGCAAAGTATTTTAACGTTTGCTAGTCTCTAACCATGCACTCATTATACTTCCCTCCCAACAGATAATGGTAATGTCTGACGGAACGTCGGTTCCTTCAGGACAGAGTCTTAACCTCCCCAGCCTCCCCAGTAATTCTTTGTCTTTTTCTGATGTGAAGAAGAATAAGTCATCTCACGGTTCAAAGGTGAGTCTCTAAAGAAGAGCCCTTAACTGTGGAGAAGTTGAAACATGCAATTAGGGATATTTTTTCTTAGAGATGCTGAGCGATTCATTTTACATCTTAAATGGAGTGTTTGAAATGAACTCATTTCATTGAAGGGCAGTCCCTCGTCCTGCCTCCTTAAAAACAATTGAGGAAGTTAGGTCGGCAAGAAAAGCAACCTCTGAATCCGTTTAAGTGCTTGCTTTTCTTAGATTTTTTTTTTCCACTTTACCTTCGTGGGCCTTTTTGAATATCATTGTGGTTATTTTACACATGAAGCCTCTGTACAATTGCGGTAAATATATGCCCAAGAGGCGTCACTCAGCAAGATGGTTATACCTCTACCAGGTGAATATCATCTTGACCCTCTCGATCCTGGAGCTCGTCCAAATCCAGCCGTGTCCCCGGACTAAGGGGTCTGGACAAGGAAGGCTTGGAGAGTCCAGGGAAGCCCTGAGTGATCCCCACCTACTCTGCAAGACCCCATAGAGGTCAGAATGGTTGTGAGACTGATTCTGAGTTTTGGGCCATCTTTGAAGGGTAGGCCCAGGACTGTGATTTGGTATTTGTGAAGTAGCGTGGCTCAGTGGAAAGAGCCCGGGCTGGGGAGTCAGAGGACAGGGGTTCGAATCCCGGCTCCGCCACTTGTCAGCTGTGTGACTGTGGGCAAGTCACTTCACTTCTCTGGGCCTCAGTTACCTCATCTGTAAAATGGGGATTAACTGTGAGGCTCATGTGGGACAACCTGATTACCCTGTATCTACCCCAGCGCTTAGAACAGTGCTCTGCACACAGTAAGCGCTTAACAAACACCAACATTATTATTATTAGTATTATTATTATTATTGTTATTATTTGTGCCTGCCTTACACAGAACCTGGCCTTGGGTTGAGCTTAGCCTAGGCAGTGACAAGAAGCCTGGATTTAGGCTGAAGCATCTTGGCAAATTGTCTAGCATCCCCCCACTCCCACACCTTTCATTCATTCATTCAGTAGTATTTATTGAGCGCTTACTATGTGCAGAGCACTGTACTAAGCGCTTGGAATGTACAATTCGCCAACAGATAGAGACAATCCCTGCCCATTGATGGGTTTACAGTCTAAACGGAGGAAACAGTAGCAATAAATAGAATCAAGGGGATGTACACCTCATTAACAAAATAAATAGGGTAATAAAAATATATACAAATGTGCAAATAAGCACAATGCTGAGGGGAGGGGAAGGGAGAGGGGGAGGAGTAGAGGGAAAGGGGGAAAAGGGAGGGCTTAGCTGAGGGGAGGTGAAGGGGGGTGCAGAGAGGCAGCAAAGGGAACAGAGGGAAAAAGGGGAAGTTCAGTCTCAGTCTGGGAAGGTCTCTTGGAGGAGGTGAGCTCTCAGTAGGGGTTTGAAGAGGGGAAGAGAGTTAGTTTGGCAGAGGTGAGGTGGGAGGGCCTCTGGAATCCCTTGATACTATGCGTGGCCTGAGGAAGAGGGAAATGGGCAGGCGTATTCCATGGACACTAGTGAGTGCATCAGCTATGACATGGTAAAACAGTCCCTGATATTCCTTGTTTGCTTTTTCTCCTCCCCACCTGGCTAAAAGAAAAATAGTTGTCACCCTTCAGAGTCCTTGGGTTCAGCTCACACCAGGCCCAGAAATTTGAATCAATTTAGGGATCTTCCAGCCTCATCTCTTGAATCCTCTGTCACACTCATTATTTCACCAGGCTTTGAACCCCTCGAGGTACGGGGTCCGTGTCTAATTCCCACCTGTGTACTCTTTCCCAGTGCTTAGTACAGTGCTAAGCACACAGTAAGAGCTTAATAAATAATACTACTGCCACTACCGAGCTGGATCTCATAGGTAATTTCTGCAGCTTTGTTGGAAGCCCTTGGATAAATTTGAAAATTCTGCAGTGACATTTCACTTTCTGTAGACAGCAGCATTGTGTGTGTGTGAACTGTTGGGAAAAGTCGATCCTGTGTGTAAACCGCTTCAGCAGTGTGTCCATGTGGCCTAGTGGATGTAGTCTGCAACTGGCAGTTGGGAGACCTGGGTTGTAAACCCAGGTATGCCATTGGCCTGCTGTGTGGCCCTGGGCAAGTCACATAACTTCTCGGTGCCTCAGTTTCCCCATTTGTAAAACGGGATGAGATACCTGCTCTCCCTGCTTCTTAGATTTTGAGTCCGATGTGGGACAGGAATTGTGTCCCAAGTGATTATCTCGTATCTACCCCAGTGCTTTGCCCAGTGCTTTGGCACATAGCGCTTAATGAAAGTTGCAACTAATTAAAAGGAATTTCAGTAAAACCATAAACTTTATTTTCAGCAGTCTGGGTAGAGGAGATATATATTCATGTTACAGCTTTTAAAATCTTATATGGAAATATACCTTAGCAAATCATATCCCCAGCCCAAACTGAGGTTAGAAATAGTGTGCATATGAAATAGTATGGAAGAGGCATCTTCAGTTAGCATGAGTAAAGGGATTCAATACCCTCCTGTTATACAACTAGAAGACCAGATGATTGTGGCAGGTATATATTCAGTCTGAGAAAGGCTTAGCCAATCAGGAAGTGGATCTTGTGGAAGAACATGATAGCAGTAACTCTTGAGAACTACTTATGGAAGAGGACATGGTGTTTCCTATTGGGAATGTCCTGGGACTACACTAGGCATTTCTCTATTACTAGTAATTACAAATGAAGAATGAGTGGATATAGTTTATAGGCCTATGTAGTGAAACCAGTTTTCCTCAGGCAGAGATCTTTTTGGTCACAAAACCTAGTTGCCTGCTCTCTCTCAGGTGTGGAGTTGGGCCACTGTACTCTCATCATCATCATCATCATCATCATCATCATCAATGGTATTTATTGAGTACTTTGCAGAGAATGCTGTACTAAGTGATTAGGAGAGTACAGTACAACAGAGTTGATGGACACGTTCCCTGCTCACAAAGTGCTTACAATCCAGAAGGCGAGATTACAGTCTTTCATTCCAGTTTTCTCTGGTCCACACATGCCTTGCAGGCAGCCCACATCAAATTCTGGCTCCTACTCCATTCTAATCCTCCTTGACCTCTCTGCTGCCTTTGACACTGTCGACCATCCCCTCCTCCTCCATACCTTATCTCACCTTGGCTTCACGGACTCTGTCCTCTCCTGGTTCTCCTCTTACCTCTCTGGCCGATCATTCTCGGTATCCTTCGCTGGAGCCTCCTCCCCCTCCCATCCTTTAACTGTTGGAGTTCCTCAAGGGTCAGTTCTTGGCCCTCTTCTGTTCTCCATTTACACTCACTCCCTTGGTGAACTCATTCGCTCTCACAGCTTTGACTACCATCTCTACGCAGATGACACGCAGATCTACATCTCCGCCCCTGTCCTCTCCCCCTCCCTTCAGGCTCGCATCTCCTCCTGCCTCCGGGACGTCTCCACCTGGATGTCGGCCCGCCACCTAAAACTCAACGTGAGCAAGACTGAGCTCCTCATCTTCCCTCCCAAACCCGGTCCTCTCCCAGACTTCTCTATCACCGTGGATGGCACGACCATCCTTCCCGTCTCTCGGGCCCTCAATCTCAGTGTCATCCTTGACTCGTCCCTCTCGTTCACCCCACACATCCTATCCGTTACCAAGACCTGCCGGTTTCACCTCTACAATATCGCCAAGATCCGCCCTTTCCTCTCCACCCAAACGGCTACCTTACCGTTGCGGGCTCTCGTTATATCCCGGCTAGACTACTGTGTCAGCCTTCTCTCTGACCTCCCTTCCTCCTCTCTCGCCCCGCTCCGGTCTATTCTTCACTCCGCTGCCCGGCTCATCTTCCTGCAGAAACGATCTGGGCATGTCACTCCCCTTCTTAAACAACTCCAGTGGTTGCCTATTGACCTCCGCTCCAAACAGAAACTCCTCACTCTAGGCTTCAAGGCTCTCCATCACCTTGCCCCTTCCTACCTCTCCTCCCTTCTCTCTTTCTACCGCCCACCCCGCACGCTCCGCTCCTCTGCCGCCCACCTCCTCACCGTCCCTCGGTCTCGCCTATCCCGCCGTCGACCCCCGGGTCACGTCCTCCCGCGGTCCTGGAACGCCCTCCCTCCTCACCTCCACCAAACTGATTCTCTTTCCCTCTTCAAAACCCTACTTAAAAATCACCTCCTCCAAGAGGCGTTCCCAGACTGAGCTCCTCTTCCCCCTCTACTCCCTTTGCCATCCCCCCTTTACCACTCCGCAGCTAAAGCCTCATTTTCCCCTTTTCCCTCTGCTCCTCCACCTCTCCCTTCCCATCCCCACAGCACTGTACTCGTCCGCTCAACTGTATATATTTTAGTTACCCTATTTATTTTGTTAATGAATTGTACATCGCCTTGATTCTATTTAGTTGCCATTGTTTTTACGAGATGTTCTTCCCCTTGACGCTGTTTATTGCCATTGTTCTTGTCTGTCCGTCTCCCCTCATTAGACTGTAAGCCCGTCAAACGGCAGGGACAGTCTCTATCTGTTGCCGACTTGTTCATCTCAAGCGCTTAGTACAGTGCTCTGCACATAGTAAGCACTCAATAAATACTATTGAATTGAATGAATGAAATTCATTTGGTCCTTCTACTATGTTGTTTTCCTTGGGTGATACTTTGGTATAATGACTGGTAGATTTAAAGACTGAATTGATCTTCCAGGGCTTATTCCACCTTGTTTATATCCCCCCCTCTGATGAATTCAAGGCTCCCTTGAACCTTCAACTAACCATCAGTTATCCAGCTCTTGTTTTCTTGATTTACGGAAATCATAAAGGATTTCATCAGAAAACAAAATCATTTTAACTGGACCTAGACAATAACTGAATCGAAATAAATACTAATCTGCATTTCTGGTTTCCAACCCCAAGTTTCCAAATTTAACTTATGGATGAGAATGTTTAATTGCAACAGTCTGAATTACATAAAAACTGGGAATTTTATGCAACTATTGATGTTTAACATGGTGGACTTTGAACCAAGAAATGTTAAATAGCCCTCATGAAAGATTCAGATGATAATCCATAATTCATCAAAGAAATGTATTTAAATTGTTTCAATTCCATGTAGTAATAATATCTTAATTATATAATTTTGAAAGGAAAGAACTCTCACACAGAGAAATCATCCCAAACCACAACTGAAAATATCATTTGATTTTATTTGAAATATGTATTAAAAATCAAACTCAGCATTATCAAAAGGGGCCTAACTTTATTGCATTTATCTAGTGAACAAAAATGATATGTGACAGTAGTGAGAAAACACTTAATATTTATGTATTTCTTAAACAGATATGACAGTTTGTGGGCCCGATGTGAGGCAGGGATGCTGTCTGATCTGATTATCTGATATTTAACCCAGTGCTTAGCACAGGGCTTAGCACATAGTAAGTGCTTAATAAATGCCATGAATATACCTATTTTCATCTTCTGATAATTGGCACAAAGCCCAGTTGAAATCAAAATCAGATCCAAATTCAAGTATGTGTTGGACTCTAGACTCTAAGGTCATTGTGGGCAAGGAACATGTCTACCAACTCTATTATATTGTACTCTCCCAAGTGCTTAGGACAGTACTCTGCACACAGTAAGTTCTCAATAAATACAATTGACTGATTCATAAGCCCTGTAGTTTCATATTCTGATACACTGTTGTCAGTTTTGCACTAGGAATACTGACAATAGATGTTCAACTTAGTTGTGAAGAAAGTTTCTGACTTCTTTTTGTATGATAGATTGCCCTCAGATACATTTTCTGTCTCAGTCGCTAATCCAATTGTTTTAAATTTGTATGTTTCCCCTAGAAAATTTAATAATTGCACAAGCTTTTTGTTTATCAATGCAGACTACTTTGTGATTGTAATTTCAGTGCTAAAGCTAAATCTTTTTTGTGAAGCTTGGGATAAATTTAGGGCTTATGATGACATTTAAATGTGTGACTGTGATGTGATCATTACCAGTGTCAGCCTTTTAATTGTATCTCCAGGCATGGAACAGAAGCAGGTAGGGAATAACATGGAGAATTTGCCTAATTGTATGTTAGCATTTGCTGACTGACCTGTAAATAAGAAGATTATCTATAAACATAAAGGACTGGAAAGTACCTCAGGCAGTATTTAGTTGCTTGCACATTTTATTTGCAGACACCAAGCTGCATGTACTGTAGTATCTTTTTCATGTCAGTGTAGACTGTAAGCTCGTTGTGGGCAGGAAATATGTCTGTTGTTATATTGTACTCGCCCAAGAGCTTAGTACAGTGCACTGCACAGAGTAAGTGCTCAGTGTATACAGTTGAATGAATGAATCAGTATCAACAGTTTTTAGTACCCACTCTGTTCAGGGAACTCTGCTAGGCACTTGGCTAGCATATATATTAGGACTAAAACTCATGCCTGCTGCCTTCGAGGACCTTACAGTCTCTTGGGTAAGGCATATGGACAGAAACTGACAAATACTATAGGGGGACAGTCTTCCAAAAAATGGGATTCCTTTTGGTGTAGCAAGATCACCCTGGCAGAATGTACAGAGGATGCAAAAGCCAAAGAGGAAACTGAGAAACTTGATGAATAAACAAACCTGGG
Organism: Ornithorhynchus anatinus; assembly: GCF_004115215.2. Classification (NCBI taxonomy): domain Eukaryota; kingdom Metazoa; phylum Chordata; class Mammalia; order Monotremata; family Ornithorhynchidae; genus Ornithorhynchus; species Ornithorhynchus anatinus. Next base: position 18,813,269 of record NC_041750.1, read on the forward strand.
AGCAAAAGTGAGTCTGAGTAAAGGAAAACACTGAATAATGTGAAGATTGGCAATGTTCATTCATTCAGTCATGTTTTTTGAGGCTTACTGTATGCAGAGCTCTGCACTAAGCGCTTGGAAAGTACAATTCAGCAATAAAGAGAGAAGGTTCACACTAAGCTCCCTCGCATCAGGTTAGAAGGTTTATAGATTGCTTTCTTGCAACCTGAGAGTCAATGATATTAGCAGTGTTCCTTAGCCGTCAGAAGCAACTCTGCCTGGAAGGTAGGAAGCCAAAACAAATAAGGGGCAAGGAGAGACACCTCATGACCACTCCCCTTCCGTAGACTGACTGAAATTTCTTTTATATCGTCTACATAAGAGTTAATGGGTTTCATTTTTCAATGTGTGTCCAACAGGCCCTGCTGGGGGTGAAAGAAAATGGCACCACCCTATTTCCCCTGTCCTAGATTCTGAAATGGAAACTGGGTTTTAATTTACCAGCCCCAGAGAATTGTCTGGATGCTCTAGCAGTCTTTCCAGAGTTGGGGCAACTGGAAAAAGTCCCTTTTATGTCTGTTTCTTGTACCTTAAAGGGCGTTGTGTTGGAATTTGCACTCAGCTCCATCTACCCCTACTGAGTTCTACATTAAAGTACAGATCTTGGTCTGGTCTTTATGTTCTCACATACATTATAACATCACATTATTACTTCCACTATTCGGTGATTCCATTCTTTTTTTTAGCAATGTTTGATGTTTAATAGTTTTGTATAGCTGTGTTCCAGCAGAAAAACATAGGCAGCCAGGAAAATTGAGTTGGCTGGGGTAACAGAAGTGCAGATACGGAAGTTTTTGCTGTAGGAAAACACAATGTTTTGTGCTCCCTCTACTGGCTCGGAAGTAGAGCTTCACTTAAGTTTACTGGTGATAATTGTGCATTCAGTATGGAACAAACAAAACAAAAGCTTTTTATCTTCGACTGTGTAAGGTGAATCAATCATGGTTCCTGCCACTGCCTCACTGACAAGATGGACGGCACAATAATTTTTACTTTGCCTCTCTTCGGAGGTTCCGAGCATAGTCATTACTTTTCAAAAGAGCTTTCAGAAAATGAAAAACACTCATCTGTGCAAAGAGAATAAGCAGCATTGTTACTAAAATTCCCTGTTCAGGTTTGTGTGGTGGGAATGAGGAAGAGGGAGGGAGAGAGAGAAAGAGAGAGAGAGTGTGCACACGTGTGTGTGTGTGTGTGTGTGTCCTGGAGCCCCTTTTAAAAAAAATAAAAATAACTGAATTCCCCATGTATCATCTGTAGCTTTCTGGATCGTCTCTTTTGAATAGAAGATTTGTAGTATCCTGTCAAATTACATATCAATGCAGTGCTCTTTACAGTATTTGAAACAAAATGCTCCAATTGATTTTCCCCTGCTACCAGATGCTTAAATCCCAGTTTAAAACAGAGGAGATCTCCCATCTCTTCTTGAAAGTTAATTCTTCTATCTGTGCTCTGGACCCTCCTCTCTTCTTTCACGATAATTACCTCATCACCACCCACCTGAATTATTTTAACTGTCTCCTTAGTGATCTCCCTACTTCCAGCCTCCTCCCTCTGCACGCTAGCCTATATACAGCTGCCTGATTTTGCCTTTCTAAAATGCTTCTTGGAACATCACTCCTCTCCTCAAACTCTTCATCTAGGTCTGTATTGCCTCTTGCATGAAATAAGGTAAAACACCTGATCATTTATTCAAAGCTGTAGTATGGCCTGGTGGAAAGAGCATGGGCCTGGATGTCAGAGGCCCTGGGTTCTGATCCCAGCTCCCCCACTTACTGGTTGTGTGACCTTGGACAAGTCATTTAATTTCTCTGTGCCCCAGTCCCCACATCTGCAAAATGGGGGTTCGATACCTGTTCTTCCTACTTAGACTGTGAGCCCCATGTAAGACCTGATTATTTTGTATCTACCCCAGCCCCTAATAATAAAATAAAACTAACTGGTATTTATGTACTAGGCCCTGTACTAAGCACTGGGGTAGATACAAGCAAATCGGGTTGGACACAGTCCCTGTCCCACGTAGAGGTCACAGTCTCAATCCCCATTTTACAGATGAGGTAACTGAGGCACAGAGAAGTGAAGTGACTTGCCCAAGATCAACACCAGATAAGTGGCAGAGCTGGGATTAGAACCCATGACATTCTGATTCTCAGTCCTGTACTCGATCCACTAGGCCACACTGCTTCTCTGGGTTCTACCGTGGTTCTCCTGAAACTCATCTTGCTCCTGGATGCCATGCTACCTTCCTAAGCAAAAATCCATGAGCATATGCTTGGATTGCATGAAACTTCTGAGACACAGTGGGAGTAGTTGTAATAGTATTTGTTGAGCACTCACTGACTGCAATGTATTATACATGTCCACAGGGAGCTTACACTTTAATGGGGAACATTACAAACATAAAAATATGTACAAGCAGAATAAATACAGACATACCCCCGCAATACAGCCATGATGTGTTCCTCAAACATGTGGATGTATCATGCACGACTGTACAGAGGGACATGTTTTTCCCATATTCTTACATCGGAATATGTGAGGTCCTGTTCCAAAACCAGCCCTGGCATGCTGACTGGGCCCTATAGGTAAGTATCCATTCCAGTGTAAGTTCCTCCTCTCTTTTAGGCATCACTAAACTATTGTTTAATTTTGGTTAAAGTAATTCAGGGCATAACGTCACAGCTTTAAAGGAGAAGTAGTATGAGTATTATTGTTATTAGTATTATAATGGCTTTAAGCACTCACTATGTGTCAAGCTCTGTTCTAAGTGTTGGGGATTCATTGCCTGTTCTCCCCTGAGGGACTAGAACTGTGTCCAACCTGATTTAACTTGTCACTACCCATTTTACATATGAGGAAACTGAGGCACAGAGACATTAAATGACTTGCCCGAGGTCACGCAGCAGGCAACTGGCAGAACTGGGATGGAATCCAGGTCCTTTGATTCCCAGACCCAAGCTCTTTCCACTAGGCCACTCTGATTTCCCTATGAATCTCCTGTGAGTATGAATCTTCGCAGGAGGCTGTCAGTATAGACTGACTGTGACTAGACTGACTGTGGTAGCGATTTTTCAATTGAAGTGAAGATTTTGTCCAGTGTAGATTGAACAACAGCCTCTGCTTGTCTTCATTAAGTACTTCGTAGAGGGCCAGTGCCTTCTCAACACCTCTTCACACCTTTGAGCACTCTCTATCAGGGTGGTCTTCTGTCATTTTTGTAAATTAATTTGCTTTCTTTAAAATTGAGGCAAGTCTTCCTGATCTCAAAATTTTAGCTGGTAGTGGAGAGACTAACTTTTTTCTCTGTTTTAGCATCTTGCAGTGATGCATTGGATTGTCGAGGTGTCAAACAATAATATCTCTAGATGGAAGCAGCATGATGTAGTGGATAGAGCACGGGCCTGGGAGTCAGAAAGTCATGGGTTGTAATCCCAGCTCTGCCACTTGTCTGCTGTGTGGCCTTGGGCAAGTCACTTAACTTCTCTGTGCCTCAGTTACCCCATCATAAAATGGGGATTAAGACTGTGAGCCCCATGTGGGACATGGACTATGTCCAACCTGATTTGCTTCTATCCACCCCAGCGCTTAGTACAGTGCCTAGCACATAGTAAGCACTTAACAAACCCCATAATTTTATTGTTATTATCATTATTAAATTGATGTACCCCTAGTAGGTGTAACCTGGGTTATGCCTATAATTGAATATACATTTCAGTAACATATATACAAAGGTGGGTAAAGGATGGGTATAAATAATTGCATAAGAGATGGAGATGGCTGGTGGGTTTGTTAAGCTTTGGGGTGCTGGAAGGATTGTTGAGAGCGGGTGGGATTGTAGGAGAGCATTGAATGTGGGGAGCACTATAGTCTAGAGGCTTTGAGGAGTGGGGGCTCCAGGCCAGGGGAATAGCAATGGGAGAAGGGACAGAGGCAGGAGAGGTGAGAGTGAGGTATACTAAGAAGGCTAGCTTGAAAGGGGTAAAGAGTGAACTGGGGAGTATATCAATGTAATCTGTACTTTCCAAGTGCTTAGTACAGTTCTCTACACACAGTAAGCACTCCATAAATACGATTGAATGAATAATTGATCAATAGTATTTATTGAGTGTTTGTGCAGAGCACTATTCTAAGATCTCGGGAGAATAAAATAGAATTAATAGGTATAGTCACTGCTGTAAAGGAGTTTAAAATATAGTGGGGGAAACAGATCCTTAAGTGAATTACAGATAAGAGGAAGTAAAAGAGTACACAAAATATGTACGTAAGTGCTACAATCTGCAGTGAGTACCCAAGTGCTTAGATGATACTGAAGGGATGAAGTGGCAGTTGAGGGATTGAAGGTGGGAATATGAGAGATTATTTGGGAAAGGATTCCTAGAGGAGATTTGACCTTGAAGTTGGGGAGAACTGTGGTCTGTCAGACATGAAACGATAGGGTCTTCCAGGCAAGGAGGAGAGATGAAAATGAGGCAAGGTGAGTAGGTGAGCTTGAGAGGAACTGAGAATACGAGCTGGGGTGTAGTGGGAGTAGAGAGTGGGTAAGAACGAGAGAAAGAGAGAGTTGTTGGAGTGCCTTAAAACCAATCGTCAGGATTTTCTGTGATGTAGAGAGGAATGGACAACCAGTGGAGGTTTTTGAAGAGTGAGGAGAGGTGTGCAAAGCAGTGTTTCAGAAAAATGATCCAGCCAGCAGAACGAAGAATTTAGATTACACTTAGATATGATGAGCAGAAGGAGTGGTCGGGAAGGACATGGTGAAGTTTCAGACCCTCTTCTAGGACTAGGGGGATAACCAGCATTACGAGAGGGGAGATTTGGGAGCCTCGGGGGATGGGGGTGGTGCACATCAAGCCTCCCCTTCCCTGCTCACAGATCCAGCCCCTGCTCTATAAATAGTGCTGGAATTACCAGGGAAGGGAGGGAATGTGTGAAGGTGGGTGGGTGTGCTGGAGGAAGGGGCAAGCTTCGTGGCTCAAAAGCAAATAAAATCAACATGGGGGACAACATGTGGCTTTACTGCCTGGTGTTGCACCACCCTGGTTTGGTCAGTTGAAGTCCAAAGGTAATCCCCCAAACTTCCTTTAGCCAATACCACAATTACAGCCTCCTCCCCCACTAAACCAGATTGACTGGGTTAAATTGCATCTCCTTTTACATTTCTCCTAGCTATCCTGTGGTGAAGATGCTAATAAACTGGGAAGTGGCCCAAAGTCAGGCAACAGGAGGTAAAAGGAAAACAAGCACCGAATCTGAATAATCCACACAGCAGATAATTAGTTGAGGAATAATCGAGCACTGATTGTATCTGAAAGGCCTCTTAATTGGAAAGAGGTTAACAGATGCTGCCCCATGGATGTGGTAGATGAGTTTGTGCATGAGGAAAGGTCAGAGGGTATTAAAGCAAAGAGCCCTAAAAAAATCTCATTAAAAGGAAATCCATTGTCCTAGAATCCCATCCCAGGTTTTGAAGTTCATTGAAGATAAAAATATTTATTTAAACACCAGTTCTTCATAATCTTTAAAATCTATGTACTGTTTGAGTTGGCTAGGTTGAAATCCATTCCCTTTACTTGAGGATGATTGATGTAATAGTCATAAATCTCACTTTTAATAGTAATGACCATGTGCAATTCACCAATACTGAGTGGTATTGAGGTTAACCGATTAGTAAAATAAAGGGGAAGTGTCAGTTCTCCAGGGATGGGATTTTCAGAATGGATCTGATAGCCTTTTTTTTGCCTCATCTAGGCCTCCAAATTCAACTTTTTTATTTGAATTTTTCTTTCTCCATACAGATCCCTAAAATACAATTCAGTAGCACTCACAGAAGACCTGCAAACTGACCTATGGTCAGCAGAAAGCAGGCTTCCAGCCCAGAAAATTAGTTGAACGTGCTTTGCCTCCTCTTGTCTGTTACCTTTTTGTTAGATTTTTGAGGAATTATTTTTCCATGTCTAATCTCAAGGCATGTTTGTGGCAGGAGCCATTTGTGTTCTTTTACTTAGTGAGCAGTTAGGGATGGGTGGGTGGAGGGTGAGTGAGACTGATTTGGTGAGCAAATGGAAAAATGCTAAATGGAAGGAGTTTGGAGCCCCAATAGTCCTGGAATGCCTTCGTTCACATTGTCACTCTTGTAATTGATGTGAACCCATGGACTTTACGGTTATAGAGTGCCCTTTGGGTCCAGAGAGAGATGCATAACACAGGACATGGTGTCCTTTGTCTTAATGTTCCCCATCAGCGCCCATCAAATTTAAAAACTTTTCAAGGGGCATCAGAGCGATTTTATTATTCTTCATTTTAAGAAAATATGCTCCTAGGTTGAGAACACTATGACTTTACCCAATATGTGTTCATAAACATCTGTTTAATACTACATGCAGGGATGTCTGAAGTTACTATTGAGCAAAGGTGTTTTAAAGCTATAATTAAGAGACTAGTTGCAAGTTACTCAATTTGCAAATGAGTGAATCAGCAAACCAATACAAAAGCAATGATAGTGCAATTCCAAAATGTACTCACCTAATTGTGTGGTTATTATTCTTTATTTTAAACTATTTAGTATAATAGTACATAATATGCCAATGGATGTCTTGTAATATAGTCTGTACAAATAAGGACATTTCAGAAATGAGACTTCTTTTCTGCTCTCTGCTTTCACATCTCAGAGAATTTGTAAACTTGCTCAGGTTTTTAAGAAAATTATCTGGTTTAGTGCAGTGATGGAATTTAAAAAAGCAATCGGGTAGCTACATAATTTTATGTTAAATGTGGCCTAATTTAAATCTGAAAAAAAACCTGAAGAGTTGGAGTATGCCTTGTTTTCAACGGTAAGGTTTTTGGAGAGTTTTTTGGCCCTTTTGGATTTGATAAAGCAACTCAAAAAGTAGGCATATTTCTCAAGATACATGCAATTGGTTTCCATATTGTTCACTAACCTAAGCTTTGTTGTGTAAGCTGCATCTGTCTTTAATTTTCAAGAGTCTCATTTTTGTGTGTTTACCTTCTTGCAGGACCTAAATAGGAATATCCATATGAATAGCAGCAGTAACAGTTTTTCAAAGCCCCACAAGTTAATGAAGGAGCACAAGGAAAAACCCTCTAAAGACTCAAAAGAGCATAAAAGTGCCTTCAAAGAACCTTCCAGGGAACACAACAAATCTTCCAAAGAATCCTCTAAGAAACCCAAAGAAAACAAACCCCTAAAAGAAGAAAAAATTGTTCCTAAGTTGGCCTTCAAGGAACCTAAACCCATGTCAAAAGAGTCTAAATCTGAAAATAACTTACTTACTCTCACAGGCGGTCAGCAGCAAGACAAGAAGGCACCTAGTAAAAGGCCCTCCATTTCAGATTCTGAGGAACTTACAGCCAAAAAGAAGAAGAAAAACACATCAGAGGCTTTATTTAAAAGTTTTTCTAGTGCTCCCCCACTGATACTCACTTGTTCTGCTGATAAAAAACAGATAAAAGATAAGTCGCATGTCAAGATGAGTAAGGTCAAAATGGAAAGCGAGGCAACAGAGAAGAAGAAATCAAGTTTGCCACCATTTGATAATATTGTGGATCCCAATGACTCTGACATGGAGGAAAACCTGTCTTCAAAATCTGAAGTAAGTGTCATTGATTTTTTTTTCTTCCCCCTCCTCTGGACTTTCCCAGATTTTTTTCTTGATGGGTTCAGTTTTGGAAAAGTTTGCTAAAAGTTGAATCTATACATTCAGTGGAAAATAAACTGGGCACAACTCCATAAAGAGTCCTCATGTCACCTGGTGTCAGGGTGGGATTATGGTAGGAGTTGAAATTGTTAACTGGGTTTGCAGCCTTGTGAGTGTGATGTTTATCCAATTCAGAGTGTCAAGGAAGGGGTATACCACAATATGCTCGTTGGGGTGGGGGAGTAGGGGTCCACTGGATAATGAATGGAATTCAGTATCTTCCTGCTCCCTTCTTTCTCTAGTGTCCCAGAAAAAAAAAAAAAAACCTCTCACTTGCCTGAGGCATTCAAGTACATGGTTCCATTTTATGCCTTCTACTTTAAGAGGAACGGGACCTGTGCCTGTTGCAGAATTGTACAGCTGTTTCCCTCACCCTGTGCCTTTTGTCTCGCCAAGCAACTCCATGCTTGGAATGGAAGGAAGAAGTGGCAGTGGGTGGTATTCTGTCATCTCTCTAGTACTTTAGCCTTTGGTCATTGCTCTACCTGGCACTCCTTTTCCATGGTCCTCATTCTAATAACCACTGATTTATAAAAGCAGGAAATAATATACTGTATAATATACAGAGCAGGAAGCTAAAAAACAACACTTTGTAGTGGTGGGGAGGGAGGAAGAGGCTGGGCAGAGCTAAAGTTACTCAGTTGGGTACTTCAATCAGTATAATAAAAGGAGTCTATTTGATTTTGCATAAAAGTTAATTGCAAAGTTTTGAAGTTGAAAAGATCAGCTACATGTTTTTCACTATCCATCCAGACTTCGTAACATAAAGTTTATCTCCGATAGCTCACCTCTGAGCAATGTCAGTCTCCCCTGTGAGATGTCATTACAGTCAGGGTTGCTTTAGCCTTCCACCTTCAGCATTGTACTGATGGGGGTCAGGATGAAAGGTTAAGCAGTTGCTGATGTTAATGGCCAGTTGCCCCAGGAGGAAAGAAAAAAAAAAGAAAGTTAGAAATACTTATTTTGAGTTGAGTGTTTCTCCGAGGTCTCCATTGGTTACTCATGAAGTATTTTTCTAAACTTGCAAGTTAATAGACGATGGTACATAAGTATCGTTGTAGATATTACTATTTTGGACATTTAAACTTCCTTTCTTAGAATCTCAAGTTGCTTTGCACACACTGGGAGACATCAGCGTAACACTCCTTTGCAGAGTGGTAGCTTCTACTTGGTTTTTGTTTGTATTTTACGATGGAATTTGGGAAAACCACTCCCAGCCTCAGCCTGGGAGTCGGAAGGACCTGGATTCTAATCCTGGCTCTGCCACTTTTCTGCTGTGCGACCTTGGGCAAATCATTTCACTTCTTTTTGCCTCAGTTGCCTCACCTGTAAAATGGGGATTAAGACCGTGAGCCCCATGTGGGACAGGAACTGTGTCCAACCTGATTACCTTGTATCTACCCCAGTGCTTAGAACAGTTCTTGGCACATAGTAAGCACTTAACAAATACCAACATTGTTATTATTATTATTAATTGGTAAAATGGAAATACCCAGTCATTTGACTGGATTTGTAAAGCTATCATGCTCTGTTTCCATCTTCTTCTATTCCTTTAGTTTGTTTCTGTTGCTCTTAAAATAGAATTATGATTAAAGATGTATTATTTTCATGTATTAATAAAGAACATTTCATGGGAGAACATCTAGTGATACCACTCAGAAGCATATTTGAGAAGTGGTAGTGTTTATTAAGTGCCTGCTGTGTGTAAAGCACTGAACTAAGTTCTGGGAAAGAATACACAAGTGAGAATGAGACATGGTTCCTGGCCCTCATTGAGCTCACAGTATAAGAATGAGGGTAGTCCAGTGGTGGTTGGGGGAGAGGAGACTAGCAACAGCACTTGAGGAGAAATAAAGTATTAAAATTACAAAACAACATAAAGGACAGGAATAAATACGAGAAATAAAACCAAAAAGAGCACTAGAGTACTGTGGCTAGAAGAGCAAAGGTGCAGGCTTGTAGCAGATCAGAGTGCAAAAGTCACAGCTGCAGTAATAATTATAATAATTGTATCTGTCAAGTGCCTACCATGTTCCAGGCACTGTACTAAGCGCTGGGGTAGATACAAGGTAATCAGGTTAGACACAGTCCCTGTCCCTCATGGGGCTCATAGTCTTAATCCCCATTTTACAGATGAGGTAACTGAAGCACAGAGAAGTGAAGTCACACAGCAGACAAGTGGCAGAGCCGGGATTAGAACCCAGGTCCTTCCGACTCCCAGGCCCAGCCTGTATTCAGTAGGCCACGCTGCCACAGGAGCAACTGCTACAGCCTTCCCAACGGTGTAAAGGCTGTGTGAGTCTCACCTTAACGCTACTTGTGTCCTTACCGCGGGGTGCAGGGCAGAAGGGGAGTGAAGATGATGTGGAGGGAGAGCAGCACAAGTTCCTGATGAAGCAGCTTAGCTGTCCAGTAGTTTGGGGAGGCGAAGATGCAGCTGCCAAACCAGTGTACAGTTTAGTTTTTATGCATTTCTTCTCCCTGAAAAGGAATAGTCAAAGCAGTATTCATAAAAGGCAACTGAATGTTCCAGTTAAGATCAGACAACTGATTCGGTCTTTGCTCCAGATAATGATCTCAATTAGGTGTCCCTTGTTATAGGACATAAACCTGGAAATGGTTTCTAAGTGTTTTAGTGAACCACTCTGACCTCTATACCTGTTTGAGTTATTTGGACACTGAAGCGATTACCTGAAATCTGCTTTCTTTCTCACTCATTTAGAAGGAAAATCATGTTTGCAGAGAAACACTTTTATTATTGTGGTAGGTAATTTGTATGGGAACATCAGGGCTAGTAGTGCAGTAGGTATAATGAGGCCTTGCTCAATGGAGCCTTCAAGAATGCCAGTAAGGATGGGGGAGGATAAAAGAGGCTGATCAGAAAAACGTACTGGAAGGCTGCAGTCTTTTGGGGAACAGAGACTGTGTCCAACCTGATTTGCTTGTATCAACCCCATGCTTAGAACAGTGCCTGGCATATAGCAAATGCTTAACAAATGCCACAGTTATTATGAGTTTCCCACTATCATGTGCGCCATGCTAGCATCCCAGTGAGGATGGGGCTGATGTGCTACAAGTATTTCTGGTAGACAGGATCTCAGAAACACCAAGTTGTTACAAGGTATGCCCAGACTCAAAGTACAAGGTATTGTTTTTGAGACTACAACTTCCCAGTCAGTTATTGACGGGACTCACGGTGCCTTTTTTCAGTTGGGCTTTTAAAAAATTTTTTTAAATATAAATGTTTCAGAGGAAGAAAATAGCTGGAGCAAATAATAATAATTGATAACTTTGGTACTTGTTAAGCACTTCCTACGTGCCCAGCGCTGGGGCCTTGTCTTGTCTTATGCCATCAAGTTGTTTCCGTCCCATAGCGACGCCATGAACACATCTCTCCCAGAACTCCCCACCTCCATCTGTAATCCTTCCAGTAGTGTATCCATAGAGTTTTCTTGGTAAAAATACAGAAGTGGTTTACCATTGCCTCCTTCTGCGTAGTAAATTTGAGTTTCCGCCATCAACATTCTCCCATGTCGCTGCTGCCCAGCACAGATGAGTTTTGACTTGATTGCCTTCCACTCTGTAGCTACTGTCCAAGCTAGGAATGGAATGGGTATGCCTCTGCTTGACTCTCCCTCCCCTAGTCGAGACTGGTAGAGTACTGGAAACTCTCCAGGTGCGACCCTGAGAGGGGAGTGCTGGGTTTGATGTAAGTCAGGTTGGACACAGTCCCTGACCCACATGAGTCTCACACTCTTGATCCCCATTTTACAGATGAGCTAACTGAGGCCCTTAGAAGTGAAGTGACTTACCCAAGGTCACATGGCAGACATGTCGGAGAGCCAGGATTAGAGCCCAGGTCCTTCTGACTCCAAGGCCTCTGCTCTATCCACTAAGTCACACTGCTTCTCTAAGCAAATGGCAGCTTACCCTGAATTTCATCTTGAGAAGATGCAAGATTTGACTTAATGCTATGCTTATATTAAGATGCTGTAAATGTAAATACAGGACAATGGGTGTTTTAATCAGCATCGGGTTGTCCTGCCGAAGGCTGTTTCTGGATATAAATTAATTTCTAGAATCTGCATTGTCTCTTTAGGCACTAGGTTGCCATTTCATCTATTGAAATAGTAATTTATAAATGTTATCTGTATAAGTAAGCATTGTGATCATCTTTATACCGAATTTATTAAACATGTTTCTGTCTACCTCAATAATCCCAAATAGTCTAATCTCAAAAAAATGCAATATTGCTGTGATAACTCCTAGGAAGAAGAGACAGACATTTTGATACTGCCCTTCTGCCTTTTTAAATCCTAGCGAAAGGGGGAGTTTTGAGGGTATTCTTTTTGCCAGTCATTAAAATATCATCATTTCACATTAAGACCAATGAAGGGAACTGAGTTAATTGTGAAGAGGGATGTATCTGTGGGGTTGTTTAAGAAGTTAAATCAATTTACTGACTTGTCATTTTTTGGAGGGGTGGTTGGAGGGAATTGTTTAGATTTATTATACTTGTCCACTTGGAAATTCAAATTACATAACATAAAGCTTAGACTGCCCATGCCAGGACAGGGTCTGTATCTGATCTAACAATAATAATAATAATGTTGGTATTTGTTAAGCGCTTACTATGTGCAGAGCACTGTTCTAAGTGCTGGGGGAGATAGAGGGTAATCAGGTTGTCCCACATGAGGCTCCCAGTCTTAATCTCCATTTTACAGATGAGGTAACTGAGGCACAGAGAAGTTAAGTGACTTGCCCACAGTCACACAGCTGACAAGTGGCAGAGCTGGGAATCAAACCCATGACCTCTGACTCCCTAGCACGTGCTCTTTCCACTGAGCCACACTGATCTTGTACCTACCCCAGCGCTGAGCACAGTGCCTCGTAAGAGTTTAATAAACATCTGGATCATCATCTTCATGTCTGTCTCCCCCTCCCCCTCACTGGATTGTAAGCTTCCTGAGGTCAGGGAACATGTCTGGTAATTCCATCGTACTCCTCCAAACTCTTAGTGCAGTAAATGCAACACATAGTAGATGCACAGTAAATATTCCTGATTGATCGATTGAATGTTTTTCATCTATATGTTTTACACATTGGTAGGATAATGTCTCCTTTCCCTGTACTACCCTGTAAAGTGGACTTGTGCCCCCTGCAAATAAACAACAGTCCATAGCGTGGCAGCAACCTGAGGCAACTGTCCAGTGATTCTTCTGGGAGTCCAGTGGCTGCCTTGCCCTCCCTCGTGACACCTAATGGGAGGCGTTTGTTGACTGTAGACTGTAGTGCCCAGGAGGGATTTTTCTGCCTTAAGCTGAAAGGGAAGAATTGATTTCACCCTTTTCTCCGTGGATCCTGAGAACTGCAAGGGGAGAATTGATTTCACTAATCAACAATCACTAGGCTATAAGTTTTGAATGATATTTGGTCTAGAGAGTACTTAATGAGCCAGATTTCCCCCTAAGCTATTTCCGGGGGGGGGGGGGGGTAGGTACCTTTGGAAGCTGCATTAACTCTTTCGAGGCAATAAGGTCCTATTCAGTACACTGAAACACTAAATCTATGTGGCCTGAAAGTATCAAAATATCCTCTGCTGTCCATCTGAAATTTTCATCATGGTTATCATTGATTATTATCAAACCGTTTTATTGTATAGAAAGAAGAATCTGAGTATGGTTTTCATTTCTTTATTAACAAAAGAATTCACAACAGTGTTTCAATATGATGAGAGTAATTTCCAAACCTTTAAAAGAAAATAGAATAATGTCTTATCCAACAAGCTATTTTATAAAACACTATCTTATTTCTTCCCCCTCTATTTCCCCCATTTTTTAGAGAGAAATTTAATTCTGGTGCAAAAGGTAGGGATGGTAAATGAACACTTAATGTTTTCATCAGGCTTTCTTGAAACCAACAGGAGAAAGTATCAGACACTTTACCATATTCTGCATCATCAGACAAAGGATTTAAATCATGTCCTTTGACTTTTGGTTTGGAAGTGTATATTATTAGGTAAAAGAAAGGGGAAAATGGACTCTATTTGGGTGACTGCATTTTTGTTTTTCTTGGGTAAGTTGATGGCTGGGATGCAGGGTATAAACTTCAAACCACTCAAGTTGATTTTTTTTTCTTTGGCTCCTTCTACCCCTCTCCTCTCTCCTCCCCTTCCTCCCTTACCCTAGTGTTCATTGCCCTGTTTAATCTGTCTGGAACCGGTAATAAATAGCCTGCTGTTGAAGCATCAACCGTAGGCTTTTATTTGATGGAAGGTTGTCACAGTTGGAGAAGAAGGTCTTTATTTTATTTTCAAAGTGGCTTTTTAATGACTTGTTCCTGTAGCACATGCGAGGGCCGTAAAATCTGAAACTCTACAATTATACAGACCCTTCATTATGGGGCTCTACTGGTACTCTTGAGGGGGTATTTCCTTTGGATTTCCCTGGTTTCTGTGGCCTTTAACTGGGTGGAAAATTATATTTGAGAGTGAAATTTATTGTATCCTCAACCCACGGTTAACAATTTTTCCATTTTTGAAGAAATTTGACTTCATGCTTTGAATGTAGAGTAGCCAGACTGACCTGACTGCAGTTATTTTGTTTTCTCTGTCGATCCTGATTTACCTGTCAAGTAGGGCTGGAAGCCCATTAGTCGACGATCTTTTCTCCCTTTTGTCTTGCAGGGAGCCTTGTACAGTTGTGACTAATTGAGCTCCCCAAACATCTTTGAAAAAAACTGTTTAGATGTAGTTTTATCCACAATACCTCAAAATGAGTTGTTTCGAAAATACAGGGTTTGGAAAACATGCATAATGAGCCAGATGGTTGTACTTGTGTTAACTCTTTTAGCCCGCTAGGGTATTGTTGAGTAAATTACTGTTTCAGCATATGGGCCAGGATCTTTATGTAATAGTCCTAGCTGTCATCTTTAGACAGAAAGCCAAAGATACTCTTCATTTTACCACTAAAGAGGCTTATTAAATTAAATGCAAAGCCAAACAGTGAGTATCCCATTATTTCTGAAATTCTAAACCTATAAGAAATATAAACATATGGCTCCCATAGCAACCATATCCTTACCCTCTGTGTATTTGTATTGTTGTGAATTATTGGATTTCATACACACCCAAACACATGTTCATGCATATGCAATCAGATGGAACTGCTGAAGGAAATCATAACTTGGAGTTTCCAGGTTTTACTACATTTGGGATAGCTTCCTTATCACTGGGCTAGTGAGTAATAAGGTATATTTATATTACTGTAGACATGTAAAGATATGTAGTGTGTGTATATGCGTATATATACACACATATATTTTATAGTATATATAATATAGATGTCTCTGAGTATGTGTGTCTATATATTTAGAGAGAGAGAGACTCAAGAAGGAAAACTATGAGTAGATTAGTTGTTCTTCATACTTGAAGACTATGTTGCTGACAGTGGAATTCTCCTATGGGTGCATAGGTGGCTGAAAAGGCCTATGTGGAATCCAGTGTCTCAACGACGATGTGAACATGCAAAGACTGTCCCTTGTTGTGCTGGCATATTTGTTGTTTGCAGATAGATAAGGAGGTCACCAAATATCCAGGCTTACTCTGAGGATTTCAGGAGGGACCGACTTCTACCATTTGAAGTTCACTTCGCCCTGTATTAACCCAGCGCTCTCTCTTCTGCTAGAGAACTCTTCTATTCCTCTGGGATGCAGGGTATAAACTTCAAACTACTCAAGTTGACTTTTTTTTGCTTTGGCTCCTTCTCCCCCTCTCCTCTCTCTTCCCCTTCCTCCCTTACTCTAGTGTTCATTGCCCTGTTTAATCTGTCTGGATTCCTCAGTCATCCGATCCCACACCCCCAACAACTCTCTAAACATTTAACTCTCTTCTTAAATCCTGGTGCCACCACCCCCTCCGTCTCTAACCCCTGAAAACCTCACCAACTACTTTGTTGGCAGAATTGAAACCATCAGGCAGGAACTTCCCCAAGTTTCTCCATCACCTCCTCACTTCTCCACCATCCCCATCTCAGCATTCCCGTGCTAAAGAGGTCTGTAGACCATCTGCTCTCTAAATCCACCTGCTATACCTGGGCCACTGAACCTTGTCCTTTCTCAACTCCTAAAAACACTTGCTCCCACTCTTCTCCCCTCCCTCACTGCTCCTCTATTGGCTCCTTTCCTTCTGCCTTCTAACATGCCCAAGTTTCCCCTGTACTTATTGCCCTTCAACTTTCACTCCATCTCCCTGCTCCCACTCCTTTCCAACCACTGCCGTCACTTTCTGGCCACTAAATCTATCTTTGATCCACTACACTTGAGCTTTCAACCCTGTCATTCCTCTGATACTGCACTCTCTCAAGTTGCCAATGACCGTGATCAAGAAATTAATAGTATTCACCAAGGGCTTACCGTGTGCAGAGTACTATACTAAGTGCTTGGAAGAGTACTGTTCAACAAAGTGGGTAGACATGTTCCCTGCCCAAAAGGAGTTTACAGTCTAGAGGGACTGCCTTATAGCCAGTCTTGTGAACTTTACTTTGTCCTGATTCTCCTTGGCCTCTCAGCCGCTTTTGATACCAATGACCACTCCCTTCTTGTTGAAATGCCATCGAGCCTCAATTTTACTGACCCAGTACTAACCTGTCTTTCCTTTCACCTTTCTGACTGCTGGCTCTTCTTCTACTTGTCTTCCCTCAACTGTTGTTTGCATGCAAAGCTCTGTTCTGGGTCCCCAGTTTTTCTCACTCTGCACCATCTCTCTTGGGGAGCTCCCCCTTTCAACATGGCTTCAGCTACCACCTCTAGACAGATGACTCACACATCTACCTATAGCTCTAACTTCTCATCTAATCTGCAATCCTGCTTCTCTTCAATCAATTGGTAGTATTTTCCGAGTGCTTATTGTATGCAGAGCGCTGCACTGAGCACTTGGGAAAGTGCAATATGGTTGGTAGATGTGATCCTGGAACTTTCCATTAGAAAATTCCTTCCCCCAAAATACATATTTTTCCATGCAGCCTTGTCCATGGTGACCCAGCTGGTCCCAGTGAGTGAGTGAATGACTTCTGAGGAGAAATTAGGCACTTACAATTTGGTAAATTACAATTTACCAACTTGTGCCCTAGGAAACCTGAAGCAGATATACTGTATGTAGTAGAGGACTGAATTCCTGACCTTAGGAAGCTGGGAGAATGATTATCTGGTCTCCAGTCTGTTGATTTCAGAGTACTTGGGCATTTTGATGAAATAAGAAATACTCTTGTCTCAACTTTATCTTCAGTTTTGACAGTTAAGACATTTTTAACATTTTATGTGTCTAGATGCATTCAGGCCTAATTATATTTGGCTCTGAAGAGTTGAAACCTTAATTGAGGCAACATTCTTACAAACCCAGATCTAATCTTTGGGGTTCATTTAGAGAGTTAAGGCAGTCTTGATTTGCTTTAGTGAGTTTCCAAATCTAACTTAACTCTTAAAGCTACATTCCATAGTAGTGTCATAAACTTATTAACATTGACCTGTAGGTTTCTTTCGATTTAGCTTTTGAAAGGCCCATATGTTTGAGGAAGTTTGAGATCTAGGGCAAATCGTTAATGGCTGGAAAAACCTTAAAACAAGCTGCAGTCTGAATTTTGGTTTAAAAGTAAAAAGCATCCCCAGGAATTTATTTACAGGCTAAAATGCTGGAGAGCCCCCAAGTCCTTTCGTGTTTCACTTAGATCGTAAGCTCCTAGTGGACAAAGAATACATCTGCGGACTCGGCTGTATTGTGCTCTCCCCAGTTCTTAGTGCAGTTCGATAAGCGCTCAATAAATACCATTGATTGATTAAATGATTCTCACCCCCAGATAACCAATGATCTCAAAGCATAGATCAAAAAGATGCTAATTAACATTCTCTCTCTCTTTAAAATGTGAAGATTGACAATTGAAAGGACATAGGTGCTACAGAAAAAGGTGGGCTATTCAAAATGGGTGTGTGCTGATTTGGCGCTCTCAGTGCATTTACCTGGACATGCATTGTACTGAATTGACTTGAATCAAGAGGCTTTCCCTTAATAGCAGAAATTCATTTACGGGATATTTGAAGGCTCAGGAATAGACTCCAGACCCAGGACTCAAGTGCTGTTATCTTTCTGAAATAGAATAGTGAGTATTTGAGTGGGCAATTTCAGGTAATATAAGCTCTTAGGGGGCAGAAAATGGGTTGGATGTATGTTCTCTCCATGCCTGGCACATTCTGTGCATTCAGATAAACAGATTGTTCAAATGTGTAAAGTCCCAGAGGCAGTAAGCCTTATTTGGAAACTTTATTAACTCTAAGACCATTGCCTGATTTATTCCTAGGATTTGCATTAGAGAGAATCTCAGGTAATCGAGAAGCAGAGTTGCCTAGTGAATAGAGCATGAGCTGGAGAATCAGGAGGACTTGGGTTCTAATCCCGGCTCTACCACTTGTCTGCTGTGTCACCTTGGCCAGTCACTTCTCTGTTCTTCAGTTACCTCACCTGAAATGGGGCTTAAGATTGTGAGCCCTAAGTGGGGCAGGGACTGTATCCAACCTAATGATCTCGTATCTACCCCAGTGCTTATTAGAGTGCCTGGTACATAGAAAGCATTTAAGTCAATACTATAAAAAGAAAAATCTCTTCTGGAGGATCCCAAATCAAATATTCATCAATGACAACAGATCTTTTGTAGGTGGCAATGCCATATATTGGCAGAAAAAGTGCAATTACTTTTCCTGATTTTTGTATCACATACTGGCTGACTTGCTCATGAATTTCTGGGCTGCATTTTCAATTTCTTCATTCTGTTAAGGAGAGGACTGTCGTTGGAGGAGCATGGGAGACCATGTGAAGCCACATGCTTGGAGCTCAACTCTGGCTCCCAGGCACCGCACTGGGCTGGCCCTGACTTTTCCACCTCTGTGTCCCGTCTGTCCTCCCCACCCCAAGACAGACAGACACACACTCCACACCCCTCCCCTCTCCTCCTTCACTTCCACACCCACACATCCTTCCGGGTGAACATAGCATCGGGAAAAGAGCCAGTCTACACCAGTCAGTCTGCTGACTGCCTGAGACTAGGCGTGGCTGTCTCATAAAGGGGACAGCATTGGTTTAGGGAGTTAGGTTTAGGTGGGGTTTACATGGCCCCCAAGCTGGGATCCCCACTGCCTCCCCTCCCAACTCCAGGACTGCAGGGTGACATCCTGAATGGTTGGGAAATGGGAGCAGGTGTTGCAGCAGTTCCAGTGCACAGGCCTGAGCTGGCTTCAACTCGTGCCCTGCCCACCCCCGTGGTGTCTCAAGGTGCGGCCGCTGTTATGAGGGCCAAACTGGAATGGGAGCGGGACTGGAGTGCCAGAGGAACTGCCCAGTCTCCCCGAGCCCTGACCTGTCCATTCCCATTCCCATCACGGAGTGCTTCGCTCACCCTCACTGGGAAGCCTTGTCCCAAGCTTGACCCTGCCACCGCCTACATCCTCCTAGATGAGGCGGGCCCAAGGAGCTGCTACCAGTAACCACACTGCTGGGCAGACTTGGTGAAGTGGCTACTTCCCTCCCTACAGGAGCTGCTCCGGCTGCCCCTCAGTTACCCGTACGGCCTGGCCTGGAGTTGTGGATGGTTGGATCCCCGGGCCCAGGGTTCTTGAGGTTTTAAAGCCCTTTGTATCTGCCTCCTCCCCACACCCGCTCATGTGAAACCACCCTCAGGATCTATCACAGACGGGCCCCCCCGCCCCCATTAGCCCAAATTGAGTCTTCCTCCTCCCCACCACAGTTTATATGAGCAGATGCCTTGGTCTTGGCTTTTTACAAAGAACTGAAGGCAAATAAAAAAAAAAACACAACTTTTGCCCCACAAGTCCATCATTTCTGGCCTAGGGAATACAGAACCCTGCAGATGCCATCTTGAGAGGGGCAGAGCGATGTGTAGCCCTTGCCTCTGCCATCTTTGTGAGGGGCCGTGGTGCTTCCCTCCTCTGCTGTTCTGCCTTGAAGCAGTCACTTACCGTGTTTACCGAATGAAGCTGGCCCTGCGTCAGAACCATGAAAAATGACTTCTGGGCCTTATGGCATACCCACTGAGGTCTACAAACATAGAGGAGACGCTCTGCTTAAACACTTCCACGAGCCTTTCCTTTTGAGACACCACAGTCGTCATAAAAAAGGCTGAAAAACCAGACTACAGAAACTACTGAGGCATCTCACTGCTCTCCATTGCTGCCAAGAGCCTAGCTAGAGTCCTGGACAATTTGCTGAAGAATATCATTAACCGTACACTCCCCAAATCACAGCATGGCCTCAGACTACATCGTGGCACAGTAGACTCATTCATTCATTCATTTAATCGTATTTATTGAGTGCTTAATGTGTGCAGAACACTGTACCAAGCGTTTGGAAAGCATAATTCAGCAACTGAGACAATCCCTGCCCACAATGGGCTCACAGTGTAGAAGGGGGGAGACAGACATCAAAACAAGTAAACAGGCATCAATAGCATCAATATAAATAAATAGAATTATAGATATGTGCATATATACACAAGTGCTGTGGAGCAGGGAGGTGGGTAGAGCAAAGGGAGTGAATTGGGGTGATGGGTGGGAGGGGCAGCTGAGGAAAAAGGGGGGCTTAGTCTGGGTAGGCTTCCTGTAGGAGGTGAGCCTTCAGTAGGGCTTTGAAGGGGGGAAGTGTGATTGGCAGATTTGAGGAGGGAGGGCATTCCAGGCCAAGGGTAGGACGTGGGCCAGGGGTCGACAGTGGTTCAGGCAAGAACGAAGCACAGTGAGAACGTTAGCACCAGAGAAGCAGAGTGTGTGGACTGGGATGTAGAAGGAGAGAAGGGAAGTGAGGTAGGAGGGGGCAAGGTGATGGAGAGCTCGATCTTAACCACTCATCACTTAGGGGAGAAGGACAGTAAACGGCACGAAGACCTCTCAACAATTTTCATAGACCTTTCAAAGTCAGAAATTGCTCCAGAAATTGTGTGGTAAATTTGGTTGCCCTGAGAAGACCATTGTGGTTCTGAGACAACTTCACAATGGCATGACTGGTTGTGTCAGATCTGGGGTGCCCTGTCTGAGCCATTCTTCATTGCTGATGTGGTATGGCAGAGTTATATATTGGACCTAGTCCTGTTTAATCTGTGAGGCCAGACAGCAGGAGGATGCAAGAAGGGACTTGAATGTAGAATTAGAATATGCTTCCACTCCTCTGGGAAACTCTTGCAATTCAACAGGCAATAAGCATTATCCACAATTCTAAAGACCGTAATTCAGGTGTTTACTATATGCAGAAGACTGTGCCCTAGAGGTACACACTCAAGATGACATGCAAATCAATCAATCATATTTATTGAGCACTTACTGTGTGCAGAGTACTGTACTGAGAGCTTGGAAGAGTACAATATAACAGACACATTCCCTGCCCACAAGTGTAAATGACTTTGTTGAGGCAGCTAAGCACTACATGCTGCGCAGTTCCATCAGCATCATTCACAGACTATACTCAACATCACGTGGCAACATAGGGTCACACACAACAAAGTCGTGGAATCAAATCGGTCTCCTAGCACCCAAGCTTTGCTCACCTCAACCCAGGTTTGCTGGGTGGAATGGTTGAGGAGAATGGAAGGTAGCAAACATCTGCTGTATGGTGAGCTGAAACTGGGCAAACCTAAATGAAAGGCGATGGAGGAAACTCTAAGGACAGAAGCCAGGCTCAGACACTGTAAATGTCAGTTGGGAATAGGCAGATAACTGTGGTAGACCACAGGAGTGCAGTACAGTCAAAATAAGCAATGACTCTTGTTGAGCAGAACCAGTGCGGGAAGTATACTGGAAAGCAGTGTGGTGGAGTGGATAAAGCATGGACTTGGGAGTCCTCGTAATCATAATACTACTAATAATTGTAGTATTTGTTAAGCGCTTACTCTGTTTCAGGCACTGTACTAAACGCTGGGATGGATACAAGCAAATCAGGCTGGACACAGTCCCTTCCCCATGTGGGGTTCCCAGTCTCAATCCCCGTTTTCCAGCTGAGGGAACTGAGGCCCAGAGAAGTGAAGCGACTTGTCCAAGGTCACACAGCAGATAAATGGCAGGGCTGAGATTAGAACCCAGATCCTCTGACTCCCAGGTCTGTACTCTTTCCAGTAGACCACACCGCTTATCTACAATTTTTAGTGTGGTGTTAGGTATATAGTGATTGATGATGCTTTCTCTCCACATTCTAAATTAATACCACTGTTCGTTCTTCAGCAATTGCTGAAATGCAGAATCAGTCAGTGTGCTTTAATACATCTGAGAGGATGCAATATAGAGTAAAGGTTACCACCAATCAAGAGTATTTATTGAGCACTTACTGTATGCAGAGCACTGTACTAAGCACTTGGGAGAGAACAGTAGAACAGACACATTCTCTGCCCACAAGGAACTTCCAGTCTGGAGGGGGAGACAGATGTTAATATAAATAAATAAATTACGGTTATGTACATAAGTGCTGTGGGGCTGGGAGGGGGGGATGAATAAAGGGAGTAAATCAGGGTGACACAGAAGGGAGTGGAAGAAGAGGAAAAGAGCACTTAATCAGGGAAGGCCTTTTGGAGGGGATGTGCCCTCATTAAGGCTTTGAAGCTGGGAGAGTGACTGTCTGAAGAGGGAGGGCGTTCCAGGCCAGAGGCAGGACATGGGAGAGGCAGGTATTTGTGATAGTGAACTTTGTCAGTAAGTCAGTGGAAAAGCTTTTAATCACTACTGTAGTTAAGTGATAAGTAACATAATTTTTTTTTTGGGGGGGTGGGGGGATGACAAAAATTGCCAAGTGTGAATTTCCTGATATTCACTGCAAAAGAGTAAAGACATTACAGTGTAAAGCAGTATGGCCTAATGGAAAAAGAATGAGTCTGGGAACCAGAGTTCTAATCCTGCCACATGCCTGCTGTATGACCTTGGGCAAGTGACTTAACTTTTCTATGTTTCAGTTTCCTAATCTGTAAAATGGGGATGAAATGCCTGTTTTCCCTCCCCCTTAGACTGTGAGTCCCAGGAAAGGCAGGAACTGTCTAAACTGAATGTTTGTATCTTCCCCAGCACTTACTACTATGAATGGCACATAGGAAGCACTTAACAAATGACACAATTATTATCATTATTATTATGACAGATCAGAAAGCAATTAGATTTTATAATACAGTGTTTACTGTGTGCTAAGTGCTAGGGTAGATAGAAGATTTTGAGATAGGGCATAGTCCCTATCCCACATGGGCTCACAGTGGGGAAACTGAGTCCCAAAGAGGTTAAATGACTTGCCCAGGGTCATTCAGCACTGCAGTGGCAGATCCAGATCTCAAATCTGGTCTCCTGACTCCTCAGCCCATGCTTTTTATATTAGGCCATGCTGCCTTTATGATGAACTTTTACATTAAAGTTCACTGTTACATATTCTGAAGTAGCTTTAAAAGTTGCCCTATTAATACCGTTTAAAGTTGCCCATAAAACGCCACTTTAAATCTGGCATAAGATCTATTAATTTGGCTCTTACGGATACGTGGGAATATTTTGAAAACTCCTGTGGTCTTGTAAAACCTCCCGGCCCTTATTAGCTGAAAAATCTTGCCTTCTGCCAGGGCAAGGAGCCAAAGTAAGATCCTCGAGCAGATAACATTTAGTGTTTGAAATGATAATAATGAAATAGAAGCCCAGATGGAGCTTTAGAGTTTTTATCCATTTGAAATATCTTGTATGAAGCCGTAGCCAGAGAGAAAAGGTAAAACAAATGCCAAGTTTGTTTTGGCAGGATATAATATATAACTGTCTTCCCTCTGAAGGCCTTCACATAAGGATACGGAAGAAGGATAGTAACAGATTTCCCTGATTCAGTTGGTGTCTTAGTTGGCTGTTGAAATGGGTTTCCCTATCCATCCATCTGATGGTGAATCATTTTTGTTCTCGAGGACATTTCACTTTCTTTTCATCCATTTTGGAGATATTCTTCAGGAAAGAAAAAGTCATGTCAAGAGAAAGCTCTTAACAGATACTCTTTCATATATCCACATGACAAGCCTTAATAACAGCTCATTTTCATAGAAACAACTTGTTACTCTCAATTCTTGCCCTCTTCAAAGTGTCCTTGACCTATTCGTTCCTCATTTCATCATAGACACAGATTTATCATCATCACCAATGGTATTTATTGAGCACTTTCTATATGCAGAAAGCGCTATATGTACTGAGCACTTGGGAGGGTACAGTGCAACAGAATTGGCAGACACGTTTGCTTCGCACAATGAGCTTGCAGTCAATCAGTGGCATTTATTGAGTTCTTACTGGGTGCAGAGCATTGTACTAAACCCTCTGGAGAGCATGGTATAACAGAGTTGGTAAAGACATTCCCTGCCCACAGCAAGCTTACAGTCTAGATGTATATATGAGTTATGATAATAAAAATAATAATAATAATGGTGTGAGCTAAAGTTGTGCCATGGGTTGGGCAAAGTTGACATCCTGCAGTGGAATCCCATGGGCCATTTTGGAGTATGTCTCCCTAATGAAACACCCTTCGGACAAAACTGGCCATTCTTGTAGAAGAAAAAGTGGAGCCTGGCTTTATTTTCCAGAATGGGACAGGCCTTTCACCTCATGCACACCATGCAGGAACAAACCTAGCACCCTGATCAATGTCCTTAGCAGAATAAGTATCTGCTTCCTTGCGTTCTACCCAAATCTGCCACGTGCAAGAGGCAGCCATGCTTCTGAGCCCTACTTTCAGAAAGGGGTGGCTGGTGAGCCCCGTCAGTGATCGTCATCCTCAATTAGTAATTATTGCTCTACAAGTTCTAATCCCACCCCCGCCACTCGTCTGCTGCATGACCTTGAGCAAACCACTTAATTCTCTGGGCCTCAGTTACCTCATCTGTAAAATGGAGATTAAGACCGTGAGCCCCATGTGGAACAACCTGATTACCTTGTATCTACCCCAGCGCTTAGAACAGTCCTTGGCTCATAGTAAGTAACAAATACCATTATTATCATTATTTCCCCCTTGCCAGTCATCCAGGTGAGATTACAGGCATAAATTGGTTCCTACGGCTAGAGCCCTGTGGTTAACCATTGAGGTTGCCCACCCACAGTTATCTGCCCAGGGAAGTAGTAGTAGTAATAATAATAATGATGATGGTATTTGTTAAGCGCTTACTGTGTGCCAGGCACTGCACTAAGCGCTGGGGTGGGTACAAGCAAATCAAGTTAGACACAGTCCCTTCCCCAAGTGGGGCGCACAGTCGTAATCCCCATTTTACAGATGAGGTAACTGAGGCCCAGAGAAGTGAAGTAAGTGAAGAAGTGACTGTCTGATAATTGTCTCGTTATTGAATGAGCAGCATTCCCTTTCTTACTACAGCAAATCTGGCTCTTTGTCCTCCATTGTTTGGTTAAGTGGCAGAAGGCACAGATCCAGAAGCGTGTATATGAAGGAACCTAGTATATTGTCTCTCTTCTAGTCCTTTTCGATGCCCATGGTTCAGTTGAGCAGAGGCATGTGTCCTCCTAACTCCCTTCTTGCTGTGAGTCCCTGTGTGATTCATATGAACTATGTATGTCTGCTCATCTGAAAATAGGACCCACAATAGTCTACAACATCAGCTTTTCATGAGGAATTCCTAATTAGGGTGATTCTAAATCATTAGCAAATGTGAAATGCCCTGGAAAGGTTAAATATCTGTGATTAACGGTGATGTCAAACATCTGTTTATAAAAGGGCAGGGTAGATAATCAGGGACAAGCAAGTTTTAGTCATTTAAAATCTACAAATATGAATTAATCTTATGAACATGGCACTGCATTTTTTCTTTTATGACTATATTATTTGTATTCTATATTGAATCATTTTATGTCCATCAACAAAATAAAGAATTTAACAAAGGCTAGCTAGATGCAGTAGTTTGTTTTCTTCTCCTGCAGTGAATGAGTAATAAAGCTCAGAACTTGTCAGTATAGCAGTAGAGAGTACAAATTTTTCTAGTCACTGACTTTGAAGAGAAAATATCACCAAAAAAGTATAGCAGGTCATTTGGCCAAATAAGAATTTTTGAAGTTAAAGTGATTATTAGGATACAATGAAAGTGACATTATTTTACAGTTATCTCATAGTTGCTCACCAAAGTGGCTTGGTCAATCAAATAAAATATGTATATGGACTGAGTATCTCCTTTACATTAAAAGGAGCATTGGTTTTGCTCCATTTGGAATATTTAAATAGAGGAAGTCAGAGGATTTGGCTTTTAAGGGGAGAATGGACTCTCCAGGGGCATTTACTTTGACTTAAAAGTCGGGGATCCCCTTATCCACCCCCCACAGCTTTGACCTGGACTAAAATCCTCAAGGCCAACAGACTGTTGGCTGGTTTGGGTTGGGCCCCTCCAACATGTGGCTTGGATACCTCTTTCCCGCCTCAATCCCACCATTTGTCTGTTGCGTGACCTTGGCCAAGTCACTTAACTTCTCTGTGCTTCAGTTACCTCATCTGTAAAATGAGAATTAAGATTGTGCCCCATATGGGACAAGGGACTATGCCTAACCTGATTAGCTCATATCTATCCCAGTGGTTAGAACAATGCTTGACACATAGTAAGAGCTTAACAAATACCATCATTATTATTATTACCCCTCTAGACTGTAGATTATAGATCTCATTGGGGGCAGGGAATGTGTCTTTCAACGCTGTTATATTGTACTCTCCCAAGTGTTCTGCACACAGTAAGTGCTCAATAACGTTGATGATGAAATTCTAGCTTGGGGAAAGCAGGTTAATACGGATTCTCAGAAATTCTACCTTCAGCATGATCTCTGCTCTCCTACCAACATCTATTTAACACACCTGAGAAAGAAAGGAGTGCACTGATGAGGAGAGGAGTGGATGGAAGCTCGATCTACTGCTACTTGGGGAGTGATTTTCTGCTTCAAGCTGGTTTAAGCCCCTTTCAAGGTGGGGAAGACGGAAAGTTGTTATTCCTTTATTTGACTTCCGAGTGTGTCTTGTTATAATGCCCTTGGGAACTCCAACAGAATAGAATTCATAATTTGTTGGTTAATAATGCAGTCGCAATAATGGATAAGTGCTTGAAAGAGTACCATACCATACCATAGAGTACCATAGAGTTGATAGGAATAATTCCTGCTCTGCTTACAATCTAACTGGGGAGGCAAACATTGGTTCTGTTTGATTAAGAATCCTTCCTTAGCCTCGGCCTGATGTCTTTAGATGTGAGGGCTAATTGGCTTGATTGCGCTATTTCTAGTGGGATATGGGTGAGCAAATAGTTTATAGGAGCTCCATGGCTCTGTAATTCAGGGGAGTAATTACGGTTTTTGATAAGTGCTTACCACGTGTGAGGAACTGTACTAAGCACTGTGGTGGATGCAATCAGATCGGGTTGCACACAGTCCCTGTTCCATATGGACTCACAGTTTCAATCCCCATTTTATAGATGAGGTAACTGAGGCCCAGAGAAGTGGAGCGACTTGCCCAAGGTCACACAGCAGACAAGAAGTGCTCTCCGTTTCAGCACTTTGACCGGCTTGCTTGTTGACTCCACAGAGTCTGTTCTGGTGCCCCTGTTAGCCATTTGCCATCATTATCATTCACCCAGCCACTGGTTTGTATGCAGAGTGCTTTGTTATCATCACCTTACTCATCCTCCCAGCATCTCTGAGAGAGAGTTGGGGTGGCAAGTGGTATTAACCCTCTCAGGCCTCAGTTTCTAAGTTAGAGAAATCTGTCAGAGACAAAAGCTAGCCTTTAGAGCTTCCAACACTTTCATTCATTCAATGGTATTTATCGAGCACTTACTGTGTGCAGAGCACTGTACTAAGCATTTGGAAAGTACAATACAGCAATAAGGAGAGACAGTCCCTGCCCACAACGGGCTCACTGTCTAGAAGGGGGGAGACAGACATCAAAACAAGTAAACAGGCATCAGTCTAAATAGAATTATAGATATATACATAAATTCATAAGTGGTGTGGGGTGGGGAGAGAGCATAGGGAGAGGGTCAAGGTGAGGCGAAAGGGAGGGGGAGCTGAGGAAAAGGGGGCTTAGCCTGGGAGAGGGAGAGGGCGAGAGAAAGACAGGGGCAGGCCCGGGGCTCGGCTAGCCAAGGCCGGATGGAACACTTATCCGGTCCTGTGCTCTGTCTGGGAGGCGTGCAGTTTCCAAAGTTCCAGCTAGGATGAACAGGCTTCCCCTTCCTCGCAGTGTTCAGGCTGGTAAAGACAAAAGGCCACTTAGAAATGGAAAGCATCGATTCAGAATGTGCATTTATTATTGTGAACTGCAGCCTCTCTCTAATGCTGACATGTGTTCTTTAAGTATATCCATGTAACCAATCAATTGTATTTTGGAGCGCTAACTGTGCAGAGCATTGCACTAAGCGCTGGGGAGAGTGCAATACAGTCAAATTGGTAGACACGATCCCTGCCCTCAAGGAGCTTACAGTCGGTCGATCAATCGTATTTGAGTGCTTACTGTGTGCAGAGCACTGTACTAAGCACTTGGGAGAGTATGGTACAACACAGTGGCAGACACATCCCCTGCCCCCAAGGAGCTTACAGTCTAGTGGGGCAGACAGACATTAACTTCGTATTGCCCCCATACAAACATATACGTGTAAAATATATATAAATAAAGGTTTCTGGATTAGGATACAAAGCTGCTACACCTCACCTCATCTCCCTGGGCCCCAGCTTTCTGGGTGAGCATTCACTCAGTACTGACTGGCAGCCATACCACCCAGCATGTCTACCGATGGGGTGCTGAATTGCAATTGCAGCTATTTCTGAATCCGATTGGCCTCTCCTTACTTGCTTCTCTTCCCCCCCCCCCAACGTTTTTCCACTTTTCTTATCTTCCCTTTGTTAATCAAGAAGATTAAGCTGCATGACTCTGGAGACTTCCAGCTGAAGGTGCCTCTCTAAGTGTTTGAAATGATCAGCTTCTCTACCACCACCTCCGCCCCCTGTCCTGCCTCAAGCAAGGAGAAGGAGAGAGAGAGTAGGCATTTATTCAGGCAGTAAATTGCTTAAAAACAATGGAAAAGGGTTTCCCCTCCAAGCCACCAGCAGGGGTCAGGGAAACCAATAGACTCTCTTTAGAGCGCTTAGTGTCAGGAGGGATCTCTTATGGAAGAGAGAGAGAAACCCAAGACTTATTTTCTTTCTCTCCCCTACTTGAGGATTAGGCTGACTTACAGAATTCCCCCCACCCCTAAAACATTCAATTGCAAATCCTCCATGGTATTTGAAATATTTGGGGACTAAAAAATAAATTGTTCATGGGGAAACCAGCCATACAGAGATCAGTAATAATGTGGGTCTCACTGTAGCTTATTGTTGGTAACCCTGTTCTGCTATTTAATGTTGATGATGTTGATTAAACTTGTAGAAAAGTCAGATGGATGTTTTCTGCTGGATCCAATCCCCCAATCTAAGTTCTGTCACCACCACAGCTTTGTAAATCTTCAATTACAAATTGTATGAAGCTTGACATCTTGTTGTCACCACCAAAATCCATATCAGTCTCCCAAAGAAAATCCCGGTCTTTTCGATTCAGTTACCGATTTGGGGCATCATTGGATAGTGTCATGCCTAGGTAGCAGAATGCAGTGACCGCATTCATCTTTGTGTGGTTGGTAAAAGATGGTCATGTGTAGAATTTCCATGGTAAAGTCCAGGTCATAACCTCACTTTTCGTCTGGACTATTATCACTGCTTTGACTCTGCCAAGCATTCATCCATTCAGTCAGATTTATTGAGGGCTCACTGTGTGCAAAGCACAGCATTAAGTGCTTGGGAGAGTACAATATAAAGATAAATGAGACACATTCCCTGCCCACAATGAGCTTACCTTTGCCTTTCTTCTTGTGTCTGACCAAATAACTGGAAACTCCTTGTGGGCAGGGAATGTGTCTGTTAAGTTATTATATTGTCCTCCCAAATGCTTAGTAAAGTTCTTTGCACACAGTAAGCTCTCACTAAATAAGATTGACTGACTGAATGTGCCTCAGAGCGTAGTCATCAGCATACAGCAGTTCCTGGATGATGGACTCATAAACCTTTGATGATGTTCTTAGCTTGGAAGAATTTCTTGGTGTTCAAGATGCATATTTTGACTCCAAGTTCCTTATCGCGTCCTCAAGCATCCCAGCATTGAATAGATTGCCTCAGACTGGACCGAGCTACCAACTGTATGGCTGCCTTTAACTTGGATGACGCTAGCCACCTGCAACTCAACTCAGCTTGCCGCGCCGTGTGTGTTGATGAATTTAATCCATAGAAAAGCAGTCTCAAACAATGTAGTAGAACAGTGGATTGAAGATGGTTGTAACAAACTAACTTGGTGAATAGCCAACAGGAATGGAGGTGCTCTCCTAAGCAGAGACTTGGAGAAAAATCAGGAGACCAATAGGTAAGTTTCTTCAAAAACGTGATCGGGACTGCAAATGACAAAACTGTCAGTGTAGCTAGGGACAGTTTTTAGGTGCAGACAGGATGGAATGGAGTCACATATGCACACAAAGACGTTCATAACTATTGGGAATGATGACTGTGAATGAAGTAGAATTTTACTTCAGTAACATTGTCTTCAGATACAAAGGATGATGAGGGAGTTAGCACACAGAAATGTCTGGTGATGGATTCTTTTCTTCTAGTTATGCCAGAATCTCTTCCGCCTAGGACTTGCAAAAGCAGGAAAGAGGGGAACAAGAAAATGGACTTAAGCCGTTTAAAGTGATTTAAAGGAATGGTGTTAAGCACTAACATGTGTAACCAAGGAAGGTTGTAGAATCTCCAGTTTGGGAGGTCATTAAAAATAGGACCAATTTTCATCTGCCCGAGATGGCCAATTTGAGCCTTATGATTCTGTAGACGCATGTGAGAAAGCTTTCCATCAATCTTGGCCGAATCTAATTTAGAGTTGCTCAGTTCCATTTCCGAATTTTCAAGTGAATCGTCAATTCCCGCTGGGTAGTATTTCTTTTGTCTCCATTCTAGAATCTTCCAACTCTCTGCCTTTTCTTCATCTCACCCTAGAGAGTAGGCAAGGGGGCAAGACTTCTGCATCAGTTTCTGAAGGATCTCTGGCTCTCCCTCTGGCCCCCACCAGCTCTCTTAAAAATTTCATTGCCCTTGCACATATGCCAACATGTTCCCATTTAAAGATTCCATTCACTATAAAGAAAGCTGTTTTTTTCAGTTTGATAGTCTGTGTAATTGATAGCTTAAATGCCTTATGCTACTTCGGTTTGGAATACAGTTTGGGCCAGGTTGCAGTGTGGAATAGATTTGATGTGTATTTGATATGTGGATTGTTCAGTGATTGATATTCCAGTTGGTGGACACAGTGTTGCTTCTCTCTCTGCTACTGTCTGCCTTTAGGAACTTTCACAGCTTATTAGCATCTCCAGCAGAGAATGAAGTGGTGGAAGGGAGGGAGGACAGAGAAAGAAGTGGCGAAACTCAAATCAGTTAATTGTGTTGGGTGGGAGAGGAGGTTGTAACTATATTGTCGCAAATGACTTTCTGTTTCCTGAAGACTCTATTTTTTCCATGCTCTTCTTGTTGTCTGCTGATGTACTTTATCAGAGTCGGTTATAGTGCTAATCTCAGAGGCCTTAAATGTATTTCTTTTTAATTTCCTATGTTTTTTTGAGTTCCCTGGGGATCAGGGTGAGAGCAAGAGGAAGCATGATGGATGGGAAATTAAAGGCTCTTCCAGGTGTATAATCCATGTCCGACTTGGAAAATTTCATTGAATTCCTGCCAGAACACACTTGTGCAGTAACAGATGTTATTATTTTCAGTTGAACTTTTGTACATTCATAGTCTAGTGTAGGTGGTGAAATGAAGTGTTGCTGGACAAGTGTGAGCCTAACTGGGCACTGTGTTCTGGAGGTGATGATTCCATGGCTAATTCCATGGAAAATGAGACATAATTTCCATTCATTCTTGTAGATGTCTGTGAGCTGAAATCTAAAACTTCAAAACCGCCCTGCTTTTTAAAATTTTAAAAAGCTTTATTTGTATTTTAAATCTCATTTCCAAATAAGTGAAAGTTTACTGGTTTATTGTAAAAGGACAGTATTTTCATCATAATAATGGTATTGGTTAAGCACTTACCAAGCATCAAGCGCTGTTCTAAGCGCTGGAGTAGATACAAGCTAATCAGATTGGACACAGTTCCCATCCCACATGGAGCTCACAGTCTATGTATGAGGGAGAACATGTATTGAATCCCCATTTAAAAGTTGAGGAGACTGAGGCACAGAGAAGTGAAATGACTTGCCAGTGTCATACAGCAAGCAAGTGGCAGAGCTGGGATTAGAACCCAGGTCATCTGGCTCTCAGTACCATGCTTTTTCCATTAGGCCATGCCCTTTCAGAAAGGCCAGTTAATTCCAGTGTCCTCCTTTTTTATGGTATTTTTTAAGTGCTTACTATGTGCCAGGCACTGTACTAAGTCCTGGAGTAGATCCAAGCAAATCAAATTGGTCACAGTCCATGTCCCTCATGGGGCTCACAGTCTTAATCCCCATTCTACTGGTGAGGTAATAGAGGCAAAGAGAAGTTAAGTGATTTGCCCAAGATAACACAGCAGACAAGTGGTGGAGCCGGGATTAGAACTCAGGTCCTTCTCAGTCCCAGAGCTGTGCTGTATCCACTAGGTCACACTATAACAGTCTCCCTTGCAAAGAAGTATTTTGAGAGATTCTGCCATTTCTGTAACTGTACAATGATGGCCAGTTTGGCAGATATTTTGAAATGTAGAAGAAAGATGCATGTGTTTACTCTGAGTATTTTTTTAATCTGTTGGCGCAAAGGATAAAAGGCAGGTGCCTGTAGGACCAATAACTCTAGGTTATCTGGACTTTTGGAATTTAAAAATTTCAACTTTCATGTTGCATTAATGTAGTTATTTTTTTTTTTGCTTCTAATGTGGGTTTTAACTATGTAAAACATTGAGGTTTGGTTGAAAAATCACTATATGCACAGGGTATTTTTATTAACATAGTCCTCTATAGCATACTGTTTATATTTCTCACCTTGTGCTCCAAAATGGCTCAATTTCTATTCCTTTATATCTTTAATGTAGCAGTATCAAATTTGCAACTATTTTCTTTGGCTAAAGTTGTTCGTTTTATCTTTAATACTTTTCAACGGTTCCTGCCAAACACACCATTAAATTTATTTGAGTAATTTTACCATACTTTCTTTTTGAAAGCTTCCGTGAGAGCTGCATAGGCCTGAAATGTTTTCCAAAACACACAAAGTACACATAACCTAATTATATTTTAATCTTAGAATTTAGTAATCATTTCAAGTTGCCTTTCCTGGATACAAAAGAGAGAGTTGTTTACACCACTACACATGGACACACATATTAGGCATTATCTGAATTAATGATAAATCATTCATTACCTTCTGATCCACTGGCAGCATTCTGAGCCCCGGCTACCCACGGACATCATTTGCGAGGTTTAGACAGGAGGAATGGTGAGAGGGAAGACCTATTTTTCTTCATGATGGTTGTTCCATCACATCTTTCACCAGGGGCATTTTCACTGTCAAAGATTTGGATGAATTTAAAAGCCTTGTTCTATCCTCCAAGTAGGTGACTGCCCAGGTCAGTCTCTTTGCATGTACCTGTCCGGCATGCCGGTTTCTGTGGAAGCATTGCTGGCCTCTAGGAGTAGAAAATTCTGGTTCAGTAATGCTTTCTCCTATTTGTGTGCCAGAACCATAAAACAGATGTTTGTTTCTACATCAAAATGTTCTTGGAAGCCTATTTATAATAGTGAACTTTTATTCCTCAGGAACTTTAAGTGGACACAGGTGGCAAAGTGGACATATTAAAAAAAAAAATTCCAAGACTGTCTCCACCTTCCGTGTTCCTCAGGTGTCCGACTTGTTCTACGTCGGTATGAGGTGGTGGGACACTTGTCTGTGTCGTGCTATCTTTTGGAGGAGAAGTTGGCGGTAGGGAATCAGGAGTTCCTTTTCTAATCTTTAAGGTGGCTTGTAGAATGTGACACATTTCTTTGCCTTCCAGTTCCCCTTTACAGAAAGGGCTAATTCTTATAAGTTTAACATTGTACTGTGTGTGTCTATTCTTGCATAGAAAGCTTTTGGGAAGTGAGAACCAGAACATTATTATAAGTTGTAATAATAATAATTGTAGTATTTGTTAAGCACTTACTCTGTTCCAGGCACTATACTAAGCACCGGGGTAGATACAAGATAACTGAGTTAGATACAGTCCCTGTCCCACATAGTCAGCCAGTCAATCGTATTATTGAGTGTTTATTGGGTACAGAGCACTACACTAAGCGCTCGGGAGCGTACAATATAACAGACATATTCCCTGCTCACGACGAGCTTACAATCTAGAGGGGAAGATATGCATTTATAGAAATAAATGAATTAGTAAGTGCTTAACACGAACCACCTTTATGTTTGGAGAGGACATAATAATAATAATAATGTTGGTATTTGTTAAGCGCTTACTTTGTGCCGAGCACTGTTCTAAGCGCTGGGGTAGACACAGGGGAATCAGGTTGTCCCACGTGGGGCTCACAGTCTTAATCCCCATTTTACAGATGAGGAAACTGAGGCACCGAGAAGTTAAGTGACTTGCCCAAAGTCACACAGCTGACAAGTGGCCGAGCTGGGATTCGAACCCATGACCTCTGACTCCAAAGCCCGTGCTCTTTCCACTGAGCCACGCTGCTTCTCTAGGCCCTTGGGACCAGGCTGGAGCAGGTGAGGGAAGCCAGGAGAGGTCGGGGGCAGGACGAGGGGCAGCGCCACAGTTGAGGTGGCCAAAACAATCCTGATGAGACTGAGAGCCAAGAGGAGCTAGCCAGAGGCACTGCCCTTACAAAGCTGCAGCTGGAGGGTCCAGTAGGGGTAGGGGCAGGTCATCTCAGTCCCCATTTTACAGGTGAGATAACTGAGGCACAGAGAAGTGAAGTGACTTGTCTAAGGTCACACTGAAGAGAAGTGGCAGAGCTGAAATTAGAACCTAGGTCCTTCTGACTCACAGACCCATACTCCATCCATTAGGCCATGCTGCTTCTCTAAGGTGAAGTCATTAAAATGAATTTATGAAGAATGCAGCTATTTGATTCTTCTTGTGTTTTTCCTCCTTATGCATTCTCAATAGTGGTGAGAAGTGTCCCCACTTTTCTCCTAAAAGTAATAGAAAACAGTTTATTTTTAAGGTGGAGGAAAATTTAAAACTGTGAAATCTCCTTGTACAAATTTCTGAACCCCTTGGATTTTAGCTCTTCTAATGTTCCCATTTAGAACATAGTTTTAAATTGTCACTGCTACTTTCTTCCTTCAGTGCCATTAAAATTAGCCTGCTCTAGCTATGGAAGATAAGATAAATCTCTAAATACATTTTGGTTTGGATCACATCTTTCAAGATGTACTTCCATCAGCAGAACTAATTCCCTATGTAGGAAGTAATTAAATATGTTTTTTTTGATAAGGTATTTATGGACATCTATTAAAGACATGGCAGA
The DNA here is from genome assembly GCF_004115215.2 of Ornithorhynchus anatinus. Classification (NCBI taxonomy): domain Eukaryota; kingdom Metazoa; phylum Chordata; class Mammalia; order Monotremata; family Ornithorhynchidae; genus Ornithorhynchus; species Ornithorhynchus anatinus. The sequence goes on from NC_041750.1 coordinate 18,848,607, forward strand.
TTAGACAGAAGTTAGTAAAATATAAAAATAACTTTGCCAAATTTATATCTCATGGTTCAAATTTATGACAGTTTGGGTTTGCCTAATTTAAAGCATCTGAAATGTCAGTCAGTGTGTTGAACTACCCCGGATGCAAAAATATGTTTTCATAAAAGAGGTTCAAGACTGGAAATGATGGCACAGCATTTTGCAATGCAAAGAGCTATGTAAATTCCAAAAACCCTTGTGCCCATTATTGACCCCAGTAGTTAAGGGACTAGATTATCTAATCCATTAAGGTCATAAGGAAGGATATTTCAGATGCCTAAGAGAAATGGGTCCTAGGAATTTTAGTAAGGAAATCATCCGAGGTCTCAAAATTCATTGTTCCCATGAAGTTCATCAGAATTGCAAATCACCGAGAGAACCTCCATGGCCCACCTCAGAAATCCAGAATGCATTTCTAATCTCCATAAAAGATTTTGGCAGGGAAAGGCTGAAGGTTGAGGGAGAATCTGCTGAGTTCCATATTCACAAAAGCAGGCTTGACTGAATTTGAATATGTCTCTTGAAGAAGGATTCCAAAATTGTGGGAAACAGAGCTTGTCTCTTCCAGTGATTTGAATCTTCAAAATCACATGGAGTGTTGGTTCCCTGGGGTATGGAGAATCAGAACAATTGCCCTGGGCCCTGCTCCATATGATGTCATTACGAGACAGCATGTGATGTTTTGCCAAAGTCCCTTAGAAGTGTGCGACAGCTAGAAGCATGCAATTGCCTGTTGGGTCACTGCCTCAGTGGTGAAGGATTTCACCATTGATTGAATATCATCAAGCCCCTCACACAGGTGTCTGGGTGGTGGGCCGAGCCAGCAGGAATCCCAAAAAATAGTTGGCTACTGTGGCTTGTGAAAATCACAATAGCTGCTGGCTCCTGGAGCTGTGGCATAGCATTGGCTCTATGCGGCAGTCACTTAGCTCCTAAATGGATTCTGCACTTGAAAACTTTTGTGTGCGCTTCTAATTTGCTGAGCAATCTGAATGACAGCTGGCAGAAAAAAAAAAATTTCCTGAAAGTCAGTATGGCCTTTGATCAGAGCGCAGTTCTGCCAAACTGACCTTTGTTGTTAGCTTCAAGAGAAATGTGGAGAGCACAACCAGGACCTTTTCTTTTTTCTTTTTTTTTTAATGGTCTCTATTAAGAGCTTACTATGTGCCAGGTACTGTTCTAAGCACTGGGGGAGTAACAAGGTAATCAGGTTGGATACAGTCCCTGTCCCAAATAGGGCTCACAAACTTAATCCCCATTTTACAGATGAGGTAACTGATGCACAGAGAAGTGAAGTAACTCACCCAAGGTCACACAGCAGACAAGATGGGATTAGAACCCCGATCTAGACTATATTCTCATTGTGGGCAGAGAATATGTCTGTTTATTGTTACATCGTACTCTCCCAAGCACTTAATACAGTGCTCTGCACACAGTAAGCACTCAATAAATATGAGTGACTGAGTGACGATTGGCTTTAAAACACTCACTGGGCTCTCTCCCTCCTACTTATCCACTCTCCTCTCACTATACCCTAGCTCACACTCTTTGTTCCTCTCAAACTAAGCTACTCACTGACTTGTTCCCAACTCGCCTGCTTGCGTCTTCACTCCCCTACCTGGAATTCCCTCCTGTTTCTTATCTGCCAGACCACAGCTCTGCCCAATTTCCAGTTATGTCCCCAGCAGATCTTTCCTGAATAATCTCTCATCGCCCCACTTTATGTCCCTTAACTTCTACTGCAGTTCTTCCACACCACATAAGGCCTTAAGTACTCAATCCCTGTAGCGCTTATGTACATGTATTCATAGTAGTGGTATGTATATATTGAGTGTCCACTAGTTGTAATGCAGTGTACTTAGTTCTTGGGAAGTACCAAACAGAGAAGTGACACATTCCTTGCCTATAAGGAGCATACACTCTAGTGGGAGAGTCAGAAATGAGAGTATTTAGAGAATAATCAAATTAATTAATAATCAATGTACAATTGAAATAACATATATACAGAAATACTTAGGATGGGTATAAATGAATACATATGTTCTGGAGACTGCTTGTGAGTTTGTACAATTTGAGGTATTGGGAACTCTTTGGAAAAAGTATTTTAGAGGAGGGAGTTGAGGGCATTGAACATGAGGAGTGCCTGTGGTCTGTCAAGCATGGGGAGGGTTGTACGTAACATATTTACGCTCTTATTGCCTCCTATTTGTAGTTTATTTAAATGTCTGGCTCACTGATAGATTGTAAGCTCCTTGAGGGCAGGAATTGTGCTTTCTAATTCTATTGTGCTCTCCCAAGTCCTTAGTAAAGTGCTTAGCACACAGTAGGTGCTTGATCAATGCTTTTGATTGATTTCTTGACTGATTTGACCAACCCTACCATCATGAAGTAGCCTAAGGAGCTTCATGAATTTCTTAGATAGTTGAATCTTCTCAGCAATTTCCAGAGTAATGAGCCTTTGATAGTTTTTGTAAGCTCAATAAACACAGGATAGCAGTCGTGGATTTGCTCACTTTTCCTGCGTGTGTTGTGCTGCATATTGATTTGAAGCCATGCTGCAATTAAGGAATGTGTGTGTGTGTATGTGTATACATGTGTGTATATATATATATATTTCCATCCTTCATTATCAGAGATAATGCTACTGTGAGGTCATACTCTTGCATTTAAATATGGTTGAAAAGACCAATACACATTCCCTCCTGCACTGTTTTCAAGTAAGGCTAGATCCTCGTGGTAGTTCATTTGTCCCATGTTAGGCTTAATCGTGCTTTTCAACTCTGCTTCCTTACTTCCCAGCCCTCGCAAAGCCTTTGCTCTAGGACAAAGCCTTTGCTCTAGCCCCTCTGTGGATTTCCATTTGCCAGGTTGGCCAGGCTGCTGCATTGAGCTACCAAAAGTTCACTGCCCTATCACTTGGTTTGAAGACTGTACTTCAGCAGATCTTGGAAAACAGTTTTCTGTCCTCGGTGATTGCGAGCGTTCCCCTTCTGACTACGTTCTTCAGTAATTTGTTTAGAAAGATTCTAGCTCTCCCAAGCACTTAATACAGTGGCTCTGCACACAGCAAGTGCCTAATAAATACCATTGGTTGATTGAGTCATGCCAGCAAAGGGATCCCCTTGTAATTCCCACAGTCAGCTCTCCCCATTCTTCTCGAATGTGGTGGCGTGTTTGAAGTCTTATAGTGTTTCCTTGGGGTTCCAAATTGCTGAAGAAAAGGTTGTCCTGGTATTCGAAGATTAGGTCCCCTCCTTGGGTGTAGGCTTCTACAGGAATGCTGTTGGATTCCAGTGCTTTCCCATTTTTGCTACCTTTGACTGTGGAAGCTCATTCCTCATAAGCTGGAACTAAGATCATATCTCCACATTCTAGCAGGTTCTTTAGGCCTTGAAGAACCTCTTCCTCGACAGTGGCCAACATGATCAGAGATTCATTATACTGCTCTTGCCACGTGTGCCTCTTTGTCAGTGATGAGGGCTTTTCCATTTGATTTTTCAGTAAGGCCATAGGGCTTTATGAGTGATGAGTAAAAATCTTTCACTTGAAGAAGGTCAGTATATCCCTAGATTTCTTCAGCTCTGGCAGCCCAGCGCTGGCTGTACATGGGCCCAGTGAGGTGGTGACCCCATTCCATTGTTAGGTAACTAGAGATATAAGCAGGCCTCACAAGGAGGCACCTCTCTGTAAAGGTTAATTGATAACGATGATGATAGCCTAGGGTATTCCATTTTCACTAATCCTAGGTGGCCTTGACAGACAAAAGCTGCCACTTCTCAGGGCTTTACCCTTCCTGCTAATGGTGTGCGATTTCACCACTCTAAAGTGTTAGTGGCCTTTAAGACGACTGACACTGACATTCATTTCCAGTAGGGATGATCCTGCTACCCCACGGCATTGTTGACGTGGGAAGTTGACTGATTTGAACCTTAGGCAAGCAGAACTGAAATGAAGCATCTGGGCAGAGAGAGAAGGAAGCAGTCGGCTGGAAGAAAGACTGCCTTACTCAAAAAGAACTTACCCTACTCACAGTAGACATCAATCAATCAATAGTATTTACTGAGCGCTTACTGTGTGCAGAGTGCCACCATATGGTGCTGCTGGATTTCTGGAGGGAAAAATTAATTGGCTCAATGACTTGACCCAGGTGAAAAATACTGAGCTCTAATACCATCAGAGTCATCGTAACTTTAAGGTTACTTAGGATTCTCTGTTTGAGAATACTAAGAATGAACTTCCTCTGTCTTAAAGTGGTTTTTAAATGAACAGACTAGACAAAGCCCTGTTAGTGGAAGCTATTGTAAATTAGACCTATCATCAATGGGAGCGATCAGCAGCATAAGGGAGAACGATGTGGAAGAATTGTGCTGGCTAGGGGAATTTACTAATAAAAAGCGCTTTCAAAGTTGGAAATGCCCTTTTCCACGGTATTATTATTGGGGTGGTTATTGAATAGAGGGTTGCCTGTGGAGTGACAACTTTGGAAATGTCATCTCTGGGTTATTTTAATATCTGTCTCCCCCTTAAGACTGTAAGGCCCTTGTGGGCAGGGATGGCATCTACCGACTCATATTATACTTTTCCAAGCATTTAGTACAGTGCTCTGCACCCAGTAAGCACTCAGTAAATACCATTGATTGATTGACTGCCTGACCCCTGAATGCATTAGGAAGGGGGCAGGGAACAGGCAAGGTGGTGCCAAGCAGAAGGCAGCAGGATCTAGGAGAAAACCCCCACAGTGAATGCAATTATTGTTGCATTATTATTAGTAGTAGTAGTAATAATGGAGTCCCTGTCTTTGCTTTTCAGCTTTCAGACTGATGTGGTAGCCCATCAGGCTTTAGGTCCTCACACCCCAGTTGTAGGGAACTCTTCATTTTGATCCAACATGTAATAATAACTCTGGCATTTAGAGCTTACTATGTGAAAGGCACTTTACTAAGCACTGAGGTGGATACAAGCAAATTGGGTTGGACACAGTCCCTGTCCCACATGGGGCTTACAGTCTCAGTCCCCATTTTACATATGAGGAAACTGAGGACTCAGAGAAGTGAAGTGACTTGCCCAAGGTCACCCAGCAGACAAGTGGTGGAGTCGGGATTAGAACCCCCAACCCTCTGACTCCCAGGCCTGTGCTCTATCCACTACGCAATGCTGAATGGAGGAAAACCTTAGTGTGAAACATCAGATTAAGTTAGGCTAAAGTGATGCCACTAGTAGAGGATGGGGGGATCTGTCGGTACGAGTGTCATCTCCTTCATGCCTCTCTCCTTCCCTGCCAACTATCTAGCGCTCTATCAAATGTACCTGCAGAGGAGATTGTGATTTTGTGGGAAGTTTTAGTTCTGGTTTGACATTTTCTCCTTTCTCTAAAGTGTAATTATACCCTTATTATTTACCGAGCCTCTCATCACCTTGTGAGCAGGAACCTGATGTTTGCTTTAATAGGCCCTGGTAGATGTAGCAACTGATTGATTTCCAGGTTGTTCACACCCTAATTAATCTCCCACTTCTGATCCTACAGTTCTGGTCTCCTGGGAAGATACCATGGGGATGTCCAGCTTGGCTGAAGTTGAAATTCTCTGAGATGAGATAAGTCAATCCTGGGGGCTGAGGTGGGGAGGCAGGTCAGAAATAACTTGGCCAGACAACAGAATCATTTAATAACAATAATAATAATGATAATAATTATACTTAAGTGCTTATTATGTGCCAAGCACTGGGGTAGATACAAGTTAATCAGGTTGGACACAGTCCAAATAGGGGCAGTCCTTGGGAGTCAGAGGTCATAGGTTCTAATCTCAGCTCTGCCATTTGTCAGCTGTGTGACTTTGGGCAAGTCACTTAATTTCTCTGTGCCTCAGTTCCCTGATCTGTAAAATGGGGATTAAGACTATGAGCCCCACGTGGGACAACCTGATTAACTTGTATCTACCCCAGTGCTTAGAAAGTGCTTGGCACATAGTAAGTGCTTAACAAATACCATCATTATTATATGTATCTATATTCTATATCTATATATATGGATGAAAGCACATGTGAACTTTATATTTTTCTGAATAAATTCCTAGTCATTCATGCAATTTAAAAGCAGGGGGAATATGGCCACATAATAACATCTCTCAACTTCAGAAGTACAGGGAGGGGGCAGCAGGGGAACTATATATTTTTAGAGCTCTTGGGGACTTAAATTTGGTTTGGCAGAGAACTGCTAGAGTAGATAAAACCCCTTTAGTAAAACATTGCACTTTTAGCCAAAGAAAAGTCTGGAGATTTGATGACTCTACATGATTTATTAGTGCCATATGTAGTGCCTTTTGATCCCCTGGATGCAGTAAGCTATAAGAATGATATTTATCGGGAATGCAATGCATGGAAAGAAATTTTCATTTGACCACTGCATTGGTAATAATGAAATTATCCCAACACCTGTGTCCCATTGATAGTTATTTTGTTCAAAGTTTTCTGAGACAGATTTAGCCAGTGATGGAGCAAGGACGAGGCAAGAAGGAGAGTTACCTATGGCACACTTGGGAAGGGGGTATAAGAGGGAATGTGTCTCCTTACTGTTATACTCTACTCTCCCAAGCGTGTAGTACAGTGCTCTGCACACAGTAAGCGCTCAATAGATACGATTGAAGGAATGAATAAAAGAATGGCTTCTCCAGCCTCATGTTGGCCTCCAATCTCTGTTCCTAGTTTATCACCAGTCCTGTGACAGACCAGCAGAACCATAGCTAGTATGGTCTCAGTTTACAGCTTGCCCATTGGCCACCACAATAGTATGCCATGGGGGTTGCCCCACAGTAGCCAGAAGGCCCAAGATGGAGCCAGGGAACTGCCCTCTGAGGCCTCCCTGAGCCCTTGGTGGCCACCCCTGCCTCTGCAGTGACATCAACAAGTGGAGGGAGGAACAGGCTCAGGAGTGGAGTGGAGACTGAGCCCTGGCTGCCGAACATTGCCTTCTCCTGCTGTATCCTTCCACCTCCGCTGAGACTGGACCAGGAGCCTTCTCTGAATGAAAGGGGGTGAGAATTGGTGTCTTTGGCCCAGAGTGCAAAATTGACCTGATCTTATTGGTGGATATTCCAAGGACTCATTTTGGAAAACACTAACATGAGAAGTTTTCTTTTTTGTGTTTTCAAACACAAAACTGCTTAGTTCTAAAATACTGTTGGGATTTTGCAGCTTCCTAAATTCTGGGAGGAATTGGCATAGTATGTGTAGTTTGGTAGAAGGGAGAGATATACTGATACTGCTGCCAATAGTTTGTAAATCTGATGACATGACGGCAAAAAAGATACCTTGAAACCGCGCTTAATTAGTGCTGAGATTTATCTAGGCACAGCCTTGGCACCTATGGGCAGAGTCTTGGCACTTCTTGCCCCAAGACTGGAAGGATCAGTGACAAGAAAGTACATCTCCTAGGACCTTCTGGTTTTCAGACAACATCCCTTCCGCTTTCCCTCCCCCTCTGCCTCTCTTACATCTCCTCTCCCCCTCCCCCCCCACCTCCTGCTGAACCCCAGACCAGGACAATGGGAGAAGTGTTGGCATTTAGAGCCCAGCACCTCTCCCTGGACAATTAGGCACTGTCTTGCAGGCCCTCAATTTGCTCACAAACAAAAGGGGAGTTGAAAAGAGTGTGTGATTTGTTACTCTCCTTAACCGTTTTCTGGTAACTAGGTTGAATATATGGAGTACCTAAATTGCGGGCCAAACATGTCTGTCATTATTCCTTCAGGACAGGCTCAGAGCAAGACAACAGCCATCTGTTTTGTGTTTTTACAACCAAGACAGGTCAACACACAAGAGAAGTGTGTGTATATGTAACCAAGATGAAAGATGCTGAGAGGAAGTTATTTTTAATAACATTATTGAGGGCATTTTCCCCCCACTTATTTACTTACCAGCTTAGATCATTGAGAACAAGGTATCTTTTGCTGAGACCTGGTCCTGAAAATCATGGGGCCTGTGTTACTTAGAGGGGAGGGACCTACATCTGAAAACAGTGAACACTCCCAAGTTACTTTGAAAAAGTTTTTTTCAGTTTTCAGTTCCGCTTTCTGGTTTGCATTTTAGTAGCATAGCATGAAAATCTTTCTATGTGCCATTTTTACTCTTTCTGAAATGGTTGCTCAATTTTAAGTTTAAGCATGTTGAGTTTAGAGCATTTTGAGCATAAACCAACCCTAAAACCATCCTTTTCAGCATGTGGCCGTTTGACTTGGCCACTGCTTAGATGTATAGGAAGAAATGATCCCTGGTAGTTTTCTGTAATGGACCTTCCCTGTTTGCTTATTTGGAGTATTCTACATTTATGTTATACTCTGTTATACAAATGGTTAAAATGCCTGTAAAACAAAAAGATGCTTTGAAACACTGATGTGGTAGTTTCTTGATCCAAAAGTCCTTAGCAGTTGAAAAACAAAACAAAAAAACCAAAGTGCAATGAATTTGCCCAAGGCTATTTAACTGGACTATTTCTTAAGCAACACTTTACCTTTTTTAAGGATGTAAAACCATTTGATTCAAAGTTCAGGGAGGTTGGGAAGATGGTAAACTTTTGACATCTTGATTTGTCAAACAGATTGTAACCTTATCCCACATGGAAGAAGCTGGATTTTAAAAGACCTTATAAGGGTATTTGCTTACGCTTAGCTGGGGTTTGTGTGATGATCAAGCCTTTGCTAGTGTAATTTAAATAGGTGTGTGTGGATCCAAATGCCTTTGGGAGACTCTTACTCCTTAATCCAAAAGCCCTGACCACCAACAAATGAACTTCGTTGCTCTGTTCTTTATTCTAAAACGATGAGGGTTTTGACTTGTCGTATCGTCTGCTGTTTATAGTGATAATAATAATAATGTTGGTATTTGTTAAGCGCTTACTATGTGCCGAGCACTGTTCTAAGCGCTGGGGTAGACATAGGGGAATCAGGTTGTCCCACGTGGGGCTCACAGTCTTAATCCCCATTTTACAGATGAGGGAACTGAGGCACAGAGAAGTTAAGTGACTTGCCCACAGTCACACAGCCGACAAGTGGCAGAGCTGGGATTCGAACTCATGAGCCCTGACTCCAAAGCCCGTGCTCTTTCCACTGAGCCACGCTGCTTCTCTGGTCAAGATCAGTTTATCATCAGCAGTATTCTCTTCTCACCGAAAGCTAGATAATGAAGAAAGTGAGTCAGAGAAATGCCACAAATGCTTACATAATTGTCTGAAATAGTAATAGGCATTTCTTGTTAAGACATAGTGCTATTGAATTTTAAAGGTTGGCTTAAGCAGCTCCTTTCCTCTCCTCCACCAGTGAAATAATTTGACTGGCTTGATAAAAGCCTTTTGAATTTAGTATTTGATAATGGCAGACCTCTAGTCTGAGTATGACCTCAGTATGCTGAGTAAGATGTTAAAGGTAAACATTTTGAAAATTAAGTGTTTGCATATATGCATATAAAAATCAAATTGAAAATCTTTTATTTGGGGTATTTTTTATGGTATTTGTTAAGCACTTACTATATATCAAACTCTCTTCTAAGCAGTGGAGTTGATACAAGTTAATCGGGTCAGACACAGTCCCTGTCCCGAATGGGGCTCACAATCTAAGTAGGAGGGAGAACCGATATTTAATCCCCATTTTGCAGTTGAGGAAACTGAGGCACAGAGAAGTGAAGTGACTTGCCCAAGGTGACTCAGCAGGCAAGTGGCGGAGCTTGGATTAGAACCCAGGTTCTCTGTCTCCCAGGCCCATGCTTTATCCACTTGGCCACACTACTCCCCTATTTTCATTGCTCCTTGAATGTGATACTTTTGTTTTTGATCCCAGATTTTAGATGTTTTTATTTAATTTATTGGATCTTAAGAAGACATCAATGTACTTTGCATGATTTCGTATGGCAAGCTAGATTTCCTTGAGGTCTCTTTTGTCTGTTCTAGCCAAAATACGTGGATGACTCCCAAGTGGCCCTGCTAGTGACCCCCTCTCTCTGACGGTCTAACGGTGCTCATGCATCATTAACCACTGCTGCCCCATCCATAGCAGGATTCTCTCCCTAGGGGCCAATTCTGCCCCTTTACTCTACACCAGCTGTCCTACTGGTCCCAGGCTCATAGGTTCCAGCCTTTCTACTTCACCAGGCCCTCCATCTTCTTACCCATTGCCCCTTCTCCTCCTTCTCCTCCTCCTCCGCCTCCTCCCTTACCCTTCCACCTTGCCCCATTTCTGCCCCTCCCATGACCCAGTCATTGCCAGGAAGTTGTCTCCTAGAGAGAGCGCTGCTTTGGCTTTTTTTCTCCACATGCATAGATTTTAGCAAAATTTGGAATTCAGCTTTAGGGGTATACTGTGGGAAGAATTTAATCTTTTGTGACGACATCTGAAAAGCTGAGGTTAGCAAGAAAGTAACATTATTTTCTAAACTATTGGATATGTTGAAGTTGAAACCATTAAGGGAGATGCTCCTTGAAGGCAGGGACCATATCTACTCACTCTATTGTAATAATAATAATAATAATTGTATTTGTTAAGCACTTACTGTGTGCCAGGCACTGGTCTAAACGCTGGGGTAGATACAAGGTAATCAGGTTGGACACAGTCCCTATCCCACATGGGGCTCATAGTCTGAATCTCCATTTTACAGATGAGGTAACTGAGGCCCAGAGAAGTGAAGTGACTCACCCAAGGTCACAGCAGACAAGTGGTGTAGCTGGGATTAGAACCCATGACCTTCTGACTCCCAGACCCTTGCTTTCTCCAATACACCATGCTGCTTCTGATCTCCCAACACTTAGTGCAGTGCTCTTCACACAGTAGGCGCTCAATAAATCCTCTTGATCAAGGAGAGGAGCCTGCACAGTGGGAGCTGAAGGAGGGGTAGTGGCAGCTATGGCAAAGGTAGTGAGAGAGTACCAGGCTAGGGGATCTTGGGGAAGGAGAGTTAGAATGGCCCCTGGCTGTTTCTCTCTAGGTATCCCTGGCCAGATTTCTCCTTCCTCCTTCTGCCACTCCCTCTGGGGAGCAGCAAAATGGATGTTGATTGGCTAGAGTCTCCTGGCACAACATTCTTGCCGCATTCATAGAGTAGCTACTGTATTTATATCGTGATCATTACTTTAGTATCTAACTTTTCAGGCAATAATAATAGATCTCATGACATTCTAACATTGAGAAGCAGCAAAGCTTGGTGACCAGAGCACGGGCTTGTGAGTCAGAGGATGAGGGTTCTAATCCCCACTCCACCACTTGTCTCTTGTTGTTTGACCCTGGTCAAGCCACTTAACTTCTCTGTGCCTCAGTTACCATATCTGTAAAATGGGGATTAAGACTGTGAGCCCCACGTGGGACAACTCAATTACCTTGTATCTACCCCAGCGCTTTGAACAGTGCTTGGCACATAGTAAGCACTTAAATACCATAATTATTATTATTCTGCTAACTCTGTTGTATTGTACTCTCCTAAGTGCCTAGTACAGTTCTCTGCACATAGTAAGTGCTCAATAAATGCGACTGATTAATTGACATTGAAAAGATTTCCTTCGCCTTGGCGATAAATGGTCTTCATCCAAGTTTGTTGGCTGGTCTGCAGTCCCTTTCATCTTTCCAAGCAAGAGGAACACCACTAAATATGTGACTAATAGTATTTATTGAGCTCCTAATGAGTGCGGAGCACTGTAATAAGAATAAGAATGACTATGGCATTTGTTAAGCACTTACTATATGCCAGGCACTGTACTAAACATTGCAGTGGAAACAAGCAAATCAGGTGGAACCAGTCCCTACCCCACATGGGGCTCACAGTTTCAATCCTCATTTTACAGGTGAGGTGACTAAGGCACAGAGAAGTGAAATGACTTCCCCAAGTTCACACAGCAGACAAGTGGTAGAGCTGGGTTTAGAACCCATGACCTTCTGACTCCCAAGCCTGTGCCCTATTCACTATTCCATGCTGCTTCTCTATTCGGGAGAGTACAACAAAAGCAAGGCACCAGACTTTCTCTGTGCTCATGGAGCTCGCAATTTAATGGAGGAAACAGAAAAATGATTTACAAATAGTGGGATCCGTAGGTGGAACAGGGATATGAAAGGTTGTAGAACAAATATGTCCAGTTAAAATAGCTGGATAAATAATTGAATATACAAGAAATTGTACATTTGTACATCTATGCTGAGGATATGATTAAAATACGTAAGTGCCAAATGGAAGGGAAATGAAAAGACCTTGATGTTCTTCTTTTCAATCCTCTGAAAGGCATTTTTGCCCTAATGTCTATTTGTTAGATTTCCCATGGTGGGCACTACCAGACAATAGGTCTTTTAAAGGACAAAATTGATGCACAGCAATATGAAAATTAAATGTCAACAAGCATTAAAGAAGCCCAAGTACTTTTCGGAAGCCCCTACTGCTCATGCAATGGCTAGTTAGGCAGGTGAGTTTAACCTGAATGGGTTTCTCCATAAATAAGAAATGAAATGCCCTCTGCTCCATTTTGTGGTGCTAAAAATAAGTTTATGGCTTTAAATCCACCTAGGATCCTGGCATTAAACTAGGTTCCAGAGCTGTCTAAAACCGCCATCTAAGAATACTGTAAATCTTCCATGCCATGGCACTAATTGAACAGTTTGGTTCTGAGTACACCCTAACTTATCTGTAGAAAGAAAAAAGTCAAGTAAAGCCAGGCAAGAACATCGAAGAAGACCTATGGTGCTACTATCCTAAACTCTTATTGGTGAAGGACATCCTTTGAACTAATTTCAGGCCCATAAAAAAATATCTTTAATGATTAGTAACCAGTGGGTAAGAGCAGAAAGCCCAAGTGAATAAAAGCCATAAATCCCTAAGTCCTTGGGATAACAGCCTGTAAAACTGTCAGAAAGTCTTGCTTAAGTGACAAAAGATAGCCTCTAGTAACAAGAAGCTCTTTCCATATTCATGGGTGGAAGAAATAGTTGAGTATTTTTTTCTAAAATGAAGCTCTTCCTGCTTCCAGTTACCTGATCCTTTGGCTTTTTATTTTTTTTCAGTTTTTAATAGTTGTGGTTGACTTTGTGTTTCCTCTGGGACCGTTCGAGGTAACTTTGGTTTCCAGAAGCTGAACTCTATTAGTGTGAGAATTTATATCCATGAAGATCGGCTTGGTGTGGGACAGTTTAGTAGAGAAAGCAGTTGAAATAAAGAACAGTGCAAATTCAGGACAGGAAAAATGGTACGTTCAGCACATGTCTCCTCCATAAGTATCAAAATGGCTTGTTTCTGAAACTTTTTATCTGATAGTGTTGAAGCTTGAGCTTTGACTAACTGGGGAAAAAAGACCCCATATTTGATATGTGTGGTTGCCAGCTGATAAGTGAACATAGTTTCTAAAATTGAGTGTTGGCAAGTTCCTGCTGTTCATTCAAAATGAATGCATAAAGTTTCCAATCTCATCCAAGTCAACTTTTCTCTCTAAGAAGGGGTAAGGGACAGGAAACAACATATGGGACATACGTTTGTTTACTGTATGCTGGTGGTCTATGATGATTTTGTGAAAAGCTGAATCACTATTGGGAGTCTGGAATCTTCAAAGCCTATAGTTCAGATTTGTCTTCAACATTTTGGTGGGTGAAAAATTGAAGGAGTCAATATACATTATTTATCATTGATGTGATTGTAGGCCAAAATGCTGTTCCGTGAATTCTAGATGTTATACTTCAAATACATAAATGACCAACTGCAGATACTGAGTGTTTTAAATATTGCTTGAAAGGAATGTTGTGAAATTATTCCAGTTACTCCATTTAGAAGTTAGAAATCTAGCCCCCACAACACATTTGCATTTCAGTTTCCAGAATTTGAAAATTAGAGGTGTCACTGAGTTGAAGGGAACAGATGTTGAAGGTCCTTTTACCCACCCCCACCCCAAAGACCCTTAGAATAAGAAAGGCGTTCTATTGCCCAAATAGAGGCATCTTTTTGATTGTGGAAAAAGGCTTCAAAAGGCCATAAATCTGCCTTCTCTTTATGAAGGACAACAATAGATTGATTTATAAAGAAGAGTAACTGTTTGACTTATGAATGAAAGTGTAGTTCGCTGAGGGCAGTCAAGTATTATATATTAATGCTGTTATTTTTGACTGAAATGTAATGAGCCATAAATCAGAGACTAGTAAAGCTGTGTTAAGTTGGTGAACAACTTGAGCCTAAAGATGTAATACTCAAAATGATGATATTTTACTGTTTTTAGTTGAATTACATTAATCTTGTGTTTTACTCGACACTCGGTTTATTCATTCAGAATTTCCCTCTTCACCCTTTTTTACTGGGTGGGTCATCAAAATGAACCTGTGGGTGGAAGTGAATAATGAGTATGGTAAACTCAGGGTCTCAGAATTTTCCCAAAAAGGCCCCACTTAATAATATTTAACTCTAGCAAAATTGTCTGTGTTTCACTGGGAGTTAGGAATGGGGAGCGAGGCATGTGGAGGGTGGGCAGAAACAAACATACTCGCAGAAGACAACAACAATTAGAAATAATTTATACCAGTGACCTACAAATACTGAAATTTCACAGCCATTTGATTTGACTAAGACCGAAAGGGTTGTCACCAATCAGCTTGAGGCAGTTTGGTCTTGAATGTGCCAGGTATTTAAGCTGCACCCAGTATATTATCGTTAGAAAGATGTTTTCTTTAAAAAAAAAATCCTTTTCCTTTTGCAAGGGATATACTTTAAAAAAATTTGAAAAATGTAACGTAGCTAATAGCGGACCCTTCATGAAGTGCTTCAGTGGAGCATAAGGTAATGCCGATGAGATGTAGAGATTCTGTAAGGCAGAAATTCCTTGATCAAAATCAAAGTGCAAATAATAAATTCAGATTGGAACAACTGTGAGGCTAAGTGGAAAATTCACATAGAATAAGGAAATCTATTTTTGGGTATACCAGAGAGAAATCTGAAAGTCAAGCAACAGGGATACATGACAGCTCGATAGACCCTTCGTTGTCTTTCATATTCGAAGAAGACCCTACTGACGGTGAAGATACTACCCATACAATCTCTTTATTAGTACCAATCAAACGTTACCTAAAACTCTTGAACTAATCCATTTGAAAGAGATCCTTAGAAGTTCATTTCAGAGAGTAGTTATTTGAAAGCTTTTTAGAAGTGTCCGACTAGGTAACTAAACATTGTTGCCACTTTTGTTCTCTTATTCTGCTGGTTTTTGTGATGTCCTAAATTCACTTAACCATATTTTTAACATATTCCATGAGAAGTGCATATCAAAAATGCTACTACAGATGACTTGCATCTACTGTTTAGCATTCTGTAATTTTTTCAAGGCCACAAGCTTTATTTCTAAACTTTCAATTATTTAGGATGGCCAGTTATTTAAGAGTCTTTCAGGCTCTGCTTTATGCATAGATATGCATAAAATAGCGTAGCCTAGTGGAAACAGCACAGGCCTGGGAGTCAGAGGACCTGGATTTTCATCCCAGCTCCACCACTTGTCAGCTGTGTGACCTTGAGCAAGTCATTTAACTTCTCTGTGCCTTGGTTTCATCATCTGTAAAATGGGGATAAAAATCTTATTCCCTCCTATTTAGTCTCTGAGCCCCATGTGGGACAGGGACTTATGTCTAACTTGATTATCTTATATCTACCCCAGTGCTCAGTAGCGTGCTTGGCACATAGTAAACACTTAACAATTACCATTATGATTATTTTTATGTGCATCATTTCACAAGTACCTAATTAGTCAATTCTGACTACAGGATCAATTAGTAATGGTAATGAGAATGTTGCTAAACTGTAGCCAAGGATAGTCTTTCCAGCACAATGTGGGTATTTGTGGAGGTAGCTTGTACCTTTCCAGGTGGGTGGGAGGGCAGTCATCGTGCCATGTTAGAGCCCTTAATTCAACTGGACTTGTAACCCTGCCCTTTAGGGGCAACAGGTGAGATAGAATCCATCCCAGAAACACTGCTTAAGTAATTGGACACCAGAAAATTTATCAGCCTTAATCAGTGAAGGTGACCCAGCCCTGGGTACAGCTCTAGTTAGGTTCCTTGTTGAACAATCGGATCAAAAACAGGTGGAGTCAGTTCAGTTCAAGGTGGCATTAACAACTACAGGTTTCACAACTGTAATTGGTCTTTTTTCTGCTCTGTTCCCACAGCTGGATTGACTGCCTCCTTCCCCTTCTCTGCTCCTATATATGTGTGTGTGTGTATATATGTATAAATATAGTGTCACACATCTAGTGTGGTGCTTTCAGGTCCCTTGGCAAAAATGTTAAATTGTAGATGTAGAGACTGCTCCTAAGTCCAGAGCCTGAGATACGCTCAGTGCAGAGACAAAAGCACCCCTTCAGCTTGGGGCCTTTTGGCTGTTAGAACTGGAAGAGAAATTGTAATTGTAAATTGTAAATCTTTTCATTTACCAGTAAGTGTTGGTGCTTGTAAGTAATTACAAACTAGAGGCAGTCCTTTGACTTATGACTATTGTCCTTCAAATCAAAACCTTGTAAGTGGGTACCAGTTTTCTCTTAAAACAATGTTACCCTATTTATACTAGAATTACCTAGAATTGGGTGTGTAATCTATTAAAGCTGAGTAACCTAACTACTCAGCTGACTTTTACTTCATTGGAAGTAAAATGGACATGTTGACCCTCCCTGGTGACTCCCCCTGGCAATTAGGTAGCCCCACCTCCCCGCCCCCACAGCTGCTCCTGCTCCATCAGCCCCTCCCCTTTTTAAGATCTTATAACTGTTTCTCCAATTTCCCATGCATCATATCTTATAAAGTTCCCTACTGAGGCATTGTGTCTAATGGGAAGCGCATGGGCTGAGAATCAGGAGACCTAGATGTTAATCCCAGCTATTTTTACATGGTATTGGTTGAGCATTTACTATGTGTCAGGCACTGTACTAAGCATTGGGATAGACACAAGTTATTCAAGATGGACACAGTCCTTATTCTTCTTAGGGGTCTCAGTTTTAATTTCCATTTTGCAGATGAGGTAACTGAGGCACGGGTGAGTTAAGTAACTCCCCAAGGTCACACAGCAGACAAGTGGCAGAACCAGAATTAGAACCAAGGTCTGACTCCCACGCCTGTGCTCTATCCACTAGACCAAGCTGATATGCTGTGTGACCTGCAGCAAATCATTACATTTCTCTGGGCCTCAGTTTCTTCATCTGTAAAAATGGGGATAAATTAGATTGTGAGTGCCAAGTAGGACAGGGACAATGTCTGATCTGATTGCCTTGTATTTATCATAGTACTTTGCATGTGGTACATGCTTAGTGAGGAGGTATAATTATTATTAAGCCACTAAGGGAACTAGTGACATGAAGGAGGCTAGTGCTGTGAAGTTGAAACTGATATGTTGTAAAGCTGAAATAGGATGTACATTTAATAAAGTTCTAAGTGCTGATCACTGTTTCTTGAACTGTCTTAAGTCCAGGATTTCCAGGACCCTGAGCTTCTGAACAATTGACCTTGACTCAGAGATGAGCAGCATGTTTAAAAATGGTGTGACCTTTTAATCACCTACCTCTTGGTTATTTCAATTCCCACAGTTCTCTCCAGAAGAAAAGCCTCTAGTCAGTAACTCACTGGAACCCAGCTAATTCATGCCATTTTACATTAGCTGGATTTTTGAAAATGCAAATGGTCTAGCCATAAGAATCAGCCTCAGATAAAATAACATTAATGGTGTGGAGAGTTTGAGGGAGTCTTGCTCAGCCTAGGGAGAGAGATGTAAAGATGAACATTGTATTCTTTTTTCTTATGGTACTTATTAAGAACTTTTTCTATATCAACTCTGTGAAAATTTTCCAACATATGAAGATTTGGAATTTGTCTCTACTACTGAGGAATTTACTGCATCAGTGTCATGAAAAATGGTGAAATGCCTGGACTTAATGGCATACTCTTTGAAATGTGTCAACATGGAAGGGACCCTCTGCTTAAACACACAGGCATTTCCTCAACATATGGCACAATGAAGATCTCAAAGATGCCACTGTCATCTCCTTCTTCAAGACTAAAGGCAAAAGATCAGGTGGTGGCAATGATCAGGCACCTCAATACTCTCCATTTCCCTGTAAGATCCTAGCCAGAGTGCTCCTGGTTCGGCTACCAGAGAATAATGGACGACTCCCTGAGCAGTTTTGTTGGCATCGTTTATGGGCTCTACCCAATATCAAATGGGAAGAAGCTGTCAAATGCTTCATATACATGAACAGTGAAGCAGAGTAACCTAGTGGAAAGAGCACAAGCTTGGGAGTCAGCAGACCAGGGGTCTAATCCCGGCCCTAGCACTTTGCTGTGTGACCTTGACCAAGTCACTTCACTTCTCTGTGCCTCATTTCTCTCATCTGCAAAATGGGTATCCAATACCCCTTCTCCCTCCTACTTAGGCTGTGAGTCCCCTGTGGGACCTGATTATCGTGTATCTGTCCCAGCGCTTAGTACAGTGCCCAGTACATAGTAAGCACTTAAATTCCACAATTATTAATCAAGTTCTCCAACGCAGTCAGGCTTTTAGCATTGAAGCTGTGCCCACCTTAACACGGCAACAATGGGTGGCGCTTGTGAGGAGAATGAGTGACAGCGGAATACCCAGACCTGTGTGGAGAGCTGAAGTTGGGAAACGGAAAGCAAAAAGGGCAAAGGAAACATTTTAAGGACACAGTAAAACAGAACCTCAGGTAGCACTGCATCCAGTCACAATGCTCTATCCCACTTGCATTTATCATTGTCCTTGTCTTGCGTATTTTTGTGCTTTTACTGTTTCTTCTTCTCTGACGTGGCTGCCGTACCCCGCCCCCTCTTATATTTTTAGATTGTGAGCCCCTTCAAACCCGGGGACTATGTCAGATTTTCATCTGAGTGTTTTTTTCCCAGCACTTAGTAAAGTGCTCTGCACAAAATAAGCACTTAATAAATACTGGAAATACTCCTATGAATGGCCAGCAAGAATAAAATCAAATTAAGGATCAAAAATCAAATTGAGAATGTAAAAAATAAGCAGCTGCAATAGCCCTAAGAGGCGACAGAACTCAGGCTTCTCATCATTTCCAGGCAACCGACCTTGGTTACGGGCTGTCCCAGCCTCCCAGCGTTTTAATAGTGAGGTCAAGCTATGCTCCCACATTGTGAGGCAGGAGGGCGGGGCTACCACAGCGGGGGCCACTCTGCTCCCTGGAGCCTCCACAGGTGGAGGATAGTCATGGAGTACCCTTATTCATTTTACAAGCCTTCTCTGGACATTCCCATCCCAACCATCCCCACACAGACTGTTCCCATTCCAACCTCAATGTGCCGTCAGTCAGAAATCACTATGCAAGCCACCTTCTCAGATGACAGCAGGCAGGACCGTCGGCTCACAGTGGTCAACAGAATGGAGACTGCCTCAATCACCTCGCAGGATTTCCAGGTTCCCAATTACCCTAGTGGTATAAACTTGCCTATTAGAAGTCGTTCTCCTGTTCTCCCTCCATCATGGCAGAGGGCAAAGCGTCAAGATTTCTGTGAGCCCATGGAAACCAACCCCGTCCATCTCTCCACAGTTGGGGAGCAAGGGGCTGCACTCCCACGATCTAAGACAGGAAGTGGCAATCCGGTATGTTCTGTGAGTCAGTGTATGTCAGTAACCCATGTCTGCTTGGATGACCTAATTTTACCTGGCATTATGCTCATGGGGACATTTAACCAATGCAAGGCAAAACTCCACACAAATAGCTTCGAGCGTCTCCATCAGCTCTTCCCGCCTTGCATCTATGCCAGTGTTTCATATAGTGTTTGGCACATAGCAAGCACTTAAATACCATTATTATTAAAAATCAGTTCTCTTCACTCAGTGCTTCTCAGATCGCACTATTCTCTGTCTCTCTGTCTCTCTCTCTCTCTCTCAGTATTTTCCACCTGTCAGAGAGAGAGTGTGTTAAGAGTTTCTGAGTTGTCAATAAGTATTACAGTAGCCAATTCAGGACACCATTCCAGCTGATCCAGGAAGTTACCCCTGTCCAGAACAGCTGTACTTGGTAAGAAATTGTATTTGGTAGTAGAGTGTTCTGCATACAGCAAGTGCTCAATAAATACCATTAAAAAATAGGAACTCAGAAATAATAATGCAGTTTTCCCTTCTTGCTGGATATGGCTGGGGGAAGCATGGAAATTATGTATCCATTGTTACTTAGGATTGAGCCAGCCAAGTGTTGGCCTACAAGAAGGGGTTGAGGAGGTTTGAAATAAGCAAAGTATACTTTTACACAAACCACTGATGCGCTTGACTCATCTGGAGTCCATGTCACTTCAGGTAATAAATTGATGTCCATTAATAACGCTCCTGTGTGTCAGCCAGTGAAGGGAAAACTTCATGCCTGGTGTTTTTATGCCGTGTGCCCAAAGGCAAAAAGTGCCGCCTTCTCTGCCTTGCTCATACAGGTGTTCAAATATTTGGGTGATGTTGGATTTTTTCCATCTTTTTGTTTGTGCTGGATCACTCTCTAGGGGTGAGGGTCAGTAGAGTATGTGCCACCTGGACAGGACTTTTGTCCCTTTTTGTTAGTGTCTACTGCCCCTTTCCCCTCTAGGGGAAGGGAGAAGGAAGTGTTAGTTTCCAGGTAAATACTATTTTTAGTTATGGTATTAATTACTTGCCTTGTGCCAAGCCCTGTGCTAAACACTGGAGGAGATACAGGATAATCAGTTCTGACGTGGGCCTCGTCCCACAAGGGACTCACAGTCGAGGTGGGGGGAAATGGCTACATAGAAAACCTGATGAATTTACAGACTATGGGAGCATTTTAACAGTTCAACAACCAAAAATGAAGAGCATAAATAAATAGCTCAACAGTCCTTGGAGGATCCTCACTGCTCCAAGCCCCAGCCCTTGGTTCTCCACTGCCACAGCCTTCCCCTTTTGCAGAGGACAGAATCTCTCTAGACTGTAAGCTCATTATGGGCAGGAAATGTGTTTGTTTATTGTATTATACTCTCCCAAGCTCTTAGTGCAGTGCTCTGCATACGGTAAGCGCTCAATAAATATGATTGAATGAATGAATGAATGAATCCGTTCCAGGGTGAGGAGTTTATAGAGGCATCGGGGGGCCCTCAGCAGACCCCAGAGTTTGTGGTGTCTCCATTCACACTGGTCCCGACTTCTGATGTCCAAGCCAAGGAGATCAGGACGGAGAGTGCAGAGTAGTAGGAGGTGAATCAAGAAAGAACCATGTCGGTAAAATCCAAGTCGGCAAGAGAAGCTGAATATCAGTTATATAAACTGAAGCTCATTTGACTAAATGCCAAACAAACCAAATTCCAGATAAGAAAACAAAACTGGCCACTTGCCTATCTGGGATAGCCTACCTAATTTTGTGTGGTCATGCAGACGTTCGATGATCTGAACTAGCCAGAGCCCCAGTTAGTTCAGTTAATTGGCTTTCTACAGCACGTAATGTGTTACTTGGTCCAAGCTTGACCCTGAGCCTGGAAGGTAAGGTTCCTTTTACCTCTGGGTCATCGGGTTGATTCCAGTCTCAAAGTTGGTGCTTGCGAGACAAAAAGCAGTCTGGCATGTGAACAATCTGAGCAGTCAAGAGCCCACACTAAAATAGCCCCCCACCATTTGTATTATAAAATTATTCTCACCAATGGCGTTGACTTAAGGACATAGACTGAATGGTCAAAAGTCATAAAGGTATTGCTTTAAAGCAGGGTTGAAGAAGCCAATTAATAATAGTAATAATAAAAATAATAATGGTATTGTTAAGCGCTTACTATGTGCCAAGTACTGTTCTAAGTCCTAAGGTAGATACAAGGTAATCAGATTGGTTACAGTCCCTGTCCCACATGGGGCTCACAGTCTTCATCCCCATTTTACAGATGAGGTAACTGAGGCACAGAGAATAATAAGAATGTTGGTATTTGTTAAGCGTTTACTGTGTGCCAACCACTGTTCTAAGCACTGGGATAGATACAAGTTAATCAGGTTGTCCCACGTGGGGCTCCCAGTCTTAATCCCCATTTTACAGATGAGGTAACTGAGGCACAGAGATGTTAAGCAGCTTGCCCAAGGTCCCAAAGCAGACAAGTGGCAGAGCCTGGGATGAGAACCCACATCCTCTGACTCTCAGGCCCATGCTCTTTCCACTAAGCCACGCTGCTTCTGCAAAATGAAGTGACTTGCCCAAGGTCACACAGCAGACACATGGTGGAGTCAGGATTAGAACCCATGTCCTCTGACTCCCAGGCCCGTGCTCTTTCCACTGGACCATGCTGCTTCCCACTGACTGGAGAGGGTGGAGAATGTGGTCTCTTATTATGAACAAATTCTTCAGCCAAAGAACAGACACAAGGCCAGATCTGGTCACAGAGACTTCAGGACTGAGAACCTGCCCGAAGGAATCGATCATGGCAATAGAGTTAGCGTAACGCCCTTGGCACTTTCTTGTCCCTGCCAGCCATATTTCCTCTGGTGCAGTAGGTATAATAAGCAGGCAGGTGGGCGGCAGTGCTGCACATTGCAAAGGGCACTCAAGAATTTCTCATGCCAAAAGCACAGTGACTCTGCTGTGCCATAACACCATAAGGTAGTTAGTGGCCAAGTCCCCGACCTTAGTAGCTCCTATGATCTTCACTGCCCGCACTCACCTGCTCTTTTCAAGATCCCTGCTGAGCCCGTCCACCAGACGAGATGCCTTAGGTGGTTTTTTGGCAGAGAGAGCATAACCCCATTCCTCTACTTCTGTCTGTTTGACCTCACTTCTCCCCCTCACCCCACCGCAGTGAGATGTGTGTGTACCTCGCTGCTCTCCTACTACAACCCAGCCCGCACACTTCGCTCCTGTAATGCTAACCCTCTCACTGTTTCTTGTTCTCATCTATCTCGCTGCCAACCCCTCACCCACATCCTGCCTCTGGCCTGGAACGCCCTCCCTCCTCAAATTCAACAGACAATTACTCTCCCCCACTTCAAGGTCTTATTGAAGGTACATGTCCTCCAAGAGGCCTTCCCTGACTGAGCCTTCATCTTCTCCCACTCCCTTCTGTATCGCCCTGACTTGCTCCCTTTATTCATCCAGCCCCACAGCATTTATGTACATATCTGCAATTTATTTAAATTAATGTCTGTCTCCCCCTCTAGACTGAAACGTTGTGGGCAGGGAATGTGTCTGCTTATTGTTATATTGAACTTTCCTAAACGCTTAGTACAGTGCTCTGCACACATTAAGCACTCAATAAATGGGATTGAGTGAATGAATGTGGCAAAATAACATAAAGGTTTGAGCAGTTGCAGTTGCGAAGGCTCTGGTCATGCATCTTATTTCTGCTTTAGATCATTTTCCATTTTGCTAATCCTAGGCCAATTGTAAGATGCTTCTTAAATCTTGTGGCAAACAGCACTGTGGATTTTTGATGCGAACACTAGTCATACCAGTTGATGTGGTTTCAATAAGGTGGTATAATGCAGGTGAGAATGAGGAACCAAATTGAAGCCAAGTTTTGCTAGGGGTGAACAGCTTTGCTAATAACCTACCAGACCAAGACATTCCAACCCCCTTTGAGAGTCTCTTTTTGTGTGCAATGATCCTCATCCTCTAAATCTCTTAATGCAGGGTATGGAGAATATGCTATGGACCCACAGAAACCCTTGATGTGTACTTTGTGGCTTTTGACATTTTGAAATGATGAAAAAGTTTCCATTCAGTTAGTGCTGGCCAGATTTG
The DNA here is from genome assembly GCF_004115215.2 of Ornithorhynchus anatinus. NCBI lineage: Eukaryota > Metazoa > Chordata > Mammalia > Monotremata > Ornithorhynchidae > Ornithorhynchus > Ornithorhynchus anatinus. The sequence goes on from NC_041750.1 coordinate 18,872,347, forward strand.
CTGTCTCTCTCTCTCTACAAGGGGTTAGAAAAGCGTGAGGAACTAGATTATTTTTAGGTATTTATGCGAATGCCCTATATTATTTGTCTAATGATTTCTTTCTGTGTTTTTTGCCCTTCTTTCTTTAAGTCTGAGCAACCTAGCCCAACAAGTTCTGGATCCAGTTCCAGCTCCAGCTTTACACCTTCTCAGACAAGACAACAAGGTATAAAAGAACCCTCAAATTTTTTTAAAAAAAAGATATTCCCAAAAAGCATGTAAAAGATGCCAAGGAGCTCAGTGACCTATGGGATTTTGTTACCAATTTTCTCTGTTTCACATGCCGAATAGTAAATTAGCTTCCATTTAGTTTGTTTCTAAAGGAAAATTGGGATTACCCTCCCAAGACTCCCAAAGTGAAATAGAAAATAGAAAACTAGATTTATCCTGACCATTGGGTTTAGAGGTGGATTCAAAATCTCTCTTCTGAGATTTCTCAAATGAGTATATAGGAAGATCATGTGGTTTGAGTCTTAATAGTTATTTCATTACATTTAAATTGTTTTCCTTCATTTTGCATTTTAGTTTATCATTAGATGTTAAATTCATTATTTGAAGTAGTTTTAAAACCATGATGTACTGTGTGTTTGGGCTAAGAACAAGCTTTTATGAAAAAAAGTATAAAATAGAGAGTACCATGAACAGAAATCACATAGGTGGTGGAAAGGCCTTGCTCCATTAATTTCTCGAGATTTTTTATATGGTTTATAAGCCCAGAACAACAGCAAAGGAATTGGGTTTATTCGGTATGCTGGATTCCAGAAAATTCAAACTTTCCCCAAATCTGTGCCCTTTCCATCTCAAATAAGGATTTGGGGATTCCCAAGAGTCTACCTCACCTTTTCCTTAACTTTCCAAACTCTGGCTTTAAATTAATTTGTCTTTGGCCGGATCCATATGGTCTCAGAATTAGTGATCCACAAGCAATCCCCTCTTGGGTTTTCCTCTATCTTTTCAGGTATGACCTACTCCAGAATCACATTACTTGCAGCTTAGTTTTCTTCTCTCACCCCACTGTTGGACTCTCTTGAATGTTCTAAGGAATGTCTTATTTCAGTTTCTTAGCTATGTAAATGCACATTGGTGATAATACCATAACTGCCTTTAACAAGGAGTCAAAGAATGAAAACTGATTGTGTAACTCTCCCCAAAAGGCTCATGCCCAAGCCCCAGTTCATGTGAGGAACAGATAGGACAATGAAGCATGAAACTGACACACTTTTAAAATCTGAACTTTAGCAAAGTGCTTGCTTGACCTGAAATTAACCTTGAAATAAAAGGAACAGCTAAACCTAAATAGATCAAAAACAGGCACACAAAGGCTGCTTTGCCATGAACAAGTTACAATCAGAGTGATTTATTAGACTCTGCTTTTCAATCCAAGGATTAATCTAACAAAACATGCAATTTACTAATAGGTAAAAATGGGAGATTCATTCAGTCCTCTAAAAATAAGTTCCCAGATCTACAAATACAACAGAAACTATCTAAGGCTAAAATCCTGGCTAGTTAGCAGTGGCTGCATTTGAAAAATACTCCCCCAAGGTGTTAAATGCTGAATCTGTCTTGTTTACAGGAATAGCATGAAAGTGCAAATAGTAGAAAATTTTCTACATCAAATACTGAAAAGAAATTTGAACTCTGTGACCCATTACCTGTTTGTTTGTTTGTTTGTTTGTTTGTTTGTTGCTCAGGTCCCTTAAGCTCTATAATGAAAGATCTGCATTCTGATGACAATGAAGAAGAAACAGAAGGAGAAGAAAATGACAATGACTCTGAAATGGAGAAGGCTGTAAATTCTCAAGGAGGAGCCAGAAGTCACAGGTGAGCATCTACTAGGGGTATGCAGGTGGATGTTGCCAGTTAGGGAGGGTGAATAAACGAGCTGATTTAAAATAGCCCAAATTTATCTCCAAACAAAAGCACTCTGGCACATTATAAAAGCTCTCACTGATTAAAAGCGGGTGAAACCTAATGTGTTGCTATGCTATGCTGTTTCTAGAAAGAATTGTTCATTTGCATTTTCAGTGACATAATATTCTTTTTTAAAAGATTAAGGAACTAATAATAATGGTATTGGTTAAGCACTTACTATGCTAGGCTTATCTCCTCCAAAAGACCTTCCCCATTAAGCCCTCTTTTCCTCAATCCCCCTCCCTTCTGCATCGGTATGTGTTTGAGTCCCTACCCTTTGGGCATTTGGTATTCACCCCACCCTCAGCCCCACAGAACTTTGCTGTAAATTATTTATTTATATCAATGTCTGTCTCCCCCTCTAGACTGTAAGCTCATTGTGGTCAGGGAATGTGTCTACCAACACTTTTAGGGTGTACTTTCCCAAGTGCTTAGTACAGTGCTCTGCACTCAGTAAGCACTCAGTAAATACCTTTGATTGATATGTGCCAAGCACTGAAGTAGTTACACAACAATCAGGTTGAACACACAATCCCTATCCCACATTGGGCTCACAATCTAAGTAGGAGGGAGAGTTGACTCCCCATTTTACATTGAAGAAACTCAGACACAAAACAGTTAAGGGACTTGCCCAATGTCACACAATAGGCAAATAGAGCTGAGATTAGAACTCAGGTCCTCTGATTCCCAGGCCCATGGTCTTTTGATTAGGCTGCGCTACTTCTCCCAAAATTCACAGAGTGGAAGCCCCTGTGTTTGAGAATATAAGCCCATGTATAAATCCAGTGATTGTCCATCAAGTGGATATAGACAGTTTTCCTTTTTGCAGTCATAAAATGCACTATCTGGTATTAGTGGATCATGTTGCTGGCATTATTAACTAGTACTCCTGGCCTTTCCTCAAATATGTCCTTTTTAATGTGTTAAGGGAGATTCCTAGGAAGCTTTGATGCTCTTAGACATAATTTCAATTGCAGCTAAGGGGCAACTTCTGTCATTTAAAATTGATAGAATGTGTTTAACTACTTCGAAAGATTTCATTTCTTTATCATAAGTTCATTCATTCATTCATTCATTTTTATTGAGCACTTACGGTGTGCAGAGCACTGTACTAAGCACTAGGGAAAGTATAACAACAATAAACAGTGATATTCATGACATCTTGTTTCTCATTTTTCTTACTAATGTGAATCCATGTACTTGAGGTATATAAATATGGGTCAGTTTTATAAAATTAAATTGGCTTTGTGCTGAATAAAATTTCTCTAGTGTTCATTTGTATGTAGATGGCCTGGCAATTACTGTAATAGTATTCCATTGGTTTTTACCAAGTGGCTAGTTTTACAAAAATTTCCTATTCCATTTGGCAGCATCTTTTGCTGGCAGTGTAGTGTTTTGGGTTTTTTTTTTTTTTGAAGGTTGCTGAGAGCATTGGCCTGGGTGGTCATCCCCTTCTTCCTTTCTCAGTTTGAGACTTGCTGCTAACACTCCAGTTCTCATTCTAACATTTGACCCTTAATGCACTTGAGAAATTCAATGAAGATTTCTTCTTTAGTCGAGAAGTGATTTTCATCTGTAATCCTTGTCTGTGGCTTTGGCAACATAATTCCCTTTAGAAAAATTAATCACATCCAAATCATTGTATATAATGTCAAAGTTCACCCTTTCCTTTTTGTCTCTTGTACCTTATCTCACAAATATTTTATTCAAGACAGTATGTGATTGCCCATTTAAAGGACCACCCTGACTTTCTAAAGCATTCCGAGTTCCTCAGTAGGAAATGTTATTATATGAAATAATGCTATTGTTATTCTCTGTGTAACTGGGGAAAAGACTCTGAATAGTGAAGGACATTTATTCAGCAAGTTTGCACAGAGGCCCACTTGTACACTACTTAAAAAGAAACTCTAATTTTAATTTGACCAAAAAGAAAGGTATTTTCATGTCCTTTTGCTTTTGGATGCCTTCATCAGCAGCTCTAGATCTCAGTATAGAAAGGGTATTATGAAAACTTTTGCTTGTTTCTCAAGGGTGTTTTGTAAATGTGCTTTGGACTTGAGATACTTTAATCATTTCAGACATTGAATCCATAGAGCACTGCTATATGTCACAATAAATGAAAATTAGTTGTTATTGGCAGGAGCAGAATAGAAAAATATAATCAATATCTTTGGTTTGTACAAATTTGTTTCATGTCAGCAGAGTCTGACTTCCCAAGCATTCTTGCAAAAAGTTAGTGTTAGAATAGTTCTAATAATTCCTCTCGAGTTTCACACTTTGATTTCATAAACATCCCTTCTCAATTATCCAGAGACTGATCAATTGGTCTGTAAAGTATCCCGGACCCTTGCCTTCCACCTCTGGCTGTCACCTTTGAGCTTTTCGCCACTTATTAGCACCTCCATGGCTATGTACCTCAAACAGCCTGTGGCTGTTCAGTAAATACTTATTGAATGGCAGACTGAAACCAGTACAGTGAACAGGGAAAGTAAAATTTGAATTAGAATCTTTTCATCCTGGTGGAAGGTTTGGTGGGATAGGGGGTTAAAATTATTATATATGTCTAGATTAGGTATAGATTGCAAATCCCCTTGCTCATGGTTGCATTGTCACAGACCCGTGGCGTGCCCCCACCCCACTTCTCTCTCTCCCTCTCTCCCTCCCACGCACCCCCCCCCCCTCCACTTTACCCTTGGAGGTGGAGGGTGTACTATAGATCTCAGTGTCTATCTGATGCTCATGTATGAATTTTTCTCCTCTCTTCTCAGGGTTAGTTTAAGTGATGGCAGCGACATTGAGAGCAATTCTACCTCTTCACCCTTACACCATGATTTACCACCTCCTTTATTAAAAGCCAACAACAACCAGGTAAAATGAAGACTTAGCTCGAATAACCTCCCTCAAGCTTCTGTTAAATTTATTCTTTCCATTTCCTATTCCATGAACACATATACAGCCTCAAGTGGAGTTTTCAGGGAAGAGTTCATCATAACCCAGTTTGGTTTTTTCACTTTCTATTTCCAAGAAAGTTCACAAAGAATTGAGGTGCTGTTGTGACATCTGCATTTTATATTGTTGATTCACTGGGAACAGGCAGCCAGGGCTCTTGTTTTACACATAACCAAAATGTAGAAGGAACTTTGTGCACTTGCAAAAAGGATCTTAGAAAAATGACCTGAAAAGGTTAGTACAGATGGTTTCAACATTTATTCTTATGAGCTTATATTTTGGGTGACTACACTCCTCAAAATTATTCATAGAACAATGTTTAGAGGGGTAGAGTGGAGCTAAAAGCCACCTCCATAGGGCAAAGAGAGAGGTGATCAAAATCATATATCCTGTTGCCCTCACCTTCTCCTCCTCTAACGCCTCAAGACCTTCCTAACTTTTGGAAGCCAGAGTCCATCAAATACGAAGTTCCCCTAGGGCCACCCTTACCGCTTCAACATTTCCCTGCTCCCACCGCAATCAGTGGTATTTACTGAGCACTTACTGTGCATGGAGCACTGTACTGAACACTTGGGAGAGTACAATAGAGTGGGTAGAGAGTCCCTGCCCTCAAGGAGTTAACAGTCTACACAATTCCACATTCTCCTTCCCAGCTGTCCCAGCTGTCCATGTTTCCCCACTCCTCAAGAACCTCCAGTGGTTACACCCATCTACCTCTGCATTAAACAGAAACTCGTTACCATCGGCTTTAAAGCACTTAATCACCTTACCCCCTCCTACCTCAGCTCACTGCTCTCCTACTATGACCTAGCCTGCAGACTTCACTCCTCTGGTGCCAACCTACTCGCTGTACCTTGATCTCATCTATCTTGCTGCCAGCCTCTCTCCCATGTCTTGCCTCTGGCCTGGAATGCCTTCCCTCTTTATATCTGACACACAATTACTCGGCCCACCATCAAAGCCTTATTGAGGACACATCTCCAAAAGGCCTTCCCTGACTAAGCCCTCATTTCCTTTTCTCCCACTCCTGCCTCTCCCTGACTTGCTTAATTCACCCCACCTTGAACTTATTTATATTACTGTCTTTTTCCCCCTCTAGACTAAGCTTGTTGTGGGCAGGGATTGTATCTGTTATATTGTACTCTCCCAAGTGCTTAATACAGTGTTTTGCACACAGTATGCGCTCAATAAATATGATTGTCTCCCAAGAGGTGGTCTTCTTCCTGTTCTTAAAATACCTATGCCTTGGACCCCCTCCCTCTCACGACATAAAAATATTGTTCCCATGTTTTTCCCATCTTCAACTTCTCATTTTCCTCTGGCTCTGTCTTCAGAAAAGGGGATTGTGGAAAAAGGTCTCTCTCAACTCTTGGGAGCCCCTTCATAGGTTGAGAGTCAGAGTCCATGTCTAATTCTCACCTGTGTACTTTTTCCCAGCCCTATTCTTTTCTTCATAGTGTATTCTCCCTTCTATACTGTAAGCTTGTTGTGGCCAAGGAATGTGTCTCCTTAGTGTTATACTGTACTTTCCCAAGCACATAGTACAGTGCTCTGCACACGTCTTTAGTGAATGTCCAAGTACGTGCATATGGCAGGCCCTCAATAAATGCTGATGGTGATTCAATAATGATGATATTCTTAGCCTATGTTGAAAAAGAAAAGTTTCTATAAATCTTATGCACATATCTTCCTCCCCTTCCTGCCCTACAAAACAGGCTGGTGAACAAAGAGGAGAAATGTCCAAGCATCTAACTAAAGCTATTCCTTTCTTTTTAAGGGTTTAATTAAGTGTACTGGCATTGTATGAACTTAAAAATAAACCAGCATCTAGCTCTCTGACAATGCCTTGTAAGGCAGTTTGGATAAAATTTAAAGAATCCTCATCCAGTCAAACTGGTTTGCAACCAGGGTTACACTTTTGTATTCCCAAGTCAATTTCCTACAGATAAGGAAAGAACATAAATAGAATTATCATTAGCATGTCTTAGCTCTTTCAGAATATGAAGCTTTGACAGAGCTGTTGATTGGAGCAAAGAGAGAGTAAAGAGAGAAGATTAACCAGCTTCAAGTTAAAGGTTGCTGCTCTAGACAACCTGGTTAATCTTTGCTCACTGGCACTGAAGTTTGAAGGAAACAAAACCACACTTGTCGTCTAACTTTTAATCTCCAGGCACTTTACAGCCTCTCTGGGCCACATATATAGAATACATAATATGTGGCTTTGCTGCTTGGGGTATTCTGCCTACCATACCTCTGGAATAGGCGGTTGCTGTTTCATCATAGGCTGTAATGCTTCTCATTAAATGTAGGACCAGCTAGTGAATATGAAGTCCAAATTAATTGATGTCTCAAAGGAAAGAAAGGAACCCAAAAGGCAGCTCTCTAAATTAGAACTTAACTGGGACACTGGCTTTAATGAGACTTCTTTTTTGCCAAAGAGCATTGAGAGGTTTGAATGTCACCGGGAAGGTTCAATTTCTGCTTACCAACAATATCTCATTTAGGGAGGAGTGCCATCTACTGACCTCCCCATTCCAAGACCTGTGAGCACTGGAGTTTTCTCTTGAGGTCCCATATCCAACAACAGCAGCAACAGAGAAGAAAATCTGGGTATAGAGAAGAGATTAACAATTTAGTATGGGATTTCCTCATTGAGCAAACACATTCTGATAATTGAAGATCTTAAGGTGCCACCAGAAGTTCTCCATTCACAGTTAAACTGGCCACCTGATTCCAGTGGGGACCTAGGAGGCTCACCTCACCTGAGCCTGATCATTCCTGTTGAATCCCAGCATCCCATGGTGAGCTTGAGTCCCCCAGAGGGTCAACGAGTCCCTTGCATTAATGTGGTGGGGGTTTTACACTCTGCGGTCCCCTCTAGACTTTAAGCTTGTTGTGGGCAGGGAACATGTCTACCAACTCTGTTGAACTGTACTCTCCTGAGTACTTAATACAGTGCTTTGCACACAATAAGTGTTCAATAAATACCATTGATCGATTATCCCTCTCAGGGTCAAAGGTCTCATGTTCGGAACTACTCAGGTCCTCTCTGTCTGTGTTCGATGGTCTTTCCCCTGCTGCTCTTCCTTTCTCCTCCATCCACTCTCCCACCTGACCATCACTGGGTAGAGAATGTATGAGTGAGGGGAAGGAATAGGGTGTGGGGGGTAGGAAGCATAAGAACGAGGAGCTTGGTTGGGGGAGAGGAAGCCAAGCACGGCTGGCACTTAATGCCACCTTGCTGCATCTTATTGGTTTAGCACTTATTATGTGCCAGGCACTGTACTGAGCTCTGGGGTGGATACAAACAAATTGGGTTGGACACAATCCCTGTCCCATGTGAGGCTCAAAGTCTCAATCCCCATTTTACAGATGAGGTAGCTGAGGCACAGAGAAGTGAAGTGACTTGCCGAAGGTCACACAGCAGACAAGTGGTGGAGCCAGAATTTGAACCCATGACCTTCTGACTCCCAGGCCCATGCTTTATCCACTGCACCATGCTGCTTTCTGTGCTCTGCTGGTGACCGGGGGATGGGGAGGGAAGACGGGGAAGCTCGCCTGACCCTCTAACCCAGTTACCCATCCTGTCAGCTCATTTCCCACTCTGTGGAACTTCTGGCACACTCAGTTGTTAGGACTTTCTCATTAGCCTTCTCCACGTGCATCTCTTTCAGCTGTGCTGTTAACTCTGCTTTTTCTTGGCTTCACAAAAAAACTTCCACTTACTTCAGATGGGATCAGAGATGGGCCACCTCATTCCAGAGGGTGCTCACTCCCACTTTGAACCCCTATGGGGTGCAAGCCTTCAGCCGGTTCTAATAATGTAGGGAGACACCCCCACCCCCTCCCACCGCCCACAGTCGATGACTCCCCAACCCGAGGGCTTGGTAGCCAGGAAAATATGGAATCCAGTACAAAGGAGCTGCGTGCACGCTATGTGGTTATCATTAGCAAGATCCTTATTATTTACCACTGGCAGAATTACTGGCTGTGCAGAAGACAATGAAGAAGAAAGAATTCATGTCTCAGGGTAATGTAATCTTAGTATGCTTCTGCCACTATTCATGTGTTACAGAGTGTGACTTCGCAGGAAATATATTCCTGAGCTTAGCGTGATAGTTCAGTTTTTCTCATCAATACAGGATTTTTGACATCCTGCACCTGTGATTCAATACTTCTGGTGTAAATGAAATATGATTTTAAAAATGATTGAAAAGCACATGGGAGAAAAACCTAGATTCTATGAACAAGGATAGTTTGAGGGTTGTTTTTGTTTTAGGGCTTATTATTGAGTGTATTTTCAACTAGAGTTCTAGCAAGGATAAGCTGCCTATAAATGCAAAGTGATTATTGTTACAGAGTACTTTGCTTTTACTGTGTACCTTAGTGCATTGACTAAGGGTCACTTCTTAGGCAGCAATAAAACACGAACCTGACACCAGTGTTTTCTTTTCTTGGTTCCTAGATCTTAGAAGTGAAAAGTCCAGTGAAGCCAAACAAATCTGATAAGTCAACGAAGAATGGTGATTGTGATAAGGTACTCTTAGTGTAGCTTCAAAATTGGTCTGTGACTCATGCTGCCATTTGACATGATTTTTATTTTCCAAGTTGTTCCAGAGAAAATGTGAGGTAGGAGAGTTGGAGGTCGGGGAGAGGTGGGCTGAGACGATGATTTTGACGACTACTCTTTATCCAGGACAATGGGCTAAAATACAGCATGTTTTGAGAACTTGGTCATGAGTGCCATATTTGTCTAATAATCCTGGACTGATATGGGCTTGGTGTTCTGGGGATATGGAATTCCACATAGAAATGCAGGAGAATCTCAGGGGTCCTTTTCCAGAGTTTTACTCTGGTTTGCTTAAGGTGACTCTAGAGGTGGAGGAGTTCATGGGAAGCCCAGTGGAAGTGAAGACTTTTGACAGGAAGCGGAGCAAACATGTTAAAATGGAGATAGGCGGGTATGTCTTTTGAGTGAATGGCACGTGACCAGACGAAAGAGAAGGATCCCCCCTCTTCCTTTTGGCTTACCTTTTATTATGTCCCTGACAAAGTGGCCTTCAGAAATTGTGCCCCCCGCCCAAAAAAAAGGGGGTGTAAATATGCTGCCCCCACATTCCATATGATATCATTACATCACACAAATGGTTTATGGAAGAGTGTTTCTCAGCTGCTGTCAAGAATATCCTGATCTGACAGCAGCTGCCCCAACCCAGAATTTGCCCAGACCACCTGATGGGGCAGGGGTAAGAGCAGGGTTCCTCCTGCCCCCTCCCTGACTGAAGTTGAGTCACTCCCAGATTGGAGAGAGGGAGGGAGGGAGAGAGACAACGGGAGCTGAGAACTGCCCTCCACCATCAGAATAGGATTGGAGGCACATAACTGCTGTTCACGCTTGCAAGAATGGAAGCTGATTACTTCTGTGGAAATGGATGGCGCTGAGGCGGCTCCAGAGTAGGAACTGAGACCAATTTGGCCCCGAATCAGAGAGTGAGGGGATGAGGAGGAAGAGCTCAGAATGCCTCCACCGTCTCTCTAAGGTTACTCCTGTCCCTGCTCCCTTCTGATTTTTTTTTGATGGTATTTAAGCACTTACCCTGTGCCAGGCACTGTACTGAACACTGGGGTAGATACAAGATAATCAGGTTGGACACAGTCCATGTCCCACATAGGGCTCATTTTACAGTGAAGTAACTGAGGCACAGAGAAGGTAAGTGACTTGCCCAAGGTCATACAGCAGACAAGAGGCAGAACTGAGATTAGAACCCAGGTCCTTTGACTCGTAGGCCTGTGATTCTTCCATTAGGTTACACATTAATATATTAGGCCAGATAGAAACTCTGCTAAATGATTAAATGGTGCCATTTTCTGACCATTTGAGTTATTTCCCTAATGAAGAAACCTGTCTTCAGGTTTTTGTATGAGATATTTAAAACCTTAAATGTTTCCTAGTCAGATACATGCCCATACCATTTGAAGAATTGTGAGGGTAAAAGTGAGTGGTGGGGAGAACATTCTGGAATGCTCATTTGAATTTCATGAAGAACAAAAAAAGCAAGAAATTTCCAATGTTAATTCGTTTGAAGGTGAAGAAAGGTTGGGTAAAATAGAATTCCTTCTAGTAGTCTAGCTTTTACCATTCCATGATTATGGAAATTGCCTTTTATGCCCCCCTTCCAAAGTTCAAATTCTAGCCCACAAGTTCAAATCAGCAGGGATTGGGTGGTGTGGAAAGTGATGCACTGAGTCTGCCTCTTAGTAAAGTGTGTGTTTGTGGGAAATCTTCTCTTTTAGGCATATTTGGACGAATTGGTGGAGCTTCATAGAAGATTAATGACACTGAGGGAAAGACCCGTTCTTCAGCAGGTGAGAACTCTTCTTTTCATGATACTTTCCTGGACAGTGTGAAACTAGGAAGCACAAACCCTGTGACTCACCATCAGGGTTGAATTGTGAATGGCACCTTAGGGGTTTTTAATACAACCTAAGGAGGCATTGGCCAACAATACTTATTTCCTTTGACACCTGGCAGCCTGTGTTGTGTCTGGGAATTGATTAATCTCCTTCAGTTGACAGTGCAACAACAAAGTGAAATATCGGTACCTGTAGAAATGAAGTTCTAACATTGCTGCTTGTAGTTTTGTAATCAAAGACCTCTCAGCTTGTTGATAGGTTAACCTGGCATGCGAGGGGAGAAAATAGCAGGAATGGGAAACTTTTGGATCAGGGCTACTGATTTCATAGTATAATAGTGTTAAAAATGTCACTTAAGTGCTACTGGCTACTGACATATGTGGTTCACCTATGGCCAGTACCCATCAGCTATCTCTAGCACTTAGGTGCTTACGTATACCCCTGCTTAGCACTTATGTTTACACGTTTATGGAATTGTACATTCCATTATTCATTTTTAAGTACTTTTATGTCTGCCTCCCTATTACAGTGTAAGTTCCTTCTGGACAAGGTGTGTGTCGTTTGTTTTGAGTTTCCCAAATGCATAGTTCACGAATAATAATAATAGTTATTATAATGATAATAATTGTGGTATTTAAGCACTTACCAGGTGCCAGGCATTGTCCTGTGTGCCGAGGTAGATACAGCATAATCAGGTTAGACACAGTCCCTGTCCCCCATAGGGCTCGCTGTCTAAGTGGCAGGGAGAACAGGTTTTCAATCTCCATTTTACAGATGAGGAAACTGAATCCAAGAGAAGTTAAGTGCCTTGCCCAAGATCAGAGAACAAGCAAGTGGGAGAGCCCGGGTTAAAAGCCAGGGCCTCTGACTCTCAGGCGTGTCATCCTTCCACCAAACCATGCTGGTGGTCACTAGATAAATATTATTATTTCTACTTCTACCTGTGCTACCACCATCACCACCACCGCCGTTTCCTTATCACTTCATGCTCAGTTAGGAGGACACTTCAAGCTTCTATCGGAGGGGAAATCAGACCAATTGTTTTGAAAATGATTTGATTTTTAAATAGTAAGATTAATTATAATGCAGCTACTCTTATAGTGAACAAAGAAACCACAAATTGAACAAGAGGCTCTTGCCATTATAAAAACAATAACAAAACAACACAGTGGAATGCGTGTTACTGCCAATGAGTTGACACGGCTGGAAATAATCCGCCACAAAAGGTTTTGTTACTAGTATTCTCTGAAAAATGAGATTCATTCAATAGTATTTCATTCAATAGTATTTATTGAGTGCTTACTATGTGCAGAGCACTGTACTAAGCACTTGGAAGATTCCCAGTTTACTCCCCTCTTCTTGGTCTGTATCTTATATGTTCATTATTAGTGGCAGTAGGGGTGTTCCAGGGAGGCAACTTGAAACATTAATTTCTGCATTGTGATAATTGATAATGAAACTGAGGTGGTGAACCCCAAGGCATTACCTCAACAGAATTGTACATTCACATAGAAAAGTGGAGCTCAGATAGTTGTGAGTTGATGGGGAGTCCTTACGTTTTTCAGTCTTTGTCCTAATAATAAAGTATTTTCAAGTTGTGTTTCTGATACTTTAACTGGCAAGACTTCCTGGCAAGAAACCTTCTTGTATTTTTCTTATATAAAGCATTTTTGGACTAAGTTGAGGATGTGTATGCGTGCATGAATAACTCAAACCATTAATGCTGTTCCCTTTGGCAAGCAGTCCACAATCCTGCTGCCCGTGATACCATCTAACTCTACTTTGGTTTGGTCTTGCAAACTCATAAAAAACTCAAATCTTGGGAGTTTACTTAGGTTTATCATATGTCCTTGGTGTTTCAGACTGAGGTGTGTGTGTATGTGTGTGTGAGAGAGAGAGAGAGACAGAGATAGACTTGAATTTGGCAACAGATAGTGGAATATGTACATTATTTATATGGGAGCTTAAAAAGCCTAGAATTGATATTGAGTTGTGGTCTCCTCATTTTGAATGGATTCATTCTACATGGATTTCCACTTGTACTTTTCCTTACACCCAAAATTCACAAAGCCCAGAGTGGCATTCGTAGCAGAACGGCTTTAGACCTTAACTCCCAAGCCATCACCATGCTGATTTTACGGTCACCATTATCTTGTAGCTACTTAGTCCATGCCTAGTCCCTCAATGTTGCAACAAATATTGTCAGCTTCTGTCCTTAATATTAGAGAATACTGACTATTGATAATGGGTTATCTGTTATCTGTGTAGAGAAAGGAACATGTTGCTTTCTCCCCTCCTGTTCCCTTTGTCTTTCCACTTCCACACTACCTGATTTATAAGCCTCCTGCCTGCCTGATACCCAGTTTTTCCTGCTTTCAGCATTTTCAGTTCTCCAAGGGTTTTTTTGCAGACCTTCCTCAGGGCTCGTCCTCTAGACTGTAAGATCGTTGTGGGCACGGAATGTGTCTGTTTATTGTTGCATTCTCCCAAGTACTTAGTACAGTGCTCTGCACACAGTAAGCCCTCAATAAATACAGTTGAATGAATGAAAGATATTTCTACTCTCCTCACTGTGCCTGATGGTTTCCCCTGACATTGTTCTAGAGATTTTTCTCTCCTGCCCACTCAGGGGTCATCACTGAGAATATTAGCATGAGTTTATCGGGGATGGAGTGTGGGTTGGGTGGAAAGTGTTTATAAAATGAAGGAATATTACAGTCCAGACCCATTTAGGCCATAACTGTTTTGATGAAACACTTTCTACTCACAAGTGCCACAATCTTATTCATAAGTGTTCAGTAGTTTCCAGTTGTTTAATGTACTAAATCAAAACTAGAGAAGCAGCCTGACCTAGTGGACAGACCACGGGCCTGGGAGTCACAAGGACCTGGGTTCTAATTCCAGTTCCACCACTTGGCTGCTGTGTGACCTTGGGTAAGTCACTTCACTTCTCTGTGCCTGTTACTTCATCTGTAAAATGGGAATTAAGGCTGTGAGCCGCAAATGGGACATGGACTGTGTCCAACCCTTTTTTCCTGTGTATACCCCAGTGCTTAGTACAGTGCCTGGTATTTAACAAATACCACAATTATTAACAAATACCTTAAAAAAATCTAAAAAAAACAAACCCCAAAACACAAAAAAAATTACTCTAAGATTCAAGGCTATCTGCCACATTGTCCCTTTTCTTACTTAGTCTCCCTCATTTCCCCTTCCACCCGGGCACTCTGGGCCCCTATCTAGCCAACGTGCTTACTGTCCATCCAGCTGCTTTCCCTCCCATTGCTCTATTGCTTGATGGCATTATTATTACTATTATTATTACATTTGTTAAGGGCTTATTATGTGTCAAGCACTGTTCCAAGCGTTGGGATAGATGCAAATTAATCAGATTAGACATAGTCCCTGTCCCACATGGGGCTAACAGTTTAAGTAGGAGAGAGAACAGATACTTAATCCCCATTTTACAGTTTGAGGGAACGGAGGCACAGTGAAGTTAAGTGACATGCCCAAGGTCACACAGCAATCAGCCGAATCAGGAATAGAACCCAGGTCCTCTGATTCCCAGGCGTGCTCTTTCCATTGGGCCATGCTCTGCACCCAGTAAGTGCTCAATAATTACTATGGATTGATTTAATTAAATGCTTATGGTCTCCCCTTCTTCTCCCTTCACTTCTCATCCCTCCTCTTCACTTTCCCAGATTGTAAACCTTATAGAAGAAACTGGACACTTTCATATCACGAACACAACCTTTGACTTTGACCTATGTTCGCTGGACAAATCCACAGTACGTAAACTACAGAGTTACCTGGAATCATCTGGAACATCCTGAGGATCCAGAACATGTCTGCATCCAAAACTGTTGGAATGGGGTTTTTTTTGGTTATTTTTGTCCTTATGAAATACTCTTAAATAATGCAGCCAAAAGGAAAACACAAACGGGACAAACTTCTACAGCTTTATTTTTCATTAAAAACAGTCATCATCTCTTAATAAAGAATTTGTTAAGTGACATGCTCAGAGGATCACTCTTTTCACCAAGAAAATACTCTGGAAGAGTTTACCTGGATCGCCTTGAAAAAAATACAAAAAAACCTTGTTCTTTATGAATGTGTATGGTATCATGTATCTCTCTGTGGCATTTCAGTCCACAAGATGAATGCATGTTCAGCACACTGCCTTATTACATAACTGATCTATTTATTGTTGCATACAGATATTCTAAAGTCATTGAGGGAATGACACTACCAGATGTTACAAGTACCCGGGTCACACGTTTGCTCCTTTGACGCAGCACCATCACAAGCTTAGTGACCTAACTTACGTTTGTGCCACTTTTCTTGAGTCACTTAAAAGGTTACTGTCTTGTTTCCACTTTTTGCCGTTCCAGGAAATTATGTACCAAGTAGGGGACCAAACCATGGGTTGGGTCAGGTCCTTGGCTCTAACCATGTACTGATATCGGACCATGGTAGAAGATGCACCAAATAGGGTCATATGACTTGCTCGCTAGCCTTAGTTAATAAACCAGTAGGACTTTGAACAAAAAGTGTTACTGTCAACTGTCCTGAACCCAGCATTGTTGATCTGTCATCAACATTCTTGTGTCTGTTTTAATGTTATAATATTAGGTATATATGGAAGTGAAGGCATTCAACAGGATCATCATTTTAAAAATAAGAGTTTTGGTCCTGTTTTCTAAAGAAATGTTGTAGAAAATTCTTAATTTGGGGCTATTTATTACTAGGAGTTACAACACTCTTCTGCTACCGGTGTGTTACCCGCCCTTTCCGTAAAACTGGTACAAAGTATTTTTGTTCACCTCTAGTCTGCTTAGACTTTGTTTTTGTTTTTTACATCTGAAAATTAAAATTCTTTCTCTGAAAAAGAAAACTTTGTTGTTCTACAATGATATGTTAAATTGTATATTGAGTTGCCATTTCAGAAACTGTTCAGGAACCTTCTTGTGTTTCCAGAAGGATTTCTTTTGTCAAATATAACAAAGATGGTCGGATTTTCCTATGCACCCTTACTTTAAAACTAGGCATTGTGCAAAGCAAATAACTTAAAATAAAAAAAAACTAAACAAAAAGCAACAAAATCTTTGGTGTCCGTACTCCATCTTCTTCATGATGAATCTATCACATCTCCAAATCCTTATTAGGATAAACATTTCATCTCTGTTAGGAAAAGGATAAAGAAATACTTCTGGATCCAAAGGTTTGCTCAAATGGATCAATCTGAAAAATGACTTAATGTGTATGTTGAGAAGTCTCCATCTCCCATGTAAACTTTCATACCCGATGCAGTATTGTTTATACTGAGATTCACTAATACCTATTCAGTCAGCGGTGTTTCCACGCCCTTACTTTGGTGAATTTAATGTTAACGCAGACTTATCCCGGGATTAGTTCTGCCACCTCCAAAAGGGGAATTTTATCTTGTTTCTTTACATCCAAAGAAATGATGTTTCTCTTCTTTTTTTATTACTTATAATTCAACAGTTTTCCAGGGAAGATACCTTTATGGCTGCTTCCAAAAGAACAAGTGTACTTTTTCAGTAATGTTATGACTCTTAATGATGATTGGCATGAAACATACTTGAAGCATTTGTTGCTATTTAGTCCACTTCTCAATGTGCAATTTGCAGAAGATACTTCTTTAAAGATCACTAGGCAGATAATACTGAGTAAATGTGTGGGTTTGGATTTTTTTACATTTTGGGGGTGGGGGAGTCCACATTTATATGAAAATGTTTGGAAATTGTAAAAGCAATCTTTTAAAAAAAAATGTTAAATTACTAGTGCACAGTCAATCTAGTATCTTTTTAGTTGAACCGGAGACTTTCATGTGTAGTTTGGACCATTTTGACTTTTCTAACTAAATTTTGTGGTAAAAACTCTGAATTTCGGAGGGAGGAGAGCCTGACCAACTATTTTGTCGAACTGGTTCAAGAGGACATATTTTACCCATAAAATATTAGCCAAATACTAGAAAGTCCAGAACATGACCAGAATGGAAAGAGAATAAAGGACCCGAATCCTAGTTTAGATCTACATTTCAAAGTAATTTTCTCCATGTCCTTTAAAAAAAAATCTCCAAAATTTAGATTCTAATTTGATAACATTGGGAAAAAAAAATCTTCCCATCTAAGTTTTGGAATGTGGGCAGAAAAAGTGAGTTTTCCACAAAATTCTGATAGATAAGAGTCACAGTGTTGATTTTTTTTTTAAAGTTTTACATTAGCTATTTTCATCTAATTTTGTATGCAGAAACAATAAATCATTTTTCAATTAATTCCACTTAGTCATATGTCTCTTAAAACCCCATTTAGGTCTTCCTATGTGAAATAATTTATAATCAGCATGTGCAGTGGCTTTGACTTTCAAGTATAGGGATCTTTAGTCAAGTTCAGTTCTATTCTCTAAGCATTTTTTAACAAATTAACCAAATGCATATGAATAATGAAGTAGATTAACCAGATCGGGGTTAACTTTCATAAAACCTCTCTGAAGATGTGAGTAAGAACAGCAGTCGAATGAAGTGAATAACTCTTAATGTAACAGCTGCCTCAGGATTGCAGCAAAAGAGCGTAATAAGAGGTGACGCTTCCGTTTTAGGACATTAGAGTAATTTAGTTAGCCCAGGAAGCTTTGGCAATTGTCTTATTTACCTTGATTCAAAAGAGGGGTTTTCTTCGCTTCCCAAACCTCTCAAGTACAAGTGTGCTTTGAAGAAAAGCTGTAGCAAAAAAAGGAAGAGGGGGCGAGTATGCAAATATTAGGAAAACAGAGGGGAAGCTAGAAAAAATCCAAAGTTATGGGGCTAGGATCAGTTTCTGAAAGCACTAAGCAAACCTATGTAATTGAATTTGGGTAATTTCCCATCATTATTATGGACTAGGCCAGTTAAATTTTTTTCTAACAATGAATCTTAGGCTGATGCTTGTACAGACCCATCCTAGTCTTTTCTTAAAGTCAGACTAAAAATAAAAGTAAATGTATTTATATTGTCTCAATCTTTTTAAAAGGGTAATTATGAGTAGTTGATGACTATCCCATAATTGTCTAATCTCAACCTGTTTTTAACCCAACTCGCTTAACCTTTAGTACTGAAAGGGATAAATGGGGATATAAGGAAAGGCACACTACTGCATTTATTATGTTCTTTTTCTCACTGTAGCATAAGGATCTGCTGTGGGACAGTTTATTTAAGGTTATGCTTTGCTTTTATACTCCATGCATTCCTTTCCACTCTCAACTTTGCTTTGATTTTATGTACCAACCTTCAAGATGTCAACATAATCCAGTTTTGGTCTAATAGTATAGAACTGTGTGTGTAGGTGGGCATTAGTGAATCAGTTCCCAGAGTTGGTACTCATCTGGAAGCCCAGCTTTTTTTTTTAAGACAATAGTGTTATTTATTCAGTTACTACTGTTCCCAAGCTTCTTTGTTAAGAGTATATTGAAAAAGTAGGGTTTAAATCAAAGACAGAGCCCCTATTGTCTAGTAAATGAAAGTATATATTTTGGCACTAGAATGAAAGTGTTTTGAATCTAGAGAATTAGGATGGAAATACTGATGGATCCTTAACTGGATCCAAGAACCACCAGGCAGAGAAAAAATAAAGGAAAATGTATTCTTAATAATAATAATTATGGTATTTGTTAAGCACTTCGCACCAAGTGCTGTACTAAGCACTGGGGTGGATATAAGCAAAGTGGGTTGGGCTCAGTTCCTGTCCCACATGGGGCTCACATTTTCAGACCCCATTTTACAGATGAGGTAAGTGAGGCACAGAGAAAGAAAGTGACTTGCCCGAGGTCACACAGCAGACATGTGGCAGAGCCGGGATGAGAACCCAGGACCTTCTGCCTCACAGGCCCGTGCTCTCTCCACTACACCATGCTGCTTCTCTGACTAATTCTTGACACCAGAAAGTAAATCTGTCAATATCTATCAAAGGGAATGGCTACCTGTATGTAGAGCTTTATATGCATTTGATGTGCCTCATGAATCAAAAGCATATATTAATGTATATTTGGAGATTGAGATACAAAAGTGTTTTTAAACTTGGTCCCTGACTCACAGAGAAATTGTCTACATGGCCCATTATAGTTTTCTTGGAGGGTCCAAATCTGGGAGGCAGAGGCCTGGCCCAGAGAAGGTCCCTGTGGGGAACTCCATAGCCTAGGGTAGATCTCTTAGGGGTGCTGTAGGCTCAATCGGAGTCCTTGTAGTCATTCCTGCATTCCCTAAAGCCACTCCAGATTTCAGGACTGTGGGTGTTGTTTCTTAGCCTAGTTTTCGCTGCTTACTGACTTTTCAGGTGGGGGTATCTGGTGATAGAAGCCTCATGCCATTGCCAAGGGCCATTTGCAGATATGGGTGATCCAAATTTATTAATAATAAAAATAATAATAGTAGTACTTAAGCACTTATGTGCCAAGCACTGTTCTTAGCACCACGGTAGGTACAAGGTAATCAGGTTGTCCCATGTGGGGCTCACAGTCTTAATCCCCATTTTACAGATGAGGTGACTGAGGCACAGAGAAGTTAAGTGACTTGCCCAAGGTCACACAGCTGACAAGTGGCAGATCTGGGATTAGAACCCACAACCACTGACCCCCAAGCGTGTGCTCTTTCCACGAAGCCACGCTGCTTCTAGTGACTTGCCCACGGTCTCACAGCAGACATAAGGTGAAGCCGGGATTACCCAACCTACAGTGGCTATATTTGGCATCTGCATGTTAACTCTTGTAATGCTGGGCTACCAAAGGTGAGGGTTCCCAGACTTGGTGTGAAAAATGGAATTGTGACAAGAAGTGAAGACCCTTGGTAACATATGACAGTAGTAATATAAAGCAGTCAATCAGTAGCACTGATTGTGCTGGTGTGCAGAGATAAGCACTTGGGAAAGTACAAAAGATTGGAAGACACAATTCCTGCCCTCAAGGAGTTCACAGTCTAGTGGGAAAGACAGACCCTTAAATAAATTACAGATAGCGGGAGTAATAGAGTAGGCAAGATATGTACAATCTAATAAGATATGTACAATCTAAAGACCCCAAATTGCCCAAAGTTCAGTAGGTAAAAGAGTAAAGAATTGATGAATAATTGGTGAATGTGATGCTCTATTTAGTGGAGAGAAGATTGTTTGCCAATCATTAATTCCAACACATGAAAGAGATGTGCATCATGATTCTGGGTTGGCTCTGGTTCTTTGGTGGACCATTGATATAACGGGGTTGCCTTGGATTTTAACAGTTGAAGCTAAGTAAATAACAATGCACAAATACATAACCTGAAATAGATTGAGGATGCAAATGATTTCGCATGTGGCCATGTTCTGAATTATTCATAGTCTGTCCTCTTTTGGTTCAGCATAAAAACTCATTTTTCTACAAAATTATGCCTGCACCACTTTTGTTCGCGACAAAGATCTGATTGCATCTTGGATCACAGCAATAAAAATAACATGACACTGGTACGCATACCGGACCTATGACCCAAGGAGTTCAGAGTACCAGGTAAGCATCCTCACCATCCCCCTCTTTGCAATATCTCTCTGAGGGGTGGCCTATATTTATTCCTAATCCACAAATGGATAGGTAGATTGAGTGTCTCACCTAAGTGGTCAAGGGGTCAGATCCTCTTCCAGCTATTAGACTTTTCAATGTACTATTAGCATTTTTCTCTCGAATGAAATCTGCAAAATCTTCAGTCCTCCTGAAAGGATGTCACCCAAATGGAAATTTTATTCAGTGCCTTTCGGCCATGAAGCTAGGATTCCCTCTGAAAAATGAACAGAAAGCACCTCCTCCCATTTACGGAGCCTTTCTTTCTTCAGAGAAGCATTACACCTTTCTTGGTCAGTAATTTGATCTTCCAGCAGCTAGCTGGGTAACTTTGGACTAGTTGCTTGACATCTCTGAGCTTCCATTTCCTCTCTAGTTAGACCAGCTTTTGAGCTCCTCTCCCCAGTCCCTCCATTGTCTAATTCCCACCTACGAATTTTTTTCCAGCACTTAGTACATTGTTCTGCACCCAATAAGCATTGTTCAGCACCCATTACCACCGGGTAATGCAGGCTTGCCCCCTAGAGGTATTGAGAAACAAGTGTTAAAGGATTGGAGAGCCCTTGGAAAAACCAGGAAGAGGGGAACCCGTTGATTGCTAACTAGCAAAATTATCCCTTATGGGGCTAAGCCATTCATGTCTGTTTAATAAGAACATAATTCAGGGTGGGTATCAGGATTCATCAAAGCCTATCCCCACAGATGAAGAGATCAGAGGGAACTAGGAGTAAACGGTGGATATGGTAAAAGCTTTTATACTTTGACAAAAAAATTTTCATGCACCATTTTTTTTCTTCCCTGCTAAAGAGTACTGAAGTTTCTGAAGGCTAAAAAAAGAGAATAAGCTAAGCCGTTAAAAGAAAATAATCAAAGGTATTGAAAAGCTATAACAAATGAGTTGCCCTAAAAGGCTGTCTGTGCAAGTAATAAGGTCGTAATGCTGATATTGATTTCAGAGCAGACATTCCTAGCACATGTGGTTTGTGTATCTGAGTCTGAGTGGGTGGTCTAAAAAAAAGTGCTAAATGCAGCAAGATGGCTTAGTTTTTGAGCAGTGGAGGGAGACCTTCATGACAGGCTTAGCTAGTATCATCTATAGATCTTACAGGATAAAGCAGCTTTCTTTCTGCTTTGTTCTGAGAGGCAGTCTTAACTTTGCTTATTCATTTAAATATTTGAGCCTCTATTCTGCACAATATCAGTGAAAGGGTAGGAGTTTCTAGGGCTCTTTTATCATTGAGGTGGGGGCATGGCATGTGTAACTTTCTGTTTGGTCTGTGTGATTTATTTTCTGGATGTGAAGCATCTGTAAAGGATCTTTTTTGAAAGTGTTGCTGCCTTAATTGTTACCTCGGCGTAGATGGAGCAAGGCATGCAGATAGTCTTTTCATTACAGAGGCATAACAGAATCACAGTGAATTTTGAGAGAAAGAACATTGCCTATTAGGGAGAATCCCAAGTGAAGTATCTCCCCAGTGGAGAGGGAGTAATTTCCACTTGAGGTCCAAGAGTTGAAAGGTTCTCTGACAGGTGTGACTGTGATAACTTGGATTCCTTCAAGTCTTTATTTTGCTCCTGCTGTGAACACTGTTCTAGGTGTTTGGAGAACAAAAGAAAATTAAGAGACAGGGTTCCTTGTGCCGTTTACAATCTATCCAAGTTAGGTTCATTTCTGCCCTAATGAATACAGTACAGACAACAGCTTGTGCACTTGGCCTAAGCTTTCTCTGGCGTGTTGGAGAAATGGGTGATGCCAGTTACTCAAAAGTGTACAATTTTTAGAAATTAGGAAAATACAGTCACATATCAAGTATAAAATGGATTGTAGTTACTTACCAATCAAGGCAGGACTGGCCTTAACATTGAATCTGAACCATTCATGCAGTAATTGAATCTTCCTGTTGCGATTCAGGAGTCACTTGAGAATCTGGCAGAGCCTCGGGGGCATCAGAATCAATTAACATTGTAGCCATAGAAAGTCTAGGAGATTGGGCTGAATCTGTATGAACCCCATTATGGCAATGACAGCTTCCAGAGCTTTGGAGAATAAATCCGTCCTGAAATCACATCTCCTCCCGGAGGCCTTCCCCGATCAACATCTAATTTCCCCACTTTATAGTTCCCTCTAATGCCACTTCTGCACTTCCATTCCAGAACTTAATCCTGAATCTGACACACAGGATTTATGTCAGCCCGTTGTTGGGTGGGGATTGTCTCTATCTGTTGCCGAATTGTACATTCCAAGCACTTAGTACAGTGCTCTGCACACAGTAAGCACTCAGTAAATATGAATGAATGAATGAACAGATATTCAATAAGTCATGAGAAACAGTAAGGCTTAAGTGGAACGAGCCGGGGCCTGAGCGTCAGAGAACCTGGGTTCTACTCCTGGCTCTGCCACTTACCTGCTGTGTTACCTTGGGCAAGTCACTTAACTTCTCTGTGTCTCAGTTCCCTCATCTGCAAAATGGGGATTCAATACGTGTTCTCCCTTCTACTTAGACTCTGAGCCCCATGTGGGACCTGATTATCTTGTATCTACCCCAGCACTTAGTACATACAGTGCTTGACACATAGCAAGCATTTAACAAATACCACAATTATTATTACTAGATATTTAAACTCTTACTTCTTGTTATCTGTAATTGATCTTACTGTTTGACTCCCCCACTAGATTGTAAGCTCTTAGGACCAATGGCCAGGTCCAACAATAATAATAGTAATAATGGTGGTATTTAAGTGCTTCTTCTGTGCCAAGCATTGTACTAAGCACTGGGGTAGACACAAGATAATCAGGTTGCATACAGCCCCTGTCCCACATGGGGCTCTAAATAGGAGGGAGAACAGGTATTGAATCCCCATTTTACAGATGAGGAAACTTAGGCATGGAGAATTTAAGTGATTTGCCCTGGGTTACACAGCAGACAAGTGGAACATCCGGGATTAGAACCCTAGGTCCTCTGATTTCATTCGATGGTATTTATTGAGCGCTTACTGTGTGGAGCACTGTACTAAGCACTTGGGAGAGTAAAATATAACAATAAACAGACGTATTTCCTGCCCACAATGAATTTACAGTCCAGAGGAGGAGACAGACATTAATATAAATAAATTACAGATATGTACGTAAGTGCTGTGGGGCAGGGAGGGGTGAATAAAGGGAGCAAGTCAGGGCAACACAAAGTGTGGGAAAAGAGGAAAGGGGGGCTTAGTGAGGGAAGTCCTCTTGCAGGAGGTGTGCCTTCAATAAAGCTTTGAAGGGGGGCCCGGCGGGGGGAAGAGAAAGTAATTGTCCGATTTGAGGAGGGAGGGCATTCCAGGCCAAAGGAAGGACATGGGCAAGGGGTTGGCGGCAAGATAGATGAGATAGGAGTACAGCGAGAAAGAAGGTTAGCATTAGATGAGCCAAGTGGGCGGCCTGGGTTAGAGTAGGAGAGTAGCAAGGTGAGGTAGGAGGGGGCAGGGTGATTTCCAGGCCTGTGCTCTTTCCCCTAGGCTACGCTGCTTCTACTACTATTGTACTTTTCCCAAGGGCTCAGTACAGTGCCCTGCACACAGGTGTTAAATAAATACTATTGATTAACTGTTCCCTGCTTTCAGCTTGCTTGCTTACTTATCTTCTGCCTTTTCTTCAAGGAAGTTGAATGCAAAGTGTGGAATTGCATAGCCTCTTGGGGGATAACGTGTCTGCCTTTCCCCAGACAATGGTTGTAACAGATGCTGAAGCAGCTTAAGCGATCTTACCCTAAATCATTTTGTGGTCATTACAGAAATCTACTTCCTAGTAATAGTAATAGCATTAATGGAGTGTCCACTGGGTGCAGTGCATTATACTAAGCACTTCAGAAGTACAGAATAAGCAATAGGCTTTCCCTGCCCACAAAGTGAATACACTCTAATGGGGGAGACAAACATCAAAGTATTTATAAATAGGTTAATCTAATTGAATGAACAATTAAATGTCTATACATTAGCTAAGTGCTAATAATTTTTTATGGTATTTTAAGCGCTCACTATGTGCCAGGCACTGTACTAAGTGCTGGGGTAAGATGCAGGATAATCAGGTTGGGCACAATCCTCATCCCACATAGAGTTCACAGTCTCAACCCCCATTTTATAGATGAGGTAACTGAGGCACGAGAAGTTAAGTGACTTGCCCAAGGTCACACAGCAGACATGGGGGAGGTGGGATTAGAACCCAGGTCCTTCTGATTCTCAGGCCTGTCCCCTTCCATTAGGCCACATGCTTGTTATATTTAAGTGCTTACTATATGCCAAGCATATACCTCATCTAAGCGCTGAGATAGAAGGTCGCCTGACTCCCAGGCCCCTATTCTTTCCACTGGGCCATGACATTTCAGAATTCAAAACATGATCTGTTAATTTCATTATCAGTAACTATGTATATCCCCTCTCAGGAGAGTTTCCGGTCTTCTACCAGTCTTGACTATGGGAGGGAGAGTCAAGTGGAGGCATACTCATTCCATTCCTAGGTTGGGCAATGGCTAGAGAGTGGAAGGCCATCTGCCTCAAGTCAAAACTCACCTGTGCTGGACAGTAGGGGCATGGGAGAGAGTTGAGGGCAGGACTCAAGTTTAGTACATGGAAGAGGCAATAGTAAACCACTTCCGGATTTTTACCAAGAAAACTCTTTGAATTCACTACCAGGATGATTGCAGATGGAGGTGGGGCATTTTGGAAGTCACTGGAGTCGCTGTGGGTCAGAGACAGCTCAACAGCATAGAGCAAGACAAGAATTGTGTATATTAGCATATTAACCTCCTTGGCAGCTTCGACCCACTCTTCTCACTTTTGTGAGGTTTGTTGATTGGTTGGATTATGCCTTGGGGTAGACCACAAAAGCTTATTAACAAATGGCAGAGGTGGCAGTAAAAAAGACTTCCCTTTAGGCGCAGTGATGGGAAAGAAAGAAGTTGCTAAAAGAATTCTAAAGGAAGCAGGAGAGAAGATTGTAGATGAAAGGCTTAAAAAAGTGGAAGGAATGAGATAGAATGGTGATAGGAGAAACAAAGTTGCTTACTAAAGAAAACATGAGGGGCCAAAATGGGTTAGGTTTGAGGCATGTCAAGAAGGTCCATTGTGAAGACAAATGTGATGGGGTCAAGTTGGTGTTTAAAAAAAAACATCAACAAAGCAACAAAAGCAAATAAAAGTGATGAAGGTGATAGAGGTGTAGCCAGACAGGTGATTAATAATGCATATAGACTAGGGAAGGGAGGAGGGCAGATTGATGAACATTATCCTCGACTCATCTCTCTCGTTCAACCCACACATTCAGTCTGTCACCAAATCCTGTCAGTTCTACCTTCACGGTATTTCTAGAATCCCCTATTCTCTCCCCATCCAAACTGCTACTATACTGATCCAAGCACTGATCTCATCTACCTCCTCACTGACCTCCCTGCCTCCCAACTCCAGTACATACTGTACCCTGCTGCTCGGATGTTTTAAAAAAATTATATTCAGCTCATGTCTCCCCACTCCTCAAAAACCTCCAATGGTTTCCCTTCCATTTCCACATCAAACAGAAACTCCTTACCATTGGCTTTAATGGTAATCATCAGCTCTCCCCATCTTACCTAACCTCGCTGATCTACTACAACCCAGCCTGCACACTTCACTTCTCTAACACCAACCTACTCATTGTTCCCTGATCTCATCTATATCGCTGCCATCCCCCTGCCCACGTCCTCCCTCTCCTCCCCTTTCATATATAACAGACCACCACTCTTCACACTTTCAAAGTCATTCTAGAATCACATTTCCCCTATTCCCTCTCCCTTCTATGTCACCTATGAACTTTCATTCAATAGTATTTATTGAGCACTTACTATGTGGAGACCACTGTACTAAGCGCTTGGAATGTACAATTCAGCAACAGATAGAGACCATCCCTGCCCATTGATGGGCTTACAGTCTAGTTGGGGGAGACAGACAGACAAAAACAAGACAACTTAATAGCAATAAATATAATCAAGGGGATGTACACCTCATTAACAAAATAAATAGGGTAATAAAAATATATACAAATGAGCACAGTGCTGGGCGGGCGGGGTGGGCGGGAAGGGAGAGGAGGAGGAGCAGAGGGAAATGGAAAGGGGGCTTAGCTGAGGGGAGGTGAAGGGGGGGCAGAGAGGCAGCAGAGGGAGCAGAGGGAAAAGGGGAAGCTCAGGCTGGGAAGGCCTCTTGGAGGAGGTGAGCTTTGTAGGGCTTTGAAGAGGGGAAGAGAGTTTGGCGGAGGTGAGGAGGGAGGGCATTCCAGGACAGCAGGAGGACGTGGGCCAGGGGTCAACGGCGGGATAGGCAAGAACGTGGGACGGTGAGGAGGTGAGCGGCAGAGGAGCGGAGCATGTGGGGTGGACTTGGATCTGTACCCTTTAAACCCTTGATAGTCACTCCATCCACAGCACTTCTGCACACATCCTTGTACCCTGCCATTTCCTCTGTCTGTAATTTGTTTCAATGTCTGTCTTGTAAGCAGGGACCATATCTATCAACTCCATTGTACTGAACTCGCCCAAGCACTTACTACAGGGCTTTGCACACAGTAAGTGCTCAATAAATACCATTGTATTTTTTATAATAATAATTATAGTACTTGTTAAGCACTTACTATGTGCCAAGCACCGTTCTAAGCACTGGGATAGATACAAGTTAATCAGGTTGGACACAGTCCCTGTTCCTCATGGGGCTCACACTCCCCATTTTACAGATGAGGTAACTGAGACCCAGGAGAATGAAGGGACATGCTCAAGGTCACACAGCAGGCATGTGGCGGACCCGGAATTAGAACTCAGGTCCTTCTGACTCCCAGCCCCGTGCTCTATCCACTAAGCCACGCTGTTAAGCATTTACTATGTGCCAGGCACTGTTCTAAGCGCTGGGGTAGATAAAAAATAACCAGATTCGTCACAGTCCATGTCCCACAAGAGGCTCACAGTCAACCCCATTTTACTGCTGAACTGAGGCACAGAGAAGTTAAGTGACTTGCCCAAGGTCCCACAGCAGACAAGTGGCAGAGCCAGGATTTGAATCCCGTTCCTTCTGACTCCCAGGGTCTATCCACTATGTTCCCCAATTGCATTTTCTTTCCTCATTAATTTGTCTATCCTTGCCCTTGGGTGCTACTGCCTCCCCTCACTCTCTTTTTCTGCACCCTTGCGCATTCTAAGATGTCTAAGAGCAAACTTACAGCTCATCAACTCTAAGAGCAAACTCTTACAGATCACCAGCCCTACTCTCTCTCCCCTTCACTTCCTCACTGACCTCACTTTCCTCTTCAGTTTTTTTTCCCTGAGAGGCCTCATGTTCCCCATGGTTCCCCATGTCTGTCTTCCTTAATGGCCCATTTAGCCTTTCTTGCATCATTCGTGTAGATCGTGACCACCCCCCACTTCCCTGCTGAGGGACAGGGACCACATCTAAGTCCCATCTCTGTATTCTTTCCTAGTGCTTATTACAGTGCTCTGTCCACAGTATGCACTTATTGATTCATTCCCATTTTTTTTTATAGGTTGGGCCTAATGGTCTTGCAACATACCAGAGCACTTTGTCCTACTTGTCATTTAATCTTGAAGATCTTTAAAACAGTTAAAGTCACCCAACCCCTACTCATCTTTCTCTAAAATTCCCATTTGTTGAATGGTTTATTTCTGTCATTATCATGGAGAGAAATAACCTGTTTGCAGAGATGGGGCCTCATGTTTGCTGTTACAGATCCACACGATAAACAATAGCTAGAGCAAAGATCTGATATAACACTAGGCAAATGGATGCAATCAGTAAAAAACTTGATTGAGAGATGATTTTAAGGAAACAGGTCAGAGAAGCAAAGTATATGCAGAGGGAAAACTATTTTAAGGAACTATTTAGGAAACAGGAGGGTGACAGATCTGTGCTGGATGAGGAATGACACACACCTAAAATAAGATTGACAGATGAGCTGGTAAATGAGTTAGAGGAGACATTACCAAGGGAGAGGTAGGTAGTCCATGTAATAAAAGTTTTAAGAAAAAGGAGTTCTTTGGGCACGGATGGGCTGACAACAGAATTTTAAGACTTGAGCTTGAGTCCTGGCTCCCCTGGTTCCTTTTTTGTGAAATCTTCGGAAAGTCATTCAATCCTCTAAACCTCCACTTCCTGAACTGTAAATTGTCAGTATCACCTGAAGCTATGTCAAAGGGATTTTGTAAAAGAGTGAGGCTAAGTACCGGGAAAATATATCCCAAGTTTGGCCTAAAAGATGAGAGATTTTCCTGCAAAGAGTTCTCTAAGCGAGAGATGGGTGTGTGTGCTTTGAGTTTTTTTATCATTATCATTATTATTAATAATGATAATAATAATAGTATTTGTTAAGCCCTACTCTGTGCCAAGCAATGTATTGAGTGCCAGGGCAGATACAGGGCATTCAGGTCAGACACAGTCCCTGTCCCACACGGGGCTCACCGTTCAAGTAGGAGGGAGAAGGGGTATCGAATCCCCATTTTACAGATGAGAAACTGAGGCCCAGAGAAGTAGTGACTTGCCCAAGGTCACACAGCAGGAAAGTGGCAGAGCCAGGATTAGAACCAAGTTCCCCGACTCCTAGGCTAATGCTCTCTCCACTAGGCCACAGAGAGCTGGAAGCATGTATTTCTTGACTTTGGTTCTAGGAGCATATCACACCCATTTGTCTGAAAACATCAGATCCCTTTAATGGTGTTGAGCTGGAGTGCTGGGACTTTGGTACAGAGGCCTTCGTGGCACACCTGGAGAGAATTTCCATGGATTGTCTGAATTTGCCACGTGTGCACTCTCACTAATGGCACTGTATGGATTTGATTCAAATCTGATCGGATCTGCTCAACCTAGCAGGAGCAAGTGAAAACTCCGGCAGATGTGGTTCAATATGGAAGCATTAGCAAGCCATCCTAAGAGATGGGAAAGGAAGCCAAACAGAAGATGTTATTCTTATTTTAATTAAATATCAACTGAGAATTTGTACTCTAGAAAATAAGTTTCTACTATGTTCTAGCAAATCCATAGTGCTTCCCGATGAGGTTTGCTGAGAAGGAATGTTCTTCCGTGAATTTCAGTATGGCTGGAAACAGAAACTGAACACAGTGACAGAATAAAGGCTCGAGGCGGCCAATCCGAACAGAAAGTGAACCACGGGGAACTCTTGCAATGAGGGTTTCGACTTGTAAATCGGAGCCAGATTTAAAGGATGAAGGATGTGGCGGCCCAGCCGGATTTCAGGCCCGTTCT
The DNA here is from genome assembly GCF_004115215.2 of Ornithorhynchus anatinus. NCBI lineage: Eukaryota > Metazoa > Chordata > Mammalia > Monotremata > Ornithorhynchidae > Ornithorhynchus > Ornithorhynchus anatinus. Next base: position 18,902,509 of record NC_041750.1, read on the forward strand.
CAGAGGGATCATCAAGCTATCGTTAAATTGAGACACTAAAGATGGGAAATCAGAGAGCAAGCCCCATTATGCTCTCAGGCTTCGAGTTCGCTCCAGGGGCTTGGCATTCAGGCTGCAGCACTCCTTTCTCTCCCAGATGCATTTGTAGATCAAAAGAAATCAATGGGGCAGTGGTTGTCCCAGGGTTGTTGTTCTAGCCAACCAATTTTTTTCCCATTTCCTAATGGTTAGCATCTCTGAGTTGGCTTAATGGATTTTGATGTTTTAACAATGATCTGTTCACTCTGTAAAGTAATGTCTGCAATCGAAACCGTATTTAGAGCAGGCTCTGCCATTCACTCTTTTCCTCTCCCTGACATTTCCCTCTCTCCAACTCTCTTTCTGCCTCACACTTGCTCACATTCTCATTTTTCCCCTCTCTCAAATGCATGCTTTCTTGCACGCCTTGTCCCTCACTGATTCTTTCCCTCTGGCTCTAGTTTCCCTTTACTCTTCTTTGGAGGCCTGACCTGACTTTGGTGTCCTCAGTTAACAGTCTCCAGCATCGGTACACTCCTTACTCCTTACCTGATGGGAAGACCAGAGGGGCAGCATGGCCTAATGGATAGAGCCCGGGCCCAGGAATCAGAAGGATCTGGGTTCTAATCCCAGCTCCACCACTTGTCTGCTGTGTGACCTTGGGCAAATCACTTCACTTCTCTGGGCCCCAGTTACCTCATCTGTAAAATGGGGATTGAAACTGTGAGCCCCAGTGGGAGACAGGAACTGAGTCCAGCCTGATTTGCTTTTATCTACCCCAGTGCTTAATACAGTGCCTGGCATGTAGTTAATGCTTAACAAATACCATTATTATTATTATGATAGAAGGTAAGGGAAAATGAAAGCACTCTACAGAGTCTTAGTGCTAGTAATATTACAAGAATGAGAGTAGAAAAAAAATTCAATCATATTTATTGAGTGCTTACTGTGTGCAGAGCACTATACTAAGCACTTGGGAGAGTACAGTACAACAATAAAAAGACACATCCCTAAATGAGAAGCCTATCATGAGTAAAAATGAAGAAATCTTGAAATAATAATAATAATTATAGTATTTAAGTGCTTACTTTGTGCCAAGCACTGTGGTAGAAACAAGATAATCAGGCCAAATACAGTCTCTATCCCACATAGGGCTCACAGTCTGTGGGAAGGAAAACAAGTAATGAATCCCCATTTTACAGATGAAGGAACTAAGGCCCACAGAAGTTAAATGATTCATCCAAGGTCATGCAATAGATAAATGTCAGAGTCAGAATTAGAACCCAGGTACCCTTATTCCCAAGCCTGTACTCTTTCCACTAGGCCTAATGGAAAGAGCATGGGCTTGGGAGTCAGAGGATGTGGGTTCTAATCCCACCTCTGCCACTTGTCTGCTGTATGACCTTGGGCAGGTCACTTAACTTCTCTGGGCCTCAGTTACCTCATCTGTAAAATGGGGATTAAAAGTGTGAGCCCACATGAGACAAGCTGATTACCCTGTATCTGCCCCAGTGCTTAGAACAGTGCTTGGCACATAGTAAGTGCTTAACAAATACCAAACAAACAAAACAAACTAGGCTACACTGCTTCTCTCAAGCTCTGTATTCCAGCCTTTGCTCTTGGTGCTAAATATATCTGACATCCCTACCAAGTAGCTTAGATCCGATATTATTTATGTTTTATTTTCAATGTCCTTTTTTGGTAGGGGTCAAAAAGTGTCTGGGCAAATACCCCTCCAGTTGGTAGAGTAAGAGGATCTTTGGGCAATGTTTCCATTTTGAAAATTATTGGATTCTCCAGGATTTATATTTGAGAGTCCAAGCAGCTGATCTTTACTCAGGGTGCTGGTTGATGGTGACAGGTGACATCTTGACTCAGGAAACATATTCTTTTTTCCATCTTCATAGCCATTCCCTCATTCATTCACCCATAATTATTGAGTGCTTACCATGTGCAGAGCACTGTACTAAACACTTGGAAAGTACAATTCAGCAACAAATAGAAACAATCCCTACCCATCCACCCACCCCTATCCCTTAGCTAATTAGGTCTTTCAGATTGAATTCTCCCACTTGCCTTTTTCCTGCTTCCCCTCCTTCACTCTCCCGTCCAGGTGGCCGGATTCCTTTGGGGCAGACAGCAACCTCCTACTTGACTGACTGCCTCAGAACTGAGAGGATGACTTTGCAACCTGATGGAATTATTTGCCCTGGTGAGCTGGAGCAGGCTGGGTTGGGTAGGGTAATTAAAGCATGTCATAATTCTACCTACACCTGCTGACACCCTCAGATCATTAAGATTATACAAGTGATGTTTGGAAGATGACAAATAGCATCTCACATAAATGAAGCTAAGCGAATTAAAGCCACCAAAATCAACTCTTGTGGGAAACACTTCTAAAACACTCTCAGGGAATAATGCCAGAGAAGACAATTAGCAATTCCTGGTTTGATTAACCTATTAAGGGCAAGCAGGACCATCTGGTCCACAGAAACAATAATGAAGCTCAATCAAACACACTGCCAAAATCCAATCAGATTTGGGTCCTTCCTTCAAGGTCACGAAATGAAAATTTACATGAACTGGGGAGCGCTTCTCACCTGAAACCCAGGACCAAAGATATCTGTGGCATTGAGGATAATTCTTGAAATAGATGCACCAAAAAAGGAGTTGCTGCTTGACGTGGCAGTCACCTGACTTTTACTGGTACTGAGTAAAGTTATCAGATCTCCTGGACTTCATAATTGCTAGGGCACTTTCCCGAGTCCTTGCTCTCCTCGACTATCCAAAAATGGTCTGGATCTGAGATCATGTGAGATTACCCCATATGTCACTTTAAGACTTCACCTTAGCAAAACACAACTGCTACTCATCACAACATATTTCTGATGTGTTGGATAATTCCTCAAGGGAGGGAAAAGATGCCTTAAATTAGATTGCCATTGTTTACCTGTTCAAGAGGTATCATAAATCACCCAATTTCCTTCCTTTAGGGAGATTCCAGGGAAATGGTAGTTCTTGCCTTCCCAAGAGAGCAGTATAGCCAGCTGGAAAACAAGTGGCTCACATTCCTACATTCCACCCCTTCTCTTTTGCCCCAGCCTCGCACAGCAGCATGGCCCTGAGAAGCAGCATGGCCTAATGGAAAAGAGCACGGGCCTGGGAGTCAGAGGACCTAGGTTCTCATCCCAGCTCTGCCACTTGTCTGCTGCGTGACTTTGGTCAAGTCACTTAAGTTCTCTGTGCTTCACTTACCTCATCTATAAAATGAGGACACAGACTGTGAGTCCTTTGTGGGACAGGGACTGTGTCTGACCTGATTATCTTGTATCTACCTCAGCGCTTAGTATAGTGCCTGTCACATAGTAAGCACTCAACAAATACCATAATTATTATTATTTCAGGCAACCCTCTTGGCTCATTTGGTTTCCTCTTCCTGAGTGCCTTGTTTAAAATAAAATGAAATTACAGCTCAGTACCCCCCAGGAAGTCTACTTGTTCACATGTGAATCTCAGCCTGCTCAGTTAGAGCCATCACACTGAGTACTAGTAATGTATCTATTTACTTATTTATTTTTGAGTGCTCAGAAGGTGGAGAGCCTTCAACATAGCAAGTGGTCATCGGAGCAAGCGTCGGGGTCGAAATGGCAGCGCAGAGAGCCATTTGAAGACTTTAGCGTACTAGAATGAAGCAGGGCCAAAGTTTCAATTTGAGGTAAGAACAAAGGAAAATCCATCTAGCTGAGCATGGCATCCCTCCTTAACAGCATCTTAAACTCCCTCTTCTGCTGCATCACCACACCTTTAATCCCCAGAACTACTTAAAGATGTGTCTCGTTTGATTAATGCTTTTTCCTTATATCTCCTTAGAACTTATTCTCCAGAAGAAATGTGACTGGAATTTTTAGTTTTAACATCAGCCTCATCCCCATCATCTCTCTTTACTCTTGTCACACATTACCTCTCAGTGAGGCCTGAAGAAGGGTATTGGGAATTGAGTTGGGGTAAGTGGGGCAACTGTTCCGGGCCCCATGCTGAGTTCCAAATTGGCAGAGGGTCTTGGTCCACAAGGGACTTGGACCATTGAATAGAACACATTGGTCCAACACTGGTCTAGAAATGGTTTGGGTAGCTTGGTTGAGGACACTGTGGCCAGGTGAGTCAAAACATATTCATAATCCAACTCACAAATTAGGCATTTCCTGAAAAACCAAATTACAGCTACAAAATCATGTTTTCTTTATGGTTTGCAGGGTTGGGGGAGGGAGAGAGAATGAAAACTGTGCATTAAAGCTAAAGTGGGTCAAATTATCATTTAGAGAGCTCTTGCAAATCTTCAAGGTGAAGGTGATTTGCATGGAGCCATGCGATGGCATGCCTTTCTAAATCTCTTGGATTATAAAACAAGATCTGATGCCAGACTTTGACACAGCAAATACCAGCCCAGCAATACAGCTAGTCACCCTGCAATTGTTCCCCTGCAGCTGATGAACCACTGAGGCATTGTCTGCTATGTGACCTTGGGCAAGTCACTTCACTTCTCTGTGCCTCAGTTACCTCATCTGTAAAATGGGGATCGAGACTGTGAGCCCTATGCAGGACAGGGACTGTGTCCAACCCCATTAACTAGTATCCACCCCAGTGCTTAGTACAGTGTTTGGCACATAGTAAGTGCTTAATAAATACCATAATTATTATTGTCAGTCAGGCAGTCATATTTATGGAGCACTTACTAGGTGCAGAGCACTGTACTGAGAGCTTGGAACAGTATAATACAAGAGTAAAGAGACACATTCCCCAGGGATTAGGAGAGGGACTCCACAAAACCTTCCTATCTTGTTATATTAGTCCTCTATGGGCATTTCAAAGCAGAACAAATGGATATCTGTATATATGCTTAGCTTCAGAGTGATTTATATTGTTTCTTCCTCAAAATATGTGTAGTGCACACATGCACACTCTACTCCGAGTACTTGTAAAATCAAATTTCTGTAAAGTCAAAACAGTTCCCATCTCATTCCAGTCATCTTGCATCCACAAACCAATGAAGATAAGAGTCCTATTCTCTATTCCTTCCCTGGCCAGACCAAATGTATGTATACACAGTCAGACATACATCTAAATGTATAGTTTTTTGTGCATTTTTGTGTGCATATAAATATATTTTGAGGTGTGCATGTGTGTGTGTGTGTGTATGTGTGTATGTGTTAGCCGAGGTGGGAGGGCTGTTGTTTTCTACTAGCTTAAGTATTTGGCTGCTGAGACATAGATAAATGGATGACCTCTGCTACTTAATTCTTTCCGTAACAGGAGGCATACTGAGTTCTCCATTTTTATTTCATTCTGATTATTGTTATATAATGTACCCATAATAGTACTTCTAAAATAACTCCCATCTGGTAATGAGTCACTGTGCCATATAGGTCTTCAAGGAATGATGTCAACAAGTCCTCCACCCTCTACTTTATCTGCTTTGGAATTTTGTTCTGTTAATTTATCCTGAAAGCCAGCAACCCTGATGCATCGGTTTTTCATTTTTTCCAGACATCCAGATACTGAGCTCATTTTCACAACAATTCACATTTCCTAGAATAGTATTTAAGGAGGGCCTAGTTGGTGTGGTGCACTGTACTAGCAGCTTGGAAAGAACGGAATGAAGAAGTGACGTGTTCCCTGCCCGCAGGAGTTTACACTCTGGTCGTGGTTTAAAGAATGGCAGGGGAATAGGAGAGGGAGATGTGGGGGAAATCCCCATTAATGGTTTCTATTTTGTCATCAGAGGCAAGAAAAGGGGGAGGTGGGGGAACTGGAGGTTCTAGGAGGGAGTTAAAGGTCTGGAATGGTTGGTGAGGGCAGTGGCCTTGGAAGTCAATGAAGGAGGAGAAGTAGTGTTACTGAGCGGAGGAGAGGACAGAGTGAAGATGAAGTGGAAATGGCCGAAGTCAACTTGGTGCCTGGATTTCCTGCAACAGCACTGCCTGGCATGGAGTGGAGTAAGTGTACTGTGGAGGCGGTCCAGGGCTAATGGTTGGTGGTGTTGAGAAGCAGCATGGTATAGTGGATAGAGCACGGGCCTGGGAATCAGAAGGTCATAGGTTCTAATCCCGGCTCCACCTCTTGTCTGTTCACCTCTCTGTGCCTCAGGTACCTCATCTGTAAAATGGGGATTGAGACTGTGAGCCCCATATGGGACAACGACTGTGTCCAACTCGGTTTGCTTGTATCCACCCCAGCAAGAGGAGGTATGAAATTGAAGAGTGGGAGAGAGGAAGAGAAGAAAATTGTAAAGTAAGGAAATCAATCAGTGGTATTTACTGAGTTCTTACTTGAGTTCCAAGCACTTTGGGAGAGTCCAACAAAAGAGTTGGTAGACACATTCCCTGCCCACAAGGAGCTTACAGTCTAGAGGAAGAAGTGGCTAGGAGAGAGAGAGCCGATTGAGCTAAGGAATTACTGTTCGATGCAGAACTAGATGGGTGATCACTGGAGTTTATCAAAGAGTGTGGAGACATATGTCTGACCTGATTAGCTTTTACCTACTCCAGGGCTTAGAACAGTACTTGACACATAGGAAGAGATCAACAAATAATAATAATAATAATAATAATGAGCTGTGTGACTTTAGTCAGGTCACTTAACTTTTCTGTCCCTCGGTTACCTCATCTGTAAAATGGGGATTAAGACTGTGAGCCCCATGTGGGACAGGGACTGCGTCCAACCTGATTAGCTCATATCTACCACAGCTTTAGTACAGTGCCTGGAACATAGTAAGCGCTTAAGAAATACTGTTAAAAAAACCCAAAACAAACCCTTTTTTTAATGAGTGATCTTGGCAGCAGAATGAAATAATCAGAGGTATTTGAGTCCTTATTGTGTGCAAATCACCATACTAAGTACTTGGGAGAGTACAGTACAACAAAATTGGAAGACACATCCCCTATCCATAAGGAGCTTATAGACTGGAATTAGGAGAGACAGGAGGCACCAAAGTCAGTGAGGAGGCTGATGCAGTAGTCAAGGCAGAATATGATAAATGCTAGGATAAGCATGGTAACAATTTGGGCGGAGAAGAAAGGACAGATTCTAGAGATGTTGTGAAGGTTGAACGGACAGGATTTGGTGACAGATTGGATTTGTGGATTGAATGAAAGATATGAGTTAAGGATAATACCAAGGTTGTAGGTTTGTGAGACAGGGAGGACGATGGTGTTGGCTACAGTCTGGGGGGAGGATAGGGTTTGGGTGGGAAGATGAGGATTTCTGTTTCGGACATGTTAAGTTTGAAGCGTTGGCAGGACATCCAAGTAGAGATATCCTGAAGGCAGGCAGAAATGTGAGACTACAGAGAAGGAGAGGTAGATTTGGGAGTCATCTGCAAGAAGATGGTAGTAGAAGCAGTGGGAGCGAATGAGTTCGCCAAGGGAGTGGATATAAAAGAAAAATAGAAGGGGACTCAAAACTGGACCTTGAGGGAATCCCACATTTAGAAGCTGGAAGGCTGAGATGGAGCCGACAGAGAGATAGGAGTACCAGGATAGGACTGTTTCAGTGAAGCCAAGGTTGGATATTCTTTCCAAGAGAAGGGGGTGGTCTACAGGGTCAAAGGCAACTGAGGAGTTGAGGAGGATTAGGTTGGAGTAGAGGCCATTGGATGTGACAAGAGGAAGGTCATCGGTGACCTCTGAGAGGGCAGTTTTAGTGGAGTGAAGGGGACAGAAGCCAAATGGGAGGGGGTCAAGGAGGGAATTAGAGGAGAGGAAATGGAGGCAGCGAGTGTGGACAGTGCGCTCAAGGAGTTTGAAGAGGAATGGGAAGGGGGAGATGGAGCAATAACTGGAGGGGGCCTGAGGTCTAGTGTGGGTTTCAAGCTGCCTTTCCAGCTTCTAGTCCAATTTCCCATGGACACTATAAGCCTATTTTCTGTCTGAAGTGTCAGCATGTTGGAACTTTAATGGCAGAAACTGCTTTAATCTCCTCAGGCACACTCTGAATAGTGTGAGTAATTCTACACGATCCAGGATCGCTGAAGCTCATATTATCTCTCCCCATTTGCCCATGTGAGAGTTTACAGTCTTGTATTCTCCCCAATGGAATCAGATATCCAGAGATTGGCAGCGTGTTTATATTGCCCTAAACCAATAGAACAATGAGGCCAGGCTCAATTACAGCCTCTTTTCCAGTCTCTGAAATCTTCAAAACATCTCTCTGGGTGTATTGTAAATCTCAGTGTAGATGCTTTTACACTAATTAGATACAGCTATGCATGGGAACTCTGGTATGTGTGATGTAATTAGTAAAGTTGAACTAGCTGAATGTATTTGTTCTGCCATCAGGACACTCTTCAAAACACCATGCTTGCTTTGGGTGGAATGTAAGAAATATATATTTATATATATATATATATATATATACACATACGTATTTGCTATATATAAAATACCTATAAGTATCTCTTGTTATTCATAAGGGAGACCTATTTTGATTCAAGTGTAAACTAACTTTCCCTGACCTATCTGCTTAGATGTTTCTGCCACACTTTTTCTTCTTAATCAGTGGTATTTATTGAGTGCTTACTGTGTGCAGAATGCTATACTAAGTGCTTGGAAAATATAATATGTTCAGCCAGTCAATAGATGATATTCACTGAGCACTTACTGGGTGCAAATCACTGTACTGAGCACTTGGGAGAGTACAATTCAACAGAGTTGGTAGACATGTTCCCTGCTCAATATTGTTATTAGATATGATCTCTACCCACAAGAAACTTATAGTCTACAGGAGCTTTCCAGGTTTGGATTCTGTCCACAGGTGGATTTTTTTTTTACTTTCATTGTTGGAATTTCCCAGTTTTACCTGGGGTTAGGAAATGGGGGAGAGAAGCAGTCCCTCTGCTTCCATCCTACTCCACTCTGCCTAACACACACCCTAGCTCCTTCAGACACCCTGTCCACTAACACACTCACAAATCTGCATACTCACTCAGGCATACACACCCCCTCTACCGACACCTCCTCAACACACACCCTCCCTCAGCTATTCACAGTCATATGCATAGCTAATGAGCCAATGTCCCAAGTTGTAGATGGTATCAATCAATCTTATTTACGAAATGCTTCTGTTTGCAGGGCACCATATTAAGCATTTGGGAGAGTTCAACACAACAATATAAGAAACACATTCCCTGCCCACAGTGAGCTTCAACTTTAGAGGGGGAGACAGACAATATAAATAAATTATAGTCATGTATGTAAGTGGGGGGAAGAAGGTGATGAATAAAGGGAGTAAGTCAGGGTCACGCAAAAGGGAGTGGGAAAAGAGGAAATGAGAACTTGATCTGGGAAGGCCTCTTGGAGGAGATGCGCCTTCAATAAGGCTTTGAAGGTTGGCAGAGTAATTGTGAGATATGAGGAGTGAGGGTGTTTCAGGCCAGAGGTGGTACATGGGCAACAGGTCAGCGACGAGGTAGAAAAGATCAAGATACAGCGATTAGGTTGGCATTAGAAGAGCGAAATGTGCGGGCTGGGTTGTAGTAGGAGAATAGCAAGGTGAGGAAGGAGGGGGGCGAGGTGATTGAGGGCTTTAAAGCCAAAGGTAGGGAGTTTCTGTTTGATACGGAAATGGATGGGGAACCACTGGAAGTTCTTGAGGAGTGGGGAAACATGAACTAAATGATTTTGTAGAAAAATGATCCAACCTGACAACGTTGTATGTACCTCAGTGCTTAGTACAGTGCCTGGCACATAGTAAGTGCTTAACAAATACCACAAAAAAGCAACACATGTTGTACCTATTAAAGATACATTAGTCAAAAGAATTACCAAATATAATGGATGGCTTATTATGGCTCAAGGAAAGAAAGATACCCCAAAACAGTAATTATTTTAGCTCATAAATACAATACCATTTACATTTGCTTGACTTTAAACTTTTTACAAATTCCTTGTACTTGTATATCATTTTCATCAGATCCTTATGTCCCTGTTCAAATCTCCCCGCTTCTGATTCACCTATATTAGTAGTAATGATATTTATTGAGCACCTACTGAGTACAATACCCTGTAATAAGCACTTAGGAAAGTTCAATAATACACTCGATGCTGCCAAAATGCATGATTTCACCATTCATTTTTGACTAGGATATTATAAGGGAATGAAGAAACATTCATCTGACAACCCAAACCCATTGGATACAGGCCATCACAGTGGCGGAAAACACAGTGTGTGCTTATGTCAGAATGGGCAAGCCTGTTTTCTTAATTGATTGTTATGTTTTCTCCCCAGCACTTCTTACAGTGTTTGCACACTGTCAATGCTTAATAAATGTTTGGGTTTGAGGTAGTGTGTCCCAGTGAAAAGAGCATGAGACAGGGAAATCGAGAGACCTGAGTTGAAATCCCAGCTTAGCCAATGACCTGCTGTAATGACATTGGGCAAGACATGTATCCTCTTTGACTATCAGTTTCCCATCTTTAAAATCGGAATAAAGTATTTACTTTCTTAAATTGGGAGCCCCATGTGGAACAGGATCTGTGTCCAATTGAATTATCTTGAATCTACTCCAACATTTAGCACAGTGCTTTGGCACAGAGTAAGCACTCAATAAATACCATCTTGGGACCTTATAGAGACCTCCTTATGTATCATTAAGCTTGTTTTAACCAATGCGAGAATCCAGTCAGCAGTCTTATGGACTCTGGTTAGACTTGCTCGTTCCTTCCCTAGATGAATTGGAATAAAGCTTGGGGAAGTACAGAGTCAGACTTTTGGGAAAGGCCAAAATAATCCTTTCTAATAAGGGAACATATTGGCCTGCCTTTGCTTTCTCTCCGGCTGGACCGAAATTTCACGAAATGTCCTGTGAAAACTGCAAACCAAAGGTGGGTGGCCACTTGTGGCTAAATCCTTGCTGAGAGGTAAGATTTATTGTTTTCTGGGAAACTGTTGAAAAATTCCTCACGGTACGAATTATTAAACTGTTCCCAAAGCAGTTCAGATGAAGCACTGAGGGGTGAATCTTGTTTGCCTGGTATGGAAGGGGAGAGTCTCTGATCTGTAAAGGAAACTTTGTCTTGGTCTGAGGGGAACAAACTGCTTCCAGCTGGGACTGTTGTGAAGGCTTATAAAGGAAGAACAGCTGTATGGTGTGTCTTTCCTGATAATCAAACTAGGCACTGCAGGCACTAGGGGAAAAAAAAAAAGAGGCTTTTGCAAGGCTTACACTAGTACAGTGTCTCTTGTGCTCTAGTCTGTTAGTGCTTCATGTCTCAGCCATTATTTACTGGTTGGCTAAAGGCATACTATAAGGACTTTCCACTTAAAGCAAATATTAACTTATTCAATATTTAAAAATTAACAAAGAATTGAGGAGCTCTAAGCAATTTCAATTAACTCTTCACCCTAGTCGATATTCTTAAAATATTCTGTTTTACACATAGTGTGGGATAGAATATTCTATCCCTGAAAACTGCCATTTCTTTCCTCTTCATTATTTCCCAGCTCTGCTCCTTCTTCTCCATATTTCAGCCTTGAGCCTGATTGAAATTCTCATCCTCTCCTATTCTACTAAACCAGTCTCACCTCCCTTCAATCTGCTGCACAGATCATCTTCCCAATACATCATTTAGAATGCTAGGAGAAGCAGCATGGTTTAGTGGAAAGAGCATGGGCTTGGGAGTTTGAGGCCTTGAGTTCTAATCCTGACTCTGCCACTTGTCAGCTGTCTGAGTGGGCAAGTCACTTAACTTCTCTGTGCCTCAGTTACCTCATCTGTAAAATGGGTTTTAAGACTGTGAGCTCCATGTGGGACAACCTGATTACCTTGTATCTACCCCAGCACTTAGAATGGTGCTTGGCACATAGTAAACGCTTAACAAACACCATCATTAAAATGCAGCACCCACTCCACTCCTCTAATGACTACCTATTCCTCTCTGCACCAGACATAAACTCTTGTCCTTTGGCTTCAAGGTTCTCCACCAGTTCTCTCCTTCCCACATAGGCACACTTTCTCCTCCCCACCCTTACATCCCTGCTCTTGCTCTTCACTCTTCCAAAGCTCACTATGCCTCACCATCCAATTTTCCTGTCTTGGACCCACTGCTCACTCTCTCCCCCGCACCCCACCAGACCACGGAAATTCCCTGCTTCAAACTCTTATCGAAATTCCACCCCCTCCAGAAAGCCTTCACCAGTTAAGCTCCTCCTTTCCAGGTCACACTACGTTTAGACTGTGAGCCCGTTATGAGGCAGGGATTGTCTCTCTCTATTGCCGAATTGTACATTCCAAATGCTTAGTACAGTGCTCTGCACGTAGTAAGCGCTCAATAAATACTATTGAATGAATGAATGAATCCCAATAGTCACTTATGTATACCTTAATTTATTTTGTCCATTCATTTAGTTATTAATCAATCAATCGATACTTTAATTGAGCACGTACTGTGTGCAGAGCAGTACACTATAAGTGCATGCAACCACTTAGACTAAACTCTTTATGGGCAGGGAATGGGTCTACCAACTCTGTTATACCCTCCCAAGAACTTAGTGCAGTATTGTGCACACAGTAAGCAATTAATAAATATGATTGATGGGAAAGTATAATAGAGAAAGTAGATATAATCCCATTTATGTATTCATTTGTTCATTTTGTCCCAACTTGTGCTGTGAACAGTTTTAGCTCTGCTTTTCCATTGGTGCTCTATGTGGCTGTAAACTCACTGGGAGAAGGGAATGTGTCTGTTATATTGTTATATTGTATGCTCCCAAGGGCTTAGTACAATGCTCTGCACACAATAAGTGCTCCATAAATACAATTGAATGAATGAATGTAGCCCCTCCCTCATCAGCAACCCGATAGATTGCTGCGGCCTGGGAAACCTATGGAGCTTCTTCTCCCATGTGTTGCCAATTGCTTAGTACAGTGCTCTGCACACAGTAAATACTCAATAAATGCCATGGTTGATGAATGCATCACAGTAATGTCATCCTCTTTGTAATTGGGCAGGGAATTGGTCTACCAATTCTGTTGTACTCTTCTAAGTGTATTGTATTGTACAGATCTCTGCATCCAGTAAGTGCTCAGTAAATATCACTGATTGTGACCCAACCCAATGGATTTCATTGTTAAAAATAATAATAATAATAGTGGTTTTTCAGCAATTACTGTGTTCCAGGCACTGTACTAAGCATGGGAGGCAGGAGGGGCAATGCAAGCAAATTGGGTTGGACACAGTCCCAGTTCCTCATTGGGCTCAAGTCTTAAACCCCATTTTACAGATGAGGTAACTGAGGCACAGAGAAGTGAAGTGACTTGCCCAAGGTCACACAGTAGACCAGTGGTGGAGCTGGGATTAGAACACATGACCTTCTGACTCCTAGGCCCATGTTCTAACCACTAGACCATTCTGCCTCTCAGCATTATTCAAAATAATGCACTGAATCAAAATCACAATTCACATTTTTTTGTATCATCAGTCTTTTCATTATATTTACAGATGTGATCTACATGACAGACTCTAAGTTTGCATATTTTTCACAATATGCTTTAGGTAGTGTATGCAGTAGTTAATGATCACCACTGAGCAAAACACAGTTTCATTCCATGTCACTGGAATTGAAAAAGATAAACATTGGAACTGGGGAAATGTCACAAAATTTTCCCCCGAAGTCTTACTTGTGTTTTTTGATCCAAGGTTGTAAAGAATAACTTTCTGGATCCAAATAATTACATAAAAAGTGCAAAAGACAAGCACTAAAGCCTCCTCCTGTACTTGAGCATATTGTTTCTCTGTTACTGTCATAAAACTAGGTGTGTATGCAATGGGTCTGTACTTTGATCCATATTTCTGCCTTGAATTCAAATGTCTTCTAAGATTTGGGTTAATGATTATGACCTGGCAAATGTTTTCTGATTCTAGTCCTCCCAATATCAGGAAACAATTTATATTTTATGAAGCACAAAAAAACTAGTTTTTTAATCCCAGGTTTGTAATGTATTTTACAGCAAAGTTAAAAAATGAACAATACCTCCTGTAACCATTCCTTATTTGGGGAACAGATGGGTTTTTGACAATCCAAATTCTGTTTTGATCTGTTTCCACTCCAGGTGTCGGCAACATTTGGTGCAGAAAAAACAATTGTACAATTTAAACACACATTAACAGGGTTTACTTCATTGTGAATCTAACGGTTTTAAATGTCATCTCCCACCCTGCCCAGCAGTGGTGGTTTTAAATGTCTGTTAATCACTTCCCCTTCTCCTCACTCCAATGAGAGGATAATTCCCAGGTAGGGGCAGCCATGGGAGAGCCCCTCCCACCAGTAGAGAACAGGAACCTCTCTCCCTCCCCTTTGGGACTTGTAGTGAAGTCTCCAGGAACAAGGAGGTCCCACTCTCTCTAAATCACAGCAAGAGAAACAGCGTGGCCTAGAGGATAGAGCACAGGTCTAGGAGTCAGAAGGACTTGGGTTTTAATCCTACTCCGCTGCTTGTCTGCTGTGTGACCTCAGACAGGTCACTTAACTTCTCTGAGCCTCAGTTACTTCATCTAGAAAATGGAGATTAAGACTGTGTCCAACCTGATTACCCTGTATCTACCCCAGTGCTTAGAACAGTGCTTGACACATAGTAAGCACTTAACAAGTACTATCATCATTAGACGGTCATCCTGGGCTGGGTGATGGCTAAGACCTGCTCCTCCCTCTTTTCCTCTCAACTCCAAAGAGCTGTGGAGCTTCCAAGGTGAGTAGGGATTCTCTTCCATTGAAGGGGTCAGGAATTCCTTCCCTGGATGGAAACAGGAGGGTTTTGGGAGCAGCGATGTGTGCAGTAGTGGCACCATGGATTGGGGGGTGTTTGGCAGGGGACCCCCTTTGCCTGGGTCTTTGGGCAGCAGTTTTAAATGCTCCTTAATTCCCACATGTAGCTTCATCCACATTTGTTTTTAATCCAAGCATTTATCCTAATCTGACTTGATTACTGTATTAGCCGCCTTGCTAACCTCACTGCCTCCTGGCTCTTCCCTCTCCAGTTCATACTTTACTTTGCTGTCTGGATCACTTTGCTACAAAAAGATGCAGTCCATGTTTCCCTATTTCTCAAGAACCTCCAGTGGTTGCCTATCCATCTCTGCTGCAAACAGAAACTCCTTACCATCAACTTTAAAACACTCAATCACCTTGCTCTCTTCTTCGTCTCCTGGCTACTCTCCTATTATAACCCAGCCTGCACACTTCACTCCTCTAATGCCACCCTGCTCACTGTACCTTGATCTCATCTACCTCACCACCGACTCTCGCCCATTTTTTGCCTCCGACCTGGAAGGCCATTCCTCTTCATATTCACCAATTAGCCTCTCTCCTCTTCAAAACGTTATTGAAGGCACATCTCCTCCAAAAGGTCTTGTCTGATAGACCTCATTTCCTTTTCTCCCCCTCCTTTCTGCATTGCCCTGATTTGCTCCCTTTAATTCACCACCCCCTCTGCCCCACAGCACTTAGGTACATATCCTTTATTTATATTGCTGTCTCCCCCTCCAGACTATGCTAGGAATGTGGGCTGGGAATGTATTTGTTGTACTCTTCCAAGCGCCAGTACTCTGCACACAGTAAGTATTCAATAAATTCATTCAATAGTATTTATTGAGCGCTTACTATGTGCAGAGCACTGTACTAAGCGCTTGGCTTACAAGTCGGCAACAGATAGAGACAGTCCCTGCCGTTTGACGGGCTTACAGTCTAAAGGGGGGAGACGGACAGACAAGAACAATGGCACTAAACAGCGTCAAGGGGAAGAACATCTCGTAAAAACAATGGCAACTAAATAGAATCAAGGCGATGTACAATTCATTAACAAAATAAATAGGGTAACGAAAATATATACAGTTGAGCGGACGAGTACAGTGCTGTGGGGATGGGAAGGGAGAGGTGGAGGAGCAGAGGGAAAAGGGGAAAATGAGGCTTTAGCTGCGGAGAGGTAAAGGGGGGATGGCAGAGGGAGTAGAGGGGGAAGAGGAGCTCAGTCTGGGAAGGCCTCTTGGAGGAGGTGATTTTTAAGTAAGGTTTTGAAGAGGGAAAGAGAATCAGTTTGGCGGAGGTGAGGAGGGAGGGCGTTCCAGGACCGTGGGAGGACGTGACCCAGGGGTCGACGGCGGGATAGGCGAGACCGAGGGACGGCGAGGAGGTGGGCGGCAGAGGAGCGGAGCGTGCGGGGTGGGCGGTAGAAAGAGAGAAGGGAGGAGAGGTAGGAAGGGGCAAGGTGATGGAGAGCCTTGAAGCCTAGAGTGAGGAGTTTTTGTTTGGAGCGGAGGTCGATAGGCAACCACTGGAGTTGTTTAAGAAGGGGAGTGACATGCCCAGATCATTTCTGCAGGAAGATGAGCCAGGCAGCGGAGTGAAGAATAGACCGGAGCGGGGCGAGAGAGGAGGAAGGGAGGTCAGAGAGAAGGCTGACACAGTAGTCTAGCCGGGATATAACGAGAGCCCGTAATAGTAAGGTAGCCGTCTGGGTGGAGAGGAAAGGGCGGATCTTGGCGATATTGTAGAGGTGAAACCGGCAGGTCTTGGTAACGGATAGGATGTGTGGGGTGAACGAGAGGGACGAGTCAAGGATGACACCGAGATTGCGGGCCTGCCGGACGGGAAGGATGGTCGTGCCATCCACGGTGATGGAGAAGTCTGGGAGCGGACCGGGCTTGGGAGGGAAGATGAGGAGCTCAGTCTTGCTCATGTTGAGTTTTAGGTGGCGGGCCGACATCCAGGTGGAGACGTCCCGGAGGCAGGAGGAGATGCGAGCCTGAAGGGAGGGGGAGAGGACAGGGGCGGAGATGTAGATCTGCGTGTCATCTGCGTAGAGATGGTAGTCAAAGCCGTGAGAGCGGATGAGTTCACCGAGGGAGTGAGTGTAAATGGAGAACAGAAGAGGGCCAAGAACTGACCCTTGAGGAACTCCAACAGTTAAAGGATGGGAGGGGGAGGAGGCTCCAGCGTAGGAGACCGAGAATGATCGGCCAGAGAGGTAAGAGGAGAACCAGGAGAGGACAGAGTCCGTGAAGCCAAGGTGAGATAAGGTATGGAGGAGGAGGGGATGGTCGACAGTGTCAAAGGCAGCAGAGAGGTCAAGGAGGATCAGAATGGAGTAGGAGCCATTGGATTTGGCAAGAAGGAGGTCATGGGTGACCTTAAAGAGAGCAGTCTCGGTAGAGTGGAGGGGACGGAAGCCAGATTGGAGGGGGTCTAGGAGAGAATGGGAGTTAAGGAATTCTAGGCATCGATTGTAGATGACTCGTTCTAAGATTTTGGAAAGGAAGGGTAGTAGGGAGATAGGACGATAACTGGAGGGGGAAGTGGGGTCAAGAGCGGGTTTTTTTAGGATACAAAATAAATAAATACAATGGATTGATGCCCTGTTTGCCAATTTTAATAGGTAGTTTTAATAGTCCTATTATATTCCTCTAGTAAAACACCCCAAATCAACTTATAGCATGTTTTCAATTATCTGGCTTAACCTCTGACTCAGGTGACTGGATAACAGAAAAATCACAGATAATTGCAGAGCACCTCAGGAGCAGAATCCGTTTAGCTGAGAGGGTTGGAGGACAGGAGCCAACGACGAGTGGACAGAAACATCTGCTACTGGTGAGTGTGGAGTGGGATGTTCTGTTGATTTTCTTGTGTGACTCTTGCAGCCAAAGTTACAAATTTTCAAATCAGGTGCTGGGAATCCTTCCTCCTGATTGCCTGTGCATCAATTATACTTAGCCAGTGTGTGATGTGTCCTCTTGTGACCCTTCATTGGCTCTCTTCCTTCAAGAGGCAGCATTCTGACTGCTGAGGTGGTTAGGCAATAGCAAAAAGCATCTTTTTTTTTTAAGAACTCCTTCACAGAAATATAGCTTTCTAAAATTCCAAAATTTCCTAAATTTGTAAATTCTTAAATTTCCTAAACCAAAAGCAGTATGATCTAGTGGAAAGAGTATGGGCCTGGGAGTCAGAGGACTTGGGTTCTAATCCTGCCTCTGCCATTTGTCTGCTGTGTGAACTTGGGTGAGTCACTTAGCTTCTCTGTGCCTTGTTTTCTCATCTGTAAAATGGGGATTAAATCCTACTTCCTCCTCCTTAGACTGTGAGCCTCACGGGGACAGGGACTGCATCCAACCTGATTATCTTGTATCTACCCCAATGCTTGGTACCCAGTTAAGTGCTTAATAAGTACCATTAAAAAAAACTTTTCTGAAAAATTGTATGCAGCAGGGATCCAATGCATCCAGACTATCAAGAATGCACTGTATCATCAACATTCACTTGTTCTTCCTCTATTTTCCAGTATTTGTAATTCATAGATGTCATTCATAACCAGGAACTTGGTTGTCATGGAAAGCGATTATGACTCTTTACCTTCAAGCCTATTTTGGGGTTTTTTTTTGTATTCATCAAGTGCTTATTATGTGCCTTGCGGTGTATTAAGTGCTGGGATAGATACAAGCTAATTAGGTTGGACACGGTCCATGTCCCACATGAGGCTATAGTCTTAATCCCTATTTTAATAGATGAGGTAATTGAGACCCAGAGAACTTAAGTGACTTGTCCAGGGTCACACAGCAGATAAAGCCTGTTGGCAGAGACAGAACACTGGGCTGATTGGACCATTGGACTGACCCATTGATAACAAAGTTTATGTTTTTGTTTTGTGCTCTTTTACTGAAAACCTTAGGAGCAGAACACATCCCAGATGCTAGCTTTGTAAATACCTTCCAAATGGAGTATTGAATGTACACATTAGCTTAATAGATTCTTCCAATAGATTCTGCCAGAGCCCTAGAGAGGAAAAATATTTGGTTCCTGCTATTTGAGCAAACATTTAATCCTTTCTAGGAATGGGGAAAATGTTCTTTTTTAATACATTCAGTTCTTTGGAATCCAAACACAATTTAGGAAATCCTCCCCTCTTCTCTACTATCACTAATGAATGTACCCATTCTCTTGATCAGCCTGTCCTCTCTATTACTTTTTGCCTTTCTAATTAGCTAAATTTACCTTTTAATTTTTCCTATAAAGTTAATGACTTTTTTGAGCATGTACTATCAGAATATAATCTCTTTTGAGCTTAATTTTATAGCTATGTAACTTATCTTTGCTTTCAAATATCTTTTGATAGCTCTTGTCCACATTTACACTACATTCCTCTAGTAAAAATATTATTTTAATTAACTCAAGCACTAAAAATGTTTGTAATCCAACATTAAGCAACAGGAAATTGTCCTGGTGTATTACCCGGTTCCGTGAGGGAAATATTATTTCCAGTGAATGATGTGAATCTTATTTTTGAACATGTATAGAATTGGGGTTTAATTTTAGACCAGTTGAAAATTTATTTGGGCTCCCAAGCATAGGCCAGCTTCTGCTGTAGTGATTTAATAATCCATTTTATTACACATGTTCAGGTTGGGTTGCTTGCATGGGTGACCACAAGTTGAACATTGGGGTTTCTCCAGGATCTCTGATTTTTATTGCGGGGCGAGGGGAGAGGGAGAGAGGGGAGGGAGTTGCATTTTAGTTACAGTGGAAAGAGCATAGGACTTGGTGCTGGAGACCCGGCTTCTAATCCGAGCTAGGCCTGCCGCTTGACCATGGGTAAATCACTTAACTTCTCTGTGTCTGTTTCCTTAACTGTAAAATGGGAGCAAAATACTTTTTCTCCTTCCCTCTTATACCTTGAGCCCCATGTGGGACAGAAACCATGTCCAACCTGATGATCTTTTATCTACCCCAGCCCTCTCTAGACTGTAAACTCATTGTGGGCAGGGAAGGTGCCTGTTTATTGTTCTATTTTACTCTCCTAAATGCTTAGTACAGTGCTCTGCACACAGTAAGTGCTCAGTAGATATGATTGAATGAATGAATTAGAACAGTATTTGACACATGGTAAATGTTTCTCAAATAACACAATTATCATTATTTGGTCACCTAATATGGCTGAATTTTCTTTTGTGGTTCAATAGCAACCACCTCATGGATTTCCATATTTGAGAAACTCACCAGGGAAAATGTGCCCCACAGGGGGCTGAGGTTCCAGGTCTTGCATGAGATGCTGTAACTAAATGTGATTTGGGGAGATGCTTAGTTGCTGGGAGGGAATGTCTGGACCATATGGAGATGGAAGCAGAGGGGTGGCAGTGAAATAGTTAACTGGCATGTGATGTGCAGAAGTTCATGTTCTGCTATAATAAATTCAAGACAGCTTTGCAGGGTGGAAACCACAACTAGTCCCTTTTAATTGCACACTTCAAACTTACTCAGCATAAAACCCAAAATGAAGTAATTTGCTCAAGGAACTCTTTTTACAGCCAGAGAATAATGTTGCTAAGACTCTTGGTAGATTTGGGAACATCTTGTGAAGTCATTAAATAAGAGGAATCATTTGATATGGTGGAGAGGGCACCTAAATTTCTTTTTTCCAAGAGTGGGAAAGAGGCTTCCAACCCAGGCAACTTATGGAACAAGAAGAAGTCATTTCTATCACAGGAGATCTCAATCAGGGCCCCGCAATGGGCACTTAGGAAGAGTCAATCAACTGACTGATCAATCATTTATTGAGCACTTGCTGAGCATAGAGCACTGTGCTCAACCTTTGGGAGAGTACAGTCAAAAAGAGTTGGTAAACACATTCCCTGCCTCCAATGGGTTTACAGGCTAGAATGGAGGTGGGAGGCCCACCTAGCTCCTGTTTTAATGAGGCGACGTAATTGGATCACCTGGTGGGTCCTAGCTGAGAACAGGGCCACTGGAGAAGCAGAGTGGCCCACTGGATAGACCATGGACCTGATTGTCATAAGGACTTGGGTTCTAATCCTGACCCTGAAACTTGAAGTTGAATCCTTTCTGAATATTTCTATATATCTGGCTTTCCCTTTTCTCTCTCTCCCCTTAAATGATAAGTTTCTAACAGATGGTGCTAGAACTTCATCTCTTTCATGTCACGTCTCAAGTTCGATGCTTTTCATAGTCAAAGAAGACACTGCTGATGATGAAAATCACCTGTGTGAGGGGGTGAGGGCAGAGAAGGGCTGGAAATGCCTATGCAGGATCCAAAGTAGTATTGGTACCCACCAAAAGGCTGTCCCTTATTGTGTTGTAACCTCTGCAAATAACTGTGATGATGATGATAGTATGGTGGATCATTAGTGTCACATAGGCATTTTGAGGAACTATTCACACCTGATCTGTACCCTTATCCATTTACAAAACATGGGGGATGAATACAGAAGACACCATAAAAGTCCACTTTTTGTGCTTTTTTTTTGGAAAACGTTGCTCTTTTGTGAGTGAGCAAATGAGAAAATGAAATATTAATCCAAGAAGCAGTGTGATTTAGTGGAAAGAACCCAATCCTGGGAATCAGAGGACCTGGATTCAAATTCTGGCTCTGCCAATTGCCGGCTATGTGACCTTGAGCAAGTCACTTAACTTCTTGGTGCCTCAGTTTCTTCAACTTCAAAAGGGGATTCAATTGTTCTTCTCCCTCCTACTTAGACTGTGAGCCCCATGTGGGACAGGAACAGTGTCCAACTTGATTGACTTGTATCTGCCCCAGCACTTAGAACAGTGTTTGACACTTAGTAAGTGCTTAACAAATACCATATTTTTTTTTCCATCCCATCAGATCATTAGGAGACCTTTCTTGTGGTTTTATGAATGGGGGAGGCGAGGGGGCTCTCTATACAAGCAGATAGATTTACACTGTTTGTGTTGGATTATCCCTTAATGTGTCAGCATGATAATGATGGATTTTCCAACAGCTACAGAGGGAATTTCTGCTTTTAATAGAAAACACATTCCAAGTATTTTTTTAAAAATATTTAACATAGCTATTTAGAATAAAGCATCATCCCTAAGACAGTCTCCCCAAGGGTTTTTAATAGGTACCAGATGCCTGTTTGGATATTCATTAAATATTTTAAACTATCTACAGCTAAGTAGGGCATTTCATGGGGATAGGGGAGAACTCAAAACAGGTTCCCATTTATACAAGCATTTCGTTTCAAGTGGACCACCCCTGGGTGGGACTTTGTGGCCACTAAATATACCAAAGTGTGAACCAACTTGAAGACATAAACAGACCTTCCAAATGTTATTCTGGCATTTGGGCAGAATTGTGATTGCTAGTAAACCATGGAGGTGCCTGTGGAAAGCTACAGACAGAGTCCCCCAAATATCTCCGGGCCCTCGGGGATTGGCAAAGGCCACTGCGGAAATGCCAGGAAGACCACGGGTGACTGAGGCCCTGTTTTACTTCTCCAACACCTGCGCTTGCATGAATTCCCCATTACCAGACGCCTTGAGGAGCTATAGAAAAGACCATGGTTTGTTTTGTCAGAGCATTTTCACATCATTTATCTTATTTTATCCTCCAACATCCCAGAGATGAAGGGAAAGACAAGGATTATTACCCTCACTTTTGATGGAGTCTCCCATCACCCCATGGCACTTATGTACATATCTGTAATTTATATTAATGTCTGTCTCCCCCACCAGATTGTAAGCTCATTGTGGGCAGGGAATGTGTTTACTGTTGTATTGTACTCTCCCAAGAGCTTAGTACAGTGATTGAATGAATGATATAATAATTATGGCATTTGTTAAGCACTTATTATGTGCCTATCCACCTCATGGAACGTAGAAGGTGGTTCTTTGACCAGAGACCACAGAACATTGCCCTGCTTCAACTTCACCTTTGACTGGGGAAAAAGATAAAGCACCTTCCACTCTGACTTAACTGATCAGTTTGTTGTATAAGTAAACTAGTAGATTTTGGTGCGTTTCACAGGATAGTCCAGTTTACTTAGCCCTTGACCCTTAATGTTGTCAAATGATTTGTAAAGTCAATGAGCTCAATAGAGAGGTCTTGGTGTTTCTCCCAGCATTTTTCCTGTGTCCTTTGTGTTGCAAAGATGTAATAATAATAATGGTATTTGTTAAGCACTTACTATGTATCAAGCACTGTTCGAAGGACTGGGGCAGATACGAGCTAATTACATTGGACACAGTTCCCGTCCTATCTGGGGTTCACAGTCTTAGTAGGAGGGAAGACAGGTCAATGCCCATTTTACAGATGAGGAAACTGAGGCACAGAGAAGTTAAGTGACTTGCCCAAGGTCACACAGCGGACGTATGGCATAGTTGGGCTTAGAACCCAGGTCCTCTGACTCCCAGGCCCGTGCTCTTTCCACTAGGCTATGCTGCTTCTTTAGTAAGTTGCTACAGTTCAGTAAGCACAGTGCCATGGCAAAGTGGTTGTTGGGATGACATGATAGAAGTCAAATGGGGAATGGTCCCTGAAGGAGGTGGAATTTCAGGAAGTTTTTGAAGTTGGGGTCAGTTAGGGTCTGGTGGGAATGAAGGGGGGTGTTGAGTTCCTGGCCAGAACTATTTTGTAACCATTCCTCTAAGAGTTTTATTATTTAGCGTTACTTAAAACTGAACTGAATTTTAACACCAACACCCACCCGCCCCCCACATCAAATGTAAGCTCCACTATCATATTCTGCTTAGAACCCTGGCTGTTTCTTCCCATTTCATTTTCAGTATTTGTTGCTCAGATGCATTCTCCTAAATGAATGAAAATAGATTTTATTCCTTAATATGATTTTTTACCCTTGCATTTTTTTTTTGCCACAGGACAAATCTAATCCTGTGTCACACTGAAATGTATTACTTAACCTCTTTAGGATTTTGAAAAACCAGAGGTGTCAAGAAGAATATTGAAGACAGTTTCCACTCAGATCAATTCTTTAATGACCCAGAGTTATGGATTTGCTACAGAACATTTTATGCTACTGATTTCTGTGGCCTAGTGGAAAGAGCACAAGACTAGTTTATCAGGGAACATGGGTTCTAATCCCAGCTTCTCCATTTGCCTGCTGTGTGACCTTTGACAAGTCTCTTAACTTCTCTGAACCTCAGTTTCCTTATCTATAAAAAGGGGACTAAATACCTGTTCCCCCTCCCTCTAAAACTGTGAGTCCTGTGTGGGACATGGACCGTGTCTGAGCTGATTATTTCATATCTACCCCAGGGCTTGGCACAGAGTAAATGCTTTAAAAATACTAGAATTATTATTCCACCCAGCTACAGTTTTGTAGCTCTTCATTTTTTAATGAAATTTAACATCCCATTATCTCCAAAATCTTTGACAGTCTCTAAAAGCCAAACAGGTCTGTTATCTATTTCTTGGAATACAGAGCATCGTTGGATAGTGAGTTGCCAGAATGGTAGGATTTGTGTAAATTCAATGTTAGCGAAGATAACCTTTGGTTGTGGGTAGCCTGGTTCTAAACGTTGATTTTTCTTCGGGATTGTGCTCAGTTTACTCTAAAAGTGATCCATACTAAGCTGTGTGTCTCCTTCTTGTTATTATATTAAGTGCTTACTACATGTCAAACACTGTTCTAAGCCCTGGGGTAGATATACATTAATCAAGTTGGATGCAGTCCCTGTCCCCCATGGGGCTCATAGTTCAAGTAGGAGGGGAAAACAGGAATTGAATCCCCATTTTACAGTTGAGGAAACTGAGGACAAAGAAGTTAAGTGACTTGCCCAAACAACAATTGGCAGAGCTGGGATTAGAACCCAGGTCCCCTGACTCCTAAATCCATGCTCTTTCCACTAAACCATGCTGCTTCCCTGTGTATGTACTTCAAAAACACAGTGATGTCTAACCTATATGGCTGTAAGATCTGAACCAGCCGCAAAAGCAATTCCAACTTTCTGAACAATTTGATCAGTGTCACCACAGAACCATAAACTCATTGAGGGCAGGTAGTGTATCTTTATTGTTATATTGTATTCTTCCAAGCCTTAGTACAGGGCTCTGCACACAGTAAGTGCTCAATAAATACTACTGAATGAATAAGTGAATTAAAGGAATGGCAGGAGGTTCCATGATAGTAAACCTAACTTTTACTTCAGTGTAACTAAAATAATAGTGCTGTTCTTCCTTGGAATCTCCACTGGGTGAGAATCAACAATGAGGTGCGGGAATATAGTCATCTCTGCAGCATTGAAGCAATGCTCATCACAGATTTCCATGGGTAGATTGTGAAAATGAATGGGTGATAGCAAGATTCCCACGAAGCTGCTGAATGGTGGAATGGGGCACACACAAGCAAGGAGGGAAAAATAAATGATTTAAAGACAGGAAAGTACAGTCTCAAACAATGATATAAAAGAGGACTGTTAAGGTAGACCAACATAAACAGCAATTAGGAGGAGAGTGGTAGCTCTTCTTGAGCAAAGGGTTCGGGAAGATCAAGATATTAAGAAGGTTTGAAACAGACAGGCCCTGTATGGCACAAACTTATGAGCACAGCAAAGAACTGTATTTACATGCATGTAAATGAATTAAATTGTCAGTTTTGCATCAATCTTTTCAGCCAAGCAGTATGCATGGATAGGATCTCACCATCAGGAGGGTCACCTTCAAAACTGAAGTACAGATATATTTTTATATATACTCACACATGCATATACACCAACTTCCTTCTGGAAAGAACCCAAACCCAGAATACAGAGGCACCATTCCTACTTCATAGCAACAGTGAGGCCCAGAATTCTCCTCCGGGAAGAGCTAACCCTGCTAACCCTGCAGTCAAAGTAATTTTACTTCATCTGATATTTGTCACTTGCTCTTTAGGACTCCCAGTTCTAAAAGGAATCTGCAGAACATGGATTTCAACACATTGTGCTTCAACTCTTCTTAAACTTTCAAAGGCCAGGGAAAGAGTTTTAGGCTTCTTTTCTGTGAAGGGTTGTAGATTCTGATTGACTGATGGGGTTTGTGAGTAGGGGACTCTTTTTCTCCCTCAGAAAATCCCTGGCCAGTTGTTTTCCTCTTATCTCTGACCTAATTTCAGTTCTCTGATACACACTATGGACAATACCTGTGCTTTGTTTTATTTAATGGAACTCATATCCAACACCCTGAGAAGAGGATCTAAAATTGCCTTTCTTTTGAGTACTCAAATGTCCTAGATGTGATCTTTGGGATTAAGCTAGCTAACAACCTCCCCCAGACATAGTGGTAATATTGTTTGGTTTTTTTCCCCTTCAATGTAGCTCCTCTCCCTTGAGCCACTCTGAGTGAATCCAGGTAGATGCTGCCTTAATCCGGTTAATTCAGCTGCTAAATTCAATTACCATTGAGTACAACACAAGTAAATTTAGTCATTAAAGTGCATGCTGCACTCAAGCTGAATCCTCCAGGGTCTAGAAATTCTATCTTTCTTTCCCTGCACTTGTTTTGCAGCATATTTAGGGTGATGTAGAGATCCAATTAACTTTGGTGTCTCTAAAGAGACAACTGTCTCTATAGCCTTCACTCCTGCATCAACCAGCATAAGAGAGGGCAGTATGGTGAGAGTGCCTTAATTTGGCACCAGAGGGAAGATGTGTTAGATGGCACCTAATGTTATCAGTCTGAGAGCCCTTTGAAGGTGGTAGATGGAAGATCGTATGTCATGTCTCCAAGGGTAATGAGAAGTCACAGCTGAAACCATTACATGCTTCATGAGAATGCTGAGTGAATAGGTTCCTGATCTGAGCGATTGCTAAAAAGTGCCATGGAAGCAGGGAGAGGTAACTATGCTGAAATTCTCGCTCCATTTCATTGCATCACAGCTTAGGCCGGGCACCCCATGTGGGATAGGGACTGTGTCCGACCCAGTTAACTTGGATCTACCTCAGCACTTAGAACAGTGCTTGACACATAGTAAGCACTTTAATACCATAATCATTACCTCAGATCTGAGGGGTCTGGCTAAGTCTTGGGTCTTCTCTGGCTCAGGGGATTTCAGTAAGTAGTAGTAGCAGCAGTGGTATTTATTGAGTGTTGCTGGATACAGTGCACTAAATTTATTACCCTATTTATTTTGTTAATGAGGTGTACATCCCCTTGATTCTATTTATCTTGATGATGATGTCTTGTTTTTGTTTTGTTCTGTTTTGTTTTGCTTTGCTGTCTGTCTCCCCTGTTTAGACTGTGAGCCCATCATTGGGCAGGGATGGTCTCTAACTGTTGATGAATTGTACATTCCAAGTGATTAGTACAGTGCTCTGCACATAGTAAGTGCTCAATAAATACTATTGAATGAATGAATAAGTGCTTGGGATGAAACAAAACAAAGAAGCCACATGTTTCCTGCCCACACAGAGTTCATACTTTGACAGGGGAAATAAACACTACAATCTTTACAGAGCAATCAAAGTAAGTAATTGAATAAACATATGCACACCACCTCCACAGTGATGCACACCCAAACAGCCATAGCATTTCCATACATTC
The DNA here is from genome assembly GCF_004115215.2 of Ornithorhynchus anatinus. NCBI lineage: Eukaryota > Metazoa > Chordata > Mammalia > Monotremata > Ornithorhynchidae > Ornithorhynchus > Ornithorhynchus anatinus. The sequence continues at coordinate 18,929,861 of NC_041750.1, forward strand.
TCATCTATGTACTTACTCCTCAAGATAGCCATCTTTTCATGTTCTCTTTCCTCCATTCTGTAATCACTTTGTGTGTCTCTCTCTCTGACGAGATTGTAAGCTTCTTGAGGACAGGGGTCATGTCCTCTAATTATTGGATGCTCCCAATCATTCATTCATTCTATCATATTTATTGAATGCTTACTGTGTGCAAACCACTGTACTAAGTGCTTAGAACCCAGTAAATGCTCAGTAAATATTATTGATATATAAAAAAAGTTGGGGCTGGGTATAAATAAGAAGTAGAGATGGCTGGTGGGTGTATAGGACCTGGGGTACTGGAAATGACACAGGGAAGGCTTGTTGGAAGAGGTGGAATTTTAATAAGACTTCAAATATAGGGAGCTGTGATCTGTCAGATTTAGGAAAGGAAGAAGTTTCAAGCTGAGGGAACTGTGTGAGCATAGGGATGGAGGCACAAGAGCAGGGAGTGAGGACCAGTTAAAAGACTGGCTTTGAAGGAACAAAGAAAGCAAGTTGGAAATAACAAGTGAAGATAGCGGATGATGTAAGGTGGGTCGAACTTGTGGACATCCTCGAAGCTGTGAGGAGTTTTTGCTTGATCCAAGGGACACAGGAAATCAGTAGAGGATTTTGATGAGTGAAGGGATGGGGACTGAGTGTCACTTCAAGAAGATGGTCTGTGCAACAGTATGTAGTTTGGATTGGAAGGAGAATAGCCAAGCAGCAGGGAGACTGATACAATAGTCTAGCTGTGATAACGCCAGAGTTTGGATCAGGGCAGTAGCTGCTTGGATGGAGAGGTAAATCCTACCAAGTAGGATCTGGTAGTAGATTGAGAGTTGAAAGAGAAGATTTGAGGATGACACCAAGATTGCCAGCCTCTGTCACAGGAGAGAATGACAGTGCTTATCAAGAGAGATGGGAAAGTTAGCAGAAGGTGTTGGTTTGGGAGGAAAAATGAACAATTTAAATTTAATCGTGCTGATTTTGAGATGCCAACAAAGCAGCTATGTGGAGATGTCTGGGAGGGAAGAGGAAATGTGAAATTGTAACACATAAGACAGGTTGGGGTAAGTGATGGTGAGTAAAGAGTTATGATTGGAGCAGGACATCAAATTCTGATTTTGCCTCTGCTTGGGGGACTAGTGAAAATATGTTTCTGTTAGAGCTCATTTTGCTTCATTGATTTCTGGTGGACAGAGTACCTTTTCACAGCTTTCAATGCTAATTAGGCAGAATTGGATCTGAATGAGGCAATTTTCACCTCATTTATTTTTGGCAGGCTGATAGCACCTCTGTGCTGATTAGCTCTCCTGAGCCACAGCTGATATGGTCCCATGCCATGGAGAACTATTAAAGAATAATGTTCTTGCCCTAGAATCTGGGTAAGTAGTGGTGAACTCAGAAGGTTCCACTGCCTTCTAGGCATATCATCCCAGTGGCCATCAACTTTTAAACCCTTTGAGTGTTTTCAAAATATATAAAAAAAGAGTAAATAGTGGATAGAGCATGGCTCTGGAAGTCAGAGAACTGGAGTCCTAATCTCAGCTCTGCCACATGCCTGCTGTGTGACCATGGGCAAGTCACTTAACTCCTCTGTGCCTCAGTTACCTCATCTGAAAAATGTGGATTAAGACTGAGCCACATATGGGACATGAACTGCGTCCAACCTGATTAACTCGTATCCACCCTAGCACTTAGTTCAGTGCATAGCGCATAGTAAGTGCTCAACAAATACCATTTAAAAAAAAAAACCAACCCTAATTGATGCATCATGCCCTTCTTTGCCAGTTGGTTGAGACAGTCTTGGCTGACTTCTAGTGCTTGAAGTGATGCTTTTCTTGTTTTCTTCACCGCATAAGAAGATTTGATAAACATCAAGTGGCAGAGTTATGATAGTGGTATTTACTGGGTGTCAAGGAAGTACAGTGCACTGTGACAGGCACTTGGGAAAGTACAACTGAAGCACTAGAGAGATTATTTGCCCACAAGGGTCTTTCAGTTTAATGAGAGTTTATAATCTTTTGAGAAGTATGTAGATTCATCCCAGTTCTTAACATGTTAAACTTTGCTTGTGAGCAAGCACTCTGTCCAGCAATATACAGTGCAAAGAGCTGCCAGGGTTTGGCCAAAATGAGAGCGAGGATAAAGATTTTGGGCTAGACTCCATGTACTGGAAATAACTGTCAAGAAACTGTACAGAGGAAATCAGAACAGCTGTGCATGTCTCAAAGCAGCAGATGGGCATGCGGGGAATGCTGTAAAGGAGTAATCACATTTAACATGCCTGTCATAAAATCAGGTTGATTAGAATATTCCTTCTAGTTTTACATGTTGTTTGTCAACGTTCTCTCTAACCCTGTGTACTACACCAGGAAACTTCTGTTAAAGAAAATCATTAATGTCTGGGTTGCAGCAGTAAGCTCTCCTGAACTATCAGTAGGCCATTCATTCAATCGTTTTTATTGAGTGCTTACTGTGTGCAAAGCACTGTACTAAGTGTTTGGGAAAGTACAATATAACAATAAACAGGCACATTCCCTGCCAACAACACACTTAGAGAACTAGATAGCCTAAAAGGACATTGCTTGGTTCTTGCCTAGGTATTGGAAGGTGTTTAGTCACTGCATCCTGGCAGGGAGTGGGGGTTGGGCAGGAGGAGGCTGCTGAAGGCATTCTCCAGGTGTACTCATTTTTGCAAAGAATACTAAAGAGCAATAAGATGACTTGATTTTTAGCATTTTCCTGATGGTGGTGGTGGGAGGTTTTAAAAGTGAATGCTTGTGTGAAAGGTATAGGACTCAGACTGGTTCCTCTTTAGCCATAATCTGGGCTGTCTCAGTACCCATTGCAACCTCTTGCCAGTGATTCTCAGGTCTGAATGTATTGGACTAGCCCTATATGGTCAGAACAATCATCCTTATCGAAACCACGGTCCTTAATTTGTCATCATACAGGCCAAGGTCCAGAACAACTTCAACTGATACGGCTTCTAGTTGCTTATAATCCAAGACAGACATCAGCATGGCAAACCTAAAAAAGGCATGGATAAGCACATGACTTGTAAACATCCAACTACATTATTTGAGTATTTCTATTTGCAGTGAGAAAAGTGAATGGCATTAGTTTATACCCATCCCCTATTTTTCTATAGAATGCCTTTCCTAAAGAGCAGAAAACTGGGGGCTTTGCAGCTGGCCCTATTTTATGAGCGATGCGGCTGAGACATCAAGTGAGAGGAATAATTTAAGTCTCCATGGCCCATCTGATATTTTCAGCTTGAGAGTGCCATCAAGAGTCCCAAAGCAATCTTTCTTGACCGTGATTTAGCCTTGAGAATCAGGACTGGTTCCTAGTAGCTCATCTCAGTCAGGACAATTAATCATCAGATGGTAGTGACATTTGGTCGCTGTCGCTTCTGGTGGCAGGGTTCAAATGAGTGCCACAGAAGTAAAACCTGCTAGATCCCATGACCAATTCCCCAAGCCATCCAGTCTCCCTGATGTCCATTATTGTCTGCGGCACAAAATGGAGCTGGGAAACAGTCCTTCAGATTTCCCATTCAAGGTATCTGCCTTTTCTAATGTTTCAGGTTATTTTATGAATCCCCATCTCTCGATTTAACTGGGAGAGGTCTTACTCAATTGAAAGGGATCAAAAAGGATTCCACGTCCCATTACAAATCACGTCTCGATTCGCAGATAGGAGAACAAGGGTGTGCGGAAGCAACATCATATAGTGGATAGAGCCCGGGCCTGTGAGTCAGAAGGTTATGGGTTCTAATCCTGGTTCAGCCACTTGTCTGCTGAGTGATCTAGGGCAAGTCACTTCACTTCTCTTGGCCTCAGTTACCTAATCTGTAAAATGGGTATTAAGACTGTGATCCCCATGTGGGACAACCTGACTACAAAAAAAACCCCACCAACAAATGCCAACATTTCATTTGCTCTTCATACCAGCATTTACAGGAATGCAAGTGGGTCGCTCATTCCATGTTGAGTTTTGTCTGCTCTGTTTAAGCTCCCCGATGTGGTTTAGACAACTCTGCTCATGTAACAGTAGATTGGCCCTCTTTCTCTAGCTATTTTGTTCTGCTTGTTCTTGATTTTGTATAGATCCTGTTTATTTAGGAATTTAATGCTTCTTGTAGTTCAACTCCTCCAAACAGAAGGCCCAATCCCTTTTGTTTGGGAAGTTCCCAACTTTTTAACATCCAGTGGTATCACTTAGGCAAGCTAATTAGAGGCTTGGAATAAATGACACACATTTAACATGCTTAAACAGAATGCTTGCCCTTTGCAAATAATTTTCAGTTTTTATGCCAAAATAGGTGAGTATTGTTATTAGTGTCTTTACAAATGAGGAGACAGAAAAATTCAGGAGTTTTCTGCCTGCAGGACATGTTCAGTGATGTTATCAGTCAATCAATCATTTTTGTGAGCCCTTACTGTGTGCAGAGCACTGTACTAAGTACTTGGGAGAGTACACTCTAACAGAGTTGGTAGACACATTCCATGTCCCAGTTCTATTTAAACACTTTGCCTCCTGTGTCACTGTGGTCTTTTTACATCTCCACTGCTACTCCACACACATCTCCCTCCTCCCATTCCTGTCCAAACTTCTTAAACGGTTTATAGATTCCCCTCTCTCCACTTCCTCTCCTCCAGCTCCCTTTTTGACCTGCTACAATCTGTTTTTCACCCCCCTTCACTCCACTGACCTCCTTCTTACCCTATCTCATGAATCTTACTATGTCCAAATCCTCTTCAACCTCTTGGCTGCCTTTGGCCCTATGGACCACTTCCCTGCTTCTGGAAATCTACCCTATCTAGTCTTGATTTTTCTGACAGTTTTCTCCCGGTTCTCCTCTTATCTCTCTGATCCATTTTCAGCAGACATGCAGTGGATCTAGGATTAGAACTCAGGTCCTTTCATTCAGTCAATCGTATTTATTGAGTGCTTACTACATGCAGAGCACTGTACTAAGCGCTTGAGTGTACAATATAACAACAAACAGACACATTCCTGCCCACAATGAGCTCATGGTCTAGAGGGAGAAACCTCCTCCAAGAGGCCTTCCCAGACTGAGCTCCTCTTCTCCCTCTACTCCCTCTGCCACCCCCCCTTACCTCTCCGCAGCTAAACCCTCTTTTTCCCCTTTTCCCTCTGCTCCTCCACCTCTCCCTTCCTATCCCCACAGCACTGTACTCGTCCGCTCAACTGTATATATTTCCATTACCCTATTTATTTTGTTAATGAATTGTACATCACCTTGATTCTATTTAGTTGCCATTGTTTTTACGAGATGTTCTTCCCCTCGACTCTATTTATTGCCATTGTTCTCGTCTGTCCGTCTCCCCCGATTAGACTGTAAGCCCGTCAAACGGCAGGGACTGTCTCTATCTGTTGCCGACTTGTTCATTCCAAGCGCTTAATACAGTGCTCTGCACATAGTAAGCGCTTGATAAATACTATTGAATGAATGAATGAATGAAAGATCCTAATTTTACCAGGTCTACTCAAAGGGAAATTATCTGTGTGTTCCTGGCTAATTTACTTTGGGGAGCCGCTCACATGATATGTGACATCATTATGCCACGGGAGTCATCTCTCCAGCTTTGTCCCGATCCTGCCCTCACCCTGAAATCACTACACTGCCTTGCAGATGTGGACAGGGCAGGCTACTGGGCAAGACTGCTGGGCTCTGAATAAATACATTACAGAATATACAGATATATACAGTCTGACTCCCAGGGCCTTGCACTATCCGAGGCCTTCTGCTGGATAGCTTCTGAGGCCAACAAATGTTAGAAGCAATACATCTTTCTTGACTCTCTCGGTAAAGAGGATCAGGGTGGACCCCTCCGTAATATGTCTGAGCTGTGCAAATGTGTTGCTCATAGCCATCGATGGTGGGTCGTCATCTAGGTGGAGGGTATGTCCGAAATGGGAAAAATTTGTTCTTGGGGCAGCAGCCTAAAGTAGTGGAGATGGGTTTTTTGAATGACTCCTTCAGTGAAAATTATGCAAAAAAGCCCTGTCACTTCAAACATTACAATATCAATTTTGTGGTACTGAATGAGAATGGCAAATGGGCCCCTGCTTAACCTTTACCGCCCTCTGGTAACAGTATGAGAGAGGTCATGAATCTAGTGTTGACGGTGGGGAAGCAAATATGGGACAAGTCATTCTTGGTGAATTGAGAAGACCGCACCCATGGCTGCACCCTTGTTGTTTTTGGCCTGACACTCATCTAGGAATGTTCAGAAAATTACATGTTTGTTAAGACAGGCAATGTGATGAATGAAATACCATTTGCGAGCACTTCTCCCTGACACAGTGAAGAGATTTACGCACCAAGTCTTTGACAGAATTATTGAGGTAAATTAGAGGATGAGCATTCTTTTTGACTACAAATCAACTGATGGCTATTTAATCCGTCTGTCCCAAGACATGTGGGATAAGAGAAGCAGCATGGCTTAGTGGCAAGTGCAAAGGCCAGGGAGTCAGAGGATTTGGACTCTAATCCCGACTCTGGCACGTGTCTGCTGTTTGACCTTGGGCAAGTCACTTTGCTTCTCTGTGCCTCAGTTTCCTCATCTGTAAAATGGGAATGAATCCTACTCCCTCTTACTTAAATTGTGAGCCTCATGTAGGACGAAGATTGTGTCCAAACTGATTAACTTGTATCTACCCCAGCATTTAGAACTGTACTTGGCACGTTAGTAAGTGCTTAACAAGTACCAAAATTATTATTATTAATGTTAATGTTGGTATTTGTTAAGCGCTTACTATATGCAGAGCACTGTTCTAAGCGCTGGGGGAGATGCAGGGTCATCAGGTTGTCCCACGTGAGGCTCACAGTTAATCCCCATTTTACAGATGAGGTAACTGAGGCACAGAGAAGTGAAGTGACTTGCCCACAGTCACACAGCTGACAAGTGGCCAAGCTGGGAGTCGAACCCATGACCTCTGACTCCGAAGCCCGGGCTCTTTCCACTGAGCCACGCTGCTTCCCAATAACAATTATTATTATTGTTATTGTTTGGGAGCACCTGGGATTGGTTACCAAAACGCATGGGCCTGATGGCCAACATACCTCCAATGCTACATCTGGTGAACACTGGCTAGGCACTCTGCCTAAAACATCAAAATTGGGTAAATTCTTTGATTCTTGTGGACATTTATCAGAAAAAGCAAAGTTTTCTATAGCATTATGGCCTACATAAAGACATAAGAGGTAGTGCTATTCCAAAATAGGCAGTTACAAAGATTCCACTTCTGTCACCTGTGGTTATCCACTATATGTTTTTTCTTAAGATTCCTTCTGTATGAGATTCCCTTTTTTTCTGTGTTTGGAGGTGATTCCATCTCTTCTCATTAGCACTGCTGTAGTAGTGTGTATAAGGCAACAGAGCTGCTTAAGTAAAAGCTCTTAGTTGGTGACAATAGGCCTATTTCTGGATCTCTTCAGCTTTGAAAACCCAGTCAATCAGTGGAGTTTATTGTGAGCTAACTGCTTGCTGAGCATGGGAGAGGGCAATATAACCGAGTTGGTAGACACATTCGCTGCCCAAAAAGACCTTGCAGCCTAGAGGGAACTTACAGCCCCACTACTGGTGCTGAGTGTTTCTTCACTTTAAAAAAAAATAAAAACCTGTAGGTCTCAATGGTGACGGGGGGAGGAGGGGAGAATTGTAATTATCGTGAAGAGCTGTAAAATACTGTTGATACAGTCCATTTGTTGAAGACCATTTAAAAAATCTCAGAATATTTTCAACAAACCAGTCTCGATGGCATCCTCTTGCCATACCCACTGTCTTGATAGCTGCTTTATAGATAGGGTCTCTGAGAAGCATCTGTTTGCTGTTCACATGGTGCTTGTAGCTGGGTTTTCCTTTGATGCTGTCACAGAGCACCATGTAGGTTTCTTTATTCTCCCAAAGCTTCATAGTCATTTTGTTGGTTTGGATGTCACTTTTCAATGCACTGGTTGTACTGATAGCTCAAGTTCCAAAGCTTTGAGCCAGTGGTTGATTCAGTCCCTCACATGGCTACATTGATCTGTCTGTCATCTTTCAAATCCTGCTGGTTGACAGTAGTGGACAGGATCCCATTGTTCATACCTTGGGTATGTCTAGCAGACTATTCTGTTACTTACTAAGTTATGTTTGACACATTCACTGAGCAGAAGTAGGCCACTACTAAGCTTTAACAATCCTGTGGAGTTCATTGACTCTCTTTGGTGTTTCAGCATCTTGAAAGACCTCACATAGACAGATTTTTGGATTTATATGATAAGCCTTTCCAGATCCTACAATGGGTAGAATTGAAATGTATATTTTAAATAAAGTATCCAATTTTTTTTTCTTTTGTCTTGAGGAGCATTTTATCTGTTACAAGGGAGTGGCCTAATTTCCTGGGGGTTGAAGCTACCTGGGAATTGGTAAAGATCAGTTCAATTCTCACCCTGTTCACATCCTTCCTGATTATGACTGTTTCAAGCATGTCTGCTCTCAGCGTTCCCCTTTCCAGACCAAGGAGTCCTCTATGAAAGTTTCTCGATATCCCTGATCATTTTACCTGCCCTTTGACACAAAATTTGTTGTGCCCTATCCATTCATTTGTCCAATGGTATTTATTTAGTGCATATGATATGTAGAACACTCTATATTAGGTGCTAGAGGGGCAGTGTAATGAAAGATAAAGCTCTTCTGGGAGCTTTCAATCTAATAGGGGAGACAGGCAGACATCCCTTGTGCACTTTCAGTGGCAACAGGAGGAAAAATAGACACAACCAGCCACAGAAAAGTAAGGGAAAAATAAATGACTAGTAATGATAGTATTTATTAAGCTCTTACTATGTGCCCTAAACTATGCTAAGCATTGGAGTAGATACAAGATCATCAAATTGGGCACAGTCCCTCTCCCACATGAGGCTCACCGTCTGAGAAGGAGGGGGAACAGGTATTTTATGCCCATTTTATAGATGAGGAAACTGAGAAGTTAAATCACTTGCCCATGATCACACAGCACGCAATTGGCAAGGTCAAGATTAGAACTCAGGTCTCCTGACTCCTAGTTCAGTGCTCTATCCACTGGGCTACACTAAGAAACAAATAAATAATACATAAATCGATATAACTGTATGTTAAGGGGGGAGGGCCATTGGGATTGCATGCCTTGGGGAGGGAGTAGAAGCAGCGTGGCTCAGTGGAAAGAGCACGGGCTTTGGAGTCAGAGGTCATGGGTTCGAATCCCGACTCAGCCACTTATCAGCTGTGTGACTTTGGGCAAGTCACTTAACTTCTCGGTGCCTCAGTTACCTCATCTGTAAAATGGGGATGAAGACTGTGAGCCCCACGTGGGACAACCTGATTCCCCTGTGTCTACCCCAGCGCTTAGAACAGTGCTCGGCACATAGTAAGCGCTTAACAAAAACCAACATTATTATTAATTATAAATGCTTCCAATCAATTGATGGTAATTATTGAGCACTTACTGTGCACTGTATGAGAGGACAGTACAATAGAGTTTCCTGCCCACAAGGAGCTTACAGTACAGAGGGAGAGAGATATCAAGCTCTCATTATATCCCGGCTGGATTATTGTGTCAGCCTTCTCTCTGATCTTCCTTCCTCCTGTCTCTCCCCACTCCAGTCTATTCTTCATTCCGCTGCCCAAATCATCTTCTTGCAGAAACGCTCTGGGCATGTCACTTCTCTCCTTAAAATCCTCCAGTGGTTGCCTATCGAACTCCGCACAAAACAAAAACTTCTCACTCTGGGCTTCAAGGCTCTCCGTCATCTTGCCCCCTCCTACCTTTCCTCCCTTCTCTCTTTCTACTGCCCACCCTGCACGCTCCGCTCCTCTGCCGCTCACCTCCTCATCCTCCCCCGTTTATGCCTATCCCGCCGTCAATCCCTGGCCCACGTCCTCCTGCTGTCCTGGAATGCCCTCCCTCCTCACCTCTGCCAAACTAACTCTCTTCCCCTCTTCAAAGCCGTACTGAGAGCTCACCTCCTCCATGAGGCCTTCCCAGACTGAGCTTCCCCTTTTCCCTCTGCTCCCTCTCTGTCCCCCCCTTCACCTCCCCTCAGCTAAGCCCCCTTTCCCTCTGCTCCTCCCCCTCTCCCTTCCCCTCCCCTCAGCACTGTGCTCATTTGTATATATTTTTATTACCCTATTTATTTTGTTAATGAGGTGTACATCCCCTTGATTCTATTTATCATGATTAAGTTGTCTTGCTTTTGTCCGTCTCCCCCAGTTAGACTGTAAGCCCATCAATGGGCAGGGATTGTCTCTATCTGTTGCCGAATTGTACATTCCAAGCGCTTAGTACAGTCCTCTGCACATAGTAAGTGCTCAATAAATACTACTGAATGAATGAATGAATGAATATGTGTATAACTTGTGGGGCTGAAGGTGGGGAGAATATCAAGTGCTTAAAAGGACACAGATCTAAGGGCAAGGTTAATGCAAAAGGGAGAATGGGGAAATGAGGGTTTAGTTAGTCTATTGGAGAAGATGAGATTTAAATAAACCTTAGAAAGTCGGGAGAGTGGTGGTCTGGATATGAAGGAGGAGGAAGTTCTAGGCCAGAGTGGGCAAGGGGTCAGTGGCAAAATGGATGAGTTTGAGGTCCAGTGGGTTGGTACAGTGGTGTTAGAGGAGTGAAGTGGGCAGGCTGGGTAATAGTAAAAAATCAGTGAGGTATGGTAGAGAGAGGGAGACCTGAATGAGTGCTGTTAAGCCAATGGTAAGGAGTTGGGTTTTTTGTTGCAAAGGTAGATGGGTAAGCATTGGAGGTTCTTGAGAAGTAGGGAGACGGACTGAACCTTCTTTTCGAAAAATGATCCAGGCAGTAGATTGAAGTACAGACTGGAGTGAGGAGAGGCAGGAGGCAGGGAGGTCAGCGAGGATGCTGATACACTAGTCAAGGTGGGATAGGGTAAGTGCTTGGACCACCATGATGGCAGTTTCCCACTTCTATTTTCTCTATGGTCTCCAACCTCATCAGGTTTTGATAACTCAAGCAACCCAGTCACTTAGTTTTTATTTCTCTTCCCACCATTCCCATCAAAAAACAAACAACAAAGGACTAGAAAGAAACCACGATGTGTATAAAATATTTTTTTAAGCCCATTGCATGAGTTCTTTCAGGTCCTTCGCTGGAGGGTTTCGTGATCATTTTCCTCACTAGGATAAAAAGACCTCTACAGTGTCATAGCAAATTAGTGGTGGCACCATAGTTGGAACACATTCATTCAATTGTATTTATTGAGCGCTTACTGTGTGCAGAGCATTGTACTAAGCGCTTGGAAAGTACAATTCGGCAACAGATTGAGACAACCCCTACCCAACAACGGGCACACAGTCTAGAAGGGTGGAGACCTGAAGACTAAAAGTAGGTAGACTGGGGCATATATGGGACTGAGCAAGAGAGGAAGAAAGAAAGAGACTCTGAAGAGGGAAGTATTCAGAATGTCTACTCAGACCTATATCTTGCAGTCCTGATCTTTGTTAGTCTCAGATATTACATGATCGTCATCATCAGCAAGCATTTACCGAGCCCGCAGTGAGTGCCTGAAATCCTGCTTAACTTAGGCAAGCACTCAGAACAAACTGGAATGCAGCTGGTTTTTGATCAACTGGTTCATAAGGTTAAAGTAAAAATCCACCCACCGCCCCCAACTCCCCAGCCCTGCTGTGAAACACGGTCATGCCCCTCCAAGTTTCTTTAATAGATACAAGGTAAATGTCTCCTCTGGGAAAAGGTCTTGGTTTTTTCACCTATTATTTTAGCAAGCCATTACATTTTCTCTGATTTCCTAGATATTTTTGTTAGAAGCTTTTGAACCAGCTTAATGAGCTGTTGATGGCCCCAATGATAAGTGGACATCTGTACTTTGTATTGGGAATAACTCGAGACTTGACATAGGTATAACCTTTGGTAAGACATTTCAATTCTCAGTGCCTTAATTTCCTTAGCTATAGAGGTAAAACCTTCAGCCTTCCTCATTGTAGAAACTCTCCAAGGTCACCAGTGGCCTCAGAGAGCTTTTAATTCTCCTTTACTTCTGGTCACCTTCAATCAATAGTATTTATTGAGAACTTACAGTGTGCAGAGCACTGTACTAAGCATTAGAAGTGTAAAATAGAAGTATTAGACATGATCCTGTCCTCGCGGATCTATTTATCTATTTTGATGCTATTGATGCCTGTCTACTTGTTTTGTTTTGTTGTCTGTCTCCCTCTTCTAGACTGTGAGCCCATTGTTGGGTAGGGATTGTCTCTGCTGCCGAATTGTACTTTCCAAGCGCTCAGTACAGTGCTGTGCACACAGTAAGTGCTCAATAAATACGATTGAATGAATTTGATGGCTGACTCTCCCTTTCAAAATTTTCTTCCTCAGTATTTTTTTAGGTAGTACCACAACCCTAATTATTTTTTTTTTTGCAATTACAAGTGATACTTCTGTCAGCAACCTCTGGCATTAATAACCTCAAATAGTGTATCACAGCTTCAGCTTACAAAAATAGTCTGTTTGAATAAGGGCAGAAAGAAAAATAATAATGATAATAAATGCAGCATACATCTGCTAAAATCCACTAGGCCAGGAGGGAAGGAAGGATAAAAAAACACTTAAGCCAACTCATGAAGTACCTGAAACTGCAGGATATCATGCTTGTGGGAAAATTTAACTCCTCAGACATCTGTTGGGTGACACAACCGTACATGGATCACTGGAGTTGCACTTAAATTATCCAGTGGACAGTTTAATGATGCCCAAGACAGTCAATCCAACCTGGAAAGCTGCAATCTTGAGACCACTTTCTGCAAATAGGAAAGAACAAATATGTTTTAGAACATGAGCATAATAGGGATGCTCAGTGACACTGGACAGTCACCATCTATGTTATTTATTTTATTTATTTCTTTTTTAGCATTACTTACTATTTCAGGTACTGTATTAAGCCCAGCAATAGGTACAAGAATCGGGTTGAACACAGTCCATGTCTCAAATGGGGCTCACAGTCTTAATCCCCATTTTACAGATGGGGTAACTGAGGCACAGAGAAGTGAAGTGACTTGCCCAAGGTCACACAGCAGACAAGTGGTGGAGCCAGGATTTAGGACCCGTGGCCTTCTGTCTCCCAGGTCCTGCTCTTTCCAGTAGGCCATGCAGCTTCTCATGTTGACTGTGAGCCTCTTGTGGGGCATGGGATTATGTCCAACCTGATTATCTTGTATCTACTCCAGCGCTTAGTTCAATCCTTGGCACATAGTAGATGCTTAAATGTCATAATGTCTGTCTCCCCATCTAGACTGTGAGCTCCTTGTGGACAGGGAATGTGTCTACTGCTTCTGCCATATTGTACTCTCCCAAATGCTTAGAACAGTGCTCTGCGCACAGTAAGCACTCAGTAAATACGATTGACTGATACATTTTCAAGATGTGATGGCACTGACCAAAGCTAGTTTAAAAACCTTTGCCCCAGTGTTGTCACAGTGCAGATCTTTGAAACTGGGAGAGAAGATATTTCAGAACAATAGTAAACTATTTCAGGGTCTCAAAAAGCATATGAGTTGAAAATTCAGTTGCTGTTGCAAGAACTTTGTAGTGTTTGTTAAGGTCTGACAGTTTGGTCCTATTCAACATAGACTTCTCCTCCCCGTCTAGACACTAAAGCTCGTCATAGGCAGGGAACATGTCTGCCAACTCTGTTACACTGTACTCTTCCAAGTGCTTAGTTCAGTGATTTTCACACAAGTGCTCAATAAATACAATTGATTGATTGGGCCACCTGTAATCTGTGTTTGCCTCAAATGAGGAGCATGATTTCCCAGTGGAAAACACTTGGAGAAATGGAATTCTGAAAATAATCTAGCACCTAGGTGAAAGGCCTAGATACTCATGTCCTTGAATGGCCAGGGCAGTGACTGGAGGGGGGAGAATGGGATGTGATTATGTTTGGAAAGTGAAGAAAGAGCAAATAATTGCAACAAAAAGTACTTGAAGGAACAGGCCCTGACAACTAATTTACCGATATGATTGACAGATACTTGGCAGAGCTCTTGCTTTGCCGTTCAGCAACTGAATCATCCCGAATGTCGTGCACCAGGACCTTTTTATGAAAACACTGCCTTGGCAGGCAATGTGGTGAAATCCAAAGCCTGCAGTGCCACACATGGTTGTGATGACAGCTCTCTGGCTCTAAGTCATTCCTTCCAAGGTGCATAGTGGTTTTGCACTGCTTCCCCCCAGCTCCATTTTAACCAGTAGTTACAGAATGATCTAAGGGCTGTCATTTCTTCAACCAGCATGAAAGGGAAAGGTTAAGGAGAAGGGGTTATGTGGTGAGTGGATAAAGTTGAGGGCTTATACAGCGGGAAAGGCATAGCTTTGGAGGTTTCCCTGTAATCTCCCACCTCTATGAGGCAGGGTGGAAGGACTCTAACAGCCTTCTTCCTGTCTTACAGATGAAATAATTTATTTATATTTTTTATGGTATTTGTTCAACGCTTACTATGTGTCAAGTACTGTACTAAGTGCTGGGGTAGATAAAAGATCATCAGGTCCCACATGGGGCTCAAAGTCTAATTAGAAGGGAGAACAGGCAACAAATCACCACTTTGCAGATGAGGGAAGTGAGGCACAGACAAGTTAAGTGACTTGCTCAAGGTCACACAGCAGGCTTGTGGTGGAGCTGGGATTAAATTCCAGGTGCTCTGACTCCCAGGCCAGGGCACTTTCCACTAGGCCATGCTACTTCTCAATATACATGCATATATGTCTATATGTCCATCAATTTATTTATTTTGACCTTTCTAATAGTAAATATTTTTTATATTTGTTTCCTCCGGTTAGCATGGCCTAGTGGAAAGATAAGTGGCCTGGGTGTCAGGAGACCTGGGTTCTATTCCTGGCTCTTCCATTTGCCTGCTGTGTGACCTTGGGCAAGTCACTTCAATTCTTGATCCCTCAGTTTCTTCATCTGTAAAATGGGGATTCAATGCCTGTCCTCCCTCCCTTTTAGACTGTGAACCCTATGTAGGACAGGGACTGTGTCTGACCTGATTATTTTCTATTTAACCCTGAACTTGGTGTATATATATCACCATTCTTAAATTATTTGTTATTTTATAATTTCTGTGGGCAGGGAATGTGTCACTTCATTATTCTGAACTTCCAAAGTGCAGAGCAATGCACCAAGAGGGCACTCAGTAAATGCTGTTACTATTACTACTAGTCAAAAGGGTGTGAGTTCTAACCTCAGGTCCTCCATTAATCTGCTGTGACCTTGGGCAAGTCACTTTACTTCTCTGTGCCTTAGTTACCTCATCTGTAAAATGGGGATTGATACGGTGAGACCCATGTGGGACAGGGACTGTGTCCAACCAGATTTGCTTGTATCCACCCCAGCACTTAGTACAGTGTTTGGCACATAGTAAGCAATTAACAAATACTACAATTATTATTATTATTACTACTACTAATTCCCACTTGTGGATTCTCTCCCAGTGCTTAGAACAGTGTTCTACACAGAGTAAACTCTTAATAAATACTATTACTGCTTCTACTACTACTATGGGAAACAGCGGGTCCTAGTGTCCTAGTGGAGAGAGCACAAACCTGACTCTACTGCCTAGCTGCTGTATGACCTTCAGCAAATCGCTTAACTGCTCCATGCCTCAATTTCCTCATCTGTAAAATGGGGATTTAATACCTCCTACTTAGATTGTGAGCCCCCTGTGGGACAGGGGCTGCATCTAACCTGATTAGCTTGTATCTACCCCAGTGCTTAGAACAATGCCATGTCACCTAATAACTACTTAACAAATACCACAATTATTATTACTATTACTACTCATAAAATGTAGTATTGATCTCTGCACAGGAACTTAGGACCTCCCTCTTTGGCACAAGTAGTTAATTAGGTGGGATTCATGCTTAACCACCTACAGGTCTTTAATATGGGGACTCTGGAAGCCCTGTCACCCTTTACCAATCTCCAGGGCACCTTTCTCCTAATTGTACCTGCATTCATGGAGACTTTTAGGTTTAAAGTCAAATCACTGTTGAATGAAGATGGTTTCTCCCCACTCCCTTCCCAAATATTGCTGCTTTTACTCAAAAATGACTAAATTAAGACTAATGATAATTGTGGTGTTTGTTAAGCGCTTGCTATATGCCAAGCTCTGTACTAAGCACTGGGGTACATACAGAATAATCAGATCCCACATGGGGGTCACAGAGTAAATAGGAAGGAGAACAGGTATTGAATCCCCATTTTGCAGATGAGGGAACTGAGGCACAGAGGAGTGAAGTGACTTGCCCAAGATCACCCAGCAGGTAGGTGGCAGACCTGGAATTAGAACCCAGGGCCTCTGTCTCCCAGGACTGTGCTCTTTTTACTAGACCATGTTGCTTCCTCCCCTGCTACTCCTCAAACATCAACCCTAGACAAATTCAGAACATTTGCATCTGAGGAGAATTATTCACAAAGAGGGTTATAAAGAAGGGCTGGGAATGTAATAGTAATTACAGTCAAATTAATCTCTCTCCCATATGGATAAAGTGGATCTGAATTCTGAAAGTTCCTTTATTAGTTTTATTTTTCTCTACTTCTCTCTCCTTCCCTCTTTGTTGTGAGATGCATACACATGCACACACACACAAACCTCTTCATCTATTCCTGAGCCTTCTCATTGCTATCATCTTATCTTTGAGGAGGTGACTGTTAGCCTTTGAGTGCATTTCATCTCCATCAAGCCTTTAATTGCAGCCACATCAACCACTCATCCCTTGAAGTGTAACTCTCATGGTTAGAAAACAACTTCTGCAACTGGGTTTCCTTATCACTCAAGTGTGGCCTGTTGGTTAGAAAAATAGACTATATCCCAGGACTGACTCCAACTTTCTTCTCCATCAGTGTGTCCTAGTGGAAAGAGAAAAGACTGGCAATCCAAGAGACCAGGGTCCTATTCCCGGGTCTGGCACTAGCCTTCTGGGTGATAGTGGGAAAGTCACTTCACTTGTCTGTGCCTCAGCTTCCTCATCTGTAAAATGGGGATAAAATACTTTTTCTCCCTCCCTTTTAGACAGTGAGCCCCAGGTGGAACAGGGACTGTGTTCAATCTGATTATCTTCTATCTACACTAGCGCTAGGCAGATAGCACTACAGTCAATTAATCAGTGGTATTTATTGAGCAACTATTGTGTGCAGAGCCCCATATTAAGTGCTTGGAAGAGCATGATAGAGTTAAAAAACATGATCCCTTCCCTCAAGCAGCTTAAAGTCTAGTGAAGAAGATGACCCAAAATTATTCATAGAGAAAATAGAAAAGAAAATTGATATATAGAAGAGCAAGTGCTTAGGGTATGTAAATTTATATGTACAAAAGTGCTATAGGTACATAAGTGCCAAACTGCTGGTAGGTGTGCTTTAGTGGAAGTAGGGGGTTGCAACCTGAGAAGAAAAAGTAATCAAGGAAGGCCTCCAGACAGAGATGTGATTTCGGAAGGGCTTTGAAGGTGACTGTGACTTGAAGATTAGAAAGCAGAGGGTGTCCTGAGCTGGAGGAAGAATGTGAGCAAGGGGGTGGTGGTGGGAGAGAAGAGAATGAGGCACAGTGAGTAGGTTAGCTCTAGAGGAATGAAGATTGTGAGTCAGTCATTCGTATTTAATTAGCGCTAAGTGTGTGCAGAGCACTGTACTAACTGCTTGGGAGAGAACAATATAACAGACACATTTCCTCCACAGTGTGCTTACAGTCTACAGGGGTAGCTGGGTATGTGAGCTGGGTATAGTGACAGAAGAAAGTGGGAAAAATAAGAGGGAGAGGAGGAGGATGGAGTGTCTTAAAAAATTTATTTCTACTTGATTCCAAGAGGAATGGGTAGATATTGGAGGGTTTTGGGGTGTGAGGAGACATATGAATAATGACATTTGAAAAAATGATCTGGGCAGCAGAGTGAAGTGTGGGCTGGGAAGGGAGAAACTGAAAGCTGGGAGACCATTGAGGAAGCTTGATGTAGTAGTCAAGCTGATATATGACTTGATATGACATGGGCTATGACCAGCATAGTGGTCATTTGGAAGGAGAGGAAAGAGCAGTTACTGAAAATGTTGCACAGGAAAAGTTGACCGGATTTGGAAACTGACTAAATAGATCTAAACAGGGTGTTGAATGTGAGGAAAAAGTCAAGGATCAAGCCAAGAAAGCCCCATGTGGGACAGAGGCTGTACCTGACCTGATGAATTTATATCTACCTCAGAATTTAGAACAGTGCTTGACACATAGTAAGTGCTTTAACAAATACCATGATAAAAAAACAAACAAAAAAAACCCTAAAAACTCTCTGAAGGCAAGGGTAGCTGATGGAGTTGGGAGGGAGATTATGTAGGGCCATGTTGTCAGAGGGCAACTCTGAATTGCAGAGGTGGCCCTGATGTGATCCTGACACCACTGCCACCCACCCCCCACAAACTCATCCTTCCAGCCAAGCATAGCCCCATGGTGGAGGCAGCCAAAATGAGTTCCAGGTGGGGGACGGCAGTGGATGGGCAGCCCGAGAGGATTCTAGATGCCCCAGAGTCAGCGGATAGAAGATGGCTATAGGATCCCCTCTACTTCCCCCTCACTACCCCAGATACCAGAAAATTATGTCAGGATGGGAGAAGAGGGCCTGGAACATTTAGGGATGAAAGGCAGGCATGCCAGCTTGGGATTTGACTATGGGAATTGCTCCCTCTCATGCATATTTATGCCCTCTAATGTCCCATCCCTGTAGCCAAGGTCAGAGATTCAGCAAGCATACATGTGCACAAGAGGAGAGAACACTATGGAGCTGGGTTTGGAGTCTCCTTTCACACTCACTCCTTCTTGTCCTGTCCCTCTGGCCAGGGTTGGAGTAGAATCCCCTCTGCAGAGAGCACATCTGAGCGAAAGTGAAACCCAGCAGAAATGTACACTGGCAAAAAATCAACACCCCCAGGTATGTCAGTGCCCAAGCTTTCCCCTTTCTCTTGAGTGCAATTCCCTTTCACCTCGCCAACACCATTCATTCATTCATTCAGGCGTATTTATTGTATTCTTACTGTGTGTAGAGCATTGTACTAAGCACTTGGGAAAGTACACCAGTCAGATGATGGTTGAGGCCAAAGCTCTCCTGTCCATCTAGACACCCATTTTCCATTACCTGGTAGGGTCAGGAGTCCTGTGAGCAAAAGGGAGTAAGCTAGAGAGGGGGTAGGGAAGTACCCATAGAGTCCATAAGGTGAATTAATCTACACTTGGAGATGATAATATACATTATGGGAGAACTCACTGTGGTATTTATTAAGTGCTTACTGTGTGCACCATACTAAGCTCTGGGTAGATAGAAGATAATCAGGTTGGACACAGTCCCTGTCCCACATGGGGCTCACATCTAAGTAGGATGGAGAACAGATATTGAATCCCTATTTTGCAGCTGAGGGAGCTGAGGCACAGAGAAGTTAAATTACTTGCCCTAGGGAGGACCTTGGTGGGCTCCTTGTGGGAAGGGATTGTCTCTTTATTGCTGTATTGTACTTTCCCAACCACTTAGTACAGTGCTGTGTGCATAGTAAGTGCTCAATAAATACCACTGAATGAATGAATGAATTAGAACTCAGATCCTCTGACTCCCAAGCCCATGCTCTTTCTATTAGATCACACTAATTTTGAGAATTGTGAGAATCAATGAGAGAGGATCTATAAAAGATCATGAACAACTTTGGAAAGGGATTAGAGAGAAACAAAGTATCGTCATCTGTTTAAATTGAATGAATACATCTTCCTTAAAGAAAATTTTTAAAAATTGTTTATGGAACGTTTCTTGCCTTGGTGACAGGCGACTGGTAGATGGAAGGCAAGTAAATCCATAGTTTAAGACCTTGCAAAATGAATATTTTGTATGTAGTCAAAATTATTTTACAAGCCTGTCCAAGTGCACCTTCAGGAGAGATGCCTGCTCTCCCTCAATATCTTTTGATTACTCTGGAGTACTATTTGTGTTGGGTTGAAATGACTGAGGGAGGTGGGAGAGAAAAATCAGGGACAACAGGAAGAGTCACATGTTTCAAGTGCACTTGTGCATGCTTTCTCTCTCTCTCTTTCTCCATCTGACTCTGGGATGCTACATCCTGACAAGTGAGATGCCACCCAAGAGTCACATTATATCAAAGGAGCTGTTTCAATGTTGTACTCCAAATGGCTGGAGAGGAAAATCCTGGTGCTAATTAAAAGCATAGTATTTAGCTAAAGGAAAAGCAAACATTATCTAATGAATCTCTTTGTCATCTGCCAAAACACTTCTTTCTTCATTCATTTGGCTAATTAGCCCTTCACAGTTGATCTACTGCTGTCATCTAGGCCAATTGCTGTTAAGACATATATACACCCTACATATTTACGAAGGCCCTGAGGTTATCTATCCTTTAAGAGGAAAAAAAAATCTCTTACTAATAGCACATTCACAAGACACTGTCAAAAGGAACAGAGATGCATTTTCCTGGTTTAAAGTCACTGGGATCTATTTTTTTTTTCTAATAGCCTGGCCGTAGCTCTGTTTTTAACTCAGTGAAACATTAAATCAGAATAGCATCCTCTCCTGTGTTCCTACAGGTCAAATGATCCCCTGTGTTGTTTTTCTTCCCCAACTTTCACTTCCCTTCATTTTTCTCTCTGAAAAACTTAGACCGTTTAGCATGTTTTTAAAAGCATGAGATCCCCCTCTTTTCCCTGATCTTCCTCACTGTCTTCCAAACAGAACAAATTAAAGCTTTCTTTGAATAAGAACATCATTACAAAGGCACTTACATGCCACATGCTACTGTATTAACCCTCCATCTCCTCCGGGTAACTTGCAACCTGGGATAATTTTCTAAGGAAGTGAAGTTTTGAACAAGTTAGTGAAAGCCAACTTGCTTATGCAAAAGCCAAGTAGATCTGGAATTTTATTACCTGCTTGGAGGATAGTTTTGAAGGTGTTTAATTTTGCCTTTAAAAAAAACGAAAGCCAAACAAATGAGAGTTTTGTTGAGGTGGTAGTATTTAATGATTTCCCTATTTGGTGCTCTTTGACTGCCTTCCAGTAGCTCCCCTGCTGAGTCCATTTCAGTGGCACACTGGGCTTGGCTGGTTGCCAGAGTGGCAATCAACGCCAGGGGAAGTCTCTTCGGTCAGAGATTATTTCTCAGGTTTCCTTGTTTATTGCTGGGTGGGTATGTGGGTGAAGGGAGGTGAAAAAAGGGAAATGGGAACGAGGGAACTGATTTCTAAACTGAAACAGGATGTCCTGCTGGTGTCTCAGGCTGGGAAAGCCTCTGCATTATCAGCAGGGCAGGCAACGCAAAATGGCTTTAATGAATCCAGTGAGATTAAGCATACCTATCTGCTTTGTACTTATGCACCGGTGGCTTAGAGAGGTTAATTTTCTAAGAGCAAGGCACTCAGTAAAAAAAAAAAACAAAAACTGACACATGGAACCAGGTACTATTAAGTAAATAAAGGCCAGACACCATTGAGCTCACTAGGGGCAGAAAGACTAAAGTAGGGAATACAGTCAGAAAGTAAGAATACTGTTCATCATTTTGCCTGCATAACTACATTCATAATGATGGTTTCTCACCATGTAAAAGGGGAAAAGCAGAATCCAAATCGCCACCCTTAAGCCAGCACTTTCATAACAACAAAAAAGTACCAGATGGCCCTTCCCACCATGCCAGGCAAGGATGAATTTCTCAGCCCCTGCCCCCCGCCCACACCCACACTACGTGCAGATCTGAGGCCCTCTCAGATTTACACCAGACCTTTGGGAGAAGTTTTGTGATCAGGACACTGGTGTGACCGTCTTTGAAATTCAGTTTGTGTTCCAAATAAAAAACATTCTCTTGACATCAGAGGTCTTCTCTTGGATTTGAAAGGGAGATTTCTATTCCCATCTGTTCTTGACTGTTGGTGATTTTGTCCTTTTGACAGAAAGGAGGAATGTTCTAGAGAAAAATGCACCCTGGTAATGGGAAGACATTTCAAAATAAAATTATCATGCTTATGGAGTGTTTATCTAGAAGCGAAACTTATCCTTTTTTATGTGTTATGAAGCCAGGAGCAATGCTAAGTATTTTGAAGCTAGGGTGGCTAATATCACTAAAAGCTTGTTAGCCCGGGAAGGAGAGAAAATGGCCTGTTCTTTCTTTTGTGTGGTGCTGGGCCCATATTTGTTGCTAAATACGTGAATGGTAACAAAAACAAGTATAGCTGTGTTTGCAGAATGGAGTAGCATGACATAGTTGAAAGAGCACAGTCCTGAGAGTCAGAAGACCAGGGTTCTAATGCCGGCTGTGTCATTAGCCTCCTCTGTGACCTTTGACAAGTCATTTAATTTGTCTATGCCTCGGTTGTCTCACCTGAAAAACTGGGGGACTCAATACCCGTTCTCCCTCTTACTTGCACTGTGAGCCCCAAGTGGGACAGAGACCTCGTGGAGGAGATGTGATTTTAATAAGGCTTTGAAGGTAGGAAGAGCTTGTGGTCTATCATACATGAAGGAGGAGGGAGTTCCAGGCCAGAGGGAGGATGTGGGCGAGGGGTTGGTGGTGAAAGAGATGGGAGTGAGTAGAGTGGCATTAGAGGAATAAAGTGCACGGCTGCGTTGCAGTGGGAAATCTGTGAGATAAGGTAGGAAGGGGGAGAGCTGGTTGAGTGCTTTAAAGCTGATAGTAAGGAGTTTCTGTTTGATGTGGAGGTGGATGAGTTTCTTGAGGAGTGGAAAAATGTGGACTAAATGTTTCTTTAGAAAAATGATCTAGACAACAGTAAAGTAAGGACTGGAGTGGGGAGAGGGAAGGAGGTGAGCAAGAAGGCTGATGCATGAGTCAAGATGGGTTACACTGGAACAGGTTAGTAGCAGTTTGGATGGAGATGAAATGACAGATTTTAGCAATGTTTTGAAATTAGAACTGGCAGGATTTGGTAATAGATTGAATGTGTAGGTTGAATGAGAGCGATGAGTTGAATGCTTGTATATACTGTGAATGTAGTATAGATGTCTGTTGCTGACCTGTTCATCCCAAGTGCTTAGTACAGTGCTCTGCACATAGTAAGTGCTCAATAAATACTATTGAATGAATGAATGAAAGATGTCTTGGTGTTGGTCTCTACACTTTCCTGGTAAGTCTATGTCTGCCTCCCCCTCTGATCTGAAAGCTCCCTGCCTGTCTATACTGACTCTTTTGTATCTTGCTCTCCCAAACCCTGTCATGCTCTGCACAGAGTAAGTGCTGAGTAAATGTCACTGATTGATTGATAAATATGAAGGATCAGCAGGCTGGATATTATCACTTTTTCAGTCCCCTGGGTTTTGGGGGCTCATTTTTACTCACATACCATCTCTGCCTATATGTATGGGAGACACCTTGCCTCTGCTTGCACATAGCCTGCTCTGCTAGTCTGGGTGGATTTCCCAATCCTCCATGTTTTCATTGATCTAGGTCATATTTAGCCTAAACCAAGTTTGATGGAGTACAGGTTGTAACAAGCAGACAGGGCTCTTTAAAAATCACAGGTACATACCTTTCAAATAGCATAACAGCAAAGCCTGAAAAGTCCTGGACAACTGTCCTGACAAGCTTCATATTCCAGTCCATTGTGCCAACAATCCTGCCTGTTGCAAGTTTACAAAATATCCTACTTTTCAAGTCTGTGGAAGACCTATTTTGTATGATGAAGTTACTATGTTTTAGTATTCAGGATGCCTAGGTTTTTTAGGTCAGTAATTCTGGTATTCCTGTGTCAATTTAAAATGACACATGATTTGGGGTTCCTGAAGCTTTTGCAGTGCTTAGCCATTTTCTCAAAGGTGAAAACTAAGGCAGAAAAATGGATCTTCTATCTAGTTCAATGGGAATAAAATGTAAAGCAAGTGCATTTAAAAGGCCAACCTAATCCCAGTGAGCTTCTTTAAGTCAAATGGATGGAGTTGGGACATTAACAATAAGAAGATAGCCCTGGCTCTCTTTTCCAAGCAACACATGCAGTTCCATTCCTGAAATAGATGCACCCATCTTAATTTCAGATTCTCAAGCACGATATACTTAGATGGGTAAGAGCAATGCTATATCTGGGCAGAGAAGCAATGTGGTCTAGTGGAAAGAGCCCTCCTTGGGAGTCAGAGGACCTGGATTCTAATCCAGGCTTTGCCACTTGCTGTGTAGCCTTAGACAAGTCACTTCACTTCTCTATGCCGCAGAGGAGCGGAGCTTACGGGGTGGGCAGTAGAAAGAGAGAAGGGAGGAGAGGTAGTAGGGGATAAGGTTATGGAGAGCTTTGAAGTCTAGAGTGAGAAATTTTTGTTTCGTGCGGAGGTTGATAGGCAACCACTGGAGGTTTTTAAGAAGGCGAGTGACATGCCCAGAATGTTTCTGCAGGAAGATGATCCTGGAAGCGGAATGAAGAATAGACTGGAGCGGGGAGCGACAGGAGGAAGAGAGATCAGAGGGAAGGCTGACACAGTAATCCAGCTGGGATATTTTGAGAGCCTGTACCAGTAAGATAGCTGTTTGGGTGAAGAGGAAAGGGCAGATCTTGGCGATATTATAAAGGTGAGACTGGCAGGTCTTGGTGACGGATTGGATGTGTGGGATGAATGAGAGAGCTGAGTCAAGGATGACACCAAGGTTGCGGGCTTGAGAGATGGGAGTGCTATATGCCAAGCACTGTTCTAAGCACTGGGGTAGATACAAGTTAATCAGGTTGGACACAGTCCTTGTCCCTTATGTGTGTGAAAAACACTCCCCCATCTCCATGCAGCACACACACACACACACACACACACACACACCACCACCACCCCCCCCACCACCCCCGATAGGAATCTGCATAAACCACTTGTGGTCACAACCTACGTATTGTAAACCACCATTTTAACTACTGGCTGCTTGTGGTTTGGGAGACTAAAGTGGTGAGTTATATTTTCTGGTGCCATATGTACAATTTAGCAGACAGCTATTGGCCTTTTATATGTATACATTCAGTCAATACAGATTGATGCTTGTCTGTTGGTATGCATCTGCAGATTCGTCACTTTACTGAGTTCCATAACGAACTCTACCACTGAAGTGAGGAAATGGTGAGATGATGGAAATATTGAACGCAGAAAATAGGTACTAGGAACCATGGTATGTGTGACAATCAAAACTACTTCTCCAAACTGTTTTTAAAATAGCATACATGGTGATCTTGATCTGAAGATATAATCTGGCTAGGTTACATTTCAGGGATTGAGTCATTGCTCTATTCTAATTACGAATGTTTCCTTAGGGTCCAAGAAAGCATGTTGGTACATAGAACCTAAAAGAAGTTCATCAATAACTTTTCTCTAACCAGTCTTATTTTTGAAGAAGTTGAGGTAAAGTACTTCTAGAAACCAATTGACCCATCCAACAACAGTCATTCTGGGATATGTAGCCATTATATTTGTCAAGTAACTCTACAAGATTCTGTAGAGGAGAAAAAAGTACGGGTTTTTGACATATGGACCACTGACATTTGAACTAATTAAGGTGTCTGTTCTGATTTGATTTTTCTCAGGACCCCCTCCACATTATCCAGCTATCACCCTATCTCCCTTCATCCACTCATGCCCAATCACCTCAAATGGGTTATATATACCTGCTGTCTCCACTTTCTTTCCTCCAGATCCCTTCTTGACCCTCTACAATCTGGATTCTGTCCCCTCTATAACTGAGACTGCCCTTTCTGAGGTCAGCAATAGCCTCTTTCTTGCCAAATCTAATGGATTCTATTCCCTCCGAATCCTCCTGGATCTCTTGGTGCCCTTTGACGTGCTGGAAACATTATCTACACAGTATTCTCCTGGTTCTCCTCTTACCACTCTGGCTGCTCCTTCTCTTTCCCTTGCACTCGCTGTTTCTCCACTTCTCACCCTCTAACTGTGACCCATCCTGGGTCCCTTTGTCTTTCCACTTTATACTCACTTCATTGGTGAGTTCATATGCCGCAGTGGTTTCAACTACCACCTCTATGCAGATGACACCCAAATCTTTGCTAGACCTGACCTCTCTCCACTATAATCTTGCATTTCCTTCTCCCTCTAGAACATCACCACATAAATATCCCAACAGCTTCTCCAGCACTGAACTCCTCATATTCTCCTCATATCCTCTCTTCAATCTGTCTCCTCTCTCAAGCCTGCAAACTCAGTATTATCCTGGACTACTCCTTCCCTTTCAATCCCCATATCTCCAGAATCTGCCCCTTCTTCTCCATCTATACTTCCACGACGCTAATCCAACTACTTTGTCATATTCTAACTCGACTACTAGCATCGGTCTCCTCAAAGACCTCCCTGTCTCCAGTCTCTCCCCTCTCCAGTTCTTTTGATGCTTGGATCATTTTTCTAAAATGTTGTTTGGTGCGGATCTTCTCAGTCTTCAAAAATCTTCAATGGTTGCCCATTCCTCTCTATGTCAAGTAGAAACTCCTGATCATTGACTTTAAAAATTCTGTCAGCTCTTTCCCTCCTATTTATCCATTTTCTTCTCCCACTGCACCCCAGTTTGCAATCTTCACTCCTCGCAAGCCAAAGTACTCAATGTGTTTCATTTGCATCTCTCCCATCACCGACCTCTTGCTCATACCCTCCCCACTATCTGGAAATCTCTCCCCATCATATCACTTAGACTGTGAGCCCCATGTGGGACAGGGACTGTGTCTGTCCTATTTAACTTCAATCTACCTCAGTGCTTAGAACAGTGCTTGACATATTGTAAGTGTTTAACAAATACCATTACAGTAATAATAGTAATCTGACAGACCACAACTCTCTTCACCTTTAAGGTCCTTCTGAGAACCCACCTCCTCCAGGAGGCCTTCCCTGAGTAATCTCTAATCCTCCAGTTGTCCCTTTAGCCCCACCATGGCATCGAGCACTTATGTTACCACAACCGCAGTAGCACTTAGGTACATATGTACATATTGTGTACACACTATTACTCCCCTTACCTGCAATGCATTTAAGTGTCTGTCTCCCACACTGGACTAGAAATTTGTTGGGGGCAAGGATCATGTTTTATAACTCTGTGATACTCTCCCAAGTGCTTAGCACAGTACACTTTATGGAGAAGGTGCTCAATAAATGTGACTTATTGACTGATGTTTGGCAGTCACAGAGACAGTGAAGGCCTTTTGGGTTCCAATCTGGCAGGAGATGAAGAATGCAAATCTACTTTACTGACCTAACCAAGGATGCCTTTCAAGTGAAGAAAACAGGGTTGACTGCTTTGAATATGGAGTTCATGTGTTAATAAAAGGTAAGGCACTGGTGCATTTTGGGTGAGAATGTCAGAAATGAAAAACAAGAAAGAAATGTCTGTTACAGACCACCAGAGCAGAAGTTAAAAAACAAACAAACAAACAAAATTCCTTCCTAAGCTAATGATGGAGGTGCTGGAAATCGCAGGAAACATTGCTCAGACATCTGTTGGGTAACAAATACAGACCAACATGGATCTTCAAAGAAGTTTCTATTTTATGTACAGAGCAGCTTTATGATCCAGGAAGTTGAGAATTCTACCAGTGGCCAGGCCATCTGGGATCTACTTTATACCCATATGGAGGAGCTGATTGAAAATGTGAGAATAATAAGGAAGCTCAGTCCTCGTGAACATGAGCTACTTGAAATCAGCATGGGGTACATTAAAGATGATGGTGTAACTAAGGTATTAAATTTCAAGCCTGCAAGTTTTAGGGGAATTAAAAATCTAGGGAGCAGGAAACAATGAAAGGAAATATTAAGATCCACATATACAGAAAAAAGCTGTCCTAAGCCCCATAATTTGATGTATAAGACTTGAAGTCCTTTAGGAATTAATCTGGGGTAATTGAAAAGAAGCCAATGTGAAGCAACCGCCAATTATTTTGGAAAAGTCCTGGGGACCCAGAAGGTACCTGTGGATTTCTGTATAAAGCAAGTTCCAAGAAGGGACAAGTGTTCTAGGCAATTATTCTATGATAATAGCTACAGAACATGGTAACAAAAACCACACATCTCTTCTCAGTCTTTCCTTCAACTTCAAATGATAAGACCATGAACAATGAGGGGTGTGAGTTTGAGAAGAACAAAAGTAATTACATTTGGCATTTTACTTCCTACAGAATGAAATTCATTTATATTATAAAATTCCAAGACTTTTAAAAAGACTTTATTGAAACCATAAATTAGGCCATAAATCATAGGTGAAATGTGTTGTTGTGGGTAAGAGCATTATCTCATGCTGAATCTCCTAGATGAGGGAGAGCAAAGAATGGAAATGAAAAGCCAGTAATATATAAAGCTGAGTTGATCTGATGAATAATGTCCTAGGAATCAGATTAATGGGCTGGGGTTCAATTTTTGTCTCTGACACTTTAGGCAAACTACTTTCCTTCTCTTTTTTGTGTTTACTTGGTTTTTTTTTTAATGGTATTTGGCAAGTGCTTACTATGTGTCAAGCACTGTTCTAAGAACTGGGGTAGATACAAGATAATCAGGTTGGATACAGTCCCTGTCCCACACAGCGCTCCTCTTTTCCTCATCTCCCACTCCCTCTGCGTCACCCTAACTTGCTTTCTTTGCTCTCCTCCCGTCGCCCAGCCCTACAGCACTTAAGTATATATCTCTAATTTTATTTATTTGTATTGATGTCTCCCCCTCTCTAGACTGTGAACTCGTTGTGGGCAGGGATTGTCCCTGTTTATTGTTGTATTGTTCTTTCCCAAGCACTTAGTACAGTGCTCTGCACATAGTAAGCACTTAGTAAATACAATCAGATGAATGAATGAATCAATAAAATCCCCATTGTACAGATGAGGTAACTGAGGCACAGAGAAGTTAGTAATTTGCCCAAGGTCACACAGCAAACAATAATAATGATAATGATAATAATGTGTATTAAACCCTTACTCTGTGCTAAGCACTATTCCAGGTTCTGGGGTAGATGAAAGATAATTAGGTTGGACAAAGACCCCGTCCCACATGGGGCTCGCAGCCTAAGTGGGAGGGAGAACAGGTATCTTATCCCCATTTTACAGATGAGGAAACTGAGGCCCAGAGAAGTGATTTGCCCAAGGTCACACAGCAGACAAATGACAGAGCTGGGATTCGAACTCCAGTTTTCTGACTCTCGGGCCTGTGCTCTTTCCACTAGGCACAGTGCTTCTGTTACTGTACCTCGGTAACACGGGGACAATGGTATTAGCTATATTCCGCTACATGGGGTAGTGTAGGGTATTAGAGAAGCAACACGGTGTAGTGGATAGAGCATGGGCCTGGGAGTCAGAAGGTCGTGGGTTCTAATCCCAGCTCTGCCACTTGTCTGCTGTGTGACCTTGGGCAAGTCACTTCACATCTCGGGGCCTCAGCTACCTCATCTGTAAAATGGGGATTGAGACTATAAGCCCCATGTGGGACAGGGATTGCGTCCAACCCAATATGTTTGTACCCACCCCAGCGCTTAGTACAGCACCTGGCACATAGTAAGTGCTTAGAAATCCCATAATTATTAATTATTATTATTAGTGTGAGGTTTAACAAGATATCTTGGAGCTCAGTTGAGGGAAGGCGCTTTTGGTATTCATAGCGTGGGCACTTTTATTTTAATATAATGCTTGGGAGACATTAAACTGGGAGGTGTCAAACACCAGTAAAGATCTATCCAAAATGGTACTAAAGAAATTAAAGACTACAATCAGGAAGTATCCACATTTGATTCAAGTAGCAGTACAGAAGAAAACCAGTTCATCTGGGAGGAAATAATCTGAAACATATTTTCTAGGAAAGAAGTAATGCCAAAAGAGGCCTAGGATAACACTGTTTGGTAAATTAGGAGAACAGCAGGAAAAACTGGCACTGAATCAGGTATCGACCTAAGTAGAGGTGTCCTGTTTGAAAAGGGATGTTAGTGTTTCTGTTGTTTGCCAGTATGAAGATGAAAGCTGTAATCATATTCATGCCTGAGATCTCAATCCCAGATGCACAATGACCAGCTGAGAGTACTAATAGGGAAACAGTGTGGCCTAGTGGAAGAAGCATTGGCCTGGGAGTCAGAGGACCTGGGTTCTCATCCCTACTCCACCGCTTGTCTGCCATGTGATGTTGGGCAATTTACTTCACTTCTCTGTGCCTCAGGTACCTCATCTGTAAAATGGGGATTAAGACCGTGAGCCCCATGAGGGACAGGGACTGTGTCCAACCTGATTATCTTTTATCTACCCCAGAGCTTAGAACAGTGCCTGGCACATAGTAAGTGCTTAACAAAAACCATGAGAAAAGAGCAACCATGTGATCAGGCAGAAGGGAGGGATTGACAGATTAAGGAAGATTAAAGGCATGAGATAGGAACTGCTTGGCTAAATGATTGCTAAGGGATTGGAGGGCAGGAAAACCAAACCTGAATTTGTGGAAGATAGATATAACTCCAGGATGTGAGAGATTGCCTTGGTTCTAACCCTGAGTGCTGGGATCGAAGCAAGAAAAAGAAGAGAAAAAATACAAGGCAACCCATCAAAATAGCCAACTCTGGCTAAATGAGTGAAGCCCAATTGTCGCTGACATTTAAAAAAAAAAAAAAGGAGCAAAATATGACATAATGGGAGGAAAGCCCAAGTAATGGAAGTTGCCTTTTCCCAAATAGCTTTTTCACATAATGTCATATAAATCTTCCCAGTCATTCTGTGAAAGGGGTAGGGGTTGAGGAATCAGGTAGTAAGTGGAAAGACTAGAAGTCAAATCATTTTAATTGTACCCAGCACAGCACTGTCCCCTTGGGGAACATAACCGATCTTACCTGATGATAGACTTTAAAAACATTTACCCATGACAGCAGGTTTCTCCGCCCTATCTTTTGTTGAATAGTATTTGTTAAGCACTTACTCTGTGCCACGCACTGTACTAAGCGCTGGGATAGATACAAGCAAATCAGGTTGGACACAGTCCATGTCTCACATGGGGCTCACAGTCTTCAGCCCCATTTTACAGATAAGGGAACTGAGGCACAGAGAAATGAAGCGACTTGCCCAAAGTCAAACAGCAGGCAAGTGAGAAGCAGCATAGCCTAATGGATAGAACACAGGCCTGAGAGTCAGAAGGACTTGGATACTTCACTTCTCTGTGCCTTAGTTACCTCGTCTGTAAAATAGGGATTAAGACTGTGAGCCCTGTGTGGGACAGGAACTATGTCCAACCTGATTAGCTTGCATCTACCCCAGTGCTTAGTATTCATTAATATTCAATTGAATTTATTGAGCATTTACTGTGGGCAGTGCACTGTACTAAGCACTTTGGAGAGTACAATATAACAATAAACACATTCCCTGCCCATAATGAGTGTCTGGCACATGGTAAGCACTAAACTACCATTAAAAAAAAATAGTATTTTTTAAGCACCTACTGTGGGCAGGGAACTGTACTAAGTGCTTGGGAGAGTACAACAGAGGTGGAAAACACAGTCCGTATCCTCAAAGAGTTTGCAATCTAATGGATCTACTAAAAGAATGAACACACAGCCAGCCCCATTTGTGTGGAAGGAAGATTTAAAGCTTGTGAGCAGCACATTGCCCTGGTCCTTAGCCTACCCAGTAGAATCTCTTTGGTCAATCGTTGTTCACCAGTAAATTGATATTAATGAAAATAATAATGGTGGTATTTGTTAAGTGCTTACTATGTGCAAAGCACTGTTCTAAGCACTGGGGGGATACAGGGTGATCAGATTGTCCCATGTGAGGCTCACAGTTTAAATCCCCATTTTACAGATGAGATAACTGAAGCACAGAGAAGTGAAGTGACTTGCCCAAAGTCACACAGCTGGCAAGAGGCAGAGCCGGGATTAGAACCCATGACTTCTGACTCCCAAGCCCAGGCTCTTTCCATTGAACCATGCTGCTTCTAAGTAGTCACCTTAAGGAGTCAATAGTAGTAGATTATTTGTGACAGCCTGATTATTTTCCTCCTTCTCTGAATACTCTTTTAAGACTCCTTTTCTGGATCTTCTTCCGCCTTTCATCGTTTAGTAGTGGGTATCCCACAGGTGTCTCTTCACTCATTCCTCAGGAAGCTCATCTGCTCCCCTAGCTTCAACTACTACCTAATAATTGTGGTATTTGTTAAGCACTTACTATGTGCCAAATTAAGTGATTTGCCTAAGGTCACACAACAGACAAGTGGCAGAGCTGGAATTTGAACCCAGGTCCTCTGACTCCCAGGCCTGTACTCTTTCAACTAGGCCATGCTGCCTCCCTATTCAGATGGCTCAAAAGCCATCATGATGCCCTCTTCAGTCCCAGCTTCTCACTTGCCTTATACATTTTCCATTTCTTCTTTCCTCCAGGATATGGATGACCCAGAAGCACCTTGAATTCATTATGGGTGGCTCAGGGGAAAGAGCTGGGACTTGGGAGTCAGAGGTCATGGGTTCGAATACCGGCTCTGCCACCTGTCAGCTGTGTGGCTATGGGCAAGTCACTTGACTTCTCTGTGCCTCAGTTACCTCATCTGTAAAATGGGGATTAAGACTGTGACCCTCACGTAGGACAACCTGATTACCCTGTATCTGCCCCAGTGCTTAGAACAGTGCTCTGCACATAGTAGGTGCTTAACGAATACCAACATTATTATTATTATGGAAAAAACCAAACTCCTCATCAAACCTTCCTAAACCCATTCTCCTTTCTAACTTTTTTAAATGGTACCTGTTAGGCAGGTTCTATATAGTCAACACTGTAATAAGCTTTGTACTAACTTTTCCATCCTGGTTGACAATGCCATCATCTTCCCTGTCCCAGAAGCTTGCAACTACAGTACATTCTTTGACTCCATTTTCATTCATTCATTCATTCATTCAATAGTATTTATTGAGTGCTTACTATGTGCAGAGCACTGTACTAAGTACTTGGAATGTACAAATCGGCAACAGATAGAGACTGTCCCTGCCCTCTGATGGGCTTACAGTCTAATCGGGGGAGACAGGCAGACAAGAACAATGGCAATAGAGTCAAGGAGAAGAACCTCTCATAAAAACAATGGCAAATAAATAGAATCAGGGTGATGTACATCTCATTAAACAAAATAAATATGGCGATGAAGATATATACAGTTGAGCGGACGAGTACAGTGCTGAGGGGGTGGGATGGGAGAGGGGGAGGAGGAGAGGGAAAGGGGGGAGAAGAGGGTTTAGCTGCGGAGAGGTGAAGGGGGGGTAGAGGGATCAGAGGGAAAAAAGGGGGGAGCTCAGTCTGGGAAGGCCTCTTGGAGGAGGTGAGCTTTAAGTAGGGATTTGAAGAGAAGAGAATTAGATTGTCGGAGGTGAGGAGGGAGGGCATTCCAGGACCGCGGGAGGACGTGGCCCAGGGTTCGACGGTGGGATAGGAGAGACCGAGGGACAGTGAGGAGGTGGGCGGCAGAGGAGCGGAGCGTGCAGGGTGGGCAGTAGAAAGAGAGAAGGGAGGAGAGGTAGGAAGGGGCAAGGTGATGGAGAGCCTTGAAGCCTAGAGTGAGGAGTTTTTGTTTTGAGTGGAGGTTGATAGGCAACCATTGGCGGTGTTTAAGAAGGTGCCCAGAGCGTTTCTGCAGGAAGATGAGCCGGGCAGCGGAGTGAAGAATAGACTGGAGCGGGGCGAGAGAGGAGGAAGGGAGATCAGAGAGAGGCTGACACAGTAGTCTAGCCGGGATATAACGAGAGCCTGTAGCAGTAAGGTAGCCATTTGGGTGGAGAGGAAAGGGCGGATCTTGGCGATATTGTAAAAGTGAGACCGGCAGGTCTTGGTAACGGACCGAATGTGTGGGGTGAACGAAAGAGACGAGACAAAGATGACACCGAGGTTGCGGGCCTGAGAGATGGGAAGGATGGTCGTTTTGCATTTCACCTCTCATGTTCAGTTTGTTCCTAAATTCTCCCTGCATCTCCTTCACAATTTTTCCCAATCCACACCTTCCTCTTCCCACATATGGCCACCCCACTCTACTCCATGCCCTCATCACTTCCTGGATGGACTTTAATTTCTTCCCTCTTCAAACGGTGCTATCCCGAGGTGCCTGGATCATCTTTTTAAAATGGTGTTCAGAAGGCACCCCTCTCCTCCTCAACAACCTTTTTCGAAAATTGTCCATTTCTCTCCACATCCAGCAGAAGTACTTGACCATTAGCTTCAAGGCTCCCAACTAGGCTTGTTACCTTTCTGCTTTCTTCTGCTACACTTCAGCTCACATCTCTGCTCCTCCAAAGCTAACCTCCTAGTAGTACCTTACTCTCAGTCCCCCATCTCTGAACTATTGCTGCTGCTTTAGCTCTAGCCTGGAACTCCCTTCCCCTTCAGCTCCATCCAACCTCCCATATCACCTTCAAAGTCTTCTAAAAACACCTTTCAGCAGGTATTCCCTGACTTGCCTTGCTCAGGTAATCCATCAGGCACCCTTTTTGCACTCAAATGGATAGCAGTTTATTGATTCTCCTATTTATTGATTTTTTTTGCTTACTTCTGTTACTACCAATTGTATCTACATTTTCCCTTTTGTTCTCTTTGTCCCGAAATTATCTGGGTCTGCCTGCCTCCTTCTTGGAATCGTGAGCTCCTCGTGTCTTCTACAATGTCCTCTACTTTTATCATATTTCCCAAATGTCTACATATAGTGCTCTGCACATAGTAGGTGGTCAGTGACTATTAATGATAATGATAAATAGAGACAGTTAAGAGGGGTTGACTAAAAAAAGCTGAATAAGGAATAGCAAAAATTCAAAGCATTAAATCACATTAGCACTTGCTGTAACTTTTTCCCCTTGGGAATTCTAGTTAAAAAGTCCCCTCAAAAATACACTTGCCATGTATAAACATAGCACAAGAGAGCTGCTCTTGGCTGAACAAAAATATCAGTATCATTTTTATTAATTTAAAGGACAGAAAGAAACACCAAACTTGATACTGAGAACCCAAGATTATACCAGAAACTGTCACTACCTAAAGCTCCAGTGTGTGACTAGGATTCAGTTTTATTTCTATATTTTAAGTTTCAGGGTGTTTCATTTGGTTCTAATACATGGAAGAGATCATTTTGGAGCATCTCCCTGGGTGGAACCTGCCATTCCTCCAGAAACAGTGACACACTACAGGGTGCCCTTGTGGAGGATGAGTAGGCAGCATTGGTTAAAGTTGGTGGGCCGTGTAAGGGTGCCAAGACAGAGCATTCCTCTTGTAGCATATGTACATCTGCACATACCTGAATTCACACCTCAGATGGTAATCTTTCCTGACCGCTTCTTCTTCACTTTCCAGAAAATTTACTTTTTTCCCCTTTTGGGATTTTCAGTCAGTTTTTTGGGAGTTAATTTTGAAGACACTTTCCTCCTGTTTCCTACTGTAATTAGTTTTCCAGCTGCCTTACTTGTTTGAAGATCTATATCTGGAGAATTCCTGAGGCACCTGACTTTTTCCACCAGGGGTAGGCTACTGGTTCTGTATTATAGGGATTCTGCATGTGTAAAGTGGTGTGTATGTTTTAATGTTTATCCTTCAAAGCCAACCACATTAGGTGTTTTATATTTTTCATACTGAAGTAGTTTTTTTATACCATGAATGTATTGAAGCTATCCAAAGAAGTTGGTAGAGATGGAATTCAAGAAGAAATAAACACTTTAACAACAAGATGTTCATAAGCCCCCTTAAATCAATCTGTCTACAGGTTTTAAAAATACATTTAGAAGTTCAAAGTGCTTTCCCTCAGAAAGTGTGGTTAGGAGCCTCAGATGAAAGATGCTATACAAAGACAAAGTAGAATTGGTACCGTTTCCATTATGCTACGTTTCAGACGTCAAACTTTATTAATACTTGGAAAAAGTGTTTTGTTTCCCACACGAAACATCAACTTTCCAATGATCCTTGTTCCCCTGTGGTTGATATTTTTAAAATGAAATTTCCTTTCAGCGAAATATTAGTCCTTGAGTAGACTTGAGGATAGAAGAATATCAAAAATGAATAATCATCTCAAACTTTCCCAAATCTGAGGAATCCCGATTGCTGAAATTAGATCTTAAATTAGCAATGACTGTTAAATAGATAAAGCAAGTGATTTGAGAAAGAAAATGGCTATTCTCAGTTTAGTGCATTTAAAGAGGCTCTTGATGTAAATCACATAGAGTGCTGAATTAGGTAAATTTTTTCAAATGTTTTTCCAGGTTTTAAGTCCAAGAGTCTGTTTGATGACACTGTTGGGATTTGAGAGGTAAGTTAAAGGAAAACTCTCTTAAAATGTCTCTGCCTTCTGGTCATTTGGTTAGGGTTTTTATTTGAAGATGCCATTACTGACTGAAATTCCTTCTGTGATGGAGAGTTTGGACAGAACGAGTTGAGTAATCCATGTTTAAGAGAGCCTCTACACTGGTGCACACATGAACATAATTCTGGGTTGTGAGGTGTCACATTTTTGAGACTGTGCTTCACTATGTCTTTAAATCATTGATTCTATCCTCCCTGCTTGCATGTTCCCCCCAACAAGCAGCTGCTTGGGTATGGGGGCTCTGGAGCTGCTACATCAGAGACAGCTGGGTAAATCCTGTGGGGGCTTTCCATACAGACACCGCACCACACCCCTTCCAAACCTGGAAGCCGCTGTCCTTGGCCACTGCCCCCAGAGCAGCAGCAATCCCAACTCTGCCGGCCTGTCCTGGCATGGGGCCACAGCTGCTTCTAAATAATAATAATAATTGTGGTACTTAATATGTGCCAGGAACTGTACTAAGCTCTGGGGTGGATACGAGCAAATTGGGTTGGACCCAATCCCTCTTTTGCGTGGGGCTCACTGTCTCAATCCCCATTTTACAGTTGAGGTAACTGAGGCACAGAAAAGTGAAGTGACTTGCCCAAGGTCACACAGCAACAAGTGGTGGAGGTAGGATTAGAACCCATGCTTCCGCTTGGCTGGAGGCAGGGGCAGAAGATGGTGGATATGGTGCAGCAGCACAAGGTAAATGCCCTCTTCCCTGGCCTCTCTCTTTCTCCCCTTCTCCACTTTCACCTATCCTCCCTTCCTTCTCTCTTCCCCCTGCCCCCGGTTTCTCCATCCCAAGAGAGCTCAAAATGAAAAGTTGGCATCTCTGGGTGAAGTTAATGCTTTTTTGCCCCTTCAGTGTAAATCCGGTACCTCTGGCCTCAGCCTCTCCCCTCCCCCCTGCCCGCCCAAAGTAAGTATAATGAACGTGCATTATAATTATGCTTTCATTATGCCTAGTTTCTTTGGGCTGAGGCCAGAGGCACCAAATCCCTAGGGGGATTTTTCAAAATCCACATGTTTCTTAACAATCTTAATGATATTTCGCACACTAAGCTAATAGTAGGTGGATTTGATACTGCCTTTAGACCACTCTGTTCGGGACTCAAAAATATCAAGTGAGGGTATAAGTAAGGTCTTGCTAAAATTGTACATTTTAAAAAATACTAAAATATAGAATAGTAAAGCTGCTCTATAGGTGGCTAAAATGGTTTAGAGTATTTGACAGGCACAAGGATTAAAAACCAAACCAAACAAAAAAATCCACAGGGCCCAAGGGTCCTAATTTACTGGTGTACTTTTTGTCCCAATTCAGCTAGGTAGAAGTAAAGAGCATCAGCTCGAGCTGTGCAAAGAGGCATTTTTATCTGAGACATTTTTTTTTCATGCAGAGTCCAGAAGATCACTAAATTGACAGCTGCTGCTGCGTGTGCTGTGCCACTGCCAACCTGCCTAGACACTGGGGACTGTCCTTGACACTTTGTCCCACTTTGTGTAACTGGTCGTGTACGTTTGGGCTGATATTTTATGTAGATGCATTCATATATATTATATGTTTATATGTTTTATACCCATGAGAAGTGGCATGGCCTAGTGGAAAGAGCCTAGCACTGGGAGTCAGGAGAGCCAGGTTCTAATTCTGGCTTTGCCACATGACTCCTGTGTGGTCTTCGGTAAGGCACTTAATTTTCTGGGGCTCAGTTCCTCATCTGAAAAATAGGGATTAAACACTCACTCTCCTACCCTCTTAGACAGAGTCTGATTATCTTAGGTTTTTCCCAACACTTATCACAGAGCTTGGCACATAATGAGTGCTTAACAAATAGCATTACTATTATTACTATTATTATTCTTAAGAGACAGAGAGACAACTTTATAGTTGGAGACACTATTGATATATTTGTGTTTGAGTAGGATAGAAACACTTAAGTGAGGCTGTTCCATTACATACATGTGAGATTCATAATTTTGGTGTACGTTGCAGGTGGGTTGCATTCTGTAGAACTCCTAAGGTGGACGATTTCATTAAAGTTACACTAAGCAACTTCAGGATGGCTCCTTGTTTAGGGAACATGGTGTGGAAGCCTCAGCATCTATTATCAGCTGGAAAAAGTCTTTGCCACCACACACACACAGATATCTATCTATTTATACATAGATGCATGTATCACGTTATCTATATATATAGATGTGTGTTGTTGCAAATATTTTTTCCAGATGATAATAGAAAGTATATATATGCATATACTCTCTGAAAGGGATATATTTACATCCAATTATATATAGATATATCCCCTTAAGAAAGTAATGCTCTACATAAATGAACCTTCTGATTTAAGACTACCCTACTGCAGTGGCACTGAAAACATTCTGTTACTAACATTGATCCCTGAGACACTCCACTCCACTTCTCTGAAAGGGGTGAGGAGGGCTGAGAAAGCACCTGTGGCTCCCACACCAGGTTCAGGGTTTCAGGGCATAGGACTGATGCAGCAGGGGATGGTGTCTGGCGTGTGGATATTAATAATTAATAACTGCAGTATTTACTAAGCACTTACTATGTGCCAAACACTGTTCTGGGCACTGGGGTAGATACAAGCTAATCAGGTGGGACACAGTCCCTGTCCCACATGGGGTTCACAGTCTTAATCTCCATTTTAGAGATGAGATAACTGAGTCATAGAGAAGTGAAGTGACTTGCCCAAAGTCACAACAGATCAATGGCAGAGCCAGGATTAGAACCCACGTCCTCTGACTTCCAGGCCCATGCTCTTTCCACTAGGCCATGCTGCTTTCCTTTAGGGCTCCCTGTGGAGCCCCAAAGACTCCAGTTTAAAGGAGGGCAGGAGTCATACAGGATAATCTCCTCAATCTCCTCAAGTGCAGGAATCATGTCTACCAACTGTAGTGTACTCTTCCATGTGCTTAGTACACAGTAAGTACTCAATAAATATCACTGATAGATAATTTTAAAAAATGGTTTGTCTTGGCAAAGCTGACAATGACAAAGATTTTTCTTTTACTGGCCAGTGACAGGAAGCAAATAATCCCAGGGGTCATGGAACCAGATGAAGTCCTCTCAGGGGCTGCATCCAACCTCCTCCCAGAAAGTTCCAGAGGATTCTGAGCCATGGGGTCCTTTTGACCTCTGGATACTGCAGTCTCCAGAATGAAGAGGGCTACATGAATAGGTTTCCTACTCCAGTGGTTACAGTTTTATCTCTCTTATGGTTCTGGATATTTATGCAACCAGGCTCCTTCAACAGTCATTGAACTAGAGAATTATGCTGGGTGTGTACTGAATTCTCATGGCTACTTATTCATTGATCAAAAGGGTGCTGAATCTTGAGAAAAAGACTGTCCACCAGCCCTGCTCTTTCAATCATCACTGTACATCTCAGCTCTGCCACTTGTCTCCTGTGTGTGAACCTTGGGCCGGTCACTTAATTTCTGAGGCTCAGTTCACTCATCTGTAAAATGGAGATTAAATAATAATGTTGGCATTTGTTAAGCGCTTAGTATGTGCAGAGCACTGTTCTAAGCGCTGGGGTAGATACAGGGTAATCAGGTTGTCCCACATGAGGCTCACAGTCTTAATCCCCATTTTACAGATGAGGGAACTGAGGCACAGAGAAGTTAAGTGACTTGCCCACAGTCACACAGCTGACAAGTGGCAGAGCCGGGATTCGAACCCATGACCTCTGACTCCCAAGCCCAGGCTCTTGCCACTGAGCCACGCTGGGTTTGTTTTTGGTTTTGTCTTTTATGGTATTTGTTAAGCCCCTACTATGTGCCAGGCACTGTACTAAGCGTTGGGTAGATATTAGCTAATCAAGTTGGATGTAATCCACGGCTCACAGTCTTTATCCCCATTTTATAGATGAGGAAACTGAGACCTAGAGATGTTAAGTGACTGGCCCAAGGTCAAGGTCAAATGGTGCTTTGTTCTTGTCTGTTCTTGTTGTTCTTGTTCATTGTTCTTGTCTGTCCGTCTCCCCCGATTAGACTGTAAGCCCGACAAACGGCAGGGACTGTCTCTATCTGTTGCCGACTTGTTCATCCCAAGCGCTTAGTACAGTGCTCTGCACATAGTAAGCGCTCAATAAATACTAATGAATGAATGAATGAATGAAAATGGTGGAGTCGGGATTAGAACCCAGGTTCTTCCAACTTCCAGGCCTGTACTCTACCCATTAGACCACACTGCATCTCACGCTGTTCTACTTAACCCTTAGACTCTGGCCCCGTGATTGATTAAAAATGCTAAATTGCAAGCTCCTTGAGGGCTTGGATCATGTCTATTAAACTCTATTGTATTCTCCCACGTGCTTAGTACAGTGTTCTGCCATCAGTGAGATTTATTGAGTGCTTACTGTGTGCAGAGCACCGTACTAAGTGCTGAGAGAGTACAATGCACTAGAGTTGGTAGATAGGTTTCCTGCCCACTCCTCAAGAACCTCCAGAGTTTGTCCATCCACATCCACATCAAACAGAAACTCCTTACCATAGCCTTTAAAAGCTCTCAATCACCTTGCCCCCTCCTATCTCACCTCGCTTCTCTCCTACCCAGCCTGCACACTTAGCCTCTCTAATGCCAACCTACCCACTGTACCTCAATCTC
Source organism: Ornithorhynchus anatinus (assembly GCF_004115215.2). Classification (NCBI taxonomy): domain Eukaryota; kingdom Metazoa; phylum Chordata; class Mammalia; order Monotremata; family Ornithorhynchidae; genus Ornithorhynchus; species Ornithorhynchus anatinus. The sequence continues at coordinate 18,970,827 of NC_041750.1, forward strand.
ATCTATCTTGCCTCTGGCCTCGAACGCCCTCCCTCTTCATATCCAACAGACAATTACTCTCCACCCCCTTCAAAGCCTTATTGAAAGGCACATCTCCTCCAAGAGGCCTTCCCTGAATAAACCCTCCTTTCTTCTTCTCCCACTTCCTTCTGCATTGCCTTGACTTGCTCCCTTAATTCACCCCACCCCCCTCAGCCCCACAGTATTTATGGACATATCTGTGATTTATTCATTTATATTAATGTCTGTTTCCCTCTCTAGACTGCAAACCTGTCATGGGCAGGGAATGTATTTGTTATATTGTACGGTCCCAAGTGCTTAGTACAGTGCTCTGCCCGTAGTAAGTGCTTAGTAAACACAATTGATTGAAGGAGATTACAGACTAGACAGTAGGTTCTCAGTAAATACTATTGTGGGCTATTGAGAGAGAACCACATGAAAGGGAGCATGCACATCCATGTACATGTCTAAGTGGGAAGTTGAGGAGAGGTCACGTGATTCTCCTTTTGTCCTTCTTAAAGTATTGGATAGCTGCCTCCACATTTTTAAGATGCCCTATCCTCCCCTTACAGTGAGGGACAGTAGGACTCAATAACAATAAATGGGGCAAGGCCTAACGAGATTAAATAATCTGAGCAGTCAAATCATCCAAACAGCCTTTCGAATCCGAACAGAGGGGCCCCACAGAATGTGCCCATTTTGGAGCAACACCCAAAGCATTGTCAAGGTTTTCTTCTCCTATGTTTTCTATTGAGGGAGGGATCTTAGGCTGCCCCTCCTGGGTGGGGGTGGGAGGACAGGGAGTGAAGTAGGGAAGAGTGATCTTGATCTTCAGGCCTCTTCTTCAAAGTGCTAGGACCCCTTTCTGCTGACTTAGCCAGAAAAACAGCTTGGAATGATTCTGATTTCATCTCCAAATGCATGTCAGGCTGCTCAGATAGTCTTGAAAGAGGTTTACAATTTTAAATATCTTGAGGATTTCCAAGAAATAGTCAGTACAGAATCACTTAGTGCAAAGCTGTTGCATGTCCCCCCAAATAAGAGGACACCCAGGGCCAAGTCTGATAAATTCTCTGTGGGACTAGGGCTATTTGATTTGACAAGCCCTTATATGTATACAAATATTTTTTTTCCAAACTTAAAACAATATGATCACAACCCTGGCATTGAGGTTATTAATGCTATTCTAAACCTGCCTTTTAATTACCATAAAACCGTTCTGTGGCTACATTTGCATATTAAAGCATAAAGAATATAATTTCAATTCCAAATAGTCTAATTCTTTCCTTAGAGCCGTTGTTATATATACCCCAAACCCCGGATTACGCATTTCATTTTTTTCACATATGGAATGATAGATTTATTTTGGAGGCACCCTGCTTAGCTCAAGGCTCAGGGCTGCAGCCTCTAAAGCCTCTGCATTAATCAGACCCAGACCCAGGGATGAAGGGGAATTTGAGTTACTATTTGTATTTTGTTGTGTTTCAGCATTTTTTTACAGTGGTCCGGCAAATAATTCCACACAGTACCTTCCTCTGCAGGCATTTACAACCCTCTCTCTTCCCCTCCTCATGAACTGTAGTTTGGAATGTGATCAGCTAGGACCTATAATCTCTACCCTGGACACATCGACATCTTTCCTGGGCTCCCCCTCTATACAAGAATGCAAATTTCCCATCTAACCCTACAGCAAATGTGTTTTCCCCCTGCTGGAAAACTCCCCATACAGAATTCTGGGTGGTAGGCACTGACCAGGACAGAATACAAATGAGTTTGTGAGAAATTGCATCAAGTTAGGTGAAGAATAAGAGCTAACTGGCTTCAAAGGGAAATGCACCAAGTAGAATCTACAGTTACTGCACACAAGGGGTTTAACAGAGCCTGGGGCAACAGCAACAACAATAACAACCAAAAAATGGAAGAAGAGAAAGCTAAAGAGCATTGATCAGCCTTTATCCTTTTTCCTTTCCTTATAGACATAGCTTTAACAACAAAGATCTTGAAAAGTCGTTCTCGGAAAGTGGTTTGGACTGTGTTGTTAGCAGCACTTTATTCTTTTTGATATTTCTCAATAAACCAGGGAGATGTTCCTGCTCCCCACTCTTCACATCTTAACCAGTTTAGATTAGACATACACACCCCCACACACATTCATAAAAACACTCACGGACTCACGGAGTGGCATACAACTCTCAGTAAACACTCAAGCATTTCTCACATACACAATTTCACATCCATCTTTCTCTCCCTTTCTCACTCTTTTTATTTCTTTCTCTTTCTCTCTCTTTCATACATACACAGCAAGTCTGAATTGGTTGGCTATAAGTGAATTCTGGCTGACTTCCCAAAGATTAGAGACCTTGCCATGTTCCTAGTTTTTGATTCTCTCTCTCTTTTTACCCTTTCTAGTCAACCACTGATGTGTGCAACTCCAGCAATGGTGAACTAACAAACTGTCCAGCATATTTTTCATGCTTGTTCTATTTGTCATGGTTTGGAGGAAGAAAACTGAATGGGTGGGTGTTTGATTGGAGAAGAGAAATGCTAAGGAGATTGTTTTTCATCTGTCTCTTTCCTCCTCTTAGCCAGCATGTTTTGCAGCATTGTAAACTGCAAAAGGACTATTATAACTACTAATGAAAAAACTCAGGGTGTTTAAAACTCCTTTGCTCCTAAATTGAACTACATCCTTCCTTTTATAATCAACACACTCTCTTCTACTTCTTTCTCTGTGCCGCTTTGTCTCAGTCACTCTCTGTCTCTATCTCCATCGTTTCACTTCTTTTCCCCTCTCTTTTTTCCTCCTGACTCTGCTTTCTTGATTATCTTCGGAGCAGAGGGAAGGCAACTCGCTTTGCCAGTTGTTGATGAAAAACTGGCCATGGGAGAAGAGACCATCTGTGGCAAAGTTTAAATCTATTTACCTCTTCAGTAAGCTGGGGAAAACGTCTCTCTCTTTGTAATCCTTAAGGCAGAAGTTGACAAATGGAATTAGAGCCTTGGAGCGAGACATAAGGGGGAAAATGCCCAGCTGAATTTGCAGTGGCAGTTAGCTTAAGGAACGAAAGGGTCTCCCTATTTGTGCAGAGAGCAACTGAAGCGTGTGGCCACCTTATTCTGCTTTTTTCACAGTTGTAAAAGGAGGTGACATAAATAAGTTGGCTCTTCTACATTTTGGATCTCAGGTCTTCTGAGGGGAAGGCAACTCCATAGGAGCTGGGGGAGACATCACCCCCTAGGATTGGCACGGAGCGGGTGAAGCTAATGGTTTTGCCTTAGCCGTGGCTAGCTGGAAAGGGGCTCCAAGTGGAGTCAAAATGTTGACACCACTGCCAGCAGAGCATGATCCCTGGCCAAGCACCAAACCCGGTGGAGGTTCTCTTGTCCTCACTATGCTCACCAGGGCCAGGTCAGAGTTGCCTCTGGCCTGTAGTCCCAAAGGTTGGCCAGGATGAGCCATCGGCTCCTTCCCCCAGCCCCTCCAGACAACCTGAAGCATGTTCCAGGCACAAAGGTAGCGCTTAAGTTCTGGAGCCACTGCAGCAGCAGTATAAACCTCACGGTGCCTGTCTGTACGACCGCTGGGCTGCTTCCAAGCCCAGGGCCACTGTTTGCCACTGCTGCCGGGCTAGTAATGGCAGCTGCAACAGTGGAGAGCTCGGTGGTGGTGGTGAAAGAAGAGACATGGCAGAGAAAAATAAATACACTTTTTCTTTCCTATCCATCCACTACTTTCACTCTCCTCCTTTCCCTCCCATTCCTCCTTCCCCCACTCCCTTTCCTCTTTGTTCTATCTCCTTTTCTCTAGTATTCCTCCTCCTCCTTCCTCTTTCCCTCTTTTCCCTTTCTCCCCTTTATCCTCCTCCATTTTCTTCCTTTTCCACTCCCTCCCTCTTTGTCCCGCCCCTCTTAAAACCCCGCCAAATCACCCTGCCTCACCAATGCTCTGTCCCCAGTTTGCCCTCACATACAAAATGAAAAGTTGGCAGCCTTAGTCTTCTAGTCTTTAACTAGAGCTCTGCTATTCCTTTGCTTTGTGATCTTGAGCTGGTAATTCAGCTTTTCCATGCCTTGGCACAATTACACTGGCCTTACCTCATGAGGTTAGCATACTGAAATGATTGTTTAATGGTGATGGTTATACTACAGAATAGAACGTTATAAATAGAGCATTAAATAGAAAGAGAAGCCCCAAATTATTTTTTCATTCCGTACTCTTTCATTCCTGATTGCTATTTATTACATTTTTATGGTTTTACTCAGTTTCTACATCCCAAATCATTTCTTAAAATTTAGGGTTAGACAAAAACAAAGACAAATTTAATTTCAATTGAAGAAAAAAAGTAGAAAGGGGAAGCATCTGAGCATTTCATTGCCAAAATGGAGTGAAAGAGATTTACAAATCCATTCTAATTCTACCAGTTGATTTAGCACATTGATGTGATATGTGGTTAATATTTTCACTCTTGTCCAGAGAAGCAATGTATGTTTTGGAGAATTCTATCTGAAAGGTTTTGTCATTTGTAAATGCATTGTAAGGATGTCAATCAGTCAATAGTTCTCTATGTAGACCACAGCCCTAAGCACTTAGAGAGAGTGCAGTACAGTGAGTAAATGTGATATGTGCTTCTAGGGAATTTCCCTCTTCTCCAACCTGTAAAGAGTCTGGAGTTTACTTGAGTGACTAGTGTATGAATGTTATCATTTTTTCTTCTCCAATATAGAGCTCTCACCTTGAAACCAAATTTAGATATTAAGTTTTGGATTGACACTAGAGTCCAATACCCTAAATTAAGCCTAGTGACCTTAATGTTGCTAAATATGCCAACAGTGATATGGACTGTTGCTTTAGCCATCTGCATCATTAACAAATGCCTCAAAGGACTGGTCATACCACAGCAACACTCAGTAAGCATATACAACTGTAGGGGCATCATAAACGTGAAAGCTTCAAGGATATGGTTTGGAAATAGTATAGTGTTCTGCACATAGTAAGCACTCAATAAATACCATTATTTGATTGAAATGAAAAACTGATTTTTACCTGAAAAAAATTGGATAATCACCCACCAAATTACATATTTTTTAAACCTCTAAGTCCATACTCTAGTTGGAAAATGCTAGAAAGCCTCTTTTAATTTATTACTGGCATATTTTGAGCTTCAAGTATCTACCCCAGCCCTTAAACCAATGCTTGACACATAGTAAGTGCTTAACAAATACCACCACTATTATTATTAAATTGCCAAATTGTACCTTCCAAGCGCTTAGTACAGTGCTCTGCACATAGTAAGTGCTCAATAAATATGAATGAATGAGTGAATAGTGAGCACTAAGACAACAATCACTTGGACCTCCGAAACATCATCCTCTCTCACTGGCTTTGATTGCATTCCTAAATCCCCTATAAGTTATCAGTCACTTAATCAGTGACATTTATTGAGCAGGTAAAGAGTGCAGAGCATTGTACTAAGCCTTCAGGAGAGTGCCATATAACAGAGTTAACAGACACTTTCCCTGCCCACAAGCAGTTTATAATCTAGAGGGGGAGACAGACATTAAAATAAGTTATGGATATGTACATGAATGCCACAGGGCTTAGGGTGGGGTGACTATTACGCGCTAAAAGAGTACAAATCCAAGTGCATAGGTGATATGCCAGGGGCCAGATCACAAAAGGAGGCAAATCTGAAAAGCTTTCAGGTTTGAGATCCCTACCACCAGAAATCTTTAAAACATTAGCAATCATTATGGTGCAGTGGATAAAGTGGATAAAGCACAAGCCTGGGAGTCAGAAGGTCATGGGTTCTAATCCTGACTCTGCCACTTGTCTGCTGTGTGACCTTGGGCAAATCATTTCATTTTTCTGCACCTTAGTTACCTCATCTGTAAAATGGGGATTGAGACTGTGAGCCCCACATGGGGCAGGGACTGTGTACAGTCCGATTTGCTTATATCCACCCCAGGGCTTAGTATAGTGCTTGGCACATAGTAAGCATTTAACAAATACCACTATTACTAACAGTTTGCCAGGTATAAATGAATCAGCTCTAAAAGAGATATCTTACTCCTCCCCTGTCTAAATTTAACACTGCTAATTCCAGGCCAGTTTGCCGGCCACCAGGGACCCTTAAGCAGGAGGAATCTAACACCTTTTGGAGGAAAGAAAGAGAAATCAAGGAGAGAAGGGCACATGTGGTTCTGCAAAAAGTCTCCCTCATGCAACCATGAGGATATCAAATAATTCCCCTTTTGTCTGTGGGCTGCCTTTCACAGCTATCAGGATGAGCTGGCTGGACCTGACTCAGGATCCTTGTTAAATGGTATGAAGTAAGTCTGGAGAAGGGGGAAAAAAACCCAAAAACGATTAAAGGAAGAATGCAATCTGTGTGAAGCTGTGGCCCTGCCTCTTAAAGAAGCAGATGATCTAAGAGAAGGAAGAGCCTCCCTTTAAACCAGAGACTGCGTGCAATGCAAATGATCCCATATGCAGCTGCCACTGGCAGGCAGCCACCTGCCTACAGAAGAATAAAGTCAAAGCAACAATTCCCCTTGAACCCTGAAGCTTAGTGACTTCAAACAAGAAAAATAAAAAGTGACATTTTTTTTCCAGTGAAATCTTCCATCCTCCAAATTGGGCTGATGACCTCATCATCTACAGCTGTCTACTCCAGGCTGGGTCTTCTTTCCAAGAGATTACATCTGGCCCCGGGCATTCATACCTGGAGCTTGTAACATCTGGAGCCTTCTGCCTTTTGAAAGAGGAATTAACATTTCGAAACCCCCCCTCTTAGTTTTTCCAAAGGTCAGAGGGACCAGGCGTTCCCCCATTAGGCAGGAGAGTCGCATTGTTTGGGTGGCAATTCTGCTGCCCGAAGGATGATTGGGACCATCCCTAAGGGCCTGTTATAAGATGGGGTGGTGGAGGCTCCAGTAGCAGATGAAGGGAAGCCCTGGCCATAGTGCACCATGACTCTTTGCTTTCCTGCTGCCGCTGTATTCCTTGACTGCCAGTGTCATACTGTTACAACTATGGGCTACTCCTGAGGTTGCACTTGGAGAAGCAGTGTGGCCTTATGGATAGAGCACGGTTCTGGGACTCGGAAGGATCTGGGTTCTAAATCCAGCTCTGCCACTTGTCCGCTGTGTGACCTTGGGCAAATCACTTAACTGTTCTGTGCCTCGGTTACCTCATCTATACAGTGGGGATTAAGACTGTGAGGTCTATGTGGGACATGGACTGTGTCCAATCTGATTACCTTGTATCTACCCCAGCACTTAGAACAGTGCCTGGTACAACGTAAGCGCTTAACAGCTACCATATTTAAAAAAAGGACCTGGATTCTAATCCCAGATCCACCACTTGTCTGCTGTGTGACCCTGGGCAAGTCACTTCTCTGTGCCTTAATTATCTCATCTGTACAATGGGGGTTAAGACTGTGAGCCCTGTTTGGGACATGGACTATATCCAACCTGATTAGCTTGTATCTACCCCAGCGCTTAGTACTGTGCTTGGCACATAGTAAGCACTTAACAAATTTCATTTTTAAATTTTAAAAAAAAAAGATATTGGAGGCTTTTATCAGTGGGGAAAGTGGCGACAGTGGGGAAGGCTGCCCTTCTTTTTCTTTCATTTCTGTGTCTTTTCCATTCCACCCCAACTCTGATTATCCTCTGCTAGATTAACTAGTCTATGGTCGCTTCCCATTAATAGCAGGCATAATGATTTAACTTAATAAGCTATGGCATATTTATCAGCTTTATTAACATCCAGTTCACTAAAATCCAGTATGTCCACATTTCGTATTCCAATCATTATTTGATCTCTAATGAAGAAATCAGCTAGAGTTTCAAAATTGCAGCTTTGACTTGAATTTTTCAACATTGTTGTATTGTAGATTTTTTTTTATCTGATAAGTGAAATTTGATTCCATTACCTCGTAATTATTCCTCAGAATCTCATCATTTACTATGTGCCAAGCACTGGGATGAATGCAATCTAATCAGGACAGACACAGTCCCTGTCTCTCACAGGGCTCACAGTCTAAAGGGGAGAGAGCAGATCCTTAAACCCCATGTTACAGGTGAGGAGACTGAATCACAGAAAAGGCAAGGTCACACAACAGTCAAGTGGCAGAGCTGGGATCAGAATCCAGGTTTCCTGACTCCCAGGAATAAGCTCTTTCCACTGAGCCACACTACTTCTCTGTACAGGATGAAGGAGAGTTTGTTCATGATAGAGAGGGAGTTCCACAGGGCCACTGAAACAATGATGCAGAGGCAAATTAGTAATATATTGTATGTTCAATGAAGCCTCAGTGCGTGATATTGATGGCGGGTATTTTAATAATAATAATAATGTTGGGATTTGTTAAGCGCTTACTATGTGCCGAGCACTGTTCTAAGCACTGGGGTAGATACAAGGGAATTAGGTTGTCCCACTTGGGGCTCACAGTCTTCATCCTCATTTTACAGATGAGGGAACTGAGGCACCGAGAAGTGAAGTGACTTGCCCACAGTCATACAGCTGACAAGTGGCAGATCCGGGAGTCGAACTCATGACCTCTGACTCCGAAGCCCAGGCTCTTTCCACTGAGCCACGCTGCTTCCCCAGCGGTGCGGTGCAGGGTACGGTGTTTGATGAGCAGAGGAACTGAAGTAGGGAAAGGTTAGAGGAGAGATAAAATGTGCTTTATTATCAATCAGTGATATTCACTGAGTGCTCACTGTGTGCAAAATATTTTACTAAATGCTTGGGAGAGTAAGAATAATAATAATGTGGTGTTTTTTTAGAGCTTATTTTGTGCCAGACACTGTATTGAGAACTGGGGTAGATATAAGCAAATTTGGTTGGACACATTCCCTGTCCCACATGGAGCTCACAGTTTTAATCCCCATTTTACAGTTGAGGTAACTGAGGCACAGAGAAGTGAAGTGATTTGCCCAAGGTCACAAAGCAGACAAGTGGCAGAGCTGGGATTAGAACCCAGGTCCTTCTGACTCCCAGGCCCGGTCGCTATCCACTAGGCCATGCTGCTTCTCTACAATACAGTAGATTTGGTAGACAAAATCCCTGCCCTGGAGGAGCATTCAATCTAGTGGGGGAGGCAGATATTAAAATAAATTACAGCTAGGGAAAGCAAATAAGTATAACCGTAGTAGAGTCTAAGTGGCATGGAGGTTGCAGGGTGGGGTGAGTATCAAAATGTTTAAGGAGGTACAGACCTAACTGCATAGGTGGTGTAGAAGAGCTCACTTCCCACTCTCGATGATCAGGTCTCCGCTCTCAATTCCACCCTCTCTACTCATCTCAACTCTGTCGCCCCCCTTTCCCTCCGCCGCTCTCGCTCCACTAACCCATAGCCCTGGATCACCTCCTCCGTCCGCCTCCTACGCTCCTATGCTCGAGCTGCTGAGTGCTGCTGGCGAAAGTCCAAGCACCAAGCTGACCTCACACACTTCAAATTCAGCCTTTCCTGCCTTAACTCTGCCCTCTCCTCCACCAGGCAAAACTTCTTCTCCTCCCTCATCGACACCCATGCCCGTCAGCCCCGCCAATTGTTCCGGACCTTTAACTCTCTCCTTAGGCCCCCTGTTCCTCCCCCTCCCCCATCTCTCACCCCCAATGATCTGGCCACCTACTTCATCACAAAAATCAACACAATCAGGTCTGAGCTCCCCAAAGTCACCCCTGCCCCACTCCCCTCCCCCCCACCAACCCTCTCCCCTACTTTTCCATCCTTCCCTGCAGTATCCTCAGAGGAGATATCCTCCCTCGTCGCAAGTGCCAGCCCCTCCACCTGCGCCTCGGACCCCATTCCCTCTCACCTTATAAAAACATCCCCCCTGCCCTCCTCCCTTCCTTAACTTCTATTTTTAACCACTCAATCTCCAATGCCTCCTTCCCCTCTGCCTTCAAACATGCCCACATCTCCCCCATCCTAAAAAAACTTGCTCTCGACCCCACTTCCCCTTCCAGTTATCGCCCTATCTCCCTACTACCCTTCCTTTCCAAAATCCTAGAACGAGTCGTCTACAATCGCTGCTTAGAATTCCTTAACTCCCATTCTCTCCTGGACCCCCTCCAATCTGGCTTCCGGCCCCTCCACTCTATCGAGACTGCTCTCTCTAAGGTCACCTGTGACCTCCTTCTTGCCAAATCCAATGGCTCCTACTCCATTCTAATCCTCCTTGACCTCTCTGCTGCCTTTGACACAGTCGACCATCCCCTCCTCCTCCACACCTTATCTCACCTTGGCTTCACAGACTCCGTCCTCTCCCGGTTCTCCTCTTACCTCTCTGGCCGGTCATTCTCGGTCTCCTTCGCAGGCGCCTCCTCCCCCTCCCATCCTTTAACTGTTGGAGTTCCTTAAGGGTCAGTACTTGGCCCTCTTCTGGTCTCCATTTACACTCACTCCCTTGGTGAACTCATTCGCTCTCACGGCTTTGACTACCATCTCTACGCAGATGACACGCAGATCTACATCTCCGCCCCCTCCTCTCCCCCTCCCTTCAGGCTCGCATCTCCTCCTGCCTCCGGGACGTCTCCACCTGGATGTCGGCCCGCCACCTAAAACTCAACATGAGCAAGACTGAGCTCCTCATCTTCCCTCCCAAGCCCGGTCCTCTCCCAGACTTCCCTATCACAGTGGATGGCACGACCATCCTTCCCGTCTCTCAGGCCCGCAATCTCGGTGTCATCTTTAACTCGTCTCTCTCGTTCACCCCACACATCCTATCCGTTACCGAGACCGGCTGGTTTCACCTTTACAATATCGCCAAGATCCGCCATTTCCTCTCCACCCAAACGGCTAGCTTACTGCTACAGGCTCTTGTTATATCCCGGCTAGACTTCTCTCTGATCTCCCTTCCTCCTCTCTCGCCCCGCTCCAGTCTATTCTTCACTCCGCTGCCCGGCTCATCTTCCTGCAGAAACGATCTGGGCATGTCACTCCCCTTCTTAAACACCTCCAGTGGTTGCCTATCAACCTCCGCTCCAAACAAAAACTCCTCACTCTAGGCTTCAAGGCTCTCCATCACCTTGCCCCTTCCTACCTCGACTCCCTTCTCTCTTTCTACCGCCCACCCCGCACGCTCCGCTCCTCTGCCGCCCACCTCCTCACCGTCCCTCGGTCTCGCCTATCCCGCCGTCGACCCCCGGGCCACGTCCTCCCGCGGTCCTGGAATGCCCTCCCTCCTCACCTCCGCCAAACTAATTCTCTTCCCCTCTTCAAATCCCTACTTAAAGCTCACATCCTCCAAAAGGCCTTCCCAGACTGAGCTCCCCTTCTCCCTCTACTCCCTCTACCGCCCCCCTTCACCTCTCTGCAGCTTAACCCTCTTTTCCCCCCATTTCCCTCTGCTCCTCCCCCTCTCCCTTCCCATCCCCTCAGCACTGTACTCATCCGCTCAACTGTATATATTTTCATTACCCTATTTATTTTGTTAATGAAATGTACATCGCCTCGATTCTATTTAGTTGCCAGTGTTTTTACGAGATGTTCTTCCCCTTGACTCTATTTATTGCCATTGTTCTTGTCTGCCTGTCTCCCCATTCCAAGCGCTTAGTACAGTGCTCTGCACATAGTAAGCGCTCAATAAATACTATTGAATGAACAATTAGACTGTAAGCCCATCAAACGGCAGGGACTGTCTCTATCTGTTGCCGACTTGTTCATTCCAAGCGCTTAGTACAGTGCTCTGCACATAGTAAGCGCTCAATAAATACTATTTAATGAATGAAAGAGAGGAAAAATACTGTGGGGAGATGAGAGGTTAGTTCAAGAAAGCTTCCTGGAGGAGGTAAGATTTGAGTAGGACTTTGAAGATGGGGGAGAGTGGTGGTCTGTAAAATATGAAGGTGGAGGGAGTTCCAGGCATGAGCGAGAGAGCATGAGCAAGGGATTGTTGGTGAGAGAGATGAAATAGGGGTTTGGTGAGTAGTTTGGTGTTAGAGGAATAAAGTGGGCAAGCTGAGTTATAGGGGAATAGGAGTGCAGATAGGGGAGAGAGCTGATTGATTGAGTACCTTGAAGTCTATGATTAGCAGTTTCCTTTGATAAAGAGATGGATGGACACCACTGGAGGTTTTTGAGGAGTGGGGAGACATGTGCAGAATGATTTGCTTTAGAAAAATGATCCAGGCAGCAGGGTGAAGTATGGAGTGGAAAAGGGAGAGGCTGGAGGAAGAGGGATAAGTTTGCAGGCTGATCCAGTAGTGGAGACAAGACATGACAAGTGCTTGGACCTACATAGTAGTAGTTGGGATGGAGAGGAAGGGGAAAATTCTGGACATGTGAAGGTAGAGCAGGCAAGATTTAGTGACAGACTAAACATGTGGGTTGAAGAAAAGAGATGAGTCTAGGTTAATGCCAAGAAAACAGGCTTGTGAGACAGAAAGATTGATGGTGTTGCCAAGAGTGATGGGAAAGCTGTGGGAAGGGAAGGGTTGGTGTGGGAAGATTCAGCTTCATTAACAACAAATTGAGTGGCTGGCCATGTGGTGAAACAGTGAGTTTCCCCAAATACTGGGGAGGTAACTGGGGGTCAGACGGAATATACAGGATATCCCCCACCCCAGAAGAGGGGTACCAGGGAGGATGTGTTTAGAAGGAGATACCCAGAGGAAAGAAAAGCAGGAGACGGACTGGGAGAACCAAAAGAAGCAAGGGGAGTACAAAGAGGTAAGAATAGGGAGACAAAGGTGGGGAGATAAGAAAGACCGAGGGGCTAATTCACATCCATTCACCCACTTGTTCCTACATCTGCTCACAGGCCTATTTATACACACATTCCCTATTAGAAAACATGCATTGTCACCAAGGCAATATTGTTCCCAGTCCAGGTTTCAGTGTAACACTGGTTAGAATCAATCAATGGTGCTTACTGTACTAAGCACTTGAGAGAGTAAAATATAATAGAACAGAGAGACATGATCCCTGCCCACAAAAGCATCAGGAAGGAGAAACAAAACTAAGCCAAAAACTTAGTTTTGCTATTTCATTAATTCCATGGTACACCCATGGACCTGATAGAGCTGGAGAAGGTACAGAAAGAATGGCAGCCAAGAGGAACAGGGGGATGGATGAGGGGATAGTGACAAGATTAAGGACTGTTCAGTTTGTTGGGAAAAATATCTGAGGGGAAAGAGACTGACAGAGACCACATCACGAACCGTGTGGACAGGCTGAATGTGCAATTGTTGGACATAAGGTCCTATTACAACAAAAGGAGCTTAATGGAGGTAGAGTTTGACCACAAACAAGTAGAAATAACTTTTTCACCCACCCGCTGGTATTACAATAGGAAACTGTTCAGGAGGACAATAAGTTCTTGGCTTAATGGATAGAGCTTGGGCCTAGGAGTCAAAAGGACCTGGGTTCTAATCCTGACTATGCCACATCTGCTGTGTGACCTTGAGTAAGTCATTTCATTTCTCTGTGCCTCAGTTACCTTATTTGGAAAATGGGGATTAAGACTGTAAGCCATATGTAGGACAGGGACTGTGTCCCTCCTAGTTACCTTGTATCTACCTCAGTGCTTAGTACAGTGCCAGGCACACAGTAAGCTCTTACATACCACAATTATTACTATTATTAATAATAATAATGAGAGGTTTAGATAAATTCATGGGTAGCCAATCCAAAATGCATTTGTAGAGGGGAAATTGGATTCTAGAGGGAAAAGTTGGAGATGTTAAAATCGTACATCCCTAAGCATTTGGGTAATTGTCATAGAGGGCTACTAGCACAGTTCATTCAGGCAACCTGTTGCCACTATCAAAGGCATAATGCTGGCCCACTGATCTAACCCAGTGGTTGAATTTCTTATGTTCTTATGCTGTGAAAGATAAAAGAGATTCAAGAAGAGATAATGTCATCCCTTGCTATACTTAGGAATATTTCAACCTTTTAGAATCCTGTATTATTTCATTTTTTTGGTAATATTTGTGAAGCCCTGAATATGTGCTAGGAACTACACTAAGCACTGGGATAGATACAAGCTAATCAGGTTGATTACAGTCCATGTCCCACATGGTGTTCCCAGTCTTAATCCCCATTTTACAGATGAGGGTAAGTGAGGACCCAGGAAGTGAAGTGACTTGCCCAAGGTCACACAGCAGACAAGTGCTGGGATTAGAACCCAGATCCTTTTGACCCTCAGGCCCGTGCTCTATCCACCAGGCCATGCTGCTAGGAACAAATCAAAGCCTTGAATAAGTTGTTTCCCATCATGATGAGCATTCATTGTTGGTTTCAGAAAAGTAGTAATGGTATTGATTGAGAGCCTACAGAGTGCAGTGCGCAGTACTAAGCACTTGGAAAAATACAACAAAAGTTGATCAAGACTAATTGCTTGCCATCAAGGAGTTTACAAGTCGATCTAGGGCTAGTTAAGGATCTTTCTTCATTCTCCAATCCACAATCCGAATTTAATCCTGGGACCATGCCATGTGGCTTCACTAGTAAGTGTACCAATCACTGCCAAGTTTATGAAGCAAATAATTCATATTTTTGTGGAATTAAACTATCTGAACCATTAATTAAACTATATGAACCTGGGTCGATCTGTTCTGCTATCAGAAAGACCAGGGATGGCTCTTGAAAAAAACAGACCCCCCCCCAAGATGTTTGTGATATCACATATGCTACATGTGATGTGATGATATTATCCTGCTGCTATTTGGTGGAAGTCCATCCAATTTGGTCAGAACTAGCCTGACACTAGAGTATTTCCCTTTGGAACTCTGACACCCACCCCCACCCCACCCCCCACCATATCTGTTCCAAATCATTGCTTTCATGGATCTGTGACCTTTGGACATTTAATATTCACCCCAACTCTACAGCACTTATAAACATATCTTTAAATTACATTATACATTACTTATTTATTCCTATTAATGTCAGTCTCCCCATCTAGATTGTAAACTCGTTATGGGCAGGGAATAATAATAATAATAATAATGTTGGTACTTGTTAAGCGCTTACTACGTGCAGAGCGCTATTCTAAGTGCTGAGGTAGGTACAGGGGAATGAGGTTGTCCCAAGTGAGGCTCACAATCTTCATCCCCATTTTACAGATGAGGGAACTGAGGCACAGAGAAGTGAAGTGACTTGCCCACAGTCACACAGCTGACAAGTGGCAGAGCCAGGATTCGAACCCATGACCTCTGACTCCCAAGCCCATGCTCTTTCCACTGAGCCATGCTGCTCAGTGGAATGTGTCTGCTATTTCTGTTATACTCTCCCAAGTGCTTAGTACAGTGCTCGGCGCAAGGTAAGCGTTCAGTAAATACCTGTGAACTCAGATGCTATCTCGATGTGCAGAACTCAGTTGCAGAGGGAGGTTGGGCCCGAAAGTCTGTAAACTGCATGTAAAAGCATCAGATGCCATGGGGGTACCAGACAGGGGATAGCCAGATGAACATGAGATCATTCACTGTAAAACTGGACAAGAGGTACCTTGAATGTTCTGCTCCTTTTCCTCTACTTCAGCACTTCCCATCTTCCCTGGTACATTGCTCTCCTGGCAATAGAAAGTTCTTACCATCAGCTTTAAGGCACTCAATCATCTCTCCTCCTCTTACTTTACTTTGCTGATCTCCTAGTACAACCTAGCTCGCACACTAGGCTCCTCTAATGCCAACCTAGTCACTGTACCTCGATCTCATCTGTCTTGCTGCCGACCCCTTGCCCACATCCTCCCTCTGACCCAGAACTCCCTCTCTCTCCAAATACGACAGACCACCACTCTCCCCACCTTCTAAGCCTTATTAAAATCCCATCTCCTCCAGGATGTCTTCCCTGACTAAGCTTCTCATTTCCCCTATTTGCCCTCCCTCATCTCCACCCTCCCTTCTGCGTCACCTATGCACTTGGATCCGCACCCCTTAGGCACTTGATATTCACCACACCTCCAGCTCCACAGTACTTACATTAATCTTATATACCACAAAGAATGTTTCATCCCCCTAAAAATGTCACTGGTATATAATTTATGCTGTTTGGTGCAGCTCAAGTTTACAAGTGCATTGGTTCTTCTAATTAGCTCAAGCCCGTTCCTATCAATTTGACTGCAACATGCATCTAATCTCATCCCTTAAGCCTATCTGGGTGCATGCTACTAATGATGACATGGGCAATAGAACTACATTTTGTAGGTGTCATTTTTCAGTATGGGATTCACTTGGGCTCTCACTGCTCTGATTTCATTTCAGCTGTGGGCCGTTTATTCTCATCAAAAGTCAATTTCCCATAGGCCGTTATGGAGTTGCTCAACATATGTGCCTGAAGTGTTCCCAAGTAAGAGTTGGGGAGTTTTTATTTTTAATATCTCTGGTTAAAGTCCTGAGGGTCTGATCCAATTAAATGGAGGATCAGATTAGCCAGTGATTGAATTAAGAAGGAACAGTATGAGGGAATGGCATAATTACTCCTCTGCCATTAGTCTCAGGATAAATGTTTTCCTTTCTTTAGCAGGCTCCTGTAAAGGAGAAAACCTGGCTGGAAATGTTACAGGTGCCTACCCCAGCCAAAGGCAGCAAGCTGACATGTTTCTTTTCTCCATCAAAGGAGTTTCTTTGCTTAATTTATGAAGCCCCTGGTTTCTGGAGAGGGAGAAACAGGGGTGACTGGTGACACAAGCTAATTTCCTTCTCTTCTTGAGGTCTCGTGCTGGGTATGGTGAGGGTTCATGCAGCTGTAAACCTACACAGGCTCTCACGGGAAATCATGTGAGTAGGAAATTAATTAACCTGTACCACCACTTCACAGCAGGGTCCGGTAATTAAGCTGTAATTCCTCCCAGATAGTTTTATCGTTTTCCCTCTTTGTTGCCATCTTTAGTGCTGAATTGCAGCTCTTCTGACCCCTTTCCAGCCCCCCACCAGCCCCCACCACCACCACAAGGCTCCAGCTCAGAAAAAAACTCTGCTGGGGCAGGGATGCCCTTTGAGTAAGGGTTCTGAAGAGACTGGCGCTTCCTCTTCTTAGCCCACTGGCCAATGTGGCAAAGACGCAGGGGAAAATCCCCCTACAAGGGGCACAGGCCGGGGGCTTATAGCTAAAGCAAATATAATAGAGGCTTTTTGTGGAGAGATAAAAGAGGCTTTCGTTTTGGGTGCTAAGGAAACTGTGTAGCATTCAGGCTCCTTAGGAGTCTAGTCTACCTCATTGTTAGCTATCCAAAGGAAGTATTATGCCATGCTAAATATAAAAGCCTCTGAGAGCTCTCCTTTTGATGAGATCTTGCTAAATGGATAGCTCTAATGATCCATAAGAATCATAATGCCAAGTGGATTTCATGGTCCAGATAGATCTAACATTGCTTTAAAAAAAATAAGGTTTCCTCATAAACCACCACTAATTAAAATTTCTGAAGTTCTTGTGGAAGGGGATTATTTTATTAATAGAAAGTACTGGTTTAAGACGTAATGGGCCCAGAAACCTCAGAGTAGGGCTGGGATGACTGGCACCTTTAGCTAAGTTTCTTGAGCCTATCGCTGCCACTGATTTACCAGTAATGAAGATGGCACCTTCATTGTTGCTGCTGTGGACATTTTGGCTTTTATGGATAACTTGGGATCTGCCACTCTAAAGATACCATCAAGAGAGATGGTTCTGGAACAAAAATTGTAGCTCTCTTAAAAAAGAGCCGGGTGCTTTGAAATCCAGATTGAACTGGGTAGAGGTGATGTATCTGTCTCACTGTCTGTTCCAACTCTCACACCCTCCTGTCAGGTCTACACAGTATCGAGAGGTCTGGGTCAAGAGGATCAAGCACTTAGTACAGTGCTTTGCACACAGTAAGTGTTCAATAAATATGATTGATTGGGTGCCAATTGCAGGAAAAATATTCCCTAGGGAGCATGGGATGCTGACATTCAAGGAGAGGTCTGAGCTAAGTGGCAGTGGGGTGACACAAAAGTAACCAAGCAAGATGTCAGAGGATGAGATCTTTAAATGGAAAGAGTTTGGGAGAAGAAAAGAATGCTGTTTCAGTTTGGGGGAGATAAAAAGAAGGCAAAGGAATTTAGTATCCAGTTATGGGTGAAGGAGGATGAATAAAAGGTTAGCCTACATTTACTCAACTCACATATATATTTGTTGTCCTTCCATTTCAGATGATATTTCTGATGAGTGCAACTAAAAAGATCGATGCATGACTCTCCCTTTCGTAGTGTCTGCATGTAAAGATAGTTCCTTGTTTTGCTAATGGGTTTACCCCTTCCAGGGCCCCATATAGGCTCTCTGTTTTTGAGCCTGCTTCTTGTTGTCCCAATCTTTGTGAAGCCTTTGCTCGGAGAGCACAAGCCCTCTCCCAAATGCTGCCTGCCAGTCTGGTCGGTCTCGCTGCAGCAGTGATCTCTCAACAGCTCACTGTTATATCCCATTGTTTGAGACTGTGCTTCATCATGTCTTTAAACTGTTTATTCTGCATTCCTTCAGTTCACCAGGCAGCAGCTGCTTGGGTATCCTGATGTCATCCATTCCCCTCACATGGGCCACCCAGTGAAGCTGTGTTGCTGACAGCATTGCCTCAATACTGGTAAGACAGTACCTTCTTACTGTAGCTGCCTCTCTTAACTACCCCATTCGCTTGGGAAGTTCTTAAGGGCAGGGATCGTGTCTTCCGGGATCGGACTTTTCTTTAGTGCAATGCTCCACACCCAGTGAATTATTATAATAACTGTCTCACGGTGAGGCAGTTCTTGGCCACATGGAATTTACAATCTAGAGAGAAGACAAACACAGACACAACCAACAACCGAACATCAAAGACAACACTGTGGGAACATCGTCTAGGTGAATCTTTTTCACCTCCCTGTCCTCCACCACAGTCAAATAACAGGAAAATTACCAACATCCTAAATGTTTACAAAGCCCTCACCCTCTGCTTCACCCACCCTCCATACCAATGGGACAGAGGGCACATCTGTGAGAAGTAGCCGAAGGCTCGAAATCCTATACGGTATGATCTTGATGATACCTTTCAATATTCAGAAGTGTTCCTCACTGACTAAGCTCCTTGTGTGCAGGGAATGGGTCTTTTGCTTCCATAGTACTTTCCCGAGTGCTTAGTTCAGTGCTTTGCATTCAGTGGCCCTCAATAAATACCTCTGTTTAATCGATTTGAAGACTGCCACCTTAAGCTATCATTCAGGATTACCAGGGCTATTCTTTATTAAAGGTGAATTTAGGAGGTCAGCATCCGTGAGTTGGGAGAGCTGCCCATCTACAATATAAGGTCTTCGTTAATCAGTCAATCAATGGTATTTATTCAGGACTTACTGTGTGCTGTTCACTGAACTAAGCACTTGGGAAAAGGCAACACAACAGAGTTGGTAGACATGCCCACTGTCTACAGAGTGACACAGACATGAAGATAGATTAGAGGGAGGGAAAATAATAGCATATCAATCAATTAATGGAATTGATTGAACTCTTACTGTGTGCAGAGCACTATACTAGGCACTTGAAAGAGTACAACACAACAGAAATGGTAGACTTGTTCCCTGTCCACAAGGAGTTCCAGTCTAGAGTATAAGAATATTTACATACATCCTGTGGGGCTGGGATGTATATCAAAATACTTAAGTGAAAAAGTCCTTCATTAAGCTAAAATCCGACATCTTTCTTTATCAGCAACTTTCCCTAACAGAGGGAAATTGATCTGTCGCTCTGTAAAAGCAGGCAGCACAAATAATTGTGAAAATTGTGAGTTATCGGGGGGAAATGATCCATAGCTAACAATTCCCTCATTCAAGTCTGTCACAAAATGAGTAACAGAGGCACCAAAGAACAGAAATCAGATATCATTAGCTGTAGAATATGTTGAATATATGTAGAATTATGCATATTTCACTTGCCATGGAAATCAGCTAGTCCTAACTGGAGTAAAGACCAAATGAGGCCACCTGAAGTCTATCACCCAGGAATCAGAGATTGAAAGGACTGTAGCAGTCGATTGGTTTAAATAAGTTGCCCAATAGAAGCCTGTACTAAGTAATTGCCTCTCAAGAAACATTTTCGGTTATCAAAATTGGGTTAGAAAACCAGTAGGCATTTGCTTGCAGAAAGGACTGAGTGGTCTGGTTCATTGTGAGTGGTTCAGTTCTTCGCTTAATTTTCAGCCTGCTTCCTCGAGGGAAAATTCCATGCATATCTGTAAGAATGAAAATGCTTGAGCTCATTTCTCCACGATCCAAGCATAATCCACATTAACCAAAACCCTGGAATTGATAGCTGAGGCTAAAATTCAAAACCAAGGAGTCTATTATGTCTTTTTAAAATGGTATTTGTTAAGTGCTTACTATGTGCCAGACACTGTACTAAGCACTGTGGTAGATAGAAGCTAATCAGGTTGGGCATGGTCCCTGTCCTATATGGTGCTCACAGTCTTAATCCCCATTTTACAGATGGGGTAACTGAGGCACAGAGAAGTTAAGTGACTAACCCAAGGTCACACAGAAGACAAGTGGCAAAACTGGGACTAGAAGTCATGCTGCTTCTTATGAAAAGTGATGGCTAACCTGCCTTATGCCGTTCTTCCAGACACAGTGTGTGAGCAATTTGCATGAGTCTCTCTCTTTTAAGAAAGAGTTCATTCTGATTGGATTGACCATTACATTTCTCCAGGATCTTCTCTTCTGTTGTCTTATGCTGTCAAGTAGTCTCTGACCCATAGTAACTCCATGGCTGCATCTCTCCCAGAATTCCCCACTCTCCATCTGCATTCATTCTGGTAGTGTATCCATAGAGTTCTCTTGGTAAAAATACAGAAGTCGTTTACCACTGCCATCTTCCGCGCAGTAATATTGAGTCTCCGCCCTCGACTCTCTCCCATGCTGCTGCTGCCTAGCACAGGTGAGTTTTGACTTGTAGCAGATGACCTTCCACTCACTCACCATTGCCCAAGCTAGGAATGGAATGGTTATGCCTCTGCTTGACTCTCCCTCCCATAGCTGAGACTGGTAGAGGACTGGAAACTCTCCAATTATGGTCCAGAGAGGGGAAGGATAGTCTCAGCAAACAGTGTATCCTTTTGTTCATCAGCTTGCCTGTTCCTCTAGGGTATTGAAAGTATTAAAATCTTTAGTTAAAAGCTTAAAGTTTTCAGAAACTCCATTTACCATTGACCGTCACTAATCATGATAATCAGCAGCAGCACTGATTGAGTACCTACATTGTGACCACTGTTCCCTATTTGGGAACATACAATAGAAGCGAAACCATGGTTCCTGTCTTCAATGAGCTTCCAATCTAGTGGAGGAGTCATTGTACTGATTGCAGGTGGATCAAGCAATTCTATTTATTGAGTGCTTACTATGTGCAGAGCATTGCACTAAGCAGTTGGGAGAGTCCAATACAGCATCACTGTTGGACACATTCCCTGCCCAGAATGAGCCTGCAGTCTAGAGGGGGAGGCAGACATTAATATAAAGAAATAAATTACAGATATGTGCATAAGTGTTGTGAGGCTGAGAGAGGGGTGAATAAAGGGTGCAAATCTAAGTGCAAGGGCAATGCAGAAGCGAGTGGGAGAAGAGGAAATGACAGCCTAGTCGGGGAAAGCCCCTTGGAGATGTGCCTTCAATAATGTTATGAAGGTGGGAAGAGTGATCATCTGTCCAGTACGAAGAGGGAGTGCATTCCAGGCGAGAGGCAGGACATGGACAAGAGGCTGGTGGCGAGATTGATGAGGGGTTAGTCGGGGAAGGCCTCTTGAAGGAGGTGTGATTTTTAACAAGACTTTGAAGGTGGGGAGAGTGGTGGTCTGTTGAATATGAATGGGGGGAAGGGAGCTCCAGGCCAGAGGCAGAACATGGGCAAGGGGTCAGTGGTGAGATAGAGACTATAAACCCGTTGTGGACAGGGATTGTCTCTTTTTATTGCTGAATTGTACTTTCCAAGCACTTAGTACAGTGCTCTGCCCACAGTAAGGGCTCAATAAATACGATTGAATGAATGAATGAATGAAATCGAGGTGCATTGAGTAGGTTGGCATTAGCCCTCCCCGCAATGGTGCCTACGCACCTGGCTGTGTACCCCTTAAGGACTTGGATCTTCACCCCAACCCACACATATCCATAATTTATTTTAATACCCGTCTCCCTCTGGAGACTGTAAACTCTTTGTAGGCAGGGATCACGACTACCAACTCTAATATATTGTACTTTCCCAAGTACTTAACACAGTGCTCTGAACACAGTAAGTGCTCGGTAAATACCACTGATTGATTGAATGTCTTCCCTGCAGCTATTGGATGTAAAGTTGGATAGGGCTTACAGATCCTGGGCTACATCAGCAATCAGTGCATGGCATGTCTTCAAATTTTATACATGGTGGTGGTTTGGAACTGGCAGTACTCCTGTATAAACTTTAATTTGTGATGTAAGGAGTCTTACAAGGTTTTAAATGCAAGATGAAAATACAATTTCCTCGCAATGGAACCCTAAACCTTGTAGGAATAGACATTCACTCTAAAAGTCTGGAACACTGAAGAAGCCTTCTAATTATTTGTCAGAGTTCAAAATTAAAGTTATTATACTCCCCAAGTCATTGAGTAATATGATGGTTTGGGAGACAGCCCATCTCCATATAAACTGGTTCTTCAGGCTATTAGAAAAGTAAACTGAGTGAAACTATTGAAGATGAAGCACTAATAAAAAACTCTGGAGTCACATTTTGTCCCTGAATGACAATGTTCATTCATTCATTCATTCAGTAGTATTTACTGAGCGCTTACTATGTGCAGAGCACTGTATTAAGCACTTGGAATGAACAAGTCGGCAACAGATAGAGACAGTCCCTGCCGTTTGACGGGCTTACAGTCTAATCGGGGGAGACGGACAGACGAGAACGATGACAATAAATAGAGTCAAAGGGAAGAACATCTCGTAAAAATAATGGTAACTAAATAGAATCAAGGCGATGTACATTTCATTAACAAAATAAATAGGGTAATGAAAATATATACAGTTGAGCAGACGAGTACAGTGCTGAGGGGATGGGAAGGGAGAGGGGGAGGAGCAGAGGGAAATGGGGGGAAAAGAGGGTTAAGCTGCAGAGAGGTGAAGGGGGGGTGGTAGAGGGAGTAGAGGGAGAAGAGGAGCTCAGTCTGGGAAGGCCTCTTGGAGGAGGTGAGTTTTAAGTAGGGTTTTGAAGAGGGGAAGAGAATTAGTTTGGCGGAGGTGAGGAGGGAGGGCATTCCAGGACCGCGGGAGGACGTGGCCCAGGGGTTGACGGCGGGATAGGCGAGACCGAGGGACGGTGAGGAGGTGGGCGGCAGAGGAGCAGAGCGTGCGGGGTGGGCGGTAGAAAGAGAGAAGGGAGGAGTGGTAGGAAGGGGCAAGGTGATGTAGAGCCTTGAAGCCTAGAGTGAGGAGTTTTTGTTTGGAGCGGAGGTTGATAGGCAACCACTGGAGGTGTTTAAGAAGGGGAGTGACATGCCCAGATCGTTTCTGCAGGAAGATGAGCCGGGCAGCAGAGTGAAGAGTAGACTGGAGCGGGGCGAGAGAGGAGGAAGGGAGATCAGAGAGAAGGCTGACACAGTAGTCTAGCCGGGATATAACGAGAGCCTGTAGCAGTAAGGTAGCCGTTTGGGTGGAGAGGAAAGGGCGTCCCCTCCACTCTACCGAGACTGCTCTCTCTAAGGTCACCCATGACCTCCTTCTTGCCAAATCCAATGGCTCCTACTCCATTCTAATCCTCCTTGACCTCTCTGCTGCCTTTGACACTGTCAACCATCCCCTCCTCCTCCATACCTTATCTCACCTTGGCTTCACGGACTCCGTCCTCTCCTGGTTCTCCTCTTACCTCTCTGGCCGGTCATTCTCGGTCTCCGCTGGCGCCTCCTCCCCCTCCCATCCTTTAACTGTTGGAGTTCCTCAAGGGTCAGTTCTTGGCCCTCTTCTGTTCTCCATTTACACTCACTCCCTTGGTGAACTCATTCGCTCTCACGGCTATGACTACCATCTCTACGCAGATGACACACAGATCTACATCTCTGCCCCTGTCCTCTCCCCCTCCCTTCAGGCTCGCATCTCCTCCTGCCTCCAGGATGTCTCCACCTGGATGTCGGCCTACCACCTAAAACTCAACATGAGCAAGACTGAGCTCCTCATCTTCCCTCCCAAACCTGGTCCTCTCCCAGACTTCCCTATCACCGTGGATGGCACGACCATCCTTCCCGTCTCTCAGGCCCGCAATCTCGGTGTCATCCTTGACTCGTCTCTCTCGTTCACCCCACACATCCTATCCGTTACCAAGACCTGCCGGTTTCACCTTTACAATATCACCAAGAATGTTGCAGTGTTGGGCGACTATTAACTTGCAGAGCCACCGCATTCTGTATGTTAAATTACTAAACAGCACTGTTTGTTACAGAAAATCCGTGCAGGGAAAGATTTGAGGATTACAAGGAAATAAAGAATCAGTAAATCAATCTTATTTATTAAATGCTTACTGTGTGCAGAGAACTGTACTAAGCGCTTAGGGAAGTACAATATAACAATATTAAGGACACATTCCCTGCCCACAACGAGCTTACAGTATAGAGGATGGAATGACTTGTTTGGAACCAGATCTGCAAACCTCACAAGTTTCATTTTCTTCTCATACTTGGCTTTTCTAAACCATTCAGATGCCATAAAGGTAGAATATAGAATCTTGGGCTCCAAAAGCAAGAGCTCAATAGTCATCATGGGGCAGGGAATGTGCCTATCTACTCTGTTGTATCGTACTCTCCCAAGTGCTCAGTACAGTGCTCTCTGCATACGGTAAGCATTCACTAAATACCACTGAATGATTCAACTCATTTTCTCATCTTTCCCTCTGACAGAACTGATGGATTGTAAAACATTCCAGGCCTATCCAAGTTTGTGGAATTATGGAGTTTATAGGAAACCCGGATGCTGCTGTGTTGAGATTTGGGACAAATTGTATTCCTTAGTGCTTCTTTTGGCTCATGTCTAGAGGTAGCCAGAATTGCTTTAAACACAAATATGCCTTTATTGTTTTGCTTTAGACTTGAAAATCTCCTTACATTTTTGTTCCCATTATTTGTCACTCTGATGAAGTTTCCTCTGTTTATGACAGCATCTGATCATTCTCATTAAAGTCACAACAGTGATTTATAATACCAATGGTTCAAACTGGTGAAAACTAGAACTAATTAAAAACTGCCATTTGGCATGGAAAGTCATTCAATAACAAATAAAAAGGAAATCCTGCTGATCCATTTTTTATCTTCACATTTGTCGAATTTGCTTTCAATGTACATTCAGATGAGATTCATTAATTGCCACCCCTGAAAACGCAACCAAAGATCCGAAAAATCAAATGATAGTTTTTAGGCTAGAGAGAGCCAAGCTAACATTGCTACACTGTCAAATCTTATCACATCTTAATGGACGCTACATGGACAAGCCTCAGCAAATGAAGACACATGATTTTGGTGACCCCAGTTCTTTCTGTCAGAAAATCAAAATGACTTGGGTAATAATAATAATGCTGGTATTTGTTAAGCACTTACTATGTGCAGAGCACTGTTCTAAACGCTGGGGGAGACACAGGGTAGTCAGATTGTCCCACGTGAGGCTCACAGTTAATCCCCATTTTACAGATGAGGTAACTGAGGCACAGAGAAGTTAAGTGACTTGCCCACAGTCACACAGCTGACAAGTGGCAGAGCCGGAAATCTAACCCATGACCTCTGACTCCGAAGCCGAGGCTCTTTCCACGGAGCCACGGTAGCACAATACCTAATTGTTCCATCCACCCCTCTTATACCCAAAACTGAATTGAGGGCATAATGGACCTTGGACTAATATATCCTCTACTTCATGGCCACCAATTCTGGTCTTACATACATGACATTTGCTTGTTCACACTCACAACCCAGTTACCAAAGAAAAATGTGTTAGGTGTAACAAATTGTCAAAAGAAAACCCCAAACAATTTATTCATTTCTTAGGGAGGCATTATGTTCCGTGTTTCCTAGAAGAAAAAGAGGCACATCAAACACATTGACACATTGTTTGTCAGGTTCTCTGTCGATTCATATGCTCTGTTTGAAGTTTAAAATTATTCTTTTGTCCTAGATAAATTCAGTGTAAGTCAATAAGGTCACTGTGAATTAGCACAGCATTCACAACTTCAACTTTGATAATAAAATGTCACGCTTTCAAATAATTGAACTGGAGTTTTCAAAAATCAGTGGCACAGTTAGTCAGCCTTCACATTGTTGTTTTTTGTTGAGGTGTAAGAGGTCCCTGTCTAGACTGTAAGCTTGCTGTAGGCAGGAAATATATCTACCAACTCTATTATATTGTACTCTCCCAATAAATACATTTGATTGATGGAAAACCTTACTTCTGAGTGTAGTTGAATAGCACTTCAATTTCTCTGTACCTCATTTTCATCTTTAAAATGGAGATTCAGTACCTATTCTTCTTCTTACTGAGACAGTAAACCCCATGTGGGACAGGGATTCTATTTGACCTGATTGTCTTCTATCTACCCCAGTGTTTGGTTCAGTGCTTGGTACATATTATTTAACATTCATTCAATAGTATTTATTGAGCGCTTACTATGTGCAGAGCACTGTACTAAGCGCTTGGGATGAACAAGTCGGCAACAGATAGAGACAGTCCCTGCCGTTTGACGGGCTTACAGTCTAATCGGGGGAGATGGACAGACGAGAACAATGGCAATAAACAGCGTCAAGGGGAAGAACATCTCGTAAAAACAATGGCAACTAAATAGAATCAAGGCGATGTACAATTCATTAACAAAATAAATAGGGTAACGAAAATATATACAGTTGAGCGGACGAGTACAGTGCTGTGGGGATGGGAAGGGAGAGGTGGAAGAGCAGAGGGAAAAGGGGAAAATGAGGCTTTAGCCGCGGAGAGGTAAAGGGGGGATGGCAGAGGGAGTAGAGGGGGAAGAGGAGCTCAGTCTGGTAACGCCTCTTGGAGGAGGTGATTTTTAAGTAGGGTTTTGAAGAGGGAAAGAGAATCAGTTTGGCGGAGGTGAGGAGGAAGGGCGTTCCAGGACCGCGGGAGGACGTGACCCAGGGGTCGACGGCGGGATAGGCGAGACCAAGGGACGGTGAGGAGGTGGGCGGCAGAGGAGCGGAGCGTGCGGGGTGGGCGGTAGAAAGAGAGAAGGGAGGAGAGGTAGGAAGGGGCAAGGTGACGGAGAGCCTTGAAGCCTAGAGTGAGGAGTTTTTGTTTGGAGTGGAGGTCGATAGGCAACCACTGGAGTTGTTTAAGAAGGGGAGTGACATGCCCAGATCGTTTCTGCAGGAAGATGAGCCGGGCAGCGGAGTGAAGAATAGACCGGAGCGGGGCGAGAGAGGAGGAAGGGAGGTCAGAGAGAAGGGAGAGGACCGGGTTTGGGAGGGAAGATGAGGAGCTCAGTCTTGCTCATGTTGAGTTTTAGGTGGCGGGCCGACATCCAGGTGGAGACGTCCTGGAGGCAGGAGGAGATGCGAGCCTGAAGGGAGGGGGAGAGGACAGGGGCGGAGATGTAGATCCTTAATATTACTATCCTTACTATTACTATTACTAGTACTATTATTATTACTATCCAAATATCCTTACTATTACTATTATTATTATTATTATCATTAGTAGCATTTAATGAGAACCCCCTTGGTGCTGTGCCTGAACACCTGAGAAATACAAAATAAGGAAGTGATACCATCCCCGCTTACAAGGAGCTTACATTCTAACAGTGGAGACAAGTATAATAAAATTTGTGTGACATTTTGTGTTATTTCTAATACAGTTAAGGAGACATTAGAATGGATAATGTTTCATAATTGTAAAATCATTACCGTAGCAAGAAAAAAATCTGTGTAAAGCGTGAATTGTTATGCTTTTTGCTTATATTCCCATTATATTTTACAGAGCTCGAATTGAGAGGAAAAAATAAAGTGGAATGATTTATCTACAAGCAACAGAATGATTTCAACAAGCAATATGGTTTCAGGACCTTGGAATGGAATCCTGCCTTATTCTACCCTACTTCGAGCCCTGAGGTATATTAATATAGTACGGCAAAACCATACGGGTCAGTTTTTATCATTGTTTAGACTCATTTTCTCCAAAACTGGCCCCAAACTGCTTGCCTTGGAGTTTCCTTCACATCTGCAAAAAGTGTCTTTTTTGAAAGTTTTTTTTTTTAAAAAAAGATAAATCATAGAAACATGTTCATGTTTAGATTGATAATCCCTCTTGTTTGCAAAACATAAATGTGGGGTGTAAATGATTCCCTTTTCCTTTTTAACTGTTTATGTCATTTTTTTTTACTTGATTTTTCTCACCCTGCCTGGGAATGCACTATCTTATTTCCATCATTCATATCTTTTATGGTGAGATTCCATGAATATATTTAAAAGCTTTATCTTATTCTTTGGGAAGAAATCATTTTAAATCCCCACATAAACAGCAATGCTTGGCTTCAGTTCTTTTTGTTACAAGTTGTTTAACTTCAGACATAGAAACAGAACTGGTATAAGCAAAACAAGAGATCATTCTGAAATGTCTATCCAAATCTGGTAGGAGAGAAAAAATTGGCAAGATAAAATTTTCATCTTACAGTTTCTGTAGAAAGAAATATCCTGCCAATGGCACCTAGGAAAAATATTAAACATCAGGTGTTAGAACTGGAGTATAAAGCAATGTCACCTCAGTTGGTTTTTCCATTATATGTGCATATAATATCTGGCCAAATTTTGCAAATCTCCTTTCATTTTTTTTCCTTAAGACAGGAGTTTCCCACCACTGGGAAACTGGTGGGCTGATCTGGGCTGCGTCCACAGTCAAAGGGTATGAGTTGGATCTTTACAGGTCTACAGTGTTCCTGTCAGTGATATTTTCATCAGTATATGCCAGCATAACTGATAAAATGGACAATCCCTTCCAAGCTGTCTACAAGTAAAGACTGTCTCTTGCTACACTGACAAGCCAGAGTTCCTGGTCCCACTTTGATTTCTGACTCCTGATGTTGCAATTTTCTTGACACCTCTGCTCTCGGAGGATCACTCTTTTTCTAATTGATAAACTCCAGACTGCTGCTGTCTCCCAACTGTCTTCAGTTATGCCATGATGTCTAAGGTTTCCTTCACTGAGCATTTAAAATGTTTCCTCTGTCCTCTTTGTTTACAATTTCCTCATTTCATTTTACAACACAGCAGCTGTTTGGGAATCTAATGTCATCCATTTTCCTCTCATGTCCCACCCAGCCAAAGTGTGATGTGACAAGCATTGCTGTAATGCCAGTAGACAGGAATGATTTGCATTCCAGGGTCTCATTGTTCATGATCCCGTTTTGTCACTTGATGTTAAGAGTGGGACTTAGGTGTGATTGCTGGAACTGCTTGAGAAGTCGAACGTGGCATCTTTGGTAAGGCTCGGTCCACGGTTGATTAGAAGGATGGATGGTTGAATTGCATCGTAGATTTTCAAACTGGTCTAAACTTTGATATCCCAAGGGAGCCACATTTGGTCTGCAATTTCCCAAAGGACAAGCTGACTTTCTTGATTTATTTTTCGATTTGTCTATTCTGGCATCATCAGTGTACTGCTTAGTTAGCGGAACTCAGTGCCTACATTCAATTCTGTGTCTATGATAAGGAACCTTGGTTGTGTGTTGGGCTTGCCAGTGTACGTTTATTCACAATCTAAGCCTTTTTCAGGCTAAATAATAGTCTGTAATCCCTTCTAAAAACTGCGGTAAACCCACCACCTCCTCCCTATCCCCTGATGACCATGCAACTACTTCACGGGTAAAATTGAAACTATCAGATGTGAATTTCCCAAAGTTTCCCGTCACCTCCCCACCCCTCAAATAACCCTTCCTCATATCTCTGCTGTTTCTTAAAATAAGGTCCCCTGCCTAGTCTCTAAATCCATCCCCTTAAACTGCACCCTATCCCTTCTCACCTCCTAAAATCCCCCCCACTTGCTTCTCCCTTTACTCACTGCTATCTTCACTCACTGTTGGCTCTTTCCCATCTTCCTTCAAACATGCCTAAGCCTCTCCCTTACTTAAAAAGCCCACTGTCCGTCCCACAGGCTCCTCTGGCTATTGCCACCATCTCCCTGCTCCCATTCCTATGCAAATTTTAGAAGAGGTCATTTACACCTGCTGCCTTCACTTCCTCTCAACCACTTCCTCTCTTTTTGACCCGCTACAATTAAGTTTTCGACTCCTTCACTCCACACTGAGACTGCACTCTATAAAGTCACCTCCTAGTAATTACAAAAAACAATGATTGTTTTTGCTAAACAATTATATGCCGAGCACTGGGGTAGATACAAGATAATCAGGTCAGACATAGTCCCTGTCAAATGGGGCTCACAGTCTAAGTAGGAGAATATCAGCTATTGAATCCCCATTTTACAGTGGAGAAAACTGAGGCCCAGAGAAGTTAAGTGACTTAACCAAGGTCACACAACAGGTAAGTGGCAGAGCCTAGATGAAAAGCCCTGTCCTCTGATTACCAGGCTAGTGCTCTTTGATTAAGCCACACTGCTCCTTGTAGCCGAATCCAATGAGCTCTCCTCATCCTAGTAAGCCTTGACCTCTCAGCTGCTTTTGACAGTGTAGACCACTTCCTCCTTCTTGAAAAACTATCAGACTTCAGGTTCTGACTTGGTACCAATCTGGTTCTCCTCCTACCTCTTTGATCGCTCAATTGTACTTTCAACTATTTATTCCGATTACTCTTTTTATAAATAATTTTATGCCTGTCTCCTCCACTAGAGTGTAATCTCTTAGTGGGCAGAGAATATGTCACTTGCTTTGTACTTCACAAGGATTTAATACAGTATTTTGTATCCAATGAGCATTCAATAAATGCTATGACTACGACTACTATTGCTACTCTCATGCAGCTTTTCAGTTGTATTGTCTTCTTAACCACCCATTCCTTACCCTGACTCCTGTCACCCTTACCTTTGCTGGCATCTTCTAACATCAAGGTCAGAAGCAGTGTGGCCAAGTGGATAGAGCACAGGCCTGGGTATCAGGAGGACCTGAGTTCTAATCCCAGATCCACCATTTCTTTCTTGATTTATTTTTTGATTTGTCTATCCTGGCATCATCAGACAGTGTACTGCTTAGTTAGTGGGACTAACTGCTGTGTGAGCTTGGGCAAGTCACTTAACTTCTCTGTGCCTCAGTTCCCTCATCTGTAAAATGGGGATTAAGACTGTGAGCCCCTTGTGGGATGGGGACTGCGTCCAACCTGATTTCCTTGTATC
This sequence comes from Ornithorhynchus anatinus, assembly GCF_004115215.2. Taxonomy (NCBI): domain Eukaryota; kingdom Metazoa; phylum Chordata; class Mammalia; order Monotremata; family Ornithorhynchidae; genus Ornithorhynchus; species Ornithorhynchus anatinus. The sequence continues at coordinate 19,002,106 of NC_041750.1, forward strand.
TAATCCAGTGCCTAGAACAGTGGCTGGCCCATACTAAGCACTTAACTAATACCAAAATTAGTAGTAGTAGTAGTATGAGAACTGACTCCAAGTAGTTCTCAGAATAAATAGAGCAAAACATTGGTTTAGTTGATAAAAAAAAACCCTCCCTTGGTTATACAGAAAATAGTTCTGGCTCCTTCTGTGTGTCCTTGGGGATGTCTTTTAACTGTTTGGATTATTTGTCCCAACAGGGTAGAAGGAGGAAGGGCTGGGTTAAATTTTTACGGAAGTCTATTGCAAACTGTTTGATATGCTTACATTGTGGAGTAATTCCCCTTAAGCCTATTAAACTTTGTTGAAGGTTGCAGTTAGAAGGAAAGAAGATGCATGAGTGCCTAAAGCTGGTTCTGGAAAGCCAAGCCTGGTTTGACCTGGTGTATGTTTGCTTTCTTAAGGCTTCATTGTAGTGCCAAATAGATACAGCTGTCCTTTCTCATGATGATTTCAGTGACTCCCTGGCTGGATGTTTAGATTCTAGCTAGTTGTTTAATTGTTATAGATTTGAATGGCCACCTTGAGGTATGGAGGTTAACACTCCATTAGGATGAATGGGGAAAGTTCACACCTCTCTTTTGTGTTTCTCCTAACATCTGCCAGAAAATTCAGCAAATGAGGTTTCTAGCAACACAAGCTTATTTTTTCATTTGCTGGGATGAAAATCTCATCTAAAGAAGGAGGAATGTAAAATGTGAAAAGAACTAGCAAAATCCACTCAGAGATTTAAAAACCACAAAACAGGAAGGGGTTATGGAACAGATAGCATTATGCCAGATCCTTCAGTTCTTAAATGAGTTCCAAAGAAGATTTTTTTTGTAAGGCCCTATATTGTTAGGCATTTAATAATGGACTAAAGACAGTTTGGGATATGATAGAATGTTAAATAACTGTTTTTCTTAATGATCCACAGTAAATCCCATCTCCTCCAAGAGGCCTTCCCCGACTAAGCCTTCATTTACCCTACTCCCTCTCCCTTCTAATAATAATAATATTGGTATTTGTTAAGCCCTTACTACGTGCTGAGCACTGTTCTAAGCGCTGGGGTAGATACAGGGTAATCAGGTTATCCTACGTGAGGCTCACAGTCTTAATCCCCATTTTACAGATGAGGTAACTGAGGCACCAAGAAGTTAAGTGACTTGCCCAAAGTCACACAGCTAAGTGGCAGAGGCAGGATTAGAACCCACTACCTCTGACTCCCAAGCCCATGCTCTTTCCACTAAGCCACACTGCTCCTCTAATGGTCACCCAACCCTCAGCCCCACAGCACTTATGTCCCTGTCGGTCATTTATTTTAATTTCTGTCTCCCCCTCTAGACTATAAACTCCTCATGGGCTGGGAACATGTCTGCCAACTCTGTTGTATAGTGCTCTACCCACAGTACATACGCAATAAATCCCCTTGACTCCTAAAAGCAACATGTAAGTACTGCTCTTCCCTGAAAAGAACCCAGACTAGGAATAGCAAATTCTCTGTTTAAGGCGGATCTTCTCTCTAAGTAACCCACATTCATGCTCGCAATTGATTGGAGGCTAGATGAATACTGAATCCATCAGTGGTATTTATTGAGTTTTAACTGTGAGCAGAGCACTGTACTAAGCACTTGGGAGAGTACAATATAAAAGAGTGGACTGGACCCAGAAGAGAAATCAATTCAGCTAGGTAACCTGAGTCAAGCTATTCCAGTGTCAAGTGTGGTTATTCAGTGCCATGCACCTCTTTCGGGATTTGTTAAGTAAATCACCTGAGATATTCAATAACACAAATATAAGTTTTATAGTTCCGTAGAAAAGGAAAATAAAACCACAATGGAGGTTTCGATAGATGAGCTCCCAAGGAATCATCATCATATCTTCCTTTGGTGGAAATGTTAAGATCTGAGTGGAGAAACTAGCTCAACTTTGCCCTCCCCATTCTCGTTTATTGTCACTGAGTGATTGTATTTCAGCCTCAGCTGCACTTTTCTCTGATATCAAGGATGTTGGTATAAAGGTTTAATGCAACATTTAAATCGAATTTGATCTTAGGATGAATAGTCATTTGTATGTATGTGGCTTTCGTGTTGTATATGTTTGATCCTTTAATAGCAAAGTCCTTTATGCCAAGACTGAAACTGTTATATTACTATCAAACTAACATGTTTATTCAGTGAAAAGAATGCCATTTCTCATCATTCAGACTCACAAACAGTAATGCCTCTGTGAATAATGTTATTGATGAGAGAAATGTTCCATGTATATTTCAGCTGAAACCTAGAATTATTCTTTTAATAAGTCACAAGTGACATTTCCCAATACCTATGTATATATTTTGCATTTATTGATGCATTTAAATTAACCCCTTTCTAATCCCATTTGCACAACTGCTACAGACCTCAGCTGAAAGGCATTTTCTTGTGAACCAGTCATCATTCAGAACCCCACTTTTTGAAAACAATCTCTGTTTTGCAGTGCCTACATAATCAAATATGTAGAAGATTATCCTTACTTTATTTCAAAGGGCACCCAGTACCTGTGTTTGAAATGGTGATCTTCCAAAGCTTCTGCGTCTTAAAAACCTTCCTCTTCCGCATTGTTTGGGCCCCTGATTCATTATATTCTGCATCAACTTCCTCTATTTTATGGACATTGCTACTGTTCAATAACCCATGTCATGGACATAGCTGCTGTTGAAGCCTTATTTACTTCCAGAACTTTAATTTAAAATGCATATTTCACAGATCAATGAGAATAGCCTATACTTATTAACCACAGCCTTTGTGTATCAAAGAGGTCTATTTTTCTCTTTCTTCCTCATTCTACAGAGTGGCCTGTTTCCCAGAATCTGTTGATTTCAAAGGAGTGTTTAGTGGCCATTGGCAGATTAATTGACAGGGCAACAATGGAACATCAAGTTCCATACCAAGATGAAGGTTGAGAAGGCTCTGGTAGGGTAGTGGTTGTGTAGTGTGCAACCCCCTAAAACCCACTACAGAAGATATACTCAGATAATAATAATGATGATGATGATGATGGTATTTGTGAAGCACTTATTATTTGCCAAGCACTGGTCTAAGTGCTGGGGTAGATACAAGGTAATCAGGTTGTCCCACGTGGGGCTCACAGCCTTAATCCCCATTTTACAGATGAGGTAACTGAGGCACAGAGAAGTTAAGTGACTTGCCCAAAGTCACACAGCTGACAAATGGCAGAGTCGGGATTAGAACCCATGACCTGTGATTCCCAAGCCCTTTCTCTTTCCACTAAGCCACGCTGCTTCTCTCAGATCCAAAAACATTAATCAACATCATCTACAGATCACACTCATCATCAAATGACAACACAAGATTACCAACAGTGAAGTCCTAAACACTGTCAACTCACCATCATTGAAACAGTGCTCACAGTAACACAGTATCGATCAATCAGTGGCATTTATTGAGCACTTAGTGTATGCAGTCCTGTAGACCATAAACTCCTTATGGGCAGGGAAAGTCTACCAAGTCTGCTATACTGTATTCTTCTAAGCTCTTAGTACAGTGCTCTGCACACACTAAATTCTCAATAAATAGCACTGATTGATTGCAGAGCACTGTTCTATGAGATTGGAAGAATACAATAATGTAAGTAGATGCCATCCTTGCTCTCAGTGACTGCACGATGTAGTGAAGGAGACAGACTTGAAAATAAATTACTGGTAGGAGAAGCAAGTTCTGTGAAGGTGTGTGGGGAGAGAATGCCTAAATGTTTAGGACTAAGTGCATGGGAGAGGCAGTAGGGAGGGAAAATAAAATGGGGAGTTGAGAGTTTAGTCAGAGAAGCCTTCTTGGAGGAGATGTGATTTTAGTGGGGCCTTAAATATGAGAAAGGCAGGAGTCAGTGGATACGAAAGGGGAGGGAGACAATTCCACTGACAGGACATGTGAGGAGAATAGATGATAGCATGAAACTCGAGCAACTTCTGTATAATGAGTTGAAAGGGGTTACGTTCAAGCAGGGAGAGCAGAATTGACATTTAAAAGACCTAGTTTCAAAAAAAGAACAAAGCAGTGGACTGTTAGGAGACTATTACAGCAGACAGACCAACTAAATGGGCAACAATTAGGAGAGAAGCTGCTCTTCTTGAGCGGAAGCTTGGAACAACAGGATCTTAAGAAACAGGCTCAAAAATCAAGATTTATCCAGTCTGGAGCAAATGTATCAGCACAGCAAAGAACTATCTTTACATGAGCCCAGAATGGAATAGTGTTGGTTATATTGGTTTTATTACAAACACACACTCACAGAGATAGGGTTACACTACCAGTAATATCTACTCTGAAAATGATGCATTTTATATATATGTTTATATATATATATATATATGTGTGTGTGTGTGTATATAATGTTTGTGTGTGTGTGTGAGAGAGAGAGAGAAGCAGAGAAGCAGCGTGATCTAGTGGCTAGCACATGGGCCTGGGAGTCGGAAGGACCTGGTTTCTAGTCTCAGCTCCTCCACTTATCTGTTGTGTGACCTTGGGCAAGTCGCTTAACTTCTCTGTGCCTTAGTTACCTCATCTGTTAAATGGGGAAGATAGTTGTGGGCCCCAAGTGGGACATGGACTGTGTCCAACCTGATTAGCTCTTATCTACCCCAGCGCTTAGTACAGTGCCTGGTATATAGTAAGCAGTTAACTAATACCATAAAAATATATGTTTCATATATATATATAAAGTCAGGAGCATTTAGCAAGATAGAGGGAATATCTGGGGAATACATTCCTTATGCATGTGGTCAAATAATGGGGATGGCCAGGCAAGCCTCTCCCCTGCTCCCCATATACAATAGTTGCCTCATAACATATAGAATTAACTACAGTGTTTCTCAGAAGAGCATGTGCACTGTAGGTATGCAGTGGACTTGCCACAATGCCCAACCCACCTGGAGTCAGTCAACAACTGCATGCAAATTTGAGTGGGTCTGATGACAACTGCATGCAAATTTGAGTGGGTCTGATGACTACAAGTAGAAATCCATGGACTTACAGGACACATGAAGGTGTCTGTGTCACTTTCGTCACATTCGCAATCTATTCCTTCCCTAATTTGTGTTTTTAAAGCAATGAATCTTGATGTTCTTCTCAGAAAGCTGACCGGAAGCAAGTGAAAAAATGGATACTGAGAGCCTTTAGAGGAGACTAAATAAACAGCTCAACAGGAAAGATGTGTGGCAGTGTATGCTGCTGCAGTGAGTTAGCTGACATCCATGTAACAGAAGGCTGTGTTTATTTTCCCTGTCTCTGCTCAAGCAAATTTATTGGGTTATTTGTCTTATTTTGACATTTGGGTGTTTAAAGGTTTCTGTTTTAGGTTCCTAAAGACATAAAAAAATTATTGTAAAGCTTACATTCCTGGCAGTGGTTTTGACATGTGCTAGTGGAAAGGTCCCCTCCTCGCTGTAATTTAGAAAGGAGAGTCTGTCAGCGTACACTTCAGAGTGTCAGTGTGAATTGCAGAAACCTATAAGGTGTCCAGATCAAGAAACGTCTTATTTCTTTTTCCTATTCATTTTGCTAATTCCTAGTAAAAATGCGACCAGTTTCTTTTCATTTTACTAATGTGTTTGTTATTTAGCATGTAAAGAGTATCAGGAATGTATAGGAACAGAATCATAAGCCAGGTTGATAAAGAAAAATATACTTGAAGAAAGAGTGGCTGTCAAATGCAGTGCAGAGATCAGAAATACACAGCAATATCAAGTTGTTTCTGGATATTACAATATTTGGTCATCCTAATATTTGCCTGAAGAGGAAAACTGGCACTAAACTGTTGTCATACCATTCAAGCCTCTGGCAAAATTAGGTGGTAGTATTTCAGTCCTCCAAATTCTCAGTGCAGGACCAATTTTATAAGGGATGGTGGAAATTAAGAGCCTTGCATGATATCTACCCTACACAACCCCTCTTCCTTCATCCCTAACTTCCATCGACCTCTTTGCCCTTTCCATTCCTTTGCAAATACATTTCAATTCAAATTATAGCATATCTTGGTTAAACCTGGATGTTTTGTACAAATCACTTGGACTAAGATGGGTGAAGGATGAAACTAAGCGTGGGTGAATGACTGCAATATGTCTGCCTCGGTTATTCAATGTCTCTCTTTTGAGGGTGTTAGCATCCCCTAATAGCAAATAGCATACTGACTGAAGTGTTGCTCTACCCAGCTGTAAGGAAGTAATGGGGTCTAGTGGAAGAAGACAGACCTGAGAGTCGGACAACTTGGGTTCTAATCCTGGGTTCTGCCACCAGCCTGCTGTGTGACCTTGGGCAAGTCACTTCACTTCTCTTTGCCTCGATTTCCTCATCTATAAAATGGGGATTCAATACCTGTTCTCCTTCCTTCTCAGACTGCGAGCCCCATGTGGGACAGAGACCCTGTCTGATCGGATTATCTTGTATTTAGTACAGTGCTTGGTACATATTAAGTGCTTAACAAATACCATTATTATTATCATTATTATTATTTTCACTTATCATAAACCCTTCAAAGAGCTACTGAATTGGTATTTTAATTTATTGTGCTTTAATCCTTTATTTGGGTGTTTTTCAGCAATCACAGAAAATGTAATCAAATCCACACACCTCACTCTTATCGCAAAACTGGCAAAAACACCTGAGTCAGCTTCAGTAGCAGTTTAACACTAAATAAAGGATGGCTAATGGCTGGTGAATCAAATTAAATTCTGAATAAACAACTCTCTAGTCACATCTCAGTCAACTTTAGAATCAATCCATGTGATTTATGGTACTTTAGGGGTGTTTTCTCTTCTCAACGTGCCAGGATTTATACACGGAACTACCACTTACCACTAATAAACAACCTACATAAATCCCTGGGCATCAAGATTAGAATGTGCCATTTGGCCAGATTATCACTGCCATGGGTTTTGCTTGGACAGACAGAAATAATAGAACCACCAGCTCTGCCCAAATCTGCTAGACAAGATGTGTACTTCTGCGATGCTAAGCACTAATGTTCTTTCTTGTTTTCTCCCCAGAGCTTCAGGGCATTTTAATATAATAGCTCTCCAGTGGGCAGAACCCTATTACTTCCTCATCTCTAATATGCATTAGTCTTTCTGCCCTACTAGATTGTAAACTCCTTGAGGGCAGGGGTCATGTCTACTAATTCTATTGCATTCTTCCAAATGCTTAGTTTCAGTGTTCTGCACACAGTAGGCATTCAATAAATACTATTATGATTGACAGAAGATAGGATTTGGCCTAATGTTAATCATTAGCTTAATGGTCAAGAAAACTGTGCCCCAGTTGTCATAGCAAATACTCAGGACCTTATGTGGATATTTAACTTCTTCTTATTATTAAGCAATTTTCTAAAGGATGGAAGTCGTAGTAGGTATGCATTTCTAAAATGGCTTCACAAACCAGTGCTCTTAAATTCCATTTGGCAAGAAAATGTATCTGCTCTCCCAATAAAGAAAACATTTCTTTTTCTTGTTTCTTTCCTCTAGATGTAAGCTTGCTGTGGGAAGGGAATATGTCTGTTAATTGTTGTGTTGTACTCTCCCAAGCGCTTAGTACAGTGTCCTGCACATAGTAAGTATTCAATAAATAAGATTGATTGACTTACCATAGAGTTACTGCTAGCTTTGCCGATCAGCCAATGCTGAGTAATTGACAATAACCTAATAAAAAGAGATGCTTATTTCTCTTTGATGTCCCATGCTGTTGTCCCAGTGATTCTTTTAAAAAGAAACACAGCAGAAGCCATACTCTGTATTGAGGGAATATATGTATGCATGTACTTATATCACTATGACTGTTGGTCAACACAAACTATTAATGGGATTCTTCGTACTCTAGAAGATCAATCAATGGTATTTATTGCAGAACACTGTTCTAAGTGCTTTGGAAAGTAAAATATAAGCGTGTTGGCAGACATGTTCCCTGACCTCAAGGAACTTGCAGTCTAGAGGGGGATAATTCAGTATCTACATTCAAAGTATAGTAATGGGATAGTAAGCTAAATATTAACTAGGCCAAGCTTTCCAGCCTGGGTGTCTACTCATAGTGGAACCCATCATGGTGTAGCCCCATGGTCTCATTTACCCAGGTCACACAGGCAAGGAAGGGCTGTCCATATGGAAACATTTGAACAAAAATCTCTCCTAGAGCATTTTAAAAGCATCCTTGGTGGTTTCGATACGATTTATGGTAGAGAGATTACATCTATTTTAAACAACTGGTGACAACAAATAAGCTGCCTTTGCTTTCAAAGTGATTATTAATGGTGAAACACAATGATTTTACATAGTTGTGATTGAAAAGCACTTGGGGATGGACTTCTAGGGATGAGGGATGAAGGAAGGTGAAGAAAGTTTCTATTCCACTTAGAAGTATATTTCCTTGTCTGTAAATTAAAGTTGAGATTAGGAGATAATAAAAGCAAAACTGTCTATATCCACACAAGACTGCTACAGTCTTTATCAGTGGTGGAATTTGCATGGGGCAAATAGGACATCAGGGACTTAATGGAGTCCATACTTTGTGATGGGGACTGTCTGTTGCTTTGGTGGGTAATAGAAAGTGATTCATCTTGGAATTTCTAAGTGTTTACATAATTCAACCCTGCAGAGTGGGATTTTACTCTTTCTTCAACACTTGGGAGAATCCAACCTGTATTTATTTGGTAGTGATAAAATGGGAATTCATCACTCCTGGGCACAGTATTTACTTGCAGTAAGGTTTATTAAAATAAAGATCACACAATTTATCATCATCATCAGTGTTTATGAAGCACCTACCGTAGGCACCTGGGAGCATACAACAAGGTACTTATTTATTTTTTTGAACCTGAAATTTTCAAGTTCAGAGACTCTTAGAAAAGCAACCTCCAGTTCTGAAAGAAATGCCAGATTATTAACCACTCAGGAAGCTCTAGAAATGGGGTAATTCTCAAGATCCAAAACTATCGTTTAAAATGTAAATGAATCTGCAATGTCAGGACCAATTTCCCACATATATAAAAAAAAATCATCAAGTGCATTTGGAATTTTACTAAGACCAAAGCTTTGGGGAAACCAACCAAAGTTGAGTCCCAAGTCACACAAAGGTGTACTGTTGAAGGGGGGAGAGGGGGAAGCTCAATTAGAACTTAATATGAAATATAAAAGAATGCTGGCAAAGAAAAACATTTATTCAAGTTCTTTGTTCAGTCATTTTCACTGAGCATCTACAGTGTGCAGAGCACTATATTAGGTGCTTGGGGGAGTATAATAAAAGTCTTTGCTTTTGAGGCATTTACAATCTAATAGGGAGACGGACAACTATGCTTCAAGCTGGAGGAAAGCATACAAGTATTAGCAAAATTTTGGGGAGGTTGAATAACTAAATACATGGGATAAATAGCTACATGAGTTGGGTAATTCGACCTCTGATCTGCATCATTTATGCACTTGGGTCTACTTCCTTAAACCCCTTGATACTCATCCCACACCCAGCCGCACAACATTTCTGCACACATCCTTATACTCTGCTGCTTCCCCTATCTTTAATTTATTTTAATATTCTGCCTCCCTCTCTAGATAGTAAGCTCCTTGAGAGCAGGGATCATGTCTGCCAAGTCTACTGAACTCTCTCAAGCACTTAAGAACATTGCTCTACTCACTGTAAATGCTAAATAAATACGATTGATTGGAATTCTTCTTGTTTCAGGAGGGCTTTGGAAATGGAGAGAGACGTGGTCTGGAGGATTCGATGAGGAGAATGTTACAGCCAGAGGGGGATCCATGAGTAATGTTCTTCCTCCTACTTAGACTGTAAGCCCCATGTAGGACAGAGACTGTGTCTAACATGATTATCTTATATCTATCCCGATGCTTAGTACAGTGCTTGGCCCATAATAAACACTTAACAAATACCACTCTGATTAGGAGATTTAAGAGTGAGGTGCATTAAGGATGAAGTTGATTCAGACAATACTTCAGAGGCCTAGATGCAAACCATTGAGCTTTTTGAACATTATTCTCTTTCACTACCATTTGAAGTGTTCCATGCTCAGGATGATGGGAAAATGCTAATTCTTTAAACTTCTTCAACCTTGTATTGATTTTGGCAGATCCCATAAACTGAAGACTAATCCAGTCCACTCCCTTCATAAACGTAGTGATTGATATTGTTAAGTTGAAACTATTTATAAAGTGGGTTCTCTAGAACATTATTAGTACTTATTCTAGGGTTGTATAATCATTTATTTAAAATGTCAGGTCAGGGAGGGCAAAAATCATTTTTTATGTATCTTTTTAGTATTTGCACATTGTAGATACTTCAATAAACATTAAATAATAGAAAACAATAACATAACATTAAAATAGACATTGCCGTTGTCCAGATGATAGATATAATTATGTGCATCAGCTAAATAAAGCACTTTTCAAGGGAAATGGCCCAAAGTGCATTTTCCTTTTTTTTTTATGATAGCCATACTGCCCCTACTTTCTCTATCATTCATTAGTACTCAGTAACTGAGTTCTAGGGCCCCACGTGGGACAGGGACAGTGTCCAACCCAATTGGCTTGTTCTTACCCCAGCGCTTAGTACAGTGCCTGGCACATAGTAAGCACTTAACAAATACCATCATCTTAGAACCCCAACCCCATTGTCCTGCCCCTTCAAAGCTGTACCCTCACTTTTACCCCCATGCTCAAAATGAAAAGTTAGCACACTGGTCAGTAACTCGGTCATATATATATATATAATTATATGTATAGTTATAATTACTAAACACTGACTTGCATATGGATTGGGAAAAAGTGTCTGCAACTCTTCACTGTGTTTTGAAAAGAGTGTTGATGAGAAAGTACCGTCTTTTTTTAGCTTTGAGGAATGAAGCACAAGCCACTTATTCTTGCCACTGTGGACATGTTTTAGGCACTTAAACTTTAACTCTTTTTCAAGGCAAATTATATGATCCCAGAGAACTATGAAACCCTGAGGTTTATTTTTTTCAGTTACTCCAGGGGCAAGAAAAAAGTGGTAACACTTTGCAAAGCTGCTCAGCTACCAAGAGAAAATGATACTTAAGGCTTCTTTTCTCTAGTAAAAACTAATCCTCCTTTTTTTTTTTTAGTAAGGAACAAGTTCACCTTGGATCAGAAGTTACCGTATGAATCTTTCTTTTGAAGATTTCATATTTGGTGGAGATTATACTACTGCATAAGGATTTTGGAATCAGGATCAGGTGACCGAGTTACTGACCAGTGGTGCTAACTTTTCATTTTGAGCATGGGGATAAAATTGAGGGTGAAGCTTTGAAGGGACAGGACATTGGGGTTGGGGCTCTGAAAAGACTGAGGAGGAAGAAGCAGAGAGGAAGAGAAAGAAAGAAGAGAGAAAGAGAGGTAAAAGAGGGAGAGCCTTCTCCTTTCTCTTCACCTCCTCTCCTCTGGTCATCACTAATAATAACAATAATCATGGTATTTGTTAAGTTCTTACTTTGTGCCAGGCATTGTATTAAGGGCTGGGTGGATACAAGCAAATGGGATTGGACACAGTCCCTGTCCCATGTGGGTTCACAGTTCCAATCCCCATTTTCCAAGCACTTAGTACAGTGCTCTGCACACAGTAAGTGCTCAATAAATACGATTGAATGAATGAATTTTCCAGATGAGGTAACTGAGGCCCAGAGAAGTAAAGTGACTTGCCCAAGGTCACCCAGCAGACAAGCGGCAGAGCCGGGATTCAAACACACGACCTTCTGATTCCCAGGCCCGTGATCTATCCACTACACCATACTGTTACTCACTAGACATCAGGGGCAGGATATGAGTTATCCCCCTTCACCCCCAGCCCTGAGCCAGAGCCATCTTCCTTCTTGCCTCACTTTGGCCTGATCGCACGCTCCATGGGACTATGCAAGTCCCATCACTACAGGGTCATCACCATCACCAATATAATTTATCGAGCGCCTACTATGTGCGGAGCACCATACAAGGGGCATTAGCTACACTTTGTAGTTTCAACTCCCTCTCATGCCCAGCTCCCACTCATGTGCAGAGACCCACAACCAATCCAGCCCACACCTCACTCATGCACACACCATAGCGACCACAGCCTCCTCTCCCAACACTTGGCAGGAGGCAAGAGGCAGAGCAGCTCTCTTGGCTCCTCCTCTGATTCTTTTCTAAATCCGAGGGTGGGGCAGGCTAGCCATCCTACACTTCCTGCCTGAAAAACTACGGCGGTGAAGTTAATGGCATTATCCCCACATTGATGCACCCATGATCCTCACAGCCCCTACAGAGTGGGTGCCTACGTCACTGACCACTATTGTTTTACTGAACCATATACTTCTTTGTTTGCATTAAACTTTTCCTGGGCTAGTGTGGGTTCCCAGAGCAGATATTAACTTCCATTCTTGGTCTTGTTCAGTTTCTGTTGCTCCCAATTGCTCCCTGTCATTAATTCTTCCGAGACGCATGTTTTCACTATGCGTATCGGGTGAGATGCTTTTAGGGAAATTTGGGAACATTTGTCGGACAATATAAGGTCCTAAGTGCTTAGTGCAATGGCCTGCACACAGTAGGGGCCTTATAAATATGATCAATTCAATTATTGATTAACTATAAAGAGATTCTGGAGAAATGTCTGTGCAAATGAAACAGAGTAGATTCCAGACTTGTTTCAAATTGGTTTCTGAAATCCAGATCACTTAACAAGGAGCAAGGGAAGAGAAAACATTAATTAAATTTTCTTTGTAGTGGTAAATCATTCAAAAATCCTTGTGAATTACCTGTAATCTCCAGCACTCCATTTCAGGATGCCCAGCATGGCACCCAACTTCTGAGGAAGTGCTGAAGGCAAGCTATTCTTATAAGCATGGGGGGAACATGATAATGTGTGTGTTTGTGTACATAGCTGCATAACAGAATGAGTCATCATTGAACAAAGCAGATATTTTGATTGGGAACCATTTACTAAAGAAGTGTAAACTCCTGTGCCCTGGAAAAATTTCAGCTTGGTTAATTATTTCTGACCAATTAAATTCCTCCAACCATTTCTCTTGGCTAAATCTATCTTTTCCCCTTCCTTCACTATCACTGCTTTGTAGGGTTGCTCTGAATTATTAATGAACTCTTAGCTAGCCTCAAGCTAGTCATTTTTTTCCTACTACATGGGGGTATCCTTCATTATTGCTGTTATTGTTACTATTATTATTATTATCGTGGATTGCATTTGTCAAACACGTTAGACAAATCACTGTACTAGGCTCTGCAGAAAGGTTTAAAGATAATAATAATGTTGGTATTTGTTAAGCACTTACTATGTGCAGAGCACTGTTCTAAGCACTGGGGTAGATACAAGGTAATCAGGTTGTCCCACGTGAGGCTCACAGTTAATCCCCACTTTACAGATGAGGTCACTGAGGCACAGAGAAGTGAAGTGACTTGCCCACAGTCACACAGATGACAGGTGGCAGAGCTGGGAGTCAAACCCATGACCTCTGACTCCCAAGCCCGGGCTCTTTCCACTGAGCCACGCTGCTTCATTTAAACATGTCCCCCTAGCTGACAGGAGGCTCACAATATAAAAGAGAGGGTGAGGAAAGATGGACAAATCGGGAAAGAGTTCCTTTGCTTTCCTCAAAGAGAGGAAACCACTTGTTTGTCAAATGCTCTCAAAGTATTTTATTGTTTGTTCATCCCAGTTTGCAGGCATGTTTTTTAGCCTTGGTCCCCTAGAAGAAGCATTATTGCTGGTATCAACTCAGTTCTCCAACTACCATCTGACATCGTTACACTCTTCATTTGCTCCTGATAGAGGCCAAGTTCTAAGCGCTGGGGTAGATAACAAGATAATCAGGTTGTTCCATGTGGGGCTCACAGTCTTTATCCCAATTTTACAGATGAGATAACTGAGGCACAGAGAAGTTAAGTAATAATAATAATGTTGGTATTTGTTAAGCGCTTACTATGTGCCGAGCACTGTTCTAAGCGCCAGGGTAGACACAGGGGAATCAGGTTGTCCCATGTGGGGCTCACAGTCTTAATCCCCATTTTACAGATGAGGTAACTGAAGCACCGAGAAGTTAAGTGACTTGCCCAAGGTCACACAGCAGACAAGTGGTGGAGCCGGGATTAGAACCCACGTCCTCCGACTCCCAAGCCGGTGCTCTTGCCACTAGGCCTTGCAGAGTCCCCACCTCCCACTGGCAACAGCTGTTAATGCACAAAGACCTGACTGATTGTTCAGTAAAAGTACCCTTATATGTTCTAGCAAAACATCTGTTCTAAATTGCAACCTAAAGAACTAGTGTCAATTCCCCTTATCATTAGCTAACTAATGAATCAGATCATGTTAGTGCTATTAGTTGCCATTGTTTTTACGAGATGTTCTTCCCCTTGACTCTATTTATTGCCATTGTTCCTGTCTGTCTGTCTCCCCCGATTAGACTGTAAGCCCGTCAAATGGCAGGGACTGTCTCTATCTGTTGCCGACTTGTTCATTCCAAGCGCTTAGTACAGTGCTCTGCACATAGTAAGCGCTCAATAAATACTATTGAATCAATGAATGAATATTAAGACCCATTTTTTCAGTTCGGTGGTAGGTTTGTCTTAGGCACAAGTGTTTTCTCCATCTTTCTCTTCTTTCCTTCTCCCTCTCTTCCCCAAGTAAGAAGTGAAGCCCATGCCTTCACTCTGACTTCTGGTGTCTTTCAGAAGGGCAGCAAGCCCCAGGCAAACTGAAATGATGGTTCTGAGTTTCCAAATCTGGTGAATTTTTTTTTATGCCTCGGAGGATGCCCCGATATTGTCAAAATAAATGCCAGAATCAAATTCGCATTGCTCTAATCTAAAAAAGATGTGGAATTTGAAAAGTTTATATTAGAATTAAACAAAGGTTACTTTGGTTAAAAAAAAAAAGACACTAGCGCTGAACCCTTGATGGAATGCATAATGTGAGCATTTGGAAAACTGGGTGCCTCAGATAATTGTGGGGATTAGAGTAAGGGGTGGAAGAAAATGCTCTTCTTGGCACACAGAAGAGACCCACGCCAGCAAATGCTCAGCAGAAAAGCATTTCTTGGGGAAACAAGGGAAGGTAGAATCTGAAAATGGAGGCAAAATGGAAAAAAAAACATTCAAAGGGAGTGGGGGGGAAGGTGAAAGGCACCTATCAATAAAAAAGAAAGAATAAAGACAAGTCTGGCTTTAATTTACGTCAATTGACAAGTAACAACCATGAAAGCTATTCAAGGCATGAATACCCTGAAACTCAAGTAACTGAAACCATTCCAGAATGCCTTGCCTTCCTTCATTTCCTAAAGCTATAATATACCCTATAGGCAAAGCCACCATTAAGAAAGCTTCTTTCCCCTCTCTTCTCTCCCTCCATCTTATCCTCTCTCCCACCTTCCTCCTCCCTCTCCCTTCCTCCCTTCATCCTGCCTTGGGTCTCTGCCTGCAACTCAAGTTAAATATAATTAGGAGAATTAAAGACGTGCATGGATACAAAAATGTATGTGGATTTAATTGGGCTGTCAAAAGAAGGTAAAGGTGGATGGTGGATGAATACAACTCATCTCACAAGATCTTCTTGGAACACCTTGAATTCAAATAGCTACACCCAGTTCTGGCTGTTTTCCTAAACTAGAAAAAGAAGTGCAACTGTGTCCTCAAAAGTGTTTTGGAAAAACTTGCTTCATGTTGATCAAATTAGAACAGATGATGTTGAAAGACATAATGGATCTTTCTGGAATCAGTTATCCTCACTCAGCTCTTCACTATAAGACTGTAAGCCCCTCAAAGGCAGAGGCTGAGTCTCTTCTATTTTAGATTCCCCAAACACTTAGTAATAAGTGGTATTGGTTAAGTGCTTATTATGTCTCATGCACAGTTGTAAGCACTGGGGTAGATACAAATTAAGCAGGTGGGACACAATCCCTGTCCCACACGGGGCTCACAGTCTAAGTAGAAGGGAGAACAGATATCGAATCCCCATTTTACAGATGAAGAAACTGAGGCACAGAGAAGTGAAATGACTTGTCCAAGGTCAGACAGCAGACAAGTGACAATGCAATTAGGGATTTTCAAAGTGGCTCTGTCAGATTTCTGAAACCATGTACATATACTCTGAGTTTACCTTCTGGGAAAGGGTTGGGGGGAAACATCATGTGATGAGAGATCTGGTACTCATTCTGGTTCATTCATTCAGTCATATTTTTGGCGGGCTTACTGTGTGCAAAGCACTGTTCTAAGCACTTGGGAGAGTACAATAGAACAACGAACAGACACATTCCCTGCCTACAACGAGTTTACTGTAAAATAATGACTGGAGAAATCTGTCTTGGTCAGCATCCATCAGTACAACCCTGCAAACAGTTGGGGTTTCCACCAGAAATTTGCAGGTGCTAGGGAGGAAAGTGGGAAGAGTATATGCCAAGTTCTTGGTGGGAGCTGTCATCACCAGGTAGTTGTTACAGCTGCTCCCAATTTGACATGCCACTGTCATTACCACTATTCCACCTTTCTATGCCACTGTCCTGGGCCTGGACAATGATAGGAAACCTTTGGAAGGGAGGTGGCTAAGATGGCAGGGTGGGACACGGGAATGTCTGAGTCAAATGTCTGTGAATCCTGATCCTGTCGATTGCTTGCTGCATGACCTTGGGCAAGTCACCTCACTTCTCTGTGTCCCAGTTTCCTTATCTGTAAAATGGGAATTCAATACCTGTCTCCCCCTCTAGACTGCAAGCTCACTGTGGGTAGGGAATGTGTCTGTTATATTGTTATATAGTACTCACTCAATTGCTAATACTATGTTTTGCACACAGTAAACACTCAATAAATATGCTTGACTTACAGACTCTTATTGACACTGTGACCCCCGTGTAGGACAGGGACTGTTTCCGACCTGATAAACTTGTATCTCCCCAAGTGCTTAGAACAGTGCTCAGTACAGAGTAAGCACTTAACAAATATTGTGATAATAGTAAGCTGTAACCCAGAAGTGGCAGTAGACCTAGAAGTGAGGCAGAAACTGTTCAGACTCTGGCATGGAAAATGCTGCCCAAACAGTGACCAGAGCCTAGTGAGCCAGATAGACTGGCTTAAGAAAATAATATCTGGAACAAGAATAGGCCAACAGTCAGTCAGCCAATCGTATTTATTGAGCGCTTACTGTGTGCAGACCACTGTACTAAGTGCTATGGAGAGTACATATGGGTGTTTACAAGAACTGGAGAGAGGAGAAGCAGGAAGCAGGGAGGTTAGTGAGAAGGCTGATGCAGTAGTCAAGACAGGATATAAGTCTTTGAACCAGTATGGTAGCAGTTTGGATGGAGAGGAAAGAGTGAATCCTGGAGATAGAACAAGATTTAGTGACTGAATATGTGAGTTGAAGGAGAGAGATGAATCAAGTATAATGCCAATGTTGTGGGCTTGTGAGACAGGGAGGATGGTGGTGCTGTCTACAGTGATGGAAAAGTCAGGGGGAAGGACAATATTTGGGTGGGAAGATGATGAGTTCTGCTTTGGGCATGTTAAGTTTGAGGTGCCAGGACATTCAGATAGCGATATCCTGAAAGCCGAAGGAAGTGCAAGATTGCAGAGAGGGGGAGAGGCCTGGACTGGAGAAGTAGATTTGGGTGTTATTGGGGGTAGAAATAGCCTTGTAATTGTGTCTTTCATGAATGCAGGGAAAATATTGGATAGCAGTGTGGCAGCCTGTTAGGTCCATCTTCATAGGGAAATGTGGAAACTACACTAAGGAAATCTGCCTTAAAGATTCAACTGCTTTTGCCCCAGAGTTCCCATTATTCCAATCCTTCTCAGATATATGCAGCACATCCATGTCAAAGGGATGGGCAAAAAAGAATAACAAGAATTAAAAAGACTCTCAAACCGATCCAAAAGGCCTCAGGAAAAAAAGAGAACAGAATAGTGGGCTGATTGCTTGTGGGCTCCTTTTCATTCATTCGCTCAGTCGTATTTATTGAGCCCTTTCTGTGTGCAAAGCACTGTACTAATCCCTTAGAGTACACTGTAACAGTAAACAGACACATGCCCCTTCCACAACAAACTTATAGTCTAGGACTCTGGGTTGAGCCCAGAAGTTGGCATAAGAAAAGACAAAAATAATCGATAAATAAAGATTTTTGACATGTGATAGAGTCTCCCGTTGTAATAATAATAATAATGTTGGTATTTGTTAAGCACTTACTATGTGCAGAGCACTGTTCTAAGCGCTGGGGTAGACAAAGGGGAATCAGATTGTACCACGTGGGACTCACAGTCTTAATCCCCATTTTACAGATGAGGTAACTGAGGCACAGAGAAGTTAAGTGGCTTGCCCAAGGTCACACAGCTGACAAGTGGCAGAGCCGGGGTTCGAACCCATGATGTCTGACTCCAAAGCCCGTGCTCTTTCCACAGAGCCACGCTGCCATTGTAAATGGCTGGCGAGCCTTCATCCAGTCATAAAAACTTTAGGACCAAGAACCTGTGTCGAAGAACTGATTACGGGGCTAGTGGTCTGTGCCAAGCCACTCGCACTTTCCCCTTCCTGTTAGGAGTGTTTCCACTGGAGCCATGGGTGCCTCAAGACAGTAGGGGAGAAGGAGGACAGCACATTATGAAGCGTACACAAGAATTGTACATACAAAGCCCTTTTTTTAGGCAAAATGATCTCAATGTAGAACTGATAATGTGCTGTAGTACTACCGATCGGGATCAATCAATAAATCGTATTTATTAAGCACTTACTGTGTGCAGAGCACTGAGCTAAGTGATTGGGAGAGTACAATACAACAGAGTTGGTAGACACAATCCCTGCCCACAGTGAGCTTTCAGTCTAGAAGAGGAGACAGACAATATAAATAATTATGGATATGTACATAAATGCTGTAGGGCTGAGGGAGGGGTGAATAAAGGGTGCAAATCCAAGTGCCAACCGTCTTGATAGCCACTGTGGCCTCACCACCCATGTTAGCCAAATTTTGGGGGGATTCCTTCTAGTCCTGTTCACCAAGCAAGATGCTCCAGGAGGGTCTTAAGTCAGAAATCTTCACCATTGTTAACACGGGCCCAGCAGGAATCACCTACTGGTGGCTGTTTCATCTTCCCACCACAGTGAGCTGAAAATCCGACTAGGAATGGAAATACAATCAGCTGCTTTCCGGTGGGCTTCCTTGGGCATCGCCAGTTCCAGAGCCACGGAGGAGGCCCCAAAGATGGCAAAGGCCCCCTACTTCCTATCTGTAGAAGTGCCAGAGAAGTCAGTCAATCATATTTATTGAGATCTTACTGTATACAGGGCACTGTATTAAGCGCTTGGAAGAAAACATAATAACCTAGTGGATACAGCACAGGCCTGGGAGTCAGAAAGTCATGGGCTCTAATCCCGGCTCCACCACTTGTCTTCTGTGTGACCTTGGGCAAGTCGCTTAACTTCTCTGTGCCTCAGTTCCCTCATCTGTAAAATGGAAATTAAGACTATGAGCCCCGAGTGGGACAGGGACTGGGTCCAACCCAACTATCTTGTATCTATTCCAGTGTTTAGAACAGTGCCTAGGAGCTAAACCCTATTTCCTCCTACCTAGACTGTGAGCCCCATGTGGAATAGGGACTGTGTCCAACCTGATTATCTTGTATCTACCCCAGCAATTAGTGCAGTGTTTGACACATAGTAAGCACCTAACAAATACCATAATTATTATGAGTATTGGTTTTAAGATGTTCGAGTAGCTCAAATTAAGTTTCCCATATGCATCCAGTAGCCTTGCTTTAAGTTATTAACCTCTTGTGAGCCAGGGATTGTTCTGAGCCAATTACTATCTATTCTCCCCCGTACGAGCAATCTATAAACTTTGTGACTGATTGCTTGAGTGTTCAGGACTGTTGAATGCCAGTGTAGCATCTCGGCACTGGATACCTTGGTTCACCTCCCAGTTTACTCAGCTGACTCACTGCACTCCTTGAGCCACTACAGCTGCATTTCAGCAACGTCAATATATTCCAGTTGGATTGTTCCGATTGCTTGCTAGCAAAAACAAAACAAAAGGCAATTCTGCTGATATCACAAGCACACAGTCATTCTAAGGGGCTATTTATAATGCAAGCTATAGGTGGACACTCACAGGAATTCAAAGGAAATTCGAAGGAAAGCAGATACATTAAAATGGAATGGGTGTTTGGAAATAATACTGGATAGTGAAGGAAGTTTTACATGTTCCCTTTGAAGTGGCTAGCAGGTTTAAGCTTGGAGAACTTTTTTCTCCGAAGGATGCTGTTTTCGACATCCCACTAAACCTCCTGAGTTTAATATTTCATGTTGTACACAAGTGCTAAACATGTGTATGACTAGAGAAGAAATCCCGATTTGATTAGGGGAAACTTTGGCTTCAATCCAACAAGCTGAATCCCTTACTTGTCAACAGGCACATTTGTTAGAATTGTTAGGTCATCACATGCATTTTCTTAGCCTCTTCAAACAGCCATGCTGTTTGTTCTACCTCAGTCAGGAGGCTTGCTGGGGGGAACCCATTGAGAAACTCCAGGCTGGCATTAAGATCAATATCTTCGTGTGTGTGTTTGTATGTGTGGGTGTGTAGATCAAAGACAAATTTAACCCTTTGCCTCCAGCCATTTGATTATCCAAGACTTGCCAAGTTTGGTTGGGGTGCCCCAGTTGTCTAAGGAAGTGCCCTCCAACATCCTCCTCCCAGAGGACAAAACACAAAATGGGACCATCCCTTATGCCCAGAGAGAATTTGTTCTTATCTTCCTCCTGTGAACACTGGTGAAGTTCTGGACATTGGATATTTAATGCATCTCTACATCAATTTTGGTTCTTCCTCTCTCACTCCTAACCTATTCCAAGCTCCAGGGTAAATGACTTGCCTAGCATGAGGCTAACAGAAGGTAAACAAAGAGCCCTGGCACAGAGCCACGATTCTGACAAAAAAATACAACCAACAATCCCCCCTCCCCCGGTTTTCGTGTTTTCTATTTAAAGACTGATTGGTTGGCAATTGGAGTGAATTTGGATGATCCCCTTAAGCCTGCAAGGAAAGTCATGAGAGATTTTTTTTTCCCAATAATGATTTTTTTTTTCAATGAAACAAAAAGCCCTTTGCAGTTTCTTCACAAGGGTGCTGATCAAAGCGCTGCTTTAGGTTTCCTTGGCACTGGTGAAATATGAATTCTAGAAGTCATTGTTGTGTGCTGGCAAAAAAAAAATCCATGTTAAAACAGCTAAATTGGGGACCAAGAATGCTGCTCCCAGAGAAGGTTTTAAATAGAGGAAGTGTCCCTCCAAATGGCAGCAGAGACCTAAAAATCCAGAGGGTACTAAGCCCTGGGTTGGAATCACTAAAAAAAGTCAGTGAGGTATTAGCGGGAGAGAGCTATCTTTTCCCACTCCAAATTTCTGCAACTGCTGGATTGAAAACAGGGATGCCCTAAATAAGTTCATTCAAATTCAAAACAAATTAATGGAGTCTCAGATTAAATCT
This sequence comes from Ornithorhynchus anatinus, assembly GCF_004115215.2. Taxonomy (NCBI): domain Eukaryota; kingdom Metazoa; phylum Chordata; class Mammalia; order Monotremata; family Ornithorhynchidae; genus Ornithorhynchus; species Ornithorhynchus anatinus. The sequence continues at coordinate 19,023,634 of NC_041750.1, forward strand.
ACAAGGACCTTTCAATTCTTTGCATCAGTAAAAATTTGGACCCAATATCTTATATGGATTGTGAAGAAAAAGAGAGAGAGAGAGCATGAGTTAGTTCACTAGCTATCTTTCCAGTTCTATATTGAGGCCTTCCACATAACGGGCATGGGAAGATGGTCCCTGTCTGCACTGTTTAATTGGCTATCCATTTGCTATTCACTTCTCTCTTTGTGAACAATCTTTCTTAAGTGTCATTTTGAAGAGAGTCACCCATTTTCTGATTGCTGCCTGGTTTACCTTCAGCTTCAGTCTCCTGCTTTGCCACAGAGCTTGAAGTTTTGTTTTGCTATGCTTGTAAAATGTTTCTTCTTTCTTCTCTGTTTACCCCATTTAGCTCACGATAGAGCATCTGTTTGGATATTCTACTGTTGCCCAGGCTCTTCACATGTCCCACCCAGCAAAGATGGGATGGGATGAGTAAAGACTCAATGCTGGTGGTCTGACTGCATTCCAGAATCTCATTGTTTGTGCCATTTCATATTAAGTATGGCACATAGCTTGCTTACAAGCAGGAACACCCGTGGGTTTTTTTTTTCCTCCCCCCCTTTCTGAAGCCTGAGGATGTATGCCCCACTGTGGTCGGGATTTATCCATAATTGCTACTAATCACAAAAGACTCTGGCTCTTTTGCATCCAGATCCTCATCTGTTTGGCTTAGCTGAAATGCAGTTCTGTCTGAAGGTTTACAAGAACAGCAGTTTTAGCCCAGGTCATCCAGGATCCGTTGCTGTCCTCTGTTGTTTTTGTGTTTCATGTGCTCTTCCAAAGATCAGGCCAGAAGGGCTAGGAATCACTGGAATTCATTCTATCTTTGGCTCAAGATCAGAGAAACCTAGATAACCACATAAGGTCCAACCTGGCCCCGGGATTCTATGAAAGCCAGAGAGAATCTTTTCAAACAGGCAATCCCCCGTCTATATGCATTGCCAGAAATTACACCCACTCCTGTTCCCAACTGAATTCTGTTGCATCTTTAGTTGAAAGTCATCTCAAACGAAAAGCTTATTTTAGCCAATGCATGAGCAGACTGGGCAGGGAAAATTAAATGCACATACACATATGCACTCCATTCGTGAAATGGATTCTGCGTGTACAATGTGGGAAAGCAAGAAGCTGTTTCCAAGGCAGGATTACAGGTATAATAGCATTTCATAATGGCTAAGCCTCTGCCACAAAATTATCCTTCTCTAGTAAATCCCTGTTGTCTTGGGCAAGAATCAAACACAGGCTCAGTTATAACATGTAGAGAGGGGAAAAGTAGAAAGAGTTCCTACCACATGAAGATAATTTGGTAATAATTTAAGATCACAGGTCTGAAATTGTTCGTATTCATTCATTCATTGTTCGTATGTGGCTCCTCGTGTCTTGATAGCATTGTCAGGATAAATAGCAAAAGGCGATTATTATGGGTCTCCCCGGGATACACCAGTTAAGAAATTGAGAAAACCAGCAACATCGGAACCCATTGGCCTATTCCTTCTCAAACTGGAGTGTTGCCTTGATATGGTTTCAGCCTTAAGGCAAAGAAGTAACCTTATCAATTAATCCCAGTTCAACTATAATGCAGATGGTGTGTCCTTGCAGAACCCCGCATTAGAGAAAACTTGTACTTTGGTACACACTCTTTGTCCAAAGGGTGCTCATGGGCACAACCCTTTTTTCTGGTTCCACATCATGCTGGGTCAAGACAGACATGTTGGAAGAGCATCCCCTACTACCGCCACTGTGTTCTATTCAAAACCTTGCAGCAAAATGTTCCGGCACAATGAAGTGTATTTGACGATTCCAGAGTATGTTATTGTCCCATCCATTCACTTCCATTTTGCTGGGATTCGGGGCTGGATTGGCACAGGGGCTAACCAGGGCTTCAATCCAGGACCTCGGGTTTAAGAAAACCTCTGCCGACCCTTACCAACATAGCTGGTTCTTGGGCATTCTGAAGACAGAGTTTTTCCCCAAATGGTCACGGCAAGGCAGCCTGTGCTGGTGTATTTGGCTCTTTAAAGCAATTCTGTCCTTTAAGTTGCAGGAAATGGATAGATTGAGAGAGGACCCTGCATGTCCTGGATTTTACCCCAGAGGAAGCCTGGGGTTGTTCAAAATCCAGGCAGCCTCGGCCTCCTCCTCCTCAGTTAGCCAGCCCATCCACTTCACGGGTGGGGTAGTAATTAACACGAATAGGTGCTAATCACCACCCAACCCTACCTCCTTCTGTGGGTTACAGACTGGTTCCTTCATTCATCCATTTGTACTTCAGGGAACATATTTACCAATTCTGTTATACTGTACTCTTCCAAGTGCTTAGTGCATTATCTGCACACAGTAAGTGCTCAATAGATACAATTGATTGACTGAGTGATCAAGCACCTACTGGGTTCAGAACCTGGAAATACACACTAAGAAGGAGGGACAGAAATGGTGCTTAAGCTTAAAACCAGCTTCTTCTCAAGTTTTTCTCTCCCTGAGAAGACAAACTCATCAAGTCTGAGGATGTTTAGGAGCTGAGAGAAAAAGCTCCTTGGATTAGAAACTTCCAACTCTAACTAGACACCCTGCGAATGACCTTCTGACTCCCAGGCCGGTGCTCTATCCACTGTGCCATGCTGTTTCCCTAATGATGGTATTTGTTAAGCACTTACTATGTGCCAGGCACTGTACTAACCACTGGAGAGGATACAAGCAAATCAAGTTGGACACAGTCCCTGTCCTATGTGGAGCTCACAGTCTCAAACCCCATTTTACACATGAGGTAACTGAGGCACAGAGAAGAGAAGGAACTTGCCCAAGGCCACACAGAAGACAAGTGGAAGAGGTGGGATTAGAACCCATGATCAGTGGAAGAATGAAAGCAGTGATGGGGACAGAGCATGTCTAATTATAACCAGGACAGGGATCTGGGGAGAAGGGAAGAGAAGGAACTAGGGTTTCTGTATATGTGTGTATAAAGAATCCAGGAAGCAATGTATCAATAATTTTAGGGAAGAGTCTGACAGCTATTTTAGTCAACTAGGGTTTCTGTATTATCTGTGTGTATTAAGAATCCAGAGAGCAATGTATCAGGGTTTTTAAGAGGAGTCTGACAGCCGTTTTAGTCAGGGTTCCACCTCTAGGCAGGAAGGATGGTCACTCAGATTAGCCAGGCAGACAACAGGTATCGATCTTACTCAGAAAACACTATTGTAATCTTGACAGTCAGGGACAACACTGCCCAGAGTCTTTCCTCTGGATGCTAAAATCTGGGCTCAGGCTCAAATGAAGCACCACCAAATCTTAAGGTCCAAAGAAACTGGGAAGGTTTCATTATGTGTCAGTACTTTAATTTCTGTTTCCCCCATTTGAATGTAATCTCCTTGCAGGCAGGGAGCATGCCACTTGCTTGTTTTGTACTTCTCAAGTACTTAGTCCAGTCCTATCCACCCAGTAGGTGTTCAATAAATGCTGTTACTACTAGTGGGCAAGTCACAGCTTCTCTGTGCCTCAGTTCTCCTCTTCTTCCTCCTACTTAGACTGTGAGCCTCATTTGGGACTGTATCCACCCTAATTAACTTGTATCTCCCCTAGCACTTAGAACCACTTTTGACACATAGTAAGTGCTTAACAAATACCATTTTTTAAAATGAGCTTTTAGCAGTGGTTTCTGGTTCTCCTCTGTTCCACGATGCTGCTGTGCTTGGGGTTAGGAAGCACATAAAAAACAAGGCTTTTGGGAACCCTTAGAGCCTTATCCACAACACTTAAGGATGCGCCATCTAACCCCCCTGCACCTCCATATCTAGACACCATATCCCACCACTCTCCTAATATCTCTTTAATGAACATCAACGAACAAGTCAGGACAGACAAGTGGGGATTAGCAGAAGGGCTGGATTCATAAGCAAACTTCAGTCATCTGACTTAGAAAGCAGTTAAATGAGAGCTCTCTGTAGAGTGCTAATGGAGATTTTCCTACAACTGATGGACTGCTACCTTCTAGATGTAGTCTTTGGTGTGAATTTTGGGTGTGGATCCCTGAAAATGAAGATCATGGCAGCTCTCTTTCTACCTGTTTATTTTGTAATCAAGAGGACTTTGTATCCTGCAGTCTTTTCTCAGTCAATTCCTGTGGTCACTGTAATTATTGCTAGTTGACCTCAAGCCAAATGTCTCTGGTTTGAGGTTTAAATCTCCAGATTTTGATTCCAAAAAACAGACATTTTGTAGTGCAGCTAGACTGAAAGCTCTTTGAGAGCAGAGATGGTTGTTATTTAGTCTACTGTGCTCTCCCAAAGGTTTAATACAGTCCTCTCCACGTACTAAGTGCTCAATAAATACCACTGATGGAAAACCAAACTGTGCTTCGTGCCTCTAGCACTATGGAGGTAGAATAAAGGAATGTCTTAGTAATGTAGTCCAACCACTTGAAAGCCATATAGACAATATTCCCAGGAAATCTGTCCAATAATATGAGATTTCTACTTCCTTCTCTTCAGGGGTTTCATTGCTAACACCTTAAATTGTGTACCTTTGATTGCAAGACACTCAAAATGAAATGTATCATCACAGGTATAAACCCACACCATAGATCAATTTTTTCTTTTCAATAGTTGTAAATTCCCTGATTTTACAAGAACACCCGGCCCAGTGAGATAATCTCGGAGGGTAAGAAAGCACAAATAACATAGACTGGAGTCTCATAAATTTCTTTAATCTGTAAGGAAACCTTTGAGGTTATCTGGATAATGTGATTCTACACATTGTTTGGCATGTCTGACTTTTTCTTAAATATCATGTGAACTATTTTAAACAGGCCAGTAAGTGCTTTCTGCTCTGAAGCCTGGATAAATCTAGCCATGAAATCTTTAAGCAGTGAAACATGCTGGTGTGCATTATTAGGAAAGGATAGCATAGCTTGAGGTATTTTTCTATTCTTTGCACTTCTTGGTGGCATCTGTGATTCTTTATTCATTTTCTATCAGAATTGATGAAAGTAAAAAAAAAATCAGTGAGCTGGATGACTGAGGCTTCCACACTAATGTAACCAGTGGGAACTGCAGAGGGAAGCACAACCTCTTTTTATCCCAGGTGGGCATTTTCTTCTTGGTGTGGGAAAACACCCCCTTTAACACCCACACCAAGCAGAGAATGTCCTTCTGGTTGGCAAATGCTTTCACAGTTGCCCATGCTAAGGATGCTAAATTTTCATTTTGAGAATGGGGACAAACTTGGTGCAGAGCATCAAGGAGGTGGAGCTTTGAGGGGGTGGGGCTCTGAGAGGTCAGGGAGGAAAAGAGGAGAAATAAGGGGAGAGACTGACAAAGTGTGGGGAGAAGGGAGGAGGAGATGGTAAAAAGAGGAAAAGAAAAAAGGAGGAGGAAGAGAAGGAAAGGTAAAAAGGGGGTAAGAGAGAGGTTAATGAGGGCGTTTGAGGCAGTGTCTCTAATTTCTCTTGCAGTCAGTTCTTTAGCACAGGCTGAAGTCTGAAACTGAAGATTGAGGCTCATCCATCATTTTCAGTGGGAGACTCCATCACCCCTATTACTCTCCCAAATGCCTAGTACAGCAAGTTCTACACAGTAGGTGTAGGCACCCAGGGAATGCATTTATCCTTGTCTGCTCACCCTCCTCCTCTTTCCCCTGTGCTGCCGCTGCTGTTTTGCTCATCATCGCTGGGTGGCTGATCCAGCGGCTCCGATGTGTCTGCCAACTCTGTTTTATTTACCAACCAGGAGGCTTAGTACAGTGCTGTGCACACAGCAGGTGCTCAAAAAATGCCGATTGACTGTGGGAGAACCATTTCCTTTCCTGACCAGGGTGCCACCTGTCTATAGCAGCTCCATTTCAGTGCCTTTGCAGCTGAGTACCTGCCAGAACTTTGCCATGCAAGTTCACTCTATCCTATGTTCACTCAGCATTCTTTCTCTTCAGCAATATTTCTATTCCTCCCTCCTATACATCCTCCCTTCTGCATCACCTATGCTCTTATTTGGGTATGTACCCCTTAAGCACTTGATATTAACCACACCCCCAACTCACAGCACTTAGGTACATATTCTTGTATTCTGCCATTTCCGTTATCTGTGATTTATTTTATTTTGTCTGCCTCCCCCTCTAGACTGTAAGCTCCTTGTGAGCAGGGATCATGTCTTCCAACTCTATTGTGTTGTGTTCTCCTAAGCACTCAGTACAGTGTTCTGCACACAGTAAGCACTCAATAAATATCATTGATTGAATGATTCTCCCATATCAAATTCCATGCACACAACCCACATCAACACCAAAACTTTTCATTCTTTTACCACCTTCATGGGGAAGACTACTAAATCTACCTTTCTAGCCCTGACCTTACATCTAATCTGCAATCCCAAATCTCCTCTTGCCTCCAGGATTTCTCTACTTGGATGTCCTGCCAGCAGCTCAAAATTAAAACATCTAAAATTGAACTATTTATCTTCTCTCCTTAACCCACTTCTCCTTCTAACTTTCTTAGCTCAGCCAATAACATCACCATTCTCCATGACCCAGAAGGCTGCATCATTCTTGACTCCTTGCTCTCTCACAGCTCTCATATTCAATCTATTGCCAGCTCCTGCCAGTTCCACCTTCATGACATCTCCCCAGATTTGCCCCTTCCTCTCCACCCAACCAGCTATCATCCTGGTACAACCTCTGGTCATTGTACCAGGCTCTATTACTGCAGCAGCCTCCTCTCTGGTTTCCCTGCCTCCAGCATCATTTCTCTCCATTCTATACTATATGCCGCTACAATGATCATCTTCATAAAGCATCACTTGACACACATCTATCCTCATCTCTAAACCTCCCACTGGCTTCCCATACCCCTCTACATCAAGCAAAACCTCCTCACATGCAGCTTCCAGGATCTCTACTAATTCACTCCATCTTAATATCTGCTCTCTCCACCTTCCACTTCCCAACCCGCTCCCATCATTCCTCCAGAACTAACCTAACTGTACTTCACTCTTGCCTCTCTTACTTATGTGTCTGTTTATCGTTGGATTGTACTCTCTCAAGCACTTAGTATGGTGCTGTGCACATAGTAAGCACTCAATCAATCCAATTGAATGACTGAATTCAAAATTACCTATATAAAGTGTGTGTATGTATGTGCAAGCATCTAGCTCATAGTCATCAATTCATAGGTGCTATTGTATGAGTGATTCAAGGGCATTTGTTGCTGCTTTCCCCCAAAGAGTTGGAAACATTTTTCAGAGGTTTGGAATCATATTCTGCTACCAGTTTCCAGGTTCTTTTTGTTTTTTCAAGTACAGCTGCAAAGAAGAAGTTAAACAAGACTGCACCTATTACCCACCCCTGTTTAATTTCATTGGATTTAGGGAGAGGATCAGACAGGGCCCTCTAATTTTGGTACAACCAGCTATATCATTATGGAGTAATCTCAGGATCTTGATAAATTGTTCAAAGCAGCCAAACTGTTTCAGAAGTTGCTACAAAGCCCAGATTTCCCAATGGGGTTAAAGTAGAATGTATGAAAACTATGCTTTGAGTGTAATAGCTGCACTGCCTCTGATGGGCAGGAAATATCATATCTGCTACCCCTCCTATGTGATCTAAAAATCAATCATTAGTACAGATTGATGCAGAGCACTGTGCCAATCACTTAGGAAAATAAAATAGAATTTAGTAGGCCTGCTCTCGAGGAGTTCATAATCCAGCAGTGGAGGCAGGGACTTCAATCAATCAAGCATTCAATGGTATTTATTGAGCTCTTATGTGTGCAGAATACTGTACTAAGTGCTTGGGGGTGTACAGTACTGTAGAGTTCATAGCCATGTTCCCTGCCCATGAGAATCTTACAGTCTAGAGATAGAAGAAAGTAAAAGAGCATAGCAATCTGTATATAAGCATTATGGGGGGATGTGAATACCCAAGCGCTTTGATGGCACAGAAGTACTGAAATGGCAGATGGGGAGATATAAAGTGGAAGGATGAGAAACTAATCAGGGAAGGCCCCCTGGAGGAGATGTGATATCAGAAGGACTTTAAAAATGGGAAGAGGATTAGTCTGCCAGATGTGTGGAAGGGGGGCAGTTTTAGGCAATAGGGAGGGTGTGAACAAGAGGTCAACAGTAGAAGCAACTAGATTGAACATACATTGAGATTTCAGAATCTCATGTTTTACAGTATTCTTCATCAGCCTGTCCAGGAGGTCTCCGGCTTAGGAAGTTGAGATCCCATCATCATTTTCATAATTAACTCTCTCCCCTTTCATCTTGAAAATGGAGATAATGGTGGCATCTTTAAAATCCGGTGACATTTTCTCAGGGTTCCATTTGTTAAGGAAGAGCAACCAATGCAACACATTTAGGAGTTTGGTCATTTTTCAAGCTCCAACTATAATGATGATGTCTTCAAATACTGGAGTGATAGCCATGTCTTTACGTATCTGCATGTTAACTATTCTTTGTAGGTCCTCATCCTCCCATGGTTCAGCTCTGAATGTCAGTAGAGTCACCTTCCAACCGGAAGAACAGCTACGTGGGAGTATTTATGGGAGTTTGTAGCCAGACTTCTTTGGTTTCAGTGTTTATAATTGTTTTATAATTGTGATAGCATCTTCCTTGACCTCCTTCTGAAGAGCGGCATCTTTCCATTCTGAGTTTAAGAAGGAAACTTCAAAGCCGAATTATCATTCAAAAATTTTGCTGGAGAAGCAAGATTTTTCCCTTGGGTCTTACCCTGACCTCCCCTTTTTCTTTTTCTTTCCCTCTTTAGTTTTTCTTTTCTGGATCTTGCTTCTGCCCTCACTGACTGAAGTCTTGGGTTGCTTTTTGAACTTCTTCCCACGGATGAGAGACCTTCACAAGACATTGGGGATTCAGAATAAGAGACCCAAAACATTCTTAACTTCCTCTCAGCCTGTGTGTGTGTGTGTGTGTGTGTGTGTGTGTGTGTGTGTGTGTACTAGAGAAAGAGTGAAAGAGAGAGAAAGAAAGAAAGAGATTGGGGAAATCACTTCACCTGATTATCTTTTATTGAACCCAGTGCTGAGTACAATGCTTGGAATGTAGTAAGAACTTTACAAATACCACAATTATTAAATTGGAAAAAAAATGCAAACTTTAGAATTAATAGCCTGGGAGATTCTAAAACTCTGCTGCAAGGAATTCATGAGGATGATGGATTTCAGGATATTCCAAGAAAAATTCCTGAAAGTTCAAGAACATCTTGGCATAGAATGAGCACAGTTAACACGCCTGAACCCCAAGTTTCCCATGGAGCAGTACCTCAGATTTTGTGAACATTGGCAGTTCATGTTACAGCACTTGATCTTCCCTGCAGCATTCGTTGTGTAGTTGGAGTCAGAAACTTTGGTGACTCGAGAAGCTGTCACGGAAATACGTGGCACTGAGCCCAGTCAAAAGGCCTTCACCTGGATATTGAGGATTATCTCTTTGGAGTTTTAATTATTGCCAATGAACTCTCCTGGCTGTCAATCACAATGTCACATCTGGGGATTATGCCAATCTCCTCCACATCGCCACTTTCATTATCGAGCCAGATTCCAGCGTCCTCCTCCTCCTTAACCTAAAAATGATTCATCTGAGGAATTACAATAATGGACTGAAATATGAAGTCAAGAAGATGAAAGAAGTGGTCTATGGCTGAGGACTCAATAAGGAAGCAGCAGTTGCTTGTGCAGAGAAATAAGGGACCTTTCCCCGACTGCTGGCCTTGTTTACCTCAGAGGCTGTCTATCAAGGGGCAGGTGCTTTTATGTTACCCTCTCTGCAATATGAGTTTAGGAGATCCAAACACTGAATCAAAGCCAGCAGACCACCACTCTCCCCATCTTCAAACCCTCATGAATTCACTTCTCCTCCAAAAGACCTTCCTTGATTAGTTTCTCAACTCCTCAATTTATAACCCCCCAACAACCACTTTAGCCCTTCTGCATCACCCAACCACTGGTGTCCATAACATCCCAAGGCATCTATCTATTTATCCATCTATCTCGCTCCAGATTCTAATCTTAGTTGTTTGCGCGGCGACATTCACCCTCTCACGCATACTCTCTGAGGAATTAACTCATGTACATCCCCCTTTTCCTTCTTCCACTTATCTTTTCTCTTTCTACTGCCCACCCCGCATGCTCCGCTCCTCTGCCGCTTACCTCCTCACTGTCCCCCGTTCTCGCCTATCCCGCCATCGACCCCTGGCCCACGTCCTTCCGCTGTTCTGGAATGCCCTCCCTCCTCACCTCCACCAAACTAACTCTCTTCCCCTCTTCAAAGCCCTACTGAGAGCTCACCTCCTCCAAGAGGCCTTCCCAGCCTGAGCTTCCCCTTTTCCCTCTGCTCCCTCTGCTGCCTCTCTGCCCCCCCTTCAACTCCCCTCAGCTAAGCCCCCTCTCCCCCCTTTCCCTCTGTTCCTCCCCCTCTCCCTTCCCCCCCCCCCAGCACTGTGCTCATTTGTATATATTTTTATTACCCTATTTATTTTGTTAATGAGGTGTACATCCCCTTGATTCTATTTATTGCTATTAAGTTGTCTTGTTTTTGTCTGTCTGTCTCCCCCGATTAGACTGTAAGCCCGTCAATGGGCAGGGATTGTCTCTATCTGTTGCCAAATGGTACATTCCAAGTGCTTAGTACAGTGCTCTGCACATAGTAAGCGGTCAATAAATACTATTGAATGAATGAATGAATGTAATTTATTTTGATGTTTGTCTCCCAAATTAAGCTACAGGTTCTTTGAGGGCAGGGCTCATGTCTACTAGCTCTATTGTACTGCGCTCTCCAAACTGCCTAGTACTATGCTCAGCACACAGTAGGTACTTAATAAATACTATTGATAGATTCACTGGACAGCATTTAGGATGGGGTGAGTGGCATAGAGCTCTTGGAAAACCTCATTGCTGTCCTTGCAGTCTGCTGCTCTCTGCAGGTCCTCAGCTTTTGCCAACTACAATTTCTCCTTCATCTCGGTGTTGTCAGGCTTGTGTCAGCTGCTTGCTGTGCTGGTAGGCCATTTTTTTTTCCTCAGCAGAGTTTTTGTCGCGGCTCCCTGCTCGGTGATGATTAGAAGACGGTCTCTGGCAGCTGCTTGGCCTCGCTATCATTTTCATTGATATTTTCTCTTGGTGAAGCCCAGAATGTCTGCAGCTGGGTTGTAGATGACATCCTTGAATACCGACGGTGCAGACTCCAGATCTGTGCTATTGGACTAAAGTGAATCGAGTGTCTGATCCATTCTGGTGGCTAGTTTGCAAGTACCCTTATAGGTGACTAGAGACTAACTTTTTCATTTTATCCTGGTTTCTATAGGAAGACAGCTAATGCAGTTACCAAGGAGGAGTAATGCAAGCTGTGAGGAGAGGAAGGGATGCCTACACCTATCTTATAAAGTTGCCAAGGCAACTCCAGTTAATACAAAATGAAATTGGTCATGATAACAGGGGCCTTAATGTGCCATTTAACTCTCCACATACAGTAATCCCCCATTATAATGCTCTTCTTCTAGTATTTTTCCATGATAAGGCTATTGAATGTTAATGCCCATATTCCTTACAACAATCTCCCCCTTTGTGGGAGGGCTCTGGTCTTGCCTCTCATGTGCTGTGTATGGTATATGTCTATTTTGTGTGTCAGACATACGTGGGCCCACTGCACAAAACCAACGCTTCCAGCTACTGTGTTTTTCACTGACTTTGTTACCCCTCAGAGTACAATACTTCATGACCTCGTTCATTCCTTCAATCGTATTTTTTGAGCACTTACTGTGTGCAAAGTGCTGTACTAAGCGCTCCAGGTAAATGTCAAATAATGTAACATATGGTCATAGTTATGATGACAGATTCTCCCTTGGAGAATGACAGAAGAGCCTTGCTGCTGAATCCAGTGCTAGTGGCTTGCGCAGTAACACTCGAACTCTCTCATCCCTGCCAGTCATATTCTCACTGGAGCATGGAGTACAACAAGTGAAGTGGTCACTGCCCATGCACATTAGCCAGCTATCTCCCACCTTGGAGAATGTTCTAGATGGTTCTTCGGTTAGAAGACTTCAGTACTGATGGCATAGCCCCAGCAGGAAATTCCCTCCCTGCAGAGCTAGGACTAAGAGTCAGGTCTCCTGATTCCTGGACCTTTGCACTGGACAGATTTCACTCTGCTGAGAAGCAGCAGGGAGTATTGTACTCTTCCAAGTGCTTACCACAGTGCTCTGCACAGAGTAAGCACCAAATAAATACCATTGATAGATTTTGCAGAGAAACGCTATGGCTTGGTTTAAGAACAGGGGCCTGGGAGCCAGGATCCTCCACTTGTCTACTATGTGACCTTGGGCAAGTCACTGCACTTCACTGTGCTTCAGTTACCTCAGCTGTAAAATGGGGATAAAGACTGTGAGCCCCATGTAAAGACATGGACTGTGTTCAACCTGATTAGTTTGTATCTACCCTAGCAATGGTTGGCCTGGCACATAGTAAGCACTTAATAAATACCATAAAATTAAAAAAAACCCACCTGACATGCAACTTCCAGTGGCTCTTTGAGCAGAAACGGTTGCTGCCAAAAGCAAACATCTAAGGAACTTAAGTCTGGTAGATAAATTGCTGTGCTGAAGTATCTGGACTAAGGTGAGCATTAAATCATTCAATTCATTCATTCAAGTATTTATTGAGCGCTTACTATGTGCAGAGCACTGTACTAAGCGCTTGGGATGAACAAGTCGGCAACAGATAGAGACAGTCCCTGCCGTTTGACGGGCTTACAGTCTAATCGGGGGAGACGGACAGACAAGAACAATGGCACTAAACAGCGTCAAGGGGAAGAACATCTCGTAAAAACAATGGCAACTAAATAGAATCGAGGCGATGTACAATTCATTAACAAAATAAATAGGGTAACGAAAATATATACAGTTGAGCAGACGAGTACAGTGCTGTGGGGATGGGAAGGGAGAGGGGGAGGAGCAGAGGGAAAAGGGGAAAATGAGGCTTTAGCTGCGGAGAGGTAAAGGGGGGATGGCAGAGGGAGTAGAGGGGGAAGAGGAGCTCAGTCTGGGAAAGCCTCTTGGAGGAGGTGATTTTTAAGTAAGGTTTTGAAGAGGGAAAGAGAATCAGTTTGGCGGAGGTGAGGAGGGAGGGCGTTCCAGGACCGCGGGAGGACGTGACCCAGGGGTCGACGGCGGGATAGGCGAGACCGAGGGACGGTGAGGAGGTGGGCGGCAGAGGAGCGGAGCGTGCGGGGTGGGCGGTAGAAAGAGAGAAGGGAGGAGAGGTAGGAAGGGGCAAGGTGATGGAGAGCCTTGAAGCCTAGAGTGAGGAGTTTTTGTTTGGAGCGGAGGTTGATAGGCAACCACTGGAGTTGTTTAAGAAGGGGAGTGACATGCCCAGATCGTTTCTGCAGGAAGATGAGCCGGGCAGCAGAGTGAAGAATAGACCGGAGCGGGGCGAGAGAGGAGGAAGGGAGGTCAGAGAGAAGGCTGACACAGTAGTCTAGCCGGGATATAACGAGAGTTGCAAAGATTTTGATGAGGAATGTCTTTATAATGTTAGCATTTATTGCTTTCATTAATAATATTTAATTTGGTACATATTTCCATTGCTATTTCATCATGCAAATTATCAAAGGTATTAACTACAATTATTGGGGTTTTATCTCTCTAAGAAAATATATTTTTATTATGTTGGTCAATGTTTTGGATGTTGGGAATGCATTAATGCACTTTGCATTATTTCCTGTGGGAAACTCTAATTTGTTTAGAGCTCTTTCATTTAACACTCCATTTTCATGGAAGCAATCAAAAATGCTAACCTGGGTTTTTCATATGAAAAAGCATATAGAGAAGCAGCGTGGCCTAGTGGCAGGAGCATGGGGGTAGGAGTCAGAGGTCATGGGTTCTAATCCCAACTCAGCCACTTGTCTGCTGTGTGACCTTGGGCAAGTTACTTCACTTCTCTGTGTCTCAGTTACCTCATCTTTAAAATGGGGATTGAGATTGTGAGCCCCATGTGGGATAGGGACTGTGTCCAACTTGATTATCTTATATCTACTCCAGCACTTAGAACAGTGCTTGGCACATAGTAAGTGCTTAACAAATGCCATAATATTATTATTATTATTATGAAGCACAATCGTGTGTGTGTGCATTTTGAGTGTTTGCATGTGAGTGTACGGCAGGGAGAGGGGCTGAATACCAAAGAACTGTCTCCCATTTGAAAGGCTGGAAGAGCTGAAGAGACTAAAATAGAGTTGGTAGACACAAGAAGCTTACAATCTAGAGGGGAAAGAATAAAGTTTGAGAAGCAGGGTCCAGTTTAGTGTATAGGCAGACAGAAAAGCACTGAGGAGCCAGGGAGGGGAAACAAACTAGGGGAAGATGGCTGCAAGGAGGGATTTACAGTGTGATTTTTACTTGCCCAGTGGGCCCCGTTATCATGTCAGGGCTGGTATTGGAACAGAACCTAACCAATTGTATATAAGTCCATGGGAAAATGAACCCCACGTTAGAACTATTCACAACACACCCACGTTTTTGAAAAATGGTTCACTGTTAATTCATGTGGTATGCCAGTACAGGGTCTTGTGCCCAGAAATGGGCTACGGTACACTTCTCTCTTGTTGTCAGGTTTGTGAGGGCTTGTGGGGATCTGTGGAAGGAAACTCGGGTAAGGTATGATAAGAAAGCTAATGTCTAGCCTAAATGCCCCATCTTCTTCATTTTCAGTTGGTTCCCTCTTGGCCCTGTCTCGGTAGAAGCCAAAGAGACGAGCTCTCATACAATATCCTTTCATGTCCTATTTATAAGTCCCTTCTATTCCCTTGATTTCCTTCTTTTTCTTTCTCCAGTCCCTTCAGCCTTCTAGTCTCTATATAGCCCACGAGATGAGATGCTTTTATGATATTTTAGCATCCTTCAGCTGAAAGCTGAAGCAGAGATTTTTGCTTCTTAATGTAACCTTTTTGTAAGATAAGAAAAAGCCCTTGGCCATCAGCTCATTATCTTACCACATCATGAAAATCCCATTATGGTGGCGGCAACAGGTACCTGGAAAAGAAAGGAAATTACTTTTTCATTACTGCAAATGCATGAATAGTATTGCTGACCTGAAGGAATATGCCTTTCAGTTATGGGGACAAAAACCCCACACATAGGGGAGGTAATGATATCTTGAACTTCAGAATGAAGAACTCGCATACATTTCCAAATTAGCATATGCCAATTAATCTGAGTTCCTGATAATAGCAGAGATGGGCTTAAATGCATAATTTCTAAAGGAGTAGTCATAAGCATTATCTTTCCAAGAGATAAATCTTATTTTTTCCCAGGTCACCACAAATATGAGCTCGATAATTCTTTCAATAAGTTCCATGTTATCATAAAATAATCTAAATGCTCTTAAATGGTATTTAAAATGATTTCCAGACACTGGCAGACTCTGTTGAATTACAGTTTTGCTGTTAATGCCCCTACATTACAGCTTGAGAGAAGGAATAATAATGATGATGGGTAGCTGGGATCAAAATAATTCCAAGCTCTATTTTGTTCTCCCAGATGTTCATCTATCTTATTCTTTCTGCTGTTCCACCCAGTGGATTGGGGTCCTTGCTTCGCCTCCTATCACCTTTTATTTTTTTCCCCTCTTTCTGCCAAATTTACTCCTGGACATTGGCAGATATTTTTCTATTGCTATTCTCGGAGGTGATGATCTCTCATTTGGGCTCAGACTCCCATTTCAGTTGGATCACAGTGTTATGCCTGAAGCCAAGAACAAGCCACAGACCACTGAAAATTGGAGTCAGGCAAACTTCCCAAAGACAGAAGAAATAATGGGCCAAAATAACACAGAAAAGAACTAGAGAGTTCAAAATCACAGTTTCATTCATTGTGATTTCCCAAGGGAAAGAGACTGCTAAAACTTGCTTTGCACAAAGCTTAGTGCAGTGACACAAATAAAAAGGTATTTAATAAATGCTTTTGATGATTCATTCATGGTTTTTATATGATTATAAAAAATGGCCATTTGAAGTGCAGTAGATGGCTGGTGGGAGAAAGCAGACAGAGAGATTAAAGCATCCCACAGTTGCCCCCCAAAACTGCAGCAGAAGTTTCAGAGGCTGAGAATGCTTTAATGATTTGCTGCCTGAGGGAGATCAACAGGGAATGTGTTTAATGTTTTGAGAACCATAGTAAATCACTGAAATGACTAACCATTACTCCATTACATGATGAGATCGTTTTGAGAAAAAGAGCCATCCCTCATGCTTCTTTCTTAAAGTGTTTAACCATGCATGGGGAGCTGGGGGCGGCGGGGGAAGGAACAACAAAAAGATGACAATTTGGCCAAACCCAGGTTTCCTCGGATTGCATTTTCAGCAGGTGAATACACTGTCAGTGTGTGCAGCCCCAGTTTCTGAATCTTGCTGCCTAGCTGGAATGTCATATGTGTGATGAAATAGTCTGCCCTCCTGCTGCATCCTCTTGAGTGGAATATGAATTGTTTGCCCTAAGCGTTTATGTCTGTCCCTGCTTTTATCTAAATGTTACAAAATGGAAAAGCAGAGGCGGGCAAGCAGAAAGAAATTTGCACCACCTCCATCTTTGAGAGAGTGTTGAAGATGCTCCAGTGGAATCATGATGAGAAAAAATGACAGCGGTTCACAAGAGGAGGAGGGAGATGGATGTCTGAGCTTCAAAACTGTTGGCAAAGTTTCGGTGCTCTTGCATTCCCCCTCCCCCTCCTCCTCTTAGTATTATTATTAATATTATTATCATTATTATTGTATGTATGAAGTGCTTAGTATGTGTCAAGCACTATTCTAAGTGCTAGATTGGATACAAGTTAATCAGGCTAGACACAGTCCCTGTCCCACATGGGACTCACAGTTTAAGTAGGAAGGAGAAAAGGTATTTAATCTCCATTTTGCAGATGAGGACAGTGAGGCACAGAGAAGTAAAGTGACTTGCCCAAGCTCACATAGTGTGCAAGTGGCAGAGGTGGGTTCAAAACCCAGGTCCTCTGACTCCCAAATCACTTTCCACTAAGCCACAGTGCTTCTCCTCTGGTACATTCCCTAAGCCACAGATGGTAGCTATCTTGTAAGTGGCACTATTAATGTCTGTCTCCCCCTCTAGACTGTCCACTCATTGTGGGCAGGGAACATGTCTACCAAGTCTGTTATATTGTACTCTCCCAAGTGCTTAGTACAGTGCTCTGCACACTGTAAGCACTCAATAAATGCAGTTGATTGATTGATTGATTGATTGATTGATTGCACTTGAAACTGTACATACTGGTTGGAGGAAAAAACTTGAAATCATCTAGAGGTTTTTTTTCTGTTACTTTTTCAATGTATCTTCTTCATATGATACTGTTGAAAAGGAGAAGCAAGTAGCCACAAAAGACAGCTCCCACATCTAGGGTTCTTGAGCAAGTTGTGAAAATGCCCATTATTACATTCGTGTTAATAAACTATAGGTCATCCCACATAAGCAACAGCACCCTGTGAAGCCAGGCACTCTGGTTAAGGATACAAGATTTCACCTCCTCAGTTCTTAACAAGTTGTCAATCTGTGTTAGAGCTACTGTAAACTCCCTCTAAACTGTAAGCTCTTTGTTTTAATGGTATTCAGCGCTTACTATACACAAGGCACTGTACTAAGCGCTGGGGTGTAGACAAACAAATCGGGTTGGACACAGTCCCTGTCCCACGTGGAGCTCACAGGCTCAATCCTCATTTTACAGATGAGGTAACTGAGACACAGAGAAGTGAAGTAACTTGCCCAAGGTCACACAGCAGACAAGTGGCAAAACTGGGATTAGAATCCACAACCTTTTGACTCCCAGGCCCGTGCTCTATCCACTACTCCATGCTACTTCTCTTTGCATGCAGGAAAAGTGCCTACCAACTCTGTTATATTGAACTCTCCAAAGTACTTACTACTGTGCTTTGCACACAGTAAGTACTCAATAAATATGATAGATTTGATTGAATTTTAATAAAATCATAGGAGACTGAGAAGGAGACTTGAGGGAGTAAATGCTCTGGGCAAATTGGCTTAGGATACGATTAATAGGGTGGCGTGAATTCAGTGAAGATTTCCACCTGGGATATTTCAGCAAAAATATTTCTTAGGTCACAGTAAGGGCCTCTCCAAAAGTGAGGAGGACTGGGACTAAGTCCAACAATAAATACCAGGGCCGAGCGATCACGAAAACACAATCTAATGCACATGGGATGGATACATCCTCTTTGTCAGAATGTTAATCAAAATTCATTGTAATTTCTAAAGAAACTCCGATTGTCTTTTCCCTTTGCAACACCTCAGAAACTTGGGAAAGCTCGGGGGAGTTCTGTTGAAGCCCATGGCTTACCCGGGGAATAATTTGTAACAATGAAACATTTGTGACCATGATTTTCCTGATATTTTTAGGGATTTCCACTCTAAAAATATCAGCAAATATCATTCAGAATACACATCTCTAGTCTCAATGCCTCGTGGGTCAATTTAGACCTATTTTTATGTGAGTTTTTATTCTTTAGCAGTCAACAAATGAAAATGTAACCAGAGGAATGCCAGGCTTTGTTTGAATTCCACTGGATCTGGAATTCCCCTTACAGAGATGGTGAGCTCCTCTTAGAGTGGGAGCACCTTGTGGGACATGTGTCTAGCTCAGGGCTTGGCACACAGTAAGGACTGAATAAATGTCATATCTATTGTAGTATACTCTCCCAAGTATTTAGTGCAGTGTTCTGCATATAGTAAGTGCTCAAAAAATGTACTTGTTTGACAGAGAGAAGGAAAGCGGTCCAACTACCAGAGAAACAATTACATGGGGAGTTGGAAAATATGTCAGTGTGGCAGCAGTGCTTAGTACAGTGCTCTGCACATAGTAAGCGCTCAATAAATACTATTGAATGAATGAACATGACCAAATGGGCAAGTGTGCGAGTTAGCCAGCTGGCATGTGGAGGAGGAGATGCAAGGAGCCTGCAACTACTTCTGGGGTGTTAGTTACTAACTGATCTATATTTCCTCACAGACTTTAGTAAGGGAAGATATTTTAATATCGGGGGAATACGAAATGGAGTTGTTTTTTTAATGAGGCTATGGGGTCATCCGCTTATCAGCAATAACAGATAGCTGCAATGACTGCCAACAAAATCACTAATTACAATAAATGAAATGGAGAATAAATGACTGTAGCCCATGCCTAAGTGGAGAAGACTCACTACTAATAAATGTAATGGCTATTGAGCAGTGAGGCCAGGCTGGTTTCTAAAGGAAAGGAAAATAACAACAATAGAATCTATACCACTTGTGTGAGGTTGTTGGAAAATAAAACTTGCCCTGTGGATTAGAAGAGAAACTGCACCAATTGACAGGATTTACATTCTAGACTTCTCCTAAAAATCAATTAAACTCTTAGCTCTAATAAGTCTGTGGATTCTGCCACTGAGCTCAGAATACTTTTTTTTACAGTCAGCAAATACCACAGTGCACAAAAAGCACAAAAAGGTACCAGTGATGACAACTCTGAGATCCAAGCCTAACTGGTAAGAATGGAAGTTGGATCTGTTTGATGGTTTCTTAAAAAAGAAACTCCAAAAACCTCTCTCTGTTTATCTTTTCCTCAGCTGAGCATTCACTTTCCTTTTGGGACTATTAATATTTATTGAGCATTCAGCCACTTTTGGTTCTGTCATCCCAATTTAGCACTATTGACGGAAAAAGCGTGGCCTAATGGAAAGAGCATGGGCCTGGGAGCCAGAGGACCAGGGTTGTAATCTCAGCTCCACAATTTACCTGCTGTGTGACCTTGGGCAAATCACTTAACTCTCTGAGCCTCAGTTCCCTCATCTGCGAAATGGGGATTCAATGTCTATTTCTCCCCTCTTCTTAGAATGTGAGCCCCATGTGGGACCTGATTATCTTGTATCTACCCAGACTGTGTTCAGCCTGATTTGCTTGTATCCACCCCAGCAGTTAGTACAGTGCCTGGCACATAGTAAGCACTTAACAAATACCACAGCTATTATTATTATTATTATTACAGTGTTTGGTACATAGTAAGTGCTTAACAAATGCCATCATCATCATTGTCATATTAGTTTGTTTATTTTATTCATTTTCCTATGCTCTTAATGTCATCTGTTGTATCTGTATTATTCCTCCTGCTCCAGTTATGTGTGTGTATGTGTGTATTTATATATGCATGCATATGTGTGTGTGTGTGTGTGTATACACTTTGAACCTGCCTGTCTCCCCCATTCGGTTGCAAGGTCTTCAAAGGTAGAGTCCATATCTTTTTCTTCTATTCAGTTCTTCCATGCTCAACACAAAATTGGTATTTGATAAGTACCATTGAATGAATGAATGAATGAATTTACTATGGGTTTTTCACCTTCCCTATTTCTGGAATTTAGGGACTTCTGTCCATCCATTTGGTTTCCATAGATTGGTTACTGATTGGCTAATAATAAACTATATGTAGTTATACTCTACTGTTGTTACCAACAGTAAAAGCCTACTAATGCATGAACATGCGGCTGAAAATGCTTTTGTTTGACCAACTCTTCATTTTACTTTTCTGGATTGAAGTATTTATTAGTTTCAGCAATGGGTTTTGAGTCTTCCTCTTGATCTCTCAGTAGTCAATCAAACAGCAGTGGTGTTTTCTGAACACCTACAGAGTGCTAAATACTGTACTAAGCCCTTGGGAGAGTACGATGGAAGCAAGACACACATCCCCTTCCCTCAAGGAATTGACAGTGAGCCCCATGTGGGATAGGGACTATGTCCTACCTGATTATCTTGTATTTTGAATGTTTGGCACATAACAAGTGCTCAACAAATTCCACAATTATTATTCCTACAGGAAATAGTTCAAGTGTATTAGAATGAATATCAGAATGAGCAATTGAATATACAAGTGAAAATCTGACTGAAAAGATATTGAGGATCAGTATAAAATAGAATACACAAGGGCTAAGGGAAGATGTTGAGTTAAAGCAACAAAGATGCTGTGAATTTTTCAGGAAAACCTTCTTGGAGGAGATGAGATTTTTGTAGAGATTTGAAGATGGGAAGAGTTGTGGTTGGTGAATTTGTGGAGGGGAGAGATAATATCCCAGACTGGGGGAACTGCATGAGCGAGGGATCAGAGGCAGGAGAATCAATAGTTGGGTACAGTTAGAAGGTGTTTGCAAAATCATTGATTTTGGGTGATTTGATGCAAATATGATGAGTTTAATTCAACATAGAAGTCCCTTGAAAATGTGTCATTTTTCAGTCCCAAAGGGAATTCACTCTGTCTAAATGCTTTCATAAGCATTGATGCCACTTTAGGGAGAGAAAACATGGATCTGAATCTAAGTGCCCACTCCATGCAGGCAATGGGTGTGATGACAATACCTAAAAGGATGAAAAAACCCCAAAATAGTGGCTTTCTGGATTGTCAACTCTTTGAAACTTGTCCTCGCCCAGTCCCTTCCTTCTCTAAAATCACTGTTCCTTTTTCACCCCCATGCTCAAAATAAAAAGTTGGCATTTATGAATCTGAATGCACCTGAATCATATGTGGTTATCCTCAGATGAAGTTCTTTCATTCCTAGCCCATATTTTTCATTCAATTCTTGGAAGGATTCTTTTTTAAAAGATGATTTAATATAGGGCACCAAGGCGTTGAGAGTTCCCTCAATGCTACCATTTTGACCTAGGGCTGTTATTTGATGCACATAATCAACATAAAGCAACTCTAGGGAAAGTGAGATCGTAATGTTACAGGTAGAAAGAATTCCTATCGAATCCTCTTTTAGCTGTCATAATTTGTTTTTTTGGTTAGCTGAATGAAGCATCTTTTTCCATAATTTTTCTAAGTGTATTCAGGATATATTGGTATTGTGACCTCTCAATTCATATTTTTTCCCCTACCTTTTGGGCAGAAATATTCAGGTCTTTCCATAGTTGATAAGGGAAGTGTTCATAGGCTTAGTGTTGTTTTTGAAATATCAGTACAGAGATAACCCATGTTGCATTGTGGGGTATGTTTCTTGAAAATCAATCAATCAGTGGTATTTACTGAGTGCTTATTGTGTGCAGAGCAAGATGTTAAAATAGATTATGGTTAGGGGAAATAATAGAGTATAAGGATAAGCACATAAGTGCTGTGGGACTGGGGTGAATATCCAAGGGCTTAAGGAGTACACAGCCAAGTGCAGAGTTGATGCCGAGGAGAGAGCAGATAAGGGAAATAAAAGACTTAATCAAAGAAGGCCTCTTGGAGGAGATGTGATTTTAGGGAGGTTTCAGAGGCGTGGAAAGTGGTGGACTGCAGAATATGAAGACGAAGGGAGCTCCAGTCCCAAGGGAGGAAGTGGGCAAGGGGCGGGTGGTGGAATAGATGAGATCAAGGTACAGAGACTAAGATGATATTAAAGAAGTGGAGGGTGCGGGTTAGGTTGTAGTAGGAGATCAGTGATGTTAGGTGTGGCGGGGAGATATCTGATCGAGTGCCTTAAATCCAAAGGTAAGGAGTTTCTATTTGGTGTGGAGATGGGTGGACAACTATTGGAGGCTTTTGTGGAATGGGGAGCTATTGACTGAATGTTTGTCAGAAAAATAACCCAGGCAGCAAAGTGAAGTGTGGACTGGAGAGAGGAGAAAAAGGAGGCAGTGAAGTCAGCAAGTAGTCAAGGCAGGAAATAAGTGCTTGGGTTCATTCAATCATATTTATTGAGAGCTTACTGTGTGCAAAGCACTGTACTAAGAGCTTGGAAAGTACAATCAGCATGGTAGCAGTTTGGTTGGAGAGGAAAATGTGGCTGTATCATGAAAGCCTGTGTTGAATGGGGTATGTTTTCTCACAGACTTACATATTAGAAAAAGCGATCTATTCCAGAACCTCTGGAAGAGTAATACGAAATTCCTTTTTGTGATGCTAAACTCTTACATTAACTATTACATTAAACATCACTGTTGTTTAATCTTTGTTAAGGTAATTCAAAGTATAACATCACAACATAAGCTAAACTTAGACTGTGAGCCCTATGTGGAATAGGGACTGTGTCCAACCTAATTAACTTGTACCTACACCTACACTTAGTGTTTGACATAGTAAACACTTAAATACCATAATAAAACATAAATTAAATGTGGAGTTGTTGGATATTTAAATCTTTGTAGAAGGCCAGAGAGATTGAAGCTTGTTCTGATGATTGTGGTAGCAATTTTTCAACTTCAGTGAAGAATTATTCCAGTTTGTGTCAAACAATAGCCTACTTTTTAATCTGCAAAAAGTATTTTGAAAGAAGCTAACTCCTTCTAGATCTCTCTGACATCTATGGTCTTGTCTCTCCACCAGATTCCTCTCCTTCAATTATTTTTTAATAAATTCATCCACTTTCTTGAAAATTGACACAAGGTTTCTTAATCTCAAAATCTTATTTGATGGTGAAGAGGCTGCTGCTTGTATTTCAACACCACATAATGATGCATTGGATTGTCAAAGTCCAGGGAGGTTCTCGTTGGATAATGATTCTTCTGAATAAGATGTAATGAACTCATCGATATCTTCATCATCCATTTCTAAATGAAGTTGCCTTTCCAGTTGAAAAAAACTTTGGTTATACATTAGGGGTCTCTTCTATGGAAAAGCTGACACCAGCTGTGGGCAGAGTTTCTTCCAAGATCCATTTAGAGTTAATTGCTCTACAATTAACAGTACCGAATACATCCTTGGGCTGTAGCAATTATGGGGTGGCTGTAACCTGGGGTAAGGTTTCAAACAGCAATGGCTGTATCTCTGGATTATATGTATCATGAGGTGGCTGAACCCTGGGGTATGCCTGTCTTGAGGTCTATGAAATTCCCTCAAACTATGCTCTTTTAAAGTGGGAGTTGCATTTAATGAAACGTATAGTTAAAAGGTCAAATGCCACAAGCAGTCTGTCAACTGTTTAACAATTGAATACTTCAGAAGAATTATGCCCCCCCCTTTAAACAAACTACCTAATTTGCTTTTTTTCATTACTCTTTCCTTTTCATCTTGTGATCTTTCAAACTCTCTCCCTAAAAGCCATTTGTTACAGAGATGTACAGCAAAGCCGATGGAATTCCTGACATCTGACACCATCTGCTGTTCAGAATCAGAGAGCGATAGGGGAAGGAAATGAAACCCAGTCTCGTGAATGCTGATTTTTAATGACCTTATTTTGAGATACTTTCTTGTTGAATTTACTTGAAACATTTTTACTGTTCACAATAAACCCCGGTATAGAGACAGTGATGCTTCTCCTGGGATATTTCTTAGGGTTGGGGTTTTGGTTCTGTTTTTTTCAACTGTTTTTTATCTCAGATTTCTTACCTAGAGTGACCAGATGTCCCATCTAGAGTGGGATTAGCTTCTCGTAGTTCCATCCCATCACCTGAAAGGCTTAGGAGAGGATACAATAGACCCCATAAACTTGATGGGTCAGCACACTATCATTTTCCTTTAATACTGATCTAAAAGACTCCTTTCCTTCCAGTGAAGTAATTTATATTTTGTCTCATATCTTTCAAAAAGAAAAAAAAACAAATTTTAGAACCCACTCTCACTATTTCCTGGGCTGTGTTAAGAATAAACCTCAACCCTTTTCTGGATTCCAGTTTCCTTCAGATTATTCTGCATTTGATTCCAAGAGAAGATATACCAAAGTGACAAAGGGGTTGGTAGGACTGCTGATTACTTGGCTACATCTCTGAAGACCAGGTGGGAAGGTGAAATTTGTGATGGGCAGTGCTTTTCTAAGGTCTTTAGAAACTCCTCTAAAATTACACAAGCAGAGATTAAGAGAGGAGCTGTTCTTTGCTGTGGAAGCAGACACACAAGATGAGTGGCAGATGATTATGATTCATCCAAAGAAGACTTAGGTTATGTAACAGCTTGTACCCTGAAATCTCTTCATAAAGCCAAAGATTTTCATTGGTCCTTCAGAGCTGAATGCTGTCTCAGATTTCTCAGTCAAGTGGCACTCCTTCCCGAGAGCCAAGTCTAGAGATAGAAATCAAAAAATGACTCTTGAAGGGCACCATATACATTGGGGGAAATTAATGACAATTTATCAATCAATCAATTGTATTTATTGAGCACTTTCTCTGTGCAGAGCACTGTACTAAGCACTTAGGAGAGTACAATATAACAGAGTTAGTAGACAAGTTCCCTGCCCACAACGAATGACAGAATGTGCCGACTTTCTCTGACGGGTGGGACCATGTCAGAGAGGAGACCCGAGAGGGTATTGCCACCTCCCTTTCTGTGGCTCTCTCTGACTCTGGGTGTATCTAAGGGGGGCTATGAGGAATGAAAAATTTGTCTTATGTTGATAGAATATGTGTTCAATTAATGAATGGCTTTAAATGATATCTGAAAATAACATTTTAATTTGCAAATGGAATTGTAGACTAAACTTCAGGCTCTAAACTTCTTGTGGGCAGAGAGCATGTTTACCAACTCTGTTACAGTGTATTCTCCCAAGTGTCTTCATGTTGGGGTCATCTCCATGTCTCTTCATCATGTAGGATTTGGTTAAACAAGTCTGTTTTTAGCCTTGCTTCTTTCTTTCCAGACTGAAAAGTTATAATCATCAACATCAGCAGCCGCAGCAGCAACTGCAAAATTTATTGAATATCTACTGTGCAGAATTATGTACCATTAGATTGAAGGTTTTTTGAGGGCAGGCACTGACTTTAACTTCTACTGTATGTTCATTCATTCATTTATTCAATCATATTTACTGAGCACTTACTGTGTGCAGAGCACTGTACTAAGCACTTGGGAAGTACAATTCAGCAACAAATAGAGACAATCCCGGCTTACAGTCTAGAATGGGGAGACAGACATCAAAGCAAGTAAACAGGCATCAGTAGCATCATTATAAATAAATGGTATTATAGATATAGTTTGTCCTTATATACTCAATTTTTCTTCGTGTTGAAGTAGTAATAGTATTTTTAAGCACATGTGTGCAGGGCACTGTACTAGGCACTGGGAAAGGATACACAGGTGGGAATTTTACATGGTCTCTGTCCCTTGGGGAGGTCACAATCCAAAAATGTGAGGGGGACAAGGAGGCTGGAAACGAACATATAAGGAGTGATGAACTATAAAACAATCGATCAATCAATCATATTTATTGAGCATTTACTGTGTGCCAAGCACAGTACTAAGTACTTGGGAGAGAACGATATAACGGTATAACAGAGTTGGTAGACACAACCCACTCTATACACCAAAGCAGTATTTGCCGAAAGTAAGCACTCAATAAATACGATTGAATGAATGAATGAACAGTCAATCAGTCGCATTTAATGAGCACTTACTGCGTGAAGAGAACTTTACTAAGTGCTTGGGAGAGTACACTACAACAGTCTGACACATTCCCTGCCTATAATGAGCTTGCAGTCTAGAGTTTACAGTCTAGAATCTTACAGTCTAAAACACTAAAGCTGCATAAAACACAAGGACACAAACTAAAAACAAAAATCAATAGGGTGATGTGGCTAGAAAGGAAGAATTTCAGTCTCCTTGTGCCACAGAGTCCAAAGCATTGCCACTGCCACAGTGATGGCTACAGCAGCCACCAGTGTTCCCAAGGTTGTGTGCAGAAAATTTTGGCATGACTCAGGCAGTAGATACATAGCTCCCATTACTTGAAATTAAAATCCACTCTAAATTGCTAATCTAAGTGCCCAAAAGATGCCCTTGATATGATTATTACAGAATCACCGAAATTATGGAGAAGGGTTTAATGGAGAATTGTTCCTTATAACATATCTTTTTTTGGCAACCTAATTTTTAATGTACCATATAATTGAAGATAATTCTCATTCTAATACTTTTCAAAATCTTCAGAATAGCAATTTTATTTTTAATTTATTCCATTACACCTAATTGCATGCTATCTACTCTTTGTATGTGATTTAATTATTCTCTGCCACTAGAAGTCCCTGAAGATTGGAAAAGCTCATCACATAATGACCCTGGTAATTACTGATTGATCAGTTTAACATTGATACCTAGAAAGAATCTAGAACAAATCAATTAATTTGGAAAGACTCCAATGGAGCAATGGGGAGTACATTCATCAAGTTTGCAGATGACACTGAAATGTAGGGAGGGCTGGGGAGGCTATAGCTTTGCATAATTTAACCTGTCCATGATAAATTAGAAGAATGAATGGACAAAATCAGGATGAAAGGAGGAACAAGTGCAAGTTAGTACATTTAAGGACATAAAACCAACAACAGAAATACAGGATGTAGAAAAACTGGACAGACATGAGTCTAGCAGAATAGACTTAGAGGTCATAGTCAACCACAAGCTGAGTGAGCTGGTGGTTAACAAACCCACATGGTTCTGGTATTGCCAGAACTATGACATGTAAAAGCCCAAAAAACAATCCTACTATTCTTTAAATTGGTCAGACTTTCAATTAAGCTGTGGATCATTTTGGTGACCACATGTTTTAAAAGGTGGTTGAAAAACTGGAGTGGGTCCAAAGAAAAACTTCCAAAATTATCAAGGGGATAGAAAATGGTTCCTACGATAAAAGAGGAAAGGAACTCTGGCTGTTTAGCTTGAAAAAGAGAGAGCTGAGATGTGACTTGAAAATTGCCTTAAGTAAATGAGTCTTTTGTGTAGTTATGTATTTATGTATCCCATTCTCAGCACTTGTGTATCTATGTATATTTAATTGAACCTTCAATTTTATTTCTTCTGACTTCACTACTTATCTTTCTAGATTGTCTCATGGTAGAGTAAGATTCCTTGAGGGCAGGGAATAGTAATAATAATAATAGTAATGGTATTTATTAAGTGCTTACTGTGTACCAGGCACTGTACTAAGTGCTGGGGTAGATACAAGCAAATGAGGTTGGACACAGTCACATGGGACTCACAGTCTCCATTCTCATTTTACAGATGAGGTAACTGAGGCCCAGAGAAGTGAAGTGACCAAGGTCACGCAGCAGACAAGCAGCAGAGCTGGGATTAGAACCCATGACCTTCCAACTCCCAGCCCCGTACTCTATCCATGGGTCCCAACATGTGTCTTGAGCTTCTGTTGTGTATCTCAGGTCCTTGGTTCTCTTATTCAATGGTATTTGCTGAGTGCCTATTGTATGTAAAGCATAATAATAATAATGATAATAATGGTATTTGCTAAACCCTTACTATGGGCCAAGTACTGTTCTAAGCACAGGAGTAGATACAAGTAATCAGGGTGGACTTAGTCCCTGTCCCACACAAGGTTCACAGTCTTAATCCCCATTTTACAGATGAGGTAATTGAGGCACAGAGAAGTGAAATGACTTGCCCAAGGTCACACAGCAGACAATTGGCTGGAATTAGAAACCAGGTCTTCTGACTCCCAGACCACTATTCTTTCCACTATATCACGCTGCTGCTACTTGGGACCGTTACAATAGAAAAAGGTTTACAGATGGTTTGCTTTTCCTCTTTCCTTGTTCCTTTGAACTTATCCATATAACTCATAGTGGTGTCTAACTTCAGAATTCCTTTATATTATTTTTTTCTGTGTTGTCCTCCAAAACCAAACCATAGCTACAAACTTATAAGTAGAGTTAAGGGCAAATGAAATGACAACACACTATCTTAACTGCATAGGAATTACATAAATATATATATAATGTAATATTTATGTAATATTACATATATATATATATAATAGTTGTTCCTTTGGTTTAAAGATTATGTTACTGACAGTGAGATTGTATTCATGAATGTGTCACACTGAAAATCCCTTGCACACTTGTACATTTTGTTCATGAAAATACATTAATGAAGCTTTTCTAAGTCCTTGCCATTAAGGTTAACATTGCTCAGAAACCAATAGTTAAGAGGGGAAAGGTATGACCTATCCCCAGCAGGACATGCATGTGTAAATTGTTTTTGTAGTAGTGGTGATGGTTTATGCTGAGCCATCCACACTCTCTTCTCTGGTCCCCTTGGGCCAGGGGGTACACAGAACAGCATACCTCTGAAACTGCAACAGCACTAAACACTACCATGCCCTGACCCATTTTGAAAGCCATCTTTGAGTATAACACTCAGGGAGGCTAAGTAAAGGTTTGAGTGGGTGAGGGTGTCTTTTCTACTCTTTTGCAAAAAAACCCCACAAAAACAGTGTAAAGCCAAAAACAAGAAACAAACAAAAAAATAATGGATGAAGAGTTTATGTGATTTGGGATGTTGGGAGTTAATCAGGGAAAACTTCCTGGAGGAGGTGGGGTTTTTTAAAAAAATGGGCTTTAATCATGGAGAGGGAGGAGTTTCTATAAGATTGAATTTGGGAAGTTCCAGATTAGAGGATCAGTGTAAGCAAGGGGACAGGTGTGAGAAAGTTTGAGAAAATGGTAGAGTGAAAAGGTTAGCTTGGGAGAAAAGATGAAAGTTAGCTAGCAAGTAAAGAAAGCCAGTATGGAAAACGGGGAGAGTTGGTGGAGAGCCTTGAAGCTATCGGGAATTAGTGCTGGTTGTGGAGGGAATTGGAGAGCCATCGAGAGGTTTAAGGAAAGGAGTGACAGAGAAGCAACGTGACCTAGTAGAAAGAGCACAGGCCTGGGAGTCAGAAGAACTGGGTTTTAATCCCACTTAGCCACTTACCTGCTGAGTAGCCTTGAGTAAGTCACCTAACGTCTCTGTACCTCTGCTTTCTCATCTGTAAAATGGGATTCAATACCTTATTTTCCTTCCTATTTAGACTGAGCCCCATGTAGGACAGGGACCGTGTCTGACCTTTCATTAAGATCAATGGTACTTATTGAGCACTTATTGTGTGCAGAGCACTCTACTAAGCTTTATCTTGTATCTACTACAGTGCTTGGCACATAGTAAATGCTTAACAAATTCCACTGTTGCTATTATCATTATTACTATGATTATTATTCTTAGAAGCCAGATCCTCTGACTCCCAGGCCCAAGTTCTATCCTCTAGGCCATGCTGCTTCTGCTACCATTCCTGTGTGTACCAACTCCCAAAGCCTTCATTCATTCATTCATTCGTATTTATTGAGCACTTACTGTGTGCAGAACACTGTACTAAGTACTTGGGAAAGTACAATACAACAATAAACTGATATTCTTATTCCCAAGCCCAGAAGCCCCATATCATTACTAGCGGCTCTGTGGCTTTGGACACTTTGGCTGTTGGAGCTGAAGAGGAACCAAGCTATACTACCCACAGCCTTACAGATCATCTTCTTCAAGTTTCACTCATTACAGGATAATAATAATAGGGGATGGAGCTTGGTTCTGGGAGTCAAAAGGACCTGGGTTCTAATTCTGGCTCTACCATGTGTCTGCTGCATGACCTTGGGTAAGTCACTTAACTTCTCTGTGTCTCAGTTACCGCATCTGTAAAATGGGGATTAAGAGTGTAAGTCCCATGAAAGACAGTGACTGTGTCCAACCCGATCAACTTGTATCTACCCTAGTGCTTAAAAAAGTGTCTGGCACTTAGTAAGCGCTTAACAAGTATCATTATAATTATTATTCGATGTACTAAGTACTTGGGAGAGTACATTATAACAATATTCATTCATTCATTCAATCGTGAGTGCTTACTGTGTGCAAAGCACTGTGCTAAGCGCATGGGAGATTACAATACAATTAAGCCCCCCCTTTTCCTCAGCTCCCACCACATCGCCCCGACTCGCTCCCTTTGCTCTGCTTCCCCCGCCACACAGCACTTGTGTATATATTAATCCCTGTTTACTTGTTTTGATGTGTATATATATATAATTCTATTTATGTATATTGATGCTATTGATGCCTGTTTACTTGTTTTGATGTCTGTCTCCCCCCTTCTAGACTGTTAGCCCATTGTGGGCAGGAATTGTCTCTCTTTGTTGCTGAATTGTACTTTCCAAGAGCTTAGTACAGTGATCTGCACATAGTAAGCGCTCAATAAATACAACTGAATGAATGAATGAATGCAACAACAGACACATTCCCTGTCCACAGTGAGGATATTCAGTCATATTTATTGAGCACTTACCTTGTGCAGAGCACTGTACTAAGCTCTTGGAATGTACAATTCGGCAACAGATAGAGACAATCCCTGCCCAACAATGAGCTCACAGTCTAAAAGGGGGAGACAGACAGCAAAACAAAACAAGTATCAATGTAAGTGCTGTGGGACTGAGTGTGGGGTGAATAAAGGGTCCAAATTCAAGTGCAAGGGTAATGCAGTAGGGAAAGGGAGTAGAGGAAATGAAGGCTTAGTCGAGGAAGGCCTCTTGGAAGAGATGTGACCTTAATAAGGCTAGATGTGATTTTAATATGTCCTGCTAAGCCTGTCCCACCACACAGGATGCCTTAACTGGTTCTTGGGTCAGAAACCTGTGTTATGATGGCATAGTCACAGCAGATGTTTCCCTACTTGCAAAGCTGAGACTAGAATTCAGGTCTCCTGAGTCCCAGAGCTGTGATCGTTCCACTGGGTCCCCAGCAAGGCAGCCTGGCTCTGAACAGCTGTAGACACCTAGCCTGGTATGCAGAAACTCCTTTAAAGCAAAGGTGTCATGTTGCTCCTGAGGCAAAGTTGTAGCTCTACAAATGGTGATTGTACTCTCCCCAAAATGGCTATGACCACTAACTAGAGGGCAGAAGCAGCGTGGCTTAGTGGGAAGAGCAGGGGCTTGGGAGTCAGAGGTCATGGGTTCAAATACCGACTCTGCCACTTGTCAGCTGTATGACTTTGGGCAAGTCACCTAACTTCTCTGGGCCTCAGTTCCCTCCTCTATAAAATGGGGATGAAGACTGTGAGCCCCACATGGGACAACCTAATTACCTTGTATTTACCACAGTGCTTAGAACAGTGCTCAGCACATAGTAAGTGCTTAACAAATACCATCATAATTATTATTATTATTATGGGTTCCAATCCCAGATCTGCCACTTGTCTGCTGTGTGACCTTTGGCAAGTCACTTAACTTCTCTGGACCTCAGTTCCCTCATCTGTAAAATGGGGATTAAGACTGGAGCCCTATGTGGGACAGGGATTGTGTCCAACTTGACTATTTTGTATCTATCCCAGTGCTCAGAACAGTGCCTGGCACTTAACCAATACCATAATTATTATGATTATTTGCACCCTTGGTGGGGAAAAGATTCCTGTTTCTATATCATTCTTTTCTATGACAATATATCATTCTTTTCTATGACATCTGTACAAGCAGATAGCCTATCCTCAGGAGTGCCATCTCTGAAATTCAAGGCTCATAAAAGGATGTATTAATGAATAAACAGGCTAAGCGTAAACTATACCAAAAATCTATCCTCACTTCAAAAACACAGCTTGAGAAATGACCTTTATCCAGCTGTAAAAATTGCCTTTTAAGCTCATGAAAAATTTCCGATCGGATTACAAATAATGCCTTTCTACAAATCTGAGAAGACATAAGTGTTTTTTTTCCCATTTACCTCACAGACAAGTAGCAACTTGCAGATCACAGTCTCTTTTTCAGTAGTTTCCACATATCTCGCCTTTAACTACTTGGACATTTAATGTTTCCTCCTTCGAGATGCAGTTTCTCCCTTCCTTCCTTCCTTTCTTCCCTGAAGCAGAGCTAGTAGCACTCTCTACTGCCTCTTATTTTATATGCAGATTTCAGCCCATGTAGGGGAACATAAAGCTGTCAGCATGTGAGGGTGTTGAGAAATTAGCTCCTCTCCCCTCCAGCAGCTCAGAGAATTTGAACGTGAACAAAAACTTCATGAGGCAAGAATATGCAATCTCTCTAAATCCTCACATCCCTCATCCTCTTTCAGCAGAGTGAAAAAACACCATTTTTACCTGCACACTATACAATTAAATGGATTGAAATTGTGTGTGCTGTAGTAAAGAATTTCAAAAGGGCCCTATTGAGGGATCAGCTTTTTCTTTTCCTTTCCTGTTCAGAATCGGAGGTCACTCAAGGGATTTTCAATCTCGTGGTTTAATTAGGGAGGAGGGAGGAGTGGGAAATGTAACTCCTATTTAACTGCATTTTGGGAAAAGATAACGGACTCTACTTTGTTTGCTCCTTTGTAAGAAGTGTCTGCAAGGCTTCTGAGTCAAGAGAAAGAATGTGAGTGATTAAAAGTGAATTAACTTGATCCCTAAAGCTGCCGTTTTTCATTTTGCCGCTAACCCTTGTTTAGCTACTTCTCTCACCTCCATCTTGAGTTGTATGGATAGCTAATGCATGGCAAGCCTGAGGAAGGGGGCAAAAACCGGCTGTTTCAAATGTCACTTGTTCCTCTAGTTCAGCACCACGACTCCTAGATAACAATAGAGTCCATTGTCTGCAGCCCTTCTGACTACTGCCATTTTGACTTCTATGCAACCTGTCTTTCTGCAGGATTGCTCACAAGAAGGAGACAATTTATCAAAAAAAAAAAACCCCAAAAAACAAAACTCTTTTTCTCCCCCCACATCCTATACATCATAACCAAAAAATTAAAAAAAGAGGAGATTAGATTTCTTTTTAACAATTGTCAATTTACAGTTTGGTTTCCAGATGACTGTTACCACAAGAGGTAATGCTACGATGATGGTGATGGTTAGGAAAACAAAACACATTGATTTGAATTAGAATGTTTGATTCTAAGTGAGTTACGACCTTAACAAGAGGTCTAGCAATCTTAAAACATTTCACGCTGTACAGATAATTGAGAGATCATTAGGACTGTTAAAAAAAGCACCTGACCAAAATATCCTAGTGAGGCAGGAGAGAGAAAGCACCTCTTCTTTTCTTCATATTATTGACAATTGAAAATACAATTGGAAAAAATATAAAACTGTTTGCTACACCTCTTAGGCACATGCATGGTACAAGAATCTCTGTTGCTCGGTTGCCTCATCTGGAAAATAGGGAACTAATATCTGTTGTCCCTCCTACTTGAACTGTAAGCCTCATGGATGACAGAGACGTAGCCAACCTGACTGTCTTGTGCACGGGCTGGGGACTCAGAGGTCATGGGTTCAAATCCCAGCTCTGCCGCTTGTCAGCTGTGTGACTTTGGGCAAGTCACTTAACTTCTCTGTGCCTCAGTTCCCTCAACTGTAAAATGGGGATGAAGACTGTGAGCCCCACATGGGACAACCTAATGACCTTGTATCCTCCCCAGCGCTTAGAACAGTGCTTTGCACATAGTAAGCACTTAACAAATGCCATCATTATTATTACTCCAGAGTTTAGTACAGTGCTTGGCACACAGTAAGCACTTAACAAATACCACCATTATTATTACAAGGGAGAAGAGGCATGACCTAATGTACAAAGCCCGGGGCTGGGACTCAGAGGAACTAGGTTCTAATCCCGGCTCTGCCACTTGTCTGCTGTGTGACTTTGGGCAAGTCACTTAAATTCTCTGTGCTTCAGTTACCTCATCTGTAAAATGGGGATTTAAATTGTGAGCCCTAAGTGGGACATGGACTGGGTCCAACCTAATTAACTTGTATCTACCTCAGTGCCTGCACATAGTGATTAACAAATACCACAAAAAAAAGAGACTAGAGCTTTATGGGGACATCTGTATACATATGTGTGTGTGTGTGTATATATAAAAATATATATTCATCACTTTAATATATGTTGCACATATTTTGATTTGAAGGATGTGCACCAATTTTTCATTTAGAGATTGGGATTGAGTCGAGTGAAGCTTTGAGAGAATGTGGCTTCCTGAGGCATGCAAGTTTGTTACGGGCAGGGAGAGTGTCTGCTAATTCTGTTGTATTGTACCCTTTCAAGCGCTTAGTACAGTGTTCTGCACGAAGTAAGCACTCAATAAATGCCATTGATTGATTGATTGATTGATAAGCAGCTCTGCTCCATCTCTGTATCCCCACTTGGCCCCCAAGCAAAAAGAAAAGTTCCTTATCTGATTCTCTATACTGTAAACTCAGTGTGGACAGGGAATGTGTCTGTTATATTGTTGTATTGTACTCTCCTAAGGTCTTAGTACAGTGCTCTGCATTCAGTAAGTGCTCAATCAATATGATTGATTGATTGATCCCAAGCCCAGTAGAGAGAGTAGAAATTCCCTGGTCAGAGCTGGAGCCCAGAGGAAGTAAGGGAAATGAGAGGAATCATCACCAAAGACATTTATTGAGGCTCAGTGCGGCTTAGGGGAAAGATCACAGGCTTGAGAGTCAGAGGGCATGGGTTCTAATGTCAGCTCCGCCACTTGTCTGCTGTGTGACATTGGGCAAACCACTTAACTTCTCTGTGCCTCAATTACTTCATCTGTCAAATGGGGATTAAGACTGTGAGCCCCACCTCGGACAAACTGATCACCTTGTATCTACTCCGGCGCTTAGAACAGTGTTTGGCTCATAGTAAGCCCTTAACAAATACCATAATTGTTATCTATTTTGTTCAGAACATTGCACTGTGTGCTTCTGAAGATAAGTAAAAGATGCTGCCCTTACTTTCTGGGAGCTTACAATCTAGACATGCAGTTAAAAATTGTTCACCTAAAAATAAGTAGAAGAGTAATTTCATAGATACACATGGTAAAAACCTAGATGGTCAAACAAATAAATGAATCAACAGCTATACACATGAGGGCCAAGTTGGACGATGGGATGGCAAGAAGAGAGGATAGTGGAGAAAAAAGAGAGGGAAAGGGAGAAAAGGGTAAGGGGGGCGGGAAGGAAGGAAGGGAAGAGGATATTTGCCCTCGGCTGCTACTCTGTACCTGCTTCCACCATGGCTACAGTGCTCAACCTAGCATGGGTCAGTTGAAGCAGCGTGGCTGAGTGGATAGAGCATGGGCCTGGTAGTCAGAAGGATCTGGGTTCTAATCCCAGCTCTGCCACTTATCTGCTGTGTGATGTTGGGCAAGTCACTTCACTTCTCTGGGCCTCAGTTCTCATCTGTAAAATGGGGATTAAGACTGTGAGCCCTACATGGGACAGGGACTGTGTCCAATTTGATTTGCTTGCATCCACCCCAGCACTTAGTACAGTGCCTGGCACATAGTAAATGCTTAACAAATATCATCAATATTATCTGCGCTTAGAACAGTGCTCTGCTCTTTGAGCAGTACTTGGCACCTAGTAAGCGCTTAACAAATACCATCATTATTTTTATTACCATGGGATGAAATACCTGTTCTCTCTCCCTTAGAATGTGAGCCTGGGTGGCACAGGAAATGTGCCGAGTCTGATTAAATTGTAGCTAACCCAGTACTTGGCAAGTAGTAAGCACTTAATAAATACCATCAGCATTTTTATTAGCACGTCCAACCTCTATAGAGGACCCATACCAAAGGAAATAGTTTTGGAAGGGAGCCCTATTCAGACCTGTCCTTACAGTCGAGGGTGGGTAATAATCTCCAGGGGTCAGTGGCGGGGGAGGTAAATAATGATGTACAGGTAGGGGAGGAGCAGGCATTGAAGAGGAATACATGACAGAGGAAATGTGAAGGGCTGAGAGGAACAGAAAACAAAAGAGAGTAAAGAGGATATGAAACAAAAAGGGAAATCAGAAAAGGGAGTGAAAGCAAGCCGACAGTGAGGAGGAACAATGAGACTACCTATAGAAGGGCGCTGGAAGAATGCTGGGGCGTTCCAATTCGGCATATGTCTTGTGCAATTTTTCAACGGTTTGGATTCAGCAAAACCCAAGTGCTTGGCTCTTTTTATAGACCCATGTGTTTTAGGGGAAATGCAATCCATATGTTCCTGATTCATTTACACTTAACTCATCAAAATGTGGCTTGGGGTACAGCTATTGGATATCAGGGAAGCTTTGTGAACTTCCTGGTAATCCCTTTAAGCCATTTTCTGAAGCCCCAGGAAGTCACAAAGAGTAAACAAACTTGCACTCCCAAAGGCTCACAGCTCAGCCTGTGAGGGAAGGCCTATAAGATATGAGGGAGTCATGTTGGGGGGCGGGGGGAGGGAGTGGGTTTGTGGAAACATGGCAAAATATGTTCTCCTACTCAATAAAGTAAATGCTTAGAACTACTTTGCAAAGAATATTACTCAGATAGTTGCAGTGAGGGCATCATAAGGCAGGTAAAGCCCCTGCAATATGTCAGAAGATAGAGGGGAAGAATGAAAGAACAGAACCAAACCAAAGAGGACAGAAAGGTAAAACTGGGACTTGGAAACAGCTGGAGACTGTCAGAGCCAATAACTGAAAATATAGTGAGCGAGGGAGAGAAGAGTAGTGCTCTGTAAGGTCTTCAAGAGCAGAAATCGTGTCTACCAACTGTATTATACTCTCCCAAATGCTTAGTACAGTCCTTCTCACAAAGGAAGTGCCCGATAAATACCACTGATTGGTCAATTGATTTATTCCTGCATGAAACTTCTCTCTCTCTCAAACCCACCAGTGTCCCTCCCTTGTTCCAAAACCTTCTTAAGAAAATATCTCCCCCAAGGTGCATTCCCCGATTAGTATTTCCCACATTCCTAGTCATGGCCTCTCCATCAGTCACCTGGTGGTGGTTCGTATCCCTTCTCCTGCTCTTTTACCTAGTGTATGTTTGGCAGCGGGTTTCTGCTTTTCTCCCTCATTAGATTGTAAGCTCCTCAAGGGCAGAGACTGTATCTTTGACTTTTGTTTTCTCCCAAGCCCCTAGTACAGTTTTCTGAACCTAGAAGGTGCCTAATAAATGCTATCATATCAACATCATCATGATACAATATTGATCATTTCATTCTACTCTATATATTGTATTTCAATATTCTGCTTCTGCAGCCAGTGTTTGTCCTTGTAGTTTACAATGTAATATAATTGCTTACATGAAACTTGATACACAGCCACGAGAGAGTATAATATTGTTTTTTGTGGTTTCAAAAGAGAAATATATTTTTTAAAAAGCAACAATGGCAACCAGAACAGATTTGTCAGAAATGTCATTTTATTTGATTAAGTCTAAATATATGGGTAGCTGTCCTTCAAGATTGACTCTGGGATTTGTATCACTGTGTGCCAATGTGGCCAATGAGAACAACGTATGCCTGTCAATCCCTCATGCACTGTGTGCAGATAAAGATTGTCCCTGTTGTGTCACCATTGCATTGCTTAGCACTGCTGTTGTTATTCCATCTTGGGATCATGATTTTCCTGAAGCCTCTATTCTAAGAGATCAGCAGCGTGACTCAGTAGAAGGAGCATGGGCTTGGGAGTCAGAGGTCATGGGTTCGAATCCCGGCTCGGCCACTTGTCAGCTGTGTGACTTTGGACAAGTCACTTCACCTCTCTGTGCCTCAGTTACCTCATCTGTAAAATGGGGATTAAATCACGTGGGACAACCTGATTTCCCTGTATCTACCTCAGCGCTTAGAACAGTGCTCTGCACATAGTGAGCGCTTAACAAATACCAACATTATCATTAACTTCTCTGTGCCTAACTTACCTCATCTCTAAAATGGGGATTAACTGTGAGCCTCACGTGGGGCAACCTGATTACCCTGTATCCAACCCAGCGCTTAGAACAGTGTTCTGCACATAGTAAGCACTTAACAAATTATCTCTAATTGTTATACACTTTGGTAATCCGTCTCCTACTTAGGCCATGAGCTCCACGTGGGACAGGAACTGTGTCCGCCCTGATTATCTTGTATCTATCTCAGCGCTTAGAACAGTGTTCGACATATAGTAAGTGCTTAACAAATACCATCATCATCATTATTATTATTCAACTGTCGTCTCCCAATGTCCGTGGGAGAGTGTGGTTAACGATGTTCTTTAGTAGACAGCTGAAGAAGACTCAGGCTAAAATATTGCTACTAAGGGATAGCAGTGAGTACCCACAGTAGAGTTAGATCTTCACATCTTTCTTCTTGAAGATGGTGACATCAGTCAGACAGTGGTATTTACTGAGTGCTTACTGTGTGAAGAGTACTGTACTAAGCACTCAGGAGAGTACCTCAGGAGATGGAGTTTGTACTTTTAATGTGCTTAATGTTGATTTAATGAATCTTGTCAATTTTGGTATTTTGATTTGGCAAGAGAAGCAAGTGGCATGGTATTAGTGTTGCCATGAGGTGACTGCAGCTGCAGGAAGCAGAGAGAGGCAATGGTAAAATCATGATGTGCTGGGCACTGCCTGACTTTTTTGTTTTTGATGGTATTTGTTAAGTGCTTACTATGTGCTAGGCACTGCACTAGGTGCTGGAGTGGATACAAACTAATCGGGTTGGACACAGTCCATGTCCTACATGGGACTCACAGTCTCATCCCCAATTTTACAGAGGAGGTAACTGAGGCCCAGAGAAGTGAAGTGACTTGCCCAAGATCACACAGCAGACAAGTGGCAGATGGGATTAGAACCCAGGTCCTTCTGACTTGCAGGCCCATGCTCTGCCCACTAGACCACACTGTAACAGCATCCTGAGCAATGTGATGTAATAACATCATAAGTCATATAGGAGATCCCCTCAAATCAAATATCTCTGGGCCCCCAGGAGGGCTAATCGGACCCTGTTCCCAGGGCAGCAACACTGTAAGGGTCCAGAGGTGAGGGTGGGTGGAAAAACCTGAATATCAGTTTGTCAAGTGAGCTGCGGGGCTGATATCAAGGTTCCTAAATTGGGCTCCAAGGTGAGATTGGTGCACATGGCTCCAAACACATTAGCTTGGTCCACCGGGAGCAATCGTTGCCAAAGACAGATTAGGGCAGATGGTCAAAATAGATTTTTGCTTCTTAAAATTTCTGTCAAAAAGAATACCTGTCCTTTGCCAATGCAACCACAATTAGATTCAAGAGATCCTGGTGGGAAAGGAAATTTAGATATAAAAATAGCAAAACAGTGAATGAAATCAGAAGGCGAAGGAAATCCAGGGGAAACCACTGTTCTGTGGTAAATACAGGCCTTTGATCTTTGGGGTTGCCAGACTCTCACTTGTTGAAAAGCCACTTCTGAGATCCCTCATTTTTGGATGAGGATATTAAAGTTTTGAGGGGTTCTGTTTTAAAGTCTTTGGCAGTGAGTTTCTTTCTCCACACCCCACGACTTCCAGAGCGGTCTTCTACCCAGTTTTCTGAGGGCAAATGCCGAACAGCCTTCGGCTTTAAAATGTTGAGCTCATACTGGACTGCATATGGCATCAAGACAAAGATTAGTTCAAGTTACATTTTCATTGACAACCAATTTTATATGGCCATGAAGAAAGACCTTCACGGTCTTTTTGGCTGAAGGTACGATATTGTATGCTAAAATAATTCCTTCTTATTCTGTAATGTAGTCGCCAGATGCAATAGAAAAAACACGTAACTTTCTGGATGTTCTCATTCTTTTCAAAAAGAAGGTGATGCTGGAGTGTGCTTAGACTATGCCTAACTTCCATTCTTAAAAGACCGTCTGTCATTTCTTTTTTTTCCATTTACTTTCATTGTTGGG
Organism: Ornithorhynchus anatinus; assembly: GCF_004115215.2. Classification (NCBI taxonomy): domain Eukaryota; kingdom Metazoa; phylum Chordata; class Mammalia; order Monotremata; family Ornithorhynchidae; genus Ornithorhynchus; species Ornithorhynchus anatinus. Next base: position 19,064,046 of record NC_041750.1, read on the forward strand.
TCAATACTAACCCCCCGCCCCCCCCCCCCCCCCACCAACACAATGGGTTTGTGATGATGCAGAATTATTGTTTAATGAACAATTTTTAGTTCCTTTAGGTGTTACAGAGGCTCAAATGATTCATTCACATAAGAGAAGCAAATGTATTCATTATGTGGGGCAAAAGAAAGAGCAAAGATTCCAGGGAATTACTTTTCCACCAAAACTCGTTCGCTCATCTTCAACCCTCAAAATCAGTTCCCAGCTCTTCTCTGGGGGTTTACTGATCACCTGCTCCCTCGCCCAGCTCACACTGAGATCAGGATGGACAGGGCAGCCACTGGGAGCCTTAAATTTAGGGGAACCCCAAATCGATTGCAGTGGCTACATCACTTCACTATGGTGCAAAAATGGTGGTTGGCAGCAAAGTTACCTCAGAGAACTTGGTGGTGGTGGCATTTTTGGGGGGTGCTTGTATACAGCAGGGCATAGCATTCGGTGGTGCAAACCCAAGGCTTCTGTGCCAGAAATAGTTGGGACATAGAAGCCACACCCTCCATCTTCATCCTGGGTCTTTTACCCTCTCTGCTTTGCCTATAGACTCCCTGGCTCCAGCAATGAGCCCAGCCCAGCCCTCCCTGTGCTGAACACTGAGTACTGTACATAAGTGATAAAAGCCCATCCCCTCCCTCTCCCAGCTCCATGGCACAGCCAGCCATAAGAAGCTCCAAGAAGGGTGGCACTGAATCAATGCCTGACTTGGTACAGGCATGTTTTTGCCCCGGCACCAGTCTCTGCCTTTTCGACTTTAGCCGGAGAAGGGAATCTGACACCTGTAAGGAAGTGTTCTCTGCATTGCATGGAATCGGCAAATGCTTCCAAGAGAAGTCGCTGGCTCTGACTATTGGAATATTTAATGGTGACATGCAGGACTGCAGCCAATAACTGGAGCTACATCCACTTTTATGTGCTAATCAAATTTTCCCTTCCTACTCTTCCCCAAGCACCTGCCTTGCCCCACCCCCAGTTGGCTTCCAAGCAATTTGACTGAGAGTTTTGAACCTTATCCAACAATAATCCTTTAGTCGAAAGTGACCAAATTTGTTTCCAGCCCAAAGTAGGTTACCTTCCACCCAGGCCTCAAGGAAATGGAACTTTTAGAGGGTGGGGTCAAAAGTGCCGTGAGGGAGGGAAATGGAACACTAAAAAGAGGGAAGAAAGGGAGACAGATCCAAAAAGATGTGCTTCACCCCACCTCTCATTTTCACAGCAAAATGTGTCTTCAAAATATATCTAGAAAGAGACAGTCTGGAGAAAAGCAAAAGGCATCATGATTTCAGCAGGATGTTAATGGTTTAGAATGTTTCCCTATTAACAACCTCTGTTACCTCTCTAGTTTCCTACTACAGTCCAGCCCCACACGTTTCCCTCCTCTAAATGTATCTCAATCTTATCTCACTGCCAACCCCTTGTTCATGTCCTGCCTCTGGCCTGCAACTCCCTCTCCTTTCCTATCCGACAGTCCACCACTCTCAACCCCTTCAAAGCCTTACTAAAAATCTCATCTTCTCCAAGAGGCCTTCCCCGACTAAGCCCTCATTTCCTTACCTCCCTTTCCATTCTGTGTCACTTATGCATTTGGAGCTGTACCCTTTGTGAACTTGATATTCACCCCACCCTCAGCCCCACAGTGCTTAGGTACATTTTTTTCATGACATCTGTTAAGCACTTACTACGCACCGGGCATTGTACTAAGCACTAGGGTAGATAAAAGCTAATCAGATCAGATACAGTCCATGTCCCACAAGGGATTCACAGTCTTAATCCCGATTTTACAGATGAGGTAACTGAGGCACACAGAAATTAAGTGATTTGCCCAAGGTCACACACCAGAGAAGTGGCAGAGCCGGAATTAAAACCCACATCCTCTGACTGCCATGCCCGTGCTGTTTCTACTAGGTCACGCTGGTTCCCAATACAGCTCGGTAATTTATTTCAATGTCTGTCTGCCCCCTAGAATGTAAGCTCCTCGTGGGAAGGAAAGACGCCTACCAACTGTTACATTGTACTCTCTCAAGCGTTTCATACAGTGCTCTGCACAAAATAAATGCTCTGTAATACCACTGATTGATAGCTTCTTAAAGAGCTACTGAGTTTGGCGATTGCTTGCTCCAGCCCCGTGTTAAACACCAGCACTGTAATCAATTCCTTCAGGCAGGTCTCTGTCCTGAAATCTTAGTAACAAAGGTTTGTCCATAACACATATGATAGGTAAGTCCCAAAACAAGACCTGTTCAGAGCAGTGGGAACAGAGGGATAGTCTGTTTGAATCCATGGAAACTGTGATATACCTTTGCCATTTTTAGAATCAGCATGCAGCCTGTGACTAAGTTGTATCAGTTTGTTTTATAAAATGCAAAAGATGCTTTGATGGCAGTTGGTGAAAGGTGTTTTCTATATGATAATGCAGTTTCCATTTCCCCTTCAATCTTCTGAAGATACAAAAAGCCTGTTCTATTCTTTCTGAAACAAAACCTTCTTTCTGTGTAGAGGCTCCAAATTGGAAAACGTGTTTATATTTATCCTGGACCATTTGTTAAGCATTCACATGCTTTTTGTATTTGCTAAGTGACAGTATTTGCAAAACCTGTTTGCCACAGCAAGCAGAAGATTGACAAGACTAGTAAAAACATGTGTTGGGAACATATGTTCCAGCCTTTTATTCTTAGCTTGGAGACTGACACTTCCTCCAGGAAGAAGTAATTATTTTGCATATGCATCAGCCTTCTGGATCAGCCTCCTTATTGATCTCCCTGCCTCCAGCCTCTCCAAACCATACTTCACTCTCATTCCCAGATCACTTTTCTAAGATGTCATTCCACACACATCTCCCAGCTCTTCAAAAACCTCCAATGGTTGCCCATTCACCTATCGATCATATTTATTGAGCGCTTAACATGTGCAGAGCACTGTACAAAAAGCTTGGGAGAGTACAATACAGCAATATAACACATTCCCTGCCCATGACGAGCTTACAGTCTAGAGCGGGAGACAGACGTTAATATAAATAAATAAATTATGGATATGTACATAAGTGCCGTGGGAGTGGGAGGGAGGATGAATAAAAGGAGCCAGTCAGGGAGATGCAGAAGCTAGTGGAAGAAAAGGAAAAGAAGGCTTGGTCAGGGAAGGCCTCTTGGAGGAGGCTTTGAAGATGAAGAGAGTAATCGTGTGTCAGATATGAAGAGGGTGGGTGTTCCAGACCAGAGGCAGGATGAGGGCGAGAGGTCGGCCGTGAGATAGATGAGATTGAGGTACAGTAAGTAGGTTGGCATTAGAGAAGTGAAGTGTTCAGGCTGGGTTGTAGTAGGAGAATAGCAAGGTGCGGTCAGAGGGGGCAAGGTGATTGAGTGCTTTAAAGCCAATGGTAAGGAGTTTCTGTTTGATGTGGTGGTGGATGAGTAACCACTGGAGGTTCTTGAGGAGTGGGGGAACATGGACTGAAAGTTTTTGTAGAAAAATGATCCAGGCAACAGAGTGAAGTATGGGCTGGAGTGGGGAGAGTCAGGAGGCAGGGAGGTCAACAAGGAGGCTGATGCAGTAATCAAGGCAGGATAAGATAAGTGCTTGAATTAAGGTGGCAGCAGTTTGGATGGAGAGGAAAGGACAGATTTTAGTGATGTTATGGAGGTTTAACCGAAAGGATTTAGTGATCGCTTGAATATATGGGTTAAATGAGAGAGAGGAGTCAAAGAAAATGCCAAGGTTACGGACTCGTGAGACAGGAAGGGTGGTGGTGCTGTCTACAGGGGTGGGAAAGTCAGGGGGAGGACAGGGTTTGGGTGGGAAGATGAGTTCTGTTTTAGACATGTTACGTTTGAGATGATGGCAGGACATCCAAGTGGAGATGCCTTGAAGGCAGGAAGAAATGTGAGACTGCAGGAGGGAGAGAGAGAAAGGCAGGAAATGTTGATTTGGGAATCCTCTGTGTAGAGATGGCAGTTGAAGCCATGTTAGAGAATGAGTTCTCTAAGGGAGTGGGTGTAGATGGAGAATAGCAGGGGACCCAGAACTGAACCTTGAGGGATCTCCACAGTTAGCAGGTGGGAGGCAGAAGGAGGAGCCTGCTAAAGAGACTGAGAATGAGCAGCCAGAGAGATAGGAGGAGAATCAGGAGAGGACAATGTCAGAATCACCTCCGTATCAAACTGAAATTCCTTACCGTAGTTTTAAGGCACTCAATCAGCACTCTCAAACACCCAAACACCCAAACCTCCACACTCCACTCCTCTAACTCTCTACACCTCAAACCCATCACCGACTCTTTGCCCACATCCTCTATCCGGCCTGGAACTCCCTCTCCCTTTGGATCCAACAGTCCACCACTCTCCCCATCTTCAAAACACTCCTAAAATCACATCTCCTCCAAGAAGCCTTCCCTGACTAACCCCTTCTTTCCCCTATTGGCCCTCCCCTCTGGGTCGTCTATACCCCTTTAAGCACTCTGTTACGCCGGCCACACAGCACTTACGTAAATATCCTTATACAGTACTATTTGCCCTATCCTTAATTTATTTTAATGTCTATCTTCTCCTGCGGGCTGTAAGCTCCTTATGGGAGGGATCGTGTCTACCAACTCTGTTATATTATACTTTCCCAAGCACTTAGTCCAGAGCTCTGCACACAGTAAGTGCTCAATAAATACCATTGATTTGTTTGGTTGATTGATTACACAGACACACACTGAGACCTGAAATAAACTCCTGTGAAGACACTGCTCCTTTTGAATGAGTAGGTGGAGCTTGGCAGGTTTGCAAGCTTAGGAATTGTTACTAGCAGGGATACCCTTTAAGATATCTTGGGCCCCTTTGGCAACTTGCCAGAGGGAAAAGCAAACACAGATAACCATAATATTTACCTTTTCCTGTGTCTTTCCCAAGAGATGAATGCATGCTGCATGCTCCAGTTCACTTACAAGGAAAAGGCTATAAAGGACTGAAACAAAGGGGGTTCCTGCTTCCACTCAGAGCATACACCTAATATTCTTTCTGGATAATTTTTCTGGAAAAAAAATTCAGTCCACATCTCCCCAGTCCTCAAAAACCTCAAGTGGCTGACCATCCACCTCTGCATCAAACAGAAACTGGTTACCCTCAAACAGCTCTCCTCTTCCTTCCTAACCTCTCTCCTCCTCTACTACAACCCAGCTGTCATACTTTGCTCCTCTAATGCCAACCTACTCCACTGTACCTCAATCATTCAGTCAATCAACAGGCTCCGGGTCAGAAAGGATCTCCTATATCTCAGAATTGCTAACTTTTTTTAAAAGATTAATTTCTAAAGCATTTTTTTTGAAGGATTAGAAGGAGGAGATATGTAATGAATATTCTTCTGACCTTTGGTAGACTGCTTTTAACCTGCTTGGGGCAAGGATTAGGGCCCAGATCCAGGCATCCAGCCATCAGAAGGTCTCAGAAGAGACCTCTACAACATTTTCTCTTCTTCCTTCTGACAATAAAGTGCAGCTTGAAAAGGGTGCTGTGTAAATCCATTTTTAAAAATTACCAGAGAGTACTGGGGAGACCAAGGAAGAAGGGAATGAAGTCAGGGTGCAGAAGAGTCAGGAAAGCCTGTAGGAATAGGGAGGGGAAGGAGGTAAAGGGATGGGGAGTGAGGAGAGATTTCCACTGTAATCTTTACTTACCTGTAGGCTTTGACCATCATGTTGAGGCTGGTTCCAGAACCAAACCTAACAAATTGCTGCATAGCCTAGTGAATAGAGCATGGGCCTGGGAGTCAGAAGGACCTGGGTTCTGATCCCAGCTTTGCCACTTGTCTTCTGTATGATGTTGAGCAAGTCACTTCACTTTTCAGTTACCTCATCTGTAAAATGGGGATTAAGATTGTGAACCCCATGTGGGATAAGGACTGTTATCCAACCCAATTTGTTTGTATCTTCCCCAGCCTGGAACGTAGTAAGCAATTAACAAATACCACAATTATTATTATTATTATTAATATTAAGTCTATGGAAAAGTGGACCCTAAATACAGTCTTTCACAATGCAGCCAGATTTGGGGGGCGCATACCCCAGCTCTATTGAAGGGCTGGCCTGTACTTCATTAGGGAAGCAGCGTGGCTTAGTGGAAAGAGCCTGGGCATGGGAGTCAGAGGTCATGGGTTCTAATCCTACCTCTGCTACTTGTCTGCTGTATGACCTTGGGCAAGTTACTTTACTTCTCTGGGCCTCAGTTACCTCATCTGTAAAATGGGCCTTAGGATTGTGAGCCCCACGTGGGACAACCTGATTATCTTGAATCTACCACAGTGTTTAGAACAGTGCTTGGCACATAATAAGCACTTAACAAATACCATCATCGTCATTATTATTATTATAAATCCAAATGGTTCTCCTCACAAAGCTAAAATGTTCCAAATAATAATAATAATTATGGTACTTTTTAAGTGCTTACTCTGTGCCAAGAGCTATTCTAAGTGCTGGGGTAGATATAGGTTAGGTTTGCACACTGTCCCTGTCTCACATAGGACTCACAGTCTCAAACCCCATTTCCCAGATGAGGTAACTGAGGCCCAGAGAAGTGAAGTGACTTGCCCAAAATCACACAGCAGGCATATGGCAAAGCCGGAATTAGAACCCATGACCTTCTGACTCCCGGTCTCTTGCTCTATCCACTAAGCCAAGCTGCTTCTCTGTATCTTGTCTACTTCCTGTATCTTGTCTGTTGAGTATGTCGGAGGGAGTGAAATATCGCCCAAATTTCCTCCACCCTCAGGTTTCCTGTCACTTCCAGATAAACTCAGGTACAATGCACAGTGCATGTTTTCACATCACTTTGGGGCTAGAATGTTTAGGGAACATTTGTTTGGATAGAGCCTGCTGCAGTGTCAGGAGAAACAATCTGTGCGTTGGAACGGGTTGCTACTACAGTGTGACTTTTCCTCAACATGGGATTCTGTGAGAATGCAACCTCTGCAATGTAAGAGAACTGATCTACACGAAATATGGTTCTAGTGTGTTTTACTCCACAGTTTGGCAGCACACTCTTTAGAATAATACATAAGTAAATTGTTCTTTCTACTTCTTTAGTTTTCTTGTTGAACTTCTTCCTTTGCTCTATAAGTGCTCTAGCACTTCTGAATTTACACCTTCCTCATATAGCCATTCAATTTATTTATTTTGACCACTCTACTTCTAAATATGTTTACATTTGTTTCTCTGATTAGAGTGTAAACTCCTTGTGGACAGAGAACATATCAGGTAATTCCCAAGCACCTAGTAGAGTGCACCCCACCAAACGGGCCTAATGAAAAGAGGACAGACCTGAAAGTCAGAGGACCTGGGTTCTAATCCTGGCCTCCTACTTTTCTGCTACTTGTCTGCTGTGTGACCTTGGACAAGTCACTTAACTTTTCTGTGCCTGGTCACCTCATCTGTAAAATGGGATTAAGACTGTGAGCCCCAAAGGGGATATGGACTGTGTCCTACCTGATTAGTTTGTATCTACCCCAGATCTTAGTACAGAGCCTGGCACATAGTAAGTGCTTAACAAATCTCAAAGACTGCTTTTTCAGTCTTACTTTTATATTTATCTATTTTTATGCATTTTAAAATTTATATTTATAAAGTGCATACTTGCATAATATTAGGGCATAAAAAGAGAGGGCCTAAACTGGAGAGCAGAAAGAAAGAGAGAGAAGGGGAGAGAGAGAGGCTTCTTGCCCTCTGCTGGCCCTCCTCTTCTCAACTTCGCACTTACACTTGTCCATCTAGGACTTCCTTGAACTCAACACTGCTCACCTGTATGGCAGGGTGATTAGAGCGAGGACGGAGAAGAGGTTGAAGACGTTGCCAACGCCACCTCCAGATGGGCTTTCTCAGAGCAGGGTGGAGGTGATGTTGCCTATCATCAGTGCCTCCAAAAATAAAAATAGACACATTTCCCTGGGGAAAGGTGTAGAGGGAGGGGATGTAGAGGGAGTGATGGTAGGAGGCAAGACTGAATTGGATCTAATGCATCCTGGCATTTCCAGTGGAGTTTTTTTCTGAACAAAGAGAGCTTCCGAAGCCCTTCTTTGTTAGCCCGACTCCAACAGAGAGTTCAGGCTTGTAGCGGACACCTTCCACTTACCTAATGCTCACAGTAATGATCCCTCTGTCTGGGTCATCTTTATTGCTCATCAGGCACTGAAGCCTTAGAGTCCCAGGTCTGGGCTACTATTTCTTAACTTGATAATATTCTACCATAAACAGAGCATCCTTAGATGAAAGAATGCTTCTCTCTGTAATGTGCAGGGAACAGAAAACAGTGGTAATCTGACTCCAGGGCAAAACAGGAATTCTAGTATCAGTGATTTAGCAACTGATTGTTCAGTTCATTATTAAAAGAGGGAAGAGGAAATGATCACATAGTGTACTAATTAATGAATAAATACATCTTTCAATAATTAATAATTCATTACCTGGTCTTTAATTAAATACTCTCCCTTCCTTTCCCTGAACACATTGTTCATGACTTAATTGGCTTGGGTTAAAGAAAGAAAACTCTTTCAATGATAAAGAAAACTCTTTCAAAAAGAGATTTAATCCTATAGGCAGGGAGGGATGGTGTGTGTTGTTTCTTTATTTTTTTAAGATCCATTGATCAGGGAAGGCAGTTGGACCAGTATAAGACATAAAAGTGATTACAGCCAATTCTATTTGCAATGAAATGTATTAGTACCCAAGATAAGTTTAACTGAGAATTACACAAAGTACATACTTGAACAACAGTAGCATTTCTAAAAACAACCCTAGATTTTGCAGAACTACTTACAAATTCCTTTTTCATGATATCCAGTGAAAATACATTTGTCTTGGACAAAAATATCCTAGGATTATGACCTGGTGATCTTGTATCTACCCCCAAGGTTTAGTACAGGGCTTGGCGCGTAGTTAGTGCTTAATGCCATTATTATTCTTAGAATTATTATTATTTTACTATCAAGACTAATTATTGTCACTGCACTAGAGGTCTATAACCCTTTACTGGATAGAAAGAAGGTCATGGTAAGATATGGAGTTGCGAAGGGCATTAAATCCCCAAAAGAACATCGTGCATGTTCTTCATTCTTCATTCTTCTTTCATTCATCAATAAATTCCTTGATGCTGAACTTCCTTAGTGAATCCATTAACAGAATCCAAAACTGAACACCTCATTTTCTTTCCCAAATCCTCTCCTCCACTAAACTTCCTCATCCTAGTTGACACCACTGCCATAGTCCCCATCTCACCAGCCCATACTTAGGTATTATCCTTCACTCCTCCTTCTCTTTCAATCCCTTTATTGAGTCTGTCACCAAATCCTGTTGGTTCTTCCTCCACCTCTGCCTTTGCATCCAAACTGCAATCACACTGGTCCAAGCATTTGACATATTACAAGTCCCATATTCCATATCCCAGGGAAGCAGCATGGCCTAGTGGATCTAGCACAGGCCTGGGAGTCAGAAGGACCTCAGTGCTAATCCTGGCTCCACCACTTGTCTGCTATGTGACCTTGGGCAAGTCACTTCACTTCTCTGCCCCTCAGTTACCTCATCTGTAAAATAGGGATTAAAACTGTGAGCCCTATATGGGACAGGGACTGGGTTCACCCTGAGCATCTTGTATCTACTCTTAGTACAGTGCCTGGCACATAGTTCGTGCTTAACAAATACCATTAAAAAAAAAAGTTGACTACCACAGTAGCCTCTCTGCTGACCTCTCTGTCTCCAGTCTCTTCCCACTCCAGTCCATACTTCACTCTACTGCTTGAATCATTTTTCTAACATGAAACTCTGCACACATGGCCCCACACCTCAAAATCCTCCAATGGTTATACATGCCTGTTTGATTAAAGCAGAAACTCCCCGTAATTGTTTTTAAGGTACTCAATCAGCCTATTCCCTCCTACCTATCTACTCTCTTTTCCCATTCCATCGCAACTCATACTCTTCATTCCTTTCAAGCTAAGATACTCACTGCACTCTCTTCCCTCTAGTTTATGTCCTCCCCTCTTGTCTGGAACTCACTCCCGCTTCACATCTGACGGATCAAAGCTCGTGCCATCATCCACGCTCTTCTGAAATCACATCTCCTCCAGGAAGCCTTCCCGGATTAGGTTCTAATCTCCCCACTTTATATCCCCCAATTTTCTCATTATCATTTGTGCTGCCACACTTTCACACCACCCAAGCACTCCCCTTAACATTTATAAACAAATCTTATATTTTCCATTATTTGCATTGATCTGTAATTTTTGTTAGTTTCTGTCTCCTCCCCCTAGACTGAAAGCTGCTTGAGGGCAGGGATCATGTCTACTACTAATAATAATAATTATTATGGTATATGTTAAGCGCTTACTATGTGCTAGGCACCATACTAAGCACTGAAGTGGATACAAACAAATAGGGTTGGACACAGTCCCTTGTCCCACATGGGGCTCACAATCTCAATCCCCATTTTACAGATGAGGTAACTGAGGCACAGAGACATGACTTTCTCAAGGTCACACAGCAAGCAAGTGGCAGAGCTGGAATTAGAACTCATGACCACTACTAACTAACTCTATTAACTTCTAACTACTAACTTTAGCTAATAACTACTAACGCTATTGTTAACCCCCAAATGCTTAGGACAGTGCTCTGAATCCATTAGGTGCTCAATAAATATTACTACTTGACTGAACAATTTAATAAAAGGCTTCAGAAGGGAGGGCTATAAGGTCCTTTGCATTTATGAATGTTCACCCTCCTCTTTGTTTATTGTACAATGTTTGAATTCTTCCCAAACTGAAAAATAACAGACTCAGCTATCTGACTTCTTGTCCAGCTGCACATGAAGTCTTTATAGTAAACCACAACAAATGATAGATCACTAGGGAAAATCAAGGAGAGAGAAAGAGTATAAGGATTGCCCTAAATTTATAGAAAACCCCACAATAAATCAAGCTCTGCCACTTGATGACTAGCTAGAGGAAATAGAAACTTTAGGACAAAGCCAGGAAATGACTTTAGAGACTAAACATGGTTTATTTTTTGGCTTTTTTTCTCACTTAGAAGTGTTGCCAGGTCTTTTAAAATGGGACTATTCTACCAGGGAATCATTTGAGCATGCCAGTCCTTTGACAAAGTGTAGTAAAGCATTTATGTAAAAAAAACAAGCAAAGAAAAGGGAAGAACTCAAGGTTGTGTGCTCAAGAGATGCTCAAGATGCACAGTGAGATGAAGACCTCCACGGGCCCCTAGACTATTAGATTTTAGGGGTCCCCTATGTGATCTGTGACCTCGTTACATCACACTACTCTGGTGCAGTGAAATGACGTTATTGCCCAGTGCCTCTCTTCCCTCTCCAACCTGAAACCACAGTTGGAGGAGCCTCCCCACTCCCCCACCCTTCTTCCTCTCGCCCCAGTTTCCCACCCCCAACAGGAAATGAAAAGTGGTCAGCCAGACCTCAGGATGAGATAATGGACCAGGCCTTCAGCCTGGCATTTTATCTAAATGCCATGCACAGAAGCAGCATGGAGTAGTGGATAGAGCACGGGCCTGGGAGTCAGAAGGTCATGGGCTCTGATCCCAGCTCTGCCACTTGTCTGCTGTGTGACCTTGGGCAATTTACTTCACTTCTCTGTGCCTCAGTTACCTCATCTGTAAAATGGGGATTGAGACTGTGAGCCCCAGGTGGGACAAGGGACTGTGTCGAACCTGATCTGCTTGTGTCCACCCCAGTGCTTAGTACACTGCCTGACACATAGGAAGCACTTAACAAATACCATAATTATTATTATTATTATTATTAAATCTGCTACTCCCCTCCCACCTCCCTGCCCTGCTCACTGCTCCCTTTCTCCTCAAACACAGCTGGGCAGTCTTTTCTCTCCACTACCTTCTGGCTAGTTGGTCTACAAGGGGGAAGCAAGAGCAGGAGCTGGAGGACCCCACCATCCTGAGAGCTAAAGGGGAAGACTTTGATGTTGTCTGGTCCCTATGGTCAAGTGGCATTTTCCACCTGAGTTTAGAGCAGGGACCCTACCTCCTATGGGGAGGAAAAGAGCCGGGAATCAGCTGGGTCAAGGGAGGAGGCAGGGTAGTTTTTTGACTCTCTTGCTGGTTGTTATGCATGGTTATCCCCACCTAAGATTGTAAGCCACTTGTAGGACAGGGACTGTGCCTGATTTGTTGAATAGTACTTTCCCTAGCACTTCACACAGTGGTTAGCACACAGTAAATGCTTAACAAATACCATAATTAACAGTGCTAACTAAGGGAGAGGCTGTAAGGAAGTGAGTGATGGGTGGAGGGGGAAGGCATCTGGGCAATGGCACACATTCTATAGGAGCTCTGGGAGCTATTAACTTCATCATTTTCTGATCTAGACTTTCCAGACTTGGTTTGACAAGACTTTCGGCCCATTTTCAGCTCTGTGAAGCTCATTCCCTCCCAGTTCTCATCCCCAATAAAGTTCCTGCCCCCTTTTTTTTCCCCATACTCCCAATGAAAATTTGGTGCCTCTGTGCTTGGGTGGGAGCCAGTAGGGTTCTGAGCACTGAGAGACTACCTCTCTCCCTCTCTCCAAAAAAACTCTCCCAATAATAAAAATAATTTTAATAATGGTGGTATTCATTAAGCTCTTGTTATGTGCGCGTAGGAAGTAGCATGGCCTGGTGGAAGGAGCACAGGCCTGGAGGTCAGAGGAGCTGAGTTCTAATCCCTCCTCTGTCACTTGCCTGCTGTGTGACCTTGGGCAAGTCACTTAACTTCTCTGTGCTTCAGTTACATCATCTGCAAAATAAGGATTAAGACTGTGAGTCCTATGTGGGACAGAGACTGTGTCCAATCCACTTAACTTGTATCTACCCCAGCAGTTAGTGCCTGGCACATAATAAGTGCTTAACAAGTACCATTAAAATAAAAGAAAGCACTGTACTAAGCACTGGGGTAGATACAAGATAATGAGGTCTGACTGTCCTGTCCCACATGGGGCTTACAGTGTAAGAGGGAAAGTGAACAGATATTGAATCTCCATTTTACAGGTGAGGAAAAAAAGTTAAGTGACTTGCCCAAGATCCCACAGCTGACAAGTGGCAGAACTAGGACTGGAACCCAGATCCTCTGACTCCCAGGCCAGTGCTCATTCCACTAGACCACAGTTCTAAGACTACAGCAGTCACTCAGCTAATTTCTCCAGTCAGGTTTTTGCAGATTTTACAATCTAATTATCTTCCCCTCTTCAAATCCCTACTTAAAACTCACCTCCTCCAAGAGGCCTTCCCAGACTGAGCTCCCCCCTTTTTCCCTCTGCTCCCTCTACCCCCCCTTCACCGCTCTGCAGCTAAACCCTCTTCTCCCCCCTTCCCTCTCCTCCTCCCCCTCTCCCATCCCACCCCCTCAGCACTGTACTCGTCCGCTGGACTGTATATATCTTTACCACTCTATTTATTTTGTTTATTTTGTTTAATGAGATGTACATCACCCTGATTCTATTTAGTTGCCATTGTTTTTACAAGATGTTCTTCCCCTTGACTCTATTTATTGCCATTGTTCTTGTCTGCCTGTCTCCCCCGATTAGACTGTCAAACGGCAGGGACTGTCTCTGTTGCCGACTTGTTCATTCCAAGTGCTTAGTACAGTGCTCTGCACATAGTAAGCGCTCAATAAATACTATTGAATGAATGAATCAAAGGTTGCTAAGCACACTGATTTTAGCAGCAGAGAGCACGGATGCCAATAAATGTGGAGCTAAAAGTAGCAGGCATTTTTCATAAATTTTTCATTCAACTAGACATGCACAAATAATTCTTAACGATAGCTTGAAACTTATAAAATAAAATGTTGATAACACCGGCTTATGTTTTATACTTACCCAGCTTCAATGTAGCTTTTTTAAGGTGATCATCAATGTTTCAGAATCATCCTTTCCATCTCTGTTGAAGTGATACAGCCCTACACCTTTAGGGCAAAGTTAATTGTTCACCATTGTCACATCTAATGTACGTTAAGTGTCCCACAGATCTCTCTAGAACTTAAAAGCACCTTGGAACCTACCATCTGACTTTAGCTGGCACTAATTTGCAAGATCTCACACTTCTAAAAAAGCAGCAACAAGTAATGGGGAAAGCTCTAGACAGCCCCAAACCAGAAATAGCTAAAATCAGCATGAAGAAAATATCAATCAGTCGTATTTATTGAGCACTTACAGGGTGCAGAGCACTGTACTAAATGTTTGGGAGAGTACAATAGAGTTGGTAGACGTAATCCCTGCCCTCGAGGAATTTACAAATCCAATAACCGCTAAAAACACAAGGGCAGAATAAATGAAGGTGAAGTACTCCAGCATGATCCAATTATCGTTGCTTGGTTTTTCAAGGGTAAATGATGTGACTGAATTCCATATTTGTCTATTGATTAACAAGCACATTTAGACTCTCCTCCCCTTCCTCCTGAGCCAGGCATCTGAAACCCCTTGAAGGACCGGGCTCACTTAGATTAATCAAGTCCCCTTTGTCAACTTGTCCAGCACTGTTGACATTCCTGCTCATGACTGAGAAACTGTAACCCAATCTCACACGTTAAGCGTAAACACTTGAGGTGTGGGTGTGACTCTCCATCCACAGGAATCTCACATCAGGCAAATCGTCTGCCCGAGGCAATGCTTAGAAAGAAAGCATTGGTTTTTAGAGATCCTCTAGCAGGCCTCTTTTGGGGCTGTTTCTCTCAAATTTCTCTCTTATTATCCTTGGCATTATGCTCCTCCCAAGCAAATCTCAGTAGTTGTGCCCTAGTTTTTTGGCCCATGCCCTCTCCCTTCAAATCTGTGTGCTCTGCACACAGTAAACGCTCAATAAATATGATTGAATGAAATCCACCGGACCACAGCAATCCTCCAGTTCAAAATCCTTCTGGAAACGCACCTTTCCTCCAGGTATTTAAGCAAGGGTGGAACAGGCTGCTGACTTGCTGCTGAGCCTGGGCCTGGTGGAGGGGTTGGGCTGGAGGGCTGGAGTGGTGGGTTGGGCAACATGTGTCTGTTTACTGTTGTATGGTACTCTCCTAGAGTCCCTCGGTCTCGCCTATCCCGCAGTCGACCCCTGGGCCACGTCCTCCCGCGGTCCTGGAACGCCCTCCCTCCTCACCTCTGCCAAACTGATTCTCTTCCCCTCTTCAAAACCCTACTTAAAACTCACCTCCTCCAAGAGGCCTTCCCAGACTGAGCTCCTCTTCTCTCTCTACTCCCTCTACCACCCCCCCTTCACCTCTCCGCAGCTAAACCCGCTTTTCCCCCTTTCCCTCTGCTCCTCCCCCTCTCCCTTCCCATCCCCTCAGCACTGTACTCGTCTGCTCAACTGTATATATTTCCATTACCCTATTTATTTTGTTAATGAAATGTACATCGCCTCGATTCTATTTAGTTGCCACTGTTTTTACGAGATGTTCTTCCCCTTGACTCTATTTATTGCCATTGTTCTTGTCCGTCTCTCCCGATTAGACTGTAAGCCCGTCAAATGGCAGGGACTGTCTCTATCTGTTGCCGACTTGTTCATTCCAAGCGCTTAGTACAGTGTTCTGCACATAGTAAGCGCTCAATAAATACTATAAATACTATAAATCCTAGATGCTTAGTTCAGTGCTCTGCACACAGTATGTGCTCAATAAATATGAATGAATCCTCCTGGTGGGAGGAAAGGGGAAGGTTTTTGGCTGAGGCTGGCTGTCTGGGAGTGGAACTCGGTGTGGGCAGGGAATGTGTCTTTTTATGGTTGTATTGTCCTCTTCTGAGCGCGTAGTACAGTGCTCTGCACACAGTAAGCATTCAGTAAATACAACTGACTGACTCAGCTTATGGGGCAGCATCAATCATATTTATTGAACACTTACTGTGTGCAGAGCACTGTACTAAGCACTTGGGAGAGTACAATTCATTCATTCATTCAATAGTATTTATTGAGCGCTTACTATGTGCAGAGCACTGTACTAAGCGCTTGGAATGAACAAGTCGGCAACAGATAGAGACAGTCCCTGCCGTTTGACAGGCTTACAGTCTAATCGGGGGAGACGGACAGACAAGAACAATGGCAATAAATAGAGTCAAGGGGAAGAACATCTCGTAAAAACAATGGCAACTAAATAGAATCAAGGTGATGTACATTTCATTAACAAAATTAACAAAATAAATAGGGTAATGAAAATATATACAGTTGAGCAGACGAGTACAGTGCTGAGGGGATGGGAAGGGAGAGGGGGAGGAGCAGAGGGAAATGGGGGGAAAAGAGGGTTAAGCTGCGGGGAGGTGAAGGGGGGGTGGTAGAGGGAGTAGAGGGAGAAGGGGAGCTCAGTCTGGGAAGGCCTCTTGGAGGAGGTGAGTTTTAAGTAGGGTTTTGAAGAGGGGAAGAGAATTAGTTTGGCGGAGGTGAGGACGGAGGGCGTTCCAGGACCGCGGGAGGACGTGACCCAGGGGTCGACGGCGGGATGGGCGAGACCGAGGGACGGTGAGGAGGTGGGCGGCAGAGGAGCGGAGTGTGCGGGGTGGGCGGTAGAAAGAGAGAAGGGAGTCGAGGTAGGAAGGGGCAAGGTGATGGAGAGCCTTGAAGCCTAGAGTGAGGAGTTTTTGTTTGGAGCGGAGGTTGATAGGCAACCACTGGAGTTGTTTAAGAAGGGGAGTGACATGCCCAGATCGTTTCTGCAGGAAGATGAGCCGGGCAGCGGAGTGAAGAATAGACCGGAGCGGGGCGAGAGAGGAGGAAGGGAGGTCAGAGAGAAGGCTGACACAGTAGTCTAGCCGGGATATAACGAGAGCCCGTAATAGTAAGGTAGCCGTCTGGGTGGAGAGGAAAGGGCGGATCTTGGCGATATTGTAGAGGTGAAACCGGCAGGTCTTGGTAACGGATAGGATGTGTGGGGTGAACGAGAGGGACGAGTCAAGGATGACACCGAGATTGCGGGCCTGCCGGACGGGAAGGATGGTCGTGCCATCCACGGTGATAGGGAAGTCTGGGAGAGGACCGGGGTCGGGAGGGAAGATGAGGAGCTCAGTCTTGCTCATGTTGAGTTTTAGGTGGCGGGCCGACATCCAGGTGGAGACATCCTGGAGGCAGGAGGAGATGTGAGCCTGAAGGGAGGGGGAGAGGACAGGGGCAGAGATGTAGATTTGCGTGTCATCTGCGTAGAGATGGTTGTCAAAGCTGTGAGAGCGAATGAGTTCACCAAGGGAGTGAGTGTAAATGGAGAACAGAAGAGGGCCAAGAACTGACCCTTGAGGAACTCCAACAGTTAAAGGATGGGAGGGGGAGGAGGCACCAGCGAAGGAGACCGAGAATGACCGGCCAGAGAGATAAGAGGAGAACCAGGAGAGGACAGATCCCGTGAAGCCAAGGTGAGATAAGGTATGGAGGAGGAGGGGATGGTCGACAGTGTCAAAGGCAGCAGAGAGGTCAAGGAGGATCAGAATGGAGTAGGAGCCATTGGATTTGGCAAGAAGGAGGTCACGGGTGACCTTAGAGAGAGCAGTCTAGGTAGAGTGGAGGGGACGGAAGGCAGATTGGAGGGGGTCTAGGAGAGAATGGGAGTTAAGGAATTCTAAGCATCGATTGTAGACGACTCGTTCTAGGATTTTGGAAAGGAAGGGTAGTAGGGAGATAGGGCGATAACTGGAGGGGGAAGTGGGGTCAAGAGCGGGTTTTTTTAGGATGGGGGAGACGTGGGCATGTTTGAAGGCAGAGGGGAAGGAGCCATTGGAGATTGAGTGGTTAAAAATAGAAGTTAAGGAAGGGAGGAGGGCAGGGGCGATGGTTTTAATAAGGTGAGAGGGAATGGGGTCCGAGGCGCAGGTGGAGGGGGTGGCACTTGCGAGGAGGGAGGAGATCTCCTCTGAGGATACTGCAGGGAAGGATGGAAAAGCAGGGGAGAGGGTTGGTGGGGGGGGAGGGGAGAGGCAGAGGGGTGACTTTGGGGAGCTCAGACCTGATTGTGTTGATTTTTGTGATGAAATAGGTGGCCAGATCATTGGGGGTGAGAGATGGGGGAGGGGGAGAAACAGGGGGCCTAAGGAGAGAGTTAAAGGTCCGGAACATAACAGATACATTTATGGAGGCCAAGTAATGGCAGAACACTGGTTTAGGTAGGTCGAGGTGGCATACACTTGTGCAATTGCACTACAGTGTGGCAATTTAAAGTGACTTCCCCACCAGTGATGACAGAATCTAATATCAGGAGCAGATCTATGAATGATGGGGCTCTAGCCCAGAGCCTGTGAATGCAGCCCCTAATCCCCTGAGTTATTTCAATCCAAGAAATGGGATTAATTGTAAACTCCCTGAGGGCAGCGAATGTGTCTGTTATATGGTTCTTTCCCAAGTGCTTAGTTCAATGCTCTGCACACCGTAAGCACTCAACAAATACGATTGATGCTACCCCACCCCACAGGTTGCCTGACTCAGTCAGTCCCTCTCTCCCTCAACTTCCTTTGGCTCGGGACACCTTCTGAGACAGAGAAAACCTATCTGGGAATTGCCCAGAACTTTTACCTCTCCCCCTACCACCCCATCTGATAAACTGGAGCAGACATGCATATGTAATAATGGATATAACCCAGCTTTCCCCCTCCTCCCCCACATCTGTATCAGATTGTATCATATGATTGGGAAGCAGCATGACGTAATGGCTAGAGCACAGGTCTGGGAGTCAGATCATGGGTTCTAATCCCGGTTCCACCACTTGTCTGCTGTGTGGCTTGGGCAAGTCACTTCACTTCTCTGTGCCTCAATTACCCTATCTGTAAAGTGGGGATTAAGACTGTGAGCCCTATGCGGGAAAGAGACTGAGTCTAATCTGATTTGCTTGTACCCACCCCAGCGCTTAGTACAGTGCCTGGCACATAGGAAGTGCTTAACAAATACCACAATTATTATTATTATTGTTATTATTATTAGATGTTTCAAACTAATCAGATCCCATCTGCATGAACCAGGGGGTGCAGCTCTTTAGTGGATTGTAAATCAACCCCTTCAACTGGATGTAAAATTGAGATAGACTTGCTCAGGCATACCCAGATTCCAATCAAATGAACCTTAGGCAATTTGCACCCCTACTGTGGACCCCCCACCATACTCTGAACTAAGCACCTGGGAGAGTACACTAAAATTAATAGACATAATCCAAAGGACATGAAATTATGGCTTAAAAGATATTGCACTCTCTTATCACAGCCCAGAAGGGGCTTTGGACAAATTTGGTATAGGCAATAGGGAATACAAGTGGTCGGCGGAGTTGAGGTTTAAAGAAGAAGGGTTGAACACCTCCAGGGGATGTTTTATTTGGAAATTGGAAAGGTTTTCATAAATACAGAGGACAATTCGTAACATGTTTCAAATGTGGGTCTAAGCCCCACCTTAGCTCTGAATCTATCATGGTGTTTTGCCACAGGAGTGGAGAAAGAGAACATGAAAGTACTGAATGCTACAGTCAGATTATACAGAATGATTGATATCTTGGAATGGCCACGAATTGGGCCTATCAAACTCAAGTTCATGCAGAATGGGGAGGGAGGACAGAGGTATAGTGAAGGAAGGGGTACAGCAGGTAAAATCCAAGAAAGATCATTTATGGAGGAGGAGAGGGAGAGAGTGGATTTGGTGACATCCAATAAGAAAGTGCAGGAAGGGCAGAGGATGGGGAGGAAGGGAGAAAGAGCCAAAAGAATTCTGAAGGAAGAATGAAAGATTTTACCAAAGCATAGAGAAAGAAGAAAAGGATGAAAACAAGCAAACGGTGAATAAAGGATAATCAACCTGGGAAAAGCAAAGGGTTGCGATCAGAAAAGGATGAAAAAAGAGCAGGAGGAAATGGTTTAGAGAAATATCAAGACATTGTCCCCTTTCCTCTCTCTTCCCCCACTGTCTGCTACTGGACAAATTCAGGCAGAGGTGCAGGGACAAAAGGTGAACCCAGCGTCCAGCAGGAAAGGAATGGAGGAAAAGAGTGTAGAAAGAGGAAGAACAGAAAAAGGAAGGGAAACTGCATGGCCTAGTGGATAGCGCACAGACCAGGGAATAAGAAGGACCTGGGTTCTAACCCCAGCTCCATCACTTGTCTGCTGTGTGACCTAGGGCAAGTCATTTAACTTTTCTGTGCCTCAGTTACCTCATCTGGAAAATGGGGATTAAGACTGTGAGCCCCATGTGGGGCATGGACTGTATCTATCCTGATTAGCTTGTGTCTACCCCAGTGTTTGGTATAGGGCTTGACACAATAAGTGCTAACAAATACCATTTACAAAAGAGAGGAAAGGGAAAACAGTGTCTGAAAATGTTTCAGTGGGGTTTAAAAGTATGCAGGACAAGATCTATGGTGGCAGAAATGTGTGCCATGTATTGTGAGGAAGGAGATGTCTTGCTAGTCAGAGGAAACCAGATTGGAGTCCCAAGAAAACGTGAGGAAAATAATAAGAGGAACAGTTGAAAGGGCATGGGTGCATAATGGTAGTCTTCGAGGGAATACACTATGGTGGCATTAGGTATTTTGTTTTTTTTCAAGAATGAAGAGAGCGGTGGAAACGTGATGAACTTTGAGTGGAAGTGAGAGAACTTCAAGGGATTAATGGTTATGAGCCGCAAAGAAATGTGTGAACTGTTTTAAACCAGTAATAATCTTTTATGGACAACAAAGAGGGTGATCTGAGGGAAGAAGGGCATGAGGGAGATTTTACCAGATAACAGAGTGGCAGGTCTGAGCATTGTCCAGAGGGATCAGTCGGGATGCCAAACAGCTGTTAATAGTAACAATAATTGTGGTATTTGTTAAGCAATTACTCTGTGTCAAGCACCGTACTAAGCACTGGGGTAGACACAAGATAATCAGGTCAGACACAGCCCCTGTCCCACATAGGACTCACAGTCTAAGTAGGAGGGAGACCAGGCATTGATTCCTCATTTTACAGATAAAGAAACCGTGGCACAGAGAAGTTAAGTGACTTGTCCAAGATCACAGAACTGGAAGAAAACTGGGATGAAGAGCACTTTTAAAGAAACTTCTGGATAAGGCAAGGACCACATCTAAAAGAAAGGCAAGTAAGAATAATAAAATATATGTGCAGGAGAGGGTAAATGCCACAAGATACGAGATGAGAGAGACTCACTTTGACTGTTCGGAGGGTAATATTACTTTGAATGTTAGGAGCACAGTTAAGTTGAGAGAAGACTTGAAGGATGAGCGTGGACTCCCTGATGGATAAAAGCACAAAAGTGGCCATAAAAGAAGTAATAACAGGATGAGAGATCTTATTAAAATGTCAGAAAGTCATAGAGTAGTGGGAGGTCTTAAAGAAAGACATTCAGAAGGTGATCAGAGCAAAGGATGCAGTCAGGAGGTTCCAAAAAAAGAAGCAAATATGCTTTGTTAAGGAAAAAGATGTTAGAAGTAATAGACCCGAGCATCAGGGAAGACGGTGATCAGCAAGAAATACACCACTTTATGAAAGAAACGAGGGAGGTGTGTGAGGAGAAATTAAGAAGGCTAAGAGCAGAAAGGTAAGGACAGGCAAAGAATAATTCCCTCATTCCCTTTTCCCTCCATTGCAATTCCAACCCCCAACCCTGGTTCACTCCCATAGTCTATTTCCTCTGCTCCTGCACACTCTGGCAGGTGAGTGTTGTTGGTGGAAATCCAGAAAACAGGCTGACCTCTTCAGCTTCAAAATGACCTTCCCCTGCTACAACTCTGTCCATTCATCTGTGCAACAATGCTACTTTACCTCCCACCTCTCATACCTTCTTCCCACTGCCTCCCGACTACAGGTGATTAATCCAGACCTTTAACTCACCCCTGATGCACCCAGGCCCCATATCCTGGTTTGACTACCACATCAGCTTCTCTTTCTTTAAATGGTATTTGTTAAGCACTTACTATGTGCAAGGCACTGTACTAAGCATTGGGGTTGATACAGGATAATCAGGTAGACACAGTCCCTGTCTTACATGAGACTCACAGTCTAAGTAGGAGGGAGAGAAGGATTTGAATCCCCATTATACAGACGAGGTAACTGAGGCACAAAGAAGTTAAGTGATTTGCCCAAGGTCACACAGCAGACAAGTGGTAGAGCCAGGATTAGAACCCAGGTCCTCTTTCTCCCAGGACCATGCTCTTTCCACTAGGCCATGCTGCTTCCTTGCCTCTTCACTAGTCTCTCATTTTTTTCAAATGTCATTCTGCACCTGTCTCCCCACTCTTCAAAAACCTTCAAGAATTTCAAAGCTGTCCTCCCGCGTTCTCCATTTTGCATGTCAGCAATTCACAGGGTACCCTGCTCTAGACTCTTGAGGCTCAGACCCCTTGTCCATGACATTCCACTGGCCTGACTCCTCCATCCATTAGATCTTATTCCTCCCTGTTGTCAAAGCCCTCCTAATACTTCACCACCTCCTAGAAGCCTTCCCTGATTAATCCACAACACCCCAAGTCATTCATTCAATAGTATTTATTGAGCACTTACTATGTGCAGAGCACTGTACTAAGCGCTTGGAATGAACAAGTTGGTAACAGATAGAGACAGTCCCTGCCGTTTGGCGGGCTTACAGTTTAATCGGGGGAGACAGACAGACAAGAACGATGGCAATAAATAGAGTCAAGGGGAAGAACATCTCGTAAAAACAATGGCAACTAAATAGAATCGAGGTGATGTACATTTCATTAACAAAATAAATAGGGTAATGGAAATATATACAGTTGAGCGGACGAGTACAGTGCTGAGGGGATGGGAAGGGAGAGGGGGAGGAGCAGAGGGAAAGGGGGAAAAGAGGGTTTAGCTGCAGAGAGGTGAAGGGGGGGTGGTAGAGGGAGTAGAGGGAGAAGAGGAGCTCAGTCTGGGAAGGCCTCTTGGAGGAGGTGAGTTTTAAGTAGGGTTTTGAAGAGGGGAAGAGAATCAGTTTGGCGGAGGTGAGGACGGAGGGCGTTCCAGGACCGCGGGAGGACGCGGCCCAGGGGTCGACGGCCGGATAGGCGAGACCGAGAGATGGTGAGGAGGTGGGCGGCGGAGGAGCGGAGCGTGCGGGGTGGGCGGTAGAAAGAGAGAAGGGAGGCGAGGTAGGAAGGGGCAAGGTGATGTAGAGCCTCGAAGCCTAGAGTGAGGAGTTTTTGTTTGGAGCGGAGGTTGATAGACAACCACTGGAGTTGTTTAAGAAGGGGAGTGACATGCCCAGATCGTTTCTGCAGGAAGATGAGCCGGGCAGCGGAGTGAAGAATAGACTGGAGCGGGGTGAGAGAGGAGGAAGGGAGGTCAGAGAGAAGGCTGACACAGTAGTCTAGCCCAACTGCCACCCCTAGTACTTATGTATTTGTATCCAACCTCAGCAATTCTGTATGCACCTATGCAGATTCAATTGTGCACTTAATTATTCTCATTTCACCCTAGCATGTTTACTTTGCCATCGATTTGATACTTATTCTTCCTACTGCTCCATGTATTTGTGAATGATTTTTTTCCCATGTCTCCATTAGATCAGAAGCTCCCTGGGGGCAGGAGATGTGAACTGTACTTCTGTTATACTTTTCCAACTGCTTAGTACAGTACTTTGCATTCAGTAGGGACTTAGTGAATGCAATTGCTCCATTTTTTGATTGCACCAGAAATTCCCAAGCACGGTTCCATGATAGGTCAATTCAGCCAGAGCGGCAGACAGAGTCACTGTCCACACTTCTACCCTCCTAATAGCAATTCTGGCCATTTGCCTTGGCTGCACTAATCCATTCTGGATTGAGTCACTGCCAGTTCGACCTCCCCTTCCGCATTCAGTAGCCACAGGAGCAACACACCTACTCTCCCTCCCCCATCTGTCTCCCTTTCTCTTTCCCCTCTTTCTTTGACATTCTTTCCATTTCGTCCTACCTTTTCTGAATCTCCTCCCTCCCGCCTCTTCCCCCCACCCACTTTCTCAGGCTCTGGCCCAAAAGACTCCTGCCCAATGTGAGGCAGGGAAAGGAGTCTTTTGGGCCAGAGTCAGAATTCTGTCTATTTTTACATCTGGGCCTTGGCTGTCGGTGTGAGCTGGGATTTGCTTCTGCTTTGATTTGCCTAGCTGTTAGTGAGGGATGACCACATGTGCTGGTTATGCCCTTTACCACCATCATAAAGCCCTGACATCATCAGTTCGCCTTTCTGATAATCAAACCAAGGATGAGACTAGAAATTGGAAAGTTATTTTATTCCTATTCCTATTCTGAATGCTTCTGTGAAGTGGGCAGGCTTACCCTACGTTGGAGCTTGCTTGGGCTCAGCCCCAGAACCTGAGGGCGGAATCTCGGCATCTCTAAGCTAAGCTCTTAATGCAGTGCCTTGCACACAGTAAGTGCTCAATAAATATGGTTGAATAAATGAATACCTGAGCTCCTCTAGCAATAACAATAATAATCACAGTGATTAAGTGCTTACTGTGTGCCAAGCACTGGGATGGACACAAGATAATCAGGTCAGACACAGTCCCTGTCCCACAAGGGGCTCACAGTCTAAGTAGTCTAAAGTAGTGGGGAGGGCAGGTATTTAATCCCCATTTTTAGATTAGGAAACTGAGACCCAGAGACATTAAATGACATGCCCAAATTCATACAGCAAGAGGGGGGCAGAGCTGGGATTAGAACCCAGGTCCTCTGATTCCCAGGCCTGTACTCTTTTCACTAGGCCATGCTGGATTAGAATCAGGAGAGTCTTCCTCCTAAGTGCTTCTGTTCTTCCGTTTCCATCCTCCAAACCCCAGCCTCTACCTTCCAGTCTGTCTTGCCCATGGGAGAGATGCTGGCATTAAGACTCCCAACACCACTCCTGGGACAAATTAAGGCCCAGACATGGGTCAAACTAAGCTACTGCCCTTTCACTGCTTTGCTGAAGCCATGATGACAGCTAGAAACTTTTCTACTGTGAGTAATGGCCCAAGCATACAAATCTATTTAGACCACATCCTTCTAGCGCATAACCACCAGTTGATTTAAGATTCAAACCTTTTGTTGCTCATTGCCAGGAAGATGAAATACATAGTTTACCCTGACTTTTCTTCACTGAAATATTTATTGTAAATCATTAGTCACTGTGGGTTGCTCCTCATATATCAAGCGATTGTTACCCAGCTCCCGGAGCTGAAAGAAACCACTGTATTTGCCTAGAAAATGTATCAGCTGTTTAAGAATATATTTTCCATACACTTATAGAAGTACTTTTAAACACCCATTTTCAACTAGGAAAATTTAGGTACATGAGAGCCACAGAAAACCAATTAATTTAAACATCCACCATGATATTTCAAGGGAGAATTTTATGTAAATTTGAAAAGTTTGTTCACACGGCTAGCAAATGGTGCTTTATTAGATAGAAACTCTGATATTTTGTTTAGCTGTGTCAGATTCATCTTTGCAGTTTTAATATGCTATTCTTTACTACTATTCTGAAGGGGCTAAGAAGATTGACAAGAGACAAGGAGGGAGTGCGGGTAATGTGTTAAATTGCAGTAGTCTAGTACAGTGCCCTACACACAGTAAGCACCCAATAAATACAATTGATTGTCATTTATAATTCTCTATTGAGCATTATAAAGAACTAGGGATTCAGTCTTTCTCTCTCTCTCATACACATTCTCTCTCTCCCCCCCTCCCTCTCTCCTTCTCTCTCATGTGTTCCTGGATTCATTCTAGGAGAATCCTAAAAGAATCCTAGAGAAACAGTGTGGCCTAATGGATAGAGGACGGGCCTGGGAGCCAGAGGACCTGGGTTCTAATTCCTGCTTTACCACTTATCTGCTGTGTGACCTTGAGCAAGACACTTCATTTCTCTGTGCCTCAGTTCCCTCATCTGGAAAATGGGATTAAAACTGTGAGCCCTAGGTGGGGACTTGGACTGTGTCCAACCTGATTAGCCTGTATCTACCCTAGTGCTTAGTACAGTGCCTTGCTCACAGTAAATGGCACACAAATACCATAAAAAAAAAGAAAATCCTGGCTCTTGTTGACTGCAGTGTCTATGGGTTTCTCCAAGACACCAACCTGATGTTCGAAGTCATCAAACAGTTGCCTTTAAACAAGCAGGATGAAAGCTGCTATATAAAGCAAGCATTTGCATCTCACTACAGACACAGCTCAAGCCATGAAATAGGAATATTCCTGGGTTGGAGGAGAAGGTTCTATTTTATCTGATCCATTCTGTCTGGATGCATTCAACATTGTGGGAAGTTAATTAATGTGAATTTATTCAAGCCAAACCCCAAATCTGATTTATGCTGAAGCCTATGCACAGGTGTATACACAAAGGGTTTCAGAGGAAGTTGATCATTTTTATTGGGCCTATTTAAAACTCTAATTCTAGTAAGCTTCTGAGGGCCATGCTCTTTTCACTGGACATGTTTTAATATTTATTGGTCATTTTAATTCCAATGAAAATAGCATATCATATTAAAAGAAAATGAAGAAAAATTGCACCAACCTATTAATATTTCATGGGTTTCATAGGGTGTAGGTGTGAAAAGGAAGTCTAGTCTATCCTTGTCCAAGGTTGGAGAAGAACCACTCAAGATTAATAACTGAGACTACGTTTAGTTGGAAATTCTTGTTCATTACTGTGCTGCCGATTACTTTTTAGCACTGAATGAGCAAGCTGGAGAGTAAGCAATGTAGAAGGAAAGATGAAATTTAGAAATATAGGAGGAATGAAGCCTCAACAATCAGGCTCAGATAGCACTGGAACCAGAGAGCACTAATACCTTTGGCTGAGTTAGAACACCTTGTGTTAAAGAATCAGGAATATAGCATCATGCAACTGAACAGAGGTCAGAAACATCAGAACAGAGCTGGATGTTGTTTCATTTGAAAGTAGTTTAGTCCTTTAAATGAGTCAATTATTGGCTTTGCAAAACCTGCAGCTACAGGTTAGCAGCTCAGTGAAGATGCACAACACCGAGGAAGAAATATTTTTGTTTCGAGAGCTTCAGTTTGACCCTAGGTATTGATTGGGATGATGTGAACAAACGATTTGTTCTCCGTAATGACTGATGGAATCAATTAATCGATTGATGGTAGTCGAGGCCAAGTGGTCAAGGCAAAGGACTTGACACGCAGATCTACATCTCCGCCCCTGTCCTCTCCCCCTCCCTTCAGGCTCGCATCTCCTCCTGCCTCCAGGATGTCTCCACCTGGATGTCGGCCCACCAACTAAAACTCAACATGAGCAAGACTGAGCTCCTCATCTTCCCTCCCAAACCCGGTCCTCTCCCAGACTTCCCTATCACCGTGGATGGCACAACCATCCTTCCCGTCTCTCAGGCCCGCGATCTCGGTGTCATCCTTGACTCGTCTCTCTCATTCACCCCACACATCCTATCCGTTACCGAGACCTGCCGGTCTCACCTTTACAATATCGCCAAGATCCACCCTTTCCTCTCCACCCAAACGGCTAGCTCACTGCTACGGGCTCTCGTTATATCCCGGCTAGACTACTGTGTCAGCCTTCTCTCTTATCTCCCTTCCTCCTCTCTAGCCCCGCTCCAGTCTATTCTTCACTCCGCTGTCCGGCTCATCTTCCTGCAGAAACGATCTGGGCATGTCACTCCCCTTCTTAAACAACTCCAGTGGTTGCCTATCAACCTCCACTCCAAACAAAAACTCCTCACTCTAGGCTTCGAGGCTCTACATCACCTTGCCCCTTCCTACCTCTCCTCCCTTCTCTCTTTCTACCGCCCACCCTGCACGCTCCGCTCCTCTGCCGCCCACCTCCTCACCATCCCTTGGTCTCGCCTATCCCGCCGTCGACCCCTGGGCCACGTCCTCCCGCGGTCCTGGAACGCCCTCCATCCTCACCTCTGCCAAACTGATTCTCTTCTCTTCAAAACCCTACTTAAAACTCACCTCCTCCAAGAAGCCTTCCCAGACTGAGCTCCCCTTCTCCCTCTACTCCCTCTACCACCCCCCCTTCACCTCTCCGCAGCTTAACCCTCTTTTCCCCCCATTTCCCTCTGCTCCTCCCCCTCTCCCTTCCCATCCGCTCAGCACTGTACTTGTCTGCTCAACTGTATATATTTTCATTACCCTATTTATTTTGTTAATGAAATGTACATCGCCTTGATTCTATTTAGTTGCCATTGTTTTTACGAGATGTTCTTCCCCTTGACTCTATTTATTGTCTTTGTTCTTGTCTGTCTGTCTCCCCCGATTAGACTGTAAGCCCGTCAAACGGCAGGGACTGTCTCTATCTGTTGCCGACTTGTTCATTCCAAGCACTTAATACAGTGCTCTGCACATAGTAAACGCTCAATAAATACTATTGAATTGAAAAGGACTTGAAATCCATCGAGGTGTCTCCTCGCAGGTTCAAGTCCTGCTGACTATGAATGAGTTTTCTCTTTTAAGCACTTAGTATAGTGCTCTGCACATAGTAAGTGCTCAATAAATGCCATTCATTGATTCAGTGATGCAGAAGGGAAGGTGAATAGGAGAAATGAAGGTTTAGATAGGGAAGGCCTCTTGGAGGGGATTCAATTTTAGTAGGGTTTTGTAGATAGGGAGAGTGGTGGTCTGTCAGATATGGAGAGAGTGGAAGCTCCAGGTCAGAGGGAAGACAAGGGCAAGGGATTATTGGTGAGATAGATGAGGTCAAGGTACAGTGAGTAGATTGGTGTTAGAGGAGTGAAGTGTGTCGGCTGGGTTGTAGTAGATTAGCTAGAAAGGGGGCAGCTGATTGTCTTAAAGCCAGTGGTAAGGAGTTTCTGTTTGATGTGGAGATTAATGGGCAAGCACTGGAGGCGAGGTTCTTGGATGAGAGGGCAGATATATACTGAATGGTTTGTTAGAAAAATGATCCAGGCAGCAGAGGGAAGTATGGACTGGAGAAGGGAGAGGCAGGAGGCAATGAGGTCACCAAGGAGCCTGAGTAGGTGAGGTGGGGTAGGATAAATGCTTGGATCAGTGTGGTTGCAGTTTGGATGGAGAGAATAGGGGAGTTTCTAGAGATGTTGTGAAGGTAGACCAACAGGATACGAATACGGAGTGAATATAATAATGTTGGTATTTGTTAAGCGCTTACTATGTGCCGAGCACTGTTCTAAGCACTGGGGTAGACACAGGGGAATCAGGATGTCCCACGTGGGCTCACAGTCTTAATCCCCATTTTACAGATGAGGTAACTGAGGCTCAGAGAAGTTAAGTGACTTGCCCACAGTCACACAGCTGACAAGTGGCAGAGCTGGGATTCGAACTCATGACCTCTGACTCCAAAGCCCTTGCTCTTTCCACTGAGCCACGTTGCTTCTCAATATGTGGGTTGAATGAGAGAGGTGAGTGGAATGCCTAGGTTAAAGGCTTGTGAGACAGGGAGGATGGTGGGATGGCGGTGATGTCTACAGAGATGAGAAAATCTGGGTGGGTGACAGGGTTTGGGTGGGATGATGATGAGTTCTATTTTGGACATGTTAACTTTGAGGTGATGATGGGACAACTAAGTAAAGATTTCCTGAAGGCAGGAGGAAATATGAGACACAGAAGGAAAGAGGTTGGTACTGGAGAAGTAGATTTTAGCACCATCCACGTGGAGATGGTAGTTGAAGCTATGGGAGCAAATGAGTGTCTATGGTATTGTGTGGCTTCTCTGAGAAGCTATCACCACAGAAAATAAAACAATTTTATTTGAGTGAAATGATTTACAAGTAAATCTGTGCCAAATTCTGTTGTTGCTTCCGCTCTTTAAAGGTCTACTATCCCAACATCCTCTCCCTGTATGAAGAATAGTAACATTTTTATATCCTACTAACATTTAAACAGTTTCACTTCATTTTTAAAGTTGTCTTCCACTTCTGGTCGACCTTTTGAAAGTATCTTGCCTTTCTCTAATTTCTTCTCCCATGAAATTGTCATACTTTCTCAGGTTTTCCCTAAGTTCCAATATTACAGGGGTAACTTTTTGGGCTTTCTATTGATAACGCCAAGATTATGGGCTTGTTAGAGAGGATGGTGGTGCTGTCTATAGTGATGGGAAAGTCAGCAGGAAGAAGGATTTGGGTGGGAAGATGAGAAGTTGTATTTTGGACATATTAAGTTTGAGTTGTTGGTGGAACATTCAAGTAGGCATGTCCTGATGGCAGGAGAAAATACAAGACAATAGAGAAGGAGAAAAATCCAGGCTGGAGAGGTATATTTGGGAATTATCTGCATAGAGATAGTAGTTGAAGCCAGGGGAGTGAATGAGTTCTCCAAAGGAGTGAGTGTAGATGGAGAATAGAGGGATTCTAGATATGAATACCTCTTCATATCTGACAGATGAACTCTCTATTCTATTCTATGCTTACTGTGTGCAGAACATCGTACTGAACACATGGGAGATTAAAATATAACAGAGTTGACAGACAGCCTCCTTGCCCACAAGGAGCTTACAGTCTAGAGGGGGAGATAGACATTAAAATAATTATGAATATGTACCTAAGTGCCGTGGGGCTGAGGGTGGGGTGGGCAAAGAGTTCAAATCCAAGTGCAAGAGTGATGGAGAGGAGGTAGGAGAAATAAGGGTTTAGTTGGGGAAGGCCTCTTGGAAGAGATGCAATTTTAATAAGGCAAAAAGAAGGTGAGGAAAGTAATGGTATGTTGGATATGAAGTGGGAAGGAGCTCCAGGTCAGAGGCAGGGCATGGGCAAGGGGTCAGCGGTGAGATAGATAAGATCAAAGTAGAGTGAGTAGGTTGGCATTAGAGGAGCTAAGTGAGTGTGCTGGGTTATGAGAGATCCATGAGGTAAGATAGGAGGGAAGCAAGATGACTGAGTGCTTTAAAGCCAATAGTCAGGAATTTCTGTTTGATGCAGAGATGAATGGGCAACTCCCGAGTTGACCAGACTGTTCACCCTGGATGGATGCAGGCTTAGTGCAGGGGCATCTCTTGAGGAGAGGGGAAATGTGGACTGAATATTTCTTTAGAAAAATGATCCGGGCAGCCGAGTGAAGTATGGACTGGAGTGGGGAGAGGCAGAAGGCAGGGAGGTCAGCAAGAAACCTGATACGGTAGTCAAAGTGGGATAGGAGAAGTACTTGGATCAAAATAGTAGCAGTTTGGATGGAAAATAAAGGGAATTTTTTAGCGATGTTGTGAAGGTAGAACTGACAGGATTTGGTGATTGATTGAATGTGTGAGTTGAATGAGAGAGATGAGTCTAGGATAACGCCAAGATTATGGGCTTGTTAGAGAGGATGGTGGTGCTGTCTATAGTGATGGGAAAGTCAGCAGGAAGAAGGATTTGGGTGGGAAGATGAGAAGTTGTATTTTGGACATATTAAGTTTGAGTTGTTGGTGGAACATTCAAGTAGGCATGTCCTGATGGCAGGAGAAAATACAAGACAATAGAGAAGGAGAAAAATCCAGGCTGGAGAGGTATATTTGGGAATTATCTGCATAGAGATAGTAGTTGAAGCCAGGGGAGTGAATGAGTTCTCCAAAGGAGTGAGTGTAGATGGAGAATAGAGGCGAACCTAGAACTGTGCCTTGAGAGACTCTCATAGTTAGGGGATGGGAGACATAGGAGGAGCCCATGAAAGAGACCAAGAATGAGCAGCCAGAGAGATAGGAGAAGAGCTAGGAGAGTGCTAAGTGCTTGGTACAGTGCTCTGCACATACTAAGTGCTCAGTAAATAAATATGATTGAATGAATGAATGAGAGGACAATGTCAGTGAAACTAAGATTAGATTGTATTTCCAGAGGAAGGGGGTGGTCCACAGTGTTGAAGGCAGCTGAGAGGTCAAGGATGATTAGGATGGAGTAGAAGCCATTGAATTTGGCAAAATCACTGATGACCTTTGAGAGGGCAGTTTCTGTGGAGAGAAGGGGGTGAAAGTCAGATTAGAAGAGATCTGGGAGAGACTTGGAGGAGAGGAAGAGGAGGCAGCACTTGTGCACATAGCTGTAATTTATTTATTTTAATGTATGTCTCCCCCTCTAGACTGTGAGCTCCTTATGGGAGGGATGGTGTCTATTGACTCTGTTGTACTCTCCCAAATGCTTAGTACAGTGTTCTGCACAAAAATAAATGCTCAGAAAAACCACTGATTGATTCTGGAGAAGGAACATCTAGAGAAGCAGCATGGCTCAGTGGAAAGAGCACGGGCTTGGGAGTCAGGGGTCATGGGTTCGAATCCCGGCTCCGCCACTTGTCAGCTGTGTGACTGTGGGCAAGTCATTTAACTTCTCTGTGCCTCAGTTACCTCATCTGTAAAATGGGGATTAAGACTGTGAGCCCCACGTGGGACAATCTGATTCCCTTGTGTCTACCCCAGCGCTTAAAACAGTGCTCTGCACATAGTAAGCGCTTAACAAATACCAACATTATTATTTTCCCCAAGAAGGTAGTTACTATTATTATGGAATTTAATAAGCATTTAATATGTGCTCAACTCTGGGCTCACGCTCTCCCCATTATTTACAGATGAGGTAACTGAGGCACAGAGAAGTTAAGTGACTTGCCCAAGGTCGCACAGCAGACAAGTGGTGGAGCTGGCATTAGAACACATTACCTTCTGACTCCCAAGCCTGTGCTCTATCCCCTACACCATGCTGCTTCTCAATCTTCTGCTACATCCCAACCCACACACTCTGTTCTTTTGGTGCCAGCTTACTCACTGTGCCCCAATCTCATCTATCTCTCCGCCGACCCCTTTCCCACATCCCACCTCCTCCCACTAGCCTAGAAATCTCTCCCCTCCATAAATGCCAGACTGCCATTCTCTCCAGCTTCAAAGTGCAATTAAGGTCACATCTTCTCCATGAGGCCTTTCCTGGTTAAGCCCTCTTTTCCTTGGCTCGCTCTTCCTTCTGCATCATCTATGCACTTCAATCTGTGACATCTGGATATTTGATATTTGCCCAACCCGAACCCCACCGCACTTATATACCTATCATTAAATTATATATTATAAATTATGTATGTGAATGTCTGTCTTCCCCTCTAGACTATAAGCTCATTTTGGGCAGGGAACATTTCTGCTAATTCTTTTGTACTCTTCCAACTGTTTAAGACAGTGCTCTGCACCTAGTAAGGGCTCAATAAATACCACTGATGGATTGATTGACTGATCCCCTTCACATGGATCCTGCAAAGGCATGGCCAAGGCTACCCTCCCGACAGCCAGTATCACCTCTGTGATTAAGGGTTACTCTTATGATCCCCTTTTATGGTTAGTGGTTCCCCTTATCCAACTCTTTCCTCTCTCCAGATTTTTTTTTTGCTGCTTTGTAGTTGCTGTCCAGTGTTCCTACACCCACCTCCACACTCTGTTTGCAGAGGATAACCTTAGTCTTATTAAGGAGTTAGTCTTACTCCTCCACCCTGTATGTACTGTTCACAATCTATTAACCTCCAAGACAATCACCCTAGCTCCCTTTGGTGCTGCCAACAGCTGCCCTACCTGTCCTTTAGTGGTAGGAGTATTTATTAAGCACTTACTCTGTAAACAGAAACCCCTTACCACTGACTTTAAACCACTTAATCACCTTATCCCCTCCTATCTTACCTTCATGATTTCCTACAACAACCCAGCTCAAACACTTTGCTCCTCTAATGCCAACCAACTCACTGTACATCGATCTTGTCTATCTCACCGTGACCTCTCGCCCATGTCGTGCCTCTGGCCTGGAATGCCCTCCCTCTTCATATCTGACAGATGATCACTCTCCCCTCCTTCAATGCCTTAATAAAAGCATATGTCCTCCAAGAGGCCTTCCCTGACTAAGTCCTCATTTCCTCTTCTCCCATTCCCTTCTGCATCACCTTTGCACCCCTTATTCACCCCTCCCTCAGTTCCACAGCACATATGTAGCAGAGATATGTATATGTATAGAGAAACTGCATGGCTTAGTGGAAAGAACACAGGCTTGGAAGTCAGAGGTCGTGGGGTCTAATCCCAATTGTGCCACTTGTCAGCTGTGTGACTTTAGGCAAGTCACTTCACTTCTCTGTTCATTCATTCATTCATTCATTCAATAGTATTTATTGAGCGCTTACTATGTGCAGAGCACTGTACTAAGTGCTTGGAATGAACAAGTCGGCAACAGATAGAGACAGTCCCTGCCGTTTGACGGGCTTGCAGTCTAATCGGGGGAGACAGACAGACAAGAACAAAGGCAATAAATAGAGTCGAGGGGAAGAACATCTCGTAAAAACAAGGGCAACTAAATAGAATCAAGGCAATGTACATTTCATTAACAAAATAAATAGGGTGATGAAAATATATACAGTTGAGCAGACGAGTACAGTGCTGAGGGGATGGGAAGGGAGAGGGGGAGGAGCAGAGGGAAATGGGGGGAAAAGAGGGTTAAGCTGCGGAGAGGTGAAGGGGGGAGCGGTAGAGGGAGTAGAGGGAGAAGGGGAGCTCAGTCTGGGAAGACTTCTTGGAGGAGGTGAGTTTTAAGTAGGGTTCTGAAGAGGGGAAGAGAATTAGTTTGGCAGAGGTGAGGAGGGAGGGCATTCCAGGACCGCAGGATAGTCGAGACCGAGGGACAGTGAGGAGATGGGCGGCAGAGGAGCAGAGCGTGCGGGGTGGGCGGTAGAAAGAGAGAAGAGAGGAGAGGTAGGAAGGGGCAAGGTGATGTAGAGCCTTGAAGCCTAGAGTGAGGAGTTTTTGTTTGGAGCGGAGGTTGATAGGCAACCACTAGAGGTGTTTAAGAAGGGGAGTGACATGCCCAGATCTTTTCTGCAGGAAGATGAGCCAGGCAGCGGAGTGAAGAATAGACTGGAGCGGGGCTAGAGAGGAGGAAGGGAGATAAGAGAGAAGGCTGACACAGTAGTCTAGCCGGGATATAACAAGAGCCTGTAGCAGTAAGCTAGCCGTTTGGGTGGAGAAGAAAGGGCGGATCTTGGCGATATTGTAAAGGTGAAACCAGCAGGTCTTGGTAACGGATAGGATGTGTGGGGTGAACGAGAGAGACGAGTCAAGGATGACACCGAGATCGCAGGCCCAAGAGACGGGAAGGATGGTCGTGCCATCCACGGTGATAGGGAAGTCTGGGAGAGGACCGGGCTCGGGAGGGAAGATGAGGAGCTCAGTCTTGCTCATGTTGAGTTTTAGGTAGTGGGCCGACATCCAGGTGGAGACATCCTGGAGGCAGGAGGAGATGCGAGCCTGAAGGGAGGGGGAGAGGACAGGGGCAGAGATGTAGATCTGCGTGTCATCTGCGTAGAGATGGTAGTCAAAGCCGTGAGAGCGAATGAGTTCACCAAGGGAATGAGTGTAAATGGAGAACAGAAGAGGGCCAAGAACTGACCCTTGAGGAACTCCAATAGTTAAAGGATGGGAGGGGGAGGAGGCGCCTGCGAAGGAGACCGAGAATGACCGGCCAGAGAGATAAGAGGAGAACCGGGAGAGGACGGTGTCCGTGAAGCCAAGGTGAGATAAGGTGTGGAGGAGGAGGGGATGGTCGACAGTGTCAAAGGCAGCAGAGAGGTTAAGGAGGATTAGAATGGAGTAGGAGCCATTGGATTTGGCAAGAAGGAGGTCACGGGTGACCTTAGAGAGAGCAGTCTCAGTAGAGTGGAGGGGACGGAAGCCAGATTGGAGGGGGTCCAGGAGAGAATGGGAGTTAAGGAATTCTAAGCAGCGAGTGTAGATGACTCGTTCTAGGATTTTGGAAAGGAAGGGTAGTAGGGAGATAGGGCGATAACTGGAAGGGGAGGTGGGGTCGAGAAAGGGTTTTTTTAGGATGGGGGAGACGTGGGCATGTTTGAAGGCAGAGGGGAAGGAGCCATTGGAGATTGAGTGGTTAGAAATAGAAGTTAAGGAAGGGAGGAGGGCAGGGGCAATGTTTTTATAAGGTGAGCGGGAATGGGGTCCGAGGCACAGGTGGAGGGGGTGGCACTTGCGAGGAGGGAGGAGATCTCCTCTGAGGATACTGCAGGGAAGGATGGATAAGTAGGGGAGAGGGTTGGTGGGGGGGAGGGCAGTGGGGAGGGGCGACTTTGGGAAGCTCAGACCTGATTGTGTTGATTTTTGTGATGAAATAGGTGGCCAGATCATTGGGGGTGAGAGATGGGGGAGGGGGAGGAACAGGGGGCCTAAGGAGAGAGTTAAAGGTCCGGAACAATCGGCGGGGGTGACGGGCATGGGTGTCGATGAGGGAGGAGAAGAAGCTTTGCCTGGCGGAGGAGAGGGCAGAGGTAAGGCAGGAAAGGATAAATTTGAAGTGTGTGAGGTCGGCTCGGTGCTTGGACTTTCGCCAGCAGCGCTCAGCAACTCGAGCATAGGAGCGTAGGAGGCGGACGGAGGAGGTGATCCAGGGCTGTGGGTTAGTGAAGCGAGAGCGGCGGAGGGAAAGGGGGGCGAGATAGTTGAGATAAGTAGAGAGGGTGGAGTTGAGAGTGGAGACCTGATCATCGAGAGTGGGAAGTGAGGACAGGGCGGCAAGGTGAGGAGAGATGCTTTTGGAAAGACGGATGGGATCAAGAGAGCGGAGGTCTCTGTGGGCCAGTAGCAAAGATTTGCAGGGGGAGGGAGTGTGAGAGATGAGGCAGGTGAGAAGGTTATGGTCAGAGAGAGGGATTTCAGAGTTGGTGAGGGAGGAGATAGTGCAGCGGTAGGAGATGACGAGATCAAGGGTGTGACCGAGTCGGTGAGTGGGCGGGGTATGGTGGAGCAGGAGGTCGGCAGAGTCGAGGAGGGATAGCAGGCGGGCGGCAGAGGAGTCATTGGGTACATCCATATGGATGTTGAAGTTTCTGAGGATCAGAGTGGGCAGAGAGAAGGAGAGAAGGAAGGTGAGAAAGGGGTCTGGGTGGTTGAAGAAGTCGGAGGTGGGACCAGGAGGGCGGTGCCTCACCTCATCTGTAAAATGGGGATTAATAATAATGTTGGTATTTGTTAAGCGCTTACTATGTGCCGAGCACTGTTCTAAGCGCTGGGGTAGACATAGGGGAATCAGGTTGTCCCAAGATTAAGACTGTGAGCCCCACGTGGGACAATCTGATAACCTTGTATCTACCCCAGCATTTAGAACAGCGCTTGGAACATAGTAAATACTTAACTAATATAATTATGTACATATCCATAATTTATTTATATTGGTATCTAAACCTCCCTCCAGACTGTAAGCTCATGAGCATGTCTACCACCTCTGTTTTACTGTACTCTCCCAAGGGCTTAATATGGTGCTCTACACACAGTTAGCCCTCAATACATATGATTGATTATTGTGTGTAGGGCATTATACTAAGCCCTGAACACACATATGGGACTTAGACACGGTTCCTGTCCCTCATTCTTTCTCCTTAACTTTTATTATATTCTCTCCTAAAGACTTTTGAGTGCCCCAAAATGTATATATCAACCACCCCAACATCACCCACGGCAGATTAAGCATTAAAAACTCCCACCGGGATGCACTCGAGAGTTCTGTCTCCATGGTGGAACCAGACTCCCAAACAAGATAACCATCAAAATAGGGATTTAATTAGTAGCACAAATGGGAAAAGATCACAGCAGAAAATGTGAAAGTCAAGATTTCCAAGATAATATTTACAACTATCAAGGTTCAAGACTTGGGGCTAAACTGAGGATTTGATTTAACAGACCTTAAATGCTATTTGCTAGGTTTGGGGGAGAAGGTTGGGAAATAAGGGTTGGTATAAGATAACTGGCAAATTAACCCGCTCTAACTGTGCCCCAGGTGTAGGTTATTACATTTACCACATGAAGATCTCTTCTGGTTGGATCTCAGGGAAGCAAACAGGCAAACCCTCACAGCTGAGAGGAAACTCCTAACTCTGATTTCCCTTCACTCTGCTCTCAGAAGGAATCAGCCCCATCCCAAGGTGGGTAGAACTTTTCCTCTATTAGCAGAGAAGCCAGCCTCCAACCAGAGGAGGTTGTTCTTCCTGCCAGACTTGTGACTGTGTCACCTAACAGAGGTCAGGAGGAATAATCAAATATCAAAAAGATGGTGACCAGAAGAGAAATACTATGGGGATCTGGTAGTGCCTAAATCCTCAAACAATTGTCATTTTTATTTGGTATGCAGAAACTTCTTGGCTTTTCAGGGTAGTAAGCTGAGCTGTAGGAAATAATTATTGTGGATATATTAGGCCTACCCCTATTTAACAATCCCAGAACCTCAATGATGCTTTGAATGGAATCCAGGTCCTCTGTTAGCTTTCTCTCCACCCCAGACTGGCCAATTTGGGGACCATAACAAAGCCTGGCTATGGAGCAAAAATGCAATAGCTTTGCAGCTGCTGCCCTGCTGGCACCACAGGTGTCCAGAATATTCTGAAGTAAGCAATCTGCCATGCTATGGTGGGGAATTTGAATGACTCAGAGTTGAAGGAGTGAGGGCAGTTCTAATTTACACACTGAACTGGTTGTGTGGGGGATCATTATTCTTGTTCTTGATGCTTCTTTCCATCTCCTTTTGCCAAGACAGCCCCTTGCTAGAATCACTCCTTAGCCGCTGATGGCAGATAATTTTTCTTAGTCTCTGAAATGGCTCCATTAGAAATGGTGTTGCCTTTCCAGGACTGAGAGATTGTCATCTTCCTTCTATCACCAGCCCTGAGCCCCTGCTCCCTAATCTCCTTGATTTTTGTTTAATTTCTCCATAGTTGAAGGAAGACTGACTTAAAAAAAAAAATCAATTGCCTCTGCCTTGGACACTAACTACCATGGTCTTTTGAGAATGCAGGTCTTAATTTTTACAGTTGATGAAGTGTTTCTGTCTCTTGTGGAACAGTGTTATGTTTAAAATGAAAAAATCAGTATAACTTGTTAGTTTTCATTGGGGTGATACTGTGGATGTAAGATGAGGCACAGCAAGAACTGGCGGTACGAGAATTAGTCTTGAAAGTAGGAAATAGCTAGGGGAACAGGGATAGGTCAGTGAGATGAGGAAAACGTCTAGGGGAAAGAGCACAGGACTGGGAATCAGAGGACCTGGTTCTAATATGGCCTCTGCCGCTTACCTACTATGTGACCTTGGGCAAGTCACTTAACTTCTCCATGCCTCAATTCCCTCAGCTGCAAAATGGGGATTCCATACCTGTTCTCCTTCCTTCTTAGACTTTGAACCCCATGTGGGACCTGATTATCTCGTATCTACCCCAATGCTGAGTATGAGAAGCAGCATGGCTTAGAGGAAAGAGCACGGGCTTGGGAGTCAGAGGATGTGGGTTCTATTTCTGGATCTGCCACTTGCCTGCTGTGTGACCTTAGGCAAGCCACTTAACTTCTCTGTGCCTCAGTTCTCTCATCTGTAAAATGGGGATTAAGACTGTGAGCCCCATGTAGGACAACCTAATTACCTTGTATCTACCCCAGCGCTTAGAACAATCCTTGGCACATAGTAAGCACTTAACAAATACCATCATTATTATTATTACTACTATTATTACATTGCTTGGCACATAGAAAGTGCTTAACAGATGACAATTATTCTTATGAGTTGCCAACCCAGCCTTCATGGGATGCACTGCAGGCAAAGAAATTGTTCAGTCTGGTAATTCTCCAGGGAGAGTTTTCTGAGACCCGTTTCCCTTTGTTCATTTAAAACACATCTGCATCTTCTGTATCTGGAAGGGAACTATGCATTTTGACAGCTGCGAGGATATTTTTGACAGTATACCCAGTCTGGATGTGCACGTGTCCGAACTGGTCGCCCTTTTCACATTATGGGCAGTGCTTTAGATTGTAACCCACTTGATGGTGAGGTACTTTCACCGTACACTTGATAGGTTACTATCATCAATGGGTTCAATGGTATTTATTGAGCACTTACTGTGTGGACAGCACTTTACTGAGCGCTTGGGAGAGTACAGTACTACAGAGTTGGTAGCCACGTTCCCAGCGTACAATGAGTTTACATTTTAGAATTTACTTCTGGAAAAGATTTTCCTGCACAAGTATGAGGACCTAAAAAATACTTTTACAGCTATTTCAAAATATATGCCAATGCAGATTTCATTTAAAAATTCAGTTTTTTCACTGTCCCATTTATGATTGATAAAAGCCACTCTTTAAGAACTTCATATTTTATTGCCCTCATTTGGTCTGCATAGTTGATGCTATGAAGCTGCTCCAGTTAAGCTATTCTCCCTTCTTTAGGCACATCTGACCATTTATTTTCTCTGCCTGACTGTTCTTGCATCCTGGATTTGTGACAGTCCAGTCCTATAGACTGAGGAGCTGCTGAGTCTTTTTGAGTCCAATATGGGTTAATTATTATTGTGAGTGGTGTTAATCCAACGACGAAGAGAGTCAGATGTGATGTTAAAAGGCTGTTGACCAAGCCATCCCAATTCCAGAAGCACACCCACCACATGTGACAGGTCAGTATTGTATGGCCATGAAACATATGAATCATCATCCACTGGTTTACTTTCCAGAACCTAGAGTCAGCCCAGCCAGCCTTTAAAAATATCCAGGAGATGCAGGTAAAAAGGGTACTCATCTTAAGGGGCAGTGTGATCATGGCTAGATGGCGTCCCATGGGGAGGTTAGCCACCAAGCCCAGGAAGCCAAGGAAGGCGAAGAGATGATGAACCACTAAAAAAGTCAAATATCCTGAAAATCACATTAGACACATCACATTTCAAAGGTGTGTTTACTCTGCACCTCCCCTGAAGCAGCAGCAGCAATGGAAAGTTTTGCTGACTCTGGCATCAATTTATGCTCTCCAACCCCCACCCTATGCTCCCCTTCTGAGTAAAGGGAATAAGTGGGGGTGAAAGCCCATGTTGTTTCAGGCTGTACTCTTGAGGTTATCTAAACTATTCCTCCACAGTGGTCTCTCATTGGAGCCTCATTCTGCACAATCCCAAACTTTCTCCAGTCCTTAAAGGAGTTTTGCACTCCTAATAATAACAATTGTGGTGTTTACTAAGCACTTACAATGTGCCAGGCACTGTACTAAGCGCTGGAGTAGATACAAGCTAATCAGATGAGACCTAGTCCCTGTCCCACATGGGGTTCACAATCTTAACCCCCATTTTACAGATGAAGACACAGAGAAGTTAAAAGTGACTTGCCCAAGGTCACACAGCAGACAAATGGCGGAGACAGGATTAGAACCCAGGTCCTTCTGACTCCTAGGCCAGTTGCTCTATCCATGAGACCACACTGCTTCTCTGCTTCTCCTGAGCTTTCCAGCCTCTCCCACCTCTTTGAGGAATGTTTCTCAACCTGAGCACCCCAAGATTACTTGGTACATGCTGTCAACATCCCATGTTTTGAATTTAAGCTTCCCCTGAATCAGCAGAGGAGGTAGTTGGAGTTCACTCTTTAACCCTGTTGTATGGCTGGAGATATAGGAAAACTCTCCCAACAGCAGTCAAAAGTTAACCAATTTACAGGAGATAGAACCGCCTTAGTACTAAATCAAAACAGCATAAAATAAAATCCAGGCCGGAAACAAGTTCTAGCCTGCACTTAGACTTCTCCAGGATCAAAGTTCTGGGGTCCCAAAAGTTTCATTAAATTGAAATTTTCTTTTGGGTAAGCAATGTTTATTGCCTGTTGTTTCCATTGTACTTCCCAAAGTACTTAACTTGACACTGGAGAAGCAGCGTGGCTTAGTGGAAAGAGCCTGGGCTTGGGAGCCAGAGGTCATGGTTTCTCATTCCGGCTCTGCCACTTGTCAGCTGTGTGACTTTGGGCAAGTCACTTAACTTCTCGGTGCCTCCGTTACTTCATCTGTAAAATGGGGATGAAGACTGTGAGCCCCACGAGGGACAAACTGATTACCTTGCATCTTTCCCAGTGCTTAGAACAGTGCTTGGCACGTAGTAAGTGCTTAACAAATGTCATCATCATTATTATTATTACTACTTTGCACTGAGTAGGTGCTCAATAAATGCCATTAATTTGCCAACTCTGTTATATTGGTAAACCAACTCTCAAGCACTTAGTACAGTGCTCTTCACACAGTAAGCACTCAATAAATGTTGTTTTTTTGATCTTCTAATTGATTCAATGGCTACTTTGTCCAGTCCACGGTTGTTTCAGGGATTCCTCTGGTAAGTGCTCTTAACCAAGAATGACTTCTCCCTGCAGCTCTTCTGACCTGTAGCTCTTCATCTTGGCAGTCTCCTTGACAAAAACCCAAGTTGCTTGTCTCATTCCTATTTTTCATGGTATCTGTGTTATGTGCCAGACACTGTACTAAGCACTGAGATAGAAGATAATCGAGTTGGACACAATCCCTGTCCCATATAGGGCTCAAGGTCTTGATCCCCATTTTACAGATGAGGCAAATGAAGTACAAAGAAGTGAAGTGACTTACCCAAGGTCACACAGCAGACAAGTGCCTGAGACAGGATTGAAAACAAGTTCCTCTGACTCCCAGGCCTACTCTCTTTCCACTAAGCCATACTACCATACTATTTCTCCTATTTAATCCTTTTCCCTGGCCCCTAGACCCAATTCCTAAGCTGGCATGACAGTCGCTAATGTTGTCACCAGATGTTTGAGGACCTTTCCCTAGGGAGACAGCATGGCCTAGTGGAGAGGGCACAGCACTGAGTGTCAGGATACCTGGGTTTCTAGTTGTAGCTCCACCACTTTGCTGCTTTGTGACCTCGGAGGTCACTTAACCTCTCTGTGCTTCAGTTTCCTCATTTGTAAAATGGAGATGGATTCCATTATTATTACCTGTTTTCTCTCCCCCTTAGACTGTGAGCCCCATGTGGAACAGGGACTGTGTCTGATCATCTTGATGTCAAGCCTAGCACTTGGCATATAATAACCTCTTAATAAACAGCATCATTATTATCATTTTAGGCAGCTGCTTCTTTTCCCTGGTGGATATACAAAAGCCTTGGCAACTGGCCTTACATGTTCCCTCCACAACACCCCACCCTTTAGCAGTCTACAGACTACTTCCAGGAAAACTCCAGGTTTTATTGATAGAGCCCCTCAAAATCATACAATACATACATTCCAGAATTTACCATCACAGGATCTCTAGACTATACCCCTTCCTCTCCATCTAAGATGTTACCATGTTGATTCTAGCATGTCCCGCCTCGACTCTTTTATCAGCCTTCTCGCTGACCCCCTGCCTTCAGCCTCTCCCCTCTCCAATCCATACTTCAATTCGTTGCCCAGATCATTCTTCTAAAAAAAATGTTCAATCCATGTTTCTCCTCTCCTCAAAAACCTCCATTGGTTGCCCATCCACCTCCACATCAAAGAGAAACTCCTTATCATGGCCTTTAAGGCACTCCCCCTCCTACCTAACCTCACTAATCTCCCACTACAATCTGGCCTTCACAGTTCACTCCTCAAACACCGATCTATTCACTTTGCCTCAATCTCGATTCTCTCGCCCTGACCCCTTGCTCAAGTCCTCTGTCCCCACTCATATCTGACAGACCACTGTTCTCCACATAACAATAATAGTAATGATAATGGGGGTATTTGTTAAGCACTTACTGTGTCAAGAAGTGTTCAAAGCATTGGAGTAGATACAAGTTAATGAGGTTGGACACAGTCCCTGTCCCACATGAGGCTCACAGTCTTAATCCCCATTTTAAAGATGAGGTAACTGAGGCACAGAGAAGTTAAGTCACTTGATCAAGGTCACATAGCAGATAAGTGGTGGAGTCAGGATTAGAACCCAGGTCCTTCTGACTCCCAAAATCTATCCATTAGGCCACACTCTTCAAAGCCCTACTAAAATCATACATCCTCCAAGTTGCCTTCCCTAACTACCCTCTCTTTTCCCCACCCTATTCCTCCCCCCCCGCCCCGGCATTCTTCGCACTTGGATTTGTATCCCTTAAGCACTTTGATACTCTCCCCACCTCTAGCCCCACAGCACTTACGTACATATCCTGATATTCTGCTGCTTCCCTTATCTGCAGTTTATTTCAATGTCTGTCTTTCCCTGTAGACTGTAAGCTCCTTGAGGGAAGGGAATGTGTCTACCAACTCTATTGTATTGTACTCTCCCAAGCACTTAGTACAATTCTCTGCCCACAGTAAGCATTCAAAAAATACCATTGTTTGATGGATTGAGTTGGCCAGCTC
The DNA here is from genome assembly GCF_004115215.2 of Ornithorhynchus anatinus. Lineage (NCBI taxonomy): Eukaryota > Metazoa > Chordata > Mammalia > Monotremata > Ornithorhynchidae > Ornithorhynchus > Ornithorhynchus anatinus. The sequence continues at coordinate 19,108,061 of NC_041750.1, forward strand.
TTTTTCGGGATTCCCGTTGGACCTGCCCAAATCCCAGAATGCAGCAGGTGGTTTTTGGTTCGGAAACCTTCACTAATGATGACACAACCTGATTCCGAGAGAAGTGCTTTTTCCCCTGGACCAATTCTTCTTCAAATGCTGTCGAATCATTTCCGACCCGTAGAGACTCCATGGACACCCCCTCTTTGGCACGTCCCATCTTCTGTCATAAGGTTATCCTGATATGTGTTTCCCTAGAGTTTTCCTGGTAAAGATACGAAGTGGTTTACCATTGCCTTCTTCCGCACAGTAAAAACTTGAGTCTCTGCCATTGTCTTTGATCAATGTTTTGATCACTTGATTATCCGCCTTTGACTCTTGCCCTCGCCTCTGCTGCCCAGCATAGGAGAATCCACTTTGACGCTTCAATTTAGACCTTTCCATTATGGGTAGCCCTATATGGCATAGCTCTAAGCTTCCGCAGCATATGCAAACTCTCAGTTACGATAAGGTGTTGATTCATAGAAAAGTCTGGCCCAATAGCCAGAAGAAAATGTATTTATAATTTAAAATTATTTATATTAATGTCTTTCTCCCCCTTTAGACTGTAAGCTCGTTGTGAGCCCGGACTATGTCTGTGTTATTATTTCTTACTCTCCCAAGCACTCAGTACAGTGCTCTGCACACAGTAAGTACTCAATAAATATGATTGACTGACAATAGCCAGATTTGCCCACAGCAATCATCGACACACAGCAGGATAGCAATGGCAAGGGGGAGTGTGAGAGCCATGCTGACAGTAGCAACAATCTGCATTCTCCTCTCCTCCTGGAAAAAAAAGAGAAGAAAAATGGAAAATTCAACCTACACTATTGGGACTGTTCTTCTTCAGGCCATGACCAATACTGCATTTTCAACTTCTGTCCTCATTTTCATTTTCCCAGCGACTGAGTTAGTCACAGCCTGGTCTCTTTCAGGCCCAGTCCCTATGACCCACTTAAATTCTTTGTTGATGTTTTGTTTGTTTAACAACCTATAAGAGGAAGTAAGGGGTACTATCTCCTCCTTGTTTCCTCCTAAGAAGGATAAAAACCCATAGGCAGGTCATTACTATTTCACTTTTTCTCCAAGCTTGTCTTGAATATGTTACCTTTTTAAGCCAGCCCTTGTATCTCTTCCTATTCAAGCCAACTCCTCCCTCTCTTGTCTAATTCTTAGTCAAGCATAGCAAGGCCAGCTGGTTATAGCCTTGTAGGAAACAATGGTACCAGACCCTGCTTAATGTTATTCTGCCAGTGCCAGCCATGATTCCCTTGATCAGCTCAGTTGGTTTCAAAAAACAGCCCATCCAACTTCCCACATATAAGTGTTGTGTTTAGTGAGGATTAGAAATCTGTGAATTAGTGTTAAAAAAAAAGGGGGGGGGTGGTCATTGTAGGTCTAAAGAGAATCAACATTGTCCCTGAAAAAGCTGTGTCTGCTTCCCAGACTGGCCATCTGGGACCCCTAGAGCACTAAATCAACTACAAATGCAAAAGAGGAGAAATTAAATTAGGACTGGGAGAAATTTTCAGGAGCTGGTTTCAGGGAAATTCAGCTACAAAACGGTGTCAGAATGGGTAAGAAAGAGGTGCAAGGGGATGGGAGTGGGAGGCAGTTCCAAAGAACAAGGAAAGATTTTAGTTCTTTCATGTGTCTACAGCTTTTTTCAAAGCTGCATCTCTCCGTTGGTTCCTGTGAAATGATCATAGTACATTTGGAGAATATAAAAAAGAAAGTTTTCACCTGCTGAGCCCAAAACCACTTCAAATCCATCAGACTCATTTTCCTTTCTCCCCTTGGTGAAGATCTTCATAGGTTTTTAGGGTGGTTGTAATTTTAAATGAAATAGGAGCATTCCACAGATTACAACTATGAACATGTGGGGTGGGAGTCCTGGAACAGGTTGAATAGGAGATAGTCCAACTTGCACAGGCTGGCGAAATTTTCCGAGCACTCATTTCAGTTAAAGCATCTTTGGCTTGGCATTCATTTCTTGCTACTCAGAAGCCTGGATTTAATCTTAAAACAGAGCAAGGCAGCTGTGACTGACACAAGGAAGTTAGTGGTAGAGATAAAGACCCGGGAAGTTAAGGCAGGAAGATTTGGGTGAAGCAGGAATTCGGAATTCTGAATTTGGGTTTGTTCAGAAGACTGACCTACAGCAAACCTACTTCAGGGGAGCAAAGAAACCAGTGATGTCGCTTTTACTGAAATAGTGAAGCAAGGACATTTCCACAGAAAGGGAGCATCATTTGGAGATATGATGAAATCTCTGGTCCTTTGGATCAGTGAATGCTTCCCTGGTCCTCCGTCTGATACTGACAATAAATAAATGACTGAAACTGACTGTAAAGCATGCTACCCCCACAGGGCCAGTTTAGTGGAAATGGCACCTGTATCTTGGTCTGAGTTGTGTTCTTGGAAAGATAATTAGACTTCTGTACCTCAGTTTCCACATCAATGAAATGGAGCTAACAATAGTTTTTAAAAGTTTGACTAAGATTTTCCTGAGCTATTTCAAAGTATGGTGGCACTTCATGAATGTAATTCGTTCATTCAATCGTATTTATTGAATGCTTACTGTGTGCTGAGCATGCTGATATTGCTATTATGAAATGACCCCTCTGTTCATGGAGCAGATGGAATGGTATCATCCTCCAGGAAGTGAAGAACTTGTTCTCAAGCTTCACTTTATATCATCATCAATGGTATTTATTGAGCACTTATTGGGTGCAGAGCACTGTACTAAGCACTTTGGATAGTACAACAGAGTCGGCAGACTTGTATGCTAGGGGCAGTCAAACTGTAGGCACATCTCTGCTATATTCAGAAATCTTTCCAGAGAGAAGTGAATTAAAGATTTTGGATTGATTTTTGGGCTGGCTTTTGCGTTCCTTTTCTGTAGTAATCTTTCCTGGGATAGCACCCACCAGTGATACCATCCCCTAACACCCAAAGAGACTTCATTAGAGAATTTCAGATGATTAAGAGATGTGTTCAACCATTTCCAGTGAGTAGGAGAAAATAACCTTCTGTTTCCTGTACTTTCTTCCCTAATTTTAAGAGTAGAATGTAAATCAATCTTTTCCTTAACTTTTTCATACCCACTCGTGTGGCTGTGTTGTACAGAGATACGTTCCCTTCATTTCAAAGAAATATTTGAACTTTATCTCAATTTCAGGACTAATTCTACTTTAGAATTATGTCACTGAAATATTTTTTTTCCAAGGCAAAAGTGCAGACACTAGTCTCAGCAAGGCATCAGCATTTTTGTTGACCTCCTGCTTTAAGGTATGCGATTAAAAGCCAGGAATTCCAACTTTATTTCCTTAAAGACAGCTGGGAATTACAGTACACCTGCAGGGCCAGAAACCAAAACATACCCAATAATAACTATGTCAATGATAAGGGGAGTTTGTACAATCTTTAAAAAAAAAATAGAAGAGATTCCTAGCTGGGGTTTATTTCCAGATATCTGCCTGGGAAGGGTTTAATCCTTCCTACAGGTAGGGGATCCTCTCTGGATCCCTATGAGATTAAGGATCAGGTCAATTACAAGTTAGAAAATACACAGGATATTCCATGTAATTGGGGCTGACCTCAGGAAACTTTGGAGATGTTAAATAGAATATATACCTTGTATTCCCATAAAGCCTTTCTTCCTAAGAACTCAAAGCACACTTATAGTTATATTTGTCTTCACTGCACTAATGCAAATTAGGGGAGCAGAAATTGTTAGCCCCTTTCTTACAGCTAGGAAAGCCAAGGCTCAGACCCAAGGTAAGTGGTTAGTCACTTGCTGAACTGGGCCTAGAGCACAGATCCACCATGTCCCAGGCCAGCCGTCCATGTTTCAGTAGAGCAAAGGTCCACAACTTATGGTTCGGGAGCCATATCTGGCTCTTCTTCTTGTGGCTCTCGAGCTGGGAAGGGGAGGAGGGGGTCAGGCATTTAAAATGCCCCCTGAGGGCCTCATCGATGCAGTGGGTAGGCGTAGTCAGAAACAGATAGCCAGCCCGAGAACCTCTACCAAGCAGGATAGATGGACACCTGTCCTTAGAAGACCACGGACCCAGGAAGACCCCAGGAGATCCCAGACAGGGCCAGACTCACATTGCTCAGAACAGCAGCACACGTTATCACATTGTCCCTGCCCAGCGTGATGTAATGACTTCACATGTCACATGAGGGCCCCCTAAAATCCAGTAGCCCTGGGTCCCCATTGGAACATGATGGGGAATGTTCATCCTATCCAACCGCCACCAAGTGGATTGTTGAATGGGGGTAGGGTGGGGACGGGGCATTTCAGACCACCAATGCATGGAGTGGGGGGCTAGACATTTAGAGCCATTTGATGGTCAGTGAAGTACGCTATGCTAAAATGTGTTTAAATGGTATGAGTAGATCTTTGCACACCAGTTGCTCACAGGTTCCATTTTGTATGGCTCTTCTGCACAGAAAGTTGCCAAACACTGCAATAGGTGATGCTGCATTTAAATTGCTTTATCAGAGGTATTTCTAGAGCCCAAAGAAAAACCGTGTGTGTGTGTGTGTGTGTATCATGCCTATGTAATGCATGAGTGTTAAAGAAGGAATACATTCCAGATGTGGAAGGGCTGGTCAAGTCATGTTAGGTTTAAGCTCCATTGCTGAAAAGCTGCCAGGTAGAGAGATGTTTCATTTACACACAGTACACCTGGATCATTATCTCATCTCCCTGCTCTTCACACACCTGTAAAAAAACAAAATATTGTATCTCTTTTTTTAAAAAAACAACCCGCAAACATAAAGAGCATGTTCAAACTTTTACTGTCACTTTCTAATTTGTGATTATAATTACAAGGTTTCCTGTCAGAGAAATTTCAGGATGTGGCAATGCATTCTCCTCACAAGAATCAACTCAACCTAAATCACTTTCTGAACTTGTTTATCCCTCCACTCCCCAGCCCCACATTCCAGCTCCCTGCCCCCTTTATCATCATTCCCCACTGGAAAGAACTAGCTTTGTTTTATTTTTTTCATTAGGGAAAGGAGATTCTTTTTGAATCCAGGTGATTTAGGAACTTTCACTAATTGATACTTAGTGGTCAAATAGTTCATTTCATTCTTTATCAAATTAATAGATCTTCCTTTCTTCAGTAAGTCTTGAAAATGTTGACTTTGACTCTCTTAGCACCATTTCCCCTTCCTTTCCTCTTTATCTTCCTTAGCCCTTTTGATTCCCTCTTAACATGGTGATTATTTGGCCCTCGATTAATTGGTGTTGCATGCCAAACATTTAAAATAAGAGATTTGTATCTTGAGTAGCCAGTTAATTCTGGAAATAGATACATTTGATCTAGAATGTATTTATAGCCTCTCCATTATATTAAGAGGCTCACATGTATATTAAGGTACTCCATATGTCTGTGACACAGGTGGTGGTGGAATGCTTACTATACAATAGATGAACTAGACAAGATGGTAGGAAGTGTGTGTCTTGTTAAGTACAACAAACCTATATTTTAATATTCAAGTCTAGAATGGTGGCGAAATTGAAATTCAAACTCTGCATAGGCAGAACTGGGTTGACCCCAATCGTAGGTTAGATATTGGGAAATTCAGGGAAAAAAATCCAGTTATTTGTATAAAACTCTTTAAAATGTACTTTAAAATGAAATTTGTCAAATTTATTTTAAAGCCTATGCTGTCGGGTTCAAAATACTCTAAAAGTCTAAAATGGTTTTACAGCTGAAGAAATATGAAATATATGTCCCTAATATAATTGATTAGCTTTCATTAATAAATTTTAAGCACATAAATTAGCCCCCTTTTGAGATACTTCATTGTAATTTCCCTCAAGGAATTCTGAATAAAAGAGATTATTTACTGTGCTCTTTTGCAACAAAGCCTCCATAAAAATAGTTCAAAAGGAAAATTATTTCTTTATTCTGTGTAGCAGACCTCTGTAGATTTTCTGCCAATAGAGCATATCTCTTGGAGCAGTCTGGAGGAGAATATGCTACCTAGGGGAGGATCAATTAATCAATCAATGAATAGTAATTATTGAACCCTAAATGGGTGCAGAATACTATACTAAGTGCTTGGGGAAGTATTATACGACAGAGTTGGTAGATGAGATCTCTGCCCATAGGGAGTTTACAATCTATAGGGGGAGATGGACTAAAATAGATTAGGGATGGGGGAAATGTAGAGCATAAGAATATTTCTATAAATACTGTGGAGCTGGGGTGAATATCAAAGTGCTTGAAGGGTACACAGCCAAGTTCATATTGACACAGATGGGGAAATAAAGGCTTAGTCAGGGAAGGCCTCTTTCAGGAAGCATGAGGAGTTTCTGTTTTTGTATGTTTCTTCACAAAATGTCCCTGTTTTTAGTGGAATTCACTTTCAATTATTGAAAAGATTGGTTAGTTAGTATGGTCCTCTAGATTCTAAGCTCCTTGTGGGCAGGGAGCTTATCTTCCAACTCTGTTATATTATACTCTCCCCAGTGCTTAGAACAGTGCCTTGCACACAGTAAATGCTTAATACCTATCACTGATTGTTCTCAGTGCTTAGTACAGTGCGCTACTTGAGTGACTGATAGTTATCAAAACTGATATTATTAGTTTTAAATTGCCAACCCAAATAAAACCTAAAACAAAAAAAGTATTCCAAAATTGACTAAAGCACATTTCCTAGCACAATTTAGGTGACTGAGCTAAAATCACCTTCAATGTCTGAATTGAGATTTAGGTGGATTTTTAACAAAAGTTGTTCTAGTGCAATTGCAGTTTTACTTGGTTAAATTAAAGGGAGGTAGTATACCCTGGTAGAAAGCACATGATGATGGGAGTCAGGATCCTGGGTTCTAATGGCAACTCTATTACTGACCTGCTATATGACCTCAAGCAAGTCACTTAACAACTCTGGGCCTCAGTTTCCTCCTCGGTGAAATGGGGATTAAACACCTGTTCTTCCTCCCCTTCAGGTTATGACTCCCCCCATATGGGGCCAGATCCAGGCCCATCTTATTATCTTGTATCAACTCCAGCATTTAGTGCAGTGCTTGGTGCATAGTAAGTGCCTAGTAAGTACCATAATAAAAATGAGACCTTTGGTCTTAGAAACTTCAGTTAGCAAAGAACATAAGTTCAGTTGGGGTTTTTTAGGGTGAGGTGATGGAAAGGAGTGAGAGGGGATTGGAAAAGGAGAGTTGGAATTTAATCCCTTAAAAAAAAATGATGCCCTTCCCTGCCCTGAGGCCAAAGAGGCTACAGCATTGGAGACACCTTAGTATAGAAAGACAGACCTCACATGAGAAACAAGAAGAGGAATCCAAATGCCCCTGGTGCCAGATATTTGAAGTGGATCAACAGACTTGAAAACTGCCTGGAGAAACTTGTTTTGTAAGCATTTTATTATCATATTTGAGGGTTTGTGGTACAATTTAATGCAGCCTTTCAAGATTTTGCTTATTTAAAGTAATTGAATATGTGTTCAAAGGAAGCTCCTCTGATCTGCCTGACCTCTAGCCCAGGCAAACAAGAAAACTGAAATGGACAATAATCAAAAATGTCTTTTGCAGTGACATGTAATTTTTTTTTGGATCGGGCTTGCCAGCGGGTCAGCTGTTGGGCAGAGCACCTGAGCTGAGAGATTTCCGACTTTTGTGGGGAAGGTTGGAAGTTCTCTGGCAAGACCAGACTTGAACCAGCGTGGCAGCAGTTTGAGTGGAGAGGTAGGAATGGACCTGGGAGATGTTGTGCAGGAAAAAAAAATAACAGGATTTGGCAATAGACTAGATGTGAGAGCTGAACAGTAGTGAAGAGTTGAAGATGACATCAAGATTATCAATCATATTTATTGAGCACTTACTGCATGCAGACACTGTTCTAAGTGCTTGGGAGAGTACAGTGTAACAGTTAGTAGACACATTCTATCAAGGTTGAGGGATTATGGGGCAGGAAAGTTAGCCGTATTGACCATCGAGATGGAAAAGTTAGGGGGTGGAGTGGATTTATGAGGAAAGATGAGGAGTTTGGCTTTTGTCCTGTTGAGTTTGAAGTGCCAGCAGGACATCCAAATGGATATGTCCTGGAGGCAAGAGGAAATGTGGGATTGCAGGTCACAAGTGAGGCCAGGGCTAGAGAGATAGAATTGGGAGTTGTTTGCATATAGGTGGTAGTTGAAGCCATGTGAGTAGATGAATTGCCCTGAGAGTGTGGTAGTAAAGGACCTCGGAGATGCCTATGATGAGAGGATGAGAGACAAAGGAGGAGCTAGCAAACAGAATTGAGAAGGAGCAGTAAGAGAGGTAAAAGGAACAAGGGACTACTACTGTCAGCAAAAACCAAGGATTGATAGTGTTTCAGGCAGAAGGGAGTCGTCCTGCATGTCAAAGGCAGTGGAGAGTGTGATGATGAGTTCCACTGCCCCTCCCCACACACACACACACTTAACAGAGAGAGGAGGAAGCCAGGAGAAAGTCATGGAGGAGAAGCATGGAGGAAGTCACTCCATGGCATCCCTCCCTGAGGGAAGTGTAAACCTTAGCCAAACCAATCAGAAAGAAGGATTGTGGAGAGAGTAAGGGGGCCAGCTAGTTGGAGCAAGATGACCCTTGGTTATCTTAAGGTGGAGAGGAAGCGAGCAGTGTGGCTGAGAGAGCAGGACATGGGGAAAGTTCGTGCTGTGACCCTGGATGGGCACAGGGAGGGATTGAGAGTATCCCAGACTAGGGTTGGGATACTCTGGAGGTTCAGGTTCCAGATTTAGGACTCCAGGAGAGTGAGGTTCCTGCTCCTGAGGGGGAGAAAGGACACCTTGTGACTGAATGTCTCAGGGAGGGTGAAAGTGGAACCTGGGATCCCCCAAGAGCAGAAGTGAAAGGACCAGAGGAATGTAAACCCCAAGATGGCTACAGAGAAGTGCAGCTGATCCTGGAGGTTTGCAGCCGGGAGGAGCATTAGATCCAGCGAAAGGCAGTTTGAACAGTATTTCGCTGCTACCTCATTAAGAAACCACTGAACATTGTTGAGATATCAGATCTTGGGGTTTTCCTGCAGTAAGGGCTGGAGGAGAAGCTCCAGGTGCCTGGGAGACATGTGGACCTGGGAGCCGCAGGCAGGAGAGGGAGCCCTTTCTCCTGGAGCTTCCTGCACGCAGCCCCTGGAGGGTTTTAGGACCCAGTGGAGGCTGACCAGAGTCCAGGCACACTTGAAGTGACTCCAGAGGCTCTTCTAGCCAGAATTTGGGGCTGAGAACCTCCATAATGTCACAGTGAAATAGAGTTGGATCAGACCAGAGTCTGTACCAGGATGGTAGCAGTTTGGAAATCTTTTGGCTTGGGTTTGCGGTCTGAACTGCTGATGTGGTGACACACTCAAATTGGAGGACTTGCAACTTTTGTGGGCAGAGCTACAGCCTCGAGAAGGGTTGGACATCCCAAGCCCCACTAAATCAATCAGTGGTGCACTTACTGTGTGCGAAGCACTGTACTAGTTGCTTAGGAAGAGTACACCAATACTCTGACTCTCACGACGAAGGTCAGAAACCTCTGGCTGGCAGATGGTGTGCCTGAGCCATGCGTGCAAGTGGGAAAGGGGAAGGATAATCTAACAGTTTAAAATATTTTTAACAAAAGCCATTAATTATACAAGATCTTAAAATAAAGATCTAAATGTGATGCAATGTAAATGTTTACAAACTGACAAAATGTTTACTTCAAACATTTGGTATTCCAAAGTACCAGACTTTGGAAAATGCTTTGGAAAAATGAAAGCATGATAAAAATTTGAAGTACCATTATTGCAGAACTCCTAGAGCATGTGTATAACCTGTCATCACAAACAGCCACTATACAGGGAGACTGGTGGATTGCCAGGATAACTCCCAGCTACAAAACAGGCTCTAGAGGTGATCCTGGAAATTATAGACTAGTAAGAATTAGAATCAATAATTAAATTTAAAATCAGTGAGGCAGTGTTGCCTAGAGGAGAGAGCATAGGATTAGGAGTCAGGAGACATTAGTTTTACTGTGAGTTCTGCCACTGGCTGGCTTTGTGACCCTGGGAAAGTCACTTAATCTTTATTGATTTCAGTTTTCTCATCTGAAAATGAGGAGAGGATACCTTCTCTCGCTATCCCGTGAACCCCATATGATACAGGGACTAGGTTTTAGAGGATTATCTTGTATTTACCCCAGTGCTTTGCATAGTGCTTGGTATATAGCAAACACTTTAATAAACACCAATATTACTATTATATTTTATTAATAGTACTCAGAATTTATGAAAACACAACTTGCATGGGGGAAGTTATATTATTATTATTAGTAGTAATAATTTTAGTAGTAATAATAGTAATAATAATGAACATATAGAAAAGCAACTTGTTGGGGGAAAACCAATATGGTTTCATTAAGGGGAAATCATACCTCACTGATCTCCATGTGGGCAGGAATCATGTCTACCAACTCTATTGTATTGTACTTTTCCAAGTACACTCTCTTCCAAGTGCACTTTTACAGCACTCTGAGCACAGCAAGTGCTCAGTAAATACCATTGATTGATTGACTGATTCTTTGAAGGGGTCAAGAAGCTTGTAGATAAAGGGGAGCGAATAGATATATTTAAATTTCAGAAATCTAATGTGCAGCACTTATGTACATATCTGTAATTTTATTTGTATCGATGTCTGTCTCCCCACCTCTAGACTGTAAGCTCACTGTGGGCAGGGAATGTCACTGTTTATTGCTGCATTGTACTTTCCCAAGCGCTTAGTAGAGTGCTCTGCACACAGTAAGTGCTCAATAAATGCGACTGAATGAATGAATGAATCAGGTCCCACGCAAAGGCTTTTTAAAAACTAGGAAATCATGAAGCACATGAGTAGGGCAAACATAGAATTGCTCTTCACCACAACCTATCAGACCAGGACAAGGGACACCCATTAGAGCTTGAGGGTTGTAGGTTCAAAACTGTCTAAAGGAAATACTTCTTGATGACAGGAATATTGGGAGCAACAAATAAAATCAGGCAGGATATAGTTTGATTTGTGCTAGATTTTCCTTATATTTCCCTCTTACCTTTTCTGTCTCAACCACCTGGGAAAAACCTGGGAAAGAAGAAGTCTTGTGTATTTAGAATATACATTTTTATTTATGTGTAAAATGCAACAATTTCATAAATCTTCTTTGACAAGTTCCCACACAAAGGTTTTTAGGAAATCATGAAACAGATGGAGAAAAACTTTGGAGATTATGGACAAGAACGATTTTGTTTGCTGCTTCTACACTCAGAATTTATCAGCAATTTTGAGAAATTGTGCAAACAGAATATACCAGGGGATTCTAAGGAGATTAGGATATATTAGTAGAGAAGTGGTACATTAGAAGGAAAGTTAGCGATATAGAGGGGAAAGTTAGGAAGGTTAGATGATACATCCATAAACATTAGGATGGATATCAAGAAGGATAACCATCACATGGTTCTTTTAAACATCCTGCTTCTGTGGCTGGAGACAAAATATTGGTCTGGATGGAACATTGGTCAGACCTAGTAAGAGCCCTGCTCAATTTCTTGTGTTCTAAATCAACCAGTTATGGCCGGGGAGCTGGAAGCAATAATGTTGTGGTTGAATAGAAAAAAATAATATTGTAGATGAATAGGAAGTTAGCTCATGGTTACCTCACCAATCATCTCCAAATTTCCAGATTTTTTCACAGTTGCTGCTAAGTCCTGAGTGTAGAAGCAGCAAACAGAATTGAACTAAGGTATGCAGCTTGATATAGTTTTAGTCCATAATCTCCCAAAGGTTTTCTCCTAAGCAAGCCCAGTAAATCAGCATGGCTGTATTTCTGAAAGCATCAATGTAAAGGAGATGAAATGTCCAAACATGAATGCTTTCAGAAATACAGCCATCCTGATTTGCTGGGCACAGTGGTTAGTAAGTTTTTCATAGAAACCTTAAAATCATCCAGAACTTTCTAGGCAAAGCTTTCATGACAGGAATATTGGGAGCAAAAACAAAAATCAGGCAAGATTTGGATTTGTGCTAGATTTCCTAATATTTCCCTCTTACCTTTTCTGCCTCAACCACCATGGCACATGATGATAATTATGATGGTTTTTGTTAAGCGCTTACTATGTGCCAAGCACTGTTGTGGGAAAAGGAAGCCAATTGTATGCAGAATATAAAATCAACAAGAGTTGCTTTATACAAAGTGCCTTTAGAGCAGAGGTTTCTCTCACATTAACAACAAGCCTTTGTCCAGTTTAATTGAAGCAATATACAGTTTATTTTTGAAGGAAAAAAATGGGACAATAAGCTGTCCTAAAAATCCTTTGGCACTTCTTGGCCAAGTCTTCAGACCTAAGAAATTATGTATTTCATGTTTCCTTTCCTGATAATCCTCTCAAATTTTCTGCCAATCCAGCAGACACCTTTATGAGCATTGATTCCCTGTGATTGGATCTTTCCTTCCAATAGTCAAAACAGCTATCAATCAATCAATCAATGGTATTTGAGTGCTTACTGTGTGTAGAGCACTGTAGTATGAGCTTGGGAGAGTACTGTACAACAGAATTGGTAGACATATTCCCTCCCCACAACAAGACATCAAGGACAAGTCTGACCAGGCATGGAGAAATACAGAGCAGAAAGTTTAAGGGAAAAATAAGAGAGAGTGTTTGTGACATTTTTCTTGGTGGAGGGAGGGTAGCATTATTGTTTTTTCAGGTAAAGGGTGGAGGGTTACTGCTAAGTGAAAAGTCACAAGGAGAAGATTAAGGATTAAACAAATTATGACATTAACTTGGAGTAGGAGGAGACTTTCTCTGAAGCCCCTCCCTCACTTTGAGGCAAGGATTTAATTTTTGTTTAGGAATTTTAGGAGAACTAGACTCAGAAATTCATTTCCATCTAATGATGCAAATGATTATTTTTTCAATCCTACTTACTCTGTGAGCCCCATGTGGGAGAGGGACTGTGTCCCATCAGATTATCTTGTACCTACCCCAGTGCTTAGGGTGTTTGGCACATAGTAAGTGCTTAAATATTATCATTATTATAAACTATTGCCATGGGATCATTCCTGGAAGAAGAATTAGATTGGTTTCTCGGAGTCTTTGCACCTCCCAAAGGAGAGGTGGCAGTTATCCCTGTTGTAATAAAAAAAGTTTGTAAAATCCTCTTGCAAAGTTTTGGAAATTGAAACAGAATGATACAGGATATTGCAATTATCTACAGTGACTTCATAAGGTTTAATCAATGGAAAAATATCTTCCCTCCCATTATTAGGCCAATTCTAAACTCAGTTTTTCTTTTGATCATAGTGTACAGGTAAAGATAATAAACTTTGCCTGCAACCTACAAGATTACAAAATGTTAGCTCAGTTTATTCCTAAAATTTTGTGCAAATATGCTAGTTTCCCAATTTAATAAGCATTTAATTTAATTGTTTGTTTTTCAGTTTTGATAGAGTTTACAGGGACTATTACCAATGGCTCTGCACCTTTACAAGATCCGTAGAAGACAGAAGAGTTCATTAGAAAGAGCAGGCAGCAAAGAACGAAGTAGATAATCAGTCTAATGAGCAAATTAGGCACAACTATCGGGTCCTGGGAGGCTTTTCTAGGTTGAAATTGGGACACTTCAGTGTCCTGCTAGCCTTTCAAAATATGCAAGAATTTCTATGTACCAGCCCTTAAAGCCAGGCGGCAGGAGCAGCCACTTGAATAATAAGGCTGAAAGGACTTTAGATAACTTTGCACTTAGATCTTGAGTAGTAAGGAGAGAGAAAATCAGCTATGGTTTCCAAGTGGTGATTGATTGGAGTAGCGTTTGCCCTAATGTCTTTTCTTCCTGCAGTCATGTCTTCTGGAGGAGTGAAGATGTGGTGACTTAGTCAACTGCAACAGTCAATCAACAAATAGTATTTATTGAGTGCTTACTATGTGCAGAGCACTGTACTAAGCACTTGGGAGAGTACAAATCTAGTAGGAGAGGCAGACACTAAAATAAATTACTGCTCCCCCCACCCCCTAGCATTTTTGTACAGATCCTTAAACTGTTTCTCCCTCCTACCTGTAATTTATTGTAGTCTGCCTCCTCTACTGGAAGGCAGATATCATGTCTACAGACTCTTTTGTACTCTCCCAAATGCTTAGTCCAGCACTGAATGATGCTGCAACTGCTGCAGATAGGCAGACATGAAGTACAATAGGAATGGGTAAACCAGGCAAGTTCAGGGAAGAGTAGACAAGGCTGTTCAATCGGTGATTTTAGGAGCAGTTTTGTCTTGTCTTATTCTCTCAAGTCATCTCCGACCCATAGCGACTCCATGGACACATCTCTCCCAGAATGTCCCACTCTCCCTCTGCAATCGTTCTGGTAGTGCATCCATAGAGTTTTCTTGGTAAAAATACAGAAATAGTTTACCATTGCCTTCTTCTGGGCAGTACACTTGAGGCTCCATCCTTGACTCTCTCCCATGCCACTGCTCCCAGCCCAGGTGAATTTTAACTTGTAGCAGATTGTCTTCCACTGCCCAAGCTAGGCATGAAATGGATATTCCTCTGCTTGACACTCCCTCCCATAGCCGAGACTGGTAGAGTACTGGAAACTCTCCAGGTGCGATCCTGAGAGGGAATTAGGAGCAGTAAGAGCATACAAATGCTAAGAGGGGATTGCTTCTGGATGGAGAGGAACTGGGGCTCAGTGAAGCAGTATGGCTTATTGGAAAGAGCCCAGGACTGGGAGTCAGAGGATGACTTTGCCACTTACCTGCTGTGTGACCTTGGGCAAATTACTTAATTTCTCTGTGCCTCTGCTTCCTCATCTGTAAAATGGGGATTCAATACCTGTCCTCCCTCCTACTTAGACTATGAACCCCATGTGGGATCTGATTTTCTTGTATCTACCCCAATGCTTAGTACAATGCTTGGCACATAGGAAGTGCTTAACTATTATTATTATTATTATTAGGAGAAGACTATAGTGGAATGTGCTCTCTGGGGTTTTTCTCTCAACTTCTAATTGGAGTTAGATTTCTCAGAGTTGCTTCCTCCATTAACTAAGAAGTAGGCTAAGACAATGATAGCTCAGAATACATTCCATCTGGAAGGATAATTGAAGAAAGTCAGAGGCAGCACATTTTGCCTGTTTAATGAGATCATTGTGCAAATACAAGAGAAAGGGAGCTGGGTTGCTCTAGGGAATCCAGGACTCAAGACTTGGTGGTTTAAAGAATCATCAACCATCCTAATCTTGTCTTGCCTTGGGTAAAGCACATTATGCCAATATATAATTTCCATCAAATTTACCAAACAGTTTGCAAAGCTGAGCTCAAGACAGTACGACTCAGAAAGACTCATGCCCTCCAGGAGACTACAGTCTAAAATATACATTAAAACCTCCTACTATTTTTTCCACTTTTTTGAATTCTGGAATTAACTGTGGGTTTACAGAAACAGGGAAATTGTGCCAGGCCTGAAGGAGGCGAGCATTTTGAAAGAAGGGAAAACGTAGAGGAAATTCTCTGTCGCAAAATAATAATAATAATTGTGGTATTTTTAAAGTACTTACTATGTGCCAGGCACTGTATTAAGCGCTGGAGTGGATACAAGCAAATCGGGTTGGAAATAGTCCTTGTCCCACTTGGGGCTCACAGTCTCAATCCCCATTTTACAGATGAGGTAACTGAGGCACAGAGAAGTGAAGTGACTTGCCCAAGGCCACACAGCAGACAAGTGGCAGAGTTGGGATTAGAACCTAAGACCTTCTTATTCCCAGGCCTTTGCTCTATCCACTACACCATGCTGCTTCCCTAACAGCATCATCATCCCAAACATTTATCAATTGCTCATACTGTGAAGCAACCAACTGTGCTAATAGTAGGTATCAATCAGTCAACTGATGGTCTTCATTGAGTATCTCCTGACTTTAAGATTTGACAACACAAGCGAAGGACCATCGTCATCTCCCTTCCTCTTCTTCCACTCCCTTCTGCGTCATCCTGACTTGCTCCTTTTATCCATCCCCCCTCCCAGCCTCACAACACTTATGTACGTATATGTCTGTCGTCTCCCCTTCTGGACTGTAAGCTCGTTATGGGCAGGGAATGTCTCTGTTTATTGTTGTATTGTACTCTCCCAAGCTCTTAGTACACAGAAAGTGCTCAATAAATATGATTGACTGGGACTTATTGGGCACTTGTTATGTGCAGAGTACTGCACTGAACTCTTGGGAGAGTGCAATTTAACCAGTTGGCAATCACGTTCCCTGCCCACGATGAGCTTACAGTCTAGAGGAGGAGCCAGATATTAATAAAAATAAATATTTTATAATATATAGTTTAAAGAACCTGTTTTCTACCCCCCCATCATCGATGGTATTTATGGAGTGCTTACTGTGTGCAGAGCACTAGGAAGAGTACAATGCAACAGAGCTGGTAGACGGGTTATCTGGCCATGACGAGCTCACAGCCTAAAGGGGAAAACCAGGAGTTCAGAATTTAAAGGAGACAGTCACAAAAATACATTAAGTTGTCCTTTGAGGAAGACGTCCCTGCTGCCACTAATGGTGAAGTTCACCTATGAGTTGTCTTGCTTGATGTGTGTAGTACCTAGCACAGTTTTTGTTTTTGCCTCGGTCTCTGAATTCTTATGAAGCTTCTCTCTGAAAGGAAGTGCACCTTTCTTGATAGCAGTGTGCCACGCCGACCTACCCATTGCAGTTGATTCCCAGCTTTCAGCTGGGAGGCAGTATTATCAGAGGTTTTTTCAGAGAGGAGACTATTTTATTAGGCTAATCGGGATATGATAAGTTCTTGAACCAGGGTGGTGGTTGTGGGGGTGGAATGGATCCAATAAATGTTTTGGAGAAAGAACTGGCAAAATTTAGCAGTTGATTGGATGTTAGAGTTGAAAGACGGAAGGGTGGAGGATGACACCAAGGTTGTAGACTTCTGGGACGGGGATGATTGTGGTGTTACTGGTAGAGATGGGAAAGCCGTAGGGATTTAGGAATAAAAAGCAAAGGCTTGGTTCTGGGCCTAGTAAATGTGAGGTGTCCTGGAGGCAAGAGAAAAAGTGGGGCCTTAGATTAGCTAAGGGAGGGGGTTATTGATGACTTTGGAAAGTGTGGTCTCAGTAGAGTGAAGAGAGCAAAAACCTGATGTTAGTGGTCAGTCGACGATAGAGTCTTGTGGAGGAAGTGAAAGTACAGGGAACATAAATATTATCAAGAAACTTGGACAGAAATAGGAGGAGAGTGATAGGTGATAGCTAGAAGGGGTTGGGCGATCCAGAGAGGTTTTTTTTCTACAATAGGTAAAACATGAAAATGTTTGAAATCAGAGAGGAAGGAGAGTGATAACAAGTGTGTTGGTTTTTTTTAAATGATGAGAGAGGATGGAATCAGAGGCACAAGTGGAGGAGCAAATTTAGAAAGTATGCAGTTCTCCTTGTGAGTCAGCTTAGAAGGAGAAGAAAATGGAACTGGAGATAAGAAAGTGAAGAAGGGACTTTAACAAGTTTAAACCTAATGGTTTCTATTTTACCAAGGAAGTGGTAGGTGAGATCATCGGGGGTGAGAGAGAGAGGTTTTGGGGGCACTGTAAACACAGTGAAAGGGAGCATCAGTCACACATCAGGTTAACCCCGTGATGAGGCAAACTCTGGTTACAGTGTGCACGCCTTGATTAGCTCTCAGCTTACGTGCACAACCGTTTCGTCCAACATCGCATTGTGTTCTACCTAGATAACCATACGTTCCCTAATTCGCTAACAGCATCCTATCCAAAATGCATAGTAAAAACACTCGCCGTGGAAGAACCGAGTGTATTTATGAAGAAACCATGAGGTAATTCAGCACTGGCCAGATTCTTCCTAGAGCCTATTTGTAGGTTGCATAATGAATGAGATGTGGGGAATTGGAGAAGGTTCAGAAGAGAGCCACTCTGATTAGAGGTTTAGAAAAATAAACTCTATGAAAAAAGGTTAAAGAAATCAGGATTGGTGACCTTGGAGATGAAAGGCTCTTTCACAACAATGATGGCCAGTTGTTCTCCATCTACACTGAGGTCAGAACAAGAGGAAATGAACTCATACTGCAGCCTAAGGGATTTAGGTTAGATAAAAGGAGAGTTGTTAATCATTAAAATGGGTCATGAAAGGAAGTTGGGGAATCTCCTTCTCTGCAGTTCTTTAAGAACAGAAGAGAGGCTCATCTGTCTGGAATGATCAAGTTTGATGTTTCTTGAAGGCAAGGGAATAGCTAAAAGTCCTTTCCAGGTTTTCAAATTTGTTCCTATGAAAGTACATTTTGGGAGGTCTCTCCCCTCCAGCACCCCCACACCCCCGCCCCATGACGGGAGCTTCTTCTCCTCCCTCATCGACACCCATGCCCGTCACCCCCGCCGATTGTTCCGGACCTTTAACTCTCTCCTTAGGCCCCCTGTTCCTCCCCCTCCCCCATCTCTCACCCCTAATGATCTGGCCACCTATTTCCTCACGAAAATCAACACGATCAGGTCTGAGCTCCCCAAAGTCACCCCTCCGCCTCTCCCCTCCCCCCCAACAACCCCCTCCCCTACTTTCCCATCCTTCCCTGCAGTATCCTCAGAGGAGATCTCCTCCCTCCTCGCAAGTGCCACCCCCTCCACCTGCGCCTCGGACCCCATTCCCTCTCACCTTCTTAAAACCATCGCCCCTGCCCTCCTCCCTTCCTTAACTTCTATTTTTAACCACTCAATCTCCAAGGGCTCCTTCCCCTCTGCCTTCAAACACGCCCACGTCTCCCCCATCCTAAAAAAACCCGCTCTTGACCCCACTTCCCCCTCCAGTTATCGTCCTATCTCCCTACTACCCTTCCTTTCCAAAATCTTAGAACGAGTCGTCTACAATCGATGCCTAGAATTCCTTAACTCCCATTCTCTCCTAGACCCCCTCCAATCTGGCTTCCGTCCCCTCCACTCTACCGAGACTGCTCTCTCTAAGGTCACCCATGACCTCCTTCTTGCCAAATCCAATGGCTCCTACTCCATTCTGATCCTCCTTGACCTCTCTGCTGCCTTTGACACTGTCGACCATCCCCTCCTCCTCCATACCTTATCTCACCTTGGCTTCACGGACTCTGTCCTCTCCTGGTTCTCCTCTTACCTCTCTGGCCGATCATTCTCGGTCTCCTACGCTGGAGCCTCCTCCCCCTCCCATCCTTTAACTGTTGGAGTTCCTCAAGGGTCAGTTCTTGGCCCTCTTCTGTTCTCCATTTACACTCACTCCCTCGGTGAACTCATCCGCTCTCACGGCTTTGACTACCATCTCTACGCAGATGACACGCAGATCTACATCTCCGCCCCTGTCCTCTCCCCCTCCCTTCAGGCTCGCATCTCCTCCTGCCTCCAGGACGTCTCCACCTGGATGTCGGCCCGCCACCTAAAACTCAACATGAGCAAGACTGAGCTCCTCATCTTCCCTCCCAAGCCCGGTCCGCTCCCAGACTTCTCCATCACCGTGGATGGCACGACCATCCTTCCCGTCCGGCAGGCCCGCAATCTCGGTGTCATCCTTGACTCGTCCCTCTCGTTCACCCCACACATCCTATCCGTTACCAAGACCTGCCGGTTTCACCTCTACAATATCGCCAAGATCCGCCCTTTCCTCTCCACCCAGACGGCTACCTTACTATTACGGGCTCTCGTTATATCCCGGCTAGACTACTGTGTCAGCCTTCTCTCTGACCTCCCTTCCTCCTCTCTCGCCCCGCTCCGGTCTATTCTTCACTCCGCTGCCCGGCTCATCTTCCTGCAGAAATGATCTGGGCATGTCACTCCCCTTCTTAAACAACTCCAGTGGTTGCCTATCGACCTCCGCTCCAAACAAAAACTCCTCACTCTAGGCTTCAAGGCTCTCCATCACCTTGCCCCTTCCTACCTCTCCTCCCTTCTCTCTTTCTACCGCCCACCCCGCACGCTCCGCTCCTCTGCCGCCCACCTCCTCGCCGTCCCTCGGTCTCGCCTATCCCGCCGTCGACCCCTGGGTCACGTCCTCCCGCGGTCCTGGAACGCCCTCCCTCCTCACCTCCGCCAAACTGATTCTCTTTCCCTCTTCAAAACCTTACTTAAAAATCACCTCCTCCAAGAGGCCTTCCCAGACTGAGCTCCTCTTCCCCCTCTACTCCCTCTGCCATCCCCCCTTTACCTCTCCGCAGCTAAAGCCTCATTTTCCCCTTTTCCCTCTGCTCCTCCACCTCTCCCTTCCCATCCCCACAGCACTGTACTCGTCCGCTCAACTGTATATATTTTCGTTACCCTATTTATTTTGTTAATGAATTGTACATCGCCTTGATTCTATTTAGTTGCCATTGTTTTTACGAGATGTTCTTCCCCTTGACGCTGTTTAGTGCCATTGTTCTTGTCTGTCCGTCTCCCCCGATTAGACTGTAAGCCCGTCAAACGGCAAGGACTGTCTCTATCTGTTGCCGACTTGTTCATCCCAAGCGCTTAGTACAGTGCTCTGCACATAGTAAGCGCTCAATAAATACTATTGAATGAATGAATGAATGACTAATTTCCACTGTCCCAGAGCATATCATCCCACAGCCCCGCTGATCACTTCTAAATCAATTGATGTGATTCACTTATTTATTTTCCATACTCTTGCTCTTACTAATTCGGCCAGTCAGTCAATCGTATTTATTGAGTGCTTACTGTGTGCAGAGCATTGTACTAAGCACTTGGGAGAAATGAGTATAACAATACAACAGACACATTCCCTGCCTACAGTGAGTTTACAGTTTTCTCCTTAACTTCTATTTTTAACCACTCAATCTCCAAGGGCTCCTTCCTCTCTACCATCAAACATGCCCACGTCTCCCCCATCCTAAAAAAACCCACTCTTGACCCCACTTCCCCCTCCAGTTATCGCCCTATCTCCCTACTACCCTTCCTTTCCAAAATCCTAGAACGAGTCGTCTACAATCGATGCTTAGAATTCCTTAACTCCCATTCTCTCCTAGACCCCCTCCAATCTGCCTTCCGTCCCCTCCACTCTACCTAGACTGCTCTCTCTAAGGTCACCCATGACCTCCTTCTTGCCAAATCCAATGGCTCCTACTCCATTCTAATCCTCCTTGACCTCTCTGCTGCCTTTGACACTGTCGACCATCCCCTCCTCCTCCATACCTTATCTCACCTTGGCTTCACGGACTCTGTCCTCTCCTGGTTCTCCTCTTACCTCTCTGGCCGGTCATTCTCGGTCTCCTTCGCCGGAGCCTCCTCCCCCTCCCATCCTTTAACTGTTG
Source organism: Ornithorhynchus anatinus (assembly GCF_004115215.2). NCBI lineage: Eukaryota > Metazoa > Chordata > Mammalia > Monotremata > Ornithorhynchidae > Ornithorhynchus > Ornithorhynchus anatinus. Next base: position 19,129,370 of record NC_041750.1, read on the forward strand.
GAGTTCCTCAAGGGTCAGTTCTTGGCCCTCTTCTGTTCTCCATTTACACTCACTCCCTCGGTGAACTCATTCGCTCTCACGGCTTTGACAACCATCTCTACGCAGATGACACGCAGATCTACATCTCCGCCCCGTCCTCTCCCCCTCCCTTCAGGCTCGCATCTCCTCCTGCCTCCAGGACGTCTCCACCTGGATGTCGGCCCGCCACCTAAAACTCAACATGAGCAAGACTGAGCTCCTCATCTTCCCTCCCAAACCCGGTCCTCTCCCAGACTTCCCTATCACCGTGGATGGCACGACCATCCTTCCCGTCTCTCAGGCCCGCAATCTCGGTGTCATCCTTGACTCGTCTCTCTCGTTCACCCCACACATCCTATCCATTACCGAGACCTGCCGGTTTCACCTCTACAATATCGCCAAGATCCGCCCTTTCCTCTCCACCCAAAAGGCTACCTTACTGTTACGGGCTTTCGTTATATCCTGGCTAGACTACTGTGTCAGCCTTCTCTCTGACCTCCCTTCCTCCTCTCTCGCCCCGCTCCGGTCTATTCTTCACTCCGCTGCCCGGCTCATCTTCCTGCAGAAACGATCTGGGCATGTCACTCCCCTTCTTAAACAACTCCAGTGGTTGCCTATCGACCTCCGCTCCAAACAAAAACTCCTCACTCTAGGCTTCAAGGCTCTCCATCACCTTGCCCCTTCCTACCTCTCCTCCCTTCTTTCTACCACCCACCCCGCACACTCCGCTCCTCTGCCGCCCACCTCCTCACCATCCCTCGGTCTCGCCTATCCTGCCGTCGACCCCTGGGTCACGTCCTCCCGCGGTCCTGGAACGCCCTCCCTCCTCACCTCCGCCAAACTGATTCTCTTCCCCTCTTCAAAACCCTACTTAAAACTCACCTCCTCCAAGAGGCGTTCCCAGACTGAGCTCCTCTTCTCCCTCTACTCCCTCTGCCATCCCCCCTTTACCTCTCCGCAGCTTAACCCTCTTTTTCCCCTTTTCCCTCTGCTCCTCCCCCTCTCCCTTCCCATCCCCACAGCACTGTACTCGTCCGCTCAACTGTATATATTTTCGTTACCCTATTTATTTTGTTAATGAATTGTACATCGCCTTGATTCTATTTAGTTGCCATTGTTTTTACGAGATGTTCTTCCCCTTGACTCTATTTATTGCCATTGTTCTTGTCTGTCCGTCTCCCCCAATTAGACTGTAAGCCCGTCAAACGGCAGGGACTGTCTCTATCTGTTGCCGACTTGTTCATCCCAAGCGCTTAGTACAGTGCTCTGCACATAGTAAGCGTTCAATAAATACTATTGAATGAATGAATGAATGAATGCTGCCCCTAGTTGCACACACCTCATGTCTGAATGTTTCTCTCATTAGATTATAAGCCCTTCAAGGGCAGGGACCGGATCTTAGTTTTACTCTACTCTCCCAAGAGCCTTGTAAGGCATCCTGTTCACGGTGCTTAACATATGATGATGAGAATGATGATGAAAATGAAACCTCCCACCGACACTGATAAACAAGCACAGATGTAGAGATCTGTAATTTATTGATTTATTTATATTAATGTCTGTCTCCCCCTCTAGGCTGTGAGCTCATTGTGGACAGGAATGTGTCTGTTGTTATACTGTACTGTCCCAAACGCTTAGTACAGTGCTTTGTACACAGTAAGTGCTCAATTAATATGATTGAATGAATGAATTCTGAGAGTGTGAAAAGCAAGTAGGCATGCAAGGGTGTAACAGATTGGTAAATTGATCAGTCAGTCAGTGGTATTTATTGACTGCTTACTGAATGCAGAGCACTATACTAAGCACTTGCAGGGTTTTTTCTTTGCATGCAGGACCCATTTACAGCCAAAGCAACCTCAGCAAAGTGTCAGTATTGTGCTATGCTGCCATAACTCAGTAGGTGGTTGTCTTGGTAGCTGCTGCTGTCTTTGCCTTCCACCTTCACTATCAATCAGTCAATCCTATTTATTGAGCACTTACACTAGCTCTTAATCGGCATTCCTGCCGAGTTAGTCAATCCCCTGGAATGCGTAAGTGCTGCTTCTGTCAGAAACCTTCATTATGATGGCCTAGCTGCAGCTTACATTCCTCTATTTGCAGAGGTGAGACTGGAACTCAGGTCTTTTGATTCCCAGAGCAGTGATCTTTCCTCTGGACACAGATTTAGAGGTCTAGAGAGGAGATAAAAAATGATTTTCAGAGACAGAACGGGTATGATTTCTTCCTCTCTCTACTTTTCAGTATTCTCCATGGCTTGGCAACAAAAAGCAAGACGAGGACTAAAGGTTGAGAATTGGTCTTTTCATTCTCATCTGCATGGGGAGGTTTACCAAACCGTACCGTCGCTGGTGTCATCCATAACTTATTTTAGTGTCCGACTCTCCCTTTAGACCGTAAGCGCTTTGTGGGAAGGGAGAATGTCTAGCAACTCTGTTGTATTGTACTGTCCCAAATGCTTAATATGGTGTTCTGTGCACAGTAAGTGCTCAATAAATACCACTGATGTGCACAGAATGTACCTTGACCTTGTCAGCTACACATATAGATTTTTTTCAAATTCGAAGATGATGCTAGAGATGGTTTGATTTGGTAAACCTCCACATGCAGATGTAAGGGCTTAGTCAGGGAAGGACTCTTGGAGGAGATGTGATTTTAATATGTGGTAGTTCAGCATGCATCCAATGTATTCTTTGGCTAAACTCCTCAGAGCAGACTCATTTGCCCCATGCCAACATATTTTACCCATCTGAATGTGAACTCACCAGTATTAGCAGCATGGCTTAGTGGAAAGAGCACAGGATTGGGTCAGGAGAGCTGGGTTCTAACCCCAGCTCTGCCACTTTCCTGCTCTATGACCTTGGGTGAGTCACTTTGTGCCTCAGTTTCCTCATCTGCAAAATGGCAATTCAATATTTGTTCCTCTTCCCCCTTAGACAGGGAACTCCATATGGGACAGGGACTGTGTCCAACCTGATTATCTTGTATCTACCTCAATGCCTGGCACCTAGTAAGTGCTTAACAGATGAACAGTATTTTACTAAAGCTAATGGCAGGTGATAAATTTGCAGCAACCCAGTCAAAAGAGCATAAAATCAAAGGCAGTTACAAACCTCAAACCTTTCTCTGGTTCTATACAATTCCCTAAATGGAAATCTAGGTTCAGAAATATTTCCATACTTCCTGTCCCTGGACTTAAGTAATCTTTATAGAGCTTTTCTCAGCCCTTCCAAAATGAGCATCTTTGGCAGTTCTCCCTGCTGGCCCCCCAATCTTCTAATAAAAAAAAAAAAAACTATCCCCAGGTGTGTATTATCCTTCCTCCCCGGGCTGTCTCCTTCTATCTTTAGGCCAAGCAATAGCCTCAAAATTATGAATATACCGGCAGCTCTTGTCCACGTCGTTCTACAATATTCTAATGAAATGTGATCCTTCCAGATGATCCCATTAAGCAGTAGATTATGGAGTCACCCCAACAGGTCTCTGCGAAGTCTAAATTATGAAGTCAAGGGACTTTCCAAGCAGGGAAGAAGAGGAGACTTTAGCACATGGATAGACAGAATCCCATTCCTCGGTTTGGCTCTCTGTATCTTAAAGGTGTAAAGTTCTATAGAAAAGAGCAAATATGCTCTAAAGGTTATTTCCATTTGCTATATTGAGTAATATTCTAAGATCACTAACTCAAATGATTAAATGGATTCATAAATAATGGTGTTTATATGAATAATAAATAAAATTATTACTAGTGATTAATAAAAATTTCCCCTTCTCCCTCCATCTTCAAGCATGTGGATATTAAATTAGTGCATTAACAATCAGTACATAATGAAAATTATGCTCAATTAGGGGAATCTGAAAAGAGTTATACAAATATAATTAGGTCAAGATGAAAGTAAATAAAATATTACATTATTAAATATTAAATTAAACCTATTTGTTTTAATATATTTTAAATATTTTAATCATGAGCCAGGACTCAATCCCAAGCAATTTTTTGCAAATAAATACTAGGCATTTAGTCTAGGCAAAAAGATTTTGTGCTTGCTTAGGATGAGTTTTCAAAATAAATGTAACAATACTGCCACTTCTGGTAAGAGTCTAGCCAGCGTAAGGCTAGAACTGCTCAATTAACCAGCTGGTGACAAAAATAATACCTAAAAGCCAATGCAGCTTTTTATCCAGAAGCAAGACATGATCTCTGCCACTAGCCAGCTACAGGAGAAATGCAGAGAGCAAAACCGGGATCCATACACCGTCTTTATCTACCTCACGGAACCTTTCAGCCCAGTAAATGGTGGGTGTCCTGAGGGCTGTACATTGCGAAATTAGCTGTCAGGCAAAGTTATTTTTAGCATCATGAAGTCACTCCACACTGGAATGACTGTGGCAGTTCTGCATCAAGACTGCTTCTCCACACTCTTTGCCATCACAAACGGTGTCAAGTAAGGCTGCACTCTGGCACTGAAGCTTTTCACCATATTGTCGGTGACTTTGCTGATCGATGGTGGACTATACAGAGAACTCTTGGATTTGCAGCGACTTTGTGCAAAGACAAAGCTGACAAAGACATTCCTCCATGAGCTGCTAGTTCCAAATGATTGCTTATTGTAAGCTCCGAGCTCACTGTTGACCTCTTGCTCTAGCCCTCCTCCTTTTCTGGAACTCCCTCCCACTTGATATATGACCGACCACCACTCTCTCCACCTTCAAAATCCTACTAAAATCATATCTACTCCAGGAAACCTTCCCTGACTAACCTCTCATCTCCCCCACCCTATTCTCTCCATTCTGTATTATCTATGCCCTCCTCTAGACTGTAAGCTTGTTGTGGGTAGGGAATATGTCCAAAAAATTGTTGTGTTATACTCCCCAAAGTGCTTAGTACAGTGCTCTGCCCACAGTAAGCACTCAATAAATTTGATTGATTCAATCTCTTCCCCATTAAGCACTTTGATACTCACCGCCAGCTCTCATAGCATTTATGCACATATCCTTAAACCCTGTTGCTTCCCCTACCTGTAACTTATTTTATCGTCTTTCTCCTCCACTAGATCGTAAGCTACTTGAGAGCAGGTATTATGTCTACCGATTGTATTGTACTCTCCCAAACACTTAATACAGTCCTCTACACATAGTAAGTGCTCAATAAATACCATTAATTGGTCGACCGAGACATATTGCTTCCTGAAAGTTCTGCATGAGCCGCTAATCACTTTGGGCTAAAAATAAAGACCTAGTCCAATAGTGTCCATTGATGATGTGCAGCTTAAAACTGTCAACAATTTGGTTACTCGGGTAGCAGGCTCTCACAGAATGCTGTTACGGATGACAACATCAGATGATGGCTAGCATGTGGAAAACCGTAGCGTTGGATTGGGAAGGAAAGAGAAATTAGATGAAGATTGAGGTTTTATGTACTCCTGTCATCACACTGTCACTCAGCTGAGAGGCATGGACATCATTCCAGCAGCCTATCAGAGAGTTTTACCATTTCCATCTGGGCTGTCAGTGGCAGAGAGCCAATATAAAATGGCCTGGTCTCATCCAAAATGCTGAGATCCTGCAGCATTGTGGAATCATAGGCTTGGAGGTGAGGAGAATCGGAATGCAGCATGAGTAAATGATAGAAGGATCCCCCAGGCAGGTTTTTGTGCAGAGCTCAGCACTGAAGCATTCTCCAGAGGTGGCCAGAGGAAAAGGTACAAGGCCGTACTGAAAGCCAACTTCCCAAAGCACTCCACTGCCACTAATCTTTGGTGGGAACTTAGGGAACTTCCTGGTGTCAGATCTGCCATTTGACTCTTCAGCCTTTGGTGGACAAAGACACTGCCCCAGTCAAGGAAAAATGTGGGAAATGAAAGGTGACTCTGAGCCCTGCAAGACATGCAGTGCTAACCTCCGTAGGTACAGTCTGCAGTCAACTCTGTGCCTTGAACTCTCCATATAGCCAGAATACATCAGATGTGATGGGGCTGAAGCTTAACCATCATTTTTTAAAGGAAGACTCAATCTCATCTTAATCATATTGAAATTTAATAGTAATAGTCTCCATTGAATATAGACTTGGATGGTATTTAAGTAAATTCTTTTTTAAAAAATTCAAAAGAGTTGATTAGGTATTCCTACCAGGATACTGGGATGAGAATACAGTCCAATTTTTATGGTTCATGGTTTAGCATTATGAATATGAGTGAGATAGTCGTATCTCTCATTCCCAAAGGGGATTGGTCACCATGGCTACCTGCCTTATGTAGATTAAAATTCTTTCATCCTTCATCTCAATAAATAGTATTTTTTGAATTTCTACTATGTGCAGAGCACTGGTCTGATTACTCGGGAGAATCCAATATGAAGAAAAGACATAATCCGTGATCTCAAGGATCTTACTATCGAATGGAGACAAATGGATACAAAGTTCTTTACATTTGGGAGGAAAAGGAGAGATAAAACTAGCTATAGAGTTATAATGGAATATTTGATAAGTGAATAACTATGGGCATAAATAGAAGAAAACGGATAACTTCCCTGTGCCTCAGTTTCCTCATCTGTAAAATGGGGATTCAATACCTGTTCTCCCTCGTACTTAGACCGTGAGTTCCAGGTGAGAAAGGGACTGTGAATCACCTGTTTATCTTGTATCTTCCTCAGGACTTAGTACAATGCTTGACTTCACAAATAGCATTATAATCATGCCCCACATTACATCCAGGTTATATTCCTTGAAAATGTGGTTGCATAGTGAATGGGTTGTATTGTGGGATATGTTTTCCCCAGCATATGTGTAAAAATTAGGATCAGCTCCAGGACCTCAGGAAAGGTAATATGAAATTCCTTTAAGGGATATATAATGGATAAACATCACTAAACTCTTGTTTAATCTATATTAAAGTAATTCAAAGCATAGCATCACAAAATGAAGTAAATGCAGAGTTGTAACGTGATAATGAGTTTATGCAGGTGGCTGAAGTTTGTTCTGCTGACTAAGGGTAATTTTTGTGGTTTTTTATGGTATTTGTTAATTAATTCATTCATTCAATAGTATTTATTGAGCGCTTACTTTGTGCAGAGCACATAAGTGCTTGGAATGAACAAGTCGGCCACAGATAGAGACAGTCCCTGCCATTTGACGGGCTTACAGTCTAATCAGAGGAGACAGACAGACGAGAACGATGGCAATAAATAGAGTCAAGGGGAAGAACATCTCGTAAAAACAATGGCAACTAAATAGAATCAAGGCGATGTACATTTCATTAACAAAATAAATAGGGTAATGAAAATATATACAGTTGAGCAGATGAGTACAGTGCTGAGGGGGTGGGAAGGTAGAGGGGGAGGAACAGAGGGAAATGGGGGGAAAAGAGGGTTAAGCTGCGGAGAGGTGAAGGGGGGGCGGTAGAGGGAGTAGAGGGAGAAGGGGAGCTCAGTCTGGGACTGAGTTAAGTCTAGTTAAGTGCCTACTAGGTGTCGAGCTCTGGTCTAAGCACTGCGGTAGATTCAAGGTAATCAGGTCAGACATAATCCCTTTCCCACACAAGGGGCTCACAGTCTAAGTAGGAGGGAGAGCAGGCATTGAATCTCCATTTTACAGTTGAGGAAGCTAAGACACAGAGAGGTTAAGTGACTTGTCTAAGGTCACACAGCAGACAAATGACAGAGCTGGAATAAGAACCTAGGTCCTCTGACTCCCAGGCCTGTGCCCTTTCCAGTAAGCCACACTGCTTCTCTACTTTTTCAACTCTAGAGACGAATTTGTCCAATTTAGGCTGAACAGCAGCATTCTTTTTTTCTTAAAAGCTTCTTATAGCAGGCTAACCCCTTCTGAGCACCTCTGCTTACCTTTGAATTCCTCTCTCCACGAGGGTCGTTTTCTGCAGGCATATTTTTAAGTTATGTAAAAGTTCATCCACTGATGGTAGTGAAACAAGAACACCTTCATCTGTTTCGCATCTTGCAGTGATGCATTGGATTGTCAAAGCTGGATGGCGCTCTCGTTGGATAATGGTTTCTCTGAATAAGATGCAAATAACTCATCAATATCAACACCATCCATGCCTAAGTTAAATTGTCACCCAAATTGAATCTCTTTGGTTCTTTGCTCAGGAGCCTCTTCAGTGCCTTGGAAATCTGACACAGTGTGGGCAGACTTTCCTTCTTGATCTATTCATTGTTTAATATTAGCTCAGGCGGGGAGAGATTTACTTATTTGTCTCCATCCCTAGGAACATCAGGACCTGTCAGGTATATGCATGGGGCAAGACACCAGGCAATTCAAGTTGTAATCCCCAAGGTGATTGTATCAAGGAGTTGTCACAACCTGAGTTTTACATATACATAAATTGATACATGCCTAAGGACTACGGATGGCTGGGAATTTATAAATACAAGGTGGTTGTTAGGACAAGATGACTTGGGAAAAAGGAAGTTAATTGGGAAATAACTTCTGGAGGAGGTGGGATTTCAGGAGGACTTTGAAACTGGGGAGAACTGGGGAGAATTTAAAGGGGCGAGAGTTCCAGGTAGCGGGTAGAGAATGAGCAAAGGGCCAGAAGTGGGAGAGTCGAGAACATGGTACAACAGTGAGAAGCTTTTCATGGGAAGAGTACAGAGCATGTGATGGAAAGGTAACCAGTAAAGAGTAGAGATGTGGAGGAAGAAAAGTGTCAAGAATGTCCTTCAAGGATCAGCTTGTGCTATAGGGGGTGGGATGGCACTTTGATGATAGCCCCTCTCTGCAGGAGAGAGAGGTCTCTTTGACCATATTTCTGTTAACCTCAGTCCAACCTCTAGACTGTAAACTCCTTGTGGGCAGGGAAAATGTCTACCAACTTTGTTATAGCACTCAGTACAGTGCTCTGCACACAGTAAATGCTTAATAAATGCCATTGATGGATGGATAACCTCTGCATAAAATTAGCAGTGACAGCATTGGGCTTGCAGGAGATTTTCCACGAATTTCTTCAGAATTCACTTCTCCCAGAGATGCTGATTGCTGGAAATGTGCTCTCTGCCTAATGTCTCTTCCAGAATTAGAAAGATGCATGAAGACAACCAAAAAATATTGGAAAGCTAATTTATTCTAACTGGCTGAGCACTGAGTTTCAAATCAAGTATGGACAAAATCTAAAGGCTGGCTTGATTTGTACTGAAACCTCTTGACCATATCCTAGACTCCTAAAGACATCTGTATTGGGCAACCATGCACAGTGCATTTATCCCACTGGCAGTTATGGCTGGGCTGTCTGGAAGTAAAGGATGCAGTGATGAGCAATGGTCGTTTAATTCATTTTGTACATGTTCGTTCTATGAAAGGGTCTGTACAGTAGAAACCTACATCACTATTTCTCAGAATCTGGCTTTTTTGAAAATAGCTAATTTTCACAGATAGATTATAGGGGTGAATTTTTTTCTTATCTTTGCTCTCCCTCTACAAGCCTTGATTGGGCAAATTGGCTAGATCAGGGATGGACAATTGGGATGGGTAAGCCATGAGGGAAAGACAATGAGGGCGAAGCCACAAGTTTTTTAGCATTGCTATTCTCTGTTGATGGATAGTCTTATTAAGAACACATCTCCTCCAAGAAGCCTTCCCCAACTAAGCCCTCATTTTCTCTTCTCCCATTCCCTTCCGTGTCACCTTTGCATTAGGCTTTGCACCCTTTATTCACCACCACCCCCAAACCCACAGCACTTATGTATGTATCCCTAGTATATTTATTTATATTAGTGCCTGTCTCTCCCTCTACTCTCTAAATTCGCTGTGGCCAGGGACTAGTTCTGCTATATTGTACTCTCCCAACCACTTAGTACAGTGCTCTGCACACAGTTAGCACTCAGTAAATATGCTTGATTGATTGATATGGAGTCGTCTCTAGCGCTATCAATCTCCAGTAGAACAGCGTGCATAAAAATTCTCCCAACATTCTGTTTTATTGGTTTTAGATGGAATCATTTTCATTTTTATGCAATTGAAATGCAGAACTACTTTAGACAGAAGCTGCCATTGTAAATGAGGGAAGAGCCTCGATCCAATTGTGAAGACTTTAAGATCAAGAACCTATGCAAAAGAATCTATTATAGTTGTGTTCTCTTTGGGGCACGGAGTGCAATGAATGAGGAGGCATGCAGGGGTGCAGTGCATTGTGAAATGGAAGCAAAGGGGTTTTAGGTGCCCAACACATTTCCAGCCAAAGTAAACACAGAAGAGGACTGATAATGGGCCGTTAGCACGTGACCCAGCCGGCAGTTGTCAGGGTAGCTGTCTGCCACTTCGCCTAGTGGATGGAGCATGAGCCAGGGAGTCAGAAGGACCTGAGTTCTAATTCCAGATCCATCACTTGTCTGCTGTGTGACCTTGGGCAAGTCACTTCACTTCTCTGGGCCTCAATTCCCTCATCTGTAAAATGGGGATTAAGACTGTGAGCCCCATGTGGGACAGGGACTGTGTCCAACCTGATTAGCTTGTTTCTACCCCAGCACCTAGAAGAGTGCTTGACACATAGTAATGCTTAACAGATACTGTAAATATTATTATTATTAATCACTGAGGTCTTCTCCACCCATGGCAGTCAGCTACTTTCAGGACTCCTGCTAACCCTGGCTGCTGTAAGAGATGCCCTAGTGGTTCTTCGGTCACACCGATGGCATTGATGGCATTGCGCTAGTCCTGGACTTTTGATTCTTGAAACCTGGCACAGCAGAGAGGTATGGGTCAGACTAAGAGAGGAGAGACAGTGCCGAAAGTGATTTCAATGACTAGTTCTCTCCTAATTTCGAAACCCAACACCTATTAGTATGCTGACCGAGCTCTGCCCCCAATTAGTGCTCAGTAAATACCCTGGACTGATTGATGGACAAGTAGTTTCCTGTGCTTATTTGCAAAACTGTAATTCTTATATAATGTATGTTTGCGATTTGAAAATGCTTTCCTTAAATTAGGGGAAGTAAGAACTAGATTTGTGTCAGGTATTTAGGTTTTTTAAATTAGAATCCCAGATTAGAAAAATAGGAAGAAGACAATGCTTTACCCCCTTCCTCCAGGATAAGAATCAATTAGTTTGGACTCACTATTTCTGAGCTTTCCTTTGGCTTTTGTCAAGAAGGTGCTGCCTGAGCTGGCAGAGGCCTATAATGCCAGGCTTTTTCTTCTGCTGCCTTTATTTAAAATTCCAGAAAGCAGGAGTTCAGGCAGCAAACTCCGGGGATGGATCCCTTACAAAAGGACTTTTCCCATTTACTGAGATGAAGTGCTGGCATCTGCTGGTCAAACAAGGGAACTACTCTTGGAGGTTTTTTACTTCAATAACGTGACCTGGGCTCTCTGAAAATTGTTGCACCCTGATCCCACTTAATAATGTTGGTATTTGTTAAAGCGCTTACTATGTGCAGAGCACTGTTCTAAGCTCCGGGGTAGATACAGGGTAATCAGGTTGTCCCACGTGAGGGTCACAGTCTTCACCCCCATTTTACAGATGAGGTAACTGAGGCACAGAGAAGTTAAGTGACTTGTCCACAGTCACACAGCTGACAAGTGGCAGTCAGGATTCGAACCCATGACCTCAGAATCCCAAGCCCGGGTTCTTTCCACTGAGCCACGCTGCACTTCTGCTGATTGACTGATAGAACGAGGATAATAGAAGCCTCCATTTATTTATTTGGAAAGACTTAACAATGGCAGAATGGGAAGAGAAATCATTTTCAGGACTCAAAATACATAAAGTGACAATAATCATTCATGTTGCACAGATGTAAAAAAAACCCCAAAACCTCAGGAAAACTGAAGTTGCATTTCACCTTTTTATTTTACAGGTGACTCAGTAAAGTCAGGAGAAGCTTAATGATTTACCCAAGTTCGCAATAAGGAATAAGTAGAACTAGAAGCCAAGAGTCAATTATATTTCCCAGAACTTTAATGCATTTGAAAGTTAGTTTAAAACATTAATAATACATGCTGTGGATGAGTTGAGTTTTAATAGTTGGTAGGTTAGGGACAATTGCATTTTTGACAAAATGTGTGTTTTGATTCTTTTGTATTCTCCCAAGCACGTTGAATAGTGTTTTGTATTCAGTGGGAAGCAGCTTGGCCTAGCAGAAAGAGCATGGGCCTGGGAGCCAGAGGACCTGAGTTCTAATCCCAGCTCTGCCATTTGCCTGCTTTGTGACCTTGGGCAAGTTACTTAACTTCTCTGTGCCTCTGTTTTCTCATCTGCAAAATAAGGGTTCAATACCTGTTCTCCCTCCTACTTAGACTGTGAGCCTTATGTTGGACAGGGACTGTGTCCAACGTAATCAACTTGCACCTACCCCAGAGCTTAGAAGAGTGACTGACACATAGTAAGTGCTTTACAAATGCCATAAAAAAAAGGAAGGTACTCAACAAATGCCATTGATTTATTGATTGGAGCAAAAACAGAATTTCATTTGTAGTCCTGTTTTCTTCAGATCACCACTGGACAACTGCTGTAATCTATGAGTTGATTATATTTTCAGGAGATTTTGGTAAATCAACCAAAGACAGTCTTCTAGAGGTCTCTCACTTCTCTCTAAGAGCCATCTGCTGTACTTTACAGAAAAATGATGGGTTTAGTAACTAAAGGAGTTGTCTTGCCAACTTGTTTTGAACCTAGAAGTGCAAAATGCAACATCTCCATTGTCGATCGATTGTATTTATTGAGCACTTATTGTGTGCAGAGCACTATACTAAGTGCTTGGGAGAGTACAACACAACAATATGACAAACACTTCCCTGCCCACAACAGTCTTACAGTTTAGGGGGGGAGGCAAGCGTTAATATAAATACACAAATTACAGATATGCACTTAAGTGCTGTGGGGCTGGGGGGTGTTGGTGTTGAGTAAAGGGAACAGTTCAGGGAGACAGAGAAGGGAGTGGAAAAAGAGGAAATGAGGGCTTAGGGAAGGCTTCTTGAAGGAGATGTGCCTTCAATAAGGCTTTGAAGGTGGGGAGAGTAATTGTCAGCTATGAGGAAGGAGGGCATTCCAGGTCAGAAGTGGGACATGGACGAGAGGTTGGTGGCGTGTTAGACGAGATCAAGGTAGAGTGAGTAGGTTGGCAGAGGAGCAAAGGGTGTGTGGGGGCTGTTTTGTAGGACAGTAGCAAGGTGATGTAGGAGAGAACAAGGTGATGTGCTTTAAAGCTGACGGTAAGGAGTTTCTGTTTGATGTGGAGTGGATGGACAAACACAGGAGGTTCTTGAGGAATGGGGAAACATGGATTGAACGTTTTAGAAAAATAATCTGGACAGCAGAGTGAAGTATGGACTGGAGGGGGGAGAGACAGGAGGCAGGGAGCTCAGCGAGGAGGCTGATACAGTAATAATAATAATGATGGTATTTGTTAGCCGCTTACTGTGCGCCAAGCACTGTTCTAAGAGCTGGGTAGATACAAGGTAATCAAGTTGTCCCACGTGGGGCTCACAGTCTTCATCTCCATTTTACAGATGAGGTAACTGAGGCACAGAGAAGTTAAGTGACTAGCCCAAAGTCACACAGCTGATAAGTGCGTGGCTCAGTGGAAAGAGCACGGGCTTTGGAGTCAGAGGTCATGGGTTCGAATTCCGGCTCGGCCACTTGTCAGCTGTGTGACTGTGGGCAAGTCACTTAACTTCTCTGTGCCTCAGTTACCTCATCTGTAAAATGGGGATTAAGACTGTGAGCCCCACGTGGGACAACCTGATTCGCCTGTGTCTACCCCAGCGCTTAGAACAGTGCTTGGCACATAGTAAGCGCTTAACAAATGCCAACATTATTATTATTAAGTGGCAGAGCAGCGATTAGAATCCATGACCCAGGCTGCTTCTCAAGGCAGTAAGTAATCAGTAATGAAGGCAGAATAGGTAAGTGCTTGGATTAACATGGTAGCAGTTTGGATGGAGAGGCAAGGGTGGATTTTAGTGATCTTGTGCCACTGAGGCTTCGGTTTCATGCTGAAAGTGTAGAGATCTCACTTGGCAAGACCATAAACAGTAAGGAGTTCACCAGCAAAATGTGATGCTGGCTTATTTTACAATCAATCAGTGGCATTTATTGAGTGCTTACTGAGTGTGCAGAGCACTGTACTGAGTGTTTTTCACAGAAAAGGCCCAGAGAAAATATCTCAATCTTATTTTAGCATTAAGATAGAGTGTAGTCAATAAGATTCTGTAAACAAATGCAGACCTAGAAAATAGAATCTGAACATTAGGAAATAGCCTGAAGTATACAAAAAAGTGTTTAGTTCCTTGTTTCTCCCCTCCCCGCCTACAAGGAGCAGCAGATTGACTGGTAACTAGAATAGGAGGGTCCCCTGTGAAATGTTTCTAGGGTGCTAAGTCATTTTGGGGGTATGACAAATGTAGGTGCTTTAGTGCAAACTAATCAAAACTGGTAGTTCAGATGTCCAAAAGAAGATTCTGTGTACAGATTGCCAGAAAGACCTAACTGCAACAGATAAGGTAAAAGGTCCCACATAATAATAATTATGGTATTTGTTAAGCGCTCCTTCCCAACTCCCCCCTCGGCATTCCTGGGTCAATAGTCACTCACACCCACATGTAGCACTTCTGTACATATTGACTTATCTACCCTACCCTTTAAGTACCTATACTAATAATAAAAAGTACTAAGTAAATCAGGAAGTCAGGAAGAAGCATTAAAGTTAGGGACTACAGGGCCAGCTGGCTCAGTGGTGGGACTGTTGAGTTACTGCTCCAAAGACACTGATCTTAATAAAAAGTGGTATTAACGGTGCTTGCTAGGTGCCCAGTGCTGGGTTCTATACAATATAATCAGATTGGACACAGTCCTAGTCCCACATGGTATTCAGAGTCCAAGTAACAGGAAGAACAGATATCCAATCCCCATTTTATAGATGAGGAAACTGAAGCCTAAGGAAGTTCAGTGACTTTCCCAGGTCACAGAACAGGCAAGTGGCAAAGTCAGGATTAGAACTCAGGTTTCCTGACTTCAGGTCCTGCACTCTTTCCACTAGGCCACACTGCCCCTCTACTTACTTTCTTATCTACTTATCCATTTTGTTTTTTCTTCATCTATTTGTAAATTATTTTTGAATCTGTCTCTCCCATTAGACTATGAGCTCCATGAGGGCAGGGATTGTCTTTTATAATTGCATTGCCCCCTCCCAAGTGCTTAATACAGTGTTCTGCATGGAGTGGATGCTCAATAAATTACCATTGCTTGATTGATTAGGAGACTGTCTGACAGGGCTCTGCTTATGGAATTTTCCTATTGGCAATCTGGGTTTTGCTTGAATTTTTATGGGTCAACACTAAGGGAGTTAATGCCTCAATTTCTTCATCTGTAAAATGAGGATTAAATAGCCATTCTCCTTCCTACTTAGACTCTGAGACCCTTGAAGGAAAGGATTGTTTTTAATTTGATTAGCTTGTGTCTCCCCCAACACTTAATACAGTATTTGACATCTAGTAAACATTTAACAAATGCCACTATTATTATTAGTAGTAGTAGTAGTAGTAGTATTACTACTGCTGCTGCACGTTACAGGTAAGATCAATATCTTTGGAGCAGGGAATCACCAGTCCCACCACTGAGTCAGCGGCCCTTTAGTCCCTAACTTTAACACTTCTTCCTGATTTAGACTGCAATTTGGACTGTTTCCCAGTTTGTCCCTCTACACGATTGCTGATCTGGATGGCCTTGGGTCAGTTCCCAGAGCTTCAGAAGGTTGACGTGGGGTATAGGTTGCCAATCGCCCCCAGGTAGAACTGCTGACAGCAGGACCAAATCTCCTGGTAAAAATCTATTCCATCTTCACCAGCTCAGTCAAATGTTTTGGAGGCCTACCATGTTGAATTGGGACGAAAAGTCCTAGAATTAAATCTACCTAGCATTCCCAAATGGGCTAATGAATAAAAGGTATTATTAGAGTCATTAAAGCATTTATAGATTCCATGAGGTTTTTTCCTCAGTGTGGCATTGGTTTGTCCCATGCGGATTTGGTTATTGAGTGAATGCATCATAGAAATAATACCCTAGCCTGTTTGACTTTTTGTGGCAGAGTCCTGGGTACCTATGAATTAGATTAACTTCTTTCCTTTTAAATGAGTTTCACAGCCCTGCCACTAAATGGATCAGAGCAATGACTTTAGAAATCTACTGGTGCTTCGATTATAAGGGCATTTTACCTTAATTCTTGACCCCTGAAATGATT
Source organism: Ornithorhynchus anatinus (assembly GCF_004115215.2). NCBI lineage: Eukaryota > Metazoa > Chordata > Mammalia > Monotremata > Ornithorhynchidae > Ornithorhynchus > Ornithorhynchus anatinus. The sequence goes on from NC_041750.1 coordinate 19,145,570, forward strand.
AACATCATTACATTGGATTGAAAGTGAAAACTGTTGTTTTACCAAATAAACTTGTTTCTCGTTCTTGGTGTGTGTATAATTGTGATTTCTACATGCAGCTTGGGTAAGAATGTATGTGTATTTGTGCATACAGCTTTCACACATATAATTCAAAATGCAGACTTATAAATAGGGCTTCCAAAGAGATGTTAGAGGTTGGTAAAAGGCAACTCTACCTTGGTAAATTTAGGACCTTGAAGCCATATGATTGCAAACCCACAGATGACAACAAATCATTTGTATTAATCGATCAATGGTATTTATTGAGAGCTTACTGCTTGCACAACACGGTAATAAGTGCTTGGGAGAGTACAACAGTTGGTAGACATATTCCCTGCCCACAAGGAACTTACAGTCTATATATATTCTGTGTGATTGCAAGAGTTATAATATTCTTTAATTAATATTTTCACATAGTACGCTCTTACCATCCCATAAAGTTATCTAAATTGCTGGTTTCCTTATATTATTTTTCCCACATATACTCTCATCAACCATTGCTTCTTTGGGAAATAGAAAAATCCCTTGGTGTATTTGTCCGGAGCATTTATTTACTGTATCAGAAATGGATTTACACATTGTCATTATATCGATCATTATAAACAAAACAGATTTTGAGTAGGTGAAGTTAATTTCCTCTATTTTCCCTTGGATATGTTTTCCAAAATCTAGTTTAAAAACATTCAAAAAGCTGCATCTTTGGAAGCGTTTTGTCTGCTTGCTGGATTGCAATACCCAAGGTGAGTTCTAAGATAGAAAAGTAGAAAGACAGAGGAAGAAGTTTAATGATCAGGCCAAATGAGGGATTTATAATAGCAGGACACCAATCCTGGAGTCGGCACATCAAACCGAAGATGGTGATGAATTGGAAAATCGGAAGAAAGAAGGCTTCATGTTTAAGCCTCCAGGAACTGGCTGACCTCAGAGATTTCTTTTTAAATCTATTTTTATTTGTCTCTGCTGTATAGTTAAACTTGGGTGGGCAAAAAATTCTCCCCAAGCTAGGGACGCTGCTTAGATTATTCTAAGTTTTTATGGGACTGGATACTCTGTTCCCATTTCAGTGCCATTTTATGCCTATTGTCTTTCTTCCTGCTTAACAGTCTCTAAATCTCCCTCTGCCGCCTTTGAAAATTTATGGGGGCTTTCAATCAGGCTTGGTGTAAAGCCATTTACCTCCAAGGCCTGAGTTATTGACCAGAACACAGCATCTTCTGCCTATGTAATATATGTCTCTTTATCTCCCGAAAAGAAAAAGATTCTTGGAATGTCCAGGAACAGGATATAAACTGGAGAGACTTGCCCATTTTGGTCAGCAGTCTTTGGGTTTACAGAAGGTGATATTGGAGACCAGCCTGTTCATTAAGCAGCACTTTGAACTGCCCATTGTCCACTTTGTAATGGGTGTTGCTTTCCACAAAACCTACTGAAAACAAATCTCCAATTAATGAATGCTCCTTGGTCTCAGAGTATATCGGCCCAGACTGTACACAAGCCATAAAAATCTAAATATTCATTGATAACACATAGAAAGCCTAACAGAAAGTTCTTTAAAAATATAGTGAATTTCCGGGTTATTGATGCATCTTGATGCTTCCGTGGAAAGAGGGGATTGTTAGAAGTAAATACCACGGTGATTTCTATATTATGGCTTATAAAATAATCACACTGATGTCTGATGTATATGTAAGTGCTAGACTGTAAGCTCACTGTGGCAGGGAACGTAACTACCAACTCTGATGGTGTTTAATGATTTTTGACTTGTTTTCAAATTTTTGCAACTCCAAGTGATGTTGCTTGGTGAGTTTTTTCAATCGTTCACAGGTGGAAGAAGCTTACAGGTGCAGTGACTTTCCAACCAGCTCCACCTGAGAAACAATTAGGCAGACCTGAGGGTATTTCACTGCTGCAAGTCTAGCTCTTTCACTAGATCACAACCCCCCACTTACGGCACAATTGCTCTTTCAAACTGTTATTTATAAAGAAAACTAGAGAACTAAAAAGTTAGAAGAAATCTTATATCCGTGTATGACAGTCCAGCTGGGTAGTCCAAACATAGTAAAGAAAGTCCCAGAATTTTCTAGAACAGAGAATCTACTCACTCCTTCGAGGCCCCCTTCCAGGAGTGCTTTTGCTTGGGATGTCAATCATTCAATTACAAGGGAGGAGTTGGGCAAGGAGGTGGGGACTAGGAAAGTGGAGGGAGGTGGAAAGGCTTTGAGGAAAGTTGGTCCCTGAAGAAAACAAATGTGGGGTGCTGGTGTTCATGAGGAAGACTCAAGTTCAGCAAGGTGTGTTACCAGGAAAAGGCCTGTGGAGGAAGACCTGTGTCTTTGGAGGAATCATGAAGGATTCAGAAGGCAAGTAACCCCTGGGTTTAAGTTAAAAGCAAACACAAGATGAGGGGTGGGTGGTTATACCTGCATCTCGTTTAAGATTCCATGTATTAATATTTTGAACATCACAGGTGCTGTAGAAACCTTTTTTTTGAAGTAAATATTGGTTATCTGTTTATAATCAAAAACTTTGCCACAGAGATCTGTGTGTGTGGAATGTGGTGTATCAAAGAGACTCATCATCACAGCGGAGTTCCCCCACACCTGAGGGGCTTGCAGTTAGGATTGCAGGACTTGCTCAACTAAACCCCAGAAATTTAGCTGTGCTATTCAAGGGTACCCATTCTGAGTTGCAAGGTGTTGGCAGCAAATGAGTGGAGCACTTTTGGAGTGAGAGTCCCTACTGGGCTTCAGAATACACGCCAACCACAAGAATTCTAAGGATTTTTAAATCCTCATAAATCTCCATCATTCCCTTCAAATTCCTTCTGTGTGGAGGTTGTTTACCAAGTGAATAAGTCCCTTTGAATAAGTCTCTGATAAATTGGCTGGAAAGTAGCTTTATTTGCTGAAAAGATCAGGCTTTGGGTTATGTACATCGATCAATCAATATACATATGGTGTGCAGGGCACTGTGCTTGGGAGAGTAGAGTAGAATAATGACTTTTAGCCTCTGCAGCAACAAAGCGATGTCACTTTAAAAATCATAGAAACTTGCAGATCCCATTGGAAATTTTCCACTGATACTTTGGTGGAGATGGTGCTGACAGTGGCCCTTGGAGCCTGGTTCAAGATATACAAATCAGTCAGTCAATGGTATCTGAGTGCTTACTGTGTGCAGAGAACTGTATTAAGTGCTTGGGAGAGTACAGTATAACAGACACATTCCCTATCCACAGCGAGCTCACAGTCTAGAGGGGGAGATGGACAATATAAATTAATAAAATTACAGATATGTACATAAGTGGGCTGGAGGGAGGGGGAAAATAAAGGGAGCAAGTCAGGGTGACGCAGAAGTGAGTGGAAAAGGTGTAAAGGAGGGCTTAGGGAAGGCCTCTTGAAGATGTGCATTCAATAATGGGGGTGGGGAGAGTAATTGTCTGTCAGAGATGAGGAGGGAGGGCATTGCAGGTCAGATGCAGGAAGTGGGCAAGAGGTTGGTGGTGAGATAGATGAGATCAAGGTACAGTGAGTACGTTGGCGTTAGAGGAACGAAGTGTGTGGGCTGGGCTGTAGGAGAGTAGCGAAGTGAGGTAGGAGGGAGCAAGGTGATTGAGTGCTTTAAAAATCCTGTAGGAAAACCTATTTTAAGTTTCAGGACACAAAGGAAGTTAGAGATGATAATTTCAGTGAAAATAAGAAGACAAGATGTTCGAGAAAGTATCTGGGAACACAAGAAAGGAGCAGTTCAACAATGGGACATATCAAGGCGATTTACCTCAAAGATTTTAAAATCAGAAAATTCTGAAGCAGACCTGGAATTTGGCAAAGAGTTGACATCAAGATTTAAGAATTGTAGTAATGCATCACAATACTCACTAGAGTGTGTGAGATTCTGTATGAAAGCGCAGTATCTTTGGTAAAATACAGGGAGAGTTTCTAGACAGAAAGGAATTGCAATATCCCAAATTACATAGGTTTAGGATATTCATCAATGAATTGGTTAGAATATTCATAAACAAACCCTCATCAGTAACTGAAGTTATATAAAATTAAGGAAGCTTAGTGCTGCATCTCAGAGATTTAACAATGATTTAATGAGAGCCTGACATCAAATAAACTATTCTGAAACTTTCAGTACTTAAGACTGACATAAATACACTGCCAAGTTAAATCTCTTTCAGTGATTTTCTTCTGTTATCAGAACACTGAATACATTTGTAAACCATGACACAATGTGTCCATTCCTCATATATATATATCTCCATAGATACACATATCTATATAGATATGTATACTCCATTAATTTTTTTGAAAGAAAGTCTTTCATCTTTCTTGCTTCCTTATTTTCTTCCAAACACCAAATCTACTGCTCTGCTAACTCAGGCAGGGGAGTTCAGGTTGTAGATCAGTTTCTCTGTAAATACTTTGCCCTAACAATTCCTAACACTGTCACATTCAGCTTACTCTTTGAAGATCCACACAGCCAGCTCTAGAAGTGATAAAACCATGGGGGACTTTCAAACCTGGTGGGGCCACCAGAAGCAGACCCTCAAATACAAAAGGGTCATCACCTGGCAACAATATTTACTCTCTATCTGGCAGAGATTGTACTAAAAAAAAGGACTCGCTGCTTATCCTTCCCTGCCATTCACACTAGCAGCAGTATTAAATGAACAGTAAACCAAGCCCTTGACACAGTTATAACTGTTCTAATCAAAGAGTTAACCTCTGCACCTTCAGTCTAGACCGGTCTGAGCCCTAGGGGCAATACACCACTATACTGTTTTATTTTAAAAGCCGTAATCCCTTGGCTGTGAAACTGGGGGACTCACAGTAGACCGTCATCTACTGGTGTTAATTAGTATTCTTTCTGTCTGTGTCTGGACTTCAGTCTCCTTCTGTCATTGATGAGCAATTGGGCATCTGTTTCTCTCAACAGCACAACAGTTAATACTCCCAATAAATTTCAATATCCATCGCAGGTGGCTCCACTCTGGGATATCAATCAGTGATTCTTGTCAGCCCTAACCCTATTGGCTCCTTTTCTTTTTTTTCCCTCCCAAGACTCTAATGGATATCCTGTAGCCTTAATGGATCAGCAGCTCTTTGCATTAGTGTGCCACCCCACACCCTATCCCAAAAGCAGAGAACCTCAGATTCTGGGTGACCCAATTTTCCCTTTCAGTGCCCCCATCTGCTCCTCCATCCCATCACCAATTTAAGCCCCCCTTTATTTCCTTGCCAAAAGCATAAAAAGATTTGTTTCCTTTAAGTACTGCATGACTGCTAATATAAGGCACAGCTTCCCCTCAGTTAACTTAACCAAACCACTGGTTAACTTAACCAATCCATTAGGTAAGATGGAACATTTTTTGTTTCCAGGAATTCTGTTCTGTTCTGTTGGAAAGTGATTTGCCACCATTTTCTTTGTGCTGCTGTCATCAAAATCTCCAAAAGGCAATTGCCACTTAGGATGTGCAGTCTGCTTATTTAACCTCTGCCTCAACATGCTACCTTGGCAGGCATTATTGCCCAATGCTAACAAGCACAGCAAGAAGCAGGGCCATAACCTCCATCATGTTGCTTAGTGATTGGTATTTGTGATAACTCTGGGAGAGTACAAGGAAGGGGATTCAAGTATCCCCTCTGTATAGATGACACATATTTGTAAGAAATTACTTGAAGAGGGCTTAAAGGATTATTTCTCTTTCAAGCAATTTCTTACAACTATTTGCCTATTCTGAAATAACCAATGTGCTCTCCCTCCCTCTGAGATATAGAGCTTGTTTGGGAATTCTCCCACTGAAGAGCAGGGAAACTGCCCTCTGTTTTTAATCAAAGTGCTAAGAGATCTCCATTCTTATTCTAGGGTCTTCGGGAGTAATCCGTAGAGAAATGGTTAGTTGAAGCTGTGGGAGCAAATTAGTTCTCCAAGGGAGTGGGTGTAGATGGAGAATAGGAGGAGACATAGAGGATGGAGTTGAAGGCATGGGTTTGTGTCTCAAGAGAAGGTAGGTTGGATATGGAGACCAAGTGGGGTGTGATGACTTTGGAAAACTGGATGGGGTCCAGAGATTGGAAGTCTCTGTTGGGGAACTGGACAGATTTGCCGGATGGGGGTGGGAGAGAAGGCAGGTGAGAAGGTTGTGGTCCAAGAGTGGAATTTCAGAGTAAGTGAGGCGAATGAGAACTGTAGGGACTAGAGATGATGAGATTAAGTGTGTATCCAAGTCAGTGACCGGGTGAGGCAGAATACAGCAGGAAGTGGCCACCCACTTCTGAGGAGAGGAAGAAGGAGGCAGGAAGGTCATCAGTAATACCTATGTGAAAATTGAAATCCCGGGGGATGGAGAAAGAATGTGAGAAAGAAATCAGAGTGGCTCAGAAAGTTTGAGGTGGGGCTTGGAGGGGTGGTAGATGACAATGACAAGTAGCTGAAGTGGGTGGTAGATGTGGATGGTGTGGGCCTCAAAAGAAGGGAAAGAGAAGGCAGAGAGAGATGGTGTGAAAGCAGAACTGGGGGGCAAGAAGAAAGTCAACTCCTCCTCCTTATCCAGTGAGTCTTTGGGGATGGGAGAAGATGAGGCCTCCTCAGGAGAGAGCAGCAGGGGACACTGTCATCTGAGGAGGGCCAGGTTTTACTGATGGTGAGGAGGAGCAGGGCCTGGGTCAAGAACAGGTTAAGGATGAAGGGAAGCTTCTTCATGATGGATCGGGGTTTCCACAGACCGCACTTGACTGAGGGTGTGACGGGGAGGAGACAGCGCAAATGGTAGGAAGAGTTTGGATGGGAGTGAGCTGATAGAGGCTGGGGAGGGGGATGTGGGTCAGGGGTGAGAGAGAAGGAAAAGGATGGGATGATCAGAGGAAGGTGATTGAGGGGCTATGGAAGGGTCAGAGCAGTAGCAGAAGTCAGTGTCACTTCTCTAGGTAGGTGTCTTTGGCGGGTAAGGTGTTTTGTTTTTGTTTTAATGTACTCACTATATGCCAGGCACTGTACTAAGCACTGGTAGATAAGAGAATCATGTTGGACACAGTTCCTGTCCCACATGAGGCTCACAGTCTTTATCCCCATTTTACAGATAAGGTAACTGAAGTTAAGTGACTTGCCCAACGTCACCCAGCAGACAAGTAGCGGATCTGGGATTAGAACTCAGGATCCCAGGCCAGGTTTTTCCACTAGGTCACACTGTTTCTCAGTCTCTGCTGAATCATTTTTCCTGGTGTAAGAGAGAGGCTGGGCATTGACATTCCATCCCATGGCCACCTCAGGCTTAGGCTCCAGGTGTGTGGGCTCGGGGATCAGCATCCTGACCCCTTGCCACAGTGTGCAGGGTGGGTGGGGACGGGAGGTGGAGCTGGCCGTGCTCACATCAGTGGGGAGGGATAGTGGTGGAGCTCACTTTTTATAGTTGAGGAACTGAGGCACAAAGAAGTTGAGTGATTTGCCCGCGGTCACAAAGCAAGCAAGTGCTAGAGCTGGAATTCAAACCCAGTTCCTCTGACTCCTAGGCTGGCTGCTTCTCAGCTGAGGAATGAGGAGAAGTAGGAGTGTCTGCTGAATGTGGTAGTAGTTTTAAACTTGTGAAGAACTGGTCCAACCCTTCTTTTCTTAATGCACTTTGTAGCATATGAACTCCTGATCATCTTTGACATCTTTCTATTAAGGTCACAGTCTTCCATCATATTTATAAGCTTATCTACATTCTGGAAAACTGACAAAAGGCTTTTTAATTCCAAGGCATTTGCTGGTAGTGGAGAAGCAATTTCTATATCTGCTTTGTTGCACTGGATTATACAAGTTTGAGGGCCTTGTTATTGTCATCATCAGTATTTGAGTGCTTACTATAATTAGGGTATTTAAGTGCTTACTATGTGCCAAGCACTGTTCTAAGCACTGGAGTAGTTACAAGGTAATCAGGTTATCCCATGTGGGGCACACGGTCTTAATCCCCATTTTATAGAAGAGGTAACTGAAGTATAGAGAAGTTAAGTGACTTACCCAAGGTCACACAGCAGACAAGTGGCAGAGCTGGGATTAGAAAACACATCCTCTGACTCCCAAGCCTGTGCTTTTTCTACTAAGCCACGCTGCTTCTTAATATGTGCAAAGTACTTGGGCAAGTACAACTGTCCTCGTTGGACAAAGAATATAACAATGCTGTTTTAATTCAGAGGCCTAGTTTTAACCACTCCATAATACAACCACACTAGAGATGCTTTACCCCTCACACATACACCTGATGTTACCTGGGGTATTCCTAAGAGAGTGACTCCAGCACATGCTTTATTCCACCCCACTTCTCATTCAACTTCTCTCTCCTGCTTCCAACCCCATGCTCCTGGCTGTAACTCTCTCCCCACTTTAAATCCACCAGACCTCAGCTCTCTCTCTCTCTTCTAAGCTCTTCTGGAATTCTCCAGGAGGCTTTTCCCCATTTCTTTTTCTTTGTTCATGGTCATAGGCTCTTGCCACCTCAATACTTATATATTCACAGCCACTCACAGTACCACTGTACATATTGATCTACACACTCTATGTAAGCACTTATGCATCCACACATCAATCTTTCAATTCTCCTCCTCTTCTATGTATCTTTTCCCCATATTAGATGGTAAGCTCCTTAAGGGAAGGGATGGGGTCTTCTTCCTCTTTTCCTTTACCAAGTTCTCAATTCTGTTGATTGGCTTCTGCATCTTAGAAAGAAAAGAATAGATTTAACTGGAGGCAGTAAAGAGAAGCACAACCAAGATTATAAGAACAGTGGGGGAGTTACTTGGGGCAGCTCAGACTGGAATGATGCAGGCTGAGAGGGGTCAGGGATGAAGCTTACAAACTAAAAAAATATCACTGGGGGTGTGGACAGGACAAACATGAATTGTTTCATCAAGGATTTGGATAAATTGATGAATGGTTCATAATGGGTTAATGAAGGCAATCAAACCATAGTATTTTTTGTGCAGAGGTGCTTGTGAGAGTACAACAGAGAAGACACAATCTCTGCCTTCAAGGGACTTACAGTCTAGCAGGATGGGAACAAGTTAGGAATGTGAGATGGTCCACTGTTCAATGTGATGCTAAGGAGTAGGATGGAGGCCCAGGATTCTATCACATTCTTCTTCTAATCATTTTGAGATGTCAGAGAATTCTGGGCTAGATGAACAGGGCTGGCAATGCCTATGCTCTTTGGGCCAAAGCTCAAGGATGGGAGAGGTGAGATGACAATTTGTAGCATCTGTACCATTCACTTTATTGCTTACATTCCATTTTAAAATGAATATAATCAAGTCTTTAAAAAAGTAAGGCACATGAAAAGCCTTATCTGGAAGTCCATAACTCCTAAATCTCTGTTAAGCATTTCCCCTACAGAATTGAGCATTTCCACAAAAAACAAATGATGCATTCCATGCTGGATATTGAAAAGTGTAACATCTGCTTAATGGCACAACAGGACCCAAAACCTAGTTACACCTAATGCTCTAATTGCTATTACAGAATATTAATTAGCTTTGCACATATATATTTTGATTCTGTCCAGGAAAACAACATAAGAGGAAAAAAAAACAATAGCTAGTTGCATCAGTAAATCTCTTCATTACAAGACATGATAACAGATTTGGCATTTCCAGTCCATTTTCCATAACAGTCATACTCAGCTTCTCCAAAGGTGGGCGTTACACAATACTGAAGACCATGGAAAGATACTGCTCATAAGACACTTGAATCCAGCCATCCTGATCTGTATCATAGCGCCTGAATATATCTGTCAACCTCTAAAAGAGAAAACAGACACTTAGATCTCAACATTGATTAATTTGAGCAATCAATCCCTACTTGGCCTAAATGGGGCCGATATCACCCCAGCAGCCACTTGGTCAGAGGCAGCTGATGCTCAGGTTGCCCCAGTAAGGGGGGATAAACCAGCTTGTTCTAGACTGTCATTTCGAGTCCATTTTCCAGGTTGTCCTTAAGGGGGATTTCCCGAAGAGAAACTAGTTCCGTGGGGAAAAATTCACACAAATGAATTTTAAATCTAGCAACAGACCAGTGTTAGTTCACGGTCCCCCTCCCCTCTGCCAGGAAGGGATCTGTCCCAGCCACCACTTGCCTCCTCCACCTATTAAACTGACCGACGGGTCTGCCAGTAGGAAGCAGTAGGCTGCTCAGAGGGATGATAGGCTTGTGCGTGTGTGTATAGCACCTGGCCTCGGGAGTTCTATTCCATCTGATCACAGAGGCACATGGCGTGGGCGTGCCAGAGCGGAGCCAGAAGCTGCAGTGGCAGCACTTGGTGTCTCCATCATTCATAATGATGGAAATGTTCTAACTCTCTGGCCACTCATTCTTAGTCTCTTTCATGGGCTCCTCCTCTGCCTCCCGCCCCCTAAGTGTGGGGGAGATCTCAAAGTTCGGTGCTGGGTCCCCTTCTATTCTCCATCTACACCCAGTCCCTTGGAGACCTCATTCGCTCACATGGCTTCAACTACCACCATGAGGATGATTCCCAAATTTACAACTCCAGCCCTGATCTCACTCCCTCTCTGCAGTCTTGCATTTCCTCCTGCCTTGAAGACATCTCTACTTGGATCGTCACCTCAATCGTAACATGTACAAAACGGAACTCCATATCTTTCCACCCAAACTCTGTCCTCTCTCTGACATCTCCATTACTGTAGGCGGCACCATCCTTCTTGACTCACAAGCCCTTAACCTTGCATTATCCTTGACTCCTCTCTCTCTCTCTCTCATTCAACTCACATAATCTATCACTAAATCCTGACTGTGCAATCTTCACAACATTGGCTGGAGAGGAAAGGGCGGATTTTAGCAAACTGCTACCACATTAATCCAAGCACTTATCCTATCCCGCTTTGAATACCACATGAGCCTCCTGACTCACCCCACTGCAGTCCACACTTCACTCTGCTGCCCGGATCGTTTTTCTACAAAAACGTTCACTCTGTGTTTCCTCACTCCTTAAGAACCTCCAGTGGTTGCCCATCCACCAAACAGAAACTCCTTACCATCAGCTTTAAAGAACTTGGCCACCTCACCTCACTTCTTTCCTACCACCACCCAGCCTGCACACTTCATTCGCTCTCATCTATCTGGCCACCAACCTCTTGCTTACATCCTGCCTCTAGCCTGGAACAACACCCTCCCTCCTCATATCCAACACACACTTACTCTCCCTACCTTCAAAGCCTTATTTAAGGCACCTCTCCATGAGGCTTTCCCTGACTAAGCCCTCATTTCCTTTTCTCCCACTCCCTTCTGCACCACTCTGACTTGATCCCTCTATTCACTCACCCCCAGCTCCACAGCAGTTATGTAAATTTCCAAATTTTTTATATATTAATGTCTGCCTCCCCTTCTAGAGTGTAAACTCATTGTGGGAAGGGAATGTCTGTTATATTGTTTTCCCAAGTGCTTAAAGCAGTGCTCTGCACACATTAAGTGCTCAATAAATATGATTGATTGAGTGGTGAGGCTGAGCTTTCCCTCCTCTGTGAGGTCAAAGTGACAATCCATGAGAGAACAATTGGGAAAAATAAAAGCAATCCACAAATCCAGATATTACCATTATTGCCATTTCTTTTCTACATGTAACTTTAAGAAGAGTCAGGCAAACTCCAGGTCATCTTCAGGAAACATCCCAGGTATTTCTATTTCTACCCTGTCTTCTAAAGACTAGGTGGTGATTCTATCCTTGAGGGTGGGGGAGATTAGGACAGTTATATGCCACATTTCTCTACACATGAGTCAATGTGAAAGGAGCTGTTGGGAAAGCCATTTTGCGGATGGGAACAGCTGATAAAGATTCCCAGTATCAATAATGCAAAGCCACCCTGAGATCTTTAAGAATCGATATCTGTATGGTTTAGACATTCACCTGCCCAGAGGCAGGGGCTGGACCAGATGTCCTCGTGGTTCCATCTAGCAATGGCAATTTAGCTACACTTATACACTAAGCTAATACTGGGTAATCCATAAAAAAAGTCTAAGTGTCGGTAACAGACAAATTCAACACTTTTCCTTTTCACACTCAGAGCTTCCATAAGGATCACTATGCTCCATGTGTGCAAATCCATCCAATCTCAAATTACCTGCAAGACAATGCAGCCCTGAATGAAGTCATCAAAAGCAATCTGTCCTCTTCCTTGTCTATCAAACTTCCGAATGAGGATATCATGAAACTGGTCAGACAGCCGGTAGCCTTTGAAGAAGGAAAAACCAAATAAACACTGAGGCAGGAAACAAGGTGTGTGCCTTTAAGTCATTTAGTTTTCACACGGACACCAGTCTCCAGCAGCACACATTTTATGAGGCAATCAAACATGCTGCATGTTGAGGGAGATACTTCTAGATCCAGTGGGTGGCTAGGCACCTCCTGAAGGGTCTTTTTCAATTAAAGTACTTCTAGCTCTTGCACCCTAGGCCTATCTATGAATATAGGATGGTCTCCATTTAATCCTGAGCGACAATATCATGATGGCTTGCAAGGGGGCATTGACCAACAGGCCAGGAGCTCCAGCCATGACGACTAGGCTACGCTGACTGTGACCCTAGCAGGACCCCCTTGCAGAGTCACTCTACAGAGAGGTCTGATTTAATTCAGAACCTACTCTCTGGTCAGATGCCTCTCAACAGCATGGGGAAACTTCTCATGGTGGGGAACTCTGGGAACGGGCAGAGACACAAAAGAAAATTAACAGATTGAGGGAAACAGGGCAGGGAAAGAGGAAAAAGAGCTACTCTTTAAGTACGAGCTAAAAAACATCCAGAAAAAACTCCACACACCAACCTTAAGGGAGGCCCCTAGCCGAAGGAGCAGAGCCTAGAAAGCGGGAAGGTGGAGGGTCAGACCAGGCCAGGTTTCAGGGGGGACTCAGAAAGGAATAAGAAAGTGAAGGAAAGAGAAGTAAACTGAGGTGACAACCAAAAGGAAGTCCAAGTAGAAAGGGAGGGTTCGGCGCCTGACTTGGTGGGCTCTGGACAACTGCTCCAGTTTCCTAATTGTTCAGGCTGCTTAAGGACCAGGAGCAATGAGCTGCCCCTGTATGGAAGTGGGAAAGATGCAGGGAGGAAAAAAAGTCAAGAGACAACCAACCAAAAACAGCGCTCACAAAGAAACAGAAACTAGTCAGCACAAGAAAAAAAATCAGGGGAAACCACACCTAGAAAGACATGGAGAGAAAGAGAGCGAAAGAACAGGGCAAGATCCCAGATGATATCTTCTTTGTGTATAATTCAACTAGGCAAATACTTGGTGACTTTAAAAATCTGGTGCTAATTAATTGCTGTATGCATCGGATGGAGTCCTTGGGCAAGAAATATCTCATCCTCCAGTGAATGGCTACATTTAATGCTACCTGGGGAATAGAATCCCTCCCTCTGATGATCCCTTTAGTATGAGTGTTTCACCACCTAGCTACACACACACACACACATGCAACTCAAAAACTCCCAGTCAGGAAGGTGAATAAAGTGATTCCCTTTTTTTTTTTTTTAAGAGTTGAGTAAGTGGGAATTTGAATAGATGGAAAAAAAGGAAATTCACAAAAATGGCAAATTCCAGCTGGGAGGGTCACCAACCCAGGGCCCGAAGAATTACTATCTTTAAGTTTTCTGAGTTCCCATTTAGAACAAGTAGCCAGCAAAGAGCTATAGAAAACTTAGCCAGAGCAAAGTTTACTAGCTAAAATGGTGCTGGCTATGTTCTACCTGGAGAAATCTACTACTGGGTGAAGCCAGGAGTCAGTCTGAGCTGAGCTTCCCCTCCTCTTGTACTGTCTGGCCCCCATGATGGGCATTACCGTCAACTTCTTACAGATTCAGAAGACAAAATCCAGGTACCAAAATATCTGCTTTTGACTTTCAGAGTCCTGTTCGAATCTTTGCAAGGCCAGGTCACACCTGTCATCTGAATAGATTTTATAGTGAATTACCAGCATAGAGAATTTGACTGGTTAAAGAATCACACACACACCAAAATAATAATACTGCTTCAGTGCCCTTTCTGGAGAGCTCAGAGCACTTTACCAATACTATCCTCCTTCCTTCTCATAGCCCGCTAAATCGAGACTTAAAGCCAATGGTTTCTGTGGTTATTTTTTGGCCTTCCTGTTTCCAAGGGGGGGCTGTAGGAGTCAACAGAGCTTTTGCAGCTCAGCTCTCCCTTCCATCTGGGCTCTTTTAGCCGTGAGAGGTCTTGGAGACATAGAACAGGGCATTCCCCACTATGCATTGTTGAATTAATCTTAGACTGTAGGATGGTGGAGCCCATCTAGTCTGGGTATAAGTGGCGTGCTTTCAAACTCTCTAATCAGGTCTGGTAAGGGAACTGTAGGGAAGAAAAGGAAAAAACTACATGCTCCAGGAAGCAAAGCAGCTGGTGGTCTTTGTTTCTCTGAGGCCATCGGGGCTTTTTGTGAGGAGTCGCTGCTGGGTCAGGGAGGGGAGGGTTATAAGCCATCTCTGAGGAAGAGCTGTGCTTTTATAAATGACTATTCAGAGACAAAAAATCTCCCTCTACTGGCTGCTCTCTACTACTGCCTGCGTGGATCCTTGCCAAGAGAAAATCAGCTCCTACCTCGCTCGGACATGTGGTTGTGTTTTTCTCTCAGTTTAACTGATAACTGTGGTAAAACAGGCCACAGACAAAGACTGCTCTGTTGGGATCTTTGACTCCATTCCTCTTTTCAATCAAATGCCTAAGAGTGAAGTGCACAGGCAGTCTGGGCCCATGGAGAGAAACTTTAGATTAATGAATAATAATAATGATGATATTAAGTGGTTACCATGTGCCAAGAACTACTAAGTGCTTGGGTAGATATGAGATAATCAGGTCAGATAATCATGAGGCACACAGTCTAAGGGAAAGGGAGATCAGGCACTAAAACCTCATTTTACAAATGAGGAAACTGAGGCACAGAGAAGTTAAGTGATTTGCCCAGGGTCACAGAACAGGCAAGTGGCAGAGTTGGGATTAGAACCCAGGTCCTCTGGCCTGATGTGTGGTTTTAAATCTTCATTTGCCCCTCTGAATTCTTTCCAATTGTAACCCTGGTTAAGCACTGATTTGGGTCATTATTCTGTCTGTGACCCTATTTCCACCATGGTTACCAGACCTTTTGTAGAGCTTCCATGAGGCCACACTTCCTACCTTTTTCATTCCTTTGGAGTTTACCAAATGCATGAGAGTTCATCATTTATCCCTTGCCCAATATATGTCAGCAGGGCGATCCCAGCCTCACAAACCATGTCAGTCTAACACAGCTTCTACCAAATGAAGAGAAAGACTGACAAACTCAGATTCAGTTCCTACTTAGAGGGGGAACAACAGTATCTGACTTGGCACCTCATACTGTCATCTCTGACAGCTGTGTGAACTCGATAGTTCTTCTAGGCACCCAGGGACCTGTCTAAGTGCAATTTATTGCCATGCTGGCCAGGATACATGCCCCCTGTAGCTAGTCGGCCGGAAACGAGGAGCAAGAAGGTATGGAAAGGAAATTGGCCATCCCACGTGACCCGTACACAGTACTTTGGGGAAGGAGGCAAAGCTGGGCATCTAGAAAAAGTGTTGATCATGGAACATATTGCTGCCAGGGGTCCTAGGGCAAGCTCATCTTGTCAAATCTGGCAAAATCCTAGGCTGCAGTTTAATGTTTACCTTACCTACAGCCGACTCAGGCTAAAGCAGATTCTTATACCAAGAACTTAGAAAAAAAAAAAAAAGCCCTCATTTGCCTTGGACAGACAAGACCAAAGACTAATGCCTATTCAGCAAACCCTACAAGGGAGCAAAAATTCTGATTTGTTTTCTAAGCCACACATCAGTAAAAGGTAGTGAGTCTATCACCGTCGGGGGCAGAGTGTATGACTCATCTAATACCCACATGCTAAACCTTTCAATATAAAACCTAAACCTCAATTTATGCTGTAATAATAATAATAATCATGCTTATTAAGCACTTACTATGTGGCAAACATTGTTCTGAGCGCTGGGATAGATACAGGTTAATCAGGTTAGACACAATCCCTTACCCCCATGGGGCTCACACTCTTAATCCCCATTTTACAGATGAGGTAATTGAGGCCCAAAGAAGTTAAGTGGCTTGCCCGAGGTCACACAGCAGAAAAGTGGCAGAGCCAGGATTAGAACCCAGGTCCTTCTGACTCCCAGGCCCATACTCTATCCACTAGGCCACACTGCACAGGATCCCTGGTTATACAGATTCCCTCAAACAATCCTACTCAATCCATCAGTGATATTTATTGAGCACTCACTGTGTGCTAAGTATTGTACTATGGGCTTGGGAGAGTACAGTAGTGTTTACTATCTAATGTGGGAGATTGACACTAAAATAAGAGGGAGAAAAGGGGACATGTTTATGAGTTAGTGCTTAAGCAACAGGATATGTAAGATGTTCAGAAGTGCTCTAGGTGATCATGGATGCATGAATGCATAGTTGGCGAAGAGACAGTGGCGGGGATATAACCTGGGAGATTTGAATTTAATTGGGGTAAGCCTCCTGAAGATGTAATTCCAGACAGGCTGTGAAGCTGGGGAGAAGTGCAGTAGATTAGATTTGAAGGGGGGGGCGGGGGGAGAAGAATTCTAGGTAGGGGAAAGGTATAAGGGAAGGGTCAGAGGCAGGAGATATGAGAACGAGGCATGAGGTAGATTAGGTTGAGGAAAAAAGGAGAGGAGCTGGAGGGTAATGTGAGTGAGATACTTCCAAGTCATAGGCATGACAATAAAATGCACCATTTAGAGTTCTTTTCCTACCAAGTTGCTTAATAAAACACTGCCTAAACCATCTTCCAAGGCACCTTCTAATGGGGCTAGTATTGGCCTTGGTGTCCACTCACTTATTGGAAGACACAGCCTACACGTGCACCACTTTAGGCAGATCAACCTTTAAGAGCTTTGTATCCTCAAAGAAGAAAAAAACCAATAAGGAATCACTGCTCCATGAACTCTGCAAACAGCTCCATTACTTTTGGCCACATCTGACATGTTGACAGTGAGGGAGATCAGAAGCAATGATGTATTTAGACTAATTCACCTGTCAGATCATTAAACCAGACCACAGCTAAAGGGCAAAAGATAGCAACAAAGAAAAGACTTAAGTGTGACGATGTTCCTAGAGGGCAGGGAATGTGTGTCTTGCTTCTACTGTACTTTTCCAAATGTTTAGTACACTACTTCCCACACAAAAGGTACTAAAATAAATACCATTGATTGAATGATTAAAAACACTGGAAGAGGCAATTGGCTCAAGGCTTAGGAAATCATTCCCAGGGCACAAAGGAAAGGAGATAATGGCCCCATTAGTCTCAGAAAAGTTGTTTAAATTGGGTGCAGATTGTTAAGATGAAGCTTTCTTTTTCACACTGTAACATCAAGTCAGGTTGAATATTAGAAAGGTAGCATTTCCTCCTATATATTTACAGGAGGGAATTTTTGAACGGAGCCAAAGATGTACCAGAAGACAAGCCTTTTTTGTGATGGAAAAAAAATAATGTCTCCATAACAGAGAAAGTCAATATCAAAGTCAAGCTAACTTTTCTTCAAATACTAAGATACACTGTGGGTGACCTGTTTAGATGATAAAAAAAAGATTTGGGCTTTGGACCTTCTAGGTTGCAATTTTTGTATCTTTCTTCTTTTGTTCTGGATTTGGGAATAAAACTGTGAACAGGAAAGTTTTATAAATACCATTACTGTGTTAAAATAGAAGTTAAAGACACAATCCCTGAACTTAGAGAGTTAAGTTCCCAAGCCCCCAGCACGGTGGTCTGCACACAGTAGGTGTTTGCTTCAGCTGCTCCGGCTGACATTACTGTGAATTTCTAGGCGGGCTGAACAACCCCCAGAGATTCTCAGGAAGCTAGAATGTGAGCTTCATTTTCGCCACCATCTTCCACCAACCCCCACACAAACGGTGTCTAACTGAAACCTGAACTCCAAGAGCAGTTCCTCTCTTGCCAACCAGGTTTTTTCTGATGAACCACCTTAAGACACATAACACCGTGCCTGAAGGACAGCAATTGAAAAAGTCCATGGCATTTTTACTTGGGATTCCTTTTATAAATAGACCACCATTTAATTATTGGTTTCTGTTTACCTCCTAACCCCAAAGAATGGTATGTGTATAACCAAGTACAGAAAAAAGGGTGAGAAGTATTGAGGCTTAGTGCAAAGGGCATGGGACTGGAATTCGGGAGACGTGAATTCGAATCCCAGCTCTGCCACTTGCCTGCTGCATGACCTCGTGCAAGTCACTTAGTCTTTGCCTCCGTTTCCTCACCTGTAAAATAGGGACTAAATACCTGTTCTCGCTCTCTCTCTCTCTCCACTCCTATAGGCTGTGAGCCTCATATGGGATAAGGATTGTGTTTGACCTTATTATCGTACTTAGCATGTAGTAAGTGCTTAAAAAATACCACTATTATTACTATTACTATTAATATTAAAGGTTTTCATTCTAGAAGCAGCACGGACCAAGGAGAAAGGATAAAGCAGGCTGACAGTTACAGAATTAGGCTCTCTGACCATGGGCAAGTCTGGATCTGTTTCATTCCATGTGAAAGGCTTAGTATCTCCTCCCACCTGCCTCTCAAGATCAGCTCTTAACTATTTCCTCATTGTTGTAAAGCACTTTGGACCACTTTGAAAAATGCACTTCATCAGTA
Organism: Ornithorhynchus anatinus; assembly: GCF_004115215.2. NCBI lineage: Eukaryota > Metazoa > Chordata > Mammalia > Monotremata > Ornithorhynchidae > Ornithorhynchus > Ornithorhynchus anatinus. Next base: position 19,164,314 of record NC_041750.1, read on the forward strand.
TTATTACTTCTTACTCAACACACAACCAAAGTTTTGATAAGATATTCATATATGACATAAATATGCATATAAACATATGGTTTAACTTCACTTGAGAATGGGAGAGAAAAACACAATATATAATTTTAAGGACCAAAGGCCTAATGCTGGCAATTTAAGAATAACTTAGCCAGGTGCATTAATACTAGATTTGGGGTATTCTGAAACTCTGCTTTAAAAATTGACTCCAAGTTGGCGATGGGTTTTATTCTCATTTCAAGATATTCTCATAGCCACATTCTCAATGCTGTGAAATTAATTTTTCCCATATCATGAAAGGTGACAAGGTGAAAGGTGCATAGCCCTTATCTCATTTTGGACAGCATTGGCAGCATAATGATGGTTTATGAATAACCCCTCTTTCAAAGAAAGGGTCTGGAATGATGAAAATAAAAGCAAAAGTTAAAACTAAATTGGGCTCTCACCACCCCTCAAGCCAACACAAATAAATAAAAATCCTGGGATATAGACTCCAAAGGTAAAGTTCCAAAATGAAATGTGCTATACAGTAATTGTAAATGAATTACCAAAACCTGATAATGCTTGCTTTAGTTCATTTTTGTCAATCATCCCAGAATTATCTCTATCATATGTTCGAAAGACAGTCTGCCAATCCGTGATATATTTCCAGACTCCGGTGAATTCACTGAAGTTCACTCCTGCTTTATTTTCCCGGTCAAACATAGCTGAAATGAAAATAGTAAAGTATCAGTAAACATCAAACTGTCTTACAGAACAATCAACTTCTTTTCCCCAATTCTAGTAAGACTCAGGTGAAAATAAAGCCACACACCAGTCTCACGCTGTAAAACAAATCTTTGGAAGGAAAAGGTGGGGTGTCATTTGAAGTTCCTTACAGGCTGAATTTTGATGGTCTAACCTCACTGTTTTCCTTCCTCACCCCTACAAGAACATTTTTGATACCTTCATTAACATCCCCCCACACTTCCAACAGTTAAGATTACTTCATATTTTTTCCTAAGAAATTCTAACTTTCATACAAACTGCTAACAATCCTTTGTTATTGAGCATGTAATTTTCAGGCCACACACCAGCTCCTCCAAATGGCAGGTTTTGCTATGAAGGGGATGGGAATGCCCTAGCCAAAAACTTTAATTTTTTTTTTTAAAAAAGCAGCATCTGAGCAAGAAGTAAAATACCACAAGTTTTACTTACATATGATTGACCTGACAGTTACTGGATTAAAGGGAGTCCATGTGCCTGAAAAACAAAATTTAAATTTAATGAAAAGGTTGTTTCCTGAAGGATTCAGGAGTTAGTAGGGGGAGTCCTAGTCAAGTCCATATTCCAGCCACCGTCAGAGAAACTTGAAATCCATTTGCTCACAGCTGACTTTCAGTGCAGGAACTTAAGACACTAGAACCTCTTCTGGAGAGAAGCTAGGCATCTCCACAGACACTTTAATAATGGATAAGATCATAAGATACCCACTTCTCTGGAGCAATCCTTTTGCGGGCAAGAGGGGGCAAAGGGAGAAGGGACCAACTGATCTTATCCAAGCAACCATATCCCGAAATACATCCCTGGATGAGATCAGCTGATCTCTTCCCTGGCATTTTTATTACCGTGGATTCTCCCATTGCCCAGAGGTGAGAGAGGGAAGTGAGCAATAGCCTGTGCTTATCCTCCATGGAAGGGGGCGGGCCTTTGGGCTTGGTTGTTTCGATTCCAGCATATGCCAAAATTAGGATCCAGTGACCCACTGGGGTGGTCCCTGCAAGACATCCATACACTGACCTACCACCTTTCTATACGTAAATTAGCCCTGCTCAGTCACAGTCCCCAAATCCCAGGCTTTTGTTGTTCACCTGGAACTCATTTTCCACAACCATTACCTTCAAGTTGGTTATTGCCTCACCTTCCTGCATTATTCAGGTTAGCTAAACAATTCATTAAGTGGAATTAACTTGAGTTAAGCAGACCTCTGGCCACAGTCAAAGCTACTCCAAGACTAATTTTGCGAATCAAAAAATAGAAGCAAGATTCCACCTGGAAAATCTTTGCCTAAATTACACATTTTCAGAAGCAAAAACAAGATACCATCATCACAGAAAACACTTGATTATCTCACTCTTTAAGCCACTGCCCAAACCTACTGTTCCCAAAGGCACTCTGGTTCAAGAGATGGAGAAAAGCCATGCTGCTTTGGGCAGTGACTGAATCTGGCTAGTCTGTGATGGTGGAGGTGGTATCTATTGAGGGTCACTGGGTGTAATAAAATATACTAAGAGCTGGAGGACTGAGAACCAACTTGTTTTCCCCGAGATGGGTTTGGGGGGCAGAGAATGTATGTGTGTGGTGAGGGAGTGGGAGGGGAGAAGAGAAAAGTTATCCATGAATTAGCATGGGTGCCTGAGAGTGTCACGGCCCTTGGGTTATAGACCATCTTTCCTCCTAAAATCTCAAGGTCCTTTCCCATTCAAACATGTGACTTTTCCCCTCCCAATATCTATCTATGAACTGAGGATCAGCAGAGAATATTTCCTCAAGTGGCTTGAGAAGGGAGATTCTCCCACCTACACTGCAGACAAACTTAACGTCTGGCTCTGCTGCCAGACTGTAAGTTCCTTGAGGGCAGGGATCATCTCTCTTAACTCTACCGCACTCTCCCAGGTGCCAAGCACAGTGCTCTGCATAAACTAAGGCTCTATAAACACCACTGACTGATTGATTTGTAACTCTCACAGCCTGATCTTGCACCGGGAAAACCCAAACCTGCCTCTGCCTGGATATGAGACTGATTTCAACTTGATGAGAAGTAGTAAAAACTAGTTAAAAAAAACATGTTTTATGACCTGCTGACACCAAGACAGAACCAGATTCACAAAAAACACACCCAGCAGGGAGGCCACAGGGAGCAATTCATTCATTCAATCGTATTTGAGCACTATGTGCAACACTGTACTAAGCGCTCAGCACTCAAGGGTGATGTGGCAATGCTCCAACTGGCTAACGCAGGATACATCCCGATGGAGCACCTGGGGTAGCGTGTAGGGAGAAGTGAGCGGCGGAATATCCAAGATCTTGCTCACTGGAACGGCCGACAGAACGTACCACAGAAGGTCAGAACTGCAAAGCACCTGCCAAGGCCGCTGTAGCAGGCATGTCCATGGCAGCTGCCGCAGATGGGAGCATAGCTTTACTCAAGGCCATGGGAGATTTCTGTGGCACGCAAGCAGTTGCTAGTCAGCGTGGGACCACGGCAACTACCCATCAGGGAAATTACGCGGCCCTGGGACAAGTTATGCTGATTATCTCCAGTTACACATCCACACCCACCAAACCCAAGCATATTAACCAGGCGCAACAATCACTTAGATGGTCTAAATACCACCCACCAGTCAATTACAGAATGCTGAGACGGCCACCCAGAAATGACATTTCCATATGTAGACAGAAAATACGCACATGGATAAACTCAGGGTCTTCTCTGCTCTGAACTTCCCAACTGCCAGAAATGAGGTCACGCCCACCTCCCATGGGGAGGTGCCCACCTGCCATGGGGACCACATGAAAGGGCAGGAGGAGAATGGCCCAATTGGTGGAATGTGCCAGGTGGAAAGAAGGCAGCAAATCCCTTGTTTGTGTATGAGAGGAATATGGTTTGCTCAAGTGCCATTATTCCTGTCTCATCTCTTTTTAGGGTGGTACTTCCTGGAGGGTAGGAACCTTGTGTGTGTGGCATATAGCATCCATGGGTGATCAGTAAGATTAATACCAAAAATAATAAGCCACAACTAGGGGCAGAAACACCAAACACTGCATAAATTCTTGTTTGCGTTTACAAACCTAGAGTATGTGCACTGGAGGGGAATAGTGTTGAGTCCAAAGCTTCAGAGCATTCCAGAATTCAAAAGTGTTGAACAGCTTCACCACACTCTTCATCCAGGACACCTCTCAAAAGGAAGGCACTCAAATAGCCCCTTTCTGCCTACTCCTCACACACACCCCTTGATTAAGTTTAGCCGCTGGAAGCTAGAGTTGTCTAAGTCCTTAATGTGGCATCTTGATTTAAGTGAGGCAAAGGAAACTTGGGGTTTTCTAGCAGCTAGTGGGTGAACAAGAAACAGCTCTATCATCTTAACTTGTTCTCTACCTCTGGCAGAGAGATACAATTAGGATAATCAATCATACGGTGAAGGGGACAGAGCCAAATGTATAGTCCCTGTCACTGGAGCAGCCAGGAACTGTGATCTGGTTGTCATTCTGAAATAATCCTAAATGGGGGAGGGAGGGGTTCAAAAATTACCCTCCTTTGACAGCAACGATTTCTTACTCACCTCTATTCAACCTCCCTGACCACCTACCTTCTTTATACTGTGAACTTTAGGTGTAAGGAAGGTAAAGAGGTTGAGAGAAGTGAAAAGGCAAATTGGAGGAGCAACAGCAAAACAAACTTGCAAACTGTCCAAAAAGACTGCACATTCTGAGAAAATGCCCCATGGCTGTCATAATTACTTCATATAACTAGATATGGCCCCCACTTCCAGGAGAATAGTAAAGGAGATTACTACACTAAAGCAGTGATACTCAGTTACACGAATCATGCCTCTGTCCAAAATAATGCCAGCTGCTGAGCTGTTGCCTTTCGCTGACCAGCACAGAACAAAGAAAGAATGGGAGGGAAGATGATGGGCAAGAGAGGCAGGAAGGGAGGAAAATGCGGAGGTAGCGAGAGGAATAAACCCCTCAGCTTCTCCCATCAGCTTCTCCCAAATTCCCACGTGGAGAAATTTGGCTCTAAATCTACTGGCATGCTGACAGAATGCCAGCCAGGAGGCAGTAAGAGATGACACGAAAGAAGCAGCGTGGCCTAATGGATAGAGTACGGGCCTGAAAGTCAGAAGGACCTGGGTTCTAATCCCCACCCCACCACTTGTCTCCTGGTTGACCCTGCGCAAATCACTTCACTTCTCTGTGCCTCAGTTACCTCATCTGTAAAATGGGGATTGAAACTGGGAGCCCCATGTGGGACAGGGACTGTGTCTACCCTGATTACTTTGTACCTACTCAACTGCTTAGAGCAGTGCCTGGCACATAGTAAATACCATAAAAAAAGGATCATGGACCTGGGAGTCAGAGGAGCTGGGTTCTAATCCTGACTTCACCACCTACCTACTGTGTGACCCGAGGCAAGTCACTTCACTTCTCTGTGCCTCAGTTTCCTCATCTGCAAAATGGGGATTCAATAGCTGTTCTCCCTCCTACTTAAACTGTGAGCCCCATGTGGGACCTGATTATCTTGTATCTACCTCAGCGCTTAGTGCAGTCCTTGGCACATAGTGAACATTTAATTACCGCAATTATTACCATGAAACTTGCCTCTCCTCTGCGCTTCCAGATATCCAAGCACAGCTGCAAAGGCACACCTTGCTATCGCTGCAAGAATCAAATATGCCACAAGGAAGAGAAGCAGTTTCCTAGGTAGTCAATAGTATCTTGGAATTCAAGCACAGCTCTTGAAAAGGATCAGGAAGAGAAGCTGCCCAATCCCCAGACTCCCTGGTACATGTACAAAAACTCCTACTATATATAAGAAAACCATTTCTGGATCAAAGCCAGGTTGCAGCCCCCCAGACTCATCATCCCAGGATTCTGCTTTCGACACCATCCACCCCCTTTTCCCTCTACTAATCTATAACTTGTCCAAATTCTTCTTGAAGCTGGTTATATTTTTGGCTGACACAACTGGTTAGAAACTAACTCCATATGCCTGCCACCCATCACGTAAAGGGTCTCTCTTTGTTTTGAGTCTTCCATTTTCAAACCTCAATTAATTGTCCGTCCCCTTTCTGGTGTGGGAAATAGTGAGCAATTTTAATGTCCGCCCTGTAAATACCCTTCATGATTTTGTAACGTTCAACCATGTCCCCTTTCAGTCTTTATTTTTTATAGAATTAAGACTCTTAACTTTGTCTTTTTTCATACAAATCATCTACATTGCACTTCTCTGCTCCTCCTTCTTTGTTTTCTATTCCCCTTCTGATGTCGCTATTCATTAATTTGGCCCTTTTTTGGCTGCTGCCAAATAGAGATGCCAGCTTCCATTTTAAGAGCTAGGATGTAATGGGGGTGGGGGACTAGAAAGGGGTCCATTTGCAAGAGGTGACAGGCCAGAAAGCCACAATCTGGGGGCGTTTCCAGCCCCGACAGGGAACACTCAAGTCTTGTCAGAAACCTAGGCTGAAGAAGGCCACAACTGCAGGTCAAAAAGCTGTAGGAATCACCTCTTTTCTCTCATCATTCTGATGGAGTTGGCAACTGTGCGGTCACCCAATGGTTAAAAGAATGGTCACTAATGATGCCAAGATCCCTTTTCTGAGTTTTAACTGACACCTTAGAGACCATCGTCATACATTTGTAATTTGGATTATTTTTCCCTCAGTACATTACCTTGCGCTGGCTCGCTCTGAAGCTCGCTGGCATTCTTCAGCCCACGTAATTAGCTGAATAATCAGCAGCATATCCCCAGCTACATGACATTTCACTACCTGGAAACCTTAAAGTTATCTTCAAAACTCCCTTCTTACAGAGAAGGAATGAAGATGCTAAGCCAAACAAGTTCTAGCAAAGGTCCATCTCTATCCTTCGCGTGTTGTCTTTTAGCTACACTTCACTATGGGTCCGGCAGAAAGAGTGCTGCTTTGGGAATGAAGAGACCTAGGTTCTAGTCTCAGTTCTGCCTGCTGAGGCTAAACCATCAGGGAAGGTTTCTAACAGAAGAACCGCCTAGGGCATTCCATGAGGTGGACAATTCCAGCAGAAACTCTGCAGGAACTCTGCTGGTTAACATGGGTGGCGGAGCCAGCATCAACTACCAAGGCAACCACCTGCTAGGTCACAACACTGGAACAGCAGCGGCAATTTGCTGCTGGCACTTTGGCCGTAAATAGGTTCTGAACGTAACAACCTCTGTGTGCCCTTCGCAACGCGCTGCCCACTGGCGGCTTGTTCACTCATTGTCCTTCGTGTCCCAGAAAGATCGGGACTGGCAGGAAAAGGAATGCAAATGGTGCCACACAAACCACTAGCACTGTAATTTCCCCATGCAAGTTCTACACACCAAAGTCTCACGACTGAGGCTCAACCCTTATTGCCAATGAGAGACCATCAACTTTTAGCCAGTTTTCCATCTGGGACAGAATATCCTCTCTGATCCCATTTGTCCTCAGTTTGGCACTTTCTTAAATGCTCTGGGAAAATCTCAATATGCTGTACCCACTGGCTCCCCTTTATGCATATTCTTATTAGCCCTTTCAAAGAAGAGGAATTAGCAGAGGAATGAGACATGACATCCCCCCAGATGGTTGTCTTTTTCTAAGGGTGCACTGTTCCTTAGCTTCATTATAAATTCTACTAACCTGCCAGATACGGTGAGTCAGTCATATTTAATGAGGGCTTACTATGTGCAGAGCATTGTACTAACCTCTTGGGAGAGTACAATACGATACATAACAGACATAATTCCTGCCCACAACAAGCTTACAGTCCAGAGAGGAAGATGGACATTAATATAACTAAAATTACAGATACGTACATATGTCCTGAGTGCCTGGGACGGGGGGATGAATAAAGGCAGCAAGTCAGGGCGCAACGCAGAAGGGAGTGGAAGAAAAGGAAAGGAGGGCTTAGTCAGGTAAGGCTTCTTGGAGGAGATGTGCCTTCAATAAGGCTTTGAAGATGGGGAGAGTAATTGTCTGTGGGCTGCAAAGAGAGAAGGCATTTTTCCTCAGTGAAGGCCTCAGTTGCTGGCCTCGACTGGCGCAGGGGGCCAACTCCAAGCCAACTTCTTTTGGGACCTGCCTGCCTCCCCCTGGCCGGAGCCCTCAAGAGCCCCAGGAGGTTCAGTTTGGCCCCAGGACTCTGGATGGCCCACCCCGGGGTGGCCAGTCCTGGGTCCACCACTCCACACCTCAGGGCAGGGGCTAGCCAGGCCCAATCAGGTTTCCTCCCCCCAGGAGGCGCTGGGGATGGGGTGCTGGTCACCCCAACCCAGATAGAAAACGCCTAGCCAGCCCCTGGCCAGCACCGGAAGTGAAACTTACTGGTCTATATTTTCTAGGGAGTTAAGTTGGCAATCCCCAAGTCCTCTGGTACAGAAGACAACTGTAACGAGAGGGTGCACATGCTTGCCAGGAATTTTACATTCCTGTAGAACTCCAGGGTGGGGGTTATCTGGTCTAAGTGATTTATCACTAATTCATCTATTTGGCTTAAAACATTCACACAGTCAAAGGTACTTATTGGCACTTGCTGTGTGCAAAGCACCTAATAAGCTCTTGGGGGAGTACAATACATTAGAGTTGGTAGACAAAATGCCTGCCTTCAAGAGTTTACAACTTGATCCTGTTCCTCTGAAATGGAATGCCCCTGAGGATCCAAACCAAACTAGTGACTAATCCAGCCTCCCTGCAATCCACATAAACAGATCACAAAAAGGCAAATAACTCAATACCCGTTGAGCTATGCCAGCTACAAACAAAAACACCTTTTATGCATACTGGGATGAAGCAGATTAGCAAGTGTGATTCTGACATTGGTATCTTGTAGAGAGGCAGGGTAAAGACAAGCAACAATCCACAGCTCAGTCACCAGGAAGACACCCCAGAGCCACCATTCCACCTCCACATTGGCCCACTCCAGCAGTGGATTGCCTCCAAATTTTTAGAGCCCTACGGTGGGGGTGGTTATGGCCTGGCGGCTGTGACTGCTAGAATGTGAATAGCTCTATGTGGGCTGTGAGGAGGAGTAGTAACAGTACTCATGAAGCGCATACCATATGCAGAGCCCTGTACTAAGTAGTACAGGAAAAATATACACAGGTGAATCAGACCAAATACCTGGCTCTCCAGGGACAGGGTGGGGCTTGGTGATAGACAGTAGGAAAGAAGAAATAATATAACTACAAAACCAGATAAAAGACAATATAAAAGTTGTATGACGAATGAAGCTGTAGCTCCTCTGATATTTACTATCCTTGAGGATTTTTTTTTAATGGTATCTGTTAAGTGCTTACTATGTGCCAGGCACTGTTCTAAGCACTGGGGTAGATACAAAATAATCAGGTTGGACACAGTCCCTGTCCCTCATGGGGCTCACACTCTTAATCCCCATTTTACAGATGAGGTAACTTAGGCACAGAGAAGTGAATAACTGAGGCACAGAGAAGTGAAGTGACTTGCCCAAGGTCACACAGCAGACAAGTGGCTGAGTCACGATTAGAACCCAGGTCCTTCTGACTCCCAGGCCCGTGCTCTATCAACGAGACAGTGCTTGTTTTTCTATTTTGTACTGTTTCACCTTTCCTTACGTTTCTATCTCCAACCCTACCCACCTTATTGACTGTGAGCCTCAGCGGGCCATTCACCGCTCAAATTCCCATCTGTGTATTTTTCCCCCAGCGCTTAGTAGTGTTTCGCACGTTGCAACACTATTACTACTACTCTGATCTAACTACATGAAGCAACAATTTGGGAGCGGAATGCTGATGACAATGCTGACGCGTGTGGTATCTGTTAAGCACTTACTCCGGGTCAAGCACTGTTCTGCGCGCTAAGGTGGATACAAGTTAATCCAATTGGGGATTCTTTAGCATCTTCCTCGTGAGTTTGAGATCCCCATTGTGGTTTCATTCAAGATTCCCCTTGTCCCAAAAAAAATCCTCCCCATCAATACTACTTGATACTGTGAAACAGTTCAATCGGTACTATAACCACACAGTTCCCCTTCTCTCCTCAATCGTCTCAAGGCCTTTCAGGGACAACTTGCTAAACACGGTAGTTCTCTTGGTCAGGATTTACAAAGGGGACCCTTCAAAACTGTCATTCCAGAACACAGACCATGTTCTTGGATACCGAGTTCTTAATCGGCCCTCTATGCATCCTTAGCTGAAAACCACAACTCCTTCCCTAAGATGACAATTCACCATCCAACCACAAATATCCCTCCAACTGTTCCCCATTTCATTACGATTCTACTTTCTAAGGGGGCACTGGAGAGTTCAGGGTGGGGACAGTTAAGAACAACCAGGCACCCCCCTGGTAGAAAGTCATTCCACGCTCGCGCCGATTCCTGTGGCAAGAACAGCATCCTTTACGAGTTGCATTCCAGTTTTCAGGCCTCCCTCGTATTTAGAAAACACCAAGAAAGGGACCGGTGGATTAGAGGAAAAGGACTGAATGAACCAGACGCTGGGTAAACCTTACCATTGGACAGTGCCTGTTGAAGTTCATTGTCAGAAATTACTCCACTCCTGTCTTTATCAACCCTATGAAACCACAGACAAAGGTTAAGATGATTTTAAAAAGGTTAGGCTTGCTACAGGCCAAAATTCAGTCAAAGTACGTCTCTGTGACCTCCAGGATTGCCCCCGAGCCTGGGTCATCCGTGTCGGCTCCATTTCCCCCAGTAGGATGGGGCCTACGGGAAGGCCCAGGGCCTCTGCGGGCCCCAAATGGATTTCCCCGTTTGCTTCCGACCGGCCCCAGGCCGGAGAGATCAGCCTGTGGGCTGGAAGGTTGGAGGAGGAGGGAGAGGACAGGAGGAGGCGGCGGAGGGGATCCCGCTCCGGCCGACCCCGCCGAAACGGCCCACTCCCGGGGCTGCCCCTCCGAGAGGGCTCTGGGCGGGGGGCCGGCGAGGGAGTGGCCCTGACCGGGAAGAAGCCAGCCACGGCCTGCGGGCGGCCGAGTGGGACCACGCCGCGCGATCCGGCCGCCCGACTGGGCCTGGACAGGAGCAGGATCGGCCCAGGCCGGGAGGGGAAGGGCCAGGGACAGGCCGAGTGGGGCGGGGGCCGGGCGGGGCAGGGCCAGGGGCAGGGCCGGGCAGGCCGAGCCGGAAAGGGGCCTGGGCCGGGCGGGGCAGAGGCCGGGGCAGGGCCAGCCAGGCCGAGCGGGAAAAGGGCCGGGACCGGACCGGGCAGGCCGAGCGGGGCAGGGGTCGGGCGGGGCCGGGGTCGGACTTCCTCACCGCTGGAAGACATTCCACAAGAAACTCTGGTCCGGGAGGGCGGCGGCGGCGCCGGGGCCAGGGCCGCCCCCGGGACCCGGTCGATAAGGGTAGGTGGCCATGGGCCAGGCTGATGGGGCCGGGGTCGGCGACAACGTCGGACAGCAGCGGGCCGCAGCGGTGGCAGATCCCCTCGGCCCGGCCCCCTCACTTCCGGTCCTGCCCCTTCCGCCCAAGCCACGCAGGGCCCAACCCACTCACCCACCCACCCGCCGCCCGGGACCTGTTACCTAGCAACGGCCACAGGCGCTCGGAGGAGCGACTGCGTCTGGGGGTTGGTGTGAAAAAATGTTTCCCTGTGGCGTTTGGTAAGTGCCCACCGGGTGCCGGGCACCGCGCGGAGCTCGATACGACCACATCGGATTGGCGTAGTGGATAGAGACCCGGCCTGGGAGGCAGGAGGTCATGGGTTCTCCTCCCACTGACCTCGGGTAAGTCGCTTCACTTCTCTGGGCCTCAGTTACCTCGTCTGCGAAATGGGGATTCCCCGGGGCCAAATACAGTGCCTCGCACCTAGTAAGCGTTAAACGCTACAATTATTTTTTATTAGTAGTAGATTGGACACGGTCCCTCTCCCACGGGGGGTGGGGCTCCCGGTCTTAATCCCCATTTTCCATCCCTGGACTGGCCAGGTGATGAGGGTATTTGTTGAGCGCTTACTACGCGTCGAGCACTGCCCTAAGGACGGATGACTTCAAACAGACCACCACCCGAAAGAAGAAACTTCACTGTCGCAGGCAAGTCTTGAGGCTCTCTTGGATGAACTTCAAATTTCTAAAAATATTTACATATTTTGACGATCACTCAAGGGAAGTTACAATAGGGGAGAGAATAATGATGGAAGTTGGGATGTGGGGCTCGCTTAGCTAAAGGGGTTACGTTCTAAAAGGCGCAAGCCTTCGCTAAAACTCTCTTCGCGTACCGGATTCTAATAACCGTACTAACAATTGCGGTATTTGCCGAGCACTTACTACGTGCCAAGCACTGTGGAAGATGATCGGATCCCACCTGGGGCTCAGTCTAAGTAGGAAGGAGAACAGACATCCAGCTCCCATTGATGAAGGGACCGGGGCACAGAGAAGTTAAGGGACTTGCCCGAGGTCCCACAGCAGGTATGTGGGAGAACTGGAATTAGAATCCAGGACTTCTGACTCCCAGCCCAAGCTCCTTCCACTAGGCCACGCTGCTTCTCCATTATCAGGCCAGGATGTTGTTACATCCTGATGAATCAGGTCACTGGGATGCTTTAATAATGACAAGTCACAACCTGAGATTCCTCATTTGGTCCCTTAGGTAACTGCTACCAAGACTCCTGTTAAATGAGAGGGACAGTGGTTACACGTGAGAACATTATTTACTATCCTCAGCTTCGTGTGTAGCGTTAGTATCATCTTTGAGCACCCGCTTGGTATAGTGCAATTTACAAGGCACTTGGAAAGTATAGACTAATGAAGTGGCATTCCCCACCCATAAGGAACTTACACTCTAATATGGGGTAACAGATATAAAAATAGGCACAACTACAGTGGCCAAAATAAATTGTTTGGGAGGGTGTAAATAAATTCGTAAGTGCTAATTAGCTGAAGGGATGATATGACTCAGGTGTGCAGGGAAATCACTTAAGGAAAGCTGGTTGTAGGTGGTGACATTTTAGGAGGGATTGACTGAGGAGAACTGTAGTTGGTCTGATGTGGGAAGTGAGGGAGCCCCACGCCAGGAGTGACGAGAGCAGGAGTGAGGTGATGGAGGCAGGAGAGTCAAGAGTGAGGTACAGCTCCAAGTTTTGCTTGAGAAAAAGGATGACAGTGAGCTGGGGAAAAGCAGGAGAAGAGAGCAGATCGATGGGGGGGACCAGATGGTGGAGAGCCTCGAAGCCAACTGTGAGATGTTTTCCTCAGATGCAAAGAGACACGGGGAGTTAGCAGAGGGTTTTGAAGAAGGAAGAGATGTTGGGCCGAGCCATGCTGCGGGAAGACCATCCATTGCAGCAGCAGGTCACGTAGATGAAGTGGGAAGAGGTTGGAGGCTGGAAGATCAGCATTAGTCCAGCCATGCCAAGACCAGAGGTTGTATCAAAGTGGTAGGAGTTTGGGGAGAGGAAGGAAGAAACTTATTTTCCGATAAGCAGAAAAATAAAAGCAGGATTTGGTAGGCGACCTAAATGTGGGAGTTGATTAATAGGGAAGAGTCAAGCATGACACCAAAGTTGCGTGCTTCTGGGATGGGAAGGATGGTGGTGTCATCGACTGAGATGAGAAAGCTAGGCAGAGGGGAGGAGTTAAGGAGAAAGATGAGAAGTTCTTTTTTAAGGTGAGGAATTGGGACAGATCCAGAAAACCTGGGTTCTTTTTTCTCTTATGTTTCAGTGGGATATCCACCCAGTCCATTTTGAAACCCCAAAATTTGAGAAAATAAAACAGATCAGAAGACAGAGAACGGCTTCAGTGGGATTCAAACAAAGGCTTCAGAGCAAAAGAGGAAAGGAGTTGCGCCTGCCCTGCCCTATCCTCTTCTCCACCGAGATAAGGAAGGGCAAAGGGGAGCTCCAATTGTATTACAGATAAGGAAACTGAAATCCAAGAGACGTTAGGTAAATTACCACATTTATTTATGGTTTTAATGTTAGCATTCATATTTAGTCAAACCACAGACTTTGAATTACATCTTGAATTGCAACTCCTCTCCCTAACAGCTAAAACGTTTCCTGCCCATAGTCCCCTGGACTATTTCCGGTCCATGGGCATCCAGGCCCAGTCCCTCAAGCTGAACCCCAGTTTCTCAAGAACATTCACACTCGGTCCTTCCCTCGGGATTCCTGGATAGTGAATGAACTCTGCTTCTAAGCCTCACAATCGCTAGGAAGCTTTCATGGGGAGGTCACTGACCAGTTTATTTTGCATGTCCCAGCCCATTTCAGCTTTTAATTAGCCTAACAGTCAAGAAGTTTTTCCTTAGGTTCAACCAAAGTCTCACTTCTTTAAGATAAGGTCTTTTAGGGACCTTAGTGGACACGCATTTCCTATCAGAAAGGATTCCTTTGCTTACTGCCTTCTGCAAGAAGGAATATTTCCTTTTGTTTGTCTTGAACCCATCACCTTAAACTTCAGTGGAAGCCCCCCTTGTCTTAGAGTTGGATTCGGTGAACGATCTCCGGCTTGCCTTAATTACATCCAAAGAACATGGGAGATAGGCTGTCAATCATAAAACATTATTTTAAACAGATAAGACAAAATTCTAGCAAATGAAAATGTGTTCATTTAAGTACGACGCTGATTTTTTTTGACTATGAAAATCACAGAACAGCAGAACAGGTTACCTGCTGTCAGTTTAAAGAGGAACAGCTTAAGTCAGAGAGCCAGAAATCATAATTTGAGTAACTAAGAACAGTATTTTATCTAGCAGTGGTTTTTGATATGTCTATTTAAGCTGCACACACTATACCAAATCTAGCAAGACACTATTACATAACATTACATTACATACTATTACATCTAGCAAGACATAATTACATAAACTGATCAATTAATCCAGCATGTTCTTCAATAGGAGCGAATAGCAGGGGGGACAGTAGCACAGTCAGCTTCATTTAAAGTTTTATCAATTACAGGTCTGTATTCCAAAGTGACCTAAAAAAAAAAAACCATAAATCAAATATCAATTGTGACTCCAAACCAATGTTTATCTCATCTACTAGAAAAAGGCCATTTTGAAAACAGAAGAGAGATTTGAATTATTACAGGAGGAGGAACTAAGTTGGTCCCTCATTCTTCGATTGAACTGCTCCTATTTCAAAAAGTTCTGGGAGTCTAGGGAAATCAACTGCAGATCAGGATTGAATGCAGCCCGTGAGAGCAAGGAACAGCTTTTTTCCTTCATTAATCGCAGTTAAGAATGGATACGCCCCAAGCCAGCTAGGCCAGGCAGGAAAAGAACAAGTGATCTTAACCAATATCAAGTGCTCAGTACAGTGCTCTGCACACAATAAACATTTAATAAATATTACTGAATGAGTGAATGGTGAATCTTCACTCTCTTATGTACATTTTTGTGCAAAGGGCAATCTTTCCCATATTCAACTAGTGAGCTTTGAGCTGCATTTTAGGTAATGGTTTAATAAGTGTGCCACATTTTCTTTACCATGCTTGTTCAATTAGGACTCTAACCTTCATCTGAAGTTAGAAGCATCTGCTGACAGGTTACAGGTAACCTAATTATCTCACTGAGATCCAGCTTAGTAACCAATTTGTTCCATAATTCTTTTGCAGTGCAATCAAAAGCTCCCCAAATCAATTCCTGGCCTATGTTATATTTTCCCCTACCACTCACAAGCAGGCATCTATCTGTTAGTCCATCCATGGAAGAAATAAGGGCAGACTGACTCAGGGACTCAGCTAATAAATTCAAGCTCCAATCTATAGTCCCTTGGCTGAAAGTATTTATCTCTGCAGAGGGGCAATCAGCAAAAACCCATTAACATCTAGAGTCATTCATTCAATCGTATTTATTAAGCTCTTACTGTGTGCAGAGCACTGTACTAAGCGCTTGGGAAAGTATACCACCACAATAGTGATAATCCCCACCCACAGTGAGCTCACAGGCTAGAGTCACCAACCAATGCAAACCATTCGCTGGGGAATGACCTCGTGACCCCTCAGGAAAGGGTTTACAGAACTCCTCAGCACATACCTTCCCAGTCTTGGTATCCACATAAGAAAGTGTATGCTTTCTCCAGTGCTCCTCAAATGGTCTCTTCTGTTGCCCTTGAATTGGCTTGGAAAAATCATATTCATCAACCCTCACCTAGAGAGCAAAACAATGAGGTCTTTAAGAAAAATGTCAATGCCGTCAATAGTTTTTCCATTTTCTACGTTTTCATTAGGAAAAGAAAGGATCAGACGCATTCAGTATCTTGCCAAAACAAAGATAATAGAGCAGACTGTTTTGAGTCAAGTGTGGAAGGGGCCTATAATTCAGAAACGGGGTGAGTTTATTAAATAATTATGGCATTTAAAGAGTTTGACATTGAATCCTTCATAGAGCATTTCTAATTCAGAAGCTGGTTACTTTCAATTGGAGAGCAAGTATCTGGCCAAGCAGATAAAAAAAAAAAGTACTTTGATGTTTTGAGGTGGGACCAGTAAAGATGGATCTGGGCTAGGGAAAGGGGGCCAAGTAAGACAGCCAGGGGCCTGGTCGGAGCAGAGCAGAGTTGATCCTCTCAACCTTGAAAATATACGGTAATGGGAAGCTACTGCAGAACTTGTTCAACTTGATGGCAACTGGCACAGGGCAGAAATAACTGCATTTGTACCTTGACCTGAATAACTGAACAGGACCTACTCCACAGATCAGGAAAGCCACAATGAATGGTAATCAATGCGTAATCCTATAGTCGCCTTAAAAACCATCTAGTCGTTCTGCACGCAGGTCAGCAGTAGGACTGTCGGATTACCAAAGAACCCAGTCGGCCCTGGGTCAAGTGCTACTGGAGACGGCAGAGAAAAGGCCTACTCCCCAATTACATTTAGGCGGTAAAGAAAAGTTACTGGTTTCCTTGTGTGACAGGGACCACGGACATGAAAATGTTACTCGGCATTACTCTCATCTTTTAGTCTAAAAATGAGAGTATGCTTGAGTCAGTCAAGGCAGTCCCCTTCTACACTGGACAGCCGAGCCAGCAGCCCAGGAGAGGAGTTGCCGGGTCCCCACCCCTTTCCCTTCAGCCCCTGCTCCAGGAGAAGAATGAGAAAGCACCAGGAGCATATGGCCCCTGTTGGTCCCCATTACCATCGGACAGCCAAGACCTGCAGCCACCCCGTCCCAGACCATCGAGTCTCCATCAACCCTTGCTCCAGCCTAAGAGTGGGAAAACACTGGCAGAACACGAGGCCTTCTCCACCTTAGAACACGAGGAAGGCTGTGGATGAGGCTGTCATTATTGTGGGGCAGAGCTGCAAGGAACCTGACGTTCTGTTCCATTGCCATAGCATCCTCTTGCTCTTATTGTAGTCACCATTGTCCTTGTCTTTCATGGTGTTTTCATTATTTCCTACCCCATATTTCCTTGTGTGTCTGTCACCAACTCCCTCTCTACGTTTTTCTTAGACTGTGAGCCCCTTGTGGGCCAGAGACTGTGTCTAACTCTCACTCATATACTGTTTTCCCCAGCACTTAGTCTAGGACAGTACTCTGTGCGACTTGGGGCCAAAGCTGCAACCCCAGCAGCTAGGGCCTACTGCAGATGGACTGGAAAGTGGTGGGAAGGAGGAGGAGAGGAGGTCCCCGTTAGTTTGTAAGAAGACTAATAAATGTGATTGAGATCGCTGATCCCGGTGTCCGCCTGTGGCAGGGCTGGAGGAGGAGCTCTGGATGCCAAGCAGAGGCGTGGACCTGGCTGCAAAGAGGGAGCTGTTGCGGCTTTCCTGTAGCCAGTCCGGGAGGGGGATGGTAGGCTAGTCCCTGAGTGATCCCCTTGCCTTTGGGGAGATGCCTGAGCTTCAGACAAGGGGTGGTGGCAGCAACTGAGGTACTGGGATTTGGGATGCATTAGGTAGAGATCCCCAAACTGCCACTACTGACATGGGAAGAACTGGAGGGCTTTAGGAGCCGGCGGAAGCTAACGGGGGTCCGGGCAAACCTCAAGTGATTCTGGGGGCTCTTCTGGCCAGGATTTGGGGGCTGAGAGTCCCAGGTAACGTGGGCACACCTTCCCCAAATCTTTGTTTCCTGGCAAATGGAGCCAAGCGGCTTCTGGCATCATTCCCTAGGTGCACCCACAGAGGAGAGAAGGTTGGAGCCTCAAGTTGTTGATTAAGTGAAGACAGCGTGAGGGGAGGGAATTCCCCTGAAGTGATTGGTTGTAATAGTAAATCGCATTTCCTGAGTGCAGAACACTGTACTAAGTGCTTGGGAGAATACAAGAGCACAGTAAACAGACACATTCCCTGCCCAAAACAAGCTTACAGTCTACAGGGACTTGTAATGGTGGGTGGGGCTTACGAATCTCCGGCTAAATCAGTTACCATACAATGTATCTCCAGATTTTAGATATTCTGGCCACCTGGAGACCGAGATTCACCTATATCCATCTTAAACCAGAGTCGTACCTTTTAAGGATGTCTAAACGCAAGGCTTCCGAAAACACTTTACCTTGTAGTCCTCCCTGGCATGAGCTCCACGGGACTCTTTGCGAGCTTCAGCACCGTAAATAGTTTGCAGAGCGCAAAGCATGAGATTCTGAAGTTCCAACGTCTCCACCAAATCTGTATTCCACACCATCCCTGAACACCACAACAAAAAAGTTCAAAAAAGACAGTCTTTATGCAGAGAAAACTGCCGAGAAATGGATCATTTTGAGGACAAGGGTAACCAAAACAGAAAGAATACTGAGTGCCAACTAGCCTGGAGCCCTGGAGGCTATCTCCAGAACCCTCCAAGCAGCAAGTGATGAGAATTATAATAATGACAATAATAATAATAATTAAGCACTTACTATGTGTCAAGCACTGTACTAAGCACTGGGTTAGATATAAGATAATTGGGCTGGTCACAGCCCCTGTTCCATATTGGCCTCACAGTCTTAATCCCCCTTTTCCAGATGAGGTAACTGAGGCACAGAGAAATGACTTGCCCACGGTCACAGCAGAAAAGTGGCAGAGCCAGTATTCGAACCCAGGTCCTTCTGACTCCCAGGCCCGTGCTCTATCCACTAGGCCACACTGCTTCTCTTAGTGAAATCATCATATTATTACATCATCATTTTATACTTGATCCCATGAATGCATTATCCTGCTCTCATCCAAGTAAAATGTCTTTAAGTGAAGACAAGTTAGCCCTCCCCAACCTACAGCCTGGATCAAGTTGAGTGGGTAAACTGTAGGGGGGCTCACAGTGTTCCTAGATTTTAAGGTTCTAGTATAAGGAGGTTAAAAATATTGCCTGGAGCCTACTGTGTATAAAGTACTACAATAAGGGCTGGAAGATGCAAATGACATCATCTCTGCCCTCAAGGAACTTACACATTGTCATCAAGTGTCTTTGAGCATAAGCGAACTGGGTTCAACCTATACAGATCCCAGAAAAAAGAAAACATGAGAAAGAATTGCCAATTCTTAAAGGTCTGGCTTCTGGAGGTGCTCCCCCTAACTGGAATCCAGTGACATTCCTCTTACGTCGATAACCCCTATCATTACAGAAAATGTATTTAAGTACTGAGAATCTCCTGGAATTCCTGCTCTTAAAAGAGTTGCATCCCCCCAGATAAAAGTATTAATAAAAAAGATAGTTAATTGCTCACCCCTGTCAAATGTCTTCAGATTCTTCAAGTCACCATAAAGCTGGCTGATTTTCTCACAACCCTCCTGGAGCACACTTCCTACACGGAACACAGCTGCATGATTCTGCATTGACTGCAAATCCAAGTTAAGAAATATTACTGGTAACTACATGGACCTTCAGACAAAGTTGAAGGAGCTATATTGAAAATCTAAGTCTTTTTTTTTTTAAAAAAAAAGCATATTTGAACAGAAGTTTCAGCAGCCAGAATCGATTTAGAAAACACCACATGGTAAATCTGTTTGAAGTTACAAGTTATGTTTCAGATCAGAGAGATAGTCCCAATGAAGCACAATAGCACATTCTATTGGACCTGTGGGAAAAAAAGTCTCAGTAAAGACTAACTGCTCCTCTAGGATGGAAAAGCTGAATCCCCAAGAAAGCATTTTCAGTAAAGCCCCTTTGTCATTAACCCCCTCTAGGTCTTGATTTCTGCCATATTAAATCAAAATGACGGCCCGAGGTGTGATTTTTCCCAAGGGGCCAATAAAACTCCCGCAGCTCTAGTATCTCCTGACAGTGAAGCCACAAACACCACAGGGCTAGGCTAGCTACAAGGTATTAAAAAGGAAATCTTGGGGTCCTCCTATTACGTGGAATATTTATTGAATGTAATTTGCCCAAATCTGAATGCCCTTATTAGCTTCACTTTCTATTACTGGAGGGCACAAAACAAGGAGGCAATGGATAGAATTCAAAACCATTTGAGAGTTTCCCTGCTTAGGATGTGGAACCAGGAACAGATTCCACCAAAATCCAAAAGTGTGGGCTAGAAAGACCAGTTTGGGATTTTTTACCTTCTGCATATTGAGCCTGAGTTCCGACGTTCTTATGCTTCCATTTGCAAAACGCAATCTGTCAAGATTTGCAACGGACTCTTCCCCAGCATTTGCTTTAATGGAGGGAACCGCATCTCCTAATAAGAGGAAAAACACCTGGTTTGGGCTTTACCTGAATACTCTTAAACACAGTTTTCAGCTCAAAGACTACACACAGTTCTACCATCATTTTTTTTTTTGAGATGTTTTGAGATTAGGGAATTAGGAAATGTTCTGACAACACCAGCCTGTTTGGGCTTGGCATACTGCATTGCTGAAAACTGAAAACGTGAGCATGGGGTCGAGACAGGTGATCATTACATGGGGAGGTTTCCTTAACAAGGGTTTCCCCAATCCCTCTAGACTGTAAGGTCACTGTGGGCAGGGAATGTGTCTATTGTTGTATTGTACTCTCCCAAGCACTTAGTACAGTGCTCTGCACACAGTAAGGGCTCAATAAATACGACTGAATAAACGAAGAATGAAATCCTTGTGTTAAAGGAAAAGTGGGTGTATGTCCATTTCTATAAATGCCAATCTGTACCACTGCCTGACCCTTCTCCAAGACCTTTGCTCCCTCCACCCCACAAGGCATTAGGGTTTACTAGACAAGAGTTACTAATAGAGGGCCACTTTTTAAATCAATATCAGACCTGGACTGGATGTTTCTGAAAGAGCAAACAGTCCTGGAATTGCTGTAGTAAGCTTTACCCAACAAAATGAAGGAGAAAAAAAAACACCCTGCAATCTTCATTGACTATTTTTCTGTCAAAACAATTAGGATGAAGAAAAGGAGTTTTAACCGACAGATGTTTTAATGTTTTAGTTTCAATCAGTAGCACTTGCAGGGAAAATGTAATATTGATGTTTTAGTGGTATTGAAAACCAGCAACTTGAATGAACCATTATTTAGTTCTCCAAACTCATTTTAAGTAATTATTTAAGGATTATGTATTGCTAAAAATCACACTGATTGGGGGTGGGGGAGAGGAACAGAAGAACGTTTCCTCTTCGGTGGGCAAATTGTCGCTAATGCTAGTCTTATGTAATCTAACCGTGCCGTTTAAGAATGTGCATACCAGGCCTGCATGATTCTGCAATACTCAAAGCACAAGCTCGCCCAAATACCACCAGGTCCAGGAGAGAGTTCGCTCCTAGTCGATTGGCACCATGCACTGATGCAGACGCAGCTTCACCACAAGCGTAGAGTCCAGGCACAACTTGATCTTTGCCATTCACGTGTTTCAGGACCTATTCAAACACCAAAGACAATATATAAAAGCAACTCTCAATGCAGTCTACAAGGGATGAAGTCCAAATAGTTCTCTAGCCTTGCTTCCTCCCGAAAAATCACTCCGGCCCTTCTGGTTTGCAAGAGGAAAAATGGATTCATTGCAACTCAGCTGATAGGCCTCTTGCACTTTTCCCTAATTTTCCTACACTTACCATCAGTGAGATGATGCACTGGATGACAGCAAGCAATGTATCCTTGAAGACACATAGCTTTAATGGAGAGGGTACTACCATCTGAAAAATCGTGGTCAATCAAGCAACTAATAATCTAAACATTGACACATCCAACCAAGTGTTCAAATCAGTAGGTCAGTGTTGACTGAACTATTATCACACCCTAATCCTAGACCAGAGGTCTTCCATACTCCTATTATACATTTCCAGGGATTTGTTTTAGAATGTTTGAGCTTCACTGTTGGTGGAGCTGAGATTTATAATGGACAAGGAGCTTTGTTCTGATCCAGACTAGGCAATGGGAGGACAAAAAAGTAAGATGTCTCTGTTTTCGTTCAACATTTCTTCAAGTTTCATGTCTTTCTACTGCCCTGGCGCAGATAAGGGAATTGCAGTTTCTTAGAACCTTAACTCCTGGCTCAACTGCCTGCAGTGTGACCTTGGGCAAGTCGCTTAACTTCTCAGTTGCTTCATCTGTAAAATGGGGATTGGATACTTTCTCTTTCTTTTTGGACTGTGTCCCACCTGACTGACTTGGATAATAATGTTGGTATTTGTTAAGCGCTTACTATGTGCCGAGCACTGTTCTAAGCGCTGGGGTAGACATAGGGGAATCAGGTTGTCCCACGTGGGGCTCACAGTCTTAATCCCCATTTTACAGATGAGGGAACTGAGGCACAGAGAAGTTAAGTGACTTGCTCACAGTCACACATCTACCCCAGCACTTAGAACAGTGTTGGACGCATAGTAAGCATTTAACGAAAACCATAAAAAAGGGGACCTCTGGTTTTATCTACCTTTTCCCCCCACAAACCTGATTTTCTGCAGCAATATCAGTGATGAACCCAGTTTTTTTTTTTACAGTTGATATGTAAATATCAACCTTACTCAATAGTGGTGTCTCAAGTGCATGAGGGCATAGCAGTATCTAGTTGCTAGGGAAGCTCTTTCGATTCGAGGCTAACAGCATCAAAGCTTTTTTCATTTTTTCAACAATTGTGGTTATCAATTTCACATAGGGAAGAATCAAAATTTATATAATGTTACAGCATGACCAGCAGATAAAACTTATTTGATATACAGACTGTAAGCTCATTGTGGGAAGGAAATGTGTCTGTTTATTATTATACTGTACTCTCCCAAGTGCTTAGTACAGTGCTCTGCACACAATAAACACTCAATAAATATGACCGAATGAATATAGTGAATGGAACTTAGATAGCCATGATCTATTTATGAGTAACTGGGATTTATTAAATTGACAATGGGAAAAACTGAAGATCTCCAATTATTACAATGATAGTATTAATACAAGAAGAGACATGACAAAATGAAAAGCACTGATTGACCTACACAAAATGACCTAAAATTAAAAAAAACTGAGCAAAACTTAATATTTCTTATTAATTATCAATGTTCACACTTGTTCAGTTCACTGTGTCTGCAATAGCTGACTATATTTGAATGCTTACCTGTCCTTTGTAGTTTGTAGGAATGCCTCCCATATTATAATGCACGGTGGGAAGAACAGGAATTGGCTCCTTGGTGACATCGACCCCAGCAAATATCATTGCGGTTTCTGAGATGCCAGGCAGGCGAGAGGCTAGCTGCTCAGGCGGTAAATGATGCAACTGCAAATACACATGGTCCTTCTCAGGGCCACAGCCTCTATCAGAAATGAGAAAATATACATGTTAGTCAAGAGCAATGATAGGAGGTCTGAAGTGGAGTTTGCAACTGAGGACTAACTGAACGTGTGACACAAGAGGAAGCTTGGAGGGCCTTGTCATCTGGCCTAATGATTTGTGACAGGCCATCTAAACATCCCTAACTTTCTCTTTAGGAATCCAGGGCAGAGAAGCTTCTTTCAAAATTTGTATTGTTTACTTTAGTTATGAAAATTGTCAAACTCAAAGAAGCTCATTCTAAGCTGGACCAAATTCACCAGATAATAACTCATCTTAAAAGTGCTTCTTCAATCCCACTTCCTCCAGGAAGTCTTCCCTAAATTAATCCAAAACCCTCTAGTTGCATCAACACAACAGGCACCCATGGCATCTATGCATTTAGTTCATCTTCTCAGCATTTATTTAAATAAGTGTTTTTGTATATTCAATTATTTATTCAGTTATTTCATCCTGACATATTTGCACTATTTCCTGTTACATCGTTGTTTTTCTACCTGCTCCCACTATTTGTAAATATTTTCTGTCTCCCCATTGGCTTGTAAGCTCCTTGAGAGTAGGGAAGATAATAATTAGGGTATTTGTTAAGCACTTACTATGTGCCAAGCACTGTTCTAAGCGCTGGGGTAGATACAAGGTAATCTGGTTGGACACAGTACCTGTCCCACATGGGGCTCAGAGTCTCAATCATGTCTTGCTTCCGCTGACTCTCCTAACTGCTTAGTACAAACGCCCCTCAAGTACCCACTCCATTTTGGTTTTATATCCACAAAGTCTTTGGAGGAAAGGAAATATGACAACACCTCAGATTTACATTTTTTACTTTTTACTCTGCATTTTCAAAGACTAATGAAATTTCAATGAACATCTCCAATGTCAGTTTGATCCCTTACAGTGATATTAATATACTTCTGTTAAGACTTAAAATACAAACCAAAAGAAAAAAAAGCACTCTTGCCCATCTCCATGCTTGGCTAAGTTGCCTCCCTAATTAAGTCTGCTAAACACCATAGGAAGCACTGGACTGTAGATAGAAGATAATCGGGTTGGACATATGGGACTCAGAGTCTAAGTAGGAGGACAACATCTCCATTTTACCAATGAGGAAGCAGGCTCGGAGAAGTGACTTGCTCAAGCTCACGCAGCAGGTAAGTGATGGAGCAAAGATTAGAATCCAGGTCCTCTGACTTCCAGACCGGTGCTCCTTCCACAGGCCATCTTACAGGGGCCTCTATGGGCATATAGTTGACCTGTTCATTCTACCACCATATGAATATAGCCCGAACTGCCTAAAAATGGCCTCTTTAAAAGACCACTGCCCCTTTATTTATAGTAAAGTACTTGAGGCTGATCATTCTAAAAACTCAAGGTCCAGGTGGCCAGATCCCCAATTTTATCAAGCTTGTAGGGCTTGGGTTGGGCCTTGAAAAATCTCGCCCATAAGGAGCTCAGAGTCTGGAGTCCTTAGGTGACTGAGCCAAACTAAAAAGGGCCTCACTTCGGAGGACACTGCCAGGTTTGTACCAATTATTCTAGAAAAATTACCACAACCAGCATTTAAGGTAACCAGGATTTTTACACTGCCGGTTTGGAATGAAATTTTGACCCCTGCAAACCATTTCCAACTTAACTCAGTGAGACTGAAGTCAGGAGAATCCCTATTTGTCCTACCAGCCACATTTTTCCAAGCACTGGCACTCACAGGAACCATATACAAGTGGCAGAGGAAGCCATATGTCAAATTAAACGAGTTCCAACAGTTAACTGAAACTAACCTTCCTTCACGGATCTCAATAGTCATAGAACGGGAAACAACATCTCTGGATGCCAGGTCCTTTGCAACGGGTGCATATCTTTCCATAAATCTTTCTCCTTGACTGTTAATGAGAATGCCTCCTTCGCCCCGACAGCCTTCAGTGATGAGACAGCCCGCCCCATATATGCCTGTAAAGAAACCACATGTAATTCAACAGCCAGAAACACAGTAATTTCTTACACATTCCTCAACATTTGGGTGAAAGTGGAGGAATATGGGATTCTAGGCAGCAAGGAAAAGGGTTGGAAGAAAGAGCTGGTCAAATGGTTTGTGACTAAAGCAGACGTAGAGAAAAAAGGCAAAGCACATCTCAATCCAGATTACAGCCATCGCTTGAACATTTAACTTTACCAAGACTAACCATGTGGCCTGTTTTTCCTTTCAGCATGATTTATAGCCACAAATTAATATCTGATTAAACCAAAAAATTACAAACTTAGAAATAAAAACAATGAAATAATGAAGTTTTAGGAGACTTCAAATGTAAAAAATGAAACATTAAACTTTTTAGTAACCTGGAAAACAACACACTTACCTAAACAAAAGCCCTCTCCTTTTTCCTCCTCATTACCATCTCATTCATTCATTCATTCATTCATTCAATAGTATTTATTGAGCGCTTACTATGTGCAGAGCACTGTACTAAGCGCTTGGGATGAACAAGTCGGCAACAGATAGAGACAGTCCCTGCCGTTTGACGGGCTTACAGTCTAATCGGGGGAGACGGACAGACAAGAACAATGGCAATAAATAGAGTCAAGGGGAAGAACATCTCGTAAAAACAATGGCAACTAAATAGAATCAAGGCGATGTACAATTCATTAACAAAATAAATAGGGTAACGAAAATATATACAGTTGAGCGGACGAGTACAGTGCTGTGGGGATGGGAAGGGAGAGGGGGAGGAGCAGAGGGAAATGGGGGGAAAAGAGGGTTAACCTGCAGAGAGGTGAAGGGGGGGCGGTAGAGGGAGTAGAGGGAGAAGGGGAGCTCAGTCTGGGAACGCCTCTTGGAGGAGGTGAGTTTTAAGTAGGGTTTTGAAGAGGGGAAGAGAATCAGTTTGGCGGAGGTGAGGAGGGAGGGCGTTCCAGGACCGCGGGAGGATGTGGCCCGGGGGTCGACGGCGGGATAGGCGAGACCGAGGGACGGTGAGGAGGTGGGCGGCGGAGGAGCAGAGCGTGTGGGGTGGGTGGTAGAAAGAAGGGAGGAGAGGTAGGAAGGGGCAAGGTGATGGAGAGCCTTGAAGCCTAGAGTGAGGAGTTTTTGTTTGGAGCGGAGGTTGATAGGCAACCACTGGAGGTGTTTAAGAAGGGGAGTGATACGCCCAGATCGTTTCTGCAGGAAGATGAGCCGGGCAGCGGAGTGAAGAATAGACTGGAACGGGGCGAGAGAGGAGGAAGGGAGATCAGAGAGAAGGCTGACACAGTAGTCTAGCCGGGATATAACGAGAGCCCGTAGCAGTAAGGTAGCCATTTGGGTGGAGAGGAAAGGGCGGATCTTGGCGATATTGTAAAGGTGAAACCGGCAGGTCTCGGTAACGGATAGGATGTGTGGGGTGAACGAGAGAGACGAGTCAAGGATGACACCGAGATCGCGGGCCCGAGAGACGGGAAGGATGGTCGTGCCATCCACGGTGATAGGGAAGTCTGGGAGAGGACCGGGCTTGGGAGGGAAAATGAGGAGCTCAGTCTTGCTCATGTTGAGTTTTAGGTGGCGGGCCGACATCCAGGTGGAGACATCCCGGAGGCAGGAGGAGATGCGAGCCTGAAGGGAGGGGGAGAGGACAGGGGCGGAGATGTAGATCTGCGTGTCATCTGCGTAGAGATGGTAGTCAAAGCCGTGAGAGCGAATGAGTTCACCGAGGGAGTGAGTGTAAATGGAGACCAGAAGAGGGCCAAGAACTGACCCTTGAGGAACTCCAACAGTTAAAGGATGGGAGGGGGAGGAGGCTCCAGCGAAGGAGACCGAGAATGACCGGCCAGAGAGGTAAGAGGAGAACCAGGAGAGGACAGAGTCTGTGAAGCCAAGGAGAGATAAGGTATGGAGGAGGAGGGGATGGTCGACAGTGTCAAAGGCAGCAGAGAGGTCAAGGAGGATTAGAATGGAGTAGGAGCCATTGGATTTGGCAAGAAGGAGGTCATGGGTGACCTTAGAGAGGGCAGTCTCGGTAGAGTGGAGGGGACGGAAGCCAGATTGGAGGGGGTCTAGGAGAGAATGGGAGTTAAGGAATTCTAAGCTCCTAAGGAATTCTCCCATGCTTCTAACCCATCCTCACACCGCCAGGCTTTGACACTCACTGTTCTTCCATTATTCCACCACTCTTTCACTATTGAAGCAGCATGGCTTAGCGGAAAGAGCACGGACTTGGGAATCAGAGGTCATGGGTTCTAATCCTGACTCTGCCACTTGTCAGCTGTGTGACTTTGGGCAAATCACTTAACTTCTCTGTCCCTGAGTTACCTCATCTGTAAAATGGGGATTAAGACTGTGAACCCCATGTGGGACAACCTGATTACCTTGTATCTACCCCAGTGCTTAGAAAAGTGCTTGGCACATAGTAAGCGCTTAACAAATACCATCACCATTATTATTCCAGAAAAGTCTGTTTTGCTCACAAAAACGTGCAGTGGCTCAGATGCCTGCCTCAGCTGCACACACGATTCCAGCAACCAAACCAGACCACCAAGGTTCCACCTCAACTGTTAAGGAAATCCATACCACCATTTAGGTAACTGAGCCAGGCCTATTATATTTTGAGAGTAAAACAACAAGTTCTAGGGGTCTTGGAGTTTCAATAATGATGATTATAAGGTTGATGATTATGGCACTTAAGTGCTTACTATGTGCCAAGCACTGGGGTAGATACAAGATAATTAGGTCAGGCACAGTCCCTGCCTCAGGTGGGGCACAAGTCTAAGTAGAAGCAAGAATAGGTATATAAATCCCATATTACAGATATGGAAATTGAGGCATAGAAAAATTAAGTAACTTGCCCCACGTCACATAACAGACAAGTGGAGGAGCTGGGACTAGAATCTAGGTCCCCTGACTTCCAAACCTGAGTTATTTCCACTAGACCACTCTGCCTTTTTTTTAAGGCATTTGGTTAACCACTTTCTATGTGCCAGGCATTGTACTAAGCGCTGGGGTAGAACAACCTAATCAGGTTGGACACAGTCCATCCCACATGGAGCTCAGTCTTAATCCTCATTTTACAGATGAGGTAACTGAGGCCCAGAGAAGTAAAGTGACTTGCCCAAGGTCCTAGAGCAGACAAACGGTGGAGCTGGGATCTGCTTTTCACTATTACTGTACTACAGGGCAGCGTGGCTCAGTGGAAAGAGCATGGGCTTTGGAGTCAGAGGTCATGGGTTCGAATCCCAGCTCGGCCACTTGTCAGCTGTGTGACTGTGGGCAAGTCACTTCACTTCTCTGGGCCTCAGTTACCTCATCTGGAAAATGGGGATGAAGACTGTGAGCCCCACGTGGGACGACCTGATTCCCCTGTGTCTCCCCCAGCGCTTAGAACAGTGCTCGGCACATAGTAAGCGCTTAACAAATACCAACATTATTATTATTACAGGGGCAAATATATATGTTCTTGAGTTTTCCCGTGATTTCAGTTTTCTGCTCAGTGGTTCCTCTCCTTGGAAAGACCCTCCAACAGCAGCAAATTTTCTGTGTTATTCTCATATACCTTTAGCAGTAAGAGTAAATGATTATTGAGTATCCACTGAATGCAGATTCAAAAATGTCAGCTGAGTCAGAGAGGCTATGCATAATCACACAGCCCTGACCTCACTTATACCTGGTTTAAACTGCTGCTGGAGGGAAAGATCTGCTTGCTAGTTACAGAAGCGCAACCCTGCAGATAGTCCTGTTAGCAATAGGAGAGAGTTTAAGCAAAATCCCCCAAGCGGCCCTGTGTTTCCTCGAGCTGAGAGAGTTAACTAATTGACTCTGATTGACGGAATTTATGCAGTATACCCACCTAAGAGGATTCACACACAATAAACTCTCTTGTCCATAAAGGATCAATCCACTTGGATTGTCCTGGCATGGAGATACCTAAAATGTCAGTGATGGATAACAAAAACTTTTACCTTCTCATGGAAGCACACTTCTGTCATTCAACAAATACCACCGACAGATTTCTACATGGAAGCAGGGCTCTGGGGGGCGGGAGGGAGCACAGAAATCTTTATTTTCTGTTCTGGAACAGGATATGATTTACAGCTATACGCCCCTTCCTTAGTGGCACTACAGTTTTCGGCTAGCTCCTGTCCCAATGTCTTCCCCAATGCAAACAATATATATGGCTAGAAGACTTTTGTGGGAGACAATTGGTGCAGATTGGATGCACAAGATCTACTTTCTGCAAACAAAATGCCTCATACAGCCCCTCCAAATTAAATATGCCTGCTAGGTGGCTGGATGAGTGAGCAACACAATACAAAATTGCCCAGGTCACACCAAGTCAGTACTATTTCTCCTTCTCCTCCCATTAACCCTTTTTTTTGTTTTTTGGGTCGAGCCCCCGATTCTGCTTTCCTTCTCTTCCTGCTGCTTCTAACCCCTGGGAAACCAGATTATACCGATTGGTAGAGGGGATGCTCAGGAGCCAGGGCAGGGTTTGGTAGCCGACAGAGTGTCTAGGCAGCCAGATAGGAGTCAGGGATCCTAACTGTTCCATGAGTAGCCAAAATAATTGCTTAGTAATAGGACATTTTTTTAAAAAAAGCACAATCTCAGTAAGTAGCTCTTCAGTTTCGACATAGTTTCGAGAGTGCCTGAACACTGAGACACAGTCGATATACGAGAAAACAAGGGTGAGTGAGAGTCTGGCAGAAATACACAAGACAACCCCACTGAGTTGTCCCCAGCCCCATTCCCCACAACCCAATGCCTCTATGAAGCCACCCCTGTGGCTCCCTTGTGCCCCTGTATCCTGTAGCCCTAAGCCCCTCAAACCTCTGGTCACACCCACACTGGCACCAGAGTCATAACCAGGTCCACTCGGCCCTTTCCCTGCCACCTGGGGCTTCCATCGGGTCAGGACTCGAGAAGGGATCATCTCGAGTGGTGTGGACTGTTCAGAGGCTGCGTGGCAGAAGATGGGCACGGGGACAGGTTTAAAATAAAGAAAGCCACATGGCTTGGGTTACAGGTTAGGGGGAACTGTCATGGAGCAGCACAGAGATGGAAATTTCCAAGAGCCCAGAGAGGGTGTGCCATGGAGTCAGACAGCTGGTGAGGGTGGGAGAATGTGATCATTTGGAATGGGATGAAATGTGCAGCAACAGCTTATGTCCAGCATCGCACAGTGAAATAAGCCTAGCTTTTGTAGAACCCAATATGCACACTGAGATAATAACTGTGGTGACTGTTAAACACTTTCTGCGTGCCTAACACAGTAGTAAGCACTGGTGAAGATACAAGATAATCTGGTCAGACACAGTCCCCGTCCCTCAGGGCTCACAGTCCAAGTAGGATCAGGAACAGGTATTGATTCCTCTTTCTACAGATGAGGAAACTGAAGCACAAAGAGAACTGAAGGGACTTTCCCAAGGTCACATAACAGGTAAGTGGCAGAACTGGGATGAGAATCCAGGTCCTATGACTCCCAGGCCTAAGCTCTACCAATCCAGATTTAAATTTAAGGAATTAACCAATTTCATCAGATTAGTAACAACCTACCTGTGGGATGGAACTGTACGAATTCCAAATCCTGACAAGGCAGACCTGCTCTTGTAATCATAGCTGTGCCATCACCAGTGCTGGTATGAGCAGAAGTACAGCTAAAGAAGGTGCGTCCGTAGCCTCTGGAAAACATATTTCACAGTTTAATCGGTCTGAAATACTAGCTTCACAGATGGTGCAAATAAACACTAATTATTACTTCCCTGGTGATGTATTTAATTAGCCAGCGGGCACAATAGATTACCCTGGCACCCAGACAATTATGGATGAAATCAAACCAGTAAATCTCTATAACACTGCTCTTCTTGACCAATTTGCAAATCATATTTATATATCTTCATCACCCTATTTATTCTATTTTGTTTAATGAGATGTACATCACCCTGATTCTATTTAGGTGCCACTGTTTTTAGGAGATGATCTTCTCCTTGACTCCATTTATTGCCATTGTTCTTGTCTGCTTGTCTCCCCCAATTAGACTGTAAGCCCATCAAAGGGCAGGGACTGTCTCTATCTTGCCGATTTGTACATTCCAAGCGCTTAGTACAGTGCTCTGCACATAGTAAGCGCTCAATAAATACTATTGAATGAATGAATGAATGTTCTTACCCAGTTGCAACAACTGTATTTTTTGCCCTTATCCTATGTATGGACCCATCTTCTATGCACAATGCAATAACACCCCGACATTCTCCATTTTCCATCAGGAGATCCAAAGCAAAATACTCCACAAAATAGCTGGTATCGTATCTCAGTGACTGGGTAAAAAACAAAACCACACACATACACAGACGCAAAACACATTTTCAACATTTTTTTAACGTATGTGAGATTAATAAGACTGAGGTACAGCCACTTTAATCTGGTTAGACCCCTCTGAACTAGTTGTGGTTATCTGAATTTAGCATGTTAAAGATGGGAACTCAGGTAAACCGGGCATAGGGAAGGGAATGGAAAATGTAACCAATCTCCCTGAAATGGAGGAGAATACACCCTGAAGATACCTGAGCCATAAGTCGATTTAATTACAAAGACTATCATATCAACGAAGGGTGCCTTCTACCAACCAACTCCAACCCAAGCCACTTTAAAGACAGCTAAGGAGAACACTTCAATTTTATTAGTGCTCTTCCAATGTCATTTTTAATCAGTAGCTGCTTAAGGCCAGACATCGGTCACATTATCCGAATGGGAAAAAAAATGAGCACCAGGGCAGCTTTCTTCACCTGGCAGCCGAATCACCATTCCCAGAATTCCTTACCCTTCCATACAAAGTGTGCAAGAGAGAATGTCCCGTCCTGTCGGCCACGCAACAGCACCGATGAGCCTGTCCCCCTTTCCCAAACTGGAGGCTCTGCCCGCCAAATGCTCGCTGATAAATCTTCCCTTCTTCTGTTCTGCTAAATGGCATGCCATAATTTTCCAGCTGTTCAATATAAAAAAAACTTTATAAGACATTATCTTCAGCTTCTGAATTCAAATAGTTTAAAACTTAATTAAGACAAACTAATCCACCTCAGCTCAACTTAGAGAACAGATTAAAGTCTTCCAACAAAAATTTCACCCACTTTTATACGGTGCTCCCAACGAAAGGTGACTAAGAAAAAACAAAGTTTATCTAGACCAATGAATTAAAATGTTTAAAAACAGACTAGCCCTAAGGGTAAACCTGGAGGCAGGACAATAAAAATTTTGGTGTCTCTTCCTTCCCTTTACCAGACTGGGCTTAAGTAGGACGCGGCTGACATTGAGGAATGGTGTTTCCCAGGGGCTTGTTCCCTATATTACCTCACAGAGGAGGCGGGGGTCGGGGGGAGATGAGGGGGGTTTGTGGGCCCCATGTGTCCCCTTGGGGAAGCCATTATTGGAAGAATGGGGAGCCAGGCCCTGGAGGAATGGGAAGTAAGGACCCTTGGAAACCTGAGTCTAGGACAGGAGCATGAAGACTCATGTGCTAGACCCTTCTCCCATGGGACCTAAACTGAGCTATAAAAGGGGGCGATGCAAGCCTATGGCAAACACGGCCGACCTACCGGCCACATGTCCTCCTCTTAACTCCTCCATATTGGCCCCTTTGCACGTGTAATGGGCTACCTCCCTTCAATTTCTAGTCCCTCTCCTCACCCGTGATCACGCGGAATTCAAGCACTCAGTAGGAAATGGACCTAGGATAGGAGTAAAAATCAACATTGAATTGATAAGGCAATTAGAATTCCACACTTTACCTCAACCACTGAAGCAGGTGCTTGCTCTGTCATGTAGTGAATTGCATCCTGATCTCCCAACCAGTCAGAACCTTTAACGGTGTCATAAAAATGCCACCTCCAGTTATCTTCCTCCATATTTCCCAGGGCAGCATTGATTCCTCCCTGAAAAATATAGACGATTTGCACTAAAAGTTACAACTCAATATCTGACATGACATTTTATGTCCCAAAAAGAAAAAACGTTAGCCATTTAAAATTATATCCATCCACCATGTGTGTATCCCAGCACCTTCCCATAAGATTTTAAATGATTTTTGAGGCCAAATATTCTTACAGGTAAAACAATCACATACATTAAATCCTATATTTACTGGACTTTCTTGACCATAAGCTACTATCCAGGACCAAGGGGAAGGATTTATAGGGAAAACATTTCCCCATTTTTCCTCTCGATGGAATTACAAAGTCAGGTAAATCAGTCTAAGCACTTTCAGTCTGGTCAGGGGACTCCTTCTGGCGACCCCACATTCCACGCAGGCCCAACTCGTCACGGATATTTGCGGTGGCTCTCGCTGCCGCTCTGGGCTTGGGGCCACAGGGTCACCTGGAGGGAGCGACCTGACCCCAGGCCCGAGGTAGAAATTTTCTTCACTGTACTTGGAGCCTCGTGCTGTGCAACAGTGCTTCTTAGGGCATTAGGCTAACTCTCCCATTCCCAAAACACGGCTGGCGAATATGGAACAAACAGAGCTGAACACTCTGTATGGGAAAGATTCCAGAGAAATAAAATTGGAAATGAATCTGAAAAGCCTACTTTAGTTTGTTCCTCACTTCCTCAGTCAATCCTCATTTTTGAAGATTTGGCAATACTCTTTCATACAATTCCCACTTATCAATCCACAGTCACCAAAACATGCCATGTCAATCCCTCCTAAGGCTTATGAGACTTTTTTTCTTACTTGTGCGGCAACAGTATGGGATCTGGTAGGGAAGAGCTTGGTAAGACATGCAGTTTTAAACCCAGCTTCTGACAAGCCAAACGCAGCCCGCAAACCTGCTCCACCAGCACCGACAACAACTGCGTCATATTCATGATCCACTACTGGATACTGGGTAGAAATCTGGAGGAGTAAAAAATTATCTCATTAATGTTTGGAAAATCGGATTAAGTGATTAAACTCCTCCCCTGAAAGAGTATAACAAAATTACCATCCCCCAAAATAGCCTCAAACTTAGTACCTCCCAAAATCGATACAAACATATTACAGATGCAGCAAGACACACCACCACACAGGCCCCATCTACAAAAGTGAAGGGGAACTGGATAACAAAACCGAAAGCAAGGAACCCAAGTGCTGACACATGCACCTAACTAGAATTATCTACCAATTCTGTATAGGACTAATCCAGGGGGAAAAGAAAACCGCTCACAACAATCTGACCTACATTGTTGAGAATACTTAGGACATAATTTCAGTTATTGGTAATGCCCTCCCAGCAGCAATGCCAAATGTTTGCATATGACCCCATCCAATGAGGCATTAAAATTGCTACTTAGCATGAGACACAGAGCATATACTAGATTTCTATATACATCAAGCTATATATTCAAATTTAGGAAAAGGGAGATCTGTCTGTTTAAATTGCATAGAAATATTTTTCTCCACCACTACACGACATAAGGATCTTCCCAAAGGAGCAGTGAATAGAGGGCAAAAACTTTGGTCAATGCTTTATTAAAGAGATTAATCTTTCAGCCTATATCCCTAGCCTGGGACAATCGGAGTACTAAATTAGCTCAGTGACACAAAACAGTGATGGAATACTACATTTAACTTTTGTACTGAAAGTAAAAGCCTATATTTTGTACTATTTATACCCTAAGGAACTCACAGAACTTCTGTTCTGCTAAATGGCCTGTCTGCTCCTGTTCCTATCCCTGCTTCTATCCAAACTCCTACACCTGTTGCCTTCACTTCCTCTCTAATTCTCTCTCCTTGACCTCTGCAATCCAATTTAGCCCTTTTTCATTCAGACTTCACTCACCAAGAGATCCAATGACCTCCTTCTAGCTAACTATAATGAGCTCTTTTGTCCTAGAATTCTCCTTTGACCTCTCAGGTTCATGACACTGCTGACTACTCCCTCTGTGGCCTTCGTTTTATCAACACAGTACTGGTAAGCCAATGAAAGTCATTCTAAAATTATCCTCTGATCGAGGAAAAGTATTTCAGTAAATCTGAATTCATTAAAAATGACCATGCAAGCCAGGTTTTCCTTTCTAATTGCCATTTTTACCAACATTTTTCTTGTTTTTAAATGTATAAACACACAAATGACGTGATATTAAAATTTTCTCAACAACCCAGTCTAATTCAAACAGTAAAACATGGACTCACAGAATCTGAAACCTTAGCAGATGCTCTTTTATTTCCATCCACATTCAAGTGAAAGTTCCGTGAAACAGATTGGAAAGCTGCTGGCCATTTCTGAAACACAAATATTGAAATCATTAAATTCACCAAGTGCAGGTACCTGAACTCATGTGCCTAGAAATGAAAATTTAGCTAGAGGGTATGAAACAGCTTTAAAAAAAAAAAATCTGTACCATTTGCAAATTGACAGTAATTTCAAAACTTGGAAAATTATTTCTTCCCACAACTAGTTTTGTAGGTCAAAATTTCCCTCCATATAAAATACTGTTGTTCTACCTTAACTCCTTCCTTTCTGCAAAGCTCCTGAAGACAGAAAGCTCCTTGTGGGCAGAGAGTGTGCCTACCGACTTTGTTGTATTGTACTTTCCCAAGAAGTCAGTGCTTTGCACACAGTAAGTGCTAAATACATAAAACTGATTATTTTCAGTGGAAATGAAAGACGAGGAGTGAGTTTCTTCCATAGGTTCCAATATCTCAAGATATTCAGTCAGCACTTATAGTTATCGGAGTAACTTTAGTACTATGGAGAAAGGCACAGGAGAAGATTTTGAGTCCCTACCCTAAAGGAATTTCCAATCAAATGACGGAGAGAAGTCAAACACAAAGACCCCAACATAAAATGCAGGCGACAAAAGTGAGTGGATAAAAAGAAGTGAGGTTACCAATTACAGCAACAAAGTCAATTTCCATGTACATTTGGGTTTACTAGTGTGGTTAGAGTACAGAGATCCAGAAAGTGTACCTCTGAGAAAGTTTTATGTAGGTGGTAGGTTTTAATAAAGTTTAGCAAGGACATGGTTTAGCCAAGAGGGGAGGGCTTCCCAAGTAGGAAGCCTGAACTGGGCAATGGTATTTTAAACAGCCTAAAGCAGAAAGCTTGTTGTGGACTGGGTGTACACTCCCAAGTGCTTAGTACAGTGTTCTGCACACAGTTAAGTGCTCAATAAATACCACTGATTGAGAGGTGTTGCAGGCAATGAGGGCAGTCAGCTATAATAGTATAATATCCCTTTGTTCTAAATTTATTAAGGCCCCAGGCACACTCCCTCCAACTGCCATTCAGGTTTCTGTCGCCCCTTGCTCCAGCATGGCAAGGTGAGACAGGATCGCTGGGAAGTCTGTAACTTTAACTCTGCCTATCGCTGTTGTGGTTGTTGAATTCTGAACAGACAGACCTGAGCATCCAGGGACATGCAACTCTGTTTCTTTCGCTACAATGCTTCATTGCTCTTTTTGTAACAGACTGCTGTCCTGGTCTTTCTATCTTTCCTTTGTGTCTGTCACCAACACCCTCGCGCCCCCCCCCCCCCCCCCCCCCCCCCGCCACTTTCATTCTTAGACTGGGAAACCCTTGAGGACATGGAGGGTGTCAACTTTTCATCCCTAGGTATTTTATTCCAGCTTGTAGTACAGTGCTTTGCTCACAATAGGCTCTCAATAAATACTAAGAGGTTGAAAAAGAAGCTTTAGAGTCAAAGTAGAAAGACTTTTTGTATTAATCACCATCAGCTAAGTCAATTTGTTTAGAATAAAAAACTGAATATATGAACAACATAAGGACTGTTCTCTAGATTACTGGACTCCACCTTCGGTCACAGTAGGAGAAGGGAAAAACTAGGTGAAACCCTATAAACATTTTAAAAAGGAGAGGCTTTGTTTCTAGTTAGATTTGGCACTTGCGTTCCAGTTTATTCACATTTAGCTTTAGAGACTTCAGTAGTGACAGTATAATATTATGGCCTACTAGAGAGGACCTGGGTTCTAATCTCAGCTCTGCCACTTGTCTGCTGTGTGACCTTGGGCAAGTCACAACTTCCCTGCGCCTCATTTTCCTCAACTGTAAAATGGGGATTCGATACCTGTTCTCCTTCCTACTTAGACTTTGAACCCCATGCAGGATGGGGACTGCTGTGCCCGACCTAATTAACATGTACCTACCCAAACACTTAAAACAGTTAACACACACACACACAAAACTAAATCAGGTTCATTAATCAAGACAGTTTAGGTACCTACTGGTGACTGACTAAAATACAATATGCAACTGAATGGGTTAATTTTTAAACCCAAGGAAATAGAGGGCTGGAGGATATGGAAGGAGTGCGACCTAGTGGAAAGAGCATGGGCCTGTGAGTCGGAGGGCCTGAGTTCCAATCCTAATTCTGCCACTTCTCTGCGCCTCAACTTCTTCATCTGTAAAATGGGGATTCAATACCTGTGCCCTTCTGACCTGATGAAACTTGTATTTATCCCAGCACTTAGTACAGTGATTGACACAAGAGCTGAACGGATACGAAGATTATTATCATCATTCATTCAATCGTATTTATTAAGCGCTTACTGTGCACAGAGCACTGTACTATGCGTTTGGGAAAGTACAGCAGTAAACAGTGACATTCCCTGCCCACAACGAGTTCCGGGGGGGGCGGGGAGGGTGCAGAAGGACAGACACGGATACAAATAAATACAATTATCAATACATATATAAGTACTATAGGACCGGGGAGGGGGGGTGGCGCGGCTGGGAGGTCGACAAGCAGTGTGGCTTAATGGAAAGAGCACGGGCTTGGGAGCCAGAGGTTGTGGGTTCTAACCCCAACTCTGCCACAATCAGCTGTGTGACTTTGGGCGAGTGGCTTCACTTCTCTGTGCCTCAGTTACCTCATCTGTAAAAAGGGGATTGCGACTGTAAACCCCACGTGGGACAACCTGATTAACTTCTATCCCAGCGATCAGAACAGTGCTCGGCACATAATAAGCGCTTAAGAAATACCAACATTATTATTATTACTATTACTAGGGGTGCTGCAACAGAACATATATTCTGAGCTCGTTGGGGGCAGGGATCGTCTGTCTCTATCGCTGTACTGTACTTTTTCAAGCGCTTAGTATAGTGCCCTGCACAGAGTAAGCGCTCAATAAATACGATTGAATGTCTACGGAATTAGCTTCCAATACCGTCGCACTTGAACATGAAAATCCGATACTGCATTAGCGAGTCAAGCCTTAGGGTCTGATTTGCACCCTCAAAATTCGGCTTCTCTGAGATTTGAAGAGCTCCCAGAACAGCTACCGACTACCATCTCCCGGGCCCAGGGCACGGTGCTGCAAGGGGCAGTGGCCCGGACGGGGAAGAAGAAGAAGAAGAATGGTATTTGTTAAGCGCTTACTACGTGCCAAGCACTGTTCTAAGCTCTGGGGTAGATAGAAGGTAATCAGGTTGTCCCACGTGGAGGGGGTGTCACACTCTTAATCCCCATTTTAAAGATGAGGGAACTGAAGCGCAGAGAGGTTAAGCGGGTTGTCCAAGGTCACAGGGCGGACGAGTGGCGGAGGCGGGATCGGAACCCACGTCCACTGACACCCAAGCCCGGGCTCTTACCCCTAAACCACGCTGGCTCTCCGTCACTCGGGGGCCGGGGCTGGGGTCGGGCCAGGAAGGCCAAGGGCAAGTTCTCCGCCGTCCTCCCCGCCCCCAGACCCCGCGGCTCTGAGCTCCATCGGCCCCGGGGCCCCTGCGGGGGGGACTGGAGCGACCCCGACCCCCACCCCACCCCAAGCTCCGGCAGAGGCGGCCACGGCCTGGGGCTGGGTGACCTTCACCGGGCCGCCGCCGCCGCCGCCTCGCCTGGCCTCAACCGCTCGTCTCCGGCCCGGCCCGGCGGCTCGGCCGGTTCCCTGTCTGTGTGTGTCCGTCTGGCGGCGGGTTGGGCTCGGCAGGGCTCCGTCCGGCCCTCCAGACCGCGGGCCCCAGGCCTCGCCGCCGCCACCGGGCCCCGGTCGCTCCGTCCCAGGTCGCCCGCGGCGGCCCCCGCCCCCGATCCCCGGCCCCCCCGCGCCCCTGCACCCTTCGGGACGGACTCACCGCCCTGATCAGAGCCAGCCGCTTCCCGAGCTGCAAACCTGCCCCGGCCCGAAGCGCCGACATGGCCGTCGACCCGTCCGTCGACCCCTAATCGACGGAGGCCCGCCCGCCAGCCACTGCGCTTGCGCAGTCGGCCACCTCCCCTCCGAGGGTCGGAGGAGGGGGCGGAGCCGGGCTGGGGAAGGGGACGGAGCCGGGGCGGCCCGCCGCGTGGGCTCTCTCCCGACAGGGCCGCCTCCGACGCCTCTTCCTCCTCCTCCGTACTCAAGCCCGAATTAATTATCGCATCCTCCGGGCGGTCTAAACAGTGAGTCCTTCCGCCTCCGGGTTTTGCCGAGCGCGCCTTTCCCCGGCCGGGCCCGAGCGCCCTCCGCCGCCCCTACGTCCCCGCCCATAGCAGCAGACTCCCTCGCCGGAGGGCGGCCGACGGGGCCCACCGTGGCGCCATGCCCTTCCACACTTTTAAGTAAATTCGATACCATATCCTTCCTGCCATTCCGTGGGGGCAAGTCAGGAAGCGGAGTGGCTAGAGCCCGGGCCTGGGAGTCAGAAGGACCTACGTTTTAATCCCCACTCCACACATAGCTGCTGCTGTGTGACCTTGCCAAGTCACTTCGCTTCTCTGGGCCTCAGTTGCCTCGTCTGTAACATGGGGATTAAGAGGGTGCCCCCCATGTGAGACACGAACTGTGTCCAACCTGATCAGAGAAGCCTCAGTTATCTATAAAATGGGGATTAAGACTGCGAGCCCCATGTGGGACAACCTGATTACCTTCTATCCCCCCCCCCCAGCACTTAGAACAGTGCTTGGCACATAGTAAGCGCTTCACAAATACCATCGTCATTATTATTAACGTGTATCTATCCCAGCGCTTAGAACAGTGCTTGGCACATAGTAAGTGCTTCCCAAATACCACTATTATTAATTCAATTCTTGGGTTTGCAGACAGAACCTCCCCAGCTCAAGGGGCTTAAAATCCTGAGGCCCTGTCTGGCTCCGCTCCTCATCAGCCCCAGGGAAGTGATCTAGAGAAAGGAGCAGTGATGAGCCATCCGATGACCGAAAGAAACAAGTGTGATAGTTGGCCTGCCTTGTTACCCTGAACCCGATGTAAGCTTAAGTCAGTCTGTCAATAGCATCTATCGAGTGCTCGGGAGCACACCGTAATTCAATGTTTAATGTTTTTATTCTCACGTTCCCAAGGGAGAGCTCCATGAATAACTTAAATGACCCTCCTCGATGGAACATTCGGCCCCATTCCAGGGCCGACGGAGGCGATGGCAGTCGATGGAATTATGCGTTGCTGGTTCCGATGCTCGGATTGGCTGCTTTTCGTAAGTCACGTGCTTTTCATACCATTTGTGAATTGTCTGGAATTACCATCAGTTTTCATGCCCGGTATTCTTAAAGGTGGGCCTTGGTCTTCACCTTGCAGTGATTTCCTTCCTCTTCCGATCCAAAGGTTTTTAAAGAAATAATCTTAATGGAGTTTAGAGATGTTATCCTATTCATTCATCCATCCATTTACTGAGCTCCAAGTTTTAATAATGAAGGTGCCTAGCCTGATGGATAGAGCACGGGCCTGAGAGTCAGGAGGAGCTGGGTTCTAATCATGGCTCTGCCAGCTGTCTGCTGTGTGACCTTGGGCAAGTCACTTCACTTCTCTATGCATCAGTTATCTGTAAAATGGAGATTAAGACCCTGAACCCCTTGAGGGACAGGGACTGTGTCCAACCAACCAGATTTGCTTGTATCCATCCCAGTGCTTAGTACAGTGCCTAGCTGTAAATTATTTTAATGGCTCTCTCCCTACCTAGATTGTAAACTCCTTGAGGGCAGGGATTGTGTCTCTCAACTCTTTTTGTATTGTACTCTCCCAAGCACTAAGTAATCAAGTAAGTAATCAATGGTATTTAGTGAGCGATTGCTGTTTGCAGAGGACTGTACTAAGCGTTTGGGAGAGTATAATACAACCGAGTTGGTAGACACATTCCCTGAATGCTACTGACTGATTTATAGTTTATCTGTGTGCTCTGTGGCAAAAATTGCAATTTTAGGCCTTTTTATGAAGAATTATCCGGACTTGACTGTGCTACAGCGGCTGGTATTAATTGCAAAAAGATATGAAAAGTTTTCACTTTTCAAGCATTTCTCATTCACACCAGGTTGGATCTGGTCCAGGGAATCTCAAAAGGAAATAGAAAGAGCAAGAGAAGCATACCACCAAAGAATAATCGCTTTCCAACGGGATCTTGAAACCAGATATCACGACACAATCAAAGAAAACCGCCGCACTATTGCTCATTTGGCTTTAGAGCTTGAAAAGGAACGTAACAGAACAACTAGTTATCGGGAGGCACTGATCTCCCAGAGCCACAAATTAGTGGAGGAAAGAAAGCTTCTAGAAAGGGACCGTGCCCTGATATTGCAAGAAAAGCAACAGCTGCAACCCTTAGGAAAAGTGTACGAAAGCTTTCTGAAAGAGGAAGAAGAGTGGCAAAAGAAAGCTGGTCTTTTGCTGAAGGAGTTTGAAGAAGCCCTTACCGAAAGGCAAAACATCTACTGCAGTCTGGTTCTTCCTCGTAAAGCGCGATTGGAAATGGAGAAAAACTTGCTAGTCCGAGCAGCAGTTGATCCAATTGCCTCAGAATTGGAGATGGGAGCTGGTTTAACAGACATATTTAAGCA
Organism: Ornithorhynchus anatinus; assembly: GCF_004115215.2. NCBI lineage: Eukaryota > Metazoa > Chordata > Mammalia > Monotremata > Ornithorhynchidae > Ornithorhynchus > Ornithorhynchus anatinus. The sequence continues at coordinate 19,206,400 of NC_041750.1, forward strand.
TGACTCCTATTGTGGTCACATGTGGAACTCTGACAAATACCAGAATGGGAAACTCATGTGGCTTTATCTCAAATATTGGAAATCGGTTGTCGAACTGAAAAAATTCAAGAAGGTAGAGAAAGCTGTTTTAGAAAAGTAACAGAAAAGTGGATGAGGAGGCGTCCCTTGGCCAGAATGTCATTCCTGGTCTTCTCTGTGACTTAGCTGCTCTTCTTTCTTTGCTATTGAGCCTACCCTCTAGACTTGTAAGCTCCTGGTTGACGGGGAACGTGTCTGCCAGCTCTGTTATAGTATACTCTCCCAAGGGTTTAGTACAGTGCTCTGCCAACAGTAAGTACTCAAATACCATTTATTGATTTCCCACTATGGCACATCAAAACTACTGCACCCCCTATCCTTGCCTGTCCTGACTGGCTGTTGGATTTAGCTCTACTCAACAGCAATTTACCCTTCTTTCTCCGGGAGGTGGAGTTGCTTTCAAGACTTTTTAAGGGTGAAGCCTTTCCCAAACCCATTGGCATTTTATTTAGGTGAATACCACCACCTCACACCTCTAGATAGGCCTAGGGGAAGAAATGTGTAAAAGAGTTCATTCAAAATCCAAGGACTGTATTGATTTGAGTATGTCTTCCAAAACTTTTTGATCTCCCCTTGAATTATTTCAGTTAATGGTTTCTCCCCCCCCTTCCCTCAACTACCCCATTTCCAAATATAAGGTTCAAAAACCCGGTGTTAATTTATGTCCAGAAGAGGGATGCCATTGAGATAAAACTAGAGTTAATAATGAAGATATTTGTTTAAGCGCATACTATGTGCAAAGCACTGTTCTTTGATTATTTAGCCTCTGAGTTGTCCCTTGACTCCAAATGTTAATGCTGGTAAATGTTTGGGGGTGAATTGCTTCTGTGTTTAACATGCAGCTGTACTGCAGATATGCATTTGTCTTTTCCGGACATACACAAACACTATATCCTACTACTACAAGATGACACTTGCATCCTTTGGGAGCCTATCAAACAGTGTAGCAGGAGCATAGCCCCAGACCAAGCTAGAGGTCTTCAGAAATGTATTGCTACCTGATTTTTTCTACCACAGTGACACTTAAGCTTTACACAGGCACCATGTTCGAGGCCTTGAGCAGTTCCATCAGTATCATTCACAGGCTATATTTAACATCAAAGGGCAGGAGAGGATCACAAACAATGATGTCCTAGAATGAAGCTTAGCCTCCTAGCGTTGAGCAGGATGCATGGGTGAGTCACATGAAGAGAATGGCCAACAGCAGGATACCCAGACAGCTGCTGATTGGCAAGCTGAAATCAGGAAACCAAAAGCAAGAAGGACAAAGATTTTAAAGATACAGTAAAGCACAGCCTCAGATAATGCTGCATCCCAATTGGCAGATGGGAGTCAGCTGTGAGAGATTGGCATGATACACTGCTGTCATGAAAAGAGTAGCTCTCTGAGCAGAAGCATCATCTGGATCAAGAGACAAGGAGGAGAAAGCTAACAGTGCCAAATGCTGCTGAAACAGCAAACCAAACACAACCAAGATCAGCCTTGTGCTGTACAATGAGGTCGGATGATGGGTCCCACATTGGCCTTTTCAGTCACACACCTAGCCATTTGTGGATTTCACAGTCATTGGCGTACTTAAGTATGAAGGATAACTATATATACTATCTGTTTCATACTTGGTCTTCCTCTTGCTCCTATTTGTAAATAATTTGCTTGCTTCCGCCGCCCCCGCCCTATATTGTAAGCCCCAGAGACCAGAAACCAGGTCTTTTCAATCAATTGGGAGTTTTTACTGAGCACTTACTCTGAAGAGCACTGGAAGAATACAATACAGTGAAAATGATCCCTACTCTCAAGGAGTTTACAGTCTAGCAAGGAGAAAGACACTAAAATAAATTCCCATTAGGGGAAGCAACAGAGTTTAAATGCTGTAGATGGGGAAGAGAGATGAGGACTTAAGTGTATAGGTGACTTGGAAATGCTGAAATGGCCACAGGGGTAGAAAGGGGTTGGGGAGATGAGAATATGAAGGGGAGGGAGTTCCAGGCAAGAGATCAGCAGTGAGAGAGATAAGAACGAGGCATATAGAGTAGGGTCTTTTTCCCATGGTGTATTCTCCCATGTACTTCCCACAATCTTCTGGCCACAGTGGGTGCTCATTTAATACCATTGATGTATTATTTATGCCACTGGTGATGCAAAGTCTCAGATAATTGCATGAACTGTCAAGTATTCTTTTCACAATAGGGATAGAAACTATAAATCCATAAAGAAATGCCACCATGGGTAAGATCCTTGGTACAGCTAGCTCAGTGCCTGAAGGAATTGTGTGAGGGTGACCTCTCTTGCTTGTGGTGGGATGGACTATTTAAGATCCGTAACTTTTCCCTTCACATACCCGACCCTTCTTGCACCCAGTGATAACTTTCCCTCTGGCCCAGGGAAAAGGGGTGGGGTGTATCCATATGGGAAAAAGTTTTCATTTGATCCTGGGGGTGTGGGAGTATTTCTTTTATTTGCACAGTATTTGACTTTGATTTCACTATCCTATTTGACCTCTTGTAAAAATGTTTTCCGGGTCGTTTATTTCTGTATGAAAGGTGTCCAGCCTGAAACTAATCACTATCTGCAAGGGAGAAGTTAAAGCTAGAAATTCTGCATGTCAAATCCAATTTTTGTGTATTTTCTTTTTGGTCTTTGAAATTGAGATGTTAGGTGCTTTTGCATAATGAACAGTGTCTGAACCCAGGGTGAAAGGGGAGATTGGCTAGTTTAGGGTTCACCAAGTGCACAAACTGACAATCCAGTTGGTTTGACCAGTTTTGGTTGGCTGCCCTAGGAAGCAGTAAAGCAGCAGGAGCTGAGCTCTAGAGGTGGCTAATTGATGACCTAGTCACAGTGGGGGCAGAGGGCTCCCCCAACCCAAGGTGGGGGGCTGCTGCCAACACCTCCAAAACCTGGGATAGAATCAAACCCAAGTGAATTAACACTCGATTTCACATTTGATTATTCTGTTGTTGGTCACTAAGATTTGACAGTCACAAAAAAGATAGATGCAAGAGCAAAACTTTATTTTTTCATTGAGCTGCTATTTCTTTTGACCTTGTTTGAGTGTTTTTTTAAAATGCATGGCTACCCATATAATACCAATTCTACTTAATAAAATGACAATCATAATGAAAAAATGCATATTGGAACTAATAGAATCAGCAAGAGTATTTTTGGGGTACCTTCTATGTACTGATCACTGTCCTCAGGACTTGGGAACAAACTATGAAAAAAACAGTCTACCTTTGAGGATCTTACAAGATGGGGAAACAAGCAAGCTAAAATTGCCAAAGGTACAAAAGGATAAAAAAAAAACCACCCCAAAAAACTCAATGAAGACTAAGGATTTAAGTAAACCACCTTTCTTACCACTAGTCTCCAGCCTTTAGCAAATGCTCAGTTCTTTCAATTGTCATTTTTTTTTTTTACTTGGCAAGAAAGAAGAAAGCTCACTATGGGCAGGGAATGTGTCTACCAACTCCGTTATATTGGATTCTTCCAAATGCTAAGTACAGTGCCCTGCACATAGTAAGCACTCAAATACCATTGATTGGTTTTCACAGCTCTGATCTGGCAAACCCAACTTGATATTGCATGGCATCAAAATATCTCCTAGCTTTTTCAACCAAAAAAGAGGATGAACTTACATCCCATGCACAAATAAATTAGATGAACAGGCAAATTAGAGTTACACACTCTTTCAGTGTACTGAAATGTGTCAAGTACCCTAGAATATCTAGGGATCCATTTTCCCAACTCCGAATCCATCTCTTCCAGAAATCCTTCCCTGCTTAATTCAACTCCAAGTCATGCCACTGAACCAATTCATGTCCATTTTATTGTTCAGCTAAATTGACGAGGAGTGTGGTCTGATAGAAAGCGCTCAGAACTGGAAGTCGAGAGCAAAGTTCTAAACCGGGCTCCACCACTTGCCTTCTGTGCAATCCTGGGCAAAACTCACTTAGATTCTCTGTGCCTCTATTTACTCACTCCTAAGATGGGAGTAAAATGCAGGTTCTCCCTCAGACTGTGGGACAATTGTATTTAATCGAGCGCTTACTATGTGCAGAGCACTGTACTAAGAGCTTGGGAGAGTACAATATAATAAAAGACATTCCCTGACCACAAGGAGCTTACAGCCTAGAGGACAGGGACTGCATTTGGTTTATCTTGTCTACTCTAGTGCTTTGCACATAGTAAACCTATAATACATTTTATTATTCCACCTAATCTACAACTATTTCCTACTTTTGCTTGTATTTTTGACTTTACTAGATTATAAAATTAAAAGACAGCTATAAAACAACTCCTGCTGTTCCAAACACAGCTCCCTTCTAGCACTTATTTTTGTAACTATTAGATGGATAATAATAATGTTGGTATTTGTTAAGCACTTACTATGTGCAGAGCACTGTTCTAAGCGCTGGGGTAGACACAGGGGAATCAGGTTGTCCCACGTGGGGCTCACAGTCTTAATCCCCATTTAACAGATGAGGGAACTGAGGCACAGAGAAGTGAAGTGACTTGCCCACAGTCACACAGCTGACAAGTGGCAGAGCTGGGATTCGAACTCATGACCTCTGACTCCAAAGCCCGTGCTCTTTCCACTGAGCCACGCTGTACCCAAATGCATTTTGTGCTCCCACTCTCTCTTGCACTCTGAATGTCCTGTATTTGTCCATTTGATTGTAAATTCTTTGAAGGCAGGAACTGCCTTGCTGTTTTTGGTCATCAACTGCAATACCTAGTACAGTCCTCTTGCATGCTAAGAACCCTGGTTAGTGGGTAGAGTTCATGGTTAAACATGCACAACCGTACATATACAGTGGAACCTAATTTGGTTTTTACCAGAAGTAGAGAAAGTAAGCTCAGGCTGTAACTTCTCGTCTATCCCTCACATGTAGCTTCCACTGGGTTCTAATCCCGACTCTGCCATGTGTCTGCTGTGTGACCTTGGACAAGTCACTTACCTTCTCTGGGCCTCAGTTCCCTCATTTGTAAAATGGAGATTAAGACTGGGAGCCCTAAGCAGGACAGGGACTGTGTCCAACCTGATTAATTTGCATCTACGCCAGTGCTTATAACTGCTTTGCACATAGTAAGCACTTAGTACCAATATTATTTTTTATTATGTGTGGCCAGTGTGGTTATGCATCCAATGGTGGCAAGCCAGTTCACTTATGCCAGTCAAAATCCAGCCCAATGCCCAAATGAGCCTGTTTCCACTCCCTAAAGGGAAGGTTGCCTTCAGTTAGCCAGAGCTGTTCTGGGAGCAGAAGCCAGAAAACAGTTTCCCTAGAGTCCCTTCCTTCCTTACTGGGTTTAGATACCCAGAAGAGACAGTTAAAAATACCAAGAACCAACAAACTGAATCTGACAAGTACAGGCTTTTTAAGACAGGTCAAAGAGAAAGGATGAAACTAGGAAAGAGAAGTATAGAAGTCAGAAATAATGCCTGCTCAGTATTCACACAAATGATCAGGAAAGAGGTTTGGAGATGTAGGAGCCGCACTGCATGCTATAAGGAGGCCTTTTGCTTTCTGTATCCAATGTACTGTCAAAATGGTAATGTCTCATGTTCACCTCTCCCTTGGAACAGAATTTTTCACTGAGTCTTTTCAAAACAAGATTTTTAAATGTCATGGAATTACATCAATGTAGGAATCAGTCTTCAGATAAATTCCTAAACCTACCAAAGTTGTAAGGAACCAATCAATATCAATCATATGTATTAAGTAAACCATGCTAAATAAATATCATCTTACTCTGGTTTCTGTCCTTCGATTGCTGGTAACGTACTATAAGTTTTCAAAATGTATCCATTCCATATGTAGTTGGATGCCTAGTAGTAATACTAAGCACCTGTTGTGTGTAAAGCACTGTACTAAACTGGTAAAAAAAAAAAATTGTATGGGTGAAAATTAGGTACAATCCCAGACCCCCAGAAAGCTCAGAGTCTAAGAATAAATGTTGGGGTGGGGGTGTTGCGGAGAGGATTAACAACAGAAATAAAATGAAGCAGTAATACAAAAGCCAAGGGTAATGATAAATTCAATAAGAACAATAAGGTAATATTTCAACCTAATCAGGTTGGACACAGTCCCGGTCCCACATGGAGCAGAGTTTCAAGATCATAGCTCGGAGTCCAGCAAGACACAGCCACTGCCTTACCGACCTTCTAAAGGTTAAGAAAGGCTTGTGCTGCTGCCCTTTCTCCACCCTACCAGGCTAAACAGGCTGATGGGAAGTTCTGATGTCATGGGGGCTAAGCAACTTCTCTCCCAGGCTGTGGGGCTCTGGTCCAGTGGTAAACGGAACTGGGGGGGGGCGCCTTACACTGTTTCTTGTTTCCCACACTAGAGCAGGGGTTGATAGGAAGGCCCAAGGACATGGGGGCTGGGCAGCATGACACAATTTTGCTTGCTTCCTGAAACAAAAAAGTAAGGTTTTATCTTATGTTTGGTGACAATTACATGTCATTTTAAGTCAAGATGCACTGGTTTTAACCAAGTGCAGCTGGAGGAGAAGCCGTGTGGCCTTAGTGTATACAGCTTAGGCCCGGGAGTCAGAAGGGCTTGAATTCTAATTCTGCCTCTGCCTCTTGTCTGCTGTGTAACCTTGGGCAAGTCACTTAACTGCTCTGGGCCTCAGCTACCTTCTAATTAAAATGGGAATTAAGAAGGACCCCATGTGGGACCCCAGTGCTTAGTACAGTGCCTGGCACTTAAATATCATTTGAAAAAATCTTATTTTAAATCAATTTTGGGAACAGAAGTTGCTGAGGTGGTAATTGGTTTCCTATGTTTAATATATTAAAACATTTATACATCTGGGGGAAAAGGGGGAGTAATGCTACCGAAAAATGACAAACATTGGTTGAAACACTACAGCTGCAAACAGGATAACAAGATCTAGAACTGCAGGAGTGTGGTATAGTCTACAGCATTGGACCAGTGACAGACTCTAGAGCTGCTGAGAATATTGGAGATGAATTATATAAGGACAATCAAGTGCCATTGAAGAGCCTGAAGAGGCACAATCATAACTGATGAAAGGCTAAAAAGAGTAATTTTGCTGGCCTATATGGAAGAAGCACTTTCATATAATCTAGCAAAATAGTCTGAAAAATATTGGTGGTTTGACCTTGGACAAATGAATGAAATTTGTCTTCACTGTGGTGCTTTAAAATGGAGTAATGAAAAATATTGGTGGTTGACCTTGGACAAATGAGTGAAATCTGTCTTCACTGTGATGCTTTAAAATGGAGTAATGAATGGAAACAGTGACTGTGCCACCACTTTAGCCCCCACAAAACCATGACAATCCTTCCTGTTTGGTACAGAAACAAGCCAAAACAATTTGGGGGACCAATTAGAAAATATAACTCCTGCTTCCAAATGACATCTTTGGGAATTATTAATGAAGCCTAGAAGCAAGGTTTCATGCTAATGACTAAGGTTCAGTAACAGGGCTATTACACTGGATCTCTGCTCCCTCTCCCAGCCAGAGGACACAATTTCCTTCAAATTCACAGACAACAGGAGGCACAACAGCAATGCCATATTTCCGGTATCAAGACATCATTCTAGAATGACCACGGATGCTTCGTAATCACCCAAAATCTCAAGACTGCCCTCAAAAAATCTGCTCCTGACAAGTACAACGAGGTCATTCGAGCTGATAGAGAACTTGAGAGAGCATGAGATACGATTCAACAAACCTGGGACAACTAAGAGAATCAGGGTGGTCTAGTGAAGAGAGCATGGACCTGGGAGTTGGAGGACCTGAGTTCTAATTCAGGCTCCACCAATTGCCTACTGTGTGACTTTAGGCAAATCACAACTTCTCTGTGCCTCAGTGGTCTCATCTGTAAAATGAGGATTAAATACCTGTCCTCCCTCCTACGTAAGACTGTGAGCCCCATGTGGAGCAGGGACTGCCCAACCTAATTAACCCCAGTACAGTGCTTGGCAGATTTCGGGAGCTTAACAAATACCATTATTTTCTCTCTTTAGGACTAGGGAGCAAGCAAGAGATAGTCTAAAGCTGCTGTCTCCAGCAAGGCTGCCTCAGTTTCAGATTCCAGACAGTGAGCTCACTGTGAGCAGGAATGTGACTGTCAGTTGTTATATTGTACTCTCCCAAGCGCTTAGTACACAGTAAGTGCTCAATAAATATGATTGAATGAATGAATCGTGGACCCAAATGATCCAAATTTGGGTTGCCCGCCCATTCCACCAAAGACCATACTGAAAACTGAACCCCAGGGTTCCTGAAATGTTGTTCAAATCGTTGGCTATGACCTAGCCTAGGGCCCCCTCCCCAGCTTAGTGACACTGAGCACATGGTCCACTCATTGTAACAGCTCACCTAGTGGCTAGGCAGGTTTCCACCATAATCTACTGAACCCAAACTGCTGAACTTTTAGAGTTTTACAGTGGGTTGGATAAATCTGTTGGCACTGTAACCAGACTTGAGAAGAACCCCTGGCCCAGCCCTGGAACCCAGCTTCAGATGCCACTGCCCTGGAGCAAGCTGACATCTTGGCTCCACTTTTAGTCCATTTCTGGCTCCAATGGTTACAATGCCCTAGCTATGGTTGCCCACGCCGTCCCACATCCCCATGGAGTTGGCACCCCTGGGCTTCAATCGATCCTCTATACCAGATACACTCAATTCGCCTGAAATCGAGATGGTAAAGGAAAACCTTGCCGATTTACATAGAAGGCTTTTATAAATCAGGACGATAGTCTTCATCTGTACACTTGGTTTTAGAACAGAAAAGTTCTTAAAATCTAAAACAAATATCCATTTGGCTCAGGTGAGTCTTTGGTTTCCACTAGAGTGCAGATCTGTTAATACTAAAGATCTTCACAATGTGATCTGCTCCACAACTTGCCAACTGCAGATATTCACAGCTGTCCTTGTCCTCGTGTCCTGCTTTGCCCACTTGACGTCGCCAGCAGAGCTTTTTGACTGTGAGTGTGTGACTCTGGCTGTAACAAAGATGGAGAAATTGTGAAATGAAACATGTATACCATGGACAGACAATGTCAACCTTGAAGAGGACCCCCTCATTTCACTGAGGTTCTTAGTGTTGGTTATGGTGAAAAGTTAATACGAACGGGTGCCAAATACCGAAATTACCAGGGCTTCTACCACTAATTAAGATTTATCCACCGTATCTGGATTCTAAATATCCACTCTATCCGCAATCTAAACTCATTTGATTTGCTTTGTTTTATTTCGAGTTACCACACACTAAGTGCAAATGTAAAACAAATCGAAAAATCCCAGTTGCATTCCAAGAACTGCCACCACCAGCTCAAGATAGCAATCAGGGTCAGGTTATGACTTATTTTTAATGACTCAAGAGGAATCCACCTTTGGAATTTCCCCCACGCCATTTGGGGGGGGTCCTGCATGTTACGGCCACCGAGCTCTGAATGCCAGTTCCGCCACTGGATAATCCTGAGCAGAACACCTCCCGCTCTGGCTCAGGTCCCAGGAACAAAGGAAAAGTGGGTACTTCAAAGCTCTGTAGGAACATGAAATGCTCCATAAAAATGCAGATCGAGTGCCCTCCAACCACCGCCCCCCACCCCGTGCCCCTGCCCAACAGGCCAAGCACTACATACAGATCATCAGGGCCCAGAATCTGCACACAATTAGGAGGTTTCAGCTACAAGTTATAATCAACATGCCAAGTTCCGGCATCCCTCCTTGCTCACAGCTCTAATACCAAGGCCAGGATTCTCCCCTCTCTCAGCACTGTTCTGGGGGATGAATGCTAAGGCAGAGGAAAGGGGGTGAAAAAACCGGCACCAGGCCCAGAGGGAGGTTGATGAAAGATTCCTGATGTTCTCTCTCTGGCTCAGGCTGCCGCCTTCTGACTTTTCTTCCTCTCTGCCTCCCTCTTTCTCTCCCTGTACCTGGCTTTCTCGATGATTTTCCCCATCTTCTCTTTTTCTCTTCCCCATGTCTCTCTGACACAAACTGTCTCCACAGATAAGTTGATAAAAACTGCCAATGAAATACTCCAGTAAGAGGAGGGAGTGGAAAAATTTACCTCTGATTAGTTTCTACACATTTGATCCAATCGTTGAGTGGAGATTTCTGGTCAGTGGCCTTCCAGGTATACACAAGGATCTTCCCACACTCCAGCCCTACTGCAACGATGTCCCTGGAACATGAAGACAACAGATTCAGTGCTCTCCACCATAGAGTCATCACAGATAGGATCCTTCAATTTCCAAGTTTGTAATTCGGTAGCCCAGCCCGGGTTCTCTTGCTCCTCCTTGTGTCTGGCCTCCAAATTCATTCAATCCTCAATCAGAAGCACCACCACCCCAGCTTCCATTCCTGCCATCCTGGGCTGGATTTCAATCAGCTCTTCAGAAATGAGCTCTTTCTCTCCAGCCTGGGCCCCACAAATGTTTCTAAATACCAGACCCTGCAATTCATGAAAAAGGTCTTAGGAAGAAAGAACTACATCCCTCAGGGAAACAAGTCAGGAACAGAACAAAACCAAAAAGAAGATACATAATGGGGCCGGCTGAGTCACTGCTTTGCCCAACATACAGATTAAAATAAAACTGAACTAAACTGCAGTCAAGTAAAACTCATTAAGCAAAAGATTCATTCATTCATTCAATAGTATTTATTGAGTGCTTACTATGTGCAGAGCACTGTACTAAGCGCTTGGGATGAACAAGTCGGCAACAGACAGAGACAGTCCCTGCCGTTTGACGGGCTTACAGTCTAATCGGGGGAGATGGACAGACAAGAACAATGGCAATAAATACAGTCAAGGGGAAGAACATCTCGTAAAAACAATGGCAACTAAATAGAATCAAGAAAGGTGCCTGATACCTTCCCTCCAACGTGCATGTCCGGTTGACGCTCAAGGCAGTGACGGCATCTCCTGCATCAAGTACTGAAGAGCAAGGGCCCAGACCTTCAGACCCTTTATCTCCTGAGAGAGCATCAGCACTGCACGTCCCCCAGACAATGACCTGGGAACCCAGAACACATTCCAGACCTTGGAGTTAGAAGATGGTACTCCTTACATCTGTAAAGTCTTCAGAATTACCTGTCACTTTAATAATCAGTTTTGTAGGAATCCCTTGCCTTAACATACACTTGTGGAGGCAGTACCTGCTAATTTCCAAAAAGATGCCCTCAAGGATATATTAAGACAAGGCCAGAGAATGCCTGACGTAGGAAAGAATTATCCATCAATCAATCAATGTATTTATTGAGCACTTACTGTGTGCAGAGCACTGCATTAACCACTTGGGAGAGTACAATATAACACATATATAACAATACACCCATCCCCGGGTCTGATTATCATCAATTTGACGGTGCACTCACAGGCCCAGAACAAACTCTAACCACTAGTGAGGCTCTATAAAGAAGAGTCCAGACAGGCACCCAGGGAGGTCACAGGGCCAATGAAGGGGGTCAGGACAGCTTCAGAGACAACTCATACAAACAGCACACAGGATGGGAATGGTAAATCGGGGGGGGGGGGGGGAACGTGAGGATGGAATGGGGCACAGAATGCTGACAGAGAGTAGCAGTAGGGGAATGTGGAAAGCACCGTGGGGTTAAGCTCTCAAGGAGGAAGGGAAGGTAGATGGCGAACAGGAGGGGGGAGCTGTTCCATAAATAAGGGGCAAAACCACATAAGAGGAGACGAAGGAGGCCAGGCCCAAGACTGTAATCTGAACAGGCTGGGCTATGATGGCCCTGGGGCTCCTAATAAATTACCTTTTTATCCCGACTTCCAGTGAAAAAATACTTGCTATCAGGGCTCCAATCACAAGACCAAATTATTCTACTATGTCCCGTTGTATTTTTATTTGTGCACGCATAGAGGCTGAACGTTGATTCTGAAAGATAACACACAAACATACCAAATGGAAGGCCATTTCCTTAACTTGTAAACTCACGCATGAAATAGTGGTAACTGCTGTCTGTTAGTCAATGCAGTTCCTCATGGGGCTCACATTCTTAATCCCCATTTTACAGATGAGGTAACTGAGGCACAGAGAAGTTAAGTGACTTGCCCAAGATCACACTGCAGAGAAATGGTAGAGCTGGAATTAGAACCCAGTCCTTCGGACTCCCAGGCCCATGGTCTATCCACTCTGCCATGCTGCTTCTCATGAATCTATGCAGCACTTGGCACATAGTATATGCTTAACAAATGTCCGTTATTACTATTGACATAGCATTTTAGCACCCAAATATCTTGGTACCAACAGAAACCAAGATTTCACTACACATACTCTTTTTCAGATCACTGCAGAAGGTAAAAGACGTGATCCCTTGGGGGCCCCACTATTCACATTTTTTCCATCCAGAAAGTGGCTATTTGTCCCTACCCTTTGTTTCTAGTCTTTTAATCAGGTTACTGTCCACACAGAATATCCTTTCCAGTTCCATGATTACTAGGTTTTAAAAAACCCTTTGGCGAGGAACCTAGTCAAAGCCATAGTGAAAATCTAAATTCATTATGTCTACTGGCTATTTATCTACATGCTTGTCGCCACCTTCAAATGACTCTAGCAGATGAGATCTCACTTCCCCACTTAGAGAACCAATTGGTTTTCACCCCGAAAGATGTATTTTTCTGAGCGTTTAATGACCTGAAACTTAAGTGACAAGTCTACAAATTTGCCAAATATAGAGGTGAGGCTCACTGGTCTCAATTCTGGAACCTCCTCACAGTAGCACAATCTCCCCCTCCAAGTTGCTTCAGAATTCTTTGATGGACACTTAATTGTTTACAGCTAGTTTATCAATTTTGCCAAAAACAACGTGAGTCCCTACTGCAATGCAATCCAGTTCCCCTGACTTGTCTGCTACATCTTCTTCAGCAAAAAGAAGGCTTTGTTAAGCGCTTAGGTAAATTCAAAGATAAGCAAGTAAGACACAGAATCTGTGCCACAGAGGGCCTACAGTCTGGTACTGAATCTTCATTTTACAGCTGGAGGAATGGAAGCACAGAGAAGTTAAGAAACTTGCTCAAGGTCACACAGCCGGCGAGTGGTCCTCCAAGCTCATGCTCTTTCCACTAAGCCACACCGTTTCTCATGTGCCCTCCCCGCCCTGCCACACACACACACACAAACATGCATATGTAGAAAATCTGCCTTGCCTGACTGTGATGAGGTTTCATCTAGCTTTTTCCAAAGGGACCAGTTTCTATCTCTGGAAACTGCTAATAAGAATTTATCGTCAGGTGAGAATGCCAACTGGGTAACAGTGAGGCTGTGGAAAACCAAGCTCTGGAGTTGCTTCCACGAAGTAGTGTTCCAGAGAATAATAGCCGCATGTTCCTTCTTGGCTGCCTGGAGGAAGAGATAAAACAATGATAAGCATATCTGGTGCTCTGGATTCCAGATGTGGCTTGCAAGCAAAGGTTCCCCTCAATCCCCTACGCTCTACATTCTGAGAGTCACTCCACTAGCTTCGCCCTCAGACCTTTTGGGCAGGAAGTAGTTGGTCCACTTTGGGATGGAAAGAGGCTGAAGAAGAGCCAAAATGGCGGCTCCCCTCTCTGCCCTCTCTAGACAGGGCACATTGGACTTGTTCTCACCCTCCTATCCCCAAAGTGTTTGTGTAAACAGCGGCAGCAGCACTGGACTGGCACAGGAAGAGGAGGGGATGAGTAGAAGAGAGGCAAAGTTCTCTGCAAATCCTGCCCCTACCGTCCCTCTTCCCAAATGAAAGGAATGAGGAATACGTTAGTGTGCTCTCTCACTCTGCCCTCTTTTTCTTTCTTTCTCTCCTTCTCCCCCCAGCCCTTTTCCGTTTAAATTGTACAATTGGCTCTTTGCAAGTCATCTGCTCAAAGGTTTCGCTTTACTTGGCTCTTCTACACAAACAGGTTGCCAGCCCCTGGTCTGGAACATCTGAAAATGCAGCTGATCATCAACTTCACCATCATCACTGGTTCTATCTTCATCAACATCATCACTGTGGCAGAACCATCATCATATGAAGAAAGGCACAGGAGGTTTCCCTTCTACTTAGATGCCTTACTTTCTTTTTTTAGTATTATAATTATTATAGTATCTATTAAGCACTTACTATGTGTCGAGCACTGTTTTGAGTTCTAATACAAGTTCATCTTGTTGTATTGTACTCTCCCAAGCACTTAATACAGTGCTCTGCACACAGTAAGCGCTCAATAAATACGACTGATTGAATGAATCGGGCTGTTCCACATGGGGCTCACCAGTCTTAAGTACTCAAGTTCCTTAGAGGCAAAGCTTTCCTAATCTGAACTCAACTTTTTCCAAGTGGCAGCAAAGTTTCTTACCTTACATGCTGAGGCAACCACAGTGTTTGAATTGTTGCAGGCAACACAAAACATTTCATAACCATGTCCATATCTAAAGAGGAAAAATACAAATGATTATTAGGGCTCCCAGGAAAAGTCTTCTCATTGATACCCACCCCCACCCCTCAGCCCCAGAGCACTTATGCACAGATCTGAAATTTATTTTAATGTCTGTCTCTCCCCCTAGACTGCAAGCCCCTTGTGGGCAGATATAAGGGGAATACCACGGAAGAATAACGAGGACTCTTAGTGGCACCTGACCAATCTAGCGCACGTGGCCTTGAACGAACACACCATGTACCTTCTGGTGCCAACCCGAGAACTGTGGGCCCCTTGATTCATATTCCTGGGAGGAGGAAGGCCCCCGATAAAGAAGAACCGCAACTCTGTGCCAGGTGCAGGATGGCCTGACTCCAGGAATGTAGTCCTTATCTCATGCAGCAAGGACAGATGCAAAGTCTGGACTGTGGGAAAATGCTGGCCTTGGTTGGGACAATACTTCCCAGAGTGATAACGTGCCCATAGCTCCCCTCTCTCTACTGTTGGGCATGAAACCAGCACAGCTCAGAAAAATGTGCTACTTCCCCCTTGTTATAATAATATTATGGCATTTGGTAAGCGCTTACTATGTGCCAAGCACTGTTCTAAGCACTAGGGTAGATATGAGTTAGGTTGGTCACAGTCCATGTTCCACGTGGAGCTCCCAGTTTCAATCCCCATTTTACAGATGAGGGAACTGAGGCCCAGAAGTGAAGTGACTTGCCCAAGGTCACACAGCTGAGAAGCGGAGGAGCCAGGATTAGAACTCAGGACCTTCTGACTCCCAGACTGTAGTCAAGAAACCCGGGCTCCAGTTTCTGCCTTGAACTACCCTGGGACATTTGGAAGTGGACTTCTCAATGCTTAGCCTCAAGCAGGTCCTCTTTGAAAGTCCCGGATGGATTCTGAAAACTGTTCTAGCTCTTCCCGAGCCCAGCAAACCTTGTTCTCACTTCTTCCTGAGGCAAGAACCGCCATGATGGATACCGTCAGTCTGTCGTGGTCCCTGCACTGATTGGGGTGTGAGTATGCTTCCCTAATAAATCCACTTATTAAACGTAGCCTTTGCGTGCCTTGCATCACTGGTATCTTTACAAATCCTATCATAGACACTTACACCTGGTATCACTGCAAACCGCATTCTGTGCACTTACGGCAGGGAACATGTCTACCGACTCGGTTGCATTATACTCCCCCAAGCACTTAGTACAGCGCTATGCACACAGTAAGTGCTCAGTAAATACCACTGATTGATTAAAAACAGTGTCGGGAAGAATGGACAGAACCACAAATACACGACTAGGACAAATCCCCCAGGCTGGGAAATGGGTCTCACTCAAGGCTCAGCATGGATGACTCAACATAATTGGACAGAATAGGTGGCAGAATCATTCTTGAGAGTAACAATTTTAAACCGACCAAATAACTCAGAAAAGCAGCTATCTCCCAAGTCTGGGTGGAACTGAATCTGATTTTAATAGACACTGAAGACTGTAAACTCTAGGCTAAAAGTTTATTGGGGGCACTGAACACGTTTACCAACTCTGGTGTATTGTACTCTCTCAAGCGCTTACCATATGCAGAGCACTGTACTAAACGCTCAACAGAGATGACCGATTGACTGGAAAGGTAAGGACTATAGCTTGAACGGCTTTTCGGCAAGGCTCAATACAATCTTGAAGAAATCACCAAAACACATGTAGCAAAATGCTGATTTATCTGATGGGATTGGAACTGAGGTTAGTTCAGGTCACATAAAAGTTCAGGTTACCAGACATAAAGAAGTCTGACATCCTGGACAAGTGCTTACTCAGCTCCATTCAATTATCTGACCTTGTTATTTGGCTGCCTCAAGTAGTCTGGCTTCAGGTAACAGCTCATTTCAATCACCGTGCTTTAGGTAACCAGTCTGATAGTTCTACTTACAGAAGCACTGAGCAGCAAAAGCTAAAAAAGCTCACCTCAATCTAAATTTGTACACACCGAGGAAGCACAAAAAGCACCCAGTCCCGCAAATCTACTCTAGAGAAGCAGTGTGGCCTACTGAAAAGAGCACGGGTCTGGGAGTCAGAGGACCTGGGTTCTAATCCCGGGTCCGCCACTTGTCTGCTGTGGGAACTTGGGCAAGTCACTTCACTTCTCTGTGCCTCACTTTCCGCCTCCGTAAAAACGGGGATTAAATCCTGCTCCCTTCTACTTAAACTGTGAGTCCCATGTAGGACAAGGACTATGTCCAAATTGACAATCTTGCATCTACCCCAGCACTTAGAACAGCGCCTGGCACATAGTAAGGGCTTTAATACCATAATTATTAATAAGTGCAGGAATGTTGGCTGGCTGTCGGAAGCTTCTGATCAATTAACACCTGATGGAGGCCAGGAGCGAGTGGCCCAGGGAGGGGGAGGGGGAGCCAGATCTCGTGGCTGAGCAGGGGGCTGGCTGAGTAGGGTTCACACAGCTGGGTCTCTCTCGCCGACCAGCCTTTTCCCCTAAAGCTCTCTGCGGGGGCCTCTCCATCCCTTCAACTCCGCCAATGCCGCCACTAGATGGGAAGCGGGGAAACGGGGAAGGAGGCCCCGGATGTCGCCAACGTTAGACGATGACACCAAAGCAGCAGGCCCCCGGGCCTTAAGCCAGTGAGTACTTGTCAACGAAAGGCTGAACTTACAGCTTTTGAACTTCAGGCCACAGCGTATTCTGCAGGAGGTGATCCTCGGTCGGTGGTTCTAAAACAAATACGCACATTTTAGTCGAGCAGGACTACATTTTTAAACTACAAACAATCCCCGGTACACTCAAGATGAATACATAAATAATGAGTTTTCCATTCCTTACCAGTAAGGCTGAAGGTTTGAAAGTTAATCTGGCGGTACTGATTATAACCACTGATAAATATTTCCTCTTCATCATCTGACTGAGAAGCTATGTCTTCTGGTTTAAAGAAGCAGAAAGACTCAACAGTATGAACACAGTTAAAAACAACAAAAAAAAATCTATGTTGTAATCTTTTTGACAGTCACCTTAGGCTAGTCCCAAACCTATACAGGGAGGAGGCGGGAAGCCAGAAATTTCAAGAGGAGACATCCCTCACTCGGAAGGAGCACCGTTTCTTCTTCGTCTCCCTTCTGCATCACCTATGCACTTGGGTCTGTGACCTTTGGGCCTCTGATGTTCTCCCCACCTTCAACCCTATAGCACTTACAGACCTATCTTTAAATAAATTTATAGCTTATAATTTGTTTATATTAATGCCCGTCTCCTCCTCTAGACTGTAAGCTCGTTGTGAGCAGGGAACGTGTCTGCCAGTACTGTTGTACTGTACTCTCCCAAGCGCTTAGTTCAGTGCTCTGCACATAGTAAGCGCTCAATAAATATCATCAATGATCATCATCATGTGGAGTTGATCACTCATCTGATATCAGCTGGGCTACAGCCAATTGCAGGGGAGAATTGGGCAGGGAGGTGGAGGCGGGGGGAGAGAAGAATAGCAATTTGGAAGCTAAAAGCCTCTGCTCATTTTGGAGAGAGTTGGACCAAGCACTCTGTGGGTCAGAATGCAGAAGGCCCGGTTCCATCTGTTCCAGAGAGTGAGCCTGAATATTGCTTTTAGCTTTTACTGCAGGTCTCTCCAAGAGGTCTCCCCAGTGATTCGACTAAGATGCCTGTGGATCGGAAGGAGCACAGTGGTGCCACCTTTGGGTAAGTACAAACTCTCAGGGGGCAGCTACCCATTGAAGAAAGTATAACTTCAAACAGAGGTGATTCTATTCCAGATATGAGTTAAGATCCGTTGCACAATTTAAATGAGAATTATTGTTAAATCCTTAAAAAAGGAAGCCAGTTTTTGCTCACAACCTGCAGTGTCGTGTGGCCAGCATGGGTGGAACTGACCAACTCTGGAAATAGCGTCACATGGCATTGGAAAAGAAAGGGAACCTATACTTTCCCTGAGGCTCAACCAGCAGAACTCAGGGAGCAGGACTAAGTAGCTGGACTCAAGATGCTTCCCAAGTTGCCTGGGGGTGCAATTCTCCAAAGATGGGGGATGGAGACAGAAAATTAAGGGGAGGGGTAACCCAAGGAGTACACTAGGACGAGCCCCTATAGTTAAACCTATCTCAACAGTAAAGAAGCTGAGCGCTTAGGACCCTGGGGATATCCTTGCGTTTTCGACATTAAAAGGGGCCTTGTGGGTCATTTTGGCCAGAAGAGCAACTGCAATTGCCCAAGAACTGCCACATTCTCACAATGATTTTTTTCGCACATTCAATTAACTTTGGCTAAAAATATAATGTTAGCCAAGACCCCCTATATATCATTCATAGAGAATGGGCCCTAAATAAAGCACAGGGTCCAAGCAGAGTGAGAAGGAGGGCAGTCTGGGTCCACCTTGAGACCTCAAATGAACCCATGGCTAAAGAGATTTGCGAGGGCCAGAAAAGAGCTGCCACGATTGAACACTCTCCAATGGCTCCTTCCCTACTGCTTTCAAACACGCCCATGTATCTATCCCCTTTCCGAAAAGATACCCTCCCTCGACCCCACATCTCCCTCCAGTTATCACCCCACCTCCTTGTGGAAGGTGGCCATTTCCCCTAACCATGATTTAATTTATCTCTCCCCCTCTAGACTGTAAGCTCCCTCTGGGCAGGGATCGTGCCTACCAACTTTATTGTATTATACTCTCGCAAGTGCTTAGTTCGGGGTTCTCTGTACACAGTAAGTGTTCAGTAAATACCATTAATTGATTGAGTAGGATCCAGGCAGAATGGCTACAGAGGCTGGGACAAACCAATCAATGGCATTTATTGAGTGCTCGCTGTGTGCACAGCACTGTACTAAGCATTTGGGAGAATACCACTGAGTAAGGAGGTATAATCCCTGTCTTCAAGGAGATTACAATCTAGAAAGGTTAGTACATAGATGAGGATCACCACAAAGAACAGAGGAAGCAGTATTAAGCGGATATTGTCATCCTTGCCATACCACGCACAACAGTGAGAAAAGCAGCCAAACCTAGAGGTAACAAGGCCCCTGCCCTTAAGAAGCTTAGAATGCAAACCACGTAGAGCCAAAGATCTTGGGTTTGTGCCAATTTACTGGACAATGAATGTACTTTACAAAGAGAAAATAGGTGGCTTTCACAAGCATTTCATCAGACTTACCCCGAAAAATAGCTTTGTTGGATAGTCCCAAAGCAGGTACGGTAGCACACTCTGGAAGGCCCATGTCTGGCTAAAAAAAGGGAGATGCAATGTCACTTATCAGACCTGGAAAGCAGCTAAATCAGGAGAATGCCTAATTGCAGGATTCCCAGAGCAAGCTCAGGGACAATAAAATGTTAATCTTATCTGATCAGAGATTGCCAGATTGAAGTTAAAGGTTCATTCATTCATTCAATCGCATTTATTAAGCGCTTACTGTGTGCAGAACACTGTAGTAAGCACTTGGGAAAGTACAACAATAAACAGTGACAATCCCTGCCCACAATAAGCTTACAGTCTAGAGGGGGATATAAAGATTATCAGTGCCACATCCAAATTCGGGCAGTGGTGTGTTTCTACACAAAATGCAGTACTGAAGCAACTAAAATGGTAAGGGGAAAAGAGGCCTCCCCAAACTAAACCCCCGCTTTCCTCATCTCCCACTCCCTTCTGTGTCGCCCTGGCTTGCTCCCTTTGCTCTTCCCCCCCATCCCAGCCCCACAGCGCCTATGTAAATATCTGTAATTTATTTATTTGTATTGATGTCTGTGTCCGCCCCCTCTAGACTGTAAGCTTGTTGTGGGCAGAGAATGTGTCTATTGTTGTATTGTACTCTTCCAAGCACTTAGTACAGTGCTCTGCACACAGTAAGTACTCAATAAATACAACTGAATGAATGAAAAGTTTCCTTAGAAGGACAGGCTGAAAAAGTTAGAACTCTTGAGTCTGGACAGTCGCAGGTTGATAAGGGACAGGACTGAAGATAACATAACAACATCAGGTGCGGACAGGGCAACCATGGAAATATCATTTCCCAAATGTTACTACGCAGGTTAAGAGGGAGGACTCACTGAAGCTTGAAGAAATATGTTCAAAATAAACATTCTTTGGTTCAAAATAAACATTCTTTCCTCCTACCCCCCTACCCCACAGTGGGTGATAAGGAGATGGAATTTGGTAAAAATAGTAAATAATTGTGGTATTTGTTATAGGCTTACTGAAGGCCAAGCTCTCTACTAAGCACTGGGGTAGATACATGATAATCATGTCCCACATGGGGCTCATATTCTAAGTAGGAGGGAGGACAGGTATTGAATCCCCATTTTGTAGATGAGGGAACTGAGGCATAAAGAAGTTAAGTGACTTGCCCCAAGTCACAAGCAGTGAGCGGCAGAGCCAAGACTAGAACCCAGCTCCTCTGACTCCCAAGCCTTTGCTTTTTCTTCTAGGCTTCGGAAATGCCTTTGAGCTCATTCACTGGTAGTTCAAAATGGATTATTAGGAGGAAAAGACAGGAAGATTAGATGGAAAGTCAAAAAAGGTTGGAAGGTTCAAGAAAAGTTTAGCTAAATTTACGGCTGTAAGGTCTGCAATCAACTTTTAAAGAGAAACAGAACATCTCTAGCCATGAGAATAATAGGCAAGAGGCACAGCCATCCCACAGTTCTTTCAAGCATTCTGTTCCCCTTGCTGGAGGGGAGCAAATAGAGACCCATCCCAGTTCTTTCACCCCTTTGGCTCTAAGTGCCCCACTCTGAGTACAGTGCATATGGGGAGAGTAAGCATGTTGGTTTACATCGCTACTGGAAATAACTAAGTCTACATTTTGTGGGTAACTTAAGACAGAGTCCCAGGCGGGACGGGGACCACGTCCAACCTAATTAGCCTGCCCCTACCCCAGCGCTTAGAACAGTGTATGACACACAGAAAGCTCTTAAATACTAAACAAACCTTTGCCTTTAAGACGCTGTCCACTGTTGCCAGCCACTATATGTGGAACACATGGTGTATTTAGCACATTAGAGGCATTTGTAAATACCCAATGGTAGTCTGTCCTAACTGAAAATCCCAGCAACTGCTCTAGGCCACTGTGGTGGACAGCAAACCAGGAGTATAAAACGGTATTTTTATTTCTGTATTAACCGGGCACTCCAAGCGCTGAGAAATTATAAAATATTGGGAGATGTATAATTCTGGGCCTTCACCTCTGATGTAGTGGAAAATATAGTTATGTAATGTCACTAAAATCATTTACAAAGAATACTCACTTTGCATAGCTGTTCTCCAACCAAGAGACCTGTTATGTTATGAAAATTCTCCACAAAATTCCGGGGAGCGGCAAAGACCCGAAGCACCTTCTCGTCTGCTCCGGTCACAAACTGAAATCGACCAATCATTGCTAAACACTTCATGTCGAACCCGTGAACCTGAGGCCTTGCCAGTTCGTGCCAGGTCACCTAGGTAGCAAATGTGAAAGAAAGACTGCTAAATTTCGATGATCTGAGGAGGAGCACCACATGAACCAACCACAGAGTCAAACATCTCTCTAGATGTTCTAGAGCCCACTAGTGGCTTCAGAAGCTATAGCCTGGGCTCCTATTTAGAGAGGTCCTTTTCAACTGTAGCTGTAGCTAATCAACTCACAGCTATATGCTTGCAGTAAAGGAACTTTCCATTCCTCAACCCTGCACATTTAACTGAACCCTAGTTTCACTCTGATCTGAAACTACTGGCAATCAACAGCATTTATTGAGCATCTACTGTCTGCAGAGCACTGTACGAAGGATTTGGGACAAAACAGCAAAGTAAGGAGACATGATTCCTGCTCTCCCAGAATTTACTATCTGGGGGGAGAGACAGATACAAAATAATTACGTAGGAGGAAAAAGAGCATGAAAAATACACATGTGGATGAATAAGTGCTTAATTAGTAGAGTATATAAGTCTATATATACCCAAGTGCATGAATGTGGAGGTGGAGCAAAATTGCTGAGGGTAATTGAGAGGGTTTGACTTGGGAAAAGAAAAATTTTGTTTTGTTTTGTTGTCTGCCTCTCCCCTTCTAGAATGTGAGCCCATCGTTGGGCAGGGATTGTCTCTATTGCCGAATTGTACTTTCCAGGCGCTTAGTACAGTGCTCTGCATACAGTCAGCGCTCAATAAACACGACAATGAATACATTTATCGAGGAAGGCATCCTGAAGGAAGTAGAATTTCAGATGGGATTTGAAAATGGGGAGTGTTGACATCTGATGAATTTGAAGGGGGAGGGACTCCCAAGTAGGATGAAGGATGTGAGTTTCCAGGAGGAATCCTTATAGAATGGATTGCAAGCCAGAGCCCAGGTAGCCACATTATCAACCCTTCCCTGAAGGCTGGGAAGTAAACCACTTTCTTTCCCTCACTCAAAGCCCCACTGAAAAGAAGCAATGTGGCCTAGTGAAAAGAACACAGGCCTGGGAGTCAGAGGAATGTGGGTTCTAACTCCAGCTCTGCCACCTGCATTGTAATCGATGAGTAAGTCCCTTAACTTCTCTGGGCCTCAGTTTCCTCACCTGTAAAATGGGATTTAATAGCTATTCTCCCTCCTCCTCAGACTGGGAGGCCCATGTGGGACAGGAACTTTGTCTGATCTAATTATCTACCCCCAACGCTTAGTCCAGAGCTTGGCACAAGTAAGCCCTTATATATCAACTTATTACTATTATGAAAAGCCATCTCTTCTGGTAAGACTACCCCAATTAACTCTCCTGCTGCTCTGGTTGTGTCATACACTGTTTCTTCACCAGCACTGAGAGAACCCTGGAAGGGCAACCCCTTCCTTGTCCACCTCCGAATATCATCCCATCTCTCTGTCACAAGATTTGGTGACAGACTGAATATGTGGGTTGAAAGAGAGAGGAGTCGAGGATGATGCCATGGTCACGTGCTTGTGAGACAGGGCAGGTGGTGGCGTTGCCTACAGTGATGGAAAGTCTGAAGGAGGACAGGGTTTGGGTGGGATGGTGAGGAATTCAGTTTGGGACACATTAAGTTTGAGGTGATGACTGGACATCCGAGAGATGTCTTGAAGGCAGGAGGAAATGCGAAACTACAAAGAAGAGAAGTTCAGCCTGGAAAAGTAGATTTGGAAATCATCTGCGATGATTAGATAGTGCTAATTAGGTTAAGAATTAAAAATAGTTCCTGGTCCTCAAGAGGCCCATAATCTAAGGGTTATGTCATTTCTTGCCTGCATACAATTGGTTTGATAATCCCCAGTTCAGGTTATGTGAGCAAATTGATGGGACTTGCAAAGATCTATGTACCTGTGCCTGTTTGTTTCTTTTCCATGGAGCAAAAAGTCGAGTTGTTTGGTCTGTGCCCACGGTAATGATGAATTCTCCCTCTGGATCCCACATTAAATCTTGTACACTATTGAAATGCCCCGAAATCACAATTCCTGGAGTCCATTCTCTCTGTATTGGGGAAAAAACCCAAAACACATTTCAAAATGTACAATGTACACTATTTTCAATAGCCGCCACACACTGAGGGTAGCAAAGTTTCTTCTAGTTTGGACCAGTAAAGGACAACTTCACCACTAACAAAGCATCCAGCAACAAATAATGTGTTGTTTTGTAGTGAATTTATCCCTGGATGAAAATGCAAGATCAAAGAAAAATGGTGCTGTGTTAATACACCAATCCCACTATACCTCTTCTTTTAGCACACTTTCACAATAATACTGTGACCCACTAGATTGTTAGGTTCCTTGAATGCAGGGATCATGCCCACCAACTCTGTTGTATTGTACTCTCCCAAGTGCTTAGTACAGTGCTCTGCACACAATAAGTGTTCAAACACTATTGACTGACCCTACAGTGTTCCCTCCCTTGCAGACTCTGCAAAACTTACCTTGGCTTTTCCTCTCTCTTTGAAGCACTTTAACTGACTTGAATCAAGTAACTACAACCCATTCTGATTTACCATAGAAAATGACATATCTGGTCAGCACACAAGTGCCTTTTGGGTGAATAGGATGTGAAAGGTAACTTATTTACTATACACACACACAAAAAAAAACCTTAACTCAAAAATCTTTCATTATTGGCATATACTTACATTGCAATTACCATTATGTAACTATATCCTTTTATCCTTTTTTATTACATTTATAAACTGGTCACTTTTGGGGATTTTGAGAAAGCACGTGTACTTTACTTCCTGAGAGAAGCTATATTTCATTTAATGCTTTTACACTTAATATGGTGCCAACCAGTGAAAAGCAGTCATCTTCACTTTGGGAAGATAGAATTACGTACAAAATCCACACACTCATTTGGGCAAATGAAAAATTTCCCCTCAGACAAGCCCTCCATGATGACTTTTTTATTTCCTTGAAAGGATAGCAAGCAATATACATGGAGAGCTCTGCATGAATGATCACCAAAAAAAAAGCATTCTTACTGGTTTAGCTGCATTCTGCTTCCAAAGGTGCAGGGCTCCATGAAAAGCATGAGCAAGAATCATAGAAGCATCTGGGCTAAACTGACAGTCATAAAAGCCCAGGGTGTTTCCGCCCACTTCTCCTACTCGGACCTAAGGAGGCAATAACTGAAAGTGAAATATCTGTAGATATCTGGTCTCTCCAACGGCACGGCTAATGGAAAAAAAAGTCAGTGACAGTGATGGTTAGAACACACGTATGCATTTGGGGAATGAAGGAAGGTTCACAGTTGAAGGAATTTAAACTCTAAATTGTACAGACGATTAAAATCCAAATTCCATTATTCTGACATTCTTACCTGTTCTAGCCACAATCCTGACTCCTCGTCCGGGGCCCAGAGGATCATGGTTTTGTCCATTGAAGCAGACAGCAATCTCAGTTGCTGCTGCATTCTACCATCTAAGAAAGACAGAGTCATTTATTTCCTTTGTAATATACTTGATTTCTCTTATTACAAAGACACAGAGTATTAAACTCACTGGCCCTTCAAGTTTAAACTTTTCAGTCAAATGCTAGGCAAATGCCAACTCAATGAGACTAATTTCTCCACTGGTAGGTGTAACATTCACCGTCAGCAAGTGTGTGCCTTCTGGTTGGAAGCAACCCTGTGAATGTCACTTACAGGAGGGTTTGGAGTCCTAGTGGTATCCCCAGGGTTTTAAAATCCTCAGGTTTTTTTTTCTTTTCCAAAGTGTGGGGTACTTTTTGGGGGGGGGGAGGGGGGCGGCTCATCATGAGGTAACTCTCAAAATGAATCCCTCAAATCACTGCCACCATCTGTTGGCTTTCTAGCTGGGTACAAAACAACAGCAGGAGAATCACCTGGGGTCCAATTAACTAGTGCCTGTTAAAAAGGGCTTATGGTTGGGTCCATCCCTTGGGTTACCCAGATGGAGAATCAATCAATTACTGAATGCTTACTGAGTGCAGGGCACTGTACTAAGCACTTGGGAGAGTATGACAATATAACAGGTACATTCCCTACCCACCACAAGCTTACAGTCAAGAGTATAGTCCCATCACTCCCCAGGGCGGCAAATGGCAGGAGACTGCCCTGCCCCAATAAACTCTCCATCCAGCCATCCCAGAACACACAGCCCCTAACTACCTGAATAATAATTACAGCAGCAGCATTTGTTAAGCATTTACTAGGCACTGTACTAAGTGCTGGGGTAGATAAAAAGATAATCGGGTTGGACACAGTCCCTGTCCCACACGGGGCTCGCAATCTTAATCGCCTTTTTACATGAGGAAGCTGAGGCACAGAGAAGTTAAGTGACTTCCCAAGGTCACACAGCAGACAAGAAGAGGAGGTGGGTCTGGCCACAGGGCTTCTTCCCCACCTAGCTGGTCCTCCTCCGTGGGCCCAAACCTCCCTTGTGATTGGCTCTACCCTAGATGAAGCCACCATGCAAATGATTGGCATCTATTCAGACTAATGTTCTCTCTCAGAGGAACTACCCAGAAATGCCTATTTTCCTATTCCTCTAACTAGGTACCAAAGCCTTGTCTGTCCCTTAGAGGAGGAGTAAAGTGGGGATGAACCAGGATATTTTGACCTTTGGCTTTTGCAGTTACAGACTAAGGGTGCGGGGAGGAAAGGAAAGGGGAGACAGGCATCATAATGTGTGCCTATGTGTGTACCTCTGATGGTGTTGCACAGTTTTTCGTTTTTTCCCCCTAAATTCTGACCTCCTTGTGGGCAGGGACTAAATGTACTAAATCTTTTATTTTTCCGAGTGGTCAGCATAGCATTCTACACATTGTAGATGTTAGTAACAAATGAATGAAAATAATTTTCCAGGCTAAGCCGTACTACGTATGGCTAAGAGGAGCAAAACCGAGCCTCTTGAATCTGAATTTGTTAAAAGCGGACAATAATAATAATGATGGCATTTGTTAAGCGCTTATGTGTGCCAAGTACTGAAATAAACAGAGGTAAGGAGGAAGGTGGAAGGTCACATGAGTAATTATGAGCAATGTTAATCAACCTAACTTAATGGTCCGACTCCCTTCACAGTCACTTACCTTTTGGGAGTAGAATCACAGGTGAATTGTGGGTGAGGGAACAATGGCTGGGGTTTAAAGCCCTTCTCCCCACAGACAAATATCCCCTTGCACTGAGTCAATCAATCGATCAATGGTATTTATTGAGCACTTACTGCGTGCAGAGCACTGTATTAAGTGCTTGGAAAAGTCCGATACGTATAGAGCTGGGAGACTCACTCCCTGCGTACAAGGAATCCCCTGTTCACACTTGTTTCATTTTTAACCAATCTATTCAACCACTTGAATCCTACTAAAAGTGACTCTATCACTTCCTGGCCTAGAGGCACATTCTTGTTCACCCCCCTCATGTATCTATGATTACTCAATTATTGATCCTGACTGCTCTATTTGTAAATACTCTTGTCTTTTCTATTAGAGTGTAAGCACCTGGTGGGTAGTACACTGTTGTAGTGTACTCTCCCAAGTGCTTAGTACAGTGTTCTGCACACAGCAAGCGCTCAATACATGCCATTGACTGAACATGTCATTTCTTTTTTTTGTACTTCCCTAGGGTCTAGTAAAGTGCCTGGACCAAGTGCTGCTCTTACCACCAGTCAACTATGAGTTTGGAACACCACCCAGTGAGTGAGGAGATTTTGACAGGGGAGAAGCAATGGGAAAACAGGTTAGCTACTTCTATTTCTTTTCTCGTTTTGTGGACAGAGGGACATCCTGGGGAGACTGTGAAACACCATATTTATGGGTTAGCTGGGTAAATAACCAGGGCATTTTTTTCAAGTGATCGTTTCACACTGAACTCGATCTCCTTCCTACCTTTGTACCCTGCAGGCTGCCAATGCACTGCGTTCACCCAGTTTTCGTGGCCGGCTAGCACAGTCTCTAGAGCAATTGCAAATGTTTTCTCTGCATCTACAAAGGCAACGAGAATATTTATCCCTCAAGACTTCTCTGCCTTCAACCATCATCAAGTTTCACAAAGAGAATCATTCATCCAAGTGAGTTAATAAAAAACCCATTTGAAGAGCACGTTTGTTTTTCTGGGGATGCATCTTTTTGGATCAGACAAACAACAGTGATGGCACTGGGTTAAGCACTAGAGTTGCTAGGAGATAATCGGATCGGGGACAGCCTCTGTCCCAACAAGGGGCTCACAGTCTAAGAGGGTGGGAGAACAGATAGTTAACGCCCATTTTACAGATGAGAAAATGGAGGGACAGGAGAGTTGAATAACTTGCCTGTGGTTGCCCAACAGGTAAGCAGAGGAGCCAGGACTAAAACCACAATCTCCTCTCTAGACTGTGAGCCCGTTGTTGGGTAGGGATTGTCTCTATCTGTTGCCGAATTGTTCTCTCCAAGTGCTTAATACAGTGCTCTGCACAGTAAGCGCTCAATAAATGATTGAATAAATACGATTGAATGAATGAATCTCCTAACTTCCCGTCCCCTGTTCTCTCCTCTGAGCTTTGCTGTTTGCCATTTCACCATCAGATACAACGAAATGGTCCACTTAAATGACACTTTAATCATTACTCACTTTCATTTTTCAGGGTAAATGTGCTCTCTTTCAGCTTCAAGACATCATCACCTCGTATTTCTGAAGACGCTGACTTTATATACAGTTTCCAGATTCGTATCAGACAATCCTGAGCACAGCTTGCTAGGAAAAGATTTCCATCTAGAGAAGAAAATACAAACTTATAAAAAAAAGATGAATTTGTTTCTAAAAGTTATCTAAACCAGTACCATCTTCCACCAAAAAACCACTAACTTGACCATCCAGAGTATCTTCCTGGCTTTCAAATCAATCAGACCCTCTATCCTTCCTGCCCTATGAGCCATTCATTTCTGAGTTTCCAGATGAAATTCCCATGTTAGAAGGGCTTAAAATCCTAAGACTTTGTCTTAACGATTGTGGCTAATGGGCCAAGTAAGATACTTTCCTGAACCTTAATTTCTGGTTGAAACTGTATAGGGGGTTCCCAGCACTTAAGACAGTTACAATAGGGGTGTGTGATCACCCTGAACAGAAATGGCCACAACTCATCAGTAGGGCAAGCCCCAATCCGTTTAGCTAACCCAGAAAAGCCTTGGCTTAGATTCTACAAGACTCAACTAGCATTCCCTAAAATTTCGCTGAAAATGATCTATATGTAGCCTCAATATAAACTTGAAGGGTGTTGTGGTTATTGCAGTGTTTTACAAAAATCACCAAAGTCAAAACTATTCTCATCTAAAACCACCATAAAGTATCCTGTAGATTGTAAGCTCGTTGTGAGCAGGGCATGCATCTGCTTATTGTTGTACTGTACTCTCCCAAGCACTTAGTACAGTGCTCTGCACACAGTAAGTGCTCAATAAATATGACGGAATGAAATGAA
Source organism: Ornithorhynchus anatinus (assembly GCF_004115215.2). Classification (NCBI taxonomy): domain Eukaryota; kingdom Metazoa; phylum Chordata; class Mammalia; order Monotremata; family Ornithorhynchidae; genus Ornithorhynchus; species Ornithorhynchus anatinus. Next base: position 19,235,722 of record NC_041750.1, read on the forward strand.
TCATCACTCCTTACTGACTCCAAGAATGTAGCTACCTTGCCAAACCATCTAAAAGGGATCATCCTTCCAAATCAATCATATTTATTGAGTGCTTACTATATGCAGAGCACTGTATTAAGTGCTTGGGAGAATACTACAGAATTAGCAGATAAGTTCCCTGTCCAATAAGGAGCTTACAGTCTAGAGGGGGAGACAAGAATATGAGTAAATGAGTAATTTATACTAAGAACAGGAGTAATAATAATGTTGGTATTTGTTAAGCGCTTACTACATGCAGAGCACTGTTCTAAGCGCTGGGGGAGATACAGGGTCATCAGCTTGTCCCACGTGGGGCTCACAGTCTTCATCCCCATTTTACAGATGAGTAGGGTGAAAATAAATGACAGCAGTAGGTTTTCTTTGATTCCTGAAGGAAAATATTACCCATCTTTCCCTCATATTTTAGGAAGGTTTCAAACTGACCACAATCTGCCCATTCGACCCCTTTTATCCAATCATCATGTCCATCAAGCAGGATTGTTTTCTGAAACTGGAAAGAAAAAAAAAATTAGGACTCCAATTTTAGGTATTTTACTGCTCATGCAGTTCTCCTACTACACTGCAAAGAAGTAAGTACCTAATGCAATACTCTGTCTACAAGAGGCATTCAATCTATTCCACAAGGTTAATGGTGAGTGTACTAGACAACAGGTAGCACAGAAGGCAAAAGGGTGGGAGTACTAAATTGCAAAAATTTTTTCCTGAGGGGCAAGCCCTAGCCAAAAGGGTAAGGCACATAAACCAAGAAAAGGACTGCTGGAATAAGTAATGGGAAACATGAGAATTCATGAGAATGGCAATTCAAAGACAATTCAAAATATAAGAAAAAACTAGTTTCTCCCAACTACAAATACCCACAAAACAGCTTTTGCAACATTTTCTAGATTTCCAATCTGATAGTTCTACATCTACAAAGTTCACAAAAAAGGGTTTTTGACCCTGCAGAATTCCCAAATCAGAATTCTCTTTTCCGGTTATTTCTGTTCCCTCTAAGAACCGAGTATGTGCAGCTTGCCGGGCCAGATCAATTTTCCTGTGGGCCTGGGGCTGACATTGTGGGGGCCCCTGTTTACAAGTCTTTTTTCCAATTCCAAACCAAATGATGAAAATATTCTAATGCTATACTAAACTTGCCTTTAAATTAACAAAAAGCTGGGGCTACACTTCAGTCTAAGAAATGGCACATGACTGGCTTTTAATCACAGGATAACTATAATCAGGAAATTGTTTCAATCGGACATGCTGGTAAAATAGATTTGATTACCCCAAACTATAGATCATATATACAGCTAGAAGGGGAGTTTGGGAAGAGCGAAGAGTGAGAGCTGGGGAGCAGGAGGTGAAGACAGCAGATAGAGGGTCTTGAAGCTGAAGGTAAGGAGCTTAATACCAAAAGAAATCGAGTGGAAGGGAGAAACAAGTGCGGAGCGGCATTTCAAGAAGATGATCCTGGCAGAAGTGAAATGTACAGACTGAAAGGGAGGGAGTAGTAATCTTATTTGTTGATAGTTCACTGGGTGCAACGTATCAACTGAGCAATTGGAAAAGCACAGCAGAAGCTCAAGACACAGTCCCTATCCACAGGGAGTTTAGAGGCTAACAGGGCAGACACATAGTGGAATTAGAATAACTAAACATGCATAAATAAGTGCTGAGGATGCATACTAATACATAAGAGCTAGAAGTGGCTGTTGGATTAATGGGACTCAGGGTGTGGGAATTAATTAATTAATTCATTCATTCAATAGTATTTATTGAGCGCTTACTATGTGCAGAGCACTGTACTAAGTGCTTGGGATGAACAAGTCAGCAACAGATAGAGACAGTCCCTGCCGTTTGACGGGCTTACGGTCTAATCGGGGGAGATGGACAGACAAGAACAATGGCAATAAATAGAGTCAAGGGGAAGAACATCTCGTAAAAACAATGGCAACTAAATAGAATCAAGGCGATGTACAATTCATTAACAAAATAAATAGGGTAATGAAAATATATACAGTTGAGCGGACGAGTACAGTGCTGCGGGGATGGGAAGGGAGAGGTGGAGGAGCAGAGGGAAAAGGGGAAAAAGAGGGTTTAGCTGCGGAGAGGTAAAGGGGGGGTGGCAGAGGGAGTAGAGGGAGAAGAGGAGCTCAGTCTGGGAACGCCTCTTGGAGGAGGTGAGTTTTAAGTAGGGTTTTGAAGAGGGAAAGAGAATCAGTTTGGCGGAGGTGAGGAGGGAGGGGGTTCCAGGACCGCGGGAGGACGTGACCCAGGGGTCGACGGCGGGATAGGCGAGACCGAGGGACGGTGAGGAGGTGGGCGGCGGAGGAGCGGAGCGTGCGGGGTGGGTGGTAGAAAGAAGGGAGGAGAGGTAGGAAGGGGCAAGGTGATGGAGAGCCTTGAAGCCTAGAGTGAGGAGTTTTTGTTTGGAGCGGAGGTTGATAGGCAACCACTGGAGGTGTTTAAGAAGGGGAGTGATACGCCCAGATCGTTTCTGCAGGAAGATGAGCCGGGCAGCGGAGTGAAGAATAGACTGGAACGGGGCGAGTGAGGAGGAAGGGAGATCAGAGAGAAGGCTGACACAGTAGTCTAGCCGGGATATAACGAGAGCCCGTAGCAGTAAGGTAGCCGTTTGGGTGGAGAGGAAAGGGCGGATCTTGGCGATATTGTAAAGGTGAAACCGGCAGGTCTTGGTAACGGATAGGATGTGTGGGGTGCACGAGAGAGACGAGTCAAGGATGACACCGAGATCGCGGGCCCGAGAGACGGGAAGGATGGTCGTGCCATCCACGGTGATAGAGAAGTCTGGGAGAGGACCGGGTTTGGGAGGGAAGATGAGGAGCTCAGTCTTGCTCATGTTGAGTTTTAGGTGGCTGGCCGACATCCAGGTGGAGACGTCCCGGAGGCAGGAGGAGATGCGAGCCTGAAGGGAGGGGGAGAGGACAGGGGCGGAGATGTAGATCTGCGTGTCATCTGCGTAGAGATGGTAGTCAAAGCCGTGAGAGCGAATGAGTTCACCGAGGGAGTGAGTGTAAATGGAGAACAGAAGAGGGCCAAGAACTGACCCTTGAGGAACTCCAACAGTTAAAGGATGGGAGGGGGAGGAGGCTCCAGCGAAGAAGACCGAGAATGACCGGCCAGAGAGGTAAGAGGAGAACCAGGAGAGGACAGAGTCCGTGAAGCCAAGGTGAGATAAGGTATGGAGGAGGAGGGGATGGTCGACAGTGTCAAAGGCAGCAGAGAGGTCAAGGAGGATTAGAATGGAGGATTAATCTAAGTAGACTGGTTGGGGAGGTGGGATTTTAGGAGATCTCTGAAGGTGGGAAAGGCTGAGGCCTGTCAGATTTGGGCAGTGGGGGGGATGAGCACGAGAAATTGCAAGACTGTATTGCTGGATAGAAGTTAGGGCTAAAGAGGAAGATTTGGGAGTCATCTGCATAGAGGTGGAAGCTGCAGTAAGTAAAGTAGAAAGCTAGAAGAGTAAGGGACCCAGACAGAGCTTTGCAGGGATACATGCAATTCAGGTGGAGGAAGATCTGGTGAATGAGACTGGGATGGAATGGTCAGTGTGGCAGGAGAAGTAAGGGAATACTGTGTCGGCAACAAAACAAGATCTGAAAGCATTTCATGGACTAAGGATGACAAACAATGCCAAAAGGTGGTCGAGAGGTCAAAACAGATTAGGACAGGGTAGAGCCCACTGGATTTCAAGTCACCGAGTAACTAGAAAGTCTTCATCTCAGCCCTTAGCAGTCTTTGGAGCAGAATGGGGGCAGAGAGCTGAGGACAGCAGAGAAGCCTGACCACTGCTCTGGTTCTAAACCCTCCTCTCTCTTTGGCTTTCAAATCCATCTGCGGATGGACTGAGGTAAAGAGAGCAACAAAAAAGAAAGCCTTTGTTTACTTGTAAAAATGCCATTATGTAATTTCACTCTTTAGCTGAGACACTTCGGAAGTACAAAAAACTGCTCGATATTTTCACAAACCCTCCACAAAAATAGAAACTAATAAATTCAGCTGTTTTCATGGAATGCCTAGTTAATGGGAGAGAACATTTAGACACAAGACAGCCCATACTATCAAAAGAACACACCAACAAATATGTGAAACCAGTGAATTAAAACAACACTTACTTGACCACTTTGTTGAACATACAAGATAATTTTGGAGTCATCACCCCCACATGCTAATATTGGTACTGAAAAATAATGAAACCATTATCAGGAAGGAACAGGTCACAAAGTTTCCACATTCTAAAATTTTGGGGAATCAGGACAGAGCTCTTCGTAGGAATACATACGCATCTTTGATTCTGCCAACCGCCCATCCTTTCTCCTTTGCCCACTCTACGTTTCTTAATGAATTCCTTAAACAAATCTCTTCACCACCTCATCCACCCATCTAAGAGCTTAATCCAAACTTTTCCTGAGGACCAGTGGCTCATGAGTCAGTCCCACAGCCCATCCACTCTATGATCCTGTCTTGGATCAGAGCAGCAGAGGCAAGGAAATATATATAAAGAAGAAGCAGAAATGCCATGGAATCATGGCGCCACTGAGAAAGGCATTTTCCAAAATGCACAGTAGGCAGGGATCATGTCTGTCAGCTTGGGAGAGTACCGTACTCTCCCAAGCACTTAGCACAGTGCTCTGCACATAGTAAACATTTAATAAATACCACTAATAGAGCAAGATGAACCTCTGACCTAGCAAAGGTTCAAACAATCTCCAAACCACAACATTTTCACCAACTTACTAAATATCCTTCAACCTCCCCTACATTTACAAACATCCTCCCTTCTCCCTGTGCCTATCCTCATGCTGTTCCTGCTAGGTGAAGAGAAATGACGAGAGTGCCTACAGCTCACTCTTGGAGTGCTTCCCAACAAAAAGAAATCAAATCTCGAGAGAGCAGTAAAGACTTTGGCCACTCCGTGTGATGTGGTTTGGGCTAGACTGATTTCCCTTAGACTTCAGGCACAGACCCTGGCAGGAGTTCACTCACCATCAGTCCCAGGTAAAAAAGACAAGGAGACATCCAGAATAAATCCTTGCCCAAACTGCAAAGTCTGAAGACATTTAGCTACGAAAGAACAAAATTATCATTATTCATTCAGGCCCCACGAGCAGTGGATTATCTAATCATTAAAACAACAATCTGCATAGGGAAAAGCTACAGCAGGTTCAAAGAGGCAATCAAGGCAATTCGAGTGGCCAGCTCAAGTCTCCTGAAAGGTCGGCGGGGCTTCTGGAACTAGCTGATCGACACGTTTATTGTCAAATCAAGAGTCACGGCTGCCCATTTCTCCCTCTACCCCACACTCATCTACCCTTCCCTCCGTGTCATCCTCCATCCACACGGCCACCTTCCCTGCACATGTGCACGCACACACGCACACACACACTGAAACCCACTCAAATGGAGGGGATGCATTTCAGGAATTCCACATACACACACCCTAACAGAGATGGACAAAATTAGGGTCTGCCACTGTTCAGGTCTATGACCACAGAGCAAACCGATTATCCCTAACAGCAGCCAGCTCACAACATGTGCCTCTGGTCAGGGGGGCTGGGCAAGAAAGGGATGGCTACAATAGCAAGTCAAGCTCATGTCCTACCTCCTCTGAACCACTGGTGTCTAAGCAATGCTCACTTTGAAGGGTAAAGGGGCCTGGAAAGGGAGACGACTATTTTCAGAGGCCCGGTGTTCAATTGTGAAAGAGTCCCTCAACAACCCTCAAGCTCATGGATGTGGTTTTATCAGGAGCAGCGGCAGCACAGTCTTGAAATGAGGACACTTAGTCCAGTGCTCTGCACTTAAGTAATTGCTCAATAAATATCAGTGATTGAAAGACAACCCTCCCAGAGTGCTTTTGGTGGGGGCAAAAGGATTATTGTGTCACTGTGTTTGATAACCAGCCAGTACTGGAACATACCTTCTGAACCATCCTTACACCAGATCCTCACAGTAGAATCCGATGCGGCAGAAACTATGAGTAGTTTGAATTCTTCACCTGGTCCACCCTTTTGGTAAACAGCATCTATGGCACAAACGGCATCACTGTGGCCTTTGAAGTGAACGACATTTACCAGCTAAACACAAAAGAAGGAAAGGACTTAAGAATATTAAAACAAAACCGTCTTTCTCGGTATGGAAGTTATATACATCATCACCGGCCTTTAAGAAACCAGAAATAATGAATATGGGCTCTGTGTTTTCCCTCTTCTGAGCACTGGGAATTTACAGCTCCTCTGAGAACTCTCACAAATGCTTGCTAAGTGGGTCTGGCAATTCCTCTGACCCACTCCCTAAGTTCCTCCAGAGGCAGGGCCTTCATGCTCGACTCCCCCCCCAACCAAACTGTGGGAAGGGAACATGTCTACCACCTCTGCTACACTGTACTCTCCCATGCACTTAAAACAGTGCTCTGCATATAGTAAGTGCTCAATAAATACAACTGACTGATGGAAAGGAAATTGTAAATCAATTTCTAGTTTAATCCCAGAGCCCAGTTACTGGGGTAGTGCCCACTCAGCCCCTGTGGTAACCCTGGGCAAAATGTGGACTGATTGCTTTAACCAATGGTCAGTAGTCCAGAGTGCTGTCTCTTAATCCCCATTTTACAGATGAGGGAACTGAGGCACAGAGAGGTTAAGTGACTTGCCCAAGGTGTCACAGCAGACAGGTGGTGGAGCCAGGATCAGAACTCACGTCCTCTGACTCCCAAGTCTGTGTTCTTTCCACTAGGCCATGGTGCTAAGAGACCAGACTAAAGTGCCAAGATTCAGAGCGGATATAAGGGAAATGCTTACAAGATAAAGAAATGAAAAGATAGAGGAAACTAAAGCCATAGATCAGAGTTTCAATGCCTTAGGCATTTCAAAAGTTACAAGTTATATTACCTGGTTATTTTGCAATTCCCAAAGAATCAACTGTTTATCTGAACCTCCAGAAACCAATTCAGTCTCAGGAGCTAAAGAAAAAACACAAACAAAGAAATCTGGATTAAAGCTACCCCTGTAATTGTACCCTTGTAATATCCTTTTCCCCTTGTAATACCCTTTTCCCCTTGTAATAGTGTCTTTATTCCATTATTTTAAAAAATGATAAATGTTTTCAAATGGACCAGGGTATCACCTGCTACTGCATTACAGAACGTTAATTCCTTCAGATTTCAGTTCTAGGAAGAATATACATCCTGGAGAACTCTGTTTTCTCTAAAACCTCTTGAAAAATGATCTTTTGGGCCTGAAAAGTTAAAACTACAGTTAATTTAATCTCCCGTGGCGGAGTTACACATTGAGAAAATGAACTACATTCTACATCCATGAATTTGGTTACCCAAATAACTGAACAGTTTTTCACATTTTCAACTCTGTATGGGAGAATATTCACAAATATCAAATGTCACACCAGGAAAAATGAAATAAAATTTTTCATAATTTTTAGACTACCATCTTCCAAAATCTTGTCCAGTCTCCCACACCTTGGGGAATGTGATCCTTCCAAAAGATAAGTTAGGGATTAAAGGAACAATTGTTAAAATGAAAATTTTTAAATAGTCTTGAAACTAGGGAGCAATATCCACAGACATCTGCATTAAAGGTTGTCTCAGAAGAGGGGAATATTAATTGTGTTTTACATAAAAAAGTTAAAGCTCCTTAAAAAAATCAGATTGATACTTACTGCCATCCTTTCTGTGAACCCACTGGACACAGTTAACTCTGTCAGTGTGACCATTCAGAGTACCAACCACAACTCCTATCTAAAAGGAAAAAAAACAAAAAACAAGAGCATCCATCAATGGTATTCACTAAGCATTAACTGTGGGCACTTTGTATCAAGCACTTGGGAGAGTTATATTAGACATGATCCCTGCCTTACAATTTAGGAGAACCTCCAGAAACCAATTCAGTCTCAGGAGCTAAAGAAAAAACGCAAACAAATAAATCTGGATTAAAGCTACCCTTGTAATTGTACCCTTGTAATATCCTTTTCCCCTTGTAATAGTGCTGCTTTTAGAGACCTTAATAATTGTGGTATTGGATAAGCGCTTACTGTGCAAGCAAGCACTATTCCAAGCAATACAATCTCATCAGATAGAACACAGCCCTTGGGATAGATACAAATTTGTCAGATTGGAACAGTCCCTGTCCCACATGGGGGCTCATACACTACATAGGAGGGGAGTAGGATTTAATCCCCATTTAACAGACGTGGTAACTGAGGCACAGAAGTTATGACTTGCCTGCCGTGTGACCTTGGACAAGTGGCAGAGCTGGGATTAGAACCCAGGTCCTCCGACTCCCAAGCCTGTGCTATTTCCACTAGGCTGCACTGGTTCTCAATGGGGAAGCTATGATGATACAAATTATAAATATACAATAGACAAAAGAACACAGATTCAAATGATAAAAGCTAAAGTAGCCCATTAAACACAGGAGTACAGAGATGACATGTTCAGAAAGGGGGAGGATTAATCAGGGAAAGCTTCATATCACTCAATAAGTGGTACTGGAGATGACATGTTCAGAAAGGGGGAGGATTAATCAGGGAAAGCTTCATATCACTCAATAAGTGGTACTGATAGAACACCACCTGAGAATAGAGAGTGTGGGACAGTACAACAGAAGCAAAACACATGTCTCTGGCCCTCAAGGAGCTTTCAATCTAATGGGGGAGACAGAAAGCCCAAAGCCACGTACAAATAACAGGAGAACAAGGTTATAATAATAATAATAATAATGTTGGTATTTGTTAAGCACTTACTATGCGCAGAGCACTGTACTAAGCGCTGGGGGAGATACAGGGTAATCAGGTTGTCCCACATGAGGCTCACAGACTTAATCCCCATTTCACAGATGAGGTCACTGAGGCATGGAGAAGTTAAGTGACTTGCCCACAGTCACACAGCCAACAAGTGGCGGTGCAGGGATTCAAACCCATGACCTCTGACTTCCAAGCCCGTGCTCTTTCCACTGAGCCACGCTGAAATAATTTGTCAGAATGAATATGTTGAAGTGAAATCTCAAAATGAATAACTGAACATACCATTGAATATACACATTTGGGGAACTGCTGAGATTGGGTATAAGGACATGAATTCTAAGGGTGGCTGCTGTGTTTCAATATGGTTTCCAGTGATGGGAATTTATCAAGAAAAGCTTCCTGGAGGAGGTGGGATTTTGGGAGGACTTTGAAGAAGGGAAGAGTTGTGGTCAGGCAGATTTGGGAGTGGGGGAGAGAGCTTCAGGTTGAAGGGACAGTGTGGGAAAGGGATTGGAGGCAGGGAAGTCAACAGTGTAGTACTATTAGAAAGGGAGTTTGGGAGCTGTGAATAACGAGAATGGATTAAGGGGTTCAATAAGTGAGTTGGGGAAAGCTGGCAAAGAGCCGGCAAAGTGTCTTGAAACCAATGGTAAGAGGTTTCTGCCTGATACACAAGCTTTCAATATGAAAAGCTCTCCCCACTTTAATTCGTACTCCAGGATTATCTTCCTGAAACGTTGCTCAATGCACATCGTAGCCCTTATCCTTAACCTCAATCTCCCTTAACCCCAAGACCCTTCACATCAAGCAAAAAACACACTGCCATTGGCTAAAAGGTTCTCCACCTTACCTGTCAACCCTCTTCAGCCACTAACCCAAAACTGCACTCTTTGCCTGTCCCAAACACACCTTCTATATCTATAATATCCTGATTTAGAGTCATACACCTCCGACCCTCTGGTCAAACTACTGCCTTGTGCTGGAACTCCCACCACAAAACTACCAGATCTCAACCCTCCCCCATCTTCATATCCCTCCTAAAATCCCACCTCCTCCAGCAAGCCTTGCCCAATTAATGCCAATACCCTATGGTAAATCAACATAACAGTCACCCCCTAGAACTCAGGCATATTCAATTGTACTTTCAATTATTACTATGATTTATTCTGACATCTCATCCTGGAATACTCATTCCACTCCCTAGCTCATCTTCTTTATTCCTCCTCCTACTGTTCCCACTCCTTGGAAGTATTTTGTGTCTGCCTCCCCCATTAAGACACAACCTCCATGTGGGCATCTTTTGCTTCTGCTGCACTTTTGCACTTTCCTACGTACTTTTTTATAGGGCTTCTTTAGCGCTATGTGCCAAGCACTGTACGAAGCGCCGGGGTAGATACAAGATAATCGAGTTGGACAAACCCTGACCCAGATGGGGCTCACAGTCTAGGTAGGAGAGGGTAGGATTGAATCCCTACTAGAGATGAGAGACCTGAGGCACAGAGAAGTGACTTGCCCACGGTCACACAACCAAGGGACAGAACGGAATTAGAACCCAGGTCCTCGGCCTTCCTGGACCATGCTCTTTCCACCGGGCCACGCTGCTTATGGCGTAGTGGATAGAGCACGGGCCTGGGAGTCTGAAGGTCATGGGTTCTAATTCTGGCTCCGCCACTTGTCTACTGTGGGACCTTGGGCAAGTCAATTCACTTCTCTGTGCCTCGGTTACCTCATCTATAAAATGGGAATTAAGACTGTGAGCCCCATGTGGGACAAGGCTTAAAACAGTGCCTGGCAGACAGTAAGCGCTTAACAGATACCGTAATTATTATTATTATTATTACTATTACTACTCGTGGCTTAGTGGAAAGAGCTCGGGAGTCAGAGGATGTGGGTTCTAATCCCGGCTCCTCCACTTGTCTGCTGTGTGATCTTGGGTAAGCCACTTACCTTTTTAGTGCCTCAGTGACCTCATCTGTGAGCCCCACGTGGGACAACCTGATTCCCTCCTATCTCCCCCAGCGCATAGAATAGTGCTTGGCACACAGTAAGCGCTTAACAAATACCATCATTATTATCCAGCGCTTAGAACAGTGCTTGGCACATCGTAAGGGCTGAACAAATACCATTGTTATTATTATTACTAGGAGGAAAGGTTCGAGTCTTGGGAGAGCAGACGGGACCACGGCAGGGGGAGGGCGAGCCCGGGATAGGGGGAGGTGAGGAGACCGAAGTGGCAGGGGAGCCGGGGGAAAAGTTGGGGGGGGGATTGTGAGGGAGACCCCGCTCTTACCTGAGGCTCGTAAAGCACCACGGAGCGGCAGGTGGCCAGGGCCAGCAGGGACCCGCACCCCGCGCCCCAGCACACCGCTCCCCGAGTCCGGTTGGGGCTGCAAAACACGTGAGAAGTGGCCAATAAAGGCGCCGCCATCTTACTAGAAGCCATTCGCCTCCTCCCCACCACGCCGAACACAAGCGTCACGCGCCTGTTCCCTGCGCATGCCCGGTGCAGCCAGGACGAGATGCCGGGCCGGCCGACTCAATAATCCGTCTCTCCGGGTTTTCCATAGGGCGCGACGGGTCTGCGGGTGATTTCATCAGAAGGGCGTGTCGTGGCTCATTCATTCATTCGGCCGTATTCAGTGAGCTTTTCCTGTGCGCAGAGCACTGAGCTAAGCGCTTGGGAAAGTAATAATAATAATAATGTTGGTATTTGTTAAGCGCCGTGGAAGATACAGGGTAATCACGTTGCCCCACGTGTGAGACTCACAGTCTTAATCCCCATTTTACAGATGAGGTGACTGAGGCACGGAGAAGTTAATAATAATAATAATAATAATGTTGGTATTTGTTAAGCGCTTACTATGTGCCGAGCACTGTTCTAAGCGCTGGGGTAGACATAGGGGAATCAGGTTGTCCCACGTGGGGCTCACAGTCTTAATCCCCATTTTACAGATGAGGGAACTGAGGCACAGAGAAGTTAAGTGACTTGCCCACAGTCACACAGCCGACAAGTGGCAGAGCTGGAATTCGAACTCATGAGCTTCACAGTCACACAGCTGACAAGCGGCGGAGCGGGATTTGAACCCACGACCTCTGACTCCCAGGCCCGGGCTCTTTCCACTGAGCAACGCTGCTTCTCTACAATGCAGCAATAAGGAGAGACATTCCCTGCCCGCAGGGCAGCCATGTCCCGGGGTTTCGTCTGTGACTGCACCCCAATACTCCTTCTCTCGTGGGTCCTAACACAGCCCTATATAAAGGCTTCTACGCTGGGCCGATCTCATTGCATCTTGTGGGTTCTACCTCATCAGCAGCAGCAAACATGGACTGGATGGCTTCAATCATTCAATCATATTTACTGAGCGCTTATTGTGCGCAGAGCACTGTACTAAGCTCTTGAAAAGTATAATTCGGCAACAGAGACAATCCCTACCCAACAACGGGCTCACAGTCAGTGTGCAGCACACGGTACAGAATACCGTACTACTTGCAAAATTTAAAAGAATAAAATGAGTCTACTACCCTCAAGGAGCTCACAATTCAGCGGGGGAAAACGGGTTGGGAAAAAAAAAACCTGCCAAATATCCAATTAGTCAATAATCTAAAGTATTTCACGAGCGCCTACTGTGTGTGGAGCACCGCAGTTAGCACTTAGGACAGTACAAAAGAATTAGTTAACATGGTCCTTGTCAGGGTTAGAAGTAAGTTAGTAGAGGCCAGAACAGAGCACCAGTAAAAGTGCATACTTTATTTTATGTTTTTTTACAATGCCAAGCCGAACCACCACAGAGTGAGCTGCCCCTCCCTGGTGTGGGTGCCAAGGAGCAGATTGTCAGTTTATTGTGAGCAGGGAATGTGTCTGATGTTATATCATATTCTGAGAAGCAGCGTGGCTCAGTGGAAAGAGCACGGGCTTTGGAGTCAGAGGTCATGGGTTCAAATGCCTGCTCGGCCACATAGCTGTGTGACTTTGGGCAAGTCACTTAACTTCTCAGTGCCTCAGTTACCTCATCTGTAAAATGGAGATTAAGACTGTGAGCCCCATGTGGGACAACCTGATTCCCCTGTGTCTACCCCAGCGCTTAGAACAGTGCTCGGCACATAGTAAGCGCTTAACAAATACCAACATTATTATTATTATTATTCTCCCAAGCGCTGAGTACAGTGCTTTGCACACAGTAAGCGCTCAATAAATATGATTAATAATTTGGCCCCGAGGCAGCACCAGCCCACTCTCAAGGCCACATCCAGTCGATCAGCAAGTAACAGTGCCGTCAGTTCCCCAGGAAGCCGGCACAGCTCTAGGCAGAGCTCAAGGGCCACTCCAGGGCGGAGATGGTGGAAAGCTAAACTGGGCTCCTGCTCTTCTTCCCTCAGCCTGGAACTCCCTTACCTCTCTGGCCGGTCATTCTCGGTCTCCTTCGCTGGCGCCTCCTCCCCCTCCCATCCTTTAACTGTTGGAATTCCTCAAGGGTCAGTTCTTGGCCCTCTTCTGTTCTCCATTTACACTCACTCCCTCGGTGAACTCATTCGCTCTCATGGCTTCAACTATCATCTCTATGCAGATGACACGCAGATCTACATCTCCGCCCCTGTCCTCTCCCTTTCCCTTCGGGCTCGCATCTCCTCCCGCCTCCGGGACGTCCCCACCTGGATGTCGGCCCGCCACCTAAAACTCAACATGAGCAAGACTGAGCTCCTCATCTTCCCTCCCGAACCCGGTCCTCTCCCAGACTTCTCTATCACCGTCGATGGCACGACCATCCTTCCCGTCTCTCGGGCCCGCGATCTCGGTGTCATCCTTGACTCGTCCCTCTCGTTCACCCCACGCATCCTATCCGTTACCAAGACCTGCCGGTTTCACCTCTACAATATCACCAAGATCCGCCCTTTCCTCTCCACCCAAACGGCTACCTTACTGCTACGGGCTCTCGTTATATCCCGGCTAGACTACTGTGTCAGCCTTCTCTCTGACCTCCCTTCCTCCTCTCTCGCCCCGTTCCAGTCTATTCTTCACTCCGCTGCCCGGCTCATCTTGCTGCAGAAACGATCTGGGCGTGTCACTCCCCTTCTTAAACAACTCCAGTGGTTGCCTATCAACCTCCGCTCCAAACAAAAACTCCTCACTCTAGGCTTCGAGGCTCTCCATCACCTTGCCCCTTCCTACCTCTCCTCCCTTCTCTCTTTCTACCGCCCACCCCGCACGCTCCGCTCCTCCGCCGCCCACCTCCTCGCCGTCCCTCGGTCTCACCTATCCCGCCGTCGACCCCCGGGCCGCGTCCTCCTGCGGTCCCGGAACGCCCTCCCTCCTCACCTCCGCCAAACTGATTCTCTTCCCCTCTTCAAAACCCTACTTAAAACTCACCTCCTCCAAGAGGCGTTCCCAGACTGAGCTCCTCTTCTCCCTCTACTCCCTCTGCCATCCCCCCTTTTACCTCTCCGCAGCTAAACCCTCTTTTTCCCCTTTTCCCTCTGCTCCTCCACCTCTCCCTTCCCATCCCCACAGCACTGTACTCGTCCGCTCAACTGTTTATATTTCCGTTACCCTATTTATTTTGTTAATGAATTGTACATCGCCTCGATTCTATTTAGTTGCCATTGTTTTTACGAGATGTTCTTCCCCTTGACTCTATTTATTGCCATTGTTCTTGTCTGTCCGTCTCCCCCGATTAGACCGTAAGCCCGTCAAACGGCAGGGACTGTCTCTATCTGTTGCCGACTTGTTCATCCCAAGCGCTTAGTACAGTGCTCTGCACATAGTAAGCGCTCAATAAATACTATTGAATGAATGAATGAATGAATGAATGAATGAACTCCCCTTTCAAATCTGCCAGCCCACAGCTCTCCCCATCTTTAAAGCTCTTCTAAAATTACATCCCCTCCAGGATGCCCACCATGATCAATTTATCTTCTCTCCAGGTTTTAGTCCCTAGCTACTACTTCAGGACTCCGGCACCAACTACGCACTTGCTCACTCACAACCCCCCTAAGAACTTCTATGCCTATTGACATATGTATTCTACTATTTAAGATCTTACAGCGTGGCTCAGTGGAAAGAGCCTGGGCTTCGGAGCCAGAGGTGATGGGTTTGATTCCCGCTCTGCCACTTGTCAGCTGTGTGACTGTGGGCAAGTCACTTAACTTCCCCGTGCCTCAGTTACCTCATCTGTAAAATGGGGATTAACTGTGAGCCTCATATGGGACAACCTGATTACCCTGTATCTACCCCAGCGCTTAGAACAGTGCTCTGCACATAGTAAGCGCTTAACAAATATCAACATTATTATCTTAACCACATAGCCATGTGACTTTGGGCAAGTCACTTAATTTCTCTGTGCCTCAGTTACCTCATCTGTAAAATGGGGATTAAAACTGTGAGCCCCACGTGGGACAACCTGATTACCTTGTATCCCCCAGTGCTTAGAACAGTGCTTTGCACATAGTAAGCGCTTAACAAATACCACCATTTATTTTATCTTTCCCTTCTCTTCCTCACCTTATCTATATAAAAACTCCTGATCACTGTCTTCAAGGCTCTCTATCAGTTTCTCTTTCTTACATATCTGCTCTCTTCGCCCTCTGTTCCCCTGCTCCAACTCTTCATTCCTCCTAACCTGGCATTCTCACTGTGCTTTGCTCACAATATGCCACTTCCAATCTCTGCTCTCATCCTCTCCACTGTTTGGAACTCCCTCCCTTTCAAATCCCCCACATCAAAATTTTTTCCCAACTTGAAAGCCCTCCCGAAATCCCATCTTCTCCCCAGAAAGTATCCCTTAATTAACTCCCACTACTCCAAGCTTGGTCACCCCACTCTTTGCACTTTAAGCACATACAGCTATCCTTAGAATTTATGTGCATTGTCAAAGCAACTGCTCCTCTTAACCATCTCTTCCAAGAGGCCTTCCTTGGATCAATTTCTGATCTTCCCAGGCTCTATCCCCACCCCCAACTGCTACTTCAGCACTTCAGCATCACCTAGGCATTTGTGTACTCACAACCTCCCATAGCACTTATACACATAAGTTACATACCTTATCACTTAAGTTGTATATATATATATGTTAATAAGATATATGTAAAAATTCAGGGGATAACTCATCTATATCCCTCTTCCGTCTCGAGGCCAGGAATCACCAGGAGCCTGCTAACTCTAGTGTACTATTCCAAGTGCTTGCTACCGTTCTCCGCACCGAGGTGCTGAATAAATGCTATTGAATGACTAACCATTGGCGTCCGAATAATGCCCCGCCAGAATTGTGAAAGAGCACTGCCGCATTTTCATAGACACGGCCTGCAAGACGATTAGTTAGGAGGAAAATATGGCCCGGATCTCATCGTCATCGATG
Source organism: Ornithorhynchus anatinus (assembly GCF_004115215.2). Taxonomy (NCBI): domain Eukaryota; kingdom Metazoa; phylum Chordata; class Mammalia; order Monotremata; family Ornithorhynchidae; genus Ornithorhynchus; species Ornithorhynchus anatinus. The sequence goes on from NC_041750.1 coordinate 19,251,864, forward strand.
GTATTTACTGAGCGCTTACTGTGTGGCGAGCACGCTACTGGGAACTCGGGAGAGTACAACAGAGTGAGCAGACACGTCCCCTGCTCATGAGGAACTTACAGGCCAGAGGACTGGTTTCGGGTAAGCTTTATCAATCAATCAAACAGCATTATGCTTGGCACACAGTAAGCGCTTAACGAGTACCATCATCATCGTTATTATTATTTACTGAGGGTTTCCTCCGTGCATAAAGGCGTTCGAGAACGTAGGGCGGCCACCTGGGGAGTTTTCTGCTGCAGGCTCCTATCTCCCGAGACCCCGGGCGAGGGAGGCGCTGGGCACAGACCCGTCCCTAGTGCCCGCAGGGGCACGGTGGCCATGGGAGTTTCCTTCGGACGGCTTCTACGTGGCGAGACGTCGGGCGAGTGAGACCCCGGACCGGCCCCGTCCGCGGCCTTCGACCGGGCCTGCGTCGGCGGTGCGCAGCCTTCTTCCTCGTCCCCACCCCTCTTTCCCCCGGATGCTGGCGCCGCTCCGGGAAAAGATGGATTTGTGGCGGCGGGTAAGGCCGGCGCCTCGTCGCGCATGCTCAGGAGCCGCGGCCGACCTCGGTGGCGCGGCGACCGGCCCGTGAGCCGCGCGGGGCGGCAGGTAAGTGGCGTCGTAGCGCCCGGGCCTTCGGGGGTCGGGCCGCGGCGACCAGGACTCCCCCTCCTCCTTCCTCCCGAGCGCCTCCCGTGGGGAGGAACAGCCGATGGGGCCCGGCTCCCCGCCTGCCCGGCCCGCGGCGTGGCGTGGCGTGGCGTGGCGGGCCGGAGGGCTGGCCGCCCTCAGGTGGGTCTGCCCTATTCTATTCAGTAGTATTTACTGAGCGCTTACTATGTGCGGAGCACTGGACTAAGCGCTTGGGATGGACAGTTCGGCAACAGATAGAGACCATCCCTGCCCAATGACGGGCTCACAGGCTAATCGGGGGAGACAGACGGACAAAAGCAAGACCACATAATCACGATAAAGAGAATCGAGGGGATGTACACCTCATTAACAAAATAAATAGGGTAATAAAAATATATATGCAAATGAGCACAGTGCTGAGGGGCGGGGGGACAGCAGAGCTAAAGGGGGCTTAGTTAAGGGGAGGTGAAGGGGGGAAGGGAGAGGAGCTGAGGGAAAAGGACCCCCGTCCCCTCGGGGTCCTGGGGCCCGAACCGGCCCCGCTGGGGCTCCCGAGGGCTCGGCTCGGGGGAGGCGAGCGGGCGGGCCCCAAACGGGATCGGCCCCGCCTCGGCCTCCTGGGTCAGTCGAGGCCTTCACTGAAGAGAACAAAACGGGACTTCTGTGTGGCGAACCCAACCGATACACGATGAGGGGGCGAGATGAGCTTGAGTGAGAAATCCGAGCAGTTTGAGATGCAGTTTTACTACGACACTGCGAGGGGATTCATTCATTCATTCAATAGTATTTATTGAGCGCTTACTATGTGCAGAGGGCTGTACTAAGCGCTTGGAATGGACAATTCGGCAACAGACCGAGACAGTCCCTGCCCATTGACGGGCTTACAGTCTAATCGGGGGAGACAGACAAAAACAGTAGCAATAAATAGAATCAAGGGGATGTACATCTCATTAACAAAATAAATAGGGTAATAAAAATATATACAAATGAGCAGATGAGAACAGTGCTGAGGGGAGGGGGGAGGAGCAGAGGGAAAGGGGGGGAAAAGGGGACTTAGCTGAGGAGAGGTGAAGGAGGGGTAGAGAGGCAGCAGAGGGAAAAGGGGAAGCTCAGTCTGGGAAGGTCTCTTGGAGGAGGTGAGCTCTCAGCAGGGCTTTGAAGAGGGGAAGAGAGTTAGTTTGGCGGAGATGAGGAGGGAGGGCATTCCAGGACAGCGGGAGGACGTGGGCCAGAGGTCGACGGCGGGATAGGCGAGAACGGGGGACGGTGAGGAGGTGGGCGGCAGAGGAGCGGAGCCTACGGGGTGGGCGGTAGAAAGAGAGAAGGGAGGAGAGGTAGGAGGGGGCAAGGTGATGGAGAGCCTCGAAGCCTAGAGTGAGAAGTTTTTGTTTCGTGCGGAGGTTGATAGGCAACCACTGGAGGTTTTTAAGAAGGGGAGTGACATGCGCAGAGCGTTTCTGCAGGAAGATGAGCTGGGCAGCAGAATGAAGAATAGACTGGAGCAGGGAGAGACAGGAGGGAGATCAGAGAGAAGGCTGACACAGTAATCCAGCCGGGAAATTATGAGAGCCCGTACCAGTAAAATAGCCGTTTGGGTGGAGAGGAAAGGGCGGATCTTGGCGATATTATAGAGGTGAGACCGGCAGGTCTCGGTGACGGATCGGATGTGTGGGGTGAATGAGAGAGCCGAGTCAAGGATGACACCAAGGTTGCGAGTTTGAGAGATGGGAAGGATGGTCGTACCATCCACAGTGATAGGTATGTCAGGAAGAGGGCAGGACTTGGAAGAGAAGATAAGGAGCTCAGTTTTGGACATGTTGAGTTTTAGGTGGCGGGCAGATATCCAGGTAGAGACGTCCCGGAGGCAGGAGGAGATACGAGCCTGCAGGGAGGGGGAGAGGACAGGGGCAGAGATGTAGATCTGTGTATCATCTGCATAGAGATGATAGTTGAAGCCGTGAGAGCGAATGAGTTCGCCAAGGGAGTGAGTGTAGATGGAGAACAGGAGAGGGCCGAGAACTGACCCTTGAGAAACCCCTACAGTTAGAGGATGGGAGGGGGAGGAGGAGCCCGCGAAGGAGATCGAGAATGAACGGCCAGAAAGGTAAGAGGAGAACCGGGAGAGGACGGAGTCTGTGAAGCCAAGGTGAGATAAGGTGTGGAGGAGAAGGGGATGGTCTACAGAGTCAAAGGCAGCTGAGAGGGCAAGGAGAATTAGGACAGAGTCCGCTGTACTCTAGGATTAGGATTAGGATGTACGCTGTAACGTAGACTCTAGACTGTAAGCACCTTCTGGGGAGGGAATGTCTGTTGTATTGTTGTGTTGTCCTCCCCCAAGCACGTTGATTGTTTCCAAGCGCATAGCACAGTGCTCTGCACTCAGTATGAGCACAATAAATACGATCGAATGAACGAATGTAGTACAGTTTTCTGCACACGGTAAGCGCTCGGGAAATACGATTGGCCCCTCTGGGTGGCCACCTTAAATCCATCAATCAGTTGTACTGACTGAGCGCTTACTATGTGCGGGAGCAGCGCGCTAGGCGCTCGGGAGAGTACAACACAACAGTATAACAGCCACATTCCCTGCCCACGACGAGCCTTCCTGGTATAATTGACAATTTCTCATTTTGAGCAGGGGAGAGAATCGCATCTAGAACCAAAGGCAAATTGTCTCGGCCCTGGCCTCCCGGGCCCTTGCAGGGCTCCAGGACTCTGGCGATTAAGGCACCTGGAAGATTGAGTGCGGTGGGGGCTCGACTGCAAGGGGAGCCATCATCTTAGCAGCTCTGCTTCCAGCCAGCCCCCATCTAGTCATCGGTCTACAAGGGGTGCAGTGACCGCCGATCTGCCCGAAAATCTGGGGATCGTCTCCCTGCTGACCCAATTCAGGAAGTACAGCTGAGACCCCCGTAGTTTCTCCCCCTCTCTCTGTCCTAAATTCCACTAGATTGTAAACTCTGAAGGCAAGAATAATAATAATAATAATGTTGGTATCTGTTAAGCCCTTACTGTGTGCAGAGCAGTGTTCTAAGTGCTGGGGTAGATACAAGGTAATCAGGTTATCCCACGTGGGACTCACTGTTTTAATCCCCATTTTACAGATGAGGTCACTGAGGCACAGAGAAGTTAGATGACTTGCCCAAAGTCACACAGCTGGTAAACGGCGGAGCTGGGATTCAAACCCATGACCTCTAACTCCCAAGCCCATGATCTTTCCACTGAGCCACGCTGGCACTCTAGTGTACAGTGCTCTGCACAGAACAAGTGCTCAAGTATTATCATTATTATTACTTTTAATGGAATCTGTTACGTGCATGCAATGCAGTATGCCAGGCAGAGAAGCAGCATGGCTCAGTGGAAAGAGCCCAGGCTTAGGAGTCAGAGGTCATGGATTCTAATCCCAGCTCCGCCCCTTGCCAGCTGTGTGACTTTGGGCAAGTCACCTAACTTCTCTGTGCGTCAGTGACCTCATATGTAAAATGGGGTTTAAAACTGTGAGCTCCACATGGGACAACCTGATCACCTTGTATCCCCCCAGCGCTTAGAACAGTGATTTGCACATAGTAAACGCTTAACCAATACCAACATTAATTTTATTGTACAAAGCACAGGGTAGATACAAGATAATCAGGTTGGACACTATCCCTGCCCCACATGAGGCTCTGTAACCTCCGTTTTATAGAGGATGTAAGTGAGGCACTGAGAAATTAGTGACCTGCCTAAGGTCACACAGCAGATGAGTGGCAGAGTTGGGAGTACAACCCAGATTCTTCTGATTCCCAGGGCCGTGCGCTACCCAGTAGCATGTAGTAACTCATTGGAAAGAGCATGAACTTGGGAATCAGAGGTCATGGGTTTGAATCCCGGCTCTGCCACTTGTCAGCTGTGTGACTGTGGGCAAGTCATTTAACTTCTCTGTGCCTCAGTTCCCTCATCTGGAAAATGGGGATTAAGACTGTGAGCCTCACGAGGGACAACCTGATTACCCTGTATCTACCCCAGTATCTACCCCAGCGCTTAGAACAGTGCTCTGCACATAGTAAGCACTTAACAAATACCAACATTATTAGAGAAGCAGCGTGGCTCAGTGGAAAGAGCATGGGCTAGGGAGTCAGAGGTCATGGGTTCGAATCCCAGCTCTGCCACTTGTCAGCTGTGTGATTGTGGGCAAGTCACATAACTTCTCTGTGCCTCAGTTACCTCATTTGGAAAATGGGGATTAAGACTGTGAGCCTCACGTGGGACAACCTGATTACCCTGTATCTACCCCAGCGCTTAGAGCAGTGCTCTGCACATAGTAAGTGCTTAACAAATACCAACATTATTATTATTATTATTATTATTGTTATTATTTAGTACTTCTGGTATTGGTTAAGGGCTTACTATGTGCTGAGCACTGTTCCAAAGCACTGCAGCATGGTGTAGTGGATAGAGCATGGGGCAGGGAGGCAGAAGGTCATGGGTTCTAATCCCATTCCACCACTTGTCTGCTGTGTGACCTTGGGCAAGTCATTTTACTCCTCTGGGCCTCAGTTCCCTCATCTGTAAAATGGGGATTGAGACTGTGAGCCCCACAGGGGACAGGGACTGTGTCCAGCCCAATTTGCTTGTATCCACCCCAGTGCGTGGAACCTAGAAAGCGTTCAACAAATACCATCATTATTATAATTATTACAAGGTAATGAGGTTGGATGCAGTCCCTGTCCCACGTGGGGCTCCCAGCCTAAGAAGGCATAGGATTTAATCCCCATTTTTCATATGAGGAAAGTTAGGCACAGAGAAGTTAAGTGACTTTCCCTAGGTCACCCAGCAGACACATGGCAGAGCTGGGATTAGAACCAGGTCTTCTGACTCCCAGGCCCGTGCTCTTCCCACTAGGCCTTGCCGCTTCTCTACTGTTGTACTGTTGACTGACTGAGGCTGTGAAGGATGCAGAGCTTCCATCCTTTAGAACAAAACCCGTTTCTTCTCTTTGGTAGCAGTAGAGGAGGGAGCAGAAAGTATGTGCTCATTTGAATGAATGATCACAAATTCTGGATTTTGGGTGTCCAAAGTAGTAAGGTTTTACTGCACTAATAAATATTCTGCTGACTATAAAGCATGTGTACGATCCCCTAGATATAGAGAAGTTCAAAAGGAGTTGAGGCTGGGCCTGAAGATAAGCATCCTGGAGAGTTCACTGATGAAGAACAGTACGTCTTGGGTAGAATCAGATGTCACATGAGCAGGGAACAGGGGAATAGTTCCTGAATAGGTTTGTGGTCTTGGAAGCAACAGTATGCCTTGGATTTGAAATGGATGCCATGTCCTGAAGTAAAGTTTAGGGGCTGGATATCCCAAGGTGAGTGTTATTTTTGGAGTAGGAGGAAGGAGAAGGAGAGAGATTCTGTGAATTTCCCAAAGAAACCTCTCCTTTCCCTTTGTGTTCCTTTTTCCTCCAGTCTCTTCTCTCTCTTGTACCCCCATCCTTTCCTTTCCTTTCACATCTTCATCCTTTCTCTTGCCTGCTTCTCTAAGCACCTTCACTACTTGGAGCCCACCTTCTTTTCCCCCTCCTCTTTTTCTTTCTTCTCCTTTCCCTCTTTCTTTTTTTCTTTCTTTCCCTTCTTAGCCTCTTCCTCATTGTCTGTTTTCTCTTTCTTATAGGAAGCGGCAATGGAGAAGAAGCTTTTTGTGACTTTACTTTGGTCACTTGCTGTAGTGGGGCTTGGTGTCAACCATCATCAACATGGAATGGAGCCAACTGCTTCCCAACAGTCCTCAGAAAAAATTGTTCCCCATAGGGTGGCTGGTATTAACAGTGACTTAGCAATGGGCATGCAGAAGCATCACCTGCAGGAACTATTCCATCGCTATGGGGAGAATAATTCCCTGACAATTGAAGGATTCAGAAAGTTACTTCAGAATATAGGCATAGCTCCAGTTAAAAGAGTCCATTTAAATCATGGTCATCACCATCATGGCCATGGAACCCTGAATAAAAATATTCAGAAAGTTGTTTGTCCAACCCTTGAGTCTGGTGGTACAGAACAGAATTCTAGGAGTAGTCAGGTGACAGGGCCTCGCAGATTAGAGAATGTGGAAAACTCCCGGATCATTTTGATCAAAACTGTCTCTAGTGAAGTAACTGAAACCACTTCAGTTCCTGTCACGGAAGAAAATCATGTGTTGGAGACCCCCGAAAGAGGAAAAATGAGGTCTCTGCCCACAGTTTTGAATGGCACCTCTGCCCCCAACACTACCGAAAGTAGCAATGCGAATTGGCTTGCTAAAGGGAGAGCTAATGAATCTACAACGATGAGTGAGCCTGAGACAGGAAGTGTCATGTATTCTAAGTCTACGAACCAGAATCCCCACCAGGTGAGATGAATTCTGTTTGTTTCCAAGTCATACTTCTTGGTTCTCTACTGATAACTTCTGTTTTTAACTAACTGTGCAATCCGCTTTTGCTGGAAAAAAAATATTAGAATTGTTTAACCTTTAGTGCCACTCCAACAGTAAACTTACATTTTCAATTACATCTTCCTCCAGTAATTATGTTGTCCAAGATTTGGGCTGTATGGTCATTTTACCATCTCTAGAATTTAAGTAATTAAAAAAAATCCAACATTTCTAGACAAACCATTGTAACTATCTTGGTAATAATAATTATGGTTTTTAAGTGCTCGTGATGTGCCAGGCGCTGTACTAAGATATAAGATAATCAGGTTGAACCAATTCTCTGGCTCACGTGGGCCACTCAGCCTAAGTAGCTTCATAAGGAGCAGTGGAAGAGCTGAACTCTCTTTAATGATGTTGGTATTCCTAACGATGGACAGTCCTCAGTCCTGAGGCTTCGGAGTCAAGAATATCTGACTGCTTGTTTTGTTTTGCTCTCTGTCTCCCCCTTTTAGACTGTGAGCTCGTTGTTGGGCAGGGACTCTATCTGTTGCCGAATTGTACATTCCTAGTGCTTAGTACAGTGCTCTGCACACAGTAAGCGCTCAATAAATACGATTGAATGAATGAAGAATGTGTGCAGAGGAATTGATTGTAGTGATGATGATGACGATGGTATTTGTTAAGCGCTTACTATGTGCCAAGCACTGTTTTAAGCACTGGGGAGATACAAGGTAATCAGATTGTCCCACGCAGGGCTCACAGTCTTAATCCCCATTTTCCAGATGAGGGATCTGAGGCCCAGAGAAGTTAAATGACTTGCCAAAAGCCGCACAGCTGACAAGTGGCGGAGCAGGGATTAGAACCCACGACCCCTGACTTCCAAGCCTGTGCTCTTTCCCCTAAGCCCCGCTGCTTCTCCTGTGGGGCAGTGGTTTGTGCGGTGCTGGGATGTGGAGTCCAGTGAGTGAGTTGCTGGGAGAGGGGCCAGCATCTTGCCAAGTGCATGGAAAGGCATGTATACTATTCGGGCCCAGTCACGGCCAAGGTGACCACTGCTTGGTGCCCATCCTATGCAATAGGGCTGTGATCTAGTAGGTGGTTGCCAATGCGATCTTCACTGCTAGCTATTTTTTACTATTTTTTTCCTCCAAATTCGACACTATAATCTGTATGCTGATTTGAATTTTTTTTTTTTCTTCAGTGCTTCAATACATCTAATCTGCTGCAGTCTCATGGAATCGGCATGCAAGTAATCCTGAATGCAACGGAATTTAGCTATCTCTGCCCAGCTATTATTAACCAGATTGATGGTAGATCTTGTGCAGTACATGTAAACAGTGAAAAGGTGGAGAGCCCTCCGAAGACTTACTCTATGCAAATAGGTAGTTATACGTTTTTATGTAAAATTAACACTTATGAAAGCTATCTGAGGATTTTTCATGATTGCAATGGTACAGATTTTCTATTTTCCTCCAATACCTGATTGCTTTATGATTCGTTTCTAGATTAAAATTGCATTTTTCTTTCTCCCCAACCCCCAAATTAACACTTGCGACAGGGAGTGCCCGGCGTTAAGAATCCTGCCAAGTCACCGTCAGTGACGCCTGCTAAACTTGCACTTCTCTTTCCCTAATAATAATAATTGTGGCATTTGTTAAGCGCTTACTATGTGCCAGGCACTGTACTCAGTGCTGGGGTGGATACAGGCAAATCGGGTTGGACACAGTCCCCTTACAGTCTTACTTCCCATTTTACAGATGAGGTTACTGAGGCCCCAAGGCCACACAGCAGATGGTGGAACCGGGATTAGAATTTATGACCTTCTGACTCCCAGGCCCGTGGTCTCTCCACTACTCCATGCTGCTACCAGCAATGACCGAGACTTTCCATGCAGGTTCTTTTTAGCTTCACGGAGCACAAAGAAAATGGACTGGGAACTACCTTCGGGGAGTAGAAGGGCTCTGTTTTTTCCCTCCCTTTCCTCTTCTGGCCTTGTGCCAGTGCAATTTGGCCCTTTCTGGGATAAGAGACTCTTTGCCATTTCGTGTTGCCCTTGCGTCCCTAACACCATCCCGGGGGCTTCCATATCTTGAGGTTCAGGCTGTTGAGCTGTACTGACCATGCATGTTCTTCTCTCTCCTTGCCCTGAGAACTGGCCTTAAACTGCTAAGAATCTCGGGGTGTGGCTATACACTTCTTGAGAAGTTCATTGGCTTGAGTAAGCAGCGTATTGTTTCCTTGAGGTCCTTCTGCACAGCTCTGTTCTCCTTGACCTTGATTCTCTAAGTAGCTCAATGCTTTTATTTTTGTAAATTTCCAAATTGTTCATGTTTACGGCACTATTTTCTTTCGACAGCTTGGATTGGCGGATTTATAGCCATTTCCATAATCAGTTTTCTTTCGTTGCTGGGTGTTATCTTGGTACCTCTGATGAACCGTGTGTTTTTCAAGTTTCTCTTGAGTTTCCTTGTGGCATTGGCTGTTGGAACTTTGAGTGGTGATGCTTTTTTACATCTCCTTCCACACGTAAGTGACTATTTTAATCCTTTTTGCTGCATTTTACCCTGTAATGTTGACTCTGGCTGTCTTTGTTGTTCAGAGCTAAAAGATGGCCCCAAACTACCTTTCAGTAGAATTGTCTTATGTGGATCTAGTCATAGGCTTGCTTAATGCAGACTTGTATTTGAATTAAGGAGTTTTATTTAACACTTTGGGAGAAATTAGGGGTTAATAGTAAACCCTTTGAACACCAAAGGCTTTGTCATTTTATATTTTCTACTTCAGCTGGTCTGGTAAAGGGAACAATAATAATAATAACTGTGGTATTTTTTAAGCACTGACTATGTGTCAAGTACTACTAAGTCCTGGGCTTGATATGAGACAGTCGGGTCAGATACAGTCCCTGTCCTAACGGGCCTTACGGTCTAAAGGGTGAAGAGAACACATACTTATTCTGTATATTACATATGAGAAAACTGAGGCACAGAAAAGTTAAATGACTTGCGCTTACTATGTGCAGAGGGCTGTACTAAGCGCTTGGAATGGACAATCGGCAACAGACCGAGACAGTCCCTGCCCATTGACGGGCTTACAGTCTAATCGGGGGAGACAGACAAAAACAGTAGCAATAAATAGAATCAAGGGGATGTACATCTCATTAACAAAATAAATAGGGTAATAAAAATATATACAAATGAGCAGATGAGAACAGTGCTGAGGGGAGGGGAAGGGAGGGGGGAGGAGCAGAGGGAAAGGGGGGGAAAAGGGGACTTAGCTGAGGAGAGGTGAAGGAGGGGTAGAGAGGCAGCAGAGGGAAAAGGGGAAGCTCAGTCTGGGAAGGTCTCTTGGAGGAGGTGAGCTCTCAGCAGGGCTTTGAAGAGGGGAAGAGAGTTAGTTTGGCGGAGGTGAGGAGGGAGGGCATTCCAGGACAGCGGGAGGACGTGGGCCAGAGGTCGACGGCGGGATAGGCGAGAACGGGGGACGGTGAGGAGGTGGGCGGCAGAGGAGCGGAGCCTACGGGGTGGGCGGTAGAAAGAGAGAAGGGAGGAGAGGTAGGAGGGGGCAAGGTGATGGAGAGCCTTGAAGCCTAGAGTGAGAAGTTTTTGTTTCGTGCGGAGGTTGATAGGCAACCACTGGAGGTTTTTAAGAAGGGGAGTGACATGCCCAGAGCGTTTCTGCAGGAAGATGAGCTGGGCAGCAGAATGAAGAATAGACTGGAGCAGGGAGAGACAGGAGGGAGATCAGAGAGAAGGCTGACACAGTAATCCAGCCGGGAAATTATGAGAGCCCGTACCAGTAAGATAGCCGTTTGGGTGGAGAGGAAAGGGCGGATCTTGGCGATATTATAGAGGTGAGACCGGCAGGTCTCAGTGACGGATCGGATGTGTGGGGTGAATGAGAGAGCCGAGTCAAGGATGACACCAAGGTTGCGAGTTTGAGAGATGGGAAGGATGGTCGTACCATCCACAGTGATAGGTATGTCAGGAAGAGGGCAGGACTTGGAAGAGAAGATAAGGAGCTCAGTTTTGGACCTGTTGAGTTTTAGGTGGTGGGCAGACATCCAGGTAGAGATGTCCCGGAGGCAGGAAGAGATACGAGCCTGCAGGGAGGGGGAGAGGACAGGGGCAGAAATGTAGATCTGTGTGTCATCTGCATAGAGATGATAGTTGAAGCCGTGAGAGCGAATGAGTTCGCCAAGGGAGTGAGTGTAGATGGAGAACAGGAGAGGGCCGAGAACTGACCCTTGAGGAACCCCTACAGTTAGAGGATGGGAGGGGGAGGAGGAGCCCACAAAGGAGACCGAGAATGAACGGCCAGAAAGATAAGAGGAGAACCGGGAGAGGACGGAGTCCGTGAAGCCAAGGTGAGATAAGGTGTGGAGGAGAAGAGAATGGTCTGCAATGTCAAAGGCAGCTGAGAGGTCAAGGAGGATTAGGTTAGAGTAGGAGCCATTGGATTTGGCAAGAAGGAGGTCATGGGTGACCTTTGAGAGAGCAGTCTCAGTAGAGTGGAGGGGACGGAAGCCAGATTGGAGGGGGTCCAGGAGAGAATTGGAGTTAAGGAATTCTAGGCAGCGAGTGTAGACAACTTGTTCTAGAAGCTTGGAAAGGAAGGGTAGTCGGGAGATAAGGCGATAACTGGAAGGGGAAGTGGGGTCGAGAGAGGGTTTTTTTAGGATGGGGGAAGACATGGGCATGATTGAAGGGAGAGGGGAAGAAGCCATTGGAGAGTGAGTGGTCAAAGATAGAAGTTGAGGGGAGGAGGGAAGGGGCGATGGTTTTTATAAGGTGAGCGGGAATGGGGTCCGAAGCACAGGTGGAGGGGATGGCACTTGCAAGGAGGGAGGAGATCTCCTCTGAGGATACTGCAGGGAAAGAAGGGAAAGTAGGGGAGAGGGTTGGGGTGGGGAGGCAGAAGGGGGAGGGGTGACTTTGGGGAGCTCAGACCTGAAGGTCTGAAAGTCTCCCAGCAGGCAAGTGGCAGAGCTGGGATGAGAACCCAGGTTGCTTGTGGGGAGGGCCTGACACTTCAGGTGCAGGGGCCATCAGAGCATCTGACCCCAGGGGTGGTTCTTGGAAAATCTGGTGAGCATCTCCTGGAGAGTGCTTACTTTGTGCTGCCTGCCTGTTTATTCACTGGTGACTCCCTCCCCACAGTGTTCACCCTTCCCACACTCCAAAATGGGTTCTGCACTCCGTGCCATTGTGCAACTTGAAACTGGAGGGTCCAAGTGTTGTTTGGCTGGTCAGGATCACCGAGGCCTTGCCCCGTTTGAATGGGTATCCACGCTGGAACAGTCGAGATGCTTGCCTTGCCTTCCCCCCTGCTCCAGAGATGCACACCCGGGACTACTGCTTTATTTATTTTTTAAAATAGTATTCATTAAGTAATTACTGTGTATTAAGTGCTGGAGGTAGGGACCAAGTGATCAGATTGCTCACAGTCCCAGTTCTACAAGAGATTCACCTTCCATTTTGGGTCCCTCATACAGATGAGGAAACTCAGGCACTGAGAAATGACGTGTCCAAGGTCACACAACAGGCCAGTGACAGAGCCGAGACGCCATATCGGGTTTCCTGACTCCCAGCCCCACGGTCTTTCCACTAGGCCACCGCTGCCTCTCTCTGCTCTCTAACCCCCATTTTAGGAATTAAAAGTGCGGTTAAATTGGGCCTGCCGGTTCCTTTAGGAACCAGGGGAGAGAGGTGTAATCGTAATACTTCTTCTGTACAATAATTTGTCCTCATCGAACACATTTCTAAAACCAGTAATGTTTTCTTTTTCCTTAGTCTCATGCAAGTTATCACCACAGTCACGAGAAACCTCTCTTTGATCAGAACAAAGGCTCTCTTTTCAGGCACCTTATTTTTCCAAACACAGACAAAGGTCCTTACTTGGATTCCACCTGGAAGGGCCTGACTGCCTTAGGAGGCTTGTATTTCATGTTTCTGGTTGAGCATTTAATCACATTGATCAAGCAGTTTAAAGACAAGAAGAAAAAGGTAAGAAAAAGGGTATATGAAATTTTTCTTAAGAACAGATTTACAAATATTTATGGTGTTGGTGGGTAGGATCTTGGCTTTTGGTCTCTACTTTCTTTCTTTACTTTCATATGTCTTCCAGGACTCCTGAACTCCTGGTTCTCTTGTGTCCCCAGACTCTTCCTGCTTCTTTTTTTAATCCTCTTTACAAAGTCTGATGAGGTAGAAGGCAGAAAAGCAGTATCCAGCTGGATACCCAGTTCCAGGGGGTATTTTGTTATTTAAAAAAAAAAAATTCTTAAAACTCTGACTGCCTGTAGCTCTACGTTTGGCCTTATATAAAGGCCAGTCAACCTAACATGACAACATGCAGCTAGATTAACAGACACAAAATCTACTTTATAGAAATGGCTTAATGAAGTATTAACATTATGAATAGAGAAAAGGGAGAGAGGATAAATGTTGAGAGGTGGGTGAAAGAATTATAAAAGGAGCTTAAATACTGTTAAATATAAAGAAGTCACCCTTTGGGCTGCCACACATTATCGTCAAAGTATTTATTGAGCACCTACTGTGTTCCGAGCTCTATACTAAGCCCTTGAGAGAGTACAAAAGAGTTAGAAGATATGATCTCTACCCTGGAGGAGTTTATAATCTGTTCATTCATTATATTCAATTGTATTTCCGGAGTGCTTACTGTGGGCAGAGCACTGTACTAAGTGCTTGGGAGAGTACAATATGGCAATAAATAGACACACAGTGGGTGAAGCAGTCAGTGATATTCGTTGAGCACCTGCTTTTTGCAGAGCACTGTACTAATCACTAGGGAATGATGAATATATTTGGTAAACACAATCCCTGCTCTCAAGGAGCTTGCAGTCTTAGGAGAGAGGCAGACATTCAAATAAATTACAGGTAGGGGAAGCGACTGAGTATAAGGATATGTACCATTAAGTGCTGTGAGAGTGAGGAGGTTTAGGGGCTTAGGACTAAGTGCTTAGGAAGACGGAGGAAAAACAACGGGGAATGAAAGGTTAGTCTTGGAAGGCTTCCTGGAGGAGGTATGGTTTCAGTAGGGTTTTGGAGATGGAGAGGGTGCTGGTCCATCAGATTTGTAGTGAGAGGGAGTTCCAGACAGGAGGGAGGATGTAAGCAAGGGGCCGAAGGAGGGTGAGGTGAAGGCAAGGCCCTGTGAGTAGTTGGTATTAGAGAAGTGTGAAGTGTGGGCTGGGTTGAAGTGAGAGAGAGGGAGAGACACACTAAAATAATTTTAGAAATAAGAGGAAGAAGGAAAAGGGGATATGCATTATAATAATAATTGGGGTATCTAAGTGCTTACTATGTGCCCAGTACTCAGTACTGGGGTAAATACAACATAATCAAGTTGGACACAGTCCCTGTCCCATGGGGACCTAATTTCTGTCCCTTATTAGAGTCACAGTCCAAAGCAGAGGAACTCATGTATCTGAGTTAGTGCTAAAATGAAGATAGATACCTAAGCGCCATGGGTGGTTGTGAATACACACATGCTAGGCTGAAATGGTGGTTGGAGGGGATATAACCTGGGAAGATGAGCAATTAATTGAGGAAGCCCTCCTGGAGGAGATGTGATTTCAGAAGGGCTTTGAAGATGGAGAGAACTGTTTTCTGACACTTAACCGGATACTTTTTAGAGGCTCCTCAGGGGACCCGGTTGCATTGCAGTTATTTCCCTTTGTATTGTTAAAGGACTTGATAACATCCTGACATATGCCTGAATGAGCATTCCCGCTGAGCCCCTTGTTTTAAGGAAGGCAATCCAGAGTCTCTGTGAGTGATTAACCTCAGCTCTTCTGACTTCCTCCTAGGTTACTGAGGAAGCTGGAATCAATCAGTGAGTGGTATTTATTGGGTGCTTAATGTGTGCAGAGCACAAACATAGCTGCGTTCTGGTAGCTATGTTCCTCATTATGTCCAACTGATTCATGGCTATAGCAGTGGACAGTATGTCTACTTTTAATGAACAACTGCTAACTGCATTAGCAGTTGCTTAGGACCATCCATTGTCTCGCTCAAACTACTGAGCCTGAGAGACATTCAGTCTGCATCACTTCAAGAAGGCGCCACAGTCAAAATGAGTCACCAATGGGAACCAGAAAGGTTCCCCCCACAAGCCGCTAGGATTCTGCTTTTAGGGCATGGGAGACACTGTTCCTCTCACTTGAGCTGGGTTAGGCTGTCTTGTATATTAAAGGATACAGTTGTCCTTGTGAGAGTTAGCCTGTGAGGCTTCTATGTTTGCATTTTCAAAACTAAAATGCCATGATCCATTGTTTTGCATTTACCATTCAGTCTTCAATATTAGCAGTCATGATTATCATGCTGTGGTTTTTATCTTTCAGCTTGCTGAAATGCTGTGTAGCAGAATTGTCTTGGGAGTAAAATGTTATTTTCTTTTGATGTATTAGAATCAGAAAAAACCTGAAAATGATGAAGACCCAGAGATTAAGAAGCAGTTATCGAAGTATGATTCCCAACTTTCACCAAATGAAGAAAAGTTAGATGCAGAAGACCGTAAGTCATTCTGACAAGTTCCAGGCTAGGAGGAACTCTGAATCATCTTCACAGTACTATCTATTTGCCTAGCAGGACCAGCCCATTCTACCCGGAAGCTTTGAGCTACGGTCCCTGGAACCAGAAAGACCAACGCAAGACTTTAATTTTAGGATCAGAGTTGGTTGGCTTGACTCCCTGAGAATCTCCGTATTTCATGCCTGTGGTTTACCTACTTCTTTCCTCTGCTTTGTGGAGCAGTGGATGGGGAGGGAAAAGTAGGATGCTTTGGTAGGCAAGGACGGGAGGGGGCTTTTCTGGGATTGTTTTCAAAATGGACTGTTTTTTTTTTAAATTTTTTTAAAATGGTATTTGTTAAGTGCTTATTACGTGCCAAGCTGCCCTAAACACTGGGGTAGATGCAAGATTGGGGAAGCAGCGTAGGAAGATTGGGTAGATTGGGGAAGCAGCATGGCTCAGTGGCAAGAGTCTGGGCTTCGGAGTCAGAGGTCATGAGTTCGACTTCCGGCTCTGCCACTTGTCAGCTGTGTGACTGTGGGCAAGTCACTTAACTTCTCTGTGCCTCAGTTCCCTCATCTGTAAAATGGGAATTAAAAGTGTGTGAGCCCCACGTGGGACAACCTGATTACCCTGTATCTCCCCCAGCGCTTAGAACAGTGCTCGGCACCTAGTAAGCACTTAACAAATACCAACATTATTATTATTGTTATACAAGATAATCAGGTTGGACACAGTCCCTGGCCCACATGGGGCTCCCAGTCTTAATCCCCATTTTTCGGATGAGGGAACTGAGGCACAGAGAAGTGAAGTGACTTGCCCAAGGTCACACAGCAGACAAGTGACGGGGTCGGGATTAGAACCCAAATCCTTCTGACTCCCAGGTCCGTGCTCTATCCACCAAGCCACACTGCTTCTCAGGAATCATCAGCATCAAGGCAGTTGTAACATGCCTTGATGCTGTCAGTAAGCTATTACTATCTCTCGCCTGTTGGGTACCCATATAATAGTAAATATTCCCCGTATGTGTATTATTTTTACTCTAGGAAATGTACATTGTCCGTAGCTGACAGTAGCTTTTTAATGTCAAGTTTCTTGCTTTTCTCATCCTTCACTGTCCTCCTTCAACCTTCTCTGAACATTTCTTTTCCTTCCTCAAGTGATAGCGTTAGGCTTCCGTTCCCATGCTAGCTCACAATGCCCTGGCCAAACAAGCTTCCCTCTCATCCATCTGTCACTCTCCCTTTCGAGGGACAGGTGCAACAGTAAGTGGGAAGAACAGCTGCTAGTTGTGATGTGACAGCTGTGGCTAGCCGGAAATAACACTGTATAATGATCATAGACTTTTCTGTCAAACCCAAGTCTGTTGATACATTCATTCATTCAGTCGTATTTATTGAGCTCTTATTGTGTGGAGGACACTGTACTAAGCGCTTGATCTCAGGACTACAGTGAAACCTGCTTAATTAACCTTCATTAAGTCATAATGGTCCTCATTTTATGGAGAAACTGTAGTGGGTGAAATATATTTACTTGCATTTTATGATTTGCTCTAGAATCAAGGCTTCCCCCCCGCCCGCCCCCCATTGGCACCAAAAAAACACAAGCTAATTTTAAAATAGTCCAGGCAACTACATTGAAAATAAGTGCATGGAATTCCTGAGACCATTTTACTCTCTTCTTCCCTCCCATTTCTCCTCTCTGTTTCACTCTCTCTTTTTTTCCCATATGGTGCTTAAGTAGTTACTCTGTGCCAGGCACTGTATTAAGTGCTGGGGTAGATAAAATCAATCTAGTCTGTTTGGACACAGTCAGTATCCCACTTGGGGCTTACAGTATTACTACCCATTTTACAGATGAGGTAACTGAGGCATAGAAAAAGTTAAATGACTTGTCCAGGGTCGCACAGCAGAGCATGGGGCAATGGTGGAATTAAAACCCAGGTCAGTCCGATTCCCAGGCCCATGTTCTATCCATGAGGCCACGCTGCTTCTCTTCTCTCAAACCATTACTACAAGTGGAAGTGGAGGTTTTTTTCCCAGTCCCTATGTCAATACATTTCTATTTCTCTCACTTTCTGAGGCTTATCTCCTTTTCTTCCTTAAACTGAACCTTCTGTTCTGACTGTAGTCCTTGTCTGAATCAAAATGTCCTTTAAAGAAAAAAAAGGGGGGAAATGGAAAAAGGATGTCCAACTAGCCAGATTATCAAGACAGGTAGCATGTGACAAACCTGCTTTTAGACTGTAATCTTCTTGAATGCAGAAACCAAGCCCTATACTTCTATCTGTGTGTTCTGCAGGGGCCTTCTACAGTGATCAGACCATAGTAAGTGCTCAATAAATACTGTTGATTAGGATAGCAGGCACTCAGAGGTGAGGGGAAAGGAGATTGAAAAAATAATTTATTTTTTCTATTCAGATATTTTCAATCTTAAACGTAAGGTCATCTTAGTCTTAAACAGTAGTCATGTATAGAAACTGGCTGTCCTTCAATGTGGAACTGGTGGTTTTTTGGGAATTCTGGCTTTCAGGAATCTAATGTGTATACTTTGGGGCAGTGTTCTAAGAATTTTGTCAAATACGCCCTGCGGAAGTGTTTAGTCTTTTTTTTGTGATTCATTGAAAAAGAACACCTGTAATATCCTAAAAATACGTAAGGACGTTCGACTGAGTTCTTCGTATTGAAGTCTTTAGCTTTGAATTTCCTTGTTTTTCTGTCAGCAGACACTTATGTGTATTTCAATTGTAAAATGTCTTTTTGCTACCTAGGGCAAGAAGGCTATCTAAGACCAGAGGCACAAGATTCATCACACTTTGATTCCCCACAACCAGCAGTTCTGGAAGAAGAAGAAGTCATGATAGCTCACTGTCATCCACAGGAAGTTTACAACGAATATGTGTTGAGAGGGTGCAAGAATAAATGTCATTCCCATTTCCATGATACCTTAGGCCAGTCAGATGACCTCATTCATCACCATCACGATTATCATCATATTCTACATCACCACCACCACCAGAATCATCACCCCCACAGCCACAGTCAGCGCTATTCACGGGAAGAGTTACAAGATGCTGGCATAGCCACGTTAGCGTGGATGGTTATTATGGGCGATGGACTGCACAACTTCAGTGATGGCCTAGCAATTGGTAAATAGCTGTTCATTTATTACTCATTCTATAAAAATCATCTGGCTAAAGACTTCTCAAATCTAGTTTGCCATTTAGTCATCAAAAAGATTTTTACAATGTACTCTTAGCATTTGCACTTGCCAACAGGATAGCGAGGCAGTAGTTTCTGCTTATCTTTGGGGACCTGAAATGTTCGATGCTTAATCAGCAAAGGTCAGTCCGTTATAGATGTAGCACAAGTGGTGATTAATTATCAAAAGTTTCTATGTATGTAATAGCGGCTTCTAACCAATCAACAACCTTTCTACCGAAGCTATGGAGCGCTGAGGCACGCTGCCCGCACCCAAATTTCTCACCATACTCTCACACGCTCTCCTTTTCACTTTACTCTAAGTAAATCCATAGATCTTAAGCACTCTGAAAGTTACCTCTTGAATCTCAAAATCCACAGTCGATCGGGTGCTTGAAAAGGTGGGAGGTAGACTGCGGAGATGCAGAGAAACCGGCAGCAAATAGTCTGCTAGGAATAGAGGTAGAATGGTCACCACCCTGTGTCTTCCTCCTCCCCTCCATACCTCCAATAGCCTGAGGGAACATGCTTTTGGGGAAGCAGTAACATATATTACTGCTCTCCAAGGTGGGGACAGGTAAGGGAGACTCCCTTTTGCAGTGCTAATGCACTGCTTGGTGTTCTAAAGCTGTGCTACTAGTTTTTCTCTTTCTCTCTCTCTACTTTTTCACAGGAGCTGCTTTTACAGAAGGCTTATCTAGTGGTCTCAGTACTTCTGTAGCTGTATTTTGCCACGAGCTGCCTCATGAGTTAGGTAAGTAAGCAATGCATTTTCAGCTGCAACTTTGAGGATATTTTAAGGACCTGCTAGTGAATTTTCCATTTTTGTTTGGACTGGAAGACCTTTCAAAACCTGAGGATTCTACCCTTAGTAATACTGATAGAAAGTGAGACTGGTGGTGGTGGTGCCTTGCCAAGGCAGAACCAGCTACCCTTTTTCAGTAGCCCTATTAGTCGCTTTTGCTTTCCGGTCAATGGGGTGAGGACAATGGGAGATATGATATTTGCACCTCCCAAAATCTCACAGAAACCATAGTGCCTCTGATTCCAAAGACTTCAACACTCTTCCAGCAATTCTCATTCATCCTTATAATAATAATAATGATGATGGTATTTGTTAAGCACTTACTATGTGTCAAGCACTGTTCTAAGTGCTGGGGTTGATACAGGGTAATCGGGTTGTCCCTTGTGGGTCTCACAGTCTTTATCCATTTTACAGATGAGGTAACTGAGGCCCAGAAAAGTGAAGTGACTTGCCCAAAGTCACACAGCTGATAAGTGGCAAAACCAGGATTAGAACCCACAACCTTTCACTCCCAAGCCCATGCTCTTTCCACTAAGCCACGCTGCTTCACTTCTTCTAAGTGTTTTGGTGTTTGAATTTGCCCTGTGTTCCTCTTTAGATTGTAAAGCCCTTGGGAGCCAGGAGCATGGAAGACCACCAAGTTTTTCCAGAGCCCCAGTGAAGTGTCCTGTAATGTAGTTATAGATCCCTTAGAGTAGAAGTTAACATTTAAGGTTTTTTTCCAATGTGAACCGTGGTGCAAAATTTCACTCCTTCTGTTAATGGGGATGATGTCTAGTTAGTGTCAATTATTGACAATAAACAAGACACAGGAAAGCCAACCCTTAGACTATAGAAAGTTTATATTTTGTATCTTTTCCACGGCTACCACAGTGCTTTGGCACAGAGTAAGTGCTTAATATATACCATCATTATTATCTGTATTACTGTGGCAAGAAGAGGTCATTGAAAGAGTCATCATGTCCTGTTCTTGCCTTGTCCACTTGCACGAAAGTTTTCCTCTCACATTTAAGATGGGGACTTCATTTTTAAACATAAAAAAGGAATACACTCACTTTTTTAATTTGCAAGGAATAGTTTTAAGGGACTTGCTAATATTATAAGTTAGCATGTCTCTTCCCTTGGAAAATAAACCAAGTTGATCACTGCAGTGAGAAGGAGAACTTGGGGAGGAGTGGAGTGTGTGAACTGGGGTAGAGAAGGAGGAAGGGGAATAGAATACAAAGAAAATACTCTTACGCATTTTTGTTTCTGTTGAAGGTGATTTTGCTGTTCTTCTGAAAGCTGGCATGACTGTTAAGCAAGCTGTTCTTTACAACGCTCTGTCAGCTATGCTTGCGTATCTTGGAATGGCAACTGGAATTCTAGTTGGGCACTATGCTGAAAATGTATCAATGTGGATATTTGCACTTACTGCTGGCTTGTTCATGTATGTAGCTCTGGTGGATATGGTGAGTAAATTTTCTGTCACATTCTGCATGGTTTGTAGCAGAGTACTCAAAACTGCCATCTTTCTTGGGGTCGGTGAAGGATGTTTCTCTTAAATTAGGTGGATGGTAATAATAGGAGTCTTCCTGAGAAATATAAAGTATTTCAACAAATGTAGAAGGTCCCAGGATCCTCATCCTTCTCAACAGCCAAGGGTAGGGAAGGCAGCAGAACCCTGAAGAACAAAGAACCAAGTCTCCCTCCTTGCAGTTGATTGCCTTACTGTTTTTTGACATTTAACTGCTAAAGTAGGGAATTGTTGGAATAGCAGTGCACAGTATGATTTTGTATTTTGATGCTGCAAACTTATTGAGCGTAAAATGGAAGTTGTTTTTAAACCGGGACTCTCCTACCTCAAATTAGAATTTATGCATGTGAGGAAGAGGAGAAAACTTGGTTTGGACTTTTTAATTGGTTCAGCTTTCATTTTTATACAAGAGTGTGTACGGCGGCACATAACTCTGCTAAGGCCCTGAGAATCTTTCAGTACAAGGCATTTCCAGTAAAGTTAGGACACCGTTCATCAGCAAATTATTCACAACAATAAGCATATATTAAGCTGAAAGCTTAATAGTGCCATTGTCTTTTTCAGGTGCCCGAAATGCTCCACAATGATGCCAGTGATCATGGGTGTAGCCGCTGGGGATATTTTCTGTTACAAAATGCTGGGATCCTGCTCGGCTTTGGAATCATGTTGCTTATCTCTGTGTTTGAGCACAAAATTGTGTTCAGCATAAATTTTTAACTGGGATTTCGTTTCAGTAGTTTGGACTGTCATTTGTTACTGTAGGGGGGACATTGGTCTTGTAGACAGTAAGCTTTTTGTGCTTTTCAGCTGTTAAATTTAGGCAGGCTGCATTTCCCTTGGGTACGATAATGTGTTGTGAACTAGAGTGAAGAGAGGATATGTGTAAGTTATTCTGTTTTGTGAACTTAGTGATGAAAATATGGTTAGAGATTTCACTATAATTGACAGCTTTGCTTTAGGAAAACGTAATGTATCCGTTTTGTGTGTTCAAGTAAAAATGTGTTCTTTTTGGGCAGTGGTGTTTCTTCTCCTAAGTTGATTTTCTAATGTGGTGTTCCCCTAACTGAATCCAGATCCTCTTGCTATCTCCTGAAGTTTCTGTGATTGAGTCTTAGCCAGAAGATTTGGCCATGGGATCAGGAACCGAGGTAGAGATGGAAGATAGGGGATGGAGTGAAGGGGAAAGAGGAGGACCTGGACAAGTCCCACTTTAAAAACAACTTCTGATGAAAAGATGAAGAAATACTGGCTATCCAGCATAAAGGTTGATAAAGTCTAGTTATTCGGATGGAATCGGAAGCTGTCGGTAGAAGAAAGAGGTTAGGAACCAATGTTCAGGAACAGGGTACAAAGGATAACAAAACCAAAAAGGGCATTATTTTACCACCTTATAAAACCAAAGTATACCCACACCCCGAGTACTGTGTAGAGTTCGATTGCAGCATCATAGGAACAACTGGCGATCAGGATTCTGCTGTCTAGAATGGGGTCGGCTGAGAGACGTGATTAAGGTGTTCAGAATCATGAAGGGTGTGGACAGGGCAGATCACCAGATTTCCCCAGCACCACCGTAACAGTATGAGGTGCATGCATTGAAACTTGAAGGTGTTAGATTCAAAACAAAGTAAGGGGTAAATTTATGGAATTAATTACCCCAGGGCAAGAACGGAAATAGACCAAAGAGTGGTTTGGATAAAGTTCATGGATGAGCGATACAAGCTAGGTTATGAGAAGGACATTAGATGGTCCATTCCTAGCTAGGAGTCTAAGGGTACAGGAGTACATCCATCTGGTTCCTCCTTGCATCCTGGAGCTACTGTTGGAGATGGTCCAGGGCTGGGAACCTTGAGTCCTACAACCAGCCCTGGGAGGAGGGTGGTAATAATAATAATTATGGTATTTTTTAAGCGCTTACTATGTGCCAGGCACTGTGTCTTTGAACGGGCATCTGGGCTTCTGCCGTAGAGTGGTGGCAGCAGTTGGGGTCCAGGGACTTGGACAGTGAGTAGGATGACCCAAAACCTGCAATAGAATGGGGAGAAATGTAGGACTTTAGAGCCCGGTGGAGGCTGACAGGGATCTGGCATTCCTAAAGTGACGCTGGGCTACAGTCACTGATTCCCAACAGATTATTTTAGGATAGAGGAGACGTGGACCTGTTTGAAGGCAAAGGGGAGGGAACCGGCAGAGTGAACGATTGAAAATAAACTTCAGGGAGGGAAGGAGAGTGGACTCAAATGTTTATAGTAAGGGAACCCTGCAATCAGACCTAAATTGCATATTTGGTAATTGAAAAGCCTTAAAGATAAAATTTTCTTAAAAAAACATGTTTTGTTTTGTTGGGGAGGAAACCTCTCCTGGAAGCTATAGTAAAGCAAATCCTGATGGTAAAATAAATCATCCTTCAAAGTGTTAAAAAAAAAAACCCAACAAAAAACCCTAATATCTGCTTTGACAGATCTTTTGTTAGGAAAGAACACCACTCCCAGAACACTGTCCACACTGAAATAACCACAATAAATGGCCTGTGTTGACAGCTGCAGTTTTCTTCTCTAATGTCGAACTTATTTAGAATGCAATGTTTTATCTTGTTGAAATTAGAGCCCATGAAATTCTCGAAGAATTTTAAAATCTTTATACAATCCAAAGCATTTGCAGAACTTGTTCCTGTGGCTAAGCAGTCAAATCTTTATTCCTGGAATATGCCTGTTTGGAGCATCAAGTGCTAGCCACTGTTGAGTGTGATTAGGGGAGACAACAGGATTAAACAACTCATTCAAGGAGTTGGGACAGAAATGGTAGGAGAAAGATGGGGTGATGGCCAGGAGGGTCAAGGGAAGGTTTTTTTTAGGATCGGAGATAGACGGGTGTGTTTGAAAGGAGAGGAGAAGGAGCTATCGGAGAGCAAGCGGTTAAAACTCCCACGGTTTCGGCTATCACTCCTACTCAGATGACTCCCAGTTCTACATCTCCAGCCCTGACCTCTCTCCTCTGCAGTCTCACATCTTCTCCTGCCTCTGCTACCCCTCTACATGGGTGTCTGACTCATCTCCTTCCCAAATCTTCTCCTCCACCTCATTTTTGCGACACAGTCGACAAGTCCACCATCTTCCCAATCTCTGAGAGCTCAGAGAGATTGAAAGTTAGATTAAATGAGGTGCAGCTACTATAGAGCCCCACTCAAAAATGCTCCCAGGAGTTGGCTAGAACAAAGCAGTGTGGCCTAGTAGAAGAAGTTGGGGCCCAGGCATCCGAGGACCTGGGTTCTAATCCTGGCTCTGCCACTGACCTGTTCTGTGACATTGGGAAAGTCACTTAACTTTTCTGTAGCTCAGGTTCCTCATCTGGAAAATGGGGATTCTTAGGCTGTGAGCCCCATATAGGATGGGAACTGTGTCAGATCTGATTATCTTGTATCTACCCCAGCCCGTAGCATAGTGCTTGACACATAGTAAGCACTTAATAATACCTCTATTACTACTGTTATTCATAAAGCCATTCAACATGAAGGTCTGGGCTCCCCCGGGTACCCTAACCTCTGGGACCTTTCCAGATTCCCAATTTTGTTCCCACCTAGCGGGACTGTGGTGAGGGGTTTGAGCCAACATAAAGGGACGTTGAGAATGCCCACAGGACCGGAAGCATTCTCAGTTCCACCTTGGCCGTGGATTGAGTCATTTGAGCTCGGCACTGCCTCCTCCCCTTCTGAGGTTGCCTCTCAGCTCCCTGCAACCATGTTCCTCTTCTATCGCCTTATTTGGAAGATCCTGCTTGACAGCCATCTTTGAAGCCATCTGCCTACAGTAAGCACTCGATAAATACGATCGACCAACTGACTGAAAGATCTGCTGCTGCCATCTTTGAAGGTTCTGTGTGGCCACCCTGTCCTGTGGCTGTCTATACCGATGGTTTACTTGTGGACCATCGGAAGACAGGTCTGCTGATGGTAAAATTCATCTATCCGTGTGGGCACGGCTTAACCCACAATCCTGATTCCACTCTGTACACATGCACACACTCACACTCTGTCTTCTGTTGTATTGTGGGCGCAGTGTAGTCTGGCGCTGGTCCCGCTGTTGTCCTATCTCAAAATCTTTTCCAAGTTTCTCCTCTAAAGCGACCCCTCCTTTTTCTTGTTCATTTCTTAATTGGGGCCTGCATGCAGAAAGGCTGTGCTTGTACTTGGCAATGTGCCGCACTCCTGTCCACCTCACGCGCTCATCGAACTCCATGCCCCAGCGAGAACATGACTGGCAGAGACAAAGGCGCATGAGTGATGCTATGCAAACTTCTAACAAGATAATCTTTGAAGAGGTTCTCGGTCCCAAGTTTCAGATTGGAGGCTTGTTTGTCGTCCTTGATAGTAGTCACAAGACTCTGCTGGACTGTCTGCCATAGTCATCTCCCGGAAGCATCGTTGCCTAGTGGAAAGAGCCCGGGCCCGAGAATCAGAGGACCTGGGTTCTAATCCCATCTCTGCCACTTGCCTGCTGTATGACTTGGGGCAAGTCGCTTAACTTCTCTAGGCCCCAGTTTCCTCATCTGTAAAAAGGGGATTCAATGCTTGTTCTTCCTTCTACACAGAATGTGAGCCCCGTGTGGGACAGGGAATGTGTCCTACCTGCTTAACTTCTATCGACCCCAGTACTTAGCCCAGTGCTTGGGCTAAGGTAAGCACTTAACAAATATCACAAGTATTATTAATTATTATTCAGCTGAGATATAAGATTGAGGCTTTCTTTTACCAAATCCTTAAAACATTTTCTCTCTCATGGTTTTGGTTGCTCACCATTTAACAGTTGTTTGGTTGGCCTACCGTCATCCATTTTCCGCATGTGTGCTACCCAGTGAAGCTATATTGAGATGAAGTACCAAGGCAACTATCTGGGGGAAGAGGAAGGGGGAGGCGGGATCTCCAATTTCCAACCCCCTTCCCCCCTCCCCACTCTCCCAGCCAGCTGGCCTTACATTCTCCTCCCTGGCTGCCAGCAGCCTTCATGGTCAAGGTTGGCTGGAGAGAGCAGGCCCATGACCTTAAATCACATCTCCTCCAGGGAGCCTTCCCTGAATAATCTTGCCCCACCTTATTTCCCCCACTACTGCACCACCCATGCACTTGAGTGTTCATTCTGAGATCACATCTCCAGCACTGATGATGTTCATCCCACTCCCGCAACACTTATGTACATAATAATAATAATAATTCCAGTTTACTATGTGCCAGTGCTGGGGTGGATACAAGCAAATCGAGTTGGACACAGTCCCTGTCCCACAAAGGGCTCCCAGTCTCAAATCTCCACTTTACAGATGAGAGAACTGTGGCCCAGAGAAGTGAAGTCACTTGCCCAAGGTCACACTGCAGACAAGTGGCGGAGCCGGAATTAGAACCCATGATCCCAGGCCCGTGCTCTGTCCACTATGCCAAATGAGTACATGTCATTATACTCATTTGCTTTCCCCTGCCTATAATTGATTTTAGTGTCTGTCTCCCCGACTAGGTTTGTCAGCTCTTTAAGGGCAGAGTAATGTCTGCTTACTCAATTGTAATGTCAGTCAATTGTATTCATTGAGTGCTTAGTGTGTGCAGAACACAACAAGCTCTCCCAAGTGCTTAGAACAGAGCTTTGCGCAGACTAAGCAGCCATGGAATGCCTGGCCCCCAGCTTGTCTGGCCCTTGAGGCAAATAAATATGGTTTTATATTTGTGGAAATTTCATCTCATTATATTTCACTGGGCAAGGGAGCAAGAGCAAAACAGCAACCTTGCAGCCTTCTCCTCCTGGGAAGGAGGGAGAAGAGGAGGGCATGGGAGGCTATGTGGGAACAGGGGATTCAGTTTTCTGGGTAGTCCTGGGTAGCTGCTGTCCACCTCCCCTACAGTCCTGGAGGATGAGTGAATGAGCTAAGAAGTAGTAGGATGAGATTTGCTGGAAGTGTGGAGAAAGTGTCTGTGCAGCTTCACCTTGCTGCCTGGGTGGTTTTGATTTTTGTGGGGCAGCAGGGTGATGGAAAGGAGTTGAGTCTTGGCCTTCCTGCATTTGGAAAAGCTAACTCAGCTCGAACCCTAAAGGGCTTTGATAGCATGGTAACTTCTCAAATCATTATATTTTGCCCTGACCTTTTTTTTTTTTTGGTTTTAAATGTGGGTTGTCCCCTGCAGGGCTTTGCCATATGAATAGGATTCTTTGATGAAGAAAATGAGGCATTTTCTCACCCCAAACCCTTGGTATGCATGACTCCATGCAATGGGTAGGCGGATTCTCCAGCCTCACACAATCACCGATTGTTCTGAAGAGACAGAAATGTTCTTGGCTGGGGTTTGGTCGCAAGTTGTTCAAGCCCTGGATTCCTCTGCAAGCCCATATTTCAAGATTGAGTTCTTTGCCATTCAGATGTACCCTAGGATGGGTCACAGACTTCTGGGTTATGGAATAATTCAACCAATCAGCAGGGAATGTGTCTATTATATTGTACTCCCCCCGGGGGCTTGGTACAGTGCTCTGTACACAGTAAGCACTCCATAAATACGATTTGATTGATAGTATTTGAGAGTCTAGTGTGTGCAGATCATTGTATTGTAGAAGCAGTGTGGCCTAGTGGAGAGAACACGGACTTGGGAGCCTGAAGGACCTGGGTTCTAATCCCAACTCTGCCACTTGTCTGCTTTGTGACCTTGAGCAAGTCACTTAACTTCTCTGTGCCTCAGCTACCTCATCCGTAAAATGGGGATTAAGACAGAGCCCTATATGGGACAGGGGCTGTGTCCAATCTAATTGTGTCCACCTCATCACCTGTACAGTGCCTACCACAGAGTAAGTGCTGGACAAATACCATTTTAAAAGCACGGTTAGTACAGTGCTCTGCACCCAGTACTCGCTCGATAAATACGATTGAATGAATGAATGAATAGTGGATATGCCATAGGTTAAAGAGTAAAAGCATATAAAATAAATCATAAAACAAAATTAGGCAATTAAATGAATAATTAATTACAGGAGTGCTAAGGAGGCATAATCGGAAGGATCGGGGAATTCAGCTGGGAAGGCTTCCTGGAGGAGATAGCTTTTTAAAGCAGGCTGTTAAGGTGGGGAGAGATTGGGGTGATGGATCTGAGGAGCAGGGGAATTCCATGCAAGAATGACATGGATCGTGGGCCAGAGATGTGAATCTATAAAGAAGTACCGACAGCCTCTCCTCTCTTTCCTCCTGCCACGCTTCGGCTCGCAATCAATCGATCGATGGTACTGAGCACTCACTGTGTGCAGAGCACTGTACTGAGCGCTTGGGAGAGTACAGTGAATCAGAACACATTCTGTATCACCCAAGGAACTCGGCTGCAGGAACCAAGACCGCTGAAGGCTGGCCTTGGCCTAAAAGAAAAATGATGGACATATAAAAGTATCTGATGCAGCAGCAGTTCCAGGTAGGGTAAAGGCCAGCTGAAAACAGCCATCTGACACCCAGCCAGATGAACGGTCACTCTGAGAACATTCCCACTTCCGAAGGCTGCCTCTGAGCTGGGCTTTCGCCTTCTCAACCCCGAACCGATGGCTAGCCGGAGATGCAGTCTCCTGCAAAGGTGTCCAGCCGGCTGCTGCTTCCACAGCCTAGCGGGAGTAGAAGCAGGGGGCCGGGAGCCACAGAAGCAGCCTGACAGAGCGGATAGAGCGCGGGCCTGGGAGTCAGAAGGATCTGGGTTCGAATCCCTGCCCTTTCGCATGTCTGCTGGGTGACCTTGGGTAAGTCGCTTCCCGTCTCTGGGCCTCAGTTCCCTCATCTGTAAAGTGGGGAGCGAGACTATGAGCCCCACGTGGGACAGGGACTGTGGCCCACCCGCTTAGCTGGTATCCACTCCGGTGCTTAGTACAGTGCCCGGCATCCGGTAAGCATTTAGCAAATAGCATCAAGGGGCGGGAGGGCAGCGGGGGCCTGGTCCTTCCCCGCCGGCTGCCAGGCCCCGCCCCCGGCCGGTTAGGGGGGGGGGGGGGGTGGCGCGCGCAGGCCCGGCGGGGCCCCGGACCCGGGCGCGCGGCGGCGGCAGAAGGAGCAGCGGCGGTGGCGGTCGAGGTCGGGCGATCGCGGCCGGGGGCTGCGGGCAGCGGCGCCTTCGGACGGGGCCATGGCCACTTCTCTGCCCGGCGGCGGGGTCATGCCCGCCTTTGTCCCGTTCCCTCCGCCGGGCTCCGGGCTCGACATCAAAACTCGCTCAGTGGAGCAGACTCTCATCCCGCTGGTGTCGCAGGTAAAATAAGCCCTCTCCCCTTCCCGAGCGAACCCCCCGCGGCGCCCTCGGCCCCGGGCGGCACCCGCTTCTCCTCGCCGGTTTTCCCCGCCTTTCCTTTCCACCCCGGCCCTTCCGACCCGTTGCCCGGGGGTCGGACGGCAGCCCCCCCCTCCCCCCCGCCCGGGGAGATGCCGCCGGGTCGGCAGCGACGCTCCGGGATCCGGGCTTCCCGGGAAAGTTTTCCGCGGAGGCTGCAGGGGCGCGGGGCCGAGCCGCTGGGGGGCTTTTCCTCCCTATGGCAGGGAAAGTGTCGAAATTTCCCGGAGTGGCAGAGGGCGCCCCGGAGGACAGGCGGGCAGCCAGCCTCCATCACTCCCGGGGACTTGGCGGCAGTGTTGGAGTGCTAAAATATAGTCGGGCGCTTACCGGTGATCGCCAACTTCGAGTAGTTCTCTGGCGAGTAGAGCCCTCCGTAGTCATTCATTCATTCATTCGATCGTATATATCGAGCGCTTACTGAGTGCAGAACACTGGATTGAGCGCTTGGAAAATATAATACAGCGATAGGGAGAGACAGTCGCTGCCCACACCGGTCTTACAGTCTGGGTGGTGGGGAGCCAGGCAGCAAAACAAGTAAACAGGCATCAGTATAAATAAATAGAATTCTAGATATATACATAAGTGCTGTGGGGCGGAAAAGCAAAGGGATTCACCGGTCCTTTCTACCCCGATGGAGACCTGCAGGCGATTTTAATTATTTGATACCCCCAACTCCCTGCCTGGTCTCACAGACGCCCCTCCCATTCGAAGCCTGAATTTCAGTTCCGGGGCTGCTTCAAGGGCAGGGGTTGCCAGCTCTGCATTCAATCAGTCGATCAATTATTCGTATTTATTGAACGGTTACTGTGTGCAGGGCGCTGTACTAAACTCTTGGAAGAGTGCAACGCAACAACATAACATAACAATATAACAATGCATAACATTCCCTGCAGTCGAACTTACAGTCTGGAGACTGTAGCTTGAGAAGGAGACGGATTTGAATTTGGGGTCGGGCCCCGAGGAGATTAGGAGACACTGTCCCCGGAGGTCTAATACAGCACTTATGTACATAGCTGTAATTTATTTTTTTTTCTACTGTTGTCTGTCTCCGCTCCGCTAGACTGTAAGCTCGTTGTGGGCAGGGAATGTGTCTGTTTATTGTTGTATTGTATTTCCCAGCTGTGGGGAAACAGCAGCATTACTCCTCCAGCCGGGAAGCTGTAGACTGTGAGCCCACTGGGCAGGGAATGCGTCAGTTTGTTGTTAGACTGTACTGTCCCAAGCGCTGAGTACAGTCCTCTGCACACAGCACGCAATAAATACGATTGACCGAATGAATGAGAATAAAGTCTGGCCTGAAGGCTTGGCAGGTGGGAGCAAAGAAGCCCTAGCCTGTGCCAGAGGGCAGTCAGGTACAGAGAGTTCATAACGGGAGACAGTAGAGGCCAGCAGAGGTGAGCAGAGCCCCAGCTAATCCACAGGGCCCTCAGATTACCCCCAGAGCCCTGCCAGATTTCATGGCCAGGCCAAGGGGTAAGATCAAGGAGACAGAATTTTTGCCACCTTGAGCAGGATGGGGCCAGGGTACGGGGCAGGGCTGAAAGGGGACCGGGAAGGAAAGGAAACAGTGACTAATAGTAGTAATTGTGGTATTTAAATGCTTACTCTATATTGAGCATTGGGGCAGATACGAGATAATCAGTTCCCATATGGGAATCACCCTCTTAAGTAGAAGGGAAAACAGGTATTGAATCTCCATTTTGCAGAGGGGGGAACCGAGGTTCAAAGAAGTTAAGTGACTTACCCAAGGTCGCACAATAGGCACGCAGCTGGAAGGGCCAAGAGGGAGAATGGGAGGGGGTAGAGAGGAGGGAGAGGACAAGGTAGTCATTGTCACTGCCATTTTCCATGACCCGCCAAGAGGCAGTAGTTATGGTGCCCTGCTCGGGATGGGCTAGGTGAGACTGCTTGGGTGGCAGGAGCAGAGGACAGCAGCTACAGCTTTGCAAGTCAGGCTTCCAGTCCCAGAAATGATGTGGTGGCCCTTCAGTCTTTTCACCACTGAGTTTGTAGAACTTCTGCAGAGGTTTCCAAGGAGTAACAGTCGTCTTTATTGAGTTCCCACTGTACTAAGTGCTGGAGAAATCCAGAACAAAGTGACCCATTCCCTACCCACAAGGAGCTTACACTCTAACAGGGGAGACAGAAATATTTACAAATAAAGTAGGCAAGATATACAGTTGAATAAAGTATATGCCAAACTGCTGAGGATAGGTATAGATAAGTTCATAAGTGCTAGAGATCGGTGTTTGGACTGAATCAGGCAAGGCTTGCTGGAAGAGATGTCATTTCAGAAGGGCTTTGAAGATGGGGGAAAGCAGTGGTCTGCCAGATGTAAAGGGGGAGGGAGTTCCAGGCGGGGGGAAGGGAGAGGGGGTGACCAGGAGGTCAACAGCCTGAGACAGAGCTGGGCAAAGTGAATAGGTTGGCTTGATAGAGAGGAAAATAAAGCATGTGATCCAGGGGGTTGTGGGAGAAGAAAGTGGATAAGTAGCAGGGAGAGAGCTGATTGAGCCCCTTAAAGGCAATATTCATTCAGTCATTCCATCGTATTTGAGCACTCACTGTGTGCAGAACACTTTCCTAAGTACTTGGGAGAGTACAATACAATAATAAACAGTCACATTCCCTGCCCACAAGGAGCTTACAGTCTAAAATGGGGGAGACAGACATCAATACAAATAAATAAAATTATAGATATGAACATAGCTCAACATGAGCAAGACTGAGCTCCTCATCTTCCCTCCCAAACCCGGTCCTCTCCCAGACTTCTCTATCACCGTCGATGGCACGACCATCCTTCCCGTCTCTCGGGCCCGCAATCTCGGTGTCATCCTTGACTCGTCCCTCTCGTTCACCCCACACATCCTATCCGTTACCAAGACCTGCCGGTTTCACCTCTACAATATCACCAAGATCCGCCCTTTCCTCTCCACCCAAACGGCTACCTTACTGCTACGGGCTCTCGTTATATCCCGGCTAGACTACTGTGTCAGCCTTCTCTCTGACCTCCCTTCCTCCTCTCTCGCCCTGCTCCGGTCTATTCTTCACTCTGCTGCCCGGCTCATCTTGCTGCAGAAACGATCTGGGCGTGTCACTCCCCTTCTTAAACAACTCCAGTGGTTGCCTATCGACCTCCGCTCCAAACAAAAACTCCTCACTCTAGGCTTCGAGGCTCTCCGTCACCTTGCCCCTTCCTACCTCTCCTCCCTTCTCTCTTTCTACCGCCCACCCCGCACGCTCCGCTCCTCCGCCGCCCACCTCCTCACCGTCCCTAGGTCTCGCCTATCCCGCCGTCGACCCCTGGGTCGCGTCCTCCCGCGGTCCTGGAACGCCCTCCCTCCTCACCTCCGCCAAACTGATTCTCTTTCCCTCTTCGAAACCCTACTTAAAAATCACCTCCTCCAAGAGGCGTTCCCAGACTGAGCTCCTTTTCCCCCTCTACTCCCTCTGCCATCCCCCCTTTACCTCTCCGCAGCTAAAGCCTCATTTTCCTCTTTTCCCTCTGCTCCTCCACCTCTCCCTTCCCATCCCCACAGCACTGTACTCGTCCGCTCAACTGTATATATTTTCGTTACCCTATTTATTTTGTTAATGAATTGTACATCGCCTCGATTCTGTTTAGTTGCCATTGTTTTTACGAGATGTTCTTCCCCTTGACGCTGTTTATTGCCATTGTTCTTGTCTGTCCGTCTCCCCCGATTAGACCCCCGATTAGACCGTAAGCCCGTCAAACGGCAGGGACTGTCTCTATCTGTTGCCGACTTGTTCATCCCAAGCGCTTAGTACAGTGCTCTGCACATAGTAAGCGCTCAATAAATACTATTGAATGAATTGAATGAATGAATGCATAGGTGCTGTGGGGCTGGGAGGGGGGAAGAGCAAATGGAAAAAGTCAGGGTGACGCAGAAGGGAGTGGAAAATGAGGAAAAGTAAGGCTTAGTCTGGGAAGGCCCCTTGGGGGAGATGTGCCTTCACTAAGACTTTGAAGTGGGGGAGAGTAAATGTGTGTCGGATTTGAGGAGGGAGGGCTTCCAGGCCAAATGTTGGCAATGAGACAGGAGAGATAGAGGCACAGTGAGGAGGTTAGCACTAGAGGAGTGAAGTGTACCTGCTGGGTTATAGAGGGAGAGAAGCAAGGTGAGGTAGGAGGGGGAAAAGTGGTGGAGTTCCTTAAAGCTAATGGTGAGAAGGTTTTGTTTCATGCGGATGTGGATGGGCAACCACTGGAGTTGTTTGAGGAGCAGGGTGACATGTCCTGATGTTTTTGTAGAAAAATGATCCGGGAAGCAGAGTGAAGTATGGACTGGAGTGGGGAGAGACAGGAGACTGGAAGGTCAGCAAGGAGGCTGATGCAGTAATCCAGGAGGGATAGGATGAGTACAGTGCCTGGCACTTAACAAATACCATATTAGTATTATTATGAGTGATTGTATTAACGTGGTAGCAGTTTGGATGGAGAGGAAAGGGTGGATTTTAGCGATGTTGTGAAGGTGGGACCAACAGGATTTAGTGATGGATTGAATATGTGGGTTGAATGATAGAGAGGAGTCAAGGATAATGCTGAGGTTATAGGCTTGTGAGACAGGAAAGATGGTGGTGTCATCTACAGTGATGGAAAGTCAGGAGGAGGATAGGGTTTGGGTGGGAAGATAAGGAGCTCTGTTTTGGACATGTTAAGTTGAGGTGATGGGAGAACATCCAAAAGAGATATCTTGAAGGCAAGAGGAGATGCGAGCCTGGAGAGAGGGAGAGAGATCAGGGCTGGAGATGTAGATTTGGGTATCATCCCCAGAGAGGTGGCAGTTGAAGCCATGGGAGCAGATAATAATAATGATGGTATTTATTAAACACTCTGTGCCAAGCACTGTTCTAAGCCCTGGGGTAGCTACAAGGTAATCAGGTTGTCCCACGTGGGACTCACAGTCTTAATCCCCATTTTTCAGATGAGGTAACTGAGGCACTGAGAAGTGAAGTGACTTTCCCAAAGTCACACAGTTGATAAGTGGCGAAACTGGTATTAGAACCCATGACCAGAGAGACCCAAAGAGACCCACAACCTTGGAGAAACGAGTTCTCCAAGGGAGTGGGTGTAGATGGAGAATAGAAGGGGACCCAGAACTGAATCTTGAGGAACCCCCATGGTTAGGGGGTGGAGACAGAAGGAGGAGCCCTTGAAGGAGACTGAGAATGAACAGCCAGAGAGGAAAGAGGACAGAATCAGTGAAGCCAAGGTTGGATAACCTTTCCAGGAGAAGGGGGGTGGGCCACAGTGTCGAAGGCAGCTGCGAGGTCGAGGAGGATTAGGATGGAGTAGAGGCCTGGATTGACAAGAAGGAGATCATTGGTGACCTTTGAGAGGGTGGTTTCTGCGGAGTGAAGGGGATGGAAGCCAGATTGGAGGGGTTCAAGGAGAGAATTGGAGGAGAGGAATTTGAGAAGAGGAATAGTCAGGAGATTCTGCTTGATGAAGAGTGGGATGGGCAACCCCATTGGCAGTTTTTGAGGCATGCGAAAATGTGTGCAGAGTGACATTTTAGAAAAATGATCCGGAAAACAGAGTGAAGTGTTGAACTGGAGAGGGGAGAGACCGAAGGCATTGAGATCAGCAACTAAGGAAACAAGTCCTGGGCTAGCTACAGTGATACACACAGTTGTAGCCCACAGATGAGGGCTAACTGCAGTTGTCCAATCTGCCCTGAAGGTTGTGGGAGTAAAGGAAATGGCCTCCTCCCTCCATTTATTGGTGATGCAATAAATACTCTGCTTTTGTTCTGTATGTTAATTATGTTAATTAAGAAATTCTCTCCTCTGCTTTCTCACTTGTTTATCTTTTTAGAAAAAGATAAGTATCCCTTCCTTCCTTTCTTCTTTCTTTCCTCCCTCTGATTTCCCTCTGTTTGTGTTCTCAGGATTTGCCATTCCCCCTCCTGTGGGAGAGTCTCCTACCCTCCCCACCAGAACCCAGCAGAGAGGGAGGGAGGGAGGGAGAGGGGAGAGAGGTGGATGTGTATAAATGAAACAATAACACTTATTGTCTTTATGGCCTAACGGGTCCACATACACTCCACACAGCCCTTGGCAGAGATTTTATAGTTCTTTTTTGTGGGCTTTATGGGAATAATTAAAGCAGCATTTATTTTTCGTTCTTCACTTAATACTGTTATGTGGTGAAGGGCGAATAGCAAATGCGCCTAATTCTCCTATAACTAGGGGGTCATGTTCTTGCAGAATCCCTCAATAACGAAAAGTCATGTGTCCGATGACACTCACATGAGCAGTCGCTTCTTCTCACTCCACATCGTGCTGTCTCCAGGCAGCGTCCGTGGCTGGAAGAATGCTTGCTGATTCTGCTGTCGAGTTCTGTCAGAAATGCACAGTGAAAACCTGCGTTCTCACAGAACCGAATGTGTCAACACAGACGTAAATTCAGTGCAGTGAGTTTTTACCAACTCAACCATATATGTACCTATCCCTATTTTATGTATTTATATTAATGTCTATCTCCTCCTCTAGGCTGTAAGCTCATTGTGGGCAGGGAATGCGCCTACTAACTCTGTTATATGGTACTCTCCCAAGCACTTAGTACAGTGCTCTGCACACAGTAAGCGCTCCTTAAATACCATCGTCAGTGAATCAATATCATTGTCAGTCAGTACTGATAATGATAAATCAGTGATTTTTTCCAGCTTTTTCTATAAAGTATATATTTTAGCTTCTGCCTAAATTTGGCTGATTCCTTTCATTGGCCTCTTCTCTCTGGTTGCCAAACAGTGAGTAAGGGAGTAATATCACAGAGGGACAGAACCTGGCCACTTTGGTTGTCATGCCACTGTCTCTGGATCCTGGACTGGTTCCACTGGACCACTTAACTTTAGGTCAGGACAGTTCCAGCTGAGGGAATCATGTTGACAGTGATCCCAGGCAACTTGGACTGGCATAGTCATCCTCAGTCCTGAAGACCCGAGGGAGAGCAGATTAGACCCAGAGCCTTCTGAGGAGTTTAGCTCCAACAGCAGGCCGATCCATGTCCTCCAAAGCCAGTCTAGATCTCCCACAGTCTTGACCTAATCTCAAGAATTGGGGTAAAACTGGATCAACTTCAGGAAAGCAAACAATCAGTGGTTCCCTGGCTGGTGCTCAACTCTCTGACATTTGGCAAGGAAGTATGGTGGATGGCCTTGGGGTTGTTGGACCTGGAGACTACAGGCTCCTTGTGGGCAGGGATCACGCTTACCAACTGTTGTATTGTTCTTTCCCAAAAGCTTAGTACAGTGCTCTGCACCCAATAATTGCTTAGAAGAATCTAAGCCTGTTGTGGGCAGGGATTGTCTCTCTTTATTGCTGTATTGTACTTTCCATGCATTTAGTACAGTGCTCTGCACATAGTAAGTGCTCAATAAATGCTATTGAATGAATGAATTAATATCTATTGACTCATGTTGACTTTGGGATTTTCCTTCCAAATCAATGATTGGTGTTTATTGAGCGTGTACTGTGAGCACTGTATTAGGTGCTTGGGAGAGAAAAGTACAACAGAATTGGTAGACATGTTCCCTGCCTACAAGGAGCATAGAGTCTAGAGGGGGAGCCAGACATTAAAACAAATTACAGATATACTAGTACTACTAATAATAGTAATAGTTAAGCACTTAATACATGCCAAGCACTATACTAAGAGCTGGAGTAGATGCAGGATATTCTAGGATGGACACACAGGCCCTGTCCCTCATGAGACTCACAGTCTAAGTAAAGGGATAGGATTAAATTCCCATTTTACAGATGAGGAAACTGAGGCACGGAGAAAGTAAGTGACTCATCCAAAGTCACACAGCAGACAAGTGGCAAAGCCGGGATTAGAACCCAGGTCCTCTGTTTCCCAAACCCGTGCCCTTTCACAAGGCTACACTGCTTACCAAGCACTGAGGGGCTAAGGGTGGGGTGAATATCAAGTGCTTAAAGGGTACAAATCCAAACGTGAGAGTGACACAGAAGGGAGATAGAGTAGGGGAAAAGAGGGTGTAATTGGGAAGGCCTCTTAGAGTAGATGTGATTTTAATAAGACTTTGCAGGTCAGAAAATGGTGGTGTGTCCTATACGAGGGGGGAGGGAGTTCCAGGCCAGAGGGAGGTTGTGGGCAAGGGGTCGTTGGTGAGATAGATGAGATAAAGGTACAGTGAGTAGGTTTGTGTTAAGGGAGCTAAGTGAGCAGGTTGAGTTGTAGTAGGATATCAGAGAAGTGCCATAGGAGGGTGCAAGGTGCTTTAAGCCTGATGATAAGGACTTTCTGTTTGTGGAGGTGGATAACTACTGGAGTTTCAAGATGAAGTAACTGTGAGTCTATTCTTGTCCTTCAAAAGTTGCCTAGGTCATCCATGTGGGGATTATTACTTATAGCCTGAAAAATGTGTGTGTGTGTTTTAAATTATTTTAGATGTTACTTTCTAGTATAATGGTATTTGTTAAGCACTTACTATATGCCAGGCACTGTGCCATGTGCTTGGATAGATACAGTACAATCAGATCCGACACAGTACCTGTCCCACCTGGGGCTCACGATGTCATTTGACTTAATGAATTGGATAAACATTTTACCTAAATTCTTGCTATATTCCTAGAGAGAGGCTTGGTCACAAAACACAGCATTTGTTTTCACAAGTAATTTCTAGTGTTTCCCTCTGACCTAGAGAATCTCTGTTGATTCCTCATGCATGCCAAAACCTACAACTTTCAATTTTGTGACATATTTGGTCCTTCCACTATACAGCCTGTAATCTTAATGACTTGTACTCTGTGTCTTCAGAGCAGTGAACTGTACTCTTGGCTATGACTCTCTCACACCTGTGCTAGCCTGCATGTTCACTCCCCCCCCTCTCTCTCTCCCTTTCCTTCTCCCTCCCTCTCTTCCTCCCCCTCTCTCTCCCTCCCTCCAGGAGAAGGCTGGAATAAGGCCAAAAGAAGTGGGACAGACATGCAGGTGTACTCACCCACTCTGGCTGCTTAGGCAGGTTCTTGGGTTTGACCCTTCATTGGAACAAAGGCTAAAAAGCTTACCTTAAAAATCTAATAATAATAATTAATAATTATGGCATTTATTAAGTGCTTACTATGTGCTAGGCACTGTACTATGCCCTGGGGTAAGTACGAGCAAATCGGGTCAGGTTGGACAGGGGCCCTGTCCCACTTGGGGCTCACAGTCTCAATCCCCATTTTACAGATGAGGTAACTGAGGCACAGAGGAAGTGAAGTGACTTGCCCAAGGTCACACAGAAGACAAGTGGCAGAGCTGGGATTAGAACCCATGACCTTCTGACTCCCAAGCCCTTGCTCTATCCACTACGCCATGCTGCTTCTCTCTTTCTATTGTCCTATTTCTTATAGGACATTACTTAACTTTGTAGACTTTAATTCAGCCCTGCAAATTATTTTCAAAAACATGAGGCCTGCAGGCATTCCTATCTCCTTCGAAGCTTTCAAGTTTTCCCTGTTTCAGTAGGGTAAGAAAGTAGAGAAGCCTGTGCCCATAACAGATTTCAGCTTTGTTTACACAGGGACATTTGGGGTTTATAATTTACATTTGGACCATTTAGCGGTGACATTGAGATGGCTGAAGCCAGTCGTGCGTTCTGGTTTCATAAGTCTCATTTCAGGATTGCCGTGGTTGGGTGGACATTTGACCAGTTTCTCCCACAAGCCTAGATTTTCAGGGAAATCAGACCAAAAGGAGACACCAGTATTTTAAATTTCACAGTGGGGCCACACCTGACCTCCCAATAGGTCCATTCTGATTTCTTTGGGACCCTGGGAATGTGATCTAGTAATAATAATAATAATGACAATAGTATGTGTTAAGCGCTTACTGTGTGCCAAGCGCTGTTGTAAGTGCTGAGAACACACTGATCTCCCATGACTTGAGGAATGGTCCTTAATGATGATAATAATAACAGTGGTATGTAAGTACTTACTATATGCCAAGCACTATACTAAGTGAAGGGGGAAGATACAAGGTATTCATCAGGGCCTACATGGTGCTAACAGTCTAAAGTAGGAGGGAGAACAGGTATTGAATCCCCATTTTACAGATGAGGAAAGCTCATTACGGGCAGGAAGTGTGTCTGTTATATTGTTCTCTCCCAAGCGCTGAGTACAGTGTTCTGCACACAGTAAGCACTCAATAAACATGATCGATTGATTGAAAGTGAGGCACAGAAAAGTGAAGTGATTTGCCCAAAGTCTAACAGCAGGCAAATCGCCAAGCCGGGCTTAGAACCCAGGTCTCTGACTCCCAGACCTTTCCACTAAGCATCGTGTTAAGGAAAATTTGTACTTTAGTACTCACCTGCTCTGACACCATGGGCATGTGCACAAGCAGTTTCTTCTGATAACATGGCATACCGTGCCCAAACAGGCCCATGTTTTCAGAAGAATGTACCCTAATTCCCCGACAGCGTTCTAGCCAAGACAAGAAGCTAAAATGTGTGTTGTGGCAGAACTGGGCGCACTTACTTCCATGGCTCTTTAATGTTTTGTTTGGTGTAAATGTGTCATCATTTCATCCAGGACACTGAAAGAAGATAGCAGTATTGTAAAATATTTTTTAAAAGAGCATACGAATGTTGGCATTGTTCCTGAAGACAGCCAAGGGGCTATTTAGAAATTACTGGTAATTTAGCTGATTTTACTTGTGCTCACTTGTTTTTGTTAATGAGAGAAAGGGTTTGCTTTGTCTTGAATAACTTCAGACAAATTTTTAAAATTCTGATGTGATTACAGCATAAAGAACGATTGGATTTTTTGACTTATAAGTAGTTTATGTTAGCAAAGCGTAAAAATAACTTTTAACAAATGCATTTAGAAGGGTAAAAACTAATCTCTCTCAACAATTAATACATTTTCAAAGATCAGCAAATTCATTCAGTTAGTATGTAAAGAAATGATTACCAAACTGGTTATAGTGGAAAAAGTGTAAAATTGGCAGTGACTATTATGATGGAAATTACATTGGATTAACTATAATAGCCCAATTAATGACTGACCTTCAGGGCACATAATTTCCAGTAATTTCTTTCGGGAATTTTCAATAGTTCTCAGAATAGTTCTGCCTCCACTTCCTGCCTTCCCTCCAGCTCCCTTAACTCACTCCAGTCAGGATTCCATCCAACCTTTGTAAAATGAGAAGTTGAAGATGGTGGTTAGGGAGGGAAGAAGGGTGGAAGCGAGTGAGTTTAGAAGTTGAGGGGAATTGGGTCCTTAAGTACAACTAAAAGGGGTAGATTTTGAAAGTAGGTGGGAAACTTCTTTTTTTAAATGGTATTTATTAAGTGCTTACTATGTGCCAGGCACTGTATTAGAAGCAGCATGTAGATAGAGCATGGGCCTGGAAGTCAGAAGGTCATGGGTTTTAATCCTGGCTCCACCACTTGTCTGCTGTGTGACCTTGGGCAAGTCACTTCACTTCCCTGGGCCTCAATTACCTCCTCTGTAAAATGGGGGTTGAGACTGTGAGCCCTATGTGGGACAGGGTCTGTATCCAATCAGATTTGCTTGTTACCACTCCAGCGCTTAGCACAGTGCCTGGCAATTCCATAATTCCCTC
Organism: Ornithorhynchus anatinus; assembly: GCF_004115215.2. Lineage (NCBI taxonomy): Eukaryota > Metazoa > Chordata > Mammalia > Monotremata > Ornithorhynchidae > Ornithorhynchus > Ornithorhynchus anatinus. The sequence continues at coordinate 19,292,873 of NC_041750.1, forward strand.
TAGACTGTAAGCTCATTGTGGGCAGAGAATATCACTGTTTATTGTTGTATTGTACTTTCCCAAGCACTTAGTACAGTGCTCTGCACACAGTAAGCGCTCAATAAATACGATTGAATGGATGAATACTAAGTACTGGGGTAGATGCTTCTTCTTGAAGCAGTGTGGCCTAACGGCAGGAATACGGGGCCGGGAATCAGAGGACCTGGGTTCTGGTTCTAGCTCTTCCAGTTGCCTGCTGTAGGACCCTGGGCAAGTCACTTGGCATCTCTGTGCCTGTTTCCTCATCTGTAAAATGGGGATTCAGCACTTGCTCTTCTTTCCTGTTGTGTTCTCCCTCCCCTTTAAATTGTGAGTCTTGTGTGGGACAGGGACTGCATCTGATCTGATTATCTTGTATCTACCCAGTGCTTAGTATGGTCCTTAACATATAGTAAGCTCATAACAAGAAAGACTCCGGACCTGGAAATCAGAGGACTTGGGCTCTAATCCTGGCTCCTCTACTTGTCTGCTGTGTGACCCTGGGCAAGTTGCTTAATTTCTCAGTGCCTCAGTTTCCTTCTCTGTAAAATGGGGATTCAGTACCTACTCTCTCTCTTACTTAGACTATAACCCCTTGTGAGATAGGGAATGTGTCCGACCTGATTAACTTTTCTTTCTCCCAGTGCTTAGGAGAGTGCTTGACAGTAAGCCCTTAACAAATACCATAATTATTAATTATTATTATCACAGCTGGGGAAATTGAGAGAATAGCTGTAGAGATAGGAGGGAGTTTTTTTGTGTTGAGAGGAGGTGCTTGGGAAGCTCTTGGTTTTAATGTTATCAACAAAGTAGCATAGCTTATGGCAAGAGCAGGGGCTTGGGAGTCGGAGGTCATGGGTCCTAATCCCAGCTCCGCCACTTGTCTGCTGTGTGACCTTGGGCAAGCCGCTTAACTTCTCTGTGCCTGTTACCTCATCTGTAAAAGTGGGAACTAAGACTGTGAGCCTCATGTGGAACAACCCGATTACCTTGTATCTATCCCAGTGCTTAGTACGGTGCTTGGCACATAGCACTTAACAGATACCATAATTATTATTATTATCATTATTATTATAAAGTAGCCAAGCTGGTGATTGGGGCAAGAGATAGGGGCTTCAGGAGGAAGATAAAGGACTGGAATACCTGGTGGGCGTCATTAAGGGAGTAAAGTCATGTTGCTGAGGAGAAGAAAGGGCATAGTCATAGTAAACTATTATCAATCAATCATATTTATTGAACGTTTACCTTGTACAGAGCACGTACGAAGCATTTGGGAGAGTACAGTATAACAGAGTTGATGGACACGCTACCTGCCACAGGGAGCTTACAGTCCAGAGGGGGAGAGAGAAGTTAAATTAATGCTGCAAGGACTCAAGAACGGCCTCAGTTCCCTTTGCAGTTTTGCCCTTTCTGCCACCTTACCTTTCCTGAGGGGAGATTCAAGTACATGTTCTATCAATCCCTCTTGGGGCAGCTGGCTCACCTGATGTTCTAATCCCGGCTCCACCACTTGTCTGCTTAACAAGTACCATAAGTATTATTATTATTATTATGAGCTCTCCTGGCACTCAGCCGATTTCAGTGAAGCACCGAGACAAGGGAGAGAAGTCAGGAAAAAGAGACTGCCAATGGTTGCACATCTGTCACTGCATCAAGCAGAATCTCCTCACCATTGACTTTAAGACATCCAATCAGCTCTCTCCTTCTTACTTGTCCTTGCTCATCTCCCACTACCACCCAGCCCACACACCTAACTCCTCGAATATCAACCTACTCATCGTGCCTCATTCTTGTCTCTCTCCAGACTCAAATTCCCTCCTTCTTTATATCTGACAGACCACCACTCTCCCCATCTTCAAAACCATACTAAAATCATATCTCCTCCAGGAAACCTTCCCTGCTTTACAGACTTTATGTCTGTATCCCCCAATAGTTTGTAAGCTTTTTGTGGGCAGGGATCTCGGCTACCAACTATATAACTCTTTCGAGTGCTTAGTACAGTGCTCTTGCACACAGTAAGTGCTTAATAAATACATTGGTTGATTGATGGGAAAGGAAAAGACTTAATGTGGAAGACATACCCTGAGGAGAAAGGAAAAGTGGATGTTGCTAGTTTTGGAGGATGACTTAGGTTAAATGACTATCATCAGCCTGCATCGAGTCCAGGATTTCGATTTAAAGTGCCTTGCCTAATTACTGTTGCTGTTCATTTACACACTCTACTAAAGAAGACTTAAGAGTCCGACTTCGATGTGTCTGTATACGTAGCAAATACCTGTGTATCTCTTTCTCCCTAACACAGTCTCTGATGTCAACCCATTATCTCAGGGAGGCCACAGTATCCCTTTGGGAAGTGTGTGGGTGAGGCAATTGGCTTTCTTCCTTTACTGGCTCCTGGACCAACGGCAACCCTCCAGAAGCTTCCCACGCCTCTAGGAGGTTAAAATCTATTAAGACGCAAGATAAGGGCAGCAAATTACGTGGACATCCTAGGGATGTGGTAATCGGAGCTATTTCCTGACCAGATGGCAAGGTGAAGCGTGCCAAGTGGCCTCCTATTTGAGATGGTTCTGACTGGACAAGGCTGGTTGTGTTGCTGCAGTGTGGAACAGGGCTGGTAACCCAGTGTGTGGGGAAAGAAGGGTAGGGACAGGAGCATCTCTGCTCCAAACGCTTCCCTGTGATGGCAGTCAAAAGCCCTGGCGGCAAATCTGGGGCCAATCTCCTCTAAAGGTGGCAGAAAATATCACACAGGCGAGGGTGGATTGCTACCATTAGCTCTAAATTCGTGGAATAGAGCCCTGCATGGAAGGGCGGGACCCTGAACCCTGCATGGGTGAAAATTGGGGGGTTTATCCTAATCCCAGTGGACCTTGTGAAATTTGAGGCATGACTCCTGGGGACCCCAAATTTCTTAAAAGTCTGATGCAAGCCTGGAGGGATTAAGGTGGCTATAGCTCCTTTAAATAGCTGCTGGGTTGGCAGGGGCTGGCTGGGGCGGTCTGAAAGGCATTCCTTAATCAGGAGTGCCAACTTCTCATTTTGACCTTAGGGGTAAACTTGTGATGAAGCTTTAAGGAAGTGAGGGGAAAAAAGAGAGCGGAGAGAAGGAAGAAACGAGAAGAGAGAGGAACCTAAGGCGACACTTGAAACCGTCTCATACTTTTATTGTACTTCCCCAAGCACCTAGAAAAGTGCTGGGCACCCAGAAGATGCTCAAGGAATTAGATCCCTTTCCCTGCTGCATAGCTGCCATTTTGCTGTCTCCACTTCTCCTTTCTCTTCCTTATACTCTGGCACCACTGCCGCCATCAGACTAGGGCCGGGCCCCAGGCTACTCTCTCTCTCTTCTGGCCCCAGGGTCCGTGAGGATGAGCCACCTGAAGCTGCTGCTTCCCCTTCCCTGGCCACCCACTGCCACAATCGGTAAGCAGCAGCGCCAACACGGAGATAGGCCAGCTAAGTTGGAGTAGCTATGACTCATGCTTTGGGAGGGGTGGCGGGCTCTGCGGCCGCTTATTGATGATGATGATGAGGATGATGAGCATGGCCTAGTGGACAGAGAGCAGGCCTGGGAGTCAAAAGGCGATGGGTTCTAATCCCGGCTCTGCCACTTGTCAGCTGAGTGACCTTGGGCAAGTCACTTATAATAATAATTATGGTGCTTGTTAAGCGCTTACTGTATGCCAGGCACTGTACTAAGCACCGGGGGAGATACAAGCCAGTTGGGATGGACACAGTCCCTGTTCCACGTGGGGCTCCCAGTCTTGATCCCCATATCACAGATGAGGGAACTGAGGCCCAGAGAAATGAAGTGACTTGCCCAAGGTCACACAGCAGACAAGTGGCGGGACCGGGATTAGAATCCATGACCTTCTGACTCCCGGGCCGGGCTCTATCCAGTGGGCCACACTGCTTCTGTGCCTCAGGCACCTTTATTCACCGCTCCTTCAGCCCCACAGTACTTAGGTACATATCCGTAATTTATTTATTTATGTCAGTGTCTCTCTCCCACACTAGACTGTAAGCTCATTGTGGGCAGGGAATATGTCTACCGACTGTGTTATATTGTATTCTCCCAAGCGCTTAGTACAGTGCTCTGCACACAGTAAGCGCTTAATAAATACGATTGACGATGATGACGTACACCCACATCGCCAAGCCCATGGGGGTGATCGTCCCCTTTGATGTTCACCGAGTTGGCTCCTATACCCCAAGCCCTGCATTCGCCCCATCCTCCACCAAATCAGGCTGACCAGGCCACACAGAGCCCATTGGCCATGCCACCTACCATGGCTTTTTACCTAGATAGCGGCTGCGGAGCCGTGCGGGTTGGTGGCAGGGGCTCTCCCTTAGCCTGGGGTCCTGCTCGAGAGCCACGTTGAGCTCCAAGAAGAGCCATTTACAGCCTTAGAGCCATCGGTTGCCGACCCCCCGATATAAAATCGCATGACTAAAATGTACAGTTGCTAGGCGGTTGCTCGGCAACCATGAAATTTGGCCTGGAGACTGGTTTAGCAAATAAAACTGAAAGAGATATAAAGTGTTGTTGCCAAAACTTGCAAATGTTACGTACACGTCCTATGTAGATAAAATCAATTTGAACAATGCCCAAATACATCAAAATGAATTAGTATTCTTCCTGCTGTCTTTTAGGCCCGGTCAAAAATCGTAATGGATTTGTCTCTGAAAGCTTACTTATATCCTACTTTCGTCCTAATTTATGGGACTTTACACCAAATGTAATATTATGTACTCTGCACTCTTTGAAATAGTGCCTCCATTTCAATTCATTTGCTTAGTCATCAAAATAAGCCTACTTCATTTTGATTTTGCTAAAACCAGATGCTCGCTTGTCAAAGCCCTTCTGTACCTATTTCATATTCAGTTTATTCATGCAATCTGATTGATCACCTAATACAGCTAGTTAGCTTTAATTTTTGTGACAAATCCTACAGCTATTGCTGTCCATAGAGTGAAGACTGATTTTCCTAGTCACTCTTTCTATCGTTTGCACAAACGCATTTAACTTAATGCCTGCCTAGCACAGTTCCTACATGATTGTAAGCATTGAGGTTTTCAAGGATGAAATCTGAATAAATAATCTCAATAGACAAATGAAGAATTGATTTGAAATAAAAAGGATATGAGGATTTCATTCATTAGTATTTGTTGAGCACCTGAGCTACTAGATTCGCACTAGATTGGGGGTGATATTAGATTCTGTCCTTGAGGCGTTTACAATTTAATTTTCTAGTACATTTAGAGATTTTCATCTTTTTTTTTTTGGTTTTCCACTAGTATATTGGCAAATTTAATTTATCATTATTAATTGGATTTCATTTAACTGTTTTCAGGACAGCATGGGATCTTCTGGTTCGTGATGAGGCGCACGCAATGTTTTCTCACATTTTGGCCAGTTATGTCAGTCCCTTCCCACTTGTCGAACCCTCCTTGCTCCATCCTCCCTGTGGGGCTTTTAAATCTCTGCCCTTGCTTCTTCCCCATATCTCTCTTGCCCTCCCTCTCCCCCCCCCACCCCCACTCCCACCAGGCAGGCTCCGGCTCATAACTAACTGGACATAATAATAATAATAAAATAATGTTGGTATTTGTTAAGCGCTTACTATGTGCCAAGCACTGTTCTAAGCGCTGGGGTAGACAAGGGAATCAGGTTGTCCCACGTGGGGCTCACAGTCTTAATCCCCATTTTACAGATGAGGTAACTGAGGCACCGAGAAGTTAAGTGACTTGCCCAAAGTCACACAGCTGACAAATGGACGAGGTGGGATTTGAACCCATGACCTATGACTCCAAAGCCCGTGCTCTTTCCACTGAGCCAAGCTGCTTCACGTAACTGGGAGGCAGCACGACGTAGCAGAAAGAGCATGGGATTTGAGTTAGAAGACTTGGGTTCTAGTCCCGGCTCTGGCACTTGTCTGCTCTGAGACCTTGGGCAAGTCACTGTGCCTCCATTTCCTCATCTGTTCAGTGGGGATAAAATACTTGCTCTCTCTCCCTCGTAGATTGCGAGCTCTGTGGGACAGGGACTGTCTGATCTGATCATCTTGTATCAATCCCAGCATTTAAGAAGTACTATCAGTATTATCGTGGGCAGGGAATGTAGTTATTGTTGTATTCTCCCAAGCACTTAGTAAAGTCCCTGTCCCACATAGGGCTCACAGACTCAATCCCCATTTTACAGATGCAGGGACCGAGACATAGAGAAGTGAAATGACTTGCCCAAGGTCACACCGCAGGCAAGTGGCAGAGCCGGGATTAGAACCCATGACGTTCTGACTCCCAGGCCCATGATCCATCCAGTACACTGTGCTGCTTCTCAAGATGATTGTAAGATAACTATGTTCGTTCAATGGATTCATCTTTAAAACTCCTAGTTTCCTCAAGTGATTAAAGAGGCATGGTCAGAGTCTTCCCTCTTGTAGGTCCCATTCTGATTTATTGCCTTTATGTAAATGATTCTTTCATTGAACATTCTTCTTGAGCCCTTAACAGCTCTCACATCCCTTTGGAGTGAACGTTAAGGAAATACCTTTTGGCCATCATTTTAGACGTGGTTGGGAAAAAAAGTTTCTATTAACAATCCTAAATCATGCTTAGTTGGAAAGACTAGCTTTTCCATTTGTTTAATCCCCTTTCAATATCTTCTGGGTGATTTTTAGAATTTAAGACTGTATTCTGTCTCATTGTTATTTCAAATTGGGGTGAATTTTCTCTTTGAAGCCTGCCTGCCATGATTTACTTTTGGAAACATAAGTGCAATGTTTGATAGATAGCATTACTTGGCTATGTGACAGCAAGGAATTTAATAAACTCATAATGTGTACATTTTATTACCTCAAGGCTGAGTTGTGCTGCAATTTTGCTGCAGCATTAGACATAGACTTCAAAAAAATTATGAAGACATCATTTTTGTCATATCGAATTTACGTCGGTCTAGAGCCTTCCTCATGCTCAAGTCTCTCCCCACGAGAAAGTTAGATGTCTTAAAAGTAAGTTAACTCCTTCGCCTCAGTTTCCTCGGCTTATTGCCTCTGCTGAGTCCAGAGAAGGTTCTAGTAGCACAGGTTCTACACCAGGTGGTTGCTGTAGGAACTTCAGTGAGCCCGAGATGGCAGAGCTACACTCAGCTGCACAAGAGGCAGTGTGGTCTAGTGGAAAGTGCATGGGGTTTCAAGTCAGAAGTCCTGGGTCCCAGCCCCCGCTCTGCCACTGACTGCTGCGGAATCCTTCGGCAATCCACTTGCCCTTTCTGAGTTGCAGAAACCTGCCTCTCCCTCCCAGATATGTTTTGAGAATAAAATGAAGCAATTGATACGACAATGCTTTGGAAAAATAAAAGTAGTATAACGAATATAAATTTTAACAGTAATTAAAAGAATAGCCACTGTTTTAGTCTGTACTGCCGCCGTGATTTGGTTCTATGGGGAGAGTTTATCTATAGACCCCGTGGGTTGGGGTTATTTGTCTGGGCATGTTTGCCCCATTCCTACCCTTTTCCGTTCTCCCGTTCTACTTTTTACTTCCCTGTCCACATCCTTGGGCCAGTAATCCTAGTTCCTCTCCCATTAGAATTGGTAAGGAAGACTTCAGGAATGTGAAACTGCATAAAACAATGCATTTTAGTACTAACGGTTTGTGCAGTGCCATTCTCATTCCTGTGAGCTATTTTCTCGCTGGGCCAGTGGGTTCAACAAGTAATAATAATAATAATTATCATATTTGTCAAGTGCTTACTATGTGCCAAGCACTGTTCTAAACACTGGGGTAGATACAAGGTAATTAGGTTGTCCCACATGGAGTTCACAGTCTTAATCCCCATTTTACAGATGAGGTAACTGAAGCATAGAAGAGTTAAGTAACTTGCCCAAAGTAGGTGGGTAAGGATGCAGCACACTGTGAAGCGCATGCAAGAATTTTATAGAAAAGATCCGTTTGTGGCCAAAGGCACCACAGCATAGCGCCAAAGCACCCATACGTACCAGCAGGGTGACAGCAAGCTATGAGTGCCTTGGTGGCTACTGTAATCTGTACCTTTCCCGCTAGCCTGCTGAGTAAGGTACAAGGCACCTTATGTGGTTCTTTGGTCAGGAACCTTTGGTTAGTTAAGTCTTCATCACTGATGGCCAGCCCCAGCAGGTGTTCTACTTTTGGCCGACTTACATCGTCACCGTGGTATGATGTGGGTAGGACTTTGGTGGTGAAACACAGAATAGAGGATGGGTGTGAATGCTTATAATGCCAACAAGATTTGCTTGTGTGCTAGGAAACATTATTGTCATTACCCCCAGTGTAATTTTAGGCCTATGTAATTGGTTAACCCTTTCAGAGAAGTAGTGTTGTCCAGTGGATGGAGCACGGGCCCGGGAGTCAGAAGGACCTGGGTTCTCATCCCAGCTCTGCCATTTTGTCTGCTGTGTGACCTTGGGCAAGTCACTTCACTTCTCTGTGCCACATTGTTACCTCATCTGTCAAATGGGGATTAAGACTGTGAGCCCCATGCCGGACATGGACTTTATCCAACCTGATTAGCTTGTATCTACCCTGGCGCCTAGTACAATGCCTGGTACATAGTAAGCGCTTAACAATTACCGTTGTAAACCAAAACAACGACGACAAAAACCCTTCCCATATGTAAGCCTTTCAAGGAAGGTAGCTTCATTCTGTGCTTGTTTCTTTAAATTTAGTTTCATTTGATTCCAATGCAATAAAATCAAGAAATCAAGAATGTAATATGTATAGGATGACAGTTGGAAAATTTGATTAACCCATTTTGGAACATGTTGCTGTGCTTAAAGCCTTTGTTTAGCCTTTGAAATACAGTACTTCTATTTTTATTCAAAGTAAAAAAAAATATATATACCATATTGACATGTTGCTTCCCCCCCCCCCTTACAGATAACTACACTTATTAATCATAAAGATAAACCAAAGAGGTCAGATAAGACCTTGCAAGCAATTCAGCAGATGGGACAAGCAGTCAACTTTGCAGTTGGAAAATTTGTTGCAGTGGGTGAAGCTATAGCCAATGAAAACCAGGACCTGAAAGAGGAAATCCATATTGCTTGCATTGAGGCAAAGCGTGCAGGTAAGTGAAAATGTAGTTCTTGATTCTTCAAATATTCTAATTTGGACAGTCAAGCACATTCCCTACTGAGGGTCGATCTTACCCAATATTAGACTGTTGATTGTTGGGAAGGTGACAGTCCTCTGGTGCCTGTGCAGCCTTGTTTGGGAATGCACTCCTCACTTGTCAGATAAGGTTCCCAATTGTCTGTACCCGGGTACGGTGAGGAAGAGCACTTATGTGCTCTTGGTCTATTTAGCAGTGAAATTAATTGTCTTTATCATTCATAGATCCACTCCTACTCTTTTACCTATTATACATGTGGCGATATGTATCCTTTGGTCGAGAGCAAGAACTAGATTTTACTTCCATTATATGGTCTCAGGGTTGGGTGAAGACACCTTAAGTGCCCTAGACCTAAGGAAGGAACAAAAAGGCAGTTGAGCCATGAGACAAGAAGTGAAAGTCGGAAAGAGGTGGCCCCTAGCCGAATTAGTAGTGTAGGTAGGTGCCTAGTTTACTCGTATGGCAAAGCCGGTTTTCTGGGTTCTCAGCTGCATGCATGGTGCTCTACACACAGTAGACACCCATTGATAGCAGCATTCATCAATTTTGGTTAGAGGGTGAATCTTTAACGTTAGTAGTATTAATAATAATAACTGTGGTATTTGTTAAGCGTTTACTAAGCCAGGCACTATACTAAGCACTGGGGTGGATACAAGCAAATCGAGTTGGATGCAGTCCCTGTTCCACGTGAGGCTCACAGTCTCAATCCCCATTTTACAGAAGAGGAAACTGAGGCACAGAGAAGTTAAGCAACTTGCCCAAGGTCACTCTGCAGACAAGTGGTTTAGCTGGGATTAGAACCCAGGTCCTTCTGACCTCCAGAACCGCACTCTATCAGTGTTCTATCCACTACTTGGTGCTTTAACTGTATCTAATGGGGAAAGGAATTATGATTGTTTATTGGTCGTAACCTCATTTGCACACACTAATTAAGATCCCTTCATCAGAAGCATTATCTGTTAAAATCAAAGGACAGCTCTCCTCACCAACCCTGGTTAATATTCTGGCTCCCATTGTCAATAAAGTTTTGAGTAACAACAGTTTTGTTTGGCTGTGCATCGTACTTCCTATTATTTTAAGCCAGCTCACCCACGGGGGCAGGCACTTTGACATGTCGGGCTTTGTGCCATTACCGTGTCCATTCATTAGCATTAAGCAGAAAACTTACGGTGATGGGACGCTTAAAATGATTGTTGTAACATATTTTATAGTGAAGTTATGATCTTCCCCTTTTCAAGTGGAGTAGCATTGTAGCAAACAGTTCATTAAAGGTAAGTAAAATAATTTTCTCACACCGAGTGGCCTTTTATTGTATTTATTGTGCTTGATGCCATTTAAAACACACCCAGTTCTTCCAAAATGCATGTTTTTACTACACGTTTTAGATAGAACATTGTTAGGAAATCAGTCACCCTATTCTGCTTTCTATATCACTGTACTAAGCGCTGGGGTAGCTAGAAGCTAATCAGATTGGACACAGTCCATGTCCCACATGGGGCTCAGAGTCTCAATCTCCATTTTTCAAATGAGGTATCTGAGGCACAGAGAAGTGACGTGACTTGCCCAAGGTGACACAACAGACATTTGGGGAGCCGGGGTTAGAACCCAGATCCTTCTGACTCCCAGGCCTGTGCTCCATCCACTAGGCCAGGCTGTCATGGCAGGGAATGTGTCTACTAACTCTGGTTTACTGTACTCTACCAAGCGCTGTGCACACAGTAAGTGCTCAAGAAATACCATTGATTGATTGACTGCTATCCAACAAGCCCAGAGACATAGAAGTAGAGTTTGGAATCAAAAAGGCCAGCTTGGCTTTTGGAAGGCAGAGTATGGCGGCAACTGGCCATCAAGCTCCAAACCAAGCCGAAGGCCTACAAGCCTGATATGTCCAACCCTCTGCGTGGTTATGAGACCTGCAGTTTCGTCACCTGTGACCCATAGCCCACGGAGCGAGGTGATCAACCATGAAGTCATAAAACGCAGTCATTTTACCAGCTTCAAAGCAGGGCTTACAGCAACACAGCTCTGCTGGGTGGGAGATTTGGGTTGTTTGGATACCCAAAAAGCTGCTGTTTGGGGAACTGGGAGAAGGACCCATGCAAACCCAGGAGGGCAGAAAAGACATTTTAGAGACATGGTGAAGCAGGGTCTTAGAACAGGGCTCCTTAGCAGTGGATTATTGGGAGACCACTGTAGCAGGCAGAGAAGTCTGGCCAACAGGAAACAGAAAAGGAGTTGCTCCTCATGGAAACCAGGACAGAAAGAGACAGGGTTGAAAACCAAGGCCTGAAGGGAGACAAACTTATTAGTACAACAAGGCTCTGCTCTAACTTGTAAACAAGGAGAAGCACCGTGGTCTAATGGAAAGAGCTCGGGTCTGGGAGGTGGAGGATGTGGGTTTTTATCCTGGCTGTGCCACCATTTTTTTTTTAATGGTATTTGTTAAGTGCTTACTATGTGCCAGGCACTGTGCTAAGTGCTGGGGTAGATACAAGCAAATGAAGTTGGACACAGTCCATGTCTCACATGGGGCTCACAGTCTGAATCCCCATTTTACAGATGTGGGAACTGAGGCACAGAGAAATGAAGTGACTTGTCCAGGATCACACAGCAGACAAGTGACAGAGCCGGGATTAGAACCCAGATCTTGACTCCCAGGTCCATGCTCTATCCACCAGGTCGCTCTGCTTCTTGTCTGCTGCGTGATCTTGGGCAAGTCACTTAACTACTCTGTGCCTCGGTACCCTCATCTGTAAATGGGGATTGAGTCTGTGAGCTCCACGAGGGTCAACGGACTATGTCCAACCTGATTAGCTTGTATCTACCGCAGCACTTAGAACAGTGATTGATAGATAGTGAGTGCTTAAAAAAACAAGGTGGGAGAGTTTCCTTATCTCACTTAGATCTTTTCAGCCACACTCATGAGAATGTTCCTTCAACAATTGCAGTGTGATGTTGGAAGATGTAGTTGTGTGTGTTCATACAGCGCCTGTCAAGCTGGGCATGTTGTAGTGCAAATTTCGTTAACATGGGGTTTGGCAAGACTTTAACCCTCCTGTTGTAAGAGAACTAAATGTACTTGTTTTTGATTACTACAGACATTTCTGAATTTCACCTGGCATGTCCAAAACTGTCAATCTCTTAATCCTCTTTGCTCCAGAAGCATTTGGTTTTGCCAACAGCACTTTTGCCAATCATGACAAATTTAGGATCCTAATCGCCGTTTTGAGAGTTTGTGGGGGAGAGACAGATTTATTGAGCACCTACTATGTTCAGAGCATTATATTAAGCACTTTGGAGAGTACAATACAACAGTAAACAGACACATTCCCTGCCCACAACAAGCTTCAGGTTTAGAGGATGAGTTTACAGCCCTAGAAGCCTTTGGGTATGTGTATGTGTGTGCCTGTGTGTATTTATATTGATTAAAAACCAGTATTTCTATCTTTAGTTTGGCACCTGAATGGTTTACATTTTACTACCAAAAATTCTCAAATACCAAAAATTCATTATGTAGACAATTTGAGAGAAAAATGACTATGAATCAAAAGGCTAGTACTCTGTTTGAGCACTCCCCTAAGCAACGCTCAAGTGGTGGGATTTCTGCTCACCTCTCCCTTTCAGAATATAAATCTTCCCTAAAATATCTCCCTCCTGGCTGGCTCTCTGTGAAAGGGAAATTGTTTCCAGAGCCTTGTGGGTGGGTTGGAGTTGGAAGGAAACTCTTTTCCCTTTCTCCTCATTGTTTTCTGGCAGTTTGTTGCCTGTGGATAAGCACGTACCCTCTCTCTTTCTATCAGTTGAATGCAGAGGAGTAGGATGGGGCTAGAGGCGGAAAGAGGTGGGGAAGGTAAGAAGCCACATTTTTGCAGAGGCACCGTTGGCTGTGGATCTGCAACATTCTGGGAAGTTTAATCTCCTTGATTAACAAAGGGAAAGGATAAAACTGGCAGAGACCTGGAAGGGGACAGGAAATGAGCAAGGGAGGCCAAAGGAGATGCAGATATAGCATTTGTGTGTGAACTGTTGGGTGGGAACCACTTCCTGCTGGCGCTGGGTGAAATGATGCCTAGAGTGTTAGGACCAGAAGGGTCGAATAGTGGGCCTCAGAAGAGGGTTTTACTGACATAAATGGCAAAGAATACAGGGACACAGGTTGTTGACAAAGGTTGGGACCTTCCCTCCGGCCCCCCGCCTTCTCTCCCATTGAAGCCAGGCTGAGCAAATACTGATAGCTGTTTGAGGGCAAGGAACGTGTCTGCTAATTCTCTCCCAAGTGCTTAGCATAGTGCTCTGCACATAGTAAGCCCTCAGTAAATACCACTGATTGATTAATAGCAAGCTCTCTAAGGAAGGCTTCCGTTATATACCGTGTACAGTATATAATTTGTGGGGAGCGCTTTGGCACATATCTGATGGAATTATACTCTAATTCCTCAACTATGTGCAGACCAATTATACAATAGAGGCAAAGGACATAATAAATGAGACAGGGACTGCATCCAACCCAGTTATCTTTTATCTACCCCACTGCTTAATACAGTGCCTGTACCACAGTTGTGGTATTTGTGAAGTGCTTACAGTTATTAATAATAATAATAATAATAATAATGTTGGTATTTGTTAAGCACAGTACCGATTGCTGGGTTGGATTCAAGGCAGTCAGGTAATAATGTTGGTCTTTGTTAAGCACTGTACCGAATGTTGGGTTGGATACAAGGCAGTCAGATCAGACCCAACCCCTATTTCACACGTGGCTCACAGTCTAAGAAGGGAGGGAAATCCCTGCTCTCAAAGAATTTACAGTCTAATGTGGGAGAGAGACACAGAATAAATTACTGATTGGAGGAATAATCAATGGAAAAATGGATAGGTGAATAAATAAGTGCTTTAATAATGGAGTTAGTGGAGTGCTACGTACAAAAGCACTATGGCGATTGTGAGGAATGGAGTGTTGGAAGATACTTAGAAAGATGTGACCTCTAGATCTTGGTACCCTGTGCTCAGTATGCACTCATAGATCATTTAATCCATGCTATGATTTTCCAGACTACCGTTAGTATAGTTTCCCATATTAACTTTCTTGAATTATAATAATTATAATAATCGTGGTATTTAAGTGCTTACCTTGTACCAACTACTGTACTAAGTGCTGGGGTAGATACAAGTTAGGTGAGACATGGGCCTTGCAGTCTAAGGCAGAAGGAGAACGGGTATTGAATCCCCACTTTACAGATGAGGAAACTGAGTCACAGAAAAGTTAAATAAGTCACCCAAGGTCACACCACAGGTGAGTGGCAGAGCTGAGATTACAACCCAGGTCTTTTGACTACCAGGCCTGTGTTTTTTCCACTAGGCCAAGCCACTTCTGTAGCATCTAGCTTGGTTACTAAATGTAGAATAAATATTCTGTTCACCTGACTGAATGTGGGAGACTGGTTAATGAGGGTAAGAGTGAAATGAAGGGATCTGGACAAATGGTAGATGGCTACTACTTAGGAATAAAGAGAAAAAGTAGGCATGGCACAGAATTTAGAGGAGACTGAAAGGGTTTGGAAGAGATATCAGACACTGGAAATGTTTTTAGTAATTATGGTACTTGTTAAGCACTCACTGTGTGCCAAGCACTGTTCTAAGCACTGGAGTATATACAAGTTAATCAAGGTGGACATAGTCCCTGTCCCACATGGGGCTCACACTCTTAATCCTGATTTTACAGATGAGGTCACTGAGGCCCAGAGAAGTAAAGTGACTTGCCCAGGGTCACACAGCAGACATGTGGCTTAAAACCCAGGTCCTTCTGACTCCCAGACCCATGCTCTATCCACCAAGCCATGCTGCTTCTCACACAATTTTCCCCTGCCTCCTTCCATTCTTTCTCCCATTCCAGTCCATACTTCACACTGGATCATTAAAAAAACAAACAAAAACATTCTAGGCATGACTCCCCACCTCTCGAAAACCTCCATCGATTGCCCGTCCATCTCTGCAGCAGAGGTCCTTTACCTGTGGCTTTGAGGCACTCATCCAGCTCACACCCTCCTATTTAATCTTGCTCATCTCCCACTACAAACTAGCCCATACACTTGGCTCATCTAGCATCAACCTATGTACTGTATCTTGATCTTGTCTCTAATAATTATTAGTATTATTAGAGTGTACGCTCCTGGGGGGGCAGGGATCGTGTCTGCCTATTCGGTTGAATTCTCCCAAGCGCTTAGTACAGTGCTCTGTCCAGAATAAGTGCTCCCTAAATACAATCGGTTGATTGTTGATCTGCTCCTTAATGGGCTTCCTGTGGAGGGGAGAACTCCTGCTGTAGAATTTCTGCCTCCCGGAGACTGAGAGAGAGAATGCAAGAGGGGGGAAGAAAATGATCCAGCCTCTGCCTCCTTTACCTTTTTCATCAGCTCCTCCTTCATTTTAATAGTTCTAGGAGAGGGGAGGGAGAAGCTGGAAGATATTTGCAGCGCTTAGGGATATAACAGCTGAGGTAGTGGCTGGGAATTTGGGAACATTGGGTGGAGAATGTGATAACTTCTGGGCTCATCCTCACCCTGCCTTTCTCCCAGTCCCTGTCCCTCTGATCCCAGGCAAAGCTGTACAGTCCTTTAAAGTATCATCATTGCCATATTGTTTTGTAAAATTCCACATATCTTTTATTTTGTTGTCTTGATAGGTGAGACAATTGCCGGGCTTACCGATGTGGCCCACATGGATCGTCCAGAGTCAGATGCCCGGATAACAATTTTTACCGACAAAACTGGAGTGGTAAAGGCTGCGAGGTTGCTTCTTTCCTCTGTAACCAAAGTGCTGTTGCTAGCAGACCGAATAGTCATTAAGCAGATTATAGCTTCAAGAAACAAGGTATTTGCTTTCTGGTATTCCCAAATTTATCTCAGTGGTGTGAGAAAGTTAATAGCTGTGCATAATGAAGTCCATTAGTCCATTACATTCTAAACGGCGGGGACAGACATTAAAATAAACTCCAGATGGGGGAAGGAGCAGAGGGCTATGGGGCTGGGATGAGTAGCAAAGTGCATTAAGGAGTACCAAAGTGTGTCAAGTGTGTTGGTGACACAGAAGGGAGGGCGAATAGGGTAGAGAAATAAGAGGTTAGTCAGGGGAAGTTTCTGGGAGAAAATCTAATTTTAGTAGGGCTTTGAAGATGGGGAGAGTACAAAGGGGGAGGGAGTTCCAGGCCAGAGGGAAGAGGCGAGCCAAGGTGTTGGCAGTGAGAGACGGGATGGAGGCACAGGGAGTAGGTTGGCGCTAGAGGAGTGAAGCGTGTGGGCTGGGTTATAGTAGGAGATTAGTGAATGTTGTTCCATTTTTACTTATGATGTAACCACGTTTTCGGTTTTATTTTAAAGGTTATTGCCACTTTGGAGCAACTAGAGAAAGTGAGTAGTTTTCAGGAGTTTGTACAGATATTCAGCCAATTCGGGAATGAAATGGTGGAGTTTGCTCATCTAACTGGCGACAGACAAAATGTAGGTATTGAAAAGATTTGAGCCTCACTGTCAACGGGCGTATGTGTTAACTATGGAGTTGTGTTTTGATTTGTGTCAGTCATGGTGGCTTTCTTGTGTTTAGGCTTTGGGCAACTAAATCCTTTTGTTTCCTTAAAAAAAACTATATGATTTCATTAAAACATAGCATAATTAGGAAATGCTTTGAAAAGCATGTATTGGGGGGGTGGGGTGATTCAATGGCCTTTTAGGCTAGGTGAAGTGTTTTCGTGAGAATGCAGAGGATTGGCAACTATATATTCTCTTGCAGAGCAGAATTATCATTATAATACCTTGGAGGTATATAGCACCTTTCCTTTGAAGAGCCCAGATTATTTCACAGTTATTCTCATTTATTTTCAAATATCCCTCTGAGGCAAAGAGAAGCATGACATCATTATTCAGCCTTTGCAATAAAAATTACGTGAAAGTGGGACTTTTCACAGTCAGTGCTTTAGTATTATCTAGATTTTAAACAAGACTTTTTTTCTTAGCCATGGTAAAATCAGTGTTAAAATGGGGGAGCAATATTATTTTTTAATCTATGTTGCTAAGTGCAATTTTACAGGCTATTGATGAAATTGGCAAAAAGTAGGACTATATTGTAAATTCATTTAGAGTCAGTCTTCTACAGTAGATCTCAAAGACCTCCTAATTGATCTTTAAACAGAGAACATTCCTCAAAATGCTCCAAGTCCTAGTGAGACTCAAAGGGGCCGGGATGGGGAAAGAGACATAGAGATGAAGAAGAAGCAATCACCATTACAGCTATTAAATTGTAAATTCTACGAGGGCAGTAGCTATCTTACTTCAGTTGAATGTTCCCAAGCACCTAGTCAGTTCAGGGTTCTGCACACCAAAGGCACTTGGGCAATGCCCGGGTGGAGGGCAGTCGCAGGAGGCTGCCTGGACCCCCCAGGGAGCACCAGCGACCTGCTGGAACAGGGAGTGGGAGGACTGGAACAGCCAGGTGGGACACGGGTGGCAGCACAGAACCTGTAAATTGAGCCTGGAAATGAGACCGAAACTGGCGAGGACCCGATCCGTACTTCCAAGCTAGAGCTGCCGCCTGAGACTGTTATCCTGGGGCCTGTTCTCTCGGAGTAGGTTGAATCTGAGCCCTGTCATCACCATCATCACCATTCATCTCATCTTTTCCAGCACGGTCAGTAATGTCTTTCCTATTTAGGATTTGAAGGATGAAAAGAAAAAGGCAAGAATGGCCGCCGCGAGGGCCGTCCTTGAAAAGTGTACCATGATGCTTCTCACAGCTTCAAAAGTAAGATGGGAGGGTTGGGGAAAAAGCATTCAAAGAAGGGGATGAATTAATCCATCTCTCTTCTATCTTCCAAATATTTTGTTACTAATAATTATGATGATGATAATTGTATTAATCAGTAATAATAATAATAATGGTATTTAAGCACTGTTCTAAGCACTGGAGTAGATCTAAGGTAATCGGGTTGTCCCACAAGGGGCTCACAGTCTTAATCCCCATTTTACAGATGAGGTAATTGAGGCACAGAGAAGTGGCTTGCCCCAGGTCACACAGCAGACAAGTGGCAGAGCCGGGATTAGAACCCATTTCCTCTGACTCCCAAGCCTGTGCTCTTTCCACTAAGCCATGCTGCTTCTCTGTTTACATAGTATTTGTTAAGCACTTACTATGTACCAGGCACTGTATTAAGCACTGGGGTGGATACAAGCAAATCAGGTTGGACTGATTCCCTGTCCTACATGGGGGTTTACAGTCTTAGTCCCCATTTTACAGATGTGGTAAATGAAGCTCGGAGAAGTGAAGTGACCTGCTCAAGGTCACACAGCAGACACATGGCATAGCTGGAATTAGATCCCATGACTCCCAGCCCTGTGCTCTACCCACTAGCCCATGCTGCTTTTCTTTTAAGAAAAGCACCTTGAATGTATACATCTCAAAAAGGGAGAAGTGGAAAAGTCTTTCAGTACTCTTTCACAAAACGTTGTACTTTCATTAGTATAGAAACTGGTCACTTAAAATGCAGACCTCCAGAGGAATGGTAGTATTCTGTAGCCTTAGACTTAGGAGCTGCCAAAAAGGCTAAGTGATTTGCCCCAGGTCGCAGACCTAGTGGCGGCGCAGCCAGAATGGGCTTCCGCAGCCAGAATGGGCTTCCGCAGCCAGAATGGGCTTCCGCGGCCAGAATGGGCTTCCGCGGCCAGAATGGGCTTCCGCGGCCAGAATGGGCTTCCGCGGCCAGAATGGGCTTCCGCGGCCAGAATGGGCTTCCACAGCCAGAATGGGCTTCCGCAGGCCGTGTCTTTTGAAATGTAGGCTAACAGGGTTCTTCCAGCCTGCTGGGGTCACCACTGATTAAATACAGCAAATGTGTCCAGAATTGATCATTCCATGTCCCGGTCCTGAATCTCAAAAGAATGGTTCCCCTCTTCCCTAAGCCACCCTTCCCATTGGCTTGAACTAGTGCTGCCAATCAATCATATTCATTGAGAGCTTACTGTGTGCGGAGCACTGTATAAACTGCTTGGGAGAATACAGTATATCAGAGTTGGAAAGACCTGTTTCCTGCACACAACACGCTTATGGTCTAGAAGCAAAGTGACACAGCGGTCAGGGTCACTTTGCCCAATTGGGCATATCTCTTCAATGGCCTCCCCACATTTTCACTAACTTTTGGGGAATCAGTAGTCAGTGGTTGGTGTCCCAGGGCAGAGGATTTCAAACTGGGTAGCACGTGTACCCTTGGGTGCCTCAAAGACTTGTAGAGGATACACAAGAGGACTCTGAAATTAAATGATGCCGGCAATCAGTAGAAAACTGGACTGCTTTTCCCTGGCATGTAATGTGCAAGCTTCATGGTGAACCTGTGAGTTCTGACTCCTGACACTGGTAGAGTTACTTCTTTCTGTGCTCCTTGGAGAGGTGAAAAATGAGGAATTGTTGGCCCTCCTCAGAGCCCCCCGAGCACGGCAAGAAGTGACCCATAGCCAAAGAGATGTAAGCGACAGGATTCTCTTCTCATCTGCTCTTGTAAGTGTTCCCCCTGTTAATGGGAGTAAGTCAGTGAAATACGGAGACTACAAGGGGACAGTTTTTTTTTAAGTGGTTGAATATTCCTGCTCTAGAAAATAGAACCTGGCAAGGCCAGATAACTCAGGGCTCAGCCTGCCCTTTCATTCCTTCATTTATTCATTGTCGTATTTACTGAGTGCTTATTGGGTGCAGAGCACTGTACTAAGTGCTTGGAGAGTACAACAATAAACAGACACATTCCCTGCTCACAGTGAGCTTACAGTCACTGCTGCTTAGACTCCTCCTTTAATAGTTTTGGTATTTGCCAGGCACTGTACTAAGCGCTGGGGTGAGAACAAACAAATCGGGTTGGACACGGTCTCTGTCCCACATAGAGCTCACAGTCTTAATCCCCATTTTACAGATGAGGAAACTGAGCCACGGAGATGTGAAGCGACTTGCCCAAGGTCATATGGCAGACGAGTGGCAGAGCTAGGATTAGAACCCACAAACTTCTGACTCCCAGGCCTGTGCTCTATCCACCATGCCATGCTGCTTCTGGTTTCTGCTTGTGTTGCTAGCCTAGTACTGGACCACCACTATACTGGAAGAGGCTTCACACTCAATACCAGGGTTGCTGGGGTGTGTGGCAGTTGTCTAGGATCCCAGCAGTTAAGGGAATGTCAGTGCTTAGTACAGTGCCTGGCACATAAGTGCTTAACAAATACCATTTTTTTTTTTTAAAAAAAAGAAGGGGCCTGTGACCAACCAATTTTGGCCAGAGCCTGGTAGAGTTGACTTTCTGCTGACCTCGGCCTGGGGCTAAAGGTCCGCCCTTGCCAGACAGAACGCCAAACCTTCATGCTGTTCCCATGCTCCCTCATCACCCTCCTCCCCCTGCTACTCCTTTGCCTGCTCCAGCCTTGTTCCCAGTGCTTAGAATAGTGCTTGACACATAGTAAGCACTTAACAAATACCATTAAAAACAGAAACAGAAAGAGTACTTCCCCAGCTAGATGAGGATCAAGTTCTTATTGGGATTTTGATCCAGGTACTCAGACAGTCAATCAATTGTATTTATTGAGCACTTACTATGTGCAGAGCACTGTACTAAGTGCTTGGAAGAATACAATGCAGCAGAATTAGCAGACATTTTCCCTGCAGTAATGAGTTTACAGTCTAGAGGGGAAGACAGACATTCTCCTGCCCCTCCCACTAATTCAGGCCTTGTGCCATGCAAATAGGAGGTAAATGGGAGCAGAGTGCCATTCCAATTAGTCAGTCAATCAATCAGTAGTATTTCCTCACCCACAACACTCCCTTGTAGTCCCCGGAGGGGTTTCCTGTAGGCCTTGGGCTAGGGTGGGTTCGAATATACCTCCTCTTGCCAGTGCCCACTTTCTTTCCTTCCTTCTCAGCTCCAATAGGGAGAAGCAGAATGGGGAGACATCAGTATCTTATGCTCTATTTTTCACCTTTTTAAGGTGGAACCCCTAATATTAGCACCCAGGATAATGTGCACATGTTCCAATGGAAAGTTTTTGTTCTTACTTTTCAAAGACATGCCTTAGGCATCCCGACTGTGAATCTGCTCGAATAAACAAGAAAGGGGTGTTTCACCGGATGCGTGTGGCTTTGGAACAGGTCATTGATATAGTTACCGACTGCAGGCCAAATGCAGAGGCTGAAGTCTCACCTAACAGCATCTACACCGGCATAAAAGCATTCAAGGTGAGAGTAAATGTCACATGGGAGAACCATGGTACCATGGCACTTCATAGGGCCCACCTCTTTTAAAGGGCAAGTTCTATGCCCTGTGTATCTGGAAGCTTGGTAATGATCATATCAATCTATATTCTTGGCAATAAGCAGTTTAATTCAAGCTCCCCAGGTTATATATGATTAATATCAGGGTTGTAAATTCAAATCTATTCTATCCAACAGACTGTACTGTTGGGCACTTCTCAATATGTGCTCTCTCTGACAGAAATGAATTCAAAACCATTCAATAGAGCATATGCCCAGTGGAAGGAAGGAAGATCTTGATTATGGTGAGGGCCTAAATCCCAAACTTTCCTTTTCAGAGTAAGATTGAAGCTCTCCGGGAGAATCTTTATTTTCTGCCTAAGCAGAATCTCTCCACATTGTTGGATTTCATCGTGGAACAAACAGAGGATTTTACTGATTCTGCCTACATCAGCCATGATCAAAGAGAGAGAATCTTGGAACTGACAAATCTGGCTAAAATGGAGTTGGGAGAGCTGGTTTCAGTCTGGATGCATGTTGTAAGAACTGATTTTTAAAGAAGTTAATTCTACATAGCCTTTGTCCTGTCTCATAGATAAGGTATGGATTTTCAGGTTAGAGAATGGAACTGGAGTAATTGGGATTTTTTTAAAAAAGGTAAAGTTAATTTGCAGTCATGGCAAAAATTTGGGCTTCTGTGGTGGCTTTCATGATTCATATGTACCAGGTGCATGACAAGTATTTCTTCATTAATATTACTCTTTTTCAACATTTGCAAGTGACACAAATGGCTATGCCTGCTTAACATTACAGCTGAATATTGCCGTATATAGCAATGTTAAGGCAATTCTTACTTGATTTAGGATATCTGACTCTGGCATCAAACTAAAATTGAGCAATATCCATAGCTTCTTTTTTTCACTGAGAGTTCTGTACTGGAGCAAGAATGATGACACATACACAAAATAAGCAAAAACTGCTCGAGTCATTACAGAATGAAAGGGAAATCCACCAGAAGAAAATGGACTCATTTTGAAATCACCATTACTAAGCATTGTCCCAAGTGCTGGGGCAGATACAAGATAAGAAGACTGGACACAGTTCCTGTCACACATGGGGCTCTCAGTCCCTCGAGGGAGAACAAATAATCCTCATTTTATGGATGAGGAAACTGAGGCACAGAGAAGTTATGTGACTAGTCCAGAGTCACACAAAAGGCAAGTGGCAGAGTCAGGATTAGATCCTAGATCTCCTAACTCCCAGGTCTGTTGACTTTGTGCTGGGTCACGCTGCTTCTGTTCCGAGGCAAACCAGACATTTCCAAAGACTTGTGGAGGTGGAGCATGTACAGGTGTCATTGTGCCTGCACCCACAGCTTCCTTCATTGGGTCTGATGGTCTTCGGATCAGAAAAGTTTGGAAAGCTCAACTGGAGTGCAGTTGGATGGCTGACCCTTACCAAGTACGGCAAAGAAACCCAAGATTCTAGTGTTTTCCGATCGAAGGATGGGGGCTGGTGATGGGTGAGTGGGATAAAGTAGGCACAGCATCTGAAACCACCACCACAGCTCAGGGCAAAATGGGGGAAGCAAGGCAGGAAGGTCAGGGGGAAATTGATACATGTGAAACTGGGACTCTACCCAATCCCCTTCTGTTCTCTCCCAAAGGTCTCTCTGGTTGCTTCTGGTTCTTTGGTCTGGTCAGAAACCCCAGGAGTTTCTAATAATCACTAGCATCAGTTCTCTATTAGCATAATACAGAGTGAAATTTAAAAGTTATTAACACTGCTGTTTGAGGCCGGGAGATAGTGTGACATAGAATAAACACGGGATGGGGATTCAGGAGACCTGCGTTCTAATTCCAGCTCTGTCACTGACCTGCTGTGTGAACTTGTGCAAGTGACTTAATCTCCCTGTCCCTCATTTTATCTGTCAAATAAGGACAACAAAATAAAAATAAAAAATTAATAATGGCATTTGTTAAGCACTATGTGCCAAGCACTGTTCTAAGCACTGGGGTAGATACAAGGTAATCAGGTTGTCCCACGTGGGGCTCACAGTCTTAATCCCTATCTTAATAATAATAATAATGTTGGTATTTGTTAAGCGCTTCTATGTGCAGAACACTGTTCTAAGCACTGGGGTAGATACAGGGTAATCAGGTTGTCCCACGTGAGGCTCACAGTTAATCCCCATTTTACAGATGAGGTAACTGAGGAATAGAGAAGTTAAGTGACTTGCCCACAGTCACACAGCTGACAAGTGGCAGAGCCGGAAGTCGAACCCACGACCTCTGACTCCGAAGCCCAGGCTCTTTCCACTGAGCCATGCTACAGGTGAGGTAACTGAGGCACAGAGGAGTTAAGTGACTTGCCCAAAGTCACACAGCTAAGTGGTGGAACTGGGATTAGAACCCATGTTCACTGACTCCCAAGCCTGTGCTCTTTCCACTAATCCACGCAGCTTCCCTACTCTCCCTACTTGTTTGCAAGTCACATGTAGGGTAGGGGCTGTCTGATTTGGTTATCTTGTTTCTACCCCAATGCTCTGTACAGTGTTTGGCACATAAAGAAAGATCTAAAAAATACCATATAAAAGGGATAAGAAAAAAGGAGAGGGAGGATTAGAGTGGGTAAACAAGGGAAAGAAATGAAAAGGGATTGGTTCTAGTTTTGTTTCATGTGACAAGTACTTTTTCTTTACTTTTTTTTTCCCCTGGCAGTTTAGGAACATAGAGTCAATTGATTTATTTTTTTATTATTATTATTACCAAAATAATTTAGCTCCATAGTAATGGGAACTTGCTGGAGGAGGAGGAGAAAGAGAGAAGTGTCTCAAGGAAATTCCTGGAACGTTGCATTGACTTATGAACATGAGAAGCAGCGTGGCTCAGTGGAAAGAGCACGGGCTTTGGAGTCAGAGGTCATGAGTTCGAATCCCAGCTCTGCCACTTGTCAGCTGTGTGACTGTGGGCAAGTCACTTAACTTCTCTGTGCCTCAGTTACCTCATCTGTAAAATGGGGATTAAGACTGTGAGCCCCACGTGGGACAACCTGATTCCCCTGTGTCTACCCCAGCGCTTAGGACAGTGCTCTGCACATAGTAAGCGCTTAACAAATACCAACATCATCATCATCATCATCATCATTTTAGCAAGTGTATCCATTTTTTGTGAATTTTTCTTCAAGGCCGATTTACAATTATCTAGAAGGTGATTCAAGGACCTTAAAAAAATATCCAGGTTGAATTCCACAAACCCAGTGCCAGTCCCTAATCCCTTCTAGCCTTTTTTCTTTTAATAATATCTGTTAAGCATTAATTATGTGCCAGGCACTGTACTAAGCTCTGGGGTCGATGCATTTGGGTTGGCCGCAGTCCATGTCCCACTTGGGTGTATAGTCTTAATCTCCATTTTTCAGGTGAGGTAACTGAGGCACAAAGAAGTGAGGTGGCTTGCCCAAGGCCACACAGCAAACAATTGGCAGAACCGGGATTAGAATCCAGATCCTTATGACTTTCAGGCCTGGGCTCTATCCACTACATCATGCTGCTTCTCGCAAAGGCTTTGCTTTCCTTTGCTAATTCCTCATCCTAGCCTTTCCCTCCTTCTCCCTCATTCCCCTCCTTCCCTCAGCTACTTTCCATTTGAACCAAATTGTTAAGCTACCCTTGCCTCTCCTAAACCAATATTTATTGAGCACTTACTATGTGCAGAGTACTGTACTAAGCACTTGGGAGAGTACAATATGAGTTAGCAGGCACATTCTCTGCCCACAACGAGCTTACACTCTAGAGGGGAAATCATGCCTTTCCAGTTATTTAAGGTCAGGGCCAGAGCCTGACTGTAAGCTCCTGTAATTCTGTAATGGGGAAAGATATTTCATCATCAAAATTTAGAGAGTAATGAGGATTTAATTCTTAATGTGATAGGTTTCAAAAGACCCTACAGTAGATCTCACTACATTCTAAGGGTGGAAGTTTGATTTTGGAAATACGGGTTTGGAAGCAGAATTTGGTAACATGCTGTGAATTTTTTCATTGATAGAAAAACCAAAAATCTAAGAATACCACAGAAGATCTGGAACTGGCCATATTAAAAATAAGTCAGTGCATGAATGAACTTAAAAGAGAAGTAAGTACTGTTCTAAATAGAAAATCAGTTTGTCTTTGCTCTTTTTTAGTGGATAGGCTACAGTTGTGGTTTTTTTTTGTACTAGCCAATACTTTCTGAAATGTAGTTTTGCCTGCAGGGTTTGAATTGATCCCTCTCACATTTAACAAATCCTTTGCTAGATAATTTCAGCCTTCTCTCTCTTCACTGCTCCTTCTACTGAGAACCCATATAGCTCAATAAGAGAGCCACAGGGCATATTTTCAATTTCAGTGGAAACCAAACAAAAGGAGGATAGGAAGGAAAGACTATAGATAAGAAGTGTCCATTAGATTCCTGCTTAGTTAAGCTTCACATCTTTTCTCTTGGGTCTTCTTCATCCTCCTTCACCTTCAGATTGGCTTGACAATGCTGCTTTAGTTTTTCTGTCCTTCCTTTAATAACTTTTGGGTTATAAAATAAACACCCTGCACACAGTAAGAACTCAATAAATCCCATTGGTTGATTAAAATCTAATGTTCTTGAAATCCACTTTCTATGTTTTCTACATTTTATGGTTGATGCTTTCTCCCCCTCAATCATGATGAATACTGTTTATTGAGCACCTACTGTAAACAGAGCACAATATTTAGCACCCCTAAACCCAATCAGCCCTCTCAAGACTCTTGTTGGTTTCAGGAGACCAGAGAGTGTAGATGGCTCCAGCACAAACCCTCACAATCTCACAGGCACACCAAAGGCCTCTCTACACTTTTGCTAAATGAATAGTATCAGAGGTAGGTGCCCCAAGATTTCAATGGGGTAACATGTTGTTGTTAGTGGTATTTGTTAAATGCTTACTATGTGCCAGGCACCGTACTAAGCGCTGGGGTAGATACAGATTAATCAGGTTGGCCACAGTCCCTGTCTCACATCAGGCTCTATGTCTTAATCCCCAGTTTACAGATGAGGTAACTGAGGCACATAGAGGTTAAGTAACTTGGCCAAGGTCACACAGCAGACAAGTGGCAGAGCCAGGTTTAGAGCCCCTGTCCTTCTGACTTCGAGGCCCATGCTGTGTCCACTGGGCCACGTCGTACCCTTGGGTGCTTCGAAGACGTGTAGAGGGTACACGAGAGGACTTTGAAATGAGAAAGATGCAGGTAATAAATAGCAAATCAGACTGGATTGCCACCTCCTTGAGTTTGCCCTGGCATGTAATGTGCAGGCCTCATCATAGATTTATAATAATAATAATGTTGGTATTTGTTAAGCGCTTACTATGTGCAGAGCACTGTTCTAAGCACTGGGGTAAACACAGGGGAATCAGGTTGTCCCACGTGGGGCTCACGGTCTTAATCCCCATTTGACGGATGAGGGAACTGAGGCACAGAGAAGTTAAGTGACTTGCCCACAGTCACACAGCTGACAAGTGGCAGAGCTGGGATTCGAACTCATGATCCCTGACTCCAAAGCGCATGCTCTTTCCACTGCACCACGCTGCTTCTCAGCTCTGAGCTCTGATTCCTGACACTGGTAGAGTTACTTCTTGGTGAACATTTTTGGTGGTACCATTGCCAAGCCTTAAAACCCACTTAAAACCTACTTATGAGCTCTGATCCCTGACACTGGTAGAGTTACTTCTTGCTGAACGTTTTTGGTGGTACCACTGCCAAGCCTTAAAACCCATAAGACTTACTGGGTCAGGCCAGTATTGTGTTTCAGCAGTGGCACCAGAGGATACTTTTGAGATATCCTTATAGCAACTGCCCTCCTTGATAGTCAACTATCTGACTATTCCAAACTTTCTGACTCTTTCCTGAAACCCCAAGTCTCCACCTACACCCTCCCTATCTCCTAGTGACCTAATCAAATATTCTCCTTACAAAATAAAAACCATCAGGTTTGAGGTCCCCCAAATTTCCCCTTCACCTCCCCAGTTCCCTCCTACCCCCATGATTCCTTGAGAGACAGCCCCCCGCTTTCAAAATCTACCCTCTCCAGCTCTATCACTTCTCATTTGTGCCCTCTCTAACCACAGTCTTTAACCTCGCACTCTGTAATGGCTCCTTCTCATCTGCCTTTAAACATGGCCACATCTCCCCTATCTCAAAGAATCCTTCTCTAGACCCCACTGCTCCATCCAGTTTACATTCTTGTCCAAACTACATGAATGGGTTGTATAGACTATTGCCTCCATTTACCCCACCAACTCCCTTGTTGATCCTCTTCAATCTGTTTTCAGCCACAGGGAGTGGTCTCCAATGACCTCCTACTTGCAAAATCTAATAGACTTGATTCTATTTTAATCCTTCTTAGCTGCCTTCTACACTATGGACTTCTCCCTTCTCCTAGAGACAGTAATTTAGATTTTTCAGACACAGTCTTCTCCCACTTCTCCTCCTACTGCTCTAGTCGCTCCTTCTCAGTTGTTTTGCTGGCTCCTCCTATGCCTCCCACTCCCTAAATGTGGGTGTCCCCTCAAGGCTTAGTTCTGAGTTCTCTTCCATGTTTTCCACTCACCCCCTTGGCGAGCTCAACTACTCTCATGGCTTCAACTTCTTTGTAGATGACTTTCAAAACTACGTTGCTACGTTGCTAGCCCTGACCTCTTTTTCTGCAACTTCACGTTTACTCCTGCTCCCAGGACATGTACGTGGACCCCCATCTTCAAAGCTCTTCTGGAATCACATTTACTTGAGGAGGCTTTTCCCAACTCATTTGTCATCTTCCCACCCTTATATCGCCCCCGGCCTACCTCTTCAGCACTCTTGTGCCACCTAAGCAACCGGATTAATCACCTCCATCCCCCAGCATAGCCTCCTATTACTCCTATTTATTCATTTTAGTATTTGTCTCCCCTCTTAGATTGTAAACTCTTTGAGGGCAGAGATCATGTCTACTAATTCTATCGTATTCCCCCAAGCACCTAGTACATCCTCATAATCTCCCCTAGTAACCAGTCCTGGGCCTATCATTTGTTAAGTCTGTTTCAATTCTCCTCTTATTTTCTGTAACTTTCCCCTCTAATAACCTATTTTGGACCTCTCTTCCAATAATTTAAATCCTTCTTGAGCATTTGAATATTTCCTAGTCACGGCACTTCTTATCATCTTCTACGAATTTTGGACCAAGTCCCCCACATCTGAAAGACTAGTAGATTATTTACCGATTTTTTAAAAAATAAATAATTACTTTTGGAAATCAAGTTAGTTGTAAATTTTGTGGGCCTCTTAAATTTAGCTTATTTTGTATTTTGTTTTCTTCATTCTTTTCTTGTTTGATTTTACTGTCATTAAATTTATTTGTCCATCAGCCTTATTCATTTATGTTCATGATTTTTTTTTGCATCTACTGAAGATTCACAGTGCAGCAACATTACTGGCAACAGATCTATTAAAGTACCATGCTGATCATGTGGTTTTGAAAGCTTTAAAAATAAGTGGAGTAGAAGGAAACTTAGAAGCTGTGGCAGGATATACGTGTAAACTCTCTGAACAGAAAGAACAGCTTGTGGAGGTGAGTTGCAGATTTAAACAATGAACTCATTCAGAAATAGCTTTACCTCAGAAGACATTGCCATGTTTTTTTAAGGAAAATTGAACAAATTTAATACAGGTTTAAAATGTCTGTTCCCCCCAGCCCATCCCTCCACGAAGCACCTAAACGTACTTTCATCCAGATAAAACCTTGCAACGTGATAAATTTGGGCCTTGCTTGACTGTTCACAGGTCCCCCGACTCCAATTCCTAAAGTTGGTATTTAGGAAGAGTTAGTTGAAGCACCTTCGCTGGTGATGATTCTCATGAAAAGTAGATATAGGGTAATCAGGTTGTCCCACATGGGGCTCTCAGTCATCTTCCCCATTTTACAGATGAGGTAACTGAGGCACAGAGAAGTGAAGTGTCTGGCCCAAAGTCACACAGCTGACAAGTGGCAGAGCCAGGATTAGAACCCATGTCCCCTGATTCCCAAGCCCGGGCTCTTGCCACTAAGCCACGGAGTCGGGGTTAGTTCCCCCAAGCGGGCTTTTTGGCTCTCCATGGTGGTGGCCCATCGGGCGGCAACCTCGTGTGGAGCCGGTGGCCAGGGGGCATCTCCTTGTGGGGTAGGCCCTGGCGGGAATCAGTAGCTATTGCTGAATGGAATCTGGTGTTGGTCCATCTTCAAATGGCAGTGAGGAGGACAATAGCTTATACTGGGGATTTCCCAATAAAATGTTCTACAGCAAGCACCAAACAGCAGGTCAAGTGGCAGCAGAAGTGATAGAAATGGCCATGCTACCTAAATCCTTTCTGGAGTTTCACAGGAGTTTCAGGTGCAGCAGAAACACTGCAATCCAGTCGTGCTGGAAAAGTCCAAGTTAGGGACATGTGGTGTAGGTTGCAACTGCGGTGGTTGCTTGATGCCGCCATTGCAGATGAAGAGGAAGATGTGCAGGGCGACAGGGCAATTTCTCTTCTCCTCTTCCACTGGGCGGGGTCCCCAAGAATGAATGGGTGACGCTTTTGCTGCTACTCTCGCCGTGGCTATTGTTAGATGCCTCCTGGCTAGCCTGGCCGAAAGCAAGACCTGGAGCCTTGTAGAGTGTGGGAAAAAGCCTCCAAAATAGCCACAATTTCACCCAATTTGGGACATGGGTGGGAGTTGAAACCTGAAAATTATTAGGCAGCAGGGGAAAGAAGAACACCAGGAAGTCCTATTAAGAGCTAGAGAGCTACAGTGTTAGTGGTCATATTGGGGTACAGAAAACCAAATAATGAATTTTAGCTTCAACATTAACCTGGCTATGCTTAAGACCTTGAGTAGCCATAAGAATATGAGCATTGGCTCTATCCAGAATGACTTTTTCTTTTTAAGGGCTGACTTGTTAACACCTGCTGGTGAATTTTAAATGGCAAGATTTTATTTGGAGGGTTTTTATGGAATAATGCTGGAATTTTAACCCTGTGAATCATAGTATCTCAACTCTTCTACAACTAAAACTACTCCATGCGAATTTATTGAATCTTTTAATGTTTTATTTTCCACATAAATCCAGGTCTCCATCAATACGGGAATTATTTTCTTGCAAAACAACACTTTAAGGAAAATGCACATGAGCCTAGTCATGCATTTGTACACATAAACAGTTTCTTCTGTAGTTGAATTAACTTTCCCTAATTCCCCAACATTGCTATAGCCACAGCATGCAGTGAAAACGTGTTTTGGCTGAACTCAGTTTAAATTTTAAGGCATTCTCATTATTCTTTACTGAATTAATATTATCAATCAGTGGTATTTATGGAGTGCTTACTGTGTGCAGTGTAGTGTACTAAGCCCTTGGGCGAATTCAATGAAATTGAGTTGGTAGATACAGTCCTTACCCTCAAGAAGCATACAAGTCTAGGTGGGAGGCAGACATTAAAATAAATTACAGATAAGGGAAATGGCAAGGTATAAGGATATGTACCTAAGTGCTGAAGGGCTGGGGATGGTACTCAAGGAGTACAGGCCCCTGTGCATAGGCAGTGCAGAAGGGAGGGTGAATAGGGTGGGGAAATGAAGGCTAAGGGAGGGAAGGCCTCTTGGAGAAAATATGATTTTAGGGGGGCTTTGAAGATGGGGAGACGGTGGCCTGTCAGAGACAAGGGGGAGGGAGTTCCAGGCCAGAGAGAAGATGTTTTCTAATTACCAATAACTTTTGCCTGCCTAATGAATGTAGGACAGTGTGCTGAGCATTTGCTAATATGCAAAGGAAGTGAAAGGTTTTCACGATTTTAACCCCCCAGGAACAAAACAGGCTTCTTAATTTGTAGGCAGTGCCTTAACTTTCCGGCCACCAGGGTGCGCACTGTCAACCAGCTGGGACCCAGTGATGTGAAAGAGTGAATGCGGCTTTCCAGGGATGAACTCCTGGCCTGGGGCAATTGGGTTGGGAGCTAGAAGGGTCTGAGATGAGGGGAGGAATAAGAATTAATAAATTAAAAATTTATTTAATTTATTTCTTTTTCTAGGCTTGTCAATTGTTAAGACATGTCTCTGGGACAGAACCTCTTGAAATTACTTGTATCCATGCAGAAGACACTTTTCGGGTTACTGGCCCACAGGTATGGTCTCTGTTTTTTGTTGGGTTTTTTTTCCTTAAAACGTCTTTTCTGGGAATGATTGAGTAGGAAATTTCTCTTTAGGAACGAAACTACAAATTCATTCACTCATTCAATCGTATTTACTGAGCGCTTACTGTGTGCAGAGCACACTACTAAGCACTTGGGAGAGTACACTTTAAGCAGTCACATTCCCTGCCCACAAAGAGCTTACAGTCTAGAGGGATAATTGTGGTATTTGTTAAGCGCTTACTTTGTGTCAGGCACTGTAATAAGCATTGTGGTGGATAGAAGCAAATCGGGTTGAACACAGTCCCTGTCCCATGTGGGGCTCACAGTCTCAATCCCCACTTTACAGATAAGATAACTCAGGCCCAGTGAAGTGACTTGCCCAAGGTCACACAGCAAACAAGTGGCACAGCTGGGATTAGAACCCATGACCATCTGACTCCCAGGCCTGTGCTCTATCCACTACACCATGCTGCTTCACTGGTTTACCTACAACCACCTGCACATATCATCATCTGACATATCCTATTGCTTATTCACTGCTTTATGAATTCAGTTTCTTCCTCTTATCCTTAAATTATTTTTCTGTCTGTCTCCCCCACAAAATTGTAAAATCCTTGAGAGCAGAGATTGTGTCTATTGTTCTTTCCCAAGGGCTTAGCACAGTTCTCTGCACATAGTAGGTACTCAGTAAGTAGTATGATTGATTGATTCTCCTGGCAGATGTACAAGTCTTGACCTGAGAGCCCCATACCCAGGGACATAGTTCTAAAATGTGTACGTTGGTCAATACTTTATTTCCCCTACATTTTTCTGGAAAGAAAACAGGAGAAATAATTTTGAAAAACTCCTTTTCCCCCAGTTATAGAAAAACATTCCCCCTATATAAAACTGTCCTCTATGGAGTCTGCTCAGATCATTTTATCTTGGCTGTAGTTATCCAGTATGATTAAATTCAGTCAACGGGAAAAGGAAGTGCTCTTGAACTGGAGAAATAGTGGTGACAGAGTGATTGGCTGTCTCCTACTCTGGGGAGGAAGCCTAGCTTCCAGATACCAACATGGAAACGTCTTCTCCAGGATCCTGTCTCAAGGATGGCTCAGTCCCCCTCGAACTTTAAATGACCAAGAGGCTTTTTCACTTAATTAGTCCCCTTCTCATTTCCCAGTCTCCCCCTGTGATTGGCTGTGTTCCTGGTGGAGCCGCCACCTAAGTGCCTGTTATTTATGCAGGTTATCTTTCCCTG
The DNA here is from genome assembly GCF_004115215.2 of Ornithorhynchus anatinus. Taxonomy (NCBI): domain Eukaryota; kingdom Metazoa; phylum Chordata; class Mammalia; order Monotremata; family Ornithorhynchidae; genus Ornithorhynchus; species Ornithorhynchus anatinus. Next base: position 19,325,738 of record NC_041750.1, read on the forward strand.
TAGGAGTGGTCCCCAGGAGTGAATTTTGCTCCATTCTAGCCACTTATAAGGTTTCCCTCCCTTTCTCAGTGTGTGGACCAGCGAGTGACCATCACAGTTACATCAGCATACTAAGAAACTAACCATTCCATTAGTGTGCTAAGAGACAATTGATAAGCTCCAGCACTTTGGAGTTGGCTAGTCAAGGAACTGACATCATGCATTGAGCAAAACCAGACTTCGTGAAAAATAAGTTCATGAAGCTAGGTACTGGAGACACATTTTTCTGAAGAGGACTCCTCTATTTAAAGTTACTGCTAAAATGTTCTTATACACTACTTTTGGGCTCTGCCCAGTCTGCCTCAAGACTTAAATGAGTGGCAAAGAATAGAGTGAATCAAACTGATCCTACCATAGACTTTCCTTACTCTACTGTGTATGTGTACTTGTGGCGGAACAGGCACATTCCTCACCACATTGGTCAGCCACAGGGAACATTCTTCGCTGTGCCCTTAATTTTGTTCCTTGGTATTTGCGGTGTCTGGCACTGTTTTTCCTTTTGCCTCACAATCCTTCGAAGTCTTTGCTCTCAAAGTTACTCCTTTCTCAATTGCAGCACACCGCTCTACAACAATCGACTCCCAGTTTTTAGTTGACAGCATTATCTGCTTCATGTTTTACTGTATCTTTCAAGCGTTTCCTTGGTCTTCTTTGCTTTGGGTTTCCAAGTTCAAATCACTAAAGGGGCTCTTAGAAAATTTGCCTGTCATCCATTCTCCTCACCTGCCTCTCCCCACACAGCTCTATTGAGGCTCATGAGAATAGTTTCAATACAAGGAGAGTGAGTTAATTCCAGGATTTGTTGTTTACAAACATGTCTTATCACCTGATATTAATTAGAAATGATGCTGTTGGAACTGCTCAAGGTATTGAACGTGAAACTGGAGTGGGCAAAATACACAAGTATTTAGGAGACTGTAAATGAGTCATCAGTGCTAGAGTTAGTCAAAGGGATGATATGACTCAGTGGGCTGGGAAATAATTCTGGGAAGCTTGTTGGAGGAGGTGGAGTTTTAGGAGGGCTTGGAATGTGGGAAGAACTGTGGTTACTCTGATGTGGGGAGGGAGGGCTTTCCAAACTAGGGGAATGGGATGGGCGTGGGGGAGTCAGGAGCAAGGAGTTTATAGCAGGGTGTTGCAGCTGAGGAGCCCAGGAGAAGCAGCGTGGCATAGTGGAAAGAGCCCGGGCCTGAGAGTCAGGGGACCTGGGTTCTAATCCTGGCTTTGCCACCTGTCTACTGTGTGACCTTGGGCAAGTCACTTAACTTCTCTGTGCCTCAGTTTCCTCATCTGTAAAATGGGGATTAAGACTGTAAGACTGTCATTGTCCAACCCAATTATCTCGTATCCTCCCCAGTGCTTAGTACAGTGCCTGGCATATAGTAAGCGCTTAACAAATACCACAATTATTATTATTATTATTAGTAGTACTAGTCTCACTTTGTGTAGAGAGGAAGGGGCAGACCTAAGAGATACTGTGCAGGAAGAGCCAGCAGGATTTGTCAGGAGACTGAATGGGAGAGTTGAATGAAAGCAGAGTTGAGGAAAATGCCATGGTTGTAGGCTTCTGGGACAGGTGGTGGTGTTGAATAATAATTGCATTTATTAAGCGCTTACTATGTGCCAAGCACTGTACTAGGTGCTGAGACAGGTAGAAGATCATCATATCAGACACAGTACCTGTCCCACATGGGGCTTGCTGTCTAAAGCGGGAGGAGAAGAGGTGTTTAATCCCCATTTCAGAGACAAAGTAACTGAGGCGCAGAGCGGTTAAGTGAATTGTCCAAGGTCAAGCAACTGGTATTTGTTACGCCCTTACTATGTGCCAAGCACTGTTCTAAGCACTGGGGTAATCTACAAGGTAATCAGGTTGTTCCACGTGGGGCTAACATTCTTAATCCCCATTTTCCAGATGAGGTAACTGAGGCACAGAGAAGTTTGTGGCTTTCCCAAGGTCACACAGCAGACAAGTGGTGGAGTCGGGATTAGAACCCACATCTTCTGACTCCCAAGCCCGGGCTTTTGCCACTAATCCATGCTACTTCTCACTGAGATTACAACCCTTGTCTCCTGACTCCCAATCCTGTGCTCTGCTCTTTTCACTAGTCCACACTGCTTTGAATGAGCTAAGGAAGTTAGTGGGAGAAGTGGGTTTGGGGATATCCTGTAGGCAAGAGGAGATGGGGATTGCAGGTCAAATGAGAGTTTGGGGCTAGAGAGACAGATTTGGTATTTATCAACATTGAGGTGGTAGCTGAAGGCTTATGAGTGGGTAGACTGCCCCAGAGAGTGAGTGTAAAGCGGGAAGCATGGAGGATCTAGAACAGAGCCTTTGGGGGACACCCATAGTAAGATGAGCAGAAGAGGAGGAGCCAGTGAACAAAAGCCAGACAGAATGGTCAAGAAGTAGAAGTGAGAGCATGAGCAAGTGGGGGTGGAATAGACAAGAACGGGACACAGCGGGTAGACTGAGGCTAGAAGAAAGAGTGCGAACTGGAAAGGAATGGGAGAAATTTAACTTTTCTTAACTAGATATCCCCAAATTAGAACCAAAATTTGCCATCCTGTATTCCAGGCTTAAAAGAAGATATGGACTTAGGAATGCCATCCAGAATCCAACCACCAGGTCTGCTTAAGCCCCAGCAAGCACAACTGAGCTAAATTCACAAACAAGACATCCAAGTCAGGATTTAGTACCAAAAATTGGAAAAGATCACAGTAGAACATACCAAAATCAAGGGCACGGGGTCTTATGTAAAGTCACTGAGATTCAGGGTTGCTAGAGCCAAGCAGATGATCTGCCTACCAGAAGCCAGATCCTAGCTGTTTTGGCCATAGGACTAGCTGCCTTCCTGAGAACTTTGGTTAGGGAAGTGGCTGAAAACAGGGTTCAAGCTAAGATATTTTGTTTTCTTCAGATCATTTCTGCTGCTGAAACATTGACTCTGCACCCATCTAGTAAGATTGCTAAAGAAAATCTAGATGTGTTTTGTGAAGCCTGGGAATCACAAATTACTGACATGTCTGTGTTATTAAGAGAAATCAATGATGTATTTGAAGGACGAAGAGGTAAGAATGTTATTCATAACTTTCTAAAAAATGTCACAACATTAAGCAGTAAGATTTAACTTTTATGCTAAAGTACATGAAATAAAAGTTCTATTTTACCTTGTCATCAGCTCCGACTAGCTGCTTTATTGATTAATCAAAGACAGTGGGCGAAAATGTTATTCATGTTGCCACTAGATCAAATCTAGTGAATTTGAAAAACAGTAGGGAAAAAGTCCTTTGAATTTGGTACCCACATTTTAGTGTCCTTATTTTTCTTAGTATTGTTTTAACCAGTTAATATTCCCACAAAGCATAAAACACACAAAAACTTGGATTCTTATGTGAATTCAATTAGGCTTAGTTTTTGACTTATTTTATTTTGCAGTTTTCATTTGGGGGAGAATTTTTAAAAATCGCTTTCCATATTGGTTTTTCACTGTTCTTTATTTTTCAAAGAAAAGTTTAATCTTAATTCTGTACTATTGGCTTCAGTTTTATGTATTTCATAAAATAGTGAATTTAGCTATTTGATTTTTGAATTGCTGTCCTTCCTGGATGGAATCTTTCTGATGTCTACACAACCTTGAAATACTTTCTGTGGTTGGTAAGTTTATTGGTATTTATATAACATGTAGAAGATAATGATAAAATGTTAAAGAAGAAATGGTTTTGATTTTTATTTTGATTTCATCTAAGAATTTGTGGCAGTCATCATTGAACATTTCAAGATGGTCATGCTGTTTATTTTTATTTAATGAGTTATTTAATTTTGTTAGGAGAACCTCTGTTTAATGTAGCTTGATTCTGTCATTCAAAGGGATACTTTTATTATAAGATAGCATTTAGAGTTATAATTGTATTGCCTGTGTTCCCTATGTATTTAGTATTTTTAAAAATATTGCTCAGGATATTGGCGTCCGTGTTGGCTTTAAAGTCTAAAAATATAAGCTTATAATGGACTTCAGATAAAAGATGCGAAACTGTATTTTCAAAGTTAATTATACCACTTGCAAGAAAATTTCAGTTCATTCCAGTCAAAATGTCATTCATTTTTAGAGTGCTAAATATCTTGCTGGCAAGTATTTTTAATGTGGGAGAATTTTAATGTGCTAGATACAAAGTGGAATAATTTATTGCCATTTAATAAATGAACAGTGAAATACACAAACTTGCATGTAATCAGCAAAGCAATGACATGTTTGAGAGTGAATAAATACTATAGAAAGTCTTCAGAAGAAGAAGTAGCTATTAAATTCAGCCTGATAGCATCTAAATCAGAGATTTAGTAACTCTTGGGGTAAGATGGCCCATTTAATGGTGAGATTTCTATTTGTAATTGAGGGAAAGAGGGTGCATTTCTCAGGTCCTTTATAAGCTCTAAAGCTTGTTTGGTTTTAATTTTCACTGACATCTTAGGCAGGGTTAAAATGATGGGACTTCTTTATGACAATGTAAGTTAACAGGAAATTTTAAATATTAGATTTAGTATAAGTTTAATACAGAACTTCTGGAGACAATGCTTTTGGTTCATTCACAAAAGAAGAATAATCTTGGATTTATTTCTCTAAAATCCCTTCTCCCCTCCCCCTTTTAAGAATTTTAAATACTACTCACTGTTCATGAAACAGTTAGGGTGGTACTTATAATGCAGAGAAGAGGGAAATCAAATGAGATTTTAGGGTTCTTTCTTAAATCTAATGTAACAGATTAGAGTGAAAGAGAACTACAGTATATTACTATCCATAATACGTGGCATTCTTTACTCCCCTCTGCACGGCCTTGACTTGCTGCCTTTATTCATCCCCCATCCCAGCCCCAAAGCACTTATGTACTTATCTGTAATTGTATGAATTTGTATTGTCTTTCTCCCCCTCTAGACTGTAAGTTCATTGTGGGCAGGGAATGTGTCCGTTACATTGTTATATTGTGCTCTCCCCCGCGCTTATTACAGTGCTCTGCACACAGTAAGTGCTCAATAAATACGATTGACCTACCCTTGCAAACTATGTTAGTAAAATTCACATAATTGAGAGATAGGTCAAATTTAGTGCCTATTTTTGTGAGAAGTAAACTAGTCACCACCGGTTTTAGGAAACAGATGATTTGTACATAGTTTTAATTCTTTAAATAAATAATCAATCAATGATATTTATTGAGCACTTACTATGTGCAGAGCACTGTACTAAGCATTTGAGAGAATACGATACTCCCGAGTTGGTAGACACATTCCCAGCCCACCAGGAGCTAGAGGGGGAGACAGACATTAAAATAAATACTGGATATATATGTAAGTGCTGTGGGGCTGAGGGTGGGGTGAGTATCAAGTGCATAAAGAGTACAGATCCAAATGCATAGGTGATACAGAAGGGAGAGTGACTGGGGAAATGAGTGCTTAGTTAGGGAAAGCTTCTTGGAGAGGATGTGGTTTTAATAAGGCTTTGAAAGTGAGGAGAATGGTGGTCTGTTGGATAAAAAAGGGGAAGGAGTTCCAGGCCAGAAGGAAGACATGGCTGCGAGATAGATGAATTTCAAGTACAGTGAGTAGGTTGGCATTAGAAGAATGAAGCATGCGGGCTGGGTCATAGTAGGAAATCAGCGAGATAAGGTCAAAGGGGGTAAGCTTGTTCATTCATTCATTGAGCGCTTACTGTGTGCAGAGCACTGTACGAAGCGCTTGGAATGTACATTTCGGCAACAGATAGAGACAATCCGTGCCCAACAACGGGCTCACAGTCTCAAAGGGGGAGACAGACAGCAAAACAAGTAGTCAGGCATCAATACCATCAAAATAGATAAATAGAATCATAGATATATACACATTATTAATAAAATAGAGTAATAAATAATATATACAAATATACACAAGTGCTGTTGGGAGGGGAAGGGGGAAGAGCAGAGGGAGGGAATAGGAGGAATGGGGAGGGGAGGAGAGGCAGAGGGAAAGGGAGGGCTCAGTTTGGGAAGGCCTCCTGGAGGAGGTGAGCTCTCAGTAAGGCTTTGAAAAGGGGAAGAAAGTTTGGCGAATGCTGAAGTTGAATGCTTTACAACCAATGGTAAGGAGTTTCTGCTTGATGTGGAGGTGGATGGGCAAATGTTGGAGGTTTCTGAGGAGTGGGGAGACATGAACTAAGCGGATTTTTAGAAAAATGATTTAGAACATGGACCGTGTCCAACCCCAGTGTTTAGAACAATGCCTGGCACATAGTAAGCACTTAACAAATACCATAAAAAAATGAGCAGCTGGAGAGATAGGAGGAGAAGCAGAAGAGGACAGCATCAGTGAAGCCAAGGTTAGGTAATGTTTCCAGGAGAGAGGGGGGTGGTTGGCAGTGTTGAAGGCATCTGAGAGATCGAGGAGGTTTAGGATGGTGTAGAGGCATTTGGCAGGAAGAAAGGCATTGGTGACCTTAGAGAGGAATGTTTCCATGGAGTTAAGGGGCAGAAGCCAGATTTAGGGGTCAAAGGAGAGAATTGGAGGGGAGGAAGTAACCCTGGTCAAGCTCAGTTTTACTGCCTCTGCATGTGCACAGCGGATAGAACACAAGCCTGGGAGTCAGGAGGTCATGGGTTCTCATCCCGGTTCAGCCACTTGTCTGCTGTGTGGCCTTGGGTAAGTGTCAACTTCTCTGTGCCTCAGTTATCCCATCTGTAAAATGAGAATTAAATCTGTGAACCCTTTGCGGGACAGGGACTGTGTCCAACCTGATATGCTTGTATCCACCCTAGCACTTAGTAAGCACTTAACAAATACCATAATTATTATAATTATAATTATTACTTGCTCTTGCTATATCCCTTAGAATGTTCCTCTTTAAAAAGTATACTCTCCCTTCATATAAATACTAACATATTTTATATTCTACATTACATTTACTTTAAAGGTTCTTAACTGTTTCTATTTGTGGGAGATGAATTCTGATTTTTGGCCCAAACAGTAAGGCCCCTGCTGATCATTTTCCACACTAACTTCTCAGTCTAGCTGACCTTAAAGTTTCTAGTCCTTCTAGTCAATCCCTCAATAGTATTCTCGGTTTCCTTCTCCCTCAGTATTGTTACCATTCCTCACCAATGTACGTGGGAAAATCATTTACCATCCTCATACTCATTTTTTGCCAAAACCTTGTGTCTCGCCCATTGTTTCGTTAGTCAGTGGTATTTATTGAGTACTTACTGTGTGCAGAGCACTGTACTAAGTTCTGGAAAGAGTACAACAGAGTTGGTAAACACATTCCCTGTCTGTGTAGAGGGGAAGACAGAAGTTAATATAAATAAATGAATTATGCATATGTACATAAGTGCTGAGGGTGGGGTAAATATCAGGTGTTAAAGGATACAGATCCAAGTGCATAGGTGATGCAGAAGAGAGTGGAAGTAGGAGAAAAAAAGGACTTAATCACAGAAGGCTTCTTGGAGGATGTGATTATAATAAGACTTTGAAGGTAGGGGGATTGGTGATCTGTCGTATATGAAGGGAGTTCCAGTTCTGAGGGAGAATGTGGGAAAGGGGTTGGTGGCAAGATGGACAAGATCGAGGTACACTGAGCAAGCTGGCGCTAGAGAAGCAAAGTGAGACGGCTTGCTGTAGTAGGAGAGCAGTGAGGTGAAGTAGGAAGGAGTCAGCTGATTGAGTGCTTTAAAGCCGGTGGTAAGGAATTTCTGTTTGATGTGGTGGTAGATGGATGGGCAGCCATTGGAGGTTTTTGTGGAGTGGGGACTCCACTTTTTTTTTTTTAGTGGAGTGGAGAGAGAAAAGAGGCAGGGAGGCTGAAGCAGTAGTCAGGGCAACAGCTGGCAGTTGTTGGAAATAGTCTACGCTTCCTTCAGGTGATCTGTCTCTTTTTCATTTTAATCTCATCTGATCTTGGTGCCATTCCTTGAATAACAAACACCTTATCCTCCCAGTATTTTCACTGATCAATTTCACTTTTTCATCCTCCTTTAATTCAGGCAAAACCATGAGAGTGCTGGATACACTACAGACCTTTATTTTGTTTCCCGGTCATCGCGCCTTAGGTATTGTCCTTGCCCTTGTTTGTGCCATGTCCAGATTGGGTGATGATTTAATTCCACCTTTCCTTCCAAACAGTAACTTTTCTGGTATCATTCTATTTCTGTCACATTTATATTTATATGTATTTACATATATTCATATGTGAAGAAATTCGGACTTACCTACCACACTGTCGACTTTCAGTTTGTTCTGCAACTTGTTAGCTCCACGAGGCCAGTTTCACAAAGGGCATCCTGGCCTGCGTATTTGGTTTTCTGTTTCTTTCCTTCAAATTATTGGAGAAGAGCATCATGCTACGGGCTTGGGAGAGTACAGCAGAGTTAGTAGACATAATGTCTGTCTTTAAGGATCTTAAAGTCTAGCGGGGGAAGCAGACATTAAAACAAATTGCATATAAGGGGGAAGCAGCAGAGTTCTTTGGTCTGTGGATAAGGTTTTTGTGAGGAAGTAGGATAGAGGATTACAGGCATCATCGACACATACAGCACTGTTAAATGGTTCTTATTTATCTGTTTTCTGTACAATATGGGCTCCCAGAGCACATCGGCATATACAGCTCCTGAGTGACCATATCAGGAACCTTTGAGTGATCTCACATCCTGTAGAATTGGAAATTTTCCAGAAGACTTTGAAGCCTATTTTAACATCAGATGCCAGATCTCTTGTGGCAGAATGAAATAGGTCGAATGAGCAACGCCCATCCTTGTTTTACTTGTTTGGGGATGGAGGAAGGGTGAGAAAAAGCAATTTAACTGATTTTCCTGGCTGTGGAGTAACCATAGTCCTGTGAAATTGTTAGCTGCCAGAGCCTATTTCTTTTGACAGTGTCAGGTCATTGAAATCAGTATAGAGGTTTTGGTGGTGTTCTCTGCCCTTCTCTAACTGGCAGTCCAAATTATGGCTGCTTTACTGCATTTTGATCTAAAGCCCCATTTTTCAGCAGCCAGTCCGTGAAGATTTTGGCTAGGATTTTGCCAGAAATGAAGAGCAAGCAATAAGATGCCTTGATAGTTTCCACTATCAAGTCTGTTACCATTCTCGAAGATAATAGTGACATCATTGAAACCTGTGGCATTTTCTCAGTGTTTCTGACGTTGAGGAAGAGCCTTTGCAGATAGCTGAGCCTAATATCCTCTCTCTGGTTGGAGATTTTGGGGGTAAAAATTCAAGCTAATTATTATGAAGAACAAGTCCAATTTTGCATCTTCTCTAAATTTGTATTTGGAATTGTTCTGATCCAAGAATACTAGCTTCAGATAGGAAATATAAAGTGACAGAGCAGTGCCATCTTGTCACCTCTAAGGTAGAGCCCAAGATGCCATCCCTGTACATATATTCACACACCTCTGTTAGTATGGGTAGTCGAGAGAAGAAACAAATAAAGTTTTCTGAATGAAAAGCTTTGTCTACCACATTTAAGATTAAAAAAAACAACACCAGTTGAACAAGAGAGACTGAAAAGCAAAAATATTTGCTGGAATCATTGTCTTTTAGACTAAGGCCATGCATGGCCTCGAAATGTTCAAGAATGTCAGGGCATGCAACAGCATAACTTCGGGTGCGAGTGAGAATGGAATATTACAGGCCTGACATCCTTCTTACCATCCCCTGGGTCGGTTGGTGCTTGGTAGGATTGGATGAATCACCAGGGCGGCTGATCTGGATCCCTTCCCCTCCCACAGAATCCTAGAAGAAAGCCATCTGCAGTTACGGTGCCTACCTGCATTTTCTTTTGTTTTGAAACCCTCTATTTTATTTGTAATGAAAGCAAAATTGTGAAAGAAAATGAAACAGGGGTAGAAGAGAATATTTGCGTTCTTGCTTTTCTCACAGCTTCTGGGGCATTTTACCTGGCATGGGTGTGCAAGTGTTTCATTCTCAGGTACACAAACGAAATGGAAGCATTTGGTTTCTGACTCGCAAGGGCTAGCCCCAGTGTGATAGGGTTTTGTCTAGTTTTGTTTTAGAATAATGTTTTCCATTGATTGGGATTTTAAAGCAGGAAAGTAAGCACTTCATTCAGTTCGTTAACCATGCCTACAGATTTTGGTTTTAAATATCTGTGTTGTTCATAGGAGAGAAGCGGGCCTGTCTTTCCCTCCCAAGACCAGGGGTAAGTTTTGAGGTTGCTTATGTCCTTTTGAGTGTGTGTGAGGGGTAGACTAATTGGGTATGTAAATGATTGTCAATGACTAGACTATTCAATAAATTTCATTAACAAGCAAAATTACAGAATGATAAACTCCATTGATAATCAGGGTGATTTATATCCCTAGTGTTTTGGATAACAGTCCAAGTTTGAACCCGTCTTTCAGTAGTTAGTGGTGTTTTCATTTAGAGTAGTAAGGAAGTGGCAGGGAAGAGGACAAGTAGGCACATAATGGATCCAAAGGACAAGGTGAAAGAATGCAGATCTCAATCAGTGACAGTTGTGTGCAGAGTACTGTACTAAGCACTTGGTAGAATCCAGTAATATGGAGTTGGAAGATATGATCCCCGCCCACGAGAGCTTACAATCTAGAATGGGAGACAGATGTCAAAATAAGTTGTAGATAGGGGAAATGGCAACGTTTTAGGGTATGTATATAAGTGCTGTGGAGCTGAAAGTGGAGGATCAGAGTGCTTAAGGAGTACACACCCATGTGTGACATAGAGAGGATGGCAAATAGCATGGGGAAATGAAGGGTCAGTTAGGGAAGGTCTCTAAGAGATAGGAGGGCTTTGAAGATGAGGAGAATGGTGGTCTGTCAGATATGAAGGAAGGGGGAACGTTCCAGGCTTGAAGGAGGATGTGGGGAAGGGATCGGTGATGGGATAAAAATCGAGGTACAGTGAGAAGGTTGGCTGTTAGGCGAGTGAAGCATGCGGGCTGGGTTGTAGTAGGAGATTAGTGAAGTAAGATAGGATGGGGAGAGCTGATCAAGTGAATGCCCGAAAGCTGATGATAAGGAATTTCTGCTGGTGGAGATGGATGGGCAATGGTTGGAGGTTTTCAAGCAGTAGGGAGATGTGGACTTTATTTATGGTATTTTAGAAAATGATCTGGGCAGCAGAGTGAAGTACAGATAGGAGTGGGGAGAGAGAGGAGGCAGGGAGGTCAGCGAGGAGACTGATCCAGTAGTCAAGGAGGGATCTTATAAGTGCTTCTATCAGCGTGGTACCAGTGTGGATGAAGAGGAATGTAATGGTATTGTGAAGGTAGAACCTACAGGATTTGATGGCAGACTGAATATGCAGGTTGAAAAGAGAGAGAGAGGAGTCCAGGATAATGTCATGGTTATGTGCTTTTGAGTCAGGAAGGATAGTGGTGGTGTTGTGTACAGTGATGGAAAAGTCAAGGGGAGAAGAAGGTGGGAAGATGAGTTCTGTTTTGGACATGTTTAGTTGGATGTGTCAGCAGAACATCTAGGTAAAGGTGTCCTGAAAGCAGGAGGAATTGTGAGCCTGCAGAGAAGGAGAGAGGTGAGGGCCGGAGAGGTAAATTTGGAAATCATCCATATGTAGGTGGAAGTCGAAGCTGTGGGAGTGAATGAGTTCTCCAAGGGAGTGGATGTAGATGGAGAATGTAAAGGGACCCAGAACTGAGCCTTGAGGGACTCTCACAGTTAGAGGGTGAAGGGCAGAAGAGGAGTCCATGAAAGAGATTGTGAAGGAGTGACCAGAGGGATAGGAGAACCAGGAGATGATGGTCTCAGTGAAGTCAAGCTTTGCTAATGTTTCCAGGAGAAGGTGGGTAGTCTACAGTGCCAAAGGCAGCTGAAAGGTCGAGGAGAAGGAGTAGAGGTCATTAGAGAGGGCAGTGGAGGAGGTGGAGGCCAGATTGCGATCGGCATCCAAGGGTAATTGTGGTGTTTCCGTATCACTGCCCCAACCCCCTGTGATGCTTCAGGATACCTTCCATGGGGCATCCTAAAGATTATACTCTAGGTGCCCTAAAGGGACCTGCAGCCCCCAGTGATTTCTTTGGAGGTGAGAAGAGTTTATAGAAGAGGGTAAAGATGGGAGGAGCCCATTTCTGCTTGGATGGCATAAATCTTCCCCATCAAAGAGAGAGATGAAGGGAGGAGAGTGTATTAACTGGCTGCTAAAAACCCCCATCTCCCTCAGATATTAACAGATAATTTACATATATCATTCTTGCTGTCCAAGTGATGCACTACTAATGATCCTCTTTTGAGAGAACTGAAAATTTGTAGCTTTAAATGCGAAAACATAGTCTAACAAAGTTTTGATTGGTTTTGTTTTGTTGTGATTACTGGGGTCTCATCATGCAATTTTTTTTGTTAATCCAGTCTTAATTATGGTGGCTTTTTCTTGGCTCAAAATTTGTTATAAATGAGTTTATTGTGCTAGTGACCAAATAATCCAAATAGATCCAAATGCTCTGTCTTCATAACAGTAACAATAATAATAATAATAATAATAATAATAATAATGATGATGGAATTTGTCAAGTGCTATGTGCAAGCACTTTACAGAAAGCTGGTGTAGATACAAGATAATCAGGTTGCACAGAGTCCTGATGGGGCTCACAGCCTGTGTGAGTTTCACAGTTTCTTGGCTGTTGAAATTCAAATGTCTTTTGGCAAACATATTTTGTGATAACAAAGATATTTGATATATTTTTTTCTTTCAACAAATAGAAATGACCTGTCCCTGGAATCAGAAATACTAAAACTATTCAGCTTCCCTGTGATGTTGAAAATACTATAACTCTTCATGGCTCCTACTCTTTGGCTGTTCCTTACTGGTAGGAGATTTGAGGCCCAGGTTCCTTTTGAGAGTCTGTGACATACAGTGCCTCCAGCTTCTTGGCTAGGGTTTACCTCATTTGCCATCATAACATAGTAAATAATTTTCAGTTTCTTTTGCACAACATCAGGATGTAATTCTTCTCAAGTAGGGAAAGGGAAAACCAAGGTTTGGGTTTATGAAAGCTAGCAAAGGAAATGGAGGCCCATGAAGAAGTATATAACCCAAGTCTTGTCGTCTTGTTTTAGGGAGCTTAACGGGGGGGGGGGGGGGGGGGGGCTCTGATTGCCTTTCCCAGCTGAATCTGCAACATGTTGCCTTTTCTTATCTAATCCTCTTTTTGAACAATACTTCAAATCTCTTTTCTCCTAGTTCTGGCTGCTGGGAAGGAAACAACCCAGCAAGGCAGCAAGTTACTGGAAAGGGCTGAAAAATCCACATCATTCTGCCTAGTCATAGGTAGCAAGTTTGCCTATGTTGATTTCAATGAAATAGAAACAATGTAGTTATTAGAATAGGGTCACATAGGGTGGAACTAACCCTGGGGGGAGTATTGGGAACGAAAGAGCCCAGGCAGCTTTGGAAGAATAGCAAGCAGCACTTGATCAGAGAATAGCAGAGGAGATGGGGGGGAAGTTAGCCCTTGGGGGGTGGGAAGAAGGAATCAAGGAGCCAGCTGTTTGGTGTGGGAGTTGTGGGAGTGCAGGGAGCAAAACCCTGAGCCATCTCAACTTGGAGCAGCCAAGCTGGTGGCAGGTCAGATTGGGGATGACACCAGCTATGGGACTGGCTGGTGGGGATTGATGAATGACTTTACATAGGACTCAGGTGGAACCTTTCTGGTTCCTTAGAAATCTGGAACCTTTCTAATTCAGAGAGACTTTCCAGGGGCTTTGAATATGATACTCAGTAGTGTGAAGCTGTTGAGTCACAAGAGCGGAAAAGGGGGATGAGATATTTGCAAAATGGGAACAGTAGCTGCATCTCATTAATGGGGGATGACTCTTTTTTTAGCTGATGGAGAAATCCATTCCACTTTTTTATAAGCACCCAACTTGCTGGGTACCTGCTGCGAGCTGAAGGAGATTACTCCAAACTATCCACTTAGGCTGTGAGCCCCATGTGGTACAGGGACTGTGTCCAACCTGATTAACTTGTATCCATCCTAGTGCTAAGAACAGTGTTTGACACTTGACGCATCGTGAGCACTTAAATACCATTTTTTAAAAATCCAGAGTTGCATATTTTTGATTAATCAAGTATGGACTGGACAAACCAGAAGAGGAAGAGGTAGGATTTCAGTGTATTAATACCGTCTTTGCCAATTGATTAGGATAAAGGATTACTAGTTTGAATAAAGTTATTTAGCTACTTGTGTATGCATGTGTATTAAATCTTCAAGGGAGTTATACAAGTGGTTTGATAAGCTTTTAGCATTTCACTCTAGTTTTTAACAATCTTTCTATTATTGGGTATGCTAAGCCTATAAAATTGATACATTCTAAAGTCTTCAAATAACTTCTTGACCAAATCCATTGATCTTGTGTTCATTTTTATCATTTTAGTTATTTGCTTCAGTGGATATTCACTTTTTTAACTCCAGCCCAGGTTTCTGTGTCTCTTCTGGTTTTCTTTCTCATCTCCCATCTTTCCCTGAGGTCTGTCATCTTTACCCTTATCCAGCTTTTCCTCCAAAGTCTGTCCCTGGGTGTTTTTGTCTACGTGAACAATGTAAGTTGCCACTTCTCTGCCTGTTCTCATATTTGTCTCTTTATCCAACATAATTTCCTGGCTGTCTTTCTGCCATCTCATATTCCATAAGGAAAAGGCAGAACACCTCATTTTTTTAGTTCTCATCTATTCTCCCTCCCCCATTTGACCATTGGCAGAAATATTGCCATCTTTGTACTTCAAGCATGTGATTCTGAAATCTCCCCTTTCCTTCTTATTCTACATTTCAGCTGTAATAGCATTTTGCCTTTCCTCTGCTCTACCTTAATACTTCCTTTCCTCCGTCTACTTAAACCCTCTTGCATTCTTTGAGAGCCTCTGGGAACTGGGGCAGTCTGCTTCTTCTTCACTACCACCCCCTTCTTTCTGTCCTACCATGGCCAGGATACAGACTTCAGGCAGAGGACTGGGAAAACATTGAAGACTCGGACTCTGAGTGGGAAAGGCGTTATGAAGTGGTTTAGCAAGTGCCAGGGTCCTTCCTTACACTTGCCAGCCATAACCCCTGGGCAACCACAGACCCCCACTACCCTCTGAGAGGCCCTTGGCCATGAGGATGAAAGTGGAGATGGATTCTGGGCCCGGAGTGACTCTTCAGCTACAAGGCAGTGAGGAGTGGAAACATCTCCTCTCATGTTCCTTTTAAGCAACTGAGAACTATCCAAAAGGTGGTGCCAACCACAGAGATAAGTACCAGGGAATATGGCCAAATACATTTGAGGCAAGATAGCTATCTCCTCACTCTCTAGCCCCCAGAGGAGTTGCAGGATTTGATTCTCCTTAGAACTGAAAGATTAGTCTAACAAGAGATGCCTTGTCCCTTCTAGAAGCTTGTGAATTGTAGGGTAGAGGGCAAGGAGTAACTAGTTTCCTTTTTTAGCTGCCCTTTACCTACAGAGCTCAGGTTTCACTCTTCTGAACCTGCACATGTCTCCTTCCTTCCCCCCACACCCCTAACTTGCACTTCTAGTTAATCCTTTTGCCCTTTCCTCTTGAATTGCAGCTTTTCAAAAGAAAAGCTGAGTACCTCCTTGTTGTGACATTACCTTCCCTCACATATGTGTTTTCTGGAATATCCTGGATGTCCCTTGATGCTTGACAGGTGGTCTGTCCCCTCCCTCTTCTTAAAATTACTCAGTGAAACTTGCTTATTGAGAGAAACATTTTTAAATTTATTATTGTTAAGCACTTACTATTTGTCAAACACTGTTCTAAACACTGGGGTACATATAAGTTAATCAGGTTGGATAAAGTCCCTGGCCCACTTGGGGCTCTTGGGTGAAGTAGGAGGGAGAATGGGCATTGAATCCACATTTTACAGTTGGGGAAACAAAGGCATAGAGAAGTTAAGTGACTTGCCTAAGATCACACAGCAGATAAGTGGCGAAGCTGGGATTAGAACTCAGGTCCTCTGAATCCCAGGCCCGTGCTCTTTCCACTAGGCAACGCTGCTTCTTTATTGAATGACTAGGTAGTACGGGGCAGCCCCAGGACCACAAACTGTTCTGATGTGTTAGATTATGAGCACAGAGTATAAACTCTCTGAGTGTGACATATCACCAGCTGGTACTGTTCAAGAAGAGATCATTTCAGATGTTAAAAGAATCCTATTTTTGCACATATATGCTGAAATAGAAGGAACACACCTTTGTTTCCAGTTCATTCCATCCAAAAAATGTCAGCATGGGAAATTTTTAGAAGACTAATAGTAGGACAGCTGGAGGAAAGGGGGAGTGAAAGATGTGGTCTGGACAGGGATTCTGATAGGCGGAGGGGAGAGGGTTGTGGCAGGATGAGCCGCAATCCGCAAAGATGGAAACAGCTGAAGAACAGAAATGGGCATTGGTAATAATTGGAGGAGGTGGGTCAGGTTCTTGTGGGTTTGACAAAATGGAGGCTAGGTGAATAATGTCTTCTGTCCCAATCGTAAAATTCTTAGAAGCAGCATAGCCTGGTGGAAAGAACATGGGCCTGGAAGTCAGAGACCTTGGGTTCTAATCCCACTTACTTGCTGCGTGACCATGGGCAAGTCACCCCTAACTTTTCTGGGCTTTAGTTCTCTCAAAAATGGGGATTCAGTACCTGTTCTCCCTCCTACTTAGATTGCGAGGCCCATGTGGAACCCAATTATCTTGTATCTACTGCAGCATTTAATACAATGCTTGACACATAGTAGGCACTTAACAAATACCACAATAATTATTATTATTCCCCCTTTAAACCCCAAATTGAGGACACAAACATTATTTTATAAAGTTAGTATTAATATACCTTGCAAAATTCCCCAAGATCTTATTCTCAATTTTTAAGCTTCCAACGGTATGATTTAAGAAACCATCAACTAATTAGACCAAACAGCCAAATTTCAGCTCTGGGCTTGACAATTTTAGCTGACTTGCTTAAAGGAGTTGAGTAGACTAAACTTATCATGGACTAGGGCATGTAAATTGATTTTAGGTGCTTTCTACCAAATATATTTTGATCATGATGATTACTGGGGCTAACTTATTTCCCCCAGTGTTTGTAAAAGTATTCAAGTTCCCCATGAGTTTTGTACAGACTTAAAATGTGCAAGCAACATCCAGGGACAAGTTTATTACATATACTTCTATTCTCCAAAGAGAGGTTTTTGGGTGATGGCTCTGTCTACTACCCTTAAACTGCAGTATGTGTGCTTTTGAGCTGCCCTGGAGCAGAGTGCTTCTCCATTGCTCATAAAACAGAGAAGAATTTTAGCCTAGAATTAGTGGGGTGTTTTTTGTTTGTTTTGTTATTCATTAAGTGCTTACTGTGTGCCTGGCATGAACTAAGCACTGGGATAGACACAAGCTAATCAGATTGGACACAGTCCTTGTCCCACATTAGGCTCATAGTTTTAATCCTCCTTTTACAGATGAGGTAACTGAGGCACAGAGAAGTTAAATGACTTGTCCACACTCTCTCAGCAGTCAGTTGGCAGAGCCAGGATTAGTTCAGGAATTTATTTTGACATTTGGTCAACACTCAAAAGTTAATTTCTATAACAGATTTCCTTTTAAAACAGTCTAAATTATACCCTCTTTCTAGTTGTAATCAGGTTGGATTGTTGAGGCATTCATTTTTATTTCTTGCAGAAGTATCAAAGTTGTTTCAGACTGTGGTCTGGGTTTTTTTTTTCCTGCAATTCAATTACCCTTTTTTCTACTTTAAAAAAGAAAAGTTGTTTTTTGGGTTTTTTTCAGTCAGCTAAAGTGCTCTTGGATCAAATTTTAAAGTATAATTTAATGCTAGTAAATCCTCCATTGGAGATCAAAGATTCTTAAGTAATTTTATCCTCTACATAGTTTTGCCTATTTGTGAAATCCCATTACAACCAAATTCAGTGAAGGGAGGGTCCCTTCATTGGAACATCTTTTCTTTACAATGGAAATATGCTAAAAAAGTTTCAAATATTTCTATTACAATTGTCTGTGTCTTGAAACAAACAAATCGTTATAATTTCAAAAATAAATTTAAATGAAATTTTGACAGTAGCTACATGGGGAAAACTAAATGGCAGATTGAGACATTTCCTGGAATTCAAATGAGCCATGACAGGTATCCATATATGGCCTGGGACTCCAGTTACCTTAGAGTAGTAATGGTGCTAAACTTCTCACAGTTGGTTTATGGGCTCTGCACCAACTCACCCCATCTTGCATATCTGCTCTCCCAACCCACCACTTCCCATCCCTCTTGCTTTGTTCCTTCCAAGAGAGCCTTTTTTCTGTACTTTGCGCTCCAGCCCTTTGCTCACACTGTTCCCTCAGCTTGGAACTCTCCCCTTTTCCCACTTCCCACCCAAATCCATTAGATCACACCCCTTGCCATATTCAAAGCCTTCCTGAATGCCTACCTCTTTCAACATACCTTCCCGGAAAAATTTCCAGCATCCCAAGTCATGTAACCCATTCAGCCATCTCTAGCATTTATGTACCTACTTCCTCAGCACTTGTATGTTTTATGTCTGTGTAGTCAAGTGAACATTCAATAAGCTATTTTGATTACTCGGTTTGTAAATACTTGTCTGTCTTACATTAGAGGGTGATAATAATAATGATGGTAATATACCACTTGCTTGGTTTGCGCTTTCCAAGAGCTTAGAATAGTGCACTGTACCCAGTGAACACTCAATAAACACGATTGAGCATCAGCTGAGTGTAGTAGACTGTCCTAAGGCCTTGAGCAATTCAACAAAAATGCAGGGCCCAGTCCCTGTTCCACAACAATCAAACAATCGTATTTATTGAATGCTTACTGTGTGCAGAGCTCTGTACTAACGCTTGAGAGAGTCCAATACAACAGAGTTGGTAGCCATTCCCTGCCCACAATGAGCTCACAGTCTAGAGGGGGAGACAGACATTAATATAAATAAAGAAATTACAGATATGTACAAAAGTGCTATGGGGCTGAGGGAGGGGTGAACAGATATACTCTCGGGAATCTTCTCTTTTCCAAAGGCCCTTGGAATGGCCATGAGTCACTGATTATTGAGGTGGGGCTGCTGCACATTTTTTGTCAGGAGTTTTAGTTCACCTGCTTGGAGGCAGTGGGTTGGACCAGATGATCTCTCAAGGTCCCTTCCAACTCTAGATTTGTTATGGTAGCATTGGAAAGGTAGTCATGGACAGCTGCTTGAAGCTTTGATAAAACTTCATTGTACTGAGTACTTCGCCATGGTGAAATTTGTTATAATTGGCTGGGGACAGGGAGGACTCTTGCCAAAATTAGCTTGCTGCAATTGAGCTATCAAGGGGGGGAAGGTTTCAAAGAATGGAATCACAGATTAATAATAGTGACAATGAAGAAGACCCAGTTTATTTATAATGTAATTCTCTCTAGACTGTAAGCTCCTTGTGGACAGGAAACATGTCTGCCCACTCTGTTGTATCGTACTCTCTCAAATACCTACTACAGTGCTCTGCATACAGTAAGCACCAGCTCAGTAAATATTAGTGATTGATTGATAGTTGTGGAATATTATTACCTCAAACCTTCAATAATGTTGTAAATTACTTGTTCCAAAAGAGTATATTTTGGGTGTTTCATTGCAGTTATTTATTCAGGAGTTAGTAAGAACTGCTTTTTAAAATATTTTTCAACTTTTTTATTGCAACAGAAGCATAATGCAAACCTGAAATCCTTAAAGCCTGTCAAACTTGATTCTGAGGTAAGACTTTTCCTTTTTCTTATCAGTTGGTGCTCACATGCATTCAGAATTTAAAAATGAAAAAGACATTGTGTTACAAATCTACAACTTCTAGGAACAAGCAAAGATAGCAAAACTTGGACTTGAACTTCGATTGCTCACATCAGCTGTAGACTGTGAAGCTGAGAAATGGGAGGACCAGGAGACCGAGATAATTGTTCGTCATGGACAGAGCCTATCTAACATGGCTTATTCGATGTATTTGTTTTCTAGGTAAATATTCTGTATGCTTCACCATTTTAAATGAAAAAAATATTCAGCCACAGAGAGAAATGTCTATTTTGCAATTACAAATGGGTCACTGTTAAAACACTTATGAAGTTCAAAAGAAAAGGTTTGATAAAAAGAGGGGTCTTTACCAGCTCTTTTTTGCTAAAGCTGAGAAAAGGCCAACGGCCTAATATGTGGTCAGAAGGGTTGCTGGATCAATAGAGCCTGGCTCAGACAGAGGAGGTGAAATCAGTCTGTGATGTAACCCTAGTCTCTCCTCCTCCTTTGGGTGTAGTCGCAGCATCACGATTAGATCTTAAGCTTCCACTTTTCCCAGAATGTTTGAGGTGGTAATAATAATAATAAGTGGTATTTGTTAAGCACTTACTACGTCAAGCAATATACCGCTGCTTGTCTGTTGTGTGACCTTGGGCAAGTCACTTAATTTCTCTGTGCCTCAGTTACCTCATCTGTAAAATGGAGATTGAGACTGTAAGCCCCATGTGGGACATGGACTGTGTCCAACCTCATTAGCTTGTGTCTATCCTAGCTATTAGTACAGTACCTGGAACATAGTAAACACTTAACAAATACCATAAAAAAGGTCTTCATCTTCTGACTTCCAGGCCCATGCTCTTTCAGTCAATCAATCATTTATTGAGTGCTTACTGTGTTCAGAGCACTGTATTAAGGGCTTGGGAGAGTACAATATAACAGAGTTGGTAGACACATTCCCTGCCACAAGGCCACTGCTGCTTCTCATTTGCATCATCTGCGTTTTCATAATCTGGCAACTACATACCTTGGGAGGAAAAACAAAGTTTCGTCTGTTTTGCTGGGAAATAATGTTCCAAGTCTAGAATTGTAGTGAAGTCAAAATATCCTTGGAGAACAGTGGGAAGTGAGTATCTTCAGATCCTTGGCAGCAGAGAGGGCCTTCAAAGCAGTGCACTGAGGCAGGCATGTGCCAGGCAAAGGGGACTGTCCACCCCAGTAATTGGAGAGCCAACAAGGGGCCTTTTTGCTTGAACTTTCAGGAAAGAATGTGTAGTTTTGGAAATGCTCAGCCTTAATTTGTGTAATAAGCCTAGTAAGGTAAGCAACCATAAAATCCAGGCCAGGTTGGATTCTCAGCATTGTTAAATTGCTCTTCATGTGTAGTATGTTTTCTGAAGTAAAGGAGGATAACTTAGCCCAGTTCTTCCAGGGCAGTATGTCAGACCCTTTGGTTCACTCTAGGGGTCAGGTCCTGCATTGCTGTGGGCATACACTGCAACAACATAGCATGCAACCTCTTCAGAGTCTGACTTCCTGCCAGGAGCAGCCTAAGGTCACTAAGGGAGGACTCTGATCTTTTAGTATCCATAGATTCAGAAGATAAAACAGAAAAGTTGAGGGACACTCCACTTTTCAATATCGTTAAAAAGGTTAATCATATGAGTGCCTATGTAACCCATAATATAATAATAATTATGGTATTTGTTAAGCGCTTACTATGTGCCAGTGCTTGGGTGGATACAAGCAAATCGGGTTGGACACAGTCCCTGTCCCACGTGGGGCTCACAGTCTCAATCCCTGTTTTACAGATGAGGTAGCTGAGGCACAGAGAAGTAAAGTGACTTGCCCAAGGTCATACAGCAGACAAGTGGTGGGGCTGAGATTAAAACCCATGACCTTCTGACTCCTAGGCCCATACTCTATCCACTATGCCATGCTGCTTCCCTACTAATATGAATGTAGTAAAACATTAAGTAGGCATGAAGCAATTCTGCACTTAGCACAATATAGTAAACTGTTGTAATTTTTTTCATTTTTCCCTAGAGGAGAAGGGTTGTTGAAGAGTACTCAGGATTTAATTAACCAAGCAGAGGTAAGCGGATTAGGAAACAATCAATCATCTTAAAACTGATGAACTATTTTGCTAGGAGTATGTGGTCTGTCAAACTTTCTAAAGGCTTGGTGTATTGAGGGAGGGTGAAGGGTGCCCTGTTGGGGCCAAGGAAGAGATGATAGTTGCCCTGGCCCCAGTAGGGTGGTCAGTTGAAATCAGGTATATCTGGGAGTAAAAGTAGTAGAGGAGGGTAGAAACACCCTGTAGCTACAGTCTTTCCTGATCTCCCGAGGCCTGATTAAGGAGAAGCAGGAAGTGGGAAGGATTGAAGGCTGAAGTGACCGTTCAGTGAGCCGGGATGAGAGCCCGATCACTTACGAGTCAGAGTAAATGGGCCTTAGCTCTTCATCAAAAATACAAGGCTCAATGAGGTTTGTCTGACATCACATTGGTACTGGGGAGAGCAGAATACTGAAAAAACATAATTTAAGAACATAAATGTCATTACTGGATCAAAACCAATCATCCCTCCAGCTCAGATTCTGTCTGACAGTGACACAGGACCCTTGGAAGATCCCTCTCTACCCAGCTCAACCTCGTGCATGCACCCGGTCCTTCCATTGTTTTCATACCTCCAACCCCAGCCTTGGGTCACCTCCGTAGCATGCTTCCTCCGCTCGTGCACTCGTGCCATAGAGCACAGTTGATAGAAATCCAGGCACCATGCCCATCTCATCCACCTCAAAACGAACTCTACCCTTTCCTCTGCTCAGCAACACTATTTCTCCTCTCTTTTTGATTCCCATGCCCGCTGCCCATAGCAACTATTGCGGACTTTTAACTCCCTCATTGGACCCCCAGTGTCCTCTCCCCCCCACCTTGCTATTTTACTGACAAAATCAAAATCATTAGGTAAGAACTCCCCAAAAATGTCCCCCCCACCTGCCCAGCTCTCCGTCACCCCATTAAACCCCCAGAACAGGTTGTTTACAACCATTGTCTCAACTTCCTCTCAGCCAATTTCCTGGATTGGATTGAACCAATTTCATATCTAGCTTTGGAGATCAGGTGGGTTAACCCCGAGTGGCACATGTTACACGAGGAGTAGCTGTTATGACAGGAGAGGTCGGAGAGTTCCACGAGTAAAGGTCAAGCTAGGATAAGAAAGGGAAGATTGTGAGGGGATGCCAGGAAGCTGGCTTGGCTGAGGTGGGTGCTCTGTGGACAGTGGAAGGAGGTAGGCAGAGAAAGCCAACTAGGAAGATTCAGGAAAGAATAATAATAATAATGATGGTATTTGTTAAGCGCTTACTATGTGCCAAGCACTGTTCTAATCACTGGGGTAGATACAAGGTCATCAGGTTGTCCCACGTGGGGCTCACAGTCTTAATCCCCATTTTACAGATGAGGTAACTGAGGCACAGAAAGGTTAAGTGACTTGCCCAAAGTCACCCAGATGACAAGTGGCAGAGCCGGAATTAAAACCCATGACCTCTGACTCCCAAGCTCGTGCTCTTTCCACAAAGCCACGCTGCTTACCAAAAGAAGAATCATGGTTTTGAGCTGGGGTGTTTTGGGGATCCCATGGAGAGCTGGTTGTAGTGCAGTGATAGAGTCGAAGAGATAGGCATGGAAGGTGATGTCCACTGAATGCTGCTGCAGTGCCTGTTAATCCGAGGAGAGGCCCGAGAAGGTAGGCAGAGGACCTTGCCTGATGGCAGGAGGGAGATTAGCAGTAGAGACAGATGGGGTTGGACAGATTTGAGCAATAATGAGGAGATGGTCACAGTTGGATTTGAGTGTAGGGAATAAATAGAAGGGCATCAAAGACACCTCCTGGAGCCTGGCTTCTTTGACCCTCTAGGCTTACATTTTGTAAAAGGCAAATGTCAAATTGCCTATGAGTACAAGTGCCATGTGCAGGTGTAAGTAGCAGTATAATAACTTGCACAGTGATTGCATCAGTTTGTGTTGGTTTTATACCCGTGAATGCACATACGTGTATGCATGTGCATATCAAAGATGAGCTCCTGAAAGTTTCTTATTTAGGTTGTGACTGAATTTCCTTGATGGAAATTGCAGTCTGATCCACAGAGAGTTTTTTCTGTACTTTTCCCAGTTCCAAAAGGCCACAATCCCGATTAGACTGTAAGCCCGTCAAATGGCAGGGACTGTCTCTATCTGTTGCCGACTTGTTCATCCCAAGCGCTTAGTACAGTGCTCTGCACATAGTAAGCGCTCAATAAATACTATTGAATGAATCCATAAAATATGGAGTGATATCACACACTAATTGCCGATGTAATCCAGAATCCATAAGATGCACCCCAGAAAACATCCAGTTGCTGCTGGAAAGTCACTTCCCTCTCTCCCTGTGACCCCCAACTCCCCCGCAGGCGACTCCATTCCCCTTCCACCTGGTTCTGAGTCACTCTCCTCCTCTTTCAGAGTCCCCAAATCAGCCCTTTCCTCAAATGTCTCTTCCCAACCCCCTCATTTTTTTAAAAAAACAATCCATTGAAGAGGGGCTGACAATCAAGTTCTCATCTCCCTCCCACTCCTGCCTCTCTTAAGCAGCAGCCAACACTCACCATGGAGACAAGGGAGCATGATTAATCCCTGCAGCTGCCAACCGAGGCAGAGAGCCTTGGGAAGGGGGTGGCACAGGGATGTTGTCCGCTGACCTGGTTCTTCTGAGGTATCCGGGGGTCAAACACAAACTAAGTGCAGAAGTCCACTGGCATAGAGTCCATCAGAGCTAGTCAGAGAGCAGTGAGGCAGCTGGATCTAACAGAGCCATCTCCCCCATCATCTGCAGCCAGGAGGCAGAATGGGAACCACAATAAGCATTTTTCTGCCCCTCTCCTGCTGGAAGGGACTATGGGGAAGGGTAAATCAGGAACTCTCCCTGATTTACAAAAATAAATTAAAAATAACCAGTGGAGGTTGGTGAAAGGGGAGTTGGCCATGAAGGGGTTGAGGTCCCTAGGAATAGTAGAGGGATGGGGGCTTATGGAATGGAACCTCTAACAAATTATATGTAAGTCTGTAGGGAAACAAAGCCCACAGTGTAGCCATTTACAATACATCCACATCTTCAGGGAACCCATCTTGACTTTATCGTGAGGCATGCTTGTACAGGGGAGATGTGAGCATGGTTGAAAGTGGTGGTCAGGGAGGGAAGACAGCTGTTAGTGTTACAATTAATCGGTGTTTGAAATCCAAAGTTTGAAATATTTTATTGCTGTTCGAAATCATTTTTTTTCCTTTTTTAGGTTTTTGCTTCAGAGGGTTTAAAGCTCGCCTCATCCCTCCATGCTTTATCAAATCAGGTACCAAATGCTTGCTCGCAAGAAAAAGGCTCTGTCTTCACATTTTCTCAGCCAGGACTTGGACTGAAACTTGATACCTCATGAGATTATTTAAATTTCATAAATTGTATTTCAGTTAGAAGATGATGGCAAGCCTTTTCTTCTACTGGAGGTAAACAAGCTAGTACCAACATGCCAGCAGCTCCAGCTAATAGCTAAGGCACCTGTTCAGGGAAAAACCACCTCATTTACAAAGGTAAAGAATGGGATCCTGGAGGGATGTCTAAATGGAGGAGCGTCAGTTGGTTTTCATGTTTTCATCTCTTATCTGTAAATAGTTTTGGGCCAATCCTGGCTTTTCCTCAGAAGGTCTGGGGAGAGAGCTGGCTCAAGAGAGCTTTGAAGGCTAAAGATTGAGTCAGCAAGAAGGTAGAGCTGGGCTCTCTGAGTTCAAACCTCCACTGACCCTTCTGCTTCTCCTCCCCAAAACTCCCCTGGACTGCTCTTTCTATCACTGCCCAGGTATGACTCCTAGTCCCTTCTATCCATTACCCTGCCATTTGACAGCACCCTGAGTCTTGGGTGAGCCTTCCGGTGGAGTCTTTCAACCCTTTTGCTTGGAATTGGGTTGGCATTTCCCCAGGGAGAAGAATAGATATGCCCCTTCTGTTCCTGCTTTCTGAATTGTATCCAAGGCTTCTGCTAGGGAGTGATTCTTCTCCTCCCTCCAGCCCGTTTCAGCACTGATATACGTGCTGCCCTTGCTACGATCCAGGAAACAGCACCCGAGGGAATCCAGTTATATTGAAACCGAACGATGGAAAAGAATATGTGCTGTTAAAGTGGTTATTGTGGGTAGGAAATTCCCAGACTCAGTTACATAACTAAAAGGCAGGGCCGTGTCCCCAAGTCACCACAAGCCCAATTAAATATCCCTAGTGACTAGCAGAACCTCAAGCAGATAATCCCAAGGGAAACTCAACCTCATTAGTCTGCTGGAGTTCTTTATAGGCATCAGTAAGCATATAGACCAAGGTGAACCAGTGGGTAGAATATATACAGATTTTCAAAAGTTCCCTGGTGAAGTTCCACACCAAAGGGTTTTTACAATACTAAATAATAATGGGATTGGATGGAATGTTCTGTCAGGGAGCGAATACTGACAAAAAGACAATGTCACAAATGATAGGGGCAAGCAGCTATTCTTGAGGGCAGAGAAATGTAAATGGTAGAGTCCCCCGGGGCTAATAATAATGATAATAATGGCATTTGTTAAATGCTTACTATATGCCAGGCACTGTACTAAGAGTTGGGGTGGATACAAGCAAATTGGGTTGGACACAGTCCCTGTCCCAGCGTGGAGGTCACAGTCTTAATCCCCATTTTACAAATGAGGTAATTCCCAGCAAAGGGATGTGACTTGCCCAAGGTCATACAGCAGACAAGTGGCAGAGCCAGGAGTAGAACCCAGGTCCTTCTGACTCCCAGGCCTGGGCTCTAGACCACGCTGCTCCTAGAACTGATTTTGTTCTAATAATAATTTAACTGCCCTCTTTAAGGTCACCAGTGACCTCCTTCTTGCCAAATCCAATGCCCTCTACTCCACCCTAATCCTCCTCAAACTCTCAGCAGCCTTCAACATTGTGGATCATCCCTTCTCTTGGAAACATCATTCATTCAGTCGTATTTATTGAGTGCTTACTGTGTGCAGAGCACTGTACTAAGCCCTTGTAGTAAACATTATCTAACCTTGGCTTCACAGTCTTCTGGTTCTCCTCCTATATCTCTGGCTACTCATTTCAATCTCTTTCAAGGACTCTTCCTCTGCCTCCCATCCTCTAACTGGGAGTCCCTCAAGACTCAGCTCTTGGGTCCCCTTAAATTCTTCATCTACGCCCACTCCCTTGGAGAACTCATTTGCTCCCATGGCTTCAATTACCATCTTTATCAATTGATCATATTTATTGAGCACTTACTGTGGGCAGAGCATTGTACTAAGCGCTTGGGAGAGTACAATATGACAGACACATTCCCTGCCCACAGTGAGCTTACAGTCTAGAGGAGGATACAAACATTAATATAAATAATTAAATATAAACTGTAAGCTCCTTGTGGGAAGAAACCATCACTATCAACTCTTGTATTTTTCCAAGCACTTACTACAGTGCCCTGCACATAAGTAAGCACTCAAATACCATTGATTGATTGAGCTTAGTTTAGTCAGGGAGATTGACATTAAAATAAGTCACAGGTAGGTGAGACAGAGTATAATGTGACATAACTGCTAAAAAGGCTAGCCAAATACTGGATAGAAAACAAAATGAAAGGCATCCACTGACGCAATAAGGAGGCAGATTGCAAACAAAAGGAAGCACCTCACAGCAGTTGGAATACAAGTGAAAAATTGGAAACAGAACATAGCAGCAGGTTGGATGGATTTGGATTAATGTACTGACAAGAAGAGGTCCACAGTGAACTCGAGGAAAAGTTAGGAATGTAGAGGGGAATTAGGCCCCCCAGGTGGTCTATCCCTATCCCTGAGGATGGATTCCATGAAGACAGAGGGGACATGGGTCCTCCAACCATCCTGGTCAAACAGAATCCTTTCTCTTATCCTGATGGATGTTTTCTGGCTATTTCAAACCCCCAAGATAGAATCCCAGCAGACTGCTAGGGTAAGAGGGAAATGGGATTTTGATTGGAAGATTTACAAGCTGTCAAAAAAGCACATTTTGTACTGTCCCGAGCGCTTAATACAATGCCCTGCACATAGTTCGTGCTCAGTAAATATGATTGATTTTTGTAATCCTCTCCTTTGAAGTGAGATTGAGGGACTGTGCCTTTGAGTTGTTTTTCCTAGCCACTAGAGAATCCCAGTTATGGTTACGTGAATGTAGACAAAGCCATAGGTCTGTCACAGTTGTCTCAATTTACGCTCATCTAAACCCCTTTTCCTCATGATTCCTGTAATGACCACACATTGACCATCGTAAATTCCATCAAACTCTGAGCAAAACCACGGTTCATCAGGTCTACGATTTCAACCCTGACAATGGCAAACAGGGCGGTAGAAGGAACCGTGCGATGACTGCCTTCCTGGACATTCAGCTACATCAACCACCACCCTAATATCATGCCAATCAATTAACCAGTCCTATTTATTGGCGCTTACTACGTGCAGAGCACTGTACTAAGTGCTTGGGAGAATACAGCAGAATTATCAGACATGATCCCTGCCCATAACGAGTTTACAGTCTGCCAATAGTCCAGGACTATCTAAAGCCTTCCTTAAGCTTTGTTAAGCACTTACTATGTGCCAAGCACTTTTCTAAGCACTGGGATAGATACGAGGTAATCAGGTTGTCCCACGTGGGGCTCAGAGTCTCAATCCCCATTTTCCAGATGAGGTAACTGAGGCACCAAGACGTTAAGTGGATTGCCCAAGGTCACACAGTAGACAAGTGGCAAAGCTGGAATTAAAACCCAGGTCCTCTGACTCCCAAGCCTGTGCTCTTGCCACTGAGCCACGCTGCTTCTCTTAGTCTTTTACAGTTGGAGTCCATGATTTTAATGAATAGGAAATGCTATTCTGATTGTTTTGTACTACATTATCCTTTTATCCTTAGGTTGAAAAGTGCTTTTTAAACACAAAAGATTTAATGGCAGCATTGGCCCACATTTTCCCTCTATGCAGCAAATTCCTGCGGAAGGTGAGTCACTTTTCCCATCATATATTCATATTAACATTTGAACACATAGAAGGGCCAGATGAAAATAATCAACTTTTCCATTTTATAAAATTATTTCTTTTAGTGCAAAGCAGGAAGTGGTTGTCTCATATCTCCTCAGCTGTGGAAGGAAAACAGGTGGCAAGCAGTTACAGATGAAGAGATGAATGGTAAAACTCTAGATGTTTTTGAAATCAAATCTCTGGAACACCATGTAGCAAAGCTGACGTTTTTAGAAAGTAAATAAGCTTTCATAACCCCAGATATTCAGTAATTTAGAAAATGAATTGGAGTCTTCTGATATTTATAGTTGTTTACTTGCTTTTTTCACGAGGTAGTATATTGTTGAAATAAACTGAGACACCTGGCACACCTATCAAATGTCACTTTAGCATTAAGTTACTTTGTTCTCTAAACTTTACAATTAATTCTGTCATTTAAGAAAAGATGCTGCTCTGAAGATGTTAGCTGCTGAGAAACTGGATATTTGAAGATGTGCTGAATGTAACTGTAGGAGTTTTATCAAAGCATCTTATCTGGTTTGTTTCAGATAAATTATGTTGTGTCAAGATAGTAAGCTGGTTATCTTTGAAAAGCTGTTCAGTGAGGAATTTCAGTGTTTTTTCAGTGAACTAAAATGTCAGTGTAGGAAATTCGCTACTGTTTCAAAAAGCTTCAAACATTTCTTTATTAATATGAAAGGGTTTACCATATAATCACTGGTGGAGATGGAAATGGTTTATTCTGGGAACCCTAACTGGGTTACTGTTAAAGCATCATTATAATGATTTGCACAAAACCGGGGCAGAACAGCTGGATGTCCCTCTGCCTAACTCCATTCCCACTTCTGACTTTAATGCTGAATACAATAACTTCTATCATGTGTGTTTTCCTTACATGATTTGGATAGAATAGAAAGAAGAATAAGGGAAGATAGTTATTTTGACAAGGTGTGAATTGGTGCCAGCAATGCCATTTTAAGCAGGTGGACAGGATTTTTGTGGCAACCTTTTTCTCAGTTTATTAGCTTATAAAGTTTATAAAGGTGACAGACAGGTTGCAACTATTTAAAGTTCATTGTTTATTAGACACTGATTTGAAGAAGTGCAGATTGGTTTCCAGTGAGGTACTATTAACCAGAATGGAACAAAATGAAGTACAAAAATTCACTTTAGGTTTTTCATTTTCTATTACATGTTAAATTTCACCTAGGTTGATAGAAGCCACCTTTCCCCTAAATTCTTTATTTCCCATTGCAACAACTGTTGACCCAACACAATTTAGGCATAAAATAGCAGTCTATTGCCTCACTAAATTTAAGGATTAAATCAGCCTTGTTCTCCACCCATCAAGCTCAGAAGGGCCAGAACTTGTGCCCTCAACCTTAAACACTACCTCTCATTACAGCATGCCAGAGTCTTTCACATTCGGCAGTAGACAGGTGCCAAGAGGCTAATTGTGTTTTTTCAAGTAGCAGCCAGAGAAGTGTTAGTAGGGGGACCTTTTCAGGGATCAATGTTGTGACTGGTTGCGGGGGCGGGGGGAGAAAAAAACAAAAACAAGAGGGAGCAGAGCCGACAGTGAAGTATCCCATAGATGAAGAAACCCCTGAGTCAGTGGGTTGAAAAATGGCAGATGTTTCAGTCTGAGCAATCTAAGGAACACCACAAACCCTGGCAAAACTAGCCTGAATCACAACTTAGAAGAGATCTTTGAGTCTGTTGGCTTAATACAGGTTGGCAACTGAAAGGCCAAATGCTGACTGCCATCAAGAAGTGGATGGTGAAATTGTGGTGTTTGCCATTTTTACCAAGTGAAACTGTTCATCCTGCCCTAGAATACAGGGACCAGTGGACTTGCTGCCTGTGTTTTAGGAAAAACAGAATAGAGCAAGTGATGGGCTAAGAAACGGACAACCACAATGACAAGAGGGATGGGCTGGGTTCCAGGAGGAGAGGTTAAGAAGATTCAGATTCTTCAGTCAGAACAGAGTGGCTGTGAGGAAATATGACAAGTTTCTGAACTCATAATGGGTGTGCATCAAATCCTACAACTAGGATAGCCATCACTGATTCTTTAATCAGGTTGGACACATTCCCTGTCGGACCTGGGGCTCAGTCTTAATCCCCATTTTACAGATGAGATAACTGAGGCACAGAGGAAGTGAAATGACTTGCCCAAGGTCACACAGCAGACAAGTGGTAGAGGCCAAAGTAGACTCCCAGGCCTGTGCTCTGTCCACTAGGCTATGCTGCCTCTCCAAACGTACTATAGCCATACATGAAGACAGTATTGGGGTGACTGCACGAATAGCTGAATCCAGTAGTGGCCTTACTTTTAGAGATCTGATCTAGGGGCATTGTCAGCTGTGTGACTGTGGGCAAGTCACTTCACTTCTCTGTGCCTCTGTTACCTCATCTGTAAAATGGTGATTAACTGTGAGCCTCACGTGGGACAACCTGATTACCCTGTATCTACCCCAGCGCTTAGAACAGTGCTCTGCACATAGTAAGCGCTTAAATACCAACATTATTATTATTGGGTCATAGTTCTGATTCTTGTTTAAACAGTTTCTCAATACATAAAATCCCACCATACCAGGATGAGGGGGCACTTGAAACCCTTCTCCCCCCTCCAAGTCCCTCCCCCCAAAAATATATCTCATAGATGACATGTGAAATTAATTCGCTTAGACTAAGAACAATAATAGATTGAGACGCAGCGAGGCCTAGTGGATCCAGCACGGTCCTGGGAATCAGAAGGACATGGGTTCTAGTCCTGGCTCCTGCACTTCTGCTTTGTGAACTTGGGCAAGTCTCTTACTTCTCTGTACCTCAATTACCTCAGCTGTAAAATGGGGACTAAGACTATGAGCCCCACGTGGGACAACCTGATAACCTTGTATCTATCCCAGCGCTTAGAACAGTGCTTGGCACCTAGTAAGCACTTAACAAATACCATCATCATTATTATTACCTCATCTGTAAAATGGAGATTACACTGTGACCAACCTGATTAACTTGTATCTACCCCAGCACTTAGTGTCTGGCAAATAGTAAGTGCTTAACAAACACTATTTTTTTTAAAAAAAAGAGGGGGGGTGTGAATAGTTCTTGTTGCAGCCAAACTACTGTTATCACATCGACAAGGTGTCAACATAGCTTTTAAAATGAACATTTAAACCTGAATGGAAGGAAAGCACTTCCTTGGAAAATAACTGTGATTGACCACTGTATGAAAGGCACTTTTAACCAGTGCTGAAAACTACTGGAAATACTCCGTAGATATAGGTATATATATATATATGAAATGCTTTCAACAAATGCACCTAAAAAGTTGCAATACTTTAATACTCTTGATTATAAAGGGGTATTAGCTTTCATTTTTGCTGATTTTGAAAAAAGACTGACTGGCAAAGTCCTATGGTTAGGTCATGATTTGTTTCTATCTTAAAAAATTATAATCCAGGATTGGTTTTTGAGTCAGTTCTGAAGAAAAAAAATTTGCATGACTAAATCAGATGTGTGATATTAGACACTAACACTGCTCTCCTACAGCTGCATTATATAATAATCCATAAAGCAAACTAAGCTATTTCCTTTCATAAGTTAATATAGCAAATAATGGTGCAGATTTAGCACCACTTGTGAGAAATTCACGGTTGCTTTTCAATTTTGCAGTTATCATATACAATGAAAAGTTACTTTATCTACAACTCTTGGGGAAGTCCATGTGGAATAGGGATTGTATCTGACCTGATTATCTCGTATCTACCCCAGCTCTTAGTACAGTGCTTGACACAAAGTAAGTGCTTAAACACCATTTAAAAAAAAAAAAGGTAAAGTGAACCCTTCCTTGAAGCAGCTTCCCTTTTTGGAAGTTAGTTTCACCTCAGGAAGACCTCTGGATGGGTTGTTGTTTTTTTTTTTAACAGCATTCCACCACTGGGGCATTAGTGCGTTTAACCACAATTTCTTCATACTCCTTCTGGCTTAATAACCCTTCAGTAATGGTCTTGCTTTCTTCAAATTTAGGTAGCACAACTGCAATGTATCCCTCTGTGGCTGGCTAAAAAAGAAACCCGACAGTCAACACAGGCACAAAAATGGGATGGATAAATAATGAGAAAGAATGGCATTTCTTTTTACCTTTTCCTGCAAAATAGATGGCCTTTTAAGAATATTCTCATTCACCTCCATCAATCGCCCTCTTATACAGCTACAAAAAAAAAATCCAGTTTTAATACTAAAAAAAGCCTTTTTGTATGTGCTAGATGTCTATAGATCAACTCACCTGTATATAGTATATTCCTCTCCATCTGAACACGATATCCTACACAGAGGGGCCAGTTCTGTTAGAAATTGAGCCCCCTGGGTACAAAAATGGAATAAAAATGAAAGTACTTTAAAATTTAATCTTCAAATGAAATAAATATTCTAACTTAAATTTCAAAGTAATTTAGATGTCTATCATATCACTGAATTTTGGTAGAGATAAACTCCACCAACTGAAAATTAGCAATACCGAAATGCTTTTCGACACCAGCAGCCTCATCCCGGGGTCCCTTTGGCCAGGTAAGGTCACAACATACCCCCTGGCCCTTTGGGACCTTTGACCTCTAGCACTTTCCTCTCTCTTTCATTTCTACCATCCAAAGTGAGAATTCATTTGATGTACTTGAGAGTTAACGACATGGATTTCAAGAGATACGCACCCGCTTGGATTTCCCCGACACCTTGTTCTGGAGCCTGCTACAATGGGCACTGATTTGATAGTCAACACTTTTAATTGTTTTTCCATTTTGAAGAAGGGGATGAGCTTCTGCTAGTGTGATGACACAAAGCCTAAAGGAAAAAAGAAATGTTATGTCATTCATTATCAGCAGTAATAGAAAGGAATGTTTCTCCTCTTCGCAGCCCTCTTTCCTTCTCGATTTTTGGTCCATTTCAGCCACGGTGGGGTGGTGATTCCCACTGGTCCAGGAGGAGCAAGCTATTCCCTCAACTTTGGAACTGCCACCACAGTCCCCCGCCTCCAGCCTTGCCCCCCACTCCTCAAGCAGCCAAGGGAGGAAAGGCAAACAAAACCGAGCTGGGGTTGCTTAGGTAGGAAACTGTTCAACTCCTCTTCCGTCACCTCTGAGAAAAGCAGCGGTTACCACAGGGATAAAACTGCTCCCGTGCGCTCTGAGACCCTCCCATCACTGCTGAGAAAAACACGGTGCAACTGCCGCCGCCTTCCCTCCTGTCATCGATGGGTCCCTGCTCCTGACTTGCTCCCGTACACTCTTGAACTCCTTCATCTCCGTCTAGACTTTGAGCCTCTTTTGTCTATTTGTGTTGTGTTTTAATGTTTCATCACTCCTGTTGTGTCAGTCTCCAATCCCTTCTCCCACACTTAAACTTTTAGATCGTGAGCCCAGTGAGGGACAGGGACTGTTTTTAATTCCCACCTGTGTATTTTCTCCCAGTGCTCAGTACAGTGCTTTGCACACAGGAGGCACTTAACAAATAATATTACTATTCCTACTATGGTCTCCCCGTGCCCCCGGCGCCCCCGAGCAATTTCCATATTGAGATAGAAAGATTCTGCTGGAGCTAACCAGAAGATACATTGGGTCTCTCCCCCAATAGATTAAATTCCTTAAGGATAGGGATGGTGCCTTTTAACTCTAGCGTATACTCCCTTGCATTTAGTAGAGTACTCTGCACACAATAAGCATTCAATAAATACTACTGTTTGATAACAGCTCATGTGGGGCCTGAAGTAACATGGAGTAAGAACATTGCTGGGCAAAGATGAGCAGGGTGGATGGTAGTGGCATGTATCCCCAGTCTATTTTGATGTCCATCTTCCCCTGTAGGCTCCCTGTGGGCAGGGATTATGTCTACCAACTTTGTTGTGATGCACTCTCCCAAGTGCTTAGTACAGGGTGCTACACCCATTAAGTGCACAATAAATACCATTTACCAATTGAAAGGAAGAAGAGAGGATCTGAGAGGGAAGATGAGTTCGGTTTTGGACACACTGAGCTTGAGGAGCCAGCGAGACATCAAATTGCGCTGTCCTGCAGGCAGGACGAAATGAGAGATTGAAGAAGGAAGAGATCAGGCTAGCCGAGTCATCCTCAGAGAAGCAGTAGTTGAAATCGGGAGCAAGTGAATGCTTCGAGGAAGTAAGTGTAAAATAAGAAAAAAGACCCAGAATATATCTTTGAGGGTCACTGAAAGGCAGTGAGAGGTGGGAGAAGAACCAGTAGAAGAGACAGTGCTTTGCACACAGTAAGCGCTCAATAAATAGGATCGAGTGAATGAATGAGACTGGGGTGTGGTCCGAGGTGTAGGAGAACCAGGAGACGAATGTCAGTAAAACCGGGGTTAGTTTCCAGGAGAAAGGAATGGTCTACAGTGTAAAAGAAAAGGTTAAGAGTGACTTTGGATAGTGCAGTCTCAGACCAGATTGTAGAGGTTCAAACAGGAAGTTGGAGGAGAGGAAGTGGAGGCAGCAGGGGTATATAACTTGTTCAACGTGATTGTACAAGAATGGGCATAGGGAGACAAAGGAATTGTGGAACAGCGGTAAATGGGAAAGACAAGTTCCATTTTTAATATGTCTGGTAGGGTTATTCCAATATAGAGCAAGATAAAAAGAATTTAAGAGTCACCTGCCTAGCGGGAGTAGTTGAAGCTGAATATTCAAATGAAGCAACATGGCCTGGTTGGTAGAGCACAGGCCTAGGAGTCAGAAGGACCTGGGTTCTAATTTGAGCTCTGCCACTTGTCAGCTGTGAGACTTTGGACAAGTCACTTAACTTCTCTGGGCCTCAGTTACCCCATCTATAAAATAAAGAATTAAGACTGTGAACCCTAAGCAGGACAGGGACTGTGTCCGACCTTATCAACTTGACCTACCCTGGTGCTTAGTACAGTGTCTGACACATAGTAAGTGCTAAAAAAAAAAGTGAGCTCTCAAAGATCCACTCATCCTTCTCAGCCATTTATCACCAGCTGTAAAAATCTAGCTCCTCTACTGGTGTGTTTGACACCCCTCACCTTCTAAAGACACTTGCTCCCACCCTCTTCCCATGCTCTCCCTTGCCTGCAATGTGACCTTGGGCAAGTCACTTAACTGTAAGCTCCTTGTGGGCTAGACGTGTTTACCAACTCTGTTGTGCTCTCCGAAGTGCTTAGTACACAGCTCTGCACACAGTACACAGTCAATAAATACACTGATTGATAGAGTCTCGGTGCCTCAGTTCCCTCATCTGTAAAATGAGGACTGAAGATCTGTTTTCCCTCTTCAGCCTGTGAACCCCCGTGGGACAAAACCTGTGTCCTATCTGCCCGTGAAAAGCAGCATGGCCGAGTGAGAAGAGCACGGGCCTAGGAGTCAGAGGACCTGGATTCTAATCCCAACTCTACCAGGTGTTTGCTGTGTGATCTTGGGAAAGTCACTTAACTTCTCTGTGCCTCAGGTTCCTCATCTGTAAAATGGGGATTAAATATCCACTTTTCCTCCTATTTAGACTGTGAGGCCCATGTGCTTAGAACAGTGCTTGACACATAGTAAGCACTTAATACCACAGTGATAACACTACCTACTCCAATGTTTAGAACAGTGCTCTTAAATATTCCAATTATTGCCACCTTCAACCGATCATTCCAATGGTTCCTTTTCTACTGCCTCCAAACATGCTCAAATCTTCCACATACTAACATAACCATCTCTGAATTGCACTGCACCTCCAGCTAGCATCCATTCCCTGCTCCCAATTCTGCCCATATGTGAGGAAAAGGTTGTATATACCCGTTACCTCCTCGTCCTCTCTTCCAACTCCCCGTCTGACCCATTACAATCTGGTTTCTACACTCCACTGAGGCCTGTTAGACAGCTTGGCCGATGGTGAGGGGTGGTGGCCATCCACCTGGCCTGTGTGGGCCTCTTTTTTTTATGGTATTTGTTGAGTGCTTACCATCTGCCAGGCTCTATACGAAGCGCTGGGGTAGATGCAATTTAATCAGGTTGAAGGCAGTCTACATCCCACAAGGGGCTCACAGTCTTAATCCCTGTTTTACCAATGAGGTAGCTGAAGCACAGAGAAGGTAAGTGATTTGCCCAAAGTCACAGAGCAGACAAGTGGTGGAGTCCAGATCCTCCTGATTCCCAGGCCCGGGCTCTATCCACTAGGCCATGCTGCCTCACCTCCAGTCGTGGGGGGGGGGGAGGTAGGGGGGAAATCCTCTGGCTCATGTAAGATTTGAGACATAGGCTCACTCACCCATCAGGGAGCTCAGGATGCCTCCTTGGGGGGGAAAGCCCCACAGCTTCAACACAGGGTGCTACACCCATTCTCCTACTCCCCGGCACTCGGCCTGAGGGTGAGTGGTCCTGCACTGGTGCACTGAGCCCAAGATGGCAGGTTCTTCAAGCAGCTGGCTCTGATGACAGCCACTACTGATGAGCTGCCTATAACAGGCAGTGAAGGATCCCTGCCGGCGGGGAGAGACGGGGTGGAGCTGTCTGTCAACTAGGGGTGGGACTATGTAAATAGACAAAAATAAAGGGCGGACGCGCAGGCAGTTCGTGCTCCGTGCAGGAACCTGTAGACACTTGCAGAGCCTCCCCAAACGGGTGTGGGGGAATAAAAATCACCCGGCCTGGGATGCGCTGCTATTCCAATCTTTTCGATGCCGCACCTCTATAGGAGTGGTGGCAAGGTCCCAAATAACCACCTTCCCACCAAATTTAACTGGAGAAGCAGCGAGGCCCAGTGGGTAGGACTTGGGCCTGGGAATCCGAAGGCCCTGGGATCTAACACCAGCTCCACCAACTGTTTGCTTGTCTGCTGTGTGACCTTAGGCAATTCACTTCACTTCCCTGTGCCTCAGTTACCTCATCTGTAAAATGGGGATTAAGACTACGAGCCCCATGTGGGACAGGGACTGTGTCCAACCTGATTATCTTGCATCTATCCCAGCGCTTAGTACGGTACCTGGCACACAGTGGCTTCGTGGAAAGAGCCCGGGCTTGGGAGTCAAAGGTCGTGGGTTCTAATCCCGACTCCGCCATTTGTCAGCTGTGTGACTTTGGGCAAGTCACTTCACTTCTCTGGGCCTCAGTGACCTCATCTGTAAAATGGGGATGAAGACTGTGAGCCCCACGTGGGACAACATGATTACCTTGTATCTACCCCGGAGCTTAGAATAGTGCTTGGCACATTGTACGCGCCTAAACAATACCATCATTATTATCACGAATAATAATAATAAATACCATTAAAAAAGCAAACCAACCTCCGTACTCCGCCCTAATCCTAGTGTTGGCGCGCTTACCTGTTGGAGTGTTGCAGGATGCAGTGGTCCTCGCCCAAGCGACCCTTCACATCTGGAGAAGAGAGGGGCAGGATGCATACCTCGATAAGCAGGTACGCTACGGCTCGGAGCAAAGCCGCGTGGGGTGCGCGCCCCCCGCCGGCCCCCGCGCCCCCAGGCCCGCCCGGCGAGGAGGCTTCACCGCCCCACCCCGGCCTGTACCTGCTCGGTACCAACGCGTGAAGTAGCGATCCACCAGCGAGGGGGCTTCCGAAACCGACGGTCCAGCCATTGCGCCTCCAAAATGCTAGGCGGTGGCCGCCGCGCTTGCTTACGCCCGCCCCGCCCTCCTCTCACTGCGCATGCCAGGGGAGGGGGCCGGCTCTGTGTTCGCGCATGCGCGGGGGCGATCCGCTTGCGGGCGGCGCTGCCCCGCGGTCGATCTTCGCTCTTTCCGAAAGTCTCTTTTTAACCCTCGGGGATCCGCCGATCCGCGCCCCCCGCGAATAGCCCCCCGTCAGGGCTGACGGCGGCCAGGAATCATTGGCTGAAAGCAGCCAAGGAACAGAGCGGAGCCCCAAACGTACTGATTAAAAAAAAAAACCAACCCCAAAACCCAAACCCTCCTCTGCTACCGTGATACCCTTGAACAGTTCCATCGGTGTCATTTGCGGGCCAGACTCAATAGCCAACGGCGAGACGAGATCACCGAGTTCCATCGGTGTCATTTGCGAGCCAGACTCAATAGCCAAAGACGAGATCACGAACAATGACGTTCTAGAACACCACTGTGCATAGCTACGTTCTCCTCATCAGAGCTACACTGGGTGGGACCCCTGAGAAGAATACGCTTAGTATAGTGCTCTACACACAGGAAGCGCTCAATAAATACGATCGAATGACTGAATGAAAGAATGAGCTAAGGCAAGACCCATCAACCAATCGATGATAAACTCGTTGTGGGCAAGGAATGTGTCTGCCAACTCTGTTGCATTGTGCTCTCCCAAGCGCTTAGTACAGGGCTGTGATTTACGTTTACTACGTAAATGTAGCATTTACTACATAGTAAGCATAAATGATAGTATATCACATAAATGTGAAGCAGCGTGGCTCAGTGGAAAGAGCCTGGGCTTTGGAGTCAGAGGTCACGAGTTCGACTCCAGGCTCAGCCACTTGTCAGCTGTGTGACTGTGGGCAAGTCACTTCACTTCTCTGTGCCTCAGTTACCTCATCTGTAAAATGGGGATTAACTGTGAGCCTCACGTGGGACGACCTGATTACCCTGTATCTCCCCCAGCGCTTAGAACAGTGCTCTGCACATAGTAAGTGCTTAACAAATACCAACATTATTATTACAAATAATTTACTGAGTGCTTACCGTGTGTGGAGCACTCTACTAAGCGCTTGGAAGAGTACCATATAGCAAAGTAGTCACGTTCCCTGCTCACAAGCTTACCGTCTGGAAGGGGAGATAAACATTAACATAAATACATGTTCATTCATTCAATAGTATTTATTGAGCGCTTACTATGTGCAGAGCACTGTACTAAGCGCTTGGAATGAACAAGTCGGCAACAGATAGAGACAGTCCCTGCCGTTTGACGGGCTTACAATCTAATCGTTCATTCATTCAATAGTATTTATTGAGCGCTTAAGTGCTGTGGGGCTGAGGGTGGGGTGAATACCAAACGCCCAAAGCTGGATACTGGAAGTCCACTGTTAAGGTAGACCAGAACGGTACGTCGCCATCAAGAGGGGAGTGGCTCTCTTTGAGCAAAAGCTCCATAAAGAACAAGCAACAAGGAGGAAAAAAAAGAAAACAGGGTTGAATGCTGCAAACATTAAGCATGACAACATATCAAGAGACAGCCTTTTCGTGTGCACATTTTGGCCCAGACTGTGAGTCTCGCATTGGATTTTTTAGCCACACAGGCATTCGTAGATGAACTTCATCCATGGTGGCATCTTCTTCAAATATGAAGAACTATACACCTGAATGTGTGTCTATATGTCATCGATGGAATTTATTAAGCACTCACTACGTCCAGAGAACACTGTACTCAGCACTTGGGAGAGTACGAAACCACAGAGTCGAATATATGTATGTACACACACGCATGTATGGAACCTTTTGCCGAAGCCTACAGAATCTGAAATGTCACGTGGGTATGAGGAGCTTCCATCACCTCCCTTACTCCAGAGCCATTTTGTTCCCCTCCCATGTTCCCGTAAATACCGATGCCTCTTCTGGGCCCTGGAACTTGGCAGCGGGCACCAAAGTGGCAGAAAGAAGCTGGTGCTTAAAATAAAAATACCGGACATGAAGATGTCTGGTGCTGAGGAGGGTCATCCCATCCCTTTCATAGCTGACCGGCCAGTTTGAAGTTGGCCTGTCCCTACTTCTTATGGAAGAGGCACTAGACACCACTTCCTGTGGGCGGGGATCGTGTCTACCGACTCTATTATACTGGACTCTCCCGAGCACTTAATACAGTGCTCAACACACCGTATGGGCTCGATAGATAACATCGATTGATGGATCGTTTAATTTTCGGGACAAATCCTTCTCTGCCGTGACTCCTGTTGCCGAGTTTGCAGGTGGAACTTGGCACCTATGTCCCAAGGGATCTAGGAGGGAAACACAGAGGCCATGGAATAAATAGGGTGGCCAGGGGTCCCCCCCTGCCCGAATAATGCTCTTGGATCGCTCCAATTCCGCAGGTTTCCCAAAGATGGTGCTTGTGACATCATCCCATTCGCCCGTGCGCCTGGGGTGCACATGTGTGTCACTCACCTCACTGCTTGGGGCTAGTCGGGGGAAAAGCACTTCGTGTGCCTCGTGGGCATCTGGGGAGGGAAGGGCTTTCTGCCCCTGGAGGCATCGCCCGGAGGCACCACACCCCCTCCAAGTACCGACCCGTCCAAACTCCCGGCCCTCCCTCACCCCACGGACACGGGCCGGTATCCAGGAGGCCCGTTGGGCTTCCGACCGAGTATCCAAGCAAGCCCGCTCCCCCGGGGCCGGGCGACCAAGCGCACCGGCTTTGTTTTAAACAGAGTGTGAACCGTTCCGCTCTGGAGATCGGCAGGGTCCGGGGATCGGCTGGAGCACTTGGGATGGATGGCACGCCGTGCTCACCGCGGCTGAGGGCTCGCATCCCCTCCGGGGGAGCGGCGGCCCCCCGTCCCCCTCCTCACCTCTCCCTCCTCCTGCGGGGACAATAGCCGCTCCCGAGATGGGCGGGGGGCGCCCTCCCGGATTCGAGGGGTGGGGCGGAGGGGGACCCTGTCACGTGCCTCACTCCCCCTCCCCACAAGCCGCCTTTGTGGCTGTCGGAGCCGACGGCGGGGCTCAAAGAGGAGCGGCCGGGGGAGGGGGCGGAGGAGGGGCCGCGACCACCCCCCGCCGCGTACACTCGCGCGCGCGCGCACACACACGTACACACACACACACCCGACAGACGCCCGCACCCCGCCCCTCCCCCCGCGCCAGACTACCCCCACAACGCCATCCACTGCGCGCCCCACACCGCGGCCGAGCCGGGCGACAGGGAGACGGCGGCGGGCCCGGGGGACGGGCTCGGGGGTCCCGGTTCGGACGTGGCGCTGGGGAGGGGGATGCTGAGGGCCGAACCCGGGCCGGGGGCGGCGGCGGCGGCTCCCGCAGGCCGCGACTGATGCTCGGGCCCCGCGGCTCCTCCTGCGCGCCCCGTCCGGCCGCGCCCCGCCCGCGCCTCCTCCCGCAGCCCCCCGCCGCCATGGGGGCTCGCCCCGGCCCCCGCCGGGCTCTGGGCTTGGCGGCCTGGGCCCTGCTCCTCGCCCTGTCCGCGCCGCCCGGGAGCGCCGCCGCGCACCAGCCTCCCGGCGGAGGAGGAGGAGGAGGCGGCGGAGGAGGAGCAGCAGCGGCGGCCGCGGCAGGAGGAGCTGGGGCTGGAGGAAGAGGAGGAGGCGGCGGAGACTGCCCGGGCCACGGCCGGGGCAAAGGCGCCAACTGCTCGGGTAAGGGCGGCGGCGGGGACGGGAGGTGCGGGGCGAGGGGGTGGCGGGGGCTCCGGGCGCCCGCGTGGCTGTGGGCGCGATGGGACCTCGCACGCCGCTGACCCCTCCCCGTCGCGGGCTGCTGGAAACAAAGGGCTTCGGAGACCTTGGCCAGCCGAGGGCAGGGTGCTTTGGGTTGGGGGTGGGGGGGAGGAGGGCTTTCCCCCGGGGACGCCGTCCCGACTCGTTCCCGGGGAATGGGGCGAAAAGGAGGGAATCGGCCCCATCCGCAGGGTCTTTGGGGGGTTTTGTTCTCCGCTGGCCCCGAGCATCCCCAGCAGGTGC
This sequence comes from Ornithorhynchus anatinus, assembly GCF_004115215.2. Classification (NCBI taxonomy): domain Eukaryota; kingdom Metazoa; phylum Chordata; class Mammalia; order Monotremata; family Ornithorhynchidae; genus Ornithorhynchus; species Ornithorhynchus anatinus. The sequence goes on from NC_041750.1 coordinate 19,368,263, forward strand.
CTGTCGGGGGGCCCGGCCCTGCACCGCGCCCCTTCCCCTCCCAGACCTGCCCCCCGCTCCCTTTATTGTCCGCCTGGGCCGGACGAACGGACGATCGAACCTGCCCCGGGCAAAGAAGAGACCCCCGGGGGGCCGTCACGTCGTTCGGAACCATTAGCACGTTTCAATCGGATATTCCAGTTGGCCAGTTGCAGCCAAATTGGCAGGCGGTCCCGCGGCCTCCAGATCGCCCGCTCGTCGCGGCCAAGACTCATTGTTTCCGTGGACGTGGGACCGCGGGCTCCTTCGTCGATCAGCCGTTCGAAAGGCATTTGGTCCATTAAAACTTTCTAGGATCGCTAGAGGTGGATTCGTGACGATTTCCCCCGAAACGTAGAAAGTTTAGAAAGTATACGGGAGGTAAAAAAAACCCGGTCAAATTGTAAAATGGGGAGGCAGTAAACGGTGGATTGTCCGTTACCAGCGTTCATAATTTCAGAGATACATTTTACACTACCCTGCTATTGATAGAAGATCACTTTTCTTCAATGATCACTCTAGCCGAAAAAAGGCCAACTCCACCCTCTACCCCCCCTACAAAAAACGTCTTGAAAAGTAAAACTAAATTCAGTCATCCTTCTGAGAGAGTCTGAATTGATTTTGCATAATAATTTATATCGGTGGTTATAATACAAAAGGTTTTCCCTTTTCTATGAAAAAGAGTATGTGGCAATGATGGCCAATGATCAGAAAACTCAAAATGGATTGAAGGTATCTTGAATGATTTGTACGCGATAAGCTCACTGGGTCCCCGTTGGTGAGGGACCTTTGTACTTCTTGCCCTTCCTTTATTCTTTGCTTCAATCCGGCCGTTATTTTTTAAGGCAGCCTCAGAATGTGTCAGCGTGCCAGTATCAGGCATTGTAGGGTATTAGATTGTAAAACCGTCTAATCGATTAATTAATCATTAGGGAGCTGATAAAATCTTGAGTTTTTAGATGAAGAGAAAAACTTGAAAATCCAGTTAAATGTCCTTTAGCGTAGGTGTCCATTTCTTCCTGAAGAACTCTGTGTTGGGAAAACTTCCAATTTGGTATTGGCTCTGTGGCCACATCACATACGGGTGCACAACCATTCTATCCGGAAAGATGTGTGGTGTCAGAAGATTGTTCTTTAATTGTGCTGTCGGGTTCTATCCAAAATGCGTAGTGAAAACACATGTTATGGCAGAACTCACTGAACTTTGCCTACACGCCCACCCTAAAAATACCCCCCCAGTTCTGCCAGAATGCATGTTTTCACTACCCGATTTGGCTCAAAAGTTATTAGGGGGACAGTGTGGCTGAGTGGAAAGAGTCTGGGCTTGAGAGTCAGAGGTCATGGGTTCTAATCCCGGCTCCTCCGCTTGTCAGCTGTGTGACCGTGGGCAAGTCACTTAACTTCTCTGTGCCTCAGTGATCTCATGGGTAAAATGGGGATGAAGAGTGTGAGCCCTACATGGGACAACCTGATTACCTTGTAGCCACCGCAGTGCTTAGAACAGTGCTTGGCACATAGTAAGCACTTAACAGATAGCAACATTAATATTAGTGGGATGAGGAAACAGTAGCCTGATCTCTTGAGCCTTTTTGGATACAGGACTCTGTGATGTTGGAAGAAACAGCTTGTGGTCGTGGTGCAACTGTATGGTGTTAGGGCTTTTGGGTACTACAAAAGAGCTTTTCTTAATGTGGATTTTGTGACAATGCAACCCAGATGCTTCAAGAAAAACTGGGTGTATTTGCAAATCGTGTGCTGTTGCACTTTCCGCAAAGAGATCCCAGTCCACTCTCCTAGGGAGTCCTCGTGGTACATGGTTCAATCAATCAATGGTATTTATCGACTGCTTACTTTGTGCAGAACACTGTACCAAGTACTTGGGAGCGATATAGTTGGAAGGCAAGATCTCTGCCCTCGAGCAGCTTACAGTCAACTGGGGGAGACAGACATTACAATAAATTACAGGTAAGGGAAGTAAAACTGTTGGGAGTTTAGGGGGTGGAGTGAATACCCAAGTGCTTAGTGGGTAGGATTAAGTGCATGGTTGGAGCGATGAGGGCTTAGTCAGAGAAGGCTTCCCGGAGGAGCTATGATTTTAGCAGGGCTTTGAAGAGAGAAGATGGGTTGAGGAGGGAGTTTCAGGCAGAAGGGAGGGTGTGTACAAGGGATTGATGGCCAAAGCAAGAGCGAGGCACAGTAAGTAGGTTGGTATCAGACGACCTAAGTATGTGGGCTGGGCAATAGCGGGAGAGGAGTGAGGATAAGTAAGGGGGATAGAGCTGATGGAGTGTCTTGAATATGATTCTGTTCGATGTGGAGATAGATGGGCAACCATTTGACGTTCTTGAGGACTGGGGAGATGTGTGTAGAACAGTTTTTTTAAAGAATAATCCGGGAAGCAGGGTGACAGGTGAACTGGAAAGGGGATAAGCCGGAGGTAGGGAAGTCAGTGAGGAGGTTGATGCGGTAGTCAAAAACGGGACTTGACAAGTGCTTAACAAGTCCCAAACAGAATTCCTCATCTTCCTACCCAAATCCTGACTTCTCCCTTTCTTTCCCATCACTGTTGATAACACCACTATCCTCCCTGGCTCACAAGCCTGAAACTTTGGAATTAACCTTGACTCATCTCTCTCATTCCACCCACATATTCAACCTGTCACCAAATCCTTTCGGTTCTATCCTCACAGCATCTCTAGAGTCCAGCCTTTCCTCTCTATCCAAACTGCTACCGTGCCGATCCAAGCACTTATCATATCCCTTCTTGACTACTGCATCAACCTCCTCACTGAACTCCCTGCCTTCTGTCTCTCCCCTTCCAGTCCATACTTCACTCTGCTGCCCAGATCATTTTTCTTAAAAATCATTCAGTCTGTATCTCCCAACTTCTCAAAAACCTCCAATGGTTGCCTGTCCATCTCCACATCAAACAGAAACTCCTTACCATCGGCTTTAAGACACTCATTCAGCTCACCCCCTCGTACTTTACCTTGCTGATCCACAACAACCCAATCCACACACTTCACTCCTGTAACACTAACCTCCGACACCTTGCCCATGTCCTTCTGACCTGGAGCTCCCTCTTCCTTTATATTGGACAGTTCACCACTCTCCCCACCTTTAAAACCCTCATACAATCACATTTCCACCAAGAGGACTTCTCTGACTGAGTCCTTGTTTCCCCTTCCCGCCTTCCCCTCTGTTACTTCTGCATAGGTATCTGTACCCCTTAGGCACTTGATATTCCTCCCATCCTCAGACCCACAGTACTTATGTACATAGCCTTTCATTCTGTCCTTTCCCCCAGCTGTAATTCATTTTAATGTCTGTCACCCCCTCTAGACTCTAAGCTCCTTGTGAGCAGGGATTGGGTCTACCAACTCCATTGTATTGTACTTTCCGAAGCGCTTAGTAAACTTGCTCAGTAAACTTATTTGAGTGCTTACTGCACTCGGTAAATACCATTGATTGATGTGCTACCATGGAGTTTAGATGGAAAGGATTGGGGAGGTAGAAATGACAAGATTAACGATTTACCAAATATGCAGGCTGAAGGAGAGAGGTTAAGTCTAAGATAACGCCAAGATTAGGGATTGTGAGACAGGAAGGTTGGAGGTGTTGTCAACAGTGAAAAGGAAGCTGTGGGGAAGAGAGGGCTTGGGAGGGAAGATGAGAAGTTCAATTTAGGACATGTTGAGTTTGCGGTGATGGCGGGATATCCAGGTAGAGATTTCCTGAAAGCAGAAGGAAATGTGAGAGGGTGGATATCGGGGGTGGAGACGTAGATTTGGGGATCATCCTCGTAGAGATGGTAGTCGAAGCTGTGGGAGCCATTGAGCTCCTCAAGGATATGGGTCTAAATGGAGATTAAAAAGGGATCGAGAATTGAGCCTCGAATAACCACCAAGGTTAAGAGGTGGATGGACAGGATGAGCCAGCAGAAGAGATCGTGAATGAGCACCCAAAAAGTAGGTGGCCAACCAAGAGAGGAATGTGTCACAGAAACCAAGATTTGATCATGTTTCCGGGAGAAGTGGGGCAGTCTCCAGTGTAGCTGAGAGGTCAAGGAAAATTAGGATGGAGTAGAGTTCATTAGATTTGCGAAGGAGGAAGTGATTGTTGACTTTGGAGAGGACAGTTCCAGTAGAGTGAAAGGGGCAGAAACCATATTGCAAGGGGTGGAGGAGAGGAGATTGAGGCAGCGGGTGTCAGCAACCCGTTCGAGGAGTTTGGAAAGGAATAGTATGATGGAAATGGGGTGATAACTGAGGGGTACAGTGGAGTCAAAGGAAGGATTTTTTAGGGTATGAGATGTGTGGGCTTGTTTGGAAGCAGAGGGGATAGAGTAGTGGGCAGTTGGAGATGGTGGTCACAAAGGGAAAAAAGGTGGACTCAGGTTTTTTTCAACAAGGTGCCAAGGGCTGGGGTTAGAGGGACAGATGGAGGGGCCCCTGCCCTCCTCCCTTCCTTAACTTCTATTTTTAACCACTCAGTCTCCAATGGCTCCTTCCCCTCTCCCTTCAAACATGCCCACGTCTCCCCCATCCTAAAAAAACCCGCTCTTGACCCCACTTCCCCCTCCAGTTATCGCCCTATCTTTTCCAGCCTTCCTTTCCAAAATCCTAGAACGAGTCATCTACAATCGCTGCTTAGAATTCCTTAACTCCCATTCTCTCCTGGACCCCCTCCAATCTGGCTTCCGTCCCCTCCACTCTACCGAGACTGCTCTCTCTAAGGTCACCCATGACCTCCTTCTTGCCAAATCCAATGGCTCCTACTCCATTCTAATCCTCCTTGACCTCTCTGCTGCCTTTGACACTGTCGACCATCCCCTCCTCCTCCATACCTTATCTCACCTTGGCTTCACGGACTCCGTCCTCTCCCGGTTCTCCTCTTATCTCTCTGGCCGGTCATTCTCGGTCTCCTTCGCAGGCGCCTCCTCCCCCTCCCATCCTTTAACTGTTGGAGTTCCTCAAGGGTCAGTTCTTGGCCCTCTTCTGGTCTCCATTTACACTCACTCCCTCGGTGAACTCATTCGCTCTCACGGCTTTGACTACCATCTCTACGCAGATGACACGCAGATCTACATCTCTGCCCCTGTCCTCTCCCCCTCCCTTCAGGCTCGCATCTCCTCCTGCCTCCGGGATGTCTCCACCTGGATGTCGGCCCGCCACCTAAAACTCAACATGAGCGAGACTGAGCTCCTCATTTTCCCTCCCAAGCCCGGTCCTCTCCCAGACTTCCCTATCACCGTGGATGGCACGACCATCCTTCCCGTCTCTCGGGCCCGCGATCTCGGTGTCATCCTTGACACGTCTCTCTCGTTCACCCCACACATCCTATCCGTTACCGAGACCTGCCGGTTTCACCTTTACAATATCGCCAAGATCCGCCCTTTCCTCTCCACCCAAACGGCTACCTTACTGCTACGGGCTCTCGTTATATCCCGGCTAGACTACTGTGTCAGCCTTCTCTCTGATCTCCCTTCCTCCTCTCTCGCCCCGTTCCAGTCTATTCTTCACTCCGCTGCCCGGCTCATCTTCCTGCAGAAACGATCTGGGCGTATCACTCCCCTTCTTAAACACCTCCAGTGGTTGCCTATCAACCTCCGTTCCAAACAAAAACTCCTCACTCTAGGCTTCAAGGCTCTCCATCACCTTGCCCCTTCCTACCTCTCCTCCCTTCTTTCTACCACCCACCCCGCACGCTCCACTCCTCCGCCGCCCACCTCCTCACCGTCCCTCGGTCTCGCCTATCCCGCCGTCGACCCCCGGGCCACATCCTCCCGCGGTCCTGGAACGCCCTCCGTCCTCACCTCCGCCAAACTGATTCTCTTCCCCTCTTCAAAACCCTACTTAAAACTCACCTCCTCCAAGAGGCGTTCCCAGACTGAGCTCCCCTTCTCCCTCTACTCCCTCTACCGCCCCCCCTTCACCTCTCTGCAGGTTAACCCTCTTTTCCCCCCATTTCCCTCTGCTCCTCCCCCTCTCCCTTCCCATCCCCTCAGCACTGTACTCGTCCGCTCAACTGTATATATTTTCATTACCCTATTTATTTTGTTAATGAAATGTACATCGCCTTGATTCTATTTAGTTGCCATTGTTTTTACGAGATGTTCTTCCCCTTGACTCTATTTATTGCCATTGTTCTTGTCTGTCCGTCTCCCCCGATTAGACTGTAAGCCCGTCAAAGGGCAGGGACTGTCTCTATCTGTTGCCGACTTGTTCATTCCAAGCGCTTAGTACAGTGCTCTGTACATAGTAAGCGCTCAATAAATACTATCGAAAAGGAGGTGGTTCATCTCCATTTGAGAATCGGCTGGAAAGGGTGATTTTCTTCTCTCTAAATATCTCTTACTTTGCCAAATAGCTTGATCACATTTTTTTTTTGTTCTGAGGTACACATGTTTTGTGGTATTTTTAAACATTACTTTTAAGTAGTTCTAGACTTCTGTAGGTTATTTGTTCTCTTAGAGATCTCTTTAGCCTTTTATAGAATAAGATCCATATTTTATTAATTTCCTGAAAGTTAATATTCTTGGGGTGTTTTCTTTCAACCTTCCTGACCAGGCAAGAATGTTGAATTCTTAAGTTGTCAATATCACAGAAGAGCTCTCCTACATGTACTTCCTCATTATACTCAAAATTGAATTCCAGGGTTTCATTTTTCTTTGTGGATTCTCAAATTTAGTTTTTCCAGAAAAAAGTCATGTATCTTGCCCAAACATCACCTTCAGTTTTTGTCCTGAGACATGATCTAGTTGATCTATGTGAGAATAATTGAAATGTATTATGTATTTATTGGTATATATCTTTAATTTATTTATTTATCTATCTATTTATATTGATGTCTGTCTCTGCTTCTAGACTGTGAGCTCATTGTGGACAGGAATGTGTCTGTTTGTTGTTATATCATCCTCTCCGAAGCACTTAGTATAGTGCTTTGCACACAGTAAGCACTCAATAAATAGGATTGAATGAATGAATGAATGAAATGTCCTACTGTTATTATCTGCCTATTTAATAATTACACCAATCTTATCTAAAATTTCCAGCTTACTTTCCTCATCCTGGTTAGTTGGTTTATAGGCCATTCCTATTACACTATTTTTGTTAGTAAAATCTGGAATTTGCACCCAGAGGAATTCTATGCTACTTTTCTTATCCAATTCTTTGCTATTTCTGCCTCCGTTGCTTCTCAGCGTGGCCTAAGGGAAAGAGCCCAGACCTGCTAGTCCCGAGGACCAGGGTTCTAATCCTGGCTCTGCCACTTGTCTTCTGTGTGGCCTTGGACAAGTCACTTAACTCCTCTGTGCCTCAGTTACCTCATCTGTAAAATGGGGATCGAATACCTGTTCTCCCTTCCTCTCTCATTCAATCATATTTATTGAGTGCTTACTGTGGGCAAAGCACTGCATTAAGCTCTTGGGAAAGTACAATACAACAACAAACGGATGCATTCTAGAGGACTGAGCTCGTTTTGGGCAGGGAACGTGTCTCTCGCCCAACTTGTGCCTCACATGGGACTGTATCCAATCTGCTTATATTGTATCAACCACAGCGCTTAGTATAGAGCTTGGCATAGAGCAAGCACTTAACAAATACCACAGTTAGTATTTTTCTCATATTTAGTGACACTTATCACTGCTTATCACTGTCTTTCCTAAGGAGTTTATAGTCTGGTAGGACTATATCCCATTGATTTTTCTTCCCTACTTTAAGTCTCAGAGATTCCAATTACTACAAAGAATAATTTGGAAGAGTTGAAAAAGCACTAAAGAGGTTACGGTAAGACATGTATCTAACATAAAATTGGTGGTTGGACACGTGAAGAAGTCTGAGGTAGCTCACAGAAGGAGCGTTGGTCAACATCAGGAGATCTTTAGGCAAAGGGAGAGCTCTGGATCAAGTTGGGGAAAATGGTGAAATTGAAGGGAGGGATTGGGTACTCTCCCAAGTGCTTAGTACAGTGCTTTGCACACAGTAAGTGCCACACATAATATTGGTGGATTTTATAAGGAATCTCAGCTATGTGTAGGCAATCAATCATTCAATCTCTAGTACTTGTGGAGCACTTTGCTAAATGTCTGGGAGATTACAGTAGAATTAGTAGATATGGAGTTTACAGTCGAGTCAGGGAGGCAGACACTGAAATAAATAACTAGTAGGGAGAAACAGTAGAGTATAAAGATGTGAACATAAGCACTCTGCACAATTTGATAACATAAACACTTTGGTACACCTCCTTCCCACCCTCACCCCCACAGCACCCTATGTACATATCCTTATACTCTGTTGTTTCCTCTACCTGTAATTTATTTCAAAGTATGTCCCACTCACTAGACTGTAAGCTCCTTAAGGGCCTGGATCATGTTACTTAGTTATATTCTCCCAAGGGCTTAGTATAGTTCTCTGTATACAGTAAATGCTCAGTAAATGTCATTAATTAATTGAGTGGACATAAGCGAAAACGGGGTGGCGGTGTATGTGCGGTGCATGAGTGTGAATCCTCAAGTGCTTAGTTGCAGCAGAATTACTGAAATGGCAGGAAGTGGGGAAATAGAGTAGGGATATGAGCAATTAACCAGGGAAGGCCACCTTGAGGAGATGTGCATCGAGAAAGGCATTGAAGAGGGGGAGAGCAGCGGTCAGCCAGATGTGAAGTGGGTAGGAATTCCAAGTGGGGGGAGGGTGTATGCAAGGAGACAAGAACTAGTTACAGTGAATAGGTTGCTTTGGGAGGAGCCAAGCGTGTGAGCTAGGGTGTAGTGGGAGAGGAGTGAGTATAAGTCAGGGGGAGAGAGAGCCGATTGAGTGCCCAAAAACCAGTGGTAAGAAGTTTCCACTTGATGTGGAGATGAGTAGACAATGTTTGTGTGTGTTTAAGGAGAGGGGAGATGTGTGCAGAACTCCATTTTAGAAAAACGGTTGATGGATTGATTGGTGTGGTATTCTTAAAGCAGACTCCATGCAAAACTTCTTCAGTAACTTGTCAGAAGTTATCCAGAGGATGTTGCTTAGGAAATTCAATCAGTCAGTCGTATTGATTGAGCACTTACTGTGTGCAGAACACTGTATTAAGTGGTTTGGAGAATACAGTATAACAGAACTGGTAGACACGTTCCCTGCCCACAGTGAGCTTAAAGTTTAGACGGAAATTGCGTAGTGCACCCATCTATAAATCCCCACATCGACACCTGTTTTTAGCCCCCCATTTTCATATGGCCCTGTTACCTGCTGCAATTAAATTGTGCATGCCAATGAAATCGGAGCATTATGTACATATCCTTATAATCTGCTGTTTCCGCTTTCAGTAATCTATCTTAGCGTCTGTCTCCACTAGATCGTAAGCTCCTTGAGGGCAGGGATCATGTTTACCGACTCCGTTGTGTCATACTCTCCCAAGTGCATAGTGTAGTGCTCTGCACCCAGTCAATGCCATTGATGACATTGATGGGTTGACTGAGTGGAAGGCTCTATAGAAAGCCAATATACAAGGATATCCCATAGGTGACCCAGGCAGTTTGGAGCCAGCAATGACTTATGCCCTGAAAATAGTTGAAAAGGAAGACTTTGAGTCATGCTCCCAGATACAGGAGGAGCCAGTGTATATGAGGAGCCCGTGCTTTTTGGGGGTTAGGAAGACGATCACCACTACCCGCCAGTCACCCAGCCAGCCACCCCTCACTTAAGATCCCTCTTTCTCCCCGCACATGCCGTACTGACATTCACATTCAGACCTTCCCCTTTTCCAAACTCACTCAGGCGTGGATTCAGATATCCTAGCCATGGAGTGGACCAGCTGTTTTAGGAATGGCTAAAAACTGACCAGCTGCAAACAAGAGCTGGTAGTGAAGCTTAGGCCTTCTCTCTAATCTTGGTTTTACCTCCAGTTTTCGTCCATGGTGACAGCAGTGTTGACAGTAGTAGCGGAAGTGGTGAGTTGGTACTCTCTGGGCTCTTCGGGGCACATCTTGCCCAGCTCCTTGGAACGCTCGCAGTGGAAGGCAAGATTAGAGGTTGAATCGGCTCCTACTGTCACCACCACAATGGCTGTTGTGGCTGGAATTCTCTTCCGCAGGCATGGAAGGGGCCGTGCGCATAGATCTGAGCTAAATAATTATCTGGTAGTATTGATGCATACTCATTGCTCCCCTGGGTGGTTTCAGGAAGATGGAGACCCTGCATCATTTTAATATAGAGAGATCAAGCTGTGCACATCTGGCAGGAGCAAAGATGAATCTAGAGATGGGAAACTTAAGAGGGGGTTAGTGGGATAGAAACAGAAGAAAGCAATCAAAATTTAGGGACTCTCATTTGGGGGACAAGATGATGGGAAAGAATTGGGGGATGGGAATGATCCCGCTTTACGTTTTAACCGTTGGAAAGGAAGAAAAGGAGGGGAATGGAGAGAGTTTCAAGGCCCATTCTCCTCAATTGGAAAATAGTGCGCAAATTCTTCTCAACTGGTAAGGAGAAGGGGATTAGGCCAGTCACAGGAAAGAGGTGGAACAAAGACTAATTAGGTAGGGAATAATGAAAGGGGATTTGGAACTCAGTGGAGTAAAAAGCTTATATAGGCAATCCAAAAGAAGGAAGTCCAAATTAAAAGGGAAAGATTCATTGACACAGAGACAAAGGCAAGTTGAGCTTCAGGGGACACAGAATGTGGGTACAATAGTGGTAAAAAAAAGCCCAAAAGAGGGTTCGAGGAAAATGAAGCACAAGGACATTTGATTTCAGAGTGCAAAATACTAAAGAGTTTCTAGATGCTCTAGACAAAAGAGATAGGGACAAAGAAATGGTAAAGAAAGACTCAATGCTGTTTCAGAAAATAAGGGTGAAACACCAAACACACAAAGCTTTCAGATGAATGCAACAATAGGAGTTAAGATCCTGTGGAAAAGCAGAAAAGCTTAGTTATTTAGGAAAAAAAGCCAACAGGATGGGCGAGGTTTGCTGAGGGCCGTGATGGCTGACTGGAAAAGAGCGCTAATGGAGCAAAGGGAAATGATGAGTGGTACTGATGAAAACATGAAAATAATGGCAGTAAAGAATAGCAGTTTTAAACCTAAATTTTAAAAATGTCCAGCAATATATCCATTTCTTTTATAATGGGAATTAGTGGGCTAGAGAGTGGATGGATTGAAAATACCACCATGACTAATGGTTTTTGATACAAATTACTATTATCGTTATGCATTCTGTTTTCTTTTAGAGTAATATTCAGTAGGTGTTGTTTCCTTGTGTTAAATACAGCATTGAGGGTTGCAAAAACACAAAACAAAGCTGGTGGAGAAGCAGTGAGGTCTAGTGAAAAGTGCATGGGCCTGGGAGTCAGCGCACCTGAGTTCTAATCCTGGCTCCACCACTTGTCTTCTGTGTGACCTTGGGCAAGTCACTTAACTCCCCTGTGCCTCTGTTTTCTCATCTGTAAAATGGGGATTAAACACAGTTTGGGGTAATATACAAGATAATCAGGTCGGACACATACTCCCTGTCCCAACAAATATCCCAATTATTATTATTGGTGTCTTTCTGTGAGGCTGAGGGAGAGATAGGGATGCATACAAAAGCACATCATGATAGACGACGTGCACATACGTTTAACCACTTTTTTCTGACACTGACTCTCTCCTTGTGCTGATAGAAACTGCGTGTGTGTTGTAGGAAGTGGCTCTATATTTCTCTATTAAGTGTTCTTTCCAAACTGTGCAATGAAATCATGCACTATAGGAGAATGTTTCTCCAACTTCTTTTTTGAATCCTCTATAATTTGGTTTCTACTCTCTTCACTCTTCATTCTACTCTCTTCACTTCACTCTCTCCCCGGTCACCAGTGACCTCCTTCTTGTCAAATCTAAAGGTCTCTATCTACTCTATTGTAATCCTGCTCTAACTCTTGGCTGCTTTCAACATTTTGGGCCACTTCCTTTCTTCTGGAAACACTGACTAACCTTGGTTTTCTCAAGGTTTCTCTTTCCTTACCTCTCTGGTCGCTTCCCCGGCTCTTTTGCCAGTTTTTCTTCCATCTCTCACTCCCTAATTATGAGTGTTCCTCTACGTTCCATTTTTACTCCACTCCCTGGCTTCAACTACCATCTCTAAGAAGATGACTCGCAAATGTACCTTGCTGGCCCTGACCTTTCACCTCCACTGCAAAATTACAATTTTTCTTGCCTCCAGAAAATCTTTACGTGGACCCTTCAAACTCCCACTCTGCCGCTCCAGGCCCTTGTCAGAACCCTATTTGACTATTGCATCAGCCTCTTCACACATCTTCCTGCCTCTAGCCTCTCCCTTCTCTAAACAGTCAGTGGTATTTATTGAGCACTTGCTGTGGGCAGAGCACTGTATTAAGCCCTTGGAAGTGTACAATAGTGTTGGTAGTTGTGATCCCACAATGTCGAAGGTGGCTGCAAAATGAAGGAGGCTAGAAAGGAGAGAGAAATTTATACATGGAAGAGGAGGTATAGGACTTTTTGTTAGTGTCCTATTTTCTGTAATCTTCTTGCTTTTGGGGTGTGAGCCTCACCTTTTATTAATGTATAATGGGATTCTCAATGTTCTAAAGAACCATTTTCAGTACCTCTCAAGGATTCAGTTTTGAAGGGGATAGTCATTTAATAGATTGTTATCTCTGGTGGGCTCAATCTTCCAACCTTTCTTTCCTGCCCTCCACATCGCCCCTCTCCTTCTGCAGTGACATCATGTCCCCTCTGGGAGGTCATGGGATGCCATTTCTGACCATCCCGAAAAACCCACATGTTATCGTACTTGATGTAAGGTTGTCCTGGATCCTCCATTAGATTTTAAAGACCTTGAGGATGTGGAGTACATCTTGAATTTTCTCATTGATGATATAGATATGATATGATATGATATATGGATCCTTGTTTACTTGTCCATGAACAAGGTAAAGTGAAGGTCGACAACCAGATGGTTCTCTTAATCCCATATATAATTAGCAATCTCAGCAGTGAGAAACAGGGGGCCACCCAGTGCTACTAAAACAGGGGGGTTTCATTTTCCCAAAACCTTGCATCAAGGAAAAACTGTGCAGTAGTACTCATAGTGTCTGATGTCAGATGCACACCTGCACCCAAACCATATCTTCTACCACCACGGACATCCAGAGTCCAAATAAGCTTGCATTGTCAACCAAACGTTCCCTAATTCCCGACCAGTGTTCTCACTAAAACATGCAGAGACAACATTCATTGTGGCAGGACTTGGTGTATTGAGAGAAGACTTGTAACTAATATAAACAAACTAACCAACTTAGGCAGAGGTAGATAGTATCTGAGAAGGATAACTCACTTTGACTGATGAACTAAGCCAGGATCGAAGAAAGAGATGATAAAGTAGAAACCCAGAAACCCAGGTGATTTCATCAGTGTAACTGCATTTTTTCCTCAATTACAGAATTAAATGTGAGGGAGCCTGATGTAAGAATTTGTGATGAATCATCCTGTAAATATGGAGGCGTTTGTAAAGAAGATGAAGATGGTTTGAAATGTGCCTGCCAATTTCAGGTAAGAATTTCAAAAGTATCAGTTCTTCCCCTGTTGTAATTTGACAATTGGCCCGAGTGATCCGGTTGGGCTGGTTACAGGGAGCAAATTAAGTGGAATGGCTCAACCCTCCATTTAATTTAATTAAATTAATTTAATTTGCATTGGGAAGACCCAGCCATCAGTCATTTAGTGGTATTTATTGAGTGCTTACCATGTGCAGAGCACCGTATGAAGCTCTTGGGAGAGTACAGTACAACAGAGTTGGTAGACATATTTCCTGCGCACAAGGAATTTACAGTCTAGAGGAGGAGACATATTAATATATATACATTATGGTTATAAGCATGCTAGAGAAGCAGCATGGCTCAGTGTAAGGAGGCTGGGCTTGGGAGTCAGAGGTCATAGGTTCGAATCCTGGCTCTGCCGCTTGCCAGCTGTGTGACTTTGGGCAAGTCACTTCACTTCTCTGTGCCTCAGTTACCTCATCTGTAAAATGGGGATGAAGACTGTGAGCCCCATGTGGGACCACCTGATTACGTTGTAGTTGGTATTTGTTAAGCGCTTACTATGTGCAGAGCACTGTTCTAAGCGCTGGGCTAGATACAAGGTAATCAGGTGGTCCCACGTGAGGCTCACAGTCAATCCCCATTTTACAGATGAGGGAACTGAGACACAGAGAAGTGAAGTGACTTGCCCATAGTCACACAGCTGACAAGTGGCAGAGCCGGGAGTCGGTTGTCCCCCATGAGGCTGACAATCTTCATCCCCATTTTCCAGATAAGGTCACTGAGGCCCAGAGGAAGCAAAGTGACTTGCCCACAGTCACAGAGCCAAGAGGCGGGGTGGGGATTCGAACCCATGACCTCTGACTCCCAAGCCAGGGCTCTTGCCACTGAGCCACACCGCTTCTCTTCGCAGAGGGCGGGCGGGCTGCTTCCGCTTCCTCCTCCTCCTCTCCCTGCCCCCGCTCCCCGCACCATCCCCTCAGACCGGACTGGACCGGACTGGCCGACGATGCCCCCTCCCCGCCCCCTCCCCGCGCCACCCACTCCCCCCAGCGCTTAGAACAGTGTTTTGCACATAGTAAGCGCTTAACAAATACCATCATTATATACAGAAGTGCGGGGGACTGGATGAAAATCTAGTGCTTAAAGGGTTCAAATCCAAGTGCAAGAACGACACAGAAGGATAAGGGAGCAGGGGCAATGAGGGCTTAGTTGGGGAAGGCCTCTTGGGAGGAGATGTGATTTTAGTAAGACTCAGCCATAATGCGAGACTTAAAAATAACTCATCAGATTCCTAATTATCCCAACAGCCACCCCTCGCAGTTATGTATTTCTTCCCATCCCAAACATTTATGTATACTTGTATATTCAGTTGTACATTGAACTTTTTATGCCCCAGCGGGACCATGGAGGGCAGAGGGGAGAGAGGGCTTGTGGCTAGATATTATTTTATATGCCCAATTGCACTATCATAGCTCAAACTATTATAACTATAATGAATTCTTTTGTGCAGGTTCTTGATCCTGAAGTCTCAGTTCTGAGACTTGTCTTTCAATTGATGGGAGACTCCAGTAATTCTCTCTTCTGATTTCATTCTGGCATGTTCATTCTGCTTCCTATCTGAAGCTTCATTCTGATCCTATCTGATCTCCTGCTGCTGCTCCTACTATTCACAACATCGCTAAAATCCATTCTCTCCTCTCCATCCAAACTCCTACCACTATAAACCAAGCACTTATCCTACCCTGCCTTGATTATTTTATCAGCTTCCTTGCTGACCTCCCTGCCTCCTCTTCACTCCAGTCCATACTTCACTCTGCTGCCCAGATCATTTTTGTACAAAAATGTTCAGTCCACATTTCCCTTCTCCTCAAGAACCTCCGGAGGTTGCCCATCCACCGCTGCATCAAACAGAAACCCCTTACCATCGGCTTTAAAGCACTCAATCACCTTGGCCCCTCTTATCGCACCTCGCTATTCTCTTACTATAACCCAGCCTGCAAATTTCGCTCCTCTGAAGCCAACGTACTCCCTGTACCTCGATTTCGTCTATCTCACCACTGACCTCTTGCCTCTGGCCTGGAATGCCTTCCCTTTTCATAGCTGACAGTCTCTCCACCTTCAAAGCCTTATTGAAGGCACATCTCCTCCAAGAGGCCCCCCCTGACTAAGCCCTCATTTTCTCTTTTCCTACTCCTTTCTGCATCACTCTGACTTGCTCCCTTTACTCACCACTGCCCCCACTCAGTCCTACAGCACATATATATATATATATATATATATATATATATATATATATATGTATTAATAATTCATTTATTTATATTAATGTCTATCTTTCCCTCTAGACTGTAAGCATGTTGTGGGCAGGGAATGCATCTGTTATATTGCTGTATTGTACTCTCCTAAGGTCTTAGTACAGTGCTCTGCACAAAGTGAGCACTCAATAAACAGGATTGATTGATTGCTTAAGTAGCTTGTATGTCTGTTGTTTGTTCCCCATCCTCCCTGTCCCCCACCAGCAGATTGTTAGCTCCTTGTGGGCAGAGGGTGCTGCTTCTGTTTTACTTTCTCAATCGCCTGATAAATTGGTACAGTGCTTGGCACCCTGTACGTATGAAGGAATATGCCTTGAAATATATTATTTATTTGTTGAGCTGAGAAGTCGTTTTTATTTTTTTTTTGTAGTGTCACACAAATTACGTTCCTGTTTGTGGATCAAATGGCGACACTTACCAAAATGAATGCTTCCTCAGACGAGCATCTTGTAAACACCAGAAAGAGATAACAGTGGTGGCAAGAGGCCCATGTTATTCTGGTATGTAAAGTTCTCAGGGTACATGGCCTTCAAGAAAGGAGCATGACTTCCCTCTGACTTGGAGCTGTAGGAGAGAGCCCTCTCCCAGGGACTGGCTGCCAGCCTTTCCAGCTGCTTAGTTATCCTGGTCTTTCCTTTAAAGATCTTCAAAGATAGAGGCTGACAACTTCTCCTAGAAGACCTTTCCAGAATTTTATCATCCTGATAGTCAAGTTCCATTTTATACCCAACCAAAATCTCCCCAGCTGCAATTTAACTCCATTTCTTCTTGCCCATTGCACCCTCGAGGTGAGGACAGTTGGTCAGTCCCTTCTCATCAAAGCCCTTCATGAACTTCAGTTCCTCCCTTAGCCTTCTCTTTTCTATCGAATTAACTCCATTCTTTTAAGCTTCCCCTCATAGGACCTCTTTCCCATCCTTTTATTTATTTATTTTTGTTTGTTTGTTAATTTTCCCTGTGGGCTCTCTAGTTTCTCTACTTCTTTTGTAAATGGCCACAGAACTATAGTAAGGGTTTGGCTAGTGTGAAGTGGAGGGGAAGAATTACTTCCAAGTTCTTGCAAGCCATTATCCAGTGAATCCACTTCTGGGCCACATTGGGGTTTTTTGTCTGTTTGTTTTGTTTTGGTTTTTTTTGTTTTTAAAGAATGGCAGTACTTTGCTAATTCATATTTCACTTTGGGTATTTTAATTGTATACATTCCCAGATAATTTTCTCCCATTCTGTATTTTTTGTTCATTTTCATTCCCAAATGTACTGTCTTGCACTTGTCCCTATTTAATTTTGTCTTTTATTTGCAGCCCACTTCCCCAGTTTGTCTAGTTCATTTTGAATTCTATTTGTGGGCCCCAAAGGGTAAACCGCCACTTGCCAGTCTAATTCATTTTGAATTCTATTTGTGGCTCCCAAAGGGTAAACCACCACATGCCACTGGGTACCAAAAGCAAATGCTCTCAATTCTTTCTTCCACCTCATTAATAAAGATCGTAGATACCACCATCCCAGGACCAAGTCTTTTGAAGGCCTAGGGCATGAGAATCTGGAACCTTGGAGCTAGATTGGATCAGATGAATTTGGACATTGCTTGTAACTTCCTATTATGTTTCCAAGTTGGGCTGCCTCTGAGCAGCAATGTGCATGTGCTGGATATGTACATGGATACTACAACTCCCAGCAGCCCATAGGCAACTATTCATGCATGGCAGTATCACCTGGGAGGGAGGCCCGACCCATTTGTCATTTAACCTGGATTCAATGTGGCGTTCAGTTGGACACTCAGATGCCATGGTATAGGGCTGCATGTGGATCAGGCTGTATATGGGCTAGGACCCAGAATAGGTTAGGCTGGACCAGGCGGTAGTTTGTGCAGAATGGAAAAAGAATTGCTATTCCCTGTAGACAGAGTAGGAAGAGAAATTGGACTGAGAAAGAGAATTTACAGAAGACAGGACATGTCCTTGAGGATTAGAAAAAGGCAAATGTTCTTGTCATCTTTACAAAAGGGAAAAAGGATAGCCGGTTAATTATAGACTAGTCAGCTTAACTTTGCTAGTTAGGAAATTCTGTACTAAGCCAACAAGCAAAGTGCTGTTTTTTAGAAGAGATTAAGATACTTGGAACAGGGGTGCCAACTCAGGAGAAATGATTAGGGCCATTTCCCAGTGAAATTGTGATGATTTGGGCTGCCTGTCTCTTTCCCGCCCAGTAAGAAGCTGGAGCTGTGACAGGGCTCCTTGCCATAATTTTCTTCCATCCCTGACCAGTTACAGGCACTCCAGACCCTACTAGCCCCAGCCTCAACAGGGAATTATTGCTCCCATCTCCAGCCTCGGGGGGCAACAGTTGTTCCAAATCCTGTCTGGCCCCATTCTCAGTGGGGAATGGGCTTCTTGCCACATTCCATCTGCTTTCCTTTGGTGTCCTCTATCCCTGCGAATGCCTATTTTTTTCTCATCTTCTCCCTGTGTTTGTGACTTTGTGTCTGCTTCCCTGATTTTGTGTGAGTGTGCACGCATGCACATCTCTCTGGACCTGGTTGGAGCTATGGCTCTTATTTTTGCCCTCATCTCACTATTCTGGGAACCCTGCCCCAAGTTCACCCCAGTACTTGAGATGAAAAGCTAGCATCCATGATTAGGAAGCAACAGCCTTCAATTTTAGCTTTGTGCACATTTCTTCTGGTTAAGAATTAACTGATATATAACCTGTTAAGTTCATTGACATCTGAAATCAGTGTTAGCAGCGTTAAGTAAGACACAGCCATTGGAGACGGGGTAGAGCAGGGAAAGGGAAAGGAGAACTTTTTCCAAGCCCCCAGCAACTGGATTTCTGAAAGCGGGACTGGTTATCTGGACCCCAGATCATTCCATGGTTGTTGGGGTAGGCTCATCTAGAAAGCCAAGGTAAGGTGGCAGGAATTTCGGGGAGGAGATTTGGGGATGCACTGTGGTGTGCTCCTAAAAAGCATTCCTTATCTTGACAGAAAAAAAACCATGGTGCTAGAACTTTTTAAGAAATTCTATTCCTGGGGCGTCAAGATTTTTTCTGAAGTAGCCTTCCATCACATCCTTCCCTGCACATGCCTTCTTTCTCCCCATCATCTGGGCCCCTGCTGCCGAGCAGCCTCATCTCGTGTCCACAAAAACTGTGAAGGGTGTGGACAGGGTGTATGTGGAACTGTTATTCAGGAAACCCCATAGCATCAGCCCAAGGGGCAGCCCTTGAAGTTTGAAGGAAGTAGATTCAAGACAAATGAAAGGAAACCTCTTCACACAATGGGGGAAAAAGGGTTGGAATTTATCACAGGATGTTGCCTTGCCCAAAAATATCAGTAGATTCCTTAAGGGTTTGGATAGGCTCACAATGAATTACAAGAGGGAATGTTTGAGATGCAGAGGGAAAAGCTAGGGATGTTAGGTGGTCCATCCTTGTCTATAGGGATGGATGTGCAGGAGGGCACCGTCACATGGTTCCTGCAGATGCCTTGGTGCCCTGGTGGCGGAGGCAGAATCAGGGGATGGATGGTCAGTCAGATGCATAATGACACTGGCCAGACCTATCCCAAATCATGTGGTTGTTAATTTAACTGAATGCCAATCACTGTGACTTACTCAAGTAAGTTTAAAAATGTGGAATATTTTATCATTTAAAAAGGGATCAGGAAAAAGTCAAAATTTCGTAGTACAGGAGCAATGGGTAATTTGAGTTTGATTCTGTAAAAAGACAGTAAGGTGGAAGGTTAATTTCCTGTGAGACAAGAAGCGTTGATTTGTCCTCACCAAACATGCAATAATAACTATCCAAAAGCAAGATTTCCAGGGAATATATTTTAATATGTTTCTTTTGTTGTCTTTTTCTTTTATCAGATAATGGTTCTGGATCTGGTGAAGGTGGTAAGTTTTAAGTAACAACTTTTAATTTTGTCTCAACTAATCTCTATTTGATTATTCTCATTAATATACTTTTTCAAGTAAAAAAACAAATGGGAAAAATACATGGTTGCGCCTTACTGCCATGCTGTGCTCTCTCCATTCTTCATCTCCCTGGGGTAGAAATTTTGAAGGAGAGATGGGTCAGGGTTGTCAGGGTTGTCTGTGCTGGGTTCAATTCCCGGAGACTCTTTCTAGGGTTTTTGTGTGGCTCCTTCTTCTGAATGAGTTTCTTGACCCATTTCTTAGGTGGTGAGGGGGGCTCCCAGGCCTCTCTCCTGAGAATAAGGTTCCATCCCGGGCTTTCCTAGCCTTCCTGCCTCTGCCTGTTGCAAATCGAAGTCACTCCCAGTTACTGTGGGAGGTGGTAAATACACTGTGCTAAGTGCCTTGGAGAAGGACGGGGTATTAATTATGTCTGAATGATTATTCATAATAAATTTCTGGTCCACAGGGGCTGCAAAATCTAAACTAAGGATGCAGAGAGGGAGAGAGCGAGAGCAGATACACTGGAAAGAATAACAGGGTTAATTCAGCAAAAGCAACCCTCACAAAAAAAGGAACAGCAGCATATCGATGCTGGGAGGGAATTGTCCTCAGGCAAAACCTTCCCCTCATTCTAACTGCTGCTGAAGGACTTCTGCCCCACCTCTCCTGAGGGGCTGGTCTTCTTCCCAGTGACAGGGAGTAGGGAAGAAGGGGAGCACCTTGTTGTCAGGATCCTCCCTCTCTTCCTCTGCAGACTCCTCAGTCCCAGTGGTGTGGAAGTGCTGGAGCCACATGACAGCAGCTTTGGCCTGTCCTCCCCTCCTATGGTTTAATACCTTTATTGTCCATTTGTGCTATTAAAGGCTGACTCTCTGACTCGTGCTGGGGAATACTAGTCTTTTAAATTCTCAGGGCTCCAAAGATATATTTATTGTTTGCTCTCCTATTACCTAAACTTATAGAACAATGTTCAGCTTTTGTCTCCTATAACTTGCCCCAAAGAATCCAAATGGATTTAACGCATTGGTAGTGTTCCTGATGTTTGTTTTTTTTACTACACTAGGTAGCAGAGTATTCTTGGGGCAGCAAGAAAAACTCCGTGGAGGACAAATGGGGGAGATTTCTTCTCAGTGGGTCCCCCTAGACTGCAGGCCCCAGTGGCTTTGAACTGGCTGCATCACTGAGAATTGACCTCTTTTCTGTTGTCATCCGCACAGACCCCATCCTCTGTGTATGTGTGTGTGTGTGTGTGTGTCTTTGTGTGTGTGTCTGTATATGAGAGAGAGAGAGAGTGCGCCAGGCCTAGAAAAAGAGGCACTGTGCCCTTTTGGAGGTAGATGCAGGGTGGGTGCAGAGGCAGAGTGCAAGTCTTGGACATTTAGCAAGGTGAACAACTATGCAGGACTAGTCTGAGGCCACAAAGGGATCTGGTCTAGATGGTTGAAATGGGCCCCTCATGGACAAAGGGTGCAGCTCCCTCCCTCCTTGTTTTTACTAGTGGGTTACTGAGAGGGCTGGGTCTGGGGCAGCAACCCAATTAGCCCAGAGAATAAGATGGCCCTGAATCAACTTATCTGTCAGTTGAGAGTAATGTATCAGGTTGTATGTCTGGTAGTGAGTGAAGCAAGAACAGATATGTGGAAAGGGAGAAGCTTGGCTGTTTATTCTCAGCTGTGGGAAATGGGAAGGTAAGGAGAAAAAAGTTAAAGTCAATCAATGTCTTACCCAATTTACTTGAACCACATGATAGTCCAAGATAGGATAAGGGGGAAAAAGCCCAAAATTTCTAGAATGGAGAAACTGACTCCTCTTTGGGACACTTCCCAGAGGGAAAACTCTTTTGTATGGGATGTTGATCACCAGTCTGATGAAATCAGCTAAAGCACAGCCAGTTACAGGAGAGGATTTGGGCAAGGAGGAGAGGCCTAAAGAGCTAAGCAAGAAACCCCAGAGTCGTCTTAGAGGTGCACTCTTTTGTGCATCCAAAGGGAAAGGATGTGGAGAAAGATCTCCATCCTAGACGTTTGCTGGGAGAGAGCATCTGAAGCTGTGGTTCACCAGAGAGGCTGTGGGGGGTGGGGGCCAGGGGGCAGGAGGTGAATGACCAGGGAAGAATTGGATGCTGAGGAAAGTATGGCAGTGGTTTTCAGGGATGTGGTTAACCCTAGGTTGTAAGAAGCAGGTATCAGATAAGGGAAAGGTGATTATTCCTGGATCTTATTTAAAAGACTGCTGTCCAACTACAGTGTGTTGAAATGCTTACATAGGTAAGTACTGGATTTTGATTCATAACTAAATGGGGGGCTTTTGAATTCTTTGTGCATGGAACCCACAGATCCTGAGAGATTATCACAGGAAGAAGTGGGGCTTTTGGCATTCCTCCAAACCTCCAGCAACCAGCTCTTAGGGAGCTAGACTGGCTAGCTGAACCCCGATGCTTCCTGGACCTTTTTTGGGAGAGCCACATCTGAGAATCAGAGGATGGTGGTAACTAACTACTGGGGCAGTGTTGGGTGTAATAGCCCACACTTGGTGGTAAATAGCTGCGGGCATTAAGGTCCCAGAAATGCCCCATGGTATCTGACCTCATATAGCAACGGGAAAATAAAAGAAGTGGCAAAAGTAAGTTTCTCATCTCCTCCATTTGCCAATCTTTGCCACTTATCAATCCTCTTGCTCCAGCCTGGGCTGCAGGCTGGGACTGGAGTGGGATCAGGGAATCAGTCAATCAATGGCATTTATTGAGCACTTACTGTGTGCAGAGTACTGTATTAAGCACTTGGGAGAGTACAATACCCAGAGTTGGTAGACAAGATCCCTGCCCACAAATGAGCTTCAGTCTAGAGGACTGTAAGGGAAGAGCAGAACATCCCATGTGACAGGCTCACCTTTGAATTCCAAGCTGGTACCAGTGCTGACATTGTTGTGGTAAATAGCATTCTCTGACCCTATATAAAGTCAATGAACCTTAGCATACTCTACCCTTCTAGAACATTCCCCACACAAAAAGGCTCGCCACATACACATGCTGCAAATTCACAGCTGTGTATTTAGCTACAATTTGGATTCACCTACAATTGAAGTTGATTTGGTTTCAGGCAGTAATGGTTTAGGAATAAGTGGGAACGCTCAAATCAATTGTATTGTTTCATGTTGGAAATGATTACTTTTGTAAATTAAAAACGCATGTGGGAGGTTGGCAATTAACTGAAAAAAAGCTTTGTTGGGTGAGTTAGTCCAGGCGGCAAAAACAAATCTCTTAAAAGTACATTCAGACAACTGTGGCAAAACTACATCATCATCATCATCATCATCATCACCACCACCATTGGTATTGATTGATTTTCTGTTGTGCATAGAACCTTGGGCCAGGTGCTTGGGAGCATACATTAAAAGTAGAAGTCAAAGGTGCCTGCCACCAAAGAGCTTATAATTTAATGTTTATGCCTAAGTGGAACACAGTCTTTATCTACATTTCCTACTGCTATTCATGTAATGGTTAGATCCAGTACTGACCCTTTACACACGTTTTAATCTTATCACTATCTGTAATATGATCACCAAGTGTATAAGTTTCAGAGAGCTCATATGAATGCAAACATTTCTTTTGTGAATTTTATTGGTGACTAGAGTTTGCTGGACAGAAAAAACAAGCTGACATTTATAGGAAAATGAATAATGTTAAATGAAAGAATGATTTTTTTTATTAAATAATGTGTTTTTTCAAACAGAAGAAGATGGATCAGGAACAGAAGTTCACAGAAAACTCTCCAAGTGTGGAGTTTGCAAATATAAAGCTGAGTGTGATGAAGATGCTGAAAATGTTGGGTAAGTTGAATGAAAGGAGGGAAAAAAATCATATTTTGAATACAACACATAATTAATATTTGCTAACATTTTGTCAGGTTATTTTCATATAAAAAGGAAAAATATTCCAGGTAATCCATCCACCTTGATTATTTCTAGCTTCCTAACATTTCCTAGATTTTCAGTTTCCTTTTGAGCAGTTTGCTGTATTTTGGCTTCCAATAAATTTGATTGTCTAGTTATTAATGAGAGTGATAATGAAACTTTAAAAAATTAAATATTTGCACTGGAAAGTGGGTTTTAAGGAAATTTTCTTCACAAGATCATCTTTAGTCAAAATAGGCCTAGAGCCAAATGCAGTCAGTAGGGGTTTGGCTTTTTGGCTTCAAAAATGGAAAATTCTGTGTGGAATTTTGCAATCATTGCTATTTGTTTTGGACTGAAAAGAGCAGATTATATTAAAATCTCAAGAGAAATTCACTAGTTTTAAATGAGAGGAGGCCTAACCCTGTTTTGCTGTTCTCTTCCTATTGTATTCTCCTTATCTTTCCCCTCATTTTCTTCTTCCCTGTCTTCTTCAAGTAGCCCAAGATTCAGTCAGCTCCTAGTAGTCCTTGTTGAACCTAGAACTCATGCAACTGATGCAATTTCAGACATACCCTATAGTTCGTTTCTGTCCCTTCTTCCCTGGAAGCAGACCTGCCCCCAGATCCTTTCTCTCCAGCAAATAGCTGGTTTTCTTCCTGTGGGTGCCGTAGACAACAAATACAGAAGAAGGTCACAGATGGGGGAAGAAGAAGTCTCAGAGCTGAGCTGTAAGAAGGAAAGATGCCCCTCTACTTCCCAGCACTATGGCTTTCACTCCTTTACTTCCTCTTCTCTTTCCAGTCGGGGCCTGTTAGACTTGGGGAAGGTGGGGGTAAGGAGAGAGAATGAAGTTGTGGCCCATGTATTACCAACAGGAAATGTCCAGAAGGCTTCCCAGATGGAAGAGTTCTCATATTTTCTGTCTGCCCTCATATTCTCCATCCCTCTAATTATATTAATTGTTTGCTCAGAGCCTTCTCCAGCTCCATTATATTTATCCCAAATTGTGGTGACCAGACTCCTAAAACTAGGCCTTAGTGGCAAAACGACACCTCTGGCTTAGCTTTCTATGAGATTGTGGAAAGCCTTTAATGGAAAGTCTGGAATTTGCATTGGCCTTTTATTCAAGCCACCAAACTCCCATTTTCATGAAGCAAAACAGGTGTGGAGGAATTAACTGAGTAGTAGTAATCTCCGGTGCTGGACAGTAGTTTATTAAATTTATATTTCCTAAGATTACTTTCAGTATGTTCAGTCTGGTTTGGTTTATTTGAAACTCCTTTCCATTGGATGGGCTTGCCAATCTAAGTAGAGAATAGGGCTGATATGCTCACCAAGAAGGATTTTGATGGGAATTAGCCTGCTGCACTTCTGACAACACCCTGAAATCCTGGGGAAGAGGGTGAGTCCTGCACCCTTCCTCCAGGGCTTTGGGTGTTTGTGGAATCTAGTTGGTTTAGGAATAAAGAGCCCTTGGGCCTGTCATGGGGACAATATAAACCTGACCAGTCTCTTTGGGATTCTTGAAACTTGGCCAGACTTGGGGCCAGCCTGGACTTGTTAATGGGGTGGACCTATGCTGTGCTCTGTCTGTATTTTGTTTGTTGAAACTTAGGCTTCTCCAAACTTGTGTGGTTTAAGACTTCTGGGATCCTTGCCTGGTAACCTCATCATCTTCCCCCAGCTCTAGGTCTCTCTGACCACTCTTCTCTGTGCTTCTTAATGGATCAGTGATAGTGAGGAGAGAAGAAATAGTAAAGAGAATAATCAGAAAATGACCTTTGAAGGGGAACCAAAATAAAGATCTAACTTAAAATTGCTCTGAGAATAAATGGATGAGTAAATTATATGCCATTAGGATATGATTTCACCCATGACTCTCTTAATTATTTTACGGGATCATAAACTTTGAGAATATTTTCAAAAGAGAACATTAGTTTAAATTGCCTGAAATGAAACAAAGTCATCAATAAAATCCTTTCCAAGAACATTGTGACCTAAAATCTTCAACGTTCAAATTCTGGCTTGGAAATCCAAGATTCAAAATGTAGATACTACTAGTAGGTAGGAAGTGGTAATCTAGTTTAACCAAAAGGTAAAATAATTTTTTCCAGTACATTGCTTTATTAATAGTTCGTGGAATTTTCCATGTTCTGAGGATTACATAATGGATATCTTTTTTTAACAGGTGTGTCTGTAATATAGACTGCAGCGGATACAGTTTTAATCCTGTCTGTGCTTCTGATGGGAGTTCCTATAACAATCCGTGCTTTGTTCGAGAAGCTTCATGTCTGAGACAAGAACAGATTGATATAAGATATCTTGGACATTGCACAGGTAGGCTTTGTTCTATTTTTCTATGGACACGTTTATAGGGACATTTTCTTAGTACAGGCAGACCCCAGGTTACAGCCATTCCGTGATGCATTCAACCCAGGGATACCACCACTGTTGTTTGATACCTTGCCCCAGGTCGAACCACCCCACGATGGAACCATACTAGGGATACAGCCAATATTGCTTGATGCCTTACCCCATGCAAAAGCCAGAGAACCCTGACCTTTTGGCCAAGCGCTACAGGTGAGTAAATCCCTCCCTGCCTCTTCCCCACCTGGATCGAGAAGCAGCGTGGCCTAGTGGAAAGAACACGGGCCTCAGAGTCAGAGGACCCGGGTTCTAATCCTAGCTCCGCCAGCTGCTTGCTCTGTGACTTTGGGCAAGTCAGTTAACTTCTCTGTGCCTCAGTTACCTCATCTGTAAAATGGGGATTGAGACTGTGAGCCCCATGTGGGACTCGGACTGTGTCCAACCTGATTATCTTGTATGTACCCCAGCGCTTAATACTGTGCCTGGCACATAGTAAGCACTTAACAAATACCACTAAAAAAAGCCAACAATAGTAACTGAATCTTGGAGGAATCTCTGCCCACAGTTTTTGTCAGATTATCGAGGAATAGACGAGACCTTTGAGCAGATGAAGTTATGGTCTCTTCATCATCAGAAAATATTTGTGGATTAAGAAGTCTATAATTATTTTTCATGAGAGTAGATGGATTTATGTAAAAAATTGAAAAAGAACCTGATGGAAAGAGTAGTTCAAAGGTGGGCGGAGGTGTTCAGCGGGAGGTGACCTGACGATTACAGAAGGTTATTGTTCAACCTAACTTGGAAACATTCTTCACTAAGGTTAAAAAACCACCACCACAGTCATTAAGACAAGGTTCTACCTTGGCAGTCTTCTGCAAAGACTCAGTCATACTACACAGCTCCTCATTTAGTTGCTCCAGTGATGCTATGCTTTGAATGATTTTAGCAAAGACTAAACAAAAGTTCACTGTTGTTTAATGTAGCAGTATATAGGGACAGAGAAATTTGATATTCATCTTCCAGAGACTCTGGAATAATTTCCAATTGATAACATCTAAAACTATGGGAAAAAAATACCCTGTGATTCAGTCATTCACGACACAGCCACATTTTCAAGGCATGGAGCCCCACTCTATCTTGGTGTACACCTTAACCACCAATAAAAATTCTGTTTCTTTGTACCTTTGCTTTTTTATACTCTGAAGTTTATTTGTGGATATGATGTTTATGGTTTTTGGATAAAATTTAAGAATGTATTCTAATGTAATAAATTAGCGAGATTAGTTCTCCCATTTCTGAAAGGCATATAATTTCAGGCCAATGTGTGAGGGGGCATAGGTGTCCCTAGCAATTTGTCAGAGCTAAAGCTTGCTGATTTCTGACATACCTTGGAATGTCATCAGCCACCAGTCCTCACTGGGGCTGGCTTCCCTTCCGGCTCTACCTTTCTGAGACCATTTTGCTAAGTGAGATACAGCTCAGTCACCATCTTACTGATCTCCAAATCAGGTGACAGCATTCTCAGCAGTCCCGGAACTCCACTGTACTTCCCTCCCCTAACTCCAGACTAGGGTTTGTCTGATTTCCCTCCCTCCATGGCTCAGCCCAGATTGCTTCCTTAGGCTTTCTTTGCTGTAGGTGTGCCGTCTTGTCTCTTGTTAATTCATTCTGGGCTTACACACTGTTCACTTAAGTACCCTGCTGGGGTTTTCCTGTGGAAGTATAATGCCCATCCCAGCTCTATCCTAGTTTCAGTTATGCTCTAGATCGCCCACTCAGCTACCCTGATCGGGGAGAATGGAGTCACGAGAAACAGACACCTCTCCTGTCCCAAGTTAGGATGTGTTCTACCAGCTGGGAAGGACTGTTCTCTCCCCATTTCTTTCACAGTTGGAATGCTCTGCACTGTATTTAGCCAATTGATCAATCAGTGGCATTTATTGAGTACTTACCGTGTGCAGAGCACTGTACTAAGCGTTTGGGAAAGTACAATACAACAGAGTTGGCAGACTCGATCCCTTCCCACAAGGGCCTTACCGATCTGTATGGGGAGACAGATTTTAAAATATATAACAGATAAGGGAAATAGGAGAGTATAAGGTACATTAGTGCTGTGGGGCTGGGATAGGTATCAAAGTGCTTAAGGGGCACATGGCTAAGTGCCTAGGCAACTCAGAGGGGAGGGTGGGTAGGGGAAATAAGGGTTTAGTCTGGGAAGGCCTCTTGGAAGAGATGTAAGCTTAGAGGGTTCTGAAGGTAGGGAGAGTGGCAGACTGGCAGACATACAGGGGGAGGGAGTTCCAGGCCAGAAGGAGCATGTGGGCAAGGGATTAGTGACGAGGTAGATGAAATGGAGGTACAGAGAGTACATTGGGTGTACCCAGATTAGGATCTCCCTAGCATAGATCAGAATAAATTAGGCAGATTGACATGATACAAACCTGACTCCAGATTGGAACCACGCTCTGAGGAGAAAGGCATGAGACTGCGGTGAAGTGATGTCAGTTCCTTCTGGGTCTTTTTGGGGCTCTTGAGATGGATCAAAATTCAAAAATGACAATGGATTGGGGTTTGGGAAGCAAGGTGGTGGCTTGTAGAGTAGGTGGTTGATGTATGTAGAGTAGCAAGGACGACTGCATTAATTTAAAGTAGGAAGTGTAATTAAAGTGTCTACCAATGCTGTTTTATTGTACTCTTCCAAGTGCTTAGTACAGTGCTCTGCACACAGTAAGGGCTCAATAGATACGATTGATTGATTGATATCGGCGCTATAGAGTAGTGGAAAACTTGAAGGTGAAAGTAACCCCAAAGAGTTCAGATTTGATTTGACTGGTAAGTGAATGGGCACCTAGCAGAATCAATCAGTGACAGAAATGGAGGTAGTGTTTCCTCATTTAACCCAGCCTTTTCACTCTTCCCTACTTTTAAGTAAAGTAGGGAAGAGTGAAAAGCCTTTTCACTCTTCCCTACTCATTTTAAGTAAAGATTTAGAAGGTAGGTAGAGACACAGGGAATTTTGTTCATCCATTCATTCACATCGGTAATTAGTTGATGAGACAGGTACTAAGGAAGGAAGATTTATATTGATTAAAATTATATTTAATCCCTTCAATATTTTCACCCTTTAATGAATGATTGAGAAAACTTGTCTGTTTAAAATTTCTTATACAGACACGGATGATTCTAGTTTGCTGGGGAAGAAAGATGATGGAGTACAGTTTCGACCGGATGTGAAAGGTATTATACAGTGTATTTCAGATTGTGACTATCTCCCCAACTATAGTGCCCTATCTGTGCCGTCTTTAGCTTGGTTTGTTTTCTTCACCGTTACTAGCTAGTTTGGGCTGGTATCACAAGTGACACCCACGGACATACCAGCAGCCTGCATATTGGTTAAATATTTAACTGTAGAAGCAGTGTGACCTGGTAGTAATAATAATAATTATTATCTTGGTATTCGTTAAGCGCTTACTATGTGTTAAGAACTGTTCTTAGCACTGGGTTAGATACAATTTAATCAGGGCAGACACAGTCCCCTTCCCACTTGGAGTTCACATTCTGAGTACAAGGGAGTAGTGTTTAATCCCATTTTACAGATGAAGAAACTGAGGCACAGTGTAGAAGCAGTATGGGCTAGTAGAAAGAACATGTGTCTGTAGTTTAAGGACCTTGGTTGTAATCCCAGATCCATCACTTGCCTGCTGTGTGACTTTGCGAAAGTCCCTTAGACTGTAAGCTCCTTGTGAGCAGGGCTGGGATCAACCAACTCTGTTGTGTTGTGCTCTCCCAAGTGCTTAGTACAGTGTTCTGCACACAGTAAGTGCCCAATAAATACCAAATGATTGATTGTACAAATACAGTTGATCAATTGATTGATTGATTGATCTCCCTCCCATTCCACTTACTAACCCCATTTTACAACTGCTCATTCTGTTTTTGCATCCTATCTTCATTTTATCCTTTAAAACTGTCCTGCCCTTTTGGGGCCAACAGACAGAAGGAACCAGGGAATGGAAAGAGAGTAGGAAAGGAAGATTAGGCTGAGGAGGAAAGGAAGATGAAACTCCTGTTATAAGAGATTGCACACAATGAGAGAGTACCAATTAGGGAGCTGTGGAGAGACTGAGGGGGGCTCCACTCTAGATGGAGGGATCAAGGAGGGCTGAAGAGAGGTTGAGAAAGTTGGGAGAGGTTGGGAAGTTGAGTAGTTTCAGCAGTAAAGCTAGAGACAGAAAACAGGTGAAAATGGACGAATAGAGGGGAAAAAAGGCTGTAAGGGCAGGGAGCGGGGATATTTCATGGGTTGAAAACTTAATGGCACAGCCTGAATGAGGCCCAGGTCTGTGGAGTTGGAGGGGACCCAGGCTGCACTCCCAAGGAGGAATTACCTGTCTTGTGCAGTGTGTTTCTGCACTGGGGCTGTTTTAGTGCCTCAGAGGTACTAAAGCCCTTCGAGATGACAGACAGTGACATCTCCCCATTGCCCCTAGAAAATGAAGGGCAGCCACTCCAGTTTGAGCCTGACCCAAACTTAGCTAGATATTTTTTTTGACCTGCCCATCTCGGGAGATACTGAAACTACCGACTGGGTTTAATCCTTTCAAGGGATTTATGGGAGGCGCAGAGGACTCTTAGCCTGAGAGTGCTGGGCAGGGCTAAATGGAGGAGCCCCAGGATTGACCCCTGGGATTTTGGATATGTAGCAGCCGGTGGCAGTGCTGCTCTATCCC
The DNA here is from genome assembly GCF_004115215.2 of Ornithorhynchus anatinus. Taxonomy (NCBI): domain Eukaryota; kingdom Metazoa; phylum Chordata; class Mammalia; order Monotremata; family Ornithorhynchidae; genus Ornithorhynchus; species Ornithorhynchus anatinus. The sequence goes on from NC_041750.1 coordinate 19,399,028, forward strand.
CCAGGGATGCGGGGGAAAGACACTGAGATACTGAGGTTTATCAGTCTTTATCTATGATTATTGGACTGGTGTCTCTGCTTATTTGAATGGTGTTTTATGTTCTACACATACCCTCAAATTTAATTGAAAGATCGGATTGAAAATGAGTTCAGATATTTTAGGATCTTCAATAATGTTGTTTCTGTTTCCTTAATGTTTCCCATGCCACCATGCCAACACCTTTGCCCCACTTGGCTGCATGTGAAGTCTTTTCCATCTCTTTAGTTGGAATCAGTTCACTGAACTTTGTTTCTTTCCTGAGAGTTTTCCTTCAGTCTTTAACTTGATGGTTCCTCCTTCTTTTTCCAGGGCTTTCAGTTCTTTCTGTTTCTTTTATTGAGAAATCGTTTGTGCAGAAGAAAGATTGTTTTTCCTACCATAGATGTAGAGGAAATGCTTTGGGGAAAGAACTTGAAACTGGAACTCATTATGGGCAGGGAACGTGTCTGTTAATTCTTTTGTAGTGTACTCTCCCAAGTACTTAGTACAGTGCTCTGCACTTAGGAAGCGCTCAATAAATACCAATGATTGATTGATTGGAACCATTTGCTTTTATAATGGCTGGTTTCAGGGCTTCAGGGGAAGAGATGGAATAGTATCTGTGAGTAAATTTTCAGCAGCAGATTTGATGTTTGTCTGCCTGTAATCCAATGGGGGCAATTTCAGGTGTAAAAAACAAAATAAAAATTACTGCGCAATGTCCCCTTCGTATTGTGCTTAGCCTATACAAGTCTAATTTGTTTTTCTGGGACCTATCTGAGAGTTGCCTTTGAAAACACCGATCAGAATAATAGGAGACAAGAAGCAGATTGCGTGGACATCAGTCATATTCTACGTTGAACATTGACTCCCCAGACAAACCTCAGCCTGATTTATATTGCCTTGAATCCAGTGCTTAGTACAATGCTTAGCACATACTAAATACTTCACAAATACCATTATTATCATTATTATTATTATTATCATCATCAACCGGTCCCTATGGACAAAGTTGAAGTCCATGGTATGCTTCAAACAAATCAACTCCCAAGTATGCAAACGGTAGCTATGCTGCCAGCAAGGCCCAGCCGGTCAGTCAGTCAGCATTCATTGAGCAATCACTTGATTCAGAATGCACCGGTCACATCATTCCCCAAACTTCTGAGCCTTTCCCTTTTGAAGATGAATCTACTGATATCCACTACAGAGAGGCATAGAGGCAGAGTACTGGAGAAGCAGCCTGGTGTAGTGGATAAAGCCCGGGCCTGGGAATTAGAAGGTCATGGGTTCTAATTCCGGCTCCACCATTTGCCTGCTTTGTGACTTTGAACAAGTCACTTAACTTCTCTGTGCCTCAGTTACCTCATCTGTAAAAAATGGGAATTAAACGTGTGAGCCCAATCCAGGACAGGGACTGTGTCCAACCTGATTAACTTGTATCTACCTCAGCACTTAGAACAGTTCTTGGCACATAGTAAATGCTTAACAAGTACCGTTATTATTATTACTATTATTTTGTGCTAACAACTAGTCATTTGGGACAATGCATCCATTTGCCAAGAAGAACTTAAATTTGCTATGATTAGGATCTTTGGAACTAGTCCTGTAAGGCATTTAAAGAAGCCAGTTCCCACTATCTCAGTTTACAAAAGGAAATCTCATGTTTCCCAGTTAAATCCCCACTAATTTTCAACATGCAAACTGCTAGTCACCAGCCCCCTGCAGGAAAGATTATCAGGAGGAGAGACTAGAGCCTGGGGATCTCTTGAAAGGAAGGTTATCGTGGTCCTGGAAAAGAGGGACTTGGCCAGTGAGGTTGGGGAGGGTGGTACCGGTCTGAGGGATCCTCTGCAGGGAAGAAGCTGCACGATCGGCCCTTGAATACACAAAGGGGTGAAGCAGAGAGAAGTATCAGTTTGAATGGAAGGAAGGGGGTGATGCTACTGACAATAAGGGGAAAATTAGGTGGTGAGGAGGTTTAGTTGGGAAAATGAAGGATTCTGCCATTGCTCTGTTGAATATGAATTGGGAGCAGGACATCTAACTGTAAAAATCCCACAGAGGGGAGCTGGTCAGAGAAAGAGAGTTCACAGGATAAGAGCCATCTGGATGCCAACTCCATGTTGCTACTGACTGAGATAGGTCAGGCTAGCAAATGAATTTCCCTATATGGACAGGTCCAACAAGGAAGGACTTGGGCAAAGCAGTCTCAGGTCTGCTGAGGACATAGGAGAGGCGAAGGAGCTGTCAGAATGAAGACCCAAACTATAGCTCCTTAGGCTGTCAGGAAGGAATCAAGGCCATCAGGGTCAAAGGCTACAGAAAAAATGAAGTAAGACCTGTGGATTTGGAATCAAGAAGGTAATTGTAAAAGGGGTCACTAAGGTGTACTGAGGCAGATGATGAAGGTCATGAGAGAAGGCGGTGGGGACTGGGTTTACAAAAAGGAAGAGAGAGTCGAATTTGAAAGTTTTCCTTTCCACAATAATCCTTTCTAGTTTCTTCTTTTCAGCTTGAAGACCTGGAGCATCCAATACTTCATCTCACCTCATTCCAGAGCTGCTATTTAACAGCTTTTATTTTCCTTGAACAGTTTCCCAGGAGTGGGGTTAGAATAAGTCAGCATCTTGAAAGTTTTTCTTCACATTCCATTTGGTCCTTTATTGATAGAGTGCTTTGCCAGAACTTTAGCTTGGTAACCTGGGAAAAAGCATTCATTGTCTCTTGATTGATTTTTCAGTTGAGAGTAGCTCATGATAATGACATGTTGTATTCGTCAGTACAAGTGTACTGCTGGTTCCGAAGAACCTCAGTACATAAAATCCGGCAATACATCATGCACTAATTGCTGGGAGAGCCAAGGATCAAAAAGCCCCATTTGGCATTATGGCCAATCAATCATATTTATTGAGTGCTTACTGTGCACAGAGCACTGTACTAAGCACTTGGGAGAGTACAGTATTTCAGAGCTGGGAAACACGTTCCCTGTCCACAACAAGCTTTGTTACAAGGAATTCAGTTCCCTCCCTGCCCCCTGTTCCCCTTTGTCCACCACCTTATCATTTCCTAAACACAAACAGAATCCCAACTTCTTTGGTTTGGCTGAGATGTTGGGAGGGAGGTAGCAGAGATGGAAGCCTGGAAACCTGACTGGAAGCCTGACTTCTCTGCTTTGTCCAGCATCTTGGGCAAAGTCAGCACAGAATAGAGGCAACTTACCCAAGATTTCTGCCCTTTCTGTCCAGTTTCTTTTGTGTCTTCTCCCTTCCAAGACTCTGGCCGAAGTGGATAAGTTGGGTTTCAGGTCTCTGTGTGGGGAGAGGCAATCCTCGCTCACCCCCTCCCACCCCTTTCTCCCTGCCTCCTCCTCCCTTCCCCCTCGCTGCTTCCCAACTCGACTGCAGCAGCTCCCAGCCACTTGAGCCACCACCGTCTCCCAGTCATTCAGTCAATGGTATTTTTTGAGAATTTACTCCCTGCCAAGCTCAGTACTAGGGTCTTGTCCCCCTTATTCCTTCCAAAAGCCACCGGCAAGCACAGCCAGATTGGGGTCGATTGTCCACCAGTCCTGTGGCAGGTATAGTATTGATACATTTCCCCCTGCCACCCACCCCCCTCCCAAACACACACGTGTCTTTTTTTGTGGTATTTCTTAAGCGCTTACTATTTCACCGTGATCATATTAGGTGCAGTACTGTCCCTCAGTTTCCACTTATGGCCCTGTCTCCCTTCCCCTGTAAGTGAGAAATGGCTTGAATATGAAGTCATTCAACTGCCTTGTTAATTCTTGAAAGGGTGTACGATTTCTGTTTAGCAATGATGTGGTTTAAATTATCCTTTAAATACTTAGAAAATGTATTTGTTTGGTTCTTTTAAGATGCCAGTGATCAAAGAGAAGACATTTATAATGGCAACCACATACCTTGCCCTGAAACCTTCAATAGTTACTGCATTCATGGAAAATGTGAATTCATTTATTCCACTCAAAAGGCTTCCTGTCGGTAAGTCAGCAAGTGGACAGGTAGAGCAGTTACTCCCAGTAATCTTTTGTTCTTGCAAACTCCTCAGGAAATTTGTGAGGATAGATCATCTGCAGGTCACACTGGAAGCCTTGCCCAGACAACAATTCCATGACTCAACCCAACCTGGTCCCTCCTGGCACCAGGTCCTACATGGCTGCTTCTGCAGAACCCTGGGAACATGGTGCCCAGGTTGGGCTGTGTCAGTGACAGACTGAAAGTAGGCCCAAGAGGGGCCAGTGGGGGGATCCTGGGCCTCATTTTTGGTGGGGGCATTGTCCAAGTTGTATGATCACTCGGGGGCTGCACTTAGAGTTCTGACAGCCTCTGGAATGATTGGGGTTGGGAGAAAAGCCTGACAAGCAGGGGAGTCCTCCTGGCCTCCAAAAGCCCTAAAGGCAAGTACTGTAGGGAGTATCTGAACCTGGTCCAGCAGTGGTTTTTCAGTAGAAAAAGAACGAACTATTGAGGGCCCAGGTGCTGGAACAACTTTCTGGTCCCCATAGCTCACGAATGCTTTCTAGAACAGAGTTCTGAAGCCTCTGGCTTACCAGCTACATGTGGCTCTTCTTGGAATCCAGCATGGCTCTGGAGTAGACACTCACCCAAGGACTCAGCACCACAAGGTTGACACCATTAGCTTAGCCTGCACAATAAAAAGCTGGGCAGATAATAGGCCACCCTGCCCCACACTGCGCAGAAAGAGGGTGAGGGGGACCAAGATAGTGGGCAATGTCATCTGCCTCAATGGGCAGCCAGGTGAACTAAAGCTGCTCTTGTCCTCCATTCCCCCACCACCCTCCTCAAGTGGCAGCCACCTCCTCACCTGCTGCCTGCAACACCAGCATCAAGGTGGGTCAGTTTCATTGTTCAGGGAAAGAGACCACTCACCCCCAATGCTCAGGGGCCACAAGCAGCCCGGGTGACGTGCGCTGGATAACAAGTGTAGGGGTGCTTAATGTTGGGCAGGGAAGTGCGAGGGCAAGGGGGCAAGTTCAGTACCTGTGTCGGGTGCCACCGTCACTTACCATGGGAGCAGTCGAGTTAAGTGACGATAGAGGAGGAGGAGAAGAAAACAAACTGATGTAAGTACATTTCTCTCTCCTCTCCTTTCTCTTCTCTCCCCCCACCCCCATTTCTTCTCTCTCCTTTCCCCCTATTCTTCTCATTAACTGGTAATGGACGCCCAACCGCCCCCCTCCCTGCTCAGCCTCTCCTCCTGGCATTAATGCAGAAAAACATTCCCCTGGAAGCAGCATCAAGGGGCAGAAACGGGGGCTAGAAAACGTTCCTCCTTCTGCTTCCCTCCCTCCCAGCTCAGCAGCTTCTGGGGGCTGGAGGAGAAGAGGGGTATTGGGGAGCAAGGGCCAGAGCCGACTGGAAAATAGTCAAGCACATCCTGGGTAGATGGCGATTCCCCTCCCTCAACCTGATCATAGAGGTGGACACTCCTTCCCTGGGGGGACTGGGGAGAGGCCCCCCTGTTAGAGCGGCCTCATTCTGGGTCCCAGAATCCTTCAGGACCTCTCTACACCTTCCCCCTCTCCTTATCTCCCAAGAGCCCCTGAGGTAGGGCACCAGGTCCTTGGCTTTCTGTGGGGGTCGGGGTCCCTCTGTCCTGCCTGGCAAAGGTTCCCGGGCAGGCTGCCTGTTGCTGCCTTCCCTCTCCCCACCTTCCCTCCTTCCTCACCTTTCCTGTCCCTGCCATTCTTTTTCCTGAGAAGTTAAAAGAGATGAGACTGGGGAGAGGAAAAGCAGGTTTTGGAAGGAGCGGTAACCAATGATGAATTGAGCCAAATCCTTGCGATTTTCTTCACTGGAGGGCAAGAGAGAAGACATTGGCCGTTTTGTATAAATCCAAGGGCTTACATAAGAGTGCCTTTCCCTTTCCACCTGTAGCATCCAAAGCGCTTTAGAAAGAAGGAATCCTAGCCCCAGGTGCAGAAGCTAGGAGACTGGTGCTCTAACGCAGACATGAGTCACTGTCATTTTTCCCATGGCTTTGGGGTGGGAGTCTGCCCTGAACTCTGAAAGGTGAGGCCTGGAGGACTTGGGGTCTGGAGTGGAGAGCAGGGCCAACCCATGACCTGCTTTGGGCCGTGGCTGGGCCTTCCCATTCTAGCCAGTTATGACTTCCATGCATCTGAAAGCAGTGTGTTGGCTCTTTTCTTGTTGGCTCTGAAGGTCTGTTTATGTCTTACTGGGTTTGTGTTTCTTGGTAGTTTGCAAATGCTTTTTTCTTTTCTGTTTCTTCTGTGTAACTTAAATTTTATCCCAAACTTAATTTCCATATCCTACTTCATACACAATACCATTATTATTATTATTACTATTTTGTTGTGTTCATTCTTTTTCATTGAATGCCCATCAATTTCAGCTCTTCAAATTATTTTCCAGAGGGCACAGGATACCACAATTTCAACTATAGCTTGTCCAGTTTGCATTAGGCTACCTTCCTGTAAACACAGAGAAAAAAAATAGATTCAGCTCATTCCCTTAATATGAGTTTCAGTTAAATAGACAAATTAAATAATCTCAAGACCGTATTTTCTTGTGCTGAAGTGGTATTATCATGCATAGTCTTTTCACACAATTTCATTCATTTACAACTGGGATTAGAAAAATTTCTGAGATCACTAATTCCAGATAATGCTTTCAGATTTTATCCTTCTTATCTGAGATTGACTCCATTTCTGTTGTGATTCTGTAATGTTTGCATCCACCAACCATATTTATGGAGTACTTGTGTCTGAGCACTGTATGAAGCATCTGGGAGAGTATTATTATTAATATTATTATGCTTGTTAAGCACTTTACTGTGTGCCAAGCACTGCTGGAGTAGATGCAAAATAATCAGATTGGACATAGTCCCTGTCATGAGGTTTACAGTGATCCTTATCTTCAAGGAGCTTACAGACTAGTAGAGGAGACAGACTCTGAAATAATTTTCAGATAGAGGCAAGATGGAGAAGAGAATTGTTTGAATAAGAACAATGTAAAAAGTCTTACTGGACTAACTCAGTATTTTGTCTGGAGAATCAGTGAGATGGTTTCACTTATTAACATTCACCCTCAGATTTAGAATTCTACCTAGATTTTCTTTTTTCTAACACCCATATCTTTTCCCCTTTGCCTTCAATCTCCTCTTTGGAACCTGTTGTCCATAAATCCTCTTGAATCAATTGATATTTTCTGCTTCCACTAATTCCTATGGTAACAGATTCCTTAGGATTATCACCTTCTGTGAAAGAAGTGTTCCCTTTGGTTTGTCTAGAATTTGTCACCCTCAGGCTTCAATGGGATTTGATGAGATACAATTCTTTATTTTCCCCATCCAGCCCTTCATGATTCAGTAGACCTAATCTCAGTCTTCTGATAAAATGGAAAAGTGTGTTCTGATACTATTTACCAGTAATTTGGGGATTTTGTATTTTATGGAATATATGATCTTCTTTTTTCAGGTGTGAATCTGGATATACTGGACAGCACTGTGAAAAAACAGACTTTAGTATTCTCTACGTGGTCCCAAGTAGACAAAAGCTTACACATGTCCTTATTGCAGCAATTATTGGAGCTGTACAGATTGCCATTATAGTTGCAATTATCATGTGCATAACAAGGTAGGTGGTAATTTAGCATGGAGATGTCCTGTAGCCACCCTGATTTAGGTGTCCTCCAGTCCAGGTCAGATTGTAGGAAGAACCAGACTGAAAGTCACAGGATTACCCTCAATCACCTTTCTGTTGCTCCTCCCTGCATCCCCTCTCAGATCACCTACTCTGTTCTTCTCAGGACTTTCCTGGACTACTTCAGTGGAGTTCTTCACAGTGGCTTTGACTTTAAGCCTGGTATTGGGGTCAGAAGGTTGGGACAGGGGTGTAGTTTTGCCAGATCTTCTGCAGGCAGACCTATCTCCCGATGTCTATATCCCCGAGTCCTAGCTAAAGTTGTTGAGGGCCATTTAAGTGGTATATGGCCCAGGATGTCTCGGCAATATATGAGTACTGGACAAGAACAAAAGTGAAAAAACAGTGAAAGAAAAGACCAAATATCACACATTTTGAAGGGCCAGGAAAGAATATAAATCACATAATGCTGGAAAAAACTTTCAGATAATGGTAAGGCATATTCTGTACAGATACTCCAGTTGAAACACTATAAATGTTTTACCAAGAGTAATCAATCAAATCAATCTTGATCAATCCCTTACTGTATGCAGAACACAGTACTAAGCCCCTGTTTGAGCGCTGTACTAAGCCCCTGTTTGAGCGCTGTACTAAGTGCCAACAGAGTAAGTAGACATGAGCCTTTTCCTCAAGGAGCTTACAGTCTAGTGATGGAATAGATCAGCAGTTCTGTAGTTAATGACTTGTCAATACACCCAGTTCTTCTAGAACACAAGGGTTGAGTTTTCGGGAAATCTATGACAGGGAAAATCTGCTCTGTAGTACTCACAGTGTCAGACACCATTGCCTATGCACACACGTTCACATACACAAACCATTTCTTCTGGCACCGAAGTATCCTGTATCCAAATAAGATCAGCTGTCAAATGTTTCTGGATTTTTTAACAATGTATTAGCCAAAGGTGTAATGAAAGCAAGCGTTCTGATAGAACTGGTTATAATAATAGAGGAAAACAATTCTTCAAAATACCAGGAGTAAAATTTCTCACCAGGAACATGCCAGCAAACTGGCAAGGTCCCCTAGCTCTGGTTCATATGAAAGGAAAGGGGATTGCCTTTCCTTTCTGATTGGGTTGGGCTAGCCCATATTTGAAGTAAAATCTTAAAAAATTAAGAAGAGAGACAGAGACAAAAAGAGCTTGAAAGTGTGAGAGAAAGAGAGAGATCTTTCCTCTTAGGGGATGTTTGCTCTTCCCAGACGCTTAGGGATTTGATGCCAGAAATGGATTGGCCTGGTACTATTCTTATCTCCTAAAAAATGCTTAGTGTACTTAAGTGACAATTACTGGGCTAGATGAAACATTGACCTGACCCAACATGGCACAGCTTATCATCATCACCATCAGTGGTATTTATTGAGTGTCCCTTGTCTGCAGAGCACTGTCCCAAGTGCTTGGGAGATTACTATGCAAATAGAAGACACAATCCCTCCCCTGAAGGACTTTACAATCTAGTGAGGGAGACGGGCAAACTCAAGTTACACAAGTTAGCAGGGAGAAGATGCAGAGATGCAGCTAGTAATAGAATATGGAAGGTTAAGAAACTGAATAGCAGGTGAACAAAAAGTAGAATATATAGATCAATCTGAACATAAATACTAAGGATGACTGCCATGCACTTAGAGTCTCATCCATCCCTATCAATCACCGTTCCTCACCTCTGTAATAATGTTAATGTTGGTATTTGTTAAGCACTTTGTTTGTTAATAATTTGTTAATAATTTGTTAATAATGTTAATAATGTTGGTATTTGTTAAGCACTTACTATGTGTAGAGCACTGTTCTAAGCGCTGGGGTAGATACAGGGTAATCAGGTTGTCCCACATGAGGCTCACAGTTAATCCCCATTTTACAGATGAGGTAACTGAGGCACTGAGAAGTTAAGTGACTTGCCCACAGTCACACAGCTGACAAGTGGCAGTGTCAGGATTCGAACCCATGACCTCTGACTCCAAAGCCCGGCTCTTTCCACTAAGCCACGCTGCTCTGTAGCTAACCCTCACTTAATGCATTCAGGCCTTCCCAAATCTCTTCCCCCTTCACTCTCCCTGTAAGATGCCTCATCATCACAGTCACCCCCGAAGTACACTGAGAGGGAAAATCAGGGACATGGTCTTTCTGTTTACCCTCTTGCCCACATTCACACATCCTTATTCACAGCTGTGGCTTCTGTGACTGCCAGCCTGAGCTTTGTGAAGCCTGAAATCTTACTGCTCCTTACATGTTTGTCACCATTTTGGCATCAAATCCCTTGTTTGCTATTCCTTGTGTGTCTGTTGCTAAAACAACATTCTTAGACTGTGCACCTCTTGAGTCCAGGGAACGTATTTATAGCTCATCTATGTATTTCTTTCCCACTGCCTAATACAGTGCTTTGCACATAGAAAGCACTAAATAAAGATCATTACATCACTGCTACTACATATATACTACATATAGAGAAGCAGCAAGGCCTAGTGGAGAGCACTGACCTGGGAGTCAGAGGCCCTGGGTTCTAATCCTGGCTCTGCCATTTGTCTGCTGGGTGACTGTGGGCAAGTCACTTAACTTCTCCATACTTCAGTTCCCCTATCTGCAAAATGGAGAATCAATACCTGTTCTCCCCCTCCTATTTAGACTGTGAGCCTTGTGTGGGACCTCATTATCTTGTATCTACCCCTGCTCTTAGCACATTGCTTGGCACATAGAAAATGTTTAATACCACAATTATTATTATATATTTGTGCATGTACACATATACTCTCCTCTCTCCCCCCTGCCCCCCAACATGTGCGTGTGTTAATATTCTCACATTTCCCCTTCTCCTTCCCTTACCTCTTCCTGTCAGGGCCTCCTAACTTCTACTATTTTCTGACTTTGTCTGTCCAAGGTCCTTCTTACCCACCTCTTTGCCAGGGCTTTCGCAGCCATGATCCTCATGCTTTCGATCCTCTTTTGAGCCCCCTTCCCCAAGCAAGAAGGAGGTGAGATGCAGGGGTTAAGCAGGATGGAGGAATTGGCACCTTGCCATAGGCAGTAGTTGTGGAAGGAGTAGAGGCCAGGAGTAGATTGATGACGTAACGCTATGGATGTGCTTTACCAACCCGCTGCAGCACAGATCCCAATTTTTCATTTTGAGTTTGGGGGAGTTACCTTGGGGTGAGACCACCAAGGGGACACAGAAGACAGAAAACAAGAGGCCTGGGAGACAGAGAGATGAGCACAGAAAATATTTACAGCTGGAGGAGTCAAAATAAGTGATTAAATGCACAATTGAATAAACATAGCCACAAGTGCCGAGGAGGGATATAAATAACATATCTGCCATGAATGGCTTGGCTTGGGATGTTGGGGGTTAAACCGGGAAGGCTTGTATGAGGTGGTGGGGCTTTAGGAGGGTTTTTAATATGTGTCCTGTAGATTTGGAGATGGGCAGTTCCAGGCTGAGGGAATGGAGGTGGGAGAATCGGAGTGAGGTACTGTTAGAAGATTAGTTTGTTTCGTATTATTTATTCACCAACTCACCTTTCCATACTCTTGATATGACCATCTGTAGCTTTGTTCTTTCTCTCACTCCCACTATTTAGAGATGATTTGTGTCTTGTTTCCCCTTTGAGTTTGTAAACTCTTTGAGGGTGGGGACCAAATGTTTTGCTTTCAGTGTGTTCTCCCAAATTTTTAGTAAATGTAAAACTAGAGCAGCAGAACAAGGGTGTGATATCATCAAAAATATAAATGTTTTCTTTGGTTTCTATTATTTACACAGAAAATGCCCTAAAAATAATAGAGGACGTCGACAGAAGCAGAACCTAGGCCATTTTACATCTGACACTTCCTCCAGGATGGTTTAAATCGATGATTTTTATACCTACATTGACCATGTGATGTACGTTTTGATCATGTCTTTTTTTAAAGAATGAAAATATTTATTTCAGAGGCCTTATTTTTGGACATTTTTAGTGTAGTAACCGATGGCCTGTTGTATTAGAGAGCATCAGCTCCAACAGTTATGGACTGTCATAGTAGCCTTCCTTTTATGTTTTTGAATACAGAATTTCATTTTATGTGTGTGTATATCACATGGTTACATAACGGGACATAATGTTTTACCAATGAAACGTAATATTTTTGCCAAGATAGTTCCCACAATGGTTGTAGAGTAACCCTCACCCCCATACCCATACTTTCCCCTCCGCACCTAGAAAACTAAGCATGAACTAAAGGTAAAGATGTTTACAGATTACTTTTCGTACAAAACCCCCCTAGAAGACACTGTGTTGAAATAGATATTTAAATGTTTTTGAAAGTTAGTAAATGATTTTTTTAGACACTGCATGAACAGTGGAACTCTATGTGTGTGTAGCTGTAAAATATTTATAAAACGTATGGGCTGGGTCTGAGCACTACCATCTTTGAAAATTTATCCTGACACTTTATTTTTGAAGAGCAAAAATACTCAGAAGTTCCACCATTTGGAAAAGGAGCTGGTAGTGCTAATGGATCAGATCCATAAAAGTAGGTCTTTGTAGACTTAGATATTGTGATGATTGACTTTGAAAAGTGCCATGCAGATTGGAATAAAGCCTGCTTTCTCACTGTTGAACCTGCTGTAATGCTTATTCCTTTTTAAAGAAATTACTTGTTTCAAATGAACACAGAAAATAGAGATTAGGGGTTTGTGACGAAAACCCCCAAAAGGTTACAAGTGTTCTTGCATAGGTATTTATAGAAAAAGAACTCCATCCCAATTAGTTAGCTATATTGATCAATTATCAGTTGGTGTTTGGAAGATCTGAAGAGTGAGTAGGACATATTCAGCTGTTTAGGCTTTTCAAAATTATGCATGCAGTAGAATTTAGTAATTTGTTCGAAATTTAAAAATGCCTTTGACATTTGTTTTGGAAAAGCATGCCATAATGTAAGGTTTTCATGATTCTGCCTTGGTTTTAGTGTGTTTACTTTCTTCTTGCCTAATATTAGCAGCTTAATCATTTAAAGCCAAAGGCAGGTTTTGAGTTAAAACAGTTATTTGCCTTTGAAAGTACAGAACTAGCTGAAATTGCTTAAAGAGAAAAAATTAATGAAATGAAAGCAACAGTACAACTATTGAAATGGCCAGTATGTGAGGTTAACTTTACTGGGCAAAACAAAGAACGTAATTGATATAGTGCACAGCTTTCTCCTTTTTTCCTCCCAACGTTGCTTCCTAATTGGAGAGGCTTCATATTGCAGAAACCATCTGAACAATCATGATGCATATTCGTGGTTAAAAATACTTGACCAATCTCCAGCGATGGAGGTTCCCACCCTTTAAACATTCAAGTGGCCAGCTGTCAAACACAGTTTTTGCTGTCAGTACTGGATTTGTCCCGGGGATCTGAGAACGAATCAGGGAGAGCATTTCGACTGAAGCTTCCTGACTGAAAAGCAGAAGCAAAATGGAGCGCTATGAATCTACCTCAGATGCTAATAAAATCCACTCAAATCGCCTGTCAAGCATTACAGAAGATGAGGAACAAGATGCCGCATTAACCATTGTGACAGTGCTCGATAAAGTAGCCACAGTGGTGGAAGGCGTACGGGAAAGCCAGAAGAGAATAGAAGAAAGACACAGAGAAATGGAAAATGTCATCAAATCAGTTCAGATTGATGTTCTAAAGATTTCTCAGTGTCATAGTAACACTAGTTATGCAGTTGACAAGCTGTTGGAGAAAACCCGTAAAGTTAGTGCTCGTGTTAAAGAAGTGAAGGCCCGGGTGGAGAAGCAGAATTTAAATGTGAGAAAAGTTGAAGCCAAGCAAGAGGAGATGCTGAAAAAAAACAAATTTCGAGTGGTTGTCTTCCAGGTAAGCTTGCACTTAAATACGTTTGGTTTACTGCGAGTTTCTTATAGACATCCGTTGTCTGGTGAACCAGTTTGAAGCTTGAGTGCATTCCTTGCATTATACGATTTAAATTCCTGTATATTCTTTAAACGGTTCTTCATCTCTGAAGAGTTTTCAGCATAAAATCCTCTAGAGGTGGCAAGCGAGCTATAATTAGCACTCTAGGTTTTGGAGCCAATTCATGCCAGGCGAGCCGTGGATCAGCAAGCACTGACTCTTGCCCCTGTGAAAGGTAATATGTCCCACTGGCCGTGCCTGCCACTCATCCGACCTGGGATTGATTTGGCCATATTAGGCACTGACCCTTAAAGTGAAGCTCAAATGCACCAAACCTGCAGAATAGTTTTTCTTGTAGGTCTAATTTATTGAAAATGAGTCGACCACAACGTGAATAGAGGGTCATTCTGCTATGGGGGCAAGACCTTCAGACTGGGACTTCCAGGGGCAGAACCCAAAAGGCAGAAGGCAGAAAAGCAGAAATAGAGCCAGACACCAAGAGAGAAATAAATAGAGGGAGGCAGAGATGGAGCGACAGAACAGTCAGAGACAGACAGAAAGTGTCAGAGCCAGGCAAATGCAGGAGGACAGGGAGAGGCAGACATTTAAAGATTGAGAGATTGAAAAATCTCAGGGCAGCACACGCACACAGATGTAGGCGACACCACACAAACACATACCAGGCATGAGAAGCAGCAGGACCTAGTGGAAAGAGCCCAGGCCCGGGAGTCGGGAGACCTGGGTTCTGATCCCAACTTGTCGCCATGTGGCCCTGCACACATTTAACTTCTCTGTGCTTCGGTTTCCTCATCTGTAGAACGGATTTAAATACCTGCTGTCCTTCCCTGCGCTGTGCTAAGTGCTGGGGTACACAGTCTGGTCTAATTATCACGTATCTACCCCAGCAGTTTGCACAGTGCTTGGCATGTAGTAAGTACTTAACAAATCCCACAGTTACTATTCATTATTGCTTATACTGGACAGAGCAGTAGGAGAGCAGATTATGGTTCTTTTCTGCACAATTTCAGTCAGGTTTCCTAACACTAAAACAGGTTGAAATTTTTTTACTCAGGATGAGACTTCAGAGGATTAGGTACTTGTGTGCAGTCTCGTCCTCAAATCCCTTTCACACATCCTAACTGCCTGTTCCTGGGTTTCATTGCTTTTATCGAAGCATTTGGCTCCTTTTTCTTTCCTCCTGCCAGCCCACGCCTCTCTATCTCCATCACAGCCCTCTCCCTCCCCTTGGGTCCCTGTAGAGCTGACCAATGTTGAATGTGCTTAGTACAGTGCTTGGCACAAAATAAATACTCAGTAAATAAAATTGATTGATCAATGAAGCCCCAGGGTCAAACTCACTTTGATCTGAATTCCTGTTGGCAGTGAGGGTATTCTTCTCTCCAGGATTCCCAAGACCACAACCCAATTGCCAGCTCCTTCCTAAACCTCCCATCCCTGTCTCTCCCATCAGTGACCCACGCAGCCTGCCTCAGTGACAAAACAAAGCCTGTCAGCTGAGAACCATATCAGCTCCCATCCTCCCCTCAGATTGCTGTTCTTATGTATTTCAATCAATCAATCTATTTATTGAGTGCTTACCTTGTGCAGAGCACTGTACTAAGTGCTTGGGAGAGTACAGTGCAACAGAGTTGGTAGACACATTCCTTGTCCACAACAAGCGTACAGACTAGACGGGAAGAAAAGTGCTATAAATACATTACAGATAGATATGTAAGTTCTGGATTTCTCTTCTTTCCCTTACCTGAGTACAAATAGTAGACGCCACCCCCAGACAGCCCCCCTCTTACCCCCCCGCCCTGCCCCAGCTAAGAGGCCAACCTTGAGCAGGAGTTCTATTGCAGTTACATCCTCCTGGTTCTTGGAGCTGCAGCACTGGGTGACCATTTTCCATATGAATGGAGGAAGCAGCTGGACAGCCCCTTAGCTAGCCCAGCTGCTAAGGGAGGAGGGTGGTGTACAGTCTGGCAGGCGGATGCCCCCGGGACCAGAACCACCGCTCAGGATCCACAGGAAGCTCAGTGCTGACCTCAGCACCTGTTCCTCTCCTGCAAAACCTTTGTCCCTCCAGCTGGGACCCTCCTAGTGCTTGACCATCCTCTCCACCCGAGCCACAGGGCAGCTGACTGACTCCTTTGGCAGTCATTTCTCACAGGACCCCTGGCTCAGAGCAGATGGGGCATGCCTGACCAAAGACAAAAGCCCAGGGCAAACTTCTATTATTCCTTGCTGGGAGTCACTTCTGCTCAGTCCTATTCAAGGGCTGAGCCTGAAGCAGACCTCACTCTGGGGTTTGGAAGTTGTAAGGATGGATCTTTGGAACGTTACTCGGTAGTTATTTTGGAAATGTTTCCAGAAATGTCCCCTAGGAATGCCACTCAGTAGCTCCTTTGTAAAGAACCGTGTGAGGCTACAGAAATATTTTATTTACTAATGAGACCTTGTTAATTTCAAAGCTAAAAATGATGCCACGGTATTCTCTCTGACAGGAAGAGATGCAGTGCCCTACTTCGCTGTCTGTGGTTAAGGAGAGGACACTAGCTGGGAACTTAGAAGATGACGAATTCTGTTTCCCAGATGATCTGTCTTCTGATGAAGAGTACCACATAGAAGAAAGTAGAACCTCGAAATTTCGCAAGTCGGGCATGAGACGCATTGCCAATCTCAAAAAGGCATTTTCAAAGGAAAACATGCAGAAAACAAGGCAGAATTTTGACAAGAAGGTGAATCGAATTAGAACAAGGATTGTGACTCCTGAGCGGAGAGAGAGGGTGCGGCAGTCCGGAGAAAGGCTGAGGCAGTCTGGGGAAAGATTGAAGAAATCCATTTCTAAAGCAGCTCCAAACAAGGACACCTTCAAGATGTATATTCATAAGAAAGAGAAAGAGCGGACCGGCGCCGAGGGCCAAGAAGGCCTGCACGAAAAGGGGGTGGATGCCGCAGCTGAACCCGCAAGGGAGACCAACACTGATGTCCTGACTCCACTAGACAGAGAACGGGCCAGAGAAGCGGGAGAGGAACCTGAGGCCTCCGAGGAAAAAATCACCCTGAAACCCCAGACCGAACCGGGAGAGGCTGAAGTGCTTTTACTGGATTTAAAGCAGTCAGCATAAACGGGCTTGGGGGCAGGAGGGTGGAGGTGTTGTGATAGCGGTAGAAAGCCTATGGAGTTTTCGCATAGTAGTGCAGTTTTACGGAGAAAAATAGTTTAAGTGGCATGTAGAAAAGAGTATTGATAGTACTAACTATGTCACTGTGCATTTCAGAGCTCTAGTTCCCTATCTCTAGTTGGATGGTGGCCCAGTACTAATTTTTCCCAGCACCACTTGTTTTCCCTTGTGGAGAACATGCAGCTACAACCCCTGAGGCCTGAAGGCTTGAAGGATTTCCTTATGGCAGCTCTTTCTAAGGGGGCGGGATCGAGGGAGAGAGGTGACAGGACACGATCCTTGCTGCTGGCCAGTTGGTCTGCAGCCACTAGTAGTAGCCAAGGATTTCTCTGGTTTATCCCACTCGAGCCTTGTTAGTGCTAGAAACAAGGGGACGGATGAGTGGGGCATTGGTCGGATTAATATGGAGGAACAAGGCTGCCAGTGGGATAAATAGTTCATCCATTGGCATCGGAAAAATCACTGGGAGAGTTCCAAGTCTAATAGAAAGTAGCAGGGATAAAGTAATCGAAGCAAAGCTTTGGCCAGACTCTTCCCTCAATGGGCCCCATAGCCATAGGCCGGTGTCACCCAGGGCCCATCCCTGAGCTTCACTGTGCATTGCAGGAGGCCAGATGGATCTTTCCAGTCATGGCCCAGTCAGGAGAACCAGACAGGGAGATGTGGAGAGATCTTAACCTATTCTGTACCTGGGAGACTCCAGAACAGGGATTGGGTGCTTTCTCCCAGATCCCCCAGCTCCAAACTCGGAGTTTAAGTCTACGCGCTTAGTACAGCGCTCTGCATACAGTAACCGTTCAATAAATACCCTCACTTAATTGAACAGAAGTGGAATAGTGTTCTTCCCCACTGACAACCCGGCGCCTGGAAGGCCCTCCGGAATAGGATGGAAGGGGAGGTGCTTGGTTATAGCACGTTCTCAAGAGTCAAACTCACAATCAACTTCAAAAGCAGAACAAATCTCCCGTTTGCTTTGGAAGTCGTTCCAAGGGTGTCTGGTCTCAACCTTCTGAGACAGGTTCTGGGAAAGAGAAGTTACTTTGGCCAGGGGAAGGATCTGGGGTCACTGGCAGGCAGGGTGCAAGAAACCAGGACCGTTTCTGAGAGCTAGTGGTCTTAGGAGAGCACCCTCAGGGCAAACTAGAATCAGTGCAGAACTGGGTGGGGAGTTTGGGGCATTTTCATGCTCTTGCCCGTCAACCGGCGACCCGTGTTTATTTTCCGAGTGTCCACAAAGAGGAGCTCTAACTCTGTCCGGGCATGAGGTCATGGGCCAGAATAGCGCTGTAAGATGAGACGTGGTAACCACTCCCGTCTGAGACCGCTGTTCCCAGTCTGAGAAGAAGAGTGACTTCATGACTCAGAGAGGGGATTTTGGCTGGGGCTATTGATTTCTTCTTCCCTTTAATAGAAAGTAGCTCTACCACAGAAAAGTAAAGGGGGAGACAGAGTTCCCCATTCCAGTCAGTACAGAGAGGGCAATAACAAGTTGAGGGAGAGGAGTTATGGACTGGGGCAACAGGGAGAGAGTGGGCGTTGGTGTTATTCACAATTGCAAATATGGGAACAGGTTCAGATTTCATTCCCCACCAACAGCATCGGAGGAATCCTTTCCTCACTGCCTGTTTATAAGGTCCCAAACCTTTTCTTTCCGGGAAATTCATGTGAATGGGTAGCTATTCCTAAATCCAAGGGTTTTTCTTTCCCTTCCTAGCCTTAACCAACCTAGATGCCTTCTTATAGACTCCTCTGAACTTAGCATCTTTTCTTTGTAAAGATTCTTGTTACACAATTGGAACACGTGAAATGGAACTGTAATTGGGAACCCAAATGATGCTATGTCGATTGATGGTTTAAAAAGGCCAATTTAAGGACTGCATTTTGAGATCTAGATTTGAGCAAGAACCAATTGGGTGTCTTTTTCTATTGACGTTTGGACATTTTCTCAAGAACTGTAACTAAAAATGTAAAAACTTTCACAGTGCTTGCTGACAGTGCCGAGGGGTAGAAGAACCAAACATACTTTGTTTAAGCAACATGGAGCGTGATGAATGATGAAAGTACATGTGTGACATTGTAACCGTTCTTGGATGGGATTGCCATTTCCAGCTTGAGCAGGATGATTTCATGACTCAGGAAGGCAGAGAGGACATGAGCAGTAAGTGATTTGCACTGTCCTTTACTTCAATAAAAAGCAGTTCTTCCAAAGGAAAACTATTTTGGATATTTTACTCTATTGGAAAGAAACTGCTTGAAAATCCTGTGTGGGACGAGGCCTGCGTCTGCCTCAGGTGAAATTAACAGCACGGCCGAAAGTCACTCGCAAGTCCCCGCTACTTCATTGATCCAGCCACTCCCACTTGACTCCCTCCCCACGTCGGCCAGGTCATTCCCCACATCACAAACAGAGCAGCTGGGCTTCTTGGGAGTGCCGCCTGAGTGACTGGTGTCTTGCTGGGGGACCCCCTGTATGCCATTTGAAGCCCTTCCAAGAGCCCAGAGCCACCCAGGGACCTCTCCAGGGTCAGTTTCCATTTCCCTGCTGGCTCCTCAGCTCCACCGAAGGAAATGCTCATGCAATAATTGCCCACCCCCAACCCCTGAGTCTTCTACTGACTCCCCAAATGGCCCAGGACCCGGTAAGAAGAATCCATTTCCAGACCCTCACCACTCTCCAACGTCTTAACAAAAACAGCAAACACCAAACATTTCCTCTTGAAATTTAAAGTCCTAATCCTGACTTGATTATCTCTGAGACCTTCACCCCATCTGCAGTGTATCCCCTCCCCCAGGATTTCCCTGAAAAACCCCAAGGAACCACTAATTGAGACAGCTACCCTCTCCCCCCCGCAAAGTCCTGTTGCTGTTTTCCAATCTGGGACCCATACAACGAGGTCAGGAGGGGCTGACTGGCTAAGGTGGCACTTGAAGTTCATTATTTCAATTATTTTCCATATCTGCTACATTAATGTACTCCTTTCAGAAGGCCCACCAGGGCATAAACATTTGTGACGTGCATCAGCCACTTATTGCCCTGATTACAACAGTCGCAATCTGTTGTAGGGTATTATGGCTGTTCTCAGCTATTAGGTAATTCGCATACACACATATACTCACATCCCATCACTGACTAATCACTCTCCTCCCCACTCATTCCCTCAACTTCTTCCCACTACCTGTTTCATCACTGGCTTTCCACACCAGCAAGCCATGTACACTCATCTGTTCATTTGAATTACGTTTGTTAGTCTCTGATTCTATTTGCCTCAGGAATCATCTATCTCGGTCCTTGAGTGTTTGTGATTTCGGTGTGTACCCTCACTGGGGTTGGTGCTGGTTGCCATTCTCAAGTGATTATTTATCTCCCACTTTGCTACCTTCCCTGGTGGATGGATGAAAGGGGAAAGGGCTCTTGCTGACCTTTGCTTTCCAGTCATTTTTGGTCTTTGCAGTGTTATATTTGGGCACTTATGTACTTGGAGGCAACTTCTCCTCCCCCTCACCCCGCTCTTTGTTACCTCAACCAAGTGGGCCAGTGGTGGTGGTAACCATCCACCCTTGGGGTCAGCCTGTGTTGATGGTGATGGGGGCTGAGCCCCTGCCCTTAGTCCCATGGGGGTGATGGGTGGTCAGGAAGGATGCTGGGTCACGTGGAGACCCTTGTCTTGGGCACTTGGAACCCATCAGGGCCAGGAGAACTGCCTCAGGAACTGGATCTGGCTGCCTTGAAAATATTCTAGAAAGTGCTGTCTGCCAGGCAGCCGAGCCAATGTCATTGTGAGACTGGAGTGGGTGTAATTAAATCATCATCCCTGAGGCTGAACTTCCTTCCTCCATGTGGTTCCATCATCGCCGAGGCTGAGCTTTCTCCCCCACCACGGCTCCATCATCCCCGAGGCTGAGCTTCCTTCTTCCCCGTAATTCCGTCATCCCTGAGGCTGAGCTTCCTCCCTTGCTGTGGTTCCATCACCGCCAAGGTTGAGCTTTCTCCCTCTCTATGGTTCTGTCGTCCCCGAGGCTGAGCTTCCTCCCCATCCAGGTTTCCGTCATCCCTGAGGCTGAGCTTCCTCCCTCCCTAGGGTCTTCTGGGGTATCCACTCTCGCCTTCTGGGGACCTCGCCCTCCAAGAAAGAATGCTGGAGAGGGTGCTACCAGTGAGTGTGAACCTGTGGGTTCTGTTCTTGTCCCTGAGGAAGTATGGATCAGTTACTTAGAACATATCTGCTTGCTCCAGAGAAACGAACCCGGCCTGAGCCAGAGAGGGCCGGGCCCTGGCCCAGCGTGTGGATCAGGCATGCGTTAGTCACTGAGGGTGGCAGGCGGCAACACCACTCAATGCCATGGAAACATGAAACCCAAGCTGGGCGGCGGCTCCTGGCTGCCTCAGGTGACAACCATTCCTACCGGCTGTTTGCAGGAATGGGGAGGGGCTAGGCGAGGGGGGGATTGCCATTCTCGATTAGGGAGTGAATCCACCCCTACTGGGAAAAGTGATCCTTGACCACAGAGAAGAGCCAGCTGTTCATTCCGTGAAGGAATAGGATGTGACTGGCTTCAAAGTCAGGCCAGGGTGGGAACAAGGGGACTCAGAACGGCCCAGGGTTCCTTGGCCACAATCCAAAGGGTCACACCAGCAGGCCATTCTACCCAAAGCAACAATTTCAATTAAACAATTTTAAAGTAACCCCTACAGAGAAAAAACACTGAAGCCTTTTGAATTTCAGCATGACACTTTGACTATTTAAAATCTTTTCCTCTTACTGGAATTGCTTGACCCTCGGACAGCCTTCTCAGCTCCCCTGTGATCTGCTTGGAGAAGACCGCTAGCCAGCAGTACCGTACACTCTTCCCACACGAACAGTGGCCCAGGCCACTTTCTCCGCTTCTACTTACCATCCAGCCAGGCAACCGGGGGCAGATGTCGTACCCCTTCTTTCTCTAGCTCTGCATAGAGGGGAGGCTGGACAAGGAAGGCAATGGGGTTCTCAAGCTTTAAACAGATGGTTTGCTCAGTGTGCTATTGCCTCTCAGCACTTTGGTGGGCAGCAACACTCTTATAGCAGGATCCTAGAATCTCCTGGGGCTAGGCCTATTTCACCAGCTGCACAGAAGAAACATGATATGCGGTAACTATGAACTTTTAATTTTGTAAAGCAAACTTGGGAACGTTCTCCCAAAGCAGCAATTTTGGATAAACAATTTTCAAATAACCCCCGCCAAAAACAAACTGAAGGCTTTTGAATTTTAGCATGGCACACTATCTGAAAGAAATCTTTTCCTCCTAATAGATTATTTTGCATTATTACTTGGCTATTCTATATGCTACTGTTTGAAAAGGTTGTACATAATTTTGGAGCCTGGCCATATACTAGTTGACCCCGATTCCATATCCTAAGACCCGACCCTAGCACTCGGTCTCCTAAATTTCTTGACCTGACTTCTTCCCCTTATTTCGTATCACAGAGAAGTGCTACTCCTCTTAGAATCCAGTGGTCAGGGTTCTCTGCAGTTTTCAAATCCAGGGAGAAAATGTATGTCAGGTCTGTCCTTTGTGGCTTTTTATACACAGGACAGCTGTACCCACACTCTTCTTTCACTGGAACCGAAGACACGGCGGGGACAGCGTAGACGTGGACCACAGGGAGGTTGGTGAACAGCACCTGAGGGTAAAA
The DNA here is from genome assembly GCF_004115215.2 of Ornithorhynchus anatinus. Classification (NCBI taxonomy): domain Eukaryota; kingdom Metazoa; phylum Chordata; class Mammalia; order Monotremata; family Ornithorhynchidae; genus Ornithorhynchus; species Ornithorhynchus anatinus. The sequence goes on from NC_041750.1 coordinate 19,421,471, forward strand.
CAAGGATGCTCAAGGCTCAAGAACCCACCATCTTTAACGAGACCAAAGCTGGGGCCCCAGCACGCCACGAACCTTGGGAGAAGATTCTGTCAGTCTGGAGTTTCTGCGGTCCCACCCTGCTCCTTCAAGGAATAGGCCGTAGATGTAGACACCCCCAGTGTCGGTGGGAGGAGGGGCAGTCACATCCTCCTTCATCATCTTAGTCACAGTGTTGTGCAGGATGACACTGTCGAGAGCCCAGCCTTTCTCCACGTTCATCCGAGTTGTCTCCTGCCGCATCGCTGTCAGGAATCCCTGCATTAGGGTGGAATTCCGGCCTGAAGTTGCAGTGATGGTTAGGGAACTAGGGCTCTGCTGAATTGTGTCTCCAGCCTGGGAAAGCAGTGACTGTGGCCATGCTCCTGTCATCTAGTGGTAAGGGGTCTCACTGCAGTGGAGGGGATCCCAAGGGAGGCCCTAGGAGATGTTCCAGGGGGTTGGCACTGCCAAGGCGGGATGCCCACTGAGCAGAAGTCAGGATCCCCCACAAATGTAGGGCTGAAGAAGGGCCCTGACCCTCCCTGAAGGTTGGGTTCCCTCCCCTCCTCCCCCTCATCCCCGCCTAGTACTATGGGAGTTGGAGGCCTAGAACATCAAGAACTTTCGCTTGGTCAGGTGGCTTTGTGGCTCAGTGAAAAGGGCTTGGGAGACAGAGGTCATGGGTTCTAATCCCAGCTCCACCGCTTGTCAGCTGTGTGACTGTGGGCAAGTCACCACACTTCTCTGTGCCTCAGTTACCTCATCTGTAAAATGGGGATGAAGACTGTGAGCCCTACATGGGACAATCTGATTATCTTGTATCTACCCCAGCGCAGTGAGGTAGAGCAGTGCTTGGCACATAGTAAGCGCTTAACAAATACCAACATTATTATTATTATTGTTATTATTTAGGAAGCTTGGGAAAATTGATGCTGCTGCTTTTCTGGACTTTGGTTTGTGTTGGTGGATTTTATCAGCCTCAGACCATTACAGGATAATGGTAATTTTACATGTATTTGAAGATTTTGCCAGGATCCCATTTGGGTTTTGTTTTCTCCTCAAGAATGACACTGTTGAAATATTCTGAATCACAGGAGATATGGGGTCTGGTGATGACACCATCAGTTTCCCTGTAGCTGGCACGGAGCAGGATTAGAACTCAGGTCTTTTGACTCCCAGGCTTGTGATCTTTCCAGTAGGCCACAGTGCTTCTGCCCCTCAGAGAACAGTTCTGTATGCCTCAGGCAAGGGAGACTGAAGTGGAAGAGCTGAGAGGAAGAGAGAGGTTTGTTTACAAGCTTCTCAGGACTTGGGGGAGCAACTATTTCCCCTCAGCAGCCCTCAGAGGGTCAAGGAGGAAGAAAGCCCTGAGAAAGGAGAACATCTGGCTCGAGCAGAGGGAAAGAAATGCTTAGCGGGCCCCTCCCTCCAGCTGGTGACATGATCTCTCACATGGTGGACACTGCTCTGAGGAAAGTGGTCCCGGAGGCTGGCAAGAGGTTTGGGGTCTCAGTGTATGGATAGAAAGGAAGTGATTGTATGTGAGCATGAAATATGTAGTTCGTAAGAACACTAAAACCTTACCAGGTAAGAGGAGGGCGGTGGAGCTCCTTTGGGTGGAAATTCTAAATTTAAAACAACCAAAATATTCTAATAGTGCTTTATAGACCAGCTGGCCATCATGGAGAAAATTGGCAGGAAATGCTAGATGAAAAGATGGAAGCTGTGAAACTAGGGCAGTTGGTAATTAAGAGAGATTTCAATAATCCTCACACAATAATTCATCAGGAGGAGAAATGGGGGTCAGGTTTTTGGATAGGAGAAATGTCTGTTTTCTGGAACAGCCAGTCCTAGAACTCCCAAGGAATTTGAATATCCTTGATTGAATTTTGAGCATTAGACATAACCTCGTGTTGGAGGCAAATATAAGAAAGGCCCCTCCCTGGTCCATACTTCACTGCTGCCCGGATTATTTTTTAAAAAGGTTGTTCTGCACATGTCTCCCCCCTCCTCAAAACCCCCATTATACATTCCTCTCCACTTCAAACTCCTGACCCCCGGCTTTAAAGCACTCAGTCAGCAAGCGCTCCCTTATCCGCTCTCTTTAGCCAACCTTACACAGATGGAGAGAAACTGGCAGTCGAGAGCAGCACAGCATGTGTCATTCTTACTCGGGAATAGGGGAAGAAGAAAAACAACTAGCCCAGGAGCCTTATTTAAAAGAGACAACAATGAGAAAATACAATCTGTAGCTAGCAGAAAGGACCAAAGCTAATCCAAAAGATTCTTCTAACATATCCCGAGCCAGAAACTAGCTAGAGAATCACTGGGGAGACTTGATGACTGTGGGGCAAAGCGTGCATTTGCGGAGGAAGGGGACAGAGTAAAAAGGCTTAGTGAATCTTTAGCTTGGTCCAGGTGATCAGGGGGACAGAGCAGCTTCTAAATGAAGAAAGATTGGAGAAGTTACAGTTCTTCAGCCTGCAAAGACAGGCTGAAGTGGGACATGATTAAGGATGCCACTTTGCATTTTGAACTTTCAAACCTGGGGTGGAGCACTAAGGGGAAAGGGTTTTAACAGGGAGAGAAAAAAGTGTACGTGTGTGGGGGAAATAGAGGGAAGAGAAAATATGGGTAGGAGAAGAAAGAGAGCAGGAGAGAGGGGGAAAGGAGAGGAGGAAAGAAAAAAGGCGGGGGGGGACTCTGAGGAGCGGCAAACCCCAGAAAGCTCAGCCACCCAGCTTGTTCGACTGGCTGCTTTCCTTGGGCTCTTCCTGGCCTGACTGGAAGGGCTGTCCTGCTAGATGGCTGGACTCTCTGTTCTGGTACTCCTCCATTCCCCAGTCATCCCCTCTGGGAGTCAGCCAAATGAAACAACGTGGCCTAATGGATAGAACACGGGCCTGGAAGTCAGGAGAACCTGCGGTCTAATCCCAACTCTGCTGCTTGTCTGCTGTGTGACTTTGAGTAAGTCACTTCACTTCTCTGGGCCTCACTTACCTCATCGGCAAAATGGAGATTAAGACTGTGAACCCTATGTGGTACAGGGACTGTGTCCAATCCAATTACCTTGTATTTTCCCCAGCACTTAGTACAGTGCTTAACAAATACCACAGTTATGATGATGATGATGATGTCTTGCAGCTACCGGGATGGAAGCCGGTGAAGTTTTGCTGGAGTCTTGACCCCATGGTGCTCCCCTTCCTGAAGCATTTATCCCCAAACCAAACCACCAGCTGCCAGCAAGGGGAGATAGGAGGGGGGCTTACTTGGGGATTAAAGAATCCTGCCATCCAGAACTGGCAGGGGCGTCCTCCCAGTAACCAGGTTTGGAACTGCTGGTTTCTCTCAACTAGTTCTGTAAACCAAAATCCCAGGGTAGCTGATTCCCAGGAAATCCTGAGCCATATTTCGGGAATTCTGGCATCGTACAGATGGTCCAAAGCACCTCGAAGATCTTCAGACATGATGATTGTTCCTGAAAGATAAAATGAAAGTGAATTACAAACCCAAGAACCTTTCCAGCTTGCAGACTCGACTCGTGCTTGGATCTGTACCTTTTGGGCCCTTGGTACTCACCCCACCCTCAGCCCCACAGCACTTATGTACATACCCATAACTTATTTATATTAATGTCTGTCTCCTCCCACTTCCAGACTGTAAGCATGTTGAGCATAGGGAATGTGTCCACCAACTCGGTTGTATTGTACACTCCCAAAGGCTTAGTACAGTGCTTGGCACACCATAAGCACTTAATAAATACCATAGGTTGGTTGATTGATTCCAAACTACATTTGGTCTCAAAATAACTTGTTGTCATTGTGGATCATGTTAAATCAAAGTTATTGCCAAAAGTCTGATCACTTCTTGACCAGTAACAATACAGCCAAAATATTTTAGCAGATGATCAGTAGTTACAGCATATCTAATATGAAAAATTTTCTGTTTCTGTCTTAACAATAATAATAATAATAATCATGGTACTGGTTAAGTGCCAAGCACTGTTCTAAGCACTGGTAGATTCAAGTTAATCAGGCTGGACACAGTCTCTGTCCCACATGGGGCGCATACTCTCAATTCCCATTTTACAGATGAGGTAACTGAGGCACAGAGAAGTTTAGTGATTTGCCCAAGGTCACACAGCAGACGTGGCAGAGCTGGTATTAGAACTCAGGTCTGTGCTCTATCTATTAAGCCATGCTGCTTCTCTTGTCTCTGAGTATTTTTATGAATGGCATTACTTTCCAAGACACCAATTTCCTTTTCGGTTCATTCATTCAATCGTATTTATTGAGCGCTTACTGTGTGCAGAGCACTGTACTAAGTGCTTAGCACTGTTCTCTGGGCCATCTCTGTGTGATGAAGACCAGACACCTCAGTGCCAGGGCTCTAAAATAGACTAATTTCTTGTGGGCAAGGAACATGTCTACAAACTTCCTTGTATTGTACTCTCCCGAGAGCCTAGTACAATGCTCTGCACACTAAAAATCCCATTGATAGATTCTTCAAATATGGGTGTACCAATACACTGATCTGAGAAGGTTTAGCTGTAGACTTAGGTATGGGTGTGACTTTACAGTCCTTCATGAATTTACACATGGCACCATGGATGAAGGAGTCACGGGAGGCTGAAAAGGACAAGGAAGGACCCATGGTGCCAACCACGTTTGTATGCACACGAAGCCCGTCCTGGGTTGCAGTTTCATGTTCGCTATTTAAAATGCCTGCCACTGTTTCTGTTTTGGACTCTGATTATCACAGTCTCCTCAAAGCCTCTGCTCAGGAACAGCCAACCCTCTCAATTCACTCCTCAAGTGCCAACCTACTCATTGAACCTCAATCTCGTCTCTCTCACCAGTGACTTCTGGCTCACACCCTCCCTCTGACCTGGAACTCCCACCCCCTTCGTATCAGACAGACCAACACTCTCCCCACCTTCAAAGCCCTGCTGATATCACATCTCTTCCAGGAAGCCTTTCCTGATGAACCTCACATCTCCCCAACCCAGTTCTCTCTCCCTCTGTGTTGCCTATCACTTGGGTCTGCACCCCGAAATCAATTTGATACCCACCCTGTCCCCTCAGGATTTGTGTGCATCCAACCCACTAGTCTTGAGCTGGATGCCGTCGCTGCTGCTTCAGTCCCCAGCTAGGCACAGTGACCGAGAGCTGGGAAGGGGAGTGCCTTCTGCTCTCTCCTGGCTCCTCTATTTTTTCCTCTCTCTCCCTCTCTTCTCTCGCTATCCCCTTCCCTCTCTCTCTGAATAGGAGGCTCCACTCTTTGGCCACATGGCCCTCTAGGATACTCTTCCCCAAATTATGCCCCGGTAACCATTCCCCCTTCGGCTCTGCTCCCAGGGGACCTTCTCTTCTCTGTCCCTTCCAAATGGGCTCACCGTAAGCTCATCTCTAGACTGTAAATTCTAGACTGTAAGCTCATCTCTAGATCGTAAATTTGTGGGCAGGGAATGTGTCTGTTTACTGTTATATTGTACTCTCCCAAACACTTAATACGGTACTCTGCACACAGTAAGCGCTCAATAAATACAACTGAATGAATGAATGGGGGCTGTGGGGGTGTCCCCACTTACCATCAATGGCCAGCTGGAGGTCAGATAAGGTTGCACGGACGCGTGAGATGACGAGCTGCAGGCGGCTGATCTCCTGCCACAAGAATATGGTCTGGGGCTGAGCACTCCCCAGTGCCTGCAGTCGGGCCTTCAGCTGGAAGTGGAGAAACCAAATCTTTTGTTGGGGAGTTGGCCTCTGAGTTCCAGCTAGTGGACACACCCTCCCCCATCCTTGGCTTCTGGGCATCCAGAGCTGAGGCAGAATCCCCGGAGGCCCCCATTGTGTTGCCTAGGAGGCCGGGGGCTGTGAGTGGTGTTTGGAAGAGCCAATGACGCAGAGAAATGTGAGCAGGAAGGTTGAGGGGGTCTCTGGGGGTGAGACACGGTCCTAGAGCTGCAGGGGAATACTAATAATGTTGGTATTTGTTAAGCACTTACTATGTGCCAAGCATTGTTCTAAGCGCTGGAATAATGGCATTTGTTAAGCACTTACTATGTGCCAAGCACAGTTCTAAGCACTGGGGTAGATGCAAGGTAATCAGGTTGTCCCAGGTGGAGTTCACAGTCTTAATCCCCATTTTTCAGATGAGGTAACTGAGGCACAGAGAAGTTAAGTGACTTGCCCAAAGTCATAGAGCTGATTAGAGGCGGAGTCAGGATTAGAACCCACAACCTCTGACTTCCAAGCCCGTGCTCTTTCCACTAAGCCAACTACTTCTCTTATGAGCCTGGGTCCCTGCTGGAGACCCTGCAGCCCCTTGGAGCTGGGAATGTGATGGGGAGAAGCAGACACGTTCTTGTAGTCTCTGCTTCCCCTGGGCCCAGGAAGACCTTTACAAGTCCAACTCTGGCTGCCGTCAGAAGCTCGGGGCTGGCTCAGGGGTTGCGTGCCCTGAGGGATGAGCAGTGCTAGGCCCCCATGGGTTTTTGTGCCCCTGGGAATGGAGACTTTACCTCGTGGGTGACATAGTCAGGGGGCAACTTCTTCAGCATATCGTCAGCGAGGCGGCGCACGGTGGCTTCTCTGGCCTCCCCTCCCCCTGCACTGCTGTCCTTGGGCTGGATGCTCACAATCGTGCTCAGTGACTCGTTGGCCATGTTCGTCTGGTGGGTTATGTCTGCGTTGGGGTGGAGGCCGAAGACCTTAAAAGGAAGCCATGCTGGGGTGAGCACAGGAGGAACACACTCCTGGGAAGATTCGCTTCTAACCATAAAATCTGACCTTGGGACCTAGAGAAACCAAATAAGAAATATCTCCCAATGTTGTTATCAGGGGTCCCCACCCCCTATTCTCCATCTCCCTCTTGGCTCCCAACTCCACCACATTCCCATCCCCCAGTTTCTCTAAGGAGAAGGTCTGAAGTTTGCCCTTACACTTGGATTTGCACCCTTTATTTCCCCCCTCCCTCCCCATCTTAGCCCCACAGCACTAATGTCCATATCCATAATTTATTTATTTACATTAAGGTCTGCCTCCCCCTCTAGACTGAAAGCTCATTTTGGGCAGGAAACCAATTCTGTTATGTTGTACTCTCCCAAACCCTTAGTACAGCGCTCTGCACACAGTAAGCGCTCAATAAATACAATTGACTGACTGTTGTTCCGGCATTCTGTCCCTTACAACCCTATTTCCCTTACACCCTTGTCTCCGACTGTGTCCATAAGAATGTGGAGACGGGAAGCAGGAAGAAGCATGGAAGATGAAGGACCAGGAGGAGACCCAGCAAATCCTTCTGGTCAGGGAGCAGACGGGGGTGAAGTAGCTGGAGGAGTTGGGAGGTGGTGAGGCACAACACCCCAAATCTGAACTTCGGGGTTCTGGAAAGAATTGTGAAAGTCTCTATGGTATATAGAATTTTAATTGATTTAGGAGAGAGTTGGGCTTTAGGGAGGTCAGCAAGATTGACCAAGAAAGAGTGGCCAGAGAGGGAAACCATGAGAGACTTGAATTGGGGAAAGAAAGATATAGTGTTTCCAGGAAAAGGGAATGGTCTACAGTTCAAACACAGCCAAGAGCTTAAGGAGAATAAAAATAGGGTAGAGTCAAGGCAAGGAGGGTGTCACTGGTGGCCTTAGTGGGAGCAGTTACATTTGAGTGAAGAGGGAGGAAGCCAGATTGTCACAGGGCAAGAAGGGAGCTGTAGGAGAATAAGGGGGGTGGCGGGTAGTGGGGGTACACAACCCATCCAAATAATTTGGACAGGAATAAGAGTGGGAATTTGGGGCAGATAAGGTTTTTTAGTACAGGGGAGATGAGAGTGTGTTTAAAGGCAGAGAGGGAGAGCCACCAGAGAAGGAATTTTGGAGGATGGCGGTCAGGGAGGAAAGAAGGGTGAGTGAGAATGTCTTTAGAAGGCGAGAGAGGATGGGGTCAGAGATACAGGTAGAGCTGGTAGATTTTGAAATGGTATGGGAGATATCTTGAGAGACGGCTGGGGAAGATGGGAAAGTGGGTGTGGAAGGGGGCAGGGATTACCTCTGGTGAATCCACCGAAGGCAGCTGCTCTATATACTGAAGGTAGTCTTCAGTGGCTTGGCCTTGTGGGATGCCATAGCCTTTGAAGAAGGAGAACGCGGCAGTAAACATGTCCTCTCCAAACCACACTCTAGCAAAGGTGCAGAGCAGGATCTTGTCGTTGTCATCAGTCACCCGACCCCCATACTGCACCTCTCCCAACATGTAGCGGACACAGCTCCAATCCACGCCGTGTTTAGGGTTAATGCTGTCCAAGTGGTTCTGGATAAACTGCACGCTAGCTGCAAAGTCAGCTGAGTTGAATTCATAGGGAATGTTCCAACCCAATGGACCAAACTTCCTTCTTTCCTATAAGGAACAATTTTCACAAGAGTCACAGGTCAGTGAATTCAGATCAGAGTTTCTCCCCCAGGAGAGAAGCAGCATGGTCTAATGGAAAGAGCGCGGGCCTGGGAATCGGAGGATTCTAATCACAGCTCTGCCACCTGCCTGCTGTATGAACTTGGGCAAGTCACTGAGCTTCTCTGTGCCTCAATTTCCTCAGCTGAAGAACAGGGATTCAATACTTGTTCTCCCTCCTACTTGGACTGGGAGCGCCATGTGGGACAGGGACTGTGCCCAACCTGATTGACTTGTTTCTACCCCAGCACTAAGAACAGTGCTTGACATATAGTAAGTGTTTAACAAGTACCATAGGGGAAAAAAAAGCTAATGATGGTAAATTTTAACCATGGAAGTCAGCATGGTGCCTGAATTTCCTTCTACGGCAGAAGCACAGGACCAGAGGCAGCGCTCGTGCTACAACAGGGTATAAAATAGAGGGGGGTACAGCGGTGCCTGCTGCTACTGAGATGGGCATCCGGAACCATTTTGTTCTGCTGTCAGAGATTGCACCCTTAACCCTAGGCAGCGGTTTCCCAGAGTGCAATGTGCCGTGGGTCTTGGAGGCCCGAGGAGAGAGCATGGCTGGCTCAATGCCACTCTATGACATCTGCTCATTGTTCCATATGTTGGGGAAAAACTCGAGTACATGATTAAGTCATGTGTCCCATTCATGCTTATAGATCGCACCAGGTGTGCCATCAGGGCCAGGCATGACACTGTTTCTTGTGGCTGTTGAGATGAGTCTTATCTTTCTTCATTGATGTTTAGCTGGGGCTCATTGTTGATAGTTGAAGGCCGGGCCAAAGCATGGCCAGGTCCTCCAGATTCCATCCTTGTCCGAGACAAGGCTCCGGCCATCTTCGCTCTTTAAAGTTGCTATTAGGGTGGCTAATTGTCTAACTTTCTACTAGTCAGTGGTTTACAGCTGACCTGCCCCCTGTCTGGAACTGATATGGAACTGGAAGTTTTTATGTCCTTTCTGTGCTCTGCAGCTTGGACACTGTGCTAGACTTCACACTGACCTGGGAGGAGAATGCAAAAGTTCTGGAGCAAGTGGGGGATTCAGGAGTCTCTGTGGAGGAACATGTAAGGATCGCACAATATCCCTATACTGCTGCAAAATGACATCATCATGTTAACAATCAAACTACCATTCTTATTGAGGGCTTACTGTGCGAAGAGCTTGGGAGAGTACAACACAACAGACACGTACAACACAACAGACACATTCCCTGCCCAAATGAGTTTACAGTCTAGAGGGGGAGACAGGCATTTATTTAAATAAAAGAATAACCGATATGTACATAAGAGCTATGGGACTGGGGTGGTGGTGAGAATAAATGGACCAAAACAGGGCAATGCTGAAGGGAGTGGGAAAAAAGGAAATGAGGGCTGTCATGGCAGGTCTCTTGGAGGAGATGTGTCTTCGATAAGGCTTTGAAGCAGGGGAGAATAATTGTTCGGTTATGATGCGGTCCAGATGAACGGCAAGACAGTACATGCATTTCCTTATCTGGAATTTGGGAGTGCTGCTGGGGCCACCCTAGGGACGACGATAAATGGTATGGGGCGCTGTGGCTTTTTAAAGGAAGTTCTTGATGTGGTCTACTCGTCTGCGGGAGCCCAGAGTTAATGACTGGCTGAGAAATTCCGAGCAGAGGTGAGATACCAGAAATAGCTACTGGGTGGCAGCAGAGGCTAAATTCTGGAATCTACCTACACGTGATCAAATCTAACATGCATTTGAAAACAGGTCAAGCAAAGGGAGAAGCAGCGTGGCCTACTGGATAAAGCACAGGGCCTGAGACTCAAAAAGACCTGGGTTCTAATTCCAGCTCTGCCCCTTGGCTGTGTGACTTTGGGCAAGTCACTTAACTTCTATGTGCCTCAGTTACCTCATCTGTAAAATGGGGATTAAGACTGCGAGCCCTGTGTGGGACATGGACTGTGTTCAACCTGGCTAGAAATAGTCGCAGTCATTCTGGCATGAAGAAGGCCCACTTAGTCCAAAATAATGTCAGATGGAAGGTATCCCATAGGAGGAAAGACAGCAAAGCACCATCAAAGCACTTGAGCAGAAGGTGGGAGACTTGCTATGAATGTGAGTTCACTCCTTTTTTTTAAAAAAAATGGTATTTTTTAAGCACTTACTATGTGCCAGGCACTGCGCTAAGCTCTGGGGTAGATACAAACTGATCAGGTGGGACACAGCCCCTGTCACATGTGGGGTGCATAGTCTTAATCCCCACTGTACAGATGTGGTAACTGAGGCCCAGAGAAGTTAAATGACTTGCCCAAGGTCACACAGCCCACAAGTGGCAGACCTGGGATTAGAACCCAGGTCCTTCTGACTCCCAGACTTCCTCTGCAGCTAGTGAAACTCTAAGAGGAACAGCAGTACCTGGAGCCATGACTTAAGGGGACTCCATGAGTCACCTCAGTCATTCAATAGTGGTCAATGAGTGCTTTTTTTAAAATGGAATTTGTTAAAAACTTACTGTGTGTCAAGCACTGTTCTAAGTGGTTGGGATAGGTACAAGTTAATCAGGTTGGATACAGCCGCTGTCCCATATGGGGTTCACAGTCTAAGTAGGAGGGAGAACAAGTAGCGGCCAGAGCATGGGCTTGGGAGTCAGAGGATGTGGGTTCTAATTCCGCTCTGCCACTTGTCTTCTGTGTGACCTTGGGCAAGTCACTTCACTTCTCCAGTCCTCAGCTCATCTGTAGACTGGGGATTAAGACTGTGAGCCCCATGTGGGACACGGACTGTGTCCAACCTAGATTACCTTAGAACAGTGCTTGGCACATAGTAAGTGCTTAACAAATACTATTATTACTATACTATAACTATACTATTACTACTAAACCATTACTATTATTATTTTTAAGTAGTAAATCCCTATTTTGTAGTTGAGGAAACTGAGGCACAGAGAAATTAAGTGATTCATCCAAGATAACATAGCGGGCAAGTGGTGGAGCTGGGATTAGAACCCAGGTGCTCTAGCTCCCAAGCTCCTGCTTTCTCCACTCTGAGCAGGGCACTAGACTAAGATACTGGGAGAGTACACTAGAGGATGGACACGATCCCTGACCTTGAGGAGCAGCAGGGGAGGCAGACACTAAAATAAATTACAGGTAGGGGGAAGGAGAGTATAAAGATATGGACAAAAGTGTCTCAGTGGGTGGGTGTGGTGGGATAAGTACCCTTGGGGTTTAGGTTTCATGGAAGTGCTAAAGTAGCTGTTGGGGAGGATATAATGGAAGAAGGTGAGGCTCCTGAAGAGGTAGTTTTAGAAGGACCTTGAAGGTGGGGAGAGCAGTGGTCTGCCAGATGTGAAGGGGAGGGAGTTCCAGGCAGCGGGGAGGGAAGGAGCAAGCGGTCAACGATGGGAGAGATTAGAATGAGGCACAGTGAGTAGGTTGGCTTGAGAGGAATGGAATGTGTGGGCTGGAATGGAGTAGAGGGAGAGAGGCTCAAAGCAAAGTAGGAAGGAGAGAGCTGATTGAGTACCTAAAAGCCAGTGGTTGGGAATTTTTCCTTGGTGAAGAGAAGAATGGGCCACCACTGGAGATTTTTGAGGAGGAGTGGGGAGACATGTGAAGAATGATGTTTTAGAAAATTGATCCGGCTTGTGGATTGAAGAATGGACTAGATAGAGAGGGGAGGAGGAGAAGCAGCATGGCTTAGTGGATACAGTGTGGGCCTGGGAGTCAAAACATCATGGGTTCTAATCCTGGCTCTGCCACATGTCTGCTGTGTGACCTTGGGAAAGTCGCTTTACTTCTCTGTGCTTCAGTTGCCTCATTTGTAAAATGGGGATTGAGACTGTGAGCCTCACGGGGGACAGGGACTGGGTCCAACCTGATTTGCTTGTGTCCACCCACAAGCTAGCTATGTGCTTGTTTGGCATAGAGTAAGTGCTTAACAAATACCATTTTACATATATTTATATATATGGAGTTGGGGGATGGTCTGCTAAGAAGGGAATGAGGCAGGGAGAAGTTAAGTGATTTGCCCAATTAGCTCATCTGTAAAATGGGCATTAAGACTGAGCCCTGTGGGGAGGCTGATGTAGCAGTTGAGACAAGATATGAAAAGCGCCTGGACTGGGGGGTGGCAATTTGGATGGGGAAGGAGGGGTGGGTTCTGGAGATAACGCAGCAGAAGAACCAACAAAATTTGGTGACTGACTAAATATGGAGTGGAAAGAGAAGCATATTGAGAATAAGAAGGATAATACCAAGGTTGCCAGCTTGAGAGATGGGGAGGGTGGGCATTTTGTCAACTGGGATTCGCTCATTCAATCATATTTACTGAGTGCTGACTGTGTACAGAGCCCTGTGATGGGAAAGTCTCGGGGAGGAGAGGGTTTGGGACATAAGGAACTGATAGCTAGGAAGCGATCCAAGACCTCTAACTACCAGAAATGGTGCATGGACTTTGCCCAGGTGAATTCAGCTCCTGAGCAGATAAGAGCGGAAGAAGCAAGGTAGTTGAGATGGGAGAATGAGTACAGTCTTGTGACAGATTGAAGTCAGGGTAAACAGAGTGAAAAAGCCCTGCCAGTTAAAGGGACTAAAGAAGCCACTGAGGGCAGAACCACCCCCGGCAGAGGGTAAAGATTGTACTGTTGTATTGTAATCTCCTGAGAACTTAGTTCAGTGCTCTGCACACAGTAAGTGCTCAGCAAATACGACTGAATGAATGAATAAAGAAGGCCCCACTCCCAGCCGACAAAGTAGCAGAGGACCAAGGCCGGTATCCGGGATCAGGGCCTCGCCCTGAGTCGTCCTCAGGAGGGTGGCCAGCAGACTCAAGTCCAGGGCTAAGACCACACAGGTTCCTGGGTGGTTCACAATGGGGTGACCCCTGCAAGGTCTGCAGAATAGAGGGTTTGCCTGAGAGCACCTGGTGCAGAGACCGCTCGGTTCCTACAGCAGGTAGCCCGGGAGGGGCCACCCAGTAAAATGTTTCCCAGCAGGGACCCCAAATTCTATCTCTGCATGGCCAGGAAGCCAGCCTTCATGGGCAGGGGAAGATGTGACCAAGACAGCTCTGCATGGGGTGAAGGACTCCTTTCAGGCAGGCACTTCCAGAACTAAGGCTGAGGCCCCACAACTCTGGGATGTGCAACAATGCAGGGTGGAAGAGGAGTTGGGGTACAGTCTGTTCAGAATGGAATGAGTAAGTCAAAGTAAGTCCCCACCCAAACTGCTCTGAGCCAGAAAACTATGGCTAAAAACTGGTGAGGGAAGAATCGGTTATATGTACATGCTAGCACCAGACCTGGGGTGAGCACTACAGCCTAAGTTTTCCTTAATGTGGGGCTCAGCAAGAATGCAACACTCCCACATTAAAGGCAAGCTAGGGACACTAGGCACTTGAAGACATTTGACAGAAGTAAAAGACATGGTCCCTGGCCTCAAATAGCTCTAATGGACATTTCATCTTGATTATGGCAAAAGGCACAGAGGTGATTCTGGCATTTTACTGGATAGTCTGGTTTTCAGCTGGCCTGCCCCTGAGTTCCGTGGTTCAGATGCTGACCTAGGACAGGGTCACAAAGGCTCTGGAGCAAATAGGGTGTCCAGAGGTCCCTCAAAAAAATGCTCTAAGATTGCACGGAATTCATATCTTTCCAGAAAATTCAGACAATAAAGGGATCGAGGGTTCTGTGTGTGCCAGGAATAGTGGATTCAGATGACCACAGCCAACTCAATGTTTACTACAGTGCTCGGCACATAGTAAACTCTTAAAAAAATACCACAATTATTATTATTATTGTTGCTAGTAATTTTTACCAATGACAGACCTTGGATTACCCAGACCGAGATGGACTGGACAATGCACGAAGACGGCTGGATTAGCACAACCACCGGCCTGGCCAACTTTTCACATAGTTATCACAACTTCCACATCCCATCCCATTCTTTAGCCTATTCTGGGTCTAATTCCTACCTGTGTAGTCTTTTCCATTGCTCTGGATACAGTAAGCACTTAATAAATACTACTTCCCTCTAGACTGTACTACTTCCCTCGAGACTGTAAGCTCGTTGTGGGTAGGGAATGTGTCTATTATATTGTTATATTATACTCTCCAAATGCTTCATACAGTGCTCTGCACAGAGTAAGCACTCAATAAATACAACTGACTGACTACTACTATTACTGTGGCTACTATGGCTGCTACTACTACTACTATCCCTGTTGCCTTCAGATGTCAGGAATTCCCTCACCTCTTCTCCTGTCTTCTTTCATCTCCTTGTGGGGGGTGGGGGGAAGGAGGGGGCTGAGGGCAGGGCAGGGAGCTTCTTTCCAGTGTAGAAGTAACAATAATAATAATAGTAGGGGTAATTGTTAAGTGCTTGTTATGTGCCAAGCACTGTACTAAGCACTAAGGTAAGCAGCGTGGCTCAGTGGAAAGAGCCCGGGTTTAGCAGTCAGAGGTCATGGGTTCCAATCCCAGCTCGGCCACTTGTCAGCTGTGTGACTGTGGGCAAGTCACCACACTTCTCTGGGCCTCAGTTCCCTCATCTGGAAAATGGGGATGAAGACTGTGAGCCTCACGTGGGACAACCTGATGACCCTGTATCTCCCCCCGCGCTTAGAACAGTGCTCAGCACATAGTAAGTGCTTAACAAATACCAACATTATTATTAAGGTAGATACAAAATCATCAGGTTCCACACAGTCCCTGTCCCACATGGGGCTCGCAGTCTAAGCAGGAGGGAGAACAGATATTGAATCCCCACTATGAAGATGAGGAAACTAAGGTACAAGGAAGTTAAATGACTCTCTCAAGGTCACGCAGAAGATGCATGGTGGAGATGGGATTAAAACCCAGATCCTCGGACTCCCAGGCCCATGTTTTTTGCACTAGGCCACGCTGCTTCTCAAGTGGCTGCTGCCCATTTCTTCTTTTGCTTGGCCAGTTCTGGGCACCAAGCAGTTCCTTCCTAGAGGAGAGGAGTTGGTGGGGCAGATGCTGCTGGAAGCCTAGCCTTGCAAACATATGACCTGGCCCAAGGAGGAGGAATGGACTCCAATTTCTGTTCATTTTGAAGCAAATCTATTTCCTGAGTGCCCAGTTTCCCCTGATGAAATTCATGCTTGGGGGCCCTGTGCATACTCTGCAATGAGAAGTCAGAGAAATCTATGTCGATCACCTGAACAGCTGTATGAAGAAAGGCCACAGCGAAGAGAAGTGGTCTCCACTGGGGAAGGCTGCTCATTTCTAGTTGATCCTGGGTAAGAGCTGAATATGTTCGTTTGAGACCAGCTTTGACCCCTGGAGCACAGAATGGAAAGACAAAACTATTTTTAACAGCATTGAATTTTATTTTTATTGACCATTAAGCTTGCATTGTTGATCGCATGGCTAATAAGTACTCAAAATCTGCTAGATTTAGAAGGGAATGAATATAATACTTGTTTATTGAAGGCCTTTTGGTTTCTGTGTTATGTTCGAATCAATCAATCAATGGTATTTATTGAGCACTTAATGGGTGCCGAGCACCATACTAAGCACTTGGGAGAGAACAATACAACAGAGTTGCTAGACACATTCCCTGCCCACAAGGAGCTTGCAGGCTAGAGGGGAAGATGAACATTAAAATAAATTATGGATATGTACATAAGTGCTGTGAGGGTTAAGGGTGGAGTATATATCAAGTGCTTAAAGAGTACAGATCCAAGTTCATAGGTGACACAGAAGGGAGAAGAAGTAGGGGAAATGAGGGGTTAGTTGGAGAAGGCCTCTTGGAGGAGTTGTAATTTTAATAAGGCTTTGAAGGCGGGGAAGGTGGTGGTTTGTCGAATATAAAGGGGAAGGGAGCTCCCGGCCAGAGGGAGGACGTGGGTGAGGAGTTGAAGGAGAAATAGGTGAGCTCAAGATACAGTGAGTAGGTTGGAGTTAGAGGAGTGAGGTTAGCAGGCTGGATTATAGTAGAAAATCAGTGAGGTATGAAAGGAGGGGGCAAGATGATTGAGTGCTGTAAAACCAGTGGTAAGGAGTTCGGTTTGATACGGAGGTAGATGAGCAACCACTGGAGGATTGTGAGGAGTGGGTTCTAATCTCAGTTCTGCCACTTGTCTGCTGTGTGACCTTTGGGCAAGTGACATTTTTATGATATTTTTTAAGCACTATGTGCCAGGCACTGTGCTAACTTCTGGGGGTAGATACAAGCTGAACAGCTTGGACACCATCCATGTCCTACATGAGGCTCACAAGTCTTAATCCCCATTTTACAGATGAGGCAACTGAGGCACAGACAAGTTAAGTGACTTGCCCAAGTCATTTGTTTTACTTAACTTCTCTGTGCCTCAATTACCTCATCTGTATAATGAGGATTAAGACTGTGAATCCCATGTGAGACATGGACTGTGTCCAACCTGTTCAGCTTGTACCTACCCCAATGCTTAGTACAGTGCCTGTCACACAGTAAGCGCTTAACAAATACTATATATAATAAAAAAAGAACAGATGTTTATACCTTGAGGTGGTTCATTGGTGAACTTGATCGAGGACTGCAGAAGATTAATAGGAAATTTTGGATGAACCTCTGTAGTGATCCAGACCCTGAAGCCTTGGTTCATGGTTTCAGCTGTGGTGACCGTCTCCAGTAACTCATCTAGGAAATCCAGGCCCAGGTGGCAGTTCTGCAACAGGATCCAGCCCCCATCGTGCATGCTCTGACTCAGTAAGCGCCTGGCATGTACATCCTGTCCCTGGCCCATTGAGATAGCTCGGCAAACTGTATTCTGGAGAAAATCAGAAACACAAACCACTGAACCACGGGGGTAAGAGGGCAGGCAGCGAGACAAAACACCCTCCCTTCATCATCACTCTATTCAGTATTCAAGTTCACAGTTTTGGTGTTCACCAGAAACTTAGGCTGGGGAAATTGAGGGAAGTGGGAATGCCCGGACCAATGATAGCCTAGCCAGTCACCCATAATGTGAACAGAATCCTCTCTTCACTCTCAGGCCCAGTGGATGGTTCTCAAACTGCTGCAGGGTGCTGAGGGTCAGGACAGGGGAATATGGCAGCATATGGGGTGATTCTTGGGTGCCCATTCTAGTCCAAGCAGTGGTGGGGCAGTGCAAAGAGTCCTCTCCACTCCTAAGGACCTGTTACTGTACCTTAGACTTTGCAAGACACTCTATGTTTTCTGTAGGATCTGAACCAGTAGACAAAAAGCAAGTCAAAGGGGTCCGGCAGTCACTCTCAGCCCATATTTCTTCCAAGTCCAGAACAAATCCTTCCACATATTTGTCTCCCAAGGACTCTGCGATATAGTGTTGGGCCTACAAGAATAGAGAAAAACACCCCCAGTTTGTCTCCAGGGTAGAGTCCCCTCAAACAATCTCCCAGTGGCCTCAACTACCCAATTTTAGTCTCCGGAGAGCCCATAGTTGACTGGAGCATTGCCATTCCCCCAATTTTATGTTTCCCAGATCACCAACCTAACCCCCTAGAGTAGGGGTCTGCAACCTTTTTGCACAGAAACCTCAGAGCAGTTAATATGCAATGAGTCAATCTACAAATTGAAACAAAAGAGGAGGTGGGGTGGAAAGAAAGAAGGAAAGAAAAATGTCAGGAGAAGGAGCGAAAAAGAGAAAGATAAAAAGTAACAAAAAGTGTGAGAGAAATAGAGAGAAAGAGAAAACAGGAGTGGGAAAGATAAACCAGAAGAGAAAAAGAGAGAAGAAAAGAGGAATAGAAAGCGAGAAAGAGAAAAAGAGAATGAGGGGACCACAAGACCCACTGCAGAGTGGGATGAGCCTTGTCCCTGTACATCCCTGCCTGGCTTGCAGTTCCCTTCATTCAGATCTGATGATAGAGTGAATGTGAGGTGCAAGCAAATAGCTACAGGTACAGCTTGTTAGTATGCTTCCATGTGAATGTGGTTGTATGTTCTTGTGTACATGGTTGTTTATGTTTGTGAGTGGGTTTCTGTGTTGTGTGGTTGAAAGTGCTTGTGATGATGTCTGGGTGCACATAGTGGTTGTATGTGCTTAGGATGATGACTGTGTGCATACAGTAATGTGTGCTTGTGAGTATGTTTCAGTAGGTACATGGTTGTGCTTGTGATGATATCTGTGTGGATATAGTTGTGTGTGTTTGGGACTTTGTGTCTGTGGATGTAAGTGAGTATGGTATTGGGTGCATGTGTATGTGCCTGCCTGGGAGGGGATACGAGTGTGCATCTGGGTGTATGTGGTTGTTAGTGCTTACATTCCAAATAAATTGAGGCTCTAGTAAGCATTATTCAGGATGTCTCAGGCTTTCATTATATTTCCAGTTTCATATATACTGAGCCCTAAAATTACCCTGTCTTTCCAAGAACACCTTCCTGCTTTTCACCTGAGCAATGGTGTGGTCAGGACACCAGCTGCGGATGAGTAGCAGTTTGTGGAATGTGTCCAACAAAGCTTCATATCCATCTGGAAGTGGAAACTCTGTTGGAGCCTCTTTATCAAACCAGGTCTTCCAAGCTTTGTCGTTACTTGCAATTTGGGCCAGAAGTTGCTTGAAGGGGCCAAGACTGGACAACTGCACCAGATTGAGCCAGGTGATGTCAAGGATCCACTTTTTTGGTTTGGGTTCAACACAGCGGAGATCCAGAGTCGCCCCACCTGGGGAAAGAAAAAGAAGGGACAGCTGTGGTATGTTGTTAGAAGAGATTCCCTTCAGTGTATCAGCTTTTGCTTTCCCAAGAGCCTCTGAAGTTACAGCTTGGACTTCTTTCCCAACGAGCATTGCAAAGCTATGTCTGTGCCTTCCCCATAGTGCCCTTATGTGCCCTATCTCCTTCTTTTTTCCATGGTATTCCATCGTTTAGGGCATGGTCCCTGAATTCATCTCCCTTTCTCGTCAGGTCTTCCAGCGTGCATCTTTCCTTGGAATCTACTTCATTTCCCCACCTGCAGCCACAGAGTTGAAGGGCTGAGGCCAGGGATGGGTGGGGCCTGTGGGATTGGAGAGAGCAGGTGCCAGTGGCAGTGAAGGAAGGGTAGGGCTGAGAAGAGCCTCAGATCTTCTCCATCAAGCCCTTCTTTCCTCAAACACCTTCCACCTCCAAGCCCCCTCTTCCAAGGCATTGCACGCTCCCCTCTGTTCAGCCTTGACCTCCCCAACCTTATGGCCCTGGACTGCCTGGTGTAGAAGGGGCCAGGGAGTCAGTCAGTCAATTGTAATCATTGAGCACTTACTGTGTGCAGAGCACTGTACTAAGAACTTGGAAGAATATATTATAACAATATAACAGATCTATTCTTACTGTCTAGAGGGGGAGACAGAACTTAATGCAAAAAAGTAAAATTAGAGATATGTACATAAGTACTGTGGGACTGGGAGCAGGGATGAATAAAGGGTGCAAGTCAGGGTGATGCAAAAGGGAGTGGAAGAAAAGAGGGCTTCGTCAGGGAAGGCCTCTTAGAGGAGAGGTAACAGTAACAGCAGCTGTGGCAGAAGCAGCAGCAGCATCAGCAGCAGCAAGGTCCACTGTATCAGAGCCCCAAAAAACAAAAAGTTTCAAAAATAGATCCTGAGGCTTGTGGGTTGTGGGAAGATAGCCGGGTGAGGTAGGGAGAGGGTCCAGAGGGTCCAGAAAATCTGTGGGAATGGGGATGGCCCAGCTAGGAAGGATGAAGAAAATTCACTAAACCCAAGTTAGAATTCAAACAGAAGTGATTTCTGTCATTCTTGAGAACCAGGGTGGCAGTAGTGGAAAGAGCAAGCACAGACTTGGGAGTCAGGGAACTTAATCCAGCCTTCCCCATTTTTTTGCTGTAGACCTTGGGAAAGTCACTTCATTTTTCTGTGGCTCCATTTCCTCATCCGTAAAATGGGGATTCAATACCTGCTTTTGCTCCCCCTTAGACTGTGAGCCCCATGAGGGGCCAGGGCTAGATTTGGCACATATTAAGCCCTTAACAAATATCACAATACCACTAATAATAATTAGTATGATTATTAACCATCCAGCTGACTTGGGACCACCAAAACTCAGTCATCAGCAGAACCAAAAAGAAGAAATGCAACATTCATCTATAATTTACTGATTACCTAAGCATTATTTCACATTCCAGAAACAGATCAAAGCACAAACCAGCCAGCAGGGGAATTCTCCAGAATCGATAAAGCCTGGGACAGAAATAACTCTACCTTTGATAAGTGTTTGAAAGCCAGTGTGAGAAATTTTCTGAGCCTGCAAGTCGATCTTCAATGCCATGAGTAATGTGAAGAGGAATCGATGATTTCCATAAAGTCCTCTCACAGTATACTTGAATACCCCAAAGGTGAGGTGCTGAATTATGTTGGCAATTCGTTTGGCAGTGATCTGGGCTTTGGGGGATCTTTCCATCGAGAGATCAAAAAGGCCCAAGAATTGACCCAAGGATGTTTGATACATCACATCCACAAGACCCATCTCCACAATGATAAAATAAAGGACGCTGCCTCTCTCGGCCACAGCCCGATACTCTTCACGGGCACTGTTGATTTTCAGTTCTGTTTCAGCAGCAATAGTTAGCTTTGCACTGACCTGAAATGAGATTTAAATTGACAGTAATCAGTTGATCAGTGGAATTTATTGGAGCTTGTTGTGTGCAGAGCACTAAGTACTTGGGAAAGTACAATAAACAGAGTTATAGTAGTAGTAATGGGTAATTGTAGTAGTAATCATTCATTGAATCTTATTTATTGAGCACTTACTGTGTGCAAAACACTGTGCTAAACACTTGGAAGAGTATAATATAATAATAAAGAGACACATTCCCTGCCCACAAAAAGCTCAGAGTCTAGAGTTGATTTCTATTAACACTGACTTATCTATTTATCCTTCCAAAGTCCTGCTCCTGGCAGGTGTAGTTTTGTTTTCTTTCTTCTCCTCCCACTATCTGTGAATGACTTGTGTCTGTCAGTCTCCTCTGTGAGATCATAGACTCCTTAAGGGCCCAAACAATATTTTTTACTCAATTGCACAAGCACATAGTATAGGGCTCAGCACACAGCAGGGACTCAATGAATTCTATTGGTAAACAGGTTAATTAATGCTTTTCCAAAAGGAGTTTTTGTTCCATGTCTGTTCATTTTCAGATGGGTAATTGGGAACATTTGTAGGCATTTGTAGGTTGTTTCAGTTAAAGATGAAGGCGGGAATTTTATCAGCTAGTTCGGCTTGGATAACCTATATTGGTCAAGATATGTTCATTGAACTCACCTCATCCGCTGTTGCTTTAGTGATTTGCAAGACTTGAATCAGTGACTCATCTTCAACCAGAGAACCTTCTGTACTGGTGAGGCGGAAGAGAAGATTCTCCTCAAGTTCTTGCATTTTCCTCTTGTTGGAAGTCACTTCCTCCATCAACCTCACTCTTTCTGCTTCCAGTTCCTGAAACACACGTGGAGAGGAGCAATGAATCACATGTAAACCCTGGAGAGATTCTTGGGAGCCAGGGTTCAAGGGGTGAATTCTTTCCCAGATAGAGATGCTTGTCAGGCACCCGAGGAGGGACAGACTGTTTCTATGTGACTTCCCTGTCAGTGCCCAGGGTCCGAGGGACAAACTTTGTGATCTTGCAGATCTCAGGGACTGGGTAATGGTTGGGCCAAGTGAGTGGCATGAATGACCCTGCCACAGGCTTGCTGTACCAGGGAGCTCAGGTCCCACAGCCCTAGTCTCGCTATTGCTGAGGAGGTGAATGGACACACAGTGGGGAGAGGGGAGTCCTCACTCCTCCACCAGGATTCTACTGCTGCCACCTGGAAGACGCAGTAGAGGGCAGATGGGTGTTGGAGGGGAAGGAGAGGGGAAGGGGAAGGAGGTTAAATGGGATGGGGTGTCCTCAAGGGGCAATTGTGCAGAAAAATTGGAAAAAAAATCCCCTTTTTTGCTGATGGCCTCAGCTGCTGCCCTGTCCTTTGGCTAGAGCTTTGGGGATGGGGAGAAAGAATGTTCCTCTCCAATTACGGCCAGGAAGCCTGGTTTCTTGAGAGCAAGAATTGAGCCCAGATGGCAAAGCCAAGTATCCACAGCCATCCCCTCAGTCCTTCTGGCTTGGACAACTACTCCTGGGTCCCAGCCTGGACACCCCTCCTCAGCAATGATTTTTTCATAGTAATGATGGTATTTGTTAAGTGCTTGCTATGGGCTGAGCACTGAACTAAGCACTGCACTAAGCACTGGGGCAGTTGCCAGATAAACAGATCAGGAACAATCCCTACCCCACATGGGGCTCACAGTCTAAAAAGGAGGGGGAACAGGTATTGAATCCCACTTTTACAGATGAGGAAACTGAGGCACAGAGCAGTCAAGTGACTTCTCCAAGGTCACACAGCAGGCAAGTGGCTGAGCCAGGATTAAAACCCAGGACTCCTGACTCCCAGGACCTATGCTCTTTCCACTAGTCTACACTTCGTCTTAAAAATGAATTCCCATCCGAGGCAGGACTTGTAACCTCAGATAAAAAGTCTGCTGCTCTACCAACCGAGTTAGCGGGGCATAGTGCAGCACCCAGGCTGGTCTCTTCCCTAAAGTTCGATGGGCATAACACTTGGATCACCTGATCCCAGAACGCTTCCAATTTTATAGGACTAACCTTAGTGGAGAACCCTTATGACTGAGGGAGAAGTTCCCCAAAGGCTTCAGAGTCAGCTTGGGGAAGAGGGAATCTGTCCTGTTAAGACTGAACCCTAAGGAAGCATGAGGGGTAGATCCTGCCAGTGGGTTTCCTGTAGCTGTCACTTCCTGAGCCCCACTGTACTCACTGACAGATAACTGGTGGCCTTCGACCTGATCCCGGCCCGGAGACCCTATCAGTTTGACCTGAGTGGTGACAGCTGGTGATGGTGGTGTCTTCAAACTGGAAGCAATTTCTGTGGCCACCAATAGATGCGAGTCTTTCCTGTTCATACTGTTTTTCCACCTAGGATTAGGACCCCAGGGGAGGTTAGGTGACCCACGACTGAGGCTGGGACGGCCATAGAGGGATGGAGACAGAGACAGAGGTCTCCCCCAGGTTCCTATGAGTGGCTTTTCCCCTAGTTTTTAGGCTGAATGGATGTTGGTGCTGAGAAACTCTGGATGAAAAATTGGGAATTTCTGCTAATGAAGGAGCTTCTGTGTTGTGTTAATGGAGCAGATCTGTAGCCTTTGTGTGGACAGTGCCAGCCCTGACTCTGAGCCAGTACCTGTTTCTCTGTGAGGATGACACGACCGAGAAGCTGGTCCTCGAGGCCTTTCATGGTGACGGTAAAATCGATCACCGCCGTTTTTGCGCTGATTTCTGGGGTATATGCAGGGTTAGCCAATTTAGTTGTTATATAAAGGCTAAAGCCCTTCAGGACATCCATCTCCTTATCACCCACTTTTACCTGCAAAAAATAAATCATGTCAACACCACTGGGATTTCTAGTGCTTCCCTGCCCGGGCCTTGTAGCAGGCCTGGAGCTGCTCACCCCTCTGCCCCACCAGTGCTGACTGCCCACAGCATGGCCCCGGACAACATCACCCTGGCCCCTAGCTTGCTATCTTCTGGCCCCCCAAGGTGCCTTACGCTCTCAAGCAAAAGTCTAATTTTCTCACTCCCAAGTTTGCCCTTGAGCTACCACCCCTCAGACTCCACTTAGCTCAAGCAACTCCTACATCCAGATTCCCACTCCAGTTCAGTGATTCGTTCACACTCTGACTTGTCCCTCTGGCCCAGGTCAACCCTCAAATTTTGGGTGGCAGGATTTGAGCGAGGAACTGGGGAAGGCCGATCAGTTATGCTTTCATCTGGGCTGGCAGTCCACCACAATTCCCGAGCAGCCACTGGGTCCAGGGTGTTGGGCCAGGCACTGGAGGGATCAAGTATTTGTTCTTTGTGGTTTTCCTCTGATTTTGCTTAACTGGCTAGATCCTGCACTCACCCAGATACGTGGCTGAGTTGAAAGTACACACATTAGAGGCATTTGAGTTTTACAGGAAGAATACATCTTACTTTATAGGTTGACCCAGACTTCATGAAATTTTTTTCTAAAATATTATCAAGAGCAGGATCGAGTTCTTCTCCGACATCCTCGATTAGCAGGGGTCTCCCCAGGGACAAGCAATCTTCCAAATGATTTCTGAAGAGCTTGTGGTTCAGGGCTGTGACCTGTAAAAAGAAGAGCAGAAAGACTCCCTTTGTCTCCCTCTGCCTTT
Source organism: Ornithorhynchus anatinus (assembly GCF_004115215.2). Taxonomy (NCBI): domain Eukaryota; kingdom Metazoa; phylum Chordata; class Mammalia; order Monotremata; family Ornithorhynchidae; genus Ornithorhynchus; species Ornithorhynchus anatinus. The sequence goes on from NC_041750.1 coordinate 19,446,109, forward strand.
CCAGCTCTTTTCAAGGGGGTTGTCAGTCACTCATCTGGTGACAGCAGGTAGAACATAGACAATTACAGGGGAGGAGATGGACAAGGAGGATGGGGGAAAAGTGGGGAGAAACCCCAGAGCCTTGAGGAAACAAATGCCTCCGAGACCTCTGAATGTGCAGAAAAGCTGAGAGCCAGCAGGTTCTTCCAGGGAAGAACCTGATGATGGTGTACCCATACAGGAGCTGCTATGGGAAGTGGACTAGTGGGTTTTTAACCTTTGGGTTAAAGGTGGTGGATTTAAGTTGAAAACAAATATCAGGTCAGGGATAGGCTGTTATTCCTGAATCTAGTACAAGGTTCTGTTTGTATCAATATACTGCACTATTCTATTTCGAGCCTTTCTAGTACCTATGTGATATGCACTAATGCCTGCCTGTAGAAGCCTTTCATAAAATGAATACAGGTGATAATAATAATAATAATAACTGTAGTATTTGTTAAGTGCTTACTATGTGCCAAGCACTGTTCTAAGTGCTGGGGTAGATGCTGGTGTAGAAACAACATCCTCAGGTCCCACCTGGGGCTCACAGTCTAAGTAGGAAGGGGCACAGGTATTGAATCCCATTTTGCAGATGAGGGAACTGAGGCACAGAGAAGTGAAGTGACTTACTCAAAGTCACACAGCAGACAAGTGGAAGAGCCAGGATTAGAACCCAGGTCCTCTAACTCCCAAGCCCGTGCTCTTTCCACTAGGCCACATTACTTCCCTGCATATGACCAGAGAGTAATCTCTGTGTGTGGAACCTGCAAAACACGTGACTCGCTATCTCACCTCAGCCACCAGCTCTTTTGGAGCCGGATTGCCTCTATGAACCCTGAATGCTTCCTGTGTCATCTGGGGATCCAAATCTAAAAATTATGAGCTAGTGGGAGACAATTCCTAGGGCAAACTCAGGGATCACTAGCATGGAGACCCAAGGAAGTTGCTGACTCATCTCTACAGTGCAGTGGATGCTAGAGCTGGTGTTGGAACTGGGCATCTAACCTCAAAAGTATAGTGATGCTACCTTTGGGGCAAATTTGTAATTCTTGGGGAAGATTCGTTATTTTCATACAAAATTCACCACTCATTTCCGTGTGCCTTAAAGGTAGGGCAAGAATGTCGTGCACACCACATCCTCTCTTCACCACCCATGTTCTGTACTTTTAAAGTTAATTTAGCTCCACCTTAGTAAAGGAAGATGTTACCTGGAGTTCATTGTTCTTTTCTTTATTTTTAATCCAGATCTTCCCTTGACTTTGTGGATCAATCAACAAAGGAAATCGTGACGCCTTTGTGACAATGATGCCATTCTGAATCGAAAGATCATCATTCGGAAGTCCCTGGAGATTCCACTCATCAACTGTCGTATTGTCAACCAGCAGAGTGATGAGGTTAAGATCCTAAAGAGGAAGTCAAATTGTGATATTACTAAAAATCCGTGTAGTTTTCAAAATAACTGCCACAATGTTTCTTCTCTCAGTACAGCTTAAATGATTGACATTACACATTTACTTTGCATGTTATTCTTTCCACTTCTCCATCTAAATAAGTCATTTAATGAAATTGCTCTGCACACAGTAAAAGATTGATAAATATGACTGATTGACTGACTGACTGGATGTGTTATGACTTTTGTGCATAAAGTGACCAGATTGTTTTTATCTTCAATTCCAAGAGGGACAGGGGCAGAGCTCCTGGAAAGTGGTGTGGGACATTGACCCAAACTGGCTGATGAAGAGGGAAGAGAAAAAGTCAGACAAGGGAGGCAGAAACAGAGAAAGCTATAAAGGGGAAACATCACAAGCAGGGAATAATAATAATAATAATAATGTCGGTATTTGTTAAGCGCTTACTATGTGCCGAGCACTGTTCTAAGCGCTGGGGTAGACAGAGGGGAATCAGGTTGTCCCACGTGGGGCTCACAGTCTTCATCCCCATTTTACAGATGAGGTAACTGAGGCACCGAGAAGTGAAGTGACTCGCCCACAGTCACACAGCTGGCAAGTGGCCGAGCCGGGATTCGAACTCATGATCTCTGACTCCAAAGCCCGTGCTCTTTCCACTGAGCCACACTGCTTCTCTTAAGCAGGGAAGCAGCACTGCTTCTCTTAAGCAGTGTGTAGGGAAGACCTACACACACAGTCAGACTAAATTCACCAGGCATCCTGATTTTTGCTAGGATAGTTTGAAAACTTCAGTGCTTGGCCTGCCTCCCACTTTAGGTTCTGGCACATGTTCATGTCCTGGAAATCCTAAAAGAAAAAAAAATGGCCGAGGGAGTGGATCCATTTCGTGTGTGTGTGTGTGCGCGCGTGCACGTGTGAGTGTGTGTGCGCGCGTGTGAGTGTGTGTGTGTGTATGTGCACGTGCTGGGATTAGAACCCAGCTTCTCTGACTCCCTGGCTACTGTTCTTTCCACTAGGCCATGCTGATTGTCCTCCTTGACTTCCCGGCTGCCTAGGTGACTGGGGCCCTCCCCATCTCCTAGAAATACTATTTCACCTTGGATTCACTGACACTGTCTTCTTCTGGCTCTCCCTCCTACCTCCCTAGCCACTCCTTTCCAGTCTCTTTTCCTGGTTCCTCCTCTGTCTCTCACCCCCTAACTGTGGGTGTTCCTCAAGGCCCAGTTCTGAATCCCCTTCTCTTCTCAATCTACACCTACTTCCTTGGAAAACTCATCTGGGCTCAGAGCTTCAACTACTACCTCTATTCGGATGATTCCTAAATCTATCTCACTAGCCCCTACCTTTTCCATCTCTGAAATCTCATACCTCCTCCTGGCTTCAGGATATCCCTACATGGACATTCAGCTAGAACTTCAGGTTCAACATTCCCAAAACTGAACTCCACATCTTCCCTCTCCAAATCTCTCCTCCTAACCTTCCCATCATATTCTGTCAAGTCTGCAACCTTGGTATTATCCTTGACTCCTCTCTTTCACCACCACGCGCCCTCCCCCCAATATAAAGTTGGTCACTGAATCCTACCTATTCTTTCTTCCATCTAAACTGTCACCATCATGGTCTAAATACTTGACCCAGTCTGCCAACTACTGCATCAACCTCCTCTCGGACCTCCCCACCTTCAGTCTCTCCCTTCTTCAGTTCAAATTTCACTCTGCTATTGAGATCGTTTTTCTAAAACATTGTTTTGGGCATGTCCCTCCTCTCCTCAGAAACTGCCAGTCGTTTCCCATTCTTTTCTGCATCCAGCAGAAACTGACCTTAAGCTTCAAATCACTCAATTAGTGCTCTTTTCACTACTTATCCTCTCTCCTCCCTCACTTCTCCTCAGTTCTTAACTTTGGTTCCCTCAAGCCAACTTACTCACTGTGCCTCACTCTCGCCTATCAACCTCTTGCTCACATCTTCCCTCTTATCTGAAACTCCCTTCTCCTTCCACCTCTGGTAGACCACAAATCTCCCCAGCTTCAAATCACATCTCCTACAGGAGGCCTTCCCTGAGTAATCTGTCTTCTCCTCATTCTACCCCTTATTGCCACTTCAGCCCTACCACTTCTCCTAAACACTTGGGTACTCCCTACTTCCACCACTTACTTCCCTGGTAGCACTTATGGACATATCATTAAACTTTGTTGCTTCCCCATACTTGTAATTTATTTTAATGTCTCGCTCTCTCCCCTGCTAGATTATAAACTCCTTGAAGGCAGGAATTGTGTCTACTAACTCTATTTTGCTCTCCCAAGTGCGTAGTACGGTGCTTTGTACAGAAAAAGCTCTCAAAAACTATTGAATGACTAAACCTTGTGGGCAAGGAACATATCTACCAACTGTTGTAGCGTACTTTCCCAAATGCTTAGTACAGAACCCTGAACACAATAATCACTTAATAAATACTATGGATTGATTAAAAACACTTGCTCCCATCCTTCTCTTTTCCCTTACTGGCATTTTCAACCCTGCTAATGGTGACAGTTTCCTTGGGTGAAGGCTAATCTCTTTATAGAAATTTCCTCTTTACAGAGGAGGGAGAAAGGAAATCTCCTAAAGAAAAGATATGACACATTTAAAAATGACCAAACCTGCCAAGTACCGCATCTAGAATATATATGGATACTATTGATGTCAATAAACACACGGTTGATTCATCCCAAGACTATGTTGATTCATCAAATCAAATAGTAAGATAAACTTAGCACCTTTTACAATTAAAGGCTTGCAGGTCTTTTCAGGACTAACTCCATTTAAAAATATATTTTGGAGTTGTAAATTAGGTTAAATCGAGAACCCTAAAAGTCGATTTTCCCAGGCATGGGGCTTCAGCAAGGTTTGAGTTGTAAACTGTAGACTGTAAGCTCCATTCTAGACTGTAAGGTCACTGTGGGCAGGGAACGTGTGTGCCAACTCTGTTATATTGTACTCTTTCAAGTGCTTTGTATAGTGCTCTGCACACAGTAAGCACTCAAAAAATATAATTGATTGATTACATAATCCTCCTCCTGCTCCCGAGGGTTTAAGCCTCCATGTACCCCACCATGCTTAATCTGTTGCTGCCCAGGTTAACGTACTTGATTGAATGGGATCTGATGGTCACTCATCTCCCTTTTCCATAGGTCCAGAAGCAAGAACCTATACTCCTGGTTGAATGGACCAGAATAAGACAGGAATCCAGTGGCCAGAAGCACATCACCCACTAAGTGAAGAATTTGGTTCTGGAACCTGTTCTTGCTTTCAGTCCATCGTACCTGAATGGAAAAGGAGCAGTTCGTTAAATTGAAGTTCAAGTTGGTGAACTCTAGAAGAGTTTGCACTGGAAAGAACAGGACGTTTATGCCATTTTTTAAAGGCAGATTTTTTGAAATTGGTGCTTTCATTTTTCTGAAGGGCTTTGGCAGCAGTTTTGTTTATCTTTATCACATCTCTGTAAAATCAGGAGAGGCAGCTAATATTATCCTCATTTTATAGATGAAGTAACAGAGGCCCTGAGTGGTCAAGTGACCGCTTGGGTGAATCACACAGAAAGTCAGTGGTCAGGTCTTCTAAATCTTATATCTCAGATCTACTCTCTCTCTCTCAACTAGACCACACACTACCCCTAAGTAGGTCTTGTAATTGGCTCCTTGTCATTAGGGAGGTGGAAGAGCTTGAGTAACAATTTTTATGGTGCTTTTTAAGCACCTACTAGGTGACAGAAACTGTACTAAGTAGATACGATATCAGGTGGGGCACCGTCACTGTCCCACATGAGGCTCACAGTCTAAGTCAGAGGGAGGAGGATTTAAGCCCCATTTTACAGATAAGGTAAATGAGGCACAGAGAAGTTAAGTGACTCACCCAAGGTCACACAGCAAACAAGTAGCAGTCCCGGGATTTGGGGATTAGAGGTGGGATTAGGTTGGACTGCTAGAGGCCAGACTTCTGGTGTCCCCAAAGGTGGGCAGTAGAAGGAACAGAGAGTGAGAAAAGACTCATCCAACACTGTTCCATCCACCGGTCCTACCCTGCCGCTGTTGAGGCTGCAGCTGCCGACAGATCCTCTGTGGTCAAGTTGAAAATGAGGGTCTAATTGGGCCCTACTCTGTGGGAGAGGAGTGGCCAAAGTCCAGGGTATTGGCTTGAGCTATCACGAAGGAAGACACTTAGCACCTTTTCTCCCCTGAGCCCATCGATCAAAGCCGTCGCATTGCCCATCTTTCGCCTGCAGGCCTCAGCATCATCCAACAAGGCCTGCTTCTCTGCCATGGCTGCATCGTACATGGACTGGACAGCTACCAGTTCCCTCTGCTTCTCATCCAGTTGACTCTGGGCATTGTCCAGCTCTGACTGAGCCACCGCCAGCCTGGCCTCCTGCAGTGCCAGGTTTGCCTGTGGATGTCAGAAACAGGAGTCTGGCATGGGTAGGGAACTGGGATTCTTTCCTCTAAGGGGCCCGGAACAGAGGGAGTAGGGCAGCCTTCTGGTCTCTGCTGCTGATGAGTAGGAGTGGGGGGAGGAGGAGGAGGAAGAGGAGAGAGGAAAGAGTCTTCTGCAGTGGCAGCTACAACAGCTACCAGTACAAATGACACAGCTTAACTGGCCTTTCCAGACTAGCAATGAAAGTTTCTGGGGCTGCAGGAAACACACCATCCAACCAAAATGCTGTGGTCAGACAGAGGGAGAAGAGAGCAGGGTCAGTGGTTACAGGAGGAGGAAGAGAAGGAGAAAAGTTATCTACCCCTTAGGACTCCGTATCTTCCCCCTTCCTCCTGCTTCTTTTGTCTTTTTCCCTCCCCCTCTCTTTTCTCTGCTGCCTTTCTAGGTCCCAGTATTTTAGACCAGCCTCCTTTATGCCCAATCATGTTAGGTCATGTCTCTGAGCCCCCTCACCCCACCACCCAGGTAACCCTTCCTCCTCCCTTTAGCCCCTTCCCTTCAAACTCCCTTCAACCCCCTCCCCCATGACCCTGTCCATCCACTGAGGCCACTGTACAGTATCTTCATTTTTCAGCCTGCTTGGGGACTGCTGGGGCCAGGGAGCTCTGAGGGTTGGTGAAAATGGACATTTTGGACATTCTGCAATTCTGGGCAAAAACTAAATGGGCTAGTGAATACAACTTTGGAAAAAGCAATTCTGTAAAAGGTCCTGTGCATTACCTTAAGGGGAAGGACTTCTTTATTGATCGTGTAGAAGTAAGCCATGGCTTGGGTCCAGGAGCACAGACCTGCAATGTTCCCGCAGACCTTTTTAGCGGTTTCAAGATTATAGTCGTCCATGCCTAGATAAGGTTGAAGAAGTTCTACCACCTCTCCTGTGATGGTGTCCTGTATGTTGAAACAGATTACTAGGTACTTTGCAATCCTGCCAAATCAAAACACTCTTGTAAAAGTCAAATTAAAACTGAACACTGCTGATATGGCTAGAAAGCCAAAAAAGCAAAATTCCGAATGGGGTCAACATTGATGCTTCCAAAAGTAAACATACAGAAAAAAAAAAATCTCTTGCCAGAATAATACTGCCCTCTGTCCCCTCTTTTGGCCAAACAAGACATTAGTTTGTAGAAAAGTCTGTGGAGGTTGGTCTGAGGTTGCTTGTGGGATTGTGGGATTGAGAAGCAGCGTGGCTCAGTGGAAAGAGCATGGGCTTGGGAGTCAGAGGTCATGAGTTCGAATCCTGACTCTGCCACTTGTCAGCTGTGTGACTGTGGGCAAGTCACTTAACTTCTCTGTGCCTCATCTGTAAAATGGGGATTAACCGTAAGCCTCACATGGGACAACCTGATTACCCTGTATCTACCCCAGTGCTTAGAACAGTGCTCGGCACATAGTAAGTGCTTAACAAATACCAACATAATTATAATTATTGGCTTTTAGGACTTTTCTGTTCTGGCAGGAGACATCTAAACCACTTTTTGGAGGAATTCATGAATTCTCCTAAAAGAACAGTAAATTCCAGATATTGCAGAACTATTAGTTTTTTTCTTCTGCAGAGACAGGTGAATGCAAGTGTGTGGATTATCTGTGATTTTAAATTATCTGTGCAGTCACTCCCCTCCATACGGAAATATACATTGAGAATGTTCTCTAGAATTAACTGAGGGAAACACCAGATTGAGCTGGTATGCTATAAATTCTTCCCTCTAGACTGTAAACTCCTCGTGGGCAAGGAACATTTCTACTAATTCTGGCATATTGTACTTTCCCAAGCACTTAATTCAGTGCTTTGCACACACAGGAAGTGCTCAATAAATACCACCGATTGATTAAGCTGCAACTGCTCAGGACAATCTCCTTTAAATCCCATAAAACTCTTTGACCTCACCATGGCCCCTCAAACTCCTCTCTCTAATCACTCCATCTCAGTCCTTCTTTCCCATCATTGCCCCATGCTCTCCTTCTCCTGTGTCTGTCCCGATCATCTTATTCCCATAGCTCATTATTGACAGGGAATGTGTCTATTTATTGTTGTGCTGTACTCTCCCACGCGCTTAGCACATTACACACACACGGTAAGAGCTCAATAAATATGATTGAATGAATGAATGAACCCCTTCCCACCCCTTATGCCGTCTTCTCACCCTTTCCCTGCCCACAGTCACAGACTGTGAGCCCCATGTAGGACAGGGATGTGTCCAACCTGATTACTTTCTACTCCAGAGTTTAGAACAGTGCTTGACACATAATAAGAATTTAATATAAACCATAATTAATTAAATTAATTAAAAGGGCTTCCTTCACTAAGCTCTTATTTCCCTACCCTATTTGCCCTTCCCCTGCATTGTTCATGACTTTGGGTGTGTATCCCTTAAGCACATCCTCACCCCACCCCCATTCCCACAGCATTCATATACAAATCCTTATATTCTGCCATTTCCCCTATCTGTATTTTATTTTAATGTCTGACTCCCCCACTAGACTGCAAACTTCTTTTAGGCAGGGAACGTCTTACAACACTCCCAAGCACTTAGTACAGTGCTCTGCAAACAGTAAGAGCTCAATAAATACAATTGATTGGTCCACTGATTGATAATGTACACAGTGGGACTTCTCAGATGAAAAGGATACATTTCACCTGATTTTTTTTTTGATTTTTTTTTTTTTTACCTTTTGGAAAGAAAGTAACATATTAAGAAATCCGGAATTGTTCATTAATTTCAGGGCTTCAGCCCATGATGGTTTCACACATGGTCTTTCTGGATCAGTAGTCACAGCATCAATTTTTCTTTGAAACAGGAGGAGGACACAGTCCATAATTCTCATTATCAAATGAGGAGGCTTGCCCAGCTTGCGGACCGTAGCGATGTCAGCTGGCTTAATTGTCTGAAAAATTGCAGAAGATGATGCCTGTCATTTTCTGTCATTCAGTAAATTAAGATCCCATTGAAGTTTGTTGATTAGGATCCAGATAAGTTTAAGTTGCTTGTCTCTCTCAGAGGTGCTAATTCTTTGCGAGGACGGGGTGATGGTCTCTTCAGCCTTTAAAGCTCAACTCCCAGCTCTCTGATCTAACCTGAGCATTTTTCGTGGGTGATAAAAAGACCCCAAATAATGGCTTTCTGGCTTGGTTGCTTTTGAGGTCTGCCCCTCCTGGCCTTCACACCCCCTACAATCCATGTTACCTTTTCATACCCATACTCTAAATTATAAGTAGGCACCTAAGGTCCTACTGAGCTTGTCCTAAGCTAGGGTAATCTACGGACCCTTCTAGCCCTTCTAAATCTAGGGATGTCTTTAGTATCATACTTTCTTTCCCTACAGCATCATCTGTGTTCTTGGGTCCATATGGCTAGAAGGACTAGAAGGACTAGCTCTCGTAAGTGCTTAGCACACGGTAAATGCTCAGGAACTACATTGATTGTTTGGTAGGACACAGACCAAGGTCACCACCCCTGACCTGCAGAGCGGCCTCAGCCTCCTGTAGAGCCGGTTTTGCAGCCTGGAGCTTATCCTCTGCTGAGGCTTTGTCCACGGCAATTTCATCCACGATGGCTTGAGCTTTGTCTTTGACCTTCTGCACCTGTGTTTTCACTGCCTCCGAAGCCTGGGCTTTCAGAGTCACCTCTTGTAACACACCATCAGCTTTTTCAGAGGCCACTGCCAGGTCTTTCTCTTTCACGGCTAGTTCTGCAGAAAGCTGACTCACCGACACCTCTGCTTCCATCAGTTTAGCCAGACCTGTGGAGCCAAAACGCAGCAGTATTGGCGAGAAAAGAAAGAAACCAAAGCAATATGGAATACCAAATTGGGCAGCTGCCTGACTCCTTCCAACTGAGACAGAGGAGGTGTCTTTTCCATGAGAAGCAGCATGGCTCAGTGGAAAGAGCTTGGGAGTCAGAGGTCACGGGTTCTAATCCCGGCTCCGCCGCTAGTCAGCTGTGTGACCTTGGGCAAGTCACTTAAATTCTCTGTGCCTCAGTTACCTCATCTGTCAAATGAGGATTAAAACTGTGAGCCCCACGTGGGACAAACTGATCACCTTGTATCCCCCAGCGCTTAGAACAGTGCTTTGCACATAGTAAGCGCTTAACAAATACCACAATTTATTTTATTTTTTTATCAACTCACTTAATCCCCACTTTTCTCCGGTAGGACCCCAAGGACAAATCTCAAGAAGCAGCGTGGCCTAGTGGATAGAACATGGGCCTGGGAGTCAGAAGGTCATGGATTCTAATGCCGGCTCTGCCACTTGTCTGCTGTGTGACCTTGGGAAAGTCACTTTACTTCTCTGTAACTCATCTGTAAAATGGGGATTGAGACCGTGAGCTCCACGTGGGATAGGAACTGTGTCCAACCTGATTGGCTTGTGTCCATCCCAGTGCTTAGTATAGTGCCTGGCACACAGTAAGTGCTTAAATACCACAATGATTATTATTAACAACAAATACCATAAAAAAGTCTTCTCAAGCTTTTCATGTTAGACCCTCTCAGTTCTCACTTTCTCTTCCTTGTCCCTCTCCTCTCCATTCCAGGGGGACAGGAGCAGCAGCCTCTGCCCTGCTGCTGCCTTCTGGGAAGGGAGCAAGGTCAGGGTTGGGGAAGAATGGCAGTGGAGGAAGGAGGGTCTTCCCCAGAAAACCTGGGAACTTCTGCAGTTTGCCGAGGCCAAGACTGTAGTGACTGAACCTTGCTGGGGGTGGGGGGAGACTCGGAGCAGAGGGGAGCTCCAGAACAGACCCTCCAGAATCAAGTGACTCTGTGTGAGGTAACTCTTGGCCCCCAGGGCTTGTGGTTTGGAAATACAATTGTGCTATACCTGTTTTCATCCGGTCAGATAGACTTCCAACATTCCCAAATTTTTCCTCATAGATCAATTTGTAGCCTCCAATAAAAGAGAGGTAAGACTTCGGGGTAACAAATGTCTGGCGCCTGAACCTTTCAAAGTACTCAGAACATTTTTCAGTGACAATATCTTGAAATGTCCCCATGGTGCTGACCAGTTTCCCTTTGATTTCCTCTGTGCACTCCATTTTGAAAGATGCTAAAAATTGCTGAGCCACGGCCACCAGGGCGTCCCTCGGCCATCCCTGGAACCAGTCCATGGTACATCCTGAAATCAGCCCTGGGAATCTCAGGGCCCGAGTTCTGAACTTTTCTCCAACTGGAGAAAAACAGAGCACAATGTGCAAATGGTGGCGGACCCGCGATAGGAAATAATCATAGAGGTTCTCGCCGGTGGGTGGGCGTTTTGGCTGCTCCCGCTTCATCACCGCCATCAGGTCTTGGGAAATTTCATCCAATTCATCTCGGGCAAAAAGATTGGAAACTTCTCCCGAGGCCAACACATTGTTCAGGTACTCCAGAAAGGATTCATCTTTGATCTCATTGTCGGTGAAGATGAAGGTGATGCCCTGCCCTTTTTGGCCAGCAACACGGTAAAGAGTTTTCAAGTCCTCCATAAGGTTGCTGGTGCCATATGTTCTAATGGGAGAAAGGTTCATCAGAGAGATAGGGCTGGAACAGCAATAGAAAATTCCACCACTATTGGTTTCCTTACAAAAGGGATCTATTATTGAGGTAATTGAAACCGGTCTCTCACACCTGAGTTTGGGAACAACTGCTCTGTTCATCTCTTTAAACTAGTATCTACTTTCACAATGCACACATAATAATATCTTGAATTCATACATTACTTTTATTTTTCTAAAGTATTTTTATATTATTTCTCTCCTTTTGTCCAAAGAGCATCTCTGTGAAACTGGGAAAATGAAAGGAGAATAGGTATTTAATCTCCAGTTTACAGATGAGGAAACCAAGGCACAGAGACTTGACCGAGGGCAGACAGCAGGCCAGTGGGCATTCTGGCAGCCTGCATCAATCAATCAATCACATTTATTTAGTGCTTACTGTGTGCAGAGCACTGTACTGAGCACTAGGGAAAGTATATCACAACAATATAACAGACACATTCCCTGCCCACAACGAGCTTACAGTCTAGAGGGGAAGACAGAAATTATGGATATGTACACTAGTGCTGTGGGGATGAGGGAGAGCTGAATATCAAGTGCTTTAAGGGTTCACATCCTTTTGCATAGGTGAGACAGAAGGGAGAGAGAGTAGGGGATACGAGGGCCAGTTGGGGAAGGCCTCTCGGGGAAATGTGATTTTAAATAAGACTTTGAAGGTGGGAAGAATGTTGGTCTGTAATAATAATAATAATGTTGGTATTTGTTAAGCGCTTACTATGTGCAGAGCACTGTTCTAAGCGCTGGGGTAGACACAGGGGAATCAGGTTGTCCCACGTGGGGCTCACAGTCTTAATCCTCATTTTACAGATGAGGTAACTGAGGCACCGAGAAGTTAAGTGACTTGCCCACAGTCACACAGCTGACAAGTGGCAGAGCGGGATTCGAACCCATGACCTCTGACTCCAAAGCCCGTGCTCTTTCCACTGAGTCTGTCATATATGAAAGGAGAGGGAGAACCAAACGGGGCCTGAATGAAGATGAATGATGAGAAAATGGCTCGCCTGGGTTCACAAAGAAAGAAGGTAGGGGAAAACGGAAGAAAAGAGCCAAACACCAGGCTATGATCTGCTCAGTCAATCAGTCAGTGATATTTATTGAGTACATACTATGTGCAGAGCACTGTACTAAGTCCTTAGGAGAGGATAATACAACAGAGTTGGTAGACACGATCTCTGCCCACTCCAGCTTGGCAGGCTTGGACTCAGTTGACTCTTGAAAGTGCCACAGGATGAGAACAAAAGTGGTGATTCGGGAACTGGCATTTTAAATATCTGTAAGTTTACGGGATGGTTTGTCAGTCTAGCTCAAAGAAGAGGTGCTCATTCAATGAAAAGATGGGCAAAGAATTCCAACAATGAGTCCATCTCGTATTACCTTGTTAAGGTGATCTGAAAACTCTGATATCCTGCTATATAGGAGGCCAGCCGGGTCAAGCTTTGCTTTCCTGAGCCACCAACACCAACCAACAAAGCACTTCCTCTAGGAGTTCTAATAATTCTGGAGATCTTAATCAGATGGGTCATTGCATACTGGGTTTCAAGGAAAAAGAAGTAAAAGTTACTGTAAAGCATCCAACCTACAGTGACTTTGTGCAGGGGCCTGATCTTGATCGGGAAGTGATTCATCTTGGTCCAAACCCAAACACGCTTTCCAGATGGAGAGAGGAAGTACCTGTTGCCTCAGGCCCAGCCCCTAGTAAGTCATTTGGTATGTTATCTCGAGGATCCATATACAAAGTTCATCATTTTTAGTGAATACATCATCAATGTCATTGGAAGAAACTGCTTTAACAGTAAAGGAAGAAAGAAAAGAGTTCACTGTAAACAGAAACTGTAAAGGAGCCCAGAAGGGTGTCCGGATCTGTCCTGAAGCACAGTTTTGTCATTTTATTTAAAACACCCACCCTAGAATAGTGCCTGCATCTCAGGAAGTACCTAAGAACTGGATAAATTTCAGATAAAGGTTTCCCTATGAGTTTAAAACTCTTCAGTTTGGAAGGAGAAGGGTAATGGGGAGAATATGATAAGGTTGACAAAATTTAGGGCATGGCAGAGTGAACACGGAGTTGTTGCTCACCAGAACTCCACACCACCCCTGGGATGGGAAGATATCCACTGAATCTGGAAGGAATTAGGTTCAAGACAAATAAACAGATAAATATTTCTTTACCCAGCAGGTGGCGAGCATGAGGAAATTGGTTGTCTGAGGAAAGTAGACCGTTCCAAACTATCAACAGTATTTACTGAGAATTTGGTGTGGAGAACACTGTTCTAGCAGCTTGGGAAATGTAGATAAGAAGACCAAGTTTGGATAAAACCATGGGTTCCCTAGAGGGAAAGTTGGCAGTGTTAGGTGGTTCATCTCTAACCACTAGGATGGATGGCAATTATCACATGGTTTCTCTAAGCATCCTGGTGCTACTGTTAGAGAAAGGATCCTGGGCTGGAAGGATCATGGATCTGACCCAGAATGATCCTGCTGATCTTATGTATTGCAAGAATTTAGAAACTCATTGTAGATTACTGGGAGGTTTACGCTTATCCTTCTGATGCCTGTCTACTTGTTTTGTTGTCTGTCACCACCTTCAAGACTGAGAGCCCGTTGGTGGGTAAAGATTGTCTTTATCTGTTGCCGAATTGTACTTTCCAAGTGCTTAGTACAGTGCTCTGCACACAGTAAGCACTCAATAAATATGATTGAATAAATGAATGAATGACTCAGCACCCGGGATAGGCATAGGCATTTTCTCTTTCTTGAACAGTCACAGTGAGCTCCAGATTCTGAATCCCTGTTTCTTTCAGACACCCCACTTCCTCTGAATCATCGGGCAGAGCACGGTGTCTAGGTAAATTCAAAAAATACCCTGAAAAAGACGAGGTCCATTTGGCTTCCCCTGATGATTTCATTGTATTGCTGCATGAACATCTGCAATCTCTCAGCCAAATTATCAAAGGAGGAAATGGGCTCATAAAGTTTTGGGGCTTCAAGGTCTGCATCCTCAGTTTCCTCTCCAGTAGCCTCGGGCACATCTCGCAAAAAATCCACGAAGAAGGACTCCTGTGGGTCACTTCCTATGAGGTGGGATCCATGGTCTTCCAAGGCCACCTGGAGAGAGTCAAATGGAAAAGAGGACTCAGCTATTCCACCCGACAATGGCCTGAAGCTCTCCCCTTGCTGGTCTCTGGCCAAGCAGGAATGGGCCTCTCAGCTTGCTCTGTCCCTTTGATTAACTTCACTGACCAAGCCCCTCCCCTCCCACCAGGATCCACCCCAAGACAGGTGTCCCAGGCTAAGACTTCATTAAAATACTTTTATTTGGGTTTTATTCAGTGCTACAGTTCACCTGATCTCCCCTGCTAACAGAGCAGACCCAGCCTGGCCCAGGGGATACTGGCAAAATCCTGGTGGACAGTATGGACTGTGTCCAGCTGGGAGGGGCTCATTGCAGGTTTTTCTCCCCTGGACAGGTGGCTCTCCGACTGGTTCTGAGCAGCAAGGAGCTGCCTAGAACCCAGTAGGAGAACAGTACAGCAGCAAATAATAATAATAGTATTTGTTAACTGATTACTATGTGCCAACCACTGTTCTAAGCACTAGGGTAAATATAAGATAATCAGGTTGGACACAGGCCCTGTCCCACACAGGGCTTACAGTCTTAATCCCCATTTTACAGAAAAGGTAACTGAGGCACAGAGAAGTTAAGTGACTTGACCAAGGTCACGCAGCAGATATGTGGCAGAGAGGAGGTTTGAACCCACATCATCTGACTCCCAGGCCTGTGCTCTTTCCCCTACACCATGATACTTGATCTTCTGCTCCTCAAATTGCTCCTCCCCTTCTCCTCCCCCACCCCAACTACTTGGCTCCACTAAATTCCATCTCACTAGGGCTGGAGGCTGCTAATGGTGCTGGGTCAGTCCTGCCTCTGCTTTCCTCCCCACCCCACTCCCAGGATCAGCAACATTCCCATTTCCCATTCCCTGTGGGCAGGAGGCAGAGGGGGAGCTGGGGAGGGAGGGCCAGAGGTCTGTTTACTTTATGCATCATGTCCGTAAACCAGTCTTTGTCCTTTTGGGTAATGAATCTGTCTGCAATCACGCGCGTGCATTCGTGCCGGAAAAGCGCCACCAGGGTGTCCGTACTCTGGCAGACTTCAGCAGTGATGGTGAGGATCCCCTGCCAGATGCGGCTGAGGTCACGTAAGTTAAAGACATAATGAAACTTAGCAGGAGTCGGTAGCATCTGTAAAAGGAAATCAGACTTTGTAAAACCCAGGACTGCTTGGTATATGTTTGATCCTAGCACCAAATTCTCCCCCAGTGTCTCCAAGGAGTGAATACTGGGTCCTTGGGGGCAGGGGCACCCCTATGAACCTAAAAGAGTTGGGGCTGGGGCCTCTCTCTGTCTCAGACATAACCCTGTCATCTCAGCGGGAACCACCTACCGTGATGCCACTGTCAATCAGGGCTGGCATTGGCAGGACAGCTTGGAGGCTGCAAAATGCTAACTTATCTAGGGCCACTGTGAATGGGACTGAGAGGGAGGGATATCCCTTGGGCTTGGGCAGGGGCTCTGAAAATAGATTTTGGATCCCAGCCATGGGGATCAGAGCTTGGCAGCACAGTGCCAAGAGATGCCTCTTTGCCGGAACTGGGCTCACGCTTGGGTCCGGTGGAGAACTCTGTCCAGAGTGCAGAGCACTGACTTTGAGTCTGGGGACTGTGTAAATTTCCCTAACCCAGACCAAGGACACTCCAGGGAATGACCTAGGATGCCAGCAGCATTTAGGGCTTGATTGCCAAACTGTATCCATTTCTTGGTTTTCCATCAGTGACAAGCTCCATCTCCCCTCTCCTCCCAGGCTTAGAGAACATCAACTGGAACCCCATTTGTTTGTTACCTTTGCTTTAGTGGCATGCCAGACTTTCCTAGATGTGCAGACCAAAGCTGAAGCCAGTTTACAAACATCTTCAGAGAAACCCCTGCGTTCACAGAAATAGCCTTTTGCAACGGTGGTAAATACTTTATCAATTGAGGAATTAGAGGGAAGAGTGCAATTATAAATGGTGAACTGGCGTTTCAGGCGCTGAGGGATGTCATTTCTGCCTCCTCCGGGATGAATCATGGCAGCTACGATCTGAATGTCCACCACGCTGGTGAATTCTCCAGGCTTCTCCAAACTGTAGAAACCCTTCTGCTCCATCAGCTGCCTCACCAGCTCATTAGTGATCTGTGAGCCAAACCAGAAAGATGAAGGGAAGAGGAAGGAAAAGAAGGCAGGCTGCTCTTCCCACTTTTATTCCAGTGCTAACGGAACAAGTGGTCAGGCCAAGGGCTGTAGGCTCTGGACAGATCCAGCCTGGCCGGGGAGGGTGATGATAAGTGGCATCTCCTGTCCTTTGTGGGTTCTGGGTGCAAACTGGGAATGACCTGACAGGGCTGGGCCACTGAGGAAGCTTCCAGGGAAAAGTGCTGAAGGCTGGAGCCATCTTGACTGTCCCCATTCTCTTGTCCCTAGCAGTAGGGCAGAATGGGCAGAAGCTACTATCATCAAAACAGCCAGCACAATGGGCCAGTCATGATAGTGGATACATGACAGCGTGGACAATTTTCCTTTTGAGAAAAGCTGGGTTCACATGGTGCGCTTACATAAAAAACTCACCCACCACTGCCCCCCACCCATTGACCAGATGACCCTGCCCTCCACCTCTCTGCTTCTGACCTTGCCCTTCCTGCAGCTCTTGGAAACTTCCGTTTCTTGAAGGTCCTGTTTACACCCTTTAAATCTGTCCCCTCTCCACCTTCCCTGTGTTCTCCTTGTGTTCTCCCCACAGGCTGGACCTGTGCCCATAGGCAGACTCACCCAGCATGTATTTTTTTGTAAACTTGTCTCATCTCTGTCTCTGTTGCCTGATGTTTCCCTGGCTTGCAGCCCACACCTCCCACGACTGCCAAACTTGTGGAAGGGATGGGCTTTCGGTGGGGAGATCGGTATTCCCCTCTTGGGCCTCCACTCCTTGCTCCGACCCATCCCCTCCTTTCCCTGCCTCTCTGAAGCCCAGGAGGTCCAGGCTGAGAGCCAGGGAATGGACAGGAGGTGGCATGACAAGGTTAAAAAAAGCTGAGGGGGGGAATTCAGGGGAGCCCGGGCTTATATGGTTACCAGGCTGCCAGAAAGTGGGGAGATGTCAGGGTGGGTTACCATGTCAATCAGGCCACCCTGGAAATGAAATCTGGCAGGTTGTCCTGAAGCCATGGCGGTAGCTCACCCAGGGTGATGGTTCTGCCTCAAGTGGTGAGTCGCCTGAGGACCTTTGAGTGTTTGATTTTTTTTAATAATTATTGAGCTTTAATCTTCTTTGATGTTCTGATTATAGTCTGACTATTCTTTATACCTCCCTGCCTCAGGATGACCTCTGAATTCAGGCTCAGTTTCTCTGTCTGGTCCTTCTACATCTGCAACCCAAGTGGGACAGTCACGGACCTCTGAGGCAGGCCCATTTTGAATACCTGGTCACCCCATTCATTAATAATCGGCATGTTGATGTCATCAATGAAAATGGTCATTTTCTTTCCTGCTGGGGGGCCATATGTTGTGCCCACTCTCTTGCTTAGATAGCTTTCTAGGCTTCTCTGGAACATGCTGGGCTGTGTTGCTGAAGAGAAATTCAGGCACTTGGTCAGATGCAGTTCTGGATCATATTTGCTTGTATAACCCTAGAAAAGAATCAATCAGTTGATCAGGGGTACTTATTGAGAGCTTATTCTGTGCAGGGCATTATAATAAGCACTTGGGAGGAGCAGTATAGCCTAGTGGAAAGAGCAGGGGTCTGGGAGCCAGAGGATCTGGGTTCAAATCCCGGCTCTGCCATGTGTCTTCTGTGTGACCTAGGGCAAGTCACTTAACTTCTCTGGGTCTCAGTTACCTCATCTGTAAAATGGGGATTAAGTCCTACTCCGTCCTACTTAGACCGTGAGCCTCATGTGAGACAGAGACTATGTCCAACCTGATTAAATTGCATCTACCCCAGCACTTAGAACAGTGCTTGGCACATAGTAAGTGCTTAACTAATATCATAATTATAATAATAATGATAATAATACAACAGAGTAAGTAGACACAATCCCTGCTGTCAAGGAGCTCACAGTCAGTGAGAGCGGCTGACATTAAAGTCAATTCCAGGTAACAAATACCCCTCCTTGACACAGCCCACATACTTCGCTCCTCTAATGCCACTTTGCTCACTGTACCTCAATCTCTATCTCACCACTGACCTCTCACCCTTATCCTGCCTCTGGTTCGCAAAACCCTCCCTCTTCATATCCGACAATTACTCTCCCCTCCTTCAAAGCCTTATTGAAGGCACATCTCCTCCAAAAGGCCTTCCCTGACTAAGCCTTCATTTCCTTTTCTCCCACTCCCTTCTGTGTCACCCTGATTTGCTCCCTTTATTCAGCTCCATAGCATTTCTGCACATATCCATAATTTATTTATTTTTATTTATGTCTGTCTCCCTGTCTAGACTGTATGCCCGGAGTCTGGTTTGCCACCAGCTGTGCTCTTGTTGACCCAGGAAGCAGAACACTGCTGGAGAAGCCTCACGTGGGACGTTTCCTTTGAGCAACAGCTATAGAAAGGTAGAGAAGATGGGTAGGGCAAGGCTCATCCACTTGGGACCAAATCAGCTGGGAGAAGAAGTGGTCATGGTCTTTCTTGTGGCTTCAAACCAGACACGATCTCAGCTCTGGCTGAGGTTAGACTTGGGAGAGGACTTGGGGCTAGATGTCAAGTGGGGTGAGATATGTCTATGTCTCTGTAACCAGCACAATAGGGCATCAATGGCAGCAACTTTTTCTTTTAGAAGTACCCATTTCTGGAGTACACTCAATCACTTAGTACTATTTGAGAATATGGCATTGTTTTGAAGAAAGATCTGTTTTTCCATACCTTAATCATGACCGTTTTTGCTGTTCCTTGTTCTCCGAGGAGAAGAACGGCTTTGCTCTGCTTCATGACTGTTCTCATCAGAAAATCAGTACGGACATTGTCGACATTAGGCACTAGGATGGAGTCAAATTCTGGCACCGAATCTGCAGGATAAATGTATTCGGGCACCTAGGGTGGAAAGGGCAATGATGGAAGGTTAATATCCCAGGGTCCCTAGAGGTGGGTGAGGTACCCCCTGTTAGAAGGGCAGCCCTAGATCTCCTTTCCCTCTGTTTGTATGAGAAGAACCAGCTTGTCGGGGGGAGGGAGAGGAGGAGGAAGAAGGAGCCATGTAATAACATTGGGAACCTTCGTGTCTTTTGACATGACCCTTCTTTAGGGCATGTCATCCTCAGTGTTGTCACAGAATCCACTCTTTACCATGTCAGAGAGATGTAAGTAAGGTAGAGAAGGACAGACTACTTTAGGTTCTTCTCTATCCTATCCTAACTCTTGGCTGTTTCAGTATGACCAAATGGAATTCCTCATCTTCCCTCTCAATCTCTTCCTTCACCTAAGTTTCCCATTACAGTTAACACCACCACAATTCTCTGTTTCTGAATCCCCAAACCTTGGCAAGCTCTTTGACGTCTCCTTCTCTTTCAACTCCCACATGAAGTCTGTTATTTGATGTTAAGTATGATATGAAGAGAGCCTTGAGGAAACTGCTATAGAAGGCAAACATAGTGTTTGTAATAAATCCAGGTCTCACAGCCATATTGAAGGTTGGGTACTGCCTCTAGACTGTAAGCCTGTGGGCAGGGAACATGTCAGTTTATTGTTGTATTATACTCTCCCAAGCACTTAATACAGTGCTCTGAACACAGTAAGAGCTCAATAAATACGATTGGCAACACCTTTTAGCCTTTCAGTTTGGTCAGAATCTAGAGTGTGACACTGTTTATCAATCTCCTGAAGTAGTTACAAGTCTTTCTGATTTCATTTTCTTGCCTCTGTCTATCTTTGGAAAGTGTGCTGCCTAGATAACAGAAATCAGAGACATCACTTAGTATTTTGCCACCAATGGAGATCCTTGATTTGCCCGTAGGAGACTGGTATATAAATATCTCTTTCAAGTTGTTAGTATACAGTACTTTGCTAGTTCTGGAAGAGGTTCATAATCATGAATATGACTCACTGCTTGTGTATGCTTCTTAGCACATTATTCAGCTTAGAAGAGTTTCTGTAGGAATGATTTCCTTGATAACTTAAATGAAATGACTTTCAATGATGGTACTGAATTGAAAGAGTTTTTGTGGGCACTGGAATTTTGACATTGAGGCCAGATTTCTTGTTGAATCCATTAACAGAGGTATTAGTCAATTAAATGAGCCTGAGTCTTTGCTTTGGGTTTGGGAACCACTTCCTGCTAGGGAAGAGGAAAGAACAGTCTCCTCTGCTTCCTCCTTTATTCCTCCTCTTTGTACAGGCTCCGGCACACAGGGAGGAGGCTCCGCTAAATGCCCTAAACTTGTGATCTGACTTTATGACTCTCATCTGACTTAGTCCTCAAAGTGTCAGTAGAGAAGCTGGCACATCGGGGAGGGTACCCATCTGCAGACCTGCTGGTGGGCACTCTGGATATCTCTGCGCTTCTCCCCTCTTAGCCCAACCCTTGTGGAGATGTATGAGTAGAATCTCCCACCCTCTGCCCAGTGTATTCAGTCAAATGGGGGGGTAGAGCTGAACACATTGTTTCAGCCCTACTTCTTCATGAAAGCAAAGAGCAAAGACAGGTTTTTATTCCACTGAATACTAACTCTCTCTGACCAGTGCTCCCACTGACCACCATCACTGACTCCAAATTCAAACAGCGTTTCTTCCCCTTTGATGTTTGGAAGCTCCAGGCGGGCTGGATGGCTGTAGAGGAATTGTTCCATTTTGGCTCGGTCTCCCAGTTCCAGTAGAGCTCCCACTGACCACATCAGCACAAAGACAAACAAGCGGGACAGGTGTTCTAGGCTGAGCCCCTTATCACCTTGCTCCTCCAATAAGCCCTGGAAAACACAGGGATTTCATTACCTTGACAGGTTACTTTGATCTCAGTCATTGAAATTCCAGGTCCTTGTGGTCAAGGAATGTGTCTGTTATATTGTATACTGTACTCTCCCAAGTGCTTAGAACAGTGCTCTGCATACGGTAAGCACTCAATAAATACGATTGACTGACTGGCTGACTCCAATTTACAATAAACCCACTGTCCCAAATTCCAGAGTCAAACTCCCTCAAAGCTCTCCCTTCCTCCCCCTTCTCATATTTCCACTGTGATGGCTGTTTCGCCCAGATCCCTCCCATACATAGGAAATGTTTCTAGAAAGCTCTCCATTAGATTACCTTCTTGGTGCTCAGGATATTTCTTAAAGGAAAAGCTATTTTACATAAACTGTAGATCACTCATTTGATGACATCAGCATGACCAATTGCAGAGGATGAATGGGGTAGAGAGGCAGAAGCTAGGAAAGTTCATAAAAAGTCTTTGGATAGGAAGTAAGAATCAGACTCTACCCTGCTGCCAGAAGGGGAGGAGACTAGCAACTGGCTTTCACCAGGTAAATGGCAGCTAGCAAGATTTAGATGCCAAAGTCTTGTAGATGGTGTGCTCACGGGCGACCGACTAATAATAATAATGTTGGCATTTGTTAAGCGCTTACTACGTGCAGAGCACTGTTCTAAGTGCTGGGGTAGATACAGGGGAATGACGTTGTCCCACGTGAGGCTCACAGTCTTCATCCCCATTTTACAGATGAGGGAACTGAGGCACAGAGAAGTGAAGTGACTTGCCCACAGTCACACAGCTGACAAGGGGCAGAGTCGAGCAGGATTTCAATGGGTTGGAGACCCTTGCTTTAGGTGTAGAATGAATGCAGAATCAGGTTGAGTCCCAGATCTATCATACAATTAGTATTGGTGAGGAAAGCTTTCTTCTGTTGAACTTTCCCTAGTACACAGTACAGTGTGTTGTACCCATTGGGTGCCCAATAAATGCTATTATTATTGCTAAGTAAATATTGCTTATCTGTTCCTAACGAGAGTGCCTGAGTTGTCTGCATGTTGCAAACCACACTAATTAAAAAGACTTAAATTTTGAAGTAGGGACTAGGTTATTGGACATCACCTCCCAACTGTAGCAGTTGGCCCAGGGCATGCTGGACCAGTCAACTGGACCCCCAAAAGATTCTTATGGTCTTAAGAGGGGGCTAAAACCAAAAGTCACAGGATGGTGACAGAAATCTATCAAGGCACTAGGGGGACCCTAGTTGGCAACAGTGAGAGGGTACCCGTCACAGCAGTAAATAAACGGACACTAGAACCCCAGTGGCGAGCCTGGGAGCTGTCTCAAAAAATATCCAGCATTTCGTACCACACCACACAGCATCATCTACCTCCACCTGGCACATAGCCAGCTCTGCCCAGCTAGACCTACAGTGAGTGAGTGAGGAGGAGTGGACTTACTCCTCCTACAGAAGAGCTTACAGCCATGGTCCTGGGCTGGGCTGTCAGACCTTTCCCCTGGGAGATGATCTGGCACTTCACAGTCCCTCCCTTCCTGGGTTGGAAAAATGGGAACTTTTAGCTGCTGCCCTGGGAAACTGCTCATCCTGCCAGGGACCTGTGGCATAAAAGGGTACCACCATTTAAAGCTAAAGCCCCAAGGGTCTTTGTGGGCTGCCCTGCTTGAGCTGGCCTTTCTTGTGAATGGCCCAGAGATCTCTGCTCCTGGCTCTAAGTCGCTTTTTGAATCATTCCCTGGAATTCTTACAGAAGATGTCTGGGACACCACATAGGCCCAGTGAACCAGGGCCAACCAAGCCTGCTAAAAAGGCTCAATAATATCCAACTGGTCTGGAAAGCCCATCACCAGGGTCCCTGGATAAGACAGTCAGGGTTACCCACTCATTCTGGGGGCCCGAATGAAGCCAGGTGAGTCACCTGCTCCTGAAGGTACCCTGATGAAGAGGGATGGAGCAGATGGCCAAGAAAGATCACTCCAGGTGAACACAGATGGCTAAAAAGGGCTCCCAGCAAGACTGGCAGAGATAGTGACTCCTGCTGGACAAGAGTCCAAAGAAGGTCACTATTAAACCCATTCAGT
Organism: Ornithorhynchus anatinus; assembly: GCF_004115215.2. Lineage (NCBI taxonomy): Eukaryota > Metazoa > Chordata > Mammalia > Monotremata > Ornithorhynchidae > Ornithorhynchus > Ornithorhynchus anatinus. The sequence continues at coordinate 19,469,617 of NC_041750.1, forward strand.
GGTAGTTCTGGCCCAGGGGAAGAGGAATGTCCTGCAGATTCAGGACTGGGGAAGGAGAATTGCAGAGATTGACTAAGACTGGAGAGTGGGGCCACCTCCAGAAGGGCGGCGGCTGCTGCTGCTGCTACCAGAGGAGGGAAACCAGCTCAGTCAGAACCACCACCAACACCCAGGTCACTGAATGAGCCAAAGAATCTCCTGTCACACACTCACCTGGAGAAGGTCAATGGCTTGTCTGATGTACATACATTCTAATAAGGCCATTTTGGGCATAACAGACGTGAAAACAAAATTCATTAAATCCTGGAAAGGGAAAACAAAATGACATCGTCACCAATTTAAACCTGCTACAAGTTTTGAGTTTAGAACAAGCAGATATCTTCAGCAGAAGCACAGACCTTAATCCTTAAAAAGAAGTGAAGGGCCCCTGTGGTCAGTTAATTCCCAACCCAACATCGGGATACAGCGAGAAGAGGCAGGGACTGGCAGCAAGATTGCAGGACTCTTCTTGGAGAAGGATTGCTTTGTTATGCCAGCATTCTGTAACTTCAGATCCAGTCTCCCTTGCAAAGAGGACCAGGAGTGTTTAAGCAGCAGCATGGCCGAGTGAATAGAGCATGGACTTGAGAGTCAGAAAGACCTGGCAACTCACTTGACTTCTCTGTGCCTCAGTTGCCTCATCTGTAAAATGGGGATTAAGACCGTGAGCCCCATGTGGGACAGAGACTGTGTCCAATCTAATTAACTTGTATCTACCTCAGTGCTTAGAACAGTGCTTGGCACATAGTAAGCACTTAAGTACCATAGTTATTATTTAACGATTGAGTGCCACTCCACAGAGCTTCCCCTGTGCATTCTTCAGGCATTTCCCACAGAAAGATACATGACGCATCCCCACCCTCTTGTACAATGCTGCATTTCCTCTGGTGGGTTTTGGGAAATGATGAATAAGTTTATCATTTCCAGTACAAGATGCCTAAATTTGTCCCCCTGGACTGAGGGACAGGAAAGCTCAGAAGGAAGGAAGTGTGGAAAGAGGGAGGCAGTGAACTGTTTCCTTATTCCATGTGGGTGGAGGGACTCTGGAAGCCCACTCTAGCCTCACAAATGTAGATTCTCATCCTATGGTAAAATTCTACTCAGGGTTTGATGGGAGGTGTAAACGACTCCAGGTCTTAGACACCTGGAATTTGATGCTTTAATGTCAAATATTGAATCCAACTCGGGTTGGGCTGTGATTGGACTTGGGCTGAAAACTTTATTGCCAACCAGCCAGATGTCCCATTTTCTGTGGGTGGGGCTGGGGCTGGAGAAGTTACCAGACAGCTACTTGGATTTCAAATAGAATGACTCCACTTCTAATTAATGCTTAATGTCAAAATCCTCAGTGTGTTTTGCATAAAACCGAACTGTCTCTGTTTCACGAGGCTTTCTTTTTGCCTCGGGGCACAATTAGGTCTTTGTACTGCCCTGCCCCGACTTGTTAAAGGACTGAAGATCCCCTTTAAATAGTGGATTTCAGATGTAATAATACATATGTCAATTTTTCTTTTAATATTTTATTATAACAGGATTCACACCTTTCATCTGAGTAGGTGTGGATAATAAACTACATCTAAAGCATCTATTTAAATTTTGAGAAAATTGTTTATTGTTTTATTGAGCACTTACTGTGTGCAGAGCACTATGCTAAGTGCTTGGGGCGAGTGTACTGTAACAGAATTGGTAGACATGTCCTCTGCCAACAAAGAGTTTACAGTTACTGCTGTACTCAGTCCTTGCTTCCTACCCTCCGACCCCTCACTTGTCTTTCAGGGCACTCATGCTGGCATTGGCAATGTACTAAGGATTTCCTTAGCCCGATCTCTGATTGGTGTGTTTCAGAACTGGATCAAGGAACGCTCTCTGGACTGGTACCTGAAAGACCCCTTTGAAGCAGTTCCTCAGGATTTCAGATTGGGCAGCTGGCAGGGTTCTCAGCCAAGCTTCCAGGATGGGTCTCCAGTCCAAAATGGAAGAGCTCATATAGACCATCCCATTCCTGGACACAGTGGCTGGCGAAGCATTATCAATATTGTGAGGCTCAAAAACAACCTTACAATTTGGAGCCATTGGAATGCGGTCTCCATTGGCCAATGTTAGGGTTTTGTTGTCATCTAGGACGGAATTCAAATTTTCAATCCAGATGGCATCCACAGGACCATCTAACACTATCCATATGTGCTCGCCCTATAATACAGAGAGAAATGCAACAGACAGGAAATAATTTACATGAAGTACATGGAAAAATATCAAAAAGTTCCTGACAAGAATCATTCAACTTGGTTCAGAACCGTGGGAGTAAGATTTTAGAAATATGGGTCATCAGCCTGAGAAGCAATGTGGCCTAGTGAAAAGAACATTAGCATGGTAGTCAAAGGACTGGCATTCTAATCCTGATTCTGCCTCTTGCCTGCCGTGTGACCTTGGGCAAGTCACTTAACTTCTCTGTGCTTCAGTTTCCTCATCTGTAAAATGGGGATTAAATACCTGGTTTCCCTTCTACTTAGACTGTGAGCCTCATGTGGGACAGGAACTGTGTCCAACCTAATGGTTTTGTGTCTACCTCAGTGTTTGTGTTTGGTACTCCAATAATAATTGTGATGCCATAATAATATTATGACAAATAATAATTATACCATAATAACTGTGGTATGATCCAATACCACAGTTACTATCATCATTAGTCTGGCATTCTTAGGCATCCAGGATTTGGGGCCCAAGCCAACTAGGCCAGAAACTGTGCCTGGAATGTTGTGGGCAGTTTTGGTTGCTGCATCTTAGGGAGGACATAATAAATCTGGAGAAGAGACAGTGAAAGGCAACCAAGATGATCAGATGAGAGATGGAAAAGTTTCTTTATGAAGAGAGGATGGAAAGATTAGGACTTTTCAGTCAGGAAAGAGAAGACTGAGGAGAGCAAGCTTGCAGTTTAAAAAATCATGGAAGGAGTGGATGGGGTGAATCACAAATGTTGTCCCTATTTCCCACACAAGAGGCAAGGGGATGCCTCCTGAAGCTTAGGGTTCTAGGTTTAAGACAAAGAAAAAGAAAGACTTCACCCTGGGTGTTTGTTTCCATAGGAGGTTTGTGAGGCAGAAAATAGCTGCTTGCTCAAAAGGGATAAATGAATTATCAATCAAATGGCTGATAATGTTACTAAAGGAAAAGTTAGGGAGACGCCATTTAATCAACCAGTGGTATCTACTGAGGGTTTATTGTGGGCAGGGAATGTGGTATATTGCTGTGTTATACTCTTCCAAGCATTTAGTACAATGCCCTACACACAGTTAGTGCTTAATAAATATGATTGACTGATTACCTTATGCAGAGCACTGTCCTAAGTGCTCAGTGAGGCAACCACTTCGCACGATTCTAAAAGAATCCTGGGGTCTCTGTTGGAGCCAGAGCACTAGACTGAATGGGACACAAATCTGACCCAGGATGTTACTGCTGATGGCCTTATATGACAATAGTAATATGAATAATAATGCCATTTGTTAAACATTTACTATGTGCCAAGCACTGTACTATGTGCTGGGGTAGATACACAGTAATCAGATTGGACAAAGTTCCTGTCCCAAATGAGCTCACCGTCTAAGTAGGAGGGAGTAGGATTTAATTCCCTTTTTATAGATGGGTAAACTGAGGCAAAGAGAAGTTAAGTGACTTGTCCAAGGTCATGCAGCAGACACATGGCAGAGCTGGGGTTAGGACTCAGGTCCTCTGATTCACAGGTCCATGCTCTTTCCACTAGGCCACGCTATTTCTCTATGCTTCATATATTCTATGCTTCATGACTTCAAAGTGCTTATAATCTAATGGTGGAGCTAGGATGAATAACATAAAAACAGTAAAACTACACCTAACGCTGGAAGTTCTTGGAAAACGTTGTGTCTTATAAAATCATGCCTTAGAAATGGATATGCTTATGCACTAAGAAGGCAAATACCTTTTTTGCTTTTAGTGTTTTTCTCCACAAAGTTGAGAAAATGCCATCTGTCCAGTCATTTGTGGCAACATCCAGGGTTCCAAACATCTGGGCAGCTGTGATCGCCTTGGGGTTCATCCTCATCTCTTTATGGTAATCCCCACAATCTGTTAAGGCTCTCATTAAAATATTGATGCATTTGGTCTTTCCTGAACCAGTTGGACCCAGAGCCATCATACCTTATAACGACAGAAACATAGTTTAGAGTAAAATTATGGCATGCCACAATTCTGCTTGATTTTCTTGATATGTTTAATTTCTTGTTGTCTTTTTGAAACCAAACCAAAATTAAAATGGGAAAATACCATTTTTTTGTGGTAGGCAAAAGCAATTTTTGTCAGACACTTCAAGTGAGCCACTGTTTATGATATATTCGGGACAAGACAGTGAAGGTGTGAGTCTTTCTTGTTTTGCTTTTCCAAGGAGGGGGAAGATTGATTCTCTCCTTCACTCCTTCATCCCCAACCCCCACCCACAGGTTCCCAGCCTTATGTTGCCTTCAGCTCTGTCCTAACTGGATGAGGCTTTACTCCACCTACCATGACCTTAATACTCAGAAAGGCACTCAACAGCCATGAGCCCTCTCACATACATAGGAGGGGCAGAATCTGGCCTCATGATTAACCCTCATTTGAAGTTGAAATTTTGAGACTGGATTGTGTTTTTCAGTTTCTTCTACATAGAAACTGCAGACTGTAGGAATGAATATATGAGAAAAATCTTTTTAAAATGGATAATAGCACTAGATTATGCTTAGTCAGTCAATAACATTTATTGAGCAGTTACTGTGTGCAGAGCACTGTACTAAGCACTTGGGAGAGTACACTGTAACAATATAAAAGACACATTCCCTGCCCACAATGAGCTTACAGTCTAGAGAGGGAGATAGATGTTAATATAAATAAATTACAGATATGTACACAAGTGCAGTGGGGCTGGGATGGGAGATAAATAAAGGGAGCAAGTCAGGGCAATACAGAAGGGAGTTGAAGAAAAGGAATAAAGGGCTTAGCTAGGGAAGGCCTCTTGGAGGGGCTCAGGTGAAGGGCTGCTGGGTTGAGGCCTATTCAAGTCATCGAGTGTCTTCTGGGAGTGTCCTTCTGTTTCTGTGTGGGTTCCCCACACAGAATTGACTCCTTATCTTACTACCAAGTAGGCAGAAGGCTGTGTTAAGGAAATCATACTGGGCAAACTCTAAGATCCTGCTGAATAAGCAACTCTCCACAGTCCCCTCTAAAGATTTTGCCCTTAGTTATGGAGGCTCCTATCCTCAGTCAGTGGACTTACCATGGCGAACTTGTTGGGTTTCATAGAGTTGGATGAGTTTAAGAATCCATGGGGGATGATGAATCAGCCCTGCCTCCTCTGTCTGCTTTTGGATGGATGATTCCAATTCCGGATATCCAGATTTATCCAAGAAAATCCCAGGAAAAAGATCATTAATCAGACTCATAAACAGAGGTTCATCTTCATCTACCTAGCAAGCACAAATGAAGAGGAAATAATAAATGACCATGATCGTATTAGGACAATAGAACAATTAGGACAAAATATTAGGACAATTCTTTGCATTTCTGTCTATAAGAATCAGGAATTGTCTCCATGGTTACAGATCATCCCAAATTGAACACTCTTGTTGATCCCCGCAGGTGTACCCCAAGGCTGTATAAGGAAAACCTGTGGAACTGAGGAAACCTGTGGTGGTGTGGAGATTAGAAATGATTTTGGTAGAGCTGTAGATGTCATGGCAGGGATTCTCTATCAGCAATGGGAGAATGATAATAATGACATTTATTCAGCACTTTGTGCCAAGTTCTGTATTAAGCACAGTCCCTGCCCCTCATCAGGCTCACAGTCTAAGTAGGAGGGAGAATAGGTAATTAATCCCCATTTTACAGATGAGGAAACTAAGTCCTAGAGCACTAAATGATTTGACTAAGGTCACAGTAGGCAAAGGCAGAGCCTGGATTAGGATCCAGGTCCTCTGACTCCCAGCTCCAGGCTCTGCTAGGCCATGCTGCTTCTCAATGGTAAACTAGTTCAAAGGGAAGAGTCTAGGAGGCGGTGGCCACATCTTTGTATTTTCTTCCATCTGGGGTCCCTGGGGCCACATTTTTGGGCCCATAGGGAGACAATTATTCTGAGATCATGGAAAATACCAGTTTGGAGAGGTTCATGTCCCGCAGAACTCTCATCACTACTGTCTTCTCTGGCTCAGTGGGATTGGACCTCTTCACTGCCCCAAGGGTTCTTAAGACAGACAAAATGTTTCTTAAGCCAAAGTCATAGTGAACCTGAAAACAGAGAACCAAATAGAACCATGACACTCCTTGTAAGAGCTTCATGAGGTCTCATGGAAGCAAAAATCATCTGAGGAAGAACACTAGTGAATTTCATTGTTTGCCCAACAAGATTATTTATTTTTACCAACTCCAGTGTAGCATGTGTTTCTCTCCTCTCCAGTCCATACTGCTGCCTGGATTATGTTTCTAAACAAATGCTCAGTCCATGGCTTCCCCTCTCCTCAAAAGCCTTCAATGATTGCCCACCCATCTTCTCATCAAACAGAAACTCCTTATCATCAGTTTCAAGGCAGTCAATCAGCTCTCTCCCTCCCATTTTACCTCCTCTCCTGGCCTGGAACTCCCTCCCCATTCATATCTGACTGTCCACCACTCTCCCCACCTTCAAAGCCCTACTAAAATCACATCTCCTCCAAGAGGTCTTCCCTGATTAAGCTCTCATTTCCTCTGTTTGCCCTCAATCAGGCAATCAATTGTATTTACTGGGCACTTAATGTGTGCAGAGCACTTTACTAAGCACTTGGGAGAGTACAATATAACAGAGTTGGTTGACACGTTCCCCGCCTACAAGGAGCTTACAGTTTACAGTCTAAAGGACCATCCTTTTGCATTGCCAAGGCACCTGGCATAAGGATTAAGGTTAGGGTCTGACTTGAGCGGGCTGGGTCTCAGATTTTTCTGTCCATGTAGGGCTCCTGGGGAGGCATTAGCGGTGGACTCCTTAGAGTACCCTTTTTCCCACCAGTACTTCCACCTCAGCTATATGCGAAGCTCATAGCTGAGAGACTCGAGATGGGGCCAAGCAGGTACATCCAGGGGACGATGACTTTCAGCCTGGCTGGTGTCCCATTGTGTTTTAGTCCTGGAATCCCTCTCTGGCTCCTCTAGGAACGGGAACCTAAAAATTCTGAAAAGAAAAAAGTTGCCTCAAATATATTTCAAATTACTTGCCACTGTACCTGTTTTGATAACTGTTCTTCACAAAGTTTGTAGAGGGTATAAAATTTTTGGCTCAGGATTTGATTGTCTCTGAAACCAGCACTTGCCAGCTTGACTCTCATAATAATACCACGGTCGGGAACCATCATAGCTACAGTGCGAAACTGAACCTTCAGGTTTTCTGGCAGTTCTTGACGCCCTGCATAGCCAGGATTCTGGAAAAGGATCATCACAGTGTGAACAGTTTTCTTTCTTCTTTAGCACGCACAAGTTATCATAGTCTAAGTGCTGCAGATCATGTGAATAACATATAACCTTCTGAAACTTCAGAAACACGCAGACAAATCTTTTTCAGCAGTGCACCAAAGCACTGCATCCAGAATCAAATGCCATGGAAATAATAATGTTGATATTTGTTAAGCGCTTACTATGTGCAGAGCACTGTTCTAAGCACTGGGATAGATACAGAGTAATCAGGTTGTCCCACGTGAGGATCACAGTTAATCCCCATTTTACAGATGAGGTAACTGAGGCACAGAGAAGTGAAGTGACTTGCCCACAGTCACACAGCTGACAAGTGGCAGAGCCGGGATTCAAACTCATGACCTCTAACTCCCAAGCCCGGGCCCTTTCCACTGAGCAACACTGAGTCAGTAGCCCTGGAGTTGAATTTTAATCACTCAGTGGCATTCACTGAGTGTTTACTATGTATAAAGCACTCTACTAAGAGCTTGCGAGATAACAATACATTACAGTTGGTAGACACAATTCCTGCAAAGAGCTTACAATTTAGAGGGGAGCAAGACATTAAAATTAATTACAGATAGGGGAAATGGCAGAGAATAGGGATATGTACATATGTGATGTGTAGCTGAGAATGAGGTGAATATCAAGTTCTTAAGGGGTAGAGATACATGTACATGGGCGATACACAGGAGGGGGCAGGTAGGGGAAAAGAGGGCTTAGATAGGGAAGGCCCCTTGAAGGAGATGTGATTTTAGGAGGGCTTTGAAGATGGGGAAAGCGGTGGATTGTCGAATAGGAAGGGGAAGGAGTTCCGGGCCAGAGGGAAGACATGGGCAAGTTGCCAGTGGTGAGACAAATGAGATCAAGGTACAGTGAGTAGGTTGGCATTAGAGTAGGAGAGTGTGTGGATTGAGCTGTAGTAGATCAGTGAGCTAAGGCAGGAGGGGGAGAGCTGCCCAAAAATGTTGTGGTTGCTGGAGTTGGTACCTACAGTGGTTATCCTCCTGAGTTCACAGTTCTAAGAGGTTCCTAGGTGCTTATGAGCAACTAGGAAAGCAAAAACTGTTTTTCTTGAGAGGCTTAATTTAGGCTTTCAGCACCATTACCTGACTGTCCCTTCCCCACATACCTTTCACCTACTATATACCTAAGGGAATCTTTGATGTGAAGGCAGAAAGTGATGCAAGAACACCAAGGAAAGTCTTGTATCTCCATGCAGGTGCCTCTAGGGATGAGCAAAAAGCTCATCTCAGAGGCTCAAGAGAGTGCCTCAGGTTTCCTCGTCTGTAACATGGGGATTAAATACTTATTCTTCCTCCTTCTTAGTATGGGAGCCCCATGGGGGATGGGGAACTGTGTCTGATCTTGTATTTACCTCAGAGCTGATGTGCTCGGCACGGAACTCAGTAAATACCATGCTACTCTTCCTATCACTACAAAAACAGCAACTATTTCTACTCTGTAGTAAGGGCGTAATCAATGCCATCATTATGAAAAAGACAAGCAGCCTTTTTTACCAAAGTGTTCCCAAATCTAAATCGTGTGTGGAGGTTAACCCAGATGTTATGCAAAACCTCCCACATTTGAGATAATAATAGACGGTAGTCTATGAATACGTCTTCAAGGTGGTTAATTGAACGAACGCACCTCTTTCCATTCCGATGGTTGGCCCAAAGGAATGCAGAATTCTTGCCCAACTCTCCGACACTATTACAATCATTATGTCTTCGAGGTTAAGCTAGGTTTTCCCCTCGGCAACACGGGACCACCACAGACTAGATATGAAAGACGCATCTATGGTTGGGAAAATTCATCCATTATTCAGTTGTAGCATGGCGGGGTTTTTTTTTGGCATGTTCCAAACGATCGGTTTCAACTGCTTCTAAATATTTTATGCTCTTACGGCTTTAAAGTCAGCTTGTGGCATCGGTCCCCTTTACCATGTCAAATCGACACAAGCACGATGTTAGAAAACAAACCCAAGTCAGCGATTTTGGATGGAATATACACAGGTCTTTCAAAACTTTTCTGCCTTTAGGCAGACGAGCGTTTGGTCGAACAGCAAACGCCAAGGGTACCAGAAACAGTGTTCCCCACGGAAGGGTGTAGTGAATTCTCACTTCTTCCCCACATCCCTAGGGTTTTGCACACAGTAAGCACTCAAGTGATACCATGGATTGATTGATTCTCTCTGTCCACAGTTCTCCGTTCCTCTCTCCACTGAGAAGCAGCGTGGCTCAGTGGAAAGAGCACGGGCTTTGGAGTCAGAGGTCATGGGTTTGAATCCCGGCTCGGCCACTTGTCAGCTGTGTGACTTTGGGCAAGTCACTTCACTTCTCGGTGCCTCAGTTACCTCATCTGTAAAATGGGGATTATGATTGTGAGCCCCAAGTGGGACAAACTGATTCCCCTGTGTCTACCCTAGCGCTTAGAACAGTGCTCAGCACACAGTAAGCGCTTAACAAATACCAACATTATTAAGGTGGACTTCTGGACTGTAATCCCGGTGTGGGTAGGTATTGTCTCTCAATTGCTGAATTGTACTTTCCAAGTGCTTAGTACAGTGCTCTACACACAGTAAGTGCTAAAAAAATATGGTTGAATGAATGATTGAATGAATGATAGCCTTTTGGAAAACTCTGGTCATCTTTCAACTCAACTCCTGGCTTTAGTCTCTTGTCTCTTCAGCCTATCCTACACTACGCTATGCCCGTGAGAGAGTAAGTTTTTTTCTGTGCAGGAAACATAACTTGGGTTTCTGTGGTACTTTCTAAGCACTTAGTAATAGTAGTAATAATAATAATAATATTTGTTAAGTGCTTACTATGTGCCAAGCACTGTACTAAACTCTGGGTTAGATTCAAGATATTCAGATACAGTACATTGTATTCAGTGGGTGCTCAATAAATACCTTTACTACTCAAACAACTACTACTATTATCACACTAACCAGATTAGTTTCTTTAGCCACTGTTTAGAACACATCATCCTGCTCCTCCAAAATCTCCAATAACTCTCCATTTCTCTCTGCATCAAACAGAAACCCCTGAAGTGCAACAGCTCTCTCTCCTTATTGTTGGGGAGGACAGAGAGGCTTCCACAGCACCGAAACAGTCAAAAATGAAGGGAGAAACAGTGAACCAATTAGGGTGAAAACAATTGAGTATCTCCCCTGTTAAAGTAAACAAAATAAGGAAAGGCAGCTATCAAAATAAGGAGGTTCAGCTAGATAGGAGAGCTAAGAAAGACAACTGTTTGTTGTTTGTTTTATGGTATTTGTTAAGAGCTTACTATGAGTCAAACACTGTTCTAAGTGCTGGGGTTGGTACAAGTTAATTAGGTTGGACACAATCCCTATGCTGCATGGAGCTTACAGTCTTAAGTAGGAGGGAGAACAGGTATTGAATCTTCATTTTACAGTTGAGGAAACTGAGGCACTGAGAAGTCGAATGACTTGCCTAAGGTCACACAGTAAGCAATTGGCAGAGCAATTGGAAGAGCCGGAATTAGAATCTAGGTCTTCTGACTCCCAGGCCCGTGCTCTTTTCACTAGGCCATGCTGCTTCTCACTAGGCCATGAAACTTCTAGCTGGTGGGCAAGGGTAAGATAAAATGACGCTTAAGGGTAAAGACTGTTACAAGTGATCTTTAAGTAAATAGTGACATTAAGGGGAGGGATCTAAGGAAGTGGCATCACAACAGGGTGGTGAAACTAAATTTAAAAGGTGGAACGTGGCACTGATTGGGGTCAGTCTGTCAGGTGGAGGTGGACTGGCCCATCACTTGTGCGTGGTGATGTTGGGAGATGATTGTTCTTAGATCCAGATACTTTTAATCTTCTTTGATTCAACTTCAGCTTGGCATCGCAACACTCATAATATCCCCTCTTTCCACCCAGTACACCCCACCTGGCACTCTTTTTCCTTCCCAAGCTAACCGCTTTACCATACACCCAGTTCTGGTATACCGTACGTTTTCATTATACACTTTGGTTAAAACTCCATCGAGGAGTTAGGATACGCTTTTCGGACAACACAAGCCTGTTTGGTTTCATCATGTCATGTAATCAAAAGAAACCTCTTGGGTACATGGGTATGGTGTCGGGTGAATGCTACAGTGCAAGTTTTCTTCAGTGTGAGGTTTTGTAAGAACACAGACCTCTAATTAAAGAACTGGGTGCACCTCTCTTGCAATAGTCCTGTCTTCAAGGTATTGTTCATGCCTTTCTCTCTGCCTGGAACTTCCTCCCTCTTTAAATCTGCCAGACCACTATTGAATGAATGGATCACAATCTTGCCCATCTTTAAAGACCTCCTGAACACCCACTCCTTCAAGAGGAAGTCTTCCTTAACTCATTTCCACCTCCCTAGTCATGTCATCTCAACAGCTATCCTTACCACTTCGGCATATATTCATCAACATATTCCATTTAGTCATTCATGTATTTGTCCATTCATTTTTTTCTTCACTGATTTTTACGAAAGTAGAGAAAACAATGATGGCATCTTCTGCTGAGACTGATGGGCGTGACTCAGTTCTGAGACTTCAGGACTAAAAACTTGTGTGAAGGAATCGATCCTCGGGCAGTGGTTTGTGCCAAACCCTTTGCAATCTCTCGTCCCTGCCAAATGTGGTCTCAGAGGGGCAGTGGGTAGAACAGCACATCATGAACTACCTGCAAAAATCTTGATTCAAAACCCATATGTGACCACAGTTTTTTTATGGTTTTTGTTAAGCACTTATGCCAGGCACTGTACCAAGCATTGGGGTAGATTCGAGTTAAGTGGGCAGGGACAGAGTCCCTGTTCCACATAGGGCTCACAGTCTTAATTTCCATTTTACAGATGAGGTAATTGAGGCACAGTTAAGTGAAGTGATTTGCCCAAGGTCACACAGCAGACATGCAGGGGAGCTGGGAATAGAACCCAGGTCCTGCTGACTCCCAGGCCTGTGACCACAGCATAGTGTCAATGAGTGCTATTACAACACAGAAAAATAGGTTACTGCCAGAGTAGCTGCCTCCCACATTAGCCAAGCATTTGCAGGCTTCCTGTTGAACCTGTCCACCATGCAAGTCAGCCTAAGAACTTCTTTGGTCAGGAAGCTTAACTCACTGATGGCAGAGCCCCAGCTGACATCCTTCTACTTCTGTTTCAGCTCTCCATGGAATGGGATGTGGCCAGATTTAGAGGGGCTGCCAGGCAGCTTTGCAAAATAAAAGTCTGACCATTACCCTTACTTCTCAACTTTTAACTAAAATCTACTTCGGAGTACACACCGACACTTCAGTTTCATCAATCAAATGATAAATTCCTAAAAAAAGAGAGGCTTTTAAAATAGAAATGCCATAAGTACCATAGTCAGAAATAAGCCAAATTCTCTGTCCATGTTGACCACATCACCATCTGTAAATATGAACTGAGTCTTCTTGTTTTTCTTGCACTGAAGCACAACATAGATCTGTTGAGCAGCTACTGACAAAACAGGAAGTTCAATGCGATTGAATTCATCGAAGCAGCCCCAGGCACCAGACTGGGCTAAACCTAGGGGGAACAAATGACATTCACTTTTCCAGAGAAATATAAGGAGCTTTCCTATTAGTCCCACATCCTCCAGACAGTCTAATTTTCCCAGCTTGAAACCATAACTGTTACCCTAGTGGGACTAGGTTGATTACAGCATTTATGTACATAATTGTAATTTTTTGTATTTGTAATAATGTCTGTTCCCTCCACCCCCACCCCCACCCCGGTCCCTTAGACTGTAAGCTCATTGTGGACAGGGAATGTCGCTGTTTATTGTTGTACTGTACTTTCCCAAACACTTAGTAGAGTGTTCTGCACACAGTAAGCACTCACTACATACAATTGAATGAATGAATGCTTACTTTGTTCCCAGCATCGTACTAAGCACTTCGCATTGTACTAAGCTCTTGTACTGCTATCCAGGGGTCTTCTCTGGGGATTCAATTAGGGTAGGAGGGAAGAACAGGAAATGGGCTAGATGGTGGTGATTCTCCATTTCCCTTTTTGACTCCTGTGCAGCAATCAGTCAATAGCTTTTGTTGGCCACCTTTAGTGTGCAGAGCACTGTACCAAACACTTAGAAGAGTACCACAGTGCCACAATCCCCGTCCTGAAGGACTTTACACTTTAAAGTGCAAACACAAATTAAGTACAAATAATGGGAAGAAGAGAAAGGATAAGGAAACACCTGGTGGTAGAGGAATACGGAAAGATGAAATAGAAGAGTAAATGATTGATACTTAAGTAGCATGTAATATGTATATATTTATATATTGTTATAGATAAATATGTCATTCATATATTTGTAGAAATATACATAAGGACTAAAGATGTGTGTAAAAATATAGGTGCTCAAGGGATTTGTGGCTTGATGCAACCTGGAGTTGGGGGACACTGATTGGGGAAGGCATCCTGAAAAAGTTGAGATTTCAGGAGAGCTTTGGGTCTGTGGTTGGCAGATCTGAAGGGGGAGGGAGTGCCATTCATGGTGAATAGTGAGAACGAAAGGTCATCATGGGACAAGGGCTTAGGAGGAGTGAAGAGTGTGAGGTGGAGTAGAATGGTCGAAGACAGACAGTAGCTAAGATGAAGAAAGCTGGTGGAAAGCCTTGAAAACAGAATAAAGAGATTTTTGTGTATTAGACTGTAAACCCGTCAAACGGCAGGGACTGTCTCTATCTGTTGCCGACTTGTTCATCCCAAGCGCTTAGTACAGTGCTCTGCACATAGTAAGCGCTCAATAAATACTATTGAATGAATGAATGTGGATGGAAATGGTTAACCATTGGAGGTCTTTGAGGAATGGGTGGGATGTGTTTGGAGCCATGTTTTAAGAAGAGGATTCTGGCAACAGCAGGTAATAAACACCTCAGGAGCAGGGAGGCTGCAGGCTGGGGGATCAGAGAAGAAGCTGATTAAAAGATTAATTGTGACAATGGCCATTTAGGTGGCGAGAAAGGGGTAATTTACCATTTGATTGATTGACTACTGCATCAGCCTCCAGGTTGACCTCCCTGCTTCATTTCTCTCTCCTCTCCAGTCTGAACTTCATTCTGTTCCCCGGATCATTTTTCTGAAAAACCATTCAGTCCATATCTCCCCACTCCTCAAAAACCTCCAATGAGTGACCATCCATCTCCACATCATACCGAAGATTCTTACAATCTGCTCCATTCAGCTCTCTCCCTCCTACTTAACTCTCTGATCTCCTACTACAATAAACCCCCCGCCCCCCAGCAACTCTACTCCTCTAACACCTACCTACACTCTGTACCTCAATATTATCTATCCTGCTCCTGAATCTTTGCTCACTTTCTTCTTCGGGCTCAGAACTCCCTCCCCCTTCATATCTGACAGTCCATCACCCTCCCCATCTTCAAAAGCCTCCTAAAATCACATCTCTTTCAAGAGGCCTTCCCTGACTAAGTCCTTTATTTCCCCTATCCATCCTCCCCTCTATGTCAATGATGCATTTGGCCATGCACCCTTTAAACACTTTGATGTTCACCTCAACTCTACAGTACTTATGTAAATGTTCTCCTACTCTATTTCCTCTGTCTCTACTCTATTTTAATGTCTGTCTCTCCCTGTAGACTGTAAGTTTCTTGTGTGCAGGGATCACGTCTATGAATTCTGATGCATTGTACTCTCCTAAGCACTTAGTATGGTGCTCTGTATACAGTAAATGCTCAAATACCACTAATTAAGGAAGAAATGGCAAAATTTAGTAATAAATCTAGAAGCAGCGCAGCCAAGAGGAAAGAGCAAGGGACTGGGAATGAAAGGACCTGAGTTCTAATTCCCGCTCTGCCATTTGTCTGTTGTGTGACCTTGGGCAAGACATTTAACTTCACTGGGCCTTAAATATCTCATCTTTTAAACAGGGATTAAGACTGTGAGCCTTATGTGGGACAGGGACTGTGTCCAAACCTGAGTTCTGAGTCCTAATCCCAGCTCGGCCACTTGCCTATTGGGTGACCTTGAACAAGTCACTTAGCTTCTTGGTGTCTCAGTTTCCTCATCTGTGAAATTGGGATTAAATACTCATTCTCCCTCTCCTTAGACAAAGCCCCAAGTGGGATAAGAACTGTGTTCGACCTGATTATTTTGTGTCTATCCCAGCACTTAGTTCAGTACTTGGCACATAGCACTGAATTAATACCACTTTATTATTATTGTAGATGTTAGCTGAAGCCATGTTAGAAATGAGCTCCCCTAGAGAGTGAGTGTAGAGTGAGAAAAGTATAGAACAGAGCTTTATGAGCTAGTCACAGTTAAGGGATGGGAACCCCAACTTCGAAGACTTACTGAAGGCACATCTACTCGAAGAGACCTTCCCTGATTAAGTCCTCTTTCCCTATTCTCCCACTCCCTTCTGCTTCACCCTGACTTGCTCCCTTTATTCATTCCCCCTCCCAACCCACAGCACTTATGTACATATTTGTAGTTTTTTTTTCAGTTACATTCATGTCTGTGGCTGAACGCCGAGAATAGCCATCTTTATACTGTAAGTTGGCTGTGGGCAGGGAACATGTCTACCAACTCTGTTGAATTGTACTCTCCCATGCACTTAGTACAATACTCCACACAGTAAGTGCTCAATAAATAGCATCAATTGATTTTCCTAGGCAACATTTTGAGACAGAAAATGCCTCTTATTGGCTCCCGCAAAATCCGCAGCTGACCAGTTTAGCAGCGGTGCTCATGTTTGAGAGATGGGGAAAGGTCAGGAGTGGGAAAGGCATTTCTGTGTTCTCTTAGGCTAGAAAGGCAAAAGCAGGCCTATTAGGAACCAGTGGGGAGTAGATCCCAAACCCAAAGGAAATCCACTTGAAGAAAATAGCTTAGACCCCTTTAGATTCCTTTTGGTGGAAAATCTAAGCATTCCTGAAATTCCCAAGCTCCATTTTCTAGAAATGTCCTTCTAGGGAAAATTCACTTTTATTAGTCCTATGAGAACAGGGAAACATACCTTTATAAATACGACCCATTCCTCGGTAGTCCATTTGGTCTGAACAATTAAAAACAACCACATATTTTCCCAGGCATTTTCCCATGTCTTTAGTTGTCTCCGTTTTTCCTGTGCCTGCAGGCCCTGCTGGGGAGCCACCCATACTCATGCCAAGGGCTTGGGCCAGGGTGATGTAACATCTAGACCCAATTTGGAAACATGGGGTCATTTTCTTTTTTGCATTTTCAAGACATTACAGACATCAGTTTTACTAATTGTGCTAACCTCCATGAGAGGAGAAGAGTGAACTAAAACCAGCCTCTGATCTTTGTTGATTTTCACCTTCTAGGTGGGCTCACCCTCTCCCATGGCCCCCTCAATATCCTAGCTGAGCAGACACCCACACCTGCCCATGGCCAATATGTGCAATGCCCCGCACCCTCCACAATAAAAAGAAGAGGAAAAGTATCTTCGACAAATGAACTTTGTCTAATTTCCATGCAGCCTGCTGCCTGATTTCCATCAGGCCTACCCTGATTTCCTTAGGGCCTTGTTTGGCTTTTCAGGCTGTGTTTTCTATTTCTCTGGTCGTGGCTGCCACCCTGGCCTTTTCCCTCCATTTTTACCTGTCCGTCAAGGGAGTTATGACAAGGCGGTCTGTGCACCCCAAATATTCATTACAGTAGCTGAACTCAACATCTGTGATCTGGATGATGCATTTATCTGTATCCTCACTGAAATAAAACCGGGATTGTTTCTGCCACTCAAAATCAATTGTGGATTTGATATTCCTCCGCACCTGTGTGAACATTTTAAAACAACAAATGCAAAATGACCGGAGGGAAGAGGCTATTTTAGATCTTAAGGAGGAAGTACTTTTCTGGCACTCGACTTGCCAAATGGCCTTCATCTCCACTATCTGAGTTTATCTTTACAACATCCACTGAGTAAGGGGGAAGTGGGGATTATTATTCCCACTTTAAATTTTGCTATAAATACATTTTGGGGGCCTGCTCATTGTGATCTTTGCTTGGCATTGCTCTGCTGGGCAGGGACCTCTGGCTGGTGGGCTAGCTTGGGCTACCCAGGTACACCATATCCAGCAAACCACATTGCTCTGGATCTGCTAGTTTGTTGGTTCATTCTTTAGGTAATGAAGCTGCTGGGGTGCTCAGGTGGATTGTGGCTTTTATGGGTTCTCTTTCAGTGAGCCACATAAGGGTGTGTTGTTAGAGGAGGAAGATTGTTGGTCACAGTCTCAAGATAGGAGAGGAAATTTTCTAATGTTTCCCGGTGAAGTGGATTCTCTAGACATGGACTCAGGGGCGTGGGCCCACCCATACAAGACCCCAGGTCTACAAAATATGAACCACTTCTGAATGACTAGAGTTTTCCAGTTTTCCAGGTATATGACTGCAAGATACTTACCAAATCATCAAATATGTCCTTCTGGTGTACATGGATGGTGATCAAAGTCTCATATTTTGTTCTCTCTATTCTGGTCAAATTGTGGGTTGTCATGTCAATCAAATCATTCAAAAGATCCAAAAATTTCTGATTTGTTGCCTGCATGACCTTTTCCAAAAAGCAATACCACGGTTAGCTACACTGGTACAACAGTGTTTATGTTAGTTTATTCCTATAAATGGATAAACTAATATATAATATTAGTTTTTAAAAGTTCTCTCTCTACTTCATGGGTTTTCATTACTGTCTTTAAACTGGTGATGGATGGACTGTCCTCCAGGCTTTCCTTTCTTCAAGTTCCAAGTAACATATGGAACTGTGTCTTGCAGAAGCCCCAAAGGGCTATATTCCCTCGACCACAGCCCCATCTTCCAATTTGGTTTTCTGAAGGAAAGAAGGGTGGTTATTCCTCCATTATTTTGTCCTCCTGGAATTCCAATGCACTGTCCTGAAATTCTTATCATCATTCCCATCAATTCATGATTCTTTGTTCAGTGACCCAGATGGCTATGCTTGATTCTGACTATCCCATTCAGATAGTTAAGGAGCTGACATTCTAAAGCACCTCTAATTGAGGATCCAACACTTACCTTCTTGTCTAATTTGGCATGATTGAGTGCATCTTCAGCATCTCGGGTCCAGATCATCTGAATTCCCAGAAGGCCTATCTGTGCAGGAAACTTGGCCTGAAACTCAAACACCTCAAATCCTGGCTCGTTCACAGTTACAAATGCTTGTCTTATTGTGATGTGAAGAGTTTTCTTGATCCCATTCAGTAGCTGACCCAACCACATTTCTACATTGCCCTGAAAAGGAAAATAGATGTCTTTACAGACTTCCTCCTTAAAAAAATGAGCAAACATAATGTTTCCTCTGGGGCACAGACTCAACTCCCTCTGTTCTTTCAATTTCAAAGCATCCCCTTTATCATGATCATGAGGCTGGTCAGCTGGTGCTGGGAAAACAGATGACAAGGGCATAAGGGAAGACAACCTTAAATCCAATTGATCAATCCACTCAAACCCTCCCCAGCCTGGACCAGAGTCCTGGCACAGAGTGGGGAGGATAAGAGGCATGGGTCCAGAATCCAGAGGAACCTCCCTGCCTCCTCTCCTTGTCCCCATCCCCTTTTCGCTAGGAGCACCAAACCTGAGCCTTGGTAGATTTGAGAAAGGAAAAAACTGCTTTGTAAAGCTGCCTCGGAAACAATCAATCCTGGAGAATTCACCAAACAAGTGGACCTCTGTTTATACAGTCCAGTTGACTTCATGGCACCACTAGTTGTGTTTATTCCTTGTTACCTGAGCTAGGACAGGCTCAATGAGATCCACTTGTTCTCCTTCCTGAGATTCAAATAACAAAATTTGGTCGTAATTCTTTTCATGGAATCCCACTCGGTTCACATTGTCAAACAGGCTTAGTAAGTAGGTCTGAAATGGAGGACAGGAAGACATGACAGGGCCTGGATGATTATTTGGAAAACTCCAATCTGAAATGGCATTTAGGTCTAAGGATCCTAGATTTTGGGGTTGGGCAGGCTAAAAGGTCCTGCCATTCCAAAGGACTGGAGCTCCAAATGGGGGTGTGTGGACAAGAGGTCTTCCCATTCTCTTTTTCCCTTTGTGTAGGGTGTCCCAGCCCATTTTCCCAGATAGCCTCAGCTCCTGAAGGAGAAATTCCTCCACCACTCTTTGGGGAGAGGCAGTCAGGAAAACTGTGATGAGTAGCTGTGTTTGATGTCCTGGAAGCCAGGGATTCTCCAGTGTGGACACCCTGTTTCTCCAAAGATGATCTCCTGGTCTGGGAGGTATCTGTTCTTGTTGACAAGAGTACAAGGTGCTGGAGCAAGTGTCTATAACCTCTAGAGTTCATCCAGCCCTGGACCCCTGGAGCCTTGAAAAGAGGAAAACTGGGAGGCAGTAGGCAATAGTTGCTGGAGTCATGGGGATGGGGAGAAGGCAGGGGAATCAGGAAGACAAAGCTGATGGGTAAGGGGTGGTTGTAGAGGCAGGTCATTGTGAGGGTTCCCCCATCACCTTCATACTCACAGTGGATTTCTTTGGAGGGGTGGAGAATGCATCCTTGACCTGGCACTGGATATATTTTCCACCTTTTAATTCTCTTCTTTTTAAGTTATGGCTAGTCATATCTCTGGCTCAGAGCTCTAGTAGCCAAGATGGGACTGTGATGGGCCAATCTCTCTTCTACTGAGACAGAGGGGAAATTCCCTCCACCCTCCACACCTCCCCAGAAACTGTTCCTCCTAAGGTAGTGCCAAGTCACTTGAAGAATGAGCTTACGGTAACTCTCTTAGGAAGGGTCATCCAGAAAGCAGCTTCTAGCTCAGGCTATCCAGCCCAAGTACTAGTTTTCTGAGAAGCTGGAGACCTGAACAGAGACTCTTCTCTGTGTTCCTTTTCCTGGGAAGGAGGTTGACCATGGCAGCAGTCTAAATCTAAACCAGATATCTAAATCTAAACCAGATATCTAAAGCTTGATATCCAGGAGAGGACTACTTCAGCAGTCATTCCGGAGTGCGCCCAGTGGATTAGGTGTGAAGCTGCAACTTTTCTTTGCTCCAGAGATGGGTAGGGACCAAAGGACCTATCACTTTCCAGCGGCCCCAGTTCTTGATCCTCCACCCAGTGACCTAGTATCTTTAGAATTTTCCCAGGCTGTTGAGTGGAAGTAACCTAACCCAGCTTGGGAAGAAGAGTAGGGGAGATATAGCCAATCTCTCAGGTGGTTTTCTGGAGAGAAACCAGTTCAAATCCACATTTAAGATGTTCTCTATTATTGAAACTCATTCCTTATGAGAGACTTCATCAAATGGTACCTGAATAGTGTGTGAATCCGACGCCTGCCCCAGAATTTCCAGAAGCACAGGATCTGATACGAAGAAAAACCTGGGAAACACTAAACGTTTCTTCTCCAAATAGCCTGTGAGTGATTTCTGACATATTTCCAGCTGCTCAAGCAAATGCGGTAAGAGCTGAGCAAGCGTCTCATCTCCAATACAGCACTGAACAATATTTAAAGACTCGTGGGCTCTCTGCATTATCTTCTGCCAAGACTTATCAATGTTTTGAAATCTTTTGGCTTCCTAGAACAGAGACATAGATACAGAATCTAGTCCTTGGGCTTGTTTATTCACCTCGGTCAATTAATCAAATAATGGTATTTTCTGAGCACTGTATAAAGAGTTGGGGAAACAAAACACACCTTCCCTGTTCTCAAGGGGATCTCAATCTAATAACAGATATAGACAGATCTAAATTACTTATAAATATTAGGAGCAGGAAGACCAACAGTATGGCCTAATGGAAAGAGCACAGGACAAGCAATCAACCAATTGTATTTATTGAGCACTTACTGTGTACAGAACACTGTATTAAGTGCTTGGGAGAGTACAATATAACTGAGTTGGTAAACATGTTCTCTCCCCACAATGATCTTACAGTCTAGAGGGGACAGAATTAGGAAACGGGTCCTAGTGCCATTTTGGCCACTGATCTGCTTTTTCAACTTAGGTGAGTCACGTAACCTCTTTGGCCTCAGTTTCCTCATATGTAAAGGGGAGATAAGCTAGGTTCTTAAGCCTGACTGGGCCAGGGACTGTCTGACTTGATGACATTACTACTTATCACATTAGTAAGTGCTAAATAAATAGCATACTTAGTATAACAGGTAATGGCACTAGGATGTCGGCTATTTCATCCTGACAGATTCAGGTTACCCCTGGTAGTAGCTAAACAAGTGATTATACATGTACACCTGAGTGCTGAGAATGGTTGTTGAGTTGATTCATTCAATCGTATTTACTGAGCACTTACTTTGTACAGAGCACTGTACTAAGTGCTTGGAAAGTATAATTCGGCAACAGATAGAGACAATCCCTACCCAACGGGTTCAGAGTCTAGAAGGGAAACTATAATGTAGTTGTGATTTGGGATGTTGGAAATTAGTCATGGAAGGCTTCCTGGAAGAGGTGGAATTTGAGGAGGATTTAAGACAGATAGAGCTGTGGACAGGCAAATTTTAAAGGGGAGAGACTTCCAGGCAGAAGAAACAATGTGAACAAAGATTTGGATGCCTGAAAGTCAAAAGTGTGAACTGGGAAGCTGTGGATAAAACGATTGGATAAGAGAGACAGAGTGAGAAAGCGTGAGAGCATGCACACAAGAGTCTGAAAGTCAAGGATTAGGAGCTTTTTCTTGATGTAGAGAGAAACGTGCAGCCATTGGAGGTTTGCCAGGCTGAAGAGAGAAGTTGGAGGCTGAAACTATAATCTAATTGTGAGATGATGAGAGCTGGAATCTGGGTGCTGATCACTTGAATGGAGAGGAAGGGCTGATCTGGAATATGCTGCAGCAGAAGAACAACCAGCAGGATTTGGCATTTGATTGAATGTGAGAGCTAAAGGGCAAGGATGGAATCAAGGCTGTGGTTTTCTGAGACAGGAAGGATGGAGGGGTTTGTCAATAAAGATGAGAAAATTACGTGGAGGAGTGGGTTTAAGAGGGAAGGTGAGAAGTTCAGTTTTAGGCATGTCAAGCTTGAGGAATCAAAATTTCAGATGGATGGGAAATTGGTCTGATCCAAAATTTTTCAAAAGGTCTGATGCTTTTAGGTACACTGCCTGTCTGAACTATTTTAGGTTAGGTTCTGGACAAGGGTTAGAGCTTGGTTTCATAGCTGTCATGACATCAAAAGGGATTCCTAGAGCGTAACAACACTTTTGCTTAAGAACTGCTTGATTTGAATATGAAAAAAATGACAAACTTGAGGCAACTGCTTTGCAATGTCTCCACCAACAAAAACTGCTTCAAGGTAAATCCAGAGGTTTTGCACCATCATCCAGTTTTCAATAATTTCTGTTGCATTTGAGAGTTTCTGTACCCATTCCTGCAGTGCAGATTTAAATGGTGCATTGTACCTGAAACAGGAAATGAAGCTCAAGTGAACCATAAAACTTCAATCATAGAAGAAATTATTTCTATAAAAACAACTTTTTTTTTTAAAAAAAAAGCAATTTTATACCTGTTACTCATGAGAGAACCCAAAATCATGAGACTGTCTTCCATGAGAACCACTTTCTCAGCAATGTCTGGCCCTTTCAATAGCAGTGGTCCTCGGTTTTTGAATTGAGCAAATGTCAAGATGTGTGTACTCCATTCACTGATGACATTTTTGAGTTTTATTTCAATATCTCTCTCTTTAACAGCACTGATGCAGATATCCTTAAAGAATATCAAATTGCGATTATGTTGAGTCCATCCTGTTCACCGATTCCTTAAACAAATGGGCTGTAAATGGGGTTAAAATGACCCTAGATCTTCCCTTCCCTCTAGAAGTGGGCAACACAGAAGGCTTTTGGGTAGTGAAGGAAGCCATGAGCTTCCCAGTCTCCCAACCACTACCATCACCACAAGGTCCCTCGGTTTAACAAAGAAGCAGAGCCTAGTAGAAAGCACAAGCCTGGGAGTCAGAGGCTTTCGGTTCTAATCCCAATTCTGCCACCTGCCTGCTGTGTGACCTTGGACAAGTCACTTAACTTCTCTGTGCCTCAGTTGCCTCATCTGCAAAATGGGGATTCAATACCTGTTCTTCCTCCTGCTTAGACTGTGAGGTCCATGTGGGACCTGCTTATTTTGTAGCTACTCAAGTGCTAAATACAGTACTTGGCACTTATTAAGCGCTTAACAAATACCACAATTATTATTGTTTTATGACCTTAGGGCAGATAAGACTCTTTCTGTCTCTCCCTACCCATCCTTCAACCTGCTGCTGGGCTGCTTTTGTTGGGATGACGTAATGAATAGAGCATGGGCATGGGAGACAGAAGGTCATGGGTTCTATTCCCAAACCGTCACTTGTCTGCTGTGTGACCTTGGGCAAGTCACTTCACTTCTCTGTGCCTAAGTTACCTCAGCTGTAAAATGGGAATTGAGACTGTGAGCTCCACATGGGATAGGGACTGTGTCCAACTCAAATTGCTTCTATACACCCCAGCGTAGTACAGTGGCTCACATATAGTAAGCACTTAAATACAATCATCATCAAAGCACAATCTATGCATTATCTTATGAGTAAAATAGGAGAATGGGCTGAAAATTCTTTAGAGTAGCCAGGATCAGGCTCACTGCACAGGAAAATGACCCTGTCCAACCCCACTAGATGGATACAGTTTGGATGGGGCCCTTTGACTCTCCAAAGCATGGGGGAGTGAAGAGAAAGGTCTCCTTAAGGTGCAGGATTATGAAACGCTGTTCCCTGATGGATAATGGAACAGTGCTCTAGTAAGAGCTTAACAAATACCATCATTATTAACAGGTAGACTCCCCTTCCCATTTCTTCTTCACCTTATTTATATCAGGCCATGAGCCTTTCTGGAGTAGCCTCCCCATGATTTCTGTCTGGCATTTTGACCAGGTGCAGCCACCCAGAGAGTGAGTGAGTCTCTCCTCCCATTGGCTAAATCTATGTTCACCATCCCAGAGCCTTCCATCAGGAGAAAATCTGGCACTGCTGATTTCCAAGATTATTCATCAGACAAAAATTTGTAAAAAAGATGGAGTCCAAATGAGTAAAGATTTTCAAAACTCAAAATAAATCTAAAAGGTGTGAATGCAGGAGATGGATACCTCAATGTCTTCTTTATACTTTAGTAGAGGGGCTTCCATTATGCTCTTCAGAGAGAAACTTCCAGCATCCACACTGAAGTTATGTCCAGTTAGCTGGGATATTCGGTCCCAATGCCTGCCCAACATTGCCTGGTAAAATGTTAAAAATTGCCAAATTAAATATAACTGTCAAAGCTTAAATATTCCATGTTTGTTCCTGGAGAATCTGGGCAAGCTCCATTCTAGTTTTGCCTGGACCTCTTTGGACCAGTTGGGAACTAGACACTCAGCAACTTTGCCACCTGGGATTGTGAATCCAGTGTCCTATGACTCATTCCCACTGAGCCTGGAGACCTGGTTCCTCTTCTTATCTGTATCAAAGACAGAAAGGGCCCCCAGTTTTCCTGCCACCCAAAGCCACACCCCAGAAATTCTACCCAAATTCTGGTTTTTGAACCCAAGTGGTCAATTACTATCCTTTGGCTAAGCTTATGGTCAGGCCATCAGTTGGTAATGCACAGTCCATCATTTCCTGGGGAGGGCCAGTCATTTCAGGTTGCAGATGCTCCTCTTTACCTGGAATGGCCACAGACTACTCACTAGCTACCCAGAATTCAGCCAGTGAGAGCCCCTTCAGATCTGTTTTGGGCTAGGTGGTGGGAGCAATCATGGTGCCAGGAGTATGTCCAAAGTAGTGCAGTGAGAGAGAGTGGAAGACGAGTGCCACTGCCCTCCCCACCACTGACCCTATTGTTTCTGTGACTGTTTTTGCTGCTGGTTCCATGGTTTGTTCTATGGAGATAAGGTGGATATGCCACCAGAAACCTCCAAGATATAGTCCCAGGAGCTGCACAACAGCTTGGAAGCTGGTGGCCGGGATGTGGGTAGAGTAATTACTGCCTGAGCTCCTCAGTTGCCTGACTCTCTCTGTCACTGTGCTTATCTGCTGAGGTATATGTGTGTGTCTGCGCATGAGTGGGTATGTGTGTGTCCCCGATTTTCATGTTTGCCAATATGTGCTTCTTGTTGTGTGTCTCTAAACTCGTGTCATATTAATAGTTCAGCCTGTGTATGTTACCCCGACTTTCTCTTTGTAGATCTCTTTTTGGCATTCACTTGCCTCCTTAAACCTCTGCCTCCCTTTCCTGTCTTTTTCTTGTCTTCTATTCTTTGGCCTCTGGCCCCACCTGGAAGCCCAGCTCCACTGCTCTGTGAATTCCAGAAAATCTGGTCACTTTGACACCCTGTTTACCCGGTCATTTGTCCCCAACCTTTCTGCCCCTTTCCTCCATGCTCATGCCTAAGTCCAAGAAAATCTTGAAGGATGAATCTTCAAGAGACACCGAGATTCCATAATGGAGCATCTCAGATTAGCATCTTCCTTAGCAATGAACCCTCTTGCAGATGAGGAGAGAAATCTTTCAACCTCTCCCACGTCTCCAGAGCAGCAGCTCTTAGGCTGCCTGTCCCCAAGCAATCACTCCAACTGGAGGTGGCAGTGGGCTGAGTAGCCAGCTAAGAGATGGCATTCAGGGTGAGTTCTCTAGTCCTAGTCCTAGCCCCTTCTGTGGGACCTGGACTGAAGCAAAACACTTTGTGCAGAGCAGAGTGGGCACCTCTTCGTGGTTTCAGGAAATCCATTCTCCCTCCGAGAGAAGAGAGAGGATGAAGATGAAGAAGGCAAACTGGAGTGAATTGGAGAGTAGGAAGTTAAATCTGTTTAAAGGGAAGTTTTTCCTTAAATGCTGAACCCTAAACTCACCTTATTTGACATCATTTCAAGCAAGGGACAGCTGTCACTGAAATCATCCACTGTCTTTTTAAGGTCCTGGAAAGCTTTCCGCTCCCTCAGAGCCTTAGGCAGTTTATAAAGCCTAAAAAAAAGGTGAGAATTCCCAGTTTCAGACATCAATGTCCATCAAACACCATCTTCCTTTCCAGCCCAAGTCTCCCGTTGCATTGGTGGTGGTGGCACACGGTGGGAACCAGTGAGGTACCTGCTTCCCCCCACATTTTACTCTGAAAACTGCAGCCTTCCCCTGACAAAGCAGTTTCCCCACCCAGCTTCACAAGCTGCTTCTGGAAATCCTTGTCCTGATTGATCACAGTTCTAACCCCAGCATTTAGCAGATACCTCCTTTTGCCTGCTCAGTCTTCCAAGGTTGGGAAGTTGAACTCCCTCCCCACCCAAACCCTGCCCTAGCAGGTTGCCCAGGGACAAAGCAACCTGAACCAGCTGGGCCCTGGCCATGAAGGCATCCTATAGAAGTAATTTGATGGGCCTTCTGAAAGGACTCTGCCTTAGAGGATTCAAAAGGAGGAACAAGACATAAAGTTCTCTCCTCTCCCACTGCAAGCACAGCATCTGCTTGGACCATCACCTGGGTCATCAGGAGGATAATCTCTCAGGCAAGGACCTGCCAGGAATATGACCCACCCTCCATCCCAGAAATGTGGTTCTTTTATTCCAGACCTCAGAGGACTGGGGACTAAACCCTCAGCTCCAATGGGGGATGGGGCCATTAAGGAGGAGTTGCTTGGAACCCAGCTAACCCATGTCCAGGGAGAGAGAGCTGGCAGAGGAAAGATCCTAGGTTTCCTCTATCCTTCCTTCCACAGTGAAGACACTATATCTGATCAAGACCCCACAGACTGGGCTAGCAACTTTTGGGCAAAGATAATGGAGCAACAAGAGAGTTTGGCTGAGGGTGGCTGCCTGCACCTCTGGTGAAAAGTCTAGGCAATCTGACTTGTTGACAGTTAGTGGACTGAGGCTACTATTGTGATGAGAGCTCTGGCTTTTTAGTTTCTGGTGTGTTTTAGGAAAGAAGCCTACACTTAGTTTCTGTGAAATCCTATTCGGTATCTTTTTTGATATTTGTTAGATGCTTACTATGTGCCAGGCACTGTTCTAAGTGCTGGGGTAGATACAAGGTAATCAAGTTGGACACAGTTCCTGTCCCATATGTGGCTCACAGTCTTAATCCCCATTTTACAGATGAAGTAATTTAGGCACAGAGAAGTGAAGTTACTTGCCCAAGGTCACACAGTAGACAAGTGGCAGAGCCGAGATTAGAACCCAAGTCCTTCTGACTCCTAGGCCCGTGCTCTATCTACTAGGCCACACTGCTTCTCATCTTTTGCTTCTGAGGAATCTAATTTAGGTGAACTGATCAGTTTTTTTGAATTCCAAGGGTATCAAGATAATAATAATCATAATAATAATTGTGGTATGTGTTAAGTGCTCACTGATAGTCCATATCTGGAGGGGACTGGGAGAGAAAGGTAAAATGGGGATTAAGACTGTGAGATCCAATCTGATTAACCTGTTTCTACCCCAGAGCTTGGTACAGTGCCAGGCACATAGTAAGAACTTGAATACCATAAAAAAGGAAGAAAGAGACCAGAAAAGGAAGCAGAGACTCCAAGAGAGACAGAAAGACATGAAAAGAGAGTTAAAGACAGAATGTAACTCTACTTTTCCTCCCCCCATTCATTAGGCCCTGGATCCTCCATAGACGTCTTCCTCAGTCTAGCTAAGGCACACAGTGATGCCCAACACTCCTTAGCCATGGTTCAACTCTTTAGCAAATCACGGGCCCGGGCACTGACCCTCTCCCAATTTCCCAGAGCCAAACAAATCCATCTTTTCCTGCTTCTGCTGCCATTACCACTACCTCCAGCCCCAGCTGGGCCCTGATCCCGGCTGCTGCCCCCAATCCCCAAAATGACTTCAATCAAAGAATTTCCAATCCCTAAACATCCTGTCAGGCTATAGATTGGGAAAATGAAGTTTTCATCGAGCTTTTAAAGGTGGTGATAATCACCCTCAGTGGCTCGAGATCTGGAATTTCTGTTCCTGGGATAATGAAGGGCAAACCTAAAAATAAAAACACTACCAGATGTACAAATGAAAAGCATAAAAGGCATTCACCTGCTCTTAAAGCCTTGAAGTTCATTGTTCATTTTTTCAGGGTCCAAGTCTGTCCACAATATTTCATGATATGCACTGATACTTCCAATCACAGAATGGTATAGGCCATACAATTTCTGAAGCAAGCTAAGCTCCCGTTTGATGTTTTGCAGGCCAGGATATTCTGCGCCAAATAAAAGGAAAAGCAGCCATGACTGGATGTGCATTCTCACCCGGGGGCAGATCTGCCCCTAAAAACTGGGAACCCCAATGGTTTGGCTCCTGGTCATTTCCTCCATCCGAAGTCTGTTGGGGGTGATGACGGCAAACAGCCTCTCATCTTCCTGCCCTGACTCTGCCTGCTCCCAGACAGCTCTTCCATTATTATCTAAAGTTCTTGAGGGCAGGGATCTAGTATACTGATTTCTATCGAGCTCTCCCAAACACTTAATAGAGTCCTCTGAACACAGTGGGTCCTCAATAAATGCTATTGATTGATTAGCAGCAGTGGCTTCTTTAAATCCCATTTCCCTGCCCCTCCTCAATGCCAGTATGAGTTGGGTTTTACTTTTATTCCTGCCTCAAGTCCAGTGAGTCCCAAGTGAGCCAGGGCTGTTCTGGGGAATTCCAGGAACACCCAGAAGGAAAGCATTCCATTGAGAAAACATCAATATTACTGAATTGGCAGTGAGCATCAAACCCAATTGCACAGCACATACCTGTTACTGAAAGGCCAAACAATTCTTCTCCACTGGAAAATGTGATGTACTTCCTCCACAGCTCATCAAACCTGGCCTGGAAGATCTGCAACCTATCACTTGCTTCCTGGGGAAGGATGCCTTCTACACCAGGGCCTCTATAAAGTTGATAGAGTCATGTTCTAGAGTCATGATAGAGTCCTGTTAAAGTCTTCCACTCATGTCAACAATGCTTGACACAGTAAGTGCTTAAATACTATTATTCTTATTAATAAAGTTTCCAGTGATAACCTTGCTTGATGATGTAGGGTTATACAGGCTCTAGTTAAAAAATTGATAGGGGGAGGAGTAGAGGGAGCTTTCTTGTTCTCCTCAGGCTCAAGCCTGAGGCTTAAGCCTTGGTCCTCAGGCTCAAAAGGTTCTTGAGATTCAGAAGTCCTGCTCTGACAAAATCATGTTACTGCCTATGTAAGCTCGCTGTGGGAAGGGTCTGTGTAATTTTACTGTCATACTGTACTCTCCCAAGCGCTCAGTACAGTGTTCTGCACACAGTAAGTGCCCAATAAATACGATTGAAGTTCCACTGATGCATGTGGTGCCATGCGCCTGCTTCCACTGCCACCTTCCACCATCACTTCCTATCCCACTACAGCCCACTGCCGCCCCAACTGGGCATCTGCTCTTATCTTCCAACTTCCCACTGCCACGAATGCCCAGGCCACCTCTGCCACAGGTGCTACAACCACTGTCACCCACAACCTCCCAGCCTAGTGCCATGGCTTGGAGTGTCCTGGAGAGGACCCTTCCACATATTAATCACGCCATCACCACTACTAAAGTGCCTGATGCTATGGAGGAGATGTATATGTGTTTTTCTTCACTGGAAAGGTTTTGAAGCTAGGGAGAGCTGTGGCCTGGGTGGCTTGAAGGGAAAAGGAGTTACAGCTTGCGGGGAGAGATGTGGATAGTGTGATGACAATCATGCTGCCCCAAGGGTGACTTCTGTGTGGCGGACCACAGGGGGACCTTGCAGGACAGGTGAGCCCCGGGCTCCAAATTTCATTGACCCAACCCTTTTATACCTCAATTTTTTTTTTCTTATTATTAATTGCACTTTAATTTATGTTATGGTGTCTATTTCTCCAGCTCCTTGAGGACAGAGACTGTATCTACTAACTTTTTTGCACTCTTCCATGCGATACTATTGACTAACTGATAATTGCCAACTGTAGCCTCAGTCTTTACTGTCAAGGTACTTTATACCCAATATGGTTTTTAATTATTATTTTTTACCTTGAATTACTGCAACGCCTTACCTTTCTTCAAACTCTTGGTGAAATTCCACAACATTCACCTGGAACTTTGCAACCCCACTTAGTAAATCTGCTTTCATGTCTGGCTGGATTCGGAGAAGCAGATGCTGAGTTTGCAGAGCCTGCCATTAATGCAGTAATACATGTAGAAGAAAACCCAAATAAAGATTTTGGCCTCTGTAATTGGGGCCCACAGAATTATTCATTAAGCTGCAAGACTGACGTACCTGTGTGGTAAGATTCTTCCAAGCATATGCCAATCCATCCACTCTTTCTGCATTCACATCTTGAAATGACGGTGCACATTTCAGTAGGAGAGAATAAGATTCCTCTATTGGGCCAATTGCCATGTCGATTTTAATCTCAGCTTCCCGGATTTCCTTTAAGGCTATCATTGAGTCTCGCACATCCTCAAGGTCATTGACAGGTCTGCTTAACCGTTTGCTAAGACTATCGATAAATAAATAAATTCCATCCATGTCCTTGGTGTGTTTTTTGCTTAAAGCCAAGCCAAATGCTCTTTGTCTCAAATGACACTCCTGAATTAAGGCCATTTTCAGGGGTTTGGTGGAGAATTGTATTGATTCCAATGTGAAATGACTTGGTAGTTCACTGATTTGAGTTTTTAATTGCTAAGAATGAAACAAAATAGGTGTGAATGTTCCTGGTGCATTATTTTCTTATTTGCCTGGCAGACTTCTTTCACGAATACTTACAGCAAAGGTACTGATTTGGCTGTGGATCTCATATATTCCTGGGTTGGTTTCCAGAAATTCTTTTACATTTTCTTCTGGATCCTACAAAAGTAAATACAATTTTTAAGTTTTGCTAATTGTTTGGATTGCTTTTGACAGTTCCTCCCCCGCCTTTCCTTCCTTCAGCTCTTTCTGAGAGTTTTGTTTTGAAACATCTTGGCTGATGATTTTAGTGCATTTCTCCCCTGCTAGACTGTAAGCTACTTGAGAGTAGGGATCATGTTTACTAATTCCACTGCACTGGCCAAGCACTTACGACTGAGCTCTGCACACAGTAGGAGCTCAATAAATACTACTGATCGATTGATTGATAGATGGGGCTTTTACCAGCTACCAGCCTTGACTCTTTCATTGTGTTTGGGAAATATAAAATTGTCTCTAAGGAGCCAGAAGCAGAGTAGAGAACCTGGTAACCTCTTTCTGCCTCTCCCAGCTACCCTTGTGTCAACTGTCTAGAGCAGAGATACCTAGGTAGTTGCTGACCATTGTGGGTGGAAAAGAGAGCAGTGATATGCCTGAACCCACAGTGACAGTGAGCAGGTTTGGTGGAGTGGAAACTTACTGTCCAGAAGAGGCCTCCTAAACCTTAGTCCCCAGGAGATGTGGGGGCTCTGGGGACAAAGGCTCAGGTGAAGGCTTAGTGAACTGATCCCAAAGTAATGAAAGCAAAAAATTTACCTCTGCTGCTTCAGAACCCAGAAGATGCTGTGGAATGGGAAGAAAAACCCCCAGACATAGAGTTCAAAAATCAAGGATAAGTGGAGCTTCCTTGGGTAACCTGGCATTTCCTTTATTCTGGACTTTTCCACTTTTGTTTTTTTCCACTTGACTCCTCACCCCTCAGAGGAGAAAGTGGACTGTCAAAAACACTATAAACACCAGCCTTTCTGGAAGCCCTGTACAATGTAGGGTGTCAAGTTTTCTTTGGTGAATACATTACCTGGTTCCAAATGCTTGAGAATTTAGAAAAGTTCTTCAGAAGATCCTTTGTGGTATTTTTAAGAGAGGAAATTACTGTGCTGAAATGGATAACAAGTTTGCTAATATCCTTGTGTTCACTGATCTGTTTATCCAGAGGTTTCAAGACCCCCATCTTGGTGATTTTACTGTCATCACTCAGCTCCATGGTAGCACTCTGCTCAATCTGAGGGACAAAACAGCTCTTTTAAAAGATGGAATGGCAGCCACGTTAATGTCAGTATTTAAAAAAAAAAAACAAAAAAACCTACCATCGCTTAAATGTGCTTTTATATCGAGGGTGCAAAAGAGAAAAATGCCAAAAGGAAAACGATTTTTCCACACTGGTCCAAGCTGCTGTAAGCAAGGGGATCCCTTATACACTTGGTGTTTCTATGTGTTGCTTGTGTGTGCTACAGGTAGACCAGGTAGACTTGGTCTACCTGGCTTTACATCTAACAACTGTATTGTACTCTCCCAATCCTTAGTACAGTGCTCTGTATAAAGTTAGTACTCAAAATATGCCATTGATTAATTAAGAGATGGGGGCAGGTTGAAGGAAAGGAGCAGCATTTGGTTTGGCCCTTGTGGATTTAACCCTGCAAGAACCTTGAAATGGTGCAATAGTAGTGCAATCTAATAATGGCAAAAGCAGCGTGACATAATGATCTCATCATATTACACTGTATGCAGCATGATAGGATAATGAGGTTGGAGACCCACAAAATCAAATAACTCTAGGCCCATGATAAAGGTAATCACTCCCTTATTGATGATATTCTTTAAAATACTCAAGTATTTAGATCCAGGCTTTGCATACTGTGATGAGCTTGCTGATGTTTCTGCCAGGAAAGGGAGATTATTGCCTTAGTGGCCAAGTGATTGATGAGATATGTACAAGGCAGGGAAGTGAGGAAGTGGAGGGAGGGGGGTGAAACATGCACCAGTTTATCCCCTGGATAAGTAGTGGCTCAAGGTCAGAGGAGGGGAAGAGGAGGGCAGAAGCTCGTGACTTTGGCAGGGAGGGAGGTCTCCAGAAACCCAGAATTGTGACCAATGGAAGGAATGTAAAAAAAGAACCCATTTCATACTTTCAAATCTGAAGAAAAAAACACCTTTTACCTGCTGTTGTCTATAATGTAGATGAGGAAATGTCCACAGAGGGATATCCTTGGCCATCAGAAGTATCAGATTGACTGCTTTGTTTACAGCCCCCTGAAAGAAACATCTGAAAGTGTAAACTTGTATAAAATTGAAAGATCACAATTATATATTTGAAGTATTGTTAGAGCTTAGAGCTATCTTGAGATCAAAAGTTGTGATTTCAAATTTCCTAATTTGAAATGACATACTCTAAATGGAGAAATATGTGAAAACAGAAAATGATAAGTAAAGCCAAAATGGAGCCAGACCAATGGATCCATCCAATCCAGAATTCTGTCTCTGGCCATGGTAGCAGGATGTCTGGAGGAACTGTGTGATGGTTGTTATCCTGGGCATCCCCATTCTTGTGGGTAGGGGTAGTAATAATAATAATGATGATAATAATAATAGTATTTAAGTACTTACTATGTCAGGCACTATACTAAGTGCTTGGGGGTGGGGGAGTAGATACAGGGTAATTGGGTTAGACATAGTCCCTGTTCCACACTGGGCTCACAGTCTTAATCCCCATTTTACAGATGAGGCAACTGAGGCACAGAGAAGTACAGTGACTTGCCCAAGGTCACAGAGCAGACAAGTGGCAGGGGCAGGATTAGAATCCAGGTCCTTCTCACTCCCAAGCTTGTGCTCTACCCACTAGGCCATGCTGTTTCTCAGTAGCCCATCTAACACCCTGTATTTCCCCCTTTACCACCTGTCTTTATGTCTATTAACCAAGTATGTTACTCTTATACATAAATTTTCCAAACCTGTCTTTAACCTGCTATTTCAGCTGTACAACTTTTTATGTTAATGAATTGCAACTGCTTGCCCTCTTTTGGGTAAAGCGTTTCTTTTCGTTACTCTGGATCCTACCACTCACAAACCTCCATGTATGCCCCTAGTTCCTGTTTTTATGGGATTTAATTATCAGCAATTTCATATTTCCCTTGTCCTGCCAACTCCACAGCTACTATGCTCTCATTTATTGCATCCCACCTTTGATTACTGCAACAACCTCCTCGCTGAGCTCCCTGACTCCTGTCCTCTCCCTTCTCCAGTCCATACTTCACTCTAATTACCGGATCATTTTTCTAAAAAAAAAAAAAATTCAGTCCATGTCTCCTCACCCCTCAAGTACTTCCAGTGGTTGTCACCTACCTTCACAACAAACAAAAGCTCCATATCACTTTAAAGTACTCAATCAGCTCTCCCCCACTTACCTTGCTGAACTCCTATTACAACCCAGACTACACATTTCACTCCTCTAATGCGGACCTACTCACTGTACCTCGATCACAAATATCCCACCATGGACCTCATTGCCCATGACCTTCCTCTGGTCTAGAACTCCCTTCTCCTTCATATGCGACAGACGACCATTCTCTCCACCTTCAAAGCCTTATTAAAGCAACATTTCCAAGAGGCCTTCCCCAACAAAAACCTCATTTCCCTTATTCCTCCCTCTGTGTTGCCTATACATTTAGATCTGTACCCTTTAAGCATTTCACCCCACTTTCAGCCCCACAGAGCAACTTGGCTTAGTGGAAAGAGCCCGGGCTTGGGAGTCAGAGGTTGTGGGTTCTAATCCCGCCTCCACCACTTGTCAGCTGTGTGGCACTGGGCAAGTCACTTCACTTCTCTGGGCCTCAGTGTAAAATCTGTAAAATAGGGATTAAGACTGAGCGCCCCATGTCAGACAATGTGATTACCTTGTATCTCCCCCAGAGCTTAGAACAGTGCTCAGCACAAAGTAAGCGCTTAACAAAAACCCTCATTATTATAA
The DNA here is from genome assembly GCF_004115215.2 of Ornithorhynchus anatinus. Lineage (NCBI taxonomy): Eukaryota > Metazoa > Chordata > Mammalia > Monotremata > Ornithorhynchidae > Ornithorhynchus > Ornithorhynchus anatinus. The sequence goes on from NC_041750.1 coordinate 19,504,766, forward strand.
AGAAGCAGCGTGTCTTAGTGGAAAGAGTACGGGCTTGGGAGTCAGAGGTTGTGGGTTCAAATTCCGGCTCTGCCACTTGTCAGATGTGTGACTTTGGGCAAGTCACTTAACTTCTCTGTGCCTCAGTTACCTCATCTGTAAAATGGAAATTAAGACTCTGAGCCTTATGTGGGACAACCTGATTACCTTGTATCCCCCCTAGCACTTAGAACAGTGCTTGACACATAGCAAGTGCTTAACAAATACTATCATTACTTATATAGCCATAATTTAATATCTGTCTCCCCCTCTATACTATAAACTTCTTGTGGGCAGGGAATGTGTTTACCATCTATGTGGTATTATACTCTCTCAAATGCTAAGTATAGTGCTCTGTACACAGTAATTTTTCAATAAATTCCATTGATTCTCCATATTGACTATCATGCCTACTGCCCTCAAATCTATTCCAGATTTTTAACTACCTCCTTAAACCCTCAATTCCCCCGCCCCCCCCCAATCTCTCATCCCTGATGACCTTTGCCATATACATCATTGATAAAATAGAAATGATCAGGTGTGAACTTCCCCAAATCTCTCCCTCATCTTCCCAATCCACTCCTCTCTCCCCATTCATTTTCTCATCCATCCCAGCCTTCTCTCAAGAGATTTCAAAATCCCCCCCCCACCTCCATCTGCACCTCCAACCTATCCCTCCTCACCATATAAAACTCTTTTGGCCAGTCTTCTCCCATCCCTGACCGTTATCTTCCCCTGTTCACTCTCCAAGGGCTCAAACACTCCCAAGTATCTCCTATCCTAAAAATACCCACTCCTGACCCCAGGATAGCATCCAATTATCATCCCATCTCCCTCCTGCCATTCCTGTCTAAATACCATCTTCCTCCACTTCCTTTCCTCTAAATTCTCTGTTTGACAAGTTTTAGTCCTCTAAATTGTCTGTTTGACAAGTCTCTCTCCCCAAGGTCACCAACGACCAGTTCCTTGCTAAATCTAATGACTTCTACTCTGCCTTGAGCTCTTGGAAACCTTTGACCCTCTGGGCCATCCTCTTCTGGAAACACTCCTATACCTTGATTTCTTTGACACAATCCTCTGTTCTATTATACTTTCCCAGGTGCGTAGTACAGTGCTCTGCACATAGTAAATGCTAAACAAATACCACTGATTGATTCATACATTCATTCTACTATACATTCAGTGGTGCTTAATAAGTATCTACTGTGTGCATAGCACTGAACCAAGTGCTGGAGAAGAGTAAAATGACGAATAAATAAGACTCATTCTCTGGCCTTAGGGAGTTTCAAAGTGTAAAACAGAGATTTGCAATGGACACTCAAGGAAAGACAAAGGACAGTGACAGACACAACAGGAGCTCCTTCCACTGGGACGTTACACCCTGTCTTCTTCTGAGGCCATGCTGAGACTCAGTGCTGAGTGTCCACAGCTGGGGTGGAACTTTGGCTGATTTGGTGAATCTCCTTCCCTCTTCCCACCAGCCCTTCATTCATATTCACTCATGAATGTTCCCTCAGAATGGGTCCCCTGTCCCATCCTCCCCCAGCGGAGTTCAGACATTCGTCCAATCACCCCTCCTCTTTCTTTACCTGGAAATCATCCAGACTTGGTTGCATCACCACGTTTGGAATGGCCAATTGAATTTCAGCTTTAAAAAGAGAAACCCTTCCATCATTTTGGAAGCTGGTCCCTGAAGACCTTTCACTTCCAGTGTGTAAGCGGTGTTTTAAAACATCTAATGAAGCTTTAGTGCCTAGGTAAAAATATAAAGTGAGACTAGCAAAAAGAGAGTCCCTCATAAAAATTTTTTAAAACATTTGATAAAGTACAGGATTCAGAATTTTTAAAGTTGATACATACATTTGATCAAAGAGTCAGTATTTTTCTGACAGAGTTGCCCCATCAGGTTATAGAAACCACAGGGCAAACATTCCTGGCAACGGGTTTTCAGTTTTGCATCTGGATGTGCACAGGCAAAGGAATCCTGATAGGAAAAAACCAACCCTATTAGCATGCAAATCTCGGTAGTTCCCCCCCAAAAGTTAATTGTTTTAACGGCTAGAAATGTGAAGCGTTTTCATTTTAGATCTTACCTGGAGATAGGCTTTGTCTTGCAGCTTCAGTCTGGCTTTCAGAGTGTTTATCATTTCATACATATAGTGTTCTACTTGTTGACTCTGTCTGCCAAAAGTAGTTTCAGGTTATAATCAACTACTCTAATCAGAGCCACCATCAGATCGTAAACAAATGAAGCAACAGCCTCAGGATGCTCCACCATGTGGGTGGGGGAGTGGGAGAGTGTAGGAAGGAGGGAAATCACGCACTGAAAGTGCCTACCTGTTGGAAATGAAGCTTGTGTGAACAAGGATCTGGGAAGGGAATGCAATGGTTCTGGAGCAATTGGGTGAATCAGGGGGTTCCTAAACTTGGAGGTGCAAACAAAACCGGGCCTGCCAAGTATTTGCATCTGCTCCTGAATCAACCCGACAGAAATTAGAACTGAACCTGCAGTCCAAAACATGGCAGAGACCTTTGTGGTTAGAGACAACGCCAGCTCTGGGACAACATTCCTGGACACAAGTAGGGCAAATAGCACAGAACCAAAGAGCCAAAGCCCATGCCAAATTCTGTGGACTTACAAAAGTGCCCAGGTTTAAGGCAATCCATAGCACACACAACCCCCAGATAAGGCCTTCATTATCTTCTTATTTACCTCAGCTGTTGCTTTGGGTGTGGCTCCACTTCATCCTTTGCTTTTCGGACTTTGTAGCTCTCCCTCCCTGCCCAGTTTGGGGTGTAGGAACGGGGACATGGATGGATTGGAGTGGGATGAGCAGAAGAATGCAGTCTCCTCCCATACCCTGTCCATCCCTGTTCATGCGCCCATGTCTTTGGCCATTGTGGAGAGGCAAATCTCCACTCAGGGAAGGGGATGCAAGGAGGAACGGTGCAGTGGTGCCCATGCCTAGAGCAACAATCATTGTAATGATTGAAGTTCAAATAATGAAAATAAATTATAGAGTGTGGGGAGGTGGGGAGGGCAGGAAAGCTACAGGAAAAGGGGCGAGGGCACGATAAGGGGACAAATAGGTGGAGAGGGACTTTCAGGATAATTTTTACTCACTTGTAATACTTGGCTATCGTGACAGGTCTGATTCTGGAACAGATCCTAATTGCATGTGAGTCTATGGGAAAATGTTCTTCATAGACCAGATATTCACAATACAACCCTAATTTTGTATCATTGTTACATCTTGAGGTAAGCCTGTACAATGCTGTTTAGCTTGGAGTGCCAAATGACATTCTCCTTTTTAATACTAAGTGGATACTCAGCTTTAGCCTTCTAGGTAGATCTGGACATCAAACAGAGTTTTTTGGACAAATTTTTTTCATAAATAAGCCTGATTCATTCAGACATGGTCTCTGAACATAACAAGGAAACTTCTTAAGTATTCAACTAAATTACAGGTTTAAAAAATTCTCCCCACTGCCATATTGTGCCAAACATAATGAATGAAATCTTAAGGAGAAAACTGTGGTAAGGAGTACTTATTCAGTTAAAAAAAAAAAGGCCCGACACACTGGGAGTAAAATACTGGGGGCTGAAGGGATCTAAGCCAACTCAGAACTGTAGGGAATCTTAAAATCATTTTCAAATCTAGATATTTCTTAGGGAACTACTTACTGAGACAGTCTTTCAGCCACTGCAGCAATCCGAGTCTCTGTTCTCTTCAGAAAATCAGGAATTTCAATAGGCTCCTCTTGGGGCAAATCAACTAGTATCGTGTTGGCTGCTTCTTGCAGAATTTTTTCAATTCTGCACTCAAGGGTGTCCACAGCATCTTTCACAATTTGTTTCACTTCTTCTTGGCAATGATGCACTCTCTCAATGACTAATAAACCAAAAATGAGAACACATAACATAGCCCATTCCTATTCCCAATAATACTTGGTTTTCCATGTAAAGAAGAATATGTCTGGAAGCAGGGTCAGGCATATTCCTAGAGAAGGGAAAAACAGTGGGAGGAGATGCCCAGGACAGGACTTAAAGGGATTGAGTATATCCTGTGGGGCCCCATTAGGGGAGAAGTTTGGGACAGGCTATACAGGCTCCAACTTCCCTTCTGGAAAAATATAAAAGTACAGTTTTCCCAAAAGTCTTGAGTATAAGGATGAATATGTATAGGAGAGTCCGATCCTGGAGAGAAAGCTTGTTCAATCATGAGGAATTCTGGTTCATACCACCTGGAACCAAGTAATCCAAAACATTTTCATCCCATTCCTCACACAGTGGTATTATTAAACCTCAAAACAGAATAGCCTATGAAGGCTAACAAGTATTCTAGCATTGTAAAAATCAAGTGGATTTTGGGACATTTTATCAACCTACCACTAGTTATACCTTGTGAAATAAGACCTTCATTAGCAAAATGGCCAGAAGTTCCATTTTGGGTGGGATAATCTCATGTCTCCTCCAAGAGGTCTTCCCTGACTAGGCCTTCACTTCCTCTACTCCCATTTTCTTTTCTGTCACCCCTGCACTTGGATTTGCACTCTTTATTCACCCCTCCCTCAGCCCCACAGCATTTATGTACATATCCATAGTTGATTTATATTAATGTCTGTCTCCCCCTTTAGACTGTAAGCTCATTGTGGGCCTGGAACATGTCTATGAACTCAGTGGTACTGTACTCTCTCAGTAACTTAGGAAAGTGCTCTGCACACAGTAAAAGCTCAATAAACAGGATTGATTGATTGATTGATTGATTGATTGATTGATTTGGGGTTCTGTTTCCCCAACCAGAAAGCTTCAGGGGTTTTCCTGTTTCTGGGCTGCACTTGACCATGCCCCTTCTCCTCCTGGGAACCACAGTCCCCTCACTTTTCCTTCCCCAGTAATTTTACTTGGATGAGGGGCTATTAGGAGTGGTACATTGAGCCTCTCCATCCTGCTCTTTCCTGGAAAGGACACATGTCCCTCCCCACTTCCTTGCCTACAGTGGCCATCTTTCCAGTTTTATACCAGGCAGTCTGCTTTTCAGATTGGAAGTGTGTGTGTGTGTGTGTGTGTGTGTGTGTGTGTGTGTGTTCAACAAAGCAGGATTTGGTGTTTTTCATTCTGTCGGGGGTCACCCTATCATCATCATCAGTGGTATTTACTGAGTGCTTACTGAATACAGAGCACTATACTAAGCGCTGGGGAGAGTACAATATTCTCAAAGGTTGTAATCGTTGCAAGATAGAAAATAATGTCACTTTATTTTCCTCTAAGAAACCAAAGGTACGTACATTGATCAATATTTAAAGAGGTCCAAGACAGCTGAGTCAAACCTGGACTGAGAGCTTTCTCGATTTGCCCCAGAAATGGCTTGATCAGGGGCTTCAACAGGAGAGGAACACCATTTGAAAAACTCCTATAATTAACCAAAAAATGTTGAAGGCTACAAAAGAAGGAACAATAGAAGGTCAAAAAATATATAATTAGGTTGAAATAAAAACATTCCTGAATGTGTTTTCAATGTTGTTTGTTTTTCCAATTATTACAGTTTTAGAGAGGCAGTGTGGCCAAGTGGAAAGAGCATGGGTTTGAGAAGCAGAGGGCCTGAATTCTATTAGAATAAACCCAGCTCTGCCACTTGCCTGCTGTGTGATCTTGGGTAAGTCACGTAACATCACTATGCCTTACTTTCCTCATCTGTAAAATAATTGTACTATTTATTATTAATATTAATAATAATAATAAGCTTACTTCACTACATTCCTTCTACAACCCAGCCCACATACTTCACTCCTCTAATGCTAATCTTCTCACTGTGCCTCAATCTTGCCTACCTCGCCGCCGACCTCTTGCCCATGTCCTGCCACTGGTCTTGAACACCTTCTCACCTCAAATCTGGCAGACAGTTACTCTTTCTGCCTTCAAAGTCTTACTGAAGGCACATCTCCTCCAAAAGGCCTTCCCTGATTAAGCCCTACCTTTCCTCTTCTCCCACTCCCTTCTGCTTCCTTTGTTCTTCCCCCCACCCAAGCCCCTCAGCATTTATGTACATATCTGTAATTTATTTATGTTAATGTCTGTCTCCCTCCCCTCCCCCCCCAGATTGTAAGCTTGCTGTGGGCAAGGAATGTGTCTGCATATTGTTGTATTGTACTCTCCCAAGCGCTTAATATAGTACTCTGCACACAGTAAGCATTCAATAAATATGATTGAATAATAATGATGATTGTGGTATTTGTTAAGTGCTTACTATGTACCAGGCATTCTGGGGTATTCATTCATTCATTCAATAGTATTTATTGAGCGCTTACTATGTGCAGAGCACTGTACTAAGCACTTGGAATGTACAAGTCGGCAGATATAAGCTAATCAGGTTGGACACAGTCCAAGTCTCACATGGGGCCTGCAGTCTTAATCCCCATTTTATAGATGATGGAATTGAGGCACAGAGAAATTAAGTGACTTGCCCAAGATTACAAAGCAGTTACATAGCAATAAAATACCTGTTCTCCCTCCCCCTTAGACTATGAGCCCTACGTTGGTCTGGAACTGTATCCCACCTGATTATCTTGTATCTATAAGAGTGCTTAGCCCAGTGCTTGGCACATAGAAACACTTAACAAATACTATGATATTATTATTATGATGATTATTCTTTACCCAGGCTAACAGAGACAGTCTTTTTCTGAGGGGTAAGTTTCTGCCCTAAGCTTTAGAAAGGGCTGATGGCATTTACCTGGGTGATTCCTTTCTTCCTTCCTTTCTTCATTCAATCATATTTATTAATAATAATGTTGGTATTTGTTAAGTGCTTACTATGTGCAGAGCACTGTTCTAAGTGCTGGGGTAGATACAGGGTAATCAGGTTGTCCCACATGAGGCTCACAGTTAATCCCCATTTTACAGATGAGGTACCTGAGGCACAGAGAAGTTAAGTGACTTGCCCACAGTCACACAGCTGACAAGTGGCAGATCCGGGATTCGAACCCATGACCTCAGACTCCCAAGCCCGGGCTCTTTCCACTGAGCCATGCTGCTTCTCTATATTTATTAAGTGCTTACTGTGTGCAAAGCACTATACTAAGCACTTGGGAGAGTACACTGTAACAATAAACAGACAAGTTCCTCCCCGAAAGCTTTGTCCTCACAGCTGGGGTTTGCCAATTCAAAGGAACCTCTTGTGCTGAGTCTCAGGGAGTTGCTCAGGTCACCTTGGTTAAGAACAGTAGCAGATTTCCCAATTTGTTCTAAAGGTCCCAGTCTATCTTTTTGGGGTGGCAATAAAAAAATAAAAAGGCCTAAAAACTCACATCAATGACATTAATTGTACATTTCTCAGTCGCAATTTACCTTTTACAAAATATCTAAACATTTTGCACCTTGGGCTCCAACCATCTGTAAAATTCCCACAGCTGTGCCCACTGCAGCTACTGCCAAAAAGGCTGAAATAGGGGCACAATGAAGCCTGTCACCACTGCCATGAACATATCAAAATATAATAGTGATAGTCTTTGTTAAGCCCTTATTATGCTCCAGGCACTGTACTAAGCACTGGGGTGGATACAAGCAAATTGAGTTGGACACAGTCCATGTCTCATGTGTGGCTCACAGTCTCAATCCCCATTTTCCAGATGAGGTAACTCAGGCACAGAGAAGTGAAGTGACTCACCCTAGGTCACACAGCAGACAAGCAGCAGAGCGGGGATTAGAACCCATGACTTTCAGACTCCCAGGCCCATGCTCTGTGGGTTTTATGGACACACTCCATTTTAGGTAAATTTCATGGATGGTCCCTCAATTCATGGATGGTTGGCAACCCCTACACCACTGCCCATGCCCTGGTGTTCTGTTTTAGAACCTTTTTGGAATATAGTTTTGGTGAGTGGCAGGTAGTTGTAGAACGAAAAAGAAATTAAGAAAATGTTGGGGTTATTCTTGCTCCAGGAGTGCAGTAGTTTTAGTTTTTAATAGAACCAGAGGACACAAAAGGAGCCAAAATGATCAAGAAAACGATGGGTTATTCAAAGATGAAAAGTGTTTACTGACTTCATTTGTTGTCTTTTAATCTGTTCTCCTTTGGCGCACATATCGAGGACAACATCTGGAATTTCTAAGCTCATTTTCTTGAAGTATCTTATTTCAGAAAATACTTCAAGTAATATAGGATCCAAGTTCACAAATAATTCCTGCATATGCCAAAACCAAACAAAAAAAATTGGGTAAGAATAAAGTATATCACATGCACAATGTTCTTAGTAAAAACTTGGTCACACATAGGAGTACTGAATTATCCAGAAATAGAGAAACTCAGAGTTTACTCCCAATATTTCAGGTAAATACGGGGGAAAAGCATGGACATCAATTATATAATACCAGAGTTAATGAATAGAATGTGCAAATCATAAGTTATAGTTAATCAGGGGGATGAGAAACAGCTGTTTCATGAGAGGAATCTGGAAGGATGAGGCCTTTTCAGTTTGAAATGCAGGTGGAGTGGGGACATGATTTAAATATACAAAATTATGAAGTGTGTGGACAGAGTGAACACAGAATTGCTATTCCCCAAATCCCACAGCAGGACAAGGAGAAGTCCTCTGAATCTTTAGGGTTGTACATTCGAAACAAACAAAAGGGAAAAATACCTATTGCTAATAATTGTGGTATTTGTTAAGCACTTACTATGTGCCAAGCGCTGTACTAAGAAGTGGGATAAATACAAGATAATCAAGTCTTGCACAGTTCCTGTCCCTCATAGGGGTCACAGTCTAGAAAGGAGGGAGAACAGGTATCCCATTTTACAGATGAGGAAATCGAGGCTCAGAAAAGTTAAGTGATTTCTCCATAGTCCCGTAGCAGACAAGTGGCAGAGCCAGGATTAGAACACAGATCTTCCAACACCCATGCTCTTTTTACTAGAGCACACTACTTCTTACCATCCCTCTCATGTGGATGACTTTTCCCTCAGTGTGATTGCCCAGTAGCACAACACAGCACTTCTGCCCATGTCTGGGGACAGCTCTCGCTGTTAAGAGGTGACTACCTACCCATTGTATCCTCCTGCTTTTCAAATGAATTCAGTGAATCACAGCCATTCTGGTGGTGAACCCAAGATTACCCTTGCCCAGGGATGTGTTCCTTCAAAAATAAGTACTCAAACATTTGACAGCTGTGTCAACGCCTAATTTGACAGAGGGTTTGGCCCCAGAGATGCAAGCATCTGCTGATCTTTCTCTGGCTAAAGGGTTCTGTTCTCCTGCACTCCTCCCTTGGTTGCAGACTCTATCAAACTGATTGGTGTTCTGACCCACTACAGTGCCCAGAGGGACCAGCACACAATCCCTAAGCATGACTCCAGATTCCAAAGCCTTATTTTCACCATTCACCATACCTTTGTTTCAGGATGTTTGACCAACAATGATGCCCGGAGCCCATTTTTCATTCTATCAGCACATTTGCACCATGCTCTGTAGCAGAGCAGTTCATATTCTAAGAGAACAGCTGCCATTTTGTTATAATTCCAAATCACTCTCTTCATTTCTGGAATCTTAAAAACACCCCCCAAAACACTGTATTAGAAATCATATTCCGATATTACTGCATAATTATGACTCTAGTAGTTTACACAATGACTCGGGTTTGCCTGGGGCAGGTAAGTTTTAAAAATTTTTCAGAGGAGTCTGCAAGATGAATATCAAACTTCGGGGGTCACATGCATATTGTCAAGATTTAAATGTTTCCTAGAGCCTTGGGCCACCTCAGAGTCCTCCCTAAGAATTTGACATCAGCACATCCACTCGATTGGCTATTCTGCTTCCTAGTACTGTCCCCTTATCCCATTGCTGCCCAGGTAATGGGAAGAAGCCACCGAAGTCTAGACTGCCTGGTGGCAGGATAGGATTTGGGGAGAAACTGGGAGAGATCAGGAAAGAGAGAAAGTGAGGGTATCACTACAGCTGTCGATTTCTGTTTTTTCCTTTGGTATCAAAGGCAGGATGATAGGATCATCTGTTTTGTTAAAAAACAAACAAAAAAACCAGGATTCTTCCCTTTGAAGCACTGAATTTCTCTGGTTCCCAACTGGACTCTGCAGTCTATATTGCAAAACCATATAGATCTGTATCTTTATATATCTATATCTCTCTATATATAGCAGTCCTACATTTTCAAAGATGTGCTACTAATACTATAATAATTATGTATTTGTTAAGTATTTACTATGTGCCGAATACTGTACTAAGTTCTGGAGTAAACAGAAGATAATCAGGTCCCACATGGGGCTCACACTTTAAGTAGGAGGGAGAACAGGTATTGAATTCCCATCTTGCAGATGAGGAAACTGAGTTCCAGAGAAGTTCAGTGACTTGTTCAAGGTTCCATAGCAGACAAGTGGCGGAGCCGGGATCAGAACCCAGCCCTGTACTCTTTTCACTAGAGCACACTGGTTCTGAAGGTGAGAGACCATGCATGTTTTCCTGTGTGACTGAAAAGACTGATACATCCTTCCACATTGGGTCCGGAAGAGAGTTCTCTTATATACTAATGAATTTGTTCCATCCAGAGCTTTTTAGTGATCACTGCCCACCACGCCGGTTGGTCTCTCTGTGGTGGTCCCTATGCAACATTATTTGAGACTGTTTCAACGAGTCTTTCAATTTATTCCACCATCCTGGCACATATGCAGTACTTGGCACATAGTAAGTGCTTAACAAATACCCATTATTATTATTATTATTATTTTTTGTGTGCTCCCTCTTTCAATTTGTGATACAATTTTTATCCATTATTCTTCCAATTACCAAGTCTTCCCATTATATTTCTTTATTAGGATATAAAGATTTTTTAGATTTAAAGATTTATTAGAGGATTTACTGAGTATGTGCCAAGTGCTGTACTAAGCACTGGGAGAGATACAAGATAACTGGACAGGACACAGTCCCAAGACATTATAAAGACAATATAAAGACATTATCAGAAACATTTGATAAGAATTTTGTTAATATATTCCATTGGAGAACCTTTGAGATAGTATATGTTTCCAACCTTCAAAACTTCCTGTTTATTCTTAAAAAATTTCATCGGCTGGTCTATTTTTCTAAACAACTGCCGCGACCACAATATCTTCCCAGATACCTGAAATAAAGAAAGATTTGAGATGTTGTTTCCCTCATTAGAAAACAGTAAGTGGTTTGTTCCCTCAATTTCTACCTTTTTTGGTTGTATGAAAATTTATTTAGCCCAGAGCAGGCATCTCTCTTCTCAAAGTGGATGCCACTCAAGGTTCTGCTTCTGTGAATTTTCCTACTAAGAAAACATGCACCTCCCTCCATCTCCTTTCCTCTTCACCCACCTCTCCCCAGATTCCTGACCCTGGCTTTCCTGTCCCTTTCCTGTATCCCCACCCCCAGCCCCCAGCCCCACCATCTTCTAGGTTCCCCGACCTCTCTATTAGATTTCTATTCTTTTTCTTAACAGTCATTGCTGACAATGGTCTTCAGAGCATTGAGAGCCTCCTTCTCTGCCACTGACCTCCTTCCTTCCCCTCCTCCTCCACTGTCACCTGTCTCCCCAACTCCCTGGCTTTGTGACTCTGAAAGTCAGGAAAAACAGGCTGTAGAAGGATCAATGGTGGAGATGGTGGCGACGGCAGCAGCAATGAGGGCTCCAGTGGAGCCCAGCAACAGTAACTAGGGTGACCGATACTGGCCATCAAAAAATCCAGATTCAAGACACATGTGAAGTCATCCACATTATGCCAGCATGTGGCATGATGTAATGAATAGCCAGTTGCTATGCTTATTCCTCCCAGCCAAGCACTCTGCCTCCCAAACCCCCAATTCCAGCCAATTGTCATGTTCCAAACGCTCCAGCCTAACATCATGCAACATTCTTCGCAGCCAGGCATTTCACTCCATTCTAGGTAGCCACATTCAAGTCCTACCAGACTACTTCTGTGCTCGAATCCTTCCAACCAATCACTGAATTTCATTATTTCCAGCTAATCAATATTCTTCAGTCCTCCCAGCTAATCACTGTGCCCAACCAGCTCCAGTATTTACTCACATAATTGCACTACTTTTTGTATAATTTTTGCAAACCAAAACAGGGGAGGGGCAATTACTTTGGGAATTAAATCTAGAAATGAGGAGCAGAAAAAAGAGGAGGAAAAGAGGGGAGAAGGAAGAGGAAGGTAGGAGAGCACTTGATAGTCTTTCTCCTACTTCAATTGCATTCTCTCAAGTGTTGGCTTACAATAAAGCATTTAGTGAATTAATTCCCCTGACTTCCGCTGTATTGTCCATGGTCTCATCTTTCTGGTCATCCTACTCTGGCCAAATGTGTGGTTAGCACTACTTCCAATTATGTGGTTCAAAAAGAAATCTTTAATTTCCTTCTCAAAAATTGGTATGGGGAAAATTATGTGAGTAAATATAGTACTTCTCCTTGGGAGCAACCTACGTGGCTCACTGTGGTATCCAGAGGGTGACCATCTCCTTATGTTTTGCCTTTTTGTCTACCACCTTTGTTGAATTGTACTCTCCCTTAATACAGAGCTCTGCACAGAATAAACACTTAATAAATACCATCGATAAATTTTTGAGGAGAGATGAGTAGATCCAACTGGGCCTGAGCAAGGAGAAGCCTGTGTCTGTTACATGAATGTCTGTTACAGGAGACAAAAGCAAAGTTTATTTTTAATTTGATTCTCACCGGTGGAACATTGTGAGGGATAGGAGGGTTATTTTTCTGTTTCTGGTAGGATTTTCGAACCACTTCCAAATCTTGGCTATACTGTTGTATGGCTACTTGGTATTTTCCTCGGAGGTCAGTGTGGTCTGGATGGAGTTGTTCAAGCTTCACCAAAACTCCCAGCATCTGTTCAGTCTAAGAGCAAATGAAAGCAGAATCTGGGTTAATGTTAGATTGCTAAGGAGTTTTTCATTCAGCTCCCAAGATGCCTGTTTTTAGTCCTTTGCCTAGAGTGGCCAGTGAAACAGGTTGAGAAACTCCAATCTGTCTACTTTGATGCTTCCTGGTACTTCCTGCTGGTGAGCAACATCCCATTCATCTAGTTTGGCCCACGGAAGAGCTGTAAGTAGTCATCCTGGCTGCCACCATTTCTTAGAGCAGTTTTCGGTTCCCTGAGCCATTCCTCCCTGCCCTCTTTTCCCCCCAGCTCCAAAGCACCTGCTTCAGGTTGGGTTTAGTCAGGCTAAGACAAAAGGCACCAGAGATCCAGAGTCATAGGAATTATTTGGACAAAAACAAATCAAACCACCATGACTGGGCCATGCTGTTGCTCAAAGACACAGGTCTCTGGAAACAAACTCTCCAGGCCGCAGGTCCAGACTACTGAGATGTCACTGTCCCCTTTGCCCTCATGGGGAGAGGTGGGCCTAGGGTGCTGGAGGGTAGAAGAGTGGTGGAGAGGAGGGACTGTAAATTAAGGTTTCATAATAGTTTCACTTCTAAATTGTTATGGCAGGGCAGACATCTATCCAGTTTTCCCAGAAGCCTAGATTCTCAGGGAAATAAAAAAAAAAAGGAGGCTAGTATTTTACATTTCACAGTGGGTCTCCACTTAACTCCTATTAGGTCATTCTGGTTTGTTTGGGAACATGATCGAGTACACATGGCTCTCCTATTTATTGAAGGTTGCATTCTCGTAAAACTTTGTGTTAAGGAAAATTTGCATAGTAGTACTCACTCCTTGTGATGCCATACACAAATGCCCAAGCTATTTCTTCGGATAATGTGCGTGCTAGATTGTAAACTTCTTGAGGGCAGGGATCGAGTCTACTTAATCTATTGTACTCTCCCAAATACTTCATACAGTGCTCTGCACACATGTGTTCAACAAATACCATGGATTTATTGAATGATTGATGTGTGATGTTCCACTCCCTGAGAGGACTCTGCAGGAAGCCCTGGGACTTGGTAGCCTTCAAATTTGCCCATCGACATGCATGTCAATCCAGCGGTCACTAGGTGTTTCTGTCTGTGATTAGACCATTACCGTACATATTTTTCCAAACCAGGAATCGATAGATGCTTGTAACAATTCATTCAGTTCTTCAATCTGGGTCTTGAAGGCCTGGTAATCTCTGTCAAACTAGAAAGTATTAACAATGATTTACTGAAAGGACCTCTATGCATTGTTCATCTTTTTAAATCTGTAAACCACTCAGTCTGTGGGCCAAGGGTGAGGAGGGGACCTACCCCTCAGAGAGGAAATTTAGAACCCAATTTGTATAGGTCAATTGGTTCCGCCAGTCTGAAATCTTATGAGGTGCCTAAATTGGGGGTAATGCTTCCCCTTACCTTCAGGGAAATAGCTACTGTACTCGCTCATGTATTAATAGAATAATGATGGTATTGTACATTCCCAGCTCTGCCACTTGTCAGCTGTGTGACTTTGGGCAAGTCACTTAACTTCTCTGTGCCTTAGTTACCTCATCTGTAAAATGGGGATTAAGACTGTGAGCCCCATCTGCAACATCCTGATTACCTTGTATCTTCCCCAGCACTTAGAACAGTGCTTGGCACATAGTAAATGTTTAATAAATACCATTATTATTATTATTATTAAAGTGATTTCTATGTGCCAAACACCATTCTAAGCACTGTTCTAAGCTAGATATAAGGTAATATGGTTATCCCACAGGGGGCACCCAGTCTTAATCCCCATTTTACAGATGAGGTAACTGAGGCACAGAGAAGTGAAGTGACTTGCCCAAAGTCACACAGCTGATAGGTGGCAGAGCTGGGATTAGAACCCCCAACCTCTGACTCCCAAGCCCCTGCTCTTTCCACTAAGCCACACTGATTCTCAGCAGAGAAAACAGCCTCACAGGCTACAAACATTAAGCACAACACAAGGGGCAATCTTTTTGTCAACCTAATGTGGCTGCAACTGTGGATCCAGCATTGCCTTTTCAGCCACACATGCACTCATAGGTGAACTTCAGCATCGGTAGTGTCTTTGAATATGAAGAGGAAGAGGAGGAGGAGGAGAGCAGTAATTTTAATGGCATTTACTGGGTGCCCCATGGGTGTGATGCATTACTAAGCACCAAGAAATGGCATGTTCCCTGAGGATAAGGTGCTTACATTCTAATGGGAGAGACAGACATAAAAATAGTACTTTTAATTACTCTATCTGTAAATAAGTGAACAACTGAATAAACGAATAAACACAGGTGATGACAGTGGATATAAATAAGTACTTATCCGAGGAGATGGCTGATAGATTTATAAGACTTGGGGTTCCAGGAATAAAGCAAGGAAGGTTGGCAGGAGATGATGGGATTTCAAGAGGGCTTTTGAAGAGGGAGAGGACTGGGTTCTCTTGGATTTTGGAGGGAGATGGAGGCCAGGGGCATTGTTAACCCCAGCAGGGCCTTGCTTTTACAGGCACTGATTTCCCTCCCAGACCCACTACTTTCTCTCAGGGTGGGAGGGAAAGCCAGATCCAATCAAGGTTTGTACCCTGGTGTTTCCACGTCAATAGGGGGGACAGTTTGGAACTGTTGAGAGTATTGATAACGGTTAGCAGTACCTCCTGCTTCCTGTGGTCCAAAACATCATATGATTTTGATTTTGCACTTGCAATAATGTCCTGGGAATGACGGCTTATTGTTTCAATGCCCTCAATTTTAATACTCTGTAGATCCGAAAGACTTTCCATGAGATTACTCATATCCAAAATTTTGTCCAAACGTTTACAGAACATATCAAATTTCCCAAATATGTAATTCTCGCTGATTAAGAAAAAAGACAAAATTATGAAAAGCACCCCAAAATATAGAAAATAGAACTTGATTCTCACTTTCAGAAATAAGGTGAACTCCACCTCACTGCTTACCCTATTTCAAGCTACAGCAATGTATGGCTATGAAACTAACAGGGGTAACTGCAACAATGTTTAAACCATACTGGGGTCAATGAGAACTTCTTCCAGAAGAGGAAGCAAAATATTGTGTCTTCTCCACCTCTACTCCCTAACCCCACATGCTCATCTGCACCAAAGGTGAGTAGTAATCTAACATGATTGAAACCTCCCATTCCATCAATTGCCAAAATGTGAAATAGAGATAATGGAAATATAGATGAATGCAACTTTACTCCAGTGAGGGGAGGGAGGGAAGGAGTGCCAGACAGTCAATTATATTTATTGAGGACTTACTGTGTGCAGTACACTGTACTAAATGCTTAATAGAATATGTCATAACAATGAACAGACACATTCCCTGCCCTGGGCCGGCCCCAGCCAATCGCAGAGGCCCAAGAGAGGTTCTGACTGAGGTGGCTGGGGTGGAACACATGGGAATCAGTCTGGGAGAATATAGGAATCTATCACAGAGCATAAGGGAGACTATCTCCTTTTCCAGTTCCCGCAAAGGAGAAATGCATTTGGAACCAGTTAATACTTGAAACACAAATAAATTACCTGAATTCATGTTGTCTGTCACATGAATTTTCCCCTAACTTTCCCCTTATTTTGTGAAATTCTGCTTGGTATTGCTCATTTAGATAAACACATTCTTGAATCCTCCTTAACAGTTCAGGTCTAAGAAAAATAAACGACAAGGTCAGTGAAATGCTTCTGAATAAATGTCCTTTTATATTAAATCATGGCTGCTTGAAGGCCATTAACCTATTTTGGCTATGCAATTATTATTATTATGTCCGCTCTCAGTGTTTCACCTAGAGAGTTCTCCGTACTCTACCAGTCTCAACTACAGGAGGGAGAGAAAGGCAGAGGCATATCCATTCCATTCCTAGCTTGGGCAGTGGCTAGCGAGTGGAAGGCAATCTGCTACTAGTCAAAACTCACTTGTGCTGGGCAGCAGTGGCATGGGAGAGGATTAAGGGTGAAGACTCAAGTTTACTGCGTGGAAAGAGGCAATGGTAAACCACTTACACAATAGTAAGCACTTAAATACCACAATTATTATTATTATCATTATTAACAACAGTGCCTGGAAACACCCGAAGCAGGAGTCAGGGCATATGTTTTCATGAATTCATGGAAAATCAAAGAGAAAAGTAAAAAGGCTCAGGGCTTTAAAGTATATTTGGGAAGAATTAGCAAGGGAGCATCAAAAAACTGGAATTCAGTGTTACCTTTCAAGTTCCCAGATGTTTAAAATTCCTCGACCTAAATAAATCCTGCATGTATTGATCATCTGGTTAGTGACTTTCAGGAAAAGAGAAGTCATGTGTTCTGAGGTATTGTAGTATCGAGATGTTCCGTAGATCATATGGATTCTGTTCATCAGGCAGGGGATATTTTCTGCCACTGTGGTCTAGGAAATGAGAGCGAAGAAAATGAACATGTTCCCAAAACAACAGAAATGCTAGAAGTGTCAGGCAAGACTAGACACGCTGGTGGAGCAAAAACCCAACTTTGTTTCGTCCTGCTGTTCCTGCTCTCAGAGAAGAAATTCTCCAGCTGCAATCCCTCCCCAGGATTCTTCTCTCCTGGCCAGAAGAGAAATGATCCCAGCAGTCCAGCGCAGACTGCAACCAATACAGGAGTCTGCTGGGAGAGGGGAAGAATGTTCTT
Organism: Ornithorhynchus anatinus; assembly: GCF_004115215.2. Taxonomy (NCBI): domain Eukaryota; kingdom Metazoa; phylum Chordata; class Mammalia; order Monotremata; family Ornithorhynchidae; genus Ornithorhynchus; species Ornithorhynchus anatinus. The sequence continues at coordinate 19,522,348 of NC_041750.1, forward strand.
CCATCTTGGAAGGAGTGCAGTCTCTCCCTCTGGGGCAAGTTGGAAGGAATTAATGCCTCTTTCCAAGATACCTCATTTACCACATCATTATTCTCCAGAATCCACTCAGGGAGAACCTGGTCAAAATTCAGTTGAAGCTTAATTCCCTGGGGTTATTCCCTCCCCCAGAAACCATTTTTGTAGGTCCAGGAATTGGCTGCCTAGTGCTGTTTATCACTCCTGTAGTTGTCTCCCACTGGCTGGAAGGGAGACTTTGGAATACAGAAGAGTCTCCTCTTTTGGGGGTCCTGTTAGCCTTAAGCTTTGGAGCTCAGTCCAGCCCACTCTGTGAAGCAGTATCAGATCTCCTCCTTTTGAGTACTTAAGTGCTTCAGTGAACTCAACACTAGCATAGATACAAATAAGCCACTGTTCCACATGGAGCTCACAGTCTAAAGAAGAGGGAGAACAAATATTGAATCCCTCTTTTACAGATGAGGAAACGAAGGCACAGAAAAAATGAAGTGACATGGCTGAATTCACACAGCTGGGGGTAAAACCCAGGTGCTCTGACTCCCAGGACCGGGTTCTTTCCACTAGCCCAAGCTACATCTCTCTCCCATGCAACTCACTCATGGAAAGAGTCAACTCACCGGGTCAGTGTGTCCAAGGGGCCCAAAGAATCGATCCAGGGTAGAAAGGTACTTCACATTGTCCTTGGCTTCATTGGAGGCATGGGTCACCCGGCTATCCTGGATGGGATAAAAGCACAATAAGCAGCCAGATTTCTCATGCTGTGGTGTGAAAATGAAATCTTGTGAGCCCTTCTGCTCTGAGCATCTAATAGTAAACTTCACTCCACCATGGTCTGTAAAACTTCTGCTCCCTCCTGGTCAAACTACCCTTCAATCTCCACCTACTCTCTGCCTGCCCACTCCTCTTCACCATCAGTTACTCAGGCTCTGCTCTCACCTGTTGTCCCTCCTACTTAGACTGAGATCCCAAGGTGGGTTAGGGACTGAACTGACTAACTTGTATCTAACTCACTAATTGGAATGATGCTGGGCAAATAGCAAATGCTTAACAAATACCATAATAATAATTACACTCTCTCATCCTGCTGATCTCTCTCACAGAGGGTCTCATCTACACCCCTTCGCCCCCCCAGACTCATGGAGGGCAGAGAGGTCAGCAAGGAAGCTGATACAGTAATCAAGGTGGGAAAGGATAAGCACTTGGTTTAACATGGTAGCAGTTTGGATGGAGAGGAAAGGGTGGATTTTAATGATATTGATTGATTGAGTGACCTTGGACAAGTCACTTAACATCTCTGTGCCTCAGTTACCTCATCTGTAAAATGGGGATCAAGACTGCAAGCCCCGTGTGGGACATGGACTGTGTCCAACCTAATTAGCTTGTATCTACTCCTGTGCTTACAGTTTCTGGCACATAGTAAGGACTTACCAAATACAATTAAAAAACAAAAACTAGCTTCCCAAGAACTCGCTTTTTTAGGGGCAAAATGACCCTGTTTTTGTCCAGCATGAGCATTTTCTCCCATGTGACCTGTCCCCTGCAATATCATACCCTGGTGTTTTTTCCTGGCCTTTCCTTGGATCATCATTGCCCTGTAGTTCTGTTTCTGCTTTCAGCTTCATAGTTTGTGACTAGAAAAACCAAATCTAAAGCTCTTCCCACCCATTCCATTTTTTATTGGCATCACTAGTCCACTCTCTAACTCATGGCTATTATTACGAAAATATAAACTTTTTGGACAAAAATTTACACATTTTCTGTTACATATCTATAAGATTACCAGCTTTATCCAACGCTTTAGCAGTTTAGATTTTGCTGCTTGAAGAACAGTGAGCACTTTCATTACTCTTGGACTCTTGACTTCATCTAAAAGGCTTGAGGAAGAGAAAAACAAATCTTCTCTAAGAATAGGTTAAAAAAGAGATTTCTCTTGCAAAAAAACCATGCCTCAACTTTAGGAAAAAGTCTGCACTCACGGTACCTGTCAAATAATGCTGTCCTGGACTTCCAGTGTTCCAGCTCAGCTGAAGGACCAGTGCCATCAGATTCTCTTCTCATTTGTTCACTTTCAGCCAAAACTTGTTCAATTTGTTGTATCCAAATAATCAATACTTCCTGAAGCTTCTCCGTGACTTCAATGTTGCTGCCTGTAAAACAGACACCCCAATATAGGTCACTATTCTTTATCTGTTTTGGAAACAAAGGACACTTGGGTGTAAAGTGGAGAGGCTTGCTGAGAATAATCACAGTAGAGTTAGTGGGTGATTTGACTGTAGCTCTGTCATCAAGGGATACTTTGAATTTAACGGGCAATAGATGAAATCTGGAAAGGATTTCTTTGTAGAAAATTTATGTTTCTGACCAGAATCAGCATAGGGCAAATCTAACCTGAGGCTCCTACTCTCAGCAGGCCAATCTATTTGGCAAGAAGGTCCTTCCCCATAACCTTACCTTGCAGCTGACCTGGGAAGCCTCATGGCAGATTCTAGAGCACTGACTGGCAAGGGGCAAGGGGAGGAACCCAAGCCAGAGCCTCAGCAGTGCAGGTAGGATGGAAACGTAAGGTGCGATTTTTCCTGCCTTTATGGTCTCAATAGTAAAAACTTCAAACACTCCCTACCCAAATCTTGGCTGTTTTTAACCTAAATCTTCCCCTTGAAATCGCTATAGTGTATGGAAGACAGTTTTTCTTTGGAATGGAGTTTTGTCTTGGCTCTTTATCACTTTGCTTGTTCTGCAAATATATAACCTCCATACACTAATGCCTGAGGTATAGAGAAAGTCTTTAGGACACATTTTGGATAGAGCAATATAGCCTAGTGGGAAGAGCTTGGGACTGGAAGTCAGAAGTTTGGGGTTTTAATTCTGGCTCTGCCACTTGCTTGCTATTGACTTTGGGCAAGTCTCCTCCTCTCTGCCTCAGTTTCCTTTATCTATAAAATGGGGGTAAATGCCCTGTCCCTCCTCCCTCTTAGATTGTGAACCCCATGTGGGACAGGGACTGTGTCTGATCTGATTAGTTATATCTGCTCCAGTGCTTAGCACAGTAATCGGCACAATGTACCCACATTAGTATTATTTTTATTATCTTGTGAGGCATATGATTGTGCCTGGACTAGGAGACAATAAATACCTAGATGTCAGCTGTGTTTTTTCTCACAATCCAGTTATATGAGTCCATCCACTCGACTATAAGTCCAACCCCCATTTAGACTGTAAGCTTGTTGTGGGCAGGGAATGTGTCTACAGCGTGGCTCAGTGGAAAGAGCACGGGCTTTGGAGTCAGAGGTCATGGGTTCGTATCCCAGCTCTGCCACTTGTCAGCTGTGTGACTGTGGGCAAGTCACTTAACTTCTCGGTGCCTCAGTTACCTCATCTGTAAAATGGGGATTAAGACTGTGAGCCCCACGTGGGTCAACCTGGTTCCCCTGTGTCTACCCCAGCGCTTAGAACAGTGCTCTGCACATAGTAAGCGCTTAACAAATACCAACATTATTATTATTATTACCAACTCTGTTATATTGTACTCTCCCAAGTACTTAGTAAAGTGCTCTGCCCACAGTAAGTGCTCAATAAATATGATTGGTTGATTGAATAGGCTTCATTTAGCGTGATACCTGTAGAAATGAACTGATGAGCCCATCTCAGTGAATTTGATCAAATTCAATAAAGGAAAAGACTGTGTCCCCAAAAAGAAGACAGACACTTTCTGAAGGTAAATGTTCCAGGGACTAGGAAAGGACCCAGTAGTTTACTCTGTGGCCCTGAAGGGGCTGAAGGAATGGAGCCCAGTGTATCACCTTCATCAGGCTGAATTAATCGGAAGTTAATGAGCTTCTCTGAACCAGAACAAGGTTAATCATCTTGAACCAAAACCAGATAGGACTGAACTCTACTCCATGTCCTGGATAATATCCCAATTCACCTTCTCTAATAGAAAAGAGAATGCAACATTAAATGCGGTTTTTCTAAGATGCATTTCAAATGTTTAATTATTGCCAACTTTTTCTCTTACCAATTACTAACCTGCTCTTATGAAGTCAGAAGGGCTGTGTAAGTCATTAAAGTAATTGCCAACATCCACCTGATGCAGTTCAATTTTTTCTCCTAAATGTTGTCTTGCCGATGCCAAGGAATCCACAAATTTGTCCAAAGAATAGAGAAAGTCCTGTATGTGAACATTCCTCGACCCATCTTTCACATCTCTCCAGAGCTGGGTGTTTTCAAATGGTCAACACATGAGAAATGAAAACAGGTTGTGAGAAGGATAGAAAACATTTATTTATTTTCCTACAGTCTCTCAGGGATTGCTTAGGTCATATAATATGCCATGTCACATGGGGTCCCACCCTATCCAGGTATCAGGGATTCCCTCTAGACTGTAAACTTGCTGTGGAGAGGGAACATGTCTGCCAACTCTGTTGTAGTGTACTCTCCCAAGTACTTAGTGCAGTGCTCTGTATATAGTAAGTGCTCAATAAATACCACTGATGATGATGATCAAGGAAGAAGGGATGGGTTTAATATCAGTCAGTTAATCGTATTTACTGAGCACTTATTGGATGCAGAGCATTGTACTGAGCACTTGGGAGAGCACAATATAACAATATAACTGACGTATTCCCTGTCTGTCTCCCCATCTAGATTGTAAGTCTGTGGGCAGGGAATGTGCCTACCAACTCTGCTCCCCCAAGTGCTCAGTACAGTGCTCTCCACACAGTAACTGCTCAATAAATACCACTGATTGACTGATTGATTTGTCCTTGACTACTGGCAAGACCAGATGAACACAAATTTGGGATTAAGCCTGAAACTTGTTAAAAAGTTTTCTATCAAGCCTTTCCTGGCCAGGGGATTCCTCATATGCTCCCTCCTTCCCAAAGCTCAGCTTCATGTTGGGAAAGTGTTTACCTGGCACCCTGGAAGGCCTGTTGTTCCTTTGGGGCCAGTGGGCTCCTAGGTGAGCATCAGTCACTTCTCCCATTTCCAGCACCTTCAAGGAAGCCAAGGCTGTGGGAGGGCTGGGGCGCTGACAGTGCCTACTCCTAGGTCAGCTCCCCTCTGGACCTTCTTGGCCCTTGAAGGACCTAGTTGTAGTATCCTGTCTCTCCTCCCCACATCATCTTTCCCCAACAGGCTGGACCACTCCTTTCCCCATCCCCACAGAGGGATAGAATCAATACTTAGTTGAAGATGAATCAGAACATTTCTAGTTACCAACCTAATTTACTGGTTCTGAAAGGAAACTTTCATCTCCAATTCTACAATGCTGTTGATTTCAAAGAAGCCCTACCACCTTTCCCGATCCCAACATGCCCCTTCCATGGGGAACTCGGTTTCCGGGCCTTCCGTGATTTTCCAATAAGTGGAATCATCATCAGACCCCCATAAGAGTTTCTGCCAGAAGAACAAAAGAAGAATTACCTCTGCAGACCTGAGTGTTGGTGCCATGGCACCAGCCATAAGGGTTTCTAAACCCTGAAGAATATTTCCATCAGGGCAATCCAACATGCCAAAGTTCACCTCCTAAATCAAAATTTAAAGAATGTTAGAAACCACACAAATGAAACCTCAGCCCCTCTTTTAGGAAGGGGAATGACGACAATGCATTAGGATTTTAAGGAAACACGATGATATGAAAACTGACGTGCTTACTTCCATTGGAACACCCTTTCAATAATATATCCTATTTTGTCATGGATAATTCTCATTTAATTATCTGGCATTTTGAGATCACTGTTGTAGCTTTAACACTGTTTCTGTGAAATGTCCTGGAGCCAGAGAAGACAGGGTCAGAGGCTGGATAACCTGTATGAGAGCACACTGGGGCGAGGGAGACAGGAAGAGGCTCACTGAAGAAATTTTCTCCCTACCAGATCCAAGAAAAAGGGTACCTGACTCATTTAGCCAACTTTTCCCCCAGGATCCATGGGAACAACTAAATTGGGGAATGGAGATAATTTTATTCTTCTGTCTAGGAAGGGTGGGGATATGGAAGGTTCACAGTGCAAGCTCCTTCCTCAGTTCCTCATTGAGGAACTGCACAGTGCAAGGTCCCTGTGACCTGGACTCTCTCACATGAGGCTCTTGCCCATCTTCCTCTCTCCATGAATACCTTGACTTATCCATTGCTTTAGTTTTCCAAAGTGCTTTCACATCCCTAACTCCTTTTTTGTCCTCTCAGCATCCCTGTAAATCAGGGAGAGGCGAAGTTATTAAGCCTATTTTACTAACTGTGGGGGTCCTTCAAGGCTCGGTTCTGGGTTCCCTTGTATTTTCATCTACCCCACTCCTTCAGGGAGCCTATCTGCTTTCACAGATTTCACGGTCTATGCCGATGACACCCAAATCTCCATCTTCAACTCTACATGTGGAGGAACAGCATGGTTAAGTGTCATCAGTAAAGAAAGCAATATAAATAAACAGACACCAGGACTGGAGCCTTCTCTTAGGCAAGACTGAGCCAAGTCACATTCGCTTAGGACCCAGGAAATAGCGGGTAGATGGGAGATTTCAAGGAGGTGTGGAGGGGGCAGGACCTTATTCACATGAAAATTGAGGGTAATAATAATTATGGTATTTGTTAAGTGTGAAATGGTTGGTCTCTGGGGAACTGGTCTTGCGACGGAGCAGGCAGGATCCTGTTCAACTCTGCCTTCTCCCGCCACTCCACCCCTTCTTTGCTAGAAATGTTAAAAAATGTAATTTTTTGTACAAAAAAAAGTAAAAAAAAAAAAACCTTAGACAACACGAAAAAGGGAATAATTGCTTTGTAAAGTCACCTCTAAAACAATCCATCTTGGGAAATTCTCCAAAAATGAGGATCTCCATCCATACAGTGTGAATGGCTGCATGGTACCCCTGAGTGTGGGGTAATGAGAAGGAGAAGGGAAGCAGGCTTGGTGTGGGGCCTTGGGAGATCCTGTGTCTACCCCAGCGCTTAGAACAGTGCTCTGCACATAGTAAGTGCTTAACAAATACCAACATTATTATTATTAGATCTCTATGGTCCTGGCAAGACCTGGGTCTTCTAAGAGAATAAGATAAGCCTAGAGAACCCACTCTGATTGGGAAAGGTATTAGAGAAAGGAACACCATGAAGAAGAAGAGAAGGCTTTACTCCAGGAGCTGAGTGGCCATTGGTCTGCAAAAAACATTTCCCTTTTGTTTCAGAAAACTTACCTGAGAAACATTTGCTGCTGTTATTTGCTGGTTTGCTGACTTCAGAAAAAATGCACATGTCCCAGTCAAACCCTGCCAGAGAGAAGCACACCAAACTAAATACACTCTTTTTATTTTTTACTAAGTGTTTTAGCTAGAACTCTGCTAGGGAATTAGGGAATGCATTTCCACAACATACGTCTGCCTGAATAAAAGGTAACGTGTTGCCGGAAGAAACAGTTTTGTGTTAGTCAATCGTTAGTCAAAGAGTATAAGACTACAATGTGAGCTTTCCTTAACCCAAGATTCTCCATGAATACAATTCCTGAATTTTTGGAGAATCTACTGTACACAGGATCCATGCAGGTCAGGCATTGACTGTCCCATATCCCTGTCAAGATTCCCACTCCTGAACATCACTGCACCTAGCAGTGGGTACCAGGGGGAGGGAAGAAAAATGGCTTGTGCCCTGCCCAGTCAGCACCTCTGTCAGGCCTCCAACCCAGTTCTCCAAGGAGAGTGGTTTCTAGGGCAAAAGAGAGGGAGTGAGAGAGTAAAGGGACCAGGGAGATGAAAGTAATCAATCAAATGATCAATCAATCAATGGTATTTATCGAGTGATTACTGCATGCAGAGCACTGTATTCTATCGTATTTATCAAGCACTTACTGTGTGCAGAGCACTGTACTAAGCACTTGGGAGAGTACAAGACAATAGAGTAGACATGAAAGTAAGGTGAGTGGTAAAGTGAGGAACAAAAGGAGAAAGTAGAGATAGGGAAAGGGACTCCTGGAGCAGGGGAGCGAGGATGCTGCCCTCCAAGACCTTTCATCCCAGAGGGGGGACACAAATAAGCAGCCGAGGATCTCGTAGTTGTGTGTGTTTTCCCGGAAGCTGGAGCAGCTGCTGCCTCCACCAATCATCCCCACGCCTCAGCTCGGCTCAGAGCAAGGGCAAAGCCCAGCAAGCAAATGAGAGTTGGAACCAGGGATGCATTTCTAACGTTGTCCTGAAAAGGAGCAGAGAAGCTGGAAGACACCCAGGAGCTTTTTTTCAGCCAAAGCAAAGCTCTTTTTTTCCCTGACAAAGTTACATTCTCACCACAAAGGAGGAATTGTTGGACATACAGGGAAACTGGGAGAGTCTTCACTGACCTGAAATTAAATTGAGTTTCTAAGTAAGATATTAGAGCTTTCTTAAAAGCACCAGGTTGGGAGAAGAAACTTCAGAATGTGTTCCCTTCACCTTGTCACCCTGCAGCACCCCCAGAGCATCTAAAAGAACCTTTGGCGTACATGAGGAAAGCCCAGGTTGGCAGTTTTTGTTTGAATTCAATTTGTCATTATGCAGTATGGGTTCCCTGATGGATTGCTGCATTTTGCACTACTACCATTCATCAGGAGAAATCCTTCAAGACAATATGATAAATGAGAGGTTTATAACGGTTACCGATTAATCATCTTCAGAGTTTAAATTATGGGGTCACTCTATTGTCTGACTAGGGGTGGTGCTGGTGAAGTGGGAGTTGGGACTTTCCATGAAACTCCGTAGGAGGAAGGAATTCAGGCCAGCTGCGGGCACATGGAACAGTGAGGGATTGTGCAAAGCAGGGAGAGGACTGTCCACTAAGAACACATGTGCACAGTTTTCTCCCAAACCAAAGCAGCTGTGTCCCTGCTTTCTCTACACAGTCCCTGGCCCCCAAGGCTGCTGCCCTTCCAGGGGACACAGAGGAGGCAGAGGGGCTGTGTGGGTGAAGGGGGACATGTGTGCATGGTCTTTACCACTGGACCAGGGGGCAGAGTGGCCCCTCCAGCAGGGGTGGGGTAATGAGGTTCCCCTCCCCCCTCATTAGCCCGGATTTTTACAGCAGGGACCAGAGCACTGATGTACATATCTGTGATATTATTTATCCCTTTGCTCTTTCCCTCTCCCAGCCCCAGAGCACTAATGTATACACATGTAATTTTATTTATTTGTACTGATATCTGTCTCCCCCACTCCAGACTCTGAGCTCGTTGTGGGCAGGGAATGTCACTGTTTATTGTTGTATTGTACTCTCCCAAGCGCTTAGTACAGTGCTCTGCACACAGTAAGTGCTCAATAAATATGATGGAATGAATCGAATGAATGCATGAATGAGTGGAAAGCCCTTGTCCCTCCACTCCAAGCAGAAAGTGGCACAAACTAAAACGGCTCCATCTCAGCTCCTCAGGAGGGTTCATGCAGCCAGAGGATCATCTCCCAAGCCCGGGTTCCAGAGTGGCAGCCAGAGCAGAGAAAGCAGGCGGCCAGGGAGAGGAGATGAAATGAGAAGCCCTGTGTTTGATGTCTTTTTATTAAAAAATATGAAAAAAAATCCCCTTGGACCAGCAGCTGTCTGGGGCAAGGGAGACCCCCAGATTGTGGAGTGCTGCGGCCACTGCCTGGCCTCCACCCGAGCTGCATGGATTTGCATGGGAGGTGGGCACCAGATCAGCAGTGGACTGCTTCATAGGACTGGAGGAAGGGGGAAGGGGGGAACGGCACCATGTTGGGTTACACTTCAACCCCTTCTACTGAGAACTGCTAGATTTGATAGGCCATCCAGACAAATTCATAATCCAACCAAATAATAATTATTATTATTATGGTATTTATTAAGCACTGTATGTTCCAGGCACTGTACTAAGTACTGGCGTGGATACAATTAAATCAGGTTGGACACAGTCCCTGCTCCACGTGGGGCTCACAGTCTCACAGATGAGGTAACTGAGGCAAAGAGAAGTGAAGTGATTTGCCCAAGGCCACACAGCAGACAAGTGGCAAAACTGGGATTAGAACCCATGACCTTCTGACTCCCAGGCCCGTGCTCTATCCATTATGCCACACTGCTTCTGTAGCAGATGCCTCTTATGCAAACTGCACCCCATCATTCATTCATTCAATCGTATTTATTGAGCGCTTACTGTGTGCAAAACACCATACAGACCTGCAACGTGCACAGGCTTTATTGGTACTGCTATACCCTAGTTCACACCCCATGAGAGCAGAGTGCCATTTCCCCTGTCCCTAATCTATTTCAATGTTTTTCTCCCCCTGTAAACTGTAAGTTCCTCATGGGCAGGGATTAAGTTTACCAACTCTGTTGTATAGTACTTTCCCCAGTGTTTTGTACAGTACTCTGCACACAGTAAGCGCTCAATAAAGACCACTGATTGATTGAAAGATGGATTGACAGAGAAGGTAGAGATAGGGAAAAAAGAGACAAGGAACAGAGAGATGAAGAAGAGATACACAGGGAAGGTAGACAGAGGGAGGGATCCCCGAGAAGATCATCTAGTTTTCTTAAGAAAACAGTGTGGGAGACGGAAGCCAGCAGTGCCAGCTCAGTCAGTCTTAGTGCATGTAGGACCTCCCAGCCTCCCCAAACCCCAAGTTGCCTTGTCAGAGAAATTTGAAGAGGAATGAGCCCATTTTAGAAGTTTTATAACTCGATTCTGGCTGAGTCTTCAATCGAATTAATGTGTCAGATGTGGTTAAGGTTGCACTGACCTCATTAAGTGGAGAGACCCTAATGAGGGCAAACCCACAGATAAAAGCAGCGGGTTCCCTCCTGGATTCTTTTTGGGGTTTCATAGAAGCCGTGACACTTAATGACTCTGATTACCCTGCCTCATCTTCTCTGTCACCTGGATGCTACCCTGGAACAAGTACTGTTCCTGTGGGAGTTTTTTAAGGAGAGGCTGGCTCCACTTCTGTTTGGGCCCTAAATTTCAGTTCTGTCCTTTACGGCTAGGCCTTTGTGAAGAGGACCAGCCTAGACTCTCCTGGAGGTCCCCTAAGTGAGCGGACTTCCAGCATCTTCCTAGCTGGGCTGTTAATTCCATCTAGGGGGCAGGGCCTAGCTGCGCCTCATACTTCTTCTTACGTCCCCTAAGCACCTGGTAGCGGCATGGCATAGTGGATAGAGCATGGGCCTGGGAGTCAGAAGGTCATGGATTCTAATCCTGGCTCCAACACTTATCTGCTGTTTGACCTTGGGCAAGTCACTTCACTTCTCTGGGCCTCAGGTATTTGTAAAATTTGTAAAATGAAGATTGAGACTGTAAGCCCCACGTGGGATAGGGACTGTGTCCAACCTGATTTCCTTGTATCCTCCCCCAGTGCTTAGTACAGTGCCTGACACACAGTAAGCACTTAAATACCACAATTATAATTATTATTATTATTATTATTATTGTTGTTCTCTTCCCAGAGAAGACCTCAGTCTAGCCTGATGCTGCTGTGGCTGTTATTGGGCTGGACCTGCCAGGGTCTTGTTCTCTGACCAGATTCAACTCTTTAGGACCCAGCAGCCATTAGAGCCAGCACAGAATCCAACTGGCTTCCCTGGAGGGATCAGTAGGTAGAATGGAAGGTAGCCCTGGCATTTCCCTGCTGTGGCTACCTGCTGAACTGAACTGGAGAATGCAGGGATCCTATCTCGAGATCCATTTGCCACAATCACAATCTTTCTCCGCAGTTCCCACCCTGAAATTACCTCTGTGGAACCCTCAGTGAGAAAAAGCTTCTTCTGCTGCAGGGGATTAGGACCAGAACCATCTGCCAATGACAAGCTGTTCAATTTTTGCTGGTAAAACAAAATCAATAAAAATGAAAATGAATAGAAATTAATTGAATAGAATGAATAATTCAATGTATTTATGCTGATCTTTCCAGTAATATCAGCTCAATGCCATTTCCAGCCCCTGAGAGGTTTAGCAGTTTCCCAAGCTCTTCCCCAAATCCTTAAATAATTGGGAAAGAAATTGCAGAGTGATCTAAATTACATCAAGCCTGATTTGCATCCCTGATTAGGGAAAGAACTGAGCCATGAAAATCCTCAGAGGCCATGCCACAGCTCTGTGCTTTGGGAGCTGGGGGTGGGGTGAAAGGGCAAGCATCTGTTGGGGGCTCCTGGAAATTTCCCTTCCAGTGCATCAATTGTCTCCTGGACACCCTTTGAAACATGCCCCTCCTCCTCACCTTAGGTGACCAGGCATCTCAATTTAATAATAATGTTGGTATTTGTTAAGCGCTTACTATGTGCCAAGCACTGTTCTAAGCGCTGGGGTAGACACAGGGGAATCAGGTTGTCCCACGTGGGGCTCACAGTCTTAATCCCCATTTTACAGATGAGGTAACTGAGGCCCCGAGAAGTTAAGTGACTTGCCCAAAGTCACTCAGCTGACAAGTGGCCGAGCCGGGATTCGAACCCATGAACTCTGACTCCAAAGCCCATGCTCTTTCCACTGAGCCATGCTGCTTCTCGCTGCTTCTCGCTGCTTTGAGATACGTCACCAGAAAGCCTAATGAGGACTCATTAAGGGACCCACTTTAAATTGGGGAATAGAACAGAAGGAGTCCCAGGCAGAAGGAAGAGTGTCATCAAGGAGTCAGAGGAGGGAAAATCAAAAACAAGGCACACAGAAAGGGTGAACTTGAGAGGAGAGAAAGAGTGTGACCTGGGTTACCATGGGAGAAGAGAGTAGATAGTAAGAGGGAGAAAGCTGATAGAGTTTCTTAAAGCCAATGGTTAGGAATTTATCCTTGATACAGAGTGGAATGGGTAAAGAGTAAAAGTTTTTAAGACATGGTAAGACTTGTGCAAGACAATATTTAAGAAAAATGATCAGGGAGGCAAAGTGAAAAATGGACCAGAAAGGGAAGAAACTGGAGGCAGGGAGGTCAGTGAGGAGGCTGATAAAATAGTTTAGTCAGGAAATGATGAGCACCTGGATCAGAGTGATTTCCATTTGGATGGAAAAGGGGTGAATCTTGGAAGGGTTGCAGAGGAAAAACCAACAGGATCTAGCAATAAGCTGAAAATGGGAGTGGAAAGAGAGTGAAGAGTTGAAGATGACAGCCAAGTATGTGAGCTTCTGGGGCAGGTAGGATGGGGATGTTGTCAACTATGATGGGAAAACTAGGAGGATGAGAGGATTTGGGGATTTGGGAGGAAAGAGAAGTTCAGTTTTTTTAAATTATTATTATTACTATGGTATTTGTTAAGTGCTATCTGCTAAGCACTATTCTAAGCACTGGGATAGATACAGGGTAATCAGGTTGTCCTGTGTGGGGCTCACAGTTTAATCCCCATTTTACAGATGAGGTAACTGAGGCACAGAGAAGTTAAGTGACTTGCCGAAGGTCACACAGCTGAGAAGTGGCAGACCCGGGATTAGAACCTATGTTCTTTGACTCCCAAGCCCGTGCACTTTCCACTAAGCCACACTGCTTCTCTTAGACACACAGACACACTGAGCTTAAAGTGTTGGTATGACATCCTTGTGGAATTTACCCTTTAGGCAAAAGAAAATGCAAGATGGCAGAGGTGAGAGTTCAGGGCTAGCAAGGTAGATTTGGCAATCACCTGAATGGGGACGATAGATGAAGTCTTGGGAGTGGATGAGCTCTCCAAGGGAATAAGTAAAAAGTGAGAACAGAGGGGGATTCAGAACTGAGCCTTGAGGGATGCCCACTGTTAGAGGATGAGAGATAGAAGGGGAATCGCAAACAAGAATGAATGGTCGAGGTAAGAGGTGAATTAGGAGAGAACTGTTTTGTTAAAACCAAGATGAAACAATTTCTAGGAGAAGGGAGTGGTTCACGGTGTCTAAAGCAGACAAGAAGTTGAGGAGGATTAGACTAGAGGTCCATGGAGAAAACATTCTGAAAAGAGCAGTAGGATTTCAGATTTTCCAAGTGGAACAGAATGTCCTAAGACAAGTGGATAGAGATCTCCTTTTCCCCTTCTTTTCTTTCCACCACCTCTCTGTCCCCATTTGGCCTATACTGCTCCCTTTACGCATAGCTAGATTCCAAATTTTCCCCCTAGCCCCCTTCATTCCAAATGATGTCATTATGTCATAGTACAGGCACAGATTGCTTCTCATAACATCAGTTCCTTGTGTTACATGAGCCCACAACTTAACATAAGAGGCCATTGGTTTGCACCGCACCCTTCTGCCTCCCCCTTTTTCCCTCCATGCTCTACCCCATGGTTTTCCTACTGCACACAATTTCCTTCCCCCACAACACACAAGAGGCTGGCCTAGACAACTGTCCCCAGGGGGCCATGGCAACCCTGATGAGGGTTGGGACCTGGGACCTGTCCAAGGACATGTTGCTCTGAGGCTGGAGGAGGCCTGGTCCTGCCAGTCCGGGCTGATGCTTCTGTCCACTGCTCAGCGATTGGACCAGTGCAGACATCTTCCAGTGGGAGTGCAGCTGGTAGCAGCAGAGTTCAGGGCCTATGCTGGGAGATTTCAGAGGGGTTGTTGCCTGGGTGTGAATTTCCCGCCTTACTGAGGTAAGGGCTTGTGGAAGGTCTATTCCCCTCCCCCCACCCGACCCCCACCATTCCTCCAGCCCTGAACACAATAGCAAAAATAGATTTGCTACCCCAACTAGCAGGCAGAGCAGGACTGCTGTCTTAGAGCCTCTTGGACACTCGGCTGCTTAGGGTCAGGCCTAGTAGAAAGAGCAGGGGATTGAGAGTCAGGAGACCCTTACTCAAGTCCCATCTGTATCACTGGCCTATCACTGTGTGACCTTGGATAGGTCACTTAACCTCTCTGGGCTTCAGTTTCCTCATCTGTAAAATGGGGATAAGATGCATTGTAAGCTCAGTGTGGGACAGTGACTGTATCCAATCTCAAAACTGCTTATCTCTACTAGTGTTCTAGCACATTGCAAGCACTTAAAAAATGTCATAATTATTTTTTGTTTATGAAGTTAGAGAGGTCCTCTGAATCATTTAGTAAACATATGCTTCCAAAATTTCTGATGATAATTGTGCTATTTGCAACAGAAATAAGAAAAAAACGTACCTGATGGACATCTTGGTAAAAGAAAAGTAATTTTTTAGGTCCATTAGATGCAAAGAATTCTCCCACCATGTGAAACTAAGTAACACAAAAGAGGCTGGTTAGTGCTGGTTAGAGGAAATATAAAACTGCATATCAAGCATCCAACCCAAACTGTACAGAGCAAATGATATCTACCTTTTCATCAGAAATGATGGCGTATTCAACATCTTGCTCGCTTAACTCTATGCCATCAGCCAATCTGAGTACCAAATACTTATGTCTGGCATCTAACTGAGCCTTTCTCTCTTCTTTAGTGACTTTGACCTGCTTGGCGAGTTCTTTTCGAGTTTCACTGGAAAGCGGAACAGTCTTCTTCCCAGTTGCCTGGTGGAGAAAAATGCATGATTTTTGAGCAACTTTAAATGTGCAAGCTGATGAACCCATTACTAGCCATGACCTACTGAATCAAAGGTTGATAGGTCAATAGGGCAAAAACCACCATCTACTCTCCCTGGGAAGGCAGGCAGGGCCAGGGCAAATGGACAGATAGCAGGAAGCAGGCATGAAAGGACTTCTCTTCCTGGTACTCTGTTTCCTTTCCTGTTCCCCCTGCCCAACCTGAACCAAGAAAACAAATGGAAATTGGTGCTCTTGGTTAAGCTATGTCCTGCTCCCAACCAGGCTCGTTTCACCTTCTCACAGTCACTTAGAGAATAAACTCCCCTTCCCACCTTCAACTCAACCCCCAAGGAGTAGCAACACATATTTGACTGAATGAAGACAGCATGCCATATCTCTCTCCTGATAACGTTCCTCATCCAGTGAACCTCTGTTCCATGGAGGGAGCAGGATGCCAGTAGGCAGGTATGAACATGCCTCCTTCCCATAAATAACCCAAGAAGTCAAGATGGGGGAAGTACACTGTTCAATCAGGGTACTTGCCGGTAGAGCTCCAGGGGAAGGGGAAACTGGTGAAGCTGTTCCTGGGCCAGCACCCTTCATTTTAGAAACTCCTCCGAGGTCGTCGTTCTTTCCTTCAACATCTAGAGGAAATAAATTTGTATTAGGGGGGAAACCACTTAGAACCTTAATCAATCAATCATTAAATCAATTAAAAGTATTTTTGAGCACTTACTGTGTGCCCTGCACTGTGCTAAGCACTCGGGACAGTACAGTACACCTGCACTGTAGTAAGCACTCAGGAGAGTACAATACACTAGAGTTGGTGGACATGATCCCTGACCACAAGGAGTTTACAATCTAGGCGTGGAGATAGACATTAAATAATTTACAGTTAGAGGAACTGGGAGAGTATAAGGATATGTATATAAATGCTGAGGGGCTAAGGATGGGGTATATATCAAGCGCTTAAGGACAGATCTGAGTTTAAAGGTGACGCAGAAGGGAAGGCAAACTGGGGAAATGAGGGCTTAATCAGAAGAGGTCTCTTGGAGGAGAAGCGATTTTAGGAGGGTTTTGAAGGTGGGGAGAGCGATAGTATGTTTGCTACGAATGGGGAGGGGTTCCAGGACATGTGGTGAAGATAAATCAACACTTGACTATAAACTAGAGGGCATCAGGACCCAATGGATGTTATAGGGACCTGGGCTCTCCTAAGTGGCTCTGGGGGCTACTTCTGCTGGGAGCCAGGGCTGAGGAGATAGTGGAACATCACAGTAACTAACTTGATCAATTTGTCTAACTTCTAGTGCTTGAGAGGGAAAATTTCCATGATTAGAAATATGGATTATTTCAAAATTTCAAATTTTGATATTCTTTCAACAAACTACTCCAAGAACACTTTTAGTTTTCCTAAGTGCTGTCACATTAGTTTTAGATAGATGATTTAATGGTTACAGTGTAGTCTGTGCTAGGCACTGGGCTAGGGGATGGGATAGATACAAAATAAAGAATTCAGACCCCCACCCCTGAGCCACAGAAGACTCACAGTCTAAGTGGGAAGTAAGTTACAAACAGTGGGAGCAATTGAGAAGCAGCGTGGCTCAGTGGAAAGAGCACGGGCTTTGGAGTCAGAGGTCATGGGTTCGAATCCTGGCTCGGCCACTTGTCAGCTGTGTGACTTTGGGCAAGTCACTTAACTTCTCGGGGCCTCAGTTACCTCATCTGTAAAATGGGGATTAAGACTGTGAGCCCCACATGGGACAACCTGATTCCCCTGTGTCTCCCCCAGTGCTTAGAACAGTGCTTGGCACATAGTAAGCGCTTAACAAATACCAACATTATTATTAAAAACCCAACATTCCAAATGTAAGAGCACTAAATAAATAAGCAGATCTTGGGGTGGGGGTGGGTGAGCAATCCCCAAACTGCCACTGCTTTAGTGGTTACAATTAGCAAGGCCCCCCCAGAATTCAGACAGCTCTAAAGGTGGCTTTTAGGAGCTCTGCCCTCCAACACTGTTTGGGGAAAGAGGTGTTGCCCATCAACTCATTTTGTCCTCACCAAATGATGAGGATAAAATTATCTCCATTTTACAGATGAGGAAACAGAGGCACAGAATGGACAGTAACTTGCCCATGATCATACAGCAAGCAGGGCAAAGTCAGAGCTAGAACCTAGTTCCTATATCTTCTTTCTCTCCACTAAGCTAACCTGCATCCCACAATATTCTTGTCCCAATAAAAATGCTTTTTCTTTCCTATGTAACTTCTCCAAACACCCAGCTCAGTGCGTTGATCAGGCAGCAGGTTTAGGCTTGGCCTCTAGATTTAACATGGAAATAGGACACCAGGTTGCCATGGTTTCAAAACACGGGACCTGGGCACTTGGTTAGCCAGCACCAACGACTTGGAGAAAGTCCATTTCTGACTCCCCCAACACTCTCTGGGTCAGGGAGGAAGTCAAAGCATGGAACCCCAGACCAGCAGAGCATGACTGCCTGACTCCCTGGCAAGCTTCAGCCAGGCCCTGCCTCAGGAAGCTCAGGTTCTGGGCCAGAATGAAGACTCCATGGGGTTGGAGAGCTGCAGAGTCCCAGGCTCTCCCTTCTGGAGAGTGGGATGGGATGGGATTGAGGATCCAGGCAGGGCACAGTTCTAGACACACAGAGGAGTTAAGGCTGGAGGAGGGATGGGGAGATAAGGAGCCTGTGGGACCACTCCTCACCACAGAGGGTGGATTTTTCTAGCTTCCTCAGGCCTAGACTACCCCCTCAGAGAAAAACAGAGACCCTGGCCCACCCCACAGGGGGTCCCTAGTACCTTTTTTGATTGCAACAAGAGGTGGGGAGAGCAGAGGCTCGAGGAAGGCAGTCATAGCTCTTGCGTCTTTCTCTGTTTCCGAGGCAGGGGGCTGGAATCCATCCTCTCCTTGCCCCAGATCAGCTCCTTTCCCGGAATCCTCCATGTCCCCGGCCCAAACTTGGTAGCCCAGACCCAGACCCTGTCTCAAGCCCAGCCCAGAGTTGTGCTAGCAGGCACCAGCAGCAATGTCCCAGTTCCTTGGGGCAGGTGAGGGACCCTGTCCTGGGAGGCTTGGAGGGTGAACGGCCACAGCCCTGATCCTAGCCGCCGAGTCAGGGAGCAGCTCTGGGAAGTTGCTGCTCCTCAGAACTTTTCCTCAGGAGAGGGCTGAGCTGCCATGGCAACTCCCACGAGTCAGAGCTGGATCTACCCACCGGCCAGGCCTGATTTAAAGAGAGGGGCCGGTCCAGCCCAGCCTCGGTTGCTATGCATCCGGCTGTAAACCCACAACACAATGAATGTCTCAGGAGGGTAGCTCGCTTGGTTAGCCGCATCACTACCCTCCAACCTCACCCTGTTTAGTCAACTTTGGGGAACAGAGCCTGGCCTACCCCCCACCCTATCCTCCAGGGTGGCTTTGAAGTTTCAGGAAACCTCGTCCCTTCTCCCCACCCTCAGAAGAAACCTGGAGGGTGGTTTCATGGCTGGGGGGCTTCTTCCTTCTTGTCTAGAGGCCTGGGGGGTGGGGAAGGTCTTGGCCCTTTCTGAAGGTTCTGATTGGCTCAGGGCACCCTCCTTCCCCCTCCCACCACCATCCTGACCACCCACACTCTAGGATTCACTAGAGCAAGGATTTGAGGGAAACTTATAAACTCTCATTCTAGCCAGGTTTCCTCTGACAACCCTGGCATTCTCCAGTGGGGCTGCAATCTCTCAACAACCACCCATTCATTAGAGCCAAGGGGGTGATTCTGGCTCCTGGAACATATGGAGAAGGGCCATGTGGCCTGGTGGAAAGAGCACCTGGGTTCTAATCCCAGCTCTGTGTCTTGTCTGCTGTATGACACTGGGCAAGTCATTTAACTTCTGTGTGTGTGTGCGTATGTGTGTGGCTGCATAGGTCAATGCAGGCCTCACAGTCTCTGCCACATTGTGCACATAAAAATACTGTCCTTTAATGTTCTGTCACGTATGATGTTTGCAGTACCTGTTGTTCTTCTGCCTCGTCTTTAATTCCTCATCTGTAAAAAGGGAATAAATGTACCTGTTCTTTCTCTTTCTCAAGCCGTGAACTCCATCTAGGGCAGGAACTGTGTCCAATCTATCTTGTCTCTACCCCAGCACTAGGCACATAATAGGGGCTCAGTAAATTCCATCTTTTTAATGATTATATTATTAGGTAGGAAGAATAGGTATGATTATCCCCATTTTACAGATCAGGAAACTGGGGCCCAAAAAGGATAGTTGACTCACTTGAGCTCACATTACAGAGTAGTATTGGAGCTGGGGCAAAAACCAAGGCTCCTGACTTGCATCCCTGTGTTCTTTCCAATAGACCACAAAATAATGGAGTGGAGGAGCTTGCTTGGAGAACATGACAGTCATTGGAGCCAAACAATTAAGAATGCCAGTGAAAACTAAATCTTCCCAATATTGCCATAAGGTGTGGAAGAAGAGCTGGGAATTTTGGTGCCCATATGGCAAAGAGAAACCCAGAGAAGATAAAGAATGGAGATTAAAACCCAGTGTGTTTTTACTGCAGGTCTGGTCTCTTATTCCTGGACTCCGCTAACTAGTTGCTTCTAAGCTTATTGACTGACTCTCCCATTATAACCCCAAAACTGCCTGCCTTACGGGGATTGCTCCTGGGGCAGAGGGTTGAGGATGGTGACTATGGATTGACCTTTCTTCAAACTGAAATATTTGAAAATGCTCACCCACCAATGTTGCACAAACCATTGCCCTTTAATTCTATGTCAGTGTCTTCCTGTAAGAGCCAGGTGATGGGAAGAAGCTTGATCACATAAACTGAGCCAGCCTGACTGCAATGCAGTGCCCAGTTGCCCGGTTCTGGAGCACTGGAAAAATCAGGGACTCTCTTTACTCTGGCTGGAGTCAAGGAGATACAGTATGGGTGTTTCTCCAGAAGATCAGCATTCCAATGGCCAGACAGCAGCCTCCCCAGGTGACAGGGACTTTGGCAAGAAGAAAAGAGGCGAGAAGAAGGAAGAGTCAGAATTAGGAGACAGAGTCAGGGAGAGAGGATGATTGTCTCTCTCCTCCTCGGGGAACAACCAGGACCTCCTGGTGTCCTGAGGTCTTCAGAAATGCAGGATCCCAGAGGAATTCCATCCCTGTTGGGAGGCCACTTCTGGTTATAAGGGGAGGGGGCTGGGAGATCTTGTAGCCAAATTTGAGTAAGGTCACCAGGTATTTCAGTTTGGGGGCATTTGGGGCTGGGATCCACCAAACTTGTGCCCGGTTCTTGCCTCAGAGGGTGCTAAGTTGGAGCATGCCCAAAGCAACAACATGTCTGCCTTGAAGGAGCAGGGATTGTGGCAGCTTCTCACTGTCATGAGGGATAGCCTCTCTGAGGCCATCATCTCACAAGATGGTCCCAACTTGTTGCCCAAGAGGCAAGAGAGCCAAGTAGTAGGACGAAGCTGGCGGATTCCACCTTGTGGTTTGTCCATCCCTGCGATCCCATCCTCTGTGTCCCTGGGACCCCTGGGATCTCCGTACTGTCCACTGGCCCTCCAGCCCTGGGTGGGAGTGCAGACCCCAGATTTCCACGCCTGAAGGAAGCAAGCAGCTTCCCTACTGCCTCCAGGGCGCAGAGCCAGCTGTCCTCACAGCTCTGGGGGCCTTCGAATCAAGCTGCTCACTACTACCCTGCAACTCCCCAGAACTTAAATAAATAACAAACAATTAAAGAATAGAATAAGAAACAAACACCAAACCTTTTTAGGGGACTCCTTTATTGTGAGGGTTTGTGGGATGGATTGGTGGGGGAGAGTTGTTAGAGCGTGAGGAAGCAGAGGATCCCATAATAGAGAAGAATAAAGAAAGGTGGCTCTCGTGCATGCAGTGGGGGAGGGGGCATGGT
Organism: Ornithorhynchus anatinus; assembly: GCF_004115215.2. Lineage (NCBI taxonomy): Eukaryota > Metazoa > Chordata > Mammalia > Monotremata > Ornithorhynchidae > Ornithorhynchus > Ornithorhynchus anatinus. The sequence continues at coordinate 19,543,665 of NC_041750.1, forward strand.
AGGGGCTCTGTGCAGGGGTGGGGGTCTTCCTGATGTGGGTGACATTCTGAATGCTCCATGTGGGGGCCATCCTTAGAGGGGCAGATGGCACACTGCTCCCCCCCTGCCCGAGATGACTGTTTCCTTCCCTTAGCGTCTGGAGCCAGTATCATACAAACAAAATGGTTTTGTCCACTGTGGAGGTCTCAGGGATATTCTGTTTGACGACCTAAGGGAGAACCATTTCAGCCATCTCGAAATGCATGTCACTGGTCCTAGAGAGGCCACATGACAGAGTGTGGATTGCTCAACTAGGATCAATATCACCCCTACTGCAAAAACTACTTTAGTGCACATTCTGCCAGCTGTGGGACAAACCTCTCCCCTCCTAATCGCTGGATCTGAGCAACCCTCATCCCAAATGGGGAGGGATAAGAAAGGATGAAATTCTGAATTTCCACAAACACCGTGTGCATGTGATTTTCTGTGTAATATTCACTTCCGTGGGTGCACTCTCACCATCAGCAGCATTACCTTCGAAGCCAAGGATAACTCCATATCTGTGCAAGTCGAAAACAGCAGCAGGTTCAAAAAGAATATGAATAAATAAAGGGGTAAGAACTTCATAGTGTGCTATTAGAGGGAGAGTTAAGAGACGTCAGAAGGCTCAAGAAAGGACTGGATGATTCCTAAATGATAGACCACTGCTGGGTTATTAAAAAAAGTTAGATCCAGTCAAAAAATGTTATTTGGATTATATTTGGATGAGGAGAGAAGCCATCAGTGCTGCTTCTCCAAGCATTCCACTGCCACACTCGGAGTCCTGTCTAAAGGACTTATTGACTACTATATCTTCACACCATTTCTCCAACATTCCTGTTCAGTGTAACTGCCACCACATCTCATAGGAAGCCAATGCTTCAATATAATTCCCTTCTCCTTTCTTGTATCCCTCTTAATCTTCCCTATCCTTCTCTTCCAGCCATTTTCAGTCTCTCCTGTTTCCCCAAGCTTTTCACATTTTCCTTCGTACATGATCTCTGTTTGATTCTCGCTCACCTTATCCCTTCAATCCTCAGACTGGGTCTTTCCTGGGAATTTTCCTGTCCTTTCCTGCCCTCTTCCTAACTAAAGATCTGGAATCCCATGCCAGTGCCTCCTGCTCCAGCCAAGGCTCCCAGGGAAGGTTCCTTAGTGTTTTTGTTTCTGAAAATTCTGCTGCATAAATCAGGTCTCTGCCCACTTTTATGATTCTAACCTCTCATGCTGTAGCTTTAGCCCATACTAGGAGCAGGATGTAAAAGACCACCTATTCATGGTCCAGTTCGGAAGATAAATATGCCAAACAAGTGGAGGAGACCAGCAGGTTGGAGGTGTGGGATTCGGTTCAGCCTTGAAGTGAGCTCACGTATTTAGGGCAGGTACAATTGGGATTCCCTGTAGCTCACTATTCACCTCAAAGCCTCTACTCCATTTTTTGTAGTGCAGTGCTAAAGCTTTCTAAGGCATTTTTGAGAGATTGAAGCAAGAAAGATCCCAGTTCATTGCTCGTCTCATGGATGTCTGGATCATAGCTTCCGTAGAGTGGGGTCGAAGCCTTAATGTCATCCCGGTTGGCCTGAAGCAATATTGCCTGAAGTTCCCTCGCAATCTCTTCATATTTCTGATGATCGAAATTGGGGAGGCTGGAATCATCAAGTGGGTAGCTGGTGCCATCAGGATAGCAGTCCTTCGGCACTGGGAACTCGATGGACTTCAGCTTGGGGAGCTCTGTGAAAGCCCTGAAGAGGCATTTCAAAGCTCGGGAGGTTAGCGGGTTCCCAAGGAATTTGAACTCCTGCAGCTTCCGGCAAGGGATCAAGCCCATGATCATCCTGTTGACGTGGGAATCTTCAATGCTGCACTCCTCCAGCGAGAGGACTCTCAGGGTCTGGGAGGCCTGGTTGAGCAGTTTGAAGAAAGTCGAGGGGTAGAGGGCAACTACGCTGTGCCCACTGAGATCCAGCACCTCAAGGTGGAAGGAGTGGAGGCCATTGGCTAGGAAGGCCATGTCTGCATAACTCAGGGAGCAGTTGGCCAATTCCAGAGCTCGGAGGGGCGTTCTCAGTGGGCTGCAGAACAAAGTGGAAAGTAAACATGGTAGAGAAAGAGCAGGAAATCCCCTTTAATTAATCAATCAATGAATGGTGATAATTGAGCATTTATTGTGTGCAGAGCACTATACTAAGTGTTTGGGAGTGTACAAGACAACAGAGTTGGTAGACATGACCACTGCTGAGCAGAGGAGAGGATTAAAAATGCTTAAGTGCTTTTTCTGACATATTATCAGTATTGGTCAATCAATCAATGGTGTTTTTTGAGCGCTTACAGTTTGTAAAGCATTGTACTAAGTGCTTGGGAAAGTACAATTCAATACAGTACTGGTGATAATAAGAGTTTGGATCTCTGAAGCAGCTTACTCCTGCAGATTCAGAAGAAGTTTAATAATAATAATAATGTTGGTATTTGTTAAGCGCTTACTATGTGCCGAGCACTGTTCTAAGCGCTGGGGTAGACACAGGGGAATCAGGTTGTCCCACGTGGGGCTCACAGTCTTCATCCCCATTTTACAGATGAGGGAACTGAGGCACAGAGAAGTTAAGTGACTTGCCCACAGTCACACAGCTGACAAGTGGCAGAGCTGGGATTCAAACTCATGACCTCTGACTCCAAAGCCCGTGATCTTTCCACTGAGCCATGCTGCTTCTCTACGCTGTTTACTGACATCTCTCACTTCATTCTCAATTTAAGCAAGGGGTTTGCCCTAAGTTGGAGGCATCCAACATGGGGCCCACCAGCTAAGTGCAGCCCTCTTGACTGTGGAGTGTGACCCACCTGAGATTGGCAGCCATGTTTTGGGGTTTTTTTAAACATAATTAGCTAGAATATGTGAACTACAAGGCCAATACAGTCTAGTCAGAATTGAGAGGTGGCCTGACTGGATAGACCTCTCAGTTCTCGAGGCTAGTTCAGTATATTAAGCAATCAATCAATTGATCAGTCAACTTACTGAGTGCTTACTGTGTGCGGAGCCCTGTACAAAACACTAGGGAGGTAGTAGATATAATTCCTCTCCTCCACTTAAAATGGATCTGGGGAGACAGATGCTAAAATAAATTTAGCACTAGAGTGTAAAGGTTTGTAAATAACTGAAAATGGTGAGTGGGAGCAGCCAAGAGCTTGGGTGGGAAGTGGAAGGGCTGAAGTGGTAGTTGTGGGGGAAATAATATGGGGAGATGAGAGATTAATTAGTGAAGGCCTCCTGGAGGAGTTGTGGTTTCAGAGGGGACTTGAAGATGAGGAGAGCAGTGGTCTGTGGGGATTGAAGGGAGAAGGAATTCCAGGCCAGAGGGAGGATGGAAGCAAATGGAACGAGAGAGATGAGAGAGATGAGATGAGAGGGAGATGAGAAAGATGAGAATGAGGCACAGTGAGTAGATTAACTTGAGAGGAAAGAAGAGGGTGAGCTGGGGTGTAGTCATAGAGGAGTGAGGATAAATAGGGGACAAAGAGTGTTTGCTTGAAGTAGAGAGGAATGGGCAACTATTGGAGATTTTTGAGGAGTGGGGATAGGTGCACAGAATGACATTTTGGGAAAAGGATCTGGGCCACAAAATGAAATATGAACTACAGAGGGGAAGAGACCAGAGGTGGGGAGGTCTGCATGGAGACTGAGGAGGTAGAGTTGGGATGTGATAAGTGCTTGGACCAGCATGGTGACAGTTTGTAAGGGGAGGAAGGAGAGGACTCTGGAGGTTTTGGAGAAGAAGAATTGACAGGATTTGGTGATAGGCTTAATATGGTAGTGTACAGAGGAAAGAGTCAAAGATAAGTCAAAATTACAGGTTTGAGGGATGGGAAGCATGGTGGTATTATCAACAGCAATGGGAAAAATTAGGTGGAGGAGATAATTTGGGAGGGAAGATGAGGAGTTCAGTATTGGATTTGTCTGAGGAGCTGGCAGGACATCCATGAAGAGATGACCTGGAGGTAGGAGGAGATGTAAGATGGCAGAGCAAGGTGAGAATCATACACCTAGAGGTGGTAGTTGAAGCCATGGGAAACGATGAGCTCCCTAAGGGAGTTGAGTGTAGGTTGAGAACAGAAGTAGTCCCAGGACTGAGCTGAGGGACAGCCAGTGTGAGGGAGTGGGAGAGAGGAAGAGCCAGTAATCGTAAATAACAGTATTCACATTGACTTGATCAAAATTGATCAATGATTTGTATCTGTCCATTTTGTACTAATAATGTTGATGGAACCGTTTTTTAAAAGTTTCTCATAACTGCTAAAAAAATCTATATTTTTGAATAGCCAAAAGGCTATATTTCACTTGCTATTAATAAAAAAAATAATGTGACCCATGAACATAGAGATTTCTGCTCACGTGGCCAACCCTTAAAAAAAAACTTGGAAAAGACTTGGGCTCCCCTGTCGTAAGGTATCGCCTCCCAGGCATCTGGCATCTGCAGATGTCCATATGGGCAACCATTCCCCGTTCCTCTATGGGTTTTGGTATGACTGTTAAAGACAGAGTACTGGGCTGGAGGATCACGGTCTGACACCCTGGTTAGCAGTGCTCAAGCCATATGTACTGGTGAGGGTGACCCTGGCTGGCAGAGCTCATGCCATATATATTGATGAGAGTAGGGGTGGTCATTTAAATCCCTTAAGTACTCATGGGACTGGTAGTTCCTGGATCTGGAGGTACTACAACAGTCTAGCTGACATTTATGGAAGGGATCATCAGGCTAATTGTCACTCGTGAACTGTTTTGACTCAATCACAACTCTCCTAGTGAATGGGGATACCATGGAAAGGAGGTAGGGAGGAAGCATTTGAACCCAGTGCTTCGGCCCACCATTTCCTCCTGGGGTTAGACCAATCCTCTCCTGAAAGGGGGCTTTGGTGCTGCTTCCCTCTCCACCCCAACTCTCAGCAGAGACGACTTAAATACCCACAGGTGTCCCAGAGCCAGATGCCTGGGACCTGGACCCGCCTCCTCACTGCCTGTCTGCCACAGCTCTTCCAGGTCTTCCCCTGACTGAGGCTGAGGTGTGGTGACCCAGGCCAGAACACGGATGGGGCTGAGGCTCTGGTGGGGCTGGGGAGGGTCCGAAAGTGCTAGGCACCCCCCACCCCTAGCCCTGCCACCTACCCCTGACTGAATCCTTCTATTGCCCCAAAATTTCTGTCGCCAGACTGGGGCTGGGGGACAGGTGAACAAAAAATCAGAGAGAGGGCTTCCCCATCATTCCCTCAGGATGCTACATCCCCTAGGACCCCCAATTCCTCCCCATGAACCCCCTCCAGTGGGAGGGGAGCAAGAAAATGCTACAGCTTGAATCTGACCCTCAGGGAGGTTGGAGCCCTGGATCCTGGCTGACCTCACTGTGGGGTACGATGCTGAAAGAAGGAGGTGAAGGGCGGTCCTAGAAAAAACAGCTGAAGTCCCTTGAGCCTGGGAAACTCAGGCAAGAGATAGGGAGGTGCAGCGCCATAGTCCTTGAGAGACTGAGGGAGCCTAACAGGGCACAGAGACCTGGGGTCAAAGGAAAGTGCCTCCCCACCATAAGACCTCTCTCCCATGTCCCCACTGTTTCCCATTACCAACTTCTCTCTCAACGGTCAAACTCTGTCTCTCTGTCTCTCTCCCTTTTTTTCTCTTTAGGAGCATGACGGGTGGAGCAGAGACATGAAAGAATGGGCAGAGGCACTGTGAGCTCTATTTCCTGTTTCTGGGGATCCCAGAATGGCCATGGGCCTGCTGTCTCAGGGAAAGGTCACGGGAGCCCCTTCCTTAAATCCCTGTCTGTAGTAGGAGCCTGGGAACTCTCAACTGTCCATCCTGACTCTGGCAGAACCAGGAATTGCCAGCCAGCTCAGATGGGCACCCAAAAGGCTAAGAGGTGTGATTCTCTCATATTCATGTGCATAGTGTATATAGTGTATATATATATATACCCTCCCCAAAGAGACAGAGAGACAGGACAGTGGGGTGCACTGTGGAGGAGGGATGGTGAAGGTCTTCTTTCTCACCTCTGAACCTCAAGGAAGGAATGAAAGATTGACTGGCTGAACAAGTGAGCCAGAGGCTAGGGGTTCTTGGGAGGGGGAGGAGTAAGGAGAGGAAGATTGCACTATTGCATACAACCTGCCCCCTTGTAAGATATGTTGTGGGTGGGGGCAGTTGAAGGGCCTAGTCCTCTGGGTTTGGGCTTTTTTTTGTTTTTTATTGTATTTGTTAAGCACTTCCTATGCATCAGACACTGTCCTATGCACTGGGATAGGTACAAGTTAATTGGGTCAGACACAGTCCCTGGACCACATGGTGCTCACAGTCTAAGTAGGAAGGAGAACAGGTAACCCCATTTTACAGTTGAAGAAACTGAAGGACAGAGAAGTGAAGTGACTTGCCCAAGGTCACATAGCAAGCAATCAGCAGAACCGACATTAGAACCCAGGTCCTTCTGACTCCCAAGCCTGTGCTCTATCTACTAGGCAACGCTGCTTCTCTGCTTGGAGCCGAGATGATCTCCACAGGTCAGTGAGCGGTGAACACACTTGGACTCTTCCCTTGTGAACTGAGGCACCCATGAAAGCCCTGCATGATGGGTAGGGGTGGCGGGGACAACACTTCTGGCCACCACTCCCAGGCATAGCCTTTCCTTTCTAGGCTCAACACAAAGAGGGAATCGTGATCTGAAGAATTTTGTAACCACATGTGCGCGCACGAATAATAGACTAGCAATACTTAAGGGGATTTGAAAGTCTGGGGCTTTACATGTTTCTGTTTCCCAAACTCCAGGCTGAAATGTTCAGATCTCCAACAGGGAACTCCACAAACTGGTGGATTCAACATCCAACACAGTCAATAAAAAATGGCAATAAATGCCCAGTGGATATCTTGTTTAGAACTCACATCTTCAAATCAGTGTTTAAATTTTTTGAAGTATCATTAAAATCTTGTTTCTTCAAAATAAGGACTGCAATTCAAAGAGTTTCTTGTGCAGTAAAAACAAAGCTGTTGTGGCAGCTCATAGCTGATGTTTAGGCTTTGAAATCAAAGGAGAGAAAAGTATGTGATGTCAGGCAACAACATGTTTCAGGTAATTTAGTATTCAATTTAGTAATTTAATATCTCTTAGAATCCATATTTTTAACTTGATTTTGCTTAATGAGACTTTATTTTACAATTCATGTTTTTCACAGTGGATCTCATTAATTTTTAAAAGGCTTTTGATAGCCTATTTCCCAGAGTTTTGAGGTTTTGAAGTCCTACCCAAAGACCATGGGACTGGGAATCAGGAAACTAGGGTTCTAGCCCCAGCTCTGCCTCTGGCCTGCTGTGTGATCTTGAGCAATTCCCATTAACTTGTCTATACCTCAGGTTCCATCTCCATAAAATGAGAATATTATACCTGCCATCCCTCCCTCTTAGATTGTCAGCCGAGTATGGGACAGGGACAGGGTCCCTGATTATCCTGAATCTACACCAGCACTTGGGTCATGCTAAGCGCTTAAATAAGCGCTATAATTATTACCCAGATGAATGGCCCTCCCACATAATTTTTCTGCCTTTTACAAGGCATAATTTTTCCCTGGTGTCCATTTTAAATTTCTGAATCAGTTCTGTTCTGGCATTGAGAATGTCAATTTTTATTTAGTTAGTACATATTTCAGTGTTTAAGGAAAGGATACACACAACCCCCCCAAAAAAAACAGGCATTTATTGTTTTGTCCCTTTCTACCCTAAACAATAGACCTATTAATAATGGACTGCCTCCAGGGGAAATTCCCAGGGACACCAGCTTTGTGCTGGTGGTGATAGTAGTGGGGGGAGGGGGGCTGCTGGGTTCTTGAGTTGCTCAGTGTATTCATGCTCTTATTCTGACCTCATGTTTGGCACTTTTGGTTTTTTGAGGATATGGACTGTTTCTGTTGATACTTGTTTCTTCCCAAATGCTAGTACAGTGTCTAACCCCTCATTGTGGGAAGTGAAATAGATGTGGGAGCTATGACATCATCAGTGAAGGTTTTTGGCCAAAGAACCATCTAGACACTCAAATACATGGTTCTTTTGGAGGGTTATTTTGAGTGGGTTTTTTTTGTTAGGTGTAGAGTGAGAGTCTTTGGGGTACAGAGAAGCAGCGTGGCTCAGTGGAAAGAGCCCAGGCTTGGGAGTCAGAGGTCGTGGGTTCTAATCCCGGCTCCATCGCTTGCCAGCTGTGTGACTTTGGGCAAGTCACTTAACTTCTCTGTGCCTCAGTTACCTCATCTGTAAAATGGGGATTAAAACTGTGAGCCCCACGTGGGACAACCTGATCACCTTGTATCCCCCAGCACTTAGAACAGGGCTTTGCACATAGTAAGCACTTTACAAATACCACCATTTATTTTATTTTATTTACCCCAGAGCTTATTATAGTGCTTGGCACATGGTAAGCACTTAACAAATACCACAAAGAAGAAGGACACATCCAGGAGTCTCCCTTCTTCCCTTTCTCCTCCTTTCTCCCACTATTACATCCCACTGCAGTCTCTGTCTCTCTCTCTCTCTCCCCCCACCTCCCCTCTCATTGTGAGTGTGTGAGAGAGAAAGAGGGAGAGGGAGAGAAGGAGGGCAAGAGATCAAGAAAGATGTAGCCTAGAAAGAGGAAAGGAAAGAAGAATTCTAATTTATGAAGTGAAGAGTGGAGAAGGCAACTTTTCCATTCTTTCCTCTGCTTTCTACAGACTTACCTGGAAATGGCTACAGTTCGTTCATGTCTCTAAATTAATCCCATTTTTAATTGTCTCCCTATTTTAAAATCTTCCCTTCACTGTCCAAATCATAAGGCAAAAATGAGAGAGCTGGGTGGTTTAATAAGTTTATCCTGCGAAGCCAGCTAGATGAGGAGCTGGCTTTTTTTTTCCTCAGTTCTCCCCAGCAGGACCAGGGCTCAGCAAGCTTAAGTGATGATAATGTTCATGGGCCTTGGCTCTTGGAAGGTAATGGGCAGAGGTAGGAGGGTGTGGGCATACTCCTGGCTCCTAATAACATTTACTGCAGCCATGGTCTAGTGGAAAGAACATGGGCCTGGGAGTCAGAGGACATGGATTCTAATCCTGGCTCTGCCTCTGGCCTGCTGTGTGACCTTGGGCAAGTCACTTAACTTCTCTACGCCTCAGTTTCTTCATCTGTACAATGGGGCTTCGATACCCATTCTTTTCCAACTTGGACTGTGAGTTCTAGACTGTAAGCCCATTGTTGGGTAAGGATTGTCTCTATCTGTTGAATTGTACTCTCCAAGTGCTTAGTACAGTGCTCTGCACACAGTAATATTTGAAGAATGAATGAATATAAGGGACAAGGACTGTGTCTGACCTGATTAACTTGTGTCTGCCCCAGCACTTAGTACAGTGCTTGGCCCATAGTAAGCGCTTAACAAACAACACCATCATTATTAAGTTAGCCCACCTCAATGTTATGCCAGGGAGTCCACGGGGAGGATCAAATGAAATCATCTTCCATTATTACATGCTCAAAAGATCTGGTCCCTCACCTGGGGATGTGTATGTGAGAGGAGCTTGTAGACAGGACTTTGTGGGATTCCCAATCATGGGCCTCAGCAGCCTTGGGGCAGCTATTTCCTGTCCCTCCCCATCAGCACCTCACCTGAGCAGTTTTCGTAGCTTCCCAGTCAGGGTGGAAAAAGCCAAGCTCAGCTCTGTTAGATGGGTCATCTGGCTCAGCTTCTCCCCGATGGAGGCGAGGACCAGCTCTTCTTCGGCAGTGAGCCTGTGCACGTCGAACGTCCGAGCCGGCAGGGTGAGGGAGACCAGCTGGGAAAAGCCCACGTGGCTGAGCAGCCCCTCCAGGTGCTCCATCTGTAGCCGCACATTGTGGACCACCTCCAGCTTCTGCAGGGACTCGGGCTCAGCCAGTCGGAGGACGGAGAAGAGCTTCGCCCGGTCCAGGCTGTCGGCTCGGAACGTCACACAGCGCAGCTTCAGCGGGGAGGCTCGCCTCATTTTCAAGGCCTGTGCTACCGCCTCATAGTTGCCGTCGGTGACAAACAGGTTCACCAGCACGTCGATCCCGACCCCAGAGCCACTGGAGCCCGGCTGCTGCTTCTGCACCTCCCCCAGCAACTCCAGGCACAACGTGGCCAGAAGCCGGGTCCTGCCCCACCTCCCCAGAGACTTCTTGCACTTACACAGCTGAACTTCCACATCCTTTATGCCCGTGAGATCCACCACTCTCAACCGCTTGCTGTACACCGAGGAATCATTCAGCACGTAGTCCCGGAGGCCTCTCAGACAGGCCTCCAGGCAGGTCCGGCAGGCCCTGCTCCTGATATCGCCTGGGTGATCTGCCGTCTGACCCAGCAGGCTTCCGAGGTTGAATTCTGTCAGCGGCCAGTTTTCCAGCAGGTCGTGAATCACTTCCCCCTGATCCAGCAGGTAGCTGGCTTTAAACAGAAGTGGGTAGAGATTGTGCGCCACATTCCTCAGGCTCTTCCTGGCCACCTGAGGGTTGGACACCAGCGCCTCCGCACTCACAAAGCGTAGCGACTTCATGCTTCCCCAGGGCCTGCTCGGCAGTGAAGAGACTTCCAGGGGCAGCCGGGACCGCCAGACAGGCCCTCTGGCTTGGAGTTGCAGCCACAGCTGCAACTGCTGTCAGGCCCTGGGGGAGGGGTCTCGAGGACAGGGGACAGCAAACAGTCACATGCTGCTCTGTCAGGTTTATTTTGGTCTCAGACACTCTAGTCAATCCAGGCCAAAGGGGAATAAGGTTCGGCTGTTTGGGCTCCTCTTTCTTCACCTCATTTCAGCAGCGTTGCCGAATTAAAGGACAGCTTCCCCTCTGACCTCAGTTTGCTCACCCACAGCCTTCTGGGGAAGTGTTGCAAGGAAGAATCCCAGTGCCAGCACCTTCTGGGCCGAGGTTTAGACAGGACCAGGGATCGTTATTTTGGCTCTTCCCAGAAGAGTAGGCCACACCTCAAAAAGAAAGGGGTAAACCTACTTTGAAGGCTGAAGAGGAAAATCATTAGGTGGGCAAGTTGCAACAGTTAGAAAGTAATGTCCACAAAGACTTGGAAGTCATCGTAGGGAAGAATGGAAAGTGTCTGTTACTGTGTTCAGAGGACTGCCCTGAGTGCTAAGGAGAGTACAACGAAGTAAGTAATCACAATCCTTGAGGGTTGGGATCTTGTCTCTACTATAGGATCCCAAGCCTAGGCATAAAAGTAAGCCAATAAGCACCATGATTGATTGATTAACCCTGTTGGCAGCTGCTTGATCCAAAGGGATGGCTGTTTTTCATTAAGATGGAGGGAAGGGTGCTTGGTGAGGGGTGTCTGGGTAAAGGGATCACCTGACAGAAAGAGTCGAAGCCCTGCTCTGCCCTCATTCTTCATTCCCCAGAATGTTTTTTTCTGTGAGGGCTAGGCCCAGATGGCCCCAGGGTCTGGATTAGCACTGACCTCAGGAAGCTGCACTCAGTCTTCCTCCTCCCAAACCCAGCCAATGGGGATGGTGGGATGTCCTCCCTCCTGCAAAGAGTTTGAGTTTACTCTGCTCCAAACTGGGCCTGAAAGGGGAGAGAACTAGGGACAAAAGAGGGGAAAGTTGTCTGGAAACCCAGCTTGAAAATGTAGAGGAACATTTCCCCTCTGCTGACTTTTGTATGGTACTCTCTCAAGCACTTAATACAGTGGTCTGTACACAGTAAGCACTCAATAAATAACACTGACTGATTTCTGTTCAGAGAGGTGAGCACAGAGAACAAAGGGTGAGGGTAGTAGTTGCCTGCTGTTATTTGAAGAGGCACTGGTGCGATTCAGCTGGTGAAGAACCACTTTTCCATCTTGGTGCCCTTGGAAACTAAGCTTCTAAAATCCCTCTGCCTCCATGTTCCTCTGCCAATTCATTTTAGGAGCCTGGACTTAGCTCATTACCAGCCCAGGCTTGAGGCAGCTAAGGCCCAAATTGAAGCTCAGGCAAGCCCCCACTGGCCCAAATTACCTCCATTTTATTTCCCTGGAGCAGGAACGCTCTCCCCAGCCAATATCATTAAGTCTATTTTTATACAGGGTCAATTACAGCTGAGATAAAATGGTCAAGGGCCCCCTGGGATCTGGTGTTCCAGTTCATCTATGTTTCCACACGTCTCTCCATAGTAGATCGGGGACCCTTTTGGCCTGGCAAACAAGCAAAACTCTGTGACATGACAACGATTTGGTGGGCAAAACAGCCAGGTGTTCAGGGAACAGGCCTTCCCATTCTCCCCAAAATACAGTCAACAAACATGTGGTAGGAAACAGGCTCCATTTATTTTTAGGTATCAAATGAGACAATATTGTAGCAAAGTAAAAAACTAAACTGTCTTCAACAACTGGCAATGAGATTTTTTCCATTTGATCTCTACAGAGTAGTTACAGGTGGTTATTTAAAGCCCATCATGTTCCATGGGTTCTAGCTATTCCCACTGTGGCTGTGAATCCTCGGTGGATGTGCCCCTGAGGTTTAAAACCATCAGTCTTCCCTAGCACTGTCCAAAGGCAAGGAGATAAAAGCAATTAGAAAAGTTTAATTTGTTTACAATTTTCCCCTTCTACATTGACAGGATTGCACAAAAGCAAGCAATGTTAAAAAAAACTAAAAACCACAAAAACCCTCAGGCTATTACTCACTGAGTTTTAGGAAAAGAAAAGAAAATTCAAATTTGCTACTGACAAACACCTAAGTGTACCCACCTCACCCACTCACACAGCAGGGCCAAATCCCCCCACTATGGCAGCTATGAATGGAGCTCAATTGATCTGCTTGGTGACAGCCCAGTAGAATTTGGGCCAACCACAGAGAACCAACTGTGAGAAGAACAAAACCACCTGTCTAATCACTAACAAACCCTTTAATATGATGAAGAACTCGATCCCTCCATTATTTCCAGAAGCCTCTGGGATCAGTTCCATCTGCATACACGGGGCAAAGGTCTGCAAATGTGAATGCTCATGTTAACAATAGTCTTGCAATCCCCGTTGGTTTCATAGACAATGCCCTCCAAGCAGAAGGTAATTCGGCTCAGGTAAATCAACTATCAGCTGCATCTCCGCAGGAAAAGAGGTAGCTTTTCCTGAATGGGCACACTTCACTCTCTGTGTGTTTCCTAGGCATGCTGGTGCCACGTTTGCTCATGTGACAGTGGCCTCCTGGTTCCCTGCCCTTGGCAGGAGAGGAGGGCATAAGGATGGGTAGAGTGGATGGATTGAAGAACTGGTGGAGAGGAGGAAGCAGTCAGTTCTTGGGTCTCCCACTGGGTCCTGGGCTCTCGACAATGTGAGGGCGGGAGGGGCAGCAGGTGTGGTCCCACCTTGGCCAATCCCCTCTCTGCTTAGAAAAAGGCAAAGGGAAGCATGTCTTCGCTGGAAGCAAGTCCCAATCTGGGCCCTGGATGATCCATGAAAAATGTCTTCCTGTTTAAATGGATTATAGCTGTCAAAACAGTTCATGTTGTTAGTAAACTGCTATTTGTTGATTAAAGCACTTTGATATGTCGCAGTGAAAAATGGTATTCCCAATCCTACTCTGAACTACAGAGCCCTGGGTGAGTCAGGTGGCAGAAGCTAAAGCCAGAGAAGCCTGTGAGGGTGAGGGGGGAACGGGGATGGAAGACAAGAGGAGGCGATGATCGGCCCCCAGGATTGGATGGGGTTCTTTGTCCCTCAACATTTTGGGCATGGTAAGCACCTGTATCGAGCCCGCTCTTCTCCTCACTGCTACCAGTTAGGTAGGGCCATAGCCCAGTTGTGCCAGCATGGAAGCTCCATGCTCTGCCAGATGAGGGGTCTGATGTGCTCTAATCCCAGCTCCACCACTTGTCTGCTGTGTGACCTTAGGCAAGTCATTTCACTTCTCTGGGCCTCAGTTACCTCATCTGTAAAATGGGTATTCAGACTGTGAGCCCCAGCGGGAACAGGGACTGTGACTAACCTGATTTGCTTGTATCCACCCCAGCGCTTAGTACAATGCCTGGCACACAGAAAGCACTTAACAAATACCACTATTATTATTACCCATTCTCTAGATGTGCCTGAGGAGGAAAAGTAGCTGTTCCTGCCCCTGTCTTTCTCTCTGCCTAGCCCTGTCTCTGGCTCTTGTTCTGTCTCTGCCTCTTTCTCTATATCTCTGCCTGTCCTTGTCTACCCCTGCCCTTGTTTGTCTCTGCCTCTCTCTGGCTGTCTCTCTATCTGCCTGTCCCTGTCCTGACCTCTCAGTTTTTCTCAGATTTTCTCCCCTGCATCTGCATCCTGGTTCTGCATCTGGCCCTGGTCTCTGGCTCTTGGTACACACTGCTGTGTTTCTGAGTCTCTGACTGTACCTCTGAGGGTCTGGTTAGCTCTATTTTGCCTATCATGTTCTGTGCTTCTCCCATAGTCTTCCTATCCTGGACTAAGAAAGTGGAAAGATGTAGAAATCAAAACAAACAAAATGGAGGGAGAGTGGCTTTCTGTGTATGTTGCCCTTCTGCTGATTACTCCTGGCCTTGGGTCCAAAGAGGGCTTCACTTTCCTTTTGTGGCAGATCCATGACTCAGCCCTACATCCCGTTTCCTGGTGAGGACCCATTGATAGTCCCATGGTGATCATCAAGACTTCACAATGGAAATTCTTCAAGCTGGAGTCAGAGTAGGCTAAAGGAGCAAAAGTAGCAAGAACAGGAAGTAGGATCTCCAGGAAGGAAAGAGGTAGGTATGCCAGGCTAAGCCAGAATTGGATCCATTTGCCAGCCAAATAAAAATACCATGGTCAGATGATCCTTGTTTTACCCTGTGAGTCTTGTTTTGGACACTGCAGTCTGTTTTACATTTGTCTGATGTCTTATCTCAATGACCCTCAGCTTTCCTCCACCATCACTCTTAAATGTGCACAGCATTATTCGCTCATCAACCTACGTGTTTGTCAAGGACTGAATAACTGGAACTGGAGTCACGAGTCTACCCAGGTAGACATAGAGTCAGACGCAAAAGAACATGGAGACATTACTTTTGGACCGAGGGGGAGAGCCAGTCTCCACCATGTTTGGAGTGTAACCTTCTATATCAAGAGCAAGGAAATTGCTAAGATCACAGCAGGCCACCCAAAGCTGTTCCCAGATCAATATTCAGAACCCATGCCCTTGCCCACAACCATACCCAGGTCCTCTACTTCCTTACCTTCACCATGCATATGCAAACACACACGCACTTCCAAAGGGATACGAGCTGGGAGAATTTTAAAATAAGGAGGTTAGTGAACCTCCTTTAGTCCACGTCAAGAGCACAAAAGTCTCTAGTGGATCAAAAAACCCACTGAAGGCTTGGAGCAGGCCAATGAGTAGAAAAGCTATCTTTGGTTACTGGGTTTGAAGTAAGATGGGAGTTTTGATTTTGCTAATGTCTTCCTTTTCTATAGGGAGGGGCATGGTGGTGGGGGCCGTTGCACTCAACATACCTAGGAGTTTATTGAAGCCTGGGCTACTCTTTTGTAAGATTCTGAGAGTCCTGTAGTTAGAGACCTCTAAAAAG
Source organism: Ornithorhynchus anatinus (assembly GCF_004115215.2). Classification (NCBI taxonomy): domain Eukaryota; kingdom Metazoa; phylum Chordata; class Mammalia; order Monotremata; family Ornithorhynchidae; genus Ornithorhynchus; species Ornithorhynchus anatinus. The sequence goes on from NC_041750.1 coordinate 19,559,236, forward strand.
CAGGCAGCATCTTTAATAACCTCCTGGCTAAGAGAGATGGGGAAAGAGATCTTACCTTGTTGCAGGCACACCCCTTCCCCTCCTGCTTTGTGATTGGCGGATCCCTCGGCAGCCTGTCAATGAATCCATTCCCTCTTTTCCCTGGGCAAGGGAACCAGGGCCGGATGTCTGTTGGGTTTTGTGAGCCTGGACAGGCATTCTCGACTTCGATTGCATTCCTGGCTCTGCCATCAGCTCACTGTAGGCTGCTGGGAAGTCCCTGTCCCCCTCTGATTGTGCTCTTCTTACCCTGCTGCTAGAAGGGTTGGCCTGCCCTAGAACCTATTTCTCATACAGGGGTGTGGTCAGAGTTTCGTGGTGCTGGCGTGGACTCAGAACTCTCAAATGAACTCCTGTTTTGTAGCAAATCTTGAGGGCCAAACTTCAGGGTGTTGGTTTGGTTATCCCAATGCCAACAGGGGACCCATAGGATGCCTAGAGAAGACTTGCCTGGAAGAAGAAGCCAAAGGGACTTAGGGAAGAAGAAGGAGGGGGAAACAGAAAGGGTCTGGGGTCCCAGGATTCTCCTAGGAAGGAAGCAGAGTTAAAAGCAGGAGTGCCAATTAAGTTTCCAAAGCATCCTTAATATGATTAGAGCATGCAAATCAGCCTGGAGAAGTCCGCATACTCATCCAACTGGCTGTTATTTTGATAGGAATGGCCAACGGAAGCACATTTTCTTTAGTGTGATTATTTTAGCAAGAGGGTTGAGTTGGAAAAACCAGGTACTTACTGACATTTTGCCTGCAGTCAAACCATTGTTGAGAGGCCTAATACAAGAGAGCTTTGGTTCTGACAAAAAGGGATGGAAATCATCAAGTTAAAACCAACTCCACTGCTTCTCTGAAATAATCTGGGCATGGAAAAATTTCATGAGATAATGCCCCTGTAAAAGACCCAATCCAGTTGTCTGGTCTTAAAAGGGTGGAGGTCGGGGGGAGGTGGGAGGTTGGGGGGAGTGTCAGCTCAATCAGCCCAGCAAGGCCAGGAAGGTCTCCTGTCACAGACATTCCTGCAGGAGCCAAGAGTTGGATTCTCAAGCATAGAGGATTGGGTCAACTCTCCTGCCTGTGTGCATTCTTCCAAGCAAAGTACCAATGCTACAATTAGGCACAATCAGTGTGGTCCCTAATTAACCAGAGATTAAGTTTTCGCTAATTGCCTTGTCCAACAGCGTTAGGATCTGGATCAGGGTTCAGCCACCTATGGCTCTTAATCCACATCTGACCCTTTTGAGAGGCAAATGAGGCTCTGGAGCAAGGCCTTGGATTGAGAGGGTTCCTGCCAAGCATGCCCTATGTCAGTGACCCTAAAAGCTACAGGGGAGAGTCCAGGGCTCCTGGTTCTGCCCGGCCCATAGATACTGGGGGCAGTGGTAGAGGTCTGGGAGAGTCAGCAACAGGTAGCCCATCTGGGGCCCTCCTCTTCCTGGTGTGAAGGGTGGGCATCGATCCCCAGAAGGCCATAGACCTGGCGGGCCTTTGCTTCATGGGCCCTGGGAGTCCAGGGAGGCCTCAGGGGCCAGTTTGATGGTAGGGTTGACTTGATTCCTGCTCATACCTGGAAGCATTCTTTCCTTCCTGGTGTGGCAGCATGAACTCTACTTGGCATAAAGCTGGGTAAGGTGATGTGGCATGAATCAGGAGCAGTGTGGCTTATTGGAAAGCACAAGGGCGGGCCTGGGAATCAGGGGCAGCAGTGTGGCAAAGTGGCAGAACACCGGTCTAGAAGCCAGAGGATCCAGTTTCAAGTCCAAGCTGTGCTGTTAACCTGCCGTGTGCCCATGGGTGAGTCAATCAACTTCCCTGCAACTCAGTTTTCCTATCTGTACAATGGGGATAATAATACCTGCCTTCTCTCCCTACTTCATAGGGTTGTTGTGAGGGCTGAAATGAACTAATTAATGTGAAAGTGCTTTGTGAATAAAAGCGCTATAGAATACCAAGGTTTTGAGGAGCAATGTGGACTAGTGGAAAGATCACGGTTCTGGGAGTCAAGAGGGCCTGGGTTCTAACCTCGACTCTGCCACTTGCCTGCTTTGTGACCTTGGGCAAGTCACTTCATTTCTCTGGACTCAGTTACCCCTCATCTGTAAAATGGGGATTAAGACGGGAAGTCCCATGTGGGAGAGGAGCTGTGTCTGATCTGATTAACTTGCATCTACCCTAGCACTTAGCATAGTGTTTGACATATAATAAGTGCTTAACAGATACCATAATAATAATAATAATAATAATGTCAAACTAAAGAGTCAAAGTCCTGGAACAAGACAGGAAAAGCCTATCCTGTTGAGAAAGCAATTGCCCATTGTCCCAGGGCCATCAAATCACCAGAACAAGGTATGAGTCTGGAGGACAGGAGATTGTGAACACTGTAACCATGTTTGCATGTGGCCCGTGAACAAAAGGAGAGGAAGAACCTAATTGTGAGGACCAAAGACCCTTTCCCAGAAATGCAGCAATAATCTTTGTGTTGCACATACAAAGTGTAGCAAGTGCAGTCTTGCTTAGGAAAGAACAACTCTTGTTAAAGCTGGAACCTACTTTGGTTTTGTCAAACCTTTCAAAATGCCTTATATCATATTTAAAGGTAATATTTCTCTCTGTTACAAGGTGACTTGGCTCATCACAAGGCTTGGCTGGGGACATAGCAGACCTGAGCTAAAGGTAAGACCTAAAGGTAAAGGTAAGACCTAAAGGTAAGAGAGGTAAGAGCGCTTTGAGAGCTATGAGCTAGTATTCATAGGGAGAGAGGCAGAGCATGGGTTTGTTATGAGAAATACTTACAGTTGTGACATGTGGGCTGCTGGTCAACTTGGGCTGAGGATTTCTCTCAGGAAACGCTGGAGATGCACACTGGGAGGGTGGGTTGGTGCCGGGATTCAGAGTCCCGTCATCTGAAAGCGTCTCTGAAGGATGTGGGGACCAAGCAGGCTGTGTCCAGCTTCCAACGCCGCTCACACTGTCCCCGGAAGTACAGTGGGATGACTCTGAGCCTTCAGTGACTACCCAGGACAGATAAAGACTAGTTAGAGTTCTGCAGAAGATCATCACGTTTCCTCAGGAGATGACCAAGAAGAATCCATGATTAAAGGAAAAGGAGATGTCTCTCTTGTTTCAATCCCAAATTACAATGATATTGAATGCCCCCTCTGGAATAGTGTCCAGGGATCTGGTTTCACAGCTCCTTAGCTTGGAAATGACAGTGGTCATTCTTCCATCTTCCCCAGTTCGGGAGGAGAGTAACCCTGCTCCAGGTTCTGTCCACTTCCTATTCTCCTGGATTCTGAATCCTTGCTTTTCCCTGCCTACTCTCCAGCACTGAGGCAGCAAGGGAGCAGGAGGCCCAGCCCTAGTATAGCAATTTGGGCTGCTGCTGCAGCAGAAGAGGCCCTTCCCATCCTGCCAACCACTGCACAGTCTAAATCTTGGCATAAACCTCATCCTCTTCATGTAAGCTTCCCTTGGAATGACCCAACCCAGCCTCATCCAACTCCAGTTCCGGCACAGCCCTGAATAGCAATGTCAATGCCCAAGTTGAACAAGATGAGCAACTCACTTTGGCTACTTGGAGAAAAGAGCTATATAAGAATGTTCATATTTTTCTATGGAGACATCCTTCCCACCTGAACTGGCCAGGTCAAAAATAGTTACAATTTTGTCTATTGTACTGCTGTGATCAGTTGACTCACTCATAGAAGGCTGGCTGCCAGTTTCCTGTTCCAGCTCATCTTCTTCAATACAAGTTTGAATATCCCAAGACCACTGGTAGGAGGGAGGGTTCGGCAGGCCTGGATAAGCTGGACTGGAATATGTATGCAGGTTCAAGGATCCCAGAATGGAAGATGTCGATTGGCCACTTGAAGAAGATGTGCTGCTATTTGAGATAGTGGAATGGGGTCTTTTAAAAGGTGTTGAATGGTCAAACGATGACACCGCTATGGATGCTCGAGATCTTGACTCTAAAAAAATAAAATGAAGATCACTAGTGCATCCCCTTGAGATGCTTCCAGAGAAAGTGACTAGAAACATGCATGGAAAATTAAAGTTTCACTTCTACTTAATTCCCAGAGAAGAATTCCTCAATCAATCAGTCATTCAATCATTGGTATTTATTGAGTGTTTACTGTGTGCAGAGCACCATACTAAGCCCTTTTGAGAGTACAATATAACAGAGTTGGTAGATGCTTTCCCTACCTGCTGAATAATAATAATAATAACAATAATTGTGGTATTTGTTAAGCACTTACTATGTGCCAGGCACTGTACTAAACACTGGGTGGATATGAGCAAATTGGCTTTGACACAGTCCCTGTCCCATGTGGGGCTCACAGTCTCAATTCCCATTATACAGATGAGGTAACTGAGACACAGAGAAGTCACTTGCCCAAGTCACTTAGTGACTTGCCCAAGGCCACACAGCAGACAAGTGGTGGAGCCGGAATTAGAATCCATGACATTTTGACTCCCAGGTCCACTACGCCATACTGCTCCCCTTCTAGTTTATGTTCTAGAGGGATTCCTCCTTCTATTCTCTGGGCCAACAGCATGAGGGTAGGGGGGCTGGGAGGGAAGGGAGGAGGACGGGGAGGCAGTGGGGTAGTAACATAGGGCACCTGGGCCTTGAAGGGCCCCATTCTCTCCCACCTTTGGGTCCCAGACAGGGGATCCATGTCCTTAGCAGATTATGGATTGGCCCCAAACCCTGTAGAATGTGAGTGTCCTGAATCTGATGAAGTTTAGGATTCTGCATTCAGAGCTAAAGGCTCTGCATTGGGATTTTAGAGAGCCAACCTCTCTTCCCGGGGCTCTGAACTCCCCCATCCTCACATCTCTCACCTTCAATGTGCCACACTGGGTGGAGGAGGAAATGACTGGGTCTGCACAAACCTTATTTTTCCTCTGGATAAAATGTTCATTTGATGTAGAACCTCAGTATCAAGTACAAATGGCCTCACACTCCATTCCCTGAAGCCTGAATCAGTCTCAGTTTACCAAGGCAGGATCAGGATGGCCAATTGGCAAGATTAAGATGGAATGCACCAACAGTACCTGTTCCCTTCATGATATAATCAATGGCCCGGTCACTTATGGCTGCGTCACTGGGTTCAATGTCCAAGAATGGTTTGTTGCCAATTCCCATGGACACCATTTCTCGCATCCTGAGTTCTACAATGAAAGAATATGCAAATGAAGGTCTTCAAAACCTGGCAGGACTGGTGGTGGTTACTAAGAAACAGTCTCCAGAGCATTCTTATTCATTCATGCAAGTTCTGTCTGCATGGTCTAGGGTATAGGGACAAATCAAGTTGAGCTTTCTACTATTCTCAGCATTCATTTATGCTGGAAAGAGAAATACTTCTTAGCAGGAAGTTTCTGAGCCAACTGGCTCTTAATTAGTAAAGGGGCTTGCTTTCCTCTGTGCCCTGGGAAGGCTGTTCCCTGGGGAACATTTCCTGGTTCTTAGCTCACACTTTTCTTCCTAAGGGCTGAGCACATTTCCCTTGGACTTCACAAACTCCTGCAACTTTCTGGATCCTGGGGAGGGAGTTGGTGTTGTCATCCCTGGCACAGAGAAGTTGCTATTGCCCTACCAGCAGGCCTCCTCTGGATTTCTCAGCAAGACCCCAGTGCCATTATGCTGTCGCAACCAGCACCACCAAGCCCGGTCAACTCATAGCTCAGTGCAGCCACAACCCACCTTCATCACAAAGACCCATTGCCTCGGCTTGCCCCTCAATGGCTGGAAATAAGGAAAATGGATCAGAAGAAAAATGTTAGAGGTTTTGAATGTGTAGCCAGTGGAATTTCCAAATAATAATGATGGTATTTGTTAAGCTCTTACTATGTGCCAAGCACTGTTCTAAGCGCTGATGAGTTTCTGGGGTTCTGTTCAGGAGCAGATAAGATTTTGCTATAATTTGTTCTTTTCTGATAAGATGACCTCTCTGGGGACCGCCCAAATGTAAGTCTCTGGATGAACTCTGTCACCTAGTATGGAGTCAAATTCCCTGGCTTTCCCATAGTCTGACACACATTGGGCCTGAACTTTAGACTCACATCTGGGGTTCATAGTCTAAGTAGGAGGGAGAAGGGTGGTGGCCGCTGCTGCCCTTGGAGTTTCTGAAATCTCAGGCCTCATACCTCGGTTTCTCAGAGCTTGTCTCCAGAGGATTTTACCGATGATGTTTGTCCAAGAAACTTTCACTTCTGCTGAACGGGCTTGTAGGATGAATGTGTCCTGAGACTTCCTCCTTCTTCGAAACCAGATCTCAAACCTTAGGCCGCTGTCTCCAACACTCTCTGTCATTCCAATTTCAGCAGTCTAAAAACATAACAAAGACTAATGATCAATCTGTCAGTAGTCCAGGAGAACTTGGAGCACATGGATTCCACAAAGCTATTTGTATTTCTGGGTATCTGAAGAGAAGTGGTGTGGTCTAGTGGGAGTCAGAGGGTCTGGTTTCTAATCCCAGCTCTGCCACTTACTTGCTGTATGACCTTGGGCAACTCATTTAACTGCTCTGTGAATGAATTTCCTCACCTACAGAATGAAGAAAAAATACCTGTTCTCCCTCTCCCTTAAATTATTAGCCCCTTGTGAGACAGAGACTGTGTCTGACCTGGTTATCTTGTTTCTACCCCAGTGCTTGGCATATAAAAAATGCTTCATAAATATTATTTTTATGTTTCAAAGGTCTTACTGTTGACCGTATTTGTAAAATTGCATTACTGCTTTTTTAGTAGAGACAGATCCACTGGATAGCCACACATTCCCCTTCCAACCCCTGGGAAGGGAGGAAGGAGGGAAGAAGGGAGGATGGAGGATTCAACCTTCTGTTTGGAAATTGGGGTATTGGTGGCTCAGAGCAGACCTGGGCCTTTTTCAAAGAGAGGGGATGGAAAGTTCTGAGCAGCTGAGGAGTGAGCAGTGAGAACTCCCTAGAACACTGGCCGAGCCACCCAGTAGTCAGGACTTCCCACCAGAGGGCTTGTATGCTTGTTCCCTCCTTCCCACCTCTCTCAGCTGGTGTCCTCAATGGTCTTGTTCCAGATGGCAAGCCCTAGAGAACAGAACCTTTGTTCTAGCCAAATTTAAAGAAGCATGGCCTAGTGGAAAGAGCACGGGCCTGGGAATCTAGGACCTGGGTTCTCCCAGCTCTGCCACTTGCCTGCTGAGTGACCTTGGACAAGTTATTTAATGTCTCTGTATATCAATTTCCTCATTTGTGAAATGGGAATTAAGTACCTCTTCTCCCTCCTACTTAGAGTATGAGCCCCAGATGTGACAGGAATTATGTCCGACCTGCTTATCTTGTACCCATCCAAGCACTTAGCACAGAACTTAGCACATAGAAGTTCCTAAAAATGCAGCAATTATTATAATTATTAGAGCACCTTGTTCAGCCTTCTACATGGGGCAATGGACTGAGATTGGAAAGTTATCCTCACACCGAGAACCCAGGTCTCTTAACAGCCACTGCAGGTAGACATACCCTGGAAGTAGAGAAGATGCAAAATTGCAGAGGAGGTGAGAGATGGGTTCTTGCTAGGTGGGTGGGGTCCTCCATGCTCACAGTCTAAGAGGTAGGGAGAGCAGGAATCTTATTCCCATTTTCTAGAGAAAAAACAGGCCCAGAGAAGGTAATGACTTGCCCAAGGTCACACAAAAGGTCAGTGACTTAGGTGGTTCTAGAACCTGGGTCTCCTGACTCCTAGGCCTTTGCTCTTTCCATTAAGCCATGCTGCCTCATGTTTGAAATCTGTGTTCTATCTTCCAGGCTTGAGGCTGGGCAGGGAGCATGGCAGGTTTGCACTCCTCACTACAAGACAGGAGAAGAGCTATAGGCCTTTTAAATTGAGAAACAGATCTGGTCTGTGGGGAGGGGGTACTTCTGGAAATTGGAGAAGGTACAAACACCCACCAGGGACTCAGGAAATGTGAACAGTCTCAGCAGAAAATCACACAGTTTGAGCCCATCGAGCAACAAGAAATTGTTTTGGATCCCCAGGTTTGGTTCCTGGGATCAACGTTTTCCAAGAATTTTATTCCATCTGTTTATTTCTGATGTTTTTGGCTGTTGAACTCGTTTTCATTCTTTTTGCATTGGATCCTCGTGGTTTTAGATTCCAGTCTCTCCTACTTCTAACATGTGCCTCTTGGGAGCCAGGGATAGGGCCTGTGGTAATTTTTTTGTAATCATCCCAGCGCTTTATATAGGGTTTTACACATTGTAAATGCTTAGTAAAATGCTAGTAAGAATTATAATGGTGATAATAATGGCAATGAGGTTGTTTTCATTCAAAAATAGGAATTGAAAACCAGGAAACACCTGGTTTTTCCGACAGGGACTTCTGCTGTACTGTCCAGTAAAGCATGAAGAACACAACCTCTTTCCTGTTGAGGTTTGTAAACCCAACCCCATTCCCTCTATGCCCCCCTCCATGCTCTGTCTTCCTTGATTCCTGGCCTGTGGCATTCTTGTCCACTCCCCAACTGACCCCCAGTTCATCCTCCCATTCTCCTGTCTCCCCAGTTCTCCCTGTGCTGTTTCTCTTTACCCTGTGACTTTTCTATCGTTTTAAATTTGATCTATGTAGTTATTACTGCTGCCAATACAACCACCACCATCACACCACCTCTGGGCTCTTCCCCAGTGTGGTGCCAGGTTTCTGGGGGCTGCAAAACTGGGTGAATGGGGCCATACTGGTTTGGGGGTAGGGGGTTGGCAGACAGCACTGTGAGGATAGTAGAGGAGGTCTTAGGGGGACCTTGCTGGCCTCTTCCCCTTCTGCTTCCTCCTGCAGACCTGCTTCCCCATAGCCTCAGCCACTGCCTGCTCTCCCAACAACCCTCCCCAGCCAGGCCCTGCTAACCTTCCCCAGACTGTTCCTGTCAACCCTCCCCAGGCTGGCCCTTTGCCAACTCATCCCAGTCTGGCCCTTGCCAACCCTTCCCAGTCTGGCCCTGCCACCCTTCCCTGGTCCCAACCCACCCTGGTCTGGCCCTGCCTTCTCAGCTTTGAAGCTTCAGAAGGCAGGAACCGCAAGCCAGGGAAGGGGCTGTGCTGGTGGCTCATATGGGGGCTAAGTTGGTGGCTGAGGTGGTGGTAGCAGCAGCAGAAGCAGCCATTAAAAGATATTCAAAGGTTAAAAGATCGAAACATTGTGGGGGGAGACAGGATGGTGTGGATATTGTGGACCCAGGGCAGGAAAGGCAAATTTGGGGAACAGAGGTGAGGAGACAGCAGTGCCAGAAGCAACAATGATAGCAGTTGGGACTAAATATATAAAATTTAAAAGGATAGAAGTGTATCATCCACACTTGGACAAATTGAAGGTTAATTCTGTTATCATGACATAGAAATGAGTTAAAAATCTTAAAATATTAACCAGGGAAGCGGAGACAGTGAGACAAATAGTTTGGGAACAGGGATGGGAAGGGCTGGGGCTACTTCCCTGGGGAATCCACAGATGCAAAAACCTAAGTAGAAATCACTTCAATAGGAAGTGATTTCAGAGGGGTAGATGAGGAACCCTTTCCTGTTCTGAAAGACATCCCAACATAGCAGATTGCATTTCCAAAATCAATATCGTTGTTAGAAGATTACAAACCCTTCTGGATTAGAGCCAATGTTTTCAGAAACAATGAACTGTGGGGTCTACTAGGGACTTGAAATATGTCAGAGAACTAACCCGGGGGAGATACAAAGGAGTCACATTGAACTCTTTGTCCCCCAATGGCTCACAAGAAGTAGGGAGAAAAGGTCTCTTACCTCTATTTGCAATCAGAAAAATCAGGCACAGGGAGGGAAAGTGACTTGCCCAATGTCACACAGCAGGCCAGTGGCAGAGCCAGGTATCATGACTGACATTTTCATGCCCTTTCCACTAAGTCATGCTGCCCTCCTGGATTTATGGCAGAAGGCATCAAGATGCCACCCCATTTACAATTTACAACCACTTGCCGAGATTTTGCTCAATGAGCCTTTTCCTTCCCCAGCCAATAATAATAATAATAATAATGTTGGTATTTGTTAAGCGCTTACTATGTGCCGAGCACTGTTCTAAGCGCTGGGGTAGACACAGGGGAATCAGGTTGTCCCACGTGGGGCTCACAGTCTTAATCCCCATTTTACAGATGAGGCAACTGAGGCACAGAGAAGTTAAGTGACTTGCCCAAAGTCACACAGCTGACAAGTGGCAGAGCAGGGATTCGAACCCATGACCTCTGACTCCAAAGCCCATGCTCTTTCCACTGAGCCACGCTGCTTCTCATATTTATAAGAAAATATGCAATCATATTTACTGAGTGCTTACTGTGTCCAGAGCACTGTACTAAGTGCTTGGGAGAGTACACTAATAACAGAGTTGGTAAACATGTTCCCTGTTCACAAGGAGCTGGCCTTAGTGAGAACAGCTTGGGTAGGGCAATCCTTAACCAAGAGAACAGTCAGTGCCTGAATCCTATGAATCTGATGATGAACAGATGATTATTACCTTGAAAGACTGCTTGTACATGTAAACATCGTATCCCCCATCAATCTTTTTGGTCTTGCTAAACAAGATGAGATCTTCAAACAGGAAGACATGTCTTAGATACTTTTTTCTTCCACAAGAAACAATAAACTCATCCTGGCATCTCAGCTGTCCTTGCTCTTTTAAGTTAACCTGAGAGAGAAAAAGAAGCTCTAATCAATGGAAGATGCTTGCAAGAAGCAGGAGAGAAGGGGAGAAGGGACGACTAAGCAATTAGGAAACTAGCATTTCTCTGGAATGCCTCTTTTAGCCAAGTGAAATGGGGCTCTGTTTTTGTGGGTTTGCCCAGTAGGCCACATTCAGACCTGCACGTCTGTGCAGAAGGATCCCACAGGTTCCATGGCAGGGACCTGGGCCATTTTGGGAACAATCTGTACCTACATCTTTAATGGTCTTTAATTGAAAATACAAACTGGTTTCAAAAGTAGAAAGACCCTTTCTTGTGTAAATACACGTCTCTGAAAAGTGAACTAAGGTTACACACCCTAGAGCTTTTGAAACCCAGACGGTGCCCTGGGTGTTTGGCCAGAAGAAATCAGGTGGTGGCATATAAAATTTTAATTGAGACTGGAAAATATGATCCTCTAGACTTTGGAACTCATGATCAGCAGATTCATCATCACAAAACACTAGCAAATGTTGAGGGAACCATGGAAAATTTGGTCAGCTAATCAGCATTATTATGAGCCAATAGGTAATTTGGGATCTGTGGCAAAGCTGAAGCTCATGGAGTTCCTCTGGGGTTGAAATTCCCCAAGGCTGCTCCAGGCTAGGAGTTTTCCTGCCAATCTCTCCCTTGGTGGTGTTCTTTGAAGTGAGACATCAACTTCTGATGGAGCCAATTTGTGATCTTGGAAACAAAAACATCCACCCTACCAGGAGGGACCTTTCCTGGGGAGGATACAAGCAAGTGAGGACTACTCACATCACAACCTCGAATGGCATCCATGGCAAGCAGGTCATTCCCATGGCGGAGCTGGAATTTTACCATTTCCTCAGCAGCCCGGAGGTCACTGAGTTCTTGAGCCTGGGTCTTGGCACATTCCTGAATCAGGTCCTTGAGTAGCAGGGCATATTTGCTCATTCGCTGGATTGGCTTGAGCAAATAGGAGGCTAGATCCATTTTATCCCCCAGGTCCTGCTGCTTATTCTGCAAGAGCATCAGAGGTGGAAGAACAACAGATCATTAGAAGGGAAACTTCTTGAAGGCCGGGCTATATTTTACCGCTATTCTATTTACCCAAATACTTAGTAAAGTGCTCAGCCCACAGTAGGTGCTCAACAAATATTATTGAATGATTGATTGGTTGGACAGTGAGTATCACAGTTGGAAGCAGGGAATTCAGACCCATTTAATACTGGGTGTGTGGCCCATTGCTCAAAAAATAGGAAGGAATTACTTTAAAGAAGATGTTTCCATGGCTGGTAAGCAAAGCATCAGATTGAGGTTTGTTCTTGCTATACAATGCATACATCCCAAACTGTTCTTCCTGAAAAAGTAGAGAGAAAATGTTTTCATGGTAAAGTCAGTAAACGTTTACATTTACAAAGAGCATTTGGCAATTCTTAATAGGAATTTGCACTGTAGCAGTGAGAGGATGTGGAAAAGTGTCACCCCAGTTCAATCCAAGCTCAATCCCACTGTGGCCCTCTCTAACTCAGGACTTTCTCCTGAGAATCTGGGTTCTTTTCAGATCAACCTAACTTTTCATTAGCAAAGTATCCAGGCTCTCCCTAAACCAGCTGAGGTGGAAGTCTAGGGAACCACTGATTTTCCAAAACAGATTCAATTTCTAGATGACTTAATTTGTTGTAAGCACCAGGTTGCCAAAAAAAAGCATTACTACTGAATACACCAGGATGGGTGAACTGGAGGCTTAAGCTTAGAGTGATTGATTATTATTAGGATTTTTAAAAAATTCTAAAATGAAAAGTGACCATTGCTTCTCTAATAATATTATGATCTAGAATGCATTACTTTGTGTAGAAGAAATAGCAACATTCTTTTGGTGAAGTAGGAAATTTTTTACAGAGTAGATTAATAGGCCTTAACATCATGTGGATTTTCATAACCATCTAGATAAATTTATCACACCAATATCAAAATTTGAATTGGAACATTTCACTGCATGAATAGGCAGTGATAGTGAAATAAAGAAGAAAAAATCACTGGGCAACAGTGGAATTTGAGAGATAAATAGTTGTGCTCTCTGCTCATTGAACATCAGTTCTGATTACCTATTCTTGCCAGATGAAGAAAAAATATAATTTGGAGGTACCTAAAAGTGACACTTTATCTACCAAAGAGCCCTGAAGAAAGTTCATGGGAATCTGACTGTGTGGTGATCAGAGCTGAATGCCTGGTATGCTCAAACTTTCACCACCAACAAACCCAATGGATCACAAAAACACTAGCTCCAAATGTAACTTCAGACCACCCAAATGGCTGCAAGTCACACCCCTGAAAAACTGAAGACACAAGAAACTCGGCAACTACATCTAAGTAGTTCTTCTAGAGCAAGGAACCCTATCTGCTTGCCTCTACCAACGTTTGGGGTGGTCTCTTGGAGACACTTTCTACCGGATTGCATTTATAACTCTGCATGCTGCCAGAAGAAAACTTTGGAACACCTTGCTAGGCCTGTCCTTGCTCCTTCTCTACCATCCTGAATGTAGATGCCATGCCAGCACCTCAAGCTTAGTCTGTCAAAAATGGAACTCCTCATCTTCCCTCCCAAATCTTCTCCTCCACCTCCTTTTCCTTCACATTTGACAATACCTCCATCGTCCCAAGCCTTCAAGTCTCAAACCATGGTGTTCTCTTTTATTCCTCCATTTATTTCAACACCCATATTTGGTCTTTCACCAAACCCTTTGGATCTTTCTTCAGAAGATTTCAGGGATCCACCTATTCCTCTCTATCCAGATGGCCACCACATTGGTTCAGAAACTTGTCAATAATAATGATAATAATATTGTTGGTATTTGTTAAGCACTTACTATGTGCAGAGCACTGTTCTAAGCGCTGGGGTAGATACAGGGTAATCAGGTTGTCCCACGTGAGGCTCACAGTTAATCCCCATTTTACATGTGGGGTAACTGAGGCACAGAGAAGTTAAGTGACTTGCCCACAGTCACCCAGCTGACAAGTAGCAGAGCCGGGGTTCAAACTCATGACCTCTGACTCCCAAGCCCGGGCTCTTTCCACTGAACCACTCTGCTTCTCTTGATCAATTCCAATTTGATTCTGCATCAATCTACTTGATGATATCCTATCCTCCAGTCCCTCTCTACTCCAGGCCATATTTCACTCTGTTTCCTTTCCTGGATTATTTTTCTAAAACAACACTGCATACTTCTGCCCACTCCTCGAAAATCTTCAGTTGTTGTTCATTCCTCTCCAGATCAAGCATAAACTCCTGACCTGATTATCTTGTATCTACCAGTATTTAGTACAATAGCACATAGTTAAGTGCTTAACAAACACCATAAAAAATGCTTTAAGAAAGTTTTCTTCCTCTTACTTATCCACTCTTTTCTCTTATCACATCCCTGCCCACCCTCTTCTTCCATCTCAAGCTAATCAACTCATTGTGATCAGTTCTCCTCTCTCCCACCACTGAACTCTTTTTCATGCTCTCCCGGCTTTCTGGAAATCACATTTTCTTTAGGAGGCCTTCCTGGATTAATTTCTATGCTCCTCACTTTATATCCCCTAACTCGCACATCACACTTTGCCACTGACACTTTTGTGCCACCTAAGCAGTTAAAGTATACCCATCTCTCTGGTAGCCATCATGTACATATCTTATGTACTCTATTACCTGTACATAAATTCTGTGGGGCTAAATGCGGGGTGAACATCAAGTCCTTAAAGGATACATAGGTGATGCAGAAGGGAGAGAGAGTAGGGGAAATGAGGGCTTAATTGGGGAAGACCTCTTGGAGGAGATGTGATTTTAATGAGACTCTGAAGGTGGGGAGGGGAATGGTCTGTTGCACATGAGGGGGAGGGAGTTTCAAGCCAGAGGGAGGATGTGAGCAAGGAGTCTCTGAAAAATGCAAAGTTCACTCATGTATCCTGAGAAGTTAATCAAGATGTTATAGGCATGATGAAATGGTTGGTTGAGTCAGAGTTGAAGGTGCCCTGTTTGACATTTCTCCATCACCTGGCGGTGAAGCTAGGGCTGAATGGCAGGCTCGGTCATGTACAATTTAATCTATGCTGCCATACTTGAAGATGCAAGGAGGGATCAACAAGCTGTAGTCAAAATATGCTTTCAATACATTCGTAAACTAAGCTATGAATATTGTCAAAAGTCGCTGAGACAGAGGTTAAGGAACTACTTTAGGCTCTAGACATACATTCAAAAAGTCATGCAATGATAAGGAATCACTTCATCTATTCAGCAATATACTCTATGGACTGGAAATAAGTCTGAAGAAAACAGATGTACCAATTCACACCCAGGAAACCTTACACTGTCCAACAGTGCCCTATTAGGTAAAGTTCCACAAAAAAGAATAGAAAGGGCACTAACTCCAGGGGCATCAACTCCACTGCCAAAGGGTCATCACCCCCATGGAGTTGGACCTGTGGGAACAAAGTCATTAGTTTTAGTTTCATCCTCACAGCTTTGTGGACTATTGGCCCCATGCAGGGAGAAGTGGGTCAGTATTAAGCAGGAGTCACAACAGGGCTCTTGACTGTACTACTACTACTACTACTACTACTACTACTACTACTACCTGTGGTATTTCTAAAGCACTATGTGCCAAGCACTACAGTAGATATAGGATCATAAGATTGAACACCATCTCTGTCCCACACAGGAGACTAGGTATATAATCCCCATTTTACCAGTGAGGAAACTGAAGCACAGAGAAGCTAAGTGACTTGTCCAAGGTCACACAGCAGCCAAGTGGTGCAGGTGGGATTAGCACCAAGGTCTCATGACTCCCAGTCCTGTGTGATTTCCACTAGACCATGGAGCTTCTTTATGGTTTTCTCTGCACCCTTTTTGGTCCCAGCCTCAAGGGTTGTTTTCTAGTGATGTCACTTTTCTGTTTATTTTTGCACCTCACTCTATTTACTGATGAGCTGGGTTTGGGTGAGGCTGGTAGTTTTTAGGAAGACCTTTCCTAGTCCCCTTCCCCATACAGGCTGAGCGGTGTTCTCCTGCTGAGGGCTGCTCAGACATCCAGTCTGACTCTTCAGTGACCAAGAGACCAATATCTTGGACTCTCATTGGACTTTTTTGAGGGCAGATATAAAGTATAAGAAATTGGTGGGCAGAGTATTTATTCATGAATTTTGTTTTATTAATGGCGATGACTTATGTTGAGACATTCACACTCTTTCATCCAGTCCCCCTGAAGCCAGCAGCATGCTTTGTGAGATGGTTATTTAAGCTATAGGGGATATCTGTGGCTGTTGAACAGTGTCTTCCCATCTGCCTTCTCAGCACCAGATTCTGATGGGGTGTTCATTAGGAAATCAGGTGTGGTTCTGAGGCCACAGAACAGACTACATCTAGATGCCCTTTCAGCTTCAGCTCCTGCTGTTTCCTCACATCTGGTTTGTACACCTCTGTTGATTGAGGCACTCACATATGCTGGGCCAGTTGTTAGGATCTTCACTGGGAATCCAGGTGTGATCTAAGTTCATTATACAGAATACCTTTGTGCCCTCTCATCAGCAGATCCAACTGGGTCCCCAATTCACCTCTACAAAGTATAAGAGACCAATGGGCATTGATTGTGGGAGTGCCACTTGTATACTGAAAAACTGTTGAAAGGAAAGGAGAGTACTGTGGCATCAGTCAGTCAATCGATTATATTTATTGAGTGCTTACTGTGTGCAGAGTACTGTACTAAGCCCTTGGAGTATAACAGATTTGATAGACACATTCCCTGCCCACAAGAAACTCACACTGACTCCCTTCTGGATACTTAACCTCAGGTATGTCTGTGTTTCCCCCTTTCTGGGTCTACCATATATCTGCAGGTTCACCTCCTTGACTGTTTTTATGGGTGTATGGGCGTATGGGTGTATGGGTGTGTGTGTGTGTGTGTGTTTGTGTGAGCACACAAGTGCACGTGTTTCTATGGTATGAGTGTTTGTGCCCACATCCCTGGCTCCATGTGTATGTGCATGTGTCCACTACTCTGGTCACAGATGAAACTATCTCTCATTTTTTTCCCTGGTTTCACTGCAAAGGAGCCTGGCCTCAAGTTTACCCCAAGTTCAAAATGAATTGCTGGTACCCCTGCAAGAACCAATCTTTATCTGCACTTGATGCAGAGGGGACTGCTGTGGCACTCCAAATTTTGTCAAACACAGCCACACCCAGTGATAAAATCTGAGCATCTTTTTTTTAACATGATACTGTATATACCACAGGGCTCCCATCTGACTTCTTGAGCTCTCCCACTCTGCCACCTACATTCAGTACAATGAGGTTCATGCATCCTCTGGATGGGCATAGCTACTCTATAGGAGAGCTAAAATAGGGTAATTATAGAATGGGTGGATAGAAGAAATTAAGCTAAATGAAGCAAAACTTTAAACAAGGTGACATAGCAATGGACAGCTGGGAGACAGTAGCAGAAGTCAGACTAGGTGGTTTGGGATGTGACAATTAGAAATGGGCTAACTACCATGGAGCAGAGGCTTTGGGAAGATTTTGACACTGAGATAGAGAACTGGACATCTACAGTTAACAAATGCAATGGTGCATCAAGAGGAAATATTTGCATGTTGCAAAGGGCAGAAGAGCTTGTCACTCAAGCATTGGTCTTAACAGTTCCATCTATTCCAACCCTAATAAAAACTTCACTGCCTAAGCACCATCTTGGCAGGGAGGATAGCTCTACGTGTTTATGCATGTGGAGGAGTTGAGAAATCCTTTTGTAGAGCAGCTCCATGGTCATCAAAAATAGTGAAGTGGAAGCGATATTTCTGCTCCAGATAGGAAAAGCAGGTGTGCAAGATTACTCAATGACCTTTAGCTTTACCACCTGGACCAGGTCCTGGAGCCTGAACCTGTGTTATCTGGGGCGAAACGACCATTCTCAATATCCAGGCCAAGGTTTCCTGACAGCCTCAGGCAGGAGAACTAGCTCGGTTTAATGTTCTGCTCATTTCTCTATGAGGAGTTACTGGATAGGGTTATGCATGCTACTAATGGCTGCTTTCCCTTTGAAAAAAATAAATCAGCACCTTTCTTTCCAACTTAAAAAGCAAGTTTAATTCTCAATAAATTGTAAGTTCCTTAAGGGCAGAGATCATGTCTACCAACTCTGTAACAGTGTACTTTCCCTAGTACTTGGTACAGTGCTCTTCACACAGTAAGTGCTCAACAAATACCACTGACTGAATGATTCCTCATATCCCAAATGGACCAACAAGCAAGTAGCTGCCTATAACCAAAGAACCAAAGTTTTAAATTACGTGTTGTGAGTTGTTGAAAAATGAGTTTACTACTCCATCATCTGCTCCCTGAAAATTACCCCCTGATCAAGTGCTAAACCAACGTGTAGGTGGCATGTGTTTGTGGTATGTTTAAAAAAAGGCACACATTTAGCATACCTCATCCATACTTTGCTATGTACAACTCCATTACATAGAACTATTGTATATTGAATATTTATCTCCCTATTTCCCAACTTTTTTTCCATTATACGTAAATTAGGACCCAGTGAAGTGGACTGATGGAAAACAAGCTGGATGCATAGAAAGACTCTGGCACAGGCTGGCTGTTGACAAATTGGTCCAGAGATCATGAATGATTCTCTCTCTTCCTGGTGGGGCATAAAGTGTTGGCAGCTTTTCTCACAGAAGGTTTCCTGGAAGGTTGTGCCTGTGTCCTGTTCCATTTTCTTTCTGATCACCTCAGTGAAAAGCTGACATTCCACTTCCTCTTCTCTGTCTCCCTAGGACTACTGACACGATCAGACATTTACTATTAAATTGGTGTTTGCTTTGTGGGGAAAGGTTTTACAATGAAAATTTGGTCCTGAAACAGAAATTTTGTCAGCAGCCAAGTAGAAAAAGTTTCTCTTGTAGAGGAGACTGGACATGAAATCAGAGGAGGTGCCTAAATGGAAGAGGCAAGTCTCCAGTCAATCTCCAGTCCACTCACATTTTCTCAAGTGGGCCAGGATGGGCAGCTGTGTTGGGTAGTGTCCCCTAAGAACTCATGTCTTTCTCCTCTTCTTTTATTTTCAGGTTATTGGTCCAGCAACCTTTGGACAGCTGGAAGAAATTCTAATTGATCTATAGATCAATGAATGTATAATCTTGAGGTTCTTATTGATACAACCCAACTGGGGCACTCCTAAAGCCAGGGTAGTTTCTAAATTTGAAGTGGATACCATCCAAAATATTTTTCCAAATTCCTCAAATAGCTAATGTTCAGAATCAATCCCCAAGACTGCCCACTGCTCCAGGGAACTCTGCAGTGCAGGCTACCTCTTTTTCCCTCTCAACAAAACACCAAATACATAAGCTACAGCATGATTTACTTTGTTATAACACAAATCTGCCTAGCTCTAATCACCTGGTTTCTTTTAAGGACCAACCATTTTGGGAAATAGGACTTACATGTCTGAGGAAACAGTGGCTGACAGGCAAGGGACAGTTTCTGCAGTGTTCCAGCTCTTTCAGAAAATAGTGGCTGTGGAAATCATGGAGCTTCTCCAGATTCCCAAAGATTACATTCCTCTTCCCTCTCAAGTCCTGGGGCAGATCCATCCTTTCCATTTCTGGAAAATAGTTGTCGATGATGTATCCTAAGGCTCTAACATATTCCCTTTCGGTGGTGATCATTTCATCCATTATATGCTGTACTTTATTGCTGGAAGACACAAAAGAGTGACTTTGAACACTGACAAAATATGGTAACATCTCATCAGTTCCTCAAACACTAGGGCCACAGTCGTAGAAAGATTGTTTTGTTTAAATACTTTTTGTTTTATTTAATCTTCATAAATACTGTATTAGTGACCGCTCATGTAAACACACAAAATGGAAAGTGGATATTTAGAAATCATTAGAAACAGTGATCATTCAGAAGTGGGGAAGCAAGCCGGTGGCCCTGAAATACGATACTCCAGTGATCTTTCAACTCCAATTTTCCAGTGCTGAGTGGGCCTCTAAATTGTTTTCTGCTCCCTAACAGTCACCATCTCTAATGCATCTGAAGATATTCCATGAGAGAAACCAGAAAGGAGAGGTGGAAAGCAGCATAAACATTTCCCATTTCACTTGCAAAAGATTGTTGACCTTTTTCAGGTGCTACAAAGGCTCAAGAAAGAATATTCATTCATGATTTCTTTTATTGTCCAGTTCCCTCATTAGCATTGAAGCCTCTCCTTGGGAGACAATGTGACTTGGACTTCCCAAGCAGTGCATTGTACTCAATACCTGCTTGGTAAACTGCCATTCATACTACTTCCACTATCCGTTGGTTAACAAACTATGGATGAGTTCCTTGGTGGTTCCCTGAATCATGCATCCCCTGCATGACTGAATCTCATATTAAATAGTAGGCTGTTAACAGAGTCCACTTCCAAAGTTAAAGAAAAGTTGAATTCAATTCACCTGGGGAAAAAGCAAACTATTAATTCAAATGAAACTGCTGTCCATACAGTTCTTAAAAAGGACTGTGCTGTAGAAAATATACATAAAGGGAAGATAAGTTGGCCAGATGATATGAGGTCACCTTTAGCATCGGAAGCCTGGATCCCTGAGGGGGGAGAATGCAAACAGACTCCATCCCTCCATCCAGGAGAGTTAGGATGCCTTGAAACTGTTGGGGGTGCAAAGAGAAAAGTACTTTTTTAATCTGTCTGAATAGGGGAAAAATAAGTCCAAGGCAGGCACTTTGACTAGATGAATTTCCTTCATAGTTGTTATTGTGTTATTCTTCATGTAATCAGTAGTTTTTGGAATTTTTTGTAAGCCTTATCTCACAACACTCTTTCATTCTGCCTCCCACCCTCACTTCTATGTCATTTAAAATTGTGAGGCTTGGGAGGCAGGGACTACCATGTCTGCTCATTTTTACTGCATTTTCAATAGGTCAGGATTTAGCACAGTGTCATGAAATAATCTATTATCATGTCGGCGATAGTAGTAATGGTGGTGATAGGGTTTTTTTTAGGACACACAATCCAATAGATGTAGTAATTACCACAAGTGAATTTGAAATACTGAGAGTAAGAGAAAGAGAATCAAGGGCCATATTTCCTAACAAATTTATATTCTTTTAACCACTGGGATGCATATACAATTGTCCAGTGGGGCTCCCAAAATAAGGCAGTACGGGCAAAGTCTGGACATAAAAAGAGATAATTGGCTTGAGTTTATCCTTGAACATGTGACGACCGAACAATTTCGATAACAGTTTTTCAACCATTTGGAAAATAGCTGTGGGAACAGATTTTGTCCTTTTCTTCTTTGCTAGTTCAAGCAATACGATTAGAAATTCTGTCAGCAGCCTAGAGGCTAGGGTTTGACTGGCAGTGGGTAGATTAGAAATGCCTCTAACACATTGGCACAGACCCTGACTGTTCTATGAACTGAGAAGACTTCATGATAAACAGATGGCAGTAGAAAGAATGTATAACAATTTATTGAATTTTCTCTCAGCTTCTGATGAGACAGACTATTAAAACAGCATCATCAAGCTGGCTAAGGGATCTGAATAATTTCTACCAGGAGGGTATTAGTGCTGCCAAGTAGTGCAGAGCGAAACTTTCTCCAAGAGATCAACAGGGAATAAAGCTGTTGTGCCAGTGGGGAAGTTTCCTCTCCCCAATTAGATTTGATATTAACTATTAGAGGCTTTGGTGCTGTGGCCCTTCTCACTTTCTCTGGGCTATTTGCCCAGACCCCAAATTCTAGGGTTCGAGAGGACATGAAAGGACAGCAAATCATACCAGCCCATGCCTGTCAGCACAATTACCCGCCTCCATGCATGCGTGGGAAGGGCTAGAGATCATGCCCGGGGGTCCTGTCGAGGATCCAGGGAGAAACAAAGATCATACTCCGACTCCAGTTTCAGCCCATCGGAAATAGTCGAGATTTTTCAAATGCTGGGGTGGAAATCTGGAATCCCTCCAAAGCGAATTTAAGGAGGAAGTAAATTTAAAAAAAAAACACAAAAAACTACTTCCTCCAGAACTATCTGATGGCTGTATTCCCTAGCCCCATGCCCCTCCTTTCTCTTCTCCTTCCTTCCTTTCCTCCCCCCCCCCCCCCCCCCCCCCCCCCCCAACTCCAGGCCATGATGGCAATCAGGTTTGGAACAGACAAGACTTTATTTCCAAAAGCCACATTTAAAGGCATCTCTGTCCTGAGTTGTAAATTGAAGGTAGTCCTTTTGAACCTCCTGCTGGGCAGGAAGGAGGAAATTGAAAGCTAGAATCCCTGAGGTGGGAACAACCTGAAGAGGTCATCTGCTTTTGTCCCACCTCCGGGAAGGTAAATGATTAAACCACTCAGGACAGGCACTGTCTTTCTTCCATCTTTAGCCTGTTTTAGTGTTGAATCCCTGGCATCGATCTGGCTTTAATCTGGGCCCAGTTCCCCAAGGGAGAAACTAACCTACCTGCGGAACCCAGGGAAGTACAGGAGCTGCGCCCTAGACGCACTCAAAGCTCATTCTCAGAGCCCCAGTGGGCAGAGCCCCAGAAAGAAGTCCTTGGTTTCCCTTCCTGTCCTCATTGGTGGATTACCCAGGCCAGGGGCTCCTCCCTCCCCTTCTCCTTCCTATCTTTGGCCAGCCCCTGATCAGCCAAGAGGGCACCCCAGGAAACAGAAGCCAGGATAATTCTCACTGGAGAACAGAGATGACTTCATGGGGTTTCTGGAGTGCAGAAGTCTATCTCAGTGGGTGATCCCTTCTGTGGTAAATCACTACCCCAGTTGGCAAGAAAAAGGAGAAATAGTGACTCCTAAGGCTGCCAATGATAGAGGCCCACAAAGGGAGAAATGTGCAAGGGGTAAAAGAATGTCTCTCTCCTCTGTACATCCAGGGACAAAGCAGAGAACTGGGCAGGAAGGAAAACTCACTCTTTTTTGGTGGTACTGGCAAAAATGCTTTTGTGGAAGGGAGAGGTGGAAACAATTGCCTTCACCCAATATTTGGGATTAACTGAGGATTTTAGTTATCCATGCAGCTTCTGAGGCCTGGAATCTTGGATAATGGAGAGCATGTGACAGAGTTGCAGGATGCAGTGCTCTTACTACTCTAATATATAAAAGGGGAAAACCACCTTGGGTCTTATCAACTTAAGAGTTTTATGTAAAAACACATTTTAACCCATTTTTATTTTTCCCATTCAAGGTTTAAAAATTTTAAACACTTTTGTTCTTGCTGTGGCCTTTTCCTTGGCTCAGGTATAGGTAACAATTCATATAAAAGGGGTTGAACATCTTCTGTGAAACTTAAAAGAAAACAAAATTCACAATATAAAGATGACAAAACGTTGTCAGGGAGACCCAAATAATAAACTTCGTACTGCCCGAGCTACGAGGTCAGGGCACTTAAGTCATGCAGAGTTAGACCAGCCAGAAATCTAAGTGGCAATAAAGCTTACAATGTAACCCCTCTTTATTGCAAATGCTTACTTTTGTCAGGGCAAGGAGGCACAAGCATGCTGTCCCATCCCATATCTGGCTTTGTGAATCCAGCATGCTGTTTCAATGCTTCTACTCATATATGTTTTCATGTGTGACATCATCTTTACATTTTAGCAGTAGGGTACAAGTCATTCTGGGTTAAAAGAGCCTAAGTACATGAGCAGAAATGGGCAGGCTGCGTTCTCAGGCAAGGGGAGTGGTCAGGCGAGTGCCCTGAAGCCTTGAAGATACTGTTGAGTGGCTGGGAAGTGAGGGAGTAGATGAGTAAAGGGAAGATCAGTAGGAAATGAAAATAAGACAACAGAAGCAGCCCCAATCATCTTTTGATCAACCACAGAGATGGTACTCGCTGCTTCTGGGGTCCTATTTTCATCCTCTACTTTGGAAGCCACAGGGAACTTAAGGAAACCCTAGGTGAAGAATATATTTGGAATTTAATTTGGGATGTGACCTGATACTATTCTTATACTATGATGTACTTTAAAAACCACCACACATCACTGCAGGAATGTAAAAGCCATCTAAATTCCCTTGAAGATGACCCTTATTTGTATTTCCTTAACATCTAGGGAAAATTACTTCTCACAACATATCTTAAAAGAGATTTGAGAAATTAATTTTCACTTTTCTTGAGGGAATATGGGAAATGGAACAGAATGTGCTAGAATTTCTTCTCTCACAGCAATATCGGAAAAAAAGGAAGAAATTCAAAAATTCAAACATTATGATGGTGATTTACTTTCCACTTTTACTTCATGTGGGCCAGAAAAAGTAGATTGCTCTAAGGTTCATTTCTGCACTCACCAGATTCACAATCTGGGCTGATGTGCAGAGAGATGAGGGTCTCGTGAAAGATGGCAGAAAGATGTCTGAATACAAAAGAAACTATTTTCAACTAAAACCATATTGAGAATTAGAAAAATGATTGAAAACAAACAGTCATTTGGAGCCTGAAACTCCTTGAATGTGCTTCTATTCACCTGGACTTAACAGCTAGGGAGGCTGAGTTAAGCTGCCTTGAAGGAATGAATGAATGCCTTTCATCATTCATCTTTCTGTGGAGCAGGCCTGTCTAGGCTTACTGCGGGGGGGTTGGTGCCTTAGAATCCTCCCTGAATGAGTCATGGTCATTTCTCACCTTCCTGTTCTCTTTCTTTCTTCTTCCTCCATATGATGTATCCGTGAAGGGGATGATAAACTCCGATTTCTACCGACCAATGGGCTTTGAACATTTGGTCTTTGCAGAGAGGGTTTCTTCTCAGGAGCCACACAGCTCATCACCTCCAGACCCTTTATAGAAACCCCAGTGGACTTATGCCGTTGCAGTACACGGGGGCTGCTTTCAAGCTGAGGCAGTTCAAAGCCTTGTGCTTTCTTCATCATTTTCTTTAAGGGGTGCTTCCTGTGGAGGGCAGTTAGAGCCTCACTGGGCTCAGGGAGGGAGGAGATGGTGGAGACATCATCTGCGTCATCCAAAATGTGGCCTGTTCTGGGCAGCCCACTCACCGGAGAGACGCTTGGGAAGGGAACTGGGGCTGGGGGGATCCACCCACACTCATCCTGAGTAACATCCTCCAGATCCGAGAGCACCGGTCTTCTGGGGCAACTGGTTGATGGGGAGAGTGACAGTCCATTTCTCTCAGCCAAGTTGCCCCCCGTGCATAGTTGAGGGAAAGGAAAGGAGTAGGGCTGCTGTTTCTTCTCCTCCCAGGCAAGTTCCTGTTCTATTTCTCCCTCCTGGGCCGCCCGGGCCTCGTGAGACTTGAGGCGGGCAGCTGCAGACAGAGCCTCTTCTAAACGATGCCTCGCCTGTTGGCATTGCAGCCACAGCAGGATCCACTGTTGCTGTTCCTTCTGGCTTCCCAGGCCCAACACCATGTCATTCACCTTCTGGAAGTTTTCTGCTGAAACCTTTGTGGCCTCTTGGTGATAGCTCTTCAAGCACTGAAGGTCTGAAGGAGAATATTTGGTCTCTAGAGTAAGATGTTCAAGAAATTCATTGCAGTGTAGCAGCCACGCATTTGCCTATGTCACACACAAAAAAAGGGATACATATATCAGTGAGAATCACCGACACATCTTGAAAATACTTCCTAGCCTCCAATGAAGGGAGACTGTTTAAATCCACCTCGGGAAGGAGTTTTTGCTACTGAAAGTTGTCTCCACAATAGGAAAGGGATTGGAAACTTACAGGAATGGTTTTGGTGAATGATTAAAAAGCTGCAGGAGTTTGGCCAGGTTTTAAATCAGAAAGGATTTCACTCTACGCTTCACTGTTCTCTGGGAGCACTGCCGTGTGAAACATCAAACAAAGGGGACAATCCTGCCAGAAATCTAATCAATCAATATGGTTAGGAGTGGTAATTTCTGACTAATTGAAAGAGACAGGGGGAGCAAGCATTGTGCCTCGCTGGCTTTTTCCTCTCTTTCCTTGCTTCCCAAATCAACCATGAATAATTTTTCTCTCTTTCTGTCTCCTTTCCCCACCTTTTTATTCCTTCTCTCCTCACCTCCTTCTGTTTAATTGTAAAATTGAATTACTGCCATGTCCCCATTGGTCCCCAAGCTCTTCTTTTTATGGTATTTGTTAAGTGCTTTCTATGTGCCAGGCACTGTACTGAGTGCTGGAGAAGATACAAGATAATCAAGTTAGACATAGTCCATATTCCTTATAGGGCTCACAGCCTTAATATCTATTTCACAGATGAGGTAACAGGCACAGAGAAGTTAAGTGACTTGTCCAAGGTCACTCAACAGTCAGGTGGTAAAGCCAGGATTAGAATCCAGGTTCTCTGACTCCCAGGCCCAGGCTCTTTTCACTTGTCCATGTTGCTTCTCAGGTGATCCTCCCAGAATTCTGCCCGGGCTAGACCAGGCCCTTTCCGCTCAGGTGCTCACTGTCCACAGGATGGGCAGGAGCAATCAGAACACCATCTTGGTCCCGTGACTTATGCGGGGGCCAAGAGTAGAAGTCAAGAGCAGCCACCATACCAGGCCCTGGGCTTGTGACTGTAGCTGCGAATGAGCTAAGCACCAGGCAGGAGAGTGGCAATGGCAGGGGGTGAGTTCAACAGCTGTGTTGGGTATTATAAACAAAATCCATGGGCCCCCATTCACACCAGGTACAGGGGCAGCCAAATTAAGTGGCATCATCAATGTCAGTGGCTACAGTGACGAAGGATCAGGAGGAAGAAAACAATCAGATGTAAGTTCTGTTCATTCTCTCTCTCTCTCTCTTTCTCTCTCTCCCCACCACCTCTCCCTCCCCTATAGTTCTGGCCAGTTATAAGGGGCAGAGTACAGGAGGCTCTCAGTTAACCTAGCTCAGAAGTCCCCAGTTTAACTTCCATAGGACAGGATGGGGAGAGAGTACCCAGACCCACAGGGAAAGAAGCAAAGGCTGAGGACTGTTCCTTCACCTGCTCTCCCTTTCTCTTCCTCTGTCTCCAACATCCTAGGCCATTAGGGAGCTGATCTGGCTGGAGCTGCACCAGCTGTGGTGGAAAAAAAAAATCACCTGACCTGGATCAAAAGTCTAATAGTCTCATTGGCAATAGCCGATGCCATCAATTAATAATTGCTAATTGAAGGAGAGATTCATTATTGTTAATGGGAGCTACGGCCAGAGCATACACACAGGCGAGTGATCAGTCCTCGCTAGGCTGGGAGAAGCAAATGTTTCCAAACCCAACCTTACCGTCTCATAAAACTCGTAAAGGCTGGCCAGATCCTCCAACTTTCCTTTCCTCCTCTCTGTCTGGGTTAGAATGCTCTTGAGATATCTCTTGAAATTCTGAATTTTCTCTTCTGAGATTGGGGCTCTGTTATCTTTCAGCAGATGTAATCCTTGCTTGCAATATTGCTGTTGGGTTGAGAATAAAGCATCAGTAAATCAATCCATGAATATTAGTATTTACTGCATGCAGAGCACCGAATAATTGTTTAGAAGATTCAGTAAATACAATCCCTGCCCTCACTTACAATCTGTCAGAGGAAAATGACATGAAAATGAATTGCAGATGGAAGGAATAAGGGAAAGGAGATAAGAACACGAGTTAGTACTCAAGTAATAGGGTACATATATTATGCATACTAGTACTACAAAATCAGTTGGAACTGAGTCATGGAGCCTTGGATAGGGTAAAGAAACCACCTCATTTTTCCCGGTGGGCTGCTGCTAGTGGCCACTTCCTGAATTCTGGGCTGGCCCTTCCTCCACTTACCTCTTGCTCCAAGAACACCTCTAGAATCTACTGCTACCAGGCCACCAGGTAAATCTGCTCTACCACAGTAGGGACCCCCGACTAAGTCCAGCTGGGTAGAAATGGTGGCAAAGATGGGAAACTACTTTCTACCAGCATCTAAATTCGAGGTCAATCTTTCCTCTGGGAAAAAATAAAACCAAACACACAACAACAGATCAATCAATTGCGTTGGCTTCCACAAGTAGGGCAAGAGTTTATAGGACTTCATCTGAATCCTGCACCCTGTGGATACAAGGACAAAGTTATTATAGTGCTTAGTATAGTACTCGGCACACATTAAGTGCCCAGTAAATACAATTGATTGAAGTTTTCACTATTAGGATTGAAAATCTGGAACCACAATTAATCTAGTTCCACTGAACCCCAAAGAGTACAGAACATTAATCTCAGTCACTTAAGTAAGTGGCAAGAGAGGTAATGAATAAGTAAGAGGCAGTCAGGGAAGCCAGGTGAGTCAGGGAGAGAACAGGTTAGCAACCCAGTCCATGGTTACTAGGTCCAAGATAGAGCAAAGCGGCACCTTGGGGAAATACCTAGGTCCTGGACCAAATTAACTCCAGGAAACCCACTATGAGCTGGGGGGTGGGGAGAAGGGGTCATACCTACCATCACCATGTCTCCAAAAACACGGAACTCCTCTTGCTTTTTCTTCACCTTGGCTACTGAGAGCAACTCTTTATCCAACGGGCCAAAGTATTTTTCTCGTTCATTTTCAAACCACAGTTTAATCTATATAAAACATGAGATGTGAGATTAAAAATCTGAGCAGGAGCTGGGCCCAAAGAACCTACTGAAGCTGCTTTATAAAATATACCCAGTACTCCTATAATGCAGGGGTTATATTCTTACACGAACCTGCGTTAAGGACAACTTGAGCTACAGTACTCATCCATTCATACAGTTTATTACAAAACCATGGTTCATGGTGTCCAAACAGGTTCTTATTGTGAGACAAATATTCCCTAAATTCCTAACCAAAGCATACTATAAAAGCCCACTCTAGATACCACAGCCCACTTCAACTCTTGAACATTCCATCTTCCTGCTCTCATTTCTATCCAGACTTCTAGAACTGGTCATTCATTCCTCTCCAAACCAGTACAGTCAGATTTTCAACCCCTCAACTCTACCAGTCAACCAATCAAGTGTATTTATTGAGTAGTTTGTGCAGAACACTGTTCTAAGTGCTTGAGAGAGTACAATAGAGTTAGTAGACATAAAATCTTTCGTCAAGGAGCTTACAATACAATGGAAAGGGAGAGTACAGAGACAAAAATAACTTACAGGTAGGGGGAAGGAATAGAGTTTATGTAGAAAAGGGCTATGTGGGTGGAGGGGTGAATAGCTAAGTTCTTAGGGGGTGAGGATTCAAGTGCATAGGGGATGTGGAGGAAGTGCCAATATGGGGGGAAATAGGGTGGGGAGATGAGAGGTTATTATTATTATTTTTATTATTGTACTTGCTTAGCACTTCCTATGTGCCAAGCACTGTACTAAGCATTGGTGTAAATACAAGATAATAAGTTTGGCACAGTTCCTTAGGCTTACAGTCTAAGAGGGATGGAAAACAGGTGATGAATCCTCCTTTTACAGATGAGGAAAGTGGGGCACAGAGAAGTTAAGTGATTTGCCCAAGGTCACTCAGCAGACAAGTGGCAGAGCAGGGATTAGGACACAGAGCGTCTGACTCCCACACCCAAGCTGCCTCCCTAAGATTAGTCAGGGAAGACTCTCGGGAAGAGATGTGACTTTAGAAGGGCCTTGAAGATGGGGAGAGGTCTGCCAGATGTGAAGGGAGAAAGAGTGCCATCAGGAAGGAGGGCCTATTAGATTGCAATCACCTTGAGGATGGGGATCATGTCTTTCACTTCTGCTGTACTCTTTCAAGTGTTTAGAATAGTCCTTGACACAGAGTACGTGCTCAATAAACACTATTGTTTAATACATTGCTGGAATTTTTCTTTTTTACAATGAAAGTCCAGTATAATAATTACAGTTAAAATTATGATATTTGATAAGCACTTACTATGTGCCAAGCACTGTCCTAAGCACAGGGTTAGATACAAGGTAATCGAGTTGTCCCACATGGGGCTCACACTTTTAATCCCCATTTTACAGATGAGGTAACTGAGGCACAGAGAAGTTAAGTGACTTGTCCAAGGTCACACAGCAGACAAATGGCGAAGTCGGGATTAGAACCCACATCCTCTGACTCCTAAGCCCATGCTCTTTCCACTAAGCCGCCCTGCTTCTCTTAAGTATCACACTCAACCCAGCAAGAGAATAAATTTGAGGTTTAGTTAAGCAAACAGTACTGACCTGATCACAACCTTCCTCAAGTTTTCTCAGTTCCTGAAGATTTTCCAGCTGCTGAAGACTCTTATTAGACAAAAGAACTAGTCTATGAACTTCTTCATCAACCTGATTATACAGTCTGGTTATTGCTTCGATAGCATCTCTATTGTAAAGAAAACAGAATAGTAATCTCAAAGCAAAAAAACTATAGCCTAATCAGATTAGTCTTCCATACAGAGTAGGACCCTGAAAAAACAGGAGAACTGTATTACATGGGCTCATATAAAACCCCACACTTCAGGCAAGTTTAGCAGCTCATATTCCTTATCCCCTGGTACCAAATCAGGGCTGGGAGATGACTGCACTGATAAGATGATTTAGGAATATGAACTCATTATATTGGGAACCCAATGGCATTTTAAAGGCCCAGCCACTTCTATGCACTTTGGAATAGATCAGCTATAAAAATAGCTACTGTGCTCTACATCAGGTATACCCAACTCAATATCTCTGAGCCCCTAAGGCCAGTGAAAGGATGTCTACAGTTCAGAGTGGTCAGGTGCAGCAGGGAAACAGGAAGGGAGAGGCTAAACCAAACCAGACCTGCCCCTCCATTGGCAATCTACTTCCTTGTTCCCAAGGCCACCTTCAGAGTTTGGTCATCTTAAGGCAGGGAAAAAATTTGGCCTCTGGCCCATGCTCCCGGCTACAGAGCCATTATGTTCCCTTCCAGGGTTGCTGTTAACTGAGGTGCAGCTTCCAATGCACAAGCAATTAGAACATTTTTATCACCACCACCACTCTGGATTCCCAACCACACCCTTGTAGCAATAGAGACATCAGCAATTTCAGAGCAAGAAATACGACATCAGCTAATGACAGAGGGCAATAAAGAAGTGGATTTCTCTAAATTGCATTCTAGGTTTGGAGCAGCACTCTTCTCAGTTAAGAGCATCTGGGTGAATGCATGTGTGTGATGGTGAGAGGGGAGGGATGTATGTGGTGGAGAAAAGTGGGGAGAGGAGGGAGACAGCCTCTATTTGCCTCTGTCTCACACACACAAAGCATGCAAGTTTGTAAATAATTTACTCATCCCTGAAATGTGACTTGGGGGTGCAACCCAGTAACAATTCAACTGCCCTGAATGAAGCAAAATTCCAATTCTAATAGGGAAGAATTTTGACAGGCAGCCTTTACTTAACAGGTTGGAATCGAGTTGGAGCTCTAGATAACAATGAAGAATCTCTATGGCCAAGCAAGACTTCCAAGGATGTGCTTCAACTATCAAGAATTTTCATTTTCATTCCCCTTCTGTATTAGTAAAAATGGGCCTGACCTACTGTAAGTATACGAGTCCAGCTACAGACCATCTCTGGCCATCAGGGAATTTTCATGGGATAACCATGTTCTCCTTCATTAAACTGCATCAAACACTATGGGGTCATTTGCTCTAAATTACCCTTCTGGATCTCTCATTCCTTGCCTCTAATCCTGTGGTAGAAAAGATTTAGTGACATTCAATCCCCAAACTCAGTTTCAGAAAGCAACTTCTCTCTCTCTGTGATATCTCTTAGGAGCTTACTATGTGCCAAGCACTGTACTAAGCACTGGGGTAGATACAAGCTAATCAGGTTTGACACTGTTCTCCGTCCCACCTGAGGCTCACAGTCTAAGAGAAAGAGTGAATGGTTATTGAATCCCCCTTTTACAGATGAGGCAACTGAGGCACAGATAAGTGACTTGCCCAAGTTCATATAACAGACAAGTGGCAGAGCTGGAATTAGAACTCAAGTCCTCTGGTTTCCAGGCCCATGCTCTTTCCACTAGACCACACTGCTTTTCTCTCTCTCTCTCTCCTCCCTCCCCCACACCTCCTCTTGGATTTTGTCCCCAATTTGCCTTTTATACCAGTAGGATACCTTTGTCTCAGTGGCTGAATAGTGTCAGAGAATTGTCAAGCCCCTAGCATTCAGTTCCTGGCATTTGCACCCAAAGCAGAGGGGCTTTGGCCCATCTCCCGAGGGGCCCCCCGCCCTCCCAGCAAAGCTTCTCCTTCCCCTGGACTTCCATTCCAGAGCTGGATCCAGATGGGTTAGAATCTGAGCTGTTCAGTTGCAATTTTATTCCATTCATTTTTGGGAGATGATTGTACCATTAGCTTTCTGATACCCACAGCTTCTCCTCTCAGAGCTTAGTGGTTTGTCCAGTATTAATAAGAATTGTTTGGGATCCACTGTGCTTAGTTTTAAGGGTATTGAGGTGTTAAAGGTGAAAAATGTTTACACCCATATTTGTTTTGTCACCTGAGACAATAGGCCATCTGCTTCGCCCAATCACACCACCCATTCACACCTATCTTCAGTCTGCGTGCTGCCTATACCATTTTCCAATTCACCTGTGATCTTCGCTGGTACAGAACTCTTCCTTCCGAATCCTGGCTAGAACCGTGCCACCTTCCAGCCTTAAAGTCACCAAGAGGTCATCTTCCAGGACAAGCTTCATCATTGTCTTGTGTTGGTTGATTAAATCCTTGACCTCCTACATCAGAAGAAATACTGTACTGGTCAAGTAATATTCTCTAATGAATTAGGGTATGAAAAGTTAATGGTTTTAGTAACTAAAACTAAATGAATCCCATCTCCATGGATAGCTTTTCAGGGTCAGGAGTAAGACTTGTATATATTTTTATTACCCTATTTATTTTTTTAATGAGATGTACATCCCCTTGATTCTATTTATTGCTATTGTTTTAATGAGATGTACATCCCCTTGATTCTATTTATTGCTATTGTTTTTGTCTGTCTGTCTCCCCCGATTAGACTGTAAGCCCATCAACAGGCAGGGATTGTCTCCATCTGTTGCCGAATTGTACATTCCAAGCGCTTAGTACAGTGCTCTGCACAGAGTAAGTGCT
This sequence comes from Ornithorhynchus anatinus, assembly GCF_004115215.2. Classification (NCBI taxonomy): domain Eukaryota; kingdom Metazoa; phylum Chordata; class Mammalia; order Monotremata; family Ornithorhynchidae; genus Ornithorhynchus; species Ornithorhynchus anatinus. The sequence goes on from NC_041750.1 coordinate 19,591,936, forward strand.
CAATAAATACTACTGAATGAATGAATCTCAGGAGTCTTGAAGCATGTTGGGTCAGGCCTATGGGCAAGCCGTGGAGCAAATGTTTGCTTTCCATTTTCAGAACCATCTTGGTTTCCCCAGCTAACCTCTTCCCAAATGTCTTCATGTCCCTAAGAGGATGCTTCCCTTTCTACTTTGAAATATGAACGTTAACTTAAGCTCAATAAAGAATGCATTAAGTGGTACTTACCTGCACTGAGCTTAGAGTTCTGTTAGAATTTAGGGAACAGACAGAGTTTTGTAGAAAAAGAATGGCTTCTTTGCAGTTCCTGGAAAAGGGCTCCACTTTCTGCCATGAGTAATAAGGGAAAAAGACACATAAGACATTCAACATAAAGGGGAAATAAACAGCCCTGTGCTCTATGATCCAAATACTTCCTGAGTTTCTAGAAGGACACTGTGGGTGGTTTGTGAATATTCAGATGGGCACATATTTACCAAGAGGATTACTTTGTTATTATTATTATTATTAATAATAATAATAGTTATTATATTCCTTCTGGATTGTTAGCTCATTGTGGCCAGGAAACATGTCTTCCAACTCTGTTGTATTGTACTCTTCCAAGCACTTAGTATGGTATTCTGCACACAGTAAGTGCTCAGTAAATATCACTGATTGACTTTATTGTTATTATTATTATTGCATTTGTTAAGTGCTTACTATGTGTCAAGCACTGTTCTAAGAGCTGGAGTAGATACAAGTTAATCGTGGCTCAGTGGAAAGAGCACGGGCTTTGGAGTCAGAGTTCATGGGTTCGAATCCCGGCTCGGCCACTTGTCTGCTGTGTGACTTTGGGCAAGTCACTTAACTTCTCTGTGCCTCAGTTCCCTCATCTGTAAAATGGGGATTAAGACTGTGAGCCCCACGTGGGACAACCTGATTCCCCTGTGTCTACCCCAGCGCTTAGAACAGTGCTCGGCACATAGTAAGCGCTTAACAAATACCAACAATAAATACCAACAATAATAAGTTGGACACAGTCCCTAACCTACATGGGGCTCACAGTCTAAGTAGGAGGGAGTGCAGGTATTTAATCCCCATTTTATAGTTGAAGAAACTGAAGCACAGAGAAGTTAAGTGACTTGCCCAGAGTCATAGAGCAAGCAGTTGGCCAAACTGGGATTAGAATCCAGGTCCTCTGGCTTCCAGGCCCATGCTCTTCCCATAGACCACACTGTTTTGTTTAGCAAATACTGCAGTATTTCTCCTCACCCCTTATGCTCATATCTGGCTTAGTAACTTCAAGGGGCAGAGCATGTTTTTACTGAGGACTCGTGACTGCTTGAAAAATAATCACTGATGGTAAGAAACAGTGAGGATGGGGAGACTGATAAGGCTCTGATCAGCACTGTCTGTGAGGGAAAAAAAAAAGAAAACAAACTTTAGGAGATGCCAAGGGCCAAAATACCAAGGAAAAGTTGCGTCTTACTTGACGAAAACGGATCCAGTCACTGTGGTTATAAGGAAAGGTCCCATCCAAATCTGCTGTCAGCTGGGCAGAATCAATGAGCTTATGCAAAGCCTTCAGGGACATCAGGACCTCATACTATTAAGAAAATTGAAGACAAAATATGTATTTCAGTAATTACTGGAAAAATGTACACTGTATTAAATAGAATTTTTCTCAGAGGCCTAACTAATCTAAGGCAATAAATGCTCTGTCAGTGGAGGACACTGAGCACCTAGACAGAACCCAGCCTTAAGCCTCAAAGGGCCGGTGTGACAGGCTTGATGTTTCATTGAATAATAATAAGAATTGTGGTCTTTGTTACTGCTTACTATGTGCCAAGCACTGTACTAAGTGCTGGGGTGGTTACAGGCAGATTGGTTTGGACACAGCCCCTGTTAATACATGGGACTCACAGTCTTAATCCCCATTGTTGTTGTAATGTACTCTCCCAATTGCTTAGTACAGTGCTCTGCACACAGTAAGCACTCAATAAATACAATTGAATGATGAATGAACTACTTACTATCCACCGCTTCTTGGCTTCAGCAACTCTATCTGGGCTGAAGGGCTAGGATGCCTCTTTCATTACCCATGACCACCTGCCGGGACCGCTGTCAGCCAAGCAGAGTGGCCCTGAGCAGCATCAGGCAATGGCAAGTGACTGTGGGCAAGTAGCAACAGCAACTATGGGCTGTTCTGGGCAGTGACTGGGAGTTTCCTGTGTGGCTTTCTAGTGGATTCAGTTTTCTTTCTCAGCAGAGGAACAAAGCCTAATCACATTTCCCAAGATTTTTTTATACAGATATCTTAATTTAGAATTTCTTTGAATAAGTATTTCATTCTATAACTAGAAGTACCATGCCTAGGGGAAAGAGAATACATCTGGGAATCAGGAGACCTGGGTTCTAATCCCGGTTCAGCCAATTACCTGCCTTCTGACCTTGGACAAGTCACTTAACTTTTCAACTGTAAAATGGGGATTCAATACCTCTTCTCCCTTCTACTTAGAATGAGAACCCCATGTGGTAAAGGGACTGTGTCCAATTTGATTAACTTGTATCTACCTCAGCACTTAGAACAGTGCTTGACACATAACAAGTGTTTGACAAATACAATAATAATAATGATGATAACAATTATGAAAAACTCAAGTACAGTACAAAAGTATTTCTTAATTTTACCTGAATTACTGTATCTTTTTCGGGCCTAAATGAAGATTCTTTATCCACCAACAGCAGCACACTATGAACTGAATGAGGAACTGTATTCTATGAATGAAATTCACAAATGTTACTGAAAAAACCTTTATATTTATCCTTTTTTCCCCACATCATGACAAATACAGCTAATACATTTGAATGACTTTAAATACCAGATGTAAATAATTTTTCTAAACTGGGTATTGGAACTTCAAGTATGAATGATTTAGTCACTCAAATTGTAGAATTATTTTAAAGGACCTATTTTGAGATATAGGTTTAAAATGCATCTCCCGTGGGGAGATGTCAATGGTGGCAGTAGTAATACTCCCGAGTGCATACTAGAAAAGAGCAGAATAACAAAGAAACTTCATTTCTTGACTGAGATGCTCAATCATCCAGGTTTGTGTAATCCTCACTAATGAAGAGATTTTTGTGGATGCTGTTTGGATCATCACTGAGTGTCTACAACATGCTCCATCCCTATCATTACGTGGCAAGGCAGGATTATGAACCATGAGGTTCTAGATTATGCCAGTCCACCAGATTCGTAGCGAAACTTGTGGTCCACATGAGTGGGAAAGGTGATGAGAATGGTGACAATGGTGACAACAGGACACCCAAACGGCTTCTCTATGGGGAAGTTGTAGAAAGTTTTGGGAAGCAACACCAACTCTGTGATATTGTACTGGCCCAACAGTTTAGTGCAGTCTTCTGTTCCCAGTAAGCACTCAATAAACAGGGTCGGTTGATGGATTGAAGCAGCAGGATCTAGTGGATAAAGCACGGTCCTGGGAGCCAGAGGACCTGGGTTCTAACCCCAACTCTGCCACTTGTCTGTTGTGTGACCTTGGGCAAGGCACTTCACTTCTCTGTGCCTCAGTTTCCTCAACTGCAAAATGGAGATTCAATACCTTTCTCCCTCCTACTTAGGCTGTTAGCCCCATGTGGGACAGGGACTCATTCACTTGTATCTACCCCAGAACTTAGAATAGTGCTTGACCCATAGTAAGTGCTTAACAAATATCATGAAAAAAAAGAAAAATGTTTTAAAGATACAATGAAGAGAAACCTCTGATTCTGTGTTTTAGGACTAGATAGTTGGGAGAGAGAAGCAGAAGACATTTATGGCAGCATGCCATTAGACAATTAGAAATGAGGTGACAGCCTCAGAGCAAAGGTTTTGAAAAGATAAAGACACAAAAGGGGAAAAATGAAAGAAACACCAGTGACTATGAGTAATAAATGAAACAGTGCAGCAGGGGACAATTTTTCCATGTATGTAATGTGGGAGGGATTACTGGTCCATACTCAGCTCATACTCACAAACGTCTCATAGCCAGGACCATTACCTTTGACTATAAAGGGTAGCTTTACAATTATGCTAAATGTATAAACACATGGGTGTGGTTGAAAAGATTTCTGCCCTACCGAGACTCCATTGCACAATGTGTGTACATAATAATGATGGTATTTGTTAAGCACTTACTATGTGCAAGGCACTGTTCTAAACACTGATAGTGTCCAGGGTCTCTAATGTGGTTTCTCCTTGAAACATCTGTTGCTGTTTCTAATTACCTCCTGATCATCTGATCTCAGTGACACCACTGCTCAAGGAGAGCAATCCTTCTCCTTAGTGCAATAAAGAGACACGCTGGGTCTCCCACCTGTCAAATTTGCACCAACTTATTTATGCCTCCGCTTCCCTGGGCCACTGAGATTTTTTTCTACTCTGTTGGCATTTGTCCCAATTCGGGTCACCCCTGCAGCTCTTTGGGGGTCTATCATCCAGTTTTCTCATGTTGTGATGCATGACCATGGTCTCCATGCAGGCATAATGACTCTGTTCCAGGATCAAACTCATGATGATCCTGTTTTGCCACGTAATACACAGTTGATTCATAGAAGGATATGATGAATCTGCTGAAGAACCCAGTTGTGTCTTCTGTGGTAGGTCCTGATCTCAGAGCCATAATGAGGGTTGGAACCCACCACTGCTTTATCAATCTTCAATTTGGTCTGAAGCTCAGTGTTGTCTCTTCGTTGCCAAACCCTGTCTCCCCAAAGTCACACTGACTTTCTTATTTATATATTGTTAATATTTTTGAGCACCTATTTTGACATAGGACTCTATTGGCTCTTGAGAATACGCAAACACCTATGAATTGAATATGGTTCCTTCACCCAAGGAATTTACAATTCAGGGAAGAAGAAAAAAATAAAAGAACCATCAAAACTAACTTTTTTCCCCCCCATCAACCATCCCCAGTTTAGCAATAGCAAAGTCCCCAATGTTCTAAAGATTTACAAGAGCTCTGCCCAGATTCACCTGCTGTCCAACCCAGTAGGGGAGAAGGGCTGGGTGTAACCAAGGTGGGAATCACTCCTTGAAAAGAAGCTGAGACTACGAACTCATGAACGATCCTGGCCTTCATGTTGGGTGGCTTAAGCCTCACTCCCTGCTTCATCCTTTATATCGTACTTTCCCAAGGGCTCTGCACACAATAAGTGCTCAATAAATACCACAGATTGATTGATTCTGCTTTACAATTCAGTTTTCTAATTTTTTGTTAATTACTGACACACAGGATAGTGTTCTTCATAGGTAGCAGAATTCTAGGACAGAATTAAACTAGTTGTCATATGCCTCTCCTGAACATAATATTCTCAACTCTCCATAAGAAAGATAAGAAAAGCCATCACTGCGTTAGACACATGACCCACACAGCCCAGAATTTTGACTCCACTAGAGGTAACAGGGTGCAATGAAAGAGGTACCCACTTTTACATTTATTTTTATGGTTGTGGATAGATCATCTAACATGCAAAATGCCCTATCTTCACCCTTCAGGATTTTATAAATTTCAATCATATCATCTTACCAGAATAAGAACAACTTTAGGCATCAGAGTTTACCTTTATACCCAATTCCTTCAAAACACCACCAAAGCGCCACAAAAGACTCAAGTCAAGGATTATGGTTCACACGGTGGTAAAATTGACTGCCATTTGCCCACTCTCACCTGTAGGGTAGTGAAAGCCTGGAAAAGGGCAGGAATGGGTTGACATTTTCGAGCATCCACTAAAATAACCAGTCCCAAATCCTGTATTTCCTTCCTGCAAAGAGAAAGGTAGATTTTTCTTTTAGTGACAGTTTTCCTATTGAGAAAGATTTTTTCCAAATTTTTTTTTAATCCAGACACTAGCATAATAAATTAAAGTCTATTGGCTTAGAGACAATACAATTATTATTCAAGTTTAATTAAATAATGCCGACAAGTAATAGCTTGCAATATGAGGTCTGCACTACAGGTTGCTATGGGAACCTTGTTTTTAATTTATTAATCTCCTTACAAGTATCTTGGGATACCAGCAAAGGAATTGGACCAAGCAAAAGGCAAGGACCTTAATGTTTCCTTTGGATTCCTTAGTCACTGCGGGAAGAAAGTAGAGAGAAGGATAAACATGATCTAAGTAAGCTGACATGATATAAGCTTACCAAAAATAATTTTATTCCTCTAGTGTTCATGAGGAAATAAGACTGAATGCTGCTTCATATATATATGTATAAATATGCTTCATATAAAATGTGAAGTAGCATTAGATTCATTATACATATATCTATGTCCATATGTCCAATATTTATCTATATATATATCTAAAGTTAAACCAACTCTATTGTACTCTTTCAAACTCTTAAGACAGAGTTCTACACACACTTGTCTCAGTAAATACCTTTGATTGATTGACCAATCTAGTCTGAAGCACTGGAAATGCTTCATTTGGCTTTTCCAATCAGATTTGAAAAACAGTTATCCCGAATCAGAGTCCATCATTTTATGCTGCAAATTGAAATTATGAGACCACTTCATATTTCACTGCCCTAATCAGTGCTATTAGACTTCCCCTAAGCACATAATAAGTCAGACTCTCCCCTCGCAATTTCCTAGAGGTGGCACAACTGGCCCCGTGGAGTAACTAAGTGCAGAGCAAACTTCTCAGTTCACCACTTGAATCCATCAATGGCAGGTACTGGTGAAGAGTTATTACCTGTGGGCCTCGAGGGGAGGCATTGTAGAAGGAATGAAATAGCTGTAGATGTCTTGCAGTAAATATGGCCAGTAGAGGATGGCTGAGGAATGTCTGAGGAATGTGAACCCTAGTTTGGGCTCAGAGCTTACATGTTGACTATGGCTTTTTCTGCCCTTGCAGTGGATATTTCTTCCACTTAGCTCTTAAACAGATTCCCATCTCCCCATTCTGCAAAAGTCTTCTCTGGATCCCACTGTCCCCCTCAGACAGAATCCCACATCTGTTCCCCTTTTTATTCTAGTTCCTTTGACATGATGTTGTCTACACAGGCTGCCTCCACTTCTTCCCCATCAACTTTATCTCCATCACCAGTCTAGATTTCACCTTTCCTGCTTCACTAATGTCTTCCCCTGTCCAAATCCTATGGTGTCTCCTATATTTTCATCCAGCTGCTTTGAAATCTTTCTCCATTCTCTGTTTGCAGAAACTTTCTGGTCTTGGCTTCAAGACACCACACACTGGCTACTTGTTCTATTTCTCTGGGTGCCTTAATTCTTTCCCTTTGGGTGACTCCTCCTTCCAGAGCATTATATTAAGCACTGGAGTCAATTCGAGGTAATCAGTTGGATACAGTTCCCATCCCTCATGGGGCTCACAATCTAAGTAAGACTGTGTAAGAGAGTGCATGATTAATGGTAATTCTCTGGATACTGTTGGCATGGTGCCAACAAAGGTGCTGTCCATGGAAAGCAAGGACATATGCTATTAATTTCCTAATTAATTCCCTCAACTTCCTTTTAGAAGATGGTGATGTGATGGCACATTTGATGTCCTTTGCCATTTTTCCAATGGGACATACAATGATGAGCCTGTGCAGTTGTCTAAGCATCAGTTCCTTCTTTCTTTGAAGATTTTCTGTGGCCTCCCTCAGATCAAGGGGCTCTGACTGCAGAAGTCTCTTCCTCAAAAGGTAGAGTGAAGTTTAAGCCTCGCATTTTAGCTACCCTGTATATTGAGGTCGTCGTCCTCAATTGTGGAAGACCTCTTTTGAAGATCACTGAAGGGTTTTAGCATCTCTGTAGGATTCCCCTCCTTCTCTGTGGTGTGGTAATGTGAGCAAGATCACTGAGCTTCCTTAGCGATGAGAAAAAATAGTTGGTTTGGTGGTGGTCGGTATATCATTGGATCTCATCGACCTTGACATCTCACCACTGGGTAAACACATTAATTACAGAGTCGGAATCTCCTTTTTTTTAAGATTGTGAGGGTGTTACAAGGAATTAGCGATGGATTTCTTATTTTCCAGAAAATAGTTCGGAATTTCTGACTCAGAGATGCTAACTTTTCATTTTGAACATGGGCGGAAAGGGAGCTGGGATATTAGGAGCACAGCATCTGTGTCCCTTGAAAGGGCTTCTGTGGCTCTGAAGGCTCAGAGGAGGAGATGGCCTTTGGGAGCTTTAATTCTGGTTGGGCACACTCCCTTTTTTCCAGAACGAGTCCTGCTTCTTCTACATGGGAGCAACCCACATTATCTATTTCCACCAAATTAGCCGGGAGAGGCTGGCTGCATCTGCCAAAGGTGGTCTTACGATGGAGTCAGAGCAAAGCGGGAAGAGAGGTATCTTCTAGAGCAGACAGTAGAAAGTAAGAGATTCCCTATTGGCAAACAAGAAGTTCCCCACAGGAGAATCAAGCTTAGGTGGAGAAGCAGGGCTAGGGAACAAAGAAACCTTTGTATATGTGTGCTGAGTTGAGGCTGGGTGGGCTGCTTTCTCCAGCGTGAAAGTGGGGATTAAAGAAGAGCTCATTCCTGCTTCATGAACTTGTGATAGCTTTTGTTTTCAGCCTGAACTCATGATAGCTTTTGTTTTCAGCCTGAACTCATGGTGTTGTCTTAAAAGCTGTTGGCATCAGTCCTGACTGCCAGAGACACCATTCTACTACTGCTTGAAGCAAACATATCCCCCAACGAAAGGACAGTTAAGGAGACAAGTGTCTTCATTTAGCTTATAGCAGATGCAGGTAAATAAAAAAATACATAAGTTTCTCCCCTTTTATCTGTACTAACAGAAATGTTTAAAATGCTATTTAAAGACAAACTGAGCACTGGGGATGGATGAAGAGGATCAGAAGAATGTAAATCAACTCTTTACTCAAATGTTCACTTAAACCCTGAGCATTCCTATGGAGCATAATTTACTTAGTATCTTTTTTGTTTTGAGGGGCTTCTTTGCTCTTATTTTTCTTCATTGTAGTTAGCTGGAAATAGAGGAAAGGTATTTTCATAGGATTTGGGGGTCAGGTAGAAAAATGTGAAAAGAAAAAAAAACTGGTCCCTTTAAAGAATATTAAACTTTCCCTGACTTGGAGAAATTTCCAGAACACACCTCTAAATTTAGATTAACTGGAATTTTCCCTTCATTATTTTATTAGAAGCAACGTAGTTTCATGGCAGTATTAGAAAAATAATGCTTTTCCCAGCCCATCCTCACCTCCCTAACCTAACCAACTTCTTTTTGGTAAAATTGAAACAATCAGATGTGAACTACCCATAGGCCCTCCATCTCCCTCATCATCCTCCTGCTTCCCTGCTCTTTTTCAAGAGAGGTTTCCCACTTGCTCTTTCATTCCACTGCCTCCACCCCTGCCTCTGACCCTATCATCTCTCACTGTCTAAAAAGAGCTGGTTCCCCTCTCCTCCCCACCCTCATTGCTATTGTCAAGCTCTCACTCTCTGATGGCTTCTGCCCTCAATCATGCTCCAGCCTCTCACACACTACAAAACTCCTCTCTTGATCCCACAGCCTCCTCCTGCTCCAATACCTATCTAAACTCTTGGAATGGGTTGCATGCCCTCACTGCCTTCAATACCTTTCCACCAACTCTCTTTTTAATCCATTTCAATCAGAATTTTAACCCCTTTATTCCAAGCCTGCACTAAATTCACCAATGATCTCCCTATGGAGGAGTCCATGGGCTCTACTCTGTTCTAATCCTCCTTGACCTCTCATTCACCTTTAACAATATAGACCACTGTCTCCTCCATGAAACACTATCAGGCCTTGGCTTTACCAACAAGATGTTAAAACCTAGTTCTTCTCCTGCCTCTCTGACTGCTCCTTCTTGATCTCATTTGCTGGTTCCTTTTCCACCTTGTATCTCCTAATCGAAGGAAATTTCCACTTGGATGTCTCCCTGGCACCTCAGACTTAAATATGTTCAAAACAGAACTACTCATCTTCCATCCTAAACCCTTCCCTCTTCCCAACTTTCCCATCTGTCTTTGACTCAACTAATCTCTTGTTCCCAGAAGTCCACAAAGGTGCTGTTTTCCTAGACTTCTCACTCTCTTTCAACTCTCACATTCAAGTCACTGCTAAATCCCGCTGGTTCTTACTACATTCCCCACATCTGCCCTCTCCACCCAGACTATTACCACCTTGGTTCAAGCTCATGGAATATCACAGCTTCCTCACTAGTCTCCCTGCCTCCAGCCTATCTCCTCCAATGATCATCTTTGAAGCATTTCTCATCTCACAACTCTCCTCCCCTCATATCCTTCCAGTGGCTTTCCATTTTACTCCACATCAAGCAAAAACTCCTCAAATTGACTTCATGGCTCTCCACTACCTCTCCCTGCCTTACAAATCAGCTCACTTCACCAGTTTTTCTCCAGCCAGCTCTCTTTGTTCTGTCCCGGCCATACTTTCAGTTGGACCTCCCTCTTGATTCTCCCATCTCCGTTCCTTTGCTCACGCTGTTCTAGCAGCCTGGAAACCCCTCCCCACTTAATCCAATAGAGCACAGCCTGCCCATCTTGTAGCCCTCCTAAAAATCCCATCTCCTTCGACAAGTCTTCCCTGATGAACTCCCCAAACCCAAGTTAAATCAACTCTTTAGCCACCTCTAACATGTTCATATTTTATACCCTCCCTCAGGACTTATGTACATATGTACAGTTAATTCATTCATTCTGATTACCTTATTAGTAAACATTATGTCTGTCTCACTAGGGTGTAATAGCCCTGTGGGCTGAGAATACCTCTTACATTTGTGTTGTACTTTCCCAAACACTTAGTACAGTGCATTGCATCTAGTGGGTGCTCAATTAATATGAGGTGCTCTATTCCTATGGGAGGAATTGAACTTAGCTTTTGCTAGGCCTGGGCAAGGTGAAAAATTGGTTCAGCTAGTGCCCTTCGAGAAAACTGATCATCTGAGCACCCGAAGTATCTATGTTCTCCACTCCTACCTGGGAATGCTGTAGAAATACATCAGAAGTTGAGTGATGTTGGCACTTGTGGGATGTTCACTTAGCCAAAATGCACTTCTGGTGCAGACCTGGACGATTGCTCTGCCATTTCGATCTCTGCTCCCTGGTAAAACAAAGTGACACCTTGGCCCAATATGGACATCAACTGGCAAGGTATTCCCTCCAGGAGAGGAATTAGAATGAGTTTGAGGCCTGAATACTTCCTTTAAATTTTAAAGGGATGTGCTGAGCCACAACAGCCTGGTAGGATCAGGCAGGTTACTGGTGTGGATCACTGTATATGGGTTACAATGCATGCACAACATATAACTAGACATAATGTCCTGCATTAGGCAGGACAATCACACATTTTGAGGATGTGTGCCACCGCATAAATCACTGTCACTACAGTCAACTCCTTTGCATAGGATCTCAGTCCTGAAGCCTCAGAACCAAGATTCATCTGTCAGGAGATTCCATCATGTGTGCGTTTGCATATCTTTATGTACGTCTACCTGCATGGGTGGAAATCTGGATTCGAAGGTTTGTGTGTTGATATATTTGTGTAGGCATGTCTTTTGGATCTACTTCTAAATGTGCAAACATGTTTGTGTGTCTGTGGCCATGAATCTGTGTGTGTGTGTGTGTGTATCAGAATGCATGTATTTCTCTATGTACAATTTTGCATCTGCAAATATGTACTTGTGTGTGCAATTATGCATGGGTTTATGTACTCTTTGTGTGCATCTATATCTTTGCATGTATGTGTTTCTATGAGTACTTAAGTCTTCTGTTCCTGAGTTTTGTCTGAGTGTATGTACATGCAAATGTGTGGGCATGGCTGTGAATATATCCATTTTTTTAATGATATTCATTAGGTGCTTATTCTGTGCCAGGCACTCTACTAAGCGCTGGGGTAGATACAAACTAATGAGATTGGACACAGTCCATGGCCCACATGGGGTTTACAATCAAACCCCATTTTACAGATGAGGTAACTGAGGCATAGACAAGTTAAGTGACTTGCCCAAGGTCACACAGCAGACAAGTGGCAGAGCTAGGATTACAGCCCAGGTCCTTTTGACTCCCAGGGCCCTGCTCTATCCACTAGGTCACTCTGCTTCTCAATGTCCATGTGTTCAAAAATGACTGCTTAAGGGGATCAACAAAGTAGAAATGGAATCAAAAAGGCCAGCATAGTTTTTGGCAGGTTGACACAGATTTTAGCATCATTGGGCTATCATTTGGGCAAAGAGTTATTGCGATTTTCATCATTCTTTTTGGCTGAGAGACCTGAACCTAATGAAGCAGACGCAGTTTCTTGGAGCAGTTTCACTGGTATCACCAATGAACCACACAACATCAAAAGGCAGGACAAGATTCTCAGAAGCAAGGATCTGGAATGCAGTCAGTCAGCTCACCAGGATGGAGGTGGTACCTGCCGGAACACAGGGTAGCTGGGTGGGACATAAGGGGAGAAAGGAGACCCAAATCACTACTGAAAGAGGGTGCCTGAGAGCCAGAAGGCCCAGTAGAGCACAGCCTCAAATACTGTGAGGGCAGCGAACTGCTGGGAAACCCCTGCAGCAGACAGCCCGGCCTGCAAAGGGGGTCACTGTCCTCGAGCCCAAGGCTTGCAAAGGTCACGGCATCAAGAGGCAGTCTTGGAAACAGAGGCGAGCCCTGGGTGTGTCAAACACATCAGTGCCGCAAGGAACTCACTTTCTTACCAACAGGGCAGAAGGGAGTGTCGATTACACTTCAGTCTTCATGATCACATTCATATGCAGAGGTAGTATCTTGCTGCAAATAATGTCATTCTCAAAATCCAAAGAAAGCTAGGCATATGTCTCTGTGACTACAAACACCTACAGTGCTGAAAGTGAATAAAAATTCCCTACCTGGAACGCCGCCGGCCTCATGATACCCCATTTCTGCTGCTTCTTTCACCGCCACCCCTCCGATGCCCTTGCCACCCTGGAGGCAAGTAGGCTTTCAGTGGAGGTGTGGGGAGTGGGCAGCCAGTCGCCAATGATGATGCTGGGCACACAATCCATTCTGCCCTTGGGGCAGGGTAAAATGGGAGAGGTGGTGCTGAGGTCTTGGGAACCAAAGAGACCGAAGACAACTGGGGGTGGGGGTGCCACTATCCCTGCAAATGAATCCTCCATCACCCCTGCTGCCTAGAACACCTGCTCCAGGACACTTTCTTATACAAGAGCCAAGTTCTGGATGGTTCCTGCATACTTCCAGCCCTGGGCATATATATTACTATAGATTTATGCATGTCTATGCATATATACCCACACACACACATAAGCAGTGTGGCTTAGTGGAAAGAGCCTGGGCTTGGCAGTCAGAGGATGTGGGCTCTAATCTTGGCTCCGCCACTTGTCTGCTGTGTGACCTTGGGCAAATCACTTAACTTCTCTGCGCCTCAGTTACCTCATCTGTAAAATGGGGATTAAGACTGAGAGCCCCACGTGGGACAACCTGATTACCTTGTATCTACCCCAGCGCTTAGAGCAGTGCTTGGCACATAGTAAGTGTTTAACAGATATCATCATTATCATTATTACATATGTACAGGGATGAAAGTAAGCTGAAACCATTCTGAGCTTGGATATATGCCTGTCTTTCTGCTAGATTGATATATTGAGAGTGTTGGTATGAACATATGCTTGTGCATAGATCCATATGTGGGTGGCCCCAACCCCACAATTTTACCCTCCTGTCTCTATGACACTTTCTTTGGCTCCCGACTCTGTTGCCTTGTTCTCCACCTCTGCCTGTCTTTCCTCTCTTTCTCTGCCCCTCTCTGGCTCTCTTTCTTGCCTAGTTATCCCTATTCCTGTCCTCACAGCCTGGTGGCATCCCTGTCCAACTTGGTACTGCCCAGCTGTGATCACTTTACATTCCCAGGCCACCTGCAGGGTGGAATTTTTCCACCTCTCCCCCTGCCCCGCCACACACCATGGAAGCTGATCCTGGCTTTGGTCATGCAAATTTCAGGCTTTGGTCAGTCCTGGGGTCAATCCATATCTCTAACTCACTCACCAGGAATGGCAATGACGCTGGATTGGAGGAATTCTCTGTTGATTGCAAGTAATCCATTGGGTGGTCGGTGAAAGAAGTCTCCTGCATTTGTAGGGAGTGATTCGTTTTCAGCCTGCCGTAACATGGGAGTTGTGCTTGCAAACACGGTGGTGTCATCTCCTGGGAGACAGTTGTCTGGACCTACCACATCTGTGTTCTGAGACACATCTAGTCAGATGAAAGAGATTTGGTTCAAATGAAAACTTTTTTTTTGTTGGCTGTGATAGCTTCAAACCATGTCGGTGGAACTACAGTGGAAAAACAGCTCTAAAGAGAGAAGATCAATGTGACTCCCCCAATTTTTCATGTCATAAAAATAGAAATAAAATCTCAAGATGAAATGTGGTCAACATTGCAATTATGGTGTAGGTTTTTTCTATTTTCTTCATATCCCCCTTCCTTTAAGATATTTACTCAGATAAACAATCCCTCTAGACTGTAAGCTTACTGTGGGCAGGAAACGTGCCAAATGACTGTTACACTGAACTCGCTCTCCCAAGCGTTTAGTACAGTGTTCTGCACACAGTAAATACTCAATAAATATCATCAATTGATTAAACAGTAAAGAGCAGCTCTGCTGAGGGCCGACTTCTTTGCCTTAAGAGTCCAATGCGTAAAAACCCTTGACGTCACTTGGAAAGTGACTGCAGATTCTGGGCCAAACTAGTACATCCTGGGGTTGTTTCAGTGCACAGTTGGATTTACCACAGGGTTCTGAGCAGTCCTGCAGGTGGTTCAAGCACTTCCATCCACAGGTTCTTGATTGTCTTATTAATCCATATCCCAGTTTCCTCTGTTCACTGCTATTACAAGTTCCCTTGTGATAGTCAAACCCTGGATTAGTTCAAATAATACCTCAGTACGTCACCTGTAAAGATGGAACCCAACAAAAGTATCCTAAATGGACAAGGGCACAGCAGTTGTGCACACACAAGGGACAGGGACAGGAAGAGACATTCAGCTCCATAACCAGAGCCTGCCCCCCTAAGTCCTGCCAAGCCCCTCATAATGCTTGCTCCTGAAGGAGTGAGATGACTCTCTGCAACTCATCGCCACTACTCAGGCCTGTGTCCCCTGATGGTGAAAAAACCTAATCAAAAGTCCTATGCAAGGAGGTGGTCTAGGGCACTGTCACTCAGTCAATGAAGAAGATGCTGTGATGGAAATGCACTGATGACTAACTTGTGAAGGAGCTGGAAAAGGAGCCCTTGCAGCTTGGCAAACCAAACAAGATTCCCCAGAGGACCAAGCCTGGTCGAGTCTTAATACATACTACTACTAATTTAGTGCTTGTTATGCACTTACTATGTGCCGAGCACTCTACTAAAGGCTGGGGTAGATACAATCAGTTCAGACATAATTCCTGTCCCACGTGAGGCTCACGGTCCAAGTGGGGG
This sequence comes from Ornithorhynchus anatinus, assembly GCF_004115215.2. Lineage (NCBI taxonomy): Eukaryota > Metazoa > Chordata > Mammalia > Monotremata > Ornithorhynchidae > Ornithorhynchus > Ornithorhynchus anatinus. The sequence continues at coordinate 19,607,405 of NC_041750.1, forward strand.
ACAACAGGTATCTAATCCCCATTTTACAGATGTGGAAACTGAGGCACAGAGAAGTTAAGTGACTTGCCCTAGGTCACACAGAAGGCAAGTGGCAGACCTGGGGTTCCAGTCCTATTCTGTTTCTACTAGGCCACAACGCGTCTCACTGCTTCCTTAACCAAGTCGGGCAAATATAAACTAAAACAAAAACCCACAGACATAAAATAATTGTGTCTTGGAACATCAGTATGCTACATGAGGAGCACAGCAGTCTGACTAGCTGGAGCTAGCTGTATATGGAGTCAATTTTGCAGCAAGATGTCTTATGAAGACAGTTAACAAAAATAGATGCTGGGCACTCTGTTGGAAATCCTCTTTCTGAACAAAATCTTGCAGGTGTAGGTTTCTCGGGCAGACAATTGCTTGTTTTCAGCCATCCTAACCTCCCCACAGGCATTACTGAACAACTCATGACCCTTTGCCAACCTCCAAAATTGAAGTGTTATTAAAAGCAGTAGTATTAGTAGTAGCAGCATTTGAGTGCCCACTTAGTGCTTGCACTGAACTAGATGCCTGGGAAATACAGAATCACAAGCATAAAAATATTTACAATTAGAAGGGTTGCAATAAATGAGTCCACATCTCATATTTGCTCATATAATTGACCCTTTTTGGCATAACTTTCAAACCCCTAACTGAGGAATTCATCTAAGAATAAAGTCTAGCAATTAGGGGTGCAGAAAAAAAAAGAAAAGAAAAAACAGAGGAAAGGAAAGAAGAAGATGAAGAAAAAAGGGCACCTGAAACCATGTCTCATTTCTTTTGCACTCTCCCAGGGCTCCACACAATAGGCACTCGACGAATTAACCCCCTCTCCCTTCTCTTCCTATCCCAGAGTTCACACCATCTCCCAGACGGACAGAAACCTGCATCTGTGGTGTTTGCGCTTTATGACCTTTCTTTTCTTTCTAGTCCAGTGAGTGTCCCTATCGCTGCTTAGAAAAATAACCAGGGGGAAATTATGCAGTGGAGGCAATTATGCACATAAATGTGGTATTTACATGAGTGCTGAGGAAAGTGTAAACAAATTTATAAATTCTAGAGTTGGCTGAAGGGACGATACTTGGATGTGTACCCTTTTAACACTTGATATTCACTCAACCCTCATCCCCACAGTGCTTATGCATATATCCATAATTTATTTTGGTACCTGTCTCACCCTCTGGACCGTAAGCTTGTTGTGGGCAGGGAACAAGTCTCTTAACTCTGTTGTACTCTCCCAAGCACTTAGTACAGTGTTCTGCACACGGTAAACACTCAATAAGTAGGGCTCAGGACACTGGGAGATTAATCATGGAAAGCTTGTTGAAGGTGGGATTTTAGGAGGGTTTTGAAAATGGGGTCTGTCTGTTGTGAAGGAGCTACACTCAGCAATAAATATGTCCCCAGCAGTACTGACATCAGTGAGAAGACCGACCACGTCAGGGTCTATACAGATTCATCACCACAATACCAATATTTAAATAGATGGTTTTCATGAAAGATTTCAACATACATATGGGAATTGTTCCTGAAATGTGAAGTAAAATCTCTGGTCAACATGGGATTGGTAAATTAAACAGCAGTGCCCTTTTCTTGTTAAGTGAATGTGCTGAATATCAGCTCTCACCAAATGACAATTTTTCACTTACCAAATAAAGATATCTTGAGTTCACACTTCATCAGCAAATACTGAAGTATGTTCAGATTACCCCTGTTCTGCATAGCATTGTGTGCTGAACCCATCATTACCTGAGACTTTCCAAATTTTCCCTAATAATGAATCCAATGTTTCACAAAGCATCATCCAAACTACCCAGCCAGCATGATGTTAAACTTCCAGAGAACAAGGAAACATGCAAAGAACCCTTTTTTTTTTAGAGCAAGCAGCCAGGTTTGCCTGTACAAATGTCATGAGTGAATGAGTGTCTCTATGGATTACTCTCTACTGGGTAGTCTTTAAACCTGGGTGCTGCCCAGAGAAAACCCCAAGACTGGCATGGGAGTCAGAGGACCTCGGTTCTAACCCCAGCTCTGCCTTTTGTCTGCTATGTGACCTTGAGCAAGTTGCTTCACTTCCCTGTGCCTCAGTTCCCTCATTTGTAAAATCGGGATTAAAATTGTGAGACCCATGTGGGACATGGACTGAGTCCAATCTGATTATCTTGTATCTACCCCAATGCTTAGTACAGTTCCTGAAACATACTAAGGACTTAAATACCATTAAAACAAGAAAAAAACTGGTTTGATGAGAATGAGTCGCCTTCAACTCCCTCCTCAATTATTCATATTCATTGAGCACTTACTGTGTGCAGAGCACTGTACTAAGCACTTTGGAAAGTACAATATAACAGAGTTGATGGATACATTCCCGGTCCACAATGAGTTTACAGTCTAGAGGACTCCTTCTTACCTCTTCCCCAACATGTGGCTCTTTGTTTCTTCTAAGCAAACTTTCTAAATGTCTCATTCTTGACTCTGACCTCTCATCCACTGCTCATGCCTTTCTCCTTTCTGAAACACCCTCCAATCAATCTTATGGCATTTAATGACTACTTACTTTGTGCAGAGTACTGTACTAAGAGCTAAGTCTTCCCCCTTCATTGCCTTACCATACACCACTACCACTTCAAAGCCTTACCAAAACTCCTCTTCCAAGAGATGTTCCTTGATTAATTCCCCACCTTCCTAGACATGTTATCCTAACACCTCAGTACTCATAAAGGTCTGGACACACCATGGAGCTGGGGCAGCCTCCTTCTTCCCTATGAACACATTGGGAATGAAGTCTGCTCAGCACAATTTTTAGAACACTGGGAAGATTGCAACCACAAGGGCCAACTTTTCATTTTTAGCAAGGTGGCAAAAAAGGGACAGGAGTTTCAGGGAGATGAGGACTGAGAGGGGACAGGCTTTCAAGAGAGCTAATAGGCCAGAGCGTCTCCATTCCAGATTTTTTCAGCCTTGATGGAAACCTCTCACCTCTTGTTGGACACGCAGGCTGAGTGAGGAGTCCAAACAGCCATGGAGGCCATTGTCCCCATCACCTAACCTGAAGGAGGCACTTATGTCCTTAGCAGCTTGTAAGCAAAGCCTGCTTGCATGGAGTGCAGAGTATGGAGCTGGAGCAGCTGGTTTTTGTCTTCCTCAGGGAGGCCAAATGCTTGAAGTCTGCCCTGCTGGGAAGTTTGTTCTTAGCTGAGGCCAGTGAAAGGAGAGATCCTTAGGGCCGGCTACGACCCAGACTTCTGTAGCCATTCCAGAGCCTGGAGGGGAGGTGAGCTGGGTTGGGGCTAGCTGCAGCCACCTGTCCTATCCTGAAAACTGTTAGAGTGAAGGGAATGACTTTGTCCCTCCCTTTCCCGATTGTGTGGGGATGATTGCCCTCACTGTTCTCATGGGCTGGTGTTCTATAGCTTCAGAGTTAGCAAGGCAAAGATAATTGTCCAGCTCCCCCAACTGACGGTCATCTATCCGGGGTCATGAATCCCCAAATCCGACTAGCTAACTTCACTCTTCCACACGGACTCTTTTTTAGCCCTTTTTTTCCCCCTGCTGTAGTATCTTGTCTCCTCTCAAGATCTCTGCCTTCTCTCTCAGTCGAGTGTTTCCTTTCACTGCATCTCTCTCGGTCTTTCAAGGCTGCCCCATTGGGAGCCCAATCTGAGTGTGTCCCCCATTTTCAAAATTAACCAAGGGTTCCTGTGCTGAGCATTAGAATAGATTTATCAGGGTAAAAGCGGGAGCAATTCTTCAGAAACTTTTTGTTTCTCAAAGACCAGCTCAGAAAGTAGAACAATTTTACCAGATGTGTAAAGAAATCAGGCCAAATATCATTTATCAAAAACAGAATCCACATCATAATACTTTTTACCTTCATCCTCTTCAGGGCAAGTGTGGCTTTTCACAGGCACAAATAAATGGCTGCTAGAGTCCCACTTTTCCGGTTTGAAAGCATGTCCATTTAAGAGGCTTTGGGGGTTCACATTTGATGAGTCTTCTGCACCCCCCAGAGGCTTGCGATCTCTGTCCTGGGAATTTTTGGGTGACCGATCCAAAGACCTAGACCTTCTTCTGGGAATAGCCCTGTTCCCAACTATCAGGAAGGATCCAGGGATTTGAGACTTCTCTAGAGGCTGGGAAACATTTTTAGGACTCCTGACTACCTCTGGTTCTTCTTCAAGGACGAGTCTTTTGGGAAGATCATTTTCTTCCCGAGTTGCCTTTTCTGCAGCTTTGTTCACCAGCATATTTTCAGTGTGCTTTGCAAGACAGTGTCCCATTCGGGCAGAGGGTTCATCTGATATTGACTCCTCAGAACTGGAGCCTAGGTGCATTGGGTTCTGCAAGGCTTCCATGTATGACTTTCGGAACAGACGCTTTGTCTCAAAATAGGGGGGATCCCTGAGCTGCTGCTGTTCAGTACCTGGCCTGCTTAGATCTGGGCTGAAAGTTATATTTTTCATACTATTAGTCTTCTCTTCCTCTTTATCAGACACTTCTTCACCATTCAGCAGTCCATCTATCTCCACGCCCATTTTGGTGGTCTCAGGCCAGGTCCTCTCTATGATGGGCCTCTCAGGAGAAAAGACATTGAGTCCTCTGTGATCTCCTCCAGAGTCTTCTCTGAGAGTCTCAGGACTCTCCATTTCAGCCCTGCCACCTAAGCTGTGGACTGAACTGGACAGGCCACTGACTGGATTCCTCCATGCATGGGAACAATTGTTCTCTATTTTGTCTTCAGGACTGGGGTCACTTGGTAAATCAGGAGGTGAGCTGCTGGAAGAATGAGGCAAGATGGATTCCGGTGTGGGGACAAAGATAGGATTTGTGATATTCTTCCAGCGGGTGCGATAAACTGCTGGGCCACAGGTCAGCAAACAGTTCTGCAAAGGAACTTGATGCCGGTTGTAGTTGACACTTTCCAAAAATTCTATGGTGAAAAGACACCCATACATGGTGTCAGGGACAGTCACTTCTTCTAATTCCTTTCCATTTGGGGAGAGGTGTTTTATAACCAGTTTGGCTGACTGATGACCCACAGACACAACTTGTAAGTAGAAATCTCCTGGCTCAAGGCGAACTTTGTGCAGAGATGCTAACTGCACCACCACTTTCTCATGGGTGCACAATGGCCAACCCTCATGGTGGAAAATCAGACCAGTATACTTAGCCTGCAAGTCAAACAAAGAAAAAGAGCATAAGAGCAAATCAGTGGAACAGAGCTAGCCAATGTAGCAACTCTTAAGATAAGTATCCCTCGATATTCCTTGTTTTTCCTCAGCTCAGGAAGAGGTAACAACATTTCAGTATTCTCCTGAACATGTCTTCTCTTACTGAAGATGAGGCCCTCAAAGCATAGAAAACCTACGTACATGTGACTACATGCCACTTTTCCCAAGTGATGAGGAATTCACCATGGCAGTCACGAAAAATGGTGAAGATCAGACATCTGATAGCATGCCTACTAAGATCTTCAAACATCATGAATGTTCACAACTTAAAGCAATCACACAGACTTTCACCACTATGCCACTACAAGCTCCAAATTTGGCAGGGGGTTTCTCAGACCAAGAACAGCTTTCCTGTCAGTGTGGGAGCCTGGACTCTGCCTTCAACTTTTAGTACAGTGCTCTACATATAGTAAGCACATAATAAATGCTATTATTACAACTACTCCACCCCACCCCCAGCTACAACTCCTTTTGGTTTCAAATCCTACAGCAGCAGCCCTTCTCATATTCAAAACCTTTGTAAAAGCTCATCTTCCCCAGGAGGATTTCTCCAACTAATTTCTAATCTCTCCATTTTATACCCCCTCAACTACCACTTCAGCATTTCCAGTCACTTAAGCACTTAAATACTCACATCCTCCAGTAGCAATTACGCACATATTTTATATACTCTATTACTTCCTTCTTTCTGTAATTTACTTAGGTTTCTGTCTCCCCAGGTAGATTGTAAGGTCCTTGAGTTAAGGGTTGAGGTATACTAATTCTATTGTACTCTCCCCCACAGTTAGTACAGTGATCTTTAAACAGTAGGAGCTAGTCAACTACCTTGATATCCTGATATCTTAGAGAATAGGCAATGCATTACTCTTTGCTGGGAATATTTGAAAGATAAAAATTAAAAAATCAACAATGAAGAAATCAGACAAGGTTTTTCAGAATAATCGACATTATTGTCCATTTAAAATGCATGGTTCATTCACTGTTTTCTAGAAAAATAAAAATACATTTCAGCTGGTTTAACTCCCCAAAAGGTTATTTTCTCAGATTTTAGCAGTGGCCTACTTAACAAATTGGTGGGTAGCTAGAAACTTGAGGAGGTAATTAGAGCTCAGAAAAAAGTGGTTCAACCAGGTTTAAAACTTGTCAAGGCATCACATTTGCAGGTCATTGTGAAGCAAAGAGAACAATGTGGGCAGACAGGCAGAGAAAGGCTCTGGGCTAGTGGGCATTGATGAGACAAGAGGAGAGAAGGTTAGAGAAAAGTTGGAACTGAGCTCCTCTTTGTCAGTCACTGGGGCCAGCTTCCAGGCTTCTCTGCATGGCACACCTTATTCCCAGAGGAATCTGCCTCCCTTGAAGTTTGACCTACAGTAACCCTCCTCCCTCTGTCAAACATAGTTTACATGTTTGGTTTTTTTTACTTAAAAACTAGCCCATACCTGTGAACTATTTATGAAATGTTAGCACTTCTGTCTCTGCCTCCTCACACATTCTATACTCTTCTGAACTTCATTTTGCTCTCTTCATCTTCCTGTCAATCAAAGTATTTATTGAATGCTTACCGTATGCAGAGCACTGTACTATTGGGAAAGTTCAATACAACTGTCAATAGAAATGTTTCCTGCCTACAAGGAGCATATCATCTAGAAGGGGAGATAGACACTAAAAGACATACATATATATATATATGTATATGAACATAAATGCTGTGTGACTGAAGGTGGGGTGAATATCAATTACCTAAAAAAGAACAGATGCAAATACACAGACAACACAGGGGGACAGGGAGAAGGGGAAATTAGGGCTTAATTAGGGAAGGCCTCTTAGAGGAGATATGATTTTAGGTTGATATTAGGATTAAGGATAGAATGGGAAAATGATTGGGGAAATGCATTACATCAAAGACCACTGTGACAATTTCAATTTTGTGGTTCAAGTGAAAGATGGCATTCATGTTTACAGAAAATGAATTTTGCTGGACAAGAATCACTTTATTATTAATTTCATTAATAAATGAAAAGGAGGTGATATTTCATGGATATAAATGTTTATGGATATTAGGACACTGGGGGTTTCCGAGGATTTTGAGACTCCACTTTTTCCCTTCAACTGAATTACAAAAATAGAATTAGCAACACCATCCAAGGCCAAAATTTAAGAGAAGAATAAAAGGAACAATTAGCCAACATTTTTGGCTTGAAATTTGACAAGTGAAGAAATCCTATTTCCTTCAGGAAAAATGAAGACACTGACTAGAGGTGTCATTCCTTAAGAACATGAGCATTTTTTTTCTGGTATCTCTTAAGCGTTTACTATGTTTCAAACACTGTTCTAAGCACAGGGGTAGATAGAAGTTAATCAGGTTAGACATAGTCCCTGTCCTGCATGGGGCTCACAGTTTAAGTAGGAGGGAGAACAGTCATTTAATCCCCATTTTACAGTTGAGGAAACTGAGGCACAGAGAAGTTAAGTGACTTGCCAAGGTCACACAGAGAGTTGGCCACAGGATTGGTGGAAGAACAAATGTGAAGACTGTCCTCCCCGTCGCCCCATACACACACACACACACACACACACACCTCCATCCTGAGGGTTAGAGAAGGACCACTGCTAATTCTTCCCAAACTTTCCCACAATAACTCATTAGTAACCCCTTGTCCATTAACTCCACTTAAACCAACTTATATTTTTGGTCTGCTCTGCTTCCTGTGTGTTTCCTTTGTTTGTTTTGAACCTATCACCTTCAATTGGTGCACCCTCACCCTGATGTGAACTAAGAGGTTGAACAACAATTGTGTGTTCCTCCTGTCTATCCTCATCATAATTTTGTCCACTTGAATCATATCTCCTCTCAGACTGCTGAGTCCTAACCTTTCCAGTCTATTCTCCTGTAAAAGAAGTTTCAACCCCTTAATTAAGCCTGTCCACTGGCCCAGGAGAGGCAATGCATACTTTCTTGGAAGGAAAGGAAAATTTTTCCTGCTCTACACTTTTGCCTAATGAAAAGGCCATTATACATTGTATTCATTTTTTCAAAAGATATTTACAGTGAACAGTTTTACAGCAAACCCAAGACAGGTTTAGCCTTGTTGAGTTGTGGCCCAAATCGCACTTTGCTTTCTTGGGTACACTACAGAAAGTCAAAATGAAAGTTAACAGGAGAAGCTGCTGAATAACTATAAAGATATTAAAGCACTTTAAGCAGGACATGTAATTAGACTACACATCTATACTATTTAAATTCAGAAATGACATTTGAACTATGACCTGATTTTGCTCTGTTTCAGATGCATAATACTCACTAGTTCCTTTTCATTTCCTGCCAATCCCACTTCTGAACTGATTCCTGAATATTTCAAAACCATCATCATTTTCTAAAGAAACCCCCTTCTTATTTCCTATCCCTTTAGTGTTTTACAAGCTGCATTAGGGAGCAATGAGAAGTATGCCCAAGAGGACTTTTATTTCTGACCCAATTTTTAAAAGGCTATAAAATAATCCTTCTGCCTTCTTTGGAAGACTAAGCATTTGCAATCCTTCTTGCTTATGCAAAATGTTATTTGCTTGGCTTAAAGACAGCTCTCCAGTTAAGAGATTATATTCTACTTTATCTCCTTTCCCAAGTCAGGTACAAAGAGGTCTCTATTGTGCCCTGTCCTCCTCCATCTACTTACACAGGTTTCTTGCTGAATGCACTGCAAGATTCTCTTGGCCGGGACAAGGAAATCAATCAGGCAGCGCAGGCCATCTCCTTGATACAATTTTTCAACTATGCTGAAGAGCTGCCACAGGACTGTTGGGGCCGTTGCCTTGAAAGGTGGATAGAGTTCGGAGAGTGTGTTCTGTATGTAGGTATCAAGGGATTCCGAGTCCTGTAACAAAAGGACAATATTCAGAGGAATTCGAATATGTAAATTGCAGACCCATTTCTGCTAACTTCAGATAAACAGAAAGATGTGGTATAATATTACACAGAGAATAGACTATGTGCCAAGCATTGTACTAAGCACTGGGGTAGATACAAGTTAATCACACTAGGCTAAGTCCCTGTCCCACATGAGCCTTACAGTCTAAGTAGGAAGGAGGACAGGTATTGAATCCTCATTTTACAGATGAGGAAACTGAAGTACAAAGATTTGCTCAAGGTCACACAACAGGCAAGTGGCAGAAGCACTTATGCACCACTTCACTCTGAAATTTTCTTAAACCCCTCTTGAATCTGCTATTTTCAGGCTGCATAACTTCCTGTGGGAGAGGATTCCAAATACTTACCACTGAGTGAAGAAGTACTTTTCTTTGTTTTGTGTCTGCCACCTTTAAGCTTCATCCTGGTGGTGTGGGATATGGAGAACAAAGATTCTGTGTTCATCCTGTCTACAAATTTCATACTTTTGTAAGCTTCAATAATATCCCCTCTTAGCCTTTGTTTTTCCAGACTGAAGAAGCAGGAACAGCTGGCTGGGGAAATCTCTATATGAAGTATTTTTCCTAACTAAGGTTCATGTTCTCTCAGCACTCCCTTTTCTAAAAATAAATATCTTTGTGTTTCAAAAATGTTATATGTTGCCAGGTTATGGCCCCTGCTGAAGTGTGGTTCTCCTTCATTTGCCTCTTGAACTCTCTGCCACTCACAGTTAAATTCAGTATACTACCTCTTTGGCATTCTAATGACATTTGGCATTCAGAGCTTAGAACAGTGCTGGGCACATAGTAAGTCCTTAACAAATACCATAATTTTTATAATTGTCTAGAAAAAAGTAGTTTATCCTCTCTGCTTCTCTTGTTGTTTGTTGTTATTCAACCAGCTATGGTTAGGATAATTGAAATCTGCCTTTGTCACCATCTGTTCTAGTTCCACGGAGTTCTTTGTCTCCTCCAGTATTTAATTGCTCACTTTCCTCACCCTGGTTGGGTTGGGTATAGGACAGTCCTACTATGATGTTTTGGTGGTTTAAAGATTTGGACTTTCCACCCCAAACTCTTCCTCAGCTCTCCACTTGTCCAGTTAGATTTTTGTGTTATCATTGCTTCTGTCGGTCCTCATAATGCCTACTTCATCTATTCATTAAAACTCTGGATTTCTCCAGATAAAAGGCAACATTTCAGAGAACTCCACATTAGCGGTTCTGGACCTTAGTTCCTGCCTCCAACCTAAATGTGGACTTCAGGATCCACCCCTGATACTCTTCCCTATGCCCCAAGACATAACAAGGCCACCAATACCTCTACACACTCCTCTTACAGCTAGAGCTACATATTTTACAATACCCACTACTTTCATCCAACAATGATGACATCATCCCCCTATGACTACCTGTTTCTGCCTCCTTGAGAGGATTTCTCTCCTCAGAGCAAAGTCCTCAGTGTGAGAAACCATGCCATCAGCTGGAGAGATGAGCCAACTAAGGGTTTCTTTCCCTCCACTTCAGCAAGATGTTTCCCTTCCTTAGGGCTTTCTTCCTCCTTAACTCCCTGAGGGGAGATAGAATTGCTACCCAAAGTACTAAGAAGCTCATGAACAAAACTCTCTCTTCCCTCCCTCCTAAACATCAGTTACCCTTGGCTGAGAATAATTGTCCTCTGAAGGCCAGCAGTGCCCCATAACAGCCAAATATATATGCCACCTGCCCCAAGGAAGGAATTCACACATGCTGTACCTGTTCAAGTCACAACCCTGTACTGCCTCAGTAATGGCCACAGCTTACAGCCACCACAAACTCCCTAATGTTTGACATCTTGTGGAGACCATGCACTACTACTACTCATGATCTTCCTGCCTCAGTGGCACAGGGCATGTTGGGAGTGGGGGCAGCCACAGAGGTTACCAGTGATGAAGCTCAGCTGTCCATTGTTGGGAGGCTGAGGCTGCTGGTATGCTGCCCTTGCTTATGAGCATACACACAGAGCTTCTTGCTTGACTCACTTCAAGTTATTGTTCTGTGTCTTCATTTGAATTTACTCCATGCCTACTATGTGCAAAACCCTACACTAAGATCTTGGAACTGTATGTGTGCATGTATGTATGTATTCATGTATGTGCAGATGTAAATTAAATAGCACTAATCTTTGTAATTCAACTATAACACCACAACATTAACTAAATGAAGAGTTGTAATATGATGATATAGCATGTAGTATGATTATCCTACAAAGATTCATAATCATAATAGGAGGCTGCAGAAGTAGAAGCTTGCTTTGCTGGTTGCTGTAGGGTTTTTCTATTTTAGTGAACAATTTGTCTAATTTAGGTTGAGCAACAGCCTTCGTAAAGTACCCTGTAGCAAGTCAATTCCTTCTGTGTATTTCACACTTTTAAACTCATCTCTCCATCAGGGTCTTCACTGATTTTTATAAATTCATCTGCTTTCTTTAAAATCGAAGCAAGTCTGTTTAATTCCCAAATTTTAGGGGGTGAGGGAGAGACCCTTACTTCCTCTTCATTGTCGAGGAATCAAACACATATTGTGTGATGGCTATAACCTAGGGTTAGGAATCAGTCACTAATGGCTGTATCTCCAGGTTGTATTTATTATGGGGTGCCTGCAAACTGGGGTATGCCAGGGTGGGTGAATACAATAGATGCAGGAGTCACAATCCCTATCCACAAAGAGTTTCCGATCTAAAGTAGGAGGCAGACACCAAATAATCTACAGATAGGAGAAAGAAAGACCAATGTGTATAAAAGTGCATACGGAGGTCAAGGGCATAAAAGATCTGCAGTGATGCTAATATGTGGAGATGATAATTGGGAGGACGCAAACTGAGCAGAAGAAATATTAACGAGGAAAAGCTTCCTGGAGGATGTGGGATTTCAGAAGGGCTTTGAAGGTGGGAAAAGCTGAGGTCTGGCAGATATCAACAGGAGAAATCCAGGCAGGAGTTAGCGTGCAAACTAGGGGTCAGAGGCAGGAAAATCAAGAACAAGGAACAGTGAAAAAATTCATTCAGTAGCATTGATGAGTTTGAGAGGGACAGAGTGTCCCACTAGCTGGACATAGTGGGTGAAGAGTGTGGATAAATAAGAGGGCAAGAACTGATGGAGTGCCTTAAAGCCAATGATCACAAGTTTCTGTTTAATGAAGAGAGGAATATGTAACCACTGAAGGCTTTTGAGGAATGGAGAGATGTGTGCAAAATGACATTTTAGAATGGTGACCCGAGCAGTAGAGTACAGTAGAAGGGGAGAGAGACTGGTGGCAACCATCAAGGAGGAGGATAGAGTCAATTGGTGCACCCTAAGACCAACTAGCAATAATAATAATCATCTCCAATTTGAGGTGCTATCTAGAATGAAAAAATTAATCACTAAAATTAAAAAACAACTGGAAAAGCTTTTCCAAACAAAAAAGAACAATTTAAGAAAACTGGATAAAAGTGTTCTGAATAACTATTCCTCTAGTGCAGAATAGCTTAAGATAAAGTAATTGGTATTCATAATACCAAAGCGATTAAAACCAGAAACAGGTTACCCAAGGAGGTTCTGAGGTCTCCATCTCTGGAAGACGTATACCAAATCATCACCTGCTAGAAAGAAACTATGAACAAATGTTACAGATTCAGCACTCTAGCTTTGTTGTAGGTCTCAGATGAAGTTGAGCAAGGTAACACCTAGCAACATCTAGTTATATTATTAGAAAATGAACAAAAGGAAATTATGAAAAATTACATCCAATAGGAAACTTTACAATACTAGAGTTTATTCTGAGGTAAATTCTGAGCAGAATGAGAAGAGAACCTGGCCAAGACTGCATAAGGAAAACGCATCCCTATTTTTTCAAATGATTGGTGAGTCTGTCTCCGTTTCTGTCACACCCACACCAGCTCCAGAGACATTTCCTGTGCCTCCAGGAGGCAAGTCCCACTGATTATTTTTTGGTGCTAGGAGTTTGTTTTCCCCCACACAGACTCAGGGCAAAAATGGGAATTTCCAAGAAAAAGTTGGGTCAGAAATTCCCTCCCCTGACAATGCTTCCTTCTTTCCTTCCGCCGATGAACCCCAGGAATGGCTTTGAAAGGGTTAGAGAGGGAAATATGAGATGAGACTAGGTGATCTTTGTTAAAAGAAACTTTCAAGTTTTCTATATAAACTTTAATAGAAAAAAATCAAAACCATTAAGAGCTTAACAAACACCATAAAAAATGCCTAACCTTTTTCAGAAATGAATTTTATTTCAAATAGCTGAAGGATCTCTTCCTGAAGCATTTCCAATTAATAACAATTATGGCATTAATTAAGCACTTAGGTTCCCTGCCAAGAACTTGTGCAAGGTGCTGGAGTAGATACAAGACAATCTGAAGGAACGCCATCCCTTCCCACACTGATCTCACAATCAAAGGTGCTTTGTATCCTCAGCTTACAGATGACGGTACTGAGGTCCAGAGAAGTTAAGTGACTTGCCCATGGTCAAACAGCTGGTTGGGACTAGAACCCAGGACTCCTGATTCCCAGCCTGTTGCACTCTCCCTTAGGCCACAGTGAGCCTCCATCCACTTTTGAATGAAGCTTGAATTTAAAATGCAAAAGCACTACAAGTCAACGGCATAGCTACAGTAGCTAAAGTGCTACAGGATAACCGAGCGATCAGGATATGATAGCTTCTATTTCCTGAACAGCAAACCTCAGTGAGCCTCTACATTCCCTCCCTCATTCCTTCTCAACCTCCCTTCGCAGACCCTCCCTTCTCACCTTCCTCTCACTGACCTGAATTCTCTCCCATACGTCAGAACAGATTCCTTTCCACTCTCTGTGGCCCGCTAGATAATGGTTTCATTGAGAAAGGTCGCAAACCTCCAAACCATGTTGCTTTCACTTAAGAACAGGGAGAAAACCAGGGACCCTTCTGACGTTAAGAATGTAGCCAGCAAAATGCCTGAGAACAAACCAGGGACTGAAAAATATTCTGAGGGAGGGATTCAAACAATCCAAAGGATTGTTAACCCAGCTGTTGGCTGGATCAAAGAAAAGCCTTTCAAAGAGGGATTAAAGGGCCATTTAAAAGGGCTCTTTTTTTCCTTTTCCCGATTCCCTTGATTTACTATTAGCTTGTCCTGGACAAAGTGTGGATTTGGGGATGTTTATTTGCCAGTTAAGGTGACAGAAGAAGAAGTTAACTTGAGAAGATAAGTCCCTTCACTTCTCTGTGCCTCAGTTACCTCAACTGCAAAATGGGGATTAAGACTGTGAGCCCCATGTGGGACAGGGACTGTGTCCAACCCAATTTGCTTGTATGCACCCCAGCACTTAGTACAGTGCCTGACACATAGTAAGTGTTTAATGAATATCACAATTATTATATTATTATTATTATTAAGTGACTTGATCAAGGTCACACAGAAGGTCAGTGGAGGAGCTGGGATTAGAACCCAGCTCCCCTGTTGTCTGAATTACCTGGATAATTTGGCAGGAAAGACCTGGCCTACATATTTAGGAAAATATTAGGAGAGGCAGCTTGGCTTAGTGGGAAAAGCATGGGCTTGGGATCAGAGGTTGTGGATTCTAATCCTGGCTCCACCACTTGTCAGCTGTGTGACTTTGAGCAAGTCACTTAACTTCTCTGTGCCTCAGTTACCTCAACTGTAAAATGGGGGTGAAGACTATGAGCCCCACATGGGGCAACCTGATTACTTTGTATCTACCGCAGTGCTTAGAGAACAGTTACAAATACCATATTAAATTCCCAGCCATTTGTGATCTGGCAACTTCCCATTAGTTTTTTGAATAAAGTCCAGTCATTGTCCTCTCAGTCATTTTATGCCATCTTTCCTTGTGACAGTTTTTAGCCTATGTTGCATGCCGTTCCTTTTGTTCTTTTTATCTGGCAAGAATCCCTAGATACCAAATCAGATACAGTCCCTAGTCTACAAGTAGTTCAAAATTTAAAGGGGGCAGAGACACATTAAAAGGGGAAAAGACAGGGAAACAAGCTATGATAGGTCAGTCAATAACAACAGTAAAAACAACAACAGGGACGCAGCATGGCCTAGTGGAAAGAACATAGGCCTCGGAGTCAAAGGACCTGAGTTCTAATCCCAGCTCTGCCACTTGTCTGCTGTGTGACCTTGGGCAGGTCACTAAACTTATCTTGTGCCTCAGTTTCCTCATCTGTAAAATGGAGATTAAATCCTACTGGTACCATTCGATCTCATACCACTAACCCATGCCCTGGATGACCTCAACAGCCTGTTTCCTTTGCTCCTGTGCACGAGCCATAGAGCACTGCTGGTGAAAATCTAGATATCACACAGACTTCGTCCACCTCAAGTTCATCCTCATTTGCTTTAACTCTGCCCTCTCCTCTGTCTGGCAAAATTACTCCTCCATCCTTATTGACACCATGCCCATTGCCCTCACCAGTTGTTCCAGGTGTTTTCCTCCCTCCTCAGGCCTTCTGGCCTCTGCCTCCTCCATCTCTTGCCCCTAATGGCCTGGATACCTACTTTAGTGAGAAAATTGAAACCGTCAGGTGTGATCTCCCTTGCTCCTCTCCAGTCCCTCCCTCCTCCTGCCCCTTCTTCAACACTCCCATCTTTCCCAGCAGTATCTCAATGGGAAATCTCCTGCCTCAGTTCCCTCATCTGTAAAAAGAGGATTAAGACTGTGAGTCCTATATGGGACAAGGACTGAGTCCAGCGCAATTATCTTGTATCTAACCCAGAGCTTAGAACAGTGCCTGGCACAGAGTAATCACTTAAATACCATTATTATTATTGTATTACAAAAACATTCAGTCTATGTTTCCCTACCTCTCATGGATCTCCAGTGTTGGCCCGTCCACCTCTGCAACAAACAGAAACTCCTTACCATAGGCTTTAAAGCACTTTAAGCTCCTTTCCTCTTCTCCCATGCACTTCTGCTTCACCCTGACTTGCTCCCTTTGTTCTTCTTCCCTCCCAAAACCACAGGACTTATGCACATATCTGTAATTTATTTATTTAGATTAATGTTTGCCTCCCCCCCTCCCCCAACTGAAAGCTCCTTGGGAGGCAGAGAATGTGTCCGTATATTTTTGTATTGTGCTCTCCCAAGTGCTTAATACAGTGCTCTGCACACAGTAAGTGCTCAATAAATATGATTGAATGAATGAACTCAATCACCTTGCCCTCTCCTACCTTACCTTGCTGCTCTCCTACTACAACCCAGCCCATACATTTTGCTCCTCTAATGCCAACTTACTCACTGTACCTTGATCTTGTCTAGCTCACCGCCCACCTCTCGCCCACATCCTGCCTCTGGCCTGGAATGCCCTCCCTCTTCATATCTGACAGACAATTTCTCTCCCCACCTTCAAAGCCTTATTGAAGGCACATCTTCTCCAAGAGGCCTTTCCTGACTAGGTCCTCGTTTCCACTTCTCCCACTCCCTTCTGCATCATCTTTGCACTTGGATTTTCTCCTTTTACTCACCCCTCCCCCAGACCCACAGCACTTATGTACATATACGTTATTTATTTATTCATATTAATGTTTGCCCTCCCCTCTAGACCATAAGCTCACTGTGGGCAAGGAACATGTCTACTAACTCCATTATATTGTTATAATGTACTCTCCCAAGTGCTTAGTACAGTGTTCTGCACACAGTAAGTGCTCAATGAATACAATTAATGGACTGATTGATTGACTGATTGATACTCCCTCCTACTTAGACCCATGTGGGACAGGGACCATGTCCAACCTGATTATCTTATTTCTACCCCAGCATTTAGTACATTCCTTGGCACACAGTAAGCGCTTAACAAGTACAATAATTATTGTACAATTATTATTACTAATTATTAACAATTTGATCTTGGGTAGAGGGGGCAGTTCTGGGTTTCCTTGGTTCCTCACTGCTCCAGTGCCACCTACCCAGGATTAAATTTCTCTGACTTGTCTAACGCTCTTAAGCCTGTGAAGCAGCTCCCGCCCACCACCCATTGCTAGGGAGTGGAGGGAAGTTGCCTTGGCTATTATGAGATTCCATGCAGGTGCTTTAATGCCTGGTAGTCTCAGATTAGTTGACCAGGCAAGAGGGGGGAAGAAAAAAAAGTAGTGTTACCTAATGGAAGGAGCATGGGCCTTGGTGTCAGAGGATCTGAGTTCTAATCCTGTCTCTGACACTTGTCTGCTGTGTAACCTTGGACAAGTCACTTAACTTCTCTGTGCCTCAGTTACCTCATCTGTAAAATGGGGATTAAGACTGTGCTCCCCATATGGGACATGGACTGTGTCCAACCTGATTATCTTGTATCTACCCCAGCACTTAGTACTGTGCCAGGCACATAGTAAGGGCTTAACAAATGTCATTATAAAAAAGGGGAAGAGACAGTAAAGATTGGGCTTAATGTGTATTCCATTTCCCCCTTCAAGTGTAAAATGGAATTCATTCACTGGAAAGGCCTCCCTGAAATCTTCCTTCAGCTCTTCCTTTACCAAATCAATACAAAGAGAAGTTGGAGTATGAAACATCCTTCAATCCTCAGGAGATGGAATCTTAATCTCCATGGAAATCCCCATGAATTGAAGGAGGCAAGCCTCTAATGGGTTTCAAGGAGTCAGATAAAAGGGCAGCCCAGAAAAAAGAATAATGTCAGGGGCCAGAGTCCTTTCCCTTTAGAATCCTTTCTTTTAACCTTTTCTCAAAATCTGTCACTGGCAACAGAAAAGAAATATGCTGATCTTCTCAAGCAGAAAAGTCAGCCAAGAATGTGAAAACTCAGAGGAGTGACTATGGAGTAAATGAGGCTTCTGGACATTCTCTCCAATTTCCCAAATAACTTTCCAGTATCTTTTATTCAAGCTAGGAAGTCAAACTGAAAAAATAAATCCACATAACTGGGGCTTTACTCCACTCCTAGCCTGTAACTATAACTGTGATTTTTCTGAAATTCCCCTTCAAATTGCTCAATATTACATTTAAAATATCCCTTGCATTAGTATAAACCTAGGATAATGGTTTTTCAGTTCCCCTAAACTGACTTGGGAAATTGTAGCCCCTGAGGAGGGGCTAAATATATGCTCCTCATCATAGTGGGAAGATGGTGGGGGAAGTGGAGAGGAAAATGAAAGAGGGACAGATACACAGAGGATTACACATATGTACATATCCTTATTTTTGACCATTTCCCCTATCTGTAATTCATTTTAATGGCTGACTCCCCCTCTAGACTGTTAGCTCCTTGTGGGCAGGGATCATGACTATCAACTTTATTATATTTTACTCTCCCAAGTACTTAGTATAGTGCTCTGCACACAGTAAGTGCTCAGTAGATCCCATAAATACAATCGACTGATTGAGAGAGAATTTCAGAGAGACAGAATAGAGGAAAAACACGATGCAGGGTAATTGGCAAGGAACAGATGGCCCAAACAGGGCAAATAGAAATTCCCACAGATTTCTTATGGGTCACTATAAATTTCACTCTAATGGACTTCATGTGAGAGACAGAGAGAGAGAGCTATAGATAGAACACAGTGAGAGAGACAGAGAAGCTATCCAAGCAGAGCTAGAAAGATCCAGGGGCTTGGCAGAACTGGGAGGGACCAACTGAAAAGGACAAGTCAAAGGGCACAAAAGAAGAAAGAAGTAAACAATGGTTGACCGGGTAACCAGAGAAGGAAACCTAAGAAGAAAGAAAAGGCGTCATTCATTACAGAATGATGATCAGACACGCAGGCATTTGAAAGAGCACAGAGAAAGAGATGAAAACAAAGGAAGGGGGAAACGTTGTATTGGAATAAGTAAAAATTGAAGTGGGAGATGGACAGTATCAGAAACAAAAAAAATGAAAAATGTCACAGGAAATATGGACTGCCCAAAAGTGAGTTTATTTTCATCATTCTAGTTCCATTTCATTAGTTATAAAATAGGAAGTTAATGCCTGAGGTATGTGAACAGGTATACATAAAAGATAGGGAATGATAGTTTTTCAAATAGGGATATCTCTCGCTTAGAGAGAGAGAGAGAAAGAGGGTGTTCTCTTGCCCCATCTTTATGGGTTCTCTTTGGTCTCCTTCATGATATTCTAGACTTCAATTACATCCACTCTCAGCCTTCAATTTCCCAGACAAAAGGAAGACTCCTAATCTTTTCACTCCATCCTTAGACAGAAGCTTCACCAGCCCCTTGAAAATAAGGTTGGTGACCTCTCAGTACCTTTTCCAGCTCTATTTTATCTTTTTTCCTAACATATGGTGAAGAAAGCACACTCCTTATTCCAGGTTTGGGCAACCAGGGTTTACATAGTGGCAAAACTATGACTTTAATTTTGCTTTGCTTTCCATCCCTTTTCTGCTGATGCCCATCCAGCATTTGGTTGGTCTTTTTGTCTGTGGTTGCCGATGCACAGAAGACCAATGATTGTTTTATGAACCATCAACAATGATTTTGAGATCTCTTCCCTAAATTGTGACTAATAACTCCTAAACAATTTTAAATTCCACTAATTTTTCAGGTATGCAAGCTAAACTCATGCATCTGTAATTCCCAGGACCCCCTCTCCCCCCATTATCTACGATACCCTTCTTACATACAGGAGATGAATTTGTCATCTGCCGGTCCTTCAATACAGAGAATATTTGAAATTAGGGGCTACATACTCTTACCAGGAGTTCTGCAACATATTCTGAGTTCCTTAATCAAACCTAGCCTCCTTGTCAATCAACATTTGGAATGTTTGACTGGCATTTGAGTCACAACTGATCCATACTGGTTGTTATCTGCCTTGCATCTCATCTCATAATATTTTGGTGAAGACTATGCATTTGTCATAATGCATAATTTGTCAGTGAAAGGACTGGAATCTGCCTGCCAGCCTGACTGAACTCTGGAGAGTGCTGCAAAGTCCACAGGGCAAAAGGCAATTCTTCTAGCTGCCCAATCATTACAGCTCTATTCCCACACCTTAGCTTCTTCAGGCACTTTTAAAGCTGAAGAGGTAGATGCTCTGGTCACTGTGCAGGTGATTAATAATAGCACTGTTATTATAATAATAATTGTTAAGCATTTACTATGTGCCAAGTACTACACTAAGAACTGGGGTAGATACAAGATAATCAAGTCGAACAAAGTCCATGTCCACACGGGGCTCGCAGTCTAAGTAGGAAGTATTCATTCATTCATTCAATCCTAAAGTCATAGTTAAAAATTAAAGTCATAGTTTTGCCACTATGTATTTATTGAGTGCTTACTGTGTGCAAAGCACTGTACTAAGTGCTTGGAAGAGTGCAATATAACAATAAATGAACATTCCCTGCCCACAATAATGCACAGAGGAAGTTAAGTGACTTGTCAAGGTCACACAACAGACAAGTGGCAGGGCCGGGATTAGAAACCAGATCCTCTGAGTCCCAGGTCCGTGCCCTTTCAAGAGAGCTCAGGGGGGTCTGATGGGTAACTCCCAATAGGAGGGTGACAGGGAGAGGATAACTGATTGTGGAATTTCTTTTCTAAATTTCTTTAAATATATACCAGGCACATGCAGGGCATGAGATTGTCTAGGTGCAGTTTTGTTGGACACAGGTCCACGTGGACATCTCTTTTCTTAGTCCCACAGTCTACATAGACATAATATTAATAGTTACCCTTCACACTCATAGAAGACATCACTGAAAATAGTGAAATTTACATCTGGACTGTGTCTATCATGATTATCTTGTATCTACCCCAGTGCTTAGTACAGTGCTTGACACATAGTAAGTGCTTAGCAATTCAATCAATCAATGGTATTTACTGAACACTTACTGTGTGCTGAGCACTATCTAAGCACTTCAATCAACTGATCAAGCACTTGAGAGAGTATAATACAGTAGAGTTGGTAGATTCGTCCTCTGATGACAACAAGCTTAGAGTCTAGCAGAGGAGGCAGACATCAATATAAATAAATAATGGATATGCACATAAGTGCTGTGAGGCTGAGGATGGGGTAAATACCAAATGCCCAAAGTGTACAGATCCAGGTGCATAGATGATGCATAGACAATTATCTATGTCTATTATCATAGACATAGGCTATTATCATTATCATCATTAGTAGTTGTAGTGGATACAGCACAGGACTGGAAGTCAGAAGGCTATGGGTTCTAATCCCAGCTCTGCCACTTGTCTGCTGTGTGACCTTGGGTAAGTCACTTCACTTCTCTGGGCCTCGGTTACCTCATCTGTAAAATGGGGATTGAGATTGTGAGCCCCATGTGGGGCAGGGACTGTGTCTCCATTTGTCTCCACCCCAGCTCTTAGAACAGTGTCTGGCACAAAGTAAGCACTTAAAAATGCCACAATTAGTAGTAGTAGTAATAATTCACTTATAAGGGTCTGAAAAGGCCCATATGAGACCCATAGTTCCAGCTGCGTTAGGACATCAAAAGATTGCCCTTGCAGAACTGTCACATTTGCTGTTTGCAGCACCTAGTCCTGTTTTCTCTTTAGCTTCCTTGTCTCTTAAATATTATGAAGGTTTTTTTTTTCCAAAAAGAGCTACTCCTTTCTTGATAACAGTACACCATACTGCTCTATCCATGGCAACTGGCTCTCAGTTCTCTGCTGGGATGCAGCATTGTCTGGGAGTTTGTTCTGTTGTTAAGCATTTCCTCTTTCCTCCTTGCTTAGCAACCTAATTTCAACTCACTTTACAGTAGCTGTTTTGGTTTGTCATTCATTCTTCCCCGGAGTCTCACCCAGTATAGTTGTGAGGAGAACAGAGCTTCCATGCTAGGGTACTGACTTGGTTCTAAGACATCACTGTTTTTTCATCCTGTTTTGCCATTCGCTGTCTAGTAAAGCCCATAATAGCACTGCACGGAACTGCTCAAGGCATTGAAATGTGGCATTTGTCTGGGGTCCAGGTTTCATAGCTGTAGAGAAGCTAGGATAGTTCTTGACCTCTGTAGAGATTTGGAGATCAAATCCATGGTGTCATCACACTCTGACAGTCTCCCAAAGGTGTACTGGCCGTGATTTGGTTTTCTACTTCCTTGTCTATTGCTGTGTCACATGCTGCCTAAGTAACAGAACTTTGTGACCACATTTACTTCCATATTGTCATTATAAGTGTTTGGTTGTGTTCACGGCTTCCCTGGTGCCGGCTGATGCACGTTCTCAGTTTTTGTTAGACTTATCAAAAGCCCGTAGTGCCTGGATGATTTGGTGAAGGGATTTTCAATCATTTACATATTTTCCTGGGTGTGGGCTTCTAGAGCACAGTGATTCTCAGACAGTAATTCTTGAATGATTGTCTCTAGGACTTTGGATGAAGCCCAAAGCCTGTTGAAATGGAAGAACTTCCCGATAGGTGTGAAAGTGTGTTCTAACACCTGCGACCAAGTTTCCTGTTGCATCTTCCGACCTGTTCATCCCAAGCGCTTAGTACAGTGCTCTGCACATAGTAAGCACTCAATAAATACTATTGAATAAATACTATTGAATGAATCTTCCAGTGTGGCTGCATAGAATAGATTGAGCAGAACTAAGCCTCTATGCAGCCCTGCTTAACCCACCTGGCGATGAGCAATGGACCAGAGCACCATCACTCCTGACCTCGCCAGTCTTACCAAGTTGATGAACTATTCAGGGCAGCCAAATCTACTAATTATTTCCAGAGACTAAATCTACTGGTGGCATTCAAAGTTTCTTTAAAGTCTATGAATACCAGGTAGAGGTCTGGGTGCTGTTCCCTGAAATCTAAGTGTATCTGGCATACAACAAAGATAATGTCCTCTATGCCACATTATGATTGAAAGCCACATTGGGATTCCAGAGTGTTTAGTGAATGATATTCCTTAGGAGCTGATCCAAGAGTACTCTTAGCTGGGAATGTTTGGTCAACAATATTCCCTAGTAGGCAATCCAGGAGTATTCTAGCTAGGAAGTTGCCAGCAATGGAATGTAATAAGATGCCTCAGTAATTGCCACAAATCTGATGGTGGTGTTTTTGAGGTTGTGACATTTCCCCAGTGGTTCATAAATTGTGGAAAAGCTTGCACAAGAGCTTAAGCAGGGTTTTTCCTCAATGCTCATAGATCTCAGCTGGTATCCAATTAGGGAAAGATGTTTTTCCATTTTTCCTGGCTCTGACTATGACTTTCCCAGAAGAGCCACTTTTTCATATGCCAGAAGATATATTTTTACAGGGCCTCATCTTCAATCCGGAAAGGTATGTTGAGGAGAATACTGAAATGTTTTTGCCACATCGGGATTCCTAGCCACATCGGGATTCCTAGTCTGGGAGAAAACCAGAGTCGTCTTCATTCTGTAGAGGTATGAGGATGGCATGGAATAGGGTTATATAAATCTTCAGCAAGGTGTGGAAGTTATTGGCTTCAAAACCTGGGTCATAGCATGCAAATCAAATTAGGGAATATGTGCCATGCCAGAGAGCCAAGCCTTTGCAGACCCACAATTCTGCAACACCAATCCTGACCAGATGTCACAGATTTGCTGTAACCGCACCCTGAATTTTGCAGAAAGTTGGCATGAGAAATAGTGATGGAAAGAGGGAGCAATTAGATAAAGATCTGATGAAGGGGAAAGGTGGAAAGGCACCAAGTAGCATGTATCCAAATGGGCAGGAGAGAGAATTTGGATAACTTTAGAAAAGTTTTAGAGGACACCGACAATTTCTAGAGTTTTGCAGCAACATTCTCTTTCTGATTACTTTCTGACCTGAAATGCAGGCTCACCAGAGTTATTCCAGGAGCTACTCTTTTCCTATCAATATGCCTCTAATTCACAAGAATATTTTTAGTCAATCAATCATATTTACCAAGTGCTTACTGTGTACAGAGCAATATTCTGAGCACTTGGGAGAGTACAATATAACAGAGTTGGTAGACCCGTTCCTTGCCCACAAGGAGCTTACAGTCCAATGCAAACTCTACTGACAGCTGAAAAGAAGGGAATTGAACAGAGGAATTGGCTGTTCCGTAATGTAAGAGAGGATGGTGGGAATATAATAATAATAATAATGTTGGTATTTGTTAAGCGCTTACTATGTGCCAAGCACTGTTCTAAGCTCTGGGGTAGACACAGGGGAATCAGGTTGTCCCACGTGGGGCTCACAGTCTTAATCCCCATTTTACAGATGAGGTAACTGAGGCACCGAGAAGTTAAGTGACTTGCCCAAAGTCACACAGCTGATATAGTGAGAAGGTGTTAAAAAAGCGTCCCAGTTTATTTAGTTTAAAGGACATACATAGCTACACTGGATGCTGCTTTACTGTGGGACAATTGATTGTCCTGAGGAAAAGCCCATCCTTAGATTTAGAGTTGAACTGAGTCTCTGTTTCCCTCATTATTAGGACCCACATGGTTTTCCCTTTCAGCCCTGAGAATGTATGAGCAATATACACTCTTGGAAACAGAAAAATGAATAGCTTGCTTCATTTCCCTGTATCCTCCAGTCCAGCCAGCTCCTGGACAAGAATCCCCCAGAAGCTTCTAACTGCCATATCTTGACTGCCTGATTTCCCACAAAAGAGGGCCTATACTGCCCTCCATACACTCTCAGAATAGTCACAAGGACACATCCTCCAGACCCACCCACCCCTCAGAGCAGTGCATAGCCTTGAAGATGCACAGTGTCTCCATCGGGGGAATGAGGAACTGGAGAGATCACAGCTTGAGCATGCCTCAGTCTTTCTCTACTCTCCATCAGAGCTAACCAGACTGAAAGGCACCAATTTTCCTACCCTTAGCAGTAGCTTAAGAAACATGTTAGTACTGGGATCGTTCAGCGGCAACCAATGGGGTTTGCAGAGAGTAATGTTGGCAACATGCCTGGAGTTCTGGATTATTATAGCACCAAAGACTGAGGAAGACACAGAAAGAGGAGAGAAACATGGAGGCGTATGGGAGCTGGATTTTTTTTGGTCATAAATCTCATCAATCAATGGTATTTACTGAGCACTAATTCTTTGCAGAGCACTGTAGCAAGTGCTTGGGAGAGTAGAGTACAACAGAGTTGGTAGACTCATTCCCTGCCCACAAGGAGCTTATGCAGGGAAAAGGAGATGTGTCTTGCTTGGAGAAATGTAACCTCGGTGGGTTCACAGCTGCAACTTGTAGCTACCAAGTCAATCCCTTAGGACAGTGGCTCGGAACGAGGAGATACTTCATCCAAGCTTGCTGAATGTGGTGGTGATGACAGACCCTGAGATCCCAAAACTGAAGTGAATTCTGTCATCCAATGAGCTTCAAATAAGTCTAAGGAGATGATATTAATCTGTGAGGAGATTCTGTAGTAGCACTTTCTAAAACTTTACTATGCCACTCACAAAGCTGCACTTCAGAATCCCTGTAATAACATAGAAATTGTTTTTTCAAATTAGAGGATGCACCTGCTTTTTGGAATTCTAGTACAAATAAGGTTAACTTCGCTTAAGAATTTCTCTTTATCAGAGTGGTATTTTCCATCACAAATCTGCTGATGGCTCTTAGGGATGAGTTTGTTGCACTGCATACCAAAGTCATGATCTCACTTACACAAAAAACCTGTGGGGTTCAAAGGCTATAATGAGATTTTCCTAGGTCCACAGCAAAAAAGGCTTCTTTTGCCCTGCTTCCTGGACCTGCATGTGGCTTTATTTCTAAAAGTAATAGATTATGTCATTCAATCTGTTCTATGAAAAATAATCACCTACCTACAAAGTTTTGGAGCAGACAAGTGTAAATATAAACAAAGCTCATTTGGAAAAAATCCATGTGGTGTTCTGTTCACTATAATCACCCAAACCAATAATATACATACTAAGGAAAAATAAAACAAAGATCAAAAGAAGGAACAGAATTACATCCTGGGAAAGCATTTAATGCTTATGCAAGCGTGCAAAGTTATAATTTAAGGATAGGAAATGTGCTTGACCATACCAAAAGATTCTAAAAGTGTTCTCGAAAAGCAGTCACTAAGGCGACATAACTGAATAAAAGCCATCAACTGTAATTTCTAAGCTTTATCCAAAGCCACTAAAATCTCAAACTGACACCACAATGAGACATATCAGAGGCATTCTAATGAAAATGGCTGAATTAACACTCCCCTTAAAGGAGACCCTCTAAAGTATGTCATTCAGGAGAAGTTATTTTATTTTCTTTCTATTAAGAGATGGACACATTCTTTCGGGACTTATTGTCTTTTATTCTAACTTTTGAAGACTGACAATATGTTTATGATGCGGATGGAGTTCTCAACCAAGGAGGAGCCTTATGGTAGTTATGAAGACTTCCAGAATGGGAGCCTAGAGGAATTGATTATGCTGGCGGTGGTTTGTACTCGCACTCAATCAATCAATCAATCAGTGGAATTTATTGAGTGCTATTTGCAGAGCATAATACAAGAAAATTAGCAGACACAACTCCTGTCCATAATGAATTTACAGTCTAGGGGGGGGACAGACATTAATTTTGTACACATCTGTAATTTTATTTATTTCTATCGATGTCTGTCTCTTCCCCTCTAGATTGTAAGCTCGTTGTGGGCAGGGAATGTCACTGTTTATTGTGGTACTGTACTTTCCCAAGCGCTTAGTACAGTGCTCTGCACACAGTAAGCACTCAATAAATATGACTGAATGAATGAAAGAATAGGAATAAATAATTTAGATGCTACTGTTGCTGGAGTTACCTTCCATGAGGGTGAATTTGACTGAAAAGGTCCATATGTGGCAAGTAGTCACTTCCACCCCATGTGCCCATGAAGTCTTTTCTAGACTGTAAGCTCCTAGTGGGCAGGAGACATGTCTACCAAATCTGTTATATTGTCCTCTCCCATGTTCTTAGTACCATCCTCTGCACACAGCAAGCATTCAATAAATATGACTGCTTGATTGAATAGTGTGAAGTAATCTCTGTTGCTGGTGGCTCTGCCTCTTAGAAGATTCCCAACTCCTCTGCTCAACTAGAATAATGCCAAACTGTGGTGATTTTTTCATAGCAACCCCCACAGCCACAAGGCAATTTCATAGCCAAAATCTAAGCCTCCAAAAATGTCTTTCCCTGGTCCTTTTGCTAAAGTTGGCTGTTATCCTACCCACTGGTTATCTGATTGGGACCAGAGCCACCAACTCTGTTGGAATCCTTAGGAAATGTTCCCCATGCTGGAAAAAAGATGCAAGCTTCAGCACTCTGAGACCAGATTCAGAAAATGCGTGAATTTTACTTAGAAACTGAAAGAAGTGAATGCCCCTAGTGGTCTACTTGAAATAGAGCACATAAAGGACTGAACCATCCTTCCAATCTAGGATTGGAATCTCTCTGCCAACAAGTGCTAGAAATACATAACTGGGCAAGCTTACAGATCTGGAATATTTGTCTGGGAGGAAATCTTTTACTAAAACTAAAACGGCAGGCACACTCCAATAACAGACCCACTTTACTGACACTATTTCACAGTCTACTGATTGTGATATACAGGACTCGTAAATCTGCTGGACTTTGCTATCAATTAAAATAAATAACTTTTTCACCTACATCTTATTAATAAAACAGTTTCATAAAGAGAAAATTATGTACAATTTATCATATTTCCTTTAATTATACTCAATTCTTTAAAAATCACCTGAAGTTATCAAGGAAGTGTGTGTTCAGGTGTTATAGAGATTCTTCAGGAGGAAAATTCTTTTATTTACTTACAAAGGACAAAGTAAGAGCAGCACATTTTTATAATTCACTTGGAGAAACAGACTCAGGAAACATCATCCCATTTCCTTGAGTCTTGTCCCTTCTGAAACTGACAGCCATTCCTTCATAAAGTCAATCTGTTGTGTTTCAAAAGCAACAAATTCCCTTTCTCGAAAAGTGGAATGTGGATAATTTTCATTGTTTGAACTAAAGAATGGTGAACAAACACTTCAAGCAATGGCATAGGAGGGCTGAAATATGGCCAAATATCTCCAGTGCTCCTTTGTTCTAGTTAACACACTGAAACCCTGGAGTGCAGTTGTGTTTTGAGTGGCATATCATTTAGTTTCTTTTTCTTAAAAAATTCTATGAAACAGTTTGGATAATTAACTGTACTGGATAGAATGAACAGAAAAACCATAATGAACAAATATCAAAAAAGTCAGCAAAATGTTCTCTACTTTCTATTCCCGTGTGGCCAGGACAAGAAACTACTGTCAGTAAGCATCGAAAAACAGAAAGTTTTCTTACAAAGATAATTTAGCACCATAAAACTAACAGCAGTTTTGTAGTTTGGAAAGAAGACATACCTTTATCCTCAAACAGCTATCCCCTCGAGGCTTTGGAGCTGGGGCTTTGTGATTCATGCTGACTGCCTTTTTTCCAATCCCAGGGTAAAAATGTTTCCATAAAGTCCACTTTGTTAACAGAGTACCCACCGGGCAGAAGTCTGTAGCATGTGGGTAATTTCATCTGACCTTTCCCCTGACTTCCCTCTGCCTTCTGGGGCTACACTTGTGCTGCCTGTGCTCTATTATTTTTTTTAAGGAACTACTTGCTGCACTCAGCTAGTCGTCCACTTGTTAAACCGGGAGAAAACAAAGTTCCCACCTCCAAAGCAGCATATGCTGCTCTCCTGCTGCTTAATTATGCAGGCTGATGTAACTTCCTTCATCAACACAAAACTGAGAACCTCCCTGCTAACAGACAAAGCAGAGCTGCCCTCAGGATCCTGCAGGAAACCATTTTATACTGAAACTTCTCCAAAATGAAATTACAACTCCTTTCCATAAGAAAGGGCATTCCTCCAGCTTGTGAATGTGCTTCATCCCTTCTATATTAATTATATGAGCTCAGTAGACAGTGAAGAACTACACTTTATGTTCAGATGTGGTACCTACTTTGGAGGAACTCTGAAATGTTCATTTGCTTTCTAATTTCGAGTTTGGAAACGGAGGGGAGCCACATGCCAGCACTTGCTTTGGATTGCAGGGCAGATTCCACCAGTTAAGCACTCTAAGGGGCTTTGCCTCGCTCCAGAGAAGGAGAATGCTCCTCAAGTTCAGAATTGGCTCTTTCTGGAATCCTTATTACCACCGACACAAGCTGGGAAAGGAGGCCCAGAAGGATCTCCTGCCACCCTCCCCTACCATCCCACCTAATTCTATTTAGTATGTGCAGTCTGGGAAGGTCCTGGATGGTGTGAGCTGTGAGGGAACTGTGAAGCTAAGGAAGAGAATGGGCTGCAGTCATCATGGCACAAGCTAAAGAAAAAGTCAGGGGAAACAGGTTAAGTTACCAGGGCAGGGGCAGCATGGAGGGAGTGAGAGGAAAGTGTGAATTAGCCACTGGGATGGGGTTTACACAGATTTGGGTTCAGGGTATGGAGAGGTGGGGGCTGTCAGGGGAATTGTGGGGATTGAGCTCCAAAAGATCTGCAGGGAGGACATAAAGAGTGGGGATTGAAGGACAGAGTGGTGGTGGGGAAAGGCAGCTAGAGTAGAGAAAATGGAAAAAATTAAATGGCTTCCGCCGGGACAACCAGTGGAGTTGGAACCAAAACAAATCTAGTTCAAGTCACTCCCAGACACACACTTCCCAGAGAGCCAGGGTTTGTGTGGTTCTCGCTGAGCAAAACAATGGCCCCGGGGTCACTAATTCCCTTGTCTAAAGTTTAGAAGATGATTCTAACCATATCAAACATTCCAATCAACCAAACATGAGTATTTAGTCCTCTAAGCTGTAAGTCCTCTCATGTAAGGACACTCTGCCACCTGTCAGCTGTGTGACTGTGGGCAAGTCACTTTACTTCTCTGTGTCTCAGTTCCCTCATTTGTAAAATGGGGATGAAGACTGGGAGCCTCATGTGGGACAACCTGATTACCCTGTATCTACCCCAGCGCTTAGAACAGTGCTCTGCACATAGTAAGCGCTTAACAAATACCAACATTATTATTAGTCCTCTAGACTGTAAGCCTGTTGTAGGCAGGGAATATGTGCAGGGAATATGTCTAACAACTTTCTTATATTGTACTCTCTCAAGTGCTTAGTACAGTGCTCTGCAGCCAGTAAGCGCTCAAGCGCCGTTTGTAAGCCTCTTTTCTGGAGTGTTTTGTTTTTCTGTTTTTAAGTGACATCACATGGGGTGGTAGAGATGCTGGGAGAAGCTGGGAGAAGCAGCATGGCATAATGCATTGAGCATGGGCCTGGGAGTAAGAAGATCATGGGTTCTAATCCCTGCTCCACCACTTGTCTGCTGTGTGACCTTGGGCAAGTTACTTCACTTCTCTGTGCCTCAGTTACCTCATCTAGAAGATGGAGATTGAAACTGTGAGCCCCAGGTGGGACAGGGTCTATGTCCAACCTGATTTGTTCTTAGTACAGTGCCTGGCACACAGTAAACGCTTAACAAATACCATAATTGTTAGAGACCCGGTGACCTGTAACAGGGTCTTTAGCGTGTTACTGTAATGGATCTTTCTTGTGGTATGTTAATTATTCATTTCTCCCTCGGCCAATCATTCAGTCCCCACCCTCCTGCTGTTTAAGTATCCCAGGGCTTAGAACAGTGCTTGACACATGGCTCAGTGGAAAGAGCATGGGCTTTGGAGTCAGGGCTCATGAGTTCGAATCCCAGCTCTGCCACTTGTCGGCTGTGTGACTGTGGGCAAGTCACTTAACTTCTCTGTGCCTCAGTTCCCTCATCTGTAAAATGGGGATTAAGACT
This sequence comes from Ornithorhynchus anatinus, assembly GCF_004115215.2. Taxonomy (NCBI): domain Eukaryota; kingdom Metazoa; phylum Chordata; class Mammalia; order Monotremata; family Ornithorhynchidae; genus Ornithorhynchus; species Ornithorhynchus anatinus. The sequence goes on from NC_041750.1 coordinate 19,638,249, forward strand.
GTGAGCCCCACGTGGGACAACCTGATTCCCCTATGTCTACCCCAGCGCTTAGAACAGTGCTCGGCACATAGTAAGCGCTTAACAAATACCAACATTACTATTAACTCAGATGGTTTGATGGAACTCAGAGAGCGGGGAGGCGAAAGGTCCCCAGCTTGATCCCAGTCCCCCATTCAATGGTCTGCGTTAATGCATTCCAACTGAAAACTGAATGAACTGCTGAGAATAGACCTGCACAGCACACTACCATCTGGAACAAAGTGGCTCTCTGAGCAAAAACTTCGCGTGGTAAAAGACGAGGAGGCAAAAGGGAAAACAGCACTGGGCATTGCAAACATTAAGCACAACAACACATGAGACAACCGTTTTTGTGTCCAATCTGGCTGGGATTGTAGATCCCCCATTAGTCTTTCCTGCTACACACGAACTCATGTCATCAAGTGGTGCTATGGGCACAACTTTACGTGATTATGCCATATGTCTTGTGGGGGGCAGCACTTTGAATATTTGCATCAGGACAGCCAATTGTCTGAAGCTAGCCCTGGAACACAGGGAATTGATCAAGGAATGTTTTCCGGAAAAGGCGGCATTTTAGGAAGGCTTGCCTAACTCCAGAATGACACCTCCGGTGACGAGGGGTGGGATAGATTTGGCCCCTGGCACTGATATGGGGGTTCGTGAGGTTTCAGATTCAAGAATGGTGACCCAAAAGTGGTTCGCTCTGGGAGAGAGGAAAAAAATAAACTAGCGGTTATTTCATAAATGGCCACTAGAGGGAAGCAGAATTACTTATGGAGTAGAAGAAAACTAAACTGTCACGATTTTTTTTCTTTTTTAAATGTTTCTTTCTCAGGGCTGTGCTTCAAATTTTTCAGTTGCAGGACCGTTTTTTCCCTTAACTTCCATCAAAGCTTTTGGAAGTTTGATTGTGGTCTTGGGAAGGAGCAGAGAGGTGAGAAGCAGTGTGGCCTAGTGGATAGAGCACGGGCCTGGGACACAGAAAGTAATGAGTTCGAATCTCCACTCTGCCACTTGTCTGCTGTGTGACCTTGGGCAAGTCACTTTACTTCTCTGCACCTCAGCTACCTCATCTGCAAAATGGGGATTGAAACCGTGAGCCCCAAGTGGAACAGGGACTATGTCTAACCCAATTTGGTTGTATCCACCCCAGCGCTTAGTGCAGTGCCTGGCATATAGTAAGCGCTTAACAAATACCATAATAATAATTATTATTATTACTATTATTAACCGGGTTGTCTGTTTCCCAAGCTACTCTTGAAGCTTGTTTGAGCGAAGGCATCCTGATTGAGGGAAAGGATTTTGATCCATTGGAGCAGCTTTTCATTTGGATGAAACTTCAGCAGGGTCTTGTTCAGCAAGAGCAAGGCTGACTGCAGCTGTGGATGAAGAAGCTTTGGACACAGCATCTGGAGTTGGAGGGTGGGAAACTCTGGGAAAAAAAAGGGATTCCCTGATGCTGAAGGTCCAGGAAATTTGTGGGATGTCAACAAAGCTGATGAATCACATGAGGGTCAAAGGTTTTGACTACTTAGAAGGGATTCAGGCAAGGCCCAGAGAGATGTTGTAAGTGGAGAGTAGACAAGAGCAAAAGAAGTGTGGCAAACTTAATGGGAGGTGAATGAAAGCAGCCCAGAGCAGGTAAAACCAGGCTGATTAAGGTGGGCTGGTACTGGCCAGAAGAGGCAGTGGGAGCTGGGAGACAGTTGCCCCTACCAGCGAGTAAAAAAGAGCTCCAGCCCAAAGCCCTGAGATCTTGTTTAGTCTTATGCTGTCGAGTCATCTCCGACCCATAACGACACCATAGACACAAGTCTTCCAGAACGCCCCACCTCCATCTACAGTCATTCTGTTAGTGAATCCATAGAGTTTTCTTGGTAAAAAACACTTTCTTGGAAGTGGTTTACCATTGCCTCCTCCCACATAGTAAACTTGAGTCTCCATCCTCAGATCACTCCCATGCCGCTGCTGTCCAGCACAAAGGAAGTTTTAACTTGTAGCAGATTGCCTTCCACTCGCTAGCCATTGGCCAAGCTAGGAATGGAATGGGTATGCCTCTGCTTGACTCTCCCTCCTGAATTCAAGACTGGTAGAGTACTGAAAACTCTCCAAGTGCACCCTGAGGGGAGGCCCTGAGATACCTAACCCCAAGTACACACCAGAGAGACCAAAGGGGTTGCCCATGGGGGAAGGTCATGATGGGAACCTTAAAAAAAGATTCGGAGCCATCGATGGGGGAAACCTCAATGCTCAATGAGGTGAACATAGGGGTGGGGTGTACCCTTTGCATTTATCTGACTCCAGCACAGGTGCCTCTCACCCACAATGCCAGTGGGCAGAGGGAAGTGAAAGTTTTGGGAAGAGATAGTGTAAGGTACCGGTCACTCCATGAAGGGATCCAAACACTAAGGCCACAGAGAAGGGTGACTCTATACCTCCAATGGAAGAAATGATCATGAGGGGCAGCAGTAGGTTTACCCTGGCATCCAAAGTTCCTAGGGGCAGGGCTTGGAAAGAGTGAGGCTGGAACCTGGCACACCCCAAAAGAAAAAGGGAAAGGACCCAAAGAACATATGCCCAAAGGGAAGTTAAAAGGGGTGTAAGGAAAGGGGGGAAATTGTTAGAGAAAGGGAAAGATGATTGGGGTTGGAATTCCTTTCTGTTACCTAATTAATTCATTAATACTACTTGCAAAGCACCTATTCTAAACTTAATTCAGTTATCTAACCAGGGGGTCTGTCCTGCCCTATCAGCATGGGAAGACCAGGAGATTATTTTACCTGGGAAGTTAAAGGATGAAAAAGAAATCATTTCCTCCAAGTTTCCTGTAGCTTATCCCAGAAGGGGTGAATGGCTGACTAGACTCCGAATTATCTCCTTGCTGGTCAGAGGAGTGCTCAGGTAAGAGATGAAGGATGAAGGCAGCAGAAAGTGTTCAGGAGAGGAGTTCATTAGGCAGGGATTTCCAATCCTGCCCATTCCAGGAAGGGGAATGACTAGAGGGCTTATTCAGTCAATCAATCAATGGTTGGGAGAGTGTTTGGGAGAATACAATTCAACATTATTCACTGACCACCCACTTTGTGCAGAGCACTGAACTGAGCAACAGATTGTACAGAGCACTATACTGAAGAGGTTGGCATGTCAATGAATTGCATATTTTGGCTTCTATGTTTCTCAAAGTAATGAAACATCTAAAAAGAGTGGGTTAAATTTTACTTTAAAAATGTTCATAAGAAGAGCAAATATTTCTGTGCTCATTCAGCATTACATAATAGAGTCAAAGCATTAGCTTGAGACAATGACATATGCTTTTATATGGGTTTGCCTTATCTCATTCACTGTATGTTGAGTAGATAATATCCTTGAAGCAGTCAATAGGAAGCCAGGCAGAGCTGCAGCATGAATATTATATATGAAGCATGTGGTGGAATAGCAAACAAAATTCTCTAAAACACAAAAGAAGTTAAAAATGAAATATAAATCTTCCAAACTAAATATGTTGAAAAACAGCAAGGATGAATGCACAACTGTAGTTAAATTGCTATTATGAATCTGTTCACTAGGCCAAGGCACAGTAATACATTTGAAATTCACTTATCCAGTATTCCAAGACTTGTTCACTTTGTCTGAAACTTCCATTTTGATTTTCAAACCATCTGAGTAGCAATAGAGTTTTCTCTTAAAATTTTGTCTTTTATAACTTTTTGGTGCATTTCCAGTACTGAAAACAGGAGGTGATGTGATCCACAGGTCTGAAGTTAGGAGAACTGGCCTCTTAGTCCCATTTCTGCACTGTCATCACCTCTCGACCTCAGTTTTCTCATGAGAAAATGGGGATGATATTAGCTGCCTCTTCCTACAACCCAGGAATTTTGAGGATAAAAAGAGATCATTTGTATGAAATTGCTTTGGAAAAATTAAGGAGTACAAGAAAAATCCAAAATATGACTGAATTGTGGCCCAGGTGTATGAACAACATACAATCTAAGGGGAACAGAACCTGCCAAGGAAGAGAATGTTATTAGTGTGGTTATGTCTGATGAAAAAGAGGAACAGGTGATCTGCATTAAAAGTAATCAAAGGATATGTCATTTGTACTGTCAAGACACTCCCAATGCCAGCTGCTGCTTCTGTGCCTTCCTCATTGACTTCCACAAAAGCCTTATGAAAAACATGCGAAAGGAACAGATCTCTTCTCTCCGATATTCCAGAGAAATCAGCTCTGCCCTGACTGAAGGGATCTCTCATTCCCATGCTGATCAGTGTGGATTTGAGGTCATAACTCTCTTCCATCTTGAATCTGGGTAGATATACTTGCACTTCACCTGTATCCATCATGTCAGCACAAGTCCAGTCATTTAACTTCTCATATGTAATTTCATTTTCCAGATGAATTGTTAAAATCAAAGTAGAGAGAAAATTGTAAGTGGAGAGGAAAGGTTTAGTTAAATAAAGAGGTGCTGTGAAGGTTCACAAAATCCAGACACTATCTTATCGATGAAACAATACTGATGTAACCACATCACACCATCAGTACCCAGCAATGCACATACCTCTGCAAATTACACTTTCTTTTTTCATTTGGAACCAGAGAGGTAAACAATCACTTCCCTTTGTAGAACATGAATTCTCCCTGCTCAGACTATTTGCTCATGACCTTGTTTTGGAAGATAGCATCACTGAAAGTTGAGCATATTGCTGAAGAGACATCCATGACCTGTCATCCCTCTTGCATTGTTGGCATATTTGGAATTGATACTTGCTGTTCTAATAGATCTAATTGCTCAGTCTCTTGGCAAAGCATCTGCTTAGGGAAGGTCAATCCCTTCCCTAACTGGCTACTCCTTAGCCTGGTCTGTCTGTTGTGGAGATCAGCCAGAAGTCCACTGTTAGGTCACAATGTTTGTCATTGTGCTTCAGTAGGTTTTGAAATAAGTTATTTTGCCCTCCTGGCTTCTGTGGGTCCCCTTTCAGTTATTACCCCATATATTCCTGCTCATGTGTTAGACTTGAAGATTGGGGTGGGAAAATTAAATCTTATTCATGTCAGGAGGTGTGACTAAAAAAACTGTAGTCTGACAGAGAGTTATTTTCACACTGTATTCAAGTCTATAAGATTCAATCCTCTAAGGTACTTGACACTCAGAGTCTCCCAGTATTCTGAAATCAACATCATCATCATCATGATGCCAACTATGTCCATAGCACTATACTGGGCACGTAGGATTATACTATAGATCAATCCAATCAGTGGTATTTATTGAGCACTTACTGCATTCAGACCACTGTACTAAGCATTGGTAAGAGTATAATACAACAGAGTTGGTAGACATGTTTCCCGCTCACAAGGAGCTTACAGTATGTAGGTGAGAGAAGTAAGAAGTAGTAGAAATAAGAAGATGCTGTCTTTGTCCTCAAGAACCTTAACAAACCGACAAATCCAATATAGCATATATATACACAGATATCTTTATACTCTGTTGACTCCCCTTACTTTTCATTTATTTTAGTAACTGTCCTTGCCTCCTAGATTTTAAGATCCTTGAGATTAGGGATTTTGTCTACTAACTTTATTATTCTCAATCAAATTTAGTACAGTGCTCTAGTCAGCACTCAATACATTCTATTGATTGATAACTTATGAACGCAAGCCAAGTGCATTTGTAGTCACAAGTTATATTTAAAGATGTGTGTGTGTGTGTGTGTGTGTGTGTGTGTGTGTGTGTGTGTGTGTGTGCAGATATACATACGTGTATAGGTAGATAGATGATAGGTAGGTACACAGATATACCTACAGATTAGGTATCTCTGTTGAACTAATTACTATCATAGAAAGAAAAAGGAGTTTGTCTGGGTGGTTTTGAAATATTTCATTTACAGTGTAGATCAGTAAGAAATCACAGACTAAAAAAATGAATCCCGACCCAGAGGAAATTGGGCTAAGGTGGGGAAGCCAAAAGTTTAATAAAAGTTGAAGATGTGTCCCACAGTTTTAGTATTGACAGTGCCAAAATAGCACAATGATAGCATAAATCAGAAGTTAGGAAAAACTAGAAAAAGTTTTGGATAATAAATTCTTTCACTTTTCTCCTGAGGCTTATTTAAATAGTTGGTTGTCACTAATTACAGGATAGAGTTAATACTTTCTTTACTTTTCTGTGAAGCATGAGAAATATTGAATCACTCTTTTCCTGTCAGACTGAAAAAAATATTTACCTCTTGTAAGCCGTTGAGATCATATGGGAGCAGAATGAACATGTTAATTTCACAGTTGTTATAGTGGAGCTCAAAGATCTTGGTTGGTGGCTCTTCTACTTGAAATATATGAAGAATTTTTCTCATTGACATCATTTGCACTGGTTTAGTTGTTGTCTTAAAATGTGGAAAGAAATTATCTTTTTGAAACTGGAAGAACTACCAACGTGGAATGTTTTTTAGATAAAATAAGACCTAAAATTGTTGAGTTTCTTCTAAGCCAAAGGTTCCCACAAGTCTTAATCATTTTTAACTTCCTTCTGATATCAACTTTGTTGTATTGTACTCTCCCAAGCATTTAGTAAAGTGCTCTGCACATAGTAAGCACTCAATAAATGCCATTGTTTGATTAAGTCTAGTGGAAAGAGCACAATGCTGGGTATCAGGAGACCCAGGTTCTAATCCTGCTCCCACCATTTGCCTGCCGCTTTACCTTGGACAAGACACTAATTTCCTTGTGCTTCAGTTGCCTCATTTGTAAGATGGGGATAAAATATCCATTCTCCTCCCACCTAAACTGTGAGTTCTGTGTTGGCAGGAACAGTGCCCAAATTGGTTATTTTATACCTTGGCATATGGAAGACATTTAGTAAAAAGTACCATTGTTATCATTAGTAGCTTATGCTCTCCCTCTGCCACATTCCTTTCCTGAGGGCAAAACACTGTTTCTGTCCAGGTTGTGATGGTGATGGGAGTGGTTTGGGTTGTTTTTTTAATAGTATTTGTTAAGCACTGACTGTGTGCCAAGCACTGTATTAAATGCTGGGGTAGATACAAGCTAATCAGGTTGGACACAGTCCATGTCCCACATGGGGCTCATAGTCTTAATCCCCTTAACCCCCATTTTACAGATGTGGTAACTGAGGCACAGAAAAGTGAAGTGACTTGCCCAAGGTCACACAGCAGACAAGTGGCAGAATAGGATTAGAACCCAGGTCCTTCTGGCTTCCAGGCCTAGATGGTATCCACTAGGCCATGCTGATTCTCATGTTGGTGATGGCCACAAGGGAAATAGCTTGTCTTGGGCCATGTTACCCTTGGGACCACTGGATTGAAAAGTGGCCAAGGTGAAAACATGGTCCAAGATTAATCAAACATGGTGGAGATGGTGGTTTCAATAATCATGACTGTTGACCCTGAAGAGAAGGATAATGAGGAAGAAGAGCAAGAGACTCCTTGGGCAAGTCACAACTTCTCAGTGCCTCAGTTACTTCATCTGTAAAATGGGGATTAAAAGTGTGAGCCCCATGTGGAACAGGGACTGTATCCAACCTGATTAGCTTGTATCTACCCTAGTGCTTTGAGCAGTGCCTGGCACATAGTAATCACATAACAAATTCCATAAAAAAACAGAAAGGGCATCTAGACCAAGATCTGATGGCCTTATCTGGGAAGGCTTTATGGAAGGGGAAGGATTTTAAGTAAGCAGAGGATTATCAAAGAAGAGGGAGTTTAGTTCAAGATAGGTGAAAATAATGCAGTGGAAACAACTCTAAAATGGCCTGGAAAAGATTGTTATTATTTAGTAACATTCAGACAAGGGTCCATACCTTGTTTAGTCTGAAAGGTTTCTCAGTAGTATCTTGGATCATGAATTTCTGTTCCCATTTTCCTTTGACGTAGATAGCATTAACTAGTACCATTTTGGTCAAAGAGTCAAGAGAACCATCAGGCAGAAGATCTGGAATTTTACCTAGAGACAAAAACAAATGGAAAAAAAAAATTTTAAGTGAGGCAAAAAGTGCTATTTTTAAATTCCAATACATGAATTTTCATTGTCTTTTCTAGTCAGAAGAAGTCTATCCAGCAACCTCACAAGCATGGTATTATACTATAGCCTATTCAGAAATTAATTCTGAAAGGCATGATCCTTGCTGTCTAGGAGATTAGTGAAAGAAGATGCATTTCCACAGCAGAAAGATTTATAGCAAACTTGGAACAACTTTCTATTTTTAATTTTTCCTTGTTTATACTCTCCCAAGTGCTTAGTACAGTGCTCTGCGCATAGTAAGTGTTCAATAAATACCACTGATTGATCAACTGATACTTCCATTTCTTTCTTCACCCATTCTTCCCCTCACCAGTCAGAGAGGATTCAGAGAGGATTGTTGAAGATCCCCAATGAAGATGTTACAGGAGGCCCTTCTGGAAGTCATTTCCTTTTTCCTACTTCCCCATTCATTTCATGTCACACAAAATGGCATTTCTACTAATAAAGATGTATATTAAATATACAGTCATCCCCCACTGTAATACTCTTCATTTAGTGCTCTTTCATGATAGTACTCAAAGTTTAAGACTGATATTTCTTAGTATACTCTTTCACTTCAAGATAACATTGTTTTTTCCACAAGTCCTGAAAGACCTTGCTCCTTTCACAGTCTCCTCCTAAGCCCTTGCAGTACCCTAACTGACTTGAATAGACAGATTAAAAACCTATTTCAAGAGATGTGTATTCTCTGTTTACCATTAAAAATAAATCATTAGTGTGTTAGCCCAATGTGCCTTTTTTGCAGAATCCTCCTTGTCTCACAAGCCAGCAACCTTTTCATTATCCTCGACACACTCTGATTCATCCCACATATTCAGTCTGTCACCAACCTTTTGGTTCTATCTTCACATCTCTAGAATCCACCCTTTCTTTCCTCTCCATCCAAAGTACTACCATGCTGATCCAAGCACTTAGCATATCACACTTTACTGCATCAGCCTCCTTGCTCATCTTCCTGCCTCCTATCCTTCCCCTCTCCCATCCATACTTCGCTCTGCTGTCTAGATCATTTTTATTAAAAAAATGTTCAGTCCATGTCTTCCTTCTCCTCAAAACCCTCCAATGGTTACCCAACCATCTCTGCATCAGATGGAAACTCACCATTGACTTTAAGACATTTAATCAGCTCTCCCCAGCCTACCTCACCTCACTGATCTCCTCCTAGAACCCAGCCTGCACACTTTGCTCCTCTAACACCAACCTACTCACTGTACCTTGAACTCCTCTTTCTCACTACTGATCTCTTGCTCACATCCTTCCTCTGGCTTGGAATTCTCTCCTTATTCATATCTGACAGACCACCTCTCACATCATCTTCAAAGTCCTACTAAAATCACATCTCTTCCTATTTGCCCTTCCTCTGCATTGTCTTTGCATTTGGGTCTGGCTTCTCAAAATGAGCACTTTATGGTAAGAAAGGCAGCTGAAACTGATTTCTCCTAAGAATGAGGGAGAGAGGGTTGTCTTAGGAATTGCTAAAGACTTGTAGTTGGCAAGAGGGAGTAGAAGGCATGTTCATCCTTTGCCCCAGGATGCAGTATCGTGGTGTGAACTCTAGAGATAGCCCAAAGCACTGTTTGGGGGTGAAACCAAAAGTGCTCAGCATGAACAAAGAACAGCTATACTCCCTGGACTGAGCAGGGACTGAAGTGTCACTTGGACTTTTTTTTTACCACATTTGGCACCTTCCCGCAGTCCTGAACTGGGGTCTATCTGACATAGAGACAGACAAATGGAGAAGTAGCAGAACTTCGTGGCTCCCCTGAAACAGAGCGGCTCACTCTTTTTTGCTGGTACCTAAGGATTTTTGCACTTATGCAGGACTTTCTAATTCACGGAGGGAGTATTGTAAGGAATTTTGTAGTTTTTTTCCTGGGAATGGAACTCCTGTAGAACAAACACCATCTAGTTTTGCTGTTCTCCATGTCCAGAGAAAATGCAGTGAATTACAGCAGGAGGTATAAGAAGAACCTCTTGCCTGTCTAGAAAAGCACCGGGAGGGGCTATCAAGCTAAACTGAGGATTCTCTATCCTTGGAAATATTTTAAAAATAGAAACAACAGCCCCCAGTACTGAAGGGATGAGTCATTCACCTAAATGAGTCAGGGGGCTGGAGCAGGAGGTCTCTGGGGTCTAAATACAGGGTCCCCCAATGCTAATTAAGAACGCACATCAGAACACACACATAAACACTCACACACACACACATTTAGATAAACAAAAATAAATTCATATTCTTTCCAATAAAAATAAAATGAAAATTTCTTTCTTAGATGAAAAGAAATCGATGTCAGAGTTGGTTTTAAGCTCACCCTCAGTCCAGTTTTCAACCTAGGAATTGATTTCTTTCCTGACTTTTTCAGCTTCCCCAAAATTAACTAACTGCGGATCAGCTGAAAAATACTTCTTCATGTTCTGTAAAAAATCCTGGAAGGTACAAGAGGAAGTTAATATTCAGCATCTATTCTTGCAGTTAAAGACAAACCAGGGAAACAATGAGCTTGGTGAACAACTGAAAATGAGGGAAACATTAGAAAAAAAACATTAGGGGTATAGTCTCCTGTTGAGCCAAGAGCCTCTAGGACCAGAGCAGAGAATATCACTGTGGGCAGGAAATGTGCTTGCTCACTCCATTGAATTGTACTCTCTTGAGTACAATACTCTGCACATAGCAAGCACTCAATAAATACCAATGATTGATTGATTGATATCTAGAGGCAAGGGGAAGATTAGCCCATTATCTTGATGACCTCTAGGCAGGAATACGTGTGGACTGGGAGCAGAATGATGTCCTAGATCAAGAAGCTTGATCTTCACGACACAGGATTTTGGCAACAGGGAGAAAATGACTGCCTAGTGCCAGCAACCCTTTGCTACCCCCAATTCTGATTTGAGTCAGTCAATCATATTTATTGAGGATCTACTGTGTGCCGAATACTGTACTAAGTGCTTGGGAGAGTACAGTATAACAATATAACAGACACATTCCCTACCCACAACTAACTTGTGATACATTAGGGAATAGAGGTGTTTAAAGAAGAGTCCCAGCAGGTTTTCAATATTTAGAATCCACAGACATTTGGTGATATGAGGACCTGGCCATTGAATCAATTTATCCTGGATCTGAAGCTGATGTGACAACTAGATCCTCAGATGGAGACTCAGAAAATTCTGTTCTGCCTAGCTCTATCCTCCAGTCAGTTCCTGGCTTATCCTTCTTCAGATCTAATCCTTCAGTGAATGACCCTTCTATCATTCAATCAGTCAATCAGTGGTATTTATTGAGGGTTTATTGTGTGTAGAGCACTGAATTAAGTGCTTGGGAGGATACAACAGACCAAAGTTGGTAGACATGTTCCCTGCCCACAACAGACATGTACATAAGTGCTGGGGGCTGAGGGTGGGGTGAATAAAGACAAAGTGCAAGGATGGCCGAGAAGGTAGAAAAAAACCTCGGTATCATCCTTGAATCCTCTCCGGCTCAACCTGCACGTTTAATCTGTCACCAAATTCTGTCTCCCCCTCTAACTGTAAGCTTCTTTTGGAGTGGGACTGTGTCTACCAACTGTATTAAGTGATCTGTACCCAGTAAGAACTCAATAAATATCTTTGATTGATTGGCTGAGACACTCAGACAACATAAAGACATGGACAAATGCGTAAAATAAAAAGAAAAATCAGTAGGGTACTGTGTCTAGAGGAGCAGAAATTCAGGTTCCTTGCCGTACAGGGTCCAGTCACAATCACAGCCATAATGATCACAGTCTTCCTGAGGTTTTGTAAAGGCGTGCTGTGGCTGCTGTATTTCTCAAGTGCTTAGAACACTGAACTACCTTCATTACTACAACTATCGTTCTACTACTACCACCTGGTGATTGGTTTCTTAGAAATTTCCTCCAAGATAATTGCATAATTTGGTTTATAATCACTCATGCCTAGCTCAAAGGGATTATTTCCTGCATTAATCTTTTGTTTTACCTTCAGTTTGCAAACTTACACCTTTGAAAGGAGATGTCTTTTCCCCATATAACTTGCTGATGCTCTTAAGCAAGTAGGCGTTGCTGAGATGGTTGATTTCAGATAAAAGTCACTGGAATTCAGAGTAGATGTTTCCAATTTTGCTGAAACCAAGTTCCTTTAAAATAAAACAGGAATAGTTAGCGATGTTGTAAATGTAGATATCAGAATAAAACTTGAGATACTGAAACCACCAAACAGTTGAAAGAATCATGGTTAAACAAGAAGCAACATGGCCTAATGGATAGTCAGTCAGTCAAGCGTATTTATTGAGTGCTTACTGCGTGCAGAACACTGTACCAAGAGTTTGGGGGAGTGCAATATAACAATAAACAGACACATTCCCTGCCCATCGCAAATTTACAATCTAGAGGGAATAGCACACAGGCCTGGGAGTCAGAAGAACCTAGTTCTAATCCCAGCTCCACCATTTGTCTGCTGTGAGACCTTGGGCAAGTCACTTAATTTATCTGTGCCTCAGATACCTCATCTGTAAAATGAAGATTAAGACTGTGAGCCCCATGAGGGACATGGACTTTGTCCAACCTTATTAGCTTGTTATCAACCCCAGCACTTAGTATAGTGCCTGGTACATAGTAAACACTTAACAATTACCATTTTAAAAAAAATGCAAGGTTGAGTTTTCCCAAATTTGAAATGATGCAAGTACTTTTTCAAGATGAAAAAAATGATGAAGATCTTCTTTCTACCAAACTGGAATGCTACTGAAGGACTTCATAGATAATTTAACTTAGCTTCATAAATGGAAAAGATAAATTTAAACAAGATGAAAATGAATTAGCATTAAAGGAAGAAACAAGGAGTAAGAAGCCAGACATTTTTGACCCCTTGAAATTTACTGTTCTAAAAAGGAACACTTCTTTGTCTAGATTAGGATGAATAGCTGTCTGAAGTAACTACTTTAAGTACACAGGGTAATTAAGTTTTCTTGACCAAAACAATATAATTATATTTTTAAAGTGGTTGAAACCATTTTAAGTATAGTTCCATAATCAAATAGCATCAATAAGGAAGTATCACTCTGGATAGCCAAGTGCTTATGTTTTTTACTAGGGGCAATTGAACAGAAAATAATAAAGAGCTTTTAGAACACATTGTAAAGATACTAAAGTGTCAATACACAGCCACAGCTATCATCAGAGGCTGTGGGCATCAGAATTAAAGCCTGTCTAAATTCTATACATGAATTCAGATGGAGCGTCTGAGAGAAATCTGCTAGGATGTATGTTTCTCTGCCTGCCACTCTAAATTATTTTAGATTCCATCCAAACTGCTACCAAATTAATCCAAGCACTTACCCAATCACTCCTTGATTACCATATCAGCCTTCTTGCCGACCGCCCTGCTTCCTGTCTCTCCCCACCCCAGTCCATACTCCACTCTGCTGCCCAGATCATTTTTCTACAAAAACGTTCAGTCCCTACTACAACACAGCCCACACACTTCACTCCTCTAATGCCAACCTACTCACTGGACCTCGACTGTAGCATGAAATCAGTAAGTAGGGTAGGAGGGATAAAGCTGATTGAGTGTTTTTAAGCCAACTGTAAGGAGTTACTGTTTGGTGGATAGGGAAGAAAGCTTTGGAGGATTTAGAGGAGGGGGAGGTGTGAACTGAGTGGTTTTGTTTAGAAAATTACCTGGGCAGGAGAGTGAAAGTAAAGACTGGAGTGAGGAGAGACAGGAGGCTGGGTGGTCAGCAGAGAGACAGATACAGTAGTCAAGGTGTGATATGGTAAGTGCTGGAATTAACATAGTAACCATTTGGATGGAGAAGAAAGGGCAAATTTTAGCAATATTGTGAAGGTAGAACTGACAGAATTTGGTGATAGATTGGATATGTGGGTTGAATGAGTGAGATGAGTCGAGGAATGTCAGTGTTACGGGCTTGTGAGACAGGGAGGATAGTGGCGTAGTCTACAGTGATGGGAAAAACAGGAGAACCGGGTTTGGGTGGGAAGATGAGGCCATGTTAAGTTTGAGGTGTTGGCCGAACATTCAAGTAGAGATGTTGTGAAGGCAGAAGGAAATGTGTAACTATAGAGGAAAGAAGTCAGGGCTGGAGAAGTAGATTTGGGAGTCATTCGTGTTGGAGAGAATTTGAAGCTTTAGAAGCAAATGAGTATAATAAAAACTTGAGGTATAAAAACCAAAAGTATGGAAATTACCCTATTTATCTCTTTGCTTTTGAAACAACCTTGTGAGACCAACATAAAGCATTGTACAGTGAGTTCATTCATTCAATCAATCAATTTATTAAGCACTTACTGTGTGCAGAGCACTGTACCTAGCATTTGGGAAAGTACAAAATAACAATAAACAGGGACATTTCCTGCCCACAATGAGCTTGCAGTGTAAAGGGTGGGAGACAGACATAAATAAAAATAAATAAAATTACAAATGTGTACATAACAGTTGGTTGATAGGGAATTGGGGAAACATCTTGTGCAAGAATACAGCAATCCAAATTCAGTTCTAAATGTGATTCATTTAAGGTCAGATATTTCTTTCAATTGCACAAAGGCCTGGTCTCCACTGACAAAAGAAAGTTTAGAATTGAAGTTAAAAAGCTGGATAATTAAGACCAACAAAGCTTTCATCTTAAATTTCTACATAATTAAGAGAAAATATGTATCCAATTTCCCACCTCACTTTGCTGGTGTTAGCCCAAGTTATCAGGATGTTTGAAGTTTACCTCTCAACTCTCCCCACAAAACCACCTCCTGTTTTGCCCATAATCTCGTATTCTTTTGAAGAGTCATTTGAAAATGTGGAGGTTAAACGTCAGAATGTACCTCCACTATCTGAGCAGCAGTATTACCTTTTGTACCCAAATAGACCATAGCCAGGGAGGTAGAGATGCTCCAGGGGGAAAAGAAGATGTTTTTTCCTGCAGCTGATTCAGCCAGCCTTTTGCTAAGATCAAGAGCAAACTGATTGTTTGAAGCCGATAGGGTGTCCATCTCCAAAATCTAGGGTACCCTATGTCAAAGGGACAGAATATTACCGTTATTTTTTAGTACATGCATTTGTGTTCTGTAAAGAGGCTATCATCTTGTATAGCTTAGATATAACATTTTTAAAAATCTCATTCTACTTGTAAATGACAAAAACATCTACTGTATTAGACTATCACATCCATTTTGGGAAAGAATTGCCTTGTCTATTACTTTGTAAGGTCCTTCCTCCAGAAAGGATCATTTCTCTTCTTCCAATTCTCCTTCTCCTTCTTACAGTGATCCTCAGGGACTTCACCATCCTCATGGATGTTCCCGTTGATTCCCCCAGCCACCCACTTCCTCTCAATTCTCAGCAATACAGATATACTGCTACACTCCATCTCCCTGGTAGCCAACTGCAATCCTTCACTCTCTAATAGTTCCTTCCCTGCTGCTTCCAAACATGTTTAAATCTCCTTTATATTAAAAAATACCTTCTTTGGATCCCACAATACCCTCCAGCTATCATGCCATCTCTGCTCCCATTCCTGTCCAAAATCTTAGAATGGATCGTATATACACTGCCTCCACTTCCTTTCCTCCAGCTCTCTTCTTGACCTTCTACAACCTGATTTTTGATCAACAATCCCCAAACACCTAGAAAACATCAGAAGTGAGAAGACCTGCCCTAGGAGTGGAAGCAGTGAGCAGTGTGTGAGATTTGGGAGAGGGGCTGGTCGCATTATGATTTCGCTTAACTCTACTGGATGGCAACTGCTGGCTGGGTTGTGTAGGTGTGGAATGGCTAAGTACATCTGTATCCAGCAAAGTGCATTGTTTTGGACTTCCTGGAATGTTTATTCATTCCTTGGGTAGCTATGTTGGCATGTTGAGGTGGATTGTGGCTTCTGTGGGTTCCCTTTCAGGGACTGGATAGGGGAACATTGTCAATGGAGGACAGTCATCAGCAAAAGCCATCTCATGCAGATGACTTTCAATTATATCTTTCTAGCCCCTACCTCTTATCACCTCTGAAATCTCACATTTCCTTTTTCTTCCAGGACATTTTCACATGGATATCCTATTAACATTTTAAACTCAATATGTTTAAAATGTAACTCCCCATCTTCATTCCCAGATCCTCTCCTCCATCTAATTTTCCCATCACAATTGAAAACACCATCATCCTCCCTGCCTCTGAAAACTTGGCACTATCCTTGCTTCTTCCATCTCTTTCAACATTCATATTAGGTCTGTTGCTAAATCCTGCCAATATTTCCTGTATAACAATTCTTGGAACTGCCCCTTCCCCTTTATCCAAATGACACCAAGGTAAGGCCCAAGGTACTTGTCATATCTTGACTTGCTTACTACAACATCTTCCTCCTACTGCATCCAGGCTCACCTCTAGTCCACACCAAACTCTGATTACAGTGTTCTGTATGCAGTAAGCACTTAATAAATACGATTGAATGAATTAATCTCCCCACTACTCAAAACCTTCAAAGGTAACCTAATCCCGAATCATCTCCACACCAAGCAGAATCTCCTAACTATCGACTTGAAGATACTGCATCAACTCTCTCCTTCTGATTTAGCACTCACTTCTTCCACTACTTGCCAGCTTACATTCTTCATTCCTCTCTCAGATAACCTTTTCATTGTGCTTTATTCTCATCTCTCCCCTCTCTAACCCCTTCCTCCTGCTTGTAATTTCCCCCTTTGAATCCTCCACATCACCTTTTATCCATCTTCAAAGCCCTTCTGAAACTCCATCTCCTCCAGGAGTCCTTTCCCAATTAATTTTTATTTTCTCCCGGGTTGTAAACCCCCAGCTACCACCTCAGGAATTCTGGGCCGGATACACACTTATGCACTTAGACAAACATGTAGCACTTCTATATTTATAGTATTAAATATCCTACTGTCTAAATATATATGTCTGTCTCCACCTTTACATGCAAATTCCTTGAGGCCAGACCTTGTCTTTTAACTTAATTATACTCTCCCAATCCCTTAGTACAATGCTCTACAAACAGTAGGTGCAATAAATGCAACTGATGGTGATGATAGGACCTATTTTAGGACACTGTTTTCCCCATGTCACTTAAAGGGCAGGAGGACACATTTCATAAGAGCCCCAAACTTAGATTCTGTGTGATCCCATTGGTTCAGTCTAGATCTCTGTTTTAAACTTGCTTTTAGGTGAAGGAGTTACTCCAGGGTCCAATTAACCCAGGGGTTCAAGCCTGGAGTCTCAGGCTAAGGAGGGACCTCAACTGATGCCTAAAAATCAACCCTTCCTTGACACTTCCAACGCAGTCACTGCATGGAATATTATGAAGATAGTGCCCTAATGATTTTCCCAGATGGATTCTATGAAGCAGACCTTATCGGCATGCCTGGATCTTAAAGAGGAAAATGGTCTTTGAGATACAGGGAAAATGTAGAACATGGTTGGGCTGGAGTAATGGGGCTGCAGGTTGTTCTTTTAAGTATCTTTCACCTGCCTCTCAGCCTCCTCTTTCTTCTCAGTTAACTAATCAGTTGGGGGAATGGGAGAAGTTAGTGATAGGTGCTAATCATTAGTGCTAATCACCTTCCCCTTACCTCTTTATTTCAGTGCCTCCAGGAGGAGTCTTCTTGATATTTTGTTTGGAAGAGATCATTAAGCAGATAATAAATGGAGAGGGGAAATGTGGGTTTGGTATTGAAGCAATTTGGGAATTAGGGGAAATAAAAATTCAAAAATCTGGTGTGTGTGGAGGTATATTTCCTCACTGGATATCACCCTGCTGCATTGGGAGCAACAACTCGGGGGAACAAGGGGACTTCCTGATACCCCTCTTCCTCCCCACTCCTACTCCTGGCAGCTGACTGTGCTTTCGGAGAAGCAAACTACAGGACAAAACTCAAAGAAGGAGTGGAGAGGAGAGGCATGTCAAAAAATACCACTTGGTCAGGGTGGGGGTCCTCTTGATTCCTGCTCCCCCTTCACACCTCCCACGGAAAAGGTCACCCAGGCCCAGCTGCCTCGCTGGCATGTGTGGCAAACTGAGACGTCCCTCAGCAACATTCATGTATGACAGCATCAGCATCTTGGTTCAACTGAGGGGCCCTCTAGACAGTCCAGATTCAGGCCCTGGCACCCGTAAATGCAACCTTCAAACTCTTGAAGTGGGACATCAAGATAAGTATCATTGTGTCACAAAATCACTATTTTCACTATTTGACAAGTTATAATGCCAGACATTTTAGAGAGGAGAGAAAAAGAAAAGCAGAAAGACAAATTTCTAAGAGTGAGGAGGATGGAAGGGAGAGAATGCTATAAAGATTTATGCTAGACAAAGTCTCCCTTCTAAAACTAAAGCAAATAAATAAAATAACCCCTACACCTAGGTCTATGGAAAAATGGAACTACTTCTCCTAAGGACCCCCAAGTGAGCATTTGAAAACCTTGTTAAGAAATGAATTCTTCCTTTTGAAATGAACAATTTTAAAGAGATACATAAAAATTCATGGGTCCCTTTTCACAGATCCAGGAGTCTTCAGATGTGTATCCATATTCCTAGAGAAGTAGGGAGTTGAGCAATTGATTTGGAATTTAATCAATATCTCTTTCACTCTAAAAAATTCAGATCCCCAAATTTGTCAGAATTTTTCTTCAACTCTCTCCCTCATTTTGCCTGCATAATCTCAGATCATATTAGCTAATCCATAAGAACACCCCCAGAATCTTCCTGAATTTGGTTTTCATCCTGCCAGTACTGCCATGCCAACTAGTCACTGTTTCAGAAAGTCATTACTCACCTGGCCATTTTTCCAATCCAGACATTTTCCCCCATGAATTTATAGGATTTTCTGATAAATGAAATCAAAGTTTAAAAATGATGATGTTTTAAAATGCTATTTCTATTTATAGTGGTCCAAGAAAATACTCATTTGGAATATCTGGACACAGTAACAGTGAAGAAAATTTAAGCAATTTAACTCAAGAATTGTTTACATACCTGATTTTCCTGAAAGAGAAGAGAATTAGCTATTTTTTTCCTTTAGTAAGAGTCTGCAGTCAGTTAGACTAGGAAATAGATGAAGCAGCGTGGCTCAGTGGAAAGAGCCCGGGCTTGGGCATCAGAGGTCATGGCTTCGAATCCCAGCTCTGCCACTTGTCAGCTGGGTAACTGGGCAAGTCACTTAACTTCTCTGTGCCTCAGTTCCCTCATCTGTAAAATGGGGATTAAAACTGTGACCCCCACGTGGGACAACCTGATCACCCTGTATGTCCCCCAGCACTTAGAACAGTGCGCAGCATATAATAAGCACTTAACAAATACCAACATTATTAAATAGATAACTGAGCTACAAAGTATTTTGCCTTCCTTTTTGTCTACGCCCCTACAGTCACTCATCCACACCCACACTTCTTTTTAGAGCATGTTTCATCTGGTTAGAAGAAGATAAGAAGGAAAAGAATGGATAATGCAGCCTCCACAAATTTTAGAAGACCTCTCTAGGTCTGCCCAAGTTGTTGAACTCTGGACTTTTATGTTGTCTTTCATGTTGTTCTGTATTTATATTTTTCCATCTTTTCTACTGTGTCTGTTGCCAAACTCTTCCCCACCCTATTTTGGATTGTAAACCCTTGGAGGGCCAGAGACCCTGTTTATTTCTTGTATTACTTTTTCCCAGGCTTAGTACAGTACTCTGAGCACAGTAGGCAATTAATAAATACTATTACTACTACTACTAAGAAGCAGCGTGGCATAATGGAAATAATAAAAATAATTGTGGTATTTGTTAATAGCTTACTATGTGTCAAGCACTGTACTAACCACTGGGGTGGGTACAAGCAAATCAGGTTGGACACACTCCCTGTCCCGTGTGGAGCTCACAGTCTCAATCGCCATTTTGCAGATGAAGTAAGTGAGGCCCAGAGAAGTGAAGTAGCTTGCCCAAGATCGTATAGCCGACAAATGGCAGAGCCGGGATTAGAACCAAGGACCTTCTAACTCCCAGGCCTGTGAAGGAATCCGAACTCCTCCACTGGGATAAGGCACTTAATTTCTTTATGCCTCACTTTCTTAAACTTTAAAATGGGGATTCAATACCTGTCCTCCCTTTTACTTAGACTGTGAGCCCTATGTGGGACAGGGACTGTGTCCAGCCTGATTAACTTGTATCTACTCCAGTGGTTAGAACAGTGCACATAGTAAACCCTTAAATACCATAACTGCTTGCACATAAGCTACTTGTCTTCACTTGCATAAGGGTGACTAATATTTCTGGAACAATATTTTCCTGAAGAAGTCATGACTACCAAATACATCAGGTTGTAGCTTTCTCTTAATCCCAAGTGCATTTGTATACATTCATTCATACTTTTGGAGAAGCAGAATGACCTAGTGGAAAGAATACGTGGTTAGGAGTCAGAACCCCTGGGTTCTTATCCAGGCTCCACTACTTGACTGCTGTGAGATCTTGGACAAGTCAATTAACTTCTCTGTTCTTCATTTTTCTCATATGCAAAAAGGGGATTAAATACCTATACTCCCTCCTTCTTGGACTGTGAACCCCATGTAGGAGAGGGACTGTGTCTGTGTCTGATCTATCACCTATCTCTCTGGCAGTTCCTTCTCAGGCTCTTTCGCAGGCTCCTCCCTTCTCTGCCTCTCATCCCCTCACTGTGGGAGTCTCTCAAGGCCCAGTTCTAGGTTCCCTTCTATTCTCCATCAGCACCTACTCTCTTGGAGAATTCATTTGCCCCCACGGCTTTAATGACCATCTTTACGTGACTGATTCCCAAATCTATCTCTAAAGCCCTGATCTCCCTCCTTTTTTGTATGGTATTTGTTAAGCACTTACTCTGTGCCAAGCACTGTCCCAAGGGCTGGGTAGATACAAGTTAATCACGTTGGACACAGTCCATCTCCCACATGGAGCTCACAGTCTTAATCCCTCTTTTACAGATGAGATAACTGAGGCACAGAAATTAGGTGACTTGCCCGAGGTCACACAGCAAATAAGTAGTGGAGCCAGGATTAGAACCCACAACCTTCTGACTCCTAGCCTGTGCTCTAGACATTACGTTAGGATAGGGACTCTCTGAGCTGCTTGTACTGTGTCTACCGTGGAGCTTGGCACCTAGTAAGCACCAAAACAAATACCACAACTAAATAATTGTTACCTCTTTTAATAATGTTGGTATTTGTTAAGCGCTTACTATGTGCAGAGCACTGTTCTAAGCGCTGGGGTAGACACAAGGGAATCAGGTTGTCCCACGTGGGGCTCACAGTCTTAATCCCCATTTTACAGATGAGGGAACTGAGGCACAGAGAAGTTAAGTGACTTGCCCAAAGTCACACAGCTGACAAGTGGCAGAGCTGGGATTCAAACTCATGATCTCTGACTCCAAAGCCCGTGCTCTTTCCACTAAGCCACGTGATTGAGACTGTGAGTCCCACATGGAACAGGGACTGTGTCCAACCCAATTGTCTTATATTTACCCCAGCGCTTAGTAAAATACCTGGCACACAGTAAACACTTAACAAATACCACAATTATTATTATTACCTGGGGCCCAAAGTCTAAAGGGAAAGGAGACCAGGTATTTAATCCCCATTTTACAGGTGAGGAAACAGAGGCACAGACAAGTTAAATGATTTGTCCGAGGTCACACAGGAAGAAAGTTGCATTTACCTACCCCTGTCATAGTACCAAGTGGTCCTGTGTGCTCAAAGGAGATTGAGGGTCAGGATGCAGCAAAAAGGTACATATTCCTCTCTCTTTTACAAAAAGATGGGTTTGCTTATCTGGGTTTATCTGTCTATGTATGAATATATAAATATCTGTGGCTATAAGTGCATTTCATTGTATCTGCCTCTGTGTCTTTGTGACTTCTTTGTTTCCCTTTCTCTACCTAGTGTCTCTCTCTTCATTAACCCCTCTTTCTCTGCCCACCTTCTATTCCTTTTTCTATTTTTTGACCTTGGTCTCTATTGTTTTTTCTTTTCTTTTCAACTACAAATCATAGTGCCCCAATTTGAGCTCTCAGAAATATGTTCACTGGAATCTCAAGACATGCTAAATATGGGAATTTATTGTATTGGACCATGTATTTGTATAGTGTTAATTCTACTAAAATCAAATGGTTATAGTTACTATGAATAGTATGATAGCTTTGTATACCGGAAGTATACAAAGTCATCTTAAAGAAATATTCCTTAATAGTTGCGGCCTAATGAAAGACATTCAGAAATAACTCTATTAAACCTCTTTATTGGTTCAATCACGTAGCATTTGTATATGGCCACTTTAAATTTCAAAGGTGCTTCTGTAATATAAAATCAAATGTTAGAAATACATGTATCATTTGTTTTTGCATTGTTGAAACATTTACTGGCCTTAGGTGTAGTTCTTGAAGGTAGATTTTTGCCTTAATTTTGCAATTGTACCAATATTCTGAGAGGGGTCTTTGAATCATTTGCTACAAAAATATAATGGATGCAATTCTGTGGCTTGAAATTGGCAGCCCAACATTATTACTGGCTATTTCTGAAAAAGCAGTCCAGGAGCCAATTTAAGCACAATTTTAAATCACAGAGGAGTAAAACTTCACGCAATGGGGCATAGCTGTGGAGAACAGAAACAGCCTCAGAATACAAATCACCTTGGTGACGAGGCAGTGTCAGGCATGAGGCAAACTGTCCCCCACCTTCCAAAAGATGTCATTTTGTGTGTGCATGAGAGATTCCATATGATGTCACTATATTATGCTGCAGGTGTATCATAATGATGTCATCAGCTCGTTGTGTGCAGGGAATGTGTTTGTTATATTGTTTTATTGTTCTCTCCCAAGGTCTTAGTACAGTGCTCTGCACAAAGTAAGCGCTCAATAAATGCAATTGATTGATTGATTGATGTCATGCAGAAGTCCATTCAAGCCTCCAAACCTAGAACATTTCTCCAGATGGGACCCTGACACCCCTTCCACCCTTGCTCCAGAGCCATTGTATTCCTTTTCCAGGTCCCTGTTCACACAGAGGTGGCTTCCAGTTCCAGCTTTTACTTTTTTAACTGCTGCCAGGCCAGGCCAGTCCAGGCCACCCCCTGCTCTGATATTATACCCTGAAGTAGTTCACTCACTCAATTTATTAACTTTTAAAACCATTTCTGCTTTGGTGTCCAGCAATTAGAAATTTGAGGGCTCTCAGAATAGGGACTTTGAGGGCATCATGGCTCCGAGAGAGAGAAAAGGAAAATGGTTGCAGTATTTAGGATATCAAATATGATTGCCCTGCAAAGGACAGTCTTTAAGAGTGTTCCATGTGGAAGGGATTATTGGTCACAAATTGATCTTAGGAGACACATTAGCATGCATAGCTAGACTCTCACTATCACTAGCCAAAATCTTTGAACTTGAAGGACAATCACTTATTTATATCTATTGATCCAATAAAATAAATAACACAATGACCACATTTTAGATGTAAAAAAACTTCCCAAGCAACAATAATAATAATAACAAAGGATATTAATAATAAGCAATTACAAGTACTATGAATTGTATTTAGGGTGATAAATCCAACAACTAATAAGTATCAGTATGGCAATTAGCGGGAGTAAAAGGGACATGAGGAACAAAGTTTCTGAGCTGTTTTGACATTCACACTAACAACTTTGAGGTTTATCTCTCAGGTTGCAAGATCCTGTTGGGAAACAGGATGTCCCTGTTTTATGGGGAACAGAATCTGCCATAGAAGAGGATGCTATTGGTTTTGTTGTGCTTGATAAAGAACAGGAAAGGATGATCTGCCACAAACTGAAGTTCAACATAGCCAGTTCTTCCTGACGTGACAGCTCCAGAACCAGCCGCTGCCTCCGTGCCTTCTTCATTGACCTCCACAGAGGCCTTGTGGAACACTTGGGATAGAAACAAGTTGTTCTTTTCTGACATGCCTGAAAAGTTGGCTTTCCCAGGGGTGAAGGCATCTTTCATTCCCATGCTGCTCAGAATGGATTTCAATTCACAATTCTCTTCCAGCTTGAATTGAGGCAGGTACACATACACAAGTCCCTTCTTCATCGTGGATTTGCTGGTCCACTCATTCAGTTTTTCATAGGTTAATTCCTTTTCAAGCTGCAGATGTAAAAATGGATGAATGAGAGAGAATCAGAATATCTAAAATCAGAAATACTAAAGTGCATACTATGTGTTTGACTTTTTCATTGAAAATGTTTCTGGCAGCAAATGGATTGCCAACAAACTACAAGGACTAAGCCTTCAGAGCGCTCACACTGATGGCCTCATGTTATTCATTCATTCATTCAATAGTATTTATTGAGCGTTTACTATGTGCAGAGCACTGTACTAAGCGCTTGGAATGAACAAGTCAGCAACAGATAGAGACAGTCCCTGCCATTTGACGGGCTTTCAGTCTAATCGGGGGAGACAGGCAGACAAGAACAATGGCAATAAAAAGAGTCAAGGGGAAGAAGATCTCATAAAAACAGTGGCAACTAAATAGAATCAGGGTGATGTACATCTCATTAAACAAAATAAACAAAATAAATAGGGTGGTAAAGATATATACAGTCCAGCGGACGAGTACAGTGCTGAGGGGGTGGGATGGGAGGGGGGAGGAGGAGAGGGAAGTGGGGAGTAGAGGGTTTAGCTGCAGAGAGGTGAAGGGGGGTAGAGAGAGCAGAGGGAAAAAGGGGGGAGCTCAGTCTGGGAAGGCCGTTTGGAGGAGGTGAGTTTTAAGTAGGGATTTGAAGAGGGGAAGAGAATTAGATTGGCGGAGGTGAGGAGGGAGGGCATTCCAGGACCGCAAGAGGACGTGGCCCAGGGGTCAACGGCAGGATAGGCGAGACCGAGGGATGGTGAGGAGGTGGGCGGCAGAGGAGCGGAGCGTGCGGGGTGGGCAGTAGAAAGAGAGAAGGGAGGAGAGGTAGGAAGGGGCAAGGTGATGGAGAGCCTTGAAGCCTAGAGTGAGGAGTTTTTGTTTGGAGTGGAGGTTGATAGGCAACCACTGGAGGTGTTTAAGAAGGGGAGTGACATGCCCAGATCGTTTCTGCAGGAAGATGAGCCGGGCAGCGGAGTGAAGAATAGGCTGGAGCGGGGCAAGAGAGGAGGAAGGGAGATCAGAGAGAAGGCTGACACAGTAGTCTAGCCGGGATATAACGAGAGCCCGTAGCAGTAAGGTAGCCGTTTGGGTGGAGAGGAAAGGGCAGATCTTGGTGATATTGTAAAGGTGAAACTGGCAGGTCTCGGTAACGGATAGGATGTGTGGGGTGAACGAGAGAGACGAGTCAAAGATGACACCGAGATTGCGGGCCTGAGAGACGAGAAAGATGGTCGTGCCATCCACGGTGATAGGGAAGTCTGGGAGAGGACCGGGCTTGGGAGGGAAGATGAGGAGCTCAGTCTTTCTCATGTTGAGTTTTAGGTGGCAGGCCAACATCCAGGTGGAGACATCCTGGAGGCAGGAGGAGATGCGAGCCTGAAGGGAGGGGGAGAGGACGGGGCAGAGATGTAGATCTGTGTGTCATCTGCGTAGAGATGGTAGTCAAAGCCGTGAGAGCGAATGAGTTCACCGAGGGAGTGAGTGTAAATGGAGACCAGAAGAGGGCCAAGAACTGACCCTTGAGGAACTCCAACAGTTAAAGGATGGGAGGGGGAGGAGGCTCCAGCGAAGGAGACCGAGAATGACCGGCCAGAGAGATAAGAGGAGAACCGGGAGAGGACGGAGTCCGTGAAGGCAAGGTGAGATAAGGTGTGAAGGAGGAGGGGATGGTCGACAGTGTCAAAGGCAGCAGAGAGGTCAAGGAGGATTAGAATGGAGTAGGAGCCATTGGAATTGGCAAGAAGGAGGTCATGGGTGACCTTAGAGAGAGCAGTCTCGGTAGAATGGAGGGGACGGAAGCCAGATTGGAGGGGCTCCAGGAGAGAATGGGAGTTAAGGAATTCTAAGCAGCGATTGTAGACGACTCATTCTAGGATTTTGGAAAGGAAGGGTAGTAGGGAGATAGGGCGATAACTGGAAGGGGAAGTGGGGTCGAGAGTGGGTTTTTTTAGGATGGGGGAGACATGTTTGAAGGCAGAGGGGAAGGAGCCA
Organism: Ornithorhynchus anatinus; assembly: GCF_004115215.2. Classification (NCBI taxonomy): domain Eukaryota; kingdom Metazoa; phylum Chordata; class Mammalia; order Monotremata; family Ornithorhynchidae; genus Ornithorhynchus; species Ornithorhynchus anatinus. The sequence goes on from NC_041750.1 coordinate 19,664,387, forward strand.
TTGGAGACTGAGTGGTTAAAAACATTCTTTCATATAGATGCCTTGCAAGATATAAATACTCCACCACCATACGCAGTATCAAGTGGTTGGACAAGATAATCACCCTCTCTGAAGCAATGCTCACAGCTATACATCTCTCTTAGGTTCATGAGAAGAATGGAAGACAGCGGAATCCCTAAGCACCTACTGTAGCGAACTGAAAGGAGGTATCGTCAAGGCAGAAGGACAAAATAAATGATATAAAGATAGAGTAAAACCCTGTCTAAAATGGTGCTAAAGAGGAGTGCCTGTTGGGAAATCAGTGCAATAGACAGATTAGCTGTTGGGCAGCAATCAGGAGCGGGGAGTGGGATACCTAGAGGCTCGATAATAGAGAGAGGCCCTTAGGTGTGTTAGTCATGCTTCCACCATTTCAACCACACTCGAACGTATGGTTAGATTGCACTGTCAGTACTATTATCATAGAAAGTGAATGGCTGCTATAAATACTGACCCACTTTAGACTTGATTGTCTCTATACGGTGGAACTGCAGAGCCTTTTAAAAGAACAGTGTTCTTCCTTAGTAAATAGAGGAATAAGTAAGACCAAATGGAATGATCAGAAAATCTAATTTTATGAGAACTGGCTCTTTGATGTAGAGGAATCTTGTTTAGGATAGTAAAAATAGTGGTTCAAATTCCAAGATCCTTATATAGTCTTCTACACACAGTAGGCATTCAATAAATGCTGGTAATTATGACAATCCAATGATTGGAAAATAGTTTGTTTCATGTGGTTGTATTTGGGATTGGATGGCATGTAAAGGAAATCAGGCATAAGCCCTAAAGACAATGTAAAGCCTCCTATGCAAAAGAAATCCGTGAAAGGTAAATTTCTCCCTTGATCCACAAACCTAATCCGAACTTCTTCAGTTACATTTGTTTATGATTTTCAAACTCAGAGGTTTCAAGTTCTATGCAAATGAACATAGACATATAGGTCCAGGGCTTGAAAGAAAACAACTTAGCCTAGACGAAATCAGTTTTTGGAGAATAAGAATTTGCATGCACTGAAAAATAAGTGTGGAAATGGTAGTGAAAATTTTGTAAGCCGGTAAAAATGTTTGCAAAAAGGAAGATTTTAGAATTTATCTCCATATGCTTATTAATGTTTCATATGAAAGTTTGAGGCAAATTTCAATAATCTAAATGGTCTCCCTCATCATTCAATTAAATATTTAAGTCTTTCTTAAGCTGTAAGTATGTTCATCCCAATTTTCTTACCTGATCCAACCCGGTTGATGAATCATTGATTTCATCTGGTAATAGTAGAAACATGCTGATATCTCCTTTATAAGGCAGTTCAAGAACCTGAGTTTTCAGATCTTCTATGTAGCCAATCTGGAGTTTTGCTTTCTGGTGCATCATCTGTACTGGTTTATGCTGGGACTATGGAAGTTCAAGATAAAGAATAGAATATTCTGATTGTAAAATCTATCACAAATGCAGATGTTCAAAAGAGAACAGGCTATCCTTCCACACTGATGATCAAAAGAAAATTAGGATAATAGAATAATGAAATGCCTTTACATGGTAAGCAATTAATTTATATTATAGTGCATTAATGTTATTGTGTATAACATTAGGGCTTTAACTCACTGAATAATAGTCTGTGAGCTGAAAGAGTTAATGTGACCCCAGCAACTCCTAATTCAAGCAAGGAAATGGCTTTGGTTATGGAAAACTGGCTCAATGAATGATATTCTTGACTGGTTTTAAATCTCTCTCTCTCCCTCTCTCCTCTTTCTCTCTCTCTCTCTCTTCTCTCTCTCTCTCTCTCACACACACACACACATACATGTCCACATTTGAAAACAGACCAAAACAATTCACCATAATGATGTGTTGTGAAATTTCATCACACTGTTCCATACCAAGTTCACTTGGAAAGGTTGCTGCTTTGTGGCTTTCTTTTGAAACTGATTTTCCCACTTTCCTTTGAAGTAGACAGCATTCACAAGGATCATCTTGGTCTCCTCATCCACAGTACCTTCAGGTAACAGAGCTGGAATTTTACCTTCAGGAGACATGACATTTACTTAGCTTTTCTGTAAGGTACTTGTTACATAGTTGAACTTCCTAGAGTTTTGCCAATAGGAAAAAAACAAACAAATAAAAAAACTCAAAGAGGCATTTTGCCTGAAGTTTCAAGCCCTGCCCAATTCCTGCATTAACTTAAATGATTCCAAACTAGATTTGAAACATGGATAAAACTCCCAGTTTTCTTAAAAGCTTTTACAGCACCGGAGAAAAACTTAAAGTTTCCAGTAGACTTGGAAAGAGGAGAGTTTTACTCCTCTTCGAGTTATTTTCCAAATGTTCTGTAATGGTGTCACCAGAGGAGATTCTATATATTCAGCAGTCCAAGGCAGACCATTCAAGATTGTGAGACCATGGTCTTCCCTAGTTACAGAGGGCTGCTCCTTTGATCAGGCCAGAAAGGGGGCTCAGCAGTGTACTACTTGTACAGATAACCACTTTCACCTAAAGAAAAAAGTTATTGCTGGATTTTGTTTGGAAGTGAGAGAAGCGGAGTCGAGAGAGAGAAATAAATGGCTAGACTTCAAGGAATCATTTTAAAGTACTTAGTAACAATTTTGCAAATGGAAAAAAACAGTGGTCAGTATTTTTCCTGGGTTTACCTTTTGTCTGAATTTCTACCCAGGAGTTGATCTCTTTTCTGGTTTCATTTGCATTTTCTATAAAGTTTACTGCTTGAGGCTCTGCCGAGTAATATTTCTTACAGAGACGCATGTATTCCTTAGAGGAAATGAAATTTCAAAGATTAGAATATATCTAAACCCAAAAATCCTTAGGTATTAACAAATGAGAAAAATAATCATTCCATGAAAATCTTAAATGTTTCTTATTATAGTAGCTCTGCAGAAACAATGCATCACATAAATACTTCCCATGCAGAATACTCTATTTTAGAAACATAGGATGTCTTAAATAAAAATTATACTTCCAAGCACACTTCAGCACAGCACTTTTATTTTTCTAAAGCTCTTTCACATTAATTGTCTCATTTTGTCCTCATACCATCCTCATACAATAAAGAAAGGAAGGTATTTCTCCCATTTTACAGCTGAAAATGAGGAGGTTAAGACTCCGAGCTCCACGTGGGATAGGGACTATGTCATTCATTCATTCATTCATTCATTCATTCCGCACCACTGCCATCTCGACTAGGATGTCCCGACATGAAGGTGAGGAGCCCGCGACCACCCACCCCTTCCCTTCCTTGGTTTAGTACAGTGTTTAGTACAGTGCTTGGTATATAATAAACACTGAAATACCATTATTATTATTATTATTTTGACTTACTTTAGGCCACACAGTAGTCCAGGGGCAGAGCTGTGCCCTTTTGATTAGAACACCCTGCCTCATATGGCAAAATAACATTATAAGAGGTCATAGTGTCCAGTTTGGCGACTTTAGTAATGGCACCTTATTAAAGGGAATGTCCTAGGTTAGGAGGGGAAAGAGTGACAGCATGATGTCAAAGTAAGCCTGAATGGTGCAAACAGATCTCCATACCATTACTCTTCTCCAGACTGCCTGCTCCTTGTAAGGTTTTTGAGAGTCTACTTGCCAATATCTCACCTTTTACCTTATCTTCTATAGGGAGTCACTGTAAAGCTCAAGATTTATCTGGAACACTTCTGGAAAAACCTCTAATTCTTTCTCTAAAAGGAGGTCTTGGATTGATAGTTGCTGGTGAGAGGTGTTACTTACTTCTTTAAACTGAAAAGATTTCTCTCCAAATAGTTTATTGGCACTTTCAAGTACATAAACTTCAGAGGATTTGTTGACTGCAGATCCAAGTGCCTGGAATCCAGTATGGATTTCATTTCTGGCTTGGGTCTTTAAAAAGAAAAGAATTGTTTTATAACGTATCCATGAGATCTAAGAAAGACCTTTGAAAAACATCGATCACACCTTCTTCAATTCAGAGGGAAAATATGCTTTGAATATATTCTCAACATTTAATGACATTTCTGCTGGGGCATTATTGTAAATAGTTAATGGATTTAAAAATAAATTAATTGGGGGAATTGGTTTGGGATTTTGCAGTACACAGAATGGTTTAGTTTCTTCCTGCTCCTAAACAACTCTCATTTATGTCCTTGGAAGATACATGAATTCTTTATTTCAAGTATCAGAGACTGAAACTTTAAATTTATACAGAGTTCTTTAATAGCTGGAAAGAGTGAATGCAACTTCCAAAGGTGCCTAACTTGTCCTCAGGCAATGGTTTGTTCTTTGAATAAAATCTGTCTGAGAATGTCAAAGGTGGATTCCAGAATTCCAAATTTAGGATGTATAAAGGATTCCACGAGATACCTGATTTCTCCAACCACACTCTTAACAGGAACTGCTGTATAAATCATTGTGTTAAAAATAAGTTATTTAATTAGCATTTTATGTCTCTTCTACTTTGAAGAAAAGTAACTGATGAACCATATTCTCCACTTGCTTATTTGTAAAATAAGGAAGATAGATTTCGTTTTGAAACACTGTAGAAAATACAGAAAAAAATCTTAAGAGGCCTGCATCATGGACTAAATGATAATCTGACAATGACAAATCCAAATAAAGTGACTGAGAATATGTTGTAGAGTGAATATGACTAAAGTAATATTGGAGAGCTGCCTTTTTGAAAGAGTTCTCTCCACATAATTTCCAAGAATCATTTGGAAAACTAGCACAATCAGTTCCAAATCTCTCAGTATTCTCAAGGGAGTCAAGGAGAGAATTTTCTTTGGCTCCCTTCCTCCATAATGTTTATAAAAAGTATAATTAGTGAGATGGCTAAATGGATGAGATACCTTCTGAATGGCAGGGGGATAATCTCCTTTTCGAATTTGCTGCATCATTTCACAATGAATTGGCTCCTTTATGGCCACTTGGGTAGCTTTGTCTACTTCATCTCCTCCAACTTGATTAAAATGAAGAACCTACAATTAAAGTTACAGTGTAAATAAACAGTGAAAAGCACAGTATATCAGGCACTAGTACTATATTCTAAATGACTAAGATTGTCTTCTTTCACAAATGGAGGGGTTTTATTATTTTTTTTTTATGGCATTTGTTAAACCTTTACTGTGTGCCAGGCACTGTACTCAGCATTGGGGTAGATATCAGAAAATCAGGTTGGACACAGTCCCTGCCCCACATGGGGCTCACAGTTTTAATCCCCATTTTACAGATGAGATAACTGAGGCATAGAGAAGTTAAGTGACTTGCCCAAGGTCACACAGCAGACAAGTGGAGGAGTTGGGATTAACACCCAGGTCCTTCTAACTCCCAGGCCCGGGCTCTATCCACTAGGCAATGTTGCTTCTCTAAAATCAAAATGCTCATTTTGCTTTTTAATTTAATGGCAGTTTAAGATGTTAGGGCTATAGTCTTACCAAGAAAGTCATAGGTAAAGGAAAAGAAAGAGGAGAAAAAGGAGGAGGTCAAAGGACTCAATCAATGCTACTGAGCACTTACTTGTGCAGAGAACTGTACTAAGTGCTTGGGAGAGCACAACAGAGTTAGGAGACACAAGCCCTGACCTTAAGGGATTTACACTCTACTAGGAGACATAGCTATGAAAACAATTTGCATATAAGAGGAGAGAAAAGTGGATATTAATGAACAGGGTATGCAAGTCAATATGAACAGAAGTGGCACAGGTAGTTGTGAGTACAGAAATGAATAGTTGGTACAGAAGTGCTGAGCTGGCAATTGGGAGAATATAACATGGGGAGATGAGAAGTAAATCAGGGAAGGTCTATAGGAGGAGATGTGACTTCATAGGGTTTTAAAATGGAGAATTGTGGTCTAGAAGATATGCAGTGGGAGGGAGGAAGGAGGGGCATGAGCAAGTGATTGGACAGTAAGAATTCAAATTTGAGTAAGTATATTCCAAATTGTTTCTGGGAAAGGGTAAAACAAGAATAAAAATGTCTTCTCCAACACTTCTCCAATACTTCTCCATAGCATATACATTTTCTAACTGAGACATGGTTCTTTGTTTAGAGGAAATGGTGAATTTATGACAGAGATGATAAGAAAGCCAAGACCCATACTTTTCAGTTTGGTGATTCAAAATGCTTCTACATTTAATTATGAATGAATGAACTCTTCCTTGAATTCCTGGTTAATTTTGATATTTAAAGTTCAGAGTATATTGCCTAAACATGATTATTTTTGAGATTTATTTTTAATAAACAATTTTGTTAAAGGTAAGAGAGAAGAAAGATTACAAAATATAAATAGCACCAGGGAATTTTGTAATTCAATCTTGGGCAACTTAAACTGCAATGTACCTAAGACTGTTAGCCTCTATGTGGGACAGGGACGATGTCCAACACACTTATCTTGTATCTACTCCAAGGCTTAGTGCAGTGCTTAATGATGCTGGTATTTGTTAAGCGTTCACTATGTGCAGAGCACTGTTCTAAGCGCTGGGGTAGAGTCAGGGTAATCAGGTTGTCCCACGTGAGGCTCACTATAAATCCCCATTTTACAGATGAGGCAACTGAGGCACAGAGAAGTGAAGTGACTTGCCCAAAGTCACACAGCTGACAAGTGGCCGAGCTGGGATTCGAACCCATGACCTCTGACTCTCAAGCTCGGGCTCTTTCCACTGAGCCACGCTGCTTCTTTTACCATGCAGTACAAGTTCCATTTATAAAAATAAACATTTTGAGAGATTCAATGATTTAATTCAAAATGGCAGTTGGACAATATCTTTTTTGGTGCAATTACGCTAACCTTTATATAATTCATTAGAGCCAATTTTAAGTGGGACTCTATACACATAGGAAAATTTAATATTCAAATTCAAAAAGTGTAAGATTAATAAGAGGCTGGGAACATTTGGGTGGGCAGAAGCTTCAAATGGCACATGTAGAAAATTGATTTACACAATCAATCCATCCATAGTATTTATTGAGTGCTTACTATGTGCAGAGCACTGTGCAAAGAATGGGAGAGTGCAACAGAGATAAAAGACATAATCTCTATCCTCAAGGAATTTACAACATACTGGAAACAGACACAACATAACTTACGGTTAGAAGGAAAAAACCCAATAAAGATGGAGAAATGAATAGATAAATGCTTAATAGAAGACTATATAAATGATAAGATAGGAAAATATGATGAGTATTCAAATGATGAGGGAATAGTTTGGAGGCTATGACTTAAAGAGAAGGAAGCAAATCTGAAAATACCTGCTGGAGTAGGTGCGATTTCAGGAGGTATTTGAAGATGGGGAGAATTGTGACCTGGTAGATTTGAACTGGGGTGGGTAGGAGAGTTTCAAACAGGGCATGACCATGAGCAAGTGTCTGAGGGTGAGAAATGAGAGCAAGGAATAGCTAAAACATTGCTTGGGAGGAGTGAAGAGCACAGGCTAGGGAGAAGAGGATAAAGAGAGCAGATAAATTAAAATGACAGCTGATGGAGATTGAGGAAACCAAAAGTCCAGAGCTTTTGCTTGATGCAGAGGGAAATGGATAATCTTTGGAAGTTTTTAATGAGGTTTGAGGATGTTTTAGGAAGATGATCCAGGCTGCAGAATCTAGTATAGGCAGAACAGAGCAGAGGTTGCAAACAGGGAGGCCAGTTGAAAGGCTGGTAAAGATATCTACTCAGGAAATGACGAAAGCCTTTTAGTGGAAAGAAAGTTTGGAAATATTGTGGAGAAAGAGTTGACAGAATTTAGCAACCAAGTGAGACTGAGGTTTAAAAGAATGTTTTCAATTTAAGGTGCCAGTTGGGCAGTCATCCTAAAGGCAAGGGGAAATATGAGCTGGTACAGCGAAAGAAAGGTTGGGGCTGGTGAAAGAGATTTAGGAGTAAATTGTGTACAGCTGGTAGCTGAAGTTGGGTGACTGAAAGAGATCCCTGAGAGAACAAGTGTAGAATGAGAAAAGTATAGGACCCAGAACAGAGCCTTGTGGGATACCTATAATGAGGGGATGAGAGTTGGAAAAGGAGCCAATGAATGGAGGAAGCATAACCTAGTAGAAAGAGCAAGGGAGACCAGAGATCTGAGTTCTCCAACTGTGTGTCTTAGTAAGCGCTCAATAAATGTGATTAATTGGCTTAGTGGAAAGAGTCCGGGCTTGGGAGTCAGAGGTCATGGGTTCGAATCCCAGCTCTGCAACTTGTCAGCTGTGTGACTGTGGGCAAGTCACTCAACTTCTCTGTGCCTCAGTTACCTCATCTGTAAAATGGGGATTACTGTGAGCCTCACGTGGGACAACCTGATTACCCTGTATCTACCCCAGCGCTTAGAACAGTGCTCTGCACATAGTAAGCGCTTAACAAATACCAACATTATTATTAGTAGTATTAGTAATTCCTTAATGAATACTCTTCATTTTGTTATTATTATTATTATTACTACTGTTTTAGGAGTGAAGAAAATGTTAGGAAAGAATCAGGAGGGCACAATGTCAGCAAAACCAAGGTGAGATAGCATATCAGGAACAGGGGATACTGGAAAAGGAGTTTTATAGTATTGAAAGTGGTCAAGAGGCTAAAGAGGATTAAGATAAAGTGGAGCCCCTTGGATTTGCATAATTGCCTCCACTCAGCCTTTACTGTAGCTGTGTAAGATTCTTACTGAGTGAGATCACATGCTGAATTTCCCTATTAGACAATTGATGAGGTTTTTTTTCCTCACTTGGCCTAATTGTCCTGATAATTATAGCCCTTAATTGATTATTTTTTTCTCTCACCACTCTCAAGTTTTTCTCTAGAGGATAGTAACATAGCAGGTAAAGTGACATCCTACTTTAGTTCACACCTACCTCTGACATCTGAGCTGCAGTGTTACCTCTGGCTCCTAGATAGACCATGGCCATAGTAGAAGAAATGCTCCAAGGGGAGAAGAAGATATTCTTATTGTTATTTGCTTTAGCTAGCTCCTTGAAAAGATCGAGGACAAAGCTTGTATTAGCTGCTTGTAGGTCTTCCATTGTGTCAACCTAGAGAGAGAGAAAGAAGAAAAAGTAGAAAGCTCTAAATGTGGATACTTAATTTGTTGACATCAATATAACACAAAAATAGTTCTGGTTCTGTCTTCTTGGTCCCTGTGCAAGATTTTTAGTGTTGCCCAAATTCCAAGGAAGCAGAAGGGACAGGAATTACACAAGAAGACTAGACATTTTTATCTTTTATGTCACTTGATGGTTTGCCAAATTTCTAACCCCATAACCAATCAAAAACAGATTTGAGGTTCAGTTACCCTAGGAATTCAAATTTCTTGAACTGTATATTGAGGACTGAATTAAGTCCCTGTGGGTTCTGAAGCTAAACATTTTGCCAGATGCCCCAGCAACATCTTGCTGTGAATTACATCCATTGGTCTTGGTTTGCCCTCTCCATCAATCCCAATTCACTTGTCTCCTTGTCCCTTCATTGCTCTTGAACAATGAACATTCAGCCCTGGATCATCCCCACAGTCCATTTTCTGTGTCTATGGGGCTGAATAAGTCTGGCCAAAATCCACAAAACAGACAAACTCCTTCCACTACAAATCTATCCTATCTATCTATCCTATCTAACTCACCTCTCTTTTCCACTTGACAACCTCTATCATTCTTCCCTCATTGATTCCCATGCCCACGAACCCTACCAACTTTCCTAAACCTTCAAGTCCCTTTCCAGTCCCCACAATGCCTCCCTCACATGCTGCTGATAATCTCACAAACTACTCTGTTGGTAAAATTGAAGCCATCAAGCCAGAACTTCCCAAGGTTCCCCCATGCCTTCACCACTTTACTGCTCCTTCCTTGTCTTTCTCCTGCTTCCCTTGTTTCTTAAGAGGAAATCTCCTGCCTGTTCTCCAAATTCACCCACTCAAGTTTGGCCTCTAACCAGCATTCCTTCACCTCCTAAAAACACATGCTCCCACTTTCCTCTCCTCCCTTATTGTTTTCAACCTCTCATTATCTGATGGCTCTTTCCCTTCTGCCTTCAAACTTGTTCAAGTCTCCCCACTCTAAAAAAAAATCCCTTTCTTGATCCTATAATCCCCTCCAGCTATCAACCTATTTTTCTGCTCCTAATTCCTATATCTAACTCTTGAAACAGGTTATATATACCCACTGCCTTTATTTCCTCTCCATGAAATCTCTTCTTAACCTACTACACACTTGTTTCCACCAAATGCTTAAATAAAGTGCATTTCACCCAGTAGGCACTCAATAAATAAAATTACTACTGCAACATAACAACATTATTATTACTAATACTACTACCTCTCTGTCTCTCTGCATTGCCCCATCCTCTGGCCAAGAGATATTTTCTGCTTGGAATTGGAGTGTGGTTCTCTGTCACTTCCCCAGCTGCACTATCCTTTTTCCCTTCCCATTTCCTCTCCATGCAGATAAGTGTCCCTCTCAATGGCAGATCTGGAAAAATGGCTTGAGAGAAAATTCATTCAATAGTATTGATTGAGCGCTTACTATGTGCAGACCACTGTACTAAGCACTTGGAATGTACAATTCGGCAACAGATAGAGACTATCCCTGCCCAATGACGGGCTCTCAGTCTAATCGGGGGAGACAGACGGCAGAGCAAAACAGAACAAAACAAAAACAAGACATTATCATGATAAATAGAATCAAGGGGATGTACACTGCATTGACAAAATAAATAGGGTAATAAATAATATATACAAATGAGCATAGTGCTGAAGGGAGGGGAAGGGGGAGGGAGAGGAGCAGAGGATGGGGTGGAGAGGGGAGGGGAGGGGGAGCAGAGGGAAAGGGGCAGCTCAGTCTGGGAAGGCCTCACCCTGCTCCTCAGTCAGTTCAGGTCTGTACCATTCTCAGGCAGGACTCAGGACTAAGGCAGGGGAGGCAGGGAGGTGGGTTGAGAAACACAGAGCCTGGGAGGGGAAATCCCAGAGCCTCATAGAGAAGTGAAGAGAAGGGAAAGTCGGTCCTCTAACTAGCTCTATCTCTCTCTTCTAAAGGAGAACCAACTTTCCCTTCTTTTCACTTGTCCTTCATGGGGCGCTGGGATTCTAAAGGAGAAGAGAGAGAGAGACAGCTGTAATGCTGGCTGGAGCCAAGGGACATCAGTGAGCTAGCAAGCATGGCCCTTCGATCCTAGCCCCAGACTTAGGTTCCACTCAGGGGTGGAGTAGCTGCACCCTTTCCACCCTGACATGAGGACATGACCCCAGCTACTGCAAGGACTAGCTGGCCCAAGGGAAAATCTCACACCCATTTGAGGTAAGAGCTAGCAGAGGCGCATGAGAAGATGGAGGGAGGCAGATGCCCTGTCCAAATTGCAGGTTGGAGAAAGAGTCAGCCTTGTACTGTATCTCCTTCTCCCCACCTTTGTCCTGCCTTCCATCCTGCACCCTGAGTCCCAGCTGCAACCAGAGGATCAAGCTTCAGCTTCTGGCCTGGGCTAGGAACCAGTGTCTCCCTTCCCACCTCCTCTCTTCCTGGACCTCCCGTGTAGATTTGAGGGTTATACTGAAGGCAACAAGCCCAGGGCAAGGGAGGAGATGTGGGGAATGAAGCAATCCAAGGCAGACAGAGAGCAAGAGGCTTGCTACTCTAGTTTCCTCCCTCAGTCCTACCTCATGCAAGAGGATGCCACCCCTCCCTCCACATCTTCCTAATTGAGCACAGTGGAGATTGGTGCCCAGAGCAAGCAGGACTGACTGTGCTGGGAGGATTACTCCATCTGCCAATTACATGCTGGGGACTCTTGGTACTAGGCTCTGCCACTGCAGGAAAAGGAGTGGTACCAGGAGAGGGATGAGGACAAGAATGAGAGGAAGCAGGTGGTCTGATCAAGCCATTTTTGAGCATGGCTTTGGGGGGGCGGGGGGCAATGGCATTGGCAACTCTCTTAGAGGAGGGATTGGAAAGAAATTGGTTGTTGGATGGGAAGTGGAGAAGGATGGTTTCTTTCCCTTTTAGAATCAAGCAGGGTGCATAGCTCATTCTCTCCTGAGCCTGGAGAGAAGAACAGAACTGAACATTCTTGATGTGGGTGTGTAGGTGTGTATGTACCACTGATTGATGTTTGGAATTATCTGTCTCCATTGTGGCATTTATTGGCAAGCTATAGGCCACAGTCTGTGCAAGCATCAATTAACGTAGACGCACCTTGGGTGTGCTGATGATAGAGGTGTAACTGAATGTTTTGACACACCCAAGTGAGAATGTGGGCTGAAGAACTAGAACACAATTTCAATCGTATATTGTTGGGCTTTCATTAAGGTTTAATACAATGCCTATGATTATTTTAAAGTATACATATCCCAAAGGACACAGAAACTAATCTTCCAAAGCAAATTCTCCTCCTCCAACTCCAACCTCTTCTGTGTCATCAGCTGCCCTGGAAAGGATTGTCACAGAAATGCAGGCTGTAGTTCTGGTTTTCTATTCCCTTAGGGTTTGTTTGACCAGAAACAGCAGCAGGGCATCTCAGCAAATGCCACTATCACTCCACTCTCTAATCTGCAGGTCCTTCTTTCACTGTTTCCTTTCTGAAGCTTCTATCTCTCATCAAGCAATAAACAGTTTTACTATGAATATTTCATTCTCAGTAGCCAGCAGTATTCTTATTGCTTCCCATAGTCTCAAGTCATTCAAATTTCACTATTAGTTCCTGTGAAATGGATTCAACTCTAGTCACAAGGGCTCATTTCTCAACAATACCAAATGCAAATTAATTTAAAATACTTGCTAGAGCAACTTCTCACTCTTGTGGAACAAATGGACATATTGGGTCTTTAAAAATCACCTTTTCCAAAAATAAATTGCCATCTCTTATCTCTTAGGAAAGGCAAGAAATGTCTTTTGCCAATATACATTCACCAACAGGTGCAGAAATACAGTCTAATTGAAATATTTACTTTTGTCTGAACTAGGAAAAATGCAGCCAGAATTTCAAAAGTCCATCTTCAAATTCTGCTTTTTGGCCACGTTCTGAACTTTCCATTTGGAAACTAGTATTGAAAGAATTAGAATTGATATATCATCCATTTAGTCAATACTAACAAGGTTGCATTTTCTTTAAAGTATCTTACTCTATAGGAAATTGTACCATTTCAATGAAATCTTACACATTTCACCCTTAACTACTCTTACACAGGTTGATCAATGCTCCACTAGGAGTTGGCCAGACAGAATTTAGTAAATTATTTTAAAATGTATAATTGGGAGGATGCTAGGCTTCAGACATATTCCTTTAAGACCATTTAGGCCAAGAAACAAGCCTTCTGTATATTTGTAATATGCAATAAAACACATAGAGAATAAAAAAGAAACAAGTGACAAGTACATTTACAAGTACATCAAAGCATAAATGAATGTTTTAAACAAAAGATGCTCCACATCTACACCACCATTTTCACCAACAGAGATGAAGAGAAAAACAGGTGACATTTATTGAACACAGTGCATTGTAAAAGATATTGCTCTCAATCAAAAGCTGTAAAAATAGGAACTCCTATTTCTGGTTGCTATTTCATTTGAAAACACTGACTTCTTGCCATTCCCACCCACAAGGAGCCAATGAGGGCTTCCGACTTTTCAATTTGGTACTCTTAAGCTCAATGAGTTGTGTGCTTAATGCATCTTGGAAGCATAAAGTTAAACAGTTAAGGCAATAATACTGGCAGATAAGCTCAAGGAAACATTTTTCAATGATACACTGAAGATTTTAGGTAATTTAGTAGATCTATTATCCTAATGATTTTTTTAACATTAGAAGGAATTAGGCTATGTTTACAGAACCAAAGTGGAGAGCTGAAGCAATTATGATGAAAATTCAAGCCAAAAAGTGGAATCACTGAAGCAAAACTTCAAACTGAATTATTTGGTTTGACTAAATTGGTCAAATAAAGCAGACAATTGCTTGTGAACTCACTTGTCTTTGCCCAAGTAGGCACCACCTCAGGGCGATTAAACCTCCTTAAAAGCTTAGAATCAAAGATAGCTGCATTAATTCCTGATACTATTGGAGAACATATCCACCCTTGCATCAGACTCAGTTTTAGAGACTATTGCTAGTTTAAGCTATATTTTATATTAACTTGAGCCATGAATTTTGCATGGCATTCCGAATGTAGATTTTCATTTGAATCATAAAGCAGCACAGATATTTGTTGGACTGTGGGATGGAGACTGTGTCCACTCTCATTATATTGTTTCTACCCCAGCGTTTAGTACAGTGCTTGGCCCATAGTAAGCATGTAATAAATACCACATTTATTATTATAATTAGTAGTAGTATTATCATTATTATATTAATTTAGCATATGTGAATAAAACCTTACTAATTCTAATTTGAATTAAAATATATTCATCTAAGCTAATTAAAAGAAATAATTTCTCATTCATTTCCCCACTGAACACTGCTACCCTTTCACATCCCATTTTTAGAAAACCAAGTAAAAATAGACACTAAAACCACAGAAATATTTGGAGTACCTTATTTGGTTCTGAGTTGAAGTCTGTCAGGTACTGCTTCTCTTTAGTTTGCTGCAGGATATGCGTCGGGATGCCTGGTTTTAAAAGCTCTTGCCACTCCTCTCAGTAGTTTTCCATTTTTTTCAAATATATTGTTCACAGTGATTCAACAGTTTACTCAGAGGGAACGCCCTTAAAATAGAAATGTATTTCTATATAGACTACAAAAGTGATTAGGCAAATGACATCATATAGAAACTCTGCCGTTTTGGTGGCATCTTTGCTAAGGCATTATAGTCACAAGCTAGTAAGAGTTGGAAACAGTCCAAGATATGGGGGAGAAAAAGGTGGACAAACAAGAAAGAAACAGGCAGAGACAGAGACAAAGATAGATTAGACCGACAGACAAATGGAGATTCAGTATTTCGTTAGAATGAGAGAGGTGAGACAGAGCCCCCGAGAAAGACACTGATAAATTCAGTATTTCCCACATCTTTAGTAAGTATAGCATTCTGTAGGTGTGCAATAAATGTCATTACTTTTCGCCCTGCTTTATTGTAGTCTTTTTAAAGCAAATCACTGATTCAGAATCCCGCTTTCAATCAAGTCTCCCTCACACCCTTCCCGATGCCCGGAACTCCCTTTCACACCATTCATTCATTCAATCATATTTATTAAGTACTTCCTGTGTGCAGAGCTCTGTACTAAACGCTTGGAAAAGTACAATCCAACAATAAACAGTGACAATCCCTGCCCACAACGAGCTCACAGTCTAGAGATTACTGCTTTCCCCATCTTCAAAGCCCTTCTGTAATCACAAGGTAATAATAATAATGGTGATAATTGTTCAACAGTGTTGGAAGTGCTGGGGAAGGTACAAGATAGTTGGGTTGGATATAGTCCCTGTCTCACTCAGGACTCAAAGCCTAAAGGAGGGAAAGAACAAGTTTTGAATTCTCCTAGGACAGATGGTAAACTGAAGCACCGAGAAATAAAGTGATTTGCCCTTGGTCACCCAGCATGCTAGTGCTTTAGATGGGATTAGAACCTAGGTTCCTTGACTCCCAGGCCCACACTCTTTCCACTAGGCCCTACTGTTTTTCTCCTCTAAGAAGCCTTCGCCAATTAATTTCCCCACTTCATAAAATTCACTTATCGTCACTATAGCACTTCCATACCACCTAAGTACTTGAGGGCTTACACTCTCCCCCAAGCCCTTCTCCCTAGGAATAGAGTATAGAGATATACTCTATTACTTTCTCTTAGCTCTGATTTATTTAAGTGTCTGACTCTACTTTCTCTACCTCCCCAACCTAGATTGAAAGTTCTCTGAGGCAAGGTGTGGTGTCTACTAATTATACTCTCTTAAGCACTAAGTACATGGCTCTGTGCACTGTAGAAACTCAGTAAATATTTTAACCAGTGAAGTGTTACAGCAATGTGCCCTGAGGAAAAAAATAAGGAAAAAAAAAATCATTGTCACATCTAATTTAGGTTAAGTGCCCCTCAGATTCCTTTAGAATCTAAAAACACATTGAAACCTATATACAATTTTACTGGAAGATAATTTACAAGACCTCTAAGAAGGCAGCAATTTCTAAAAATAATAAAATTATGGCACTTGTTAAGCACTTACTATGAACCAGGAATTGTACTAAACACTGGGGTGGATACAAGCAAATCATGTTGGACACAGTCCCTGTGCTTTGAACAGTGCTCCAGAGCTTAAAACAGTGCTTGGTACATAGTAAGTGCTTAATAAATACCATCATTATCATCATCATCATCATTATTATAGGGCTCACAGTCTTATTCCCTGTTATACAGATGAGGTACCTGAGAGGCAGAAAAGTGAAGTGGCTTGCCTAAAATCACACAGCTGACAAGTGGCAGTTAGGATTAGAACCCATGACCTTCTGACTCCCAGGCCCGTGCTCTATCCACTATGCCATGCTGCTTCCCTGAGAAAGCAAAATTTGGGTTAGGGGTAGGGCTAGGTTTAGGATTAGGGTTAGGGTAAGAGAAAGCTATGACAGCTCTAACCTAAAAACAACTAAAATCGGCATGAAGAAATGATCATAAACAATATTAACCGCTAGAAAAAAATGACTAATTCTATTGCAAGCTGCCAAGCACTTCCTGTTTTCCTTCCCCCTTAAACTGTGAATGCCATGTAAACCAGGGACTGTGTCAGATGGAATGACTTGTATCTACCCCAGTGCTTTGTACAGTAGTTGGCATAGTGCTTATAATAATAATGGTACCTGTTAAACCTTTATTATGTGCCATTTACTGTACTAAGTGATCGGGTAGATAAGAGACAATCAGGCTGGATACAGTCCCTGCCCCACATGGGGCTCACAGTGTAAGTAAGAGGACATAGGATTTAATCTCCATTTTACAAATGAGGAAAGTATGGCACAGGGAAGTTAAATGACTTGCCTAAAGTCACACAGCAGAGAAGTGATGAGGTCAGGATTAGAACCAGGTCCTCTGACTCACAGGCTCATGCTATTTCCACTAGGCCATGCTATTTCTCACTTAACAAATACCACAGTTATCATTATTATTATCCCAATGACTATTATTTATTAATTAAAACAAGAGAAAAAATATAATGGTAAATGACCATAGTATATCAATGCTTGTTTTTTCAGGGGTAAAGTATTCATTCATTCAATAGTATTTATTGAGCGCTTATTATGTGCAGAGCACTGTACTAAGTGCTTGGAATGTACAATATTATATAACTGTATTTGAATATTTGCCTATTGATTAATACCAGGGCTAAAACTTGAAGAAAAAATTCTGACCACACGCCCATGACATCATATCCATTACACCAAGTCCACAGCCTAACATGATGACATCACCTGCTCTGTTAAATGTGGCCCCTCAACAGGACTTCATGACTAAATGAGGGCCCCAAGGGGACCACTGCCCAGACAAGTCCATTTCTTCATCCCTTCACTTTCCTCCATTTTCTTCTTCCTTCTCCTCCACTCCCCTCCTTTGCCTTCTCCTTCCTCCCTCTCTTTCTCTTTCCCTTCTCTCTCCCTTCTCTCTTTTTCTTCCTTCTCCCTTCTCCCTTCCTGTTCATTCTCTAGTCCTTCCCTTTATCCTCCCCTTCTCTTCCCCTTTCCTATCCTCCATCCCACCACCCCCCAGCGGCAACAGCTACTGCTATGAAGGAGCCTCATCCATGATTGTAAGGCCCTTTAATAATAATAATGTTGGTATTTGTTAAGCGCTTACTATGTGCAGAGCACTGTTCTAAGCACTGGGGTAGATAGAGGGTAATCAGGTTGTCCCACTTGGGGCTCACCATCCTAAACCCCATTTTACAGATGAGGTAACTGAGGCACCGAGAAGTCAAGTGACTTGCCCAAAGTCACTCAGCTGACAGGTGGTGGAGCCGGGATTAGAACCCACGATCTCTGACTCCCAGGCCCTGGCTCTTGCCACTAAGCCACGCTGCTTCTTGCTGAGCAACTCCATTTTTATGGTATTAGTTAAGCACCTGCTATATGCCAGGTACTGTACTAGCCACTGGGGTAGCTACAAGTTTATCAGGTTAGACACAGTCCATATCCCACATGGGGCTCACTGTCTTAACCCCCATTTTACAGATGAGGTAACTAAGGCACAGAGAAATTAAGTGACTTGCCCAAGGTGATACAGCAAACAAGTGGTGGAACAGGAATTAGAACCCGGGTCCCTGGGACTCCCAGGCCCATGCTCTATCCATTAGGTCATGCTTTTTCTCAACTGCTCAGATCATTTCATTTTGTTTGGCTCTTCTGCAGAAAAAAAAATGTTGTCGACACTTGCTACAGACTCTTCCTCCATACATTTTAAAATCAATTGAACAATAATATTGACTAAGCCCTTACTCTATGCAGAGCACTATATTAAGTGCTTGGAAGAGTACAGTAGTGTTGGAAGACACAATCCCCATTCTCAAGGAGCTTACAGTCTAGCAGGGAAGACAGAAACTAAAATAAATTACAGGTAATGGAAAACAACCAAGTTTAAAGATACCTCTGTAAGTGCCAGTTGGGAAAGTGCTTAGGGGGTAAAGGTTCACAGCAGTGGGAGAAATAGGGTGGGGGAGATAAAAGGTTAGTAAAAACCTGAAGGACATGTGGTTTTAGTCAAGATTTTAGTGAAGAGAGGGAAAGTAGTGGCTACAGGATGTTAAAAGAGAGGGAGTTTCAGGCAAGAGGGTGAGAACAAGAGGTCAACAGCGAGAGAGACAAGAGTGAGACACAGTGAGTAGATTGGCATTTGAAAAGTGAAGCAATAGGGCTGGGTCATAGTGGGAGAGGAGCAAAGATAAGTGTGGGGGAGAGAGCTGATTAAGTGTCTTACAGCCTATGGTGACAAGTTTTTATGATGCAGAGAGAATTAGGCAATTACTGGAAGTTTTTGAGAAGTGGGGGGGACTTGTGCAACCATATATTATTATTAACATATGGAGCTTTCCATTTCTTCAATGTAATTTCATCCACTATGTTGGTAATCTAGTGTCTATTTACAGTTCTATAAAGAAATGGACATAGATATAAATGCAATCAAATAGTGTAATCTTTTTTTAAAAAGATACTTATTAAGTGATTGGTATGGGACAACCATTGTGCTAAGTGCTGGGGTAGATACAAGATAATCAGGATGGACACAATCTCTGTCTCGCATGGGGCTCAGAGTGTAAGTAATCTTTTTGGTTAGCAGGTTTCCAATTTCTTCAAAGGTTCTGAATAGAAAAGCCTCACAGAGTTGCAAGGCTGTTCTGCTGCTACATTGCCTCTTCCCACTCTGTCGGCTGCCCCTGAGATGGCTGTCTTGCTTGTCACTGGAAGCTGGCACTGCCAGCAGTCCTCCTCTATCTGATAGTAATAATTTTATATTTGTTAAGTGCTTACTATGTGCCAAGCACTGTTCTAAGCGCTGGGTAGATACAAGGTAATTGTCCCACGTGGGGCTCACAGTCTTAATCCCCATTTTCCAGATGAGGTAACAAGCACAGAGAGGTTAAGTGACTTGCCCAAAGTCACACAGCTGATAAATGGCAGAGCGGGATCTGATAGTCTTTTCCTCATCTCCAGACCTTACTGGGAACTACTGCCTTCTGGTGGCACCAAGCTTTTGTGTCTGGGCAATCCCAGGCCTCGTCACTCCCAGATTATTTTATTATTGTTTATTATTATTATTATTAGCAGTAGTAGAGTAGTAGTAGTAAGAGTAGAAGTAGTATATTTGTTAAGCACTTATTCATTCATTCATTCAGTAGTATTTATTGAGCGCTTACTATGTGCAGCGCACTGTACTAAGCGCTTGGAATGTACATTTTGGCAACAGATAGAGGCAATCCCTGCCCAATAACGGGCTCACACTTATTACGTGTCAAGCAAAAACCTATATTAAAGCCCAAGATATCTAAGCACAGGTGATTTCTGGGAAGCCACCAAAAGATGGAAGAGAATGGCTCCTTGTTTTAAGGGGTTTACATTCTAATGAAGGGGTTTAACAGTTTTAAGTGGTAAGAGATGGAAAATAGATTCCAGTGAGAGGACCTCACCTCACTTCAGAAGCCTGGATATTTCCCAAACTTGCAACTCTATAAAAACAAATATCAGATCTTAGATTCTGTTGAATGCTGAGAAGTAGTGTTGCCTAATGGGTAGAGCACAGTCCTGGGAGTCAGAAGAGCCAGTGTTCTATTCCTGACTCTGCCACTTGTCTGCTGTGTGACCTTGGGCAGATCACTTAATTTCTCTGTAATGTGTAAAGTGAGGATTTGTAAAGTGGGGTTTAAGACTGTGAGCCCCATGTGGAACCTGGCCTGTGTCCAACCTGATTAGCTTATATCTACTCCAGCACTTACTACAGGGCCTGGCACGTAGTAAGCACTTAACAAATACCATTTAGAAAAATAACTCACCCTCCAGGACTTCAATTTAAGTAATGTAGGACAGATCAATCCTTATATGCCCCTCCCTAAATTTACCCCTATTCAGGGCTATCTTCTTTATGCAGATGACTCATTAATCTATCTCTTTAACCCTGACTTCTCCCCTATTTTAGACAATACCTCATTTCCTCTTGCCTCCAAGACAACTCCCTTCCCAAACCCTCCCTTCCTCCTAACATCCCTATCTCTGTTGACAGCATCACCATCTTTGTGACTAAAGCTTGCAACCTTGATATCATCCTTGACTCCTCCCTGTCCTTCATTTCTCACATTAAATTCTCTGCAGAGTCTTGCTGGGTCTTTCAACGAAATATTTTCCAGATCTGCTCCTTCCATATCTGACGATCATTTAGCGATGTTGTGACAACAACAGCCTGGCAAACATTGAGCTTTATCTTTAGTCTGACGCCTTTTGCCTTTCAGAGCTGATGTTTCCAAATGCTGCATAGACCATGTCAGTATGTCTTGGGATAGTATACATGATAGTGCCAGCCTACTTTCATCACTGAATAGACAGGACCAGATACCCAAGTGTTCAGTTTCACCAGTTCTTCAGTTACAATAGAGTTATCATACACAAGACATTATGGAATTGCCTAAGTGAAATTATCAAAAGAAACTGGGCAGGACTGGCCAGAGAGCTGAAGAGAACCAGGAAAAGTACTGTACAGAAAAAAAACAAAACAGTAGGGAGTGCGTGGTCCACAGTGAGAAATCAAGGGATACTAGGATAGAGTACAGTAAGTGATATTTGGCCAGATGGATGCCACTGGGTGTCCTTGGAGAGAGAAGCAGCATGGCCTAGTGGAAAAAGCACAGGTCTCAGAGTCAGAGAACCTAGATTCTACTACTGGCTCTGCCAATTGCTTACTGTGTGACTTTGGGCAAGTCACTTAATTTCTCTGTTCCTCAGTTTTCCTGTTCTCCCTCCTACTTAGACTGTGAGCCCCATGCAGGACAAGGACTGTGTCCAATCTAATTAACTTGTATCTACCCCAGCACATGGAACAGTGTTTCACACACATTAAGCACTTAACAAATACCATAAACGAATGGTTTTGTTGGGGTAAAGTGTGTAGGAACCAGATTATAGAAGGTCAACAAGGGATTTGGAAGAGAGGAAATAGAGTTAATAGGTGTGCATAGCCCATTCAAGGAGATTGGACAAGAATAGGAGAAAAGAGATGGAGTGATAGGTGAGTGGTATCATGGAGCCCAGAGGTTTCTTAGGATAGAAGAGAGTTCACACATAGTTCAAGGCAGAGAGGAATGCAGAGAGTGAAAGATTGAAGATGGAGGGAAGGGAGAAGAGGTAGCACAAGAGCTTGTTTTTAAAAGATGAGAAGAGAGGGTTCAGAGGTGCAGGTGGAGGGGGTAGATTTTGAAAGAGAAAGATATCCTCGAGATAGCTGAGAAGGATGAGGTGATTCATTTGGGGGATTGAGAGAACTAGAAAGTTGAAAGGGATATTTTGTGGATCTTGTGGCTGACGGTTTGGGTTTTGTCAACTAAGTAATGGCAAGGTCATTAGGGGTGAGAGATGGGGAGGTGAGGACACTGGGGTTTCAGGAGGGATAAGCTGGATAAGCTGGTGGGCACAATGGGCATAGGAGTCAATAAAAGAGGAGAAGTTGAGTTGCTCAGCAGAAGAGAAGGCAGAGTTATAGCAAGTAAGGATGAATTTGAAGCAGTTTCAAACACAATAGACACCCAATAAATGCCGTTGATTGATAAACTGATTTATCACTTTACTCGGGATGAATATCAACATAATTCACAGCACATGAGCATGAAAAATGATCTTTTTCTACCTTCCTTCAACCTGCAAATGTGTATAGGCAACAAAGTGTAGATTTGCTCTGCAAATTCAATCCAAAACTATCTAATTCCAATGATAACAATCACACACATTTTCAGCAGTCCCAGTCCTTCTGAGCTGGCAAAAATATACTTTGTTCCCTTTGAACTCTTAATTCAAGAATCATAAATGACTTCTACTATGAGAACTTTTCTACTAAACTGACATTTCAAGGAGGGTGAAGTCTCAGGTAGTACAGTATTTTTCCTGTTGCCAAGTAATCGTCCTATCATGGATCCCACACCTTGATTAAAAATGTACTATGTTTCACGTTCATACCTATGATTCACCCCATTCAGAGAGCTAATGACATTCCCACGGAAAACTTTCACGCCAAAAAAATTCAGAAAGAAAATTGAATTCTCAGAAACCTATTGCAGTGCCCAGTGAGTTACAGTATACAGTGGATTCTAAATGAAACATTTTTGATATATTGATGAGAAACGTTTCCTAGCATATCGTGGTTTAATGTCATTATTAATTTGATTCCATAGTTTTACTGACCTATTACTCCCCTGGCTTTTTTTCCTACCTTTTTGAATCATCCTTCTCAGGCTTCTTTGCCTGCTCTTTACCCTCCCCTCCCACTTTAACTGTGAGTATCACACAACATTCACTTTTGGGTTTTTTACTCTTCTTGCTCTACACTCATTCTCTTAGGGAGTTGAGCTACTCACATGGTTTCTGCAATGCCATTATGCAGATGGCCCCCAAGTCAACCTTACCAGCTCCATCCTCTTACTTCTCACATTTCCTCCCACCTCTAAGGATAGCGAAGACTCATCTTTCCTCCTATATCTTCTCCTCCAAACTTTCCTACCACTGCCAACACCACCACCATCCTCCCTTGTCATCTAAGACTACAAAGTATAGAGTATTTTGGAAATCAAGTGGTACTTTACTAGGTGTTCGTGTCATTTATCACTGAAGTTAACAAGAGAATGTTCTTCCCAGCTAGAGCGCCAATTAAAAAGATACATGAGCATGGTGTGAAGTGACGAAGCTGATGAAGAAATGTTTCTCCATCAAGTTCAGACATGTGAGAGTAGACATTGTCCGTTGAAGGAACTTGACAGGCTTACGGATAATTAAAACCTTGAAAGGGGCCGGGAGTCGGACTGACCTATGACTCATGAGCTCCAAACTCAAGATATTAGTACAAACAGTGCATTGAAAAGTGGCATCCAAACCATCAAGAAGACTAAATATCAAGCTCATAGAAAATAAAGAAACCAGCAAGGCCCTTTCCGGGACATTTCCGGGAGACAATACCTTACAGGCAGCCAGAAAAACACTGGGTATGAAAAAGTGATGATATCAACACTGGTTTGATGAAAATGACTCAGAAATTATTTTAAAAAACTACTTACAATAGAGAAAAGCATCAAAAACACATAATTCTTCATGTTAGCAGCAAAAAAGAAATGTACAAAAACATGCCAAGGGACATGCAAATAGGTCAACTTAGAATATACTTTCATCATTGAAAAAGAGGGAATCCTTCACAGATGGCAAAATACTACAGTGAACTCCTAAAATATGCCTTTCAACATCAAAAAGAAGGCCCTCTATTCAGGAAAATCAGTCAGAATGTGAAGTCATGACCTTGGCTCTTATATTTAGGAAATGAACTTTACAGTGCAAGGCATGAAAAACAGAAAAGCACTAGGGCATTCCTGAATATATCTAAAAGCAAGGAGGGGACCTAATCCTCAGATGAGCATGAGCTTTTCCTCAACAAAAGTATCACTGAAGAAATGACACAAAGTCTCAAAGACTTTCTGACAATCACCATCTTCAAGAAGAAATTATATTTAACTGTGGAAGCTACAAGGGAATCTCCTTGCTTTCCACTGTTAGCAATATTCTACCCAGAATCCTTCTGAATGGACTACTGCCTCTTACTGTACAGTACTTGAAATTCAAGGTAGCTTCAGACCAAATTGCAGCACAGATGATATGATATTTGCAGTAGAGCAAATGCAGAAAAAGGGCGCAGCCTATCACAGAGATCTTTAAACCGTGTTTGTTAATTTTCTATATCTATATATAGTTGTCCTTCCAAGTCCTGCAAGTCAGGAGACCTGGGTTCTAATCCTTGCTCTGCCACTTCCCTGCTGTGTGACCTTTGGGCAAATCACTTAACTTCTCTGTGCCTCATTTTCCTCACATGTCAAATGGAGATTCAATATTTGTTCTTTCTCCTACTTAGACTGTAAGCCCCATGTGGGAGAGGGACTGCTTCTGACCTGATTTTCTTGTATCTCCTGCAGTGCTTAGTGTCAGCTGTTCCAGACTTTTAGCCCCCTTCTCAAACCCCCACCCAAGCTGCCCCCCACCATTTCTTCCCCCAAATGACCTGGCAACCTACTTTGTTGAAAAGACAATGACCCACTTTAATTCATACTGTTTAAGTAGGATGTTACAATTTGCAGCCATCTTCTCAGCATCTGAGTCAGTATCCAGCACAAACTGATCGGCTGACTAATTGTTCACAGAGAGATGAAAGACAAGAGTCAAAAGCAGCAGCTTCCTAACATTTAATTCCCAAATAATCAAAAATGAGAGAAAATCATGATTTATTGGTAAATTCTCTTCACCTGCCCTTATCTTTTCTCCACACAGCCCACGGATCCACCTCTTCCTCTATGGTCCTGACCCAGTTCACAGATACCCCCAAAATTCTATGAAAGATAGAGTCAAGATACTTTCCTCTACTTGGAACGGTTTTGCATGTAGATGTATCATATGACTTTCACCTCAAAGCCTCACTTCCCTCTTTCCTGGTGCCATCCCTTGCTCCAAAGGTCCAGCAACTTCATAATTGAAAGTTTGGAGCAACCTGGTCAGGTGGCTCTATAAAGTGCTGCTTTATGGGATCATCTTAAAGGATCGACATCATAATCAATGGTATTTATTGAGCACTTACTCCGTGTGGAACACTGGATTTCACCTGATTAACCTTATTTCAGAACAAAATCTGTCAAAACCGTTGTGAAATCGTGTAATGGCTTAGGCCATAACTTCACAAATTAATAGGATTCTGTTTCAGGTAGTTTGTTAATTTGCAACTCTCATTCACTGTGCAACTCACATCAACAAACTGCCTTCGGTCAAGGAGAATTTTGGAATTCACGGCTTGCAATTTTCCCATTTTTGTTCTTTGCTGCCCTCTAGCAGACATTTCACATCGACTCCATGAGCCTTACAAACCCTTTCAAACCCTGGCCTCTGGTGCCCTCTAATGATGCCACCGATCGACATCTGTGTATCTAAGAAAGAGTCTGAAATGTCACGAGTACCCTCCAAATCACGCGAGTCTATCCCACCCCATGTGACCGGGATCTCTAAACCCCAATTCCTGGCCAAAGTAGCCCCTGATGTCACAAAGGAGAGCGCGGACCCCTGATAATATATGCTAGGTGGTAATTCTCTGTGTTTCTCTTCTTCCCGGGATGGATAGAGTTAGTGAACACCACTCCTGAATCGCTTCAGCCACTTCCATCACCATTTGCAGTCCAAACAAGCACCCCTCTAAAGAACGAGGGGATCATTTTTAACAGATGACTTTTAAATATGATTCACTCATTAATCAGATAACAAATAGCACAGACTTTCTGTCTAAACTGCCTTTCCCTTTCTCTAACACTTTCAACAAAATCCTTTTTATTTTATTGTATATATCTTGGGACAATTGTTTTTGTGGTTCATTCTCGTCTCTCAAGTCGTCCCAGTTTCCAGCTTCATGGTCTCCGAATCCTTCCCTTAGGATCTTCTGTAGCCAGGGTAGATTTGCTGCTGATCCGCATGATAGTTTCTCCCTTTCAGGGTTAGGAGCCTTAACCCTCTGGGATCACATCTCAGATTCAGATCCCTCTCTGCTCCCTTTGTCCTTCCTTAGTCTAGCCAATCAGAAAAATTGATTGGGGAGGGTGTGTATGTGGGGGGCGGGGGGCGAGGAGGGAATAATATTTGGAGAAGATCCTCAGCCAACTTGGAGGTGAGGGGTAGCCAACTGTGTGCCTAAGGGTGCAGGACACAGAAAATTCATGTTGTGCCCCTGAGTGGACCCAGGGCATAGGGAGGTTTCAGAGAGGATCCCAGATAAGGGTTAGGATACCCTGGACGTTTGGGGTCCGGGGTAAAGGCTACCGAAGAATAAGCCTCTAACCTATGAGTGGCGAAAAAATGATTAAGAGATCCTGAATCCGAAGGATTCTCTGACCACTCCCTCTCAGCATCTTCCGTAGCTTCCCCCACCCTCGAACTGTGGGGGTGCCTCAAGACTGAGTTCTGAGTCCACCTCTTTTCTCCATCTACAATAATTCCCTCCTACTGCTGCACCCTCTCCACCCCGACCTATTTCCTTCTCTGCAGTTTTGCAATTCCTCCTGACTTCAGGACATCCTTACTTAGATATTCTGCCGACACTCAAATTTAGCGTGCTCAAAATAGAACTCCTCATCTTCCCATCTAAACCCTGTACTCTCCTATCACGGTAGACAACATCACCATCCTTCCTGTCTCTCAAGCCTTGGCATTATCCTCAACTCATCTCTCTCGTTCAACCCACATATTCAATCTATCATGAAATCCTATCGTCTCTACTTTCACAAGATCTCTAGAATCAACTCGTTCCTCTCCATCAAAACTGCTATCACGCTGATGCAAGCACTTATCATTTTCCTACCCTTCCAATCCCAATCCCAGCTCCATGTGAGCTTTGGTCCCATCCCTGATCGACCTCCAGGAGTCAAAATGCTACATTCCCTGGCAACCCCCGAGAAACAAACACCTCGACATGCTCAGCTTCATCTAAACAGACAAGATGTAGCCATCGGAATGAAGTTCAAATGTTTATTAATTAATTAAAATAGAGCAGTCCTTAAAATCTACGAGTACATTTTTCCACACTTAACGATGGGCCCTATGTCCATTTTGGAACGGTAGATGCTGTGGTGCCCTGGATCTCATGACCCGTGCTATGACCCCCAAATGACACGGCAGAGTGCATTCCCAGGCATTTCTGTCCAGTGTAGAAGAAAGGTCTCAGTAAATTGATCACTCCACCCCAGCATGCCAACACTCCCCTCCCATTGTGATCCCCACACAGGACTGAATCTCCAATTTGCAGTTCCCACCAACTCAAATGGGATGCTCCACGCACTGGAAAAATGGAAAATGTTCTAGGGAAAACTGATACTGAAGAAAAAAAAAGGAGTTGAGATTGCTGACAGTATTGTCCATTCCTACCCAGACACAGTTTTGTTCTGTATAGCTTCTACAAGATCTCTCACACTGGAATAGCATTATCTTCAACATCACTTGCTCCGTAATTACGAGTCCGAGGAAAGCACGCTTTCGAAAGCCAAATTTTATAATTATTTTCTGAAGTTCTTCTGCTGTAGGACACTCAATTTCTTGAATTTCTTCCGATGGTTTCTGAACCAGCTTAGAATCTACAAAGGCAAACATAACATCACAGTTATATCAACATGTTATGATGATTAAATGTCTCTTCCTTCATATCTATGAAAATAAATGTTGAGTTCGATTTTGCTCTTTCTTTTTCGGGAGTCTAGAGGAATACAAGACATCTCAAAGAGAGGATTTATCTGGGAGGGATACTGGGAGTGAGGGATGTGGGAAAGGAATAAAGGAGAGAAAGGGAGAGAGGCAGAGATCGTCAGAATCAAAAATTCACCGGGAACCTAATGTATACCGATTGTTGGAGGGAATTGGCAGCAGAATGGGGTTACAGATTTAAGTTCATTGAGAAGAGATGAGTTTCTTACCTGTGCCCGTGTTAGTCCCAGCTCAGATGACAGCTGCCTTGCTCCCTGGGGTGTCAAGTGGATATTTTCCTTGAATCTTGACCTGAGAGTTGAAAGTTGGAGGTCACTGAATCGGATCAGTTTCCTATTGTCGTGGGATTTTGGCTCGGTTGGCTTCTTCCGAGTTTTTTCTTCCCATTGGTCCTCGACTTTGGGGAAACATGAGCTTCTGTCGGGGTCCCATCGAGGTGTTGCTGGTAGCAGAGGAGGTTGAATGGGTGGTGGAACCATGGGCACTTCAGGCATTTCTGTAAAGGAAAATATGATCATCAGCGGTGTGGAGGGGAGAGACCTGGCCCCTCTGCGGTTTTGTCTTTCGTTCCCCAAGTCCTTTATGAAATGAAGCTCAACAGAGGGCGGGACCGGGACCCACGCAATTAACTCGCAAGGCAAATCGGAAGGTAAACAGTCAAGGAGAGAAAGAATAAAAAGAATTCGAGCAGAACTCTAGGAAATCTTACTTTGGGAGAAACTCCAAAAAGTCTCGGGTTCCTTTTCTGCCTCTGTCACCTCCATGTCCGGGTAATCCTCAATCATTTGAAGGTAGCTGAAGATGACTCGGAACATGTCGCTGGCCCTGTCGGGAATCACCTCTACAGGCTGGGAAAGCAGAATGGAGAAAGCAGTTAGTTAGTGGCAGCAATGGTAGAACGTTCATAAACTGCCCTGGACCACGACACGGTATCCCTGATACCAATCCGAGGTCCTCCTCCTAGATGCTGCCAGATCCGCGCTAAACTTACCTCGGAAAGAAATGCCGCCATCGTTCTTCAGCTGGAGAGACTGGACGGCCTCAGAGGCCACAGGTTGGAGAGAGAAGGCTTTATGTGACTCCAAGGGGGTGAGTCTCCCACGCCTTCTTACCTGTCAATCTAGTTGCAGATCCATACGGAAGGTGTGAACTCCCAATTTGTAGAGAATGAAGTTTTCTTTTTCCCTGTGTTCTCAGAATCGTTATCATTATGACGAATCAAGGGTGTTTCTCGAGTGCCTGCTATATGCGACCCACTGCACTAAATGCTTAGGAGTGAGCAGAAGCTCATCACAGAATCCTCCCTCACACCCTTAGCTGTTCACAGACCAATTTTAACCTAAGTAATGGCACATTACAGGGATGTCACTAGTAAAGGTACTAAATCTCCTGGCAGACATTTATTTACTGATTGCTTACTGTGTGCAGAGCACTGTACTAAGTGCTTAGGAGAATACAATATAATAATAATAATAATACAGCAGACACATCCCTTGCCCACAATGAGCTTACAGTCTAAAGGGGGAAACAGACATTACTATAAATAAATTACAGACGGTACTAAAAGATTGAAGATGGAGAGACAGGAATAAACTAAGTGAACAACTGAGAATTCTGCTGGCCAGTAAATTGCATCACATGATTGGCAGATGTTGGTTGGTGGTTTAAGCTAATCAGAGGAAGCAGAATTGAGCTGGAACATGGAAATGAGATTGGCTGCAGTAAAAAGAAGGTCTGGGGAAGGAGGGAATGGTGAAAAATGGGGAAGTGACTCGGTCATTTAAAGAAGAGGAAAGCCAGGCTCTCTCTAAGGATCAATATATAGCTATAATGGAGAGTAAATTGAAAAGGGAAAATGGATCCTTCGTAAAGATTGGAAACATTGGGGTTCAAAATGAGCAACTGGGAATCCTGCTGGCTAATAAAGTATGGGCTAATCCAAGAGGTTATTTCCTTGGTTGCTGTGGGTGAAAGTACTCCACCCATCAAATCGTGTGAACACAACTCTAAAAGCTGAAACCACGATTCCAGAGGTAGAGTCAGCAACTTGGGTGAGTTCTCGCTTTGTAAAAGGTGTCAATACAGAGATCACAGAGACAGATAAAAGGGAAACACAGTTCAACCCCTGGGATTTGAGCTGCTGGGAGTGCACAGGCAGAGTTGATGGCCCCATAGCAAACAGCTAAAGCCAGAGAAATCACTGTAAATCCATTTTCACTTCCGAAACCCAGGGCACTGTGGCTATCTTCTGGCAGGAGGAAGGTCCAAGTACAACCCCCTTCATCTCCAGGACTGAACAGTAACTCTACCCTTAGTTCTCTCCTGATGAACATGGCTGCGGTGGATCTGGCCAAAAAGCTCCAGGAAGAGCTGACCTGCTCTGTCTGCATGGAGTACTTCATCGACCCCGTGACCATCACCTGTGGACACAGTTTCTGCCAAATATGTCTCCTCCGGTACTTGGAAGACCAGATGTCCTACTCCTGCCCAGAGTGCCGTGGGGCCTGTGAGCTGAGTGACTTGCAGACTAATCAGCGTCTGGGGAAGCTGTCAGTGATTGGGAAACAACTCGTACCCCACCTATCGGAGAGCCCAGCAAGAGAAGAGCTGTGTGGAAGACACCAACAGTCCCAGAAATTATTTTGTCAAGATGACGAAACTGCAATCTGCGTGTCCTGCTACCATTCCAAAGAACATGAAAACCACCGCGTGTGTCCAATAGAAGAGGCTGCAGAACAACATAGGGTAAATTGTCTTCTCATTGTACACCCAAAAGCAGGCATTGACCCCTTGTCTCCTAGTTGTGCCTCTGTGACTTCTCCCTACCCCACTCCTGAAACCAAAAAATCATTGGGAGTTTTTTTCAATCAATCGTATTTATTGAGCACTTACTCTGAGAAGAGCACCATACTTCCAGTTGACATTTCCTCCAAACCCTGCAGGTATAGCTCAGGGACTTCCTAGGTTGATTAAAGGTCTTTTTTGTTGTTATTGTTAACTTTCAGAGGAAATTCCAGGAGCTTCTCAATCATCTGTGGTCAGAAATGGAGCAAGTTCAGACTGTGCTAGCGGCAGAGAAAAAGACATTGAAGATACTGAAGGTAAAGATCCAGTCATGTCTGGTGGGGTCCCTCCTTATCATAGCGTGGTTGAGGAAGTTCAGTGTCTGAAGCCCCGTTAACTTTCCTTTCCTTTTCGACCTGTGTCCCGACAGGAGGAGGCGCGGAACTGTAGATGGAATCTTGTATCCGAGTTTGAGCAAATACGCCGACTCTTGGATGAGGAGCTGGATCTGCGTCTTCGGAAACTAGAGAAGGATGAGCAAAAGAATTTGCAGAAACTGCAGCAGAGCGAAGAGCATCTGATCCAGCAGAGCCAAACTCTTCAGGCACTGATCACAGAGCTGGAGGAGAAGTGCCAGAGCGGGAGTGTCGAGCTGCTGCAGGTGAGAGTCCAGGGACGGGAATCCAATCATTTGGGGAAAGGAAATGGAAAGGGAATTGGGGAGCTATCCAGTTTTCCTGAGGGACTATTCTAAAGCCCCCTCCATCCCTGCTCTGGAGGTTCCTCCAGAGCTGGATCCTTAATGTCAGTCTCTGGGGAAAGCACTTTATTCCCAGGCTACAACTTCACTATTTAGCAAAACAATGTGGATTCCAGCACTCTAGCTTGTGGGCCATAAGCAGATAGGGACAGGAAAGGAGTGGATTAGGTGACCGTATGGAGAACCAAATTTCTACGAGGTGGGGCAGGGGAAAGGATTGATGGGCCCAATACTAACTGTGTGTATCCTTTTTCCTCAGGATGTAAGAGCAATTTTCATCAGGTATGTATATGATCTGTGCTCCCTGAGGACCCAGGAAATGATTGACAGGGTGGGTTATGGATTTGAGTGGTGTGGACCTTGGAGACTTTGCTGAGAGTCATGGCCTCATGGAGACCAGGAAGGGCAGAAAGAAGCATGTGATGTGATGGACTAAGATATACACAGGGATTTTAGCTGACTCTACTTTTCTAGGAGTTCTTCAATGTTGCTGCAATGGCCAAAGGCTGTCTCCTTGGAGCTGAGTTCATGCTGGGTCCCTGGGATGAGGGAAATGTTAAGCAAATATGAAGGTGAGTGGAAGCCCACGTACTCTTCCTGCATCAGACCCACAGCCATTCCTGTTTTTGACATCAGTAACAGAATCCCTAGTGGGACCATGTGGTTGCTATCTTTTGGACCCCAAACCACACCGATCAAAGTTGGTCCACCACAATTCTTTCCAGAGTTCTTATTTTTCCTTACACCTATGGGGCAGAGAGCTAATGCACAAGGTATTTGGGAATCCCAGCTGGGCAGAAAAGAAGATCCTCCTTGGAATGGACTCTCCCCTAGTTGCTGACCCCAAAGGGAAGCATAGGGTTGGGTTTTCTCTTTTGTCTCCACTGGGCCAAGAACCAGTCCCAGAAACTCTGCTGAACTCTTCTTCCCCAGGCTTTCTATATTTGCCATCACTAACCTTACTGATTAGAGGCACAGACCACTGTGAGTTCCACATTGTCAGGTCATTCTCTGTCACCAATGTATAGGATACTTGGGAATCACAGGGAAAATGTGGAGTAATAGATTCTGAATCCAGAACTGACTTTCCCTCTCTCCACAGTGGACATGACCATGGACCCAAACACAGCCAGTCCGTATCTTGTTGTGTCACAGGATCGAAGAAGTGTAAGATTCGTCGAGACCCCACAGGATGTGCCCGACCACCAGGACCGATTTGACAATTGTGGCAGCGTCCTGGGCTCCCCGGTGTTCACCTCAGGGCGGCACTACTGGGAGGTGGAGGTGGGAGACAAGCCAGAGTGGGAGGTGGCTGTGTGTTACGAATCAAGAAGCAGGAAGAACAGTGTGCCAGTCTTACCCGGGGACACTTTCTCCCTGATAGCCTTTCAGTCAATAAGTGGGGACAAGCTCTGGATTGCCTTCCCTTTGATTCAGCTCAGAATGACACTTCCCATCTGCCGAGTGGGAGTTTTCCTGGATTATGAGGCTGGAGTCATCTCCTACTACAACGTGAGTGAAAAATGTCTCATCTACAGCTTCCCCCCTATCCGCTTCTCTGAACCTCTCCGACCTGTCTTCTCCCCATGCCTTACATACGGTGGGAGGAATGCCGGGCCACTGACCATCTCTCTGGTAGGCAGCCATCATGATTACTAGTGAAGGTGATCTCAACCACCACACTAAGTGGCAGACTGAGTCTCTGGAAGGGTTGATCCTTCCATTCCTCCTTCCACTCACAAAAGTGAGTTTCATCTTTACACCAGGTGGGAAGTCTCCTGTGATCCCTCTGCCCTACCATTAAGCATAAATGTTCATATACCTACTCCGAGTGCATTGAGCTCAGAGGGAAGTTAATAAATGTAAAATAAAATGTACTTGTTGACTTTTCTTCTCAAAGCCCTTATTCCTGTTCTTTCATTGTAGCTGAGCAGGAAATGGCAGAGTATAGGGATATGTATACAAGTGCTGTGGGGCTGTAGGTGGATGAATATCAAGTGTTTAAGGGGGTCAAGCGCTTAACCTCTTGGGGATCAGCCTAATTTTGTCCCCGTAGTCTTGCCCACCCCAGACGAATATGAAACAATAGCTTAAATAGCCCAGTACTCTTTCTTCACTACGGGCCATGGGATGGTTGGAGAGATTGAGTAGTCACTATCCCAAACTCCAGGCATCCATCCCAATGGACCTTCTAGGTTTACATCTCCATCCCTAGCTGAATCTCAAGAAACCCATTTTAGATTTCTTGGCCAAGAATTTATGCACACCCCTGTTGAATCTACAGACTGTTTCTCCAAAAGAGTTCTCAAACAGAAACTCCTTACCAACAATTTTAAAGTTCTCAGTCAGCTCGGCCCTTCCTACTTTAGTTCATTGATCTGCCACTACAATCCAGCCCACACATTTCACTCCTCTAATGCCAACCTAGACATTAAATCTCGATCTCATCTACTTCACCACCGACCCCTTGCTCATGTCCTCCCCCTGGCATGGCCCTACCTCCCCCTTCTTATACAACAGAACAATAATTTCTGCACCTTCAAAGCCTTATTAAAATCACATCTTTTTCAAGAGGTCTCTGACTAAGCCCTAATCTCTCCTACTCCCTCTCAATTCAGTATTGTCTACTCACTTGACTCTGTACCCTTTAAGTACACCCTATTCACCCTACCCTCAGCCCCATAGAACTTATGTACATATCCGTAACATTTCAATGTCTGCCTCTCCCTCTAGACTGCAAGCTACCTGTGGGCAGGAGAAAATGTTGAACTCTTTATTACACTCTCCCAAGCACATAGTATAGTGCTTTTTACACAGCAGGTGCTCAATAAATACCACTGATTGATTGATTGATTGATAATATCATGAACCACTGCCGAGGCAATTGGATGGGACACAGCTGACTGCCTCCTTTCCTGCATGAAAGTTGTGAAATTTGCCAAGTGGCACTGGGGAATCAGTCACTCAGTAGTATTATCTGTGCTCCTACTGTGTGAAAACACTGTCCTAAGTCCTTAAGAGAGTAAAGAAAGGGGTGGAAGATACAGTCCCTTTCCTCAAGGGTTATCAAGAGGTTCTTTAGGTTGATGGTCTGAGCCTATGTCCCCTAACCCAGTACCTCAAAGGAGTCTATGAGAAGGCTTGTAAACATGGATTATTTACACATTTCACAACTTTCAGAATTATTATGGTACCTAAATTGCTCATAATTGGAGAATGAAGTGGAGCCACAAACTTTTACAAATAGAAACATAGTAACGATTGTGAAATTTGTTAAATACTTATTAAGTACTAAGGACTGGGGTACATACAATTTAATCAGGTCTGACACAGTCCCTGTTCCACACAGGGCTCAGAAACTGAGACCCAAAGAAGTTAAGTGACTTGCCCAAAGTCATGCAACAGGTATGAAACACGTCCAGGATTAGAACCCAAGTCTTCTGACTACGGGGCACATGCTCTTTCCACTAAAACATGCTAAACCTAGGAGTTATAGCATCAGGCATGCACTAGAGAGACAAACTAGGCTCCTAGCAGAGCTGGCAAGATATGATATTGACGCTGCCTTTTCTCTCCAAGGTTTTCATCTCCGACAGGTTTTCAATAGCATCATCACACTGTGGGGAAAAGCTTTGGGATCAATAAATCCCAGACTGTTGGACCACGGGGAAGAGAACTGAACAGTGCCAGAGATGTCTCAGTTGGTGTGTGTCCCTGTGGATTAATGCTAAATGATTCATTCATTCGGACACACTCTAATCACCCCCTGAGGGAGGCAAGAGAAGAAAAAGCAGTTGATAAATGCTGGCTCACTCATGATTTACCAGAGAACACCTGTGAGCTGCCTCCCCAACTGGCAGGAGCCATTAGGGATAGGTAATAGGATAAAGCCATCTCTATTTGTCAGTAGAGTGTCAGGGTTGGAAGTCTAATTGGGGAAGATTCACTGTGAGACAGGAACCTGTGTGCTGGGAACATTGTGCAGTTGGGGATTGTTTGACACTGAAATAATGAGCTGAACAGAGAAGGAGTGTTGCCTAGTGGAAAGAGTCTGGGACTGGGAGTCAGAAGGTCCTGGGTTCTAATCCTGGTTCTGCAACTTGTCTTCTAGGTGACCTTGGGCAAGTCACTTCACTTCTCTGTGACTCAGCTACATCATTTTTAAAATAGGGATTAAGATTGTGAGCCCCATGTGGGACAGGGACTGAGTCCAATCCCATTACTTTGTATCTACTCCAGCATTTAGAACGGTGCCTGGCATATGATCAGCACTTAACAAATATCATAAAAAAGGTCTCCAGCCCATGAGTTGGCTTGAAGGTGTGGGAAGTGAGAGAGGAAGTCAGGATAGGAGGGAGGGATTGAGTTGGGGGACGCAGAAGCTCAGAACATCATTCTAAAGAACCTCTTTATAACCCTCCAAATACCACTAAAACAGTGAAGGGTGAGCAAGGACCCCATTTTTTTTAGATTCCCCAATCACTTTCATGCTCAGTTCTTCCCGTCATTCAACTCTACCTCAACCTCCTATTAGCTTTTTCTATCTCCCATCAGTGTCCACCAGGTCCTATAGTCAATAACCATGGCCTCCCAGATCTTTAGGACGAGAGTAACAATTGCTCTTCAGTATCATCAGTTATATCCAACAGTCACAGGACAACATCCAGTAAGACAGCATCTGCTTCTTTCTCCAAGAAAGGATTCCTAAGTCTCTGGTTCTTGGTGGGAAAAGAAATGACCTTTAAAGAATCCTTTCCTTTCACCATTGAAATGGGTCAATGGGCAGATGAAATGAGGATTGAGGATATGTGAAAATCAGTGTCACTCTCAGTTTGGGGCATAATGATTAGCCATTGAAAGGCATTTATGATAGGTAGAGAAGTTCAGATTGTCCAATAAGACACTCTGAGCACAGATCACACTTTAGTAGGGACAGGGTGCAAATGGTACCTGCGTGAAGCAAGTGTTATATTTGAAGATGGAGGACAGATAGATGTTTGAGACTGACTGGGCTTTTTTTGTTGTTATTGGTAAAAATGAGACAGATGCTCAGTTCCCTTCGCTCAGTAATAGCAACAGAACCCACAATGTTATTAACACTGCACACAGCAACACAACATACTGCCACAAAATTGTAATATAGTTATGATATGGTTATTCAGTAACTCATTCTCCCCTCGCCCCCAGCCTGCCTGCTTGCCTTAGGGTCCCGGTGATAAGCCATAACCCTATTAGCTCCCTTGTTACTGACCTGAACCTGCTTGTTTCAGGTTTCTGAACAAGAAATCCTTTCTCTCGCTCAGGTCTGATTAACACTAGAAGCTTCTCCATTCTCACGAAAAATATTCCCTGTAAAAGTTAAATCCTACTCACTCTCCTAACTCACTGACCAAGAGCTCATTTAAATCTAAATCAGAAACTCAGTGTAATAGTCCACGTCTTCCTAAGCAAGGGGAGCTCGACTGGAGGAGGGCCCCTTTCCCTAGAACTTCCCCCCACCCCACACTATTGGCAAAGTGTTTGATGCAATAAGGAATTCTCAGGGAAAGACTTCTGACAGGGGGTGACCAGAGCCCAAGGAACTAACAAACTGACATTCTGATAGTGGAGGGGAAAACAAAACTCTTTCACTGAAATGACCAGCCCATTTACCGAAATTGAACATCAATATCAATCGTTCATTCTACAGCAGGAATTCTATCACTTTGACCCACTTATATTTACAAATAAATATTTTCGATGCTGTCCTCTGCTCCCAGTTCTGATTTGTCTAACCAAAAGGATTACAACATTTGTTTATAATAATATTAATAATGATAATGGTATTTGTTGAGTGCTAGGCACTGTGCTAAGCACTGGGGTGGATACAAGCAAATCAAAGATAATATAGCATTGGTTCATCAAACTGATTTTACCACTTTTGCTTATAGATTTGTATCTGCTACCCAATTTTGCCAAGTTTCTATGATGAGTCCTTATGTCCTCCAAACAGTTTCTTTGAAATGCCTGATTACCCACCAATAATCAACAGAAGAGGTTTTTATAGCTGCCATCCCTCTGCCTTGGTTTTGAGCTATATTCTTCCATTCAAATCTGTTTGTTTTATTCCAGCCTTATTTCCCAACAGCAAATTAACTTTAATTGCAATTTGGGGGCGGGGGGGGGGGGAGGATTTACTTTCCCTCCAAAACTGCTTAAGAAAGACCATAGGAAAGAAATGGGCAAATACAAAGTGGCGATTGCAGATCCGTGCTGGGCACTGAAGGATATTTTGAGCAGAAATTGCAAGAGGAAGAGCAGGGATTATTTCCCAGGTCATAGTGGGGTGTACCTTTTCAAGGGTGTGAAAGTTACTTTTGTAATTAAGACCCCGAGTTTAGGGTCAGCCAATTGGGATGTTCACACCTTGTAAAGTGGTAGAGAGTGTCGATCATCGCAGAGATAGATAAATGGAGATGTAGTTCAACCCTGTAGGATCTGAGCTGTTGGGAGTGCACAGGCAGAGCACATTTCCCCATAGGAAACATCTGATCCCAGAAAAATCATTGATGTGAGTTTCTCATCGTGGAGATCCACTCTCTGAATGGTTTCTGGGAACTTCAGCGGGCTATCTTCTGACAGGAAGCAGGTCAACGAGAGACACCCCCCCCCCCCCCCCCATCACCAGAACTGGACAGTGACTCGGCCTTCGCCCCTCTACAGAGGCCCATGGCTGCGGTGGATCTAGCCAAAAGCCTCCAGGAAGAGCTGTCCTGCTCCGTCTGCATGGAGTACTTCGTCGACCCCGTGACCCTCAGCTGCGGACACAGCTTCTGCCGTCTGTGTCTCCTCGGGTGCTGGGAGGAAGCCGAGGAGTCCTTCTCCTGTCCAGAGTGCCGTGGGGCCTGTGAGCTAAAAGATTTCCAGACCAATCAACGTCTGGGAAAGCTGGCAGTGATCGGCAAGCAGCTCAGACCTCACCTACTGCAGAGTCCAGCAGAGGAGGAGCTGTGTGGGAGACACCAGCAAGCTTTGAAACTGTTCTGTCAACAGGACGAAGCCCCTATCTGTGTATCCTGAAGCGGCCGATAGAAGAGGCCGCTGAGGATTACAGGGTAAATTATACCATCGCCTTTCACCCCAAAACAGGCGTTAAAGTTTAATAAGTATGAATCCCAGTTTTGCCTAGGCGACATATCCCAAGTCCAGGGAACTATCTGAAGGCCCTCAAAGCCTCCAACACGTATCTTGGGCCCTTTAGATCTAGATCAGATCGTTTCCAAGGAGATCAAAAGCCGTTTTATTTTTCAGAGCAAATGCCAGGAGCTGCTCCATCGCCTGTGGGAAAAAATGGGGGAGGTTCAAACGGTGCTGGCTGCGGAGAAAAAGAATTCAGAGATACTAAAGGTAAAGGTCCGGTTCTGTCTGCTGGGTTCCTTTCTTCATCATAAGGGAGTTGGGGTGGTTTAATGTCCGAAGTTCTGCTAAATCTCCTTTCCACCCCTGGCGTTTGTCTTGGCAGGAGGAGATGCATAATTGGAGATGGAATTTCATGTCTGAATTTGAGAAGATGCACCGATTTCTGGATGAAGAGCTGGATCTGCAGTTGCGGAATCTGGAGAAGGACGAGCAGGAGAATCTGCACAAACTGAGACAGAACGAGGAGGATCTGATCCAGCAGAGCGGCACTCTTCGGGCACGGATCACTGAGCTGGAGGAGACGCTCCAGAGAAGGAGCGTCGAGCTGCTGCCGGTGAGAGTCCAGGAGACGGGAATGAGACCATCTGGAAAAAGAAGAGGCGGGAGAAGCAGACACTTTTGGTTTTCCTAAAGGACCACGCCTGGGGCCCCTACATCCCTTTCCAGAGGGTTCTCTAGAATTGGGTGTTCAATTTCCTTCTACTCTCTAGGTCTCTGGGAAAAGGGAGGTCACTATTAATTTCTTGGGGTCCTAGTTCTTGGTTGTTGAGCATTTGGGGGTGCTTAGAAGATTGATTCTGTGACCCTACAGAGAGCTACGTTAAAGGAACAGGGGAACAGGGGCCTAATACTAATCCTGTGTTTCCTTTCTCCTCAGGATGTGAGAGGAACACTGAGCAGGTAATAATAATTATGGTATTTGTTAAGTGCTTACTATGTGGAAGGCACTGTACTAAGCGCTGGTTACGTGCATGGTCTGTGCTCCCTGATCAGTAGAAGAGATGAAGAGCAGAAGAGCCCACATGCAGAGGACTGAGCCATCGAATTTTGCCGAAAGCAATGGACTCATGCAGATGAAGGGGTGGGATGGGGTAGAAAGAACTCTCCTCAGGATGACGTGATGTCTTCTTTGTCCTCTTCAGGAGTGTGTCCGTGCTGCAGCAATGGCCAAAGGCCACCTTCTTGGAGCTGAGTTCGTGCTGGGTGACTGGGATGAGAGAAATGCTCTGCAAATATGAAGGTGAGTGGGAGCCCATATACTTACCCCAGTTTAAACCCACTGGTTCAAAATCAACAGGGTACTTGGTAGGACCTACATCTCCACCTACAAATCTACCCCTTCAGCCCTAATTTCTCTTCTTCTCTACAGTCTTGCATTTCCTCCTGCCTTCGGGACATCTCCACTTGGCTGTCTTCCCGTCACCTCAGGTTTAATGTGTCCAAAACAGAACTTATCTTCCCACTCAAACCCTGCCCTCCCCCGGACTTTCCCATCACTGTAGATGGTGCCACTATCCTTCCTGTCTCACAAGTCCATAACCTGGACGTTGTGGGCTCATCTCTCTCATTCAACCCACATATTCAATCTATCGCTAAATCCTGTAGGATCAGCCTCACAACATCGCTAAAATCCACTCTTTCCTCTCCTTCCAAACTTCTACCACGTTAAGCCTCCAGAGGCTATCCCTGACTAAGCCCTCATTCTCTTTTCTCCCACTCCCTTCTGTGTCACTCGGATTTTCTCCCTTTATTCATCCCTCCCTTCTGCCCCAGCAGGACTTGTGTACATATCCGTAATTTGTCTGTATTATCGTCTGTCTTCCTCTCTAGACTGTAAGCTCGCTGTGGGCAAGGAATGTGTCTGCCAACTCTGTGAGACCCATATTGCGATGTGCCCCTCTCTCCCACCAACCTATCAGACCCCTGGGTATCACAGAGACGATATGTGAAGTAATAGATTCTGAACCCAGAAACTACCATTTCTCTCAACAGTGGACATTACCCTGGACCCAAACACAGCTAGTCCATATCTCATCGTGTCACAGGATCGAAGAAGTGTGAGATTCATCGAGACCCCACAGGATGTGCCCGACCACCAGGACCGATTTGACAATTGTGCCAGTGTCCTGGGCTCCCCGGTGTTCACTTCGGGACGACACTACTGGGAGGTGGAAGTGGGAGACAAGCCAGAGTGGGAGTTGGCTGTGTGTTATGAGTCGAGAAGCAGGAAGAGCAACGCCCCAGTTTTTCCCGGGGACATTTTCTCCCTGATGGCCTTCCAGTCTCCAAACCGGGGTAATCTCTGGATTGGTTTCCCCTTGACCCAGCTCAGTGTGAAGCACTCCATACGCCGGTTGGGAGTTTTCTTGGATTATGAGGCTGGAGTCATCTCCTTCTACAATGTGACGGAGAAATGTCTCATTCACAGTTTCCTTCCTGTCCACTTCTCTGGCCCACTCCGGCCCGTCTTCTCCCCACGTCTTATGTATGACGGGAGGAACGAAGGACCACTAACCATCTGCCCGGTTAGTGACCACGACCTCCGTCACTACTGAGGTGGATTTCTGACACCTCAATTTGGGACAAAATCCCCTTTAAATTGTTGGGAAACATCCTGTTCCTCAAGGTTTTGTATGGAGTTGCATGTCAGCAGAAAAAGCTTCTTCCTCTACATTTGCCTGCCCAAACTCCTGATGATAATTTTCATTTTCCTTTTTTAAGTATTGTCAGATAATGCTTGGTAGAACTTGAATGTTGGCTGATGTCTGTCAGGGGCAACTTTGGATGGCCTAGTGGATAGAACACGGGCCTGGAGGCAGAAGGACCTGGGTTCCAATCTGGCTCCACTTGCCAGGTGACCTTGGGCAATTCACTTAACTTCTCTTTGCCTCAGTTACATCATCTGGAAAATGGGAATTAAAGATTGTGATGTGGAATGGGGACTGTGTCTTCCTCCTCCCCCCCACATTGGCTCGTATCTACTCCAGCGCTTAGTACAGTGCTTGGCACACAGTACGCGCTTAACAAACAACACAACTATTAGGGGAAAAAGGGGAACGCAGCTCCTAACTCGGGGGAATCCACAAGTTCTGAACTGTGTTTAGCAAGTCATTAAAGCGTTTGTCCGGAATGAATGGCAGAGCGCTAACAGGTCGTTAGTTATTGATGTGTGACTGTTGTTATTTCCTTGGTCCTGCTTTTTGGCATCTGGGTCGTGGTGTGCGAAGGTGTGGGGTGGGAGTGGGGGGGGTGCGGGCATTGGAAATTCTTTCTTCAAACAGTCCCAAATCCTTGGTGCACGGATTGGGGAGTGGATGGAAGCGGGGTGGAACCCAGAGAGCCGGGATCTCTTCCCTCCGGGCAGTTCCGGTACCTGGATGAGTTGAACTGACGGGACGGGACTGAATTTCTGGGTTGAATGTGAAAGAGGAGTCAAAGAATACTGAGAGATTGAAAGGAAGGTGGTGCTGTCTAAAGTGATGGGAAAGTCAAGGGGAAGATAGGGTTTGGGTGGGAAGATAAGGACTAATGCGGGGCCCCATGTCAGCAAAACAATCCTTTACCTGTAAATATTCAGGATATCACGTTTAGTCCAGACTGTAAACTTCCCCTCTTAGACTGTAAGAAAATGGGGCTCATAGTCTTAATCCACATTTTAAATATGAGGTAATTGAGGTAACACAGAGAAGTTAAGCGACTTGCCTAAAGTCACACAGCAGAGAAGTGGCGGAATAGGAATTAGAACCCAAGTCCTCTGACTCCCAAGCCCGTTCTCTTTCCACTAAGCCTTGCTGCTTTTCCGGTCGGGATCACCTCATGAGCCCCAGTCTTAAGAGTTCAGAACCAAGTATGAGTGGATTGGACAGTGCTTGGAAGTTTACAAATATCATTATTACAATAATTCATCCCAGCTCCGCCACTTGCTTGCTGTGTGACCTGGGGCAAGTCACTTCACTTCTCTGGGCCTCAGTTACCTCATCTATAAAATGAGGATTGAGACTGTGAGCCCTACCTGGGACAGAGATTGTGTCCAATCCGATTTGCTTGTACCCACCCCAGTGCTCAGTACAGTGCAGGGCACATAGTAAGCGCTTAACAAATACCATTATTATTAGTAGTAGTATTATTATCTTCGTCGTCATCATCATTATTACCTGTCTTTAAGATCCGGGTTCGGGAATCCGACTTTCAGGTTCGGAATGAGCTGGGTTAAACAGACCAGCCACGCCTAACCCTTTAGAATACTTTTATATTCTAAAGCTGGCTGTGGGCAGGGACTGTCACTGTTTATGGTTGTGCTGTTCTTTCCTAAGCGCTTAGTACAGTGCTCTGCACACAGTTTAAGCGCTTAATAAATACGATCGAATGAATGAATGTAGTGGGGTCAAGATGGGGTGGCAGACGGGCATGTCAGCTCTGCTCAGCCTTGTAGGATTCAGGAGGACGATCCGGGTCTCTCATTCGACACAAAGAGAAAATGTTCACTGCTCCTTTACTCCTGGGTGTTTTCGTTCCCCTGCGTTTTCACCTGCAATGTTCACACCCCAGTCTATTATCCCGGGCTAAGTTCTCAGCTCTCGGATGACGGAAAGGGCCTCCCCGCATTAGATATAAACCCGAGCAGAGCTCCCATCCAGCCATTTCTCTTTCCGGCCTTTCCTGCAGACACCGAGAGACATCGTTTCTAGACTTTCCAGATCGCAGCCCGAGGACGACCAAGAAATGATCAGCATTGCGCTGACGAGTCCAGCTCCTTCCTGGACCATCTATTGCTCTCCAGAGGGCCGAGTTCCCTCGCGCAGCCAGGAAATTGAAACTCAGGAGCAGCAGCCTCAGCTCGACCATCACAGTGATCAGGATCACAGCCACTGGAGAAGCGGAGACGGCGCGCAGGGCCCAGCTGAGCAGCCATCGACCGGCAACTGCACCCGGAAAAAACGGGCGGGAAAAAAGGGCCGCGGGAAAGCGAGGGCCAGCCAGAGCGTCAAGAAGCCGCTGCGGCTGTGAAGCGGGGAAGCGGATCCACACTGCCCCAGCCCCCTCACTGCTATAGGCACATTATTCCCCTCCTTCCCGTCCCTCTTTCACGATGAGCCCGACACTTCCCATTCCTATGCCGTCGCACCTAAAACATCTTTCATTACTCGCAAAGCTATCGGTTCCGCTTGCCCCCTGGGACAAACCCAAATTGCTTCCCCCACTACCGGCTTCTCTGGCCTGCTCCGGCCCGTCTTCTCTCCCTGATCCGGTGAATGACCATAGACTCTGTCAGTAGTGAAGCTAACTTTTTTTAAAAATCAGATTTGTGGCCTCCTCCACAAATCCATGCCAGAATCTCTCTCTGGACTTCGGGGGCAGTTTGGCAACAACCCAACTCCCTTGATTCTGCCCGATTTCAGGGATTTCCACATTCACTCCCGACCCACGCTCCGACCTATCTTCTCTCCCGGTGAATGACCACAGACTCAGTTACTAGTGAAACTACCTTTTTAAAAATCAGATGGCCTCCACCTTGAGTCTTATCTTGTCTTATGCTGTCGAGTCGTCTCTGACCCATAGCGACTCCATGGACACATCTCTCCCAGAACGACCCACCTCCACCTGCAAACATTCTGGTAGTGTAACCATAGAGTTTTATTGGTAAAAAACGGAAGTGGTTTATCATCGCCTCCTTCCGTGCAATAAACTCTCTCAACTCATGTGAGTTGCCCAGCAGGTTGACTTGTTTTGACTTGTAGCAGGTTGCCTTCCACTCGCTAGCCATTGCCCAAGCTGGGAATAGAATGTGTATGCCTCTGCTTGACACTCCCTCTCATAGCAGAGACTGGCAAACTCTCCC
The DNA here is from genome assembly GCF_004115215.2 of Ornithorhynchus anatinus. Taxonomy (NCBI): domain Eukaryota; kingdom Metazoa; phylum Chordata; class Mammalia; order Monotremata; family Ornithorhynchidae; genus Ornithorhynchus; species Ornithorhynchus anatinus. Next base: position 19,708,853 of record NC_041750.1, read on the forward strand.
CAGTAGAATCGATTCTTTCATGTCTCATTAAGATCTTCAAAAACTTCCTCTGCACACTTCCTCGGAAAGCTTCCCTTGCCCATGGTCCCCTACCATTGAGCACAGATGTTCAGAACCCTGCTCTGAGGGCAAACCAATAAATGTATAATGAAATTAATTTATGATTAATGAAATACATCAGGAAACTAACTTGGTGATTATTCCTCTTTTCCTGAACCCCTCTCTGAGGACAAAGTACTCTCTCATTTCATTCCAGCTCTAACGGTCCTCCGGACTTTGGAGGCATTTTGCTAACAACCCAACCCCCTTGATTCTGCCTGATTTTAGTTATTTCCACATTCACTCCCTATTCTCAGAATACCGAATTCAAACTGATCCCATCCATCCCATCCTTGCACCTCATTCATGGATTTACCGCCGAATTGAGTCCCTTCCCATTCTGCTCCTCCAGGGATGTCACGGGCGGCCTCTTATAGTTGTCGTGACTGAGCCAAAACGCTCTTTCCTCTATTTATTCATTCAATCGCATTTATTGAGAGCTTATTGTGTCCGGAGAACTGTACTAAGCCTTTGGGAGAGTACAATACGAAAATGAACAGACACATTCCCTGCCCACAACGAATTTACAGCCAAGCACTGTTCTAAGAGCTGGAATAGATACAGGGTAATCAGGTTGGACACAGTCCCTATCTCAGCATGTGGCTCACACTCTTAATTGCCATTACCCGCACCACCCCTAGATGACAAAGAAGCAGGACTCTAACTCGCCAAGGAAATCACAACATCACCCATCAACGTTTAACAACCTGATAGTGCTCGCCCATTCATTCCGGACAAAAGCTTTAATGACTTGCTAAACGCAGCTCAGAACTTGTGGATTCCCCCCAGGTGGGAGCTGCGTTGACCACTGGGTCTACAGAGCAACTGCTGCAGCTCCAGACATTTTTTCCTAATAGTTGTGTCGTTTCTTAAATGCTTACTGTGTGCCAGGCGCTGTGGTAGATAGAAGCCAATATTGAGCCCAGTCCCTGCTCACAACGAGCTTGCAGTCTAGTGGAGAAGGGGAGAAGGACACTAAGATAAATTAACAAATGAATTACAGGTATGTGTGTTGTGGGGCTGGGAGGGAGAGTTTTGTTGAATGAAGGGAGCAAGTCAGGACTCATAACAGTTTTGGCGCTGTGCTGTTTCCTGTGACTTTGAAGGGGATTTTGTCCTGGATTTGCCTATCTGTCCTCGCAGTCGGTTTTTCATAGCCAAGGAGGGAGTTCAGGCCCAAAGATGCTTGCAGGTCCAAAGAAATGTGGAGCACAGCACACTCGGCTTTGACCCAGAGACTGATTGGACTGCGACACCTGATCTGGATGTCGTCCAAGTACTGGCATTCACACCCCCGAAACACTTCGATACACTCATCCTCATAGCATTTTCGTGCATATCCCTATCTGATTCAACAATCCGGGGCCACAGCACTGAAGGTTTGCATAAAGGAATGTTTGCAATCTCGGGGTCCCACCTCTTATTTGTTGGGACGAAGGGAGTGCAGAAGGGGTCGTATAATTTTTCAGTTTTCTCCCACTCGAGACCTTCTTCCCCCTTGGGTTTTCCATGGTGTGAGTAGCAGGAGTAGGATGGTTTAGGGATGGGAGAGCTATAAACATTGCAAGAGAGAAGGGGCCGAATGAAGAAGGACTCAATCCGGCGGTAAATCCATGAATGAGAGAATTAGGTACGAGGTGGGCTCAGTTCGAATTGAGAATTCTGGGGGTAGGGAGTGAATGTGGAAATCCCTGAAATCGGGCAGAATCAAGGGAGTTGGGTTGTTGGCAAAATGCCTCCGAAGTCCAGAGAGAGGACCGTTAGAGCTGGAGTGAAATGAGAGATTACTTTACCCCTCGAGAGGGGCGGTTTCTGAAAAAGAGAGGAATATTCACCAAGTTAATTTCCTGATGCATTTATTGATCATAAATTGATTCCATTATACAGTATGCATTGGTTTCCCTCAGATCTTAGTGAGCTCGGATCAGAGTCGTGAAGTTTTTGAAGTGAGGCATGAAAGAGTCGATTCCACTAAGTTTGCCAAGCTTACTCAAGGAGGAGGCCGTCAATCTGAGATATATATATATATAAAGGCAGCTTCACTAGAGACTGAGTTTGTGGTCTTTCACGGGGCGGATGGTCAACGGCTCAGTGTTCTGCCCTCTATGTACAAGACAAGGAGAGAAGACAGGTCGGAGCGGGCCAGAGAATCGGGTCGGGGGGAAGCTGTAGATGAGACATTTTTCCATGACATTGTAGAAGGAGACGACGCCAGCTTCATAATCCAGGAAAACCCCCAGGCGGTGGGTGGGCATTTTCATACTGAGCGGGATCAAGGGGCTGGAGACCCAGAGAGAAGCCCCACGTTTGGTCTGGAAGGTCATCAGGGAGAAAGTGTCCCCGGGAAAAATCGGCATGCTGTTCTTCCTGTTCCTCGATTCTTTACACACGGCCACCTCCCACTCCGGCTTGTCTCCCACCTCCACCTCCCAGTAGTGCCTCCCCGAGGTGAACACCGCGGCGCCCAGGACGCTGGCACAATTGTCAAATCTGCCTTCATGGTCGGGAACATTCTGGCGGGTTTCCACGAATTTCACACTCTTCCGATCCGGCGATACGATGACGTAAGGACTGGCCGTATCGGGGTCCAGGGTCACGTCCACTGTGGAGAGAGAGAAAAGTGTCAGGTTCCGGGATAGCTGCACGAATCATCCCCGTCATTCCCATGTCCCTCTGATAGGCTGATGACAGAAGGAAATCTTGGTGAACTGTGGTGGAAACCATGGCAAATGCTTTAGAGAAGCTGACCGGTTTGGGGATGGTGTCATCTCTGCCTCCAGTGAGGCTTTGAGGAGCTGTTCCAGTTCCTGTTTAGGGTGGATTGTATATGTCTGATCCCGGAATGGTGGAGGAAAGATGATGCAACCATGGTTGACAGGGTTCCTACTCACCTTCATATCTGCTGAGCATTTCCCTCATTCCCGGAACGCAGCACACACTCAGCTCCAAGGAGGAGGCTTTGGGCCATTGCCGCAGGATGAATACACCCCTGGAGAGAACACAGAGGCCGTTACGACCCTTGCTCTTCTCAGGATCCATTACGCCACCCTGACCAGATACCCCTCTGCCTTCCCTGTTCTGCAGCGCGCCTTAGCGGAAAGAGCACGGGTTTGGGAGCCAGAGGTCGTGGGTTCTAATCCCGGCTCCACCACTTAGCTGTGTGACTAAGTGCCAGTCACTTCACTTCTCTGTGCCTCAGTTACCTCATCTGTAAATTAGGGGTTAAGACTGTGAGCCCCACGTGGGCCAACCTGATTACCCTGTATCCACCGCAGCGCTTAGAACAGTGCTTGGCACATAGTAAGCGCTTAATAAATATCATCATTATTTATTATTACTATTCTGCAAGAGACCATGCCGCTCAACATCGTCTTCCCTCTCAATGACTTCTCAATGACCCACCCCGCCTCATATGCGCGCCCCTCGCCCCAGTCAACCAATCCATGGAGCACTTGCAGAGCACTGTTCTCAGCGCTTGGGAGAATACAACACAATAGAGACGTTCCCTGACCACAGGGAGTTTCTGGGGTCCCCGGGGAAGTCTGGAACACATACGTACCTGCTCAACATTCCTTTCAAACCCTGAGGAGAAAAGAGAAGCCAAATTAGGATTGGGGCCAACGATTGCTTGCCCACCCCCGCTTCCTTAAAACGGTGTCCCTGAAGGAGCGCCAAGTTCCCACCTCACCCATTCGCTCATGATTCAAGAGCGAGTTTCACGAGATATTATATTTTAGGAGATCACTTGGCCTTGCCCCGGAGACCAAGGGGGAGGAGGAAAGTGAGTAGCAAGCTGGACCCAACTCTGGGGGATCTTTTAGTGGAGGGATATTGAGAGGCCCTTGTCGGTCCTGCGGGATCGCCGGAACGTCTCCCCGAGTTCCCTCCTTTCCCCATTCCCCGATCCTCCTCTCCTTCTCGTTCCAGGAGTCTCACCTGCAACAACTCGGTGTCGCCCCTCTGGCACTTCTCCTCGATCTCTGTGATCAGCGCCCTCAGCTTGCGGGTCTGCTGGGACAGCTTTTCCTTGTTCTGCCACAGGGTCTTCCGATTCTCCGCCGCTTCTTTTTCCAATCTCTCCAGCTTCAACTCCAATTCCTTATCCAGGAGCCGATGCATCTTCTCAAACTCGGACACAAGATTCTGTTTCCACCTTTCCACCTCCTCCTGCCAGGACACGATTTGGTGTGAAAGAGAGGGTTTCTTCCCTTGGGCGGCCATCGATACCGTCACCGTCAACTCAATCCCCCGCGGTACAGAAGGAAACCCGAAAGACAGAGACTTTACCTCCAGATACTCCGAATTCTTTTTCTCCTTAGAGATGAGTTTCTGAACCTGAGCCATTTCCGTCCACAGGTGCCGGAGAAGTTCCTGGAGCCTCTCCTGAAAGATCAAAAGCGGCCGTTGATCACAGTGGGAACTCTCTCGTCTAGATCTACAGAGCCGGGGAGGAATGTTTGGGTCCGGAAGCCAACGTTGACTGGCACTTCAGATGGTTCCCCGGTCTCGGGAAAGGCACCGGTAGATATCGTGGTCAGCCGAAGAAGGGGAAGCGCTTAGTACGGTGCTCCGCACACAGCAAGCGCCCAATAAATACGATCTAATGAATGGACGTAGTGTGGAGTTTACATAGGATTATTTACCCTGTAATCCTCCGCAGCCTCATCTATGGGACTCACACGGTGATCCGCATGAACCTCAGAATGGCAACACGCCACACACATGGGGAGTTTATCCTCCTGACAGAACAGCTTCAAAGTCTGCTGATGTTCCCCGCATAATAGCCCCTCTCCTGTGGAGCTCTGTTGCAGTAAGCAGGGCCTGAGTTGTTTGCCAATCAGGGCCAGCTTCCCCAGACGCTGATTGATCTGCAGGTCTCCGGGCTCAAAGGCCCCACGGCACTCCGGACAGGAGGACACTTGGAAGGTTTCCTCCCAGCTCTTGAGGAGACACGGATGGCAGAAGCTGTGTCCGCAGCTGAGGGTCACGGGGTCGACGAAGTACTCCATGCAGACGGAGCAGGTCAGCTCTTCCTGAAGATTCTTGACCAGATCCTCTGCGGCCATGGTCCTAAGAAGAGAGAGGCCAAAGTAGCATCACTATCCAGCCCTGAAAATGACCTGAGGTTGAAAGGTTGAACTTCCAAGTTCTTAGTACTGTGCTCTGCACACTGTAAGCGCTCAATAAATACGACTGAACGAATGAATGAACCTCGGTTACCTCATCTGTAAAATGGCTGTGAGTCCCACGTGTCCAACCTTGCATCTGCCCCAGCGCTTGGTATGCACACTTTGTAAGTGCTTAACAAATACCATTTAAAAAAAAAGAAACCAAACCAAAACAAAAAAAAACCCGTGTCGGTCATCCTGTGGTCTTCAGCCTGCCAAAGGGGAACAATCTGCAAACTCACCCAGACCAATTGTAACCCGCTGAAAGTCATTCATTCATTCATTCATTCATTCATTCAATAGTATTTATTGAGCGCTTACTATGTGCAGAGCACTGTACTAAGCGCTTGGGATGAACAAGTCGGCAACAGATAGAGACAGTCCCTGCCGTTTGACGGGCTTACGGTCTAATCGGGGGAGATGGACAGACAAGAACAATGGCAATAAATAGAGTCGAGGGGAAGAACATCTCGTAAAAACAATGGCGACTAAATAGAATCGAGGCGATGTACAATTCATTAACAAAATAAATAGAGTAATGGAAATATATATAGTTGAGCGGACGAGTACAGTGCTGTGGGGATGGGAAGGGAGAGGTGGAGGAGCAGAGGGAAAAGTGGAAAAAGAGGGTTTAGCTGCGGAGAGGTAAAGGGGGGGTGGCAGAGGGAGTAGAGGGAGAAGAGGAGCTCAGTCTGGGAAGGCCTCTTGGAGGAGGTGAGTCCTAGAATCCATATCCAGATCGTGTCCATCTGAAGAAGCAATGTGTCCTAGTGGTTGAAGCATGGGCCTGTGAGTCTGAAGGACCTGGGTTCTAATCCTGACCACACCACTTGTCTGCTCTGTGACTTTGGGCAAATCAATTAACTTCTCTGGGTCTCAATTACCTCATCTGTGAAATGGGGATTAAGACTATGAGCCCCATGTGGGACGTGGACTGTCTCCAACATGATTACCTTGTTCCTACTCCAGCGCTTAGAACAGTGCCATACTTAAGCGCTTTACAAAAACAATAAAAAAATTAATGGATGACTTTGATACAGTCCCCTTTAGTGGCCTTACCACCAAGCGCTTAAACCCGTCCAGATGTCAAGCCCATTTTCACACTAATACTTCTGCTCATGAAGGGTCCCTAAACATTCCCAGGTCAGCATGCTCAGATGAGCTCAGGGAGTTCAGAATAACGAAGTCATAGGCTTCGTACCCAGAGGTTTACACTCTAAAGGGAGAAGCAAACATCAAAACATTTTCAATATTGACAAAATTAATAATTTGAACTGCCATATTTACATAAATGCTAAGGAGGGTGCAAATCAGCTCAAGAACACTAGAACTGAACTACGGGTAAGTGAGGCTAATGCATCCCAAAACACTGACACAACCTGGTAAAGGCAAAGCCCTGTCCGATCAAAATTCCTACCGAATTTCAGAACAAGAAACAACAAGAAACGCTTCTAACCTTCAATTTACCCGATCATAGATCTACAATCTCTAAATGGACCCTTCACCCAGCCCCCACTTCTCCTTCCCAACTCTGGACCACTTCTATCTGGAAATAGAAGCCCAGCCCTTATAGCCCTTTAGAAGGACATTAGAAAATTCACCTCAGTGGCTTCTCGTTTCAGATGCTTCCTTGGCAGCTTCTGCCTTCCTACGTGGATCTCTGCAGCAGAAATTTGAACAGCCCAATAGTATCTCCATTTTATCTGGTTGTTATATGTTCTCCCCTCCACATCCTGTGAACTCAACCCCTTTCAGGTTCTCTCCACGACTTGGGACTGAGTTATCAATTTGGATTCACACCTGGAAAGAGGTGGGTGACTTCAGGATGCTCGCCTTCCAAAAGGTTGAGTTATTAGAGTTGAATTAACACCCAGTAAGGAACAGCCAGCATGTTAACACACTGGAAAACTCTAAACATGATAACCCCTCCTTTTGTTCGCTTGGAACCTACCACATCCTATTTTAGATGAGAGTTTATCCCAAGATTTCGGGATTTGGTAAATTTCAATCTTGACCTCCTTTTCTCTGAGTCTTTTCAGATGAAAGCATCAGGATGAATTTTTCTTCCTTTCTTTTCATCTCAGATTGCGAGTAGGCAGCAGACCATCCCTCTACATCCCGTTAAAAAACAGCTTGGTTTGCTTTACGTAGTAGATTTCAAAGGCCAAAGCAAGAATACATAGGTCGAATCCTCTTTTCATATTTTAACATAGTTTTACATTTAATTCACCTTTAGTTTGAATAAACATGGATAATAAGCTGCATTCTATTACCACCTTCTAAAAATTTAAGGGTATTGAAGATATAATTTTTCTAAAACATCCAAGAAATTAATGATTCAGAAGACAATGTTTTTCAGTTGAAATTAACTGCCATTTTTTCTTAGAATATCAGAACTGATCTAATTCATAATTTAATTATTCATTCTCTCAATACAGCTTTTCATTTTCCTATGTTACTTTTTCATTCATTCAATAGTATTTATTGAGCGCTTACTATGTGCAGAGCACTGTACTAAGCGCTTGGAATGAACAAGTCGGCAACAGATAGAGACAGTCCCTGCCATTTGACGGGCAGATGTTAAGTGTACAGGTCACTTAGATTTTATTTTAGGCTTCATCATTTTGTCATTTATTCTCTGGCAATCTGCAATTTAAAATCAGCTCTGGTCAATTTTTCCGAGTTTCTCGCACCATTGTCTTTTAGCATAGATGATCCTTTAACAAGAGGAAGTCCCTGTTAAGGTGAAAATGCATTAAATGAAAACAACTAGTAGTAGGTTAACACATATAAATTTGTCTTTTTCACAGGTCGTTTCAAGTCAGCTCCAGGTAAGTGGTGACAACATTCCAATATTTTATATCAATATTTTAGGGAAGAACTGGAAAGAAGAAATTTTTAGACAAGTCCAAGAATGGATATGAGTTACTGCAGAAGACAATAACAAATGGGAAAGAACGAACAAATAAGAATGTATTTAAGTTTTTTTCAAAAAGGAATTTTGTAGGGATGAGTTTAATGAGATAATGTTGTAATATGAAATAAAAAAACCTTATTTTCTTTATATTAAAAAATGCCAACTTCTTTAGCAAACTCCTTATTAAATAAAACACTTGTCCCTTCCTTCTTTCCTCCCTGACCTCTATCTTCAATGATTCACTTTCCAATGGCTTCTTTCCCATTGCCTTCAAAGATGTTCATGTACTACCTTATCCTAAAAAAACCCCACCCAAAAGCGATAAAACATTTTCTTGACCCCTTGGCTCCCTCCAGTTATCACCCCACCTCCCTTCTGCTATCCTTTCTACACTCCTTGAGAGAGTTGTTTACACCCGCTGTCTATACTCTCTCTCTTCCAATTCTATCTTTAATCCCCTGAAATCTGGTTTCCACTCCCTTCACTCTACAGAAACTGCCTTCTCTAAGGTTACCGATTGCCTTCTTTTGCACCAAATCCAATGGCCTCTAGTCCATTCTAATTTTCCTAGTCCTCTCTGCTGCCATCGAAACTGGATAACCTTCTCCTGGAAACATTATCCAACCTTGGTTTCAGTGGCACTGTCTTCTCCTGGTTCTTCTCTGGGCACTCCATCTCAGTTTCCTCTTTGTAGGTTCCTCCTCTTCCTCCCAACCTCTGACAGTGGGATCCTTCAAAGCTCAGTTTTGAGTCCCCTTCTATTCACCATCAACATCCACTCCCTTAGAGAACTCATTCACTCCCATTGCTTCACCTACCAGCTTTATGCAGATAATTCCCAAATTTACCTCTCCAGCTTTGACCTCTCTCCTTCTCCGCAGTCTCATATTTCTTCCTGTCTTCAAGACATCTCTACTTGGATGTTCTACCAATACCTCTAACTTACCATGTCCGAAACAGAACTCCTCGCTTTCCCACCCAAATCCTACCCTCCTCCATCTTTGTCATCACTGCATACAATACCACTCTCCACCCTGTCTCACTGTTCATATCCTCTACTGATCTCTCTCATGCAACCGGCATAATGTCACCAAATCCTGTAGTTTCAACCTTCACAACATCGTTAAAATCCACCCTTTCCTCTATATCCAAAATACTACTATGCTAATAATAAGCATTTATCCTATCCTCCTCCTCGCTGACCTCCCTGCCTCCTGTTTTGCCCCCCTTCAGTCTATTCTTCACTCTGCTGCCAGGTTCATTTGTCTAAAATAAAGTTCAGGCTACGGTTCTCCACTCCTGAAGAATCTCTAGTGGTTGTCCATCCACCTCCACATCAACCAGAAACTCCTTACCATTGGCTTTAAGGCTTTCAATCAGCTTGCCTCCTCCTACCTGAACTGTCTCTCCCTCTAGAATGTATGCTCCTTGTGGGAAGGGTTCTGTCAGCTCTGTTGTATTGAGCACACAGCAAGGGCTCAATAAATGCCATTGATTGATCGATTGATAGATATCACTTTTGGGGAGGGAGTGTGTTCTGGACTGGGAGAACAACATGAAGTGATGGAGGATCACTTGTGTGCAGAACATTGTAATAAGTGCTTGGGAGAAAACTGTTCTCTGCCCTCAAGAAGCAGGAGAGTCAGACGCATATAAGTAGGTGCTTAAATACTCAGTTCATAGAAATGTTACAAATGATTGTGAGTATCTGGGGCTGAAGTACTGAGATAGTAATTGTGGGGCATGATTTAGGCAGAAGAAAAGTTAACTGAAGAAAGCCAGCTGGAGGAGACGTGATTTCAAGAAGACTTTAAAGATGGGAAAAGCTGTGCTATGGCAGATTTGAAGGAATGAGGTACAGTTAGAACTGAAATGGGTAACCTTTTTTTGCAGAAGAGCCTGACAGAGTGATAGAATGAAACCTTAGAGCAGTTGGTATGGAAAGTGCCATACAATTTATGGCCCTCCATGTAACTTCATGTAATTTATGGCCCTCAAATCATTATGTCACACTGTCTGCATACACTAGATGCATCATCATATTGCACCAGACACAGTGTGACATAATGATTTTGTATTGGGATCCTAAGGACATCATCAAGAACATCACTGTTGAGTGCCTACTGAGTGTGGAGCACTGTGAGTTCCGTGCTGGGACACAATCATATTTATTGAGCGCTTACTGTGTGCACTGTACTAACTGCTTGGAAAGTACAATTCAGCAACAGAGACAATCCCTACCCAATAATGGGCTCACAGACTAGAATTGCCCCAATGCTTAACAAATACTTAGCAAATCTCACATTTTTTCTAATTAACTGTGTACATCTGTCTCCCATGAATGGCATTCCTTCAGATCCTTTTCCATGTCACATGGATAACTGTGTTGGGAGGTTGGGGTGTGGGGGTTGTGGCTTCTGTATGTTGTAGATGAGAGGCAGCTGTGATCAGCAGTTTTGTCTCACAAATAACCGATCAAACTACCTCTGAGAAAAGAGACAAAATTACCCATGATAGTTTCTTTATAGATTTATTAGTTCATTGGACTCAGAACAGATCTGTGAACAATTGTGACCATGGCCAAGCAGATGTATCCACACTGCTAGGCAATGGCAATTACAGAATCACCAAAATTTAGATGGAAAAGACAAAGCTGTGGCCTTGTCTCCTGTAGTTGAAGGGGTTTAAACATCTTATATGAACATGATCCTGAAGGAAGTAACAGGATGAGAGGCCTGAGGGGTTGCCTAACTTTGTGGGTACAGGAAAAGAGGCGCTGAAAGTTCAAATTCCTCGAGGATGGGTCACAGGACTATTCAAAGAATGATGTTGTTCACTGGGCAGATGGTAATTGGCTCTTGATCATGTTGCCCATACCTGAGACATGGGGAGAAGATGGGTCGCACTGGTCCAAAGAAGCGGGTAGGGAGGAAGCTGTAGATGAGGTAGCTCTCTGTGACATTGTAGAAGGAGAGGATTCCGGCTTCATAATCCAAGAAAACCCCAACCCGGCGAACAGGCACCCTGCTACCAGGGAAGGTAACGCAGGGACCATCCCCATTTCCACTATGGGTGCTGAAAAGTGAGAATGCCTCCTCTTGCAAGAATCGCATGCGATGCTTTTGACCCCTAAACTCATAACTCACAGCCACCTCCCACTCTGGCTTGTCCCCCACTTCCACCTCCCAGTAGTGCCGTCCTGTTGTGAATGCCTGGGAGCCCAGGACGCTGGTACAATTGTCAAATCTGTTTTGGTGATTGGGCACATCGGGCGGGGTCTCCGCTATTCTCACACTTCTCCGATCCTGAGACACGATGACATACGGACTGGCTGTGTTTGGGTCCAGGGTTACATCCACTGCAGAGAAAATCAGAAGTTTTGGTAAGGTCACACATATTATCCTTATGATATTCCAGAGGCTGAGAGGAGAACCTCACATCAGGAGACTCAGAGTTAACAGAGAGGGTGGGTCCATGTTATTGAGGAAGAGAGAGAGTTCTCTTATGATACTTTTCTTAGCACATCTAGGCTGTTTGGACTGCTGAGCCAATTAATAGTCTTTTAATACCTTAGGATATGAATCACACAATCGGGAGCACCTGGGCTCCCACTCACCTGCATATCTGCTGAGCATTTCCCTTATCCCAGGGACAGAGCACACACTCAGCTTCAAAGAGCAGGCTTCTGGCCACTGCTGCAGCATGGCTGAACTCCTGGTAAAGAGCACAGAGTCAGCCACAAACCTTGCATCACACAACTTCTCCCCAAACCTCCCCACCACTCCCCAAAAACACACCATCTAATCACACCCTGCCCTCCATGCCCCTAAATCCCAGCACAGACCCAAGGACCCCCAGGCTTATCCCATCATCCACATGGATTCCACTGCTTCTCAAGTGAGCCATAGTGGGGCCCAGAACATGTACGTACCTGAACAACATTCCTCTTACATCCTAAGAGAGAAGACAGAGGGTTAGTGCAGGTTCCATGGATCCTTTCCTTTTTCTTCAGTTTTCTATAATGTGGTTCTCCATGGGGTCAACACGTCTTTTCACGACCCAAGAGCTAAATTCCCTGATATTTCCTTTTCTATCTCAATGCCAACCTCTCACATGCCAATCTCTCACTCTCATCCTGCCTCTGGCCTGGAACATCCTCTCTCTTCCTATCCAACAATTACTCACCCCACCTTAAAAGCCTTATTGAAGCTTCTTCAATAGGTCTTCCATGACTAAGCCTTCATTTTCCACTCCCTTCTGTGTCGCCCTGATTTGCTTCCTTTATTCATCCCTCTCCCAGCCCCGCAACATGTGAACATGTCCAAAATTTATTTATATTAATGTCTATCTCCCCCTCTAAGACTGTGAGCTCATTGTGGTCAGGTAATGCGTCTACCAACTCTGTTGTAATGTACTCTCGCCCATGTGAGACAGGGACTGCGCCCAACCTGATTAGCCTGTATCTACCCCAGGGCTTAGAACAGGGCTTGGCACATACTAAGCACTTATCAAATACCAGAATTATTATTATTTTCTCTCAGTGTCTTCCCTTCCCCATTTCCCAGATTCTCTGTCATTTTTATTTCCTGGACCTTCACCTGCAGCAATGTCATGTCCTCTCCTTGGCATTTCTCTTCCATCTCCGTGATTAGCAACTGCAGGTTGTGGCTCTGTTGGGACAGTCTCTCCTCATTTTGAAGCAGTTTCTGCTGATTGGCTACTTCCTCCTCCTCCAATTTCTCAAGTTGCTTCTCTTCCTCCTCATCCAGGAATTGGTGCATTTTCTCAAATTCAATCACGATATTCTGTCTCCAAATCTGTATTTCCTCCTGCCAAGACAGGGATTGTGATGGAATGGTTAAGTGAGCTGATGTTGGCACCCCTCCATGATAAGGTGGAACCACAGGGCAGACAAGACTAAGCACTTACCTTCCACGTTCTAATTTTTTCCCTCTCTTCGGACAGCAGTGCCTGAACTTGCTCCATTTCTTGCCATAAATGATTAAGAAGCTCCTGGAACGTTCCCTGTAAGGAAAGCCATCTTGACTCATTTAGGGAAGCCTCTGATTCTGATCTGTATAATTTCAGGATGAGTGTAAGGATGGAAAGTTAACGAGCCCCAGAGGAATGACACTCAGAAGGAATCTCCCTATGCCGCTCTCCCAGATATCAAGGAGCTCCTTGATATTTGGGAGAGCGGCATAGGGAGATTCCCAAGAGTTACTCCTTCAGCCTGGAACACCCTCCCCTCCACCAGGCTACAGCTCTCCCGATCTTCAAAGCTGTCCTGAAATCCCACCTCTTCCAGGAAGCCTTCCCCATCAAATCAAATCAAGCCAAGATCAAGTCATGACAAGCCAATAACCACCATTAGCTCTTATGCATTTAATTGCCATCCTTGGAACTTAAGTACATAGGTAGATTCAATTGAATATTTATTTATTCACCTATTTTGTCCTGACGTAATATGTTATCTGCATAGCTCAGACAACTTACCCTGTAGAAGTCAGCCGAGTCCTCAATGGGATACACACTGTGATGTCTGTGAGCCTCAGAGTTGAAACATGACATACAGATTGGACTTCCATCCTGCTGACAGAACAGCTTCAGGTCCTGCTGGTGCCATCCACATAGTCCCCCTCCAATTGAATTCTTAAGTAGGCGGGGTCTGAGCTGTTTCCCAATTATTGCCAGCTTCTTCAGACGCAGATTGATCTGGAAATCTTTCAGCTCACAGCCCCCACGACACTCTGGACAGGAGAAGCATGTCTGGGTGTCCTCCCAGCACTTTAGGAGACACAGATGACAGAAGCTGTGTCCGCAGCTGATGGTCACGGGGTCAATGAAATAATCCATACAGACAGAGCAGGTCAGCTCTTCCTGGAGATCGTTTGCCAGATCCATTGTCGCCAGGTTCCTAAAGAGAGAGCCAAAAGTTACTGTCTAGTTGGGAAGGAATGCTCTTTTCTCGGGTGGGAACCTGGGAGTCACACAGTGGCCTTCCTCCTGCCCAACAGAACAAAGTCAACTGTTGTCTTCGGCACGTAGCTATGTCCCTCAGCAGAGGGGAGAATGCCCCCCTTGAGGGCTGGACAAGACAGGAGTGAATTCAGTGGCCTTTGGCAATTGAACTGGGTAATTTCTCCTTGAGAAAAATGGTCAGTTTTCCTTCCATTAGGCTCCATCGTGACCCTTTCCCCAGTTTTTTGCTACACCCAGGTTAGATTAATTAGGGGTTGGGGGGCTGCAGACCCTCACCCTGTGATAATGGGCAGAGGGGAGGGGAAGCCGATGCTTAGAGCCACTCCAGATGGTAAATGCACACCTCCTAACCTTCTAATATGGCAGTTTCTAAGAATATTCTAAAATAGAGCCCATACTAAACCTTACTAAGATTAAGCTGTCAGGTGGGTGGTAAACCTTCTAATGCCTGATCTGCTTTCTGGTGCTGAGGCCTAGATGCCCCCTCCCACATCCTTATGGTGGCAGGAGTCTAGGGAAGTCAAAGGGAAAAGAGTGCGAGAGAGGAAAGCAGCGGTAGAGGCTGTAGCTCTAGGCTGGAGAAGGTGGGACAATGACATAATTACATTGCCCCACGGTCAGGATGATGTAATGATGGGTCACGAGAAAGGCCCCAAAATCAAACAGGCCTGGGAGTACATGGGGATTTTAATCCCATTCTGACCGTGACCCATTTTCTACCCAACTTCCATCCCCTTTTCCTCTTCACTTATTGCCGTCTCCCTCTACAAACTTCTTTTTCCCGTCCTACCACTGATCCACCTCTCACTGCCGACCATGAACCAACCACTCATCTGTTCTGACCTAACAATCCACTGCAAGGTCGGAGCCATTTCCCAAGATTAGACTCATGTTACCATATGGTACCAGCAGTTGAGGCCCACAAATCACTCACAGAGAAGGGATTTCTGCAGAGGCTTACTCACATGGATGACTTCTCTGATGACAAATGCTTATCTTTAAGAAAGCTTTATCTTTCTGCTCCCTGTAGCTCAAATTCCCAAAGCTAAACTGCACTTCTTTTTAAACACCCTTTGTGTCTCCTGAGTCTCCACCCTCCTCCCTTCTATAAAGTGTGAATTCTCCCAGTTCCCGGTATATGGATCCCAATTAGCAGAGTTAAATTTGCACCTGCAGAGCACTAAATGGACCAGGTGTTGGCATCGGCAAGTCCAAGGAAAAAAAAGGTTACCCATTTCTGTTCTAACTGTACCTCATTCCTTCAAATCTGCCATAGCACAGCTTTTCCCATCTTCAAAGTCCTTCTGAAATCACGTCTCCTCCAGCAGGCTTTCTTCAGTTAACTTTTCTTCTGCCCAAGTCAGTGTGATTTAGTGGAAAGAGCATGGTCTTGGGAGTCAGAGGATGTGGGTTCTAATCCCAGCTCTGCCACTTGTCTGCTGTGTGACCTTGGGCAAGCCACTTAACTTCTCTGTGCCTCAGTTACTTCATCTGTAAAATGCGGACTAAGACTGTGAGCCACACGTGGGACAACCTTATCACCTTGTATCTACCCCAGGGCTAAGAACAATGCTTGACACATAGTAAGTGCTTAACAAATTCCATAATTATTCATTATTATTATTAAATGTGAGACTGCAGAGGAGAGGTTGAGGCTAGAAAGGTAGATTTGGGAATCATCTGTATGGAGATGTTAACTGAATCTGTGGGACCAGATGAGTTCTACTTGGGTGTAGTTGGAGAATGAATACAGGGCACCCAGAACTAAACCTTGAGGGATTGCCCAGTCAAGGAAGGGGAAGAGCCAGGGAAAAGGACCGAGTGGAGAGGGCAGGGGAGTGGAGAGAATTTGGGGAGGTGAAGTAGAGGCAGGGGGTGTAAACAACTTGCCCAAGGAGTTTGGAAAAGGAATTTTAGGACAGAGATGGGGCGATAACTGGAGCATGCCCTGGGGTCAAGAGAAGGTTTTTATCAGGACAGGAGATACACAGGCATGTTTGAAAGCAGTGGGCAGCCACGGGAGAGTGAGCAGCTGCAGATGGCTGTCAGGAAGGGTTGAAGGGAAGGTGCAAGTGTTTTAATAAGGTGCAAAGGGAATGGGGTCCATAGGCACAGGTTAAGGGACAAGATTTTAAGAGGAATCGGGAGATACTGCCAAGGTGGATGGGAGAATCAAAGAATGGGCAGGAGGAGGGTGGGACTGGAGAGACGCAGGGGAGATTTTAGGGAGCTCATGCCTGATAATTTCAATTCTATTGATGAAATCGGTGGCGAGGTCATTTATGTGTCCTAGCACAGCAGCCCCAAAGGTTTCCCTTTGTGTACATTCAGTGAAAGGAAGATGGAGAAAATGGAATTTCCATTTACCTATAAATTGCTTTTCTGTTCATTTTATTCAACATTAAATGACAAATTGCACAATGGACCATTTGGTATCCTGGACAGCCTTACATCAAATACAACACCCACAAGTAAATATGAGAAAATGCAACTGCTGCGTGGGCAGCAGATGGTCTTCCACCAGCCATCAGAATCTCTCAGCTCTTCACATGGTTGGGCTCTCCATGGTGGAAGACCAGCTTGATCAGTTTCTATCCCAGAACGCTCAATTCAAAGAACCTTATTTGAAAGGTATGAGACAGTGACATTTCATGAGCCAGAGTTACTTATGTGTAATGCAGTGAGACCCCAGAGTTACTTTAGAAGTTTAGCGGTAAGGGAAGGAACTGTAATGTCTTTAAAAATGGGCACATAATTGGGATTTGGTTGGCTTGGGCCTTGATCCAGTGTCTCAATGATAGTCTGCTTCATATCTCTGCTGGCATCTCCTCTCACTGTCAGCAAAGCTGCAATGTGATCGTCCCTGTTGGGGAGAGAGGAAATAAAGAAGCATTAACTGCTCAAGTTGTTGACAAGAAAAGAGAAAGGAGTTAGCAAGCTCCATCTTTTGGCTTAGACCTCAGTCTGTTCATTTTTTTATGTGCTGAAGGGGAACCTGTGTTCTCATGACCATTTGGTTTAACAAAGCTGTTGAATACCCACAATGCCTGTAAGGTATACTCAATTCCTTTAGCGGTAGGCAAGGCTTATGATCCCTGGGATAAGGGTGTAGGATGGGAGGGTGAGAGAGGAGGAGAGTGGTTGGTCTTCCAGTTGGGTCTTGGCCTTGTCAACCTTATTTATTTTTATTTTATTTTATGGTATTTGTTAAGTTCTTACAGTGGCGGGCAATGGGGTAGAGACAAACTACTCAGGATAGACATAGTTCATGTCCCACATGGGGCTCAGTCTAAAACCCCATTTTAGAGATGAGGTAGCTGGGGCGCAGAGCAATTAAGTGACTGTCCAAAGTCCCAGAGCAGATAAATGGTGGACCGGTATTGGAACCCAGGCCTACGCTCTAGAGATTAGGACTCGCTGCTTGGTCACCCACTGTTATATCTGGGTTTTACGAGGCTTTTCTTCAGGGGGAGGGTAAGGCTGTCTCTGGCCCATCACACTTTTATACAAGCTCAATGCCCAGGCCTTGTTACAGACTTCACTTAGTGGAGTATTTATTTATATTAACATCTGTCTCCCCCCTCTACACTGTAAGCTCGTTGGGGGCAGGGAATGTGTCTTTATTTTTACATTGTACTCTCCAAGTGTTTAGTACAGTGCTCTGGGCGCAGTAAGTGCTCAATAAATACAACTGAATAAAGCGAGTGGGAGCAGAGCCACCAACTCTGGGGAGTAAGAGGGATAATTCTCCTACCCACAACCCACAGCTGAGTTTTGACCAGGACGAATTTGTTTTTCCAGAGAAAGGCAGGGATGTGATCTTACTCTTAGAAGGAACAAACTGGGAAATATCTGGAATACAGGGCTTATGAATTCAAGTCAAAACAAGAAAACAAGACAATACCTGATATCTGGGTATTTACTGACGAGAGTAGAGACTTCAAGATAAAGCAGGGATGGATCAGTCAGTTTAATTACTTCTGCAATAGCTACAATGGTATCGCAGTGCCCATCTGTGTCCTCACCAAATCCCTACAAAATTCAGTGTGTTAGCATATGTAAAGAACCTCTCACAAACTCATTATTTTATATTACGCAAAAAGACAAAACCATTTTTTTTCAGGATTTCCCAAACCACGGCTAATGGTGTTTTATATTTTTAAAAACATCCCTTGCCCAGCGATCCCAGGTCGAGTCTTACATAGAGCCATGTAAGATCCTGCGCTCAGGATCTTTAATCCTTTCTCTTCTTGGATACTCCTTCAAAATCACTGTTTTCTCTTTTTTAAAAAACTTAATAAACCCTAGCCACCTGGATCTGGAAAAAAGGTCCGCTTATGGTTCTCCAACTTCTGCCCAATTTAGTAATGGCCTTGGGACTGGATTCACTTCAATAAGTAACTTTTGGGCCCAGACAGATGGCCAATGCTACAGGCCAACCTCGACTGGGCTAAGGACTAGTGACAAGCTAAAAGCAAGCCCCTTAGAAGACTCAATTTCTCCATTGCTTGTTCATTCACAACGTTAAACAACATACACTCACCGAGGCAAGCTTTCGAAATAAGAATCTGAACTGTTCCGCCTCTTTGATCATCCTTTCGGCTCCCTCCTTCCGCTCCTCTGCGTTCTTGAATGATATTCGTTTCTGCATGATGGCTTGGATGTATTCCACCACCACTCGGCGGTGGGCCTCAACAGTCATTTTCTGAGAGAAATGAACATATATGAATGATACTGAACTCTCCTAAACACTTAGCAGAGTGCTCTCCACCCAGTAAGTGTTGAATAAATGCCACTGCTTGATTGAGCTGGTCAGAATGTAACAGTAATAATGATAACAGTAATAGTGATAATTGTGGCATTTGTTATGCGCTATGTGCCAAGCATTGTACTAAGCGCTGAGCTAGATACAAGATAATCAGGTTGGACACAGTCCCTATCCCACATGAGGGGCATAAACAATAAGCCTCAATTTTTTAACTTTAATTAACTCTAAATTTGGACTGGACCAGAAAGAAGGCTTAGTGTAGTAAGAAAAAAGGTGATAGTTGTTTTTTTGTTAGAAACTGCCTAGACTTTCCACTACTTTTCCTATGGCTGGATCTATCAGAGAGTAGGTGGGAAAAAAAAAAGATGAAGCAGTGCTCTGCACACAATAGGCATTCAATTCAGTATTCTGCATACAACAGGCCCTCAGAACAGTGCTCTGAAAATAACAGGCCTCACAAAAGGTCAAATCTGGGGGCATTTATTGAGTGCCCACTGAATGAAAGACTTGTACAGAGAAGCAACATGGCTTAGTGGCAAAAGCAAGGGCTTGGGAGTCAGAGGTCGTGGGTTCTAATCCCGGCTCTGCCACTTAATCAGCTGTGTGACTTTGGGCAAGTCACTTAACTTCTCTTTGCCTCAGTTTACCTCATCTGTAAAATGAGGATTGTGAGCCCCATGTGGGACAACCTGATTACCTTGTATGTACCCCTGTGCTTAGAACAGTGCTTGGCACATAGTAAGCACTTAAACACCATTATCATCATTATTATGATTATTATTGTACAACTGGGACACTGTGGATGATGGTATTGTGACTGTAATGGGAAAGATAGGAGCAATAGATTTGGAAAAAAAGACAATGATGATAGTATTCTTGTTTAAGTGCTTACTATGTGCCAAGCACTGTATTAAGCGCTGGGGTAGATGTAAGATAATCAGGCAGGACACAGTCCCTGTCCCATATGGGGCTCACAGTTCCAGCGCTTAACAAATACCATCATTATTATTACTTAATCACCATTTTACAGATGAGGGAACTGAGGCACAGAGCAGATAAGTGAGTTGCCCAAGTTCTATTTGGATCTTTTGGCTTGGAGGTGCTGGTGGGACAGCAGTGTGGAGATGACCTGGAGGCAAGGGATGTGTGAGATGGCACAGCAAGTGAGTGAGCTGGGGCCAGTGAGATAGATTTAGGAGTCAGGACACAATTCCTGACATAATTTCTTAGACTAGGCTGCCCCTGGGAGGCAAATGAGGGTATGGCCCATAGGGGAGGTGGGAGCAGGTCAGACTCCACCTCTGTTCTTAGGAGGGAGCAACCCCTTAGCCAAGTCTGAGGAAACCCTGCTGATTTAGGCCATCAGCTGCTTCGGGGCAGGGGACTGGCCAGATGACCTCCAGAGTTCTTCCTAATCTAAGACTTTATGTCCTTACCTTTTTGTAGGGTTTGGTGATCCTAGCAAAGTCATTGAAATAATCCTCCACTGTGACACAGATGGTGTCCACTGCATTGGATCCCGCCAGCCATTTCTTGGTCATCAGCTCGCTGAGATGGGGCTACAAGACATTGAAGATGGATTAATCTACTGGCAATTCCCCCAGGTTACTCCAGCTTTAACGTGCATCAGTAATGAACGCACATCCTGGTGTTCCAGGATCTGCCTTGGAGGGACAGCAGCAAGTGAAAGAAAGATGTATGGCACAACCCCTATCACCAATGCAGACGTTTGAAGGTCTATATAGGAAATACAATGGAATTTCTAAGGTTAGTCTCCCCAAACAGAGCATTTGTTTCTCCAATTGAGGGGCCCTTCCAGTCTGGTTAGTCATAGCCCATTTTAACTTCACAGATAGAATCAGAAAAGCTAGACTGCTTATTTAGGGGACAGTTTTAATGGTCCCACTTTGATCTGAAAGGTGATAATTACCAGAACTTTAAATTTACCTGTGAGATCATCTGAGACATTACTATTTTTGTTAGGCTCTCTCCAGTCAAAATGTAAAATTAATTCTACAATTCAACGTATATATGATAATAAAGGTCGTCACTGTGACCAATCTTAGCAATTCCAAATGCTAAATCAAACAATCCGTATTTCCCAATTCCAAGGCCAACAAGCGATGGCCCTCAAAGACTAAGCAGTCTCTCAATGGGTACAGCCTGGGAAAAGTGCTGCCAGGTACCAGCTTCACGATCTATACCTCAACCAGGTATACCTCAACCTCATGGAAACCCGAATTCAAACGAGGCCCCCCCCAAATGTATAAACCTCTCAAGTTTTAATGATTTTACATCAGGAGGGTTTCGGCCCAAAGTGAGAGTATATAAACAGTACCGACAGTTGTCTATGACTGGCACGCAAACAATGATGATGACAATGAAATAGAAAACCGTTTCCCTGTTTACTTGCAGAGAACAAACTGTCTATCAATCGACAGATGGTATCACTTCAGCACCTTCTAAGTGCTAGGCCAGGCTTTCGCACTGAACAATCCAAACCACGCAAGTGCTGTTACCATGCATGGCATTGCTCCTGCAGAGTAACTAAAAGCAGCAGCAGACAGACTGGGGCTGCTGGGTTCTATTCGGTCCATCGCTGTCATGGAAGTCACGAAGAAGAGGCCTGTCCAGGGCCCTCGCATGAAATTGACTCGCATCACTCTGACTGCCCACCCTGAACTAGGGAATTCTTACCCCATTCTTCCAGGATGGGGGTTCCTGGGGGTGGTTCTCCAGCCACCTTGGAAGCTCTCATGGGCTCAAGAGCTCTTTAGAAGTGTGAGGAAAAGGGGTGGGGGGGAAGGGGGGAGGCAGGAGTTGGAGTCCCACTCACACCTGGGTCCCTCCCCTCTGTGTCGCTCATCCTAAGGGCCTCCCCTTCCCAGGACCAAACAATTGGACAGTACTTGGCCCGTAGCAAATGCTTCATATATACCATCATTAGCATATCCTTTTTCTGTGGAATACACATTTCTTGGGAAGGGGAATGAACAACTGAACAAATAACTCTGTACTGAGGAATCAACATAGCTAGTTTCACTTGCTCTTAATTCTGGTCTACAAGCTTCATTTAAGTAGCCAGCACACTGTTTTTTTAGAGAGGAATACTGGCCTGGATATCAGAAAACCTGGGTTCTAATCTGGATCAGCCACTTGCCTGGTGTGTGACCTTGGGCAAGTCACTTCACTTATCCGTGCCTCAGTTACCTCATCTGTAAAATGGGGATTAACACCGTGAGCCCCATGAGGGACAGGGACTGTGTTCAACCTGATTAGCTTGTAGCTACCCCAGCACTTAGTACAATGCCTGGTACAGAGTAAAACGTTTAACAAAAACCAAAAAAAAAAAAAAAAAAAAAAAAAAACCCACCACCTCCGGCCCCAATCTCTCCTGCAGTTCCCCAACCCAATATTTAAAGAAAGGACTTCACCAACCAGCCCCACCAGCTGAATGGGAACAAGGACAATCTGGGAGGTCCCAGAGCCAGTGGTTTCTTTCCAATTGCCTTGGTTGCCGTACACCTGGCCCAGCTAAGCTACCAATTCAACCCTGGAAACGGCCCAGGGACTCGGCTCACAAACTTTGGGCTCAGTGGGCAGCCCTGCCAGTTCCGTCAGTAATATAAAACATAAATATTATCCTGAGATCCAGATAATATTTTTTGAAGTCAGAAACCCACAAGGGGCCAAGAGAGAGTTGGGCATGGGTAGAGGTGTTCCTTCAACCCTTTCCCTTTCTCTCCTTTCCTTTCCCTGCCCAGAGCGATGCCCAGACCAAAACTCCAGCCATTTGGGGCCTGCTAGGGAAACTGCCTAAGCCATCACACTAGGCTGCAGGAACCAAGCACCGTCCTTTGTCCACGCTCAAGAAATGTGTATTCCCCAGAAACAATGACATTCATTTATTACAATTTTAACGGGCTTGTGAGTGAACCTCTCAAGCCTTAGGCTCTAAACGTTTAACAAATAGAACAGGGGAGATCCATCATAATAAATAAACTGAGCAGGACAGCCAGGATTGCAGTTTTGACGTACGCATCACAAAAGAGTTTGAGTTAAAGTTCCAACCTCTAAATCTAAGAAAACTTCATCTAGCAGACTACAGCACCCGTCCTTTGCAATGGAATCTAAAATCACGTCCATGTTCAGATGGGTCATTGGCAATCTCTCTTCTGCTTCGTTTTTCAAATACTTCCTTTTCAGACTGACTATTGACTCTCTGCAACATAAGATGAAAAATTTCAAGATCCAGTTAAACACAAACGTATTCCCTGCTCAAATCCCTTTATAACACAGCATCACTTACTTAAAGGTCTGGCAATTGTTGATGATGGCAATCATATACTGAACATAGCAATGTGGATACTGCCTATTCCTTAGATGCTCTTCTTTATATGTCTGTGCTTCCTCTTTGTATCTAAAAAACACAATCAAATTTATTGAGCGCTTACTGTGTGAAGAGCACTGTACTAAGTGCTTGGGAGAGTACACTATAACAATATAACAGACGCATTCCTTGCCCACAGTGAGTTTACAGTCTAGAGGGGGAGACAGACATTAATATAATTATGGATATGAACGTAAGTGCTGTGGGGCTGGGAGAGGGGATGAATCCAAGGAGCAAGTCAGGGCAACCCGGAAGGGAGTGGAAAAAAGGAAAAGGAGGCTTAATTAGGGAAGGCCTCTGGGTGGAGGTATGCCTTCAACAGGGCTTTGAAGGAGGTGTGTGTGGGGGGAAGAGTAATTGTCGGATTTGAAGAAGGAGAGCATTCCAGGCCAGAGGCAGGACGTGGGCGAGAGGGCGGATGGCTAGATAAATGAAATCGAGGTACAGCGGATAGGTTGGCATTTGAGGAGCGGAGTGTGCAGGCTGAGTTGTAGTAGGAGAGTAGCGAGGTGAGATAGGAGAGGGCAAGGTGATTTAACGTCAATGGTAAGGACTTTGATGTGGAGGTGGATGGGCGACCACTGGAGGTTTTTGAGGAGTGGGGAAACATGGACTTAACGTTGTTGTAGAAAAATGATCCAGGCAACAGAGTGAAGTAGGGACTGGAATGGGGAAAGACAGGAGGCAAGGAGGCCAGCAAGGAGACAGGGTAATCAAGGCGGGATAGGATAAATGCTTGGATTAACCTGGTAGCAGTTTGGATGCAGAGGAAAGGGTGGATTTTAGCAGTGTTTACTAATAATCCCAACAAAAGCCTAAAACATGACCACAGGGCCTTAAATACCTTATTCTGTTTTAGCAAAGGAGTTAATCTTATCATTGATTAGAAGGCCATTTTTCCTCATACACAGAGCCCTCAGGTAATCTGAGAAGTGATTCCTGCCACTCTGGTAGTAGCTGGGTATGGTTTTCATTCCTCAACAAGTCAGTGATGTAGACAGTTTGGACAGTGTAACAGGTAATCCAGCCCACAGGAGGGCAGATCCTCCTGACTCCCAGGCCTGTGTTCTATCCACTAAACCACACTGTTCCTCCAAGGACTCTTTAGTTGTTCATAGACCTTTCTATTCCCCTTGCTTCTGATTCTTGTTTTCTATGTGCTCCTGTTCCCTGTCTACAATTTACTTATCTTTTTTAAGCATCTGTCCTGCACTGCTGAGATTTTCAGCCTTTTGAGGGACAGGGCTCAGGTCTGAATTCACTTACCATATACTTGTCCAAGCGCTTGATATAGTGCTTGGCCCAAAGCAGGTGCTCGATAAAGACTACTAACATTACTATCACTGCTTCAATTGCGTAAATCTTCAGAGGACCTCAGACAAAATCCCCATTTTTGATAGGTGTGGGGGGTACAGGCTGGGAAGTGTATGTCTATTCCCTTGACAGAGGAGGGAGATGATCAGTTTACAGTTGCAACTATCACAAGAGCTCAGAGGATGAAGAAAAGAAGTGCTCTGAGGGCCTAACAAATGTTCCTGGGGAAAAGTGAATTAAGCTAATGCTGACAGTGGACTTCTGATTTTATTTAAAACCAATGGAAAATGACTAACCCAGGCAGCAAAGCATGGCATAAACAGCACTCAGGAAATAAATACTTACCTACTCAAGAATGAACTCATTTGCTGAAGGCATAGAAGCAGTACCTGTGTTTTCAAATCTTCGCTGATCTGGGCAGCCACTTGAAGATTTTGCTCAAACATCTAAAACCGGAGAGTTTAATTGTGGGTTGAGGCACTGACTCTCAATTTATAGAACAGAAAGCAAACCCATTTCATCAATCATTCAACCCTATTTATTGAGCTCTATGTGCAGAGCACTGTACTAAGAGCTTGGCAGAGTAAAA
The DNA here is from genome assembly GCF_004115215.2 of Ornithorhynchus anatinus. Classification (NCBI taxonomy): domain Eukaryota; kingdom Metazoa; phylum Chordata; class Mammalia; order Monotremata; family Ornithorhynchidae; genus Ornithorhynchus; species Ornithorhynchus anatinus. Next base: position 19,734,080 of record NC_041750.1, read on the forward strand.
TATGACAGTATGATAGACACATTCCCTGCCCACATCATGCCCTCTTGTGGGGGAGAAATTACTGAAAACAACCAGGAAGGTGACTGCCACTTCTCTGTGAAAGGACTGGGGAGGCCTGAGAATGGCAGAGTTTTTGCCAGAGATGCTCTCCATACAACTCCGTAAATCGAAGGCTGAGGACATGACACCTTCTTTGGGGACCCCTGGTAGTAATAACTGTGGTATTTGTTAAGCGCTTACTTTGTGCTGAGCACTGCAGTAAGTCCTGGGATACAAGATAAATGAAATATCCCAAGATAATTGGGTTGGACACAGTCCCTGTCCAACACAGGGCTCACAGTCTTAATCCCCATTTTACAGGTGAGGTAACTGAGGCGCAGAGAAGTGAAGTGACTTGCCCAAGGTCACACAGCAGACAAGTGGCGGAGCTGGGATTAGAACTCAAGTCCTTTGGACTTCCAGGGCTGTGCTCTTTCTACTAGGCCATGGTATTAGTGTCATGGAGAAGCAGAACCCACCAAATAAACTGCTGAGCCACGGGAGTGAGTTCCCTTGATTCCATTTCACAAATCAGACACCATACATCCACACGGTTCCTTGCACTGCAATTTATTTGCATCGTGGTGCCTACCCTGTTGGGTCCCGGGAATACTCTCCTTCCCCTCACGAACATCCCCCCCTTCAACAAGCTTCGCTTTCTGCCACTGTGTTACAGAGGCTTCACTGCTCCAGTCGGAAGATATTGTGGGACGTTTGAATCACACCCAGCCCAGCCTGCTCTGATTGATTATGCCTTGCAGGCCAGTTGGGGCCAGGGTTGGGTTGATAAGAGGATCAAATCAGAGTGAGAACAGACCTGGAGAGAGTCAGGTGTGTGTGTGGGGGTGTGGGGTGTGTGTGTGTGTGTTTGTGTGAAAGTGAGCATGCTCGCGTGTGTGAAACTGTGTATGCATGTGTGCGCGTAAATGTGCGTGCCTGTGCCACGCCTCCTAAAAGCTCTCCCTGGTCCTGACTCGCAGGTTGTGCTTAGTCAGAAACTGCTGTACATGCACAGGACCTTTCAACAGCCAACCCCCACTCCACATCTCCACACTGACCTAGCAGACTGTCTGAAAAAAAGGTGAAGCCCACGTACCTGGAAAACAATAGCTGGAAGTGTAGTTTGATAGTAGCCATCTTGATCTGCTTCTGGCTCAGTTTCTTTAACCCAGTCTTTCTTATCTGTCTCCAGCGCTTTCCGCAGCCAGCCGATGATGTTCGACTGAAGGACACCGACAGCGTTTTCAGGTTAAAGTGGCTAGCGAATGCTTCAATCTTGGGCCTGAACGTTATAAGTAATTAAACAGAACAGCTACCCTTCGTTCGCAAATTTCCCCCTTCCAACCCACGGCTCCAGGTTTCCCCGCTGGGAAATACCCTTTCTCTTCAGCGTCTCAACCTTCCTGTGTAGGTTCCACAAGAACGTAATGCTCTACTCGGCATACTACAGTGGCTCAGATACTGGTCTAGCTATCCAAAATGCAAGTGTGAAAATGAGGTGGAAAGGCAAAACCCCAGATTCAGAAACCTAAGACATTAGCATATAGGCCTCCTTTTTGTCGGTCCCTGGCTGCACCTCTAGTGCTTACTTACAGTCAGTGTTGACGTGTATGTGTTGAGTAGTTCAGAGATCACATCTTGTGAGATGAAAGGCTGCAGATCATTTATATCCACTTCCGGAGCTAGTTCCGAATTTCCCATCATCTCTTCACTACATCAAAAAGCCCAGAACAAGCAAGACAAATTACAACTGAAAGTAGACAGGCCAGAAAGCATCCAGGAGAAATTAGAAGCTTCGTTGGGACCTGTCTCTGTTCTTGAAGCCACAATAAATTAACTCAGACCCAAAGCCTGAAACCAAATACGCTAACTCTCACAGCAACTGAACTGAGGGCAAGAGAAAATCCTGATAATACCATTTGCAAAAATAATAAACAGCACAAGTTCTATTCATTTTTAGGGTACAGGTTCTATCAGATGCAATATTGCCTGGACAGAGTTACAGGAGGGAAGGTAGACAAAACTCCCTCACGGCCAGTTCAAAATGATTCTCTTTCATGCATTATAGCTTTAAGTAGGGCCTATACTAATTGGAATTCGGACATTAAGTTAATCTAAGTAAGAAATCCAAGGCATTTTTTTAATGGTAATTGTTAAGTGCTTATTACGTGCCAGGAACTGTACTAAGTGCTGAGGTAGATCCAAGCTAAGCAGGTTGGACACAGTCCATGGGGCTCACAGTCTTAATCCCCATTTTACAGATGAGGTAATTGAGGCCCAGAGAAGTGAAGTGACATGCCCAAGGTCACACAGCAGACAGGTGGCAGAACCGGGATTAGAACCCAGCTCTTTTTGATTCCCAGGTCCATGCTCTATCCACTAGGCCATGCTGCTTCTCGACTGGAAGTCTGTCACTGAATCAAAGCTATGATGACACTTCATTTAGTGGAGCTTTTAATTCATTGGTGCTCCATTTTAAAGAGGAGTCAGTGACACAGTTGAGCAAACTCAATCAGAGCCTGATGAACTAGTAGTGAGTCAGAGAAGGGAGGAAGAGTTGAACTGTTAAGGGGTCTTAAGTACATTAAAGAAACACAGGAAGTCATCATTCCTGAAATGCAAAAGAATAATTTTAATTATCTAATTCTAGATATTGGGGAAATTCAGTTGTTAGATGATGTTTTTGAAAGAAGAAATTCATCTCAGATGGGGAAGAAAACCTTGACTGCTGGAGTTCAAGACAAATGATCATCCAAGTCCACCTAGCTCTTCCACAATACATAATTTTGACTCTGCATTCTGGGTAGATCACATCAGAAGAAGCGGCTGTGAGCATGAGCAGCATCGAGTCCACATCTGGGTGCCAGAGTGGGTATTTTCCTTACTGTGGAATTCCTTGGGAACATAAACCCCGTTTCATAGGAGAACCCAGGGTAAACCCCGCCCGGAGCGAATTGAGAAAACAAGTGTTCTCCGATGTTATGTATTCAGTGATTATGTTATCAAGAACAAACCCCTCTTGAGTAACAAGAATGTATACAATTTAGCAGCAGGTGCCCATCAAATTCAAGCACATGCTAATTTTCTCTTCAGATCTGTTTGAAAATAATGCTTTTCTGAGTATGTCAGTAATCATTTACCATGACATCACGTACAAAAATGCAGCATAGCTACCTCTAAAGCAGAGGCATGAAAAATGTGGGAGCAATACTGAACAATAAAACACCTAATTATTTTAATATAAGGTATGCCCATTCGTTTTATTATAAGGTATGCTCATCATACTTACTTGACTTGGGCCAAGGCAACACAAGTACACCCATAATCTCATGCTATACTCTGCAGGCTCGGCATGTGTTTCTGATGCTTTCAACACACTTACTTTCCTATCAGAAGTAAGAGTCCCACCTGAGAAATTCAGCTCAAACCACAGCGGGTTAAAATAGCTCAGTGCATACACAGAAATTGCGTAGGTCGGCTGGAGGGATCAAAGGCAGCTGGGCAATCTGCAGCCTGGTGGCTATTACAGAGCCGGTGAAGGAGGAAAGGGTGGAAGTGGGAGAGTCGGAACTGGGCGGGGGGGGGGGGGGGGGGGCGCAACGGGAAAGTCGCCAGTGGCCACGGCACAGTACCGGGCCACCGTATCTCTAGAACGGCAGCAAAAATGACGGCTGGGCTGCTGATGCCCTCCTTTTCTCCCTTGCTAATGGGCAGTGCAGGGAAGTTAGGAAAACCCCTACTACAGGGTCATTTGTTTTTGTGATATTATATTTTAATGACATCAGGCTATTTTACTGCAAGTCTATCTGTAAATTTACTGCCAAGTATTTCTTGTTGCCTACTGCGATATATCATTTAGAGGAACAGTTTTACAAAATCAGAATACATAAAATTAACTACCTTGTATAGGTGTTTAAAACCCAGGTCAAGAGGCTTACAATCTCATTTGCTTCCAGATCTTCCGACGCAAGTTCCTGCATGCGTGAAGACAAAGCCTGATGGTACATAGTTAAGAGCCTTTTGAAAATATCATAGTGAGGGGGAAAACATTGCACCATCAGATTTTTTGCCACAAGGAGGTCGTCGAGGACGTATTTCCGTATGATTTCCAGGTGGCGCACGAGCCACATTTTATCCGATTCCCTGGTGTCTGCCTGAGTACCTTCAATCCTCGTGGTCACGGTTCGATCCAAAATATTGAACATTTTTTCCTTCCACTTTTTGGGCCTTCCGGGAGGTATAAACCCAGTTTGTTTCTTCCGGTCGAGCATGCGCCTGTCGATTTTTTCCTCGCGCTCAATAATCCGGACGACAGACACCAGTAAGGTCGGGTCACGGCGTACAGTGACAAGTGATCTTTGCAACACCATCCACAACTGCTTCGCTAACTCCTCTGACAGCTTCTGCATGTCTCCAAAGTAAATGTGGATGAGAGTCATATCGTGAGTATTCTTGCTGTCGGTACGATACTGTTCATACATCAGACCATCTCGAGAACACTCCAGGTCCATCAGCTTTCGGTGGGCTTGCAGAAGCTCCCCTTGTTCAATCAGGTCCTGAGTTTCTCTGACGATCTCCGGCACTGCAGAGCACGGGAGGAAAGAGCACCGGTTCACACAATCAATCGTCAGCCATATTGGCTGAGCGCTTACTGTGTGCAGGACCCTGTACTAAGCTCTTGGGAGAGTGCACATAGGATTATCTCACACTTCTGACAGCAGTGGCGAATCCTGGTCCAAAAGTATTGGAATGTGAGTCCGGCCCCTGGTGACACTCTCCAGATCAGTTGAGCCGGGGCGCCTGCCCCAGTGTCCTTCAGACAAAGGGAGACGTAAAGACATCGGCCCCAGGTCGCGGTGGGTTAACACAGCCCTGACTGTTGAAATCTATTTGTCGGGGACTCTGGCGGGGTGGGGAGAATGAAACCCCCCCCCGCCCCAAACACCATTCTATACTGTCTTCACAAAGGATCGCATTATAAAGATTTAGAGCTTTGGGTGAACTATGGGGAAAAATGCCGTGTAAAAACAGAAATGCAGCAAGAAACCTAAAAACAACAGTACTCTTAGCATTTCCTTGGGAAGCAGAATGGCTCAGTGGAAAGAGCCTGGGCTTCGGAGTCAGAGGTCATGAGTTCGACTCCCGGCTCTGCCACTTATCAGCTGTGTGACTGTGGGCAAGTCACTTCACTTCTCTGTGCCTCAGTTACCTCACCTGTAAAATGGGGATTAACTGTGAGCCTCACGTGGGACAACCTGATTACCCTGTATCTACCCCAGCGCTTAGAACAGTGCCCTGCACATAGTAAGCGCTTAACAAATGCCAACATTATCATTATTTCCTTCAAAATAGCCTGTCTAGTCTAGTTGCAACGCTGATTCTAGAAAAGACACTCTGCTGAGGACTTGATTCAAAGCCAGGCTAGAGAAAAGGCTAGAGGTAGTTAAATGAACAAACAAAAAAAAAACCCCACAAGTGGCAAGATAATATACTCTGTGGAGTAATAAGTAACTGGGAATATGATTTTCCAATGCCACAGATGGTAAAGTTATTTCCACTGGTGGGTATTGAAACTGAGACAAGTCTAGCAAGTTTAAAAATACCCAGATACCTACTAGATATTACTAGATTTCTTTTTTTCCTAGATAATAACACAATCGCTGACAAATTCTATTATCCGGACAAAGTTCATAGCCAATTACCTGAAAAGATGTTTTTAAGGTTTTCTACAGCAGCAGCCAGTTGACTGTGTTGAACTACAGCATCCTTCACATCCTTGAGGTTTTCAATAGTGTTGATACTCTGTCTCCAATCTTTGCTGACATCTGCCAAAGACTGCTGTATGTCCTTTACATCACTCAATGCATTATGCAGCTGGCTCAAACCAGTTCTCACCCCATCCAATTGTGATTGGATGGCTGCCTAGAAAGAAATAACGCTTACATCACCCAATGCAAAGCCACAAGTATGAGTTTCGTACTATTCTCTTCTTGGCATTGCATTTTCCCACACTGCAGGAACTGGTTTGGAAAAATCCATTTCTACAGAAATGACTATGGAATCCTGTGAGACAGTCAATATCTGGAAGAAAAAGAGTTCAGTGGGCCAAGAAAGGAGTTCCAATAATTCAAGCAATGACTTTTTTATTTTTTCCAGCACGGCACTGATTTCTCAGGCACAATCTGGCGCCACTCATTTTGATGAAAAATTAGATGATCCCAAATAAGCTTTTAATACTGGAATTGCTAGGGCACGGTGGCAGAATGCCATCTGTGGACCTAGCAATCGCCCCACCTACACGGGTTTTGGCACTTGGGCTCGGCGCAGATGCAAGCCCAGCTCCAACTGGCCGTCTGGCTTGCTGCGCAGTCTTGGCAGTCGCTGAGCTGAGCCTGGTGCAAGAAATAGAACTGGGACTTCCTGAAGTGCTGATGAGGGAGCAGGAGTCTGATGCTGTTCTATGCCAGCAGTGGGTAGGGCATGGATCTTTTGGGCAGAGGCCAGAGTCATTTTGTGAGCTAAGCACCGACATGGGGCGAATAGGAAGTTGGGAGTAGCCAGAACTGGGCCAGTGGGGTGGGGTGGACTGGTCCAACGGGGTGGGTAGTGGTGCTCAATAACTGTAACTCTGTGCTTCAGTTACCTCATCTGTAAAATGAGGTAGCATTAGAGAAGCAGTGTGGCTCAGTGGAAAGAGCACGGGCTTTGGAGTCAGAGGTCATGAGTTCGAATGCCAGCTCTGCCGCTTGTCAGCTGTGTGACTGTGGGCAAGTCACTTCACTTCTCTGTGCCTCAGTTCCCTCATCTGTAAAATGGGGATGAAGACTGTGAGCCCCACGTGGGACAACCTGATTCCCCCGTGTCTACCCCAGCGCTTAGAACAGTGCTCTGTACATAGTGCTTAACAAATACCAACATTATTATTATTAAAATGGGGATTAAAACCGTGAGCCCCATGTGGGACATGGACTGAGTCCACCCGGCACTTAGTAAGCACTTAACAAATACCAATAACAACTGCTACGTTAAACACTTGTTCTGTGCCAGCCACGGCACTAAGCCTTGGGGTAGACACGAGATCATTGTGTCGGACACAGTCCGTGACCAACACGAGGCTCGCAGCCTAGTTGGAGGGAGAAGAGGTATTTAATCCCCACTTTACAGATGAGGAAACTGAGGCACAGAGCATTAAGTGACTTACTTAAGGTCCCGCAGCAGGCCAGTGATAGAGCTGGGATTAGGTCCTGTGACTCCCAGGCCCGTGCTCCTTCCTCTAGGCCACACTGCTTCCTCCTTCACAACACTTCAGTCCTGTCAAACTACTTGTAGCCCAGTTGCCTACATCTCAAGGGAATGCTTTTGAGCACCACAGGACTCGATCCAAGCGTTGTCGGATAACAACATTTTACACGAGAATAGAAACTGGTAGGGCCAAGCCACTCCAGGCTGTCGGTTGAAGATTGTCTTAGGAGTCAAATTATTAACTGCATTAAAACTCAGTTCTCATATAAAACAGAGAAAACTCTTGACTCTGGATACCATTCAAACATTGTGGTGTGTAGGGGGAAGGTGGCCCAACCCAAACGAGAGGTCTCTGGCCTTTAGTCACGGTCTGTGCCGAGCCAGGCTCAGCAGGGCTTGCGTTGCTCAACACTGCGAGTCACCTGGCGGCAAAGGCTGGAGGGTCACAGGGGCTGGTGCACCTCTGGGCTTTGCCATTTGGACAAGCTGAAAAACTTTCAGCCTCTGCTGGAAGGTGCCACGTGGCAAAGCTGGAAATATCTGGCCTCAGGCGCGCTGCCCGAGCGGCAGGCTTGTTGATGCTCTGGTGTCAAAAAAAAGCTCCATACTTTGCTGCGGGAGCCTCCCAGCAAAGGCTGAAAATGAGCCCAAGGTGGAGTCAGAGCATCGAGTTTGCTGTACTGGAAAAACTGGGAGGTAGACCCTAACGAAAATCTGTAAGCACCTGAAATTCGAGGGAGATGGCAGGTAAGGAACCAAACCGATCTGGAGCCCTGAAAGTTCGTACCTTGAGCCTGGCCTCCACCGAAGCCTTCTTCCGAGCCTCCCTGCGGCGGTACTGTTCCACCTTGTCCAGCTGGTCGGGCCGCTGAAGCATTCCAGCTACCCTCTGGACCGCCGTGGCCACTGCTTCCCTGTCTGTCTCCTCCATAGCTTAGAAGTTTCCTAAAGCCCCAAACCTCTCACACCTTTGGCAAAAAATAAACAATTGCCCTTTCGATTGGTGCTTTTTTTGAAACAATTACCTACAAAACACTCCAATGCAATTATTCCGCCCTTGTAAAGGACTTTACAAGGAAAGGACTGAAGTCATTCACCATATGCTGAAAAACATGAGACTGCAAAAACTGTTGTTCCCAAAGGAGAGGGAGGCAAACATGTCATTCGTTACCCCAAGAGATTGTACAGGTCAAAAATACTAGGTTTGCAAAGAGTTTGGATAAATTCTTGAACAAATTATCTGCCAATCAGTCCTAACCCTGGTTTTTCTCACCCTCACTGGGCTCTGGGTCAGGCTGGAGATGTCCCTTGCTCCCAGAGCACTGAGAGGACGAAGCGGGGGTCAGAGATCCACAACCTCTGGGGCGGTGTGAACCCCACGGGATGGTGTAGTGTTCCTGTATGGCTCCGGGTCCAGGGGTCAGAGGATCCTCTGGTCCCAGAGTCCATATTCTGCCAAAAGTCTCAAGAGATGGGAATAACATCCCCTGGGCTCCACTTCACAGTCCCTTTCTGGCTCCAAAGGCAGGATGGGCTAGCTATGGCTGCCTGCCCTAAACAAAAATCCTCAACAATCCACCCCTTCCTCTTCATCCAAACTGCTACCATGCTGAGTCCACCCTGATCTTAGAGCCTACCTCGACTACTGCATCAGCCTCCTTTCTTTTCCCTCTGCAGTCCACGTGTCACTCCGCTGCCCGGATCATTTCCTTAAAAAACTTCAGTCCAAGTCTCCTCACTCCTCCAAAAGCTGCTGGGGCTGCCTATTCACCTCCAAGTCAAACAGAAACTTTTTGCCATCAGCGCTCACTGTGGCGGGGAATGTGTCTGTTATATTGTCTTTTCTCAAGTGCTTAGTACATGCTCTGCAGCAGTTAAGTGCTCAATAACTATGATTGACTGACTTTAAGGCATTAATCAGCTCTCTCCCACGTCACCTCGCAGACCTCTTACTACAACCCAGCCCACACACTTCACTCCTCTAATGCCACTGTATCTCAATCTCCGCTGTCTTACACTGACCCACTGCCCATGTCTTCCCGCTGCACTACAACTCAGCTCCCCTCTCATTTCCAACAGATCACCATTCTCTACATCTATAAAGCCCTGGTTTTCGGAGCTCCAGAACCAAATTCAGAACAAAAGAAAAACTTCTTTATGTGGCTTTTGACAACTGGAGGATGGAGCCTGGGACTGGGAGTCAGGAGATCTGGGTTCGAGCTCCGCTCTACCACCTGCCTTTGGTAACTTTGGGCAAGTTTACCTTCCCTGTGACTCAGTTTTCTCTTCTGTAAAACACCCATGCTCCCTCCCTTTTTAGACCGTGTCCAACCTCATCTTCTATCCATTCCAGTACTCGGCATAGTGCTTGGCAAAAAGCAGTGCTTAATACCATCGTTATTATTCCAACACCTCGGGCTAAATAATTGCCTACTCTTGCCCTAGGATGTATTCTCCCCTCCTCCCCGCACTAAAATATAAATTCCTTGAGTGCAGAGATCATGTCCACTAACTCTAATGTTCTCTCCCAAATGCTCTGCAACCAGAAAGTGCTCAAGGAGTACTGATTGACAGATTGTGCAGAAGTTTCATCACCCTATGACTATGAGTCTGTATTTCAAAATCTGTGTGCCTGGTCTGTTTTGAGACTATTAGAATTCCTCTAAGTAAATCCACTTTTATCTGATCTCCAGGTCCAATTTACAGTTCAGGAAATCATAGATCCCTTCCTTTCATCTCAATCCTAGATTCTGGGCTACCGGTTTGCACGCTAGGCTACCGGACAGGACCACTGGCAATTTCCACAGGTCAATTTTCCTCAGATAACTGGAGAATGTTTTTAACATACTGAAGAAATGAAGGAGAAGCAATACACTGCATGAGAGTAGCATTTTTTTTAATGGCATTTGTGCAGTGCTTACCACGTGCCAGACACTGTACTTAGCGCTGGGATGGATACTACATAATTAGGTTGGACACAGTCCATGTCTCTTGTGGGGCTCAGTCTTAATCCCCATTATACAGATGAGGTAACTGATGCACACAGAAGTTGTGACTTGCCTAGGGTTACACCGCAGACAGCTGGCAGAGCTGGGATTAGGACCCAGGTCCTCCGTCTCCCAGACCTGTGTTCATTCCATTAGGCGATGCTGCTTCTCTCACCGGAGCCTACCAGGCGGCTGAAATTCTCTTGAAAACTCACTCAGCCTTTCAGATGCTTTCATGACCAATGACCGTTTATTTCTCCTCCAATTTAAATATCAAACTGATAATCGAAGCAACAGTATTTATTAAGTGCTTATTCTGTGCAGAACACCGTGCTAAGCCCTGGAAGAGTACTGAGGGGAATCGGACCGGATCCGGTTTCCTCTTCCTCGATAATTTAAAATACCACTTTTAGGCCTTCGGGCTTTATTAACAATACAGATAATGGAGGTGTTTGCTCTCTGTCCCCCAAAGGGCTCAGAGTTAAGGGGGAGGGAGGAACTGAATCCTCACTTTCCAAAAGAGGAAGTTAGGTGACTCGTTCAAGATCACCCAACGGGCAGGCGACAGTTACGCTCTGGGACTATACTGGCTCTCCGACCGGCTCCAAAATAAACGACTTTCCAAGGGCAGAAAAATTGCACGGGCCTTATCGGGGCCTATCGTTACCTGTAAGGCAGCAGGGCGCCTCGGTGCCGGCCTTGAAAATCGCGTTTGCCCGGCAGCCGGGTGGGGTGGGCGGTCTGCGAACGCGGGGTGGATTCTCTTCCCCGGCTGCCCGCCCCACTCCGGATCGGACCTAAGCAACGCTTCTTCATTCGATCCTATCTACCGGTCGGGCCGGGCGAGGGAAGGACGTGGAAGGAAGCCCGACGGCCTGAGGGGCGCGGAGCGGGGGGGCCCCGCGGGGATGAACAGCAGGAGGGCCCGGTTGCGAAGGCCAAGCTGCAACCGGGCCTCTCCCCTCGGTCGGGGGAAAAGGGCCGAGGCGCTGCCGGACCGGGGTCGGAGCCAGACCGCGGTCTCGGCCGAGCGCGTACCTACGTGGGTGGGCCGGGGCAGCCGGCGGCGTCCGAAGGCGGCGGCGGCAGGACTGGACTTCCCCCTCGGGGAGGGGGGCACGGCCACGAGCCCGACGCGCCGAGGGTCTACCCGGAGGAGAGCCCCCCGCCGCTGCTGCCGCCCTGCCCGGCCCGGCCTCCCGCCGCCCGCTTCCGCCGCCGTATTCCGGCAGCGAGAGGCCAAGGGCGCGCGCTTCCGCTTCCGCTTCTCCGAGCGGAAGCGAGTCTCGCGAGACTCCTCCCTCCTCGCCGGCCGGCCCGCTAGCGGAGCCCGCGGAGGGATTTTCAGACCACCGCACTGTGCCCAAGAGCTCAGTGGGGCGCCGATGAGCTTCGCGGTGGCCGCTCCCTCTTCCCACCCCAGATCCCTAGTTTACACCCGCCCGATTTATTCATTCATTCAGTAGTATTTATTGAGCGCTTACTATGTGCAGAGCACTGTACTAAATGCTTGGATTGGACAATTCGGCAACAGATAGAGACCATGCCGGCCCACTGACGGGCTCACAGGCTAACCGGGGGAGACAGATGGACAAAAGCAAGGCAATTTAATCACGATAAATAGAATCAAGGGAATGTACACCTCATTAACAAAATAAATAGGGTAATAAAAATATATACAAATGAGCACAGTGCTGAGGGGAGGGGAAGGGAGAGGGGGAGGAGCAGAGGGAAAGGGAGGCTTAGTGAAAGGGCAGCAGAGGGAAAAGGGGAAGCTCAGTCTGGGAAGGTCTCTTGGAGGAGGTGACTCCGGCACTCACTCCATCGGATTTGGTGAGCGCTTAGTGAGTGCTGAGCACTGGCCTAGTGGATAGCGCACGGGCCTGGGAGTCGGGTCGCGGGTTCGGATCCCGCCCCATCTCAGCCACGGGACCTCGGGCGAGTCACTTCACTTCCCTGGCTCTCAGTCCCCTCTCTGTAAAGTGGGAATTGCGACCGTGAGCCCCGTGTGGAAGAGGGACTGTGTCCGACCCCATTTGTTTCCATCCACCCCAGCGCTTGGTACAGTGCTCGGCACATAGTAAGCGCTTAAATACCGCAATTATTGTTCTTATTTGCGTTAAGAGTATGGGCCTGGGAGGCAGAAGACATGGGCTCGAATCCCGGCTCCACCACTTGTCTGCTGCGTGACCTTAGACATGTCACTTCACCTCTCTGTGCCCGTTACCGCATCTGGAAAATGGGGAGTAAGTCCTACCCCTGCTTCTTAGACTGTGAGGCCCATGTGGGGCAGGGACTGCGTCCTATCTGAATATCCTGCCATCTACCCCGGCACCTAATGATATACTGCGTGGCACATAGTAAGTACTTAACACATACCAGAATTATTACAATATAATTGAAGTGGAAGATACAGTCGCTGCCCATAAGGAATTTAGCGGGGGGTGGGGGGGGGGTGGGGGGTGGAGACAGAATAAATTACAGCTAAGCACCTTAGTTGAGATTGAGGCAAAAAAATGGTACAACTCCAAGTGCAAGGGTGACAGCAGGGAGAGGGAGGAGAGGAAATGAAGGCTTAGGTAAAAAGGCTCTTGGTGATGTTCATTCATTCAATCATATTTATTGAGTGCCTACTGGGTACAGAGCACTGTATTAAGCGCTTGGGAAAGTACAATACAACAACAAACAGTGACATTCCCTGCCCACAACAAGCTCACAGATACAAGTTAATCAAATACAAGCTAATCAGGTTGGACACAGGCCACGTCCCACACGGGGCTCACAGACTCAATCCACATTGTACAGATGAGGTAACAGGCACAGAGAAGTTAAGTCACCTGCCCAAGGTCACATAACAGACAAGTGATGGATGTGATTTTAATAAGAGGTTAGGAATGGATGCCACAGCTTATCCTCTTGCTGGGGGGTTCGGGGGACCGCGTTACTTTTGTTCACCTTGAACCCTACTCCTTCCAAGCTGCAATGGGTACTCCTTCCTCCTAGTTTTTGGGAAAAACAACTCATCCTAACCCCACTCGCTGTAATTTTGTGAAATTCAATTCAATGGCGTTCTCTCAGCCTTTGCTTTAGACCAGGAAGTCGTAATTTCATCCAAAACTGCTTTGTGATCCTCAGCCTGATTGGCCCTTTCCAGCTCAGTTAGGTTCAACCCATCAACTGAATTGAGCACTTAACCTGTGAAGAGCCCTGTACAAAGCACTGTACCTCCTTCCTTAACCCTTCTGTTAACCCACTGTTAAGAGCACAGGTCTAGGAACCAAGAGACCTGGGGGTCTATTCAGTTAATCAGTAGTGTTTATTGAGATCTAATGTGTTCAGAGCACAGTACTAAGTATTCAGGAGAGTAAAATAGATCACATACGCATAGGATTTCAATCTATCAGGGAAGACTAACTTAAAAAAATTACAGGGGAGGAAATAAGAGTAAAGATAGGTCCATAAATGTTAGCCTGGGGGGTGGGGGGGGTGGGTGGTCTAATAGCTCTGCAGGAAGGGAAAGGTCTCCTTGGGGAGAACTGTGAAGGATATTCCTTGAGTAAAGGACCAATTCGAATCTTGAAAATTAACTGTTTAGCATGGGTGTCTGAAGACTATGGTGGCTACAAAGCAGTTAGCATCTCTGCCTTCGATGAGTTTTCTATTCCTGGTAAAGTGATAGGATTACTAATTTGGAATCAGTAAGCATGTAGAGAAAAGGGAACTAATGAACATGATAACGATGGCAGAGTCTCCTGACAGGAAATACATATCTTTGCAGTCTGTACAGAAGAATTAATTATAAGAGTTAGCGACTGGCACAGTATCACTTGCACTCTTCTCTGCCAGTCATGATACTAAGAAAGCAGGCAGGAGTGTGGCTCACTGCACAGTGCATGTGCAGATTCTGCCTATGAGAGAGAGACAGCTACAGAGAACTAGACCTTCAACCCAGGCTTCCTGATTCCTAGAGCAGAGGTCTTTCTACTGGACCAATAACAGGGCTACCTCCCCCCTCCCCCCAACACACACACACACACACACACAGAAATTACATTTTATTGTCCCCATATTTAAGCCTTGAAATGAGACTCTACACTCAAATCATTCCCTCTTCCTTCTGAGTCTTAAGATTCAGATTCATCCCTGTTCTGAGAAAGGGCTGATTTCTTACCTTCTTTCCACTGGATCCCCAGCAGGGCTTAGTGAATAAAGATATTTTGAGAGGCCTTTGCCTTAAGCTCCACCCCAGAAGCTGACATGACATTCAAGGGAATCAAAACTAGTTAAGATATGAAACTAAAAAGGTGGAAACACTTCCCTGGATGAAGTACACTGAGGCCCCCTTGGGAACCCTCTCAGAAGAGATTCACTACTCTGATAAACTCCATGACAGTTTCAAAGTTAAATGAGGGTAGCAAAGTGGAAAATAAGCTTGAAGAAAAACAAGGGGAAACCCCTTCCCCCCCAACCATTTACATAAAACAATGGGTTTTGAGCAAACACCATTAGAATTTGGAAATCATGTTTAACTGTTGCCTTAAATCACTCAAGGAATGTGCCACCTCCACCTTTTAGACCTGTCCTGCAGATTCGGAGTGGCCTGTGGCTGGTGTCACAGCCACGCGCTTCACCCACCATCACCAGGACGAAGGTCCGTTCTGTGCCTGGTGGATAGAGGGAGAAACCTGAAAGCTGTTCCTGTCAGAAGTGAGGACTGCACTTTTCTTTATTTTGAGGCAACGATAGCTTCCCTCTTTTTAGGTTGTAAACCCCCAGCAAGTCAAGCGTCAGTATCCTTGCACTTTTCCTCAGTGCTGACTACAGTGATCTACCCCAAGTGGTTTGTGTAGTAAACACCGGCAATTGATCCAGTCGCTAACCGAGTGCCGGGCATCTTAAAGAAGGGGCCATTTCAATCAATCAATGGTATTTATTCAGCGCTTACTGTGTGCAGAACACAGTACTAACCACTTGGGAGAGGATAATAATAGCAGAGTTGGTAGACCTGTTCCCTGCTCACAAGAGACCTGGAGATGGGGGGCGGTGGGGGGAGAGGGCAACTTCTGAGTAAAATTATGAATCAATTCCTCAACATGGAACTACGCAGGCTGACAAGGGATATAATTAAGGATGCAGGCAGAAAATACCAGTAAATTCAAGAATGGTTTAAATTCATGGGTGGCAAGTCCATAATGGGTCATTGGGGTGAACATTTAAGACCTCAGAGGATGAGTTTAGGTGATGGAAGGCTTGAGTTAGATTCTAGATAATGGGTTGTTGTAGGGAAAGATTAGAGATTGTTATAACTTATATCACCAAAAATGAGGCAGTGTCAAATCGCAAGAGTAAATTTTTGCGGCTCCTTTCAGACCAAAGTGATGTGCTACTGGCCTGGCTGAGTATGCCATTTGTGTCATATAAATTTCCACATTCAAATTTTTTGGCAACATGTTTCCTTAAATAAATTCTATTCTCTCACGTTTATGCGTAATCTAGCCCGCAAGTCCCACTGGCATTGGCCACACCTAAAGCGACATTCTACACAGTGCTGAACGGATAAATAGCTCTTGGCAAACTAAGTGGCTTTATCTAAAACTTGAAGCAGCAGTGTGTACAGTGCCAGAGCTTAGTACAGTGCCTGGCACGTAGTAAGCGCTAAACAAATACCATCATTATTATTCTAAAGGAAAGAGCACAAGACTGGGAGTGAGGAGACTTGGGTTTTAGTTTCAGGTCTGCCCCTTGCATGCTGTGCGAATGGGCAAATCACAACCTCTCTGGGACTCCATTTCCTCACCTGTAGAACAGGGGAAAGACAGATTGTGAACCTGGTATGGGTCAGAGAATATGCCTCGTCAGTCTTACTGAGCAAATCTCACAGCTAGGCCTCACTCATACAGGCCAGCAATCTGCCAATAATCCAATCATCTACATTTGAGCAGAAACTCTGGAAACTGTGTTAATTCTTTCAAACCATCAGAATGCCATGAATTTTTGTGATAGCATTTACCAGCTCTACAAAGGTCCTCCCTTCCAGGATGCGCTCCAGTAGAAACATCTAATGAGCTTTCTTTCCTGAAAAAATACAAACTTTAATCCAGATCCTTCTACTCTCTCGAAAGGCAGCAGTAGGAGAAAAATCCTTGCCGAATGGGGATGATAACCAAAACCCGAGACCCAGGCACTCAAATATTAGAAGGGAAAACCTGTCAGTCTCAACACTTTCAAAGTCATATTTCTCAACTACTACAGATTAAAGGACTGGGAACAAGCATCTTCTTAAAATGAGAGCTTCGAAAGACTATACTAGTGAACACAAACCAAATATTAAAGTGGATAACATTCATCTTTTGCCACCATTAAGCTGACTATGGTTCACTTGCATCACAAATTTATTAACAGCTAAGGAAAGCCTTAAGAAGGAAGAGAAACTATTACAATTTCATCCAAAGGAACGAATTAGGGCAGAGTTCAAGTGTGGTTTTTCCTTTATGCAAATGGTCTATCTTTCCAAATTTCCCTTATACCACTGTGATGTGATTTTAGTGGTAATGAATGCCACTCTGTAATACACCTAGGAGTTAAAAATATAACCCAGGGATTTTAAGAAACTGCACAACTAACTTCTTTCTTAGAATTTTTACTTCGCAGAATTTTTCACAAGTACACAGACAACCCCGGGGGGACCCTTTTCTATCGTATTTTGTATATGCTATTCAGAGAAAAGACTTAGATTTGGGTGTAGGGTCTCTCCCCCGGGCTATTGGCACAATTGTTACACTTTGTTTCATTGTTTTACTCACAAAAGTAATTTTCACTGTTAGTACACCACACAATCAGTTGGCTTTAATGCTGTCAACATCTCTTCTTCTCCCCTCTCTCTACCTTTGGATTCTGAAGCAAACAGCGCACTCAAATTAGGTACATATATGTTCCAACTCACAACTAGAAATGTCATCACAATTCACCTTTGAAGACACATTTTTCTGATAGATGCCCATTCAACTGAAAAAAAAAAATTAACTTTTGAATATCAATTTCTAAATAGGTAAACTAACAATCTACTTCTTACAGATGGGCTGAAATATCCAACGTTTAAATAACTGATTTCTTTGTTTGCAATGCGTTCTATTTAACATACAAGGTGAAAGACATTTAGTGTCTAATTCTTTTAGTTAATTATCTTCCTCATTCTAAGAGGGAAATTAAATGGTTATACACACAAAGAATTCATATTGGAAAAGTCAGAAGAGGCTTATCAATATATTGCCAACAGGCATATATTCATTCTCTCACAATCCTCCTCAAAACATAACTACCAAAAACAAAGCAGCCCAAAATGAAGTTTGCAAATACCATCCACTAGATGAATGTAATGTGGTAAAAAATACTAAACTTAACAGGTTTCTCCAATACATAAAACACTGCTGAAATTTTAATGTACTAAAATATTCAGCCCCTCTCAATTTCATCAAAAATAACACTGTCCTTGAAGGGATATAAAGACGAATCCCCAGATCCCACCCTTTTCTTGGAATTCAACATGTAATCTGAAAGCTGGAAAGAAGTGATTCTTGAATTTTCTGTTGGTTTCCATCTGTGTTGTTTCTTCTTAGCTTATTGTTCCAGTTTCAAACAATGCAGCGACCAATGTTGGAATATTGATCTCTAGAAGAGTGAAGTGAAAAAGAGACTAACAATTATTTTCAAGGAAAGAGAAATGAGCAGTTTCAAGCAGGCAGAAAAATAAGATCTTGTTCACTTTAAGGTGGGCTATTCTGGGTGGCTGGGCAGGTTACACTAAATAGGGGGCCAAGTGGTATACTCCAATTCCAGGAAGAACAGGGCTGTGGACAGACCAAGAAAACAATGACTCCTGCCCACTGCTGGAATTCATTTCCAGCACAAACACACTTCTTTCCCAAGCACTTAATACACTGCTTTGCACGCAGTAAGCACTCAATACCCCCGATTAAATGACTGATAGCACTGAGTGTCAGTTCAGCATGCCTCATACCAGGTGATGGGAGCCTTTTGACAAGTCTTTCCCACAGAGGACTGCCCTAGATCATTTCTTAATATCAAAACCTAATGTCAGTCACGCCATGGGAAACTCCTGCAAATAGCTCTGAATCCCAGGAGACACAGCAGTAACTCATGGGCCCCCTACTTAAAAAACTGCACCTGAGCCGTGACTCAGTTTAAGTATTTAAATGCCACTGCATTGGATGTTAATTTTTCAACAGGGAAAGGCAACTGGAAGAAACACAAGAGAGAGGGGAAGGAGGATTTGAATGGTAAAGGGGGGGTGGGCGGGAAGGAGGTTTCCCCCCCAAAGCTACATCTCTACTTCTGGCTTTTAAAGTATTAAAAATTGTCATTGTAATCTTGGATGAAACAAAATTCCATAATCTTATTTGACCAAAATTGTTCAACACGAGTCAATGCACACAGTCTGAGAGCAACCTGAGTTCAACTGCCCCCCTTTAAAAGGCAACTGGGATTTGGAAACCTTACCCTACTTCAATACAACCATGCCAGTTGTACAATGGCAACCAAAAATTCCAACTATTTTCCTTAAGCCAAACTGACCAGTAACACAGTAATGCAAGTAACATTTTACCGAATGGAATGGACTTACTTTGCAGAGCTGGGTAGTACGGTGTCAGCTGGGTGAGCAGGGCTGTCACGGTAGGTTTATCTTTCCCTTGGATTCGATTCAAGATGTCAGGAGTCAGGTTGCTAGTATTTCTGTCAGCTGCTGTCTCGGAGCCTGCAGCGTGAGGATAATCCCGATATGCACTGCTGACCGAAGAGGCGGAGGAGGAATGAAACGAGGCAGAATCGGCACTGTAGCTTGACTTCGAATACCTGGCATCTGTGGACCAACTGGTGCTCGCTCTCACTGGAGATGATGATCTCACAGACTCCCCGCTATAATAGTAAGAAGAAGAAGAACCTTCCAAAGGATAACTTGTGGAGTACCTTCTGGGTGAAGGGTACGTCACAGCAGGAGCCGAGTACGACACTCTCTCGTCTGAATAATTCCTTGAGTGGGAATACGACAGCTCACCTCTCCGATGCCTGCTTGGACCGCCGCCAGGCATTCTGACTTCGTCGGACCTACAGCCGTACATGTCGGACTTGCTATAGTTGGAATAGCCACCCCCTGAACATCTGGAGTACATAGAACATTCCCCAGAAGAAGGAGACGGGTAAGGTGCATGATCCAGAGAATGCCTCATGTGCCTTCTGTGCCAATCAGATGACTTTCTCCAGTCTCTGTGTGCTGAAGAGTACCCTCCCTTATGGTGCAAAAATGGATCATTAACTTGAGATGACTTGGTTTCTGAATCACTGAACCTCTGCCTATAGTAGGCAATTCCTTCACCCATATGGTAATGGGCTTGAGACCTGCTACTTGAATAACTCAATGACTTTTCGCTGGGATATGAAGCGCTTGTGGGGTAGTGTACTGCAAACTGTGAATGGTCCAACTTTGGGGCTTTTCTATAAGGCTCTTGAATATGGCTGCTTCCTGAAAAAAAAAATCAAGTAGATATAGAGCAAAGTATTTAATAGTTGCCTCTTTTGAGTGAAGAGGAAAATTTAAATGTTAAAGGTTAGAATCAGTTTCTTTCTTGAAAGATTAGTTCTTTTCGGCCAAAGGTATGAGCTTTGTTAGCCACGATAACTACTCATGTTTCCAGTCTGCATTTTAGCTAGAACCCTGAGAGAGAATTATTCAGAGCCTCCTGTGTGGTATCGGTAATGGGTGGGTGCGACTGTGCACGTTTTCCCAAACAAAAGAGTTTTCAAGAATGCAGCCCTCTCAGTATAGGAGAACTGGATACTTTGGGCCTGAGATCAGGGTGCCTATAGTACATCAACCCCTCAAATTAAAGAAAATTCTCCTTAAAAGGAGTTTAACTGACTATTTCTTGTATTAGCTGACAATTTTTGGCTCCAAACAGAGCCAAAAAAGGTTGGCGACCCTCTGAGAAGGATAAGCTGCTGCCTCTGCACAACTGAGACAATGCACTGCATCAATAATCAAAATTCCTACAGATGAGGACTCATGAGATTAAGCTAGGTAATTTAAGGTTGGGGGGAGGAGAGAAAGAGGGGGAAGAGAGAGATATCCATATCCATAAAATTACCTGAAATGTCTTTGTAAGCAGTTTGGAGGCGGCTGCTGTATCCTGATCCAAGTTCATAGCGAGATAGTGACATCAGAGGTCTCAGACTGCTGGCGTAATTAACCTAGAATGCACACATAACCAGTACTAAGCCTCGGGCACACTCAATACCTAACAGCAACTATAATATATATATATATAATACATGTTAGATATTATATACTAGAATATATTTTCATTGTTGGTGAAAAACATATTTGACTTGTGTTGTGTTCCAGAGACTTTTTCCTACAGCTTTACTATTTTGAAACATTCCTATAATAATCTTTTATACACCCATCTTGTTAGGGTGAACAATACCACTGCATCCAAAAGGGAAGGCAGTACACAAGGCACCGCAGAATAAGTCGACAGTAACTAATGGTTATTATTACCCTAAAGAAGGTGTTTCCCAAGTTTTTGTTTTGAAAGGGCATGACAAAATTCCAGGTATGTAATAAGCTTTATTTCCGTAAAAGTATGAACCCCCGAGTAGAGCCTGGAAGCTGTAGCACAAACCCAGATACCACAGCTATTCACCCAAGGCAAGCCATTCTAAACTGCTTCAGCCTGGGCCTTCCATTCATATATGCCTCAGTTTTTAAAACCCAGGAACACCATGGGCACTGCAGTCCCAGGGGCATGCAACACTGAAGCAGTGACCACAAGAGATCCATTGGCAGATCAAAGCCTAATGACAAATTTTTTTTTTTTTTTTAGCCTACTCTCATCCCCACCCCCTGCCTTCAGGATCTACTGTTCTGCTCTTAAACTCCTCAGAATATCCGTTCTGGAGGGCGGGCTGGAAGGAGACAGAGGGTCTCATCCCCGGCTCCACTCTTGCCTTCAGCCGACCCCCACCAACTCACTGTTTCCCTCTTTCATAAAAAACTGCAACGCTGGGAGTGAAACCCAAACCACACAGTGTCAGGAGACACTGGTGACCAGGAAATGGGGGACCAGGGTTTGTTCTTCTTTGGTAATGAGGGGGAGAAAGGGGGGAAGAGAGAACTGAACTTGCATCTAGTTGCTTTCTCCCTCCTCCTCTGCCATCACCCAAGAGTCCAGCATAGTGGCTAAAAATTCATCCCCTGCCCCAGGGCATGTTGTGTACATGGGGGTGGTGGGACAAGAGCAGCTCCACTGGAGAGGCAGGGAGTTGCTATGTTGGCTCTCCCTCAGCCCCTTTTTAGGCTCAATGTGGCAGAGCAGCCCAGCTACTTCCTCCATAGTTTTTGGCTCTGGAGACGGAGCTAATGGTGTCACTCTCACGGTACCAAGTCTCTGGGTGGACGTAATAATAATTATGGTATTTGTTAAGCGCTTACTGTGTGCCAGACACCGTATTAAGCGGTGGGGTGGATACAAACAAATCGGGTTGGACACAGTCCCTGTCCCACGTGGGGCCCATAGTCTCGATTTCCGTATGCCAGATGAGGTAAGTAACTGAGGCACAGAGAAATTAAGTGACTTGCCCAAGGTCACACAGTCAACAAGCGGTGGAGCCGAGATTGGAACATCTATGCTTTAGAGCCACGGGATTCTAAGAGGAGTCACATCAGGCTTGCGAGCCATAGGTTTCTGACCCATTGGGGCAGACAATATTGACAGAGAGCTAGTCTAGGAATAAGGTGATAACAGGAAAGGGAAAGTACAATGGTCAAGACGAGACATGTTGATTTGATAGTAGGAGCTAACAAGAAGCTATGGCTTCTAATCTCCATTACCTTCTAGGAAACTTCCGCTTGACCATCCCCCAGTTTCAGAGAAATTTCTTAAATTTGGCCCTGTCACTCCCTGACGATGCAAATTTCCTCCATAATATGGAAGTTTTCCTACAATACAAATATTTGTTTCTTGGCTATTTTATTGTTAAAAAACATTAGAGAGGAGAAAATTTAAGCTGCAATTATTAATGAAGGGCGACAGAACTCTGTATCAGAAAAGTACTAACTGAAAGTTTACTTTGTAAAACAATAATCCAGGCTCAGAAAAATACTTTCCATTCAATATAAGGTAGAAGATGATTGAGTAAAATTACTTACTGCTGCTTGTTTTTCACAAAATGCCTTCAAAGCCTTTGTCAAACCCTGGGTAACGGTCTTAACTAAAGTTGCTTGTGCTTCAGAAGTTATGTGAAATGATTCCTTTTAAAGTAAAAAAAAGCCTCAGTAAAACACAGTTCAATAAATTATTTCGAGTCCACATGTAATTTTTCTAAACTCAATTCCGAGGTCTGATACCTTTTACTAAAATGAAGTAAAAAGAAGTCCCAAGTAAAACACAGTTCAAGAGATTATTTAGAGTCCATATGTACTTTTTCTAAATTTCCAGGTCTGACAACTTTTTACTAAAATGACATAGTAGCCTATCAGTGGTATTTACTTAGTTTTACTGTGTGCAGAATACTGTACAGGGAGAGCACAATAACACAGAGTTGTTAGACATGGTCCCCTCCCACAACAAGCTTACGGTCTAGAGGGGGAGACTAACATACCCTGCTACCATAGCTAGCAATTTGCCAACCAAAGAGCTCCAGAAACCAGCTGAAGGAATTCACAATAATTAGGATTTATGGTAGGTGGGGGCAGATACATACCATGTACTTCAGGGCCATGTATTTTTTAACAGGATCGTTCTAGAAGGGGGGGGGAGAGACAGAATAACTTTTTTTAGCCAAATACATTTTTAAGGCCTATATAACTAGCTGAAAACCTAAAACAAAAAATAGGACCTACTTTCAATTAATCTGAGACTTCTGAGGAAACCTGTACAATAACGCTCGGATGTTTTATTTGGGATATTCCAACCAGGAATACACAAACTAGGAATACTAGACCATCAACAGCTTTGCCACTTGATAGTTCAAACCAAAGATTCTCCATAAAGAAGCAAATTACTGTTTGGGAACAGCAAATGAAAACTGATCATCTGCATCTGAGGTTTCAACCAGATATTATCCCTGGGTTTAGTCCAAGATGCTGTAGAGGACACGGCTAGATATTGATCAAACCAATCAAGTGTCCCTGCCAAGCTCAAAGCCCTAGGAGAAAATGGTGTGGATGGTGCTGTAATAATAATAATGTTGGTATCTGTTAAGCACCTACTATTTGCCAAACACTGTTCTAAGCACTGCTTAGATACAAGGTAATCAGGTTGTCCCATGCAGGGCTCAGTCTCCATCCCCATTTTACAGATGAAGTAACTGAGGCACAGAAGTTAAGAGACCTGCCCAAGATCATACAGCTGAGTCGGCGAAGCAAGGATTAGAACCCATGACCTCTGACTCCCAAGCCTGTGCTCTTTCCACTAAGCCACACTGCTTCTCTGTAGAAGCATTCCATCCCATGTTGGCTCTAAAGCTTCATGGGAATTATAGGAAATAAAATGAGCAAAGGCACTGGGAACAACAGTGGGAGAAACTGCTGAGGAGAAAAGGGAGAGTGAGGGGAAAGAAGAAAAACTTGTGAAAAAAATTATGGGAGATGAAGCCAGAAAAATAACAGAAATACAATTTTGGGCAGCATCAAATATGACTTACTTTCAAGGCAAATATGATTTACTACTTAAATAGTTTAGCTCACTTGAGTCTGTGAGCACATACCTCAGGCTTGAAATCAGATGACCACCTAAAATGAAATCAATTTGAAAATTGTTAATCATCTTGGAAATTAAACGATCAAATTGTGATCAATTGACAGCAAAATGTCAAAAGAGGTGCAGATGGGAAATTGACTATCTATGCTAATACTTAAAATGGCAAATTATTTCATAACTTGGCTATTTGCTCACCCATTTTACCTGAATGAGATTAAATTTTTTTGACGCCAGGGACCACATCTTCTCTGTGTTCTGATCCTACCCAGGTATAAACATTATTTGAACTTAACTGGATAAAGATGTTATACAGTGGCACTACACACACAGAGAAATGTAAATCATTTAGGCGGTATTGAAGTTCTCCTTATCCAACTCTGATTTTTCTAGTCTATTTTGAGAGTGAAACAGTTTACCAGTAAGACCCATGATCATGAAAACCCATACCTTTATCTAGCACCGCAGCACTCAATCAACTCTCTCCTACTTTTCCATTCTCTCCTACTATGCCCCAGCTCGCACCCTTCATTCCTCTCGAGTCTGGCCTGGAGCTTACCCCTCCTAACACCAACCTCTTCTCCTCCAGCTAGCACTCCCTACCCCTTCACAACCCTCTCCAGCTTCAAAGCCCTCACTTCACTCGCACCACCTAAGCATTTAAATACTCAACCCCCCATCTCTCTTATTTGCCTAATTTAACATGGTCTATTTCATCCTAATTTAAGTGTTCACCTCCCCCTCCAGACGGTACACTCCTTGAGAGCATGAATCACGTATACTAATTCAACTGTACACGCCCAAGCACTTAAGACATGTTCTGCACACAATAGGTGCTCAATAAATGCTACTGATTGATTAAAGCATTTTACAATGAAAACTGACATGGCATTTACAGAGAACTTAGAGATTCTGGTAAACCTCTCAAACACATGATTGAATGCCAAGAACTGCAACCGTTATGTAATTTCTCCACATATCCTTCAATGCTCCTGGTGGAGACAGAATACTGGGCTGGATGGGACCAGTGGTCTGATCCTAAATGGCACTGGAATATTCTGACTACACTAACTGGCTGGTTGGAAATCCATAAAATTCTTCTAGCCATGTCCCCATTCTGTGCTGGTTTCCTATCCTTTTCATCCAGCACTGTGAACAACTGGACAGAGCTTCATCTGAAGCCATTTATGTTTCACCAACCACCACTGTACTTTTTGCCAAAAAACCAAGTGGTAGCCCCTGAAATGGTTTAACCCAAACTCCTTTCGACCCTGGATCTTATGTGGCAAATCAAAAACAAATTCTCCAAAGATCAGAAAACATTGCAATAAAGAGGGCATCGTTACTGAAAAATGTCACTCCCACTCATTTGTTTCACTGTAAACAATGGTGAAATATAATTCCAGTGATTCCTGGTTTGTCATTGAAATCACAATTGTACATCATTTATTTTTTGGATGTTCCTCACGTGCACTACACATTTTGTCTTCCATACAGTTGATTTGATCCCCTTACCTTGTCCTTTTTTTGCCAGAGATCTGAGTGCCTAGAATTGAGAGAGAGAACACATTCAATATCTCCCGATCTTTATTCATTTATGGCAGGAACTATGTGGGTACCCAATATATTTTTTCAACAACCTTTATAAAGACAGGCTAGAAATGATTAAAATCAATTTATGAACTAGATTGTTAACTGGAAAACAGAAAGGAAATAATGCAACCAAGGTTATACAGCAAGTCAGTGATAGACCTGAAGCAAGAACCCTGATCTGCTACCTTCTAGCTTAATTCTTTACCCCCAGATACCGTGATCAGATGATTCTTGGGGTTTTGCCACCCAAAACGCCTATGGTGCTATATTCTCCTACCATACAGGCACCTCACCAAATTTCTCAACTATCGACAAAATTGTTTTTGATACTAATCTAGAGGTAGTCTCACTTTCTAAAATTGATTCCGTTGAACCAATCAGAATTTTAAGCACTCTATTTGGCTGATATCTATAATGATATACATTTGAATTGAAAAGGATCAGTGAGAGCTATCCACAAGGGTGGGTCAAAGCACTTAAAGTCAATTTCAATCTAACAGTCTAGTAAACTGTGACCTTATCCTATGTGTTGTTGAATACGGCCTGTGTGGGATGCTAACGAAAATAAGTGACACTTTGGTCAGTCCAAGTCTTGCAGATAATATACTACAGCTGCTTGGACTATATCCTGCCCACTCAGGTCTGCTAAACCACATACTCCTCCCCTTTTGCAAACACTTTTATAAATGCCATCTCACTCCATGAGATGTAATTAATTCCTTCTAATACCCTGGTCATCCCACAATTCCCTAATCACTCCCATTTAATGGATCTGGGGTTATTGATTTAGGATCCCATTTTCTTAAAGAAGCATGTTGTCATGAAGTGCATGACCAACCAGAATCTTTTGTAGTAATGTCTCTTAAAATGTGCATTCATTATGCCTACTGTTTTAGGTGCGTGTATTGCAAATCTGTTGGCTAATCACATGATCTCTATGCAAGCTTTGCATGGTTTTCTGGTGTTTCCAGTACTATCTCAATTTCTTATGTGACAACAAAGCCACTAGAGCTCCAGCCAATTACAAGCCTATAGTACTGGCAGGGATGATGTCTATATATAGTCCCATAAATATGGAAACTCAAGGGTTTTTTTAAAAATGATTGATGAATACATTTTTAAACTGTGCATAAGTATCAGAAATAAGATGGGCCCATGCAAAATTTCAAAAAAATCTCAACTCCAACAAGGATATTCAATCTGCTCTAGTTTTTATTAGACAGAAAACAAAACAAAAGGAAAAAAAAACCCCTCAAAAACTCACACTTTACCCCTGCAAATCCAAATTAAGGTTACTACATATTCAGTTACTTTTTTTTTTTACTCTAATAAATTAAAAAAAAACTTACATGAACTAACTGATGTACTAGTCTTGGCATAATCTTCAGTCTACAAAACAAGAATGGGTTCAGGTTTGTGTTTTTGTTAAACAAGATTGAACTGCTATAAGAAAACATCACAAATATATTTTGAAACTGGGGAAAACAAGACTCAGTGTTCAACTCTTAAAATCTCAACACACAAATCAATGCATAAACATTTCTGAATAAAATCCAAGTAAGTGAACCCAATTAGTAAATTTCTACTTCAAATTCATTTCCTGGAATTGTTACTTCTATAGAAACTGCATCAGAAAAAATCAATATTAGCACTGCAATGATTTCAAGAAAGTTGAGCATTCTTATTTTGCTATGGCAATTGCCAATACTTTTAAATTCTAGGTTTTCCAGAGTTATGAAATCTCAGACTAACCCTTAAGGACTTACATTCCTATTTTATACAGAATGCCACGTGGATTTGTGGCTGCTCCTAAAATTCAAAAATTTTCAAGAATGGAAGAAGCTAAATCTCAGAATTTCTAGATTTACCTTGTTTCTTTCAACTTAAACACGGTGACCTCAGAGCAGGGTCAAACTACCACGGGAGACATCGGGGCATTCGTCCAGGGATCTATAGGATGAAAGCTACACTTCTTGTTTTTCCCAGGGAGCGGAGGAGGGCTGAATTAAGATCTCTAGGGGTCCCAGGCTATTCAGTTTTGAGAACCCTCCTCCCCTCCCACCACACGTGACAAGCTACATCATCCCCTAATGCTACACATGGTGCAATGTAATATCACTACATCACGCCATTCCTTCTCTTCTACCCCGAAAAAGCAGCCACTCCACTTGTGTTTCCAGCCTTCACAGAAACGGGATGAGGTAATCTGGGCAGCGCCATCAGAGAACAGGCCGGACATCATCTGGGCTCAAATCTGATCTGCCCCTGGCCCTTCTCAGCTCACCACAGACCCAATTCTCCCCCCAAGTGGGGAGGGGAGCTCCTCCTTCTACCCCACTGGCCTATGGAGTGAACTGAATGAATCACCCGGGCCTCAAACACAGCTGGATAGCTGGGGACGGGTGGCCTTTTGCCATCCCGGCTCTGCTGAGGGGAAAAGAGGCGGCTTGGGCACTGGAAGTCTCTGGGGTGACGAACTTTCATCAGTGGAGATCAAAACTCTTTACTCTTGTCTGAATATCTCACCCTCTCAGTCCCCTGTGGCAAGGAAACCACTCTGAGCACAGCCATGGGAGCGTGTAGGCTCAGAGGATGTAAGATGGGGATGAAGTTGAGCTGGAGAAATGAAAAATGGTAGCCACTCACTCTCGGTGTCAGAGGGAGCAGGAGTGGTTGGGATTCAGGTGGCAGGGACTGCAGGTCAGTTCCACTGCTGACCCTTCTGATGTTGTGTATGTGCAGCAGCCATTTTAGTAAAGTCCGGCACAGACTCCATTACACTTTGGAACAGGCTTCATTTTAGAATGTCCCAGCCATTTGTCTTTTGTTTGGTTTTTTTGGGGGTGGGAATGGGAGGAGATAGTCGAGACGCATATTTATTTTCTGAAACAGCTCTGGGTAGCAGTTCCCTTATCCTGTCACCATGGGGTTCCAGTCCTTGGGAAGCAGCGTGGCTCAGTGGAAAGAGCAAGGGCTTGGGAGTCAGAGGTCATGGGTTCGAATCCCAGCTCTGCCACTTGTCAGCTGTGTAACTGTGGGCAAGGCACAACTTCTCTATGCCTCAGTTACCTCATCTGTAAAATGGGGATTAAGACTGTGAGCCTCACGTGGGACAACCTGATTACCCTGTATCTACCCCAGGGCTTAGAACAGTGCTCTGCACATAGTAAGCGCTTAATAAATACCAACATTATTAAAGGCCCTTCACCTCTGACCAAGCCTGTAGCAATATAAATCATGATATCACCAATTCCTAGAAACTCTGCCTCTGGAGCTGTGAATGGCAATGAAAACGTGTTATAGGGAACTTGCTGCCCTGTTGAGCGGAAGCAGCCAACTTTCCTAAATGGCACATATTTGAGAAATACTTAAATTTAGAAAACTTCCCATCTGGCAGATAACTGCTACAATCTTTAACAACCGCACCATGAATTTTAAGACACCTCGCTTACCATGTACATCTTTAAGCCTTCTTTCTTCTCTACTTCTTGGGCTAACTGTCTGAGGTACTTAACTCTGTCCTCCTTCGCAAATGGTGTGCCAGTCTTTATCATTTTAGGAAAGGTTTTGGTCTGTCAAAGAGATAAGAGGGAGTTTAAGTACTGTTGCAAATTTAATTAGCCGGACATTTCAATCTTAGTTCCACTGTTTCTGGATTTTTTAAAAAAAATGTTGCCCCATATTACCACAGCAGTAAACCAAAAAATATTCAAAACGGTTCAATCGGGTCCCTTGGCAGAATTACACCACAGGCCCCCTCATATTGCATATACACAGACTATGACCACAAATGCTACCTGCTCTTATTTCTCTCCTCCAGTCAGCTTATCCCAATTTGACCACAATGTAGTGAGCCTGTTCTACGCTCCATTGTTTGTCCTCCCTCTAAGGTTCTACCTCTTCTTTCTTCTCTGTGAATCTCCTTCTTTCTCGCAGTCGTATTTATTGAGCATTTACTGTGTGCACCGCTCTGTACTAAGCGTTTGGGAGAGTACAATACATAATTGGTAGACACCACAATGAGCTAACAGTCTACATGGGGATAGAGACAGTAATACAAATTATCATCATCATCATCAGTGGCATTAATTGAGCACTTGCTATGTCCAGAGCACTATATTAAATGTTTGGGAGAGTACAACAACCCTTTACACTGTACACTCCTTGTGGACAGAGAAAGGCTACAGCCTAATGCAGATTATGTGCTGTAGTACTGTAGACCAGCAGGTGGCCATTTCACACTTCGGCATCCATTTTAGCCAGCTATTTTTCAAGATTCCTTCTGGGCCTGTTCGCCTTTAGCAAGATGCCCCTTCCCAGCATATATTCACTTATTTTTGTTTCACCCCATTCACCGCAGAGAAAAGTGGGCTTGGTTAATATGTGAAGCTAACACCACTTCCAATGATCCCCACCTACATTCCAACAGGTTGCAAGGAACATTAACTCTGAATATAGGCTTGCAGGTAACCGAGACCTTCGAAAGTGCATAGTGAAAAAGGAGACTAGAAGACTAAAATCCTTCCAGTTAACAATAAACAAAAAAATTACAATACTCTTAGCTCCTATACTATTTTCCTCCTATACCCCAACCAAGATCACGCTCAGATGGTGAAGGGGTGTTTCTATTTCCACACCAATTCCTTAAATAGTAAGCCTCAATAATAGCTTCAAGTGACTGAATGTGCCAGGGTCTGTAGCAGCTGCATTCACACAAATATTCCTCCCCGCCTCCTGTCTCTCCCCGCTCTAGTCCATATTTCACTCTGCTGCCCGGATCATTTTTCTACAAAAACGTTCAGTTCACATTTCTCCACTCCTCAGAGACCCCCAGTGGTTGCCCATCCACCTCTGCAAACAAAATCCTTACCATCAGCTTTAAAGCACTAGATCACCTTGCCCCCTCCTCTCTCTCCTCTCACTCTCCTCTCCTACAACCCAGACCCCACACTTCACTCCACAAATGCCAACCTACTCTCTGTACCTTGATCTCATCTATCTCGTCGCTGACCTCTTGCCTACTTCCTGCCTCTGGCCTAAAATGCCCTCCCTCTCCATATCCGACGGATACTCGGAGAGATACACACTCTCCCCATCTTCAAAGCCTTATTGAAGGCACGTCTCCTCCAAGAAGCCTTTCCTGACTTTGCCCTCATTTCCCTTTCTCCCACTCCCTTCTGCATCACCCTGATTTGTTCTCTTTATTCGCCCCAACCCAGTCCCACAGCACTTACGTAGATATCCTATTTACATTAATGTCCGTTTCCCTCTCTAGACTGTGAGCTCGCTGTGGGCAGGGAATATATCTATTATATTGTACTTTCCCAAGCACTTAGTACACTCATCCATTCATATTTATTGAGTACTTACTGTGTGCAAAGCACTGTACTAAGTGCTTGGGAGAACACAATATAACAGCGCTCCGCACACAGTAAGCACTCAAATTTGATTGATTCCTCTTCCTATTAATCACTGATCTAAAGAAGGGGAAATAATTAACCCTTTAAATCTGAATCCCTTTCCCCCTCTCCCATAACTGCTTTCTTTAGTAGGAGAGTAGGGTTGTCCCAGCTAGAGCTGAACCTGAGCAGCTTCAGTCTGCATTTTTAACAGGCTTAGGAACCCTGGAATAACTGCTAAGATATAGCTAATAAATGGCAACTGATCTTTATCATTAAGCAGAGGCCAAAAGGGAATGAGGGAGAGCTGGGTGAGATAAATACCACATACTTATGATGACTAATCACAAGACTAAAACAGGAAAAACTCAGACAAGGCAGAAAGACTGAATAAGGCTGGTAAAAAAAATAAAAATAAGCTTCAGCCTCCTGGTACTAAAACAATAGTACACACAAGTCAACTGGCATAACTAGAGAACTATCTACTCGCATGCTGATGCATCAACCACTTGGAGGAGGCCATCCCCCAATGCCCCCAACCACACACTTATGCCTATTCCCTTGAATTTCCTTTGGCCAAAGTGGGTTGGAGGTGATCTGCAAGCTGGGAAACGGGAAGGTATGAGAAGAGATGGCAGTCTCACCACTACGTTTAACAAGTGAAAGAAAAAAAAAGAATCAGATCAGTTATCTGGGGCAGTCTGGGCAAAGGGAGGAAAGTGGTGAATGTTAGTAAATCATTTCACCTACACACTCTCCCTTCTGCATCACCTATAGGCTCCTCAGGCTGCTTTAGCCTGGACGGTAGCTAGATGTGCCCAGTGCCTAGAAGCCTAGAGCAGGGGTCACATTTGAAGCAAATACAAGAATCAAAGACCCTTCCCCTCCCCCAGAACTGAATCCCAACAATGTCGATGAAAAATAAAATTCTTTTAACCAAAGATCATTCAACCTTTACTCTAGGAAGGGGATCAGTTACAAAATACACAGCACTTTGATGGCATCATTTCAAGTTAGCCTACATCTCAAATTCTTTGTCATTTTCTGTGGCCTGTTTTTATAAGGATCACTTAGGAGGAGGGGATTATGTTCTGCTAAATGTCTACTTAGGGAAGGTGGTGAAACTTGAAAATGAATTTACTTACAATGTACGCTTTCCTGTGTTTAAAGCCACTTAGATGTTCTATCATTGGGGCCATTTCTGTGTTGAATTCGCAGAGTTTGCATTCATAATGAGGCTCTTTCCTTCCAGCAAATCTAATTTCAACCACATGTTCCAAACCTGTAAATGTGAAAAGAAATTAAAAATTTCTGCAAATTGCATTTTCTCTACCAAAGACTAAGAAATCAGTCTTCAGGTGTTAGCATTGCAAACAAGAAAAAAACCCCTCATCCTAAAAAGCAGTGATGGTGGTCTGAAGGACTGTTATGGGAATCAGGTTCTCAGCTTAAATTCACTTGTATATTTGTCCTGTTACAGGGACCCAAAAACCCTCCGTAAAGCCCAGTTTTAGAGGTTTTCATGTTGCAAAGGAGTAAAAAAGGAAACATAAGTCAGAGGTGGAAAGAGGAAAAGGAACTTTCAAGTTTTAGCCAGGCTTTCTAAGAGGATGTGGGATAGGAGAAGAGAGGAAGAAGGAATTGAACAGTATCTTTGGGGCTAAAAGAGACTTCAGTGACTGGGGTTAGTTTTTGTTTATAGATCAAAAGCGTCTTAATCATTTGCTACCGTCCTGCAGATTTTACAGAAGGCGGGAATCAAAATTTAATAGTTTAGATGAAGAGGAATAGGAAAAAGTGAATCCCCCTAGACGCTTCGCCTTAGGACACTAAGAGCCTTCATTATTTATGTCTACCCAATTCTTCTTCTGCATTCCCCAAATGGCTACCTCAAAAATGCCAGGGAAAGGACAGGCTGATCAATGGGGTGCTTTACACCGAGACAGGAGACAAGTTAAGACAACCAGGTGTGAGAGAAGAATGGAGAGATGGATTATCTTCCAGTCTGATGATAGATCCAATCTATCTTGGACTTACCATATTAGGCTTGGTTTGGGAGCCAGTTTGGCATTTGATTCTTACTCAAAAGTTTAAGAACAGTGGATTCTGCATTTTTACCCAACAATTGAAGATACCATTTCTTCTGTTTATACACTATGCATAAAAACATACCAATTAGCGGTTCTTCTCTCTTAGGATCATACATTAAATCCTTCAAGCTCCTTATGTCTTTAGTGAACTTCCGCTTAAGTGCTGTAAAAAAAAGAAAAGAAAATTACACAAAAACCTGATTTTACCAAAAATGTTTTCCAAATAGTGTCTGCACTTTCCACTTAAGGCTGCCACTCAATCTCTGAAACTGTTGACTTTCAGTCACACAACTTTCTCCCCCTTCCTTTGGATCAAATTATTCTTTCACATAACATCCCCACAAACACACACCATATAATGTTTGTTAGTATGGAACTTATGGCTTGTCTAAGGAGCAACAAAAGGCTGCTCTAGAGACAACTTTAAGTACTATTCCAAGTTTGACTGGACCTGACTGAATACCTGAACTCATGGGAAGATCTGGATATGGATCACCTGCACAAAAGTACATTAAAAAAAAATAATCAAACAGCAGTGTTCTTTTTCAATAAAAAAGGGTCCCAAAATATCTACTTATGGTCTGAGACTGCTTGTGTGACCAGGGAGATGGGGGTAAGATTTCTCCCTAATTTTGTTCTCTCACATGAGGGAATGCTTTGAACAAGTGGCTCCTGGCAGCCAAATATGTTTCCCATCAGTTAAGAAAAAAGGAGTCAATGAGGAAAAAAAAAAGATAGGCACACCAGTCCACTTGCCAATTGTTTTTTCTACATATAGATATGAATTTTTAGCACATCAAAATCATTTCCCAGACCTGTCCCATCTCTTCTACCCTAGTTCAAATCCTCAACTGCACTAGCACTAGCTCGTCTTACCTGTCTCCATGCCCCAAGAGCCCCTCCTCTCCAGGCTATATGCCTGGATCATCTTGCTAAAATGTCGTATCAGCATACGTCCCTTCCCAACAAATAAGTTCCACTGGCGCCCTACTTCTCTCTGCATCACATAAAAACTCTTGGATCTAAGACTCCTCAGCTGGCAATCTCCTCCCCCTACCCTCCTCCCCCCCTCCCCCAGCCCAAGTTAACTTTCTAATCATCCCATTTTACTCCAATGTCTGAACTGGTGCTCAGGCCTTCACCCCTGCAAGGAATTCCCTCCCCCACTCAGATTTGACAAGTCATGTCCCTCCTCAACTTCAAATCCCTCAGAAAAGTTACCTCCACAGACTAATCCCTACTTCCCTGGTCATGTCATCCTTTCCTCCCCCTTAGCACTCATGCGTCTATCTGCTTATCTAATTGTCCACCTGGGTTTTTAATCATTTGTATTCAGGTTTACTCTTGTTCCTATTACGTTTGCCATTTTTATCTGCTTGCCTCCCCCATTAGACTGCAGGCTCCTCAAGGACGGGGCTACACCTCACGCCTATTGTATGTTCTCAAATGCCTACTACAGTCTTCTGCATACATTAAGCCCCCAGTACACAGCTCTGCACACAACGGGTGCACAATAAATACAGATGAAGAACATGTACAGCACAAGGGAGGGATGTGTGCATAAAGAAGGGTGGTGCCTTGAGTCCAGAAAGCTTCTAGCGTGTGGGATCAGTGAGGTGAAATCATATTTCACCGCTCTTCTTACAGACATACTGACAAGAGGTGCAGGAAACCCTGGCTTAGATTAAGAGGATTATGGTGGTGGGAAGAAGACAGAAAGGAAGGGGTTAACCTCTCAGGAGCACCTAAAGAAGGGGGGAAAAGGTGGAGGAACCGGCCATTGCCAAAGAAGATACTGCAGACCTAGGAAAAGGGAGCGGAATCTAGTTTTGGGAACCAGAGCATCCTGCTTCGTCACGATGGGCTATCATAACCATAGCCATAAGGTTGCAGAGTCCTCACAGAATCCTTAGAAAGAAAAGCTTGTGAAGTATAGTTGGGAACCTAACCCTTAACCCATCTTAGACTATGTAGAAGTAGCTCACTTTACACAACCTTCTCATAACACAATCAGTGAAAAGTGAGGAACAAACTGCATCATTCTCTAGTGGGTGAAGAGGTAAACCACAGGAAGGTTCTATATGCAAGAAAAATACAGATAAACTATCACATTTGCACAAAGATATATAGGCGCACACCAAAACTATCACAATAAAAATCATATTTACATTTCATTCTCTGCCCATTACAATGTAATCCTAAAATCAAGTATTCTGATTTGCCTCACCCAATTACAATACTAACCCAACTCACAAAATAAAATGGAGCACAGAAATGACTTAATATCATCTTGGAAACCAATAAATGGCTGGCAACCAAGTTAAAGTTCTAGACCTGAACACATTTTAACCTGTACCATCTGGAATGGGTTTGAGAAAATTAAACAATGAATTAAATATCACATTATCACATTATACAGTTCATTTTCCATAATGGTGTTAAATGAAAGCGAGCCAGGTGCTTTTTTTGTTATCTTTAGGTTGATCTTTCCTGGCGCAATCCTGTTTTGCATGCAGCTCCGAGATCAGATCTGCAGGCAGAACTGCAGCTCCATATCAGGCCTTTATAAGAAGGCACGCCAAGTTCCACACACTGAGAAACAACAAGGTTTGTGAAATGAAAAATTTAGGGGAAAATGTTTTCATTTCAAAACCTAGATGGGTCTGGGGATCCAGAGCATTTTGTCAAATAGCAAATGCAGGGATGTCTACATCTCTGGCAACTAGTACAGGGCCATTTAGCTGTGGTCAACTTAATCATAAAGTTGCAGCTTTGGTGCTATGTAAACTTGGCACAAGGGAATGTTGGCCAATATTACTCCAGAGTGCCACGGGCATGCCCGGATCAGCTACACACACACACACACATATATATACACGTATATATGTATATATATTTTATTTTATTTTTTAAATTGCAATTGCCGAGCTAGAAATCATCCATTCCAGATTATCTAGCTCAGTTTCTTCTCAGAAGTTCAGTACCTTCTGTGCCATTTTGCCTATCCTCACAGGTGACTTTAAACAGGTCAATGATGCCATGCCGCTTGCTGACCATAAAAAGAGGCCAGCCAAAAAGGTCGGTGCCAGGATTATCCACCACAGAGAACAACGTTTTCCATTTCAATTTTAGGTCTAACACCAGATTGAAGGCATCAAGTTGTTTCTCCATTCATTTCTCAAATCGCCTCCCCCCAAAAGGGAACTTTTGAGATAAAGCAGGACCTGGTGAGAATGGCATCCCAAAAATGGCTCTTTGGAGAAGTGGCCTAACTGCTCTTAGTTTAAAAACAGAGCAGACTACACTGTTGGCATCAGTGTGGGCCTTATTCTCCTCCAGGAATTTTCACCAGCAATAAAGGCCGTGAGGCCATTTAACGTTGTTGGCTCCCACTCGCGTAGCAATTCCAGAAACTCAGGATGGAAAGCTGCCTGAAACAGTGAGTGGAGACAAACAAGTTCTCCATCTGCCAAACACGTCCACAGACATAAGTGAATCTGGGACTCAATCAGTCTTGGCTCAGTCTGCGCGAGACATTCAGAATGACAACAGAGCAAATCTGTGCCTGAGCAGGTTAAGACGACTTTTTGAAGCTGCGTTTAAACAAGGGCAGCTTTGTTGAACTCTGTCTCTGTTCCAATGAATAGTCTTCAACATAACTGGTCACTTTTTGAACAAAACCATCGTCTCCCATCTGTCTACTCTATCGCTGGCTAGAAATAGAGCAGAGATTTGAAAACAGTAACTGCACTCTGGGCTATCAAAACAGTTGCCAACACATGACACGATCTCTTATAGAATTCTGAAATTCATTCAAAAAGGGGCTTGATGTTCACAGCCTTCATTATGTTTCTGATCTTCACTAATTTAACGGAGGAAAAATTGTTGCCAGCAACTGCCATGGCATCCTCTTGCCTTCCAATCAGTGAGATAAGAATATATTGCCTGAAGAACTAGGATTCGTAACTCAATCACATCTCTTATTGAGACTCTTCGGCATCTTTTTCGAAGGGGGTGTAGTTCTTCTTTAAAGAGACACAGTTTCTATTCAAATAAGCTCAATTCTTCATTTTGTGGATTTCCTTTCCTTAATTGGACAGATGAATTGCAAGTGAAATAAGTTTAGGATGAGGGATGAAATTTCAAAAGTACAAGTTTCAAATGTTATTGCCATGAATAGCATCTGGGTTGAGGTCTCTGGGGGTGGGTCTGTGAATTTTAGAGAATTGAAGACCTTTTTCCTTGGTTTCAAGCCTGGGCCCGTTTTGGGACTTACAGTGAATCCTTTGAAAAGGAATATTACTTTACCAGGAAAAACTGCAGAGCTCACTGTGGGCAGGGAATGTGTCTATTTTTACACTGCACTCTCTCAAGCGCTTAGCAGTGTTTTGCACACAGTAAGTGCTCAATAAATACAATTGAATGAATAAATTCTTTTGGTAGTTGACTGTGAGCTCTTTGTGGGCAGGGAACTGATCCACCAACTCTTATATTGTACTCTCCCAAGTGCTTAGTACAGTGCTCTGCACACAGCTAAGTACTCAATAAATATCTTTGATTGATACAGCTCACATAAGCAGAAAATATCCAAATTTTCTGCAGTTACTATTTCCCCAATTGGATGGCTAAAGGTTTTTTTTTCCTCCTTCAGGGATATCTGATCGCATGATCTTTTTTGCCCTACCACAGTCATCTGGGTGAAATGAGGAAAAAATGTTTTCAATGCACAACTGCGACTGAGTCAATTGGGCAATAAAGGGATTAAAGGTCACAGTTTTAGGCAGCACCGTTCTGAATTTTGGGGACCAAAGTGCATGTAAGCCTTGTGCCTCACGGGTAGGGTGGGAAGAGGGAATGGAATGGCCACCGCTGCTGGTCTCCCACCCCTCCCCATCAGATTTAGAAAAGGAGTCATGCATGAAGGAATGGAATGGAGGGCATTTTTGGGAGGGGTGGGTGAAAATTGAGGCAGGCAAGTATGTTTGAAAGAAAAGTTGTCCCGGCTGCTTTTGTGGCACAAGTAAAAGCTCTGTAAACCAAGATAGAGGGGACTGAGACTAGTTTCAGTTCTTTCTTTCTTTAATGGTATTTGTTAAGTGCTTACTATGCACCAGGCACTGTAATAAGCACGAGGGTAGACACAAGCTAATCAGGTTGGACACAGTCCATGTCCCACATGGGATTCCTAGTCCTAATTCCCATTTCACAAATGAGGTAACTGAGGCACAGAGAAGTTAAGCAACTTGCCCAAGGTCACAGCTGACAAGTGGCAGAGCTGGGATTAGAACCAAGGTCCTTCTGACTCCCAAGTCCAAGTCCACGCTCTATCCAATAGGCCATGCTTATCACATGTGAGCTAGTGTAGCTTACCACTTATCGTATCTAGTTTTCCCTTCTGCATCAACTGTGAATTTGGACCTGTGAGCTATGGATGGACATTAGGTATTTGCCCCACCCTCAACCCCACTGTACTTATGCACATATTTGTAAATTATATATTATAAATTAATTTCTTTTAATGTCTGTCTCCCTCTCTAGACTGTAGGCTTATTGTAGACAGGGAATGTGTCTACCAACTCTGCTGTATTATACTCTAAGTGCTTAGTACAGTGCTCTGCACACAGGAAGAGCCCAATAAACACCAAATACCACTGATATACTTAAGGATATCAATGAACAGAATTCTAGTGCTTTCAAGTTTAAATTTAGATCTACTGGACAAGTACAGGAAGCCTAGAAAAATCCGGATAATTAAGCTTTCTGGACAACTAGAGTTTGAATGAGTTTTCCTGAATCTTCACAAATTTAATCTTTCTCCCTCAGTCTTAGCAGAGATACTTCCCTACCTTGTCCAGTGCATTATAAAACACCAAACTATTCTGAAACCAAAAGGTAGCTGACCCCAAGATAAGACCTCCCCATAATCTAAAGCTTCAGACTGTACAATTATAGTTTTACATAGAAAATATTGCATGCTTGCCCTCTATGTGAGTGCCTGTGTGTTCTATGTAGTTGACTCACAACTCTTCCTTAAAATGACTCTTTTCGAATTAAACT
This sequence comes from Ornithorhynchus anatinus, assembly GCF_004115215.2. NCBI lineage: Eukaryota > Metazoa > Chordata > Mammalia > Monotremata > Ornithorhynchidae > Ornithorhynchus > Ornithorhynchus anatinus. The sequence goes on from NC_041750.1 coordinate 19,773,259, forward strand.
AATTTTAGGATCAGCAAGCACTTATAAAAGTACAACCTGGAGAAAAATTAAGCCTCATTAATCTGCTGGAAGTCTTTGCATGAGTCAACAGAGAGGAACTAGTGGACATGTAATTTTCAAAGGCTTTTGACAAATTTTGCAAAAATCCAAGTAATCATAGGATTGAAGATGGCTCGTCAGACAAAAAACTGACTAAAAGATAGGCAAGAGAGGGTGGAGAGTGGCGGCCACTTTCCAGGATGGAGAAGAGTAAACAGTAACTATCCAGAGATAATTGCTAGGTCCAGTTTTGTTTAAATCTTCATAAATGATCCGAAAGCAGGACTCTGCAACGCAATCTAATTTTGCAGGTGATGCTAACTTCTTCCAAGAGATGAAATGCCACAACGAAGGTGATAGATTCTAGCAAGACTACATAAGGCTGACGGAGTAGGCTGAAGACTGCTGGATGAGCAAGCGCAAGCAAGGAAATGCACCAAAGGAACAACAGTCCAAATTATAACTCTGATGATGGGCTCAGAGCTAGCAGTCATGACTCAGGAGAGAGCCACTGGAATGATTAGTAAGTGTGCCTTTTTAAATTGGTTCAACATATGGCAGCAGCCAAAAAAGCCAACTGAATGCCGGGCGCTATTGAGAAGTGAAAACAAAACGACCTGCATCGTTGTTTGCGGTTCTGAATGCCAGATTGTAGAGACGATACCATGGAGCTGGAGAAGGGATAGAAAAGGGCAACTAAGATGATCAAGGTGGCCTCTGTACAAGGGAAGATGGAAAGTTAGGCCTTTTGCACCTGGATAGACACAGGCAGTTTACACAATCGTGATGGGTGGGAGGATGAACACTCAAATGTTCTTCAACAAAATCCACATCACCAGGAAGAAAGTACCCTCATTGAAGCCTGAGGGTGGCAGATGTGAAACCAGAGAAAATACTTCTTTACCCAGATGGTTGTAAGCATACAGATTTGCTAACATGGGAAGTTGTACAGGTAGAAAATATCTGTAGGTTCAAGAGGAGTTTGGAAAAACTAATGATAAAGCAGTTCACAAGGGGTTATCAGAAGGACAGTTAATGCTGGGACACATTTCAAGGAGGGCGACTGTCCGTGGTTCCTCCAAGTAACCTGTTGCCACCGAAGATGGAATAGTAGGCTAGATTGCTGGTCTGCTGTCATTTCTTATATTCTTATGCATCTCTGTTTCTTTTGACACTCAAACCTATTACTCTTGCTGTTGCTGGAGGTGGAGAAAGATTCGGGGGGGGGGGGGGGGGGGGGAGGGGTCCCTCCTGTATTTTTGTGCAGGAAGAAAGGACTGTCTCACCAATTGCAGAAATTTCAAAGTCCCAGGGATAACCTAAAGCAGAGGGGAATGAAAGCTGCTTCCAGGAGAGAAGTGACGAAAGGGGGAGGGGAAAGGGAGGGATGGGGGAGAGAGAAATAGAGAGAGAAAGAAAGAAGCTTACAGTGGAGATGATCCACCCAGACTTCAAAAGGACTAAAGGATCACTGGTGGTTCTTTGAATATTTTAAAGGCAGCTGTTCACTTTGACATTAAAAATGACATATGCGATTATGAAAAAAGAGACAACATTTGGAGCAACCTGGTCCCGTAAAAAGAAAGTCTTTTTCGGCACCCAATTCTGGACTTTCCTGGTTTATGTGAATTTCTGCCCTGCTTTTCATTCATTTCCTCTTGTGCTTTTAAGCCCAATTTCAAAACTTTCTTACATTTTTATTTTTGCTTTCAAATCCGTCCCCCCGCACCAGATACAAATTCTCCTCTGGTCATTTAGGTTTTCTCTCTTCACCCAAACTGTCCCCATATACTTCAAGTAGCATTCCCATTCTCAAGCTATTTTTTACCCTTTTAATCCCCACCCTCCACAAAACAGAAGTGTCCCATTCCTTGAAGCTTTACATTTATCAGAGCCACTAACACATTTCCACTTGACCTCTTATTTCTGTACCTATATGGACTATTTAGTTCACATGCTGAAACAAATATGCACTGCATACTCTAACAGCAATAGCCCATACAATGTCTGCATTTTTCACGACACTGAGGATTTCAAACTGTTTTGCACATTATTTCATAATATCTTCATAACACCCTGAGGTAAGGAGGAGCAGATAGCATTAACTTCACTTTACATCTGGGGAATCAAAGACAAAGAGGAGTTAAGTGACTTACCACAGGTTTTTATAGTTTAGTGGCTTCCTTACTTCTGGTCCAGTCCTCCAACCAATAGACTATGCTGCCATATACACATTTCACAGACTAAAAGAGGCACTACTTGGGGTGGGGAAGGGAAGGGGCAGGGGGAAGTGGGGGAAGTTACCCCAAAATTTCCCTCTGCTTTATGGAGTGATTAGCTTTGTTGTGCCCCAGAGGCAGCAGTGAAGCAATTTAGGGCAATGCCATGGAAAATGGGGTTGCCTATGGTTGAAGGCCTCGACCCTTGGAAGTCACCTTGGGTCATTCTGCTTTGAATGCAGGCTCCAACTACACAGCGTTGTACTATAAAACACTGTAACATGCACCAGGGGTTTGAAATTTAAAAGGCAGGAAAAAATACTTTTATTTTTCCATCTCAAAAATCTTGGTGCATCTTAGAGTCTGGAGCCTCAAGGTGCTCTCATTTGCACATAAACATGGGGGACATAAACCTGTGACATTTTATTCTTTAAGGAAATAACTAAAAAAAGTGAGGTACACAGGAAAAACTTAAGTCTGAACATTTATGTTTAGGATTTTTCTTACCTGGCCTTGGAACTCCAAATGTGCGTGAAGTTGCAGGTCCTAAGGAGAGATTATCTCAGAAGTTATTAATTGTATTCCCTCAGGCACTTAATGATACGAAAGCATTTTGGCAGAAATTTTGTAAGTAGGAAGCTATATTAAACCCTAAATTCATTTTATGTCTACCTTAATTACATAGAGCACATTTAGCCATATTTTATATTCTTTAATCTTTTTCCTACTACAACTTTGTGGGTAATGTGGCCAAATAAAATGAAAATATGCTCTACACCATCTCCCTTGACTTCTAATATTCCATGTAGCCTAAACACAATGACACTGGCATAAAACATGGAAATAGCTTCAAAAATAGCTCAAGAAAACAGATCCTATAATTTTAAAGATTGATTTAATCAATTTTGTCATGAACTTTTCTATGAACTATGAGGAGTTATTTTCCTATTTGCTTGAGTCGAATACCAAAAAAATGCCAAAATATAAACTCCACAAAAGTGCAAATTTCTATCCAACGTGTCAAAAAACAAAATCTACCTCTATCCACACGAGAGAGACTGGAACCCCAAAGTGAGTTTTTCCTTACTCATTTTAAAATAATTCAAAACTTGTAAAGCGAGTATCTTTGATCGAGGTACCAATCCAGAAAGAGCATCACTTAGAGCAAGCAGGCCAATCTTACACCAGATGGTGAAGTTCCCCTTAGGAAGGCAAGTGGAAATGGATACACCTCTAGAGATTCTACCTATTCCCAAAGGAGACGAATAGTGTCCCAAAAGAAACGCAGTGAATTTGATACTGAAAATCCCCTTAGCTGCCTTTTGGAAAATGAACTTTTGATGCAGAGTAGATGATTTAATGAAAAAGGCTGGAGTGGTACAATATGGTGCTGGACCAACCTGACATTTTGATGCCATAAATGTCAACCTATTACAAGTTACTATGATAATCTCCAGGTTTAAAATAGCATTTGCTGTGAAAATTATTTCTAGGCTGCTTTCCTCTTTTTGTTTTTTTCCCCAACAGCACAAATTAAAATCCACTGCATTTCTTATGGATACTCTGTACAACCAGGTGACCTTCTTAAAAGAAAAGCCAAACATTAGCTATCAGCTAGAACACATACTGTAATATAACGTGGTAGACAAACACTAAGAAACACTACTGTAATTCAAATTTTCTCATGTGCTGTGAATTATTCATATTGAATAGTTTCTGGTCTACCACCTGGTTTAACAACCTGCAACCAAACCTTTAAGAGCTTACTCTTCCCTTCTACCAGCACCAACTGGAAATCATGGTAAGAGCAGCACCCTTTCCCAAAAGGCTTAAAAAAATTTTTCTAATCAAGACTGACTCAAAAAACACAGCAAAAAGCTAAGTCAACCAACCTCACACCCTGCCCCTCAAAATACTGGAGAAAAGCTATATACAGAGTCTCCCCCAAAAGCCAAGAGAAACAAATGCACTACAATTAGCTTGACAAATGAAACTGCTGCCTCCAATCAGAAAGCCGGGCCTATCCTTCCATAGCAACCCCGAGTCAGAGTCAGTATGGCCTGGGCAACATCGAGATGCCTCGCTTCCCTTCAGAATGATGCTTTAGTACGTCCACGGCTTCTTTTCTAGAACTATCTCGAAGGATCCTATTCAGTCTGATGACTGGATCACTGTGAAGTGTTTAATTTCTCTGAAAGGTTCCCCTCCCTCGGCCCCCGGCTCCATTAGGTCACAGAGCAAATAGTGGTGGAGCCGTCACCTGGAATGTTCCATTTGATACTAAAAATTAAACTGAAAGCAAAATAAAAATTAGAGGTAAAAAAAAAAACCACTGAAATTTCAGAAAGTTTAACCTTCACGACAAAAATATAATGATATCCATTAATGGAAATAATAAAGCAGTCATACTTACCAAAGTAACTCAGGGCTCGCTCTTTCTTTAAATATGAAGGCGAAAGTCATCCCAAAATAAAATAAGAAAAGACCCCATTAATGCACAATCCCATCAAGTTAAAAATGTACTTTGAACACAGCTTTTGCAGATGTTGCATAATAAAGGCCAACTTTTCAATTTACAAATGAAAAAAGTGGAGCCTTTAAATCTTCTGCAAAACCTGGGAGTTGATAAAGGAGTGTGGACACAATGAATGCCACCTGGCTATATTTCAGACAACCCAGGTATTAAATGAAATAGCAGAGGTTTGGTTTTGAATAACTCTTAAGGGGAGTGCCACACACACAAAAAAATCTTGATTTCTGTACATCCACAACCCGCTGCTCTCTAAGAGCTGGAGTTTCAAATTTTTTTTTTTTTAAATCAAATCAATCTTTTGAGCTGATTAGGCATAAATTCCTTATTAATCTACTTTTAAATGAAATCTATCAGTATCTTGAAGAACAGAGAGTCTGAAAGACTGATCATTTCAATCAAATCCTTGATAGATACTGAAGAGCGGAATAAGTTGGAAAAGATGGGCATCTTCGCAATGACTAGTCACAAAGATAAAAGAGCTGAGCAACCAAAGGCTAATACAGTCAAATAGCTGCATTTAGCATTGGGGAATTTTCCCTAAAATGTGTCAAAATCCCCCTGAAAATAAAATAGCTGTTTAATATAAAGTGAAAAGCTGGACTATCAGGTCCAGGACACTGTTTCTGCAAAACTTTAGAAGTAGGCAGACACCCACAAGGCAACTATCCTTCAAAGCATTCATGCTGAATATGAAGCATTAGCAAGAAATCAGTTAACATCTGGAAGCATAAAGTTGTGAGACAAAGTTCAATACAATCTGGCATGCCAGGAATGGGAGAAGAAAAGGATGACAACTTTAAAAACTCTTTGAAAAATTCTTATGAGACTGGGTGCAAGCAATGACCTCAGTCTACATTTCCCAGTTTTGTCCCTAAACTGTTGAGAATTGTATAATGCAAATCAGATGGCTGAAAATGTTTATTTTTGTTGTTTCGAAACAAGCTGGGATTTTACCAGAAAGATGTTAAATTGAATACACTTTTAAAGTCAAACCTAGGAACTCCTTCAGTGGACTTAATATGCGCAAGAATCCATTAAATTAACTGTGTCCACTCCTAGATCTACATTTCACTACAGAAGCTGTTCTGTTCTTATTCTAGAGGAATAAGGAAAGAGGAATGGGACCAATATATTTTACAGTACTCTCTTCATAGCTCTGAAAACTCTGGTCAAGTCCCCTCTGTTCTTCCAAGAATGAAAGAAAAAGAAAAAACAATTCCAGTTTTAAGAATTCATAAATGCCATTTACATTGACAATTTTTAGCCAGTCTCTCCAGAGCAGTCTAGATGAAAATTGTGTTTGGACACACATTTGATTCCATTACTCTTAAAGAATGTGTAAGACACTTCAATTTCCATTCCGACATCCACAAAGATGCTTGCACCTACAGGTAAAATTCTCATAATTTTAAGCATAAAAGGCATTACGATATTTCTTAATGATCTTTACTTCATATACATTCAGTTCTCCCATAAAGCAAGTTGTCACTACTTGTTTTGGATAAAACAGGAGTTTTCCTTTATCAGTTCAACAACACAACCCCTGAGTTACAGGAGAACTGAGTGTCTATCACAGTTAAATTTCACTTATCACTGGACTACCCAAACAAAGAGGTTTGAAGTGTGTGATAAGTCATCAGGAAGAATTCTGAGGAATTCGCAACTCCATCTTTGAGACATTGCTCTCAACCTTTCAAGTTGTAATTCAAGCCTAAACTAAAAATTTCCCATCTTAAAATCCTTGTCAGCAATTGCATTTTTGTGTGCGGGTGTGGGTGTTGAGGGAGGAGAGGAGGGCAGAAAAAGGTAAAGTGAACCAGATGTGAAAAGATGGAATCACATTAGAAATTGATCCCACTGGTGATTTGTCCAATTTTGGAGAATTTATTATTTATTGAAAACTACAGCATAAACACTGACAAATAGTTTAAGCAGCGACACAGTGAATAAAACATGAAAGCATAAATAAGGATGTTGACTAATTTTTGAACCCTACGCTTAATTCTAAAATCTAAGCCTAATTTTTTTTTTTAAGGGATTGATGTCAATTCAAAAAAACATCATTGAGGAAATGTCCTTATTGATGCTTCAACTTTAGAGGTTTGATTTTCAATCATTTGCCACTTTACTAGTCGGTGCCTGGCAGAGAACAAATTCTTGTCAACTCTTCACCTTTTTACTTCTGAGAATCTAGATGCTTCACTCTGGTTTAATTTTTTGTTTTGATTCCAAATTCTGAAGAATGCCTGATAATGTCCTCCCTTAAAATATTTTCCTGGACTCTTCCAGTTCCATGTTTCCTGTCTATAATTGTCACTTTTAAACATTCTCAAGGTGGTGAAAGGAACCAACTGCTGAGGCTGGAAGTCAAAAGATGACCAAGAGCAGGATGGCTGCTAATAGGGAAAACTTGGCCGCCCCAAGAGAAATGGAGCCACACATTCTCCCTATAAATGAGATGCAGGTGGCTCCTCCAGAGGACTCTGGTGGTTCTGATTGTCTCATTTTTCTTTCGCCGAGAACTTCCCCACCAAACAACATGGTCTTTCCAACCATGACCGTGCAAAGGAACTCTAGGTTCCCAAGCTTAACAGCAGCCTTGGGAAGAATGCAGCTGTAGTTTAAACCCTTCGGTTAAAAAAAGGCATATCATCTCTCCTTTTTGTTTCATTCAGAGAGTTTACGCCCCTTTCAAATTTTATTCCGTTGATAACTTCAGCCAAAATGGGCTAAAAACATGAGCCACCCAAGAATGTATCAAATGATACAAGGGGCGATGACAAAGTCAGAGTGTAGTCAGGACACTATGGCCTAACTGTACTCTTAAAACCAACGAGATCTTTGCACAAGTCATTAGTGCCTTCATTTTATGCATCTTCCAGAGATCACACTCCAGCACCAACAACTTCAGGATTACTTCCAGACTGATGGAAAATGAAGAATACCAACAGCCTGTTTGCATTTTCCAGGGATAATTTCCGGCCGACTGAAGGTGTGGTTTGGCTGGTCCCCATCTTGAGAATCTGTACCACCTGACGGGGTCTGGTGACAGATGGAAGTGGTGTTTTCGTTCTTGCCCTCGGGTTGACAAAGTTACTTCCAGTGAGCAATAAATCCTTCAGTCTAGTACTTTCAGGAATTATGTCCCACTGTATCGCTCTCTCAACCCTTGGGAGAATAAGTCTTCTGTTTAGCTTCAGAAAAGAATACAGAAAACCATTTCACTACACTCAAGTCCCGAGAAGAGAACGGTTCGAAGTAAACTGAAAACCTTTCAACCTTGTGGAAACCAGGACTTCTACTGAACTTTCCAGGAGAACTGCAGAAAGGAAATAAACTGCTGTAATTATTTATTCGGATGATAAACCAACATGGTTAGACAATTCACAGTGCCTGCTCTGACATATTAAAGTTCAATCATATTTAATCAATACTACTTGACAAAGATACATGCAAGGTACCATTTGCATGAGGTATATTTCATACAAAATTGTCACAAGTTTTCATGTAACAACCACCACTAACTTTTCTTTTTGCTTCTGACACTTCAGAACCAATCTGCTGCACTTACCCCGCCACGCCCCACAACAACCACTGAGTCACACAAACAACAATAATCCTTAGGGCTTTTCTGTGAATCTCTGGAACCTGGATAGAACCGGGATCCTTGGATTAGAATGATGGTTCTCTTGGCAACATACAGATTGATGATGTCTGAACAAACTATGAACCACAGGCTGTCTTAACTTTTATATTTGTGTTCTAGAAAAGGATTAGAGTGGATAACTCCATAAGCTATTTAGGGACTTTGGGCAGCAGCCTATATAATTCATTAAAATCATTTGAGAATTCCCCTTGTAGTTAACACTCCAAGTACAAGTACAGTGTGGGAATGACTCACTAAAGAGCCTTAGAGTTGGGTTTGTTCAGTTTGGATGATATTACAAATTTAGTTTAATATCAAGAGGGCATCTGCCACTACTCCACTTATGCAATCTTTAAGAGTTAGCAATTTTGACTTTCATGAAGCAAAGAGCAGGAATATAAAGTTTCAGTCTCCTAATTTAGAATATCCAAGTCTCTGATAAAGATTATTAACTGACAAAGGTTGGACTTGGCACCTTTCAAGTAAATTGTGTTAAGTACAGAATTAAAAGAAAACCAAAAGACTACAGGGCTCTATACCTCCATGGGAAAGTTTAATAATTCCAGAAATGAGCTGAAATAGATGCATATTTTGTGGAGGCTATGGGGCAGCATTATTATATCATTGCATTTAAGTGCTTACTAGATGACAAGTGCTGGAATAGACATGATATTCAGGTCAGAGCTTTTGTCCCACATGGGGCTCACAGTCTAAGTTGAGGGGAGAACAGGTATTGAATCCTCATTTTACAGATGAGGGAACTGAGGCACAGAGATGTTAAGTGATTTACCCATGGTTGCACAGCAGATGTGGCAGAGTCAGAATTAGAACCCAGGTCCTGACTCCCAGGCCCATGTTCTTCCACTAGACCATGTTATTCCTCCGTACAATGCCAGGTGACTCACAGCATATAGAATTGATCCATATGATTTTGTGAAATCCAAATACTTTGGTGGCAAGACTATTCCATAGCCAACAAAATAAAATGGAAAAATCCCTCAATTCTTTAATCAGGCTTAGGGTAGAACTCAGTCACATCTCCTCTGGACTAAATGAGTGAGTGGATTATTTTCTTGCCAAAAAAAAAAAAAAAGGAGAATAAAACAATAGTGAGGGGACAGGAATTGAACCCCCATTTTACAGACTAGGTAACATGCACCGAGAAGTGACTTGCCCAAGATCACACAGCACGTAAGTGGTGTAGCTGGGATTAGAACCCAGGTCCACTTGCCAGAAGTGGAAGAGAAATCTTATTCAATTCTATCAAGTGCTCTGTACAGTGCTCGGCACACTGTAAGCGCTCAATACAGTTGACTGATGCTATGAGGCTGAAGGACAATGTATTTGTTGCCATTTTCTATTCATAAACTTATTGGTACAGTTGCTCTAAAAATTCAATAACTGGAATAGGTGTAAGGGTGATCTCAACCATCACCACAAAAAAAAAAATCAATGTTTTCTTTTTGATTCACTTTTTATGGTATTTGTTAAGTGCTTACTATGTATGAGGTACTAGGGTAAAAAACAAGATAATCCAGTTGGACACAGTCCCTGTCCCACATAAGGCTCACAGTCTTAACCCTCATTTTACAGATGAGGAACCGATGCATGGAGAAATTAAGTAACTTGTCCATGGTCACAGAGCAGACAAGTGGCAGAGCCAGGATTAGAACCCAGGTCCTCTGACTCCCAAGCCTGTGCTCTTTCCATTTGGCTATGCTGCTTCTCCGGAATCACTCATCTCTGGTAAGCAGTCTTCTTAAATGTAAAATGAGGGAAAAGGTCCTTTAAGAGTAGGCAAGAAGATGTCCAAGATAAACATCTGCTGCTATTTCATTATGCCAATCGAGAGCAAATGAGAAAATTCCACACTTGTTAATTTTAAGCTAAAATGAACCTTGACAAGCAGATATTACTAAAATGTAGCCTACAAAAATGACAATAATACAGAATAAGCTAAAGAGAGGAGGGGAAAGGAGGGAGCTGGAGAAGATGGGGACTAGGAAGGGGGAGTGGCAAAAGATCAAACAGGGAGTTTGGGGAAGGTGTAGAAGAAGAAAACACAGATGGAAAGAGACAAGAGAATGAAGGGAGATTCAATAAAGCAGAGGTGGAGGGAGAAAAAACACAGTGGCCTCACCCCAACTTTTGAAGAAATGAATTTTTTTTTAAACTACAATTCTAAGCAGTGATGGTGGGGAAGGAGGAGAAGGGTGAAAACGAGCCAACACACTTGGGGGAAGTTAATTCACTGGGGCTCTTATAGCCAGGGTAGGAGCAGAAGGCTGTGGGGGGATTCATTTGGTGAGTAAGCAGCACTTGAGAGAGGGCAATAGAATTGTGGGAGGCAGTTTCAAGTACCCTCTTCTTCCATCTCCGCTCTTTTTCTCCCCCCCTCCCCCGGTCCCTTTATTGCTAGATAATTTCCCTGTATAATAGCCTTTTCCCTATTTTGGGCTGCAAAAATTATGTAAAAAGTCAGGCAATTATGTGAGTAAAAAGGGTAATTGGGAGTGAAGAGACCAAAGGAAGGAGTTAGGATGGGAGACAAGAAAGGAGGCAAGTTAGAGGTAAGCCAGGCTCCACACTTCACTCCTCTCATGCCAACCTTCGCACTGTACTTGGACCTTGTCCATCTCACCACTGACCCCTCACCCACATTCTGCCTTGGAACACCCTCCTTTCTATGTTTGAGACGATCACTCTCTCCACTTTCACATTTCTACTAAAAGCACATCTCTTCCAAGAGGCCTTCCCTAAAGCCATTTCCTCTTCTCCCACTTCCTTCTGCATCACCCTTGATCTTGGATTTTCACCCTTTATTCACTCCTCCCTCAGCACTTATGCACAGAACTGCAATTTATTTATATTAATGTTTATCTCCCCCTCTAGACTGTAAGCTTGGTGTGGGCAAGGAACAGGTCTGTACTCTCCCAAGCTCTTAGTCCAATGCTCTGCACACAGCAAGAGCTGGATAAATACAATTGATTGAAACAAGAAAGATTAGGGAGGGAGAATAGGGAAGACAGAATGAGTAAGGCCCTTTGTTGGTGAGAGAAAAAGATAACATAAGGAAAGAGACAAAGAATTTAACACAAAGTCATGTTTACCATTTAGTGTTAAAAAGTGCTTTCATAGAACAATCAGTACGATATGTTTCAAAGGCAGAATTTCACAACAAAGATGTTTTAAATTAAAAATATTCACCATATTCCTACATTCTTCATAAACTAATTTGCAAACTCTTGTACAATCATGTAATTGCAAGAAAACTTTATCCAAAGGTCTTACAGGCAATTCAGACACGTTTATACATCATATTGTACTTATACAAGAAATTCAAAAGGGCTTATATTTTCATTAAGTGAAGGCATATTTCTAACCAGCTTACCGGCACTTTTAAGAATTTCATCACACTAAAGAATACAATGAGGTTTTTAAAAAATAGATAATCGTACGGTTCAGTGCTTTCTGGATTTTTTCATCTTGTTTGTTCAAAGCTGTATTCTCCTCAGATCATAAAATCCATGGTTACTCCCACTCTATCCAACCGCAACGTGGATAGGATACACTTACCCAGACCTCTTTATTGAAGAAAATAAAAAAAGGGAAAACAAACACTGATACAAGCAAAACAGTAAATTTTTACTTTCCCATTCTGAAAGAAATCATTTCATCTGATTATAGAAAATGTACACTTTTTGGTAGGGGTATGTGTTGCATACAATCGACATGCTTTCTTAGGATCTGCTACCAACTTTCATTCCTGCAAAGTTGTATGAGGACATAAAGGTATTCTTGGTTATGGTATCATCTGACATCCTTCCCCAAAAGAATTCCATACAATGGAAGGGGGGGGGGGGGCAGACTTGCCCATTTCCCTCCCCATACAGCTTAGAGAACCCTTCTCACGGCACCTCATGCTCTGCTCCATCTGGTGCACTCCTGGTTTCTCTTCCACTCATTCACCAACCTAACCCGAATCCTCAAAAAAAAAATTTTATTTTTTAAAATCCCCAATGCCCATTGTGGTCAGTGAGTGATTATTTTGTATGATATTTGCTTATCGCAACAGTATTCTTCAATCTCTTGAATGCTGCTATAGCTGGAGGCTACCTGTAATTTAAAGTCTTATAAATGCTTAAACTCGTAATTCCAGCATGAGGACCAATGCGGAGGTCCACTTTGATGCTGTTAGGTCTCAGCAACCAATGTGACAGCAAAGGCCACACACCAAGTTAATTCGTTTTTTGGCCAAAATAAAAGTTAGGGAACTTGAGAAAATGGAGTGATTTTCATTGTTCATTCAAGATAAAAAAAAAATTCACAATTAGCATCTCACAATTTTAGGGGGCCTTTTACCATTCTAGGATACTTCATTTTCATGGAGATAGTGTGCATATTTTCAGATCAACAAAATAATGGTTTTGGAGATTACTGATATGAGCATAAGATTTTACAGTACTTCTGAAACTGAATGGAATTACCTTTTTATGCTTCGCACCACGGAAGTGTGACTGAAGACTTATGGAGCTCATACATGGGACATGGCATATCTACAGGTAAAAGAATAAAACCACAAAAATGGTCAGTTATACTCGGATAATATTCTCCAAATTGTGACCTAGCAAATAATTTTAGTTCCTTTTTCATCCTTCTGGCTGTGTCTTATACAGATCAAGAGAACTGAATAGAAACATATTATTACAACCTTCAGAGTAACAACAACATTTTCATCTGAAATTGCCTGAAAAAAAGATGCTTCAATACATACATACAAATTAATAATAATAATAATGTTGGTATTTGTTAAGCGCTTACTATGTGCAGAGCTCTGTTCTAAGCGCTGGGGTAAACACAGGAGAATCAGGTTGTCCCACGTGGGGTTCAGAGTCTTAATCCCCATTTTACAGATGAGGGAACTGAGGCACAGAGAAGTTAAGTGACTTGCCCAAAGTCACACAGCTAAGTGGCAGAGCTGGGATTCAAACTCATGAGCCCTGACTCCAAAGCCCGTGCTCTTTCCACTGCGCCACGCTGTGCTAAATTGCGCCACGCTAAATTGTAGCCCTCATGGCCCTTCAAATACTGTCCTCTTTCCCTCTGGAAAATAAGGGTGGCAAACCCTGAGCCAAAAATTACTCCCAATCTCAAGGTTTACAGATGAGTATAGATTTATCATTGGTAGCCTCTTTTCAATCTATTAAAAATAGGTTCTTAGAATATTAGGAATAGCATTACTATTTTAAAAGGATCAGTTTACCCAAAAGCTTCTAAGAAAAAAAACAACTATTAGCTCCATAGGTAACCTACTCATAAAAAAAATTTTGACTTTAGTTCTGGGTTGTTTGATGTTAATCAATGGCATTTACTGAGCACTTACTGCATGCAGATTACTGTATTAAGCACCTGGGAGAGTACAATACAACCAGGTTGGTAGACATTCCCTGCCAATGAGCTTGCAATCTAAAGGGGAGGAGGACATTAATATAAATAATTCCAGCCACACATTTAAGTGCAGTGGGGCCAATATCAAGTACTTAAAGGGTACATAGCCAATTAATTTTAGCTCCATTAGATGCAAATACATAAACTGAGTTTTTCATGTGGGGGTGGCGGGGCGGGCCTGAAGGAGTGTCTCAAAGGACAAAATGAGTAGTTTTACTGAAAGATTAAAGTAATTTTTCATTTTGACTACAGGGACATAAAAGGGAACGGTGTACAAGGGTGGCAGGCTGACTTCCAGGAGCAAAATAATTTGGGGACTTTTTAGTCCTGCCCAGAATGTTTTAGTTCTTTTCAGCCCTATTTTCAAGTTCTCTGGTCTTTAGAGTGACCTAATAATAATCATTTTGCTATTTGTTAAGTGTTTACCATGTGCCAAGTACTGTACTGAGTGCTGGGGTGGATACAATAGTCAGAGCCCACAAGGGGCTCAAAATCTAGATAGGAGGGAGAATAGGCATTTAAATTCCTATTTTAGAGACAAAGGGATGGAAGCACAAACAAGCCAAGTGACTTACCCATGCTCACACAGCAGGCAAGTGGCAGAGCCAGAATTAGAACCCAGGTCTCCTGACTCCCAATCCTGGGGTCTTTCCAATAGGCCCTGCTGCTTCTCTGAAACAAGTTAGTCCTGCCCAAAAAGCTAAGGAAAAACAATGGCCCTGTCCCCTGGTCACCATCCTTTCCCCAGAGTTGGCACCTTTGACATATATTTGAGTGGTCGATAAAGTCTGGACTATAAAACCTCAAAAAAAAAATCAGGAAATTCTTGATTTCTTACACTTCTTAAAGAACTTCGTAGGTATTCAACCTCGGCAGACTTGAAAGGAAAAAGACAAGGAAAGAAGAAAAGGGAGTGGGAAAGAAAACCCTGCAAATATGCAGTCTTGGTGTTCACAGCTGTATTAATGAGGCAAAACAGCTACACAATACTAATAGAACAGTCCTGGTTTCCTTAGTGCATCTGCTTCTAACAGTCCTTAACAGGAAAACTAACTGGAATGATTCGGTCCATACGCCAGCAAGAAGGCTAAAAAGAGTAATTCCTGAACTAGGTGGGCCTTCCACACAACAGTGAATTCACAAAGCACAGTGTGTTCTCTGATAAAGCTAATCGGATTACTCTCGTTAAAAACTGGGACAAGAGGGCACAATCCAAAGCACAGAATGTCTTCCCCCTTAGTCTCGGTGGATTCTGGGACTGATGTCTTAGGATAGACAGGGGCCAAAAATGTATCTGCAAGTCACACTAGGAAATTCACTCACCTCACAGTAAAATATCTTTTTTTCGGTTGGCTTGGCCTCTTCGGTTGTGGTACTGGTCGTGGCGGTGGCATTACTAGTAGAAGTGGAGCTGGGTGCGGCAGTAGCATCTGTGGCAACTGAAGTGCTGGCACTCATTTTCTAATATTTGGTCACAGCCCTTCAAAAGCAGAAAACTGAGAAATTCAATGGGCGTTCCTCCGTTTATATACAGACGATTGCTAATCGATGCTATCTGAGCCCGTCTTGTGTGCAGATCCCCCGAATAAAAGCACTGGGGAGTCTGTGGGCAGCACCTCCCTCCCCCCTTCCTCCTCCCCCTCCGCCCCTCCCCTTCCTCCTCCCCCTTCCCCTTCCTCCTCCCCCTTCCCCCCTCCCCTTCCTCCTCCCCCTCCGCCCTCCCCTTCCTCCTCCCCCTCCGCCCTCCCCTTCCTCCTCCCCCTCCGCCCCTCCCTTCCTCCTCCCCCTTCCCCCCCCTTCCCCCTCCCCTTCCTCCTCCCCCCCTTCCTCCCTCTCCTCCCTCCCCTTCCTCCCTCCCCCCCCTCCCCTTCCTCCCTCCCCTCCCCTTCCTCCCCCTTCCTCCCCCTCCCCTTCATCCCCCTTCCCTCCCCTCCCCCTCCCCTTCCTCCCCCCCCTTCCTCCCCTCCCCCTCCCCTTCCTCCCCTTCCTCCCTCCCTTCATCCCCCTTCCTCCCTCCCCTTCATCCCCCTTCCTCCCTCCCCTTCATCCCCCTTCCTCCCTCCCCTTCATCCCCCTTCCTCCCTCCCCTTCATCCCCCTTCCTCCCTCCCCTTCATCCCCCTTCCTCCCTCCCCTTCATCCCCCTTCCTCCCTCCCCCTCCCCTTCATCCCCCTTCCTCCCTCCCCCTCCCCTTCATCCCCCTTCCTCCCTCCCCCTCCCCTTCATCCCCCTTCCTCCCTCCCCCTCCCCTTCATCCCCCTTCCTCCCTCCCCCTCCCCTTCATCCCCCTTCCTCCCTCCCCTTCATCCCCTTCCTCCTCCCCCCCTTCCTCCCCCTTCCTCCCTCCCCCTTCCTCCCTCCCCCTCCCCTTCATCCCCCTTCCTCCCTCCCCCTCCCCTTCATCCCCCTTCCTCCCCCTCCCCCCTCCGCATCACAAGGGGTTTACAATCTAGAAGGTCTAGTGTCGTTATGGAAAAACACCAGAGTGCTTAGCAGGGTGTAATCATTCCTTCCCCTTTCCTCATCGACGTTGGTGGGCGGGCCCAGAGATCCACTGCAGCAACGGCCTCTTCACACCCCGGGGCTTGAGATCCCTGCGCCCCATTGTTCCCACTCCGCGACGCGGTCCACCCCGCCATCCTGCACAAGGGAGGCTTTATGGGGAGGGTAAAGCTCTTCCCAAGGACCGGCAGCCCCGTCGGGGGCCCCCAACCTACCTCTCGAAATGGCCGAAGGAACTGCGGTAAGGAAAAATCTGGGAGGGGCGCGGGTTTTAGAAATGGCAGCTCCCGGATCTATACGCGAGGGCGCCTTCCTCCGCTCGCTCGCTCGGGAAGAGGGAGGGGAGGGGAGGGGAGGGGGCCGCTACTGCCGCCTCTTGATTGGACAGGAACTCCTGACATGCGCAGAGATTTTTTCCTCGTCAATCAACAGCCATGCTGTTATTGTGATAGTTCGAAAAAACAGAAATTCGTCAAAAAACAACAACACGCTATACGTCAGAAAATTCAAAGTTAACCTCTCGTTAGGTAAACCAGGCCTCCTAAATGTGGTTTTTTGGGCAGGGGGAACCAAATCCACTTCTAAATGATGTCGGGGGCCGGAGGGTTCCCCAAAAATAATCTCGGGCATAATCCCCCCAAAATATAGCCGACCGGTGAGCCAAGGGACAGGAGGGTAAACGATTCCCTCGATGCACGAGATAACGGCCCCGGAATGTCGCCCCGCCCCCTCCCCCCCGCTTCCCTCCGATCGGGTGGCAGAAAGGGCATTATGTACCCAGGGCACATGGATGTTCTTTTCGTAAACGCAAAGAACCTGAATCGGCCCCCAAACGGGGGAAGATGGCGAAAAAGAAAAATGTCCATGCCCCCGCTGCCAGAGCGAGCCACGCCCCACTGGGTTTTTCTCTCCCCCGCCCCCCTCGCAGACCCCTGGGCATCGCCTCAATCGGGCCGCGCTCTTCGGCCTTTATACCCCACATTCCTCTGGGAAGGGCGGGCCGACGGGATCGACCCCCTTACCGCCTTCTTACCGCTCCTCCGCACTTCTTCCCGCCCCGCGCTCGCCCACACGAGAAAGGCAGCTTCGCGGGGGTGGAGAAGGGACCAGTCCCTCCTGAGCCGACGTGACAAGGCACACACGGCGGGGCCGAAAAGTCAAAAACGGCTCGTCGACGAGACACGACGACACAGACGGGCCTCGGAGCTCGGATTCCGTCGTTGAGATCTCCGCCTTCGGCAAGACCTTTTCCGATGCGTCTGTGCCTTCGCCACGTCACGTGATCTTTTATTCATGGAGGTCACGTGGTGTCTCCGGATCCGCTAAAGCGGAGTCTGCGGCTGCGCGCTTCCCTGTTGCTGGGGAGATTTACCAGCCCCTCCCCTCTCCCCTTTTCTTCTACGCACTATTTTTTTAATCGATCGATCAATCAATCATTCAATCAGTGCTTACTATGTACAGTTCTACTCAGTGTTCTTGAGAAAAAGAAGCTGCCGGAAGACGATTTGGTCAGAGAGATGAACGGACATGTTGGCCCAGGCTGCAGTGAACCGGAGGGCGGGGAGCAATGAAGCTGAGGGGCTAATTAGCCAAGCAGGGTCGGGCTACGAGAATGTTTGCCAAAATGGGTTTTACGGGCTTGGTAAAATGTTCATAACCCCAGTCTTAAGCGAATTCGTATTTTATTTAAACGGATTGTGAACGTGCTGTATGAGGAAAAAAATTCCCGAAGGGTTTATTGCTGTAATAACTAAGCCGAGGAAGATGGTGGACTCAAGGCTCTTTTCTGGGCCCCCTTTTTATTCTCCATCGGCACCCACTCCTTTGAAGAACTCATTCGCTCCTACGGTTTCAACTACCACCTCTATGCAGATGATTGCCAAATCTACAACTCCAGCCCCTACCCCTCTCCTCTGCAGTCTCGAATTTCCTCCTGCCTTCAGGACATCTGCTGAATGGTATTCGTTAAGCACCCTTCTAAGCGCTGGGGTAGATACAAGGTAGACAGGTTGGGGACTGTAGGGCTCACACTTCTAATCCCATTTTACCGATGAGGTAACTGAGGCCCAGAGAAGTGACTCACCCTAGGTCACACAGCAGACATGAGGTGGAGTTGCGATTCGAACCCATGACCTTCTGACTCCCAGGCCCGTGCTCTATCCACTAAGCCACGGGGCTTCTTGGATGTCCCACCAATATCTCAAATTAAACATGTCCAAAACAGGACTACTCTGCTCATCTTGCCGTCCAAATCCTATTTTCCCCGAGACTTTCCCATAACTGTAAACAACACCGCTGTCCCTCCCTCACAAGCTCATAACCTTGGCATTATCCTCAACTCATCTCTCTCATTCAACCACATATCCAATGTCACCAAATCTTGTTGGTTCTACCTTCACAACGTCTCTAGAATCCTTTCTCGATCCAAACTGCTACCGTGATGATCCAAGTTCTTATCCTCTCTCGCCTTGATTACTGCAGCAGCCTTCTTGCTGACCTCCCTGCCTCCTGTCTCTTCTTCACCTCAGTCCAGACTTCACTCTGCTGCCCGGCTCATTTTTCTGAACAACACTTTTGTAGATATCGATTTGTGTGTTCTGCTACTGAAGCACCTATTCACCTATCCATCTTTCTGTTCTTTTTCTCCTGTATCCTAATTATTTTGCGTGTCTCCCCTATTAGATTGTTAGCTCCTTGAGTACCACTCTTGTACTCTCCCAAGCTCTTAGTTTCAGTGTGTCACACATCGCAGGGGCTCAGTAAATACAATCATGGGAAGCAGGGTATGGCCTAGAGAATAGAACACAGAACTGGGAGTCAAGACCCTAGGTTCTGGTACTAGCTCCACTACTCATCTGCTGTGTGTCCTTGGATGTGTCACTTAAGTTCTCTGTGCCCTAGTTTCCTCATCTGTAAAATGGGGGATTCAATACCTGTTCTCCCTACCCCTTAGACAATGAACCCCTTATGGAACAGAGGTTGTGTTCAATCTGATTATCCTGTAGTCACCCTAATGTTTAACCTAGTTCTTGGCACATAGTAAGCACTTAAATACCACTGTTATTATTGTGGTTATTGATTGATTCCATTGAGGATTAGGTGGTCCCCAAACCTTTCACCTTCTAAAATGGCAGGTCGCAAGCAGTCTGAAAAAGGATGGGCAAATTAATAAATCAATCCTATTTACCGAGTGCTTACTATATGCAGACCACGGTACTAAACACTTGGGAGTGCACAACACAACAGAATTAGCGGACACGTTCCCTGCCCATGATGACCTTACAGTCTAGAGGGGGAGACAGACTTTAATATGAATAAATAATTTTCACTAGTAAAAAGTAAATAAGTAATTTAAAGATATGTACATAAGTGCTGTGAGGCTGGGAGTGGAGAGAATATCAAATGTCCAAATTCACACAGCTGCACTGCAGATCTCCCCGACCCAATGCCCCTACCAAAATCAGCAAAGTTATTCTTGCTAGACTGTAGAGGCTGCACTATAATGTGGTCACTTCTGCTAAAATGGGCCCTGTGTATAAAAATCCACCCCCTCTATCTGCGCATCCGACCCCATTCCTTCCCACCTTATCAAAACACTTGGCCTCTTTCCTCTTCCCTCCCTAACAGCCATCTTCAACTATTCGCTCTCCAATGGCTTCTTCCCCACTGCTTTCAAGCATGCCATATCTCCCTTATCCTAAAAAAATCCCTCCCTTGACCCCACAGCTCCCTCCAGTTATCGCCCCATCTCCTTCCTACCATTCCTCTCCTAACTCTTTGAGTGGATTATCTACACTCGCTGTCTCAAGTTTCTCTCCTCCAATTCTCTCCTTTACCCCCTCCATTCTGGCTTCTGTCCCCTTCGCTCCACAGAAACCACCATCTCGAAGGTCACAGATGATCTCCTTCTTGCCAGATCCAACAGCCTCTTCTCCATCCTAAACCTCCTCGATCTCTCAACTGCTTTCCACAATTGACCACCTCCTTCTCCTGGAAACATTATCCAACCTCAGCTTCAGTGATACTGTCCTCTCGTGGTTCTACTCCTATCTCTCTGGCCACTCATTCTCAGTCTCGTTCACTGACTCCTCCTCTGCCTCTCAGCCCCTAACTGTGGGAGTTCCTTGAGGTTCAGTTCTGGGTCCCCTTCTTTTCTCCATCTACACCCACTCCCTTGGAGAACTCATTCACTCACACGGCTTCAACTACCACCTCTATGAGGATGATTCCCAAATCTACATCTCCTGCCCTGATCTCTCTCCATCTCTGCGGTCTTGCATTTCCTTCTGCCATCAAAACATCTCTACTCGGATGTTCTGCCATCCATCACCTCTAACTCATCTTTCCACCCAAACCCCGTCCTTCCCCTGACATTCCTATCACTGTAGATGGCACCGACATCCTTCCTGTCTCATAAGCCTGAAACTTTGGCATTCCTCTTTCTCATTCGACCCACATATTCAATCTATTACAAAATCCTGTCGGTTCAGCCTCCACCACATCCCTAAAATCTGTCCTTTCCTCTTCATCCAAACTGCTACAAGGTTACTCCAAGCACTTATCCTATCCCGCCCTGATTCCTGTATCAGCCTGTTTGCTGACCTCCCTGCCTCCTGTCTCTCCCCATTCCAGTCCATACTTCCCTCTGCTGTCCAGATCATTTTTCTACAAAAACATTCAAGCCGTGTTTCCCCACTTCTCAAGAACCTCCAGTGGTTGCCCATCCACCTCTGCATCAAACAGAAACTCCTGACCATTGGCTTTAAAGCAGTCAACCCCTTTGCCCCCTCCAACCTCACCTCGCTACTCTCCTACTACAACCCAGCCCGTACACTTCACTCCTCTAATACCAACCTGTTCACTGTACCTCGAGCTTGTCTATCTCGCCACCGACCTCTCGCCCACATCCTGCCTCTGGCCTGGAATGCCCTCCCCCTTCATATCTGACAGACAATTACTCTCCCCACCTTCAAAGCCTTATTGAAGGCACATCTCCTCCAAGGGGCCTTCCGTGACTAAACCCTCTTTACCTTTTCTTCCACTCCCTTCTGTGTCGCCCTGACTTGCTCCCTTTATTCATCTCCCCTCCCTGCCCCACAGCACTTATGTACATGTCCATAATTTATTTATATTAATGTCTGTCTTCCCCCTCTAGACTGTAAGCTCACCGTGGGCAAGGAATGTGTCTGTTGTACTGTTATAACATACTCTCCCAAGTGCTTAGTACAGTGCGCTGCACAGAGTAAGCGCTCAATAAATACAATTGATTGATTGACTTCATGCAGATTTTCGGAGGTACCGTGGCCTAGTGGAAAGAACACAAGACTGAGAATCAAGAAACCTGGGTTCTACTCCCAGCTCCGTCACTTGCCTGCTGTGTGACCTTAGACAAGTCACTTAAACTTCTCTGTGCCACCATTTCCTCCTTCTTAGACTGATCCCTGAAGTGAGGGGACCAAGCTGTGGCACAGGGACTGTTTCTGGCCTCATTATCTTGTATTCACCCAGGTGCTTAGTACAGTGCTTGGCACACACTAAGCACTTATTATTATTATTCTTTTCATTATCCCTGAAGTGAGGGGACCAGAGATCATTTGTCATCCCCAAAGGAGACTCTATCAGCTGAAGGTACTACTTATTTATCAAATCACACTCATTCATTTTAAAGTCGCTAGGCGATCGTTCAAAAAATATGTGTTTTACTGAGAGGGTGAATGGCACTGCCCTAGCTTCTCTAAATGAAAAGCTTCCCATAGCACTTGAAAAAACACACATGGATTTCCATTTTATTGTAAACCTTCACAGATGCTCTCTCTGTACACTGCAATTAGGAATTACAGTAAATGCAAATCACAAATAACAGGAATATATTTGAAAGCTCTTTCTAATGGCAAAATGAGAAAATAGTACATAATAGTGCACCATTTAAAAAGACATCAATAAAATTATAATACTTTTGTCTTCCAGAAACAATGGCTAAAATAATGAAACATTATTATCCCCTCCCCCCTAAATAACTATTGGCTATACTTCTTTCAAGTCATGTATTACAAACATGATACAACAGAAAAATCATTCTCTCAGGATATATTTTAAGGACAGTTGTCTGGAGTAATGAGGAATTTGTTTACTTAAAACAATTATTATTTTAGTTTGTCCTTAACTTCATTTGTATTTTTTCTGTATCGGTTCCCTACTTAGATTGTGAGCCCCATGTGGGATAGGGATGGTATTTGATTTTATAATCTTGTATTTACCACACGACTTAACACTTAATAAGCGTTTAAAAAATATCATTACTGCTGCTACTATGCAGAAATGACCAAGTTTTCATCTTCAGCATTTCTCATTTCTCTTCCCTGGCCTAACCAGGTAGTATTGGGTTGGAGTTTAGAGAAACAAGGTCAGGTTAATATATAACTGCCAAATGTTCCAAACATTTCATGACTTTGTGGCCCCACTGTTAGCCATCTTGCTGTTCAAGCCAAAGATAGATTTAAGCATATGGTGCTGAGTTTTTAAAAATTAATTTAAATGGTACTTCTCATATATAGCCCAATTATGCAACTCCTCGATGCCCCAGGGCCATCCAATCCCTTATGCCCAGAAAAACCCCAGGCAGGGAGGGAGACCTCGGCCCTTCGGAGACGGTCTGGCTCCGATCCAGATGTGACCGGCTGCAAATGGGGCTCCATTTGAGCAGGGCAAAGGTGGAGTTGTGGACCTTTGGTCTGCGCAAGGCTCCAGGCAAAGACTTTCACTAACTCACCCTTCACTCTCCCACCCCCCGCCCCCGGCCAGTCCCCTCGGTGCTCCATCACAGTCGGGGCAGAAAAGCCTTGAGAGAACACTGGCCTCTGTTCAACCATCCTTCCCGTCTCACAAGCCCACAACCTTGGTGTCATCCTTGACTCCGCTCTCTCATTCACCCCACATATCCGATCCGTCACCAAAACCTGCCGGTCTCACCTTCACAACATCGCCAAGACCCGCCCTTTCCTCTCCATACAAATGGCTATCTTACTGGTACGAGCTCTCATAATATCCCGGCTGGATTATTGTGTCAGCCTTCCCTCTGATCTCCCTTCCTCCTGTCTCTCCCTGCTCCAGTCTATTCTTCATTCCGCTGCCCGGATTATCTTTCTACAGAAATGTTCTGGGCAAGTCACCACCCTCCTCAAAAATCTCCAGTGGTTGCCTGTCAACCTCCATATCAAGCAAAAACTCCTCACTATTGACTTCAAAGCTCTCTATCACCTTGCCCCTTCTACCTCACACCTCCCTTCTCTCCTTCTACATCCCAGCCCACACTCTCCGCTCCTGTGGTGCTAACCTTCTCACTGTGCCTCATTCTCGCCCCCTCATCTACCCTTGGCCCATGTCCTACCTCTGCCCTGGAAGGCCCTCCCTCCTCAAATCCACCAAACAATCACACTTTGCCCCTTCAAAGCCCTACTGAAGGCTCACCTCCAGGAGGCCTTCCCAGACTAAGCCCCCCTTTTCCTCAGCTCCCCCTCCCTTCCCCATCGCCCCGACTCACTCCCTTTGCTCTACCCCCACCGCACAGCACTTGTGTATATATGTACGTATCTATAATTCTATTTTTATTTATATGAATGCCTGTTTACTTGTTTTGATGTGTATATATCTATAATTCTATCTATATTGATGCTAATGATGCCCGTTTACTTGTTTCGATGTCTGTCTCCCCCCTTCTAGACTGTAAGCCCGTTGTGGGCAGGGATTGTCTCTCTTTATTGCTGAATTGTACTTTCCAAGCACTTTCCAAGTACAGTGCTCTGCACATAGTAAGAGCTCAATAAATATGATTGAATGAATGAATGAATGAACGAACCCAGCATGCTCACTTCATTCCTCTAATGCCAACCTATTCACTGTACCTCAGTCTCGTCTATCTCACCGCCTACCCTTAGCCCACAACCTGCCTCTGGCCTGGGACTCCCTCCCCTTTCATAATCCTACAGGCCATCACTCTCCCCACTTTCAAAGTCCTTTTTAAATCCCATCTCCTCCAAAAGGCCTTCCCCGACGAAGCCCTCATTTCCTCTAGTCCCCCCACCTTCCGCATCACCCTCGCCTTTGGATTGTTTTGTCAACCCCACAGCACTTATGTACATATCCGTAATTTATCCGTTCACGTTAGCATCTGCCTCCCCCTCCAGACTTGCGGGCGGGGAACGTGTTTACTGACTCTGCTACATTGTAATCTCCCAAGCGCTCAGTACAGTGCTCTGCACACAATAAGCGCTCAATAAATACGACTGACTGATTGATTTCCTCCCAATTTCATTACCGGCCACTTGGGACTCTCGAAGAAATCTCAGGCAGGGGGGAAATGTGCCTATAAACTGCATAGTCTCATCCTATAGTGCTCCCCAGTACTGCAGTTACTCACTACTAGGTTTGGTCCCAGGACTCAGAGACTTCAAATCAGTCTTTAGGGATTCAGGGAATACTCCAAGCAAAGCCTGTGGCTTCTCCTCTTTCCCGCTCCTGTCGTAGGCCATGGTCAAAGAGGCGGGTGGTGATTTCCGAACCCAGGGCAAGCCCTCCTGCAGTTTCCCTCCTCCATTCCCCACCTCCTGCTCATTGAAAAGTGGGCAGGGAATATGTCTGCTTATTGTTATATTCTACTCTCCCAACGCTTAGTACAGTGCTCTGCACACGGTAAGCACTCAATAAATACGTTGGAATGAAAAGGCCTCTGGATTCGTGCTTCGCCCCTGATTTCTAACCTCTTTGCCAGTCCTTCCATCCCACCTAATGAAAGTCTCAGCCAAAGAGGGGAAGGGAAGCTGGAAAGAGGTGAAAGACCCATCGGTCAATGGAAGTGGCTCGGAAAAGGTCTGATGGGGAGGAGGTTGAAATATGGTGTCTAAAAGAAGTTGGGTTAGCCAGTCGTGAAATTGTCCATCTTCCCTGGTCTGCTCGGACCACGGTAATGGGAACAACACTCTGCAGAAAGAGCAGCCTGGGGTCTCAACTGAGGCCTGGAAGACAATAAACCCATTTATAGCTAAGCTTTTTAAAACAAATGTACCAATCACGAAGGATGCAAAGTGAAAACCGGGCAACAGGTTGGGCGGAAGAAATAGCTCCCAGCAGGCCCCTCCCAGCCCCTGGGGTACCGGTTGGAGGAGACAGATCGCTGACGGGAAGGAAGCCCAAGCAGATAGATCAAGTGGAGCCAGATGGAGGCCCGGTGGCCAACTGGGGGAACGTGTCCTGTTCTTTTCCAACAGGAAAATGACTGTAGCTACTGGAAGAACAGACGACCAGTGGCTTTCGGAGGCATTGTCCCTTGGACGCTCACGTGGCCCCGGCCCACCCACGGTGGGGAATCCAAGGGCTCCCGCTTAATCATCTGGACCGCTCCTGGGGCCCGAGGCTCCCCCGGCAGCCTGGAAGACAGGTGATTCCTCTGCGCCCTTGTGCTAGCGGAACCGGGAGGGTACAACTGGCTGAGATACTCTGGGTCCTGAAGGCTGTGTGGCGGCTCCCAGTAGGCACAGTTTGGCGGGTACAAGGTTGCCATCTCCTTCCCTGCTCCACTGATGGCTCGATGGTGGGGCTGAGGGCTCACTGCACACTGCCCACCGAAAGGAGGGTAGATGTAATGCTTCGGGTTGTCACAGGGAACCAGGTGCTCGCAGGCATCCAGTTCGGTTTTAAAGTGCATCCTAGGAGGGAGGCTGGTTAGCTGCCTTTTCTCTCCCAACCACCCGTGGTTTTGTGAAATTGCAAAGCAGTCTGCTCCATGATCTGAATCGGAATCGTTTTCCAATTTGATGGGCATATCGAGGGGCAACAACGGTTCGCAGATGGCCTCCGTATTTTGCGATTTGACGTTTTCGGCAGCGTAGCCCCCCATGGCAAAATGCTGGAAACCCGAACAGGACTGGAAGGTCTCCGAGGGCCCGTGGTGGGAACGGGGGTTCAGTGGATTTTGCTCTCCGCCGGGGGAAGGTCTGATTATTCGGCTGGGAAAAGCGTAGCCGTGCGGACCCATCGGTGGAGAGTGGGTGGCACTTCGGAAAGCTGAGATGCTGTTAGAGTGGTGAATGCCTTGGACTCCTGAAAGGGACACCCAAGCCCCGAATGGTCCCTCCTGCCCCAAACACTTCTCCGTCTTATTTGGTTTGAGTTTCCGCCTGACTCCATCCTGACTGCCCATTTCTGTCGCCCAGTGCAGGTGTTCCATCTGTCCCAGGGTCTCCACGGAGCCACTGGGCTGCGGCGGCATTTCCCTTCGGCCTGGCATTCCAGAGGTGCTGTGAGATGGGGGAAGGGGCTCCCCCTCCTCCCTGGCACGGAGGCTGGGAAAACACACAACCGGTTAGAGGAAGGGAGGAAGAGACCTGATGCTGCTTTTGAAGGGAATCCCTAGGAAACAAGCAACCTGTTGGTTTAGGCTGGAAAATGGCTCTAGAAAACACCACTGACCCAGGGAGTGAGGGTTAGAACATTCTGGGTGGCGGGATTTGTGATTTCCCATCTTCACCCCAGCGGAATTAGGGAGCTGGGGAAATCTGGGCATCTGCGGTGAAACATTAATAGTAAGATTCCATCCCAAGGAAAAAGCTGGCTTCAATGGGCAGAGAAGTGCACAGCACAGTGCAAGTGTTCAGTATGGTGCTCTGCACACAGGAAGCACTCAATAATTGATTGATTGAATGATAGAAGGGAGACAAAGTCAAATGAGACTCAGCTGATTTTTCAGGATTTGAACAGTGGTACTAATTAACGGTACTTATTAAGCACTTACTGTGTGCCAGGCACTGTTGTAAGCTCTGGGGTAGATACAAGATAATTGGGTTGGATATAGTCCCTGTCCCAAGTGGGGCTCACAGTCTTAATCCCCATTTTACAAATGAGGGAACTGAGGCACAGAGAAGTTAAGCGACTTGCCCAAGATCATACAGCAGGCAAGTGGAGGAGCTGGGGTTCAAACCCATGACAGCGGATGAGGGCACAGGAGACAGAGGAAAGCAGGGAGTGCTGAGAACTACTGTTCCTTAGGAGATTCGAAATCCACATGTAACCATGACACTCGATCCCAGTCATGACCAAAGATCCAAAAGTTGATCCCCATGTCAGAGGTTCTCACTTTTAGCCCAAGCAGCTTCATGGATGGGAAAATAAACACCTATCATGGACCTATCAACCATTGGTACCATGGGGTAGTTGGAGCCCTTACGGTTCTGTTTCCAAACTTTCTATGGATTGTAGCTTGGCTTCTCCTGCAAGGCGCCACCTTCCCCGAAAAAACGGGAAGGAGTGTGACCTAGTGGAAAGCGTACAGGCCTAGGAGTCAGAGGACTTGGGTTCTAACCCCGGCTCTGCCACTTATCTGCTGCGTGACCTTGGGCAAGTCTCTTCATTTCTCTGTGTCTCAGTTACTTCATCTGTAAAATGGGAATTAAGACTGCGAGCCCCATGTGGGAGGGACATGGGCTGTGTCCAACCTAATTAGCTTCCATCTACCCCAGTGCTTAGAACAGTGCCTGGCACACAGTAAGCACTTAAAAAGTACCGTCATTATTATTATTGCCATTACTATTATTATTATTTATCCCAGTGCTTAGTACAATGCTTGGCACATAGTGAGCACTTAGCAGATATCATTGAAAAAAAATCCACCAAAAAATGCCCCCCTGACCCCAGAGTCTAGCCTTCCCAACTTCCCGAGTCTGGTTTGTTCCCTAGGTCAAGCCTCCAGAATTCCAGTTCTTTCTCTGGTTGGGCATGTCTTCCCGTTTGATTATTTCCAGGCCCTGAGTAAGCCACTGACTTTCTTGAAGTATATAAAGACAAAAGCCATACCCTGCCCAGCCTCAGGGGAGCCTCAGTCAACTGCCACTTACTGAAATGACATCTCCAAGAAGTCTTCCCTGGCTAATCTCTCATCTCTTCACTCGATTTCCCCCTCTACTGTGTCACCTAAGCACTTATTCTGTCACTTAACTCCCCACCCCGACGGGACATATGTACATATCTTTATACTCAGTTGCTGTCCCGACCTGTAATTCCATTTCATGCCTCTCTTTCCCACTAGACTGTAAGTTCCTTGTGCACGGGGATCACATCTCCTAAATCTACTGTACTCCCCCAAGTGCTTAGTACAGTGTTCTGCACAGAGTGAGTGTTCACTAAATACTACTGATTGATCCCCACCATAGTCAATGGTGACAGCAAGGTGACTCGACTCCATCCAACCAGCAGAGAAATGCCAACAAAGCCCCAGTAGTCTCCCTTCCTGGCAGGCAGAATCCACCAAATAGGATGACTCCTAAGAGGGAGAATCGATAAACTTCTTTTGGCCAAGGCCCGGGTAAAGAACAAATAATACTAATAATAATAATGGTATTTGTTAAGCGCTTACTATGTTCCAAGCACTGTTCTACGCACTGGGATAGATACAAGGTAATCAGGTTGTCCCACGTGGGGCTCACAGTCTTAATCCCCATTTTACAGATGAGGTAACTGAGGCACAGAGTTAGGGGAAGCAGCATGGCTCAGTGGAAAAGAGCCTGGGCTTCGGAGTCAGAGGTCATGAGTTCGACTCCCGGCTCCGCCACTTGTCAGCTGTGTGACTGTGGGCAAGTCACTTAACTTCTCTGTGCCTCAGTTCCCTCATCTGCAAAATGGGGATTAACTGTGAGCCTCACGTGGGACAACCTGATTACCCTGTATCTCCCCCAGTGCTTAGAACAGTGCTCGGCACATAGTAAGCGCTTAACAAATACCAACATTATTATTATTATTACAGAGAAGTTAAATGACTTGCCCAAGATCACGCAGAAGGCAAGGGGCGGAGCTGGGATTAGACCTCACGTCCTCTGACTCCCAAGCCCGTGCTCTTGCCACTAGGCCATGCTGCTTCTCCATCAACAAATCAGCCAATAGCTTGCCCTACATGGTCTCTGGAGAGGGTAGGCAAGCTGATCCACCATTGGCAATGTGCTCCTTGCTTTCCCTGAAAAAATCGGTCAATCAATGGTACTTACTGAGTGCTTACTGTATGCAGAGTACTGTACTAAACATTTGGGAGCATACAAGAGAGTTGGTAGATGTGGTTCCTGCCCACAAAGAGCTTAACAGTCTAGAGTGAGAAACAGATGTTGAAAGGGGAAATGGAGTCTAAGGACAAGTTCCATGGGGCATCAAAGTGCTTATGGGGTACACACACCCAAGAGCAACAGCAGAGACAAAGGGCAAATAGGATGGAGAAATGAGGGGTTAGGGAAGGCCTCTTGGAAGAGATGTGATAGAAGTGAGGTTTTGAAGATGGGGAGAGTGGTGATCTGTTGGATACGAAGAAAGGGGGAATTTCAGGTCAGAGGGAGGATGAGGGCAAGGTGTCAGTGGCAATGTAGATGAGTTCGAGGCACAGTAAATAGTTTGGCATTAGAGGGGTGAAGTGTGCAGGCTGGGTTGTAGTAGGAAATTAACAAAGTCAGGTAGGAGAGAGAGTGCTGATTGACAGACTTAAAGTCAATGGTAAGGAGTTTCTGTTTGATGTGAAGTTGAATGGGCAACCGCTGGAGGCTTTTGAGGAGTGGGGAAGATACGGACTGAATGTTCTTTCAGAAAAATGATCCGGCATCAGAGTGACGTACGAGCTGGAGAAGGGCGAGGCAGGAGACAAGAAGGTCAGGGAGGAGGCTGATGTGGTAATCAAGGTGGGACATGTGCTAAGCGCTTAATGTAGTGCTCTGCACCCAGTATGCGCTCAATAAATATGACTGAATGAATGATAAGTACTTGAATCAACCCAGTAGCAGTTTGGATGATGAGGAAGGGGCAGATTCTAGAGCTGTTGTGAAGGAAGAACTGACACGATTTGGTGACAGGCTGAATATGCGGGTTGAATGAGAGATGAGGCGAGGATAATGCCAAGGTGATGGACTTGTGAGAGGGGGTGGTGGGGGGGATGATGTGGAAAAGACAGGCACACTTACTTGGCAGTTGGCTGAGGAGCGACAGCACAGTCAGAGCAGCCACTCCTGTAAAAGCGCTGGCCGTTGGCTTGGACCCAGAGCCACTCATCTTCATTTGACTTGATTTTGAACAGAGAGATGCCATTTTCGCCACTATTCTTAGCTACCAACATTCAAAGGAAAAATATATCAGTTGCACAAATTGTTTCCAAGCCAGTTCCTGGACATTCACAGAATTCTGAATTTCCAGAACTACTTGACTCATCAAATTACCCAGAAAAATGCAGGCCAAAGTGCATAACAGGAAAAATGAATTATTCACTTCAAAGTCAAGGAAGTCCCTTTGGTCTGCAGAAACTTAAATAGTTCTTAATTCATTTTAAAAATCAATTTAGTACAATTGCTGGGTAAGCCTGCCATTAGGAAGGAATCCAGGTATGGCACAGATCTTGCCAAAGAAGGCTTAGTGGAAATTACTAAGGGTCCCATTTGTTCTGGATTGTGGTATTTCTTAACGAATTGGTGCAAGTTGTACCTCCTTGGAAATTGGTTCTCCCATGAAACTCCGATTCACACAGACCCGCCAAAGCCTTTGCTCTATTAAAAAAAAAAAAGAGCACAAAAACATCTTGTCAGGGGACAAATGGAAGAGAAAAATTCACCACAGTGACAGACCTTAAAGTCCTACCTCACAGGAAACAGTCTCCACTCTTTTCAATACGGGATTGTAACAATGGATGATGGAAAAATCTGAATTTGTGGCACATCCCAGACTAGTGCGGACCAAAAGGTCAACACAGAAGAGCCAAACGTAGGTGAGAAAGACCCTCGTGGATCCTTGCATACTTTTCAGGGAGGTCAGCATTCAGCGAACTGCAGTAGATGGGCCAGGAGCTAGCCTTAAGTTAAATGTTAGCAATTAAAGTTGCAGGTGCAGGGTTAAATTCCTTATGAGCAGGGAATGGCTCAGTTATACAAGTACTTAGTACAGTGCTCTGCACACACTAAGCACTCAATAACTATGACTAATTGATCATCCCAGGAATTGGTGAGTAAAAATGAGTTTTATACATTTAAGACTTCAGGGTTTTGAAACTCTTTCCAATGACCTCTATCCCTGTTCTGAAGTTGAAGAATATTCAATGCAAGAAGTTCTTATGTTGATCTTCTATTTTTTCTACAAAAGTGTTCAGTCTACATCTCCCCACACCTCAGGAGTCTTCAGTAGTTGTTCATCTACCTCCGCATCGAGCAAAAACTCCTTACCACCGGCTTTAAAGCGCTCCATCAGCTCTCTCTTCCTACCTTTCCTAGCCGATTTCCAAACTAGCCTGTGCACTTTGCTCCTCTAACCCCAACCTACTCACAGTAATTCGATTTCATCTATCTCGCCACCAACCCCTTGCCCACATCCTCCCCCTGTCCTGGAACTCCCTCCCCTTCATATCTGACAGACCATCACTCTCCTCGCCTTCGAAGTCTTACTAAAAGCTCATCTCGTCCAAGAAGCCTTCCCCAAATAAGTCCTCTTTTCTCCTACTCCTGCTCCCTTCCGCCTATGCACTTGGGTCTGTACTCTTGAAGCTCTTGATATTCACCCCACCCTCAGCCTCACAACACTTAGGTGCTTATCCCTAGTTTAGTTATTTACATTAATGCAGGCCTCCCCCTCTAGACGGTAAGCTCCTTGCGGGCAGGGGGACCTGTCCCATGACTCCACTGCACCGTAGTCTCCCAAGTGCTTAATACTCTTTTCAGTCTAACTCTCTAGACTGTAAGCTCGTTGTGGTCAGGAATCACGTCTACCAACTCTCTTGTATTGTGTGCTCTGTACAAAGTAAGCACTCAAAAACCATTGTTTGATGAACTGATTTATCCAGTGTCGTGGGAAGCGGATGTTGAAAGGAGAGCTAGGGGAGGGGAGATGGGGGGGTGAAGGAGGTCGCTCAGGGGGTGGCAGGGTGGGAAGCAAAGAAATAAAATTAATGGTTTTCCTTGAGCGCCAGCAGGCAGCGATTGGGAGATTTCACCCTTCGGCACTCAGCTCATTTGGCCACGCCTATTTCCAGGTCCGAGGTGGGGCCTGGCTGGTGAGATGCTCCTCCACTCGGCCCTCTAGAGGGCAGCCAAGCTTCACTGTCAATGTCCTTGACTGGCTCACATTGGTGAACTCAACCCTGTTGTTCCCGCAGTGCAAATTTTGCAGAGCTTTTGCCTTATTTTATTTTTGAAGAGACAAAGACAGTGCGGGAAAACCTAACGTATTTCAATTTCTGATTTTAAGGACCGAAAAGAAGGTAAAACTGGAACCGAAGGCCGACGTCATTCAAGTAGAATAAAAAATAGGATCGGGAGGAAAGCTGCGGATGAAAAGAGAGCCGCATGGGTAACAATTTTGCCGGTGCCTCGTTTCAGAGGTAGGCAAAATGCCAGCCCTCACTAGTTCCGTCCACCACCTCGTGGGCAGAGATTGGTCGCTCTCAGTCCCGATCCCTCCGACACAGGTAGCTCAGGACCCCGGGTGGGATTAAGAATAAAGTAATGGAGAATGAACACGAAAGCTTGAAGAGGAAAAGATGGTAAATAAGTTGGAGGTTATAAATAGTAAAAGCACAATAAAGACCGAATAAATGGGAAAGGAAATCAAAAGGCAAAATAAAAGTGGAACATCAGAACATCGAATAAGAGAGCCCCAGCAAAATAAGGAATGAAAACTGCTTTTAAAAAGGGGTTAGAAACTATATAAAGGCAAAAGACAGCATAAAAATGAATGGATGTTGAGCTACTCCGACCCCAAAGCCTATGTTCTTGTGTCCTCGATGAGAAATCTTCCCCCCGCTCTTCCTTTAATCCTTCCTAGCACAGAAAATCTAAGTCCCTCAGACCCTGACAACACCATCATGAGTAAGAACCATTTTCCATCTTGCCCAGGATTCAGTCTGATCAACCCAGCAGCAGCTTGGACGAATCAGGGGACACGGGCCCTCACTCTATGCCTTCAAGTGTCCTTTGGCTCCACCACAGAGACTAAAGCCCAGGCTTTGGGGAGCATGTTCTGCCTCAGGAGGTGGAGGGAACAGCTGGAGACCAACTCGCCTTTTGAGGCCCAGAGATTGAGCAGAGCTAGCCAGGGAGGCCCGGGCCAGCGACGGACATCCTGAACCAGAACCCTTAGCAGACACAGAGGGGTGAAGGATTGGGAAGAGTCTCCCTATTTCCCAGGAGGCTCGGGGTTAGGCTTCAGAAAAAACAGTGCTTAATTTGTGCTGGGGCTCAGCCTTAGGACTCCTTCTCGAGCCCCAGACCCCAGCAATATTGGAAGGAGCTAGTGCAGGCTGAATGGGACTGTGAGGAAAAACTCTTCAGGAGAGGCAGAAGGAAAGTCCTGCCAAGAAGTGTCTCACCATGGACCTCACCGGCTCAGCTCACCCACCCTGCCCACTCCCAACCCCTGCCCTCAAGACTTCAGTAACAAGTGTTGGGCTACTGCAACCTGGCACCTCTCCCTGGAGAAATCAAGCCCCAGGGGAAAGGCTCGGATGTTCGGTTTCTAAAGCAAAGACTGACAACAACTCTGGAGCTAGGGGAGTCTGGAACATTGGAGTCTTCTAGACTGTAAACTCCTCTAGACTGAAAGCTCTTTGTGGATAGGGAACATGTCTACCAACTCTGTTATGCTGTAATAATAATAATAATTATACTTGTTAAGTGCTTACTATGTTCCAAGCATGGCTCTAAGCACTGGGGTAGATACAAGGTAGTAAGGTTGGACACAGTCCCTGTCCCACACTGGACTGGCCTCCCACCTCCATTTTACAGATGAGGTGAGGCCCAGAGAAGTAAAGGACAAGGTTACACAGCAGACATGGTGGAGCCAGGATTAGAACCCATGACCTTCTGGCTCCCAGGCCCGTGCTCTATCCACTAAGCCAGGCTATACCCTCCCAAACACTTAATACAGTGCTCTGCACACAGTAAGTGCTCAATAAACACCACTGATGGACTGGAGCAAGCCATTATGCCCAGCATTTTGTCAGGCCAGCACCAACCTACACACCACCCTCCCATCACCCTAGAGCCCACCTGGGCCCTGGAGGGTCACCAACCGGCCCTGTTTTATCTAGAAGCAGGAAGTAAAGTTTGAGATAAACTCATCCCCTGGGGAATCTGCTGAAGAATGCCAAAGGAGATCCAGGGAGGGAATGCAGCTTGGTAAAGTCAAAATTCAACTTACTTTTCCAAACTAACACCACGCCACATGGAAGGCCACCAAGGCTCTCTAGCAACGATCAGCTCAGATTTTCCCAATTTCCAAGATTAGAGATCTGTGGCAGTAAAACTTAATGCAGGGCCAAGCGAGGCAGGTTCAGGATGAGGAGACTGATGGAGGAAGGAAAGAAAGGAAAGAGGGAAAAAAAAGTGCATACAGAGGATTGCCAGGCCCAACTCTTCCGGAGTGGAAGGGATATCTATATACAAATATAGATATATGCATATGTATGCATCTATCTATCTATCTATAGATATAGATATGTAGACTTCTGAACCCTGTGTCAACTTGGATTTTTTTGTTAAACTTAAACCTTTTTTGAAGCCAAATCTTTCCTTCTATCCAGTGAACAGACATAATGGATCTGAAACTGGTCTTGTCAGATGGATCTTATTGTGGGGAAATGATCACAAGGGGAGAGAGTGGTCACAGAGACACTAAAGCCCTTTGGGTGTCATAATAATAATAATAATAATAATTGTGGTATTTGTCAAGCACTTACTATGTGCCAAGCACTGTACCAAGCGCTGGGGTGGATATAAGCAAATTGGGTTGGACACGGTCCCTGCCCCACGAGGGGTTCACAGTCTCAATCCCCATTTTACAGATGAAGTAACTGAGGCAGAGAGAAGTGACCCGCCCAAGGCCATACGGCAGACAAGTGGCAGAGCCAGGATTTGAACCCATGACCTTCTGACTCCCAGGCCCACACTCTACCCACTATGCCACGCTGCTATGAACCCAGGGAAAAGTGCTTGGATACCGAGTCCTGGCTTTGCTGAATCCATGACTAGAGAACATGTTGCAGGTCATACGACAAGTGTCGCTGGGCTCCCCCACGACCCTTTGTACCCACAACCCTCTGAAACGATCCGCAAACTCAGAAGAACGCAGTTTCCACAAGTCCCACGCTGAAGGGGGGACACGTTAGAAATTCAAGCCGCTTGTCCTCCCTCTCCTTCCACCTTACCACAACGGTCAGCTGGATCCCCACCATTCGGCTCGATGCTGAAACAGCCAGGGTGATGGCAGGAAGTCCCGAGCGAGACGGGGGCAAGTAGCAGCAGCTTGACAGGGAGAGAGAGTCAGGCTGTCCTTATCTCACTACCGCTTCCTTTGCCTGGCAGGCTCTGCCCCTGCCCCTGCCCCTGCCCTGGCAGAGCTGCTGTTGCTACTGCCACCGTCTCTGCCAAAGGGAATGGATCCTCGGCAGTTCCCAATGGAGCAAAGTGAGTTGAGAGCAGTCAATGGGGAAAGTCCTGGGGGAGTAGTTTCCAGCAGCAGCAGCTCCAATGTAGCAGTGGCAGGGGGAGGGTGGAGAGTCAGGAGCCAGAGAGGCTCAGTTTCCCAAGCAGAAGGCATGGTCTGGGAGAATGCGATTGTGAGGCCGAGTGGGGGTCACCTCAGCCCGCACCTATCCCTTTCTCGATCTTTCTCTGTGTTCCCTGTCTATTCTGACTTCATTTCCTTCTTTTCTCCTTGATGATCCTAGGTCAGTCCTCAGGGAAGCCCACCGCCATTCCACTTTGAGCCCCAGAAGATATGGTCTCTTTAAGGCAAATTGAAAGCCCGAACGTGTTAGGTACATTGCTCAGGGATGGAGGAGGAGAGGTGGACTGTGTCCGCCAAGCTTCCAGAGAAGATCCTCGGGGCTCATTTTCCCTCTGCCCTCGTCTGTTCGCCGTGGAGTTGGCTCTCTCCAC
Source organism: Ornithorhynchus anatinus (assembly GCF_004115215.2). NCBI lineage: Eukaryota > Metazoa > Chordata > Mammalia > Monotremata > Ornithorhynchidae > Ornithorhynchus > Ornithorhynchus anatinus. The sequence goes on from NC_041750.1 coordinate 19,809,580, forward strand.
ACTGTACTCTCCCAAGCGCTCAGTACAGTGCTCTGCACACATGAAGCACTCAATAAATGCAACTGAATGACTGAATTAACTCGATGATTCTAACAGGGAAACCCAGACCACGGCAAGGTAGGCTGGGGTTGATGGGATGAGCATTTGAGGCACTCACGGTTTATTTATTTATTTATTAATATTATTGTCTGTGTCCCCCTCTAGACTCTAAGCTCACTATGGGCAGAGAAGTCTATTGTAGTATACTCTCCTAAGCACTTAATACAGTACTTTGCACACAGTAAGTACTAGATAAATACCACTGACTGATCACTGTTCGGGACTATATCACTTCACATCTCAGGGTTCAGATTCCTGTTCTGCTCATCGGCCTCTTGCTCTGAGGGGACCCGCTGCCAGGAAATGGTGGGCGTCCTAGAGGAGTTGGGGATGGGAAGGAGAGCAGGGGTTGAAGTGGCCACTCCTGGCCCTTGGTTTGCTCCTTCCTGTATGGGAGGGAAGCAGTTCTGTCCAGCTTGGATCAGACTCCTCCGACCCTCTCGTTTCCCCCTGGATTTGATTCTTCAGCTAAACTCCTTGTGGGTAGGGAATATGTATGTCGACCAACTCTGTTGTCCTGTACTCTCCCAAGTGCATAGTACAGTGCTCTGCATACAGTAAGCACTCAATAAATACCAGTGATTGATTGATTCCTCTTTCCCATCTCTGCTTTTCATCTCTCCTTTGAGATGGGTGGAGTCAATTTTAATCCAGCAGTTTCGGGGCAATCCAAGCTCCCTCTCACTTGATTTCTAGTGAAAATATCAATCAATCAGTTAATCAGTGGTAATTATTGAGCACATACTATGTGCAGAGCACTGTACTAAGCACCTGGGAGAGTATAATACAGCAGAATTAGCAGATACATTCCCTGCCCATAATAAGCTTCAAGTCTAGAGGACTGTAAATCCTAAAAATGCCAAGAAAGTGGGCCACCTGTGAACGTTTAGAGAGTTGGGATTAAGCCAGCTATTTCATTCGCAGCCATCAGAAAAATCATACGCTCATCCACAAATTTACATTCAAATCTCCTCAGTCAATCCCTACTAGGCCCCCAAAAAGGTGAATCTGAATTTACTTGGGGTCTGTCGGGGCTGCTGCATCGGCTCTATGCTTCGCTCTCAAGAGCACACTTTTCATCTTCATCTCCGCCACCGAAGGGAGAAGAATTGGCACCACGATGCAAAACAAGGAGAGCCTTGGGGGTAGCAGTGCTCCAGATGGTGTCTTCTTCTTTTGCCCGAACAGAAACTTGAGTTTACCTTGAAACTGCATTGTCTGTTGTTTAAAATAGAAAAAAATGAGCTGTGATAGCATGCCACACTCAATTAATCAACCAATAAATCCTATTTATGGAGTGCTTACTGTGTGCAGAACAACGTACTAAGTGCCTGGGAGAGTTCCCTGACCATGATGAACACAAGTCGAACCTCTCTCATCAGAGCATCTAGTCAGCTCTATCCTAACCCCAATTCAGTCTCTGTCACTACCTCACACCTTTCCCAACTCCCTCAACAGGCTGAGGTTGCTGTCCAAGTCAGCTGGCCCAGGATTCCAGCCCTCTTCTATGTGGCAGGGAGTATGGGACTGGGATACTTCCTCAAACTCCCTGAGTGCCCCCACCATGAATTCAATCTCTTGCCCGCCACCCCCAACTCTACCAGGACCTCAGCCTCCTGAGCTCAGGGAGGTGTTGTGGGGCAGAAAGGAGAGGGGAATCAATAAGCCGCTCCACGTGGCAGAGTGGAGGGCTGGGAGAGGTGGGCGGAGCAGAATGGCATGGCCTCCTTTTCACTGATTCTATCTCTGGAGTTAACTGTCCCTCTCACATTCATCACTCCTTGGCCCTGTGACTAAAAACCAAAACCAAAAGAAGGACCACAAAGCAGGGCTAGGTTGAGAGGGGCACACCCCGTGGGATCCTTGGTTATGGGGTCCCTCGATCAGAGGATCCAGCCCAATGGAGGTGAGGAGGTCCCTTGGCATTTTAAGCAAGTGGGCAGCCAGAGCTAGGCCACTCCTGCTCCTTAGAACCATCTGGACACAGAGAGAGGAGCCAAGCCTATAGTTGCATTCAGTTGCCTGATAAGGTAGAGAATTTTGTCACTCTGAGTATCCTAGAAGTTAAGCCCACAATCTCCTTCCTATGTAGATATGTGAAGCTAGCAGAGCCCCTACTGAGGTACAGAAAAGCCAGCTCCGCTCCACCTCCTTATCAAGGCTGAACCAGGTCTGCCATCAGGGGACAACCAGTGGAGGGTTCCTCATCAGCCCGGTGGAAATCACCATGGAAATCAGGTGATTGCCCCTTGGGTCTACCCTTCGGCAAGTTTCCCAAGGCTGACATGGGAGACTGGACTCAGAAGTCGCTGAGAGGCAGCGGCTCTGTAAAACCCATAAGGCGATCTGCCCAGCTCCCAGGCTGCTCCTGAGCTTGCTTCCTCTGCTCCCCCTCTCCATTTGGCAGTAGGTCAGGAAAGTTGGCCCCTGAAGGGCTGAGCTGTGGCTGTGGCTGGGGTCCTGGTGGCAATGGCAGTAGTGAGGCAGCAGAGGAGGAGTGTCCTCTTCCCTTCCTCTCCCATTTCCCCTCTCCCTCTCGATTCTCCCTTTTATATCCTTGTTCCTCACATTCCTTTTCCCCTCCTCTGTTTCTGTCATTCATTAGAGCCCCTCCAAAGCCTTAATTCCTTTCTGTTAACCAGCAATCTGACAAAATGCCCTTGGTAGTCAGTCAAATCCAGAGGGATTCATCTTCCAGAAAGGATGGAGGGAAAAGCGGCAGCAGTTTTCTTTGACCTCAGTGGTTCCTTCTGACTGGTGAATTAGAGAATTTATGCAAGAGAGTAAAGCAGAAGGGTGGACATAATAATAATGTTGGTATTTGTTAAGCGCTTACTATGTGCAAAGCACTGTTCTAAGCGCTGGAGGGAATACAAGGTGATCAGGTTGACCCTCATGGGGCTCACAGTCTTCATCCCCATTTTACAGATGAGGTCACTGAGGCCCAGAGAAGTGAAGTGACTTGCCCAAAGTCACACAGCTGACAAGTGGCAGAACCGGGATTAGTACCCATGACTTCTGACTCCCAAGCCCGGGCTCTTTCCACTGAGTCACGCTGCTTCTCTAACATGACATGAGTAGGGTGGATGTGGGAAGGGACGACAAAGGGAACATACACATTTAATTTTCAATGAAATAATTCCATTTAGTCTTAAGTCTCCCCTCTCTCCAGGTTGACTCAACCTGTAGGTATTGGTAGAGAGTTGTGGATCTGGATGGGTAATTAACAGTTTCTACCACTGAGAAGCAGCAAGGCCTAGTGGATTGACCACTTGTCTGCTGAGTGACCTTGGGCCAATCACTTCACTTCTCTGTGCCTCAGTTACCTCATCTGTAAAATGGGGATCGTGACTGTGAGCCCTGTGTGGGAGAGGGACTGAGTCCCACCTGATTTGCTTGTATCCACCCTAGTGCTTAGTACAGTGCCTTGCATGTGGTAAGTGCTTCACATATGCCAATAATTATTATTATTATCTGGATGGGTAATTGACAGTTTCTACCATTGACTGATACAGAGAAGGCAGGGAACGTGTCTACCAACACTGATATACTGTTATAGTGTACTCTCATTCACTTATTCAATCATATTTATTGAGCACTTACTGTGTGCAGGGCACCTACTAAACGCTTGGGACACAGTAAGCGCTCAATAAATATGACTGATTGATTGATAAAATACTTACGTGTGTGATGAAGAATGGTCAGCAATTACTCATTTAATCTTTGTAGGGGAGAAAACAGGTAAATAATGTAGCTAGATTTGGTCTCTCCAGTTTGACATCTCCCAGGAAGTTCCAGTTTACAATGAACGATCTCTAGTTCGGCCAAACTTCTGCCCCAAATCAGGAGAAATGGAGATTGGGGAAGGGAGGGACTGTCAGGCCCAATCATTTCTATGCTCCATCTTGTCTTCCAACAGTGGTCTTACCCCAGAAGTGTTCTAATGAAGGTCTGTGTCGACCTCCTGGGGGGCCAGGAGGGAGAAGGGGAAGAGTGAGGGGCAGCGGGGAAGGTTCCTATTCTCATTGTGGATTTGTACGTCTCAAATGCGGTTGTGATGATTCACAAATGTGAGTCAGGCTTGGGAAGCAGACAGGTAAGGGCGAGAGAACAATGAGTTAATCAGTGGTATTTATTGAGAGCTTACTATGTGCAGAGCACTGTACTAAGTGATTGGGAGAGCACTGCACAACAGAATTAGCAGACATGTTCCCTGCCATAATGAGCTTACATGGATCAGGGTTCACAATACAGTAGTTACCATGCAGGTCTCTAGCTCCAATCATGAGGATGCATGCTCAGTCTAGTCCTCTAGCCTGTAAGTTCCTTGCGGGAAAAGAAAGTGTCTACCAATTCTGTTATACTGTACTCTCCCCACATGCTTAGTACAGTGCCCTGCACACAGTAAGCATTCAATAAACACGATTGATTGAGGGATCATCACATGGTTCTTCCAAGGGGCCTAGTACTCCTCCTGGAGAAAGCAGATAAACCAGGGAGGATACAATGGAAGCATTTATCTAGACACACTCTGTATCCCAAGACACGAAGTTCGTTTCTACTGAGAGGAATGAAAATGAGATTCCTTTCACAATATAACTGCCTGCTTCAGGCTAGGGGCAGCCTGACTCCCCTGAATAAAGGGTTGAGCACACTCAAGCTCTCAGAGCTTGACATTTCTCCCAGAGATATGGAGGAAGAAAAGAGACAGATGAGCCCTCCATCGTGGAGAATGACTAGAGACAGTCCATTCTGATAGGCCAGAAAAGTTTGCCTTTTAAGAATCTCCTGAGAGCTGGCCAGCGGAGATAGGACACAGAGCCAGTCTCCAGTAGTCAGGCTACAGTAGCCAAACAGAGGCCCGCTGGTTGTAGATGGTCAAACAGAGTGTGGTGGCAAAAGAATATCTGGCTCCAGACCAAACTAAAATCTAAAGGTTTGTAGTGTGGCCAACCTTCTCTACGGTTGGGAAACCTGGACCACACTCATACCGATACCACAACTGGATCCTTGAGCAGTTCCATCAGTGTCATTCACAGGCCCTACTCGATATCAAACGGTGAGACAAGATCGCGAACGCTGACATTTTGGAACGCAGTCAGTGTCCTAGCTGTGGTCACCTTAACCCAGTTATGCTGGGTTGGACACCTGTGGAGAATAAATGACGGCAGTATAAACCAAACAACTGCCATACAAAGAACTGAAATGTGGAAACTGGGAAACTGAAAGTAAGGAGGTCAGAAGAAATGTTTCAGGGACACGATAAAATAAAGCTTCGAACGATGCTGCGTCCCAGCAGAAGACGGCAGCGGATAGACTAGCATGGTTCACTGCCATTGAAGAGGGAGTGGTTCTCTATGATCGAAAAGCTCGTAAGGAATGAGAGATGAGAAAAAAGAGAAAACAGTGCCAGGCACTGCAAATATTAGATATAACACCACAACAAGGGACAGTCTTTTGGTGTATAACATATGGCCAGAACTGTGGGTCCTGTATTGGCCTTTTCATTCACACACACACACACACACACACACGTGAATTTCCTAGTCAGCAGTGTCTTCTTCAAATATGAAAAATGGCTATCTTTCTGAATGACAGAATCTGGGCCCTGCCATGTTGCCTCTCATGCCTACAACGGGAATGGAAAAGCCTGTGATCAGTCTTACTGCTTGCAGAAATCTCAGAAAATCGCTTTTCCAAATATGCTAGCCCTGGGCACCTTGGCCAGTTCATTCCAGGCATAGGTACCTAAATCTTAGAGGAGATAGGGACCATGACTCATACAATCTTGCCAGCACTTGGACAACTCAATTAACTTTGCCCCTACAACTTTTTGGACGAGTCTTCCCTGCCCAATGGAGCTGGAAAAAAATTCAAAATGGCAGTTCCACTCTTTGCCCACTGACACAAAGATGTGGCCCCCGGCCCAGGGATCTGTCAGGGGTGAGCCATCCCTTTAGCTGCTCCCAAAGGGGCCTCCCCTCCATCTCTCCCTCGTGTCAGTTGTCAGAAGCAAGAAAGCATCATCACTGAAAGCTGGCCAGCAAAACCCCAACTGGACAGTACCCCAGGAAGGGGATTCAGCTCCGGCCTGGCCTAGCAAATGAACTGAGCGATGGGGATGGAGGAGGAAGATGATGACGTTGCTGCTTTCCTGGTCCTTGCAAGGGCTGGACATGGCAGTTCCCCCGGCTCCTCCACCCGTAACTGACCCCAGTGCCCAGCAAAGACCCAAAAGGATCAATGGAAGAGGAAGAGCAGCATCTGGTAGCACCTTTTCTTTCCTAATAATAGTAATAATAATAATAATACTATTTGTTAAACGGTATGCACTGCCTTAAGAGCTAGGGCAGATAATCAGGTCGGACACAGTCACTGTCCCACGTTAGAGGTCCCATACTAAGTAGGAAGGAGAACAGGCAATGGATCTTCATTTTACAGATGAGGAAACTGAGGCCCAGAGAAGTTAAGTGACTTGTCCAAGGTCACACGACAGGTAAGTGGTGGAGCCGGGACTAGAACCCACGTCCTCTGACTCGCAGGCCTGTGCTCTCTCTGCTAGGCCATGCTGCTTTCCAGCTTCTTTCTTCTCTCTCTTTCTCTCTATCTCTCTTTCCTCACCTCTCTCCCTCCACCCCACCCGATTTTCTGACCATGCTCTACCCCCTTGGAGTTCCACCCCCATAACTCCAAATGAAAAGCGGGCAGCCTCAATTGCAAGCTGCCTGACAAAAATATAGAGGACTAAGACCCTGATGGAACTGAGCCAAAGACAGAGGTGGAGGCTGGAGTTGTATGTTTAGTGGAAGGAAAGTACTTTCAAGGTCCTGAAACAAGAGTAGCAGCAGCGGGATGATCATTATATCATCATTATTATTATGATTAGATTTATGCTCCCTCAATCTCCAGAAAAGGAGATGGACCTTGACCCCACTATGAACAGAATTTCCAGAACCCCCAGAAAAGTCAGTCATTGGAATTGGTTATCCAGTCCCAGTTTTTTCCCCCCCACAAGAGTTTTACTTACCAGGAAGCCAGAGGTGCTGTCCAGGAGGCAGCGGACCCGACAGATGAAACAGCGGGTTAGAAACACCGAGTACTCCGTTGGCGTGCTGTTACACTCCTGGGCCTTGAGCAGCTTACTGAGAATACAGTCTTCTCCTGCCGACAACAAGGTGGAACAATTGGTGTCTGGAGCAGTGGAGAATTGAAACTCCAACTGCAAGAACGGTCACCCAGCTCAAGGCATGACCAAGAGGATTTGAAAACGACTCTTGTTTTTCAGCCCTTCAAGGAAGATGAGGGGGTGCAGCAGGTCTCTGGTGGCCACTGTTGCCAAGGCCACTGCTCTGGGCCTTTTCTCTGTGGCTTCTGCTGAGGAACCCCCATTGGCCCATACATCACTTTAGGTGTCTGGGACTTCCACTCCAGATCCTGCACCCTGAGGTGGCCCTGCCAGCAAGGGAACAGAGGCAGGCAGGGTGCCTGTGGGTGGGTGACCGGGAAGAGGAATTGGCAGGCGGCAAGAGAAATTGCCTAGGACCCAAAGAGGTCATAGAGATGGCAGTGGCCAGCTTTCTGTCTGGCAGATTGGCTTGGGATGCCACCCTCTAGCTCGTAAGTTAGAGGTGGCTGGTTGATGTTGGCATGGCTAAATTTGTCCCTATGGTGAAACTGGTCATGTTGAAGTGAGTGTCCCTCCCCGCTCAGGGTTCTTTTCTAGGTAGCACATAAAATGACCCCCCACGGCTTCTGGAAACTAAAGGAGGTGTAAGGACTCTCAATCCTCACTGTACAGTTGCTGGCACTGAGGCCCAGGGAGTCTAAGCGACTCATCTAAGGCCCTGCCGTTAGTTCCAGGGAGAGAATGGGATTTACACCAGAGACAAGGGGTAGTTTCCAATAGTCGATGAATACCCAGCTGTGTAATGCCATCACTAGCTGTCTCCAGGAGACAGATCCAAGATGCTCCAAAAAGAGCTGGGTAGAGAGACGTGACGGAGTCCTGGTTGGGAAGCAGCAGAGAAAACTGGGTGGAGATGAAGGCAGAAGAAAGGGACAGCATGAAAGGGTGAGGCGCAGATGAGGGGAAGGGAGAGGGAACGGGATGATGCCTCGGAGATAAGATCACGAACTGGCTTCACCCGGATGAGACAGGAACAGGAGAATCCAGGGCACTGTTGGAAGAATGGATCCAGAATTGCCTCTAGAGGCCTGAGCCCTTTTGGGAAGAAATACACTTTAAAGAACTAAAAAGGGTTAAAACAAGAATAAGAAGTGGAACTCCTCCAGCTAATCAGGCTTCTCCAGCTAGTCAGGGCTAGAGCTGCAGACATAACCAATTGCTGCTTCAAATGCAGTCAGGGGCTAGGGCAGATCCACGTACATGCACGACAACTCTTTAGTTCAGCTCTGGGGAAAGGACAGAAAGTGGTTTGTCCAACTGGAACTACTAGGAGGCAAGAAAAATGGAAGTGGCATCTCTCCGCTAGCAGTCTACCTAAGCCATGGCTGTGTGTTTCTGGTGGCATAGCAATGAACGATTTCCCCAAGATGCCAATGAATGAAGTTCCGGAAACCCCAGATCTACAGAGATCCCCATCACAGAGACTTGGGCTCACACAGACAGAAACTCAGAGGCAGGTATGGCTATCCAGAGCCACCCAGGTACACAAGGTTTAGCTGGACAGTTGGGGAAGGTCGAAAGGGGCTGGGGGAGATCAGAGATTCTGGGGCTGGGGATATTAGGAGGCTGAGGGTTGGGGTCCATTTCTGTGACATTTTTCCTGGGTTTCAACTGTTTGGTTACTACCAGGCCAGAGCAGATCTACCCACAAGGCAACTTGAACAAAATCCCCATCTTGATCATCCAGCGGAGAGCATCTGGGGCTGTTGCTCTCAAGAAGGGATTTCACACTGGCTCAGAGAATAATGATTATATTTGTTAAATCCTTAATATGTACCAAGCACTCTATTAAGCACTGGGATAGATTTGAGATAATCAAATTGGACACAGTCCCTGTCCCACATGGGGCTCACAGTCTAGGTAGAAAGGAGAACAGGTCAGATAGAAGGGATGCCCCCACTGAACCCCAAAGGTGTACTCCACTGTCCAGATCGACTCTCCTCCCCAGCTCCCACCCTCACCAGCATGGCCAGAGGTTGATGCTGGGAGAGGTGCGTGGGGGTGGCTATGGTGGCAATTTTCGGCAACATTGGTTGGGGCACCAGCATGTCTGGATTTAGAAGCAGAGAAGGGAGTTACCCGTGGGCTAATTTACGATACAGACATTTCTGCTCTACATGGTAGTTGCGTCTTGAAGAATCTCATGTTTTGGGGAGATTGTCTTCGAATAATCAATGGTTATTGAATCCATTGATTCAGTAGGAATCAGGGAACTAGAATGTAGAAGGTTTGAACACATGAATAATACAATATAATAATAACATAAGATATGCTTAGCATGGGACAAGTCTTATCTGCCACACAGATTTCTCCCTTTTTTTTGGTCCACCTTAGAAATGTTTTACATCTAGCCTTCAGGGTAATTTTACTCTATTAACCCTTGTAAAGCTGCAGTAACACAAAGGACCGCAGAGTACAGTAAGAAGTGTCATAGCATCACAACTTGATCAAGAACCATGCACATGCACACAACCCTTTCTTCCTACACCAAGCCTACTTGTGCCAACTTATAGGGTGTGAGATACCCAGAACAGATTTATGTAGCGAGAAGAGGATTCCTTAATACATCCATTGTGTTATATCCAAAATGTGTAATGAGAAGCAGCGTGGCTCAGTGGAAAGAGCACGGGCTTTGGAGTCAGGGCTCATGAGTTCAAATCCCAGCTCTGCCACTTGTCGGCTGTGTGACTGTGGGCAAGTTACTTCACTTCTCGGCGCCTCAGTTCCCTCATCTGTAAAATGGGGATTAAGACTGTGAGCCCCACGTGGGACAACCTGATTCCCCTATGTCTACCCCAGCGCTTAGAACAGTGCTTGGCACATAGTAAGCGCTTAACAAATACCAACATTATTATTATTATTATTAATGAAAACCCAGCTTACAGCAGAACAGATCGCATCTCTCATCAGACTCACCTGTTTCTGTCTGAAGTGGGCTGCCCAAATGCCAGCTGTGGGGGATTCATGGCCCAGTGAAGCTGTCTGCAGAAATCTTGACGGTCATCCACATGGATGTAATCGTATATGTTCTGGTGCATTACATCCGTCTGAAATAATTGTCACAGGGAATATTTGGTATTGTTGTTCTCACAATTTGGTTTTAGTCACTGAACTGTGTCTCACTGAGTGCACTCGCCTCCCCCGATCTGAATTTGCAAACTCTTTGCGAGCCAGGGTGAGCCTCAATTCCTTCACTGCAACTTCCAGGGACCAAAAACAGTGCAGGGCATGTAGTCGTGAGTTGAACAAACAGTTGTGATGATGTGGTAATATTTTAGCTATTCATCAAAGAAAATCCCTTGATTTACCTCATTTGTCGCTAGCTATAAAATCCAAGGATCTAAAATCTTCACAAAAAAGCCATTAGGCTTGGAGTTTAATGGAGGGATAAAACAAATATCATCCATCCGAAATGGTCAGATCACTCGGTAATACATCCTGTCCCCTGTCAAACCCTTGGTCTGAGAAGCCAATTTGTCAAAAAGCCCAGGCCTGGCAAAAGCTGAGGCAGGAAGGCAGGCAGACATTGACCTGGTTGTGGGGCAGGTGGGTACCCAGTTTGGAGGCTACCCTGGGCTTGGAGAGTTTCCTTGCTCCCTGTTCAGGAGAGGCTGGCATAAAGCCAGGTGTTTTTTCCCTGGAACACAGTCCGTTTCTGCTTGTTGAAGCTGCCATCTGGACCCCGCCTAGACCAGACCCAACAAGGCTTCTTGAGGTACCCCAGGGGCTGTTGGAAGTGGGATCTGATAATGTCACTGACCTCCTTTCCACTTTTTTTTAAAGGCTATTTGTTAAGCGCTTAACAGGCACTGTTCTAAGCACTGGGCTAAATACAAGATAATCAAGTTGGACACAGTTCCTGTCCCACATGGGGCTCACAACCTTAATCCCTATTTTACAGATGAAGTAACTTAGGCACAGAGGAAGGGAAGTGACTTGCCCAAGGTCACAAATTGTTATTTTTTATGAATAATAACATGGGCAACTCTTAAATTTTCCCAATCATCTGGGTAAAGCCCAATCATTGTCATCTTCACTGGATTCTACCCTACTCATCTCTCTTTATCATCTTTCACATCCTACTCTCTCTGAGACGCACACACAGGCAAACATAGCCAAAGTGACACACATCCCTCCTCACGCCCTGATGCGCATGAACAGGTGAAGAGACACACAAAACTATGTACACATCCACCCATATACACAGACAGAAGCACACCACCCACTTCTGCATTTTAGGGTCCTTAGGATACCATGAGTTCCATCCTAGAGTGCTGATGGATTCCTGGTGTGCAGAGGGGAGATAGAACAGGTTGATAAGACACTGGTGAAAGATGAGAAGAAAGAAGATAGTAAGAGGTGACTTACTCCCAGTATTGGAATAATCATCCCTAGATGACTGAGCACACAGAATGTGTGCAGAACACTGTTCTGAGCACCTATTTGTGGAGAGCACTGTATTAGGAGCTTGGGAAATATAAAGTAAAAATGTGATGCCTTTTCTGGGGAGTTTCAATGTAATGGGGAGACGGGTTGTTCTTTTAAATACCTTATGCTCAGCTAAATAACACTAGATGTACTATGTGCTGTTCTAGGTGCTGGGATAGATACAGTATATGCAGACTGGAGACAGTGCGTGTCCTACATGGGACTCACAGTCTAAGTAGGAGAGAGAGTAGGTACTGAAATCCCCATTTTACAGATGAAGAACTGAGGGACAGAGAAGTCAAGTTACTTGGCCAAGAACATGCATAGGCAAATGGGAGAGCTGAGATTATAACCCAGGTCCTCCGACTCCCAGGCTCTTGCTCTTTCCACTAGGTCACACTGCTTCCTTTTTTTTAAAGAAAAAATCACTCTCAGGAATTTGGTATGAGGCACCCAGTCCACACCCTCAGGCTCTGCTGTTACTCTCTCGTCATCTTTAAATTGGTATTACCCCAACCTCCCCCCAGTCAGAGATGTTCTGGCTGGGGCTTCTCCAGAGGCAGTGGTGGGAAGCCTACTCCACTGCAGTGTGGAGGGAGAATTGCACTGTGGGTGGGAGAATGTCACCAAGCCCTTTCCCACATCCCTGCCTTTTGCCTGGAACTCAGTCTTTATTAACTTTTTGGACTTCCTGTTCCTTGCTCAATTCCTCCCTGCCACTGGTTGTGCTCCAGTTGATGATATCAGATTAGAGATTTCCAATTTATGTAAAATAGCTTTTTCTCCAGGAGAGTCCCTGAGAGCGAGCAGGTTGCCAGGCCTCAAAATTTCTGAAAATATTTACTAGAGTGACTGATTTAGCCTGGACTGTCACAGCCTCTCTTCCTCCTCATCCCTGCTGGAACGGGCCCTGGGAAGAGAAGGCAGAAAATCATGGGGAGTTTGTATGAATAGCAGCCTGGAGCACACACACGTGTGTGGTTTGGAGGCAAGGAGTTGCTGGAGGTGATGGCATGGTGTATCTGGGGCATCTCCAGCACAGAGAACAGCACGTCTGCATTTGCTATGTTCCAATTTGGAGGCTTGAACGTGCTCTGGAGCAAGCATTCTGCCTTATCAGGCAGTCTCTCAGCACCTGGCTATGATCCCAGACCTGCAGAACCGGTTGCTCCAAGTGACCAGGGTGGGCAGGGACGAGGCACCTGAGGCCAACCTGGGGCCTGACCAATTTACACTTGCTCTCCAGGAAGGAACACACAGGAAGCTGCCATTTGTTAAGCATAATTGGCAAGCACTTAACGAATACTGTTAAAGAAGATTTCCCAGTTTCCATTCAAGCAATAGTATTTCTTGAATGCTTACTTCATTCATTCATTCAATCCTATTTACTGAGTGCTTCCTGTGTGCAGATCACTGTTACTAAGTGCTTGGGAAAGTACAGTACAGCAATAAAGAGAGGGCAATCGCTGCCCGCAACGAGCTCACAGTCTATGGGTGGGGAGACAGACCGATTCAAATAAGCAGACATCAATATAAATTACTGCATGCAGAACACTGTACTGAGCACTTAGGAGAGTAGAATAGGGAGGCATGATCCCTGCCCTCGGGGAGTTTCCAGTCCAGCCAGGGACTTGGACACTAAAATCAGTTACACATAGGGGAAGCCACAGAGTTTAAAGGCATGTTTATAAGAGCTCTGATGGAAGGGGTTGGGTTAGGGTGAGCTCCTAAGTGCTCAGAGCAGGGAAGACTCAAGTGCATAAACAAGCCAGTAGGTGGAGACATGATTTGGGGGAATCCCTGGCTCTTCTCTACTGGCTTCATTTTCCTGATGCCTCCACCAACTTCTTCTTTCTCTCTCTACCTCCCCCTCTTCCTTCTCTTTGTCTTTCTCTCTCTGTCCATCTCTCCTTTCAGTGAGACTAGTTCTCCCTTGGTCCCTGAGCACCCTGTCCTGATAGTAAGGGTGCTTTGGGAGAGGCCCACGCTCTCTCCAAGTCCTGAGTTTGTGTAGACCAGCACAGCAGCAAATGCCCACACTGTACCCTACCCAACGCGCTGGGAATTGGTCATACCCGCCTGTCCCATCCAGTCCTCCTCTGGACGGGGCAGGCGCTAGCTCCAGGGCATGAGAAGGCCTTTCTTGGGCACAAGTGCCACAGCTGCCCACAGCCTTTGCCCCACAGGTGGGACAAAGTGGTGATTTCTCCACGGGGTGATAGCCAACTGCCTCTGGCAAGACTGGAGCTTCCCCTAAACTTACCAATTTTTAAGAGGAGATAGTCTCTTATCAGCCGCCTGTCTGCCCTGCCTTGAATTGTATATTCCATTATTCATTCAGCATATGAATGAATACATATGTTACAACCTCATTTTTCCTCTGGCTCCACTCTTTGTTTAAGCCTGTCATTTATGCCTGTCCATTTCATCTCCCTTTTCAGAATTGAAACTCCTTGAAGTCAGGCACCATGTGTTTTGCTTCTGGTGTACTCTCCCAATTCCACAATACAGTGCTTTGCACTTAGTAGGTGCTTCATAAATACCACTGATTGACCATATGCCCTTTTTGCCCTGGGCTGCTGAGAGCATGGGTCCTTGGGAGTTGACACAGTCTCCTGCCCCAGCTGGGGGTACCATGTCCACCCGCCCCCAGGCCAGTGCTGCCTGGAGGTGAGAGGAATCAGAAATTCAAAAATATCTAGGAATGTGTACACAGGAGATAGGATTTTCAACCAAACTCTGAGAAAATGGGAAAAGTCATTGCGATCTAATGCCTCAAACTGAAACTGACCACCAGCCCTGTCATGGAAGGTAAGTGGAAAGGCACTCGGAAAATTTGAGGTTTTCTCTTTCTGAAACTAATGACAGTGGTAAACATTTACAAAAGTAAACAAAAGTAAATGACAGTGAAGAGTCCTCAAGATTTTATTTTGCTTCATTTACCTGATGAAAGCCCAGATAGTCCACAATAGTTGATGATGCATAAAATATCATTCCTTCGGCACTCACCACCAGAGCAAAACCATTTAAAGACTGAAAAAAAGGATAAAAATGATCATTTGAAGCACCAGAAAATACTATCGTGTCACATGATTTAAAATTGCCATCATTTGCATTTCCACTTTTAACCCTATTTTTTCTCTTTGCAGTTTGTTCCAAAACGATTAGAAGATTCCACTCATTTTCTTGGGTGAATTGTGAAATTAGTCAAGGCTATGGAAACTTAGTTAATAGTTCCCGAAATTTTAGTCATGGATTATTCATCATGCAGTTGGATAAATAATGAGTTCGGTTTACCAATGAGGAGGAAATGTGACAAAAAGGAAACCTGGTTGTGTTCTGTGTTTGGGCTGCTCACGCCCTTGGTCTCATGTCCCATACGGGGCTCAAAGTGGAGTCTCCTTTGGTGACTCTTCCTGGCTTTTAGCACAAGGTAACCACATTTTCTCAAATGCACAGCAGGACAAGGGGTGGGGGTTTCTAGGAAGGGGACCAGTAGGGGAGGAAAAAAAAAGAAAAGGGAGGAGACACACAAACATGCAAACACACACACTTTGAGCTGGCAGAGGCAGCAGACAGATGCACACACAGTCTTTCCCTTTGGAAGCAGCATGGCATAGTGGATAGAGCACAGGCCTGGGAGGCAGAAGGTCACGGGTTCTAATCCCAACTCCACTACCTGCCTGCTGCATGGCCTTGGGCAAATCGCTTAACTTCTCTGTGCCTCAGTTACCTCATCTGTAAAATGGGGATTAAGAGTGTGAGCCTCACGTGGGACAGGGCCTGCGTCCAACCTAATTTGCTTGTATCCACCCCAGCGCTTAGCACGGTGCCCAGAACATAGTAAGCACTTAACAAATACCACAGTTATTATTTCCGCCTAACAATTAAAACAACTAAAAGCCAGTACTCATCCCGGCTCCGCACCTGTCAGCTGTGTGACTTTGGGCAAGTCACTTGACTTCTCGGTGCCTCAATTACCTCATCTGTAAAATGGGGATTAAGACTGTGAGCATCACGTGGGACAACCCGATTACCTTGTATCTACCCCAGCGCTTAGAACTGTGCTTGGCACATAGTAAGCGCTTAACAAATACCAACATTATTATTATTATTAGCAGTTTGAGTCCCAGTTCTGCCACTGGCCCACTGTGTGATCTTGGGCAACTAACTTAAACCTCTCTGAGCTTCGGCTTCCTCGTCTGTAAAATGGGGATAATATAGATTATGAGCCTCGTGTGGAATAGGGGTGCATCTGATTAGACACGCGCAGTGGCAAAGATGATGCTTTGACACAGAGAGAAGCTCATTCGAATGGTTGTGCCAAGTGATTATAACACGCCAGTGCATACTACTCGGGCTCAGGGGCTGATGTGGGCAGAGCAGGAAGTGACCAACACCAGTCTACGCTCGCAGTACTCACCCAAACACAAACCACAGGTGATAAAAATGTGAGAATGAGTGCGGGGGAAGGGTTTTCTTGCCCGCAGAGGCTCTGACCCCTGATCAATCGATCAGTTGAATTTATCATCAATGATATTTATTGAGCGCTTACTGTGTGCAGACCACTGTATAATAAGTGCTTGGCGAGTACAATAAAACTGAGTTATTAGGAATGTTCCCTGCCCATAAAGAGCTTACATTCTAGAGGACTGGTCCCACTTTTTATATTTTTATGAAATGTTCTTCCCTTGACGCTGTTTAGTGCCATTGTTCTTGTCTGTCCGTCTCCCCGATTAGACTGTAAGCCCGTCAAACGGCAGGGACTGTCTCTATCTGTTGCCGACTTGTTCATCCCAAGCGCTTAGTACAGTGCTCTGCACATAGAAGCGCTCAATAAATACTATTGAATGAATAAATACTATTGAATGAACTTTTTGCCACTGGAGTTTGGGCACTGGGCTTCTGGTCTCTTGGTATTGGGTAGCGGGGGGGGGGGGGTGTCTTTTGACAGAGTTTACCCTACCAGGGACAAGGCTCTGCGGAGACCCACCCAATAAACTCAGCTTCATTCACATTATGGGTGTTGCTGTGAAATAACTGCTCAGCTAGGGAGCTGGGGAAGAAGTGTGTCGGGCCATGGCTAACAGTTTCATTTTCCTAAGTTTCTGTTGTCAGTTCCCTCTCTCTGCTTATATTCTTGATTGCCAGCCCCTTGAGGGTCAGAGACCATGTTTAATTTCCATCCATGTAGAGCTCGGGCCTGGAAGTCAGAAGGGTCTGGGTTCTAATCCTGACTCTGCTATGAGTCTGCTGTGTGACCTTGGGTAAGTCACTTACCTTCTCTGTGCCTCAGTTATCTCACCTGTAAAATGGGGATTAAGACTGTGAGCCCTATTTAGGACCGGGACTGTTTCCAACCCAATTTGCTTGTATTCACCCCGATGCTTAGAACAGTGCTTGGCACAGAGTATGTGCTTAACAAACACCGCAGTTACAATTATTGACAGTAAGTGGCCAATAAATATGAATGATTGATTGAAAAGCAGCTTGAGAAGCAGCTTGGCGTATGGATAGAGCACAGTCCTGGGACTCAGAAGGACCTGGGTTCTAATCCCAGCTCTGTCTGCTGTGTGCAACCTTGGATAAGTCACTTAAATTCTCAGTGCCTCACAGTTGCCTCATCTGTAAAATGGGGATTAAGATTGTGAGCACCAATCTGGCACATGGACTGTGTCCAACTTGCTTAGCTTGTATCTACCCCAGTGCTTAGCACAGTGCCTGACACATTGTAAGCACTTTACGGATACCATTAAAAAAGGACAACTAGAGAGTGGTGAAAGCTCTCAGCCTTTCCACTTCAGAAGTGGCTGGGTAACGTTAATATTTTCTTGCTTCTGGAGCCTGCTGATTGTGTTTGCCTTTCATTTTCCCCTCTGGGATCCCCCCGCCCCCATCCTTGGGACCTCCAAATTTCTGCTTCCCTTGATTCTCTGTTCTGCTCTTTTCAATTCTTCTGAATTCATACTTTCACAGACACTCATCTTCTGACAAATATAGGGCTCTCCTTCTGGTTTGAAGATAATGCTACTACAGTGGGAAGCAGCATGAATAAAGAGCACTGTCCTGGGAGTCAGAGGACCTGGGTTCTAATCCTGGCTCTGCCCACTTGACTACCATGTGACTTTGAGCAAGTCATATAACTTCTCTGGGCCTCAGTTTCCCCATCTGTAAAATGGGGATCCAATATTTGTTCTCTCTCCTATTTAAAGACTGTGAGCCCCTTGTGGGACAGGGACTGTGTCCCACTTGATTATAGTGTATTTACTCCAGTGCTTAGTACAGTGCTAGGCACTTAGTAAGTGCTTAACAAATACCACAGTTATTATTATTATTACAGTGAAACTGTATTGGTGGATGCAGGGTAACTGAGAGGACTGTCTATTCCACATCCTGGGCATATAAAGATTGCCCTCAATAATAATAATAATTGTGGTATTTGTTAAGTACTTACTATGTGCCAAGCAAACCAGGTTGGACACAGTCACTGCCCCACATGGGGTTCTCAGACTCTTGATGCTTATTTGTTATCCACAGGGCTGAGCACTGTTTTCAATCTCCTTGATGTCATGATCTTCCAGACACCTCTGAACTAAGGCAGTCACTCTGTTTCCAAGAACCTTACCCTGGACTGCTATGTCTTCAGTGGCTACCTCTCAGGGCTCCACTGTTTTGCTACATCATTTGAGGTTTTGCTTCATTTCCTCTTTCTGTACACTCTGCTTGCAATTATCCCATTTTAGCTCCTACTGAGCAGTGTTTGGGTCTCCTTCTGTCATCCATTCTCCTCACATTTCCTGCCCAGTGAAAGTGTGAAGTGATGAGCATTCCTTCAGTGGTAGTTGCTTCAATTCAATTCAATTGCTTCAGTAGCTCCTGCATTCCAGGACCTATTGGTGTGTGATCCTGTCTTGCCGACTTAATGTTAAGTATGGCGTGGTATTGAGATTCAGGACAAATTAAAGGCATTTAGAACAGTCCTAATGCCCACCTTTCTTTATGGCCGTGAGACAGACACTTTCGACTTTAGAACAATGTCACTAATACCACTTACCTGCACCATTGATTGCCCTTGGAATAAGAGTGTTTAATTAAAAACTTGACCAAGAAGGTTATCGGGAAATGTTAGGTGAGATTGAGGAAGCTGCAAAATTAGGGTAAGTGGTAATAATTGGGAGACTTTAATTATCCTCACATGGATTCATCGAATAACTTATCAGGAAGAGGAGTAGAAAATGGCTTTCGGATAAGATAAACAACTTTCTGTACCAGCTAATGAATGAGGGAAAATAATGTACTGGATTTAATTCTAAGTAGCCGACAGGCGCTGGTGAATTTATTCATTCATTCGTTTAATCATATTTATTGAGTGCTTACTGTGTGCACAGCACTGTACTAAGCATCGGGAAAGTCTAATACAACAATAAACAGTGAGTGATATTCCCTGCCCACAACGAGCTCACAGTCTAGACTGGGGGAGACAGACATCAATACAAGTAAATAAAATTACAGATATGTACGTAAGTGCTATGGGGCTGGGAGTGGGGAAGAGCAAAGGGATAAGTAAAATTACAGATATGTACATAAGTGCTATGGGCTGGGAACGGGGAAGAGCAAAGGGAGTCAGGGTGACACAGAAAGGAGTGGAAGGTGAGGAAAAGTGGGACTTAGTCTGGGAAGGCCTCTTGGAGGAGATGTGCCTTCAATGAGGCTTTGAAGCAGAGGGAGCGTCTAAGTGGGCTAGTCTTTTTACAATAACATTTACCCTTCTCAAGGTGGGGGAGGAGGGAGATGGAAAAGAGAGGAGTGGATAAGGAGCTGCTAAAAAGGGAATGCAACGAATATTTAACCTTGGAAAAGGAAATTGAAAAAAGGTGGACTGCAGTAAGGAAGGGGTGGTGTCCAGAATTTAGTACAGTGCCTGGCACATAGCGCTTAACAAATACAATCATCATCATCACCATGTTTGGCCCCAGGTAAAATGCATGTACACACTAAAACTCCATGTGATCAAATTGAAACTCTGTATGGCTAACAGACAGATAAGAGAGGCCATCAGAGAGGGAAAATCCATCCTTTAACAAATGGAAACTAAATCGAGGAGGATGGAAAAGCAAGGCACAAGAGAGACAGACAGTCCAAACAGGAGTTTGAAGAGCACCTTGCGAGGGATGCCAAAACCAATACGAAAGATTCTTCAATTATACCCAAAGAGGGTTAAAAGTTAGTTAAGTTCTAACTCAGTAACACTGATCAACTGGGTCGACTGGGTGAATAGATTTTTCTTTTGTGGATCTGGAGTTTTTGGGTTGGGTAATAATTATGGCACTTGGTAAGTGCTGATTATGTGCTGAGCACTGTTCTAAGAACTGGTGTAGATACAAGTTAATCAGGTTGGACACAGGCCCTGTCTCATGTGGGGCTCACACTCTTAATCCCAGTTTACAGATGAGGAACTGAGATACAGAGAAGTTTAATAATAATAATAATAATGTTGGTATTGTTAAGCGCTTACTATGTGCAGAGCACTGTTCTAAGCGCTGGGGTAGACATAGGGGAATCAGGTTGTCCACATGGGCTCACAGTCTTAATCCCCGTTTTACAGATGAGGTAACTGAGGCCCAGAGAAGTTAAGTGACTTGGCCACAGTCACACAGCTGACAAGTGCGGAGCTGGGATTCGAACCCATGACCTCTGACTCCAAAGCCCGTGCTCTTTCCACTGACCATGCTGCTTCTCTAAGTTAAGTTATTAAGTTAAGTTAGTTAAGTTAAGTGATTTACCCAAAGTCACACAGCTGACAAGTGGAGAAGCTGGGATTAGAAGTCAGGTCCTTCTTACTCCCAGGCCATGGTCTATGATCTGGGGCAGCTTGGGTATGGGTGGTCTGCAGATGTGAGGCAGGTAGGGCTACTATTTTTAGTACCCATATAGGTCTCTAACTAACTGTTTTTTTGTGCAGTAGGTGGTAAAAAAAATTATGGAGACCAAAAATATAGGTTCAAGAAGAGTTTGGATAAACTAATGGAACTAAATGATGTCAGAACTGTAGACTGTAAGCTCCTTGTGGGCATGGATTGTGTCTACCAACTCTATCGTATTGTACACTCCCAAACATTAGTATAGGTGCCATTTTTTAAAAATCAAGGATCTTTAGGATGGAGAAGAAAGAAATGGGGGTTAGGAGACCGGGAGGTAGATTTCTTTTGTGATGTCCAGTGAAGCCAACAGAAGAAAAGAGCCAAACTGCAGGACTACAGACTGAAAAGAAGGGAAAATATCGTGCTGGTGAGAAATGTTTAATGTTGGCATGCGTTGCTGAGGAAAACTGTAGAACCTTCTCACTGAAAATCATTTAACGGTAGCTGAGATTGTCACCTATGTGGAATGGTTAAGACCTAGTCCTGGATGAAGACAGCGGGTTGGACTAGATCACCCCTTGAGTTTGGGATTGGAATGCTCCTACTTCCCTTGAAGTTAAACATTTTATGGAAGAGATTGGGATTATTACACTTTTTACGGAATCCATAAACAGCTAATAATTCCGATCACCTGACTCTGCACACCCAGTATGTGAAACAGAAAACGAACAGCACACTGTGAAGGGAAGCAATCCCAGATAATCCAAGATCTGACTGACCCTGGAAATGTAGTGCCCCACTTGCGTGACTTAGCAAGCTGTTCACAGCAAGCCTGGCTGCAGGCCTTCACTGCTGTGTTCCGGTTACTATAGTGATGGGTTCTCAAGGGATCCCAATGCAAGGGCTTTTTCCTTTATTCCAAGGAAGAGAAATGAGAGATGTTGTTTAGAAATTGTTCCTTTTTTCCTCCTCTTTTTTTTTTCCGTGCCATGACCTTGACTAAAATATCTTTGAAGTATTTGCTGGCTGATTTTCTGCTTTGGAACTAGGAAAGTATCAGGATATTTCAAGGCTCTTGCCAAAGGAAGTCCATCTCCCTTCGAAGACCTATTCATTTAAAGATAAGGGCCTTTGAACCGGTGTCCTGAGAGTTAGTTTCTAACAGTCCCCAAAGGTACCAGCCAACACTGCACTTGCTTTGAGGTGACACCTAGATCATTCCGGGGTTAACGTCAGGTGCCGGTCTCTGGGACTGCGTGACTGAATCTAGATGTTCAAAAAGGAATGTGGCCTAAAGTTGGGGCCAAACCTTTTTTTTCCACTTGGAAAGTGATTTCATTTTCCACATAGAATGTCGAATTCAAAAAGAAAATAAACAACTGAATCTGATGCATATTTAAAAGACTGCCCCACATGTTTCAGAGTATTTGCAGAGATGACTCTGGATCAAGAACTCATCTGTCATTGAATCCATATGACTTGCCAAATGGCCCTGTACAGCTTTTTTGCTTTTTTCTTGTTTCAGCCCGACCAATTAAAATTATGGTTGTTTTTAGTTGTGACTAATCTCATAAATCTTTTTTTAAAGGAAAAGTTTTCAATACGCAAGCCTTGAAATATCTTTGGTCTTTGAAGTATTAATAGTATGCTGCCATGAGCATGTGAAATCCCCTTCACTGGGGAAGTCTGTGGCTAGAAAGCTGGAAGCAATAATCCCTCAGAAGGGAGTGAAGCTTCTGCCCATGTCCAAGGCCCGAAGGTTATCGTGGCAGTCCCAGTTCTGCTTCCTGACTTCTTATGGTTCCATGACAGCAAGGCATCTCTTTACTTGGTGTCGCATACACACACCATACCGTATTCGATGTGGACCTGCCTCCCATTGCCCACAAAGCCTTTTGACGTTCTCTGGTTCTGACGACCTCTAGACCGTAAGGTCATTGTGGGCAGGGAAGCTGTCTGTTCTACTGTTATATCGCATTTCCCAAGTGCTTAGTACAGTGCTCTGCACATGGTAAATGCTCATAAATAGGAGCAGCATGGCCTAGTGGATAGAGCATGGGCCTGGGAGTCAGAAGGACTTGGGTTGTAATTCCGGTTCTGCCACTTGTCTGCTGTGTGACTTTGGGCAAGCCGCTTCACTTCTCTGGGCCTCATTACCTCATCTGTAAACGAGGGATTAAACTGTGAGCCCATGTGGGACAGGAAACTGGTGTCCAACCTGACTTACCTTGTACCTACCCCAGTGCTTAGAACAAGTGCTTGACACAAAGTTAAGCTCCTAACAAATACCACCACCATCGTCATCATCATCATCATCAATAAATACGAATGACCAGCTGACTGATGACCACCGTACTTGAATTCCAGAGATCCGTCGTACACTGATTGTCGCCAAAATCCAGGATCTGTAAGTCCATTTGGCTTTAGGTCCAAATCGCCACAGGTAAGGGCAGTTCCCTCTCCACTTCTTTCTCCCCTCTCGCCACTTCCGCCTACCACTCCCAGTCAGTGACTTGTGCACTCCGTGTTCTCCTTGCTGGCAGGGGCCTCGGAAAGGAGGCACGCAGGTGGGGCGGGACAGAAATAACAATAATAAAAATAATTATGTACTTGGGCTGAAGATCACATCTCTCCCACTCCGATTCTGTGTTACCTTCTGTGGAAATTAGAGAAGCCCATTCAGCCCCTCTCCTTCCCTGGTTTCTCATTTATTAACTGCAGCCGCAATATGCTTAGTCTCCCATCTCAGTTCTCGGCTGCCTCTGGAAGGTGCAGAGAACTGGAAACTCCTTCAGGGCAGGGATTTTGTCTACTTTGTTGTACTTTCCCAAGCAGTTAGTACAGTGCTCTCCACAAAGTAAGCACTCAATAAATACCATTCGTTCATTGACTGTTTGCTGTTCTTTACCCATAACTGGAAATGCTCCTGGGCTGAAGTGGCAACAAAAGCTGACAGAGTCCAGCAAAAGGGAAGGGGGCTGGATCAAACAGATCGGCTCACTGCTGGTTGGGGGCAAGTGCTGCGGGGCTAAGGGAGGGGTGAATAAAGGCTGCCAAATCCAAGTAGAAGAGTGATGTAGAAAGGGAGTGAGAGAAAAGGAAATGAGGGCTTAGTCAGGGAAGGCCTCTTGGAGGAGATGTGCTGTTAATAAGGCTTTGAATGCAATTATCTGATAACTGCCTAGTGTGCTTCTGCAAAGTGGCCATCCATCCAATTTTAAACAGGACAGTCTAGTTTTCAGCTGGTCTGTCTCCTGTCAGCAAAGCAGTGTCCGTATTCTTAGGTGCCATTGGGGCCATCTTATTCACACATCAGCACAGCAAGAGTGGCTGCACTGTCCATATCCATTTAACGAGTCACAAGACAGAAAAGGGAAAGTAATAATGATAATAATTATGGTATTTGTTAGTTGATGGGAGTGGGAAAAATCAATAAATAAGAAGGCTGGCCTTGGTGACAGGTGGCACTGTGCCACCGAATTACATTAGACGTTACAGCAATCGTTTGACGAATGCAATTCGGAGATTCGGCCATGGTGGTCTGATACTTTAGCCCAGGCTATAACCAACCCGCACAGTACTTCCAACCCAGGGATGAAGCTGTTTTTGTCTGACACCCTGACAGTCCAAAATAACATTGAAACATGCCTAAGTAGATGAAGAAATTATGATCTTACGAAGTTATCTTATGAAATTATGAAGGCACAGCTCCTCAAGAAGCCTTCCCTGACTAAGCCCTCCTCTCCTCTTCTCCCACTCCCTTCTGCACCACTCTTACTTGCTCCTTCATTCATCCTCCCTCCCATCCCCACAGCACATAGGTATATATCTGTAATTCATTTCTTTATTTATCGATTTATATTAATGTCTGTCTCTTCCCTCTAGACTGTGAGCTCCTTGTGGCAGGAATGTGTCTGTTGTTATAGTGTAACTCGCCCAAGCGCTAATACAGCGCTTTGCACACAGTAAGTGCTCAATAATGCAATTGAATGAATGACTTAGGGGTACAAAAGAACTCCGACAGCATAAAGGCAAGATACCCCACTGAAGCTCACAATCCTCCTTAAGAAAGTGCAGGTCAAACAGGATTCTCCCCTGCGCCCACTTCTGTGTTAGTACCACGGACTGACCGCCCGGGGGGCGCCATCCGCACGAAACCAGAGCTCTGCAGAAGTTTGCCCTGTCCACTCACCTTCACTTCATTCTCATTTATTCAATCGTATTTATTAAGCGCTTACGGTGTGCAGAGCACTGTACCAAGCGCTTCTCGAATGCTGCCCGCCCAAGTTCTGACATTGTTATTGACTGGTCCATCATAAGTCTGTTCTCTGACCATTTGAATTATTAATCAATCAATCAATCAATTTTTTGAGCGTGCGTTATGTGCCGAGCACTGTACTATGCACTTGGGAGAGCACAGTACAGCAGAGTTAGCAGACACATTCCCTGCCCCAAAGCGAGGTTACGGTCCAGAGGGGGAGACAGGCATTAATTATGGATAAATAATCTGTAGTATATAATTTAAAGATCTGTGCATAAGTGCTTTGGGGTATCACAATGTCTGAAGGTCACAGATCCAAACGCAAGAGATGATGCAGAAGGGACAGCGAGCCAGGAAAAATGTGTTTATTGTTGTACTGTACTCTCCCAAACGCTTAGTACGGTATTCTGCACACAGTAAGCGCTCAAATAAATTCGATTATATGACTGAAAAGGGGGCTTACTCAAGGGAAGGCCTCTTGGAGGAAATATGACCTTAATAATGCTTTGAAGGTGGAGAAGAGAGGTGGCCTTCCACTTAAGGATGGGGAGGGAGTTCCAGGCTAAGGGAGAGGATGTGAGGAAGAGGGCGGAGGTGACCATAGAGGAGATTGGGAGCACAGTGAGTAAAATGGTGCTAGAGGACCAAGAGTGTGCGGGCTAGGCGGTAGTAGAAGAGATAGGAGGCCAAGGAGGTCGACGATGAGGCAGATGCCAATAATCAAGGAGAGAGAATAATTGGCCTTGGATCAGCGTGGTACCAGAATTCAGGTTATTCTTTAACCTAACTAGATCTCCTAATGAAGAGTGTCCTATGACTCCACAGCTCTCCCCAGATTTGATGTAGGGGCACGAAGTGAGAGGAAACACAGGTACATTAAAAGAAAGAGATCTTTGAGAATCTGTCAGATGCTCTAGATGTTTTTTGGGAAAAGATATGGGACCAACTGAAACAAAAAAATAATAATAATGATAATCGTGGTATTTGTTAAGAACTTACTATGTGCCAAGCCCTGATCTAAGCACTGGAATAGATACAAGGTAATCGTGTTGGACACAGTCCCCTGTCCCCTATGGGGCTCACAGTCTTGATCCCACTTTATAGATGACAGATACAGAGAAAATTCAGTAACTTGCCCAAGGTCACACAGCAGACATGTGGCACGAGCTGGGATTAGAATTCAGTACAGGTTCTGGTGGTTGTGCTTTGAGAGCATGACCATCAGCCTTCTGAATTCCTATCTCAGAGCCTTGGGATGGGGTATAGACATATGAATTGGAAAAGTTTTCCAATTCTGTTGCCGAATTGTACTTTCCAAGAGCTACAGTGCTCTGCACACAGTAAGTGCTCAATAAATACGATTGAATGAATGAATGAATGAAAAGCAAGTCACAGGTCCAGGATCCCTCACCCCTATTCCAGCTGTCCTCCATCTTGAATCCTTTCTACCAGCGTGGAAGTTCAGAAAGTTGCCTAGGACCATGGCTTTACACGAAGTACCAAAGTAAGCACAGTGTGGCCTACTGGATAAGAAGCATGGGTTTGGGAGTCAGATGACCCTGGGTTCTAACCCCAGTTGTATGACTTACCTGCTGTGTGACCTTGGACAAGTCACTTAACTTCTCTGCTCCTCAGTTTTGCTCAACTGCAAATGGGGATTAGATACCGTTCTCCCTCTCTTACTTAGACTGTAAGCTCAGTGTGGGCAGGGAAACTGGTCGACCAACTCTGATAATAATAATAATTATGATATTTGTTGAGTGCTTACTACGTCCCAGTTACTGTATGAAGAGGTGGCAGAGATACAGGCAAATCAGGGGTGGACACAATCCCTGTCCCACATGGGGCTCAAGTCTCATCCCTCATTTTACAGATGAGGTAACTAGGCACAGAGAAGTAAAGTAATAATAATAATAATGTTGGTATTTGTTAAGGGCTTACTATGTGCCGAGCACTGTTCTAAGCGCTGGGGTAGATACAGGGTAATCAGGTTGTCCCACGTGAGGCTCACAGTTAATCCCCATTTTTACAGATGAGGTAACTGGGGCACAGAGAAGTTAAGTGACACCCACAGTCACACAGCTGACAAGTGGCAGAGACAGGATTCGAACTCATGACCTCTGACTCCCAAGCCCGTGCTGCTCTCCACTAGAGCCTCGTTGCCTGAGGTCACACAGCAGACAAGAGAGGGAGCCGGGATTGGAAGCCATGACCTTCTGATTCCCAAGGCCATGCTCTATCCACTATACCATTCTGCTTCCCTATATTGTAAGTCTCATTCATTCATTCAATCGCATTTATTGAGGCCACCTATTGGTGTGCAGAGCACTGTATCCCGGCTCCGCAGCTAGTCAGCTGTGTGACCTTGGGCAAGTCACTTAACTTCTCTGTGCCTCAGTTACCTCATCTGCTCAAATGGGGAATTAAAACTGTGAGCCTCACGTGGGACAACCTAATCACCTTGAATCCCCCCAGCGCTTAGAACAGTGCTTTGCACATAGTAAGCGCTTAACAAATACCACAATTTATTTATTTATTTATTTACTAAATGAATTTGGAGAGTACAAGACTAAGCAGACACATTCCCTGCCCACCCAAGCACTTAGTGCAGTGTTGTGCAAACAGTAAGCATTCAGTAAAATATGATTGATTGACACAGACTGGCAAGTCCCAAGTGGGGACAGGGACTGTGCCCGCCCTGATTGATTTGTATCTACCTTCGGAGCTTAAAACAGTGCTTAGCACATTGTTATAGTGATTAACACTATTAAAAAACAAAACCCAAAAAACAACAAAAAAAGTTAAACATCCCACACGCCCTGCTCACACAGAGCGAGCAGAATTTCCCCAGCCCTTCCTGAAGAGTCACACTGCTGCTGCCTATACTGGCCCGCAGGAATTGTCCCTGGAGATCCTGAATGGAATGGAGCCGGGCACTAGCAAGCCAAGGACTCCTTCAAATCTTTGTTAGGAATAGCCATTCCCCTGAAATTTATCTTTTGTACAAATGTTTTCTCTAGATTCTAACGCTCTAAGATGTGGGGGGTTTATTTCTTAAAATGAATTCTAGGCGTTTTTCCGTAGAACTGGATCTAAATTCCAAACCATAAAAATGTGCTGATTTCCAAAGGCCCTCCGGGAAAGGAATTTGCAATTTCAGAGGCTCCAGGAGCTTCTGAGGGGCAGACTTAACACGAAATCACTCAGGGACCAGAGACAGGAAGGTTAATGGGTTTATTTTGGCAGGTGGGGAGGAATTGGGGTGGGGGTGGGCGGTGGGGGTCGGGGTGGGCGGCAGGAGGATGAGCGGAAAAAGCTGGAGACTCCAGCAGAGTGAGAGATTCCCCTTGGAGCTGGAAACACTCGGAGGAGGGGGAGGAGGAGGGGGAGGAGGAGGAGAAAAGGCTGGCACCAGACTAGTTGCGTGGAGTTAACCTTCCTAGAATCCCTAAATTGTAGAATCCTAGTTTAGGAAAGAGTCCAGGAAAAGGAAGGACTGTGTTTTTTAACAGGAGACTGTGTTTTTTAAACAGGATTTTACTTGGTCTTCAAAACAAACGCAGTAGGAGGTAAGCATATGGAAGTTCTTCCCACGGAAAGCTGTGCAGCCAGGAATATGAGCAGTTTCAAGAGGAGTTTGGGTAACTTCACGGACAAGCTATCTATAAAGAGAAGCAGCGTGGCTCAGTGGAAAGAGCCCGGGCTTGGGAGTCAGAGGTCATGGGTTCGAATCCCAGCTCTGCCACTTAGCTGTGTGACTGTGGGCAAGTCACTTCACTTGTCTGTGCCTCAGTGACCTCATCTGTAAAATGGGGATTAACTGTGAGCCTTACATGGATAACCTGATTACCCTGTATCTACCCCAGCGCTTAGAAACAGTGCTCTGCACATAGAAAGCGCTTAACAAATACCAACATTATGATTATTATAAAGAGCCTCAAGAGGGAAAGTCAGAGAGGTAGAGAGACGATGTTCAGGATGTTAGATAGTTCGACCATCAACATAAGAATGGACGACTAGGAGAGCAACTGGCTCCTTCCTCTGTCTCTGACTAATCGATCCATCAATCAATGGTATTTATTCAGCGCCTACTGTGTACAGAGCATTGTAGTACAGTGCCAGCGCTTAGAACAGTGCTTGGCATATAGTAAGCGCTTAACAAATACCATCATGATTATTAGTAAGCACTTGAGAAAGTACAATAGGGTAAACAGACATGATTCTGGCCCCGGAGGAGCTGATTATCTAGCAGAGGGGATAGGCATTACAATGCATTACAGGAAGGACAAGCAACAACGTTTAAAGATAAAACTGGAAGTGCTGTTGCGGGGAAAGGTGAGCATCTGAATGCTTAAGGGGGACAGACCTAAGTACTGTAAGTGAAGAAGGAGGCAGGGATAATAGGTGGGAGAATGAGAGATTAGTCAAGGAAGGCCTCCTGGAGGAGTTGTAATTTTGATGGGGCTCTGACGATGGGAGATGGGGAGAGTGGTGGTCTGTTGGACGTGAAGGGGGAGGGAGTTCCAGGCAGCAGAGAGCTCACAACAAGAGAGGTGAGAGCGAGGCACAGGGAGTAGGCTGGTGTCAGATGAGCAAAACGTGCAACACAGACAGCACCTTGATCCCCATCCACAACCGGGGAAGACCCCCCGCAACACGACACGCCTGGCCCCCGCATCCTGAGACTGAGGGGAAAGAGGTGAAGCTAGCCCTGATGATCTTTCCCTTAAGGCCTGAGCTCCCCAGAGCAGGAGGTGAGTTGAGGCCGAGGGGGCAGAGAGTGGAGGAGAGGTGGGGGATGGGAGCAAAACAGGAGGATTGAGGGTCAGGTGATGGGGTCCTGAGACATTGGCCGATGACCTCCTTGGCTGTCACCACCCCCTTCATCAACCTGCAGATCCTGCCCCCTCCTTGCCCCCAGCCCCACTCCCCACCATATCCAACAACAATACAAATAAATAAATTACAGATATCATCAATAACATGACAACCCATATTCGGTGACCCAAGCCAACAGGGGTTATAGTCTTATATTGCCTAGTCCCAGTGCTATTTACAACAACATTTTGTTCATGTTCACCTCTACCTTTACTTTTAATCCAATACTTTAACTTTGTTTTTATAGAAATAGCTATATCTGGGTGACAGATATTGGGGAAATCCAGGACCTCATGTACAACATCACTAAACTGACTTGCAGTACCTTTCTGGGGGTAGGTTTTCAATCAATCAGTGGTACGTGGTGCTGTGGTCAGTGTTAGAGCTGCATATTAAGGACCAGGCATACCCTCCCTTCCCCTCTTAGGGTCATACCTGGAGAGTTTCCAGTACTCTACTGGTCTCAATTACAGGAGGGAGAGTCAAGCAGAGGCATACCCATTCCATTCCTAGCTTGGCCAGTGGCTAGTGAGCAGAAGGCAATCTGCTACATGTCAAAACTCCCCTGTGCTGGGCAGCAGCAGTGTGGGAGAGAGTCGAGGGCGGAGACTCAAGTTTACTGTGCAGAAGGAGGCGATGGTAAACCACTTCCATATTTTTAGCAAGAAAACTCTATGGATAAACTACCAGAATGATCACAGATGGAGGAGGGCATTATGGGAGAGATGGATCCATGGTGTCGCTTTGGGTCGGAGATGACTCGACAGCATGACAAGATATACCCTCCCCCTCCACGGTGCTTGCGATATGATAGAGACAGACTTTCTCTTTTTGAGGATAGGAAGTGATTTCACAAACCAGCTACAAAACTATCTGATTTTTTTTAATGGTATTTGCTAAGCGCTTACTATGATCCAGGCATTGTAGAAACAAGTTAATCAGGTTGGACACAGTCCATGTCCCTCGTGGGGCTCACAGTCTTAATCCCCATTTTACAGATAACTGAGGCACAGCAAAGTGACTTCCCCAAGGTCACACAGCAGACAAGTGGCCCTCTGACTCCCAGACCCATGCTCTTTCCACTAGACCATCCTGCTTCTCAGCTGCCTCTGGTTTAGGAGGATGAACTTGCCTTTTTCAGCAGCATCGTGTAGTGGATAGAGCACGGGCCTGGGAGTCAGAAGGTGAGTAATCCTGGCTCCACCACTTGTCTGCTTGTGACCATGGGCAAATCACTTCACTTCTCTGGGCCTCATTTACCTCATCTGTAAATGGGATTGAGACTGTGAGCCCCACGTGGGACAGAGACTGTGTCCAACCCAAGTTGCTTGTTTCCACCCCATCGCTTAGTACAGTGCCTGGCACATAGTAAGCACGTAACAGATGCCATCATCATCATCATTATTATTATTTTAACCTAAAAGTTCCAGCTTCGGCCTTCCCTCTGAACAGGTAGGGATTTACCAAGCCTTTGGCATCCAAACACCAGGTGTCAGGCGGTAGTCCCCCTCCTGGGTCAGAACTGGTCCCGGGTTCTGGGAGGTACTAGGTTCCTCCAGATCCCTTGAACCTCCCCAAGACTGCCAGAACACTGGAGGGGTATGGATATGCCCCTCATTCCCCAAGACTGGCTTCAAGTGAAATATGTGAACGAGCTATTGCTTCAGAGCACTCTGTGCTGGGAAAAGCCACACAGAACCTAATAAAAATGACAACCACTTGGCCCTTCCCAAAAACGGTGCACACATGGTTTCTCTCAAAGGTGAATGCCCTTCTCAAAGATGGTGGCTGCAGAGCCTCTCTCAAAGATGACCGCACAACTGCCCTTCTCAAAGATGGAGGTGGAAAGGTCGTGATTCATTAGCGGGGCATACTGCCCCTGGGCACTCAGTCAAGGAGCAACTCTGGTGCTTGTACAGTCAGAGGAGCACCAGCGATGCCACAACAGGAGTGGTAGTGGAGAAACGCTCTTCCACAAAATGGCGCATACTCTTATCATGTAAGGTTGTGCATGCGCCCAGAGTGACGTAGTGGTGTCCATTGGCCCCAGCTCGGGGTCTGAAGCCAGTCTGCTCCTGCCCCAGCGGCAGGCCAGACTAAACTAGTCTCACATTTGAACCCTGTACCATGCCTCTCACTGGGCTCCCATCCCCTGGGAGCTCAAACTGACCAGCAATCTCAGGGGAGGATTTGTCTGAACAATCATTTTCAGGTAGCTGAGTGTCAGCTAGCCAGTGAGATGGTCACTGAGGGGCTTGGATGACTTGTAAGATGGCCTGTGAGGGGGCTGGAGTGGTGACTGACGGGGGCTGGGCAGTCACCAGACAGAGGCCGATCACTTCCTTTTCTTTGAACATCCTTTTATGGCTCAAGTTCAGCACAGTTGACAACGCACAGCAGCACTCGATCGCTCGCAACCGCAGATCCAGCCGGAGCCCAACTGGAGGAGCAAACAAGGTTGACTCACCTCTAGCAACAATCCCCCTTCCGGCAGGGCAGACTCACTGGATAGATGATGTCCTTTGATCGGGTCATCTGGCTTCCTCCAATGCTTCTCCGGGATAGCTGGCAGACAAGGATGGCGACAATGAATTAACCACAGGAATGACGACTCTTTCGATTCCTCTGAATGTCACACAACACGTGGGGAAAAATTGCATCTTTTTCAGTTCCAAATGAGTCCTTCAGCTTTCCCGATGTTGGAGACTGCTTTTACTGGATTATCATGATCATTATGGCATTCGTTAAGTGCTTATTATGTGTCGAGCACTGTTCTATGCGCTGGGGTAGATTCAAGTTAGTCAGGTTGGACAAAGCCCCTGTCCCACATGGGGCTCGTGATCTAAGTAGGAGGGAGAACTGGTATTGACTCCCCATTTTACAGTTGAGGAAACTGAGGCACAGAGAAGCTAAGTGACTTGCACAAAGTCACACAGCAGGCAAGTGGTGGAGCCGGGATGAAAATCCAGCTCCTCTGATGCCCAGACCCAGATTCTTTTGTGCTAGACCACGCTGCTTCTTCTGGCTGTTTTTCCAGTACTTCTTTCCGTGTTAAAATGTGATGGGCAAGCAGTAGAAGCGTAAAAAAGCCAAAGGTAAGAGATCCCTTTGCAAGCTGAATCAATCCGTGACCAGCAAGCCTGACACCCACAGCCAGGAGGCGCCTGGAAAACCCAACCCTTGGGCGCATCTGACTCACTTAGAAACACTGCGTCGGCTCAGACCTCTAGTGTGACTTCCCCAGGATGTCACAGCAGACCATTGTCTAGACTGTCGCCAGCTGCCTAGGGAATAACTTAAACATTCTATTTCTCTCTATAAAAACAAGTCCCGCTATCACCCTAAAACAGTTTCTTTTTTGTCTGGGCCGGGGTGGGGGTGGGCGGGGGGTTGTCATTCAGGACCACAGGAGGTCGAACACACTTCCTGCAGTTCTCAGCATCTCAGTGATCTGGCTGGTGGCTGGGGAGAGAATAGGGTGCCCAAGGGGCCCACAAGAGGAAGGTGTGCTATCCAATACAGGAAACCCCAGCACCCACAGAACCAGTTTTCTTAGAGAAGAGGGAAAGCCCCCACCATAACGCTTCTCCATCTTACAAAAAACATTTGTCTGCCACTCGTCAGAAATTACGCCAAGTAGTGCACCGAGCCTAGTCCCTCTGAGAGAAACTGGAAAACAGGTTCAATTGGTTGTGGGCATTGGCTTCTCATCATCACCACCGTCAATATTCACCGAGTGCCTATTTGGGCAGAGCACGGTACTAAAGGAAATCGATGTCGGAATGGAAGAGGAGGAAAAGTGGGCAAGGGATTGTACTGGTTCTGGCAAGCAAAACCTGCTGGGTAACTGAATCTGTCTGGGAGGAGTCAAGAGAGGAAGTTGCAAGAAGCCACAGAGTGTATCTCACTCCAAGAGCAAGTGGGTGGGTCAGCAAGCAGTAGTAACATAGGCACTGTTGTGCCCCTTGGGAAACATCCGGGGCCCGCTTCCATTTTGGTTTAATAAGGGCCATGGCTAGAATATACTGGGTGCGGGAGGTCGAATCTTATGAAACCCAAAGTCAAGTTCTCTGGCCTCCAGAGGAGGCACAGATAGAAAATCAATCAATCAACCAATAGTATTTATTGAACACTTACTGTGTGTGGAACACTGGACTCAGTGCTTGGGAGAGTACAGAACACCAGAGTTACCCACAAGGAACTTACAACCTACAAAAATCATCTTTGCCATCTCATCAGGATTGTTGGAAAAGGCTTGCACATAGGTGTGTGAGCACAGACATGGAGGCTGGGATTCTAGACCTACCTCTGCCTCTGACTTATTGGGGGACCTTGGGTAAGTCGCAGTCTCTCAGCGCCTCTTCTTTTCTCATCTGTAAAATGGGGATAATATTCTCTGCCTCTCCTCATCTTCCAGGGATTTTTTTGAATGCATTCACACTTGTGTACACACACAAGCACCCAAACAAGGATACACATAGGCAAACATGAATGTACGCCTATGGGCATGCATAGAAGACTGTCCTGAAACACAAACGTGTACAAACATACACATATGCACAATATACCTGTGCACAGCATTCGAACACTACTCTCCATATACACTCACTCCCTGGGAGAACTCATTCGCTCCCATGGCTTCAACTACCACCTCTATGTGGATGATACCCAAACCTACATCTCCAGCCCTGATCTCTCTCCCTCTCTGTAGTTTCACGTTTCCTCTTGCCTTCAAGTCATCTCTACTTGGATGTCCTCCCATCATCTCAAGCTTAACATGTCCAAAATGTAACTCCTTATCTTTCCACCCAAACCCTGTCCTCCCCTGGCTTTCCCATCGCTATAGATGGCACCACCATCCTTCCTGTCTCACAAGCCCATAACCTTGGCATTATCCTTGACTCCTCTCACTCATTCAACCCACATATTGGATCCATCACTAAATCCTGTCCGTCCCACCTTCACAACATCACTAGAACCTACCTTTCCTCTCCATCCAAATTGCTACCACGTTAATACGGTCATTCATCCTATCCCACCTGGATCACTGCATTGGCCTCCTTGCTGACCTCCCAGCCTCCTGTCTCTCCCCACTCCAGTCCATAATTCACTCTGCTGCCTGCATCATTTTTCTACAGAAATATTCCAGACACATCACCTTCCTCCTCAAAAAACTCCAGTGGTTGCCCATCCACCTCTGCATCAAACAAAAACTCCTCACCATTGGCTTTGAAGCACTCTATCACCTTGCCCCCGCCTTCCTCACCTCACTACTCTCCTACAATCTACCTGCACACTTCACTCCTCTAATGCCAACTTCTCACTGTGCCTCGACCTCTCCTATCTCACAGCCGACCCCTAGCCCATGTTCTGCCTCTGGCTTGGAACGCCCTCCCTCCTCAAATCCGACAGACAATTACTCTCCTCCCCGCTTCAAAGGCTTATTGAAGGCACATTTCCTCCAAGAGGACTTCCCAGATTAAGCCTCTCTTTGCTCTTATCCCACTCTCTTCTGCATAGCCCAGGCTTGCTCCCTTTGTTCTTCCCCCCTCCCAGCCCCACAGCACTTGCGTACATATCTGTAATTATTACATATGTATACACATGTATACATATGTACATGCATACATATGTATATGTATACATATGTATATGTACATATATACATATATGTATATGTATGTATGTATATGTATATGCATATGCATACACATGTACATATGTACATATACATATGTATACATATGTATACATATGTATATGTATATGTATATGTATACATACATATGTATACATTATTACATATCTGTAATTATTACAATCGATGCCTAGAATTCCTTAACTCCCATTCTCTCCTAGACCCCCTCCAATCTGGCTTCCGTCCCCTCCACTCTACCGAGACTGCTCTCTCTAAGGTCACCCATGACCTCCTTCTTGCCAAATCCAATGGCTCCTACTCCATTCTGATCCTCCTTGACCTCTCTGCTGCCTTTGACACTGTCGACCATCCCCTCCTCCTCCATACCTTATCTCACCTTGGCTTCACGGACTCTGTCCTCTCCTGGTTTTCCTCTTAACTCTATGGCCGATCATTCTCGGTCTCCTACGCTGGAGCCTCCTCCCCCTCCCATCCTTTAACTGTTGGAGTTCCTCAAGGGTCAGTTCTTGGCCCTCTTCTGTTCTCCATTTACACTCACTCCCTCGGTGAACTCATTCGCTCTCACGGCTTTGACTACCATCTCTACGCAGATGACACGCAGATCTACATCTCCGCCCCTGTCCTCTCCCCCTCCCTTCGGGCTCGCATCTCCTCCTGCCTCCGGGACGTCTCCACCTGGATGTCGGCCCGCCACCTAAAACTCAACATGAGCAAGACTGAGCTCCTCATCTTCCCTCCCAAGCCTGGTCCGCTCCCAGACTTCTCCATCACCGTGGATGGCACGACCGTCCTTCCCGTCCCGCAGGCCCGCAATCTCGGTGTCATCCTTGACTCGTCCCTCTCGTTCACCCCACACATCCTATCCGTTACCAAGACCTGCCGGTTTCACCTCTACAATATCGCCAAGATCCGCCCTTTCCTCTCCACCCAAACGGCTACCTTACTATTACGGGCTCTCGTTATATCCCGGCTAGACTACTGTGTCAGCCTTCTCTCTGACCTCCCTTCCTCCTCTCTCGCCCCGCTCCGGTCTATTCTTCACTCCGCTGCCCGGCTCATCTTCCTGCAGAAACGATCTGGGCATGTCACTCCCCTTCTTAAACAACTCCAGTGGTTGCCTATCGACCTCCGCTCCAAACAAAAACTCCTCACTCTAGGCTTCAAGGCTCTCCATCACCTTGCCCCTTCCTACCTCTCCTCCCTTCTCTCTTTCTACCGCCCACCCCGCACGCTCCGCTCCTCTGCCGCCCACCTCCTCGCCGTCCCTCGGTCTCGCCTATCCCGCCGTCGACCCCTGGGTCACGTCCTCCCGCGGTCCTGGAACGCCCTCCCTCCTCACCTCCGCCAAACTGATTCTCTTTCCCTCTTCAAAACCTTACTTAAAAATCACCTCCTCCAAGAGGCCTTCCCAGACTGAGCTCCTCTTCCCCCTCTACTCCCTCTGCCATGCCCCCTTTACCTCTCCGCAGCTAAAGCCTCATTTTCCCCTTTTCCCTCTGCTCCTCCACCTCTCCCTTCCCATCCCCACAGCACTGTACTCGTCCGCTCAACTGTATATATTTTCGTTACCCTATTTATTTTGTTAATGAATTGTACATCGCCTTGATTCTATTTAGTTGCCATTGTTTTTACGAGATGTTCTTCCCCTTGACGCTGTTTAGTGCCATTGTTCTTGTCTGTCCGTCTCCCCCGATTAGACTGTAAGCCCGTCAAACGGCAGGGACTGTCTCTATCTGTTGCCGACTTGTTCATCCCAAGCGCTTAGTACAGTGCTCTGCACATAGTAAGCACTCAATAAATACTATTGAATGAATGAATGAATAATTAATTTATTTGTATTGATGTCTGTCTGCCCCCCACCCTGCCCCAGACTGTAAGCTCATTTTGGTCAGGGAATGTGTCTATTGTTGTACTGTAGTCTCCCAAGCACTTAGTGCAGTCCTTTGCACACAGTAAGTGCTCAATAAATACCACTGAATGAATGAACGATAACGCCAAGTTTACAGGCTTGTGAGACTGGAAGGATCGTAGTAATGTCTACAGTGATGGGAAAATCAGGAGAAGGACGGGGTTTGGGTGGGAAGATGAGGGGTTCTGCTTTGAGATGTCAGTAGGATTTCCACGTAGAGATGTCCTGAAGGCAGGAGGAAATGTGAAACTGCAAAGAAGGAGAGAAATCAGGGCTGGAGATGAAGATTTGGGAAACATCTGCATAGAGGTGGGAGTTGAAGCCATGGGAGCGAATGAGTTCTCCAAGGAAATGGGTGTATATGGAAAACAGAAGGGAATCCTGAACTGAACCTTGAGGGACTCCCACAGTTAGGGGGTGGGAGGCGGAGGAGGAGCCCACAAAAGAGATTGAGAAAGAGAGGCCAGGGAGATAGGAGGAGTACCGGGAGAGGACAGTGTCACTGAAGTCAAGGTTGGATAATGTTTCCAGGAGAAGGAGGTGGTCCCTGGTGTTGAAGGCAACTGAGAGGTCGGGGAGGATTAGGATGGAGTAGAGGCTGTTGGATTTGGCAAGGAGATCATTGGTGACCTTTAAGGGGGCGGTTTCTGTGGAGTGAAGGGGACAGAAGCCAGATTGGAGGGGGTCGAGGAGAGAATTGAAGGAGAGGAACTGGAGACAGCGGGTGTAGACAACTCACTCAAGGAGTTTGGAGATGAATGGTAGGAGGGAGATGGGGTGACAACTGGAGGGAGCCACGGGGTTTTTTAGGATAGGGGAAACTTAAGCATGTCTGAAAGCACTGGGGAAGAAAACAGTGGAGAGCAAATATGTGAAGATGGTGGTTAGGGAGGGAAGAAGGGAGAGGGCAAGTGCTTTGATAAGGTGGCAAAGGGATGGGGTCAGAGGTGCAGGTGGAGGGGGTGGATTTTGAAAGAAAGCAGAACTCCTCTTGGGATACTGCTGGGAAAGATGGGAGAGTTGAAGAAGGGGCTCTTTTCCCCAGTGAGGTGGGGTGAGTGAAAATAGGTGAAGCACCCTCAAGAAGCAGCATGGCCTAGTGGAAAGAGCATGGGCCTGGGAGTCAGAGGACCCGAGTTCTAAATCCAGCTGCACCACCACTTACCTGCTGTGTGACCTTGGGTAAGTCACTTAACTTCTCTGTGCAAAATGGGGATTCAATACCTATGCTCCCACCATGTGAGCCCTATGGGTGACCTGATTTATCTTGTATCTACCCCAGCATTTACTACAGTGCTTGGCACATAGTAAGTGCTAGTAAATACTATTACTATTATTATTAGGAGAGAGACACCCAAGGGAGACAGTATAAATATGACTGAATGAAGAAATCCAGGTTTCTGGTGATTCATTCATTCACTCAATCATATTTATTGAGTGCTTACTGTGTGCAGGACACTGTACTAACTGCTTAGGAGAGTACAATACAACAATAAACAGATACATTTGCATTTCCTACCCACAACGAACTTACAGTCTAGAGGGAAGGAATGGTGATGGTGAGGAGGAGGTAGAGGTGAGGCTGGAAAAGGAGGAAGGGGAGGAGGAGGAGTTGGGGCGAGGAGTGACTGGATAAGAAAGAGATCCAGGGTGAAGGAGAGTTTGCCCAAGGGACTTCCACAGGCTGTATTTAGACGGCAGAACCTTGCTTGACCAGAATAAAGGCTGTTGAGGACCTGGCTGCTGGAAAAGAAAGCGTTCTCTCAGGGAACAAAGATTTCTCCTCTTGGCCCAGAGGAATCCTTTGCGTGAGGAAAGACCCAGTTGAGTGTCACGCACTCTAAATTTAGAACTTCACTCAAAGTTTTCTGGATTCAAGCTTAGTATACAGATGGCAAAAATGATTTCCTGGTTCAAATAAAACAACAAGGGCAGTCAGTCCCTCGGTGTTTCCTGAGCTCTTAGCCCACACACAAGAGAGCAGACTCGCAGCATTGAAGGACGGGGGCCATATGTGGTGCTTGCACTAAGAAGCTAACGTTTGTCTTTTGCGATAGTTCTGTACCATGATAATAATAATAATAACAACAACAAAAATTTTGGTATTTGTTATGCACTTACTATGTGCCAAGAACTATGCTCGGGTAAATATAATACAACCAGATCAGACATGGCCTCCATCCATAAAGGGCTCACGGTCTAAGGGGAGAGGGAGACAGTTATTGAATACCCATTTTAGAGGTGAAGAAACTGAGATCCAGAGAAGTTAAGTGACTTGCCCAAGGTCACAAAGCAGGCATATTGTAGAGTTGGGATTAGAACCCAGAGCCGCCCCCCTGCCCTCTCCGCCCCACCAAAAGCACCCACTCCCAATAACAGCCAAGAACTCAAGAAATACCACGGCTGTTGCTGCTGTTGTTGCTGCTGCATGGCTAGCGCTTTATGAGAAGGGCAAGTCGGGGACTGGGATTTTAGAGGGGTCCACCTGCTCAGCCACTGCTGCTGCAGGGTCCCAGCAGGAGCCTCTGGAAGGCGTGGATGTTGTAATATTACCAGCTTCTTTTTTTTTTTTCAGGTCCATTTAATGCCCTTGAAGTACAACAACAAATGAATCAGTTTCCTCAACTGGAATTGGTGCCAATTCCAGTTAATCGGTGGAAGGGGGCCTCACAGATTCCAAAGGAGAACACCTATTAAGGGAAATGAGCAAATATAAGGAAGAGGCCAAACCGTCTCTCTAAAGAGACGGGATTAGGTTACAAGAGTTTGGAGTTCACACAGCTTCGGTCCCCAACTCATGGGCTCATCTATAAACCTTCAGGTGCAACCAAACCTCGGCCCCAGGGAATCACCTGAGAGCCGCTACCGGCGCCTGTAACTTCCTACTAACTCTCATCAGTTTCGTTCTTCAAAACTCAGGGCAATCCCGGAACTGAAGGATTGGGCATCAAAAGCAGTTTGACTTGGCAGCCCACTGAGGGCTACAGACTGGAGGGCTCTGGAAGCAGAATTACCCTTGGATTTCATTTGATTTTAATTTCTCCTTAGGGAATTGGGAGTATTCTGTTCAGTCTGCTTCGGTTCCAGAGGGAAGCTGGGAGCTTTGGGGTTTTCTAGAACATGGGCCGATACATATATGAAACAGAATTATATCTGCTTTACCCACCAAAGAGCCTAGAGTACATTCTTCAATTCAGTGAGAAAGGACTCAGAAAGAAGGCTCTGATGTGGAGACTTCTGACCTTCCTATGTCTGGAACATTTGTACCTCATAAAGGGGACTGAAAGGACCAGGTGACTTTGTATGCTCTGTAACGTTTTCTGCTTTACTCAGAAGCACTCCATAAATACCACTGATTGAGTGACTGATTCAGAAAAGAGTCTATCCTAAGGCAGGTTAATTTCTGAAAGAACCCAAATGGCCCTGGATTAAAGGGAGGATAAGTACCTTGAAACACAATGCTTGGGTCTGGGGTGGGGGCCGAGGAATTAGTTGATTGAATCTGATCAATTTAGACAGCCTATCAGATATCATCTGAAAACCAGAAATCATCTCAGCGCTCTACTTTAACTTGCCTGTGTCTGTCCAACATGAGGAATCCATTCTCTTGGCAAAAAAGCATGAGTGACATATATTAAGATGACATACCCACAAAAAAGAAATCTCGAGATTCCCAAGACTATTATCTCATGGCATTGAGTATGACATTAATAAATATTTACACACTTCTGAACAATAGTTAGAGGAGGGTTGCATTCTCAAATGCCACAGCTAAGACTTCACATACAATAACTGTTTTGGAAAAGAAATTAACATCAACAATATGTGTTCTCAAGCTGCTTAATGTACAGAAGTCTATCCAAGGAACAAATGAAATTATCCTAGCAATAATACAAAAGTTTGTGGTTTCTGCCGTTTGTTTCCTC
The DNA here is from genome assembly GCF_004115215.2 of Ornithorhynchus anatinus. Lineage (NCBI taxonomy): Eukaryota > Metazoa > Chordata > Mammalia > Monotremata > Ornithorhynchidae > Ornithorhynchus > Ornithorhynchus anatinus. Next base: position 19,850,787 of record NC_041750.1, read on the forward strand.
TTGTGTAATACTTTGAAAGGGGTCCCTGCTTTGAACTCTCCTCAATTCTGCAGGATGTTTAAGGTAGATAGCCTAACTGGCTTTTTTTTCCCCCTGTTAAAATCGACTCAGCTTGCCCTCTCATTTTCTCGAGAGTTTAGAGTTCATGCTTTTCTCATGTCTGTGGGGCATCAAAGAGGGCAGCCATCTTTTGACACTGCTGCATTCTCCTCCAGGCACTTTTACAGCATGCTCTTTCCTGACAGCTTTGCGTGATTAGAGCTCACAGATATCTTCACTGCATGTGGGCGGGAGCCGGGCTCTGGGCCACGCTCTCAGCCCCAACTCCACCCTTCGCTTCCCTCTCTTCATCTGTGAAATTCCTTTAGCAAGAAGCACCAGAGGGCGAACAGGCCTTTTGGAAGCAGCAGACAGGCTGACTGACCAAAGCCTCTCTGTCACGCAATCTAACCAGCTGTCAATCTTTCCCTGCCTCTGACAGAGCCCTGGCACACATTCAAACCATTGCGTGCAAGGAGACAGGCCACAATACCCTGTGAAGTATTTCATAACAACAACAGCTGTTAAATATTGATGACTCCTGGCAAGCTCTGAATGCTTTTCGTGAAGGTTAAGCCTTAGTGTAATGGAACCTAATTCTTCATTATATATTGTATTAGATATCTGGAACTTGCTTTTTTAGGCAATGTGGCTTAACAGGAAAAAAATCAGAAAATAACTCTTAGTTGTTTGTTGAAAGGAGGAGAAATGGGTTGGCAGATTAAAAAGGTGGAAAAGCTTTAAAACCCAAAAGGAAAAACAGAACAGAGAGGACAATGAAAGTGTGTTAATCCTACTTTTCAAAAAGGCCAGTGTTTGAGAGGCCGAATAAGTCCAGAGCACAGTTTACTTTGTTCTTTACTGTGGGGGGTGGGGGTGGGGGTGAGGGATGAGAAGAGGCAGCAAAATTGGTGTTAAGGGAATCTGGTTTGACCAGCAAATGCAGGTTGTAGTGTACTCTCCCAAGCACTTAGCATAGCGCTCTGCACACAGTAGGTGCTCAATAAAAGCCACTGATTGATTGGAGGCAGATCCAAAGTGAACAGCTTCCTCTTATTGAAGAAGCTGACACTTGGCAAGGCTTGCCAAGCTTGCCAAGCTTGCAAGGCAATCCAGGTCAAAGGTCAGGCCCTCTCTCTTTTGTTAACCAGAATTCCTGGAACAGAAATTAAGAAAGAGGAGTTGATTCTGCTGGAAAAGAAACTTCAGAGGAACAGATTCCTTCTCTCATAGACTTGAGAAGCAGCATAGCCTAGTGGATAGAGCACGGGACTAGGAGTCAGAAGGACCTGGGTGCTAATCCCAATTCCACCACTTGTCTGCTCTGTGGCCTTGGGCAAGTCGCTTAACATCTCAGTTACTCAGTTACCTCAGCTGTAAAATGGGGATTAAGAGTGTGAACCCCACATGGGATAGGGACCGTGTCCAACCCTATTTGCTTGAATTTATTCAATAGTATTTATTGAGCGCTTACTATGTGCAGAGCACTGTAGTAAGCTCTTGTAATGTACAATTCGGCAAAAGATAATAATAATAATAATAATGATGTTGGTATTTGTTAAGTGCTTACTATGTGCAGAGCACTGTTCTAAGCGCTGGGGTGGATACAGGGTAATCAGGTCATCCCACGTGAGGCTCACAGTCTTAATCCCCATTTTACAGATGAGGTCACTGAGGCACAGAGAAGTGAAGTGACTTGCCCACAGTCACACAGCTGACAAGTGGCAGAGCTGGGATTCAAACTCATGACCTCTGACTCCCAAGCCCAGGCTCTTTCCACTGAGCCATGCTGCTTCTCTGCAGATAGAGACAATCCCTGCCCAATGATGGGCTCACGGGGAGACAGACAGCAGAGCAAAACAGAACGAAACAAAAACGAGACAACATTATCACGATAAATAGAATCAAGGGGATGTACACCTCATTAACAAAAATAAATAGGGTAATAAATAATATATACAAATGAGCACAGTATTGAGGGGAGGGGAAAAGGGGAGGGGGAGGAGCAGAGGATGGGATGGGGAGGGGAGGGGGAGCAGAGGGAAAGGGGGCTCAGCTGAGGGGAGGTGAAGGGGGAAGGGGGAAGAGCAGAGGGTGGAGGGGAAGCAGGGGGGAAAGGGGTAGCTCAGTCTGGGAAGGCCTCTTGGGAGGAGGTGAGCTCCCAGTAGGGCTTTGAAGAGGGGAAGAGAGTTAGTTTGGTGGAGGTGAGGAGGGAGGGCATTCCAGGACAGCGGTAGGACGTGGGCCAGAGGTCGACGGTGGGATGGACCTGAACGGGGGATGGTGAAGAGGTGGGGCGGCAGAGGAGCGGAGTGTACGGGGTGGGCAATAGAAAGAGAGAAGGGAGGTTTGCTTCGTGCGGAGGTTGATAGGCAACCATAGGAGGGTTTTAAGGAGGGGAGTGACATGCCCAGAGCATTTCTGTAGGAAGATGATCTGGGCAGGGGAATGAAGAATAGACTGGAGTCGGGAGAGACAGGAGGAAAGGAGATCAGAGTAACACAATAATCCAGTCGGGATATTATGAGAGCTTGTACCAGCACGATAGCCATGATAATAATAATAAAATTGGCATTTGTTAGGCGCTTACTATGTGCAGGACACTGTTCTAAGCACTGGGGGAGATACAGGGTCATCCGGTCGTCCCACGTGAGGCTCACAGTTAATCCCCATTTTACAGATGAGGCCCAGATAAGTTAAGTGACTTGCCCACAGTCACACAGCTGACAAGTGGCAGAGTCGGGAGTCGAACTCATGACCTCTGACTCCGAAGCCCAGGCTCTTTCCACTGAGCCACGCTGCTTCCCCAGCCGTATCCACCCCAGCGCTTAGAACAGTGCCTAACACATAGTAAGCTACTGTTATTATCATTATCTGTAGCCCTGTTTCCATCCATGCTGGGGGGAAAAAGGCTATCATTCTGTCACTTTACCAACAGGCCACCAGACGAGAGAATCCATCCATAATCAATCATATTTTCTGCACACTTAACTCTGTGCAGAGCACTGTACCAAGCGTTTAGGAAGTGCAGAGCAAACAGACATGATCTCTGCCCTCAAGGAGCTTATAATTTAGCGGGTTTACTGTGTGCACTCTCATCCTTGGACTTGGGGCCCCAGATCATCAACAGCTTTTCCCAAGTCATTCATTCATTCATTCAATAGTATTTATTGAGCGCTTACTATGTGCAGAGCACTGTACTAAGCGCTTGGGATGAACAAGTCGGCAACAGATAGAGACAGTCCCTGCCGTTTGACGGGCTTACAGTCTAATCGACGGGCTTACAGTCTAATCGACGGGCTTACAGTCTAATCGACCTCGCAGGACTCTCCCCTGAGCCTGAAGAAAGGAGTGTCTCCGAGTCATTCACGGCTGCAGGGAAGGGGGCACTGCAGGTTGCCCTCCCAGCCTGCCACTCTGGCCTGCCATTCTTCTCTTTCAAGCCATTGGCAGCAGGGACACTGCTGGGCCCCGACAGAGCAAAAGACCATTTGTGAGCCACAGGAGTAGCCTTGTGTCACGTTTCCACCTCCTAAGGACCCCTTTGGTCCTCCCACCACAAAGCCAACCTCAGGTGATTCCTGAAACCTAGAGAGCCACAGCAGAGCAGCTCAACTTAGGGGCCACCTTTGTTCTGAGGTCTAGGATCAGAAGAGCCTCCAGGGACACCGGGTTAATGGGCACTTGAAAAGATGTGGGGTGAGCCAATCACCAACTCAATCGATCAATCGATGGTATTTATTGAGTGCTTATTGTGTACTAAGTACACTACAAATCACTTGGGAGAGTATGGTGGAGTTAGTTCATTCATTCATTCGATATTTATTTACTGCGTGCAGAGCACTGTACTAAGCTTGTGGGAGAGTGCAATACAACAATAAACAGACACTCCCTGCCCACAACGAGTTTATAGTCTAGGGGGGGAGAGTTAGTAGATATGATCCCTGCCCTCGAGGAGCTTACAATGTAGAGACATTAAAATGGATTACAGGTAGAAGCGACTGAGCTAAAGATATGTACGTAAGTGCTGAGTGGCTAGGCAGTGGTGAGAACTCTAAGTGCTTAGAGGTAGGGACTCAAGTGCAAGTGTGATGCAGTAGGAGGGAAAAAAGGGATGGGGACACGAGAGATTAGTCAGGGAAGACCTTGAAAACTAAGGCTGGGGTTCGAATCTCTGTGGCCCCGCAGGATACTCCGCAGCATTCCCCACCCTCGCTAGTAATAATATTAATAGTAATAATAATAATAATGATAACAGTATTTGAGCTTGGGTGGCCCTCTGTAGCCCATGGTGCCATCCTCAGCCTCCACTTAACATGATCCAAGGGAGTGGGGCTATCAGTGGTTGAGCAGGGGTCACACCAGAGGTCACCAGGCGTCACTAGCCGTACAACCAGCTGACCCAGTGCTGGAGAGCCAATGAGCAGAAGGTCACGTAAGAAATACAAGCTTGTGAAATCCCCATTACTCTGTTAGAGCCACGGTTCCTCTAGTCCAGACTCTGTCTCAGACAGAGGAAACAGAGGAAACAGGATGCTTGGAGGAACACTACTCACTGTGCCTCACTCTCACCTTTGACCTCTTGTTCAGCCCTCCCTCCTGCCTGGAACTCTCTCTCCCTTCACATCCGGCAGATCACATCTCTCCCCATCTTCAAAGCCTTACTCAAATCACATCTGCTTCAGGAAATCTTCCTTGATAATCTCTCATAGCCCACCCTCTTTCCCTACTCTACTGAGTTACCTACCTAATTGAGTCCTCACCCCCTAAGCACTTAATGACTCAATCCACCCCTTCTCACCACAACAATTAAGTACATATCCCTCTATTCTGCCTCTTTCTGGATTGTAATTTATCTTACTATTCCCCACTATATTGTAAAGTTGTTGACGGCAGGTAGCCGGCCTACTAACTCTCTTGTACTCTCCCAAGAGTTTATCACTGTGCTCTGCACAAGAGTAAACACTCAATAAATATGATTGATTGATCAAAGCGGTATGATGGTTGCCCTTCTGCTAATTCGTTCTCATATTTAGGGATATTCCATCACAGTAGATGGTAAGCATCTCATGGGCAGGCAACATGACTTTCACTTGTCCTATATTTACCCCAATTACCTAGAACTTAGATGGTGAGCCCCTTGACAGCCAGGGACCCTGTGAAATTCTCACCCATGTACTCTCTTTCCCAGTGCTTAGCATAATGCTTTGCACACAGCAAGTAATACTATTATTGTTACTACTAGTCTAGTGCCTGGCACATAGTAAGTGCTAACAAACACCATTATTATTATCATTAGTAGTAGTATTACTAATAAAATAATAATGGTATTTGTTAAGCGCTATGTGTCAAGCACTGTTCTAAGCGTTGGGGTGAATACAAGATAATCAGATTGGAAACAGTCCCTGTCCCACATGGGGCTCACAGTCTAAGTAGGAGAGAGAACAGCTATTGAATTCTCATTTATTTTTATTTTTTGACTAGTACCTTGTTTGGCACAGAATAGCCACTCATTATCATCCTCATTATCCTCATCATCCGTATTTAATGAAAGCCTACCACGTGCACAGAATACAATAGAAATAAGACACTCCTAGTCCTTGAGAAATTACAATCCCATGGAGGAGATGAGAACACAAATCGCCACAATAAAACATGCCTGTACTCCCTCCCTCCCTCCCTATTAGATGGTGTAACTTAGTAACATGCCTATTCTGACTCCCTCTTAGACTGTGAGCCCATGTGAGACAAGGACAGTGTTCAATCTGTTTATATTGTATAAATCCCAGTGCTTACTCAGTGCTTTGGACGTAGTATATGCTCACTGTGAGCAGGGAATATGTTTGCTATATCATTATATTGTACTCTCTCAAGCACATAGTACTGTGCTCAGCACACAGTAAGTACTCAATAAATACAATGGACTGAATTAACAAATACAATTATTATTATAATTATTACAAGAGTAAAAGATAAAAAATGAAAGTAGGCAATTAAGTACCATGTTCCCTGCCCACACCCTTCATGATTTTGTAAACTTCAACTACCTTCCTTCTCAGCCTTCTTCTTTTCAGATGAAACAGTCCTGTCTTTTCAGTCTCTTTTCAGGAGGAAGCTATTCCATCCCACTATTACCTTGGTTGTTCTCCTGTCTACCAGTTCCACGATGTCCTTTCTAAAACGCAGTGACCAGAGCTGCACAAAAGCATTCTATAGTGCAAAACCGGGGAAGATTGGGATGTTGAACTAGAACAGGAAATTTTAAAACACCGGGAGGACTCCATCATGGGGCTTAAGATTCATCTTTCATCTCCAGGGGGCTGAGAGAAAGCACCTAGTCAGGGGTGAGGGTTTCCTTGAGCCCGGATAATGCTTCTTCCTGGCTGGGGCAGGCGAGAGGGTGGCTTTAGCTGGGAGGCAGGAGGCAGGGCAAGTGATCTGGGGAAATGGGAAGTGGTTGAAACTGCTTCTCAATCAATCGATCCATGGGATTTACTGAGAGCTTACTGTGTGCAACACATTATACTAAGCACTTGGGAGAGTACAACTGAGTAGGGAGACACGATCCCTGCACTCAAGAAGTTTACAATCTAGCAGGGGAGAGGGTCGTGAAAATTACCCTAGGGGAAGCAACAGAGAATAAGACTGTGTGCATCCATTCCCTCCTGCAGAAACCCTCCTTAGCGCCTTGGCTATCTCACCACCCTGCCTGCTGGGGAAAGAACATGAGATGAGGCACCCCTCCTCAGGCCCTTTCAAATCCAGGAGGAAGAAGCCATGGGGCAGACTCCTCCCTGATTCCCTCTACCCTCTGAAAGAGGGGAAAGCAGGGTGGGGGAAGGGAAGCGGCAGAATCTAGCTCACACTTACACACCTATCTGGTCCCAATTGACCCAAGTCCAGGACCATCTTTAGACTGCAAGTGAGTGAAGCAATCAACACCACCAAGGGGGCAGCAGCAGCGTAGCAGGAAGGTGGAGGTGGGGACATGACAGGTGAAGGGACCTGGGAAGGGGATGTGACGGCTCTGGAGCCAGGTGGGGTGGATGGCGGGTCAGGAGTTTCCCTGGAGAAACGTTCTAGGTCCAGAAGTCAAACGAACTTCTGTCTGACATCACTGCGTACTGCGACATGCACATGCAATACAGTGCAAAGACGTCATAAAGAACCCCATGTGCTCAAGCAGGGTGACATGATGTTGTCGTTCGGAAAATCGGGGGGCCTGGGGTGTGGCGGCAGCAGATGTTTCCCTGCCTCTGGGTGGCCAAATGACTCAAGCAGGCCTTGCTCAAATCCTGAATCTCTCCTCCAAGGAGCTGGGAATCTTTTTTAGCCCCTCACATGCCTTTCCTTCCATACTCTTCGCTTCAATCCCTTACTAAGGAGGTTGGGCCATTAGAGCCCATTGACTTCATTTCAGGGATTGGGTCTCCCCATGAGACAACGTTGTTTCAAAAGAGGGAAAAACAGGCCTCATTAATCTGCCATTCTCTGAAGGGGTCAGCAAGCTTATGGATGGGCTTCATATATCGAAAGTTATTTGACAAAGTTCTCCGCCACCAGCTGAAGCACTTTTGTACGTACCCTCTTACTTAAACACTCGGTTTCTATCCACTTCCCGTCTTCCTCCTCTCTGTAAATTATTTTAGTGTCTGTCTCCCCTGCTAGACTGTAAACTCTGAGGGTAGAGGTCAAATCTATTAATTCTGTGGTGCTCTCCCAAGAGCTTTGTACAACGCTTTGCACACGGTAGGTATTCGATCATCCTAACTACAAGTACATGATGATGAACTCTGAGTCATGACTCACGAAAAATAAGTTGGCCTCATTGTCAGCTGTCCCTTCAAATCATCAGTCCAATGGATGTCAGCAGCCAAGGAGGTTAACAAAATTCTGAGAATTGACAGGAAGAAGAAAGCAAGCAAAACGAGACCCCTGGTTTTGCCACAGTGGATGACCACTCTAGGCTGGCAACTGGGGAATGACAGGCCTTCTTTGCCCAAGAACAACAGAATTCTTGTTGAAGAACAGCTAGCTTTTGTGGACCCTTCACCACTTAGGGTTTCCTTCCCTTGGGTTCTTCCTAATTAAGAAGCAGCATGACCTAGAGGACAGATCACGGGCCTGGGAGTCAGAAGGACCTGGGTTCTAATTCCGACTCTGCCACTTGCCTGCTGTGTGACCTTGGGCAGGTCACTTCACTTCTTTGGGCCTCAGTTACTTCATCTGTAAAATGGGGATTAAGGCTGTGAGCTCCTTGTGAAATAGGGACTTTGTCCAACGTGATTATCTTGTCTCTACCTCAGCGCTTAGTACAGTGCCGGGCACACAGTAAACATTTAACAAATACCATAAAAAATCAACAGTGTAACAACAGAATTTTTCATTCCATCAACTATATTCAAGGCCTAAAGAAGAGAAAGGGTTTTCCATTGGCGCCATCATTTTTATTGAATGAGAAGGAGTGTTAAAACCTTAAAGTTTTCACTACCAAAATTGATTTCAGTTAAAACCTTACTGGTCACTGCAGAATTTGAAATTATAGGATCATTTATTGCATATGCTATTTTAGGGTTTGTCTCCTCTGCCTAGACTGGAAGCTCCTCGAGGATAAGGATTGTGTCTACTGACTCTATTGCATTATACTCTCTCAAGGACTTAGCAGAGGACCCTGCACCCAATAGATACTCCACAAATACAATTGATTGATAGTGATTGCAATTCTTTGGTTCAATTCTTGCCGAGAATAGGATACCATGAAGGGTGAGCTGATTTTCTCAAAAGCAATGGTAGTGTTGGGCTAATGGACCTACAATTTTCTTATGGTATTTGTTAAGTACTTACTATGTGCCAAACACTGTACTAAGCATTGGGGTAGATACAAGCTATTCAGGTTAGACACAGTCCATGTCCCACATGGGGCTCACAGTAGAAATCCCCATTCTACAATTGAGGGAATTGAGACCTCTAGAAGTGAAGTGACCTCTCAAGCTCACCCAGCATACAAGTGGAGAAGTCAAGATTAGAACCCAAGTCCTTCTGACTCCCGGGCCCGGGCTCTATCCACTAAGCCACACTGCTTCCCAGGGGTCACTTAGTCACAAGCTACAGAGTTGTCACAAACCTAAAAATACAAGCTTTCCCTTCTTATTTCTTTCTCCTCTCCTGAGTCAGCCTTGAATTATGCTTCCCAAAAGGTGAGCATTGATTCAACCATCCTTGTGGATGCTCCTGGATTTGCCATATGGGCAACGAGGGGCTGCAACAAGACCTTTTGCCTGAAAGGTCACCAAAGCTGGACTGGCCCAGGAACACTCCTCTGGAAGTCAGTTCCCTTTGAAGCTCAGAAGTAAGTCCCTTGCACATGTTTCCTTCTTTGCTGACACCTGCGGTCCAGACATAGCTAGCAACAGCCTCGTTTACAACAATGGCTATCATTTTTCATTTATAGATTAATAATTGTGTGCTTCAGTTTGCAGTTTTATGTTTTCCAGAACTGGAATCCTTTTCAAAGTGATGCACCCGATAAGGAAAAGAATGCCGGGGGTTTGGGGTGGGGAGTGAGGGGAAGCTTTGGGTACCCAGGCTTCATGTTCAGGGACTGAAACTTTAGATCAAAGAGTTTATTTGGCATCTAGCAATCAACACAGCGTTCCCATTCTGCCATTTCCTCCATGAAATCACCTCGGCTCTCTATTAAAGGAGAACTGATTTTCCAGGACTTCTGATTATGTGATTAGCCCACGACTTGCTAGAAGACGGAGAAGGAAGAGAAGGAGGAAAAGAAGGTGAGGGAAGAGAGGAAGAGGAGAAAGAGGAGGAAAAGGAAGTGGAAAAAAGGAGGAGGAAAAGGAGTAGGAGAAGTAGGAAGAGGAAGAAAAGGAGACGTAGGATGAGAAGGTGGAGGAGGAGACAGCAGCAGTCACCCATACTTTCGTTCGCATGGCAGTGAGAAGCAGCATGACTTAGCGGAAAGAGCACAGGCTTGGGAGTCAGAGGTTGTGGGTTCTAATCCCGGCTCTACCACTTATCAGCTGTGTGACTTTGGGCAAGTCACTTAACTTCTCTATGCCTTGGTTACTTCATCTGCAAAATGGGGATTAAGACTGTGAGCCCCACGTGGCACAACCTGATTACCTTGTATTCTACCCCAGCACTTAGAACAGTGCTTGGCACATGGTAAGTGCTTAACAAATGTCATAATTACTATTATTATTATTATTATTTATATCTGTTATTGACCGTATGACCCTTAGCAATATTAACCCCAAAGGAGTTTTACCAAAATGAAACATTATTATTATTACTGAGTTAAGTGTTCATCATGTGCCAAGCACCGTAGTAAGCACTGGGGTAGATACAAGATAATCGGGTTGGACCCAATCCTTGGCCCACACTGAGCTCTAAGGAGGAGGAGGAAGAATGTCACCACCTCCTATGAGAACAGTCATTTCAGATATTATAGAAGTGATGGCAAAAATCTGTGCTAACATAGACAACTCAATTCTCATAGCAGAGTCTCCTCCTCCCAAGAGAACTCCTCCCTTTCAGTCGCCGGGAACTTTGTAAATGAAAGAAAAACTCTTCCAGAGAAGAACTGGGGGCGGAAAAGAGTAAATCCACACAGCAGGCATCTTTCATTAGTAACAAGAGAGACTATGGAAGGCCGGAAGCAAAGCTCCACTGACGGATTGACACAGCAACTAACTGCTAGCAAGATGAGAGGCCATATTTTTAAAGTTGCATTGGAAGGATCGACCTCAAGCAAGAAAAGCCAACCAAACCAAGAGTCGAATTCAAACCTAGTCCCAACCTTAACTGAGACCTTCCTGCTTTGGTCCAAGAATTGATCTTGGTAGCATTCTGCCAGGATTTCCAAAGCCGTCAGTCTTCTGTGGGGACTGACTGCTGACTGGTGGATGTCCAGATTTCTAGTTTTGTGCACTGCAGAAGGATTGCACTACACAAACGGCCACACCCCAGTGCTTAGTACATTGCTTTGCACACAGTAAGTACTCAATAAATACAATCGAATGAATCCATCCCCATGGTTGCTCCAGGGATGGGCACCCGACATTCACATGATTAAAGGGAACCAAATAGAAACTCTCTCTCTCTCAATGTCCATATTCCCCAGCATATGGAAGCCCTAATTTTGAGTTTTGATTTTTTAAAAATAATAGAGTAATAATAATTATAACAATCACAGCATTTAAGTGCTTACTTTGTGCCAAGCACTGTACTAAGCCCTAGGGTAGATACAATTCAATCAGATCAGACACAGTCCCTGTCCCACATAGGGCTCACAGTCTAAGGGAGAGGAAGAGCAGGCATTTCACCCCCATTTTACTGATGAGGAAACTAAGTAAAGTGACTTGACCAAGGTCACACAGCAGGAAAGTGGCAGAGCTGGGATTAGAACTCAGGTTTCCCGACTCCCAGTCCTGTGCTCCTTCCCCTGGGCCATGTTGGATATTTGCCAAATTCTTAAACGAGCCTGATGGAATCTATGGGAATCACCACATGTTCCAATATCGCCTCAACACCAGTTTTCTTCTCAGAGCACCTCCATGGTACCTGCCATTGATCTAGCCACACCTCATTGGGTTTTAAATATTCAGAAAGAACAAAAAAAAAAGGCTTAACTTCATGACGGAGGGAAACTCGAATCCATTAGAAGTCAGGAAATTTCCAAATTGCTTCTCACAGTATTCTCAATCACATTTTGTTATTTTATTCCTAGTTTTCTTCTTGACTATTTCCTTATTCACTAGGGGCCTGATCCTATGGAAGATAGCAAACTATTGCAAGAAACAAAACTTTCCCCACAACATGAAGTTACTGTGATCAAGTGGTTGAGATCTCAAATCTTAAAATGGCCTTCTTAGAGTGGCAGAGTTGCCAAAAGACTTGGAGTAATTGGGATTCTGGAAGAAAAATAGAGGAATTCCAGAAACATTCAGAAATCAAAAGATGCCAAGACTAAGAAAATACCAGTTACATTTTATAGGGTTGAAACCTCCCTAATATCTGGTAGGTTCTTGCTCAGAATTTTAACTGCCACATGAATCTACTTTGTTGGATCGTAAGGGTGAAGTGGGCTTGGGGAAGGCCTCAGTGTTTCCCTGTTTTTGACTAACTCAGGAAGGCAGAACGGCCTCACGGGAAGAGTCAAGAGATCCAGGGATAACTCTGACCCTGCTACTGTCCTGCTGCGTGACCTCGGTCAAGTCACTTAACCAGGGGCTGTTTCAGACAGTAGAGAAGGAAAAAAACCCCCTCAGGGGTCAACACCATATGGGGCAGTGGCCTGGTAAGGAGTGGGCAGTCACGTGGGCAAAATATTTGAGCGTGCGTAGGAGGCAGTGTGGGCATGGTGGAGGTAAAAACATCTAAAGCAACCAGCTCAAGTTAGAAGTAGCACCGCTGTTCACAGGAAACTCGGAGGGGGACGCAGGGGCTCGTGGAGGTCCCCTGGAGAAAGGGTCAGGGGGTCAGGGTTGGCTAAGAAGGGGGATCAGGGGTTCCCCAGAGAAGGAGTCTACAATCAGCATAGGTGACATCTCAATGTTCTGTGATGTAGCTGATGAGGGTTATCGGTGGCCACCATCCAAGGGGATCTTCGGCAGCCCTCCAGACCTGGGGCGAGATGAATGGGCTTGGATGTGCCTCCCAAAGGCCTGGCAACCTCCCTCCCTCCCCAAACCCCCAGGGGGATCTGGTGGAGAGCAGGCCGGACCAGCTTTCCAGGCTGTGAGAAGCTCCTGCTAGCCTTCTGTCCCTCTTCCCCAGGTCCCACAGATTGCTGTGGTAGGGTTGGGAGGCTGGGGTATGATAGGAAGCTGGGGCATGAACCCTCTTACTCCAGGCTCGCCTTCCGGCAAGGGGCAGCAGACTAGCTCCTGGGAATCTCAAGCCAAATCGGTCCAGTCTCTGCTTTCCCAGGAGCCCACCACTGGTTGGGAGCCAGAACCACCGATTAACAGGGAGGCTTGGGACACCTGGGTTCCCTGTCCACATGCTTGATCCGCAATCAATCCATGGTATTGACTGAGCTCCTATTATGTGCAGAGCATTGTACTGAGGACTTGGGAGAGCACACTACAGTACAGCTGACAGACAAAATCCCTTCCCTCAAGGAGCTTAGTGGGGGAGGCAGGCTTTAAGATAGGGGAAATAGCAGACTAGTTATATAACTGCTGTCGTCGTGGTGGAGTCTTGATCAAAGTGCTTAAGTGACGGAGAGTGAATAGGGTGGGGAAATGAGGGCTTAGTCTGGAAGGTCTCTTGGAGATGTGATTTTAGTAGGGCTTTAATGATGGGAAGAGTGGTGGTCTGTCAGATACGAAGGAAGTGGAATGTGGGCAAAGGGTCAGCGGCAAGGGATTTGCCCCCCACCACCGCCCCAGGAGGCAGAGCTTCCCCACCATCTCCACCCCATCCACTGGGACATCATTGTCAGCCACCAAGGAAATAAAAAGCCAAGCCAACGAAGAATGGAAAGAAATACAAATACTTTGGTACAACTCAGCTTTCCTGTTTCACACCTGTTTGTGCAAGTAAAAGTCCACTGATTTTTTTTATTTTGGATACTTTAATATTTAAAATTTATTGTTATTTTTGTCGCTGCTATTGTTACTATTAGTATATTCCCAAGTGACTGGGACCAATTAGCACTTTAAAATAATATTACTTTCAAAGACAAAGACACTTAATATGATGTATAGTGGCAGGAGTTTGGCAAAGGGGTATGCTCTATTACCCAGTGTCAGCCATGGCCACCCTTTTGTGGAATGCTGCATGTGCAGAGAGTGTTTTGTGAAGACAAAATGTGGAGCAGGCGTTCTCCACCCCGGTGGGTGAAAGAATCACCCTAGCGAACAAGAGCAAGTTCAGAGTTCACGTCCCACCAGTCACCGGATGGCAGTGCTCAAATGACGCATGGCATTGAGCGTCACTTCTATGTGAAGAACATGTCTCATGTCCATTCTAAACTATTTCCATTTTACAAAACTCACAGTATGGTGCTCCAAATTTAAGGTTGATAGACCATTTCCATTCTTCTATTTATTAGGGATGTTTGAATCTTTTAATTGAAAAAAAACACCAATTTCCAGAGCTTCCCAGCACCAATGTAAGAACAATCTTTGCTGGCATGGGGAACAGACACTTCCATATACTCCAGATGAATTATGGGACTATTTTTCTCCCCAAGGATAAACACCACTGACAAAGAGTTGAAAGTAAAAATCTAATGGTTGTTGAACTTATGTGTCCCATGCTACTGTAGAGCAGCTCAGACTGAGAATGGTTTTGTGTGTGTGCATGTGTGTCTGGGTGAAGCCAACAGCCCACCGTCTTGGGGAACACTGAACGGTGGTCACCAGTGGTTTTTCCTCTTAACCAGCTAAAGACTTTAAACTCAAGACTTTAAACTCTAAACTCTAGGCCTTTAGACTGTGAGCTCGTTGTGGGCAGGGAATGTGTCTGATGTTATATTGTACTCTCCCAAGCGCTTAGCACAGTGCTATGCCCACAACAAGTGCTCAATAAATCCGATTAATAAATAAATAATAATAAATTAATAAACTCAGCACCACCTCCTCTCCCACCCCGTCCCAGCAGAGCCCCTGTTTCACACCTGAATAGACTGCCAAGCTCAGATGGAAGTCCAGAGCTCTGTGTAGGAACAATGTCTAAAGCTATAAGAAATAGGACTGAGGCAAATCTGGCATTCATCAGGAAGCTGACGGGTTACTTCCCATCCATTCATCATAGTGTGGTTGAAAGCACTGATAAGCAGCCAACCACCTATATTATACAGTGAACATGAAAAGGCTGTCCTTTGCCCCATTCAACAGGCTACAAGCATCATTAGAAGTTTCCAAAACAGCCACTCAGAAACTGCTGAATGCTGACAACTGCTCTGAAGGCACAGACTGAAAATAAATCTGAAAAAAATCAAAATTATATCCTACCCTACCCCCTGGATTACTATCCTCAACTCAGATTATTCATCGGCAATGCAGAATTTAATGCCATTACTGATTCTGTTTACTTGTACAGTTCACTCTTCATTGATGCCCGGCTAGAGAGTGAAGTAGAAAACTGAATCCAGAAAACCAGCAAGTTCTGAAGAAGGCTAACCAAATTGAGTGACAGTGGCTCACTAAGTTTCACATCAAACCAAAGGCTTAGAAAATTGCAGTGGTGTCCAACTTTATATATGGTGGCCAGAACTGGCTCTATCATAGAAGACACGAGCTAGTGGAAAGAGCACAGGACTGGGTCAGAGGACCTGGGTTCTAGTCACAGCTCCACCATTTGCTGTGTGACCTTTGGCAAGTCAATTAACTTCTCAGTGCTTCAGTTCCCTTATCTGTAAAGTTAGTGCTCAGTAAATACCATTGATTGATTGTTAACAAGCACTTGAATACCATAATTATCAAGATACATCTAGCTTTCGAACAGTTTTCCCAGCATCACCAATGAGTCATGCTTAACAGCAAAAGGCACCAACAATAGGGATCCAAAACATTATCAGACCACCAGCCCTAAACTCATTATGAAAGCTTTGCGGGGTGGGAGTTGTGGAGAGAGTGGATGATAGTTGATAGCTGATAGAAGGATAGTTGAAATGGGGTATGCGGAAGCAAGGAAGGACAAACTTTTTAAAACATGGTGAAGCACAATTTCAAACCATGTGCAAGAGTTATTATGATGATGTCCATTAGCTGCCCTTCATCTCCACAGAGAACACATCCAGACAAAACTGTTCCCTGGGCTGAACAAATAAAGTCACTTCCATTGTGTGGCCAGGCAGGAGGACATTCTGAAATTTATTTCCAGAGTGGTGTGTGTGTGTGTGTGTGCGTGCGCGCACATTTATTTCTGGCTTTCAGTTTCAGCACCTCCAAGGCAAATGTTTACTTCTTGAACAAGGACACAGGATGGAGATAATAGTAATAATTGTGGTATTTGTTAAGCACTTACTATATGGCAGGCACTGTACCAAGCGCTGGGGTGGATACAAGCAAATGGGGTTGGACACCATCCCTGTTCCACACGGGGCTCACAGTCTCAATCCCCATTTTACAGATGAGGGAACTGAGGCACAGAGAAGTTAAGTGTCTTGCTCAAGGTCACACAGCAGACAAGTGGCGGAGCCTCTGTGACTTTTTCAAAAGAAATAGTGGTACAGGAAGAGGAGAAGATATAGGAAGCAAAAAGTAGAGGGAAGAGAGCCCAAGAGTTCTGGGGAAAAGAGGACAGGCAGGGCAGAAGAGGAAGAGAATAATAATAATAATAATAATGATGGTATTTGTTAAGTGCTTACTATATGCTAAGCATGTTCTAAGTGCTCAGCACTGTTCTAAGAGAAGGGGGCAGAGGGAAGAGAGAGAGAGAAAGAGAGAGAGAGAGAGGGAATGAATAAAGGGTGCAAATCCAAGTGCAAAGGTGACAAAGAAAGTAGTGGGAGAGGAGGAAATGAAGAGCATGAAAAGAAGAGCATGGACTAAGCATGTTCCAGGCCAGACATGGGAGTCAAAGCCTATAAAATGAGCAAGAGCTGCCAGGTGCCGGGGCAAGGTGGGGTGATTGGTTGCCTTCAGGATGTTTCCTATTGTTTTCTAAAATCGTCCAGGGCCACTGTATAAATCCTGAACTGTCACAGTTGAATCATGACATAGGATCAACTCAGCCTAGTTAGGAGGAAAGTTTAAAGGAGCTAAACATGGATCATTTGTGACTCACATCAGAGAGGTAATGTGGCCTAATGGAAAAAACACCCAAGACTGGAAGTCAGAAGACCTGGGTTGTAGTCCCAGCTCTACCATTTGCCTGCTGTGTGACCTTGAGCAAGGATCTGGACTTCTTTTCACCTCAGTTTCCACATCTGTAAAACAGGATTACAATACCTGTTCTCTGTCCCCCTTAGACTGTGTTCCCCATGTGAGACAGTGACTGTGTCTGACCTGAATATCTTCTGTCTACCCCAGTGTTTGGTACAATGCTTGGTTCGCGGTAAGCACTTAACAAGAACCACAATTATTTTTCAGGCCTACCTGGATCAAAATAAATTTGTCATTGCTTGGGAGCTCAATCGGTGATCAGTCCGTAGCATTTTTGGAGTGCCTACTGAACGCAGAGCACTGAACTTGGCACTTGATAGAGTACCCCCCAAGCCAAGGAAATGGTGCCAACTCTCAAGAGTTCTACAGTTTAATAGGGGAAGACATGCGGACATAAAGTATTTACAAATAGTGGGATGAATAGGATATAATAGAAGTCAGGGACTGTCTCTATCTGTTGCCGATTTGTACATTCCAAGCGCTTAGTACAGTGCTCTGCACATAGTAAGCGCTCAATAAATACTATTGAATGAATATCAGAATTAATTAGCTGATTAAATAACTGAGTGCACATATATAGCTTGAATATGCATAAAGGCTGAAAATGGGTATGAAAACGGAAGTGTTAACTAAGGATGACTTCTGGGCTGACCTGAATTAGGGTGTTAGGGATTAATTGAAGAAGACTTCTTAGAGGAGGAGGGATTTTGAGGGCTTTGAAATCGGCGAGGACTGAGGTGTGGTGGATTGGAAGGAAGAGGGAGGTACAGGCAGAGGGAATGGCATGAATAATGTTGGAGGTGAGAGAGGGACAGTTAGAAGATGAGTTTGAGAGAAGAGTACAAGGTGAAGAAAGGAGATGCAGAGCCCTGAAGCCAATGACAAGGAATTCCTGCCCAACACACAGGTGATGGGGGGCCATGGGGGACTTTTAACGTGAGGAGAGAGTGGATCCAGCCAGTGGGGCATAATGTAGATAGAAGAGGACCGAGGCTGGACGATCTAGAAGATGGCTGATCTAGTAGTCTAACCCTGCTGTTGGTCCAGTGGAAAGAGCTGGAATCAGGATACTTGGGTTCTAGTTCCTGGTTTTCAAGTTGAGGAACGCCACCTGGGGTCATGCTGTCATTTCTGACCACAGATCCTCCTAGGACATTCTGTGAGGTGGAGAGACTGAGCAGGGATCCTAAAAAAAAACCTGACTTGCTGAGAAATAATAATAATAATAATGATAATTGTGGTATTTGTTAAGTGCTAAGCAGTGTTCTAAACACTGGGATAGATACAAGGTTATCAGGTTGGACACAGGCCCTGTCCCACATGGGACTCACAGTCTTAATCCCCATTTTATAGATGAGGTAAATGAGGCACAGAGAAGTGAAGTGACTTGCCCAAGGTCACAGAACAAACAAGTGGACAAGTGGCAGAGGCAGAATTAGAACCCAGGTCCTCTGACTCCCGGAACCGTGCTCTTTCCACTGGGCCATGCTGTACAGCTGCTACATAATGGCCTGCCGGGTTACAGTGCTACAGGATAACATTGGCATTCAGCTGTAAGTAGGTTTACATGTAATAATAATAATAACAATACTGATGATATTTGATAAGCGCTTGCTATGTGCAAAGCTCTGTTCTAAGTGCTGGGGAGGATACATGTGGGGCACACAGTCTTAATGCTCATTTTACAGATGAGATAATTGAGGCACAGAGAAGTTTAGTGACTCGCCCAAAGTCACACAGCTGACAAGCTGCGGAGCCGGGATTTGAACTCACAATTTCTGACTCCCCAGCCAGATCTCTTTCCACTGAGCCATGCTGCTTCTCTAACAAAAAACTCTTGGTCTGCACCTTGCAATATGCTACATCTCTGCCTACCTACTTATTGTGCATTGCACTCTGAGCCCCAATGGGAAGAGGACGAGAGAGCACAGGTGGCCCTACACAACCACTAGCACGACAACCATCCTTTTTTTTTTTTTTTTGTATAACCTCAGTTTTAAAGTCTCAGGACCACGACTAATCTGCCTTCTCAACAAGAAACTCCATCATGATCATCATCAACACAGAAGTCTAATCATGTCATAACTAGTGTCTGAAGCGAGGCGGCAGATGATCAGGTAGAGAGAAAGGCAGATCTGGCCAGATTTAGCCATTGCAATGTGAAAGCTGAATGACAGTGAAGAGTCAAGGATGACACGACGATGGTCAAGTTAGGAGGGGGAGGAGAAGCTCAGTTTAAACATGTTGAGTTTAAAGTGTCAGTGGGTCATCCAAGCGGATGTCTTGCTCACGAGACATGGGGAAATTCTATTCTCTCTGAGCACCTCAGATTCTAAGGTCCCAACTTTCAGTTCTCATGGGAACACAAAACTTGGAATCCAAACCATTACAACAGGAACCCAACAAGAATTCCTAAAAATGGATGGGTTCTGAGGAAACTGTCTAAAATGCAGAATTGCCACCACAAGGGGAAGTGCATCAGCAAATGCCCCATGTTTATAAAAATATTTTTTATTGAAAAGGAATACAAGAAAAAGAGAAAGAATTCTAAAGCATAAACTGTCTCAGTTCCTCAAGAAATTCATTTCCACATTTTTCAAGAGGCATCTGCTGAACTTTAAAGATTTCATGCAACTTAAGAGAGAACAGAGGAAATACATTTTCTCCTAGCCAGCCAGAACCGCAGAGACAAGCTCATTTATGCCTTGCTGGTCTACCATAGAGCTCAGTTCTGTTTCTCTGATCAGGAGATCACTTTCATAACCACTTTTCTGAGGTCACAATTAAGTCTGTTCTAGTCACGCAATACCCTGCCTACCAGGGTTTACTACAATAACACAGGTTCGCAGAAACAGCTTACCAAGGAAATGCATCCTTTATTTCCAAAGTCCAATGTTAGAAAGAAGATACAGATATAACTAAATACAATTAATTGTAAAACAAATGCATCTCTGTACCCTGGAGCTTGAGTCTCCCTGCTGATTCCTATTCCCGTCTCTAGGGCAATAGAGAGAGCCCTGCCTCCACTCCCAGATTCTCCATCTGAACCAGCTGCCTGAAAGCAGGGGTGGGATGTGTATGTGTGTGTGTGTCTGTGTTTGTGGAGGGGGGTTCCTGACTTCTGCTGTTCAATCTTCATCTGTCCTAAAGAACCATCAGAGATGCAACAGATAAAGGACATCGCCCTACCACCCCCTCATCACCACCCAGAACCCTGGGCTCAGGGAGAGTGGAGGAGAATGGGTGCAGATGGAAAGGGGTAAGACAGTGCATCTCCAGGGTATTACTCAAGCAAGTCCGAGGGCAAAGAGCAGGACTGGATTGAGCGAGCTCACTCTTAGGTGGGTAGAAACACACTGCACAGGCAACTGGGAGCTCTTCTTCCCAGGTCAAGACTTGGAAAGGAAAGTAAACTTGCCTCAGGCTGAAGAGTTCAAGAGTGCTCTTTATATATATATAAAAAAGGCAAGATGAATTCTGCCTCCCACCTCCCAAATATTTATCTAAGTAATTCACTGAATTCTGCTTTAAAGGGGTACATCTACACAGGCTCTAGGTTCATGCTATGGAAAATAACCAATCATATTTAATGGGGGCTTAGTGTGTGCAGAGTGCAGCACTCAATAAGCTCTTGGCAGAGTCCAATACAACAGAGTTGATAGACATGTTCCCTGTCCACAAGGAGTTTACAGCTTCTAGAAGGGGAATGCCAGCAGATGTAAGATTAAGAAAATAGAGTACTTTCAAATTTAAAACTTTTTGTGTTAGAGATACAAGTAGATGCCCTCAAGGCAGGTAACATCAGAGACACAGTGAATGAGTCAGTGAAGTATTTTCCATTCCTTCAGGTACTGAATTCTAATTTTTTGGATGCTCGAAGGCTTAGCACAGTGCTTTGGCACCTAGTAGGAGCTTAATAAATTACACAGTTATTATTATTTTATAACTGTTTCTGTTATGTAAAAATCACAATTCCCCATGGGTCACTGTTAAGATTTGTGGCTCTTAGGGTATGCCATTATTCTGAATCTCATGATCATGAGTCCTCACTGCAGAGAGAACACTTTATTATATTCCCTTTTATAAAGGCCACACCTATCCAAGACAATTTCTAAGTTTAAAACGTTAAATTGGAAATAACCCTGCTTAGGTCATTCAATCCGTTCTCTTCCACTGGTCACTCTCAGGGGTGCCAATATTTCAGTTGGAGTGCGGGGACAAATTTGGGGGGGCATGAAGGGGGAGTGGCTTTCAAGCACGTGGCTTTATGGAGGGAGGGAGGAAGAGAAGGGGAGAAATAGAGAGAGAAAGAAAAAGGGAGCAAAGAAAAGGAGAAAGAAGAAGGGGAGTAAAGGAGGAGGAAGAGGAGGAAAAAGAGGATTTTTCTGGCTAGATGGGCTCCCCACAGCCTCACTGCGTGGAAGGGCTGGCTCAGAGCCTGCTTTCCACCCCCTGCCTTGGGCTCACAGGGGCAAGATGTTCCCTGCGCTGCCGGACAAGCTGCCCAGCCTTCCAAGGCTATGATCTGTAAGCGCTGAACCCTCTGGCTCAGCTGGCCTGCCTTTGACAGTGCTGCTGTTCGCTGCTGATAGCTGGAAGCCTTTCTAAAGTCACACCTCCCCCGAGAAGCCTTCTTTAACTAAACTCTAAGTCCTACCAAAATCACACCTCCTGCAAGAAGCTTTCCCTAACTTTGCATTTTCCCACCCTATTTGCTCTCTTCTCTGCCACCTATGTGCTTGGGTCTGTACCCTTTAAGCACTTTGATACCTCCAGCCTGACAGCCCTTATGAATATAGACATAGACTTCGCTGCTTCCCTTATCTGTACTTTATTTTAAAATGGACTTCCCCCACTAAGTTCGTCTCCCTGTCTCCCTAGCGAAGAGAACATAGGCCTGGGAGTCAGGAGACCTGGGTTCTAATCTTGGCTCCACCATTTGTCTTTGAGGTGACCTTAGGAAATTCACTTAAATTGTCTGTGCCTCAGTTTCTTCATTTGTAAAATGGGGGAAAGATACGTATTCTCCCTCCCTCTTAGACTGTGAGCCACATGTGGGAAAGGGATGGTGCCTGATGTGCTTATATATTATCTATCCCAGCTGTTAGCACAGTGCTTGACATATAGTAAGTTCTTAACAAATACCATAATTATTACTATTATCAGGGGGAAAACTAGCTATGGCTATCCATCTTGGACAAAATGTTGTGGGGACCAAACTAATGGGATCATGAGGAGCATGGCCTAGTGGATAGAGCACGGGCCTGGGAGTCTACAGGTCATGGGTTCTAATCCTGGCTCTGCCACTTGTCTGCTGGTGATCTTGGGCAAGTCACTTAAATTCTCTGTGCCTCAGCTCCCTCGTTTGTGAAATGGGGAATAAGACCATGAGCCCCGTGTGGGATAGGGACTGTATCTAACCCAATTATTTTGTATCTACCCCAGTGCTTAGATCAGTGCCTGGCACACAGTAAGCACTTGACAAATACCATTATTATTATTATCATTATTATTAGGAGCTAAGTCCATGAAGCAGCATGGCTTAGTGGAAAGAACATGGGCTTGGGAGTGGGAGGACATGGGTTCTAATCCTGACTCGGCCACTTGTCTGATGTGTGACCTTGGGCAAGCCACTTAACTTCTCTGTGCCTCAGTTACCTCATCTGTAAAATGAGAATTAAGACTGTGAGCCCCACGTGGGACAATCTAACTACCTTGTATCTACCTCAGCGCTTAGAACAGTGCTTGACACATAGTAAGTGCTTAACAAATACCACAATTAATTAATTAATAAACAATTGCCCCCATTGCTCCATGGAGTGTATTCCTATGGGACTATAATCATCAATTAAATAATATGTGTCGATCATTTATCAGTTGCATGGCTTTGAGTGGTATCTCAGGATGGGGGAAAGAGAGGGAGGAATTGTGGGAGGATTGGAGGATGGGGAAGAGGACCTGGAGTTGAGGTGGTGGATTAAGACCCTGTGGTTTTGGGGGCAGGTGGGATTGTTAAATCGAGGAATTTTAGGGAAGACAGGTGAACAACAACAACTGCTTTTGCGTTCAACGTCCTCAGTTCAATGACTGTCAGATTCCCTGAAAATATAAAGCAATGCAAAATGTTATATAGGAAGGTGGAATCAATGGAACAAGGAAGACCAAAGGGAGTGAGATAATGAAGAACAGACTTGGGAAGAGGGGATAAGGATTTGGAGTCATAAGAAGAAGCCGGAGAAAAAGGAATTCCCTAATGGAAAAAACTAAAACATGAAAAGTATTGGAGCATTTTTGTAACCCACACTAAAGGAAAGAGGGCAGGGATGGATCGGGCATTTGCTGTCCATAATCACTAAATGGTTTTTTATTATAAAATTACAAATAAGAATAAAAATCTTTATTTTTTTAACTTTCCTTGAAGTTTATACAGCACAAAGCCTTGCCTTTCCTTCAGCCAAAGAATTGATGCCAAAGGTGATCAATGACAGAAATTCAACCACAAACATCTTTCTCTAATACTATTTACTTTAGCTTACTTTTCACACTGAGCACCACTCAATCTTTTTTCTGATGTTAGTCTTTTTTAAAAAAAGCGAAAATGTTCTCTTTGAGATGAAGCCTCCCCTTCAGCAACTTGGTTTCCAAATGGCAAAGCGATACAAGGATTCTGACTGCATTTGTTACTGGCTTGCAACATGCCCTTATCAATCGATCATTGGTATTTATTAAGCACTTACTGTGTACACAGCACTGTGTTATGCACTTGGGAGAGTACTACAGAGTTGGTAAACATGTTTCCTGCCTACAATGAGCTTACAGTCTTATAATATGGAAGGTGCAAATGGCAGTTGAAAAATATATGTATGGGGATATTGCTTTTAATTTTTTTTTTTGATTGAAAAATTGTCCCATCATCTTCTCCTCTCACCAAATTCACATCTCTCAGCTGGGGTGTAGACAACCTATTGGGAAATCGGCCCTCAAGTCTTCTTTTGGCTACTGATTATCTTTCTGAAAAATTTTCCTTTGGGGTTGAGGCTTTACATAGTCATTTCCTTCCCAAAGATGAACTTTTGTGCAAAGTTTAATGATGTTCTTTTAAGAATTTGGAATCAAAGATAAAATAGACTTTTCACACATACTTGCTTGATTGTTACTATCTCCCCGAGCAAGCAAGAAAAGGAAAGGTTGAAAAATGGTTAGCCAAGATTTCTAGTTCAGTTTGAATACTGATTGCCAAGCATTTGAGCCCAAAAGAATGATTTAGTATTATATAGAAATATGTATAGCAAAGTGTTACAATATAATACCAACAACTAAGATTTATTTTAGCTGTAGTATGAGTGCATAAGTCACATGCATACACAGTCTGAATCTAAATCACAAAAATCCATGCAAACGAACAGTCCCTCTGGAATTTGGGGGAACTATAGACACATGCCACGTCAACATATCCAAGTAAAGTAGTGGAATATTCAGTGAATTATCCAGGGAATTAGGCAGCAGAGAGTCAATCTAATTTTGGCTGCCTAAATGGCCTGGATTCACCAAAAATAACTGGGGTATTTGTTAAGCGTTTACTATGTCCAAAGAACTATGCTAAGCATTGGAGTAGATTCAAGATAATCAGAACAGACACAATTCTCTTCTCACATAGGGATAGAAATTCGGTACTTCCTCCCCCAAATATTGTGAGAGACCGTTCTCTAGGTCACTGGTGTCCTGGGGCAGACTCCTGCAGGCAGAGCGAGGATCAACACCCTAGGTTCCTCCCTAGGCATGGCTTTGGCCCCTACCCCTACATACTAATGCTGGGAGTCCTCAGGGGACTCACACCTGCTCACAAGTGAAAGATTAGGATGGACTGAGTGACCTTCACAGAATCATGAGGGTGCCAGACCACACCTGAGCAGAGTTCCCCACTCATCCTCCAAGTCTAACAAATATTATACTAATAATAATTTCTAGTATTTGTTAAGCGCTCACTTTGTGCCAGGTGCTGTACTAAGCACTGGGGTAGGATGATCAAGTTGGACACAGTCCCTGTCCCACACGGGGCTCACAGTCTAAGTAGGAAGAAGGACAGGCATTGAATGCCATTTCATAGACGAGGAAGACGAGGGTCTTTCCAGGAGGGTGGACCATTGGGTAGCTGCTAGGCTGGGTGGGGACCTCACTAGTGACAGCAGCCCTCTTGCCGCACCACTAGTGTCCCCGAATCTGTTTCCCGTCAGGCAGGTTCGAGGTTCTAATCCCGGATCCAACACTTGTCTGCTGGGTGACCTTGGGCAGACGCTTCACTTCTCTGGGCCTCAGTAACTTCATCTGTAAAATGGGAATTAAGACTGTGACCCCAAGGGGGACAGGGACTATGTCCAACCCGATTTGCTTGTATCAATCCTAGTGCTTAGTACAGTCCCTGGCACATAGTAAGCACTTACCAAATACCATTAAAAAATGCAAAATAAACTGGACCAGTATTTGTAAAGACGGCAGCAGCTGTCCCCTCCTGGGTCTCCCGTTCACACTGCCACTGACACCGCCCCACTTCCACCGCTTGAAATCTGTGCCTCCCGACTCTCCAAAGGGAAGGGAACTGACCGACCTATAGCTTAGCAGAAAGAGCACAGGACTAGACATCAAAAGATGTGGGTTCTAATCCAGACTGCCACAAGCTTTCTGTGTGACCTTAGGCAAGTCATTTAACTTCTCTGTGCTTCAGTTTCCACATCTGTAAAATGAGGACTAAATACCTCTTCTCCCCCCCGTTAGACTGTGAGCCCCATGTGGGACAGGCACTGTCCAACTGATTGTATCTCATCTACCCCAGTGCTTAGCACAGTGCTTAACCAATACCACAATCTTCTTAGTGTCAGTCCCTCTGTCCTCCTGGGCAAAGAAGAAGGGCCTTTTCAGCCTGTCAAAGAGCAACATTCCCAGCCTCTCCTGATCTGCTCCCTCCAGATTGTAAACTCATTGTGGGAAGGGAACGTGTCTGTTTATTGTTATACTGTATTCTCCTAAGTACAGTACTCTGCACACAGTAAGCGCTCAATAAGTACGTTTGAATGAATGAACGAATCTGTCTTTCCAATGGATCCCTTCTAGCAATCACTCTGCCTCAATGTCTTCTTCAATCCTTCCTTTTCCTGAGTAAGTCCCCAGACAATCCATTAAGCTCTCACCTGGCTATCCAGAGGCCCTAGTAAGAACACAGTGCAAATTAGGGGCTCTGTGGAACAATCAGCTCAGGCACCGGTGGCCATAAAACCTTCTGGGGGGAATCTTTTGATACCTCCAGAGCAGGGCTAAGCAACTAGTTGGACTGAAGACCTTAACAACTTGAACTCATTTATTGAGAACCAATCAAAACCGTCTCTCTGCTGCTGTCATGAGTAAGAGTGGGAAGTTGGGTTTTAGAGACGGAAGTGGCTATCACTTCTGCTCGTAAGTGGCTCTGAGGCTACCGTGGGACTGTCAGCAATCCCCTCCAGGAATGGTCCCAAGAGCTGCTGGAAGTGTTGAGGATTAGGGTGCCAGTCCTACAAGCTTGGTAAATCAACCACAGGCTCTATTTTGGCTACCCTTGATATAGATCAGAAGCAGTGGGGCCCAGTGGAAAGACCAGATCCAGGAGTCAGAGGCCCTTGGACAAGTCTTTTAACTTCTCTGTGCCTCAGTTCCCACCCCTGCAAAATGGGGATAAAATACCTGTTCCCCCTCCTACTCACTCTGTGAGCCCCATGTGGGACCTGATCATCCTGTATCTAGCCCAGTGTTTAGTCCAGTGCTTGGCATATAGTAAGTGAGAAGCAGCGTAGAGAAGTAGTAGAGAAGCAGCAGTAGAGAAGCAGCAGTATAGAGAAGCAGCATGGCTCAGTGGAAAGAGCACGGGCTTTGGAGTCAGAGGTCATGAGTTTGAATCCCGGCTCTGCCACTTGTCAGCTGTGTGACTGTGGGCAAGTCACTTAACTTCTCTGGGCCTCAGTTACCTCATCTGTAAAATGGGGATTAAGACTGTGAGCCCCATGTGGGACAACCTGATTCCCCTATGTCTACCCCAGCGCTTAGAACAGTGCTCAGCACATAGCGCTTAACAAATACCAACATTATTATTATTATTACTATTATTAAGTGCTTAACAAACATCGTAAAAAACACTTAAATGTCATTATTATTATTATTATTATTAGACCAATGATCAGGGTGAGGAAAAACAGCAAAACTACCAAAACAAGTTAGATTGTAAACCCATGAGGGGAAGGAATCATGTCTGTTGACTCTATTGTACCCACCCTAGCCCTTAGTATAGTGCTGTGGTCACAGTAGGTGCTCAATAAATGCTAGCAAATGATTGAAAACTAATGCTGACTATTACACTGGCAGATTCCAAATTATCCTGCTGGAGTTTGGCAGAAGAAAAAGTCATAAAAAAGATTTTGGATAGGACAAATGACTGTTTTCTGGGCCAAATAGTCCTATAACTCATGAGGAAAGATAATATCTCAGATTTAATTCTGAGGAGTGGACAGTGCCTGATAAAGGTGGAAAGAAACACTCTGTCCAATAGTAACTTACTCAAGAGACTTCAAGCATCATCAAAAGTCCTAGAAACAGTCATTCAAGAATTAATGTGAACAGATGATTGTGCCCTAGAGGCATATGCCCTAGAAGACACACAAATTATGGGAAACCACTTCAATGAATCAGCTAGGGACTACAGGCTGACAAGTCTAAAGAAATCTGAGGTGATGTATCATCCTCCACCAGGGAAGCCATACCCGTTTATATTGGCAACACAGAGCTTAAAGCAGCCAGAGAATTCTGTTACCTAGGCAGCACATTGATTAATGGCACAAGAATGCACAAGGAAGTTCAAAACCTAATCAAGAAGGCCAGAACATCCTTTGGGAGTCTCTCAAGCAGTGTGATATGAGACTCCAGACCAAATTAAATCTACAGAGCTACAGGGCTGTCCAACCTTCTCTACGTCAGTGAGCCCTGGCCCTTACCCAGGCTCTACATCCAGTTCCTTAAACAGTTCCAACAGCATCATTTACAATCCAGACTCAATATCAAATGGCAAGACAGGAGAAGCACCACGGCCCAGTGGAAAGAGCATAGGTCTGGGAGTCAGAGGACCTGGGTTCTAATCCACGCTCTGCCACTTGCCTGCTGTGTGAACTTGGGCAAGTCACTTAACTTCTCTGTGCCTCTGTTCCTTCATCTGTAAAATGGGGACTAAGACTGTGAGCCTTATGTGGGACATGGAATGTGTCCAACCCGATTGGCTCGTGTCTACCCCAGTACAGTGCCTGGAGCATAGTGAGTGTTTAACAAATACTATTAAAAAATAAGATCACAAATAATTAAGTTCTGGGATTTAGTCTCGAACATCAAAGCTATGCTTACCTTTACACAACTACTCTGGGTGGGAATATGGGAAGAGAATGAGCAAAACAGCATACCCAGTTATATATGGGGCACCATCAAGAAAGGAGTGGCTCTGTTGGAGTAAAACCTTCTTTAGGAATGAGAGACAAGGAGGCAAAAGAGGAAACAGCACTAGGTGCTCCAAACATTAAACATGATAACTCAAGGGACAGCTTCTTTAGGTGGGTCTCCACATTAGCCTTTTTAGCCACATACACATTCATATGTGAATCTCTCAGTCATTGGCAGTGGTGTTTTCTTTGAATCATCATCCTCATCATCATCATCAACAATGGTATTTGAGAGTATAATATAACAGAGTTGGTAGACACATTCCCCAGCCCAGGGGCTCAGAGGGGGAGAGAGACATTAATATGAATTAATTTACAGATATGTACATAAGTGTCACGGGGTTGAAGGTGGGATGAATAGAATCTCAAATGCCTATCTCAGTCAAAAAATCCCCATTCCCCCATCCCAGAAACCCAGAACCTTGGTGTCGTCCTCGACTCCTCCCTATCATTCAACTCTCAGATCTGGTCTGCTGCCAAATCCTTCCTGCACAATATCCCCCAGATCCACCCCTTCCCCTCCCCGCAAACTGCTACCACCGCATTACAAGCTCTGGTCTTGCTTTGGCTAGTTTACTGCATTAGCCTCCTCCAGCCTCCAGTCTCTCCCCGCTCCAGTCTATACAACTCATTACTGCTACACAGACCATCTTCCTGAAGCACTGCTCAGACCTCTCCTCTCCCCTCCTCAAAACCCTCCACTGGCTATACCTCTTCCAAATAAACAAAAACTCATCACTATCGGCTTCAAACCTCTCCACCATCTGACCCTACCTTATCTATCAGTTCTCTTCTCCTGTTATTCCTCAACTTGCCCTCTTTGGTTCTCCTAAGCCAACCTTCTAGCTGTACCTCACTCTCGACTTTCCCACCTCCACTCCCTCGCTCATGCTGTTTCCCCCCCGGCTTAGAATTCCCTCCCTCCCTACATCAAACAGACCACAGCTCTCCCCACATTCAAATCCCTCAAAAACTCCACCTCCTCCAACAGGCTGTCTCTAATTAATTCCCCAGGACTCTGAGTCATATCATCCCTTCAGCCAACTCAAGCATGTATGAATTTATTTTCACTCTCCTTAGCACTCATGCATATATGTCTGTTCAATTTATTTATTTTGGCCACTCTAGTTGTAAAAATTTTTATGCTTGTGTCCTCTGTTAGAATGTAAGTTCCTTGGGGGCAGGGAACATGTCACTTTGTTAATCTGGACTTCCCAAGCACCTACTGCCACTACAGTCACTTTTATTATTTATCAGTTCTGTATGATAATGAATGAGCAGAAGGAGGTAAAAGAGGAGAAAGGAGGGGTCCTTGAGAAAGGTAGCATTTATTAATTCATTCATTCAATCGTATTTATCGAGCACTTACTGTGTGCAGAGCACTGTACTAGGTGCTTGGAAGGTGCAATTAAATGGAGAGAAAGAGAGAGGGAGAGAGAGGGAGGGAGAGGTCGAGGCCTGTTGGGGGGCTGGGCAAGGAGGCAAACTTAAGGATAGGTTAGAGAGAGAATTTTACATTTGTGTTTAGGCTTATTTTGGCATACCTCTGGGGGAGTTGGGCCCTGATCATTGAGGCAGGACTGGAGAAACTGAACCACTTCAAAAAGGTGGGCGATCAAGGGAGATGATCGGAAGACTTGGATAAGTGTTAGGAGGAAAACTAAGATGAGTGAATTGAGGAGATGGGAGAAGCTGAGAGAACAGAGGTCTAGGGAAACCAGGAGGGCATGTTGAACTAAGTAATGGTCAAAAAGCGTTTCTAGGAGAAAAAGATTGACAATGTCAGAGGCAGTGTGAAATCCACATAAAATAAGCATTCCAAGTATTCTTGTGGATAGTCAAGTTAAAATCATCTATTGTTTTTTCAGGAATTCGAGAGAACTCAGACAATTCAACAGGAAGTAAGAATAAAGGGCAACTAGAAAGAATAGTATGTTCCATGCTAAAATCTGACCTGTGGAATGTTCCAGTTGGGCCTACATTTCACTCTTCAGAAGACAAACCTGTCTGACAAACAGCAGTTTCACAGTGTTTCGTCAATTATTGGCCTATTTTTATGCAAATCTAAAAAAGTTCAACACAGGCCCAAAATACGCATCTGTGTTTAAGTTACCCATAAAACCAAACCATTTTCTCAAACGTTAAACATTTTCTTTCCGATAATTCAATTGTGCATGTAACTGAGAGCAAGTGAAAAGCCAATCAGAGGGCCTGAGGCAACTTTTTTTTCTATCCCTCTAGTATAACCATTGCTACTGCATTCTTTACTGCTAGAGGTTTGAAATGTTTGCAGCTAATTATGGACTCAGGGATATAGATTCAGAATTACATTTCTTCAATTTGCCTGGGTGAGGTTAACTAGCACGGCAGCCTGGACAAACGGCCTGATGTCCCTCCAGGGAAGCAGCACGGCCTAGTGGATAGAGCAGGGGCCTGGGAGTCAGAAGGACCTTGGTTTTCATTCCGATTCTGCCACTTGTCTGCTGTGTGACCATGGGCAAGTCACTTCAATTCTCTGTGCCTCGGTGACCTCATCGGTAAAAGGGGGACTAAGACTGTGAGCCCCATGTGGGACATGGACCTGATTAGCTTGAATCTACCCCAGCGCCTACTACAGTGCCTGGCACATAATTAGCGCTTAACATATTAAAAAATATTAAACATAGCATATTAAAAAATACCATTAAAAAACAGTGTGGTTGGTCAAGAATGAAACAGTGTGGCCTAGTAAGCACTTAATAATCAATTGACCATATTTTATGAGCACTTACTGTGTACAGAGCATTGTACTAAGTGCTTAGGAGAGTACAACACAATATAAAAGACACATTCCCTAACCACAACGAGCTTACAATAAGCACCATTACCACTAGAACTAGATCTTAACATTGGTATGTTAATTGTTTTCTTAGAAATCTTCATTTCAATCCATCGAGTTTTAAAACAAAAACCATGCAAGGGAACACGAGTGGTAATATAAGTAAGGCTGAACCATTTAATCATACCAGAATCATTAAAGAGAACCAAAGTACTAATCACAAACAGAATTATTTACCTTTACACTTCATTTTATGTGTAGATTTCTAGTGGACCATGACCATTTTAATACATAATTGTCCTTTATCTACAAAGAGACCCTACTGATAGTGCAATTATCTCCATGTGTGTGGTTGGAATAACCTAAAAGTGACTTAACACTCCATCCCATACCATGAGCATGTAAAGTGGTAGTAATGGTCTTTATTGAGCATGTATTTTGTGCAGGACATTGTACTAACCACTAGGAAAAAAAAATACATAGGTAGTAGTTGATCATCCTGTGCCACCCTAATGTGTTTGACCACTTCTAGCATCTGTGGCTATTTTGAAATCTTCCTCTTGACCTGCCAATCTTTCAGAAGTGACTGCTCAAGAAGCGCAAGGAGAGCAATTTCTCCCGATTTCCATATGCCAGGCTGCTGTTGCTGCTGAGCAATCCTCTGCTACACCACATGTGTTGTGAGTTTGGGGTTTGTTTGGTTGTTTTTATGGCATTTCTTAAGTGCTTAGTATGTGCCAGGCACTGTACTAAGCGTTGGGGTACACAATCCATGCCCCACATCAGGCTCACATTCTTAATCCCCATTTTACAGATGAGGTAACCGAGGCACAGAGAAGTGAAATGACTTGCCCAGCATCATCCAGCAGGCAAGTGGTGGAGCCATGATTAGAACTCTGGTCCTCTGATTCCCATGCCCGTGCTCTTTCCACTAGGCCACGCTGCTTTTGAGACTAAACTTGATGATGTTTTCAAATAGTTGTACCTACATCCAGTAGCTGTGAGTGTACCTGTTGGCTTTCATTTTCTTCAGCTGTTTCACTAACAATGTTACCAGTGGGCCACTGGGCGCTTGGCACACTAGCTGCAGAATAAGAAACAGCAGCAAGGTAGTTCACCCAACTTGCAACAGTCCAGGACAGACAGTGAGGTCACCCCTGTAACTGCATGCACAGGCGAAGCCTCCAGAAACAGACTCTTTGCATCACCAAAAGGAGACATTCCCTCTCAGGGGTTCCCACATACCATCATCAAAACAAAGGACCCCTCAAATATGGGCTCCCACATACCATCACCAAAAGAAAGGAGGAACATGCTCATCTTGCCAGGCTCTTTTTGATGAACTGGGAACTAAGGGAGGGGACTTTTTTAATGGTATTAAGCACTTACTTTGTGTCAGGCACTACACCAAGCACTGGAATAGATACAAGCTAACCAGGTTGGACACAGCGTATGGCCCACGTGGGGCTCACAGTCTTAATACCCATTTTACAGATGAGATAACTGAGGCTCAGAGAAGTTATGTGACTCGCCCAAGGTCACACACAGAACACAAGTGACAGAGCTAGGATTAGAACCCAGGTTCTCTGACTCCCAGGCTGACCTCAGTGGTCTGCACACAGTAAGTGCTCAATAAATACCACTGATTAATAGTCAAAGAAGAACCAATATCATGAATCCTCTCATCAAACTAGTTTCCTATCATATTCATTCTTGCATTCACTCCAGATAGAAGTTCCTTGAAATGTTTGTTCAAAGCAGGAAACACACCTCTGCCATTTTTGTGGGATGTGGAACTCTGCTGAGGCCTAACAATGATGGTTTATTGGGGTGCACTCTGATAGCCCCAGAATTCTCTCCCTTGAGCAGACCGTCCAGGGAAAATGCTTCTCCCAGTTTCTGTCACCCCTGAGGAAGGAGGCTGGGGGAGGTCTCTAGTCCTCTCAGTGCCATGGACCTAGAAGTCACACAGATACAGGGTCACACAGCAGCTCTGGGAATCTGCCCCATTGACTCTTGGACACCCTCCCCTCTTTCAGCAAGAAGACTGTTGCCTGTCATAATCCATTTCACTGGGGAATGGATCGGGTATTAGCAAAGTGATCTGTGATTAAAAAAAATAGACCTTTGACCTCATCCTGCTACATAAATAAGTGTCAATCCCATTTCAAAGGGAAAATATTTTGGTGCATTGGTGAACAAGCTGCAAAGGTCAGGCAGAGCATTTCTTGTTTTTTTTTTTTGTTTCCTTTTTCCACTGGAGAGTATTTTGGCTACTGAGGGGGTGTTACATCCAGATCCAAAGACACATTCTCTTCACCCATTCACCATCACCCTGCCATGCCCCCTCCCCTCCAGGACTTTGCCGATAGGCCTCTCCTGCTCTTTGCCCTTCACCTGCCACCAGTGAAGGTGATCTTCGGACTGAATCAGCTAGTCTGGGCCACGCTTGGGTGCGTTGGCTAAGAGGTGCCGTGCACTGAGCCAGCCAATCCAGCAGTGTATTTGGGGGTTTAGAGGTGCCTCCGCTGCCCTAGCCATCATTCCCAACAAAATGGGTCGAATCTCTTTCTCTTTCCCAACAAAAATTACATTAGGTATCTTCATTTATCAAAATAAAACAAAAAAATTTGGCAACCTGCTAATAGAAACAGCTTGTGGAAGTTGTGTTGAACCCAGAAGGGAATTATAGAAGAATAGAGAAGAAAATGGATAGATAATGAATACCATAATAAAAGTCATAAAAGGAGCTGGATTGCATGACTTCATTTTAGTCTAATTTAA
Organism: Ornithorhynchus anatinus; assembly: GCF_004115215.2. NCBI lineage: Eukaryota > Metazoa > Chordata > Mammalia > Monotremata > Ornithorhynchidae > Ornithorhynchus > Ornithorhynchus anatinus. Next base: position 19,884,785 of record NC_041750.1, read on the forward strand.
GAAAGTTTACTTCAGGACATAATTTGTAATGGAGAAGGAAAGAGAATAAAGTAAAGTGAAGTATGATTGTTTATTTAAAGCCTTTGTTATTTTCAGTTGAAAATTGTTCCAGTGGAACTCAAATGGGCTTTATTTCTGTCTTCCCTTAAGGGTCACTCCTTGCCATCCTCTGTTGCCCCAGAAGTAGAGCTGAGCCCCAACATTCCTCCAAATTCAGTCGAGTTGCTGGGTGCAGGCTGCTTTTGGTGGGCTGAAGCATACGGTCCAGAGATGGGATGGAGATTCAGAAAGTCCAATGATGAGGCTGACAAATCATTTTGAGCAAGACAAATAGGAGATAGCCTTGGCCTTCCTCTCCTTGCTCTCTCCTCTCCCTTCCTCTGTCTTGCCCACCCCGGGGCTAGACTGTCCCAGGTCTACTGGCAGGGCTATGGGGCTGGAATAAGATGGGAACTGTTCAATAGCCTGGACTGACCTGGAGTCATCCCAGAGAGCCTGGGCCAGTGCCAGGAGCACCATTGTGGCCCCCAGGGCTCTTGAACCAAATAGGATTCCTAGGCACCCTGTTAACTGAACCCGGAGCAACCCATCTCCCCAAGATCTGCTCCCTACTGGGCGTACCCCCAATCCAATTTCACCTAATGTTGGCCCCCCTCGGCTCCAGTCTCCAGAAGGAAGGGCTGAGTGGGAGGTGAAGTGCTCAGTATTTAGGACAGACGTCATATTTCAATCAACCCCCCAGTGAGCGGGACACCCAGTCAGCACCCTGGGAAGGCTTTCAAACATTCTCTTTCTCCCCATTTTGACCCCCCGAACTGGAGTTTGAGGCAAACCAATCAAAAAGATGAGGATCGGTGATTCCTTTTTTCCTTACAAACTAAAACTTTTTTTTAAACTAGAAGATGCTTTTCCTACAGGCCTAGATTTTCCACTGAACTTCTGCTTCTTTGCATTTTCTATTAGGCTCAACTTGATTTTTAAATCCCATTTCTATTTACAGTATTAAATTTCTTTAACCCTCCTAGAGGAATTCATTAGCATAAAAAAGCTGGAGGGAAGGGCAGTGAATTAGATGAATGCTATTTGGATAAAATTATTTTATAGTAAAGTTTTGCAGGCGTTGTTTTCTGCCTGAGCTGGTACTGGTTCTAGACCACCTCTGACTTGACAGCAGAGCAAAATGGATCCTTCTCCCCACAGTCTCCATCTCTCTACGAATCATCAGCTGCTATTGCTTGGTACCGGGACTGAGGGGAAGAAACCCACTGAAAGAAATATCCCATTGATAAGCAATTAATAACGCTGCAACTAATGCTGCTAATAATAAAAAAAACAGCTGAATCTTCCCAGGAATCTGATCAGAGCTGTTGCTCGCACACTGGAACATGGAGTCAAACAGTTTGGATAGGACAAAAAGCAACTCTCTCAGCACAGTTACCTCTGATGTTCTGCTTTCTTGGAAGTAATGGAGTTTGTTTAACTGAAAATTATACAAGCGAGAAGTATGTTTGTCCAGAAGATGATAATCACGTTGCATCATTAAGATTGAAGTTTTCTGAAAATACTTTGCTTTCCATACAGTTTATTGTTGCTTCAGTACATGCAGTATTCCAGGCTGTGATTCTTAGAAAATGTTTTTATTCAAAGTCTGACCTTCCACCTAAGGAGGATATGCCGAGACTCTTTGTCCAACAAGCTTAAGGGCAAAGTTATGCTGAAAAACAGCTGGAATGTAGAGGGAACACAAATATGCATTGTGTTTCCACAGTTAGCTTGTGTTTCTGTTATAGAAATGATCAAGAATCAGCAAAAACTAATCTCTTCTTTATGCAGGTGTGACATGAACAATGACATTCACAGACACAAGCCTGCACACAGAAACACACATACACAGATGAACTGACCAAAACTGACACATGCACACACACACACACATACACACACACACACACACATACACTCTCAGGACACATGGACAGAGAGCCAAGGAGCCAGAGAAGATTCAGATGCAGAGGAGAGAAGGAGACCCACAGACACACATGGGACCTCATGGCTTCTGCTCTGCCCTCTCCCTTAAGGAAGCACTTAACAAATATCAGAAAATAATAATAACAGTAATAATAATTTTGGTATTTGTTAAGCGCTTACTGTGTGCCAGGCCCCGTACTAAGCACCAGGGTGGATACAAGCAAATCGGGTCGGCCCAGTCCCTGTCCCACATGGGGCTCACAGTCTCAATCCCCATTTTACAGATGTGGTAACTGAGGCCCAGAGAAGTGAAGTGACTTAGCACAGTGCTCTCAGATATTCAAAAAGTACTATTTATTGAGTCATTGATAAGGAGCCCTCTGTTGGCTGGACAGAACCATTCGTTCTGAGGATCTGAACCTGATTGGATTGGGATGACCTTTGAAGAATAAATCATCAGCGGTACATTGATGATTGTGTTCTGAAGGCATCTACCTAAGAACTGCAGATCATTCTGAATCGCTTCACGGACTCAGCTCAGTGCTAGGGATTGAAAATTGGCCCGATGAAAGCCAACGTTGTGAGCCAGTCTGCACCTGCCAAACTTATGCACAACCACAGATTCTCATCAGCCACACAGAGCCAAATGCCAAAGGAGGAAATGGGGCCCAGAGCGATTTTGTGGTTTGCCCACAGTCCCAGGGCTGTGAGGAGCTCAGCTGGAGCAGAATCAGGGGTCCTGATTTCCATAGTTGAAGGACTGCAGAACCTCCTGCACTCTGCCCTGCTAACACCCTGATGAAAAGACTTGTATCCTGCTAAGGAAATTGCACAAAAGTGTAATAAAATAACTTTTTGCCCCACATGACAGATGGAAGCAAACAATTAGTAAACCCCTTTGCTTGCTAGAGCTCTACTGCTTTAAGGCTCTAGACTTTTTGTTAGAAATATCAAAGTCACAATTTTGTAACTAATTTTTCCTGTTGGGGAAAGGGCTGCATAACTGTGATTTGCTTCCCATAGAGAAAATGCAATCGTCTTCTGCAAGGAAAGGCCTCAACCAGCCACTTTAGATTCCTGTTACATCTGTCTAGTTCTTCTTGCTATGTGTCTTCCTCACATGGCAATATTGAAAAAAAAAATGCTGGCTCCTCCCTCCCCTAATGTGTTCATTAAGTAAATACCTGCCTTTGATTCATCTGGACAATTGTTGAATGAGGAAGTGATTCCTGATACCAAATATTTTTATTTTATGTGAGAAATTAAGTTGGTGCCATCGGCACCTCTGCACCATGGGATAGGAACAGAAAAGAGTGGACTTTCTCCTTTGTTCAGATATACACTTTTAACTGGTAGAAAACTAAACCAAACATTTCTGGATTTTTAAGTAGTTAAGCACTAAAAGCACTATAAGAGTTCTTAGGTATCAGGTATAATACCGAACATATGCATCTAGTAATGGCTATATCTGGATATTTCATTCAACAGGATTTCTATTTTCAACCTCTTCAAATGCTTTTCCATTTTTCTGAATCAAATATTTCAGTGAGTAAAGGATTTTTATTTTGAACGAGAAAGCCCTAGAACATTTCTAGGAATAAAGGAAGACTTTTTTTCTACCTTCAAATGTCAGGACTGGATTCTGGGCTCACTTTGCTGTTTCTCATTAATCAATGCATCTCACATCAGAAAGAGCAGAGCCTCAGGAAAAATAAAGAATGTGGCCCATGTTCCGGAATGAATTCAATATAGGACAGCTCAGTATTTCTGGCAGTGGCCATTTCTGCCGTATTTACTATAGTTCAATTACAGTTTTGTAGGGCAACAAATGGACAAAAGGTTCTCAGGAAGTTTTGGGGTTCTAGGCACCCAGAAAGCAGGAGATCAGTGGATTACATTGAATTTTTCATTATCTGTGGCAATGGAGCATTGAGATAATGTGGATAAATGAAATTTGCAGACAATCTAAAATCCTATTTTAAGCCATAAATTTCAACCTCCCCCACCTGATAAATTTTATCAAAAAGGTTATTAAGTAATAACATTTGACAGATCAAATTTCTCTTCCTCTCCCTTGCCCTTCAAGCCCTCTGATAAAAGAACTTATGAGCAGAGACTGTCGAAAGGCAGACACTGGGAAGAGGATGGAAAAATTTCAAGGAGCCAGGATTATCGATCCCTAAAAAAATTGAGGGCTGATTGATGCAAAGACCAAACTGCCACATAAGAGCTCCCTCCAAGGAAGAATTATCAGATAATAATATAATGATTAAATGCTCTGTGTTTACTATGTACTGAATGGTGAGGTAGATAGAGGTTGATCAAGCTGGTACAGTTGCCAACCCGTACTGAGGAATTGTAACCTATGAGGTAAGTGGAACGGGTAATATATCCCCATTTTGCAGAAGAGGAAACTGAGGACCAAAGACACTAAGTGACTTGCCCAAGGTCACACAACAGGCCACACAACCTGGGTCTGCTGGCGCCAGACATTAGAGTTTCATGACTTCCAGTTCTATGCTCTTTCCACTAGGTCTTCCAAAGTCTGGAGATGAACAGCTGTTGGCTAGGGAATGGCCTAAGAGAGTCCCAGTGAAAATGAGGTCCATGTGAGCTGGGCCTCTCCTGCCTCTTTCATCAGAATCCTCCCAGGACACCCCAGGCAATAGGCTCAGAGGGGCACAGAGAATCAGGGAAACCTTATTAATATGGTTTAATAGGGTCAGAGGAATGGAAAGCTGGCTTCCATCCCAAATGAATAAAATAAAGCAAGAGAATTTAAGTTTGAGGATGTTAATTCCTCGGCACATGTCTGATGGTTCCACCCAAGACTAAAGATGTTAGTGTACATTTCTTGCTGGAATGAATTCATTAGCATCGGGCCAAGAGGAACACTTTGAGAAAAGGAAGATTTCTTTTTGACTACCAGGTTGAGAACCAAATATTTGGTTACTTAGGAAAGAACAGACAGCACACCTGCCTTGCCTGGAGGTAGGGAGCTGGACCTCATGCCCTTTCAAGGCCCTGCCCAGCTCTGTGTTAGATGGAAAATCGGAACTCCTCTATTTCCACCTTGAACACACCCATTCCTTAAAGACCCATCCAATCAAAGTAATTGATTGGATGACTGGAGAGATTAGGGCAATTACCTGGGTAATTCAAGGAATTCTCTCCTTCGTGCCCCCTCCCCTCCCCAAACTCTCCCCTTCATATACAACAACCAGAAGTTTGGACACCACATCTGAACAGCAGAGCTCACGGCCAGAGTTTCGGCAGAGGGAGGTTGGCCATGGAGAGAAAGTAAAATCATCTGCTACCATAGCGATACTGGACAGGGGACATCCCACAGGAAAACCAAATGAATGACCACCCTACCTACAACACACAATCCACCAATCAATGGTGTTTATTGAACACTTAGTCTGTGAAGAGCACTGTACTGGGTACTTGGGAGAGTGCAGTTCAATACAATTAATAGGTAGGATCCTTCCCCTCAAGGAGTTTACAATCTAGACGGACACAAAAATTAATTCCAGATAGTCAATCGTATTTATTGAGCGCTTACTGTGTGCAGAGCATTGTACTAAGCGCTTGGGAGAATACAGTATAACAATATAGCAGAAACATTCCCTGCCCACAATGAGCTTATAGTATAAAGTGGAGACAGACATGAATATAAATAAATACAATTACAGATATGTACATAAGTGCTGTGGGGATGGGAGGGGGAAATGAATACAGGGAGCAAGTCACACAGTGACACAGAAAGGACTGGGAGAAGAGGGAAGGAGGCCTTAGTCAGGGAAGCCTTCTTGGAGGAGATGTACCTTCAATAAGGCTTTGAAGGTGGGGAGAGTAATTGTCTGTCAGATATGAAGAGGGAGGGTGTTCCAGACCAGAGGGACGGAAGACAACCTAGTATAAGGATACATATATAAATGCTGTAGAGGTTGAGGGGGTGTTGACTACTTAAGTGCTTAGCGGGGAAAGAGTTCTGCACAAAGGAGTAATCAGGGGAGCAACCTTTCCCAGCAGGGACCTCCCCAATCCATGAATAATAAACCTTGGAGACTCCTGGAGATTTGCATTTCTTCATAGGGACTTTCTCCAAGGAATCACTGTGATATAATAATACCACAGTTATCATTATTAATCAATGATATTTATTGAGTGCAGAACACTGTACTAAGTGCTCCGAGATGCATTGCTCGGTCCGGTCCAGTCCGCGTAGAGTCAGCACATAGAACAGTGCTCTTGACACACAGTAAGCGCTTAATAAATGCCATTTAAAAAAAAAGTCCGGCAAGGGATAGAGTAGGCAAGAAAGGAAGCGTTTCTTTTTCCAACTACCGAACACAATCAAAGCCAGGATGAACAAATGCTTATCCCGAAAAAAGTAAGCATTCACAAGCTTATTCCTCTCTGAGGAGAGAGGCTGGTTGGGGGGGGAGGGAGGGTAGTGATGCACCTTTTACTAATTTAGTAGGCTTGTTTGTTTTAGTCCTCGATAGAAGTTTACTTGGGCCAGATGTTAAGATTAACTGTTTTCCTCCTCTAATCTGTTCAATGTGTGGCAGGAAGGAATTAGGGAAAATACTGGAAAATGCAGAATAAGACCTAAAGAGAATACAGTATGATAGCAGGTACTTTTTAATTATGGCCTCAGTCTAATCCAAAGGTGTGCAGAGCACTGTACTAAATGCTTGGGAGAGTGCAATACAACCGAGTTGGTAGCTGTGTTCCCAGCCCACGTCGAGCTTACAGTCTAGATATTTTAAAAAAATTAGATATGTACATAAGTGCTGTGGGGTCGAGGGTGGGGTGAATATGTACTTAAAAAGCATATAGATTCAAGTGCACAGGTGATGCAGAAGGGCTTAATCGGGGAAGGCCTCTTGGAGGAGATGTGATTTTAATAAGGCTTTGAAGGTGGGGAGGGTGGTGGTCTGGCTTGTATGGAGGGGAAGGGAGTTCCAGGTCAGAGGGAGGACGTGGGAAAGGGGTCGGCAGTGAGATAGATAATAATAATAATGTTGGTATTTGTTAAGCGCTTGATATGCACAGAGCACTGTTCTAAGCTAAGTAGATACAGGATAGATGAGAATGAGGCACAGTGAGCAAGCTGACGCTAGAGGAGCGAAGTGTGCTGGCTAGGCTGTAGTAGGAGATCAGTGAGGTGAGGTAGCAAGGGGATGCTTTGGGATCCACCATCCCCCATTCCCAGAACATTCTCGATCTAGATTCACTCCCCTGGGGAGCTTATCTGCTCCCAGGGCTTCAACTACTGTGTCTATGTGTAGGAGTCCCAAATCTACCTTACTAGCCCTAACCTCTTAACTTCACTGCAATCTCGCATCTCCTCCTGCCTCCAGGATATCTTTATTTGGATGTCCAACTGGCACCTCAAACTCAACGTGGCCCAAACTGAATTCCTCGTCTTCTTCCCCAGATGCTCTCCTCCACCTAATTTTTCCATTACTATAGACACCAGCACAATCCTCTCTGCCTCACGAGTCCACGACCCTGGCATTATCTTTAACTCATCTCTCTCTTTCAGCCCCATATTCAGTCTGTTACCAAATCCTGTCAGTTCTTCCTTGGCATGTCTCTAGAATCCACCTCTTACTTTTCGGCATACTCCACTGGTCCAAGCATTCGTTGTATCTAGACTCGATTACTGCATCAGCCTTTTTACCAGGCTTCCTTGCCCACCCCCAGTGCCTCATCTCCCTCTCCGGTCCATACTTCATTCTGCTTCCCAGATAATTTTTATAAAACATCAATTTGTGCACATCTTCCCACTCCTCGAAAACCTCCAGTGGTTGCTCATTCCTCATCACAACAAACAGAATTTCCTGATGATTGGATTTAAATCAATCAAGTAATCATCATCAATAGTATTTGCGGAGCACTTTCTGTGTGCAGAGCACTGAACTAAGCATTTGGGAAAGTACAGTAGAACAAAGTTGGTAGATGTGATCCCTGTCCACAAGGAGCTTTCAGTCTACACGGGGAGAGAAATATAATAATAATAATAAGTAATTATGGTATTTGTTAAGCGCTTACTTTGTGCCAGGCACTGTACTAAGTGCTGGGGTAGGTACAAGATAATCGTGTTGGACATAATCTCTATCCCACATAGGGCTCACAGTCTTAATCCCCATTTTAACAATAATAATAATGTTGGTATTTGTTAAACTCTTACTATGTGCAGAGCACTGTTCTAAGCGCTGGGGTAGATACAGGGTCATCAGGTTGTCCCACATGAGGCTCACAGTCTTAATCCCCATTTTACAGATGAGGGAACTGAGGCACAGAGAAGTGAAGTGACTTGTCCAGAGTCACACAGCTGACAAGTGGCAGTCAGGAGTAGAACCCATGACTTTCTGGCTCCCAGGCCCGAGCTCTATCCGCTAGGCCATGCTGCTTCTAAAACAGATTAGTAAAGTGCTTGGCACATAGTAAGTGCTTAATAAATTCCATTATTATCATTATCACCATTATTAGACTACAGATGGGGAATTAGTAGAAAATAAAAATATTTACGTAAGTACTGTGAGCCGGGGTGAATATTAAAGTGCTTAAGGGGTGCACAGCCAAGAGAATAGTCAACGCAACGGGGAGGGCAGATGGGGGAAATAAAGGGCTTAGTCAAGGAAGGTCTCTTGGAGGAGATGTGATTTTTAGGAGGCTTTTGAGGTGGGGAGAGTGATGGACTGTCAGATATGAAGTGGGAGAGAATTCCAGGCCCAAGGGAGAATACGGGCAAGGAGTCGGAGTCGCAGCATAGACAAGATCGAGGTACAGAGTCTAGGTTGGTGTTGGAGGAGTGGAGTGTGCCGGCTGGGTTGTAGCTGGAGTGCAAGGTCAGGTAAGATGGAAAAAGCTGTTTGAGTTCCTTAAAGCCAATGGTAAGGATTTTCTGTGAGATGAAGATGTGGATGGGCAACCAATTGGAGGTTTTTAGGGAGTGAGGAGACATGGACTGAAAGCATTTAACAAATCTTTCACTTTAAGCAGTTTGGTAATAATGTACCAAGAATAGTTATAGACCTGAAAACAGAAATATATGCAATTAAAGTGGAAGACTTTTTTTTCACAACCCAGCTGAAAAATAGCAAAAGATTTCAAAGAACTTTACATCATGGACATAATAATAATAATAAGATGCTACTGCCATCAGCACAATGCCTTCTGGGACAATAATGAAATGCTGGCTCAGAGGGAAGAGGATATTTCACTCCTTCACATAAGGGACAAGAGCTCCACACCCCCTCTGAAATTTTCCTATTTGGAAATAGATTAAACCTTAAGAATTAAGATTAGTTTTTTGCCTAGGAGATAAAAGTTGTGTCATTATATGCCCATAATTCAGAGAACTTGTGATCAAGAATTCGAAACTACTTGGCTTTCTTAGGATCCAAGGAGGTGATGACAATTTAGTGTAGACCAAGAAGGAAGAAAAGTTTTCCTTGCCCCATATGTCCTTCAGCTGGACTTTTGAGCCCAGGAATAACAGAATTTCCTTTCTCAAATAAGTTCATCAACCAATCAATAGTACTTATTGGACACCTTCTGTGTGCAGAGTACTGTACTGACCATTTGGGAAAGAACAATTTATTTGCCACTGTTTTTATGAGATGTTCTTACCCTTGACTCTATTTATTGCCATTGTTCTTGTCTGCCTGTCTCCCCCGATTAGACTGTAAGCCTGTCAAAGGGCAGGGACTGTGTCTATCTGTTGCCGACTTGTACATTCCAAGCGCTTAGTACAGTGCTCTGCACATAATAATAATAATGTTGGTATTTGTTAAGCGCTTACTATGTGCCAAGCACTGTTCTAAGCGCTGGGGTAGACACAGGGGAATCAGGTTGTCCCACGTGGGGCTCACAGTCTTCATCCCCATTTTACAGATGAGGTAACTGAGGCACCGAGAAGTTAAGTGACTTGCCCAAAGTCACACAGCTGACAAATGGCCGAGCCCATAGTAAGCGCTCAATAAATACTACTGAATGAATGAAGAATTTAGACAGTGTCCCTGCCTTCAAAGAGTTTACCATGTAACAGGAGAGACTGACTCGGAGTAAGGGTATTTACTGAGTACATGCTGTATGCAGTGCCCTGGACTAAGCACTTGGGAGTTTCAACAGAAGCCTGAGATACATTCCCTGCCCAAAAGGAGATAATGCCTTAATGGGGGAGACAGATATAGAAATATCAAATGCACATATATAAAGTGCTGAGGCCAAGCATAAATGAATAGATAAATGCAAAATGGAAAGAGGTAACTGAAGGATTGATAAGAATCAGATGACTGATGATTAGTCAGAGAAGGCTTCTTGGAGGAGGTGGGATTTTTAGGAGGGCTTTGAAGGTGAGGATGGCTAAGATCTGGAAGATATAAGGAATGAGGGTATTCCAGGCCCCAGGGTCAACCTGAGCAAGGGGTCCAGCAGGACTAGGGCAGGGAATAGCCAGGAGAGGGCGAGGGGGGTGTTGGAAGGGACAAAGAGTATGACTAGTGGAGTACGTAAGGAGAGAGTTGGTGGAGTGGGTGGACTGACAAAGCCTAGAATCCTAAGGTTCATGTGGCGGGAGATGGGCATCTACTGGAGGTTTTTGAGCAGAGGGGAGATGTGGGCCAGGCCATGTTGCAGGAAGGGGATCTGGACAGCCAGGTGGAGCGTGAACTGAAATGAGGAGAGTCTAGAGGCTGGCAGATCAAGTGAGGCAGCTGAATCAACAGTCCAATCATAATATGAGTGGAGTGGAAAGGGAAGACCAGCAAAATGTTTTCGAGAGTGAATTGGCAGGTTTAGGCAATAGATGTGAGAGGAACGACAGTGAGGAGTCGAGGATGATGTAAAACACAGTTGCCCAGGTAACCAGGAGACTAATTGGGCCCAGGGCTCGGTGGAGTCCTAGAATCATTTTAGAAGAAAGAAGAGGCAACACACTCTCTGGAACATTGGTATAAAACACACATTTGACTCCATTGCACCAACAGAAATCAGGGGCCCATTCACTCTGCCCCATCTGCTTAGCTCTTAGAGTTTAGTCTAGGCTGTAAGCTCCTCCTCTAGATAATAAGCTCCTCGTGGACAGGGAACATATCTACCAACTCCGCTGTATCACACTCTCTAAAGGGCTTAGTGCTGTGCTCTGCACATAGTAAGTACTCAGTCAAGACCATTGATTGACTGATTGACAGTCAAGAAGGTCAGACCAGAAATTTGTCATGAGGAGTACAAGAATGAGGAGGAAGAGAGAAGTCTAATGACAGAAAAGACTCCTGAGGCTTCAGGACCATGATTGTGCACAGAGGAGTTGACTCAATGCTCGGGTTTGCACAGCACCACTCACACACTCTCTTCCCGCCAGTTGTGTTCCCAAGGGGCAGTGCCGGGCACTGCCGACATTAAGCACGACAACACAAGGGCTCTGTGAGGGGCAGGGATTGTGTCCGCCCTGATTATCTTTCATCTACCACAATAAGCACTTAAATGCCGCTGTTATTATTATCATTATTTTTGTGTGCACCAAGTGGCCGGGACTGTGGATAGCATATTGGATTTTTCAGCCATAGATGCACTCGTAGGTGAACTTCACTGTCAGTGAAGTCTTTAAATACGACGGACTGTAATTCAGGCAGCGAAATACGGTGGGATACATCGGATGAGCAGTTTGTGGAGAAGACTTTTATAACATGCTTGACATGGAAACCTCTCCTTTTCAAGTCATCTAGGAAATTAGCTTATCATCAATAGGAAACCAATTTGAAGTCGAGACATATACTAAACCCAATCCGCTCACTGTGCTAAAGATGAGTTACCGAGAGGCCACCTAGTGGTAAATTGGTAGTGTGCACGGGTCTGAGCCCAGCTCTGTTGATGCCTATCCTGAGCCCGCCAGAATGGTACTGCAGTCCTACTTCAGATGGCAAACTGGGGGCAAAACAATTAGAGGGGTAAAACTGTACTCAGAATCTTGCCCTGGCAAGGAGGGGTTTCTTGGTCAGCCCCTCTCTTCTCTTGTGATTTTGGAGGGAAGGACAGTCAGTTTGCCCAAATCCTCTTCTTGGGATTTGGGAAAAGGCCCAGGAACCCCTCAATACAACCAGCCTCGCCTCTCCCTGGGGCAAGGTTCAACGTAGCATTTACGTGCATATCTTTAAGATTTTTGCTTCCCCCACCTGCAATTTGTTTTAGTGCTATCCATCCCCCCTCTTTCCCAACCCCCGCCCCGATAAATTGTCAGCTACTTGGGGGCAGGGATTGCATTTACTAATTCTATTGTACTGTCCCAAGCACTTAGTACAGTGCTCTGCCTGCCAGAAGTGCTCAGTAACGACTACGGATTAATTGACTAGCCCACCCTGTCCCGAGATGTGGGATAGGGGCCAGGTGGAAATGAAGCTGCCAAGATGGTACAACTTCTGATGGTCCCCACTAGCGGTCGGCCTGGATTCTAGCAGCAGCAGTGGCAAATCGGACTCTCCGCTCACCTTGGAAGCTTCCCAGTGACCCTCCCAATCCAGCAAAAGCAATGCCTAGGCCAGAGGTTCCTGACAGTCAGTGGGCCCCGGGCATGGGCCGGGCTAGCCGACTCCTGGCCGGAGGAAATGCCAGCCTCTCTCCAGAGTGACAGTCAAAACACACAACAGTAAAGATTGAGATCAACTTTTCTATTCTCATCAATAAAGACCAATGATTACCTCTAATAAGTATCATTCTTCCTTAATATCCTTTTTCAACCCCAATTCCTAAAGGTTTGCTTCCTTTAAGTTTAAAAAAAAGGATGCCGTGATTCAAACTACATGGACTTTACAATGAGAACCATTGTTGTCTAGTGGAAAGGGCTGAGAATCAGAGCACAGGATTTATATGCACAGCCTTATAATCTCTCGTTTCCCCTCTCTGTAATTTATTTTAATGTCTGTCTCCCCCTCTACACTGTAAGCTCCTTACAGGGCAGGGATTGTGTTTAGCAACTTTACTGTACTGCTCTCTCCCAAGAACTTAGTACAGTGCCCTGCACTTAGTAAACACTCAATAAATACCATTGATTAACTGATTGACCTGGATTCTAATCCCAACTCCGCCACCTGCCTCCTGTGTGACATTCGGCAAATCACTTAAAATCTTCGGAAAGGGTACGGGCTTGGGAGTCAGAGAACGTAGATTCTAATCCCGGCTCCGCCACTTGCCTGCTGTGTGACCTTGGACAATCTACTTAACTTCTCAGTGCCTTTGTTACCTCATCTGTAAAATGGGGATTAAGACTCTGAGCCCCACGTGGGACAAACTGATTTTCTTGTATCTCCCCGAGAGCTTAGAACAGTGCTTGGCACATAGTAAGCGCTTAACAAATACCAAAATTGTTATTATTATTGTTCTCAGTGCCTCAGTTTTCTCGTCTGTAAAAGGGGGGATTCAATACCTTTCATGGCTCAGTGGAAAGAGCATGGGCTTTGGAGTCAGGGCTCATGAGTTCGAATCCCAGCTCTGCCACTTGTCGGCTGTGTGACTGTGGGCAAGTCACTTAACTTCTCTGTGCCTCAGTTCCCTCATCTGTAAAATAGGGATTAAAACTGTGAGCCCCACGTGGGACAACCTGATTCCCCTATGTCTACCCCAGCGCTTAGAACAGTGCTCGGCACATAGTAAGCGCTTAACAAATACCAACATTATTATTACCTTTCAATATCCTCCAATATCTTGTGAGCCTTCTGTAGGATAGGGATTGTATCCAACCTGATTATCTTGTATCTAGCCCAGTATAGCACAGCAACCATCGGAAAGGGTGTCTATTTAAAACTGTACAGCAGAGAAAGGATAAGAGCTAAAACAGAGCAACCAACCGCCAACTGTTACAGCACTGGCAACACTTGGGCAAACAGAACCTGAGAAGCAGCATGGCCTAGAGGACAGATCACCAGGCCAGGAGTCAGAAGGATCTGAGCTCTAATCCCAGCTCCGCCTCTTGTCTGTTGTGTAACCTTGGGCAAGTCACTTAACTTCTCTGTGCCACACCTACCTCACCTGTAAAATGGGGATTAAGACTGAGCCCCACGTGGGACATGGACTGTGTCCAACCTGATTAGCTTGTATGGACCCCAGCACTTAGTACAGAGCCTGGCGCATAGCAAGCGTTTAACAAATACCATTAAAAAAAAACTGTTCAAAACGAACTTTCTCCTTCTCCTTCCCTCCATATTATCGGAAGAGAATGAAACCATTTTATAAAAGAAATAGGACTGGGGGGAAACCTAATTACAGGGGGTTTGTTCAATGCAAATTCTTTGTTTGGAGTTCCCTAAAATTGGTTGCCACTAAAACAAAACATTTGCTAAACGGAGGTTGGTCTCAAGAGCTGGCTACAAGAGGAAACTGGAATTAAGGAAAGGAAAATGATTTGATCACTAGCAGAGAGTCCCAAGCCCCTGGGCTCTATCGGCCCTTTGTTCCCATGCAGACACTTGCTCAACACCCTCCCGGGCCTAGCAAGGAGAACAATGATTTTAACTCCCTTTCCCTCTCCAGCCAGTCCCTTTTTTTTATATATGGCATTTGTTAAGTGCTTACTATATGCCAGGCACTGGACTAAATTCTGGGGTAGATATAAGCTAATCAAGTCGGACACAATCCCCATCCCATACGGGCTCACAGTCAATCCCCATTTTACAGATGAGGTAACGGAGGCACAGAGAAGTGAAGCATCTTGCCCAAGGTCACACAGCAGACAAGTGGCAGAGCTGGGATTAGAACCTAGGTCCTTCTGACTCCCAGGCTCCTGCTCCATCTGCTAGGCCACGGTGTTTCCGACTTTTCTTTCATTTCGCCAGGCTGGCTGCTGGGAAAGGGAAACAGCACTGGGTGGAACCGGTTCTGGGCCAAACCACAATTCTCCACCTGGGGAGCAGCTAAACCTGGGAAATGGAGAGGAAATTTGCCTCCCCCTTCACCTTCAACTTTAGCCACTATGTCCAGTGGAATCGGGCCACCGATCTAACAATCGGTCAAGGGTTTTGCTGAGTACTTACTGTGTGCAGAGCAGCATACTAAGGGCTTGGGAGAGTACTCTACAATAGAGTTGAGAGACAGGATCCCTGCTCACTAGGACCTTACAATCTAGAGAGAGTTTACAGTGTAGAATTCCTGAGTGGGGAAAAGTGGACCCTCCTCAAGACTGCACCCATTGCATCAGAAGCAGTGTTGCCTAATGGATAGAGCACGGGCCTGGGAGTCAGAAGGACCTGAGTTCCAATGCTATCTGATGTCCGATGGGTTAGCTTGGGGAAGTCATTTCACTTCTCTGTGCCTCCATTACTTCATCTACAAAATGGGAATTGAGATTGGGAGTCCTGTGGGACAGGGACTGTACCCAACCTGATTATCTTGTATTTTCCCCCAGAGCTTGGTACAGTGCCTGACACATAGTAAGCACTTAACAAATAGCACAATTATTATTATTATCAGCAACAGATGCTGTACCCTCCCCCCCAGCCTACAGGTAAAGGCTATGCTCCTACTGAAGCCCTGCTGAAGGCGCACTTCCTCCAAGAGGTCTTCCCAGACTAAGCCTGCCACTCCTCAGCTCCCCCTCCCTTCCACGTCATCACGACTCGCTCCCTTTGCTCTTCCCCCCTCTCCCCGCCCCACGGCACTTATGTATATATGCATATCTCTATAATTCTATTTATCTATATTGATGCCTGTTTATTTGTATTGACGTCTGTCTCCCCGCCCCCAGACCGTGAGCCCACTGTGGGCAGGGATTGTCTCTCTTTACGGCTGTATCGTATTTTCCAAGTGCTTAGTACAGTGCTCTGCACACAGTAAGCCCTCAATAAATCCGACTGAATGGATGGAGCGAGCGTGCTTTTACTCCAAAGAAGAGCAGAGTTACCAGATGGAAGAATTACCTCGGCCCCTGCAGGCACCCCCTCCTGTCCCACACCTAGCTCGTCCCTGGAGATGCTTTCTTTCTGGAATGCGCCACCTAGGGACGAACAAGGGAAATGTGTGGACAGCAGGCAATCAAACTTCCATTCGTCGTTTGAGGGTGGAGGGGGAAGGAAGAGAAATGGGGCAAGGTGTTCTCCGGGGGGAAAGAGGCCACGCTGCATAAAAACTAGGGAGGACTGATTTTTCTCCTCCGCAAAGAGAGGCACTAGACTGCAGGAGAATCCTCTGAATGGCAGGGGATGGGGTCAGGCGTCTTCTTTCTCTCCGCCGTTTCTGGGAAAAGCAAAGAGGGCCGGTCCACTTGTAGAGGATTTAGGACACACGGCCCTCAAAGAGGGTAGGCGACGGGCAAGCCAGTGGCCGGGCCCGGTATCAGTGCCACTGGGGCAAGCCAGTAGCCACCACTGGTAGCAATGCTGTTGATACAGCAGTTGCAGCTCAGTTCTGCTTCCCAACAAGGGCTTTCCACATCCATTCAGAGACCTGCAACCCCTCTGGGATCATAGAGGCTTCCCTGTGCACTTTTCCTCATCTCCCACTCCCTCTGCGTCACCCTGACTTGCTCCCTTTACTCTTCCCTCCGCCCAGCCCCACAGCACTTACGTAAAGATCGGTCATCTTATTTCTTTGTATCGATGTCTGTCTCCCCTTCTTTAGACTGTAAGCTCACTGTGGGCAGGGAATGTCACTGTTTATCATTGTATTGTACTTTCCCAAGCATTTGGAACGGTGCTCGGCACACAGTAAGGGCTCAGTAAATACGATTGAATGACTGAATGAATCAAGAGTGGTGTAAAATGAAGGTCAACTCTATTGAGCTCACCAATCTCATATGGACCTATGCCCAATGTGTGGGCATCCCTTCTGGCTGGCATTGGACTGCTACTCTTTAGAGTAAAACCACAGGACCGTAGTCCTCACTCATAGGCTGGGTCGAGGGTACAGCATCTGTGGCTGATGCAATAGGTGCAGTCTTGAGGAGGGTCCGATTTTCCTACTCTGGAGCTCTATACTGTAAGCTGTCTCTAGACTGCAGGCTCCTTGAGGGCAGGGATCACATCTCCCAACTCTGTCTTACTGTACTCTCCCAAGCCCCTAGTGCCAGTGCTTAGAACAGTGCTCGGCACATAGTAAGCACTTAGCAAAAAACATTAATTATTATTAGGCTGCTAAGCACACAGTAAGTGCTCAGTAAATACCTTGACCAATTGATTGGTGGTCCGATTTCACTGAGCATAGTGGCTAACGTTGGAGATGTAAGGAGACACAAACTCCCGTGATGAGCCTGTATAAATCTTTACACACGTGTCCTTAATCTTCACGGCAGTTCGTCACTGCCGGAGCATAAGCACTTAGGATGGCAGCATAGCACAGTTGCTTCAGGGTCGGGAGTAGCATCATCAGACGGTCACTAAATCTCTGCTGTTAAGTGAGACCTGCATTCACTACACCATTCGTTGGGGTCTTCCTTGGAAAAACCCGATGTGGCCCGTAGCCATGGAAACAGAATATCTCTACATACCCTCTCAGCGGCAGACCCTGCTGTGCCCTCATCCAGTTCGTACGCCGTTGTGGAGTGAGGCACTCATATCCGCTGTATCAATCATTGGCCTTTCATGGAAATGCAGATGAGGTTTGTGGCCATGGAAACTGAATAGCTCTCTATGTCCTCACAGCAGCAACCCTAGCTGTGCTTCTAGTTGGCCAATTAGAGGTTTTGGAGACCAACAGTTACAGAATGTGGGAGTGTAACATCTATGTTGAGAAAAGGGCTTACCTTTTCAGCTGTTCCCCCTCCACCTGGATCTGAGTCTGACTCCAGAAGATGGGGGACCGCCGCCCACCAGGACCCTCTTATATCCAGGCCCACCTCTCAAAACCCATCCTCTACCCCCTAGTGAGAACCGGTACTGAACCTGGTGTTCCAACTTAGAATAACAACTCACTCAGCTCTATCAATCACTTAGCACCTTCTTTGGTCTGGAGGTCTCTCGCCCCTCTGATCAGAAGGAAAAAAGCCAAGAAAGCACCCCAAGAAATAACTATGATAGCAAACATTGCCTTTCTCCAGCCAAACATTCTAGATGCATCCCCGATCTAAACAGTAGCACGTTATCGATTATAGCATAGTGCAGCAGAGAGCTCTCCAAGACGTTCAGAACACAGTAGCCATGTGTGGAACAGAATGTTGGCGAGAGACCATCACCTCATTCGCTCCAAGCTCACACTGCACCAAAACCTGGCCTCCAAACCACCAAACCACTTGTACTTTAAGCTCCCGGAGAAGGAAGATGAGCACAAACAACAACGCAGCAACATCACAAACAGCTCTCCTGAAAAAAGGGAACTTAAACCACAGTCACCCAAATGCATGGTGAATAGACATTTCTCTGTGATGCTGTATTCCAGGCAGCTGTTGATACGCTGGGCACAGCCAAGAGAAGGCATAAAGACTGGTTTAGGGCAAATAATTCAGAAATAAAAGGCCAACTTGCTACAAACAGCGATTGCACCTGCAGCATCTTATGGCTCCTAAGAACTCAGAAGTGAGGCTTTCAGAAACCTGCATACCAAATTAAAGAGCATACATGACGGACAGGTGGTGAGATGCCAAAACAGAAGAGATCCGGGACGCTAGAGGCCATCGCAAAACCAAACACTTCTACACTTTTCACTAAAGACAGCATATGGCCTCGTACAGGTCATCACCGTACCTCGGAAGAGTGACGGCGGCTCCATTCTCATCACAGACAAGGAGGGAATCCTAAGAAGATGGCAAAGGAGTTTCAATATCTTACTCAAAATGCTTTCCACAGTTGAAGATGAAGCTTTGCAAAATATACAAACCTCCCAATATGTACCAACTTTTGGAGAAGTCACTGCAGCAGTCAGTAGCGTGAAAAATGGCAGAGCATCTAGACCCAGTGGCACACCTGCTGAGCTTTACATCTGTGGAAGGAACCCCCTTCCGCACACACACAAACTCTTCCACAGCACACGTACCACTGAGGAGATGCTACAAGATCTCAAAGATGTCACTGGCATTGTCACCATTTTCAAGAAAAGAGGTGCAAGATTAGACCGAGGCAGTTTCAAGGTGTCTCGTTACTCTCCATTGCCAAGAAGATTGTCACGGTCCTCTTGGGGCGGCTGCTTAAGAATACTATCAAACTAATGCTCCCAGAATCACACTGTGGCTAAAGATCACAGAATGCCTTAGTAGACATGATCCTAACAAGACATCAGATGCAGCAGAAGTGTGGACAACAGCACCAAGATCTCCATACAGTTTTTGTAGACCTTACCAAACCATTTGATACCATCAATAGATCCGGACCCTGGAAATTACCCAGAAGATTGAGTTGCCCTGAAAAGATCATTAAGAATCTGAGATTTCTCTATAATGGCATGGCTGATCGGGTCGGAGAAAAGAGTACCCTGTCTGATCCATTCTCCATTACGTAGTGGGCCTGGTTCTGTTCAAATTGTTCCATGCAGCCATATTGCGGGACACAACATTAGAACATGAGTGCACGTTTCCGCATCTCTGGGAAACTCTTCCAGCTTGACAGACTTTGTAGAGCATTCAGGGTCCTAGAAACAGTCAGTCAAGAATTATTTTTTATAGATGACCGTGCCCTACAGATCCACACCCTAGGAGATATCCAAATGATTGTAAACCATTTCTCTGTGTCAGCCAGGCATTTGGGGCTAATGATAAGTCTACAGAAAACTGAGGTGGTGTATCAGCCTGCACCAGGGAAGCCATGTGCAAAAATTTATATTGACAGCACCGAGGTAAAAGCTGTAATATCATTCTGTTACCTAGATAGCACAATGACAGTTAAGGAAATGACAGTAATAATAATAATAATAATTGTTAAGCACTACATGCCAGGCACTGTGCTAAGAACTGGGGTAAATACAAGGTAATCAGATTGGACACAGTTCCTGTCCCCTGTAGGGCTCACAATCTTCATCCTCATTTTACAGATGAGGGAAGTGAGGTCCAAAGAAGTGAAGTAACTTACTTGCCCAAGTTCCCACAGCAGAGAAGCGGCAGAACCGGGATTAGAACCCAGATCCTCCTGACTCCCAGTCTCGTGCTTTATCCACTAGGCCATGCCGCAGAATCAAGCAAGCAAGAAAGCAGAATCGAGAAGGCCACTGGGAGACAGGCGGGGGGTGGCGGCAGTGTGGTATCAGGCTCCAGAACGAGCTAAAGATCCACAGAGCTGGAGTGTCATCCAACTTTCCAACCTTCTCTACAGCTATTCATCCATTCATTCAATAGTATATTTATTGAGCGGAGTATTTATGTGCAGAGCACTGTACTAAGCACTTGGAATGTACAATTCAGCAACAGATAGAGACAATCCCTGCCCAATGACAGGCTTACAGTCTAATCGGGGGCTATGAGACCTGGGTCACATACCCAGGAGACCCATATGGCTCCTTGCCCAGTCAGTCAGTCAGTAGGTTTTATTGAGCACTTACTGTGTGCAGAGCATTGTACTAAGCATTTGGGAGAGCATGATACAACAACAGAGAAGCAGCGTGGCTCAATGGAGAGAACATGGGCTTGGGAGTCAGAGGTCACGGGTTCTAATCCTGACTCTGCCCCTGGCTCTGCCACTTGTCTGTTGTGTGACCTTGGGCAAGTAACTTAACTTCTCTGTGCCTCAGTTACCTCATCTGTAAAATGGGGATTAAGACTGTGAGCCCCACTTGGGACAACTTCATTACCTTGTATCTACCCCAGCACTTAGAACAGTGCTTGGCACATGGTAAGCGCTTAACAAATACCATCACTGTTATTATTAACAGACACATTCCCTGGCCACAACGAGCTTACAGCCTAGATATAATAATAATTGGAGTATTTATTAACCACTTACTATGTGCCAGGCACTGTACTAAGCACTGGGGTAGATATAAGGTAATAGGGTTGGACACAATCCCTGACCCACATAGGCCTCACAGTTTTCATCCCCAATGTACAGAGGAGGTAACTGAGGCCCAGAGAAGTGAAGTGCCTTGCCCAAGGTCACACAGCAGACAAGTGACGGAGCCAGGATTAGAATCCAGGCCCTTCTGATTTCCAGGCCCATGCTCTATCCAGTAGGCCATGCTGCTTCCACCAGCATCATTCACAGACCAGAATCAGGTTGGACACAGCCCCCGTCCCGCATGACAGGCAAGTGGCGGAGCCAGAATTAGAATCCCTGCTTGGTCATATCTAAATTTAACACAAAGAAATTGCCAAAAGATGAAGTGGGTGGTCTGACTGGTGTGGTGAGGAGCCCAAGGAGTTGAAGAATGAACTGTCACTTATTCCTTTGTTAAAAAATTTGTCATTTTTAGATTGTTGAAATTAGCCTAGTGTTTATTCCCTATGTGTCTGCTCTCTCTTCCTTTGGGAGCTAGGGATGGTGTTTGAATTAATGTCCACGTATTCTCTTGCCAGCACTTCATGTCAGGCTTCACACATTGTACACACTTAGTAATGTTATTGATTGGCATCTTGGAAACAAAAGGACAGTTTCATCATTCACCTCTCTGGAGACAGAAGACGGGACCAAACTGACTATGAGGCAAATTTGCAGGAAAATGTACTTTTTTTTGTTTGTCTACATAGTTGCTAATACACATAGTACAGAATTGATACACAAAGAGCATGGACCTGGGATTCAGCGGAATCTGGGTTCAAATTCCAGCTCCATCACTTGCCTGCTGTGTAACCTTGGGCAAGTCACTTATCTTCATTCCTCAGTTTCCTCATATAGCAAGACAATTAATGAAGCAGTGACTGAGTTTCATATAGAAACACACTAATGTTAACTACCTAATTATGTTGATGTGTATAGGGAGGGAATACTTTTAACTTTCTATTTGCTTAAAGCTGATCACGTGACTTTTTTAAGAAAGTAAGGGGAATGTTGAGCCCGCTGAGTACCATGTGAAAGACAGCTGATGGCAAGTCATTTTTTTTTGTCTTGATTGAAAGCTTAAAATCAGATTGAATAGTCAGCAAAAAGAACTGAGTCATATTTATTGAGCATTTACTGTGTACAAGGCACTGTACTAAGCACTTGGGAGGGTACCTCACAACAATATAACACATTCCCTGCCCACAACAAGCTTGTAGACTAGTTATAACCGTCTTAAGTCTTTTTTCCCCTATTTTCCACCTATATCCTCAATATTTATGATTAAAGTGAGGCTTATCGAAGACATCTTTTTCTACTGAAATGCAAGTGTTCTAATGGGTTTTTTTCCTCTCCCATTTTATCACAATGTAGGAAGAACTCTATCTGTAGAAGCCAAATTTGGCTTAAAATAGAAATCAAGTTCAGGAACGAGAGTGGATGGTCAAAATAACCAACAGATCTGGAAATAAAAGAGCACTGCTTTAATTCATACTGGTTAAGTGGGATGATAGAATTTGCATCTTTAGCTCTCAGGACAGTTCTGAGCACCTAGTGGGAACTCAATAAAAGATTGCTGATTGACAGACTTTTGCTTCAGAGAGATATGAAAGATATAATCAGTAAGAGGGTGGCTTCCTATAGAATTAAGGCCAACTACAGACAAGTCCATTAGAATTAAACAAAAAGAAAATGAGTACACACAAAAGAGGGAAACTGTTTAGAAAACCATTCATTCATAATTCATTCATAATCAGAGATGTTTAGAAATTCAGAGGCATCCTTAATGATGGGAGGTGGCAGTGGAGCAAAGAGCCACAAAGAACTCTGTTGGGTCACAGCCCATACAGTCTGCCTATCTCTCCCCCACCGCTACCCAACTTTCCAACCCCTAGGGTGTAGATTAATCTACCAGCAGAGGCAGAACTCCGTTTTTGAAAATGGGAGAACACAAATGAAGTATTCTTAAGTACTCTTCCCTGGCACTTCCTCCACCCACCCCACCTTCAATTATTTCCAGGTGTTGGGAGGTGCGTTTCAAAGCCATCCACTACAGGGGAATTTTTCTTCTGGCTGGAAAAACATCCCTACAGGCTCACATTTGACATTTAATTGACAATTTATAAAACTCGCTTAGAGTTGTACCTTCCCAAGGGCTTAACACAATGTTCTGCACACAGTAAGTGCTCAATAAAGTGAGCTGAATTCTAGCAGTGTCTAGGCTACTACCTGGTTGTGTCGGTGCATTAACGCTAAGATAATTGCAGCAATACAACATCACTTCAGTGAATGAACTTGTATCCTCCAATCATCAAAGACTTAACAGCTGGAAGCATTGGAGAAACGGGAGGGGGGCAGTTCCAAAGACAAGGAGCTATCTATCGTCTTCCCTAGGCTTTTACCTCTTCCTAGCCAGCAGACCCAGGCTCCCTCTTTGATAAACTGAAGCAGATCTGCATAGGTTAATAATGGAAATTGCCTGTTTCAAGTGAATCAGATCTAATCTGCAAGAACCAATCAGAGGACAGAGAGGGTCCTAAATCAACCCCTTCACTTGGGTGGAGAAAGATCAAGCCCAGGCACAAACTCTCACCTGAGGCTTTTCCCTGATCATTCACATGAAAGATGGGTTTTGCCCAGCTGTTTCAGACCATCAGGGCAGAAAGTTTGGGCCCAGGAAACC
This sequence comes from Ornithorhynchus anatinus, assembly GCF_004115215.2. Classification (NCBI taxonomy): domain Eukaryota; kingdom Metazoa; phylum Chordata; class Mammalia; order Monotremata; family Ornithorhynchidae; genus Ornithorhynchus; species Ornithorhynchus anatinus. Next base: position 19,908,332 of record NC_041750.1, read on the forward strand.
TCCCTCGTTGTGGGATTGTTTTGTGATGTCAGACCCCTTTCCAAGCAGAAAATGGGACGTGTGGTGGGAGAGGAGCCTGGCTCTGCCATTTTCCCTGCTGCACTACCCAGTTCTGTTCAGGGTCTGCCATCCTCCCCTCTGCACAGGAGGTGGGGAAGGGTCCTACCTTGGAAGAAGCTTTTCACCCTGAGGTAGCTGACACTGAGGCGCAAGACTGAGAGCTTGTCCAGTTTGGCAATGATGTCCGGCGGGAAAGGCAGGAGGCTTGCCAAATGGTCCAATTCCGCGTTCAGACGATCTCTGTGCCTCTTTGAAGGGTTGGACTTTTCGTTTCCCGATGTTGGCTTTCTGTGGGAAAATTGCTATTTAGTATTTCTAGCATTAAAGACAAGGTGTTCCGCTCTGACTGCCTTCCTGGCCATGCAGTTTCATGGTTAGGGACAGACAGTCCAACACACTTTAGCCCATGATCTGCCCAATTCCTTCTTGAACCTGTTCATATTTAATCAGTGCTGGCAAGGAGCTATTTTCTTACATTTCTGGATGGCGCTGTCAGAGGATTGCGGGGGGGAAGAGGCCTCCAGACCAACATAGCTGACTTTTTCCATGGAGCACAACCCTAGGAGCCAGAGGAACTGGGTTCTAATTCCAACTCTGCCACTTGCCTGCTGCGTGACCTCGGGCAAATCATTTAACTTCTCTATACCTCAGTTTCCTCAACTGTAAAGTGGGGATTTAATATCTGTTTTCCCTCCTATTTACACCGAGCTTCATGTGGGACAGGAACTGTGTCTGATCTGATCGCATCTACCCCAGTGCTTAGGACAATGCTTGGCATATAGTTAGCACATAACAAATATCACAATTATGATGATTACCACTTGGGAGCTGCCCCATTTCAGTTCTTGTTCCAACAGGAAGAAGTCATTAGACTCACCTGCAAGTGCCAATCATGCTTCTTTTAATCACATTGGTTTCAATTTTACTCAATTTAGGGCAATATATTCCCTTGAGGAAGACTGATACTTTTCGCTTGCTTTGGTGGAGGTGAGTGGACTATACAAGGGAATACATCTATACAGTCAATGAAAAAACACAGACTTGGGAGTCAGAAGGACCTGGGTTCTAATTCCAGCTCTGCCACATGTCTTCTGTGTGACCTTGGGCAAGTCATTTCACTGTTCTGGGCCTCAGTTACCTCATTTGGAAAATGAGGATTACGACTGTGAGCCTTACGCGGGACAGGGACTGTATCCAACCCGATTACCTTGCATCTAGCCCAGCGCCTAGTACAGTGCCTGGAACATAGTAAGCGCTTAAGAGATACCATCATCATTAGCAAAGAAGCAGATTTCTCACTGTGGCCTAGTGGAAGGAGTAAAGGACTAGGGGGCATGTAGAAGTAGTAATCATAGTAGTCTCTGCTCTGCCACTTGCCTGTTATGTGACCTTGAACAAATCATTTTCCTTTTTAGTGCCTCAGTTTCCCTATCTGCAAAATAGGGATTAAAATCCTACCTCTATCCCCCTTAGACTGTGAGCCCCATGTGGGATAGTGTCTATGTCTGCTCTGACTGTATTGTACCTAGCCCAGGACTTAGTACTGCGTTTAGCAGACAATAAATGCCTAATACCACAATCATTATTAAGCAACTTCAACTTTTTTGACCCTATTTGAGATGAACTACGAAACGCCTTATGGCCCACACTGGACTCTGAAAACGACTCTGATCAATGTAACTTCTTGCTCTCCAACCCAATTCAGTTTCTCATTTTATTATCAAGCTTTGATCATGTCCCCATTTTCGTGCCCTGTCCTGGGGACTGGGTAAATTGCCAAGTTGGAACCTAGTCGTGGAGCTTACAGTCTAGGGGATGGACAAACACATAGAAAATGTGAAGAAATTCAGATGAGGGATGCTAAGAGAAAATGGATCCTGCCTAGTGGGTTTGCAATTCAATAAGGGAGGTGAGCTTGGGCAAGTCACTTCTCTGTGCCTCGCTCTCCTCTTCTGTAAAATGGGAATAAAATGTCTGTTCTCCTCCCCCCTACCCCTTTAGACTGTGAGGCCCACGTGGGATAGGGACTTAGTCTGATCTGATTATCTTGTATCTAGCCCAGTCTTAGCGCATAGTAAACACTTGGAAAATACTATTACTATTGTAATTATGAAGACAAATAAGCAGGTTACAAATTTTGCTGGCAAACACCAAGGAGGTGAATGGGTGGAGGGGGGTGGGGAGGAGAAGGAAGGAAGGGAAAGAGGTTAATTACCCAATTAGGTTCACAGAAAGAGCCCTAGAGCTGCTCCAGGAACTCAAACTAGGAGACTCAAGGGGAGGGCAAGGAGGATATGGGAGTTCTACAAGCATTCGAATTTATTCAAAGAATAGCTTGCACTTTATTTTTTTTAATGGTATTTGTTAAACACTTACTATATGTCCGTCTCCCCCGATTAGACTGTAAGCCCGTCAAACGGCAGGGACTGTCTCTATCTGTTGCCGACTTGTTCATCCCAAGCGCTTAGTACAGTGCTCTGCACATAGTAAGCGCTCAATAAATACTATTGAATGAATGAATGAATATGCCAGGCATTATTCTAAGCACTGGGGTAGATACAAGTTAATCAGGTTGGACATGGTCCCTGTCCCACATGGGACTCAGTCTTAGACCCCATTTTACAGATGACAAAACTGAAGCACAGAGAAGTGACTTACTCAGGGTCATGCTTCAGGCAAGTGGCAGAACCAGGATTAGATACCAGGTCCTCCAATTCCCAGGCCTGTGCTCTTCCCACAGGGCCATGCTGCTTTTCTGTGTTGTCTGTGAAGCAAGCCAGTGTTGCTTCCAATGGGCGGGCACTTTCAAATTTTAACTGCTGCCTCCCGCCACCCCCACCACAAGCCCAAGATCACCCTCCCAGACGGCGCACCCAGAAGCCATCACCACGCTCACTTCCTGCCTGAGGTTGGCCCTGCATCTTATAGTGATATAAAAACAGAAACCAGAACAAGTCTGATAGTAAAACAAGTCTAGCAGTCAAGGGAAGGCCTTGCTTGCAAGTAAGGAGCTATAGCAATTTTCCCTCATGTGGGTTTGCTGTGCCTAGATGCTGGGCTATTAGCCATGTCCAGAGAAATGTCTCCTCTGCCAAAGAACAGGCAGTTCTGATATCCTGCAACCCAGGGAGTTCCCTGCATTCTTTGGAAAGCATGACTGCAGAAAATAGGTATTGGACCATACCCTTGCTTAGATGGGACTCTGGGTCAGCTGCTAGTATGAGCAGATGGAGGCAATACGGATTGGATCCATGAAAGGATGCAGTATTTGTGACCTCCGGAAAAAGGAAAAGGCATTTCTTTCTGCCTGCCAGTCTTCCCTGAGAGCCCCAGAGCAGGAATAAGGCAGACTCATCACCAATTTTCCATGCAGGGAGGGGTTCCCGAATACCAGCCCTCTGCTCACAGCTTCCTTTCTCAAACCATCCTCCAGTCTATCCAGATCACCCGAGTTAAACCCATTTCTAGGTGGGAATCAATCAATCATTTGCATTTACTGAGCACTTACTGTGTGCAGAGTACTGTACTAAGCGCTTGGGAGAGTACAATATAACAGTCGGTAGACACGTTTCCCCCCTCACAAGGTGCACGGGGTCTAAGGGGGAGACCAACACTAATAGAAATAAATTATGGATATGTACCTAAGTGCTGTGAGGCTGAGGGTGGGGAGAATAAAGGGTGCAAATTCAAGGGTAAGGGCAAAGCAGAAGGGAGTGGGAGAAGAGGACATGAGGGTTGAGTCGGGGAAGGCCTCTTGGAGGAGATGGGCCTTCAATAGGCTTTGAAGGTGGGGAGAGTAATGGTCTGTCGGATATGAAGAGGGAGGGCATTACACGTCAGAGGGAGGCTGTGGGTGAGGGGTCAGCAGCGAGAGTGACAAGATAGAGGTACAGTGAGTAGGTTGGTATTTGAGGAGTGAAGTGCGCAGGCTGGGTTGTAGCAGGAGTGCAACGAGGTAAGGTAGGAGGGGGGAAGGTGACGCTTTAACACATTCAAAATCAATGGTAAGGCGTTTCTGTTTGATGCGGAGGTGGATGGGGTTCTTGAGGAGTGGGGAAACATGGACTGAAATTTTTTGTAGAAGAATGATCCAGGCATTATCATTATTATCATTATTGAGAGAGTGAAGTAGGGACTGGAATGGGGTGAGAAAGGAGGAGGGTGGGGGTCAATACAGAGACTGATACAGTAATCAATGGAGGACAGGATAAGTGCTTGCATTAAGTGCTTGGAAAATGTTATGTTACAATTCCTGGGGTTGACTGAAAAATTATAGATTGGTGGGCAGAAAAGTTGTCACTGGCCCCTGGCAGCTTCAGGGCACACTAAATCAAAAGGTCCACTGGTCAGGCTGGGTGAACTGCCCCAGGGAGTCTCTTCAGCTGTCTCTACGGATGTGGGTTCCAGAGCTATCCCAGGCCCAAGCTGAGCTCTCAGGACTAAACATGGATTCAGGGCCATCTGGGATCCCCAGGGCCCAGGTACAGCCATTGCTTCAAGGCAGCCTGGCGAGAGACTCCCTGGGTTGGTCACGGTATCCTCATCAGCCTTGGGTCATCCGCAGGCCCAAAGACACCAGAGAGACTGGTTCACGGCAGGGCCTCAAGTCACAGGTCCACAGAACCAGCCAGATTCCAGATGCTCCAAGATTCAGTGAGGCCTCCCAGTTCAGTGGCCCAAACCCCAGAGGTGACCTCAAAACCCACCTGACTCTTCAAGATTCTTGAACTCTGGCAATTTCAGGGTCCACTCCATCAGTTCTCTCCCGCCTACCTTACCTTGCTGATTTCCTACTACAGCCAAGCCCACACACTTCGCTCCTCTAACACCGATCCCTTACCATGTCCTCCCTCTGGCCTGGAACTCACTACCCCCTCCAACAGATCACTACTCCTGACCTTCAAAGCCCTCCTAAAATCACATCTACTAGAGGCCTTCCTTGATTAACCCTTCATTTTACCACCCTAATCACCCTCCCCTCTGTGTTGCTTTTGCACTTGGATATGTACCCCTTCAGCACTTTGCTACCTCACCCTCAAGCCCCACAGTACTTATGTAAATATCCGCCTCTAGACTGGAAGCTCACTGTGGGCAGGGAATTTGTCTACCGACTCTGTTGCACTGTAGTCTCCCAAACACTTAGTACAGCGCTCTGCACACAGTAAGTGCTCAATCAATACTGTTCATTGACCAGCTGATTGATGGTCAGCACAGCCCCTAGATCATTCAGGATGAAACTGGCCTTATTACAGCAGGGACCCAAACAAGAAGTTCTCGATCATCCAACTCCACTGCATTTGGCTCCAGGTCATTAACATGTTTGAGCTAGTTGGAGGGTGAGAAATCTGACAGAAGGCCACTGAACACAACTGAGAAGAAACCATTTCCACTAAAATGAGCCCAGGGTGACTTTCCAGCTAAGATAACAATGAACTGGCTGTGTTTGCTTAAGCAATTTATTTTACCTTTGGTTGACAGGTTAATTAGCAAGAGTTTAATCCTTCACTATTTATTTACTTAAGCTACAGACAAGACTCTTCTTAGGATGTCTGCTTAAACTACTTATTTTATGCTTCTCAGTTGTTTCCTTTCTGTGGGTATAAGTTTACAAACTGTTAATGTGGGAAACTACCTCGGAAGGAATAATGCTACTAGTTGAGAATTCTATGTACGTAAAACTAAGCAAATAGTCCCACTGTAGAAAAACATCAAATTAATGCTAAATGGTCCCACTTTCAGCTCACTGTTTTCAACTCTAAATGGTTCTTTGCTGGCTGGAAGGTGAATTTCACTCTAAACCCTTGCAGTTTTTTTAAATTGTACTTGCTAAAGGCTTACTATTTGTCAACCACTGTTATAAGTGCTGGGATAGAAACGAGTTAATCGGTCGGACACAGTCCCTGTCCCACCTGGGGATCAGTCTTAAGTAGGAGGGAGTTGGACTTAATCCCCATTTTACAGCTGAGGTAACTGGGGCACAGAGAAGTTAAGTGACTTGCCCAAGGTCACACAGCAGACACGTGGCAGAGCCAGGAGTAGAACCCAACACCTCCGACTCCCAGGCCCGACCTCTTTCCACTAGGCATGCTGATTCTCTGGTTCCCAAGTAATTGCTAATTCCCATCACTTATGAGTGCTCCTTTCTAATTCCAGGAAAGTTTTTCCTTCATTTGGTTTTTACAAGAATCATCCAATAAAAATAGTTTACAAAAATAAAATGACATTAAAATATACTCTTTTACCTTATGATTGTCTGCCATTCCCCTACTGCCCTTTTCAAAACACCAGTCCCAGCTCCTGATCTTCCCTCTAATCAGTTCCATATTCCTGTCTCCCCATAAAACACCAACAACAAGATCAAGTCCTAAATGCACTTCATGATACTTGGTTTTAAACGCATACAGTCTTTCTTTGTATATTAAAAGCCCCATCTTTTGCTCATCTGACTGCTTGAGCCATATCATCCAAAAAACTTTGATCCCAGAATGGAATCTTCTTTCTCTACGCTACCCAGATTGAAGAGAGGGAACAGATACTATCCACTGAATTGAGAAAACACTGAGTGACTTTAGATAAGCAAAGGGAAAGAGTTTGAGCAAATAACGGGGAACACAGCAATATCACTAAATTCCTGGTGCCCAGCAAAGCTGAAGAAAAAACTTAGATTTAACATTGTTGTTGGACCTTTAAGTAGAGAGGTTAGTTTTGAGGTCCAGAAATAGCTTGAAGTAGACCTAGTTGATAATATTTGATACTACATATTATACCTTGGCGATGTAGAAAGTACTGAATTAAGTGTTTCATGAACCCATGAATACATGGATACGGTTTCCAACCTGGCCCCTAGCAATAGGCAACTAACGTGAATCTAATCATCGATCTAGTCTATCTGTTTTCCTAAGATTCTGTTAGGTAGAAGCTTTGGAAAGAAAAGCACATGAAAAACACTTTCGCTAATAATTTAAAACAACTTTTACAAAATCAAGTTTCAACCTGACCTGATATGCCAGCCATTTTTAGGAGGTTATTCTATTTTTTCAAAAGCCGTTTCCTTCATGGACTTTTTTGAGGCACCTGGAAACCTTTTTTCATTTGAATAATAATGACCTGTCCTGATTAATAACAATAATGATGGCATTTGTTAAGCGCTTACTATGCGCAAAGCACTGTTCTAAGCGCTGGGGAGGATACAAGGTGATCAGGTTGTCCCACATGGGGCTCACAGTCTTAATCCCCATTTTACAGATGAGGCAACTGAGGCCCAGAGAAGTTAAGTAGCTTGCCCAAAGTCACACAGCTGACAAGCGGCAGAGCTGGGATTTGAACCCATGACCTCTGACTCCCCAGCCCGTAATGTTCTAAACCCTTCCTTTACCACTCGGGATACTTTGTTACTCCACTGATTTCTATGTGCTGCTTCAAGGTACACATTACACCACAGAAATGGCCTCACAGAGCCATCTCATTATAATAGCTTCTAAATCAGGGGAGCAGAGAGTGGACAGGGTCAGAGGGCAAACAGGAGCTAGTACCCTTTTGGGCTGGAGGCTTTCAGGGTCCTGAAACCATGTGACGGCTCGGGCAGGGTGTGAGGAGGCATGCACTTACTCACTGCCTCTTGCAAGTAGCATTTCACTTCATGTTTTATACTCGATATGTTTAATTGTTGAATTTTACACTTCCTTTCATGGTACTTTAGGCTTAAATCTTACTGTTAGATGCATCTATCCTCCCACTTCAGATCGCGAACTGCTGGTGGGTGGGTAGGCATCGTGTCTCAATTGTTTTGTAATTACCCCAGCACTTGTTCAGGGCTCTGCCCATTGTAGTAAATGTTAATAATAATAATAATGTTTTAGTCCTACTATTTTAGAGACTCCTTAGAACTTGGTTTAGACATCCCTCCCAGGAGCAGTTTTAATTAACCAAGCCCATTTTACTTTATTAACAATCAACAAACATTGAGAATATGATACTTTACTGTTTTTGTATAGGTTTTCTTCTTTTCCTTCCAGCATACATACACTCCCCCGGTGGAATCATTTTCTTTGGCCCTGAAACAGAAAAGTATCAAGTGGCTTGTCACTCTGAGAAAAATGAGTATTTTGAGCAACCTCAGACACCAACAAAAGGCAGGAAATTCAATTCAACGCTGTTCTGAGACCACATCATTCATGACATTGTGTCATTTCTTCCTGGATGGTTAGAAATGAGGGGCTATGTTTAATTGACTTACCGGTTATCATATTTTTTCACGAGGTCCCTAATTTAAAAAATTCAAACACATTTCTATCCAGGGTCACTGTTTACCAGATAAGTCACAATATTCTTCAGTTTTTAAACATTCGTACACTAAGCAGCACAATAATTCTTCATCTCTATTAGGAAACTCCTAAATGATTGAAGTTCAAAATGATCTACCTCCTAGTAATAAAAAGAAATAGCCATAGATTACAATTAATTCGTTTTAACAGCTAGAATGTAACAATTTGTGTTTCCTAATATTTGGAAGAGTTGAGAGAGAGAGGATTTTCCTTTCAGTATTTTTTTCCTCTCACTGATCCACAGCTTTGCAACACTATCTTCAGCCAAGCAGCTACCCAATGATGTTTAGCAAACTATTTTATTTCTATATGTCCAGGATTGTTTGAGACACTTAAATACACATTTGCACTCCGATGGAACCTCAACATAACAAGAACCTCATTAAGGTGGGTGGGAACAAAGACACCATCAAAAGACCCACACTGAAGATAGGAAACCAGTAAAAGTCTCTCCAACACAGTCTTGTTATAACGAGCTTGTCGAAAAGGGTTTTCTTTTTTCATTTTGTTTCAAAACTGGACCCAAAACCTCCCCGAGTGATCCCTGCTCAGGCAAGTCACTTGACTTCTCTAGGCCTCAGTTACCTCATCTGTAAAATGGGGATTAAGACTGTGAGCCCCAAGTGAAACATAGACTGTGTCCCACCCGATTGTATCTACTCCAGCACTTAGTACAGTGCCTGGCACGTAGTAAGCCCTTAAATACCTTTTTTTTTTTAAAAAAAAAAGAGGCAATTGAAGAAAAGCCACTGCAATAGTGATCACAAAAACAAGAGACTTACTAGGAGCCTGGAGGCTGAAGGCTATTAAAAAAAATCACCTTAGACGCCAAAGGAAAAAATGTGCCTCAGAATAATAATAATAAAAAAACAAGTATCCAGACAGAAACTCACCAGGGTTAAATAGGCAAAGTATAAGGTTATCAGCAAGAAAGGTCACCAATTCAAAAATGGAAAGTTCACCCAAGCGAGGAGAACAGGAAAGCCTATAAAGCACAACTGCCAGATGCCTCAACGAAACCAGGCAGATTAAAAATCAATCGGTCAATCGATCTATGGCATTTATTGAGTGCATAGTGGGTAGAGCGATATACTGAGCATGTGGGACAGTACAGCAGAAGAAGTCTGTATGATACAAAAAAAGGTCTGAGGAGAACCTTGCAAGCGATGCTGAAGTTAAAGTTGTGCACCTAGGGGAAAAAAATGGTCAAATACATCAAGAGCCAAGAGCTGGAGAGGGACTCACAAGGGCCACAGGACAATTGTAGGATAAAGGTGCATTCAGGGATGAAAAGGAGGGAGCCAACAGCCTCAACCATTTAGATTATGGAAAATATTAGCAAGATTCCTACCTACAAATTGTCTCTTGGAGCTGACAGGCAAGAGGAACGGGATCAAGATATGATGACCACCAGATCAAACTATCAACCACCCAATCCATTTCAAACCAAACAAATTGGCCAGATCCACCAAATCCACTGGGGCCAAAGAGCACTCACCCACTAGTGGTTCTACAGGAGACCCAATGGGGAGTTGAAGGCCTCTGGCCAGACGGAGGACCCTATCATTGCAGAAGCCACTGTGCAAGAGGGTCAGTGGATTGCCAGTGCCGTTCCCACCTGTAAACAGAGCCAGCTTCAGACAATAAGCGAGTCAGACGGCCACCTCAGGCTTCCTGTCATGGGGAGGCAGTGGATAAAGATTCTGAACTGCCCGTCTGAATCAGAAATGGTGCCTTGGTTCGGGGTGAGGATGACACAATGGCTTTAGAGCAAGGTAGGGTGGCCAATGCCCCCCGTCGCCCCCCAGAGAAACACACTAAGCTCAGGGGTTCGGATGGACTTCCATCTACCCTCATTCGGGTAGGCTACACGTGCACACAGTGCGACATAATGACCATCACATGGAGCAAGAACAGGCAGTGAATTTTTCCCTCAGGCGAGGGTCCAAAGCCAACCCTGTCTGTAAGAAAGATTCCAGAAGTGATCGTAGGATTTGTAGACTAGTGTCACTTGTATACCAGGAAATAGTGACGGTAGTTGAGTGCCTTCTGAATGCCATGAACTGTACTGAACACTTAGGAAGTACAACAGAAACACAGGACATATTGCTTGAAGATAAGGAGTTGACATGCCAACTAGGGAGACAAAGAAATATTCACAAGCAGTGGAATCTGAGTAAATAAAAACTGGCTATTCAATTGAAGATACATATATAAGGAGGGACATAAATGGATCTGGAGTATGAGAGTTAGTCAGGGAAGGCTTGTTGGAGGAGGCGGAAATTTTAGGAGAGCTTCAAAGTCGGTGAGGGCTGAGGTCTGGCAGATTTAGGGGAAGGCAGTTCCAGGACCTGGGGACATTGTGAGCAAGGGACTGGAGGCCGGCAAAATACGGCTGGAAAATGCCATTTGGGGGAGCTAAGAGTATGAGCAGGGGAGTGAGGAGAGATGATAATCGATAGAATTTATAAGTAAGTTTAAGATCACACTGAGTGCTTAGAAAAACACAACTGGAAGTCAGAAGGACCTGAATTCTAAACCCAGCTTCACCACTTCCATAATGAGAAAACAGTGAATGTATTTAGATTTTTCAGAATGTCTTTAAAAGGATCCACCCCTCCATCAGAAGCTTTTAAATAATGAGGGTCATCATGGGATCCGGAGGGTGGGGAGAGGGGAGAAGGAGATGGTCTGTCAGTCCTGCCGCTGGTCGGGTGGCATGAGTGATGCTCTAGGGGGCTCAGATCGAGCCCTGGTCGTGCCAGCTTATTGTGGGCAAGGAATGTGTCCATCAACTCTGTTATATTGTACTCTCCCAAGCACTTAGTACAGTGGTCTGCACACAGTAAGCACTCAATAAATACCATGGATTGACTGGTGTGTCTGAAGATGGCACCCACACTTTGCCATGTTCTGCACCCCTGCCTGCCTACTCACTCACTGCATTCTGTAGCCCAGTGGCAAACACAACTGGTTGGGAAGAAAATACGAATGGGCTGCCAAGATTTCACCACTGTAATCAATCAATCAATAATATTTACTGGGAGAGGGAGGGCGAGAGGTGCTGCACACGTGGCATAGTGGGAACCAGAAGGAACTGGGTTCTAATCCCGGCTCCGCCACTTGTCTACTGGGTGACCTTGGGAAAATCACTTCACTTCTCTGAGCCTTAGTTACCTCATCTGTAAAATGGGGATTGAGACTGTGAGCCCCACGTGGGACAGAGACTGTGTCCAACCTGATAGCCTTATACCTACCCCAGCACTTAGAACAGCACGAGGCACAAAGTAAGTGCTGAACAAATGCCATCATTAAGCCAACCAGCACTTTGATTGATTCTCCTGTATAGGATCTTGATCGGGACCGTGGCTCATCTATTGTACCCGATAGGAGACTCCATTCATCTGGAATGGAGAGAAGACTGACTAAAAGATAGGAAGTAAAGGATAGGGACAAAAGGCCACTTTTCAGGAAATGAGAAATCTAAACCGTGATTTGGGTCCCCCAGGAATCAATGCTAAGGACAGTTTGTTTAGCATTTTCCTAAATGACCTGGAAAAGTTAAGTGTAGTGACATACTGTGATTTTCTGGGTGGAGAAATTCAGGAAGAGGAGGATCTCAGGAAGATCTCAAAGTTAAGTGAGTGGGCTGAAAAATGGCAGGTGAGCTTCTAGGGGAGCAAGTATTACAGGAAGAGAAAAAAGAATAAAAATGACAATTATATGCTAAAAGACTCTGGGCTATCAGTCCAGATGCAACAGAGAGTCCTTAGAATCATTGCTGACTGTTTTTTTAAATCATTGGTTCAATGTGAGGCAGAGGCCAAAAAGACAAAATGAATGCTGGGCATCTTTAGAAAATGGGTTGATAACTAACAAAAGTTATAAATCCAGGGTAAACCTGGACCTGCAATATATACATACCATTCTGGTTGCCTTGCCTTGGGAAGAGCATAAGGGTGCTGTGGGCAGGGATTGTGTCTCTTTATTCCTGTACTGTACTTTCCCAAGAGCTTAGTACAGTGTTCTGCACAGAGTAAGCGCTCAATACGATTGAATGAATGAATGAATGAATGAATGAATGAATAAGAGAACCTGAAAAGTTAAAGAAAGGACAACCGTGATGACCATGGAGTTGGAGTGGCTTTTGAATGAGAGAAACATTAGAACTCTCAGCTGGGAAAGAAGAAGACAGGGAGGGGACATGGATGAAGCCTACAAAATCATGAAGGGAACCGACAGGGTGCATTCAAAATTGATGTTTACGCATTCCCACTACATCAGCTGAAGGAACATCCTTGGTGGTTCGCTCAGAATGGAAACATATGAAAATCATACCCATAGAAAGTTGGACAGGCGGAAAATAATGGATTTCTCAAAATATTGAGAAGTAGCATGACCTAGTGGAAAGAACACAGAACTAGGAGTCAGGAGATCTCAGCTCTAATCCCAGCTCTGCCACTTGTTTGCTGAGAGATTTTGGGAGGGTCACTTAACTTCTCTGGCCCCCGTTTCTTCATCTGTAAAATGGGGATTAAATACCTTTTCCCCTCTCTCTTAGGCTGGGAGTCCCACATGGCACAGAAACTGTGCTTAATCTGACTGTATTTTTTTTAAATTGATATTTGTTAAGTGTTTACTATGGGTCACACACTGCTCTAATAGCTGGGGAAGATGCAACTTAACCAGGTTGGGCACAATCCCCATGCCACATGGGACTCACAGTTTAAGTATAAGGGAGAACAGGTACTGAATCCCCATTTTACAATTGAGGAAACTGAGGCTCAGAGAAGTTAAGTGTCTTGCCCTAGGTCACACAGCAGCTACATGGCAGAGCTGGGATTAGAACCCAGGTCCTCTGACTCCCGGGCCTGTGCTCTTCTATGCGTCAAGCACTGTACTAAGCACTTGAAAGACTACAATACAGTGGAGTTGGTAGACATGATCCCAGCTCACAGTGGAGTAACGACGAACAGAAGACTCACCTCACCTACACCAGAAGGGAGTGAGGAGAATAAAAGCAGAAAAGCTGCAGGATGGCAATATGGAACTACTACATTATGAATTGGTAAAATGTTGATTTGTTTTTTTCAGCAAAGCTTCTTCTAAGCCTGTAATAAGGACTCCCACATTTTCAGACCGGCCAACAGGAGACAGAAGATGTTTGACCTCAGTAATGCTTAGCTGATCCGTTTCAGTCGGAGATGGGCCCACGTTTGCTAAGGTTCCCCGGTCACACGGCCCTACCAGGGGTTAGTGATGACATGGGCTGCCCTTCCTGGCCTCTGAATATTTTGTCAATCTTCCCTCTTGTTCAGCTAATCTTGTGACTCAGTCTCTCCATCTTTCAAATGGAGCTATTGAGCCTGCTTCGTCCCCTTCGCAAAGTGATCTATTTTAACGTCTGCCTCCCCCTCTAGTCTGTAAGCTCCTCGGGGGCGGGGAACGTGCCTACCAACTCCTGCACTGTACTCTCTCGAGTGGTCAGCACAGTGCTCTGCATACAGTGGGCGCTCAGTAAATTCCACTGATTGAGGGAGTCGTCTAGACAGTCCCAGAGAGTTGTCTGGACAGTCCCTCCAGCGTTCTATAGGTGGGAGGAGAAAGGCATCCTAACGCACCTCGTCCAGCAATCTGTGCTGCTGTGACAACCCCGACATTCTCCCCTCCATACCCACGAAGGCAGGCGGGTGACTATGGAGTCTGGCAGGAGGATTGGGGGTTCTGCACGGGAAAGGCTGAGACCGGAAACAGCGGACAAAGCAACCCAGTGATCCAGATACACCACGCCCAAGGACCCATTTTAAGAGCGGTTGATCGGTGTGGAAGAAAGAGAGGAGTCAGTGCTTCAGGTCGCACCATAGGACCTAATGGGTTTTGACTTGCACAGATTCTGAGTAAATTTAAGGCCCCTCACGAAACCATCATTTTATTACAAAACCATCTGTCATTCCAAGATGGAATTTCATGAAGTCTAACACATTTACCCAAATGCCCAATACCCGGAAGGCTCCTCCCCGACCACAATTTGTCACGGTCCCACCCTTCCTTCCTACCCCCTCCAGGAAACCTTTACTACCGAAATGAATTCCCCTTGCCCCATCCTGGCAGTTCACACACTCACTCCTGCCGCCCCCATCCCCCCCCCCCACCACGCTCACCCACCTCCCTTCCATAGTCCAATGCCTCTTTAGTTGTACAGAAGCAGCCCAACCTCTCATTTATGCCCGAAACATGAAAGTGAAAACCCACAACCCGGGAGAATTGGCGTACGGGAGAGGGTGGAGGGATTTGTTTGAGTACCAGATCGCTGGTACTCTGCACCTCTAGAAGCACACGCCAACCGCGCCCCAGCCCCAAAACGGGCAACGTGGGTCAAAAGACCGCACACCCAACAACTCTGCTCTGACCCTCCCGACAACTCCCAGGCCCTATTCCCTGCCTTTCCTTCACAGTCCCCCGATCCTCCTCTATTTGTGCCAGGACCAGACCCCGTTGGCTGAGGGAGCAGCAGCCTCAGACGCCCCACTTACCAGCAGCACCCCAGGAAATCCCATTAGAGCTTCCTGCTTGAGGTAGTTTCCCCAAGTGTTCTTGGGGCAGCCCGACCCCAAGGCCTGAGGTCTTGAAGACTTGCGGGTTTGCCCTGGGAAGGAATGGGAGAGGGTAGATGGAGCCAGGGAGTCTACCGAAGCCCTCTCTAGGTCTCACGCACAGCCCACGTTGGCAGTGTCTTCCGCGAGCCGAAGGACGACTCTACCACCACACACCCCATACGCCAAACTTCCCTGGATCGAAAAGCAGCACACAGAAAGGGTTTTTTTCGAGCGACGTAGAATCTCGGAGCATAGCGGGCGCAGCAGAAGGAGCAACAGAGCAATTCACCGGGGCCGGCTGCTTCAAAGAATCCCGGAGGGGCAAAGGGTGGTTCCTTTCTCCCCTCCGGGGAACGATGTCTTGAACCATGGGCCCAGAGGGAAGGACCACAAAGCATAATTTGGGTTTCCCCGAGTTTTCTGCAAAAGCCTCAACCCAAGAGCGTTTTTCCAGGCTGGAGGAAAAGAACACCTCAGTTTCTAATGCAGTAGAAAAAAAGGGCCCAGTAGAATTACCTCTAGGTAGAGAATTCCTCTTCTCCCTGCCTGCTTCAGGGCAGTCGCGGGGCCAGGGTGTGCCCGGATGGTTTTTCAAGAGGTAATTCTTGCAGCCAGAGAGGGCTCCTTCCTCCTCTCTTGCGTCCCCTTTCCCTCTGGATCGCCTGATCTAGAGGGCTGGAGTGAAACCTGCTACGGATTTCATTTGTGTCACGACCTAAATATTGAGTTTGGAAGCAATTGCGATACTTCCGGGATTTATTCTACTTTTACTTGGAAGCCAGGGTGCAAATCTGTACGGCGTAGGCAAATCGGAGGCAATCATTTTTAATGGGAAGGCAACGGGGAGCTGTTTCCCGTTACGAAGACCGGAATGTCTTTCGGCAACAGTTTCCCTCCCTGAGGGCAACAGAGGTCTGCTTTCCCGAACTTCTTCGGTTCTGGTAGGGACTCGCCCTGCCCGAGGCGTTCCTTCCCGCGGGGGAAGACCGTGATCCCCCCGTGGGACGGGAACCGTGTCCAACCGGCTTATCTCGTAGCAACCCCGGTGCCCAGCGCAGTGCCGGACCCACGGTAAGTGCTCAACGAGTACCAGAATGATCATCACTGGGGCTCCAGGGGGATTCTGGCTCTGAGGAGCCACGAGGCCCACCAGGTTCAGGTGTCCCTTCGCAGGCCCGGGGATGGCCCCGGGGGCCTCCATGCACCAGCCCCCTTTTGCAGAGTCGATCGATCAGATTTTCCGCGGGCTCACTGTGGGCAGAGCGGGGCACCGTACTGAGCACTTTGGGAGAGTACCATACGATGAGCCAACACGTCCCCCGCCCACGACGAGCTTACGGTCTGGAGGGGGAAGAGCTCTCGGTCTCCCGCCCTTCCACACGTCGTCCCCTCTCCCTCCATCGACTGATCGCTCGGTGGCATCTCCTGGGCGCTCAGTGTGGGCAGAGCACTGCACTGGGCGCTCGGGAGAGGATGTTTACCAGGGAAGGGCCCTGACCTCGGGATCGATCTAATCCATAGTGGGCTGTGCCACGTCCTTAAAATCGGGAAACAATAGAAAGCCGGGAGAGTCGGCGTCCGGGAGATGTCTAAGGAGGATGTTTCGGGCCGATCCCCGGTGTCCGCAAGGCTCGAGACCTAGAGGGGAGTGGTATCGGAAGGAGTGGGACACGGTATCATCGTCATTGTTAGTCTAATTATTATTATTGACGATAGCGATGATAGCGGCGCTGAGCGCCGGGGCGAATACGATGTGAGCAGACGAGGCGCCCGCCCGAGCGGGGATCCGGTGGAGTTACGGGAAGCAAGGAGACCGGATCGGTTGGATGGGGCAAGTTTGGCTGGCTCCCCTCCCCCGGACGGGCGGAGGTGTCCGCGGGCCTCCCCGGCGGCCCGACCCGGCGGGCTTCCCGACCCCGACCCCGACCCCGTCCTTCGCTCCCTTACCTCGCGTCCCTCCTCGGACGGCCCCGGGCGGGGGGCGCCGGCCTTGGGGTCCGGCCCGCCAGCCGCCCGCCGCCTCCGCCCAGAGACCGGGCGCCGTCGAGGAGGTCCGACGACCTCAAGCCGCAAGAAGGAGCCGGCCCCCGAACCATCCGGCGCGCCTCCGCCTTCCCTTCGCCGCCTTCCCCGGCGGCTGGGCCGGCTGGGGCGGCTGGGGCGGGCCGAGCGACCGGCGGGCCCGGGGGCTCCGGCCCCCCTCCCCCCATCTCCGCCCCGGAGGGGAGGAGGTGGGGGTCGGGGCCGGGCCCGGTCCCGCCCCGCTGGGTCCGGAGGCGCGGGGTCCCCGACAGGGCCACGGAGCCCGCGAGGCACTGCGCCCCCGCGCGGGCGGGACACGTATGGCGCACCTACCTCCCCGCCGCGCCTCGCTCCGCTCCGCTTCTTCTGGGAGCGGCCTCTCCCAGGCGCTTCGTCCAGCGGTCTGCACCCGGGAAGCGCTCGATGAACGCGACCGAACGAATGAACGACTGCCGCCCTCCCCAGACCCGCACCTCCCACTCCCGCCTCGCCCGACGGCGCAGCGGCTCTGGCCCTCCGCGCCCCCTCATTCCTGCCCTCCCGACCGCGCCCCCTCGCTCCCTCCCCCGCACTCACGCCTTCCGACGGCGCACCTGCCTCCCCGCGGCCCCCCGCACTCCCTCCCGCGCACCTGTCTTGCTCTCCCTTCCCGCAGCTGCTCCCTCTCCGACCCCCGCACGCTCCAACCGCGCACCCGTCGGGCTACTCGGCTCCGCAGAGCCCGGGGGGCCCTCCAGGGTGGGCCCCCCAGCTCCTCCCGCTGCCATCTAGCCCCGTCTCCCGGGCTCCGGTCCCTTCCCCACCTCCGATCCTCCTTCTCCCTTCCATCCCCCTCCCCCCAGCACCCCACTGCCCCACCCCGGGGAGCTCCCTTATGGCTTCCCCGTAGCCCCGAGCGGGGCCATTAGAAGTGGGGAGGAGGGGTAGTGCTTCTCTAAATCCGCTGCCCTGGCGGCACCGACGGGTTCCCTTCCTAAACTAGCACAGAGCGGGGGGGGGGGGGGGCTGAAAGCAGAGCCGGAGCGGAGACCTTCCCGTGGCTCCGGACAGCACCACCGTCCTCCCTTTCTCACGAGCCTGGAACCTCAGCGTTGTCCTCGACTCATCTCTCGCGTTCCAGAAGCAGCGTGGCTTAGTGACAAGAGCCCCGGCTTGGGAGGCGGGGGTCGTGGGCTCTAATTCCGGCTCCCCCACTTCTCGGCCGTGTGACTCGGGGCCAGTCACGTCGCTTCTCTGGGCCTCAGTTCCCTCATCTGTCAAATGGGGATGAAGACCGTGAGCCCCACGGGGGACAACCTGATGACCTTGTATCTCCCCCAGTGCTTAGAACGGTGCTCGGCACAGAGTAAGCGCTTCACAGATACCATTATTATTGTTATGATTATATCCGATCTGTCACCAAATCCTGTCCGTTTCTCCTTCACCACATTGCTAAAATCTACCCTCTTCTCTCCATCCAAATTGTTACCCCGTTGATCCAAGCACTTATCCTATCCCATCCTGACCACTGCATCTGCTTCCTCTCTGACCTCCCTGCCTCCTGTCTCTCCCCCCTCCAGTCCGTACTTCAGTCTGCTGCCCGGATCATTTTTCCACAAAAACGCTCGGTCCGTGTTTCCCGATGCCTCAAGAACCTCCAGTGGCTGCCCACCCACCTCCACATCGAACGGAAACTCCCGGCCGTCGGCTTTAAAGCACTCAAGCACTTTGCCCTCTCTTATCTTACCTCGTTGATTTCCTACTCCAACCCAGAATGTTCACTTCGCTCCTCTAATGCCAACCTACTTACTGTACCTCTATCTCGTCTAACTCACGGCCGACCCCTTGCTCATCGTTTTGCTTCTGTCCTGGAACTCCTTCCCCTTCATCATCTGACAAACCATCACTCTCCTCACCTTCAAAGCCTTAATAATAATAATAATAATAATAATAATAATAATAATAATAATGTTGGTATTTGTTAAGCGCTTACTATGTGCAGAGCACTGTTCTAAGCGCCCAGGGTAGATACAGGGTCATCAGGTTGTCCCTCGTGAGGCTCACAGTCCTCATCCCCCTTTTACAGATGAGGTAACTGAGGCACAGAGAAGTTAAGTGACTTGCCCACAGTCACACAGCCGACAGGTGGCAGAGCCAGGATTCGAACCCCCGACCCCCGACTAGCAAGCCCGGGCTCTTTCCACTGAGCCACGCTGCTTCAAACACATCTCCCAGACGCCTTTCCCAAACCAAATCCTCATTTCCGAGACTCCCTCTCTTCTGCATCACTCTTGCACTTGGATCTGTACCCTTTATTCACCTCACGCTCAGCCCCACACATTTCTGTACCTATCCGTAATTTATTTTAATGTCCGTCTCCCCCTCTAGACCGTAAGCCCCTTGTGGGCGGGGAACACGTCTACCAACTCTGTTCCGATGGACTCTCCCAAGCGCTTAGTACAGTGCTCTGCACACAGTAAGTGCTCAACAGTACAGTGCTCTGTACACACATAAGTGCTCAAGAGATGCCATTGATGAATTGATTGATCCTCTGCCCCGTAGTTTATAATCCACTCTCTGAATCTTGAGTTCTGCTCCTCTAGCCACAGCTCCCTACTGACTTTTGTTTTTATTCTACGTATTGCGCATTTGTCTTTTGTCCCTTAAGCCGTTTTAGTCTCTCACTGCTCCTGATGTGTCCGTCTCCAGTCCCCCTTCCCCACCCCCTACCTATATTCAGAGCTTGTGAACTCCAAGGGAAAAGAGTCTGTGTCTAATTCTAAAACCCAGGGTGCACATACCCCTCTCCATCACTCTGAGCTATCCTAGTGTGGGGCCTAGGACCCAAAGTAAATTAACTGATGTGAGGCTGGAGCTTCTGGACCCGGCCTGGGTTAGGTGGGAGCGGAGGGGACATTCAGAGTCCAGATGTACTCTATCGGTGCAGTAGATCTACTCCTTAACCTCCCATTTCCTCTCCTCCCCATCCCCATCCATGGCTTCGTGGATAGAGCACGGTCCTGGGTGTCAGAAGAACCTGGGTTCTAATCCCAGCTCTGCCACATGGCTGCTGTGTGACCTTGGGCAAGTCACTTCACTTCTCTGGGCCTCAGTTCCCTCATCTGTAAAATGGGGATTGAGACTGTGATTACCTTACATCTACCCCAGTACTTAGAACAGTGCTTGGCACATAGTGAGTGCTTAACAAGTACCATCATTATTATTATTATTACCCAGGCTCCCCCAAGTCATTGGATCCAGGGGCTGATTTGGGGCCACACCAGGATCAAGTGAGGGACAGGGTGGGTGAAGGGTCCCTAAATCGGAGGGCCCAGGACCATGACCTCAATTCATCCCATCTCCCAGATGGCCCTACCAGTATTTTCTCCAGCTCTGTCAGAGGTAGTCAGATTTGCCAACACTTGCACGGACCTTCTCTAGTTCTGTGTCTTTCTTAAGAGGCAGTAATAATAATAACCAAAAATTGTGGTATTTGTTAAGCCTTTACTATGTGCCAAGCACTGTACTAAGCACTGAGGTAGATAAAATCAATCTATGGCATTTATTAAGCACTCACTACATGCAAAGCACTGTACTAAACGCTTGGGGGAGTACAATCCAACAGAACTAGCGGATACGTTCCCTGTCCATCATGAGCTTACATTCTAGAGGGAGAGACAGACATTAATAGAAATAGTTTATAATATATAATTGAAAGATACGTAAACCTCACTTACTCTGGGGTTGGGGTGGGGAGAATATCAAGTATCTAAAGGTCGATGCAGAAGGGAGAGCAGGCCAGGGAAAAGAGGGTTTAATAACGCTTTGACAGTGGAGAGAGAGATGGTGTGGACTATGGGGAGGGAGTTCCAGGCTGGGGGGAAGATGCAGGAAAGGGGGCTGCGGCGAGATAGACAAGATCGAGGCACAGTGATGCAGATGCAATAGTCAAGGCAACTGCCTGATGGTCTATGGCACTATGGCATAGCATTGACACTACGTTGCCCACATTTTGGCTTTAAATGGGTTTTTTTTTTAACTATTTACACGACTTCATTCTCAAAGTGGCTGTTTGTTTCTTATCTATTACTTTTTCATCAGTGAAAATAGACTTTCTTCAATTTCATCATAAATCTCGTTTTAAAACTGTTTGTTGTGGAACCTTATAAAAGGACTTTTGAAAATCTAAAATATGACATCCACTGACGTCCCTCAATCCATACACTTTTTGACCCCTTCAAAGAATTCCTGCACTTTGTGAGGCGTGATTTCCCCTTCTGCAGACTAAGTTGTCTCTGCTGAAAATCACAGCTTCTATTAAGTTTCCAGGGGTAGAATCGATCAATTAATCAATGGTATTTATTGAGCAATTACTGCGCACAGAGCATTATACTAAGCGCTTGGGAAATTTCAATAGAACAGAGCTGGTAGACCTGTCCCCTGCCCACCAGGAGCTTACAGTCTAGAGGGGAGTAAGGCTTACCGGTCTATTAATTCTCAGGAGCACCTCAGAAGCCTCTCTTATAGATTAGAAGCAGCATGGCCTAGTGGAAAATGCATGGGCCTGGGAGTCAGAGGACCTGGGTTCTAATCCCAGCTCTGTCAATTGCTTGCTGTGTGACCTTGGGCAAGTCACTTAATTTCTCAGTGCCTCAATTTCCTCAATTATAAGGGGTCAGAAGACCTGGATCTGCTACAGAAGCAATGTTCTTCCTCCTCCTTAGACTTTCCCACGTAGGAAAGGGATTGTGTCTAACCTGATTAGCTTGTATCTATCCCAATGCTTGAGACAGAGCATAAATTCATCTAACAAATTCAACTCATTCATACAATCATATTTATTGAGCACTTACTGTGTTCAAAGCACTGTACTAAGCACGTGGGAGAGTACAATACAACAACAGACACATTCCCTGCTCACAATGATACCACTACTAAATAATAATAATAGTCACATTGACAATCTACTAGTTCTTCATTGCATTGGTCATTTCTAACAGTAGTTTACACACAATTGATCAATCAGTGGTATTTACTGTGAGCCTACCGCAGCGTAGCTAATTTAAGGCTCGGGACCTACATGAGGCTCTTCACTTGTGGTAAGGCTCACCATGAGAAGTCTGGTAAAAATGAACTTTATTACTATTTCACTAAAGGTATCACTGCTCCAGCCCTTTTGGTGGGGTTGGCAGTGCCCCCACCATCTGGGATTGGACAGGGAAAGAGCGAGTTGACTAGCCCCACCCCAGTCCCTGTTGTCTCTTGCTCAACACTGCCCACCCCACCCCAGGAACGACTTCTCTCGGCCACCCACCACCACTCTTTCTCCCACCTGGAACATCTGTTTGCCCTTTGGGTTTAAGGAATTGGTCTGTGGCTCTCTGGTGGTTCCAGGTGTGGCCACCACTAGCCTATTGCTGGCAGAGCATTGTACCAAGTACTTGGGAAAGTACAAGGGAGGCAGAAAATGCTACCCTCGAGGAATTTACAATCTAAAGGTGAAGACAGACACATGAACGTTCAGATAGGAAGAAGAAGCACTTAAATAGTAGACTCTATAAACTAATATTAACAGAAGCACAATGGGAAGCTATGAATGCACAAGTACTAAGGTGGAACCAAAGTGCTGAGGAAACTGAGGCACAGAGAGGTTAAGTGACTTGTCCAAGGTCACGCAAGAGGTAAGTGAGGGAGCTGGGAGGAGAGCTCAGGGCCTCTGGCTCCCAGGCCCATGCTTTTTCTATTAGGTCATGCTGCTCCTATGGGTCAAGCCCGGTCTTGAGCACTGAGGTATATACACAATACAATCAGATGAGACACATTAAGAGCTTACTATGTGTCATTCACTGTGCTAAACACTAATGTCAATAAAATCTAATCAGATGAGACTCAGCCCATGCCCCAAACAGGTTTCACCATCATTCTCCTTGAGACTTTTTCCCGTAGGTTATCCAGGGGAGACTTGTCAATTAATTCCTGGAAGACTTTGATTGACAAATGAAAGGCCTCAGGCGATCACTGATTGTTCCCTTAATTCCAGGGGTCCCAAACCAAATCAATAGCAGGGCGGCCAATGGATAGAGCGGGGGCCTGGGAATCAGAAAGAGCTGGGTCTGGGAGAAGCAGTATGGTATAGTGGATAGAGCACGGGCCTGGGAGTCAGAAGGTCATGGGTTCTAATTCTGACTCTGCCACTTGTTTGCTGTGTGGCCTCGGCAAGTCACTTCACTTCTCTGTGCCTCAGTTACCTCATCTGTAAAATGGGGATTAAGATCCTGAGCCCCATGTGGGTCAGGGACTGTGTCCAACCCGATTTGCTTGTGTCCACCCCAGCGCTTAGTAGAGTGCCTGGCACATAGTAAGCACTTAACAAATTCCACAATTATTATTATTTTAATCTCAACTCTGCCACTTGTCTGTGGCATGACCTTGGGTGAACAACCTGATCGCCTTGTGTCCTCCCTGGCACTTGGGACAGTGCTTGGCACATAGCAAGTGCTTAATAATAATAATGTTGGTATTTTCTAGGCGCTTGCTATGTGCTAAGCACTGTTCTAGGCGCTGGGGGAGATGCAGGGTGGTCGGGTTGTCCCACGTGGGGCTCACAGTCTTTGTCCCCATTTTGCAGATGAGGGAACTGAGGCACAGAGAAGTGAAGTGACTTGCCCAAGGTCATACAGCTGACAAGCAGCAGAGCCGGGCCCCCCTTTCCCTCTGCTCCTCCTCCCCTCCCCATTCCCCCTACTCCCACTCTCTGCCCTTCCCTTTTCCCCTCCCCACAGCACTGTGCATATTTGTATATATTATTGATTACCCTATTTATTTTGTTAATGATGTGTATATATCTATGATTCTGTTTATCTTGATGATATCTACAGCGTGGCTAGAGAAGCAGCGTGGCTCAGTGGAAAGAGCATGGGCTTTGGAGTCAGAGGTCATGAGTTCGAATCCCAGCTCTGCCACTTGTCAGCTGTGTGACTGTGGGCAAGTCACTTAACTTCTCTGTGCCTCAGTTACCTCATCTGTAAAATGGGGATTAAGACTGTGAGCCCCACGTGGGACATCCTGATTCCCCTGTGTCTACCCCAGCGCTTAGAACAGTGCTCGGTACATAGTAAGCGCTTAACAAATACCAACATTAATTAATATCTACACCAGACTACTTGTTTTGTTTGGTTCTGTTTTGCTCTGCTGTCTGTCTCCCCCTTTTAGACTGTGAGCCCGTTGTTGGGCAGGGATTGTCTCTGTTGCCGAATTGTACATTCCAAGCGCTTAGTACAGTGCTCTGCACACAATAAGCGCTCAATAAATACAATTGAATGAATGAATGAATTAATCACTTCACTTCCCTGTGCCTCAATTAGCTCACGTGTAAAATGGGGATAAAGACTGGGAACCCCCGTGGGACAGCGACTGTGTCCTACCTGATTAGCTTGTATCTCCTCCGGCGCTTAGAACAGTGCCTGGCACAGAGTAAGCAGTTAACAAATGCCATTTTTTAAAAAAGGAAAAAAAAAAAGCTCCTTGTCCCCAGAAGCCGGACGAGCTGAAGACCCAAGGTTCCGGACACAGAAGGCACCAGAAATAGCGGGTCCAAAGCTGGCGATTCATTCAATCGCATTTATTGAGTGCTTATAATAATAATAATAATAATGATGGCATTTGTTAAGCGCTTACCATGTGCAAAGCACTGTTCTAAGCGCTGGGGGGATACAAGGTGATCAGGTTGTCCCACGTGGGGCTCACAGTCTTATTCCCCATTTTACAGATGAGATAACTGAGGCACAGAGAAGTTAGTGACTTGCCCATGGTCACACAGCTGGCAAGCTGACAAGCGCTGATAATGGTCCAGCGCTTAGAACAGTGCTTGGCACATAGTAAGCGCTGAACAAATACCATCATCATCATTATTATTGTTCTGTCGTCTGCCTCCCCCCCTTCTAGACTGTGAGCCCGTCGCTGGGTAGGAATCGTCTCTATCTGTTGCCGAATTGCACTTTCCAAGCGCTTAGTACAGTGCTCTGCACACAGTAAGCGTTCAATAACTACGACTGTATGAATATGATTTCCGCGCTCAGAACAGTGCTTGGCACATAGTAAGGGCTTAACAAATACCATCATCATCATTATCATCATTATGCCTGCGTGCGAAGCACCGTTCTAAGCGCTCGGGAGAGTACAGTACGACAACAAACAGATCCATTCCCTGCTCACAGCCTAGACATTAATAGACACATAGACGTAAAGGACCGCGGGGCTGGGAGGGAGGACGAATGAAGGCAGCGGAGATCGTCGCGGGGAGGCGAGAGCGACGGCGTTGCGGCCTGGCGTGGCCCTGTGCGCTCGCCGTATCACGTGACTGGGGTGGGCGGGGCGAGCGGGCCGGCCCGGGTTCGGGTGGGTTCGGGCGTCTGCGAGCGGGATCGGGCGGGTTCGGGCGGCGGGCTCCTAACCCGATCCGCGCTGCGGCAGGGCTCCGGCCTCCAGTGCGCGGGCGACCACGCTGCCTGCCGCCATGAACTTCAGGGAGCTGGTGATGAGCCGAGCCGTGCCGGGCCAGTTCGATGACGCCGACTCCTCCGACAGGTACTGCCGCGGCGGCCGTCCCTGACTGGCATCATCGTCCTGGTAGCTGTTGAGCCCTACCACGTGCCGGGCACTGCACTGAGCGCCGGGGGACGTGCCGGATAATAGGGGCGGAGAGAGTCTCTGTCCCCCAGAGGGCTTTTACATCTAATAGTAATAATGATGTTGGTATTTTCTAAGCGCTTACTATGTGCAGAGCACTGTTTTAAGCGCTGGGGTAGATACAGGGTAATAGATTGTCCCACATGAGGCTCACAGTCTTCATCCCCATTTTACAGATGAGGGAACTGAGGCACAGAGAAGTTAAGTGACTTGCCCACAGTCACACAGCTGACAAGTGGCAGAGCCGGGATTCGAACTCATGACCTCTGACTCCCAAGCCCGGGCTCTTTTCCACTGAGCCACGCTGCTTCCCATCCGTTTTACAGATGAGGGCACAGAGAAGTGACTTGTCCAGGGTCCCGCAGCAGACAGGTGGCGGAGCCGGGATCAGAACCCAGGTCCTCCGACTCCCAGGCCCGTGCCCTCTCCACTACCCCGGCTGCCCGGCCGCTCTGGCGGGGCTTTTTGTGAGCCCCACGTGGGACAACCAGATTACCTCGTATCTATCCCAGCGCTTAGAACGGCGATTGGCACATAGCGCTCAACAAATGTCATCATTAGTGTTATTGGGCCAGAGGCTTGGGAGAGATAAGAAAGCACACATGTTGGACCGTGCAGTTCTATGTCCCCTCCTTTTTTTTTAGACAGTATTTATTAAATACGTCCTAAGTGACAGGTACTATACCAAGTGCCGGGATAATAATGATTATGGTATCTGTTAAACGTTTACTATGTGCCAAGCACTGTTCTAAGCTCTGGGGTACATACCAGGCAATCTGGTTGCCCCACGTGGGGTTCCCAGTCTTAATCCCCATTTTACAGATGAGGTAACTGAGACACAGAAAAGTGAAGTGACCTGCCCAACATCACACAGCAGCCAAGTGGCAGAGCTGGGATCAGAACCCATGTCCTCTGACTCCCAAGCCTGGGCTCTTTCCACAAGCCACATTGCTTCTGTAGATACAAGTTACTCAAGTTAGACACAGCCCATGTCCCACAAGGGGTGCACAGTCTTAATCCCCAGTTTACAGATGAAATAGTTTAGGCATAGTGAAGTGACTTGCCCATGGTCACACAGCAGGCAAGTGGCGGAGCCTGGAGTAGATCACGGGTACTTTTGATTTGTAGACCCATGCTCTATCCACTAGGCCCTGTTGTTTCCCTGCTGTTGTAGTTACATTATTGGATAAATCAATGTTTTTTGTGAGCCTTTACTTTGTGCACTTAATCAGCTCTCCCCCTCCCACCTGAATTCTCTCATCCCCTCCTACAACTCAGCCCACACTCTGCGCCTCTAATACCAATTTAGCACCTCTAATGCCAGCTTACTGTGTAATGCCAACTACTCTTGTCTCTCTCACTACTATCCATTTGCTCATGACCTCCCTCTGGCCTGGAGCCACCTTCCCCTTCATAAGTAATAGTCCACCATTCCCCCTGTCACACCTTCCTAAAATCAGACCTTCCTCATTTCCCCACCCTATTTGACCCTCTATGTTATCTATGCACTTGAATCTGTATCTTTTAAGCACTTTGATACTCACCTGGCAGCATTTAAGGATTTGAGGCAGTCCTTAATCTCTCGCAGAGCAGGCAAATTCATTCATTCAATAGTATTTATTGAGCGCTTACTATGTGCAGAGCACTGTACTAAGCGCTTGGAATGAACAAGTCGGCAACAGATAGAGACAGTCCCTGCCATTTGACGGGCTTACAGTCTAATCGGGAAATGGCAGATCTGGGATTAGAACCCAGGTCCTCTGACTCCCAGGCCTGTGTTCTTTCCACTAGGCCGTGCTACTTCTCATCTGATTAAGGTTTAGACATCAGGTCAGGCACAGTTTTTGTTTTGGGGGGATGAACATGTTTCCTTTCAAGTTTAGGAGAAATGAAGGCAAGCCCATGAAATAAACTTGGGAGCTCTTCCCGGCTTCCACACAGCCATGAAGTCAGCCAGGCAGTCAGAAGGTATGATTCAGTTAAGTGGGGTTTGTAAATGTAATAAAAATGACCGTTTGTTGTTTTAAGTGAACCTACAGCAGCAGGAGGAACAACCGAGGAGGGAGACATAGGTGAAAACCAGGATTGGAATTGGAATGAGGGTGAGGGAGATGAACTCGATCTTGGAGAAGATGATGACTTTGATGATGAAGACTGGGATTGGGATGATGCAGTTGGAAAACTCACCAAGGGCTGTGCTTCGGCTGGAGGGAGTAACCCACAGGTATTTGATTCAGTGGTTATAGTTATGGTATTTTAGTGTTTGTGATGTGCCAGGCGCTAGGGTAAATACAATATAATCAGGTCGGACACAGTCCCTGTCCCATACAGGGCTCACAGTCCAAGGGAGAGGGAGAACAGGTGTAAAATCACCATTTTACAGGTGAAAGTGAGGCAAAGTTATGTGATTTGCCCATGGTCACACAGCCTGCAAATGTTGAAGCTGGTATTAGAACCTAGGTCTCCTGGTTTAGACCCATAAATATCCCTGATTGATTGAAATTTTCCCTGGGGCTTGTTTTTAAAATCATCTATGAAGTTTCTTTAAATCGTAAGGAGGGAAAATGTGACTGTACGCCTTAGGGTAGTAATAGGATGCTATCCATGGCTGATATTCGAATATGTTGGCTTCCCTGGTGCTGTGTTGTCACATTCCTAATTATCTAGGTAATTCGGACCCCCAAAATATTTGGTCTGAACTAGCTGGACACTTCCAGAGGAGTTCCTTGGGAGCCTGAAACCCACCCCCTCTAGACTGTAAGCACGTTGTGGGCAGTAAATGTGTCCGTTTATAGTTGTGTTCTCCTAAGTACTTAGTACGGTGCTTTGCGCACCGTAAATGCTCGATAAGTACAACTGACTGGCTGAAATGAGTAAACAATTCAGTTCAAATTTTGTTTGTAGACCCGAATGGTATAAATAATTTACAGAATTGTCTAGATAATTTGCTGGTAGTAGACCCAAACTAAGTCAGTTGTGTCTTTCTGTACCCCTAGGCCTTCTTTATTTTCTTCTAAAGTCCTAGTTTTGGCCGTCAGGGTTTGACTCTGCTCTTTCCTCCATTCTTTGGGGGTGCTCTTCTTAGCACCTTCAAGAAATCTGGCTCAAAATGTGTTCTTCAGGGATTCCGTAGCCAGTGAAAATGTATTTTGCGGTATTTTAACATTAGAAAAAATTGCTATTGCCAACTCTGTGTTATTCATGAACTACAGGAGAGAAAGCTTAAGGTAAATATAAGATTGATCAATTATCCCCAAACCTAATTTCAACTGCTGGCTAAATTAAGCTGTGTACAACAGCTGTTCATAATTAGCAGTAGTGGCTTGATTTTTGAATCTTGCCTCCTCTTTCCACCCGCTCTGAAGTTGCAGGGGAAGTTCCAAGAGTTGGGCTGAGAATGAGAGAAGCACAGTTCAGTACCTGGGTGATCCACAAATTGGACAAGGTCTATTACAGAGCACAGTACAAAGGAGCTAAGTAGAACCACTAATAGTTTTTTAAAGAACTTACTGTAAACAGACACTGTACTAAGCTCTGGGAACGAATACCCAGGTGAGAAATGGACCTGGTGCCTAGCCCTCATAGGGCTCCCAGAGGAAGACTCAGAGTGGGAAGAGGGGACAGGCGACAGACACATAAAGAGATGAAACAAAAATCTGAGAACGACATAAAAGGCAAGAACAAATACCCCACCCCCAAACTAGTAGGGTCCTGAAGCTCGCAGAGCGGAGTTAATAATGTTAGTATTTATTAAGCGCTTACTATGTGCCAAGCACTGTTCTAAGCGCCGGGGTAGACCCAAGGCAATCAGGTTGTCCCACGTGGGGCTTACAGTCTTCATCCCCATTTGACAGATGAGGGAACTGAGGCACAGAGAAGTGAAGTGACTTGCCCACAGTCACACAGCTGCCAAGTGGCAGAGCCGGGAGTCGAACCCATGACCTCTGACTCCCAAGCCCATTCTCTTTTCACTGAGCCATGCTGCTTCTCCAAGGAGAAGTTCTCCAAGGAGAAGTCCTCGCCGCTCAGAGCCCAACAGTCACAGCCGTAGCCACCACTACAGCCACAGCAATTGCTGACGCTCTTCATTTGGTGGTAGTGGTGTTCTGTGGCCACTTGTGTCCTTCTCGCCACCGTGGTGTGAGGCAGGCCGGGATCAAGGTCCCGGGGTGGTGTGGGGGCCGGCTTGGGGCTCTGGGAACCCACGTGTCCCCAGTGCAGACACGCATCTGTGAATTCTGTTGCATTGTACTCTGCCAAATGCTTAGTACAGTGCTCTGCACATAGTAAACACTCAATAAATGCCATTGATCGATTTGGGAGGCAGCACAGTCATCTGGGGGCTGGAATGCAGAGAATGCTCGTTGATGGCCAGGACAAGTACCGTGGTTTATGGTGATGGTGGTGATGGAGCCAGTCAACCTTTGAACAGTAAGAACTGACTTTATCTGGGAGTTGCATTTTAGACTTAAACAAATCCTGCCTTTCAGGCAAATCGGCAGACTTCCAATTACAATTCAGCCAAGATGTCTACTCCAGCTGATAAGGCCTTGAGGAAATTTGAGAATAGAATCAATCTCGGTAAGTGTTTATAATAATAATAATGTTGGTATTTAAGTGCTTACTATGTGCAGAGCACTGTTCTAAGCGCTGGGGTAGATACAGGGTAATCAGGTTGTCCCACGTGAGGCTCACAGTCTTCATCCCCATTTTACAGATGAGGGAACTGAGGCACAGAGAAATTAAATGACTTGCCCAGAATCACACAGCTGACAAGTGGCAGAGCCGGACTCCCAAGCCCGGGCTCTCTTCACTGAGCCCCGCTGCTTCTCCATGCAGTTATGCTTTTAGTTATGCTTTTACTATGTGAGATAGTTCAGTGACACTGACAAATGAAAGTAATTCTGATTTCAGCGAAGCCAGAAAGTCAGCTGGGGAGAGAAATAAGATATTTACTGCTCTGCTGTTTCAAAATTGTATTTTTAGGAAGAGTAGTCATATGATCCCCTCTTAGGATCACACCTGGAGAGTTTCCAGTACTCTACCAGTCTCTGCTACGGGAGGGAGAGTCAAGCAGAGGCATACCCCTTCCATTTCTAGCTTGGGCAGTGGCTAGTGAGTGGAAGACAACATGCTTCAAGTCAAAACTCACCTATGCTGGGCAACAGCAGCATGGGAGAGAGTTGAGGGCAGAGATTCAGGTTTACTGTATGGAAGGAGGCGATGGTAAACCACTTCTGTATTTTTACCAAGAAAACTCTATGGATACACTACCTGAACAATTGCAGATGGAGGTGGGGTGTTTTGGGAGAGGTGTGTCCATGGAGTCGCTATGGGTCGGAGACAGCTTGACAGCATAAGGCAAGACGAGACAGAAGTTAGAGATCTGTAAAGCATTGGAAGTTGGAGAAGTTTTTTGCTTAGTGTAGTCAAGGTGGAATGTAAAATTTAGATGAGAAGTCAGTCTTGTTGTCTTCCATTCTTCCATACTTGCCTTTTTTCCACAATAGTTGAATTTAATTCCAGATTTGGGTTTCTTAACAGCTTACCCACTCAACAGAATGTTATCCTGAGGCCAAAACTCATCCTCTAGATTGCAAGCTCTTGTGGGCAGGGAATATCTCTGTTATATTGTTTTATTATACTCTCCCACATGCTTAGTATAGCGTTCTGCACAAAGTAAGCACTCAATAAATACAGTTGATTGATTAGGCTTTCTTAATATGCAATATAATTTAAGCCTTGAAAGAAGCTGAAGTTAGTAACATTGTTATGAGCAGGTAATGTGTCTGCTGATTCTTTTGTACTCTCCCAAGCGCTTAGTACAGTGCTCTCTGCAAATAGTAAGTGCTCAAATATGATTGGTCAATTAGTATTGAATCTCTAGGAGTGTAGTGAGTTCGGTTCTTGTACGTCTGCCTGTAGAGTAGACCCTAGCCCTCAACTTGCAGCTACAGTTGTGAGGGGTAGAAATCTGCAGTGTCTTCAAAGTAAATATGTTCTGGTGCTTAGTCGTCTTTATTTATGTTTCTAGATAAGTTAAACCTTGCAGACTCAATCATCAACAAAGTCACAGAGAAGTCAAGACAAAAGGAGGCAGATATGTAAGTAACTTGTAACTTTTCAGTTCTGTTCTTGCAAAAGGATCAAATGTGAACAGCTGACCGGGCCAGGTTTCACTCGGAAGAGAAGTTTGACCCGATGAAGTGGACCAGGGGAAGAAGCAGTTAGAGCATTTTCAAAAACAAGTGTGCTAAGTTCAGTAGGACCTGTGACAGGCATCCTAGGATATCTAGGGAATTGGTGGATGCTATGAAAGACCCAGTGGCTATTATTTTGAGAAACACATAGAGGATGTAGAGAACTAAATTAGAAAAGGGCACACATGTCCAAGCGGGGAGGAGGATACATATGTAATTGCAGATTGATCTGCTGACCCTGACTAAACTAGTACAGAGGAGAGTATAAAACTTGAGGAAGCAGCCAACCTGACCAAATAAATTAATTTTTCTTAAGAGTGTCAAACCACCTAGGAGCTTTAATACAATCTATCTAGAGTTTGGTATAGATTTCTTTTTTTTTTCCTATTTCAAAGAACTCCTCATTGAGGAGTCAGGAAAGCATAATTTACCATATTGTTAGGTTGAGCCACAGCTTGTTTGGATTTGTGACCTTTGGGCATTTAATATTTGCTCACCTTCAATCCCACAGTACATAATAATATCTGTAAATTATGATAATATTTATATTAATGACTCCCCTTCTAGACTGTAAGGTCAATATGGGCAGGGAATGTGTCTGCCAGCTCTGTACTGTACTCTCCCAGGCACTTAGTACAGGGCTCCGCACTCAGTAAGCGCTCAGTAAGTACCATTGACTTAAGGGTCACACTCAAAGGTTAGTTATCAATGTGGAACAGGGCTGTACTCTGGAACCAGTTCTATCAGCAGTACAGTGCTAAGCGCCTAGTACAGTGCTTTGCACACAGTAAGTGCTCGGTAAATACAACTGATTAAATGAACAAATCCGTATCCATATTGATGAGTTGAAAAGGAGAGTTAAGAGCTACTCGCCAAATTTGCAAGAGCTGTTACATTGGGCAGGTGGTTAAAAAGTTTTGGGGTTTTTTAAAATGGTATTTAAGCACTTACTATGTGTCAAATACTGTTCTAAGCGCTGGGGTAGATACAAGTTAATTAAGTTGGACACAGTGCCTGTCCCACATGGGGTTCACAGTTTAAGTAGGAGGGAGAACACTAGAACTGAGGGACAGAGACGTTAAGGGCCTTGGCCAAGGTCACCCAATGAACAGTTGGCAGAGCCGGGATTAGAACCCAGGTCCTCTGACTCCCGGGCCCGTGCTCTTTACACTAGGCCATGCTGCTGTAGGATGGAAGACAAGGAAAGAAGTCAGAGACCATGGCAAATTAGTCCTCCAAAAACCAGGCTGAATCAATCAATGGTATTTACTGTTTGCAGAGCTCTCTACTAAGGGCTTGAGAGAGTATAAAACAGTTGGTAGACCCGATGTAGGCCTACAAGGAGCTAACAATCTAGTGGTGGAG
The DNA here is from genome assembly GCF_004115215.2 of Ornithorhynchus anatinus. Classification (NCBI taxonomy): domain Eukaryota; kingdom Metazoa; phylum Chordata; class Mammalia; order Monotremata; family Ornithorhynchidae; genus Ornithorhynchus; species Ornithorhynchus anatinus. The sequence continues at coordinate 19,941,566 of NC_041750.1, forward strand.
ACAGACAAGAAAATAAATTACGGATAGGGAAAGAACAGAGTTTAAGGATATGTACAAAAGGGCTCTGGAGGTCAGGGGTGGGATGAATAGCAAGACGTTTGTTGGGATATGAATGCAGATGCATAGGCGACGCGGAAGGGAAAAGAGGGTGGTGAGGTGAGATGTTTGTCAAGGAGAGCTTCCTGGAGGAGATAGGATTTTAGGAGGGCTTTGAAGATGGGAAGCAGGGAGGTCTGTCATATGAAGGAGGAGGGAGTTCCAGACAGGGAGGAGGGTGTGAGCAAGTGGCCAACAGCGAGAGAGATGAGGTCGAGGCATGGTAAGTACCTTGGTTTTAGAGGAGTCCCAAGTTTGTGGGCTGGGTTGTGGGAGATGACTGAGCATAGGCAGGAGGGAGAGAGCTGAGTGAATACTCTAAAGCTGATGGCGAGGAGTTTCTGCTTGACGTGGAGAAAGTTGGACAAGTATCGGAGGCTTTTGAGAAGTGGGGCGATGAATGCAGAGCAATTAAAAAAAAATGATGCAGGCACCAGAGCGACGTATAAACTGGAAAGAGGAAAGGCTGGAGGTGGGGTGGTCAGTGAGAAGGGATTCATCCTTAACACCTCGCTCCTTAGAAGTAGAAAAATCAGGTTCTCATTTTCTCTTCCTTATATCTTAAATTCTTTCCCTCTTAGACTCTTTAGTTTTTGTCCTTGAACAGTTGGACACTAGATATTGGGGAAAGATTTTCTCTTTCTCTTGGGTGGAGAGGGGAAAACCTTTGGAAAGCGAGAGGACCACAAGGTTAGCAAACGTAAACTTCATTCTTTCTGACCCCAGAGGATGAAAACTAAGGAAACACTGGGAAAAGAGGACAAAGGTGTTTTGAAACAGTGAATTATTGGCTGGGATGGGGGGTATGGTGGTACATTGCAAAGTAGGTTCACATTGTTTGATTTTCCTCTTTATCAGGTACCGAGTCAAAGATAAGGCAGACCGTGCAACTGTAGAACAGGTATTCCTTAAAAACTTGTTGCCTCCTAGTATTGAAATCAACGTGCCTCCTGCTTTTTCTAGTAATGTTTCAGTTTGTGCTCCATTCTCTCCACCCCTCTCTTCCCTGCCCCCCACCCACCCTCTCCCCCACCCCCAACCACCATAGTGTCCTAACAAAAAAAAAGACACTGTTTTTACCTCTCGACTGTGGTGTCCGGCAGAATTAATCCGAGAAGTTTCTATTGAAGTACAACTTTCAGTGACAGAACGGAGTAGCTCAAGTTGGTAATGGAGAGTTTTTTTCATCGCCAACATTTTCTGAACCCTGGGATTTTCCTCTGTTCTTCTCCCCCTATCCACTTCAATACATATAACCTCTCTCGTAAACCCATCCTTCAGAAGTGTCCCCTCAGGCAGCAGTTGCTTCAGGGGTTGCCAAGGCTGCCTTCCATTCTGTGTAGTCCCATCGTAGGGAATGGGGGTCACAGCTCTATTTGTCTTTTAGGCCAGTGGAATGGCTCCTTGCGTGTGCCTGGGCTTTTCATGGGACCAGAGCCCTTACTTTCAGCCACCAGTGGCCAAACCTAGCTATAGTCATTCATTCAGTAGTATTTATTGAGCGCTTACTATGTGCCGAGCACTGTACTAAGCACTTGGAATGTACAAATCAGTAACAGGTAGAGACAGTCCCTGCCCTTTGACGGGCTTACAGTCTAATCGGGGGAGACAGACAAAAACAATAGCAATAAATAGATTCAAGGGGATGAACATCTCATTAAAACAATAGCAAATAAATAGAATCAAGCTATATGGAACCAGAGAGATCAACTGACCACAACAGCAGCGGAGCTGGGCAAAGGCCTCATTATTTTTAGAGCTTCACAGCTCCAGGAACATCTGGGACAGGGTGCTGAAAGTGTTGGCTTCTAGTGCTTAAGGGAATGTCTGCCAACTGTATTATAGTGGACTCTCCCAATCAGTACAGCACTCTACACTCAGTAAGCGCTCAATAAATATCATTGATTGATCAAAGAGGACTTCTGGACTTTTTCTGTCATGTTGAACCTGTGGACTCCAGCATTTTGGGAGACCCTACACCCCCTCATTTATGCCCCCCCCCCCCCCCCCCCCGACCCGCATGCCCTGATGGAAGAAACATAACCACCCCTGGGATAATCAATCCATCATATTTATTGAGCACTTTGTGTAGAGCACTGTACTAAGTGCTTGGGACTTAGCCCCCTCTACCCTATTCCCCCTCTAATCCCATAGGCCACTCACTTTTCTTTCTAGTAGCTTAGATTGTGAGATGCCCTCAAGGGACTGAGACCGTGACCAGTTCCCACCTGTTTGTTCTCTTCTTACTGCTCTGCACACAGTAGGTGTTTAATAAATACTATAAGTACTACTAAAATGAATGCAGACAGGGCAGCGTTGAGGGCCATTTCAGTATAGCAGGGCAGTATTCCAGTTAAGCTTTCCACTTGATTAAAAGGCAACAATGTTCATTAAGAATTAGCCTCAGGAAATATTCTGACTCATATCTTTTTATTCCCTCTGAGGTATTGGATCCAAGAACTCGAATGATTCTGTTCAAGATGTTGACTAGAGGTGTCATCTCAGAAATAAATGGCTGCATCAGCACAGGAAAAGAGGTGAGTTTTTCTAGAGTTGGCTGATTATCTCCATGTTTTTTTTCTTTCCAATGTATCCGTATGGTATTTGTTAAACACTTCCTATGTGTCAAGCCCTGAGCTAAGTACTGGGGTAGATACGGGTTAGTCAGTTTGGACACAGTGTAAGAGGGAGGGAGAAGAGGTATTTAATCCCCATTTTGCAGAGGAGAAAACTGAGGTCCAGAGAAGTGAAGTGACTTACCCAAACCCAAGGTTACGCTCTAATGAGAAATCATTTTGCACACGTCTCCCCACTCCCCCAAAACCTCCAGTGGCTACCCACCCATCTCTGCATCAAGCAGAAGCTCCTCACCATTGGATCCAAGCACTAACAGCTCTCTCCCCTGTACTTATGTTCACTCCTCTCTCACTACAACGCAGCCTACCCACTTTCCTCTTTTAACTCCAACCTACTCACTCTCCCTCCGTCTTGTCTCTCTTGCCATCAACCCTTTGCTCACATCCTCCTATTTTAGATGCAGTTGATTCTGTATCCCCTAAGCACTTAGGTACTCACCACATAGCCATGTACTGTCTTGCTTCTCCTACAAGCAAAATCCCCTACAATCAAAATAAATGACATATATTTTAATGTCCAACTTCTTCACTAGAGTGTAAACTCCTTGAGGGCAGATTTCATATCTACTTACTCTGTTATGCTCTCTTGAGCAGTTAATGTAGTGCTATGCACTCAGTCAGCGGTCAGTAAATACACCCATGATTGCTTGAACTAGTAATTCTTAAAAGATTTTCAAGAACAGTGAATTCAAAGAAAACTAGGGAAGGCAGTGTGGCCTACTGGAAGGAGCACAGGACTGAGATTCAGAATACCTGGGTCCTAGTCCCAGTTTCACCACTGGCCTGCTGTGTGACTATGACCAAATCATTCAACTTCTCTGGGCCTCAGTTTCCTCAGCAATCAAATGGTCGTTAAATAAATGGTTGAATCCCAATGGGACAAGGACTCTGTCTGATAACCGTATATCTGCCCTAGAACTAAGCACAGAGTAAGCATTTAATAAATACCATAATTAAAAATAAGACTGAAAATACTTATTCTTTTCTTTGCCTAAATACCAAGTGATTCTGATTTTGCTTTGCTTTTCAACAGGCTAATGTATACCATGCTAGTACTACAACTGGAGAAAGCAGAGCAATCAAAATTTATAAGACTTCAATTTTAATGTTTAAAGATCGGGATAAGTATGTAAGTGGGGAATTCAGGTAAGTCCAAATTTTGTTTGCTATTTTTACTTCAGTGTACATAGTCAAAGCGACAATGGGGTTAGAATATTAAAGTCTGTTTTGTTTGGATGTATTTGTGTTTGAGGTTTCGTCACGGCTATTGTAAAGGAAACCCTAGAAAAATGGTGAGAACCTGGGCTGAAAAGGAGATGAGGAATTTGATAAGGTAATATGCTAGGCGCGTTTATTTGTAAATGTTGTTTATGCATCCATACTGTTTTAGAATTCTTGAGTCTCTGTGTATTATCAAGAATTATGAGTAAGCTGCCATTTTGGGTTTTTTCAGCCCTGACTGGAAACTCTCAGGTTTGGCAGCAATCCAGGGTGAGCAAGGAGGGGAGTCCAACACAAAGAGTTGGGGGATCCCTGGGAGGACCATGGTGGGGGACCATGTTTACCAGTACCTGACCAATCCAAGACATAATTGAAAAATAAAATATTATCCTTCAAATGGAATTTAAATGAGGGTGATGCTCCAGGTACCATTAGTACTTACTTCCTCCATTCTAAACTCCTACCAACCTATTGTAATTTATTTTATATATTTTTAGACTGGATTTGCTTTGTAATTCCCAATTAATTGCCTTTGTGACTGTCATAATGTTACAGATTGAACACAGCAAAGATCCCTTGCCCCGAACCTGTTATGTTAAGAAGTCATGTTCTTGTCATGGGTTTTATTGGTAAAGACAACATGTAAGTATGCTCAGAAAACCAGTGATTGTGTGCATTTTTAATTTATGGGTTCAAACGAAGCTCATTTTAAAGTCTGTTGCATTGGCCAGACGTGTAATAGTACTTTAAACCTCAATAGTCCCTTTCCTTTAAAACATTTCCAGAATCCCCTCCTTTCTCTCTAGGGTCTTGATGAAGGCCAGCTTGACTATTGCATTAGCTTCCTCGCTGACCTCTCCCCTCGTCAGTTCATCTGTTTCCCGGTCATTTTTCTAAAAAATCCTTCTGCACACATCTCCCCGCCTGATGTCCATTCCTCTCTGCATCAAATATAAGTTCCAGCAGTTTTAAGACCCTCAGCCGGCTTTCTCCATCTTACTTGTTCTCACTCTTCTTTGCTACATCCCACCTCTCTAGCTTTCTTCCTTACTGCCAACCTGTTGCTCACATCCTTCATATCTGACAGACCACCATGCTCCCCCTCGTCAAAGCCCTTTTGAAAACACATCTGATTAATCTCTTATTTCAGTGCCCTATTTCTCTACTACCACTAAGCACCCTCTCTCTCTCGCACCATACCTCATGCATGCCTATCTTTATGCTCTTGTTCCTCTACCTGCAAGTTTCTTGAGGGCAGAAATCATTGTATTGGCCAAGCACTTAGAGTGTAATTCAGTAAACATTTTCAATGTGAAAGGCACATGCCTTTCTGACAAGCAGCTGTCTGTCAGAGTTTTAAATCAGGCATGTTAGATTTGAGTAAGCAAAGAAGGATTAAATTGTTCTAGCAGGTGTTCCAATATCTGATGAAGTTAGGGGAGAAGGGAGGTCATTTTGATAGCTGGAGATAGGAAGTCTTGATGTGCGTGACTTTCTTGTTGAGCCACTGCTTCTTTTCCACTCAGGCCTGCTCCACTCTTGAAAAATGCCCAGCTATCAGAATCCAAAGCTCGGGAGTTATACTTGCTGGTTATTCAATACATGAGAAGAATGTACCAGGATGCCAGGCTGGTCCATGCGGATCTCAGTGAATTTAACATGCTGTAAGTATTGTTTCTCTCCACCACAGCGATTCCAGGCTCTACCTTCTGAATTAGCAGCCTAACCTCAGCTGTCCCGAAGTTGAAGGATAACTTTGTCCCAGTAACTTATCGAGTCTTATACAGGTCTGCTCAAGAGTGGTCTCCCAGACCAAAATTTCCTTCTGGCTTTTGAACTCTCCCACCTTTACCTTCCCCTTTCATCCCCAAAGCGTGATTTACCCACTGTCTACTCTGTAGCCATGTGCTTCTGGGCCCCGGGCCTAAAACAACATGGCTGCCAGGAGTAGCCAGTGAAGATTACCATCTGTTGGTTGACATCTCCAGGAGAAGGAGGAAGAGGAATGGGAAGCAAGGGTCAGAGGGTGCACTCTTCCACAGGCAGGCCTCTGGGAGCAATCAAGGATTCCTGATTTGGTGGGAGGAAGATGTAGAGGGAGAAAAATGTTGACCATGGAGAGAGAGAGAGATGGTCTGTGCGCCTTTGGGCCCACAAATGGAAAAAAATGTGCTTCCAAAGAAAAGTGTTAATTCCTGTGTTCACTTTTGAAGAATTTTGTGTTGAGAGAAAGCTGACCACTAATTTTACTTGCCTCTTTTCCTTCCCCTCAAACTTGCCTTTGGCCTGTGGTGCACAAGGTACCATAATGGAGAGGTCTATATCATTGATGTTTCCCAGTCAGTAGAACACGACCATCCACATGCCTTGGAGTTCCTGAGGAAAGACTGTACAAACGTCAATGGTAAGTGGCCATCTGAGTTTCTAAAGTCTGGCTTACATGTGTATGTTCATTTGTTCAGGTGATCCTTCTGGGTGAAATGTGGCTTTCTGTACAAGGGGAAAAAAAATCAGTGGGGAGAATTAGGTATCTTTTATTGAGTGCTTTGTGCAAGCAGAGTACTACACTACATGTGTGCAAGAGTACAGTAGAGCTAGAAAACATCTTTGTCCTCAAGGGGCATACAGTCTAGACAGGGAGGAACTTGCCTGCAAGGGGCAAAACTTTATCTGAAAAGGATGTCAAATCCACCTGTAATCCCTGGGCTACTTTTCTCATTTTTTTGCCTTCACTTTGTCCTGTTTTTCTCACTGTTTTTCCTTCCCCCCTTCTCACCCTTCAAAGGTTGAATCAACTGCCCTGCTACTGAATCAGGGAGAGGAAGAGAGAGAAAAGACCACTAGTGGAAACAGTCACCCAACAAGATATGAGGGATCCAAAGGCAGGGCAAATAAATCAGCCAAAAGTGGCCATAGTTTGGCAGACAGACAGACATGCTAACGTCAAGTGTCCTGTAACAGATTGAGTTGAAACGTATCGTTTATGACTCCAAAGGCCCGGAACAGCTGTTGGTTTTTGGGTTGGAGGTTTGTTTTGTCCCATCATTCAATCAGTGGTATGTATTGAGCGCTTAACCATCTGCAGAAGCACTGTACTAAGCACTTGGGGGAGTAAATACAACAGAGTTAACAAACATGTTCCCTGACCATAATGAGGTTACAGTCTAGAGTCCCATGTAAATTTGTGTCACAAAAGAATATTTCTTTCTGGAAAACTTTCAGATGTGACCTGCCCTTTCTGGACTCGGTCATTGGTAAATTTCAAAGTCATTGAAAAGTAATTGAACCAATTTGTGTCTGTTTTCTCCTGAAGATGTCTTGAATTTTTTGTCCTTTTGTCTGGCAGATTTTTTTTTGAAACATGCTGTTGCTGTGATGACTGTGCGGGAGCTCTTTGAGTTTATTACTGACCCTTCTATTACGGAGGACAACTTGGATGCTTACCTTTCTAAGGCAAGTCCTGGAATGTATCTGGAAATGACACAAAGTAGCAAGAAGAAGAATGATTCCATGGCCATAAATTTATATAGTGCCTTTCTTTTAAATGAATCAACCAATTGTTGTATATTTGAGCATCTGTGATAAGGAAAACCCTACCAAGTCCTTGGGCGAGTATAGTTGAGTTGAGCATAGTAGAGTTGAGGGGTGCTGTCATTGAGTTAACAAAAGGGGAAACTGACAGGCACAAGCCATTCATAGATATGGAAGGAGAAAAGAGCAGCTACCCAGCTGTGGACGACAGCAGTCTGGAAAGTTAAAGAGAAAAATAAATAAATGTTAGGTGAATACAGTCCTGAATATGCTGATGTGTTATGAGAAGATGAATAAACATAAGTGCTAAAGGTGGTCCTGGATGGAAGCAACCTGGGAGGTGGAGCTTAATTGAGGGGATTGCATGGAGGAGGTCCATTTTCAGGAAGACTTTGAACAATAATAATAATTGTGGCATTTATGCCCTTACTATATGCCAAGCACTGTACTATGTGCTGGTGGTAGATACAAGTAATTGATCCCACAAGGGGCTCACAGTCTAGGAGGCAGCTGAGTGTCCTACCCCCAGCTTAATCACTTGGAGATGTCAGTGGATTAGGAGATCAAAGTGTGGGGTAAGGGGAGACTGGAAGATTGGTTGGCCCATGTTGAGTTGGATTTGTGGCAGGCTGATTGCCAAGTCTGTCATAGAGAGATATTCAGTATCATCATCATCGATGGTATTTATTAAGTGCTTACTATGTGCAGAGCACTGAACTAAGTGCTTGGGAGCATACAGTGCAGCAGAGTTGGATCACCAGATGTCATTAACCTAGGAGAGTAAAATGTTTCCACCATTTGAGCTGGTTTCAGGACAAATGGGGAAAAGAACAATGCGTAGAGAAAATGTCTAGATTAACCAGCTGAAATATCCAGAGTTTGGGTCCAAAAGCAATCATTTTGACTTTCATTTTGCTTAGGCGATGGAAGTAGCAGCCCACAGAACGGAAGAAGAGCGATCCAGCCAAGATCATGTGGATGAAGAAGTAAGAAATGTTCCTTTCTCTTATTTATCTCAACTCTAGAACAAATTTCTGATTGTATTGCCTAGGAGGGGAAATTTGTTTGCAGGTAAAGAGGTGCCTGAATATTGGATGTTATCATTTTGTAACTTAGAAACTTGTTTTATCCTTGTCTTTTTTGACATGTCGGTCATAAGATCATTCAAAATGTGCATTTCAGTGGTGCTAGTTTTTATGTAAACCAACCCAGGATAATTGATGGAAAATCCATAGCATGTCCTGGCTATCTATAGTCGTTCTTAAAGGTGGAGTATCACCCAGATAGGAATGAAGCTGCACAGGTTTAAGTGTGTGGTGGGGAAAGAGAGACTGGGAAATAAGGTATTGGAAGAAACGATAAAATGGACCGATCCTGAGGGAAAGAAGGTCTGACACTTCTGCAGACAAGTGAGAAATCATTTGGTTTCCAGTATTTCTATTATGCATGACAGATGCTGCCAACAAGTACTGTGTTGACAAAATCAAAACCATCGGATGTGAACTCCCCCAAATCTAGCCCTCACAATCCCAATTCCCTCCCAGTCCCTAGGACTCTTTTTGACCTTCTTAGCTGGATCTCAAGAAGACATCTCCCACCTGTTTGCAGCATCTACCCCGCTCCACCTACACCTTCAACCCCATCCCTTCTCACCCTCTAAGAACATCTGTGCCCATTCTTCTTCCCTCCTTGACTGCCACCTTCAACTGCTCCATGTCTGCTGCCTCCTTCTCTTCTGTCTCCTTTAACAAATTTCTTGGAACTCCACTGCACCTTCTAGCTCTCCCCCAGCTCTCTCTTCCCATTCCTGTTCAGACTTCTCGATGGATTATATACACCCACTACCTCCGCTTGTTCTTCTCCAACTCCTTCCTTAGTGCCCACAATCTAATTTCTGCCCCCTGCACTCCACTAAAACAGCCCTCTCCAAGGTCCCCAATGACCTCATTCTCACCAAATCTAACGGACTCTAATCCATCCTAATCCTTGACCTCTTGGCAGCATTTGACACTGGACCATTCCCTTCTAGAAACATTCGCTAACCTTTTTATGTTTTTAACACAGTTCTCTCCAAGTTCTTCTGTTATCACTCTAGCCAGGTTTTCTAAGTCCCTTTCCCTGGCTATTCTTCTGCTTCCCACTCCCTCTCGTCCTGGGGCTGTAATGGGAATTATGTTTGAAATAGCACTAAAAATCTGACTTCTGGCTTTGTTTTGTCATCGTGGTTAGGTGTTTAAGAGAGCTTACATTCCTAGAACTTTGAATGAAGTTAAAAATTATGAGAGGGATGTGGACATAATGATGAAGTTGAAGGAAGAAGACATGGCCTTGAATGTGCAACAGGACAATGTAAGTTGCCTGAACTATGTTAAGATCATAAAACAGAACAGTACTTGTGATAAACTTTGTCTTCCTTTCCTCCCCATTGATTTTAGTATAAGTCAAGAAGTAAAGTAAAGAAGTAATATGTTCTACCTTCCACAGTAAATGTTTTTTAATGATGATGAGGATGGCAACCTTCTAGTTTTTCATAAAAGCCACAGTCCAAGTCATTGTTTGAGGCAGGTTTGGAAGCAGCATGGCCTAATGGAGACGGCACGGGCCTGGGAGTCAAAGGATCTTGGTTCTAATCCCAGCTCCGCCACTTGTGTGCTGTGTGACCTTGGATAAGTCCCTCAACTTCTTTGTGCCTGTTACCTCATCTGTAAAATGGGGGTTAAGATTGGGAGCCTCACATGGGGCATGGATTGTGTCCAACCTGATTAAGTTGTATCTTTCCCATCACTTGGTACAGTGCCTGGCACACAGTAAATGCTTAACAAGTGCCATTAAAAAAAAAAAAAAAGAAAAGAGACTCTTGCTCAGTTGGGTTCATTTCTGTGGTGATGTTTAGCTATTCAAAATTGGTATTGGTCATTGGGATGGAGAAGCTTCTCTTTGAGGAAGAACTGAAAAGATTAGGAATCCTCCATATGGAAAAGTGCAGGCTGGAATAAGACATTATGGAAGTTTCAAAATCCTAAGGGGTGTGACATGGGAAAATACAATTGTTCACCAATTAATAATAACAATAATAATATTTGTGGTATTTGTTAAAGTGCTTACTAGATATCAAGCACTGTAATAAATTCTGGAGTAGATATAAAATAATTAGGTCCCACATGGGGTTCACAGTCTAAACAGGAGGGACAACAGGTATTGAATCCCCATTTTGCAGATGAGGGAACTGAAGCACAGAAGAAATTAAGCCACATGCCCCTGATCACACAGCAGGCAAGTGGCGGAGTCAGGATTAGAACTCAGGTCCTCTGACTCCCAGGCCTGGGCCACAAGCAGCATGGCTTAGTGGAATGAGCACAGGCTTAGTCACTTAACTTCTCTGTGCCTCAATTACCTCATCTATAAAATGGGGATTAAGACTATGAGTCCCATGTCAGACAAACTGATTATCTTGTATCACCCCCCAATGCTTAGAATAGTGCCTAGCACCTAATAAGTGCTTAAGAAATACCATTATCATTATTATTATTATTCTCTATTCCCACAAGACCAGGACTAGGGAGCACCCTCTGAACTTAAAGGTAGAGGCACAAAACAAATGAAAGGGAGTACTTTTTACTCACAGTGGGTGATATGCATGAGAAATTTGCTACCACAGCAAGTTATGCAACCAGACCATATCACCCTGGTCCATGAAAGATTTAGATAAATTCATGAACAAGAACCATTACATGGAGTGATTCAAGAGTCCTAAGCACCTATTCTACACCTGTTAAACCTTTTGAGCAAATGATGAAAGTGACTTTTGAAACTTAAGATGGCCTCACTGACTTATAACAGTACCCCTCAACCAAAGGGGTCTCAAGTGAAAACCAGAAATGAACTGTATGTATATACAGGGACTACTAAGTACCATCACGTAAAGTTGGTGTCCAGGGAGTCCCCCTGAAGAATGAAAAGTCATGGATCCATCAGTCAATCAGTAGGATTTATTGAACACTTACTCTGGGCCAAAACACTGTACTAAGCACTTTGGAGAGTACAAGCCCACAGAATTAGCTGACACGCTCCTTGCCCGTAATGTTAGGATGGTTCATCCTTAACCTTGTGGTTCGGTGCCAAATAGGGCAACTGTCCCTCTGTCCCCTGCTTTCACTTTTTTATTGACAGAATATGATCAAATTATTGACTTCAGGGCTTCATAAACACTTGAGTGTGAATTGTGGAGTGCTTATGTCTTTGAGGATTGTATTTGAATTTTCCTAGCAATAAATATTTTTCCATTTTCTTTCATACTAGATTCTGTATCAAACTGTGACGGGATTGAAGAAAGATTTGTCAGGTGTTCAGAAGGTGAGGGGGTGTCATGTGATTTTGGGGGGTTTTATATCTACATATGATGTGGATGTAAGCACTTACTAATTGGTTCAATGGTTTGTAAAGGTTTTCCTTAAAATGTTCCTGCAGTCGTCCCTGCCTTCCTGGAAGATATCTAGTAGTCACTCAACTGTGAGACTGAGGGGGGAGGAATTTATTATTTCTAGTCCTTATTCAGCCACTATTTTATGTGATTATAGGTAAGACACTTACCCTGTTACCTTTTGGCCTCCATTTCCACACCTTTGAAGTAAGGTTAGTCATCCTGACTGAATTTACCAGTCAGTTTTTTCAGCAGATTTAAAACAACCTGCCTTGTGTTTTGGAAAATAAAGATGCTTCCAGACAATTTATAAGTAGCATTTTTTTAATGGTGTGTAGCCTCAGACCAGTACACATAGATTTACTGCATCTGTTGTATCAGTCAGTGGTATTTATTGAGTGCTTACTGTTTGCAGAGCACTGTACTAAGTGCTTGGGAGAGGACAGTTCAGTAGAGTTGCTGCTTACCATGTAGATGCCTCCACTGCATCTGCATACCCCTATGGTTGCGGAGGTGTAGGGACCAGCCTGTCAGAGCTCAACAGCCAAATGTGAATTTTCAGAGATAAACCTGTGTACTTTTCCCTAAAGCTGAGCTCTTGATTGATTTTGCTGTTTCACAGGATGGGGGAGGAGTCCTTCCTGCTTGTTCTTTGGCAGTTCTGATTTCCTCTCAACCATTCATTAGAGGTGCTCTGGGAATCAGGGCATCTTTTGGCTCTGAAAATTAACCAGGTCATTATTTTTCTGTTAAGAGTGTGGCTTCCCTGAAGGGAGGATTGGTTGGGGAGATCCCAGGGTTCAGGATTTGTGAGCCGTTTGTAGCTGGCATTTTACGGGGAAATTTAATTGAAATTTACAAGCACTTCTGATCTGTGCTGTGATGGAGAAACATCCATAAGCAACTTTTGGAGGCCCGAATGGATATTTTGTGGAAGAGCTCTTATGACTCTGCTTATGCTGTTTGAGAAAAAAGCTACAGTTCTGTGAACTTAATACTTTTTAAAATTTTCCTTCCTTTTTTTAATGTAGTAGCAGTCATTAGAAATGTGGCAAAATCAGCCACGCCGTTACTGACATGCCCACACTTCTGGATTTGCAACAGCAGTGGAGTTAGATCTCTGAGGCTCTGTCTGTTGCCCCTTTATTGTGCTCCTGGAAATGCAGCTGGGATCAGTAATCCCCTGTCAGTATTTTTGGTAGAGAAGCTTGTCCCGGCCTGGACTCCGTATTGCCCACAGAAGGGCCTCCCTTCCCACTTAAATCCTGGCCCAAAGACTTCCTTCCAAGCCTGCCTTTATGGAGGAGACTTTGTTAAGCTGGCTGCTCTACAGCGTTTCCAGATCTATCCAGGCCCTCCTGCTTCTCTTCCCTTTTTTTGGCCTGGTCAGCACCATCCTTTCTGAGCCAAGAAATCACGAGGCAAAAAGGGTTATTTTAATGCACCAAGAAGGACCGTATGACGTATTTGAGACCAAAGATCCAAGAATGCAGCTTAAAATAGAAAAGGATGCCAATGTTTTGTGGGAGAGTAGAAATACCGAACCACCTGAGAAAAAAAGACAGGTGGAGGGCGTGGCAAAGGAGTTTGCATGCAGGGAAAGTGTATGTGATATTTCAAAAATTTGTAGATGTAAGTATGGTTTTATGGATTACTCTTCTGGTGACGATTCAGTAATACTTGAATGAAGAAAAGTCTACTGAGCCCCAGTGAACCCCACGGAGTTGGAGGGTAGAGATTTTTCCAAATTCACTGAACTTTCAGAGCTAGAATAATTGCCGAAATGCCGATGAGCGGAATCCAGTCTAAACTCCAATCTGTGATGTTGTCAAGGTCCCTGAACTCCTAGAAAAGCCAGGGAAGGAAGACATGGATTCTCATTCAGAAGATGACGACAGCTCCGATTCCTCTGATTCAGACTTTGAAAAACTTGGAGATCAGCCCCATTTTAAGAATCAATCTACCAACCCTGAAATGGACAAAAAGGTCAGGATAGAATTCTTAATCCCCTCTTCAAAGCTCAGTTGCAGCTGCTCGGAGTAATATGATGGTTCCAACAAGATAGGTGCTTCAACAAAATGAGTATTCTATATTCTTCCAACTTGCTTCCTGCATTTTCTTCCCTAAAGTTGGTTTAACCATAGTTATATTTATTTTATGTTGTAATGTTCAAAAGTCTCTATTAAGGTTTCATTGCTGGACTGGAGAAACCTGTGGGGCCACTTTTTGTAACTTCCGTTAACTTGAAATTGTCCCTGCCAAATAAATGGCAAAGAACTTTGTGGCAGCGCCTGACCATTTCCTGTTTCTCACTCTGTTTCCTGTCTTTCTCTGTCACTTTGAATCTGAACAGAGACACTGGAAAGATAAAGACAAATTGTGTGTGTGCCCTCGCACACCCCCCTTTCCCCACCCCCCACACCCCCCTTTCCCCACCCCCCACCTACCACATATACAGACTCACAAACAAATGCGCATGGGACCCAGACCCTGATGTGATTGTGTGTGTATCCAAAATAGGAACAATGATATCTTCATCTTCAGTCAGGGGTATTTATTGAGTCTGCAGAGCATATCAGTAAAGTAGAAGTAATCCTCAACCCCAAGGGTGCTAACAATCTAATGCGGGAGATGGAAAGACACACATTATTTACAGATAATAGGAGCAGGAGAAAGAACAACACTTCAATTGGCATGTAGCACTTAAATACCACAGTTGCCATTATTACTATTATTATTATGGCTTTTGTTAAGCATTTACTGTGTGCCAAGCGCTATACTAAGTCCTGGGATAGATCCAAGATGAGGGAACTGAGGCACAGAGAAGTTAATTGTCCAAGGACACACGGCAGACAAGTGGCGGGGCCAGAATTAGAACGCAGTTCCTCTGACTCCAAGCCCATGTTTTTTCCACTAGGCCATGCTGCTTCTCTCATTATTATCTCATTAGCCCTGACTTCTCCCCTCTTCTGCAATCTCACTTCTCCCATCTGCAGGAAATGTGGAGGTGTTCAAGAGTGAACTCCTCCATCTCCCTTCCTCAATCTTCTTCTATACCTCAACTTCCCCATCCTAGTTGAGAGCATCACCATGTCTGAAGCCCACAGCCTGGACGGTTTTCTTGATTCCTCTTTTTCACCTTCAATATTCAGTCTGTGTCCATATCCTGTCGGTTTTTCCTCCACATTTCCAGGATCCTCCCAAAATGAAAAACTCGCTTTGTTTTTCCTATGTTTTATTTTGTTGATGTGGAAGCTGGGGAAATGACTGTAAAATGTTTTTTTTTAATCTCAAGGTCCATTTTAAAACCAGGTTTGATTGCTTTTTCCAGGAGAGAAAGAAGATGGTCAAAGAAGCCCAAAGAGAAAAGAGGAAAAATAAAACCCCCAAACATGTGAAAAAACGCAAAGAGAAGACAGCCAAAATGAAGAAAGGCAAATAGAATCCACTAATGCGTGCTGGTTTTTTTTAATTAAACTGATATTTATGTACAGTGCTCACTTATAAAATGCAATGCTAATACTTTGGGGAAAGTATTGAATTAAATGAATATATCCCTGTGAAGACTTTTTTTGAATCCTTCAGTCATATTTATTGAACAGCTTACTGTGCTCAAAGCACTGTACTAAATTATTGGGAAATTGTAACGTAACAATAAGCAGACATGTTCCCTTCCCACGGCGAGCTGGATTCAGCTCTGGCAATTGGCTTTTGGTATGGACAGAGACTGCGTTTAAAAGGAAATTGGTGCTTCTGCCTCAGAGCTTAAGCAGTAAGCAGTACACTAAGCCTGACCACTGTCCTAGCATTTATTTTAGTCTCCTCTAGAGGGGAGTATCCTCTTTGTTTTCATCTTTATTGATGGAAGGGTAAAAAACAGGCTCAAGGCCAAAGTGAAAGTTCGACAGAGCTGGAGTGTTGTCCAACCTTCTCAATGGCTGTGAGACCCACCTCTCACAGGCACCCCATCTGCTCCTTGACCAGTTCAACCACCATCGTCTACAGGAAACATCCAACAGCAAGACAAGAGCCTGTACTCGGAAATGTATTTAGTCCCCTTGCATCGAAGCTACTCAGACCTGAGCACAGCTATGCTGGTTGGAATAAAAATCATAATAATAGTAATAATTATGGAACCCATTAAGCACTCACTATGTGCCCAGCACTGTTATAAGCACTGGGGTAGATGCAAGTTAATCAGGTTGGACACAGTCCCTGTTGTACCTGGGGCTTACTCTCCTAATCCCCATTTTACAGATGAAGTAACTGAGAGGCCTAGTGAAGTGACTTGCCCAAGGTCACACAGCAGATGGGGCAGAGCTGGGATTAGAGCTCAGTTCTAAGCCACGCTGCGGAGAATCCGCAACAGCGGGATACTCAAACCGTTCTACAAGGTAGTAGGTGTAGATGGAGACTAGAAAGGGAGCCAGAACCGAGCCTTGGTGGCGAAAGGCAGAGCAGAAGCCTGCAAAACAGACTGAGAATGAGTGGCCAGAGAGCTAGGAGAGCCAGGAGAAGACAGTGTCAGTGAAGCCGAGGTTGGATAATGCTTCCAGGAGAAGGGGGTGGTCGACGGTGTCGAAGGAAGGAGGATTTGGATAGGGTAGGGGCCATTGGATTTGGCCAGAAAGCGATCATTAGTGACCTTAGAGGGGACAGTTTCTGAGGAAAGTGGAGATAGAGGGTATCGATACCTCACTCAAGGAGTTTGGAGAGGAATGGTAGGTGGGAGATACGGCAATAACTGAAGGGTGCTGTGGGGTTAAGGGAGTGATTTTTTTAAGATACTGAAAGCAGTAGGGGAGCAGCCACTGGAGAGTGAACAGTTGGAGATGGCAGTCAGGGAGAGAAGAAGGGAGGAGGGTAGAGTTTTAATAAGGTACGAAGGGATGGGGTCAGAGGTGCAGGTGGAGGGAGTAGATTTTGAGAGGAGGTGGGAAATCTCTTGTGATATTCCTGGGAATGATGAGAGAATCGAATGAGGGGGTGGGAGGAGGGAAGAACGGGAGTAGTGCAAGGGAGACTTTAGGGAGCTCACACGTGATATTTACAATTTTATCTATGAAATAGGTGGCAATAGTCCCCCATAACCCTGTTATTTTTGTTATTTCCTAAGTTTCTCCTCCCACCCCTTTTTGTGGTATTTGTTAAGCTCTTACTATATGTCAAGCTTTGTTCTAAGCACTGGGGTAGATATAAGTCAATCAGGTTGGATACAATCCCTGTCCCACATGGGGCACACAGTGTAAATCAGAGAGAGAAGGGTTTAATCCCTATTTTATTCATGAGGTAACTCTGGCCCCTTAAATTATGAGGGCTACAACTGGACCCAGAACTCCAATAAAATGTCTTCTAAGACTGAGTCAAGTGGGAAGATTTCTCTGGAACTTCTTTATCTCTTGTGACAATTCACATATGTAATAAAGGTTGCTCGGAGATAGGTGATGGTTTGAAGAGGGCGAGAGAAGCAATAGTATTAATAAAAGCATTTACTGAGTACCTACTCAAAGCAATGCACTACATTAAGCACTTGGGAAGTACAACAGAAAAAAGGATTTCTTATGGAATTCATGCCCTTTAGCCCTTGAATTACTATTTTTAGGGATATGGCTAATGAGATTGTGGATACTGATTTTATTTTTGCCTTTCAAGTGCAGCAGATTGTACTGCATGACAGGAATCAACAAAATATTTTCACCAGGAAACGTCTCTCTGAATTGTGGCAAGTAATTTATTCTTTGTCCTCATACATGCATTTGATTCCCTTGAAGCCCTGTTGAAGAGTCCTTTGCAGAGTCAAATGTGAATTCACCTAGGAGACATCATTTTGGTCTTATAAGCCTATTATCCCAGAGGAATGGTAAAGCGATCAAAGAAATATAATCATTCAGTCAGCGATATTTATTGAGTGCCTACTATGTGCAGAGCACTGTACTAAGTGCTTGCGAGAGTACACTACAAAAGTACAATACAATACAAAAGAATTAGTGAACACATTCCCTGCCCATAATGAATTTACAGTCTAAAGACATTAATATAAATAATTTAAAGATACGTATGGAATCTGCTGCACTTCAAAGGCAAAAGTTACAGATTCAAGTGTAGTTGATCTTCTTTTACTTAAACACTAACACTGAGATAAAACTTTGTCCCACAGTGAAAAAACCTCACATTTAAAAGAAAAATGGAATAATGGTCTCTTGTCTGGATCATTTTCTAAAAGTGTTTTATACTTCTGTGATTGAATTTTGTTTTATTGTTGAATCAAGCAATAGCATTTATTGAGCTCTTACTCTTTGTGGAGTACTATACAGTACAATCCCTGCCCTCAAGGAGCTTACAATCTAGCAGGGGAGGCAGATAACTAAAATAAATAACATATAGGGAGAGCAACGGAGTCTAAGCATACATACTTTATAAATGTTCTGAAAGGGGAGTTTGGAAGCTCATTCATTTCTAGTGAAGAGGCAGTTGTTGAAATAATTCTTCATGGCTTATGAAAATTTGATTGGTTAAGCCAGGAATATATAAGTTAACAGGATGCAAGGTAAGGTGTCGGTGCCCTAGGGCTGCAGTAATGTGAGGTACTGGTTCCAATTGCAATTTCATCAATATTCATGCATTTTTTTATGGTATCTGTTAAGCACTTATGTGCTGGGCACTGTACTAAGCACTGGGGTAGATACAAGATCATCAGGTTGGACATAGTCCATTTCCCATATGGGTCTTACAGTCTTAATCCCCATTTTACAGATGAAGTAACTGAGGCTTAGAGAAGTTGTGACTTGCCCAAGGTCACATAGCAGATAAGTAGCAGAGCCGGGATTAGAGCCCAGGTCCTTCAGATGCCCAGGCCCTGCTCTGTCCACTAGATCACATTGCTTCTCAATGTGAAGGGCCTCTCCAATTGTCTCCTGGCTTTCAGAATCAACAGAGCCTTTATGTCAGTGAAAGGGAACCGAAGAGAACTTAGACCCTAGAGTCCAGCTGCTAGAATGCTGGGAGGAGTTTAGTCACTTTCAGGGTTTTCTCTTTCACTTGAGGAGACCTCAGTCTGCTTCAGCCATGGGCTCTTGTGGTGATTTTGGGTGGAATCAGGCCGGGAGCTGAACTGGCCTGTACGGGACTATACTTTCAAGCAGCCCTCTTCCATGGAGGGAAGCCACCTTGGCCCAATGAACTACCACCCCTTTTCGTTGGGACACTCACCTGGCAAGAAGTAAGAGCAATAAAAAGAGATTCCCTGCCCAACCAGAAGGTAGGGCTGGGCAGGAGTTGTGTAACCTAGTTCCTGAAAGAATGCTCCTCTAAGAATGATAACAATAAAATAATAATAAGTGGCATTTGTAAAGGGCTTACTATGTGCCAAGCACTGTGCTCCTGGGGAAGATAGAGGATAATTAGGTCAGACACAGTCCCTGTCTCACAAAGCTCACAGCCAGTGTCCTCTTGAAATGCAGAGGAGCTCTGCTGCTGGGGGGTGAAGTTCAGTTATTGGGAATGAGACCCCAAAGGAGTAGGGGAAAATAACTTCTTCCAGCAACAGGGCTCAGTGGATTGAGTGGAGTGGAACAAATTAGAGGTGCCACTGAATGCATCAAAATCCATCCACATTTATACAAGGAAACACTGAAGAACCCCTCTCTGAGAGGAATTTCACAAGAGGCCAAGCCAGAGACAATCGTCCAATAAGGGTCATGCTTGGCACTTTGTCAGGCATTTTTATCTCCTCCATCTTTAGAGTGAAAACCAAAGAAGGCACCTCTCTCAGCATCTGGGGCATTTCCATGATTGTCCATTCTGGAAAAAGCACGGTCCTGAAAGTCAGAGGACCTGGGTTCTAATCCCAGCTCTGCCTCTTACCTGCTGTGTGACTTGGGCGAGTCTTTTCACTTCTCTGTGCCTCAATTCCCTCATCTACAAAATGGGGATTCAATACCTGTTCTCCCTCCTACTTAGATTGTGAGCCCCGTACAGAACCTGGTGATCTTGTGTCTACCCCAGTGCTTAGTACAGTGCTTGGCACATAGTAAATGCTTAACAAACACCACAGTTATTATTAACTATTGTTATTATCATTGAGCTGTATTTCCTGCATGCCAGTTGGTGGCAGATAATGCTTGCCCAGACCGTCCATCCTTTTTGGGGAGAAGCGGGAGTCGGTGGATTTGAGGAGGGCCTGGGCTGCTGCCGAGGAATCTGGGCATGGGTGTGGTGCCTTGCTCTGGCTGACTTGGATGCCGGAGGCATTGGCTCAGGCTGGAAGTCGACGTGTCTTATAAAAATAAAGAAGTGATGAAGAAGCGGAAGATGGCGGATGGCAGGATTGTGAGAGAGTGGAGAAGGTTGTTCTACCCAGGTGCTTCTCTTGGCTTTTAGGAATGTTGACAGGCTGGTGCCCCGTGGGGGTTCAACTAAGAGAATGGCCCAGCAGCAAGCTCTGGCTCGCTCAGAACTACCTGCTGTGGGTTTCGGGCCCAGAGTGGGCGTGTGCAGAGGAGGGTGGTGTCATCTCTCACATGAGTTTGCCCGGCGGATTCCTCAAAGCTGCTACTGGTGGTTCCTTGGGAACTGGGCGACATCTTTGGAACCGGCTGGGCAATGTTGCCCATGCCAGGCAAGAGGGTGGGGGCCCGAGAGGGAGGAGCACTGAAAGGAAGGCCACCTAAGGGGCTGGAGCACAGCAGGAATGAGTCATGGAAATGGCCTGTTTTGCCAGATCCAGTGAAGGACGTTGGTGCCCCGGCACCAGAGTCTAATCAGCCAATTTCCAGGCCTTGTGTACCAAATGCAACAGAGATTTAGACTGCAGTGATCGATTCTCCAGTTCTAATAAAACCAAGCCAATTCTAGTAGCCTGTAGAGCTAATCATCAGCTATCACAAACATGCCAAGTTCCTGGCCTTTCTGGCTGCATTGGCCGAAAAGCCGTCTGGTAGCACTACCCTTCAGAAAACAATGACGTTTCTGCTATGGAGAGACCTTCCAGCCAGGCCTCTTGAACCTAGCATTGTAGTCCTAAGACCAGGGGTACTTACTAAGTTTTAGAGTTGTATTAGCAAAACAGCAAAGGAGGACACCTTTTTACACAGCAGGTAGTGAGTGTCTAGGATTTGTTACCACAGGAACTTGTGCAGGCTGAAAATGCCCACAAGTTCAAGGGACACTTGGATAAATTCATGGGTCATTAAGGGGAAAAGTTAGGGATTCTTAGAGGTTACAGCCTGACCCTTTCAGATGGTTGTCAGGGCGGGGAATACTGTTCCTCTTCATCTGAGCTGAATCTGGACCAGAACTGGGGATGGAAAGGATGGAATGGGGATGGAAGGATTGGATAGATTGACTGTTAGTTTTGTGTTCTTTCTCTTGGACCTACTCTATTAGTATTAATAATACTTACCAAGTGATACTTAAAGACTGTAATGTACTTTGTACTAAGCATTTGAGAAGTGCAATAGGAGTAAAGACATGTTCCCTGCCCAAGAGGAGTTTACTTTCTTACAGAGTTTATATGTCTGCAATTTTGGTCAGTTTGTTTCATCAATACGATTAAGCTTGTCAAGGGCAAAGATGTGGTGCCTTTTTTACTTTTTTTGATGGTACTTGTTAACCGCTTACCATGTACCAGGCAGTGAACTAAGTGCTGGGGTAGATACAGGGTAATTAAGTTGGGCACAGTCCCTGTCCCACATAAGGGCTCATAGTTTCAATCTCCATTTTACAGATGAGACAACTGAAGCACAGAGAAGTTAAGTGACCTGCCCAAGGTCGCACAGCAGACAACTGGTGGAGCTGGGATTAGCACTCAGGTCCTCTGATTCCAAGGCCCATGCTCTTCCCATGAGGCCACGTTACTTCTGCTATATGTTCTTAAGTGCCTAGTATAAAGGATAAATCATGATGACTATGTTGGTCCAATGCTGTAAAAGGCATTGCCTGTCCCCCCAACTAGACTGTTAGCTCCTAGAGGGCAGGGATCATTTCTACCAAATCTGTTGTACTGAACTCTCCCAACTGCTTAATACAATGCCCTTGCACCCAGTCAGTGCTCAATATATGCCATTAACTGATTATTCTAATGCTTGTTTTTATTTCCTAAATGATCCTGAGCATCTGCCCTTGTAGACAGTTTTTAGACATGGAATAGGATTACAGCACTCCCAATTTATTTCCTCAACCTCTTACCCCTTTGACCCTCTTTAAATAGTGTTTCTCCTTCACTTTATATTCTTAATGAGCCTATTTACCCTTGCATAACTCAAGAGATTTTGTCTGAGTAACCACATTTTAGTTCCAGAATAAGCCTGAGGGGCTTGTAACTCTTTCCAGATTTATCCTTATAACTAGGGAGAACCTTAATTGTTGACATAGTATTCATAGTTCTAGTTTTTTATTATTTAAGTTATTTTTAGTGATATATGCAGCATTTCTGATACACAACCATATAAAGAACTGCCTTTTTAAATGGCATTTGTTAAGGGCTTATTATGTGCCAGGCACTGTACTAAGTTCTGGAAGTAATACAAGCTAATCAATGACTTGTCCAAGGTTACACAGCAGACTAGTGGCAGAGCTAGGATTAGAACCCCGTTCTTCTGAGACCCAGGCCTTTGTTCTATCTACTAGACCATGCTGCTTCTGTTTACCAATGAGAACAGCATTTGATATTGAATGAGTTTTGGGAGAGAAGCACTGGGTAGCCACTGGGTAGCTACTGAAAGCATTTCAGAATCCTGGAAATTGATATGTACTGGGCACCCAACACAATTTGATAATCAAACCTGTCATTTTGCAGAAGTTCATTAAGTTTGTCTGACCCTGGAGGGTTTCTCTGGGAAGAACTCTGGACCCTCTGCTTGCTCCAGAGCTGGTACGATCTTCCAGGACCCTGTGAACATGTCTGAACCAGGGTGAAGGAAGGCTAAGTACTGAAAATAAAAATTCTGGATGTAAAGTCATTTGGTCCCTTGTTTGTACCAGACGGAATAGGCTAGCTGAAAATAAGGCTGTCCACCTTAAAACTGGATGAATGGCCATCCAAGATGAGTATGAAGTTAGAAGCTGGCCTGTATTTAAATTATATCTTCATTCAATATTATGAGAAGAGTCACAAAAGTAAACACCAGCTCATATAATCAGAACCTAAAAGGAATCGGTCAGAAAGCTTTATAAAAAGATGGCCAAAAAGATATCCATATATTTTACCTCCCTTTCCTATCCCCATTTTGTTTAGTTTCCTTGAGAATTTGGGTCTGAAGAGGAAGGGGAGATTGGAAGGAGGACTCTGGGTTTTGAAGGGAGGGAGAGTATAGAAGGAGAATTCTGGATTGGGAAGCAGTGCGGCCTCGTGGAAAGAGCACAGGCTTGGAAGTCAGAGGCCCTGGGTTCTAATCCCAGCTCAGCCACTTACTTGTGTGACCTTGGGTAAGTCTTCTCTGTGTCTCAGTTCCCTCATCTGCAAAATCCGGATTCAATAATTGATCTCCCAGCTATTTAGACTGTGATTCCTATGTGGAACAGGGATTTCATAGGACCTGATAATCTTCTGTCTACTCCAGTGCTTAGTACGTTGCTCAATAAATACCACAATTATTATTAACGGAGTCTTCTGCAGCCTACCTCCTAACAACTATTTTTGTTTGAAGACAGATAAATTTCAGGTGACTGCTGATCAGGGAAAAATATGGTGTGGGACACTCCCACAATATATTGTGATGATGGCAGGATCCTGAACGAGGGGAGCGTGATTTAAGAAATGGAAATATGGCAACAGTGGCCTAGTGGAATGAACATGTGCCTGGGAGTCAGAGGACCTGCGTTTTAATCCCAATTCTGACACTTACCTGCTGTATGACAGTGGGTAAGTGATAACTTTTCTGTGCCTCACTTTCATCATCTGTATAATGGAGACTCAATATTTGTTTTCCCTACTTAGGCCCGTAAGACTGTGCCAGACCTGATTATCCTGTATCTGCCCCAGCACTTTGTACAGTGCTTGGCAGCGCTTAACAAATACCAGTTATCATTATTCACGGTAAGTAGCTCTATGCTTACGACCTCCCTAACTGTACCTTTCACCCCACTGGATGACTCCAGCGAATGACAGTCGTGTTCCAGATTGGCAAGTGGGGCCAGAATAATAACTGTGGTATTTGTTAAGTGTTTACTATGTGCCAAACACTGTACTACAGTGCAATCAGAACAGACATGGTTCCTGTCCCAGTGAGGCCCACCATCTAAGGAGAAAGAAAAATAGATATCTAGTCCCCACTTTATAGATGAGGAAACTACAGTGCAGAGAAGTAAGTGACTATGAGTCCACGTGAGGCAGGACTGTTTCCAACCTGATTATCTCATCTCTATCACAGTTAATATAGTGCTTGGCATGCAATAAGGGCTTAACAAATACCACCATTACTACAGAGCAGGCAAGTGGCGAAGCCAGGATTAGATCCCAGGTCCCGTGATGCTCAGTCCTGTGCTCTTTCCACTAGGCCACTAGGCCTGCTGTGGCTGTCTCACCTCTAAAGTGGTCCCTGTTCACCATCATGTGCGATAAGGACAAGAGGTTTGATTAAAATGATCGAATTCTGGAATAAAAAAGAATCCTTGGCACTAGGGCAGCACAAAGACCTTCTAATAATGCACATTCAGTTTGAGAGGTGATGCTGAAGAAAGCTCAATGAAAATTTGTGAACTGGCTTGTTTGTTCGTAAGATCCTGGAAATTCATCAAAAGTTTCAGATGCCAGGTGGGCCCATGTGCAGGTCCGGGCCCAGAGGAAGCCCAGAGCTTTTTACAGCCTTGTACACAGGCACAGACTCGCCAAGAATGGAAAGAGGACTCTTCCCAGTGAGTGCACGGACACTGGAGAAATCACCTTTCCAGGAGGGCTCCATTACGGAACCGGGAGAGAAAATAGCCATCAAGTCCAGAGAGAGATTCAATAATAACAACTGTGGTATTTGTTAAGTGCTTACTATGTGCCAGACAGTGTACTGAGCACTGGGGTGGGTATAAGCAAATTGGGTTGGACACAGTTCCTGTCCCACGTGGGACTCACAGTCTCACTCCCCACTTTACAGATGAGGTAACTGAGGCCTAGAGAAGTTATATGATTGCCCAAGGTCACACAGTAGACATTCCCCCACCTGATTTCTGTGAACGGCTCACCCCTTCCACTCCCCAATATGTCAATTGAGATTATCGAAAGCTTACTCTATGCAGAGCACTAAGGTAGTAATAGTATTTATTAAGTACTTACTGCATGCAGAGCACTGTATTAAGCAGTGGGAGAAAACAGGTGGGAATTAAACATGGTTCCCACCCTTCCTGGGGCTCACAGTCTAAAAAGCGCTTGGGGCAGTACAATGGAATAGTTATAGACATGATCCCTGCTCTCAAGGAGCTTAGAATGGAGGCTCCTTGTTGTCAGGGAAAGTGTTCCATGCTTTCCCAGGTGCATAGTACAATGGGTTGCCCCCAGTGGACACCAAGTAGATACTTACCTACAATTATCACCTCTCCTCCCCCACCTCTAGACGGAAAAGACCTTGTGGGCAGGGTACTTGACTACCAACTGTTATATTTACTCTCCCAAGCACATAGTACAGGGCTCTGCGCCCAGTAAATGCTCAATAAATATGACTGATTGACAAAATATGAATCTGAAAACACAGAGTTTAGCACCAGGCTTTCATTTTTGAGTGTAGCCTCTCACTGCTAATGACTGCTTTGTCTTCCATACGTGGAAAATATGGGAAACACTTTTAATCTTCCATTCAACCGTATTCATTTCCATTGAATAAGAAATGAAGGGTTTCTAACTACCCACGTCCAGGTGTGAGGAAATTTTATAGGGCAAGACCTATATATGTAAGGGTCTTGCCCTTTCTATCCCTTTGATTCTGGAAAATTGTTGGTATTTTTTTTCTTAAGGGGTATAGGTTGACTTTGGGAAAAACTTCCTTTAAAAGTTCAATCCTGCTGAGCTCCACGTTGAGTCCAGCACTCTCTCTTTTGCCTTTAGAAACATGGTCACTTTGTTGTTTTCTGGGTTTTAAGTTGGTTTACTAGATTCCTGAATATCAAAGCAGCTAAGATATATCCCTGGCCAAAAAGGATGCTCCCTTCACAAATGATAATTTTCTGTTTTTTCTACTATTTCCATCTGGAAGCTTGTTTTAGCTTTCTTGGACAATCGTAAACATTTCAAATGCAAGAAGTGGGTCTTTTTAGAAACTTGAGGGAATTAGTTTTGCCTACACGAAGCAAGAATAACAGCTCTGTGCTTTTTCTTAACTTCACCATAATAAACTACTTTGGTATGGATAATAATAATAATAATGATAAATTGTGGTATTTGTTAAGTGTTTACTATGTACTAAGTGCTGTGCTAAGCACAGGGGTATATGCAATCAGATCAGACACAGTCTCTATCCCACATGAGTCTCCCAGTATAAGAGGGAGAGAGAACAGGTTAAGTGGTTCTGACTTCCACCCAGGTCACACAGCAGGCAAACGATGGAGGCAGGATTGGAACCCAGGTCTCCTGATGTCCAAGTCCATGCTCTTTCCACTAGGTCACACTGCTTCTCTGCATGAAATAGTTTTCCCTTCAGAGTACATCCCCTCCAGCTACAGAGGCAGAAGAGAAGAGAAGCTTAAGAGAAGCAGCGTGACTTAGTGGAAAGAGCCTGGGCTTGGGAGTCAGAAGTCGTGGGTTCTAATCCCAGCTCCACCACTTATCAGCTGTGTGACTTTGGGCAAGTCACTTAACTTCTCTGTGCCTCAGTTACCTCATCTGTAAAATGGGGATTAAGACTGTGGGACAATGTGATTACCTTGTATCTATCCCAGCATTTAAGACAGTGCTTGACACATAATAAGTGCTTAACAAATACCATCATCATTATTTTTATTATTATTACAGAATTGATTAATTTCAGTTAAGCCTGCATAAAGAGTCTGTGAAGACACCTCCAATTTGTTCATTGATGAAGGATTACTTAATGGATGGAAGGTGATGACAGCCCAAGTCCCCGATCCCTCCAGAAAGGAAAGAATGAAAGCCCAATTTTTAAAAGATCACTATCTCCCTCTCTAAAATAACCTTGCCATTGTGAGGTGAAGGGGCTTCTGTTGGATGAACCCCACCCCCGAACTATCTTTTCTGGTGATTTAAGGAAAGAGTAGAAAAACATTGAGGAATCTATAAGAGGAAGGGAATTTTTCAGAGCCTTAAGATGGAGAATGAGAAATAAAATTGTGGGTAGAACTCACAAGAATGTATCTGTTTACTGTGGTACTTTCCCAAGCACTTAGTAAATATGATCAAGCACACAGTAAGCGCTCAATAAATAACGTTTGGATGAATGAATAAATTCATCAAGTAGGGGAGACTTTCCATAACCAAATGGAGGCACAAAGTGGCCTGGGCTTGGAATTTATGAGAATACTTTCAGACCTTCCCTTCTCCCCACTTTCTCCCATGAAGCCCCAGATAATTAATATACACGATCTCCAAGTTCCCCTTAAAGTACTGGAGATTAAATCCTACTCCTTCCTGGTTGTCTTGTATCCCCCCGCCCCAGTGCTTAATATAGTGCTTGGCACACAGTAAGCCCATTGCAAGTATCATTATGAGTATTCTAGTAGCTGTGTGGGTTGGCTGCAAAAGCGTCTCTATGACGTGGGCGAGGAGACCATTTTGGAGAAGGGGGACTATGCTATTGGTAGGGCCAGGAAGAAAACCATACCAGCTGTCATATTCAGTAGGACAAAAACCCGTAAAATGCTACGATCCTTGTTGATTTGACAGAGATCAGTCACAACAGCAGACAAGAGTCTATGGTGTGATTCCCAGAAAAGGAGGAAACTCCCTTCCTCCTCCCTTCCATCACCTCTCCCCCCTCTACAGTCAAAAAATCCAACTTCCCATTTAACCCTCCCGGCCACTTTCCCCCAGAAGAGTGGGAAAGCTTTGTGGCAGGGTGCCGTCTTCTGGGTATCCCGACACCTTCTGGAAGTGGGGAGTGGTAGTCCCCAGAGGGGAAGGCAGGATGAGCCAAGCTATGGATTTCCTTAAATTACTTTTAATCTCCCTGAGCATTTCATCAATGCTCAGCACTATTTCTCTCCCTGGAACAAAAGCCGTGGGAGGCTGCAGGCTCAGGTGTTGCCCAAGCAGCCTTAATTGCTGCGGGAGAAGCTGGAACGAAGCTGGTTGTGGGAGCTGATGAGACCCTGCCCTGTCCTGCCCTGCCCTGCCCAGCCTGGCCCGGCCCGGCTGGCTGGTTGGTTGTCTGGCTGGCTGGCTGGCTGGGCTGGCTCTGAGCTGGGCAAATTTTACATATTGCATCTGCTATGTTGGGCATACACCCAGCTCTTGTGAGTCACTGGAAAAACAAGGTGAAAGCAAAGTGTCCTGTGGAAAAAGCATCTCTTCCCTTTCCCACCTTTTTTTTTGAATAGCATTTGTTAAGCACTTACTATGTGCTGGGCACTATACTAAATGCTGGGGTAGATACAAGATAATCAGGTTGGACACAGTCCAGGTCCCACATGGACCTCACAATCTTAATCCCCATTTTACAGATGAGGTAACTGAGGCACAGAGAAGTTATGTGATTTGGCCAAGGTCTCATGACAGATAAGTGGCGGAGCCAGGATTAGAACCCATGTCTTCTAGCTCCCAGGCCTGTGCTCCCACTCACTAGGCCATGCTGCTTCTGCTAACCTTCCACAAGGGTATGGCCTAGTGGAAAAGGCATTTGCCTGTGAGTCAGAGGACCCACATTCTAATTCTGGCTCTGCCATGTGCTTGCTGGGTGACCATGGGCAAATCACTTAACTTTTCTGGGCCTCAGGTTCCTCAGCCATTTGTCTGCTGTGTGATCTTGGACAGGTCACTTCACTTCTCTGTGCCTAGGTTACCTCATATGTAAAATGGGGATTGAGACTACGAATCCCACGTGAGACAGAAACTATGCCCAACCCGATTTGCTTGTATTCACCCCAGTGCTTAGTACAGTGCCTGGCACATAATAAGCACTTAACAAGCTCTATTATTATTATTATTGTTATTAAAATGGGGATGAAATACCTGGAGTCCTTCCCTCCTAGATTGTGAAACCCATGTGGTACAGAAAGGGTGTCTGATCTGGTTGTCTTTACATCAGTGCCTGGCATATAGTAAGCACTTTGCAAATACCAGAATGATTCTTATACTCCCCTTTATCAAAAGTCATTTAGGTTTAGGTTTTATTTGTGATGTGAAGCACAAGCTGATGAAGCTTCGGATGGATGCTTTCACCCAAAATATGTTTTAGTGACCGTGCTGCAGCTCTGACCTGCAACATTCATGCTCTAGGATGGTCACTGGACAATTTCAAACCGGGTCTTGGAGGTTAATTAGTTGACCCCTGTGGCTCCCCTAGAGAGAAGAGGGGATTATTATCCCTGTTTTATGGGCAGGAAACTTAGGTCCCAGAGCAGTCAGAGGATGTGGTTCTAGTCAGGGATGGGATAAAGACTCTAATAATTTGGTAACTGACCCTCATTGCTCACCATTCAGGTTTGGTTTTGTGGCTGGGGGCAGCAGGGAGTGGGGAGAGAGTGAAGGGAACAAAAAGAAATAAAGCAAGGAGTAAAAGTCCACAGAATAATCAGACTGGTATTTGTTAAGCACTTACTATGTGTCAAGCACTGGGGTAAATACAGTGTGTCTGATCCTTCCCTGTCCTACAAGGGGCTCAAAGGGGAGGGAGAACAGGTATTTTATGCCCAGCCTGGCCTAGTGGATAGAGCATAGGCCTGGGAGTCAGAAGAATGAGGTTCTAATCTTGGCTCCACCACTTGTCTGCTATGTGACCTTGGGGAAGTCACAACTTCTCTGGGCCTCTGTTACCTCATCTGTAAAATGGGAATTAAAACTGTGAACCCCTGTGGGACATGGATTGTGCCCAACCTGATTACCTTATTTCTACCTCAGTGCTTAGTACAGTGCATGGCACATAGTAAGTGCTTAATGAATACCATAAATAAATAAATGAGGAACTTGAGGCACAGAGAAGTAACATGACTTGCCCAAAGTCATGCAGCAGGCAAGTGCCACAGCGAGGATTAGAATGTGGGTCTCCTGATTCTCCATCCTGAGCACATTCCATTAGGCCGCTCTACCTCTCAACTCCCAACTCTAGAAAGGCACTCAACTCCTCTCCTGCAAAGTTAATATTTTGATTGAGATCCATCCCATTTGTCTACCTGACCTGGGCTCTGAGCTTGTTGATGCAAAGCTGGTCTTTTTTGAGGCCTCTCTGGACAGTAAATATAGATAATGAAGTTCTCTGAAAAGGCGGTTTGGCCTTTATCTTTGTTTTTCATTTTTTCCAGGTTAGTTTACGCTGATCCCACAAAGATAATTTTCTCTAGCATTTGTATGTAACTGTGGATTTCTTAAATGCCTCCTGCTTCTTCTAGGGATTTAGATGAAGTCCAGTTGTCCATTCTAATCCATCTTCAAACAAAGATGGAAAATGAAAAATACCAAAGGGGTGAAAGGGCAAAACATCCACTGATAACTATAAACAGTAAATCCTGCCTCCAGGCCCGAGCATGCACTAGAGACATTTCTCATTGGCTGACAGGTTTGAAAGAGAATTCTGACCTCCACTTCTCCTTCTCCACACAGCCCTTATGACCTCTACTGCTTATTTAGGAATGATACTTTGGAATGATACTTAGAAGTTCCTGGATTTTACTAAAGGTTGCCTGTTCAAAGGAGTAGTTTCCCTTTACTTTGGTGAGTCCAATGACAGTAATACATTCTCCCTGGCTTGAGTGGATCATTTTAACAAGTCCAACTGACTACCCTTCTGAAAACTGCTGTGATGTCATAACATTCCTGAGGTTTGCAAATGAGTCTCTGAAGGGCAGAGAAATACTAGGCACAAGGAAGCACCCAGAAAGCCAAAGGTTCAGGTAGAAAGCCAAGAGACACCTCCATGGGGGAAGGTGCCTTGTTACTTTGGGAGCATAAAATCAGCTGAATTCTGGAAGCTCTCACTCCAAGAACCAATCTGATTATCTTGTATCTATGCCAGCACTTAGTACAGTGCCTGGCACATAGTAGGCGCTTAACAAATACCATTAAAAAATAAGTAAGGGTCTTCTGAAAACCACAGAAAATGTCTGTCTCCCCTACTCGACTGTAAGCTCTTTGTGGGCAGAGATCAGTTCTGCCAACTCTATTGTATTTTACTCTCCCAAGTATTTAGTGCAGTGCTGTGCTGAGAAGCAAAAAGCATGGGCCGGGGAGTCAGAGGACCTGTGTTTTAATCCTGGCTTTGCCACTAGCCTGCTATTGGACCTTAGGCAAATTACTTAATTTTTCTGTGCCTCAGTTTTCTCAAATGTAAAATGGGGATTCAATCCTTCTCTTTCCTACTTAGACTGTAAACCCCATGTGGGACAGGTACCGAGTCTGAACAGATTATTTCATCTGTACCCCAATGTTTACTACTGTGCTTGGCACATTGTAAGGTCTTAGCAAATACCACAATTATCATTATTATTAATAAATACTATTGACTGACTGAGTGATTGATTGCTTGGGTGGAAATACTATCCTACTGAACTATTTGTTGGAGAAAAGAACTTGCAAAGTTGATCTTGCCACTTTCTCCACACCACCTGGAAATACCTGGAACCTGGATGACAACCCCATAGAGTCTGAGAGTGAGGAGAAGCATAGAGGAGAAGTATATATTGGTTGGGGCAGGGGACTGGTCGTCATGAGCCCTATTTGGGTTTTAATCTCACACCAACTCGTGTGACCTGCAGGGATAGGTTTAACCTCTCAGGACCTTCCTCTCCCAACTGTGAAAAAGGCTAATCATACTGACCTCAGCCATTCAGGAATTCTGTGGGGATTCAGGAGTTAATGCTTGTAAAGTGTTTTGAGATCCTAGGATGAAAGGCATAGTGCAAACCCAAAGAATTATTAAAAGTGGGATGGCCAACTGGTTTCCTGATCCAGCAGCCTCTCTAGCATTCAGAGCATACTCTGCCTTCTTTTATCTCAGCTCTGGACTTCTTTGTGTTTATATGGAGGAGGGGTGGTTGGGGGGGAGCGGTAAGAGCAGAGACGGAGAAGATAAAGCAGGTTTGTTAATGGATGAGTCAAAGGAAACTCAGATGTAGTGTTTTATTTGGGCCTGACAGTTGCATTACTCATCTAGTCTGCTGCTACTCCCACTGACGGCTGAAAAAAGTAAGGGTTACTCGCAACTTTTCCCATTTGCGATATATATCGCTCTACGATATGATAGCTGCTCTTCAAAACATACCAAATCTATCCTCTGTCCTGCTCCCCCCTCCCAGAAAATAATGCATACTTTAACCGTAGCAGTTGCAATTACAGAGCAGTATGGGATCTGCTACATTAGCTGTTCAAAGATTTGTCAATATCAATCAGTGGGTATGTACTAAGTGCTTACTGTGTGCAGAGTGCATAGTTATTCATTCATTCAACTGTGTTTATTGAGTACTTACTGTGTGTAGAGCACTGTACTAAGCCCTTGGGAGTATACTTTAACTAAGACACATTTGAGGGGAGGGGCACATTTGAGGGGAGGAAAGGAAGGAAAAAAGAGAGTGGAAGGAATAGGAAGAGAAGAGAGTGAAAGAGGAGGGGAGAGAGTGGAAGTAGGAAAGAGAAGTCATGGGAATCTTGTATCTTGTATCTACCTTGTACCTTGTATCTATCTTGTATCTATCTTATATCTACACCAGCACTTAGAACAATGTAAGTACACTGTTAGTTAGTTAGTTAGTACGTAGTAAGCGCTTAACAAATACCATCATTATTATATCTGACAGACCACCACTCTCCCACCTTCAGAGCTCTTCTAAAATCACATCTCACCAAGCCTTCATTTCCTATCTGCCCTCCCCTTTGCATCACCTGTAAACCTGGTTGTGATATGCACCCCCGCCCCACAGCACTTATATACAAAACTTTATATTCTACTATTTCCCTTATCTGTAATGTATTTCAGTGTCTTCCTCCCCCTGTAAAAATTGTCAGCTCCTCCTGGGCAGGGACCATGTCTGCCAACTCTATTGCATGTACTTTTCCAAGTGCTAGTATAGTGCCCTGCACCCAGTAAGCATTCAATAAATGTGATTGATTGATTGTTCTATATACAATAAGTACTTAATACTATTACTAATATTGCTGAAGGAAGTCACATAAGATACCTAAGGGCCTGGAGTTAGGGCCAAAGTCAAAGAGGTAGTAGGAAAGGGGTGGGGGGGAGGGGAAGCTTCTCCCAAGCGCTTAGTACAGTGCTGTGCACACAGGAAGGGCTCAATAAATATGATCTAATGAATGAATGAAAAGCCCAAACTCACTCTGACTCCGACACTTTGGGTGTGGATGGTAAGGAATATACATCTCTGAGTTGCCATGTACCATCGGAGGAACATGGAGAGGAAGGAGGAGGGGCAGAAATAGTGATTTATCTATGAAGAGCCATTAAGAGCAACAGGAGTAAAGTTAAAGGGAGAAGGGGTAAAGCCTGATGATGACCTCAGAGGACAGGAAGTCATATGGTCTGTTCCTGGCTCAGCCTGTGACATTCTGGGTGTTTCTTGGTAAATCACTGAATTCTACATACTCTTCGATCAGTTGAAATTCATTCGATCGTATTTATTGAGCACTTACTGGTTGCAGAGCACTGTACTAAGCGCTTTGGAGAATACAATACAACAATAAGCCAACACGTTCCCTGCCCACAACCAGCTTACAGTCTAGAGATATCAATCGATCAGCCATTGAATGCCTACTGTTTGCAAAGCAGTGTGTTAGGCACTAAATACGGGAGAGTATCTCAAATTCGGCACATGGTAAGCTCTTAACAAGTACCACAAAAAAAGTGTGATTTAGGGCGATGTTATTTTAGAAGATATGATTTGATGTGATTTTAGATGTGATTTTAGAAGAGCTCTGAGGGTGGGGAGAATGGTGGTTTGTCAGATATGAAAGGTGGAGAGTGTTTAGCGTGGTATGGTGGATAGAGCACTTTTAGGCTGAAGGCAAGACTTAGAGTCTAATCATATTAATCAGATAGTTGTCTCATCATCATTATTATTACCGTCATCATTAAATAGGATTTATGAAGTGTTCAGGTGCCCATGACGCTGTGCCACGGTTCTACCCACTAGTTGAAAGGTGTGGTCCCTGCACAAAAAAAAAGGTATTCTAAAGGAAACAACATCAATTATATTTAGTGAGGGGTTTGATTCAAGCACAAGGAGAAAATTCACATTTATGTGGATCATATTTTCTCCAGTTCCGTGGTAGTCTTGTGCCTGGCAAGACAGGTAGGTAAAGGGGAGGGAAAACTGTCTCTTTTCAGGGCTTGGTTTAAAATAGAAACTCAACATTGGTTTTCCCCCCAAAGTCCCTGCATGACTGCTCAGGGTTAATTACCGCCTGCTTCACGCAGAATGAGAGAAAGTCCGTATTCCTCCAGCAAGCTGCTACCTGTCTGGACTGGTAAGTGATGGATTGCACTGTCTTTGGTAGGCAAAGGAGAGCTGTCTGCTGCTTTCCTCACCTCTTGCTGAATTGTGAGAAAGAAAAGCTGCCTGGGAGCTGGAAAGGAGCCAGGAGACATGAGAGAAGCCTAGACTCCTCCCCTAAGAGCGGGGTGGGTCCCCATTAAAGGGAATGGTCTGGTGACGCCCTAAAAAGAATAATGGACAGATTGCTCGCTCCACAGGCCGCTCACGGAGGCAGCCACGTCACCCATCTGCCACCATGTGGCACGAAACCCTGTGGCTCTGTTCCAAAGCCGACCTGGCATGCGCGTTCACCTTGGGAGCTGTGCCGCCTCAGATTACTCAGGACACTGCAGGGAAAACCTCTAAGAAGGAAGCACTCCAAACAATCATGGCTGTGGCATTTGTTCAGTCCTTGCTACGTGCCAAGCACCATACTAAGCGCTGGGAGAGATACAAGATTTTTTTTTTTGTGGTACTTGTTGAGAGCTTACCATATGCCCGCCACTGTTCTAAGCCCTGGGGTAGATACAAGATAATCAGGTTGGGCATAGTCCCATGTGGGCTCACAATTTTAATCCCCATTTTACAGATGAGGCACTGAGGCCCTTGAAGTGAGTGACTTGCCCAAGGTCAGACAGCAGACAAGTGGTGGAACCGGTATTAGAAGCCAGATCCTTCTGACTTCCAGGTCAGTGCTCTATCCACACTGCCTCTCATTATGCTTCTTCATCATGCCAACTGTGAAATGAACTGGAATATTGCAAGGCCTTTTGTAGAGATTACTCAGGTCCCCTCAGAAAACCTAAAGCCCAAGGAAGTCTCTGGTTTATCAATATCCTTTTGATTCACATATCTTGGATCCAGAAGATCCATCCAGAGTCTATTCGGTGTCCTCCATGATTCAATCAATCAATGGTATTTATTGAGTGTTTTCTGTTTGCAGAGCACTGTATACTAAGCACTTGGGAAAGCACAATACAATAGAATAAATAATTGTGGTATTCGTTAAACACTTCCTATATGCCAGACACTGTACTAAGCACTGGGTGGTTACAAGGAAATTGGGTTGGACACAATCCCTGTCCCATGTGGGGGCTCACATACACAGTCCCCATTTTACAGACAAGGTAACTGGGACACAGAGAAGTGAAGTGATTTGCCCAAGGTCATACAGCAGACAAGTATGACTGCCAGGCCCGGGGTCCATCCACTACACCATAGAGCTGGTAGACTTGGTCTCTGCCTACAAGGTGCTTACAGTCTAGAGGGGGAGACAGGAATTAAAATAAATTACGGACATGTACATAAATGCTATGGGGCTGAGGGTGTGGTAACAGGGCACAGATCCTAGTGTATAGGTGACACAGAAGGGAGAGGGAGTAGGGAAAATGAGGGCTTGGCCGGGAAAGGCGTCATGGAAGAGATGAGATTTTAGTAAAGCTTTGAAGGGGGCGAGAATGGTGGTCTGTCATATATGAAGAGAGAAAGAGTACCAAGCCAGAAGGAGCACATGGCCAAGGGGATGGTTATGAGCCAGATGAGATCAAGGTACAGTGAGTAATTGATGTTAGAGGAGCGAAGTGTGAGAGCTGGGTTGTAATAGGAAATCTGTGAGATAAGGTACAATGGGGGGACTTGATTGAATGCTTTAAAGCCATTGGTAAGGAGTTTCTGTTTGATGTGGCGGTGGATGGGCAACCAGCAGAGATTCTTGAGGAGAGGGAAGATGTGGCTGAATGTTTTCTCTAGAAAAATGATCCAGGCAGTTGAGCGAAATAAGAACTGGAGAAGGGAGAGACAAGAGGGAGGAAAGTGTTGTATTTATCTGTCCCTAGTGAACTTGAAACATCAGTGGTTTCTAAGGAGAAAGTTCTGAATTCTGGGGAACCATTCTCAGGCCTCTGAGCCAGACATGCATAGCCACAGAGAAGAAAGTGTCTTTATACCAGTTCCTGCACCTGGTAGACTCACTGATCTGCCTGACAACAGGTTGGCTTCAGAGTGAATGGCTGGGTGCTTCTGTGGAATTTTTAATTAGTCATTACTTCAGGAAAAGTATATGTACACCCATAGATTTGTGGTCATCACATTGAAATATAGTGCAAACTGTGTTTCAAATAAAAATGTTTGAACAAATGAAACTCGAAGTGAGTGTGTAAAGTGGGTTGAGCATGGTGATCCATAATAGAAGAGTTTAGCTCTTGAGTTCAGAGCAACATTCTAAATTAGTATTTACAGCCTAAGTTAACTGGCATCTACATTCTAAAATGAAGTAGAGAACTTGTTTCATCTGTTCTCTCTCCCACCCAACACATTCTCACTCCACTCTCACCACTTTTGTTTTTTATTATGTCTGAATTCCTTAAGACAGTCAGTGATTCTCAAAATTTTTGATCTACAGGTTTCTTTGGTGAAGTAAGAAAATCCCCTGGACTCCCTAATCTCTTGATTCTTTTATCACTCAACAGAAAAGGATTATTTTTCAGCTCATGCACTCTCCACCCCAATGCATGTCCTCAAGCCTCTTATTCTGCTTTCTCTCACTTTCCCCTTCATCCCTATCCTTTTCCTCTCCTCCCTCTAGAAACCTCTTAAATAACTGTGGTATTCGTAAGCACTTACTACTATGTACCAGCAACTGTTCTAAACAGTGGCTTAGATACAGGGTAGACACAAGATAATCGGGTTGGACACAGTCCCTGTCCCATATTGGGCTCCCAGTCTCAATCCCTATTTTGTAGACGAGGTAACTGAGGCACAGAGAAGTGAAGTGACTTGTCCAAGGGCAGATGACAGACAACTGGCGGAGAAGGGATTAGAAACCCGGTCTTTCTGTCTCCCAGACCCATACTCTATCCACTGGGCCAGACTGCTACTTCACAGTGACTTTAAATGAGGAGGCTGATGTGTTTAATGATCAATGAGGCATGGCCATTCCTGGATAATTTTGCTGGGACTATTGGCCCTAAAACACCCAATCGCTTTAATAATAATAGAGGTATTTGTTAAGTGCCTACTTTGTGCCAAACACTGTAGTAAACACTGGGGGTTTTAGGTTTTTAGTACTATGGAATAGTCCTGTCCCACATGGGGCTCACTGTCTAAAAGGGAGACAGACATAGAAGCAGCGTGGCTCAGTGGAAAGAGCCCGGGCTTGGGAATCAGCGGTCATGGGTTCAAATCCCAGATCTGCCACTTGTCAGCTGTGTGACTATGGGCAAGTCACTTAACTTCTCTGTGCCTCAGTTACCTCATCTGGAAAATGGGGATTAGAACTGTTAGCCCCAGGTGGGGCAAACTGATGACCTCGTGGGAAGCAGCGTGGTTCAGTGAAAAGAGCCTGGGCTTGGGAGTCAGAGGTCATGGGTTCGACTCCCAGCTCTGCCACTTGTCAGCTGTGTGACTGTGGGAAAGTCACTTAACTTCTCTGTGCCTCAGTTCCCTCATCTGTAAAATGGGGATTAACTGTGAGCCTCACGTGGGACAACCTGATTACCCTGTATCTACCCCAGCACTTAGAACAGTGATCTGCACATAGTAAGCGCTTAACAAATACCAACATTATTATTATTTAATCCCCATTTTACAGATGAGGAAACTGAAACACAGAGAAGTTAAATGATTTGCCAAGGTTGCCAAGCAGGCAAGTAGTCAAGCTGGGATTAGAACCCAGGGCCTCTGACTCCCATGTCCATGCCTTTCCACTAAACCATGTTGTTTCCTTACTTAAATTTAGCAGCTTCTCCTTACTTAAAGTGGCTGCAAGGACCACTGTGGTCCTTATTTTGACACACTCTCCGTAGCTCCATCATCATGTTCTACACATTCCTCGCGTTGGATAGGACTGCCTGTTGGTCACGTGAACTTACTGGCTGGTGGGAACGGCCAAAGTGCATTGTTCCAACTATGAATTACTGACTGGAGTGGCACCCTACTCCTTTTCATTCATTCTGTGGAGACCTGGGGTGTATGCCTGCTTGCACTTGTGTCAAAATGCCCTTTAATCAATGCATTTTAAAGATGACCACAATAAGACTTCTTTCCATCCTTGACCATGTTCAGCTGTCTTCAGTCCAACTAGAGAAGCAGCGTGGCTTAGTGGAAAGAGCACGGGCTTGGGAGTCAGAGGATGTGGGTTCTAATCCTGGTTCTGCCTCTTGTCTGCTGTGTGACCTTGGGCAAGCCACTTAACTTCTCTATACCTCAACTACCTCATCTGTAAAATGGGGATTAAGACTGTGTGCCCCACGTGGGACAACCTCGTATCTACCCCAGTGCTTAGAACGGTGCTTGACACATAGTAAGCACTTAGCAAATACCATAATTATTATTACGGTCCAAAGTGACCGATGCGGGGTCACCAGCAATAAAGCAGCCATCACTGTGCCTTTTTCTTCTTGCAGTAGATGATAGGTTGCCAAGCTAAAATGTTTTATTGAGCTACAGTGGCTAACACCCTATTGTCATACATTACCCTGGGAGTTAGCTAACGGTGTGGTTCACCTTATGACCTTTTAGAAAGCCAGGTACTTGAGCAAGAGTCTTTCTGGTTTTCCAACCCTTATTTCCTTTTATCCCCATGTTTTAAAACAGGAGCAATATGACCCATGGATGCCAGCCTCATATGGAGGAGGAATCAGGCATTCTGACCATTACTCTAGACTCAGCAAGGCCACTGACTCACACCACCACTTTGGTTAAATCATTTAAGCCTCCCTGGATTTCAGTTTCCTCATCTGTAAAACGGAGGTAATTATATTTCCCTACCCACCAGAGATATTGTGTGGATTAACTGATTAGTCACGGTTAAGGATTTTAAATACATTTGTGAAAACATACTATTGCTATTAATAATAGTTTTGTTTTAATTATTTTTCTTTGAACAGTGAAAACAATTAATGGATAGCCTAATATCAATTGAGAGTCCATTATCTGACTCAGTTTTATTTTTTTTAATGACATTTGTTAAGTGCCTACCATATGCCAGACACTTTACTGAGTGCTGGGGTAGGTACAAACTAATCAGGTTGGATACAGTCTCTTTTCCACAAGGGGTTCATGGTCTTAATCCCCATTTTACAGATGAGGTAACTGAGAAGCTAAGTGACTTGCTCAAGGTCATGCAGCAGACAGGTGGCAGAGTAGGGACTTGAAATCAATCCTTCTGACTCCCAGGCCCAAGCTCTAACCACTAGGAAATGCTGCTTCTCAATTATGGTCTCTGCTTGATTGGAGAGTGCAAATACATTTGAAAAAAAGAAGACCAATCAAGAATCCTCCTTTTCATCAGAAAAGATCATTATCTGAAAATATTGCATGAAAGTTAAATATAACTTAACACTGTAATAGGGGAAGTAGCATAGCCCAGGGGAAACAGCACAGCACTGAGGCAGGAGACTCAGACTCTTTCATTCAATCATATTTATTGAGCACTTACTATGTGCAAAGCACTGTACACAGTGCTCAGATTCTAATCCTGGCTTTGCCATCTGCCTGCTGTGTGACTTTGGACATGTTGCCTAACTTCCCTTTGCCTCAATTTTTTCACCTATAAAATGGGGATGAAATAGCTGTTCCCTTTCTCCCTTAGACTGTGAGCCCCGTATAGGACGGGGACTGTGACATGGTTGTATTGTATCTACCCCAGTGTTTAGTACAATGCTTGGCTGGGTGGGGTGTGGGGAGGGCTCTAGGTCCGGGGGTGGCATTTAGGGCATGTAATAATAATAATAATGTTGGTATTTGTTAAGCACTTACTATGTGCAGAGCACTGTTCCAAGCGCTGGGGTAGATACCGGGTAATCAGGTTGGCCCACGTGAGGCTCACAGTTAATCCCCATTTTACAGATGCACAGAGGCACAGAGAAGTTAAGTGACTTGCCCACAGTCACACAGCTGACAAGTGGCAGAGCCGGAATTCGAACCCATGACCTCTGACTCCCAAGCCCGGGCTCTTTCCACTGAGCCATACTGTTTCTCTTGTGTCCTGGGGACGGAGGTTGAAGGGGGCTAAGCACTGTAGTAGATACAAGATAATAAGGCTGGACACAGGCCACATTCTCCATGGGGCTCACAGCTTTAATCCTCATTTTACAGATGAGGTTACTGAGGCACAGAC
Organism: Ornithorhynchus anatinus; assembly: GCF_004115215.2. NCBI lineage: Eukaryota > Metazoa > Chordata > Mammalia > Monotremata > Ornithorhynchidae > Ornithorhynchus > Ornithorhynchus anatinus. Next base: position 19,982,157 of record NC_041750.1, read on the forward strand.
AAGTGACTTGCCCAAGGACACACAGCAGACAAGAGGCAGAGCAGGGATTAGAACCCAGGTCCTCTGACTCCCAGACCCATGTTCTTTCCACTAGGCCATGCTGCTTCCCTAAAGAATTGTGAGAGTTTTGTTCTTTCAGCTTTATTGATCATCAGTGAGCTCGTTGTGGGCAGGGAATATGTCTGCTTATTGTTGTATTGTACTCTTCTAAGTGCTTAGTACAGTGCTCCACACACAGTAAGTTCTCAATAAATACGACTAAAAGAATGAATAAATCAGGTTGGGCTCAAAGGCAGAGCGGATGCTTCATTTCAATTTTTTTCCCCTTTTGGGCTATGCAAATAGAGTTGCCCTAATGGAGTTTACAATCTAGCAGGGGAGACAAATACAGTATTTACAGCTAAGAGGAAAAAGAGAATGGTATTGGATCCTCTCCATCATTAGTACTGTTGATTCAGATTTGTTCATCAAGATGGAATTGATGCTTCACAGTTGTTTTCCTGTTTGTGGCAGCTTTAGGTTGGACCATCTTAGGGTGCTGATCCATTATAGCATCAAGAACTAGATTGTCTCTTCTGAGCCTGCTTGTTAACCACAGAAGGCATATCCAGCTTCTCAAGCAGTTTCACTAATGTCACCTGAGAACCAGACAGGATGTCACATGTCAAAACAGGAACAAAGTCCTATTTCATTGTCACAGAAACAGTGTTTAGCAAAATGCAGATTTGCTGGCCGGGCCAGACCATAGGCTGAGTTCCGAGTTTGAACTGGATGGCCATTTGCTTACCTGGAAGTCATGGGGAGTGCATTGCTGGCCTGATGACGCGAACTAGAGCACAACCAATGTAAAGTGAAGTATTGGGGGAGGCGGGGGTGAGGAAAAGGGAGGGTTTCAAAGCCCCTGGGGCAGGAAGTAAAGACCTCTAGCTTTGTACCTTATAATTGTGGTATTTGTTAAACGCTTGCTATGGGGTCAGCAGTTCTAAGTGCTGGAGTAGATACAAGATAATCAGATTGGATGCAGTCTCTGTCCTTTATGGGGCTCACAGTATCAATCCCAATTTTACAGATGAGGTAACTGAGGCACAGAGAAGTGAAGTGACTTGCCCAAGGTCACACAACAGACAAGTGGCAGAACTGGATTTAGAACCCACAACCTTCTGACTCCCAAGCCTGTACTCTCTCCACTATGTCATACTGCTTCTCTGTACCTCTCTTAAACTAGGATCTCAGCTCTCAGAGTTGAAGCAAAAGAGGTCGTAAGAGACCCAAAGAACATGGAAAAAACCAGCTAAGTGATTTTAAAAGTATTTTATCCATCAATCAATCAATGAGATTAATTATTCATTATTTATTTATTATGGTATTTGTTAAGAGATTACTATGTGTCAAGCTCTGTTCTAATTGCTGGGGTAGGTACACATTAATCAGGTTGGACACAGTCCCTGTCCCAGGTAGTGCTCACAGTTTAAGTAGGAGAGAAAACATGTATTGAATCCCCATTTTACAGTTGAGGCAACTGAGGCATGAAGAAGTTAAGCAACTTTTCAAAGGTCACACACAGACAACTGTCAGGGCCAGGATTAGAATCCAGGTCCTCTGAATCCCGGTGCCCTTTCCACTAGGCCACACTGCTTTATTGAGCGCTTACCATGTTCAGAGAACTGTAGTAAGAGCTTAAGAAATAATATAACAAAATTGGTAGATGTGATCCCAGCCCACAAGGAGATTATAGTCTACAGGGGGTAAAGACATTAAAATAGATCAAGGAGAAGGGAAATAGTAGAGTTTAAGAATATTTACATAAATGCTGTGGGGTTGGAGTGAGTATAAAGTGCTTAAGGGGTACAGAGCTAAGTCCATAGTTGTCACAGAGGGGAGAGCAGGTGGGACAAAAAGATGACTTAGTCTAGGAAGTCCTCTTGGAGGACAAGTGATTTTAGGAAGGTTTTTAAGTTGGGGAGAGTGGTGGACTTTCTGATTTTATGTTGTCTTTTTCATCATTTTGTTTTTATATTTTTTCATCTTTCCAGAAATGTAACTGCACTAGTTGTGCAAAGGTCTTGGTCATTGCCGGGAATAATCCTAAAACTTTGTGACTTTAGAGGGCAGCAGAACTTGTGGAAAATAAGTCAGTCGACGTCCCGGTAAGTAAGTTTGAAAGACTTGAGTGAGTTGGCACCCTAACTCATGTGATTTCTTCTATCCTTAGTTACTGGCTGCAGTGAAAATTGCACCCCTCCTAGGGTGCTCCTAGAAAAGCTAGTGAACTTTTTGAAGGTCTTTGTTTATCTCTAAAATGGCAGGCTGCCATAAAAAAATAATTATACATTTAAGGTATGTAATAATCTGCATAATTAAAGACATGAGGTGAATTGAATTCAGTTTGTTCCTAGTGAGGTCTGGGCTCTCACTGATTAATATCTAGGACCAGCCGATTGGTGGTCTGTTAAACACTTGGGTGAATTATTCAAATAATTACAACTGATCCCCTAAAATGACTGAGTTATCTGCATCTATGTGTAAATGCCAACCCAAGTGTCTCCAGTGAAGCCCCCAACTCATCCCACTACCCTGGCTTCTGAACCCTTAAAAGTCTGACTTTTAATGAAAACGCCCAGAGACAGATTTGTGTCTTCACTGGCTTTGCCAGTTAGCCTGCACGTAAAGTACAACTGATAGTTACCACTGAGAACCAGTTCCATCAGCCAGTTGTACATTTAAAAATATGCCAGTAGAACTGTACTCATTCCAAGAGACAGTCTAACAGATGTGAAGTAAAAATAAATACCTTTTCCCCAACACCCCCTACCTCTGCCTTTAGCTTCCCCCTTTCCCCACCAGTCAAATTCAGTCAGGACCCTTCCAAAGCTTCAATACTGTTTTATCTCTATGGTTTTCTCCTCATCTTGACCCGCTCACACCAAGGTTGCTGAGGCTGTTGGAACTTCTTTGGTTCCCAAAGCGAACGGATAGACTCATTGTGGGCAGGGAATGTGTCTACCAACTCTGTTGGATTGTACTCTCCCAAGCGCTTAGCATCACTGCTAAGTAAGCGCTCAATAAATACCATAGATGATGATCTTCTGTCAGGAACAATGACAGAGAACCGGCCCAGAGGGATTGCTGTTCATTCATCTATGCATTCAATCGTATTTATTGAGCACTTACTGCATGCAGAGCACTGTACTAGCGCTCAGGATAGTACAGTACAACAATAAACAGACACATTCCCTGCCAACGAGCTTACAGTCTAGAGGTAGGGAGGCAAACTAATACAAAAAAATTAATTACAGATATGCACCTAAGTGCTTTGGGAAGGGGATGAATAAAGAGAACAAGTCAGGGTGACTCAGAAGTGAGTGGAAGATGAGGAAAGGGGGGATTTAGTCAGGGAAGGCCTTCTGGAAGAGATGTGCCTTCAATAAGGCTTTGAAGTGGGGTAGAGTAACTGTCTGTCAGAGATGAGGAGGGAGGGCGTTCCAGGCCTAATTAGTTTGCCCAATGCCACCTGCACTCTCTCTCCCTACTAGTCTTGGTGGGGCTCGGAGTGCAGTGAGAGAGTAGGAAGGTAGACAGACAGGGTGCAGCAGACCTCAAACCTCATGGGCGGTCTTCCCCCGAGAAGCAGCATGGCATAGTGGATAGAGCACGGGCTTAGGAGTCAGAAGGTCATGAGTCTAATCCCGGCTCTGCCACTGGTCTGCTGTGTGACCTTGGGCAAGTCACTTCACTTCTCTGTGTGCCTCAGTGACCTCATCTGTAAAATGGAGATTGAAACTGTGAGCCCCATACGGGACAAGGACTTTGTCCAACCTGATTTTCTTGTATCCACCCCAGCACTTAGTGCCTGACAGATACTACGTATGTGCTCAACAGATACTACGAGCGTTATTATTATTAGCCAGCGGCAGGCAGAGCCCATCTCTTTGCAAGAGACCGAAGGCAGGGTGCCAGGGTGCCATCCTGCTATTGATGGAGTAGGCATGGTCCTGGCGAACACCAATCCATCCATCAGTCAATCAATCAATCCGCAGCATTTGCTGATTGCTTTCTGTGTGCAGAACATTGTTCTAAGGGCTGGGTGATGGAAGAGAGCTGGGAAGGAGGTGAAGATATGGAATCAGCCTGTCACCAGCATCATTCCAGGTCCTGCTTGCCTACTTTTTTTCTCATCTTGTGTCACAGCCACATCGGTAAGAGATCTGTCTATCCTTGCAGGTAAGGTCCACCAGAATATCGTTGAGTGTAACTGTAAGATCTCTTGAAGACAGACAGTGTCTACTTCTTTTGTGATTCCTCTAGACTATCTGCTCCTTGTGGGAAGGAACACACATCAACTCTGTTGTGCTGTACTCTCCCAAGTCCTTAATACAGTGTTCTGCACACAGTATATCAATCAGTCAAAGTATTTATTGAGTGCTTACTATGTGCAAAGCACCGTACTAAGCTCTTGGGAGAGGAGAGTTCAACAGAGTTAGCAGACACGTTCCCTGCCCATACTGAGTTTACAGTCTAGAGATAGATGATACATGTTGTATACACATGTATATGCATATTTTTATAGCATATGCTCTATAAATATCACTGATGGATTGATTGATTGATTTCCTGGTGCATTATGGCACCTAATGAAATGCGGTCAGACAGTGTTGTTGACAGTCACGCCACTGTTCTGCGTTTATTCTTTCCACAAATTTTCAGTCTTGCCACACCCATATTCACTCTTCTTCAGGTTCATCTAGTTCCCAAAGGCCTGGCTAGTGTTTTCTGAATTCCAATGAGTTAACTGCAGTCCCGGCTGCCTTAGGCAAAGGATATGATCCATATCTATGGTAACTTCCACTAAGGGCACTATAATCAGGCTAAAGCAGCTTTCCACACTGGCTGGAGCCACTGAGTCCTGGGATTTAGTCACCTTCTATTCCCATCAAAGTGGAATTGGCCAAAGCTTAAGGATCCTGTACTGGGATACCCTCTTCACAACTCCCTTTCCTCTCTCTCTCTCTCTTCTTTCCACTGTGTGCATGTGTGTGAGGGAGGCGGGGGCAGAGGAGGGAGATTTCTGCCAAGACCCATTGTGAAAGATGGAGATGAGGTGGAGAGGGAATGCCTTAATTCTATCAGGCTTTATTTTTTTTCCTGTTGTCGGTTTATGTTTTAGTAAATATTTCTATGTTTGTCTCCCCTGCATTGGAATGTAAATTCCTTTTGGGCAGGGGAATGTGTCACTTCATTAATCCGTAATCTCCAAGCACCTAGTACAGTGCACCTCACCAAGTGGACACTCAATAAATGCTACTACTACTATTTCACAGAATAAGGATCATCTCTGCCAGGAAGTTTTCTCTGATCAGTCCAATGTATTAATATGAATAATAATAATAATCATTTTGGTATTTGTTAAGTGCTTTCTATGGGCCAGGTACTGTGCTAAGCACTGGGGTAGATACAAGGTAATTGGGTTGGACACAGTCCATGTCCCACCTAGGGCTCACAGTCTTATTCCCCATTTTACAGATGAGGTAGCTGAAGCACAGAGGAAGTGAAGTGACTTGCCCAAGGTCACACAGCAGACAAGTAGCAGAGCCAATATTAGAACCCATATCCTTCTGACTCCCAGGTCTGGGCTCTCTAATAATAATAATAATGATGGCATTTGTTAAGCGCTTACTTTGTGCCGAGCACTGTTCTAAGCACTGGGGTAGATACAAGGTAATCAGGTTGTCCTACGTGGAGCTCACAGTCTTAATCCCCATTTTACAGATGAGGTAACTGAAGCACAGAGAAGTCAAGTGACTTGCCCAAAGTCACACAGCTGATCAGTGGCAGAGCCAGGACTTGAACCCATGACATCTGATTCCCAAGCCCGTGCTCTTTCCACTACGCCACGCTGTTTCTCTCTATCCATGAGGCCTTGCTACTTCCCTTAACACCAGTGACCCATGGAAAGCAGCATGACCTAGTGAAAAGAGCATGGGCCTTAAGGGGGACAGAGGACCTGCGTTCTAATCCTGCCTCACCCCTTCCTGATGAGTGACTTTGGGCAAGTCGCTTAGCTTCTCTGTGCCTCAATTTCTTCATCTGTAAAATGGAGATTAAATCCTACTCCCTCCTGTTTGGACTTTGAGCCCCATGCAGGGTCTGTGTCCAATCTGATTATCTTGTATCTAGCCCAGTACTTAGTACAGTACTTGACACATAGTAAGTGCTTAACGAGTACCATAATTATTATTATTATTATTTATCCTTCCATCAACTCATTCCTGTAATTACTGTAATGATATATTTATGTTTGTAGGTTCACCTGTCTTGTCTCCCCTTTGAGAAACTTGTATAGTGAGGGCACCATATCTAGGGTTTTATGTGTACTCCACTTATCTAAGGAGAAACATGTATCCAAGTATCCAAGGAAAAGTAGCATGGCTTAGTGGATAGAGCATGAGCCTGGGAGTCAGAAGGATTTGGGTTCTAAATTCCAGCTCCTCCCCTGTCTGCTGTGTAACCTTGGGCAAGTCACTTAACTTCTCTGTGCCTCTATTTCCTCATCCGTAAAATGGAGATTCAGTACCCGTTGTCCCTCCTACCGAGACTGTGAGCCTCATGTGGGACATAATAATAATAATAATGTTGGTTTTTAATAATGTTGGCATTTGTTAAGCACTTACTATGTGCCAAGCGTCTTAAGCGCTTACTATGTGTACAGCACCGTTCTAAGCACTGGGGTAGATACAGGGTAATCAGGTTGTCCACGTGAGGCTCAGTTAATCCCCATTTTACAGATGAGGTAACTGATGCACAGAGAAGTTAAGTGACTTGCCCACAGTCACACAGCTGACAAGTGGCAGAGCGGGGATTCGAACCCATGACCTCTGACTCCCAAGCCCAGGCTCTTTCCGCTGAGCCATGCTGCTTCTCTAATGTATTGTACTTTCCCAAGCACTTAGTACAGTGCTCTGCACACAGTAAGCGCTTAATAAATATGATTGAATGAATGAATAAGGACACTGGACCATGTTGTCCAAGAAAGACTGAGGCTTCTCTTTCTCTGGAGACTTCCAAGAGTCTTTTTGGATTAATTTGAATGTGAATTTGTCCAGATGCAGGGAGATGGGCTAGATGGTCTGTCCAGATTTATGATTAGATCGTGACCTTTCTTGCTCAGGATACTACAGTCAGAGTCTTCTCTCATTAAGGCATGCATGTTTTATATTTGTCCCTAGAATAGCAAGGTTCCATCTCAGTATGTAAATTTACCTCAGTTAGCAAAAGCATGTCTGGAAACTTTCTCCAAGGCAGTTGGTGTGCCCCATGGCCCCAGAAGCCCAAGTCTAGGGTTGTTAAGGAAAGTTTCAGGGATGTTAATGAAGGATCACTCCAGTTCCCTTCTTCTCCCTTTCTTTCCCCTCTGTTTTTCTCCCCTCCCCATTGAACCTGTCACTGCATCATTCCCAAATTCTACTCCCACACCCCTATGGGGGAAGCTCACAACCAGAGACACTGACCTCATTCTTCTAGAGACAACTTTGCTTACGTGTTTTCCCAGAAGATTATTTAGCCCCATCCTTGCTCTAGTGCTGCTCAATCAATCAATCAATCAATCGATATAGTATTTAGCATTTATTCCGTATGGAGCACTATACTGAAAACTTGGGATAGTACAATAGAGTTGGTAGTTGTGAGCCCTGCTCTCAAAGACCTTACAATCTAGTAAGGAAGGCAGACACTAAAATAAATTACAGATAAGGGGGAATCAGTGGAGTTTAAAGATATGTACACTAGTGCTATGGGGTTGGGGGCAAAATAGGAGGAGTGAGTACCCAAGTGCTTAGGTGAAAGACACTGGCTCTATTTTGCATGTTGGGCATTTTTCTAAACAATGTTTGGGCTATTCTCTGACGTGCTAGTTGAATGAGCCTTCCCATAACCTGTCTGACATTGTCATTTTCTGTTCTAGACCTTGCTGTAAATTTAAATGTTTAATAAAATGCTTAGAAGCAAAATAGTTGCATAAGCCAAGATCACTGTATCAGTCTGGAATAGTGGCAAAAAAAATAATTCAAAACACATTACCTCATTTTGAAATCAAATAGATTTTGAGCCACAGGAGAAAATAAGCTTAATAGGGTAAATAGGGTTGGGTTTTCTGTGCTCCCTAAATTTTCATTTCCTTTTAGTTCAAGTTAAAAATAGCAATTTACAAGAATACAGAGTTCTGACTGCCCTTCTCGCTCAAGGATATTCTAATCTTCATGGTGGAAGTTATGCCAGATAAGCAGCTTGGCATAGTGGATAGAGCATGGGTGAGGGAGTCAGAAGGTCATGAGTTCTAATCCCAGCTCCACCGCTTGTCTGCTGTGTGACCTTGGGTAATTCACTTCACTTCTCTGTGCCTCAGTTGCCTTATTTGTAAAATGGGGATTGAGACTGTGAGCCCCATGTGGGAGAGGGAGTGTGTCCAATCCAATTGGCTTGTATGCACCCCAGTGCTTAGTAGAGTGCCTGGCAAGCGCTTAACAAATATCATTATTATTATTATTGTTACTGTGTTTCCATCTAAGTCTCCTAGTTGCATGCCAAGCCATTCTAGTAACTAAAGCAGTGTTCGCCCTCAACCCAGTCAACTGCAGGGAATTCCAGAAGCACCCCTGACAATGAACTGCATCCCATTTTTCTTTCTGGGGAGTTTCTGAGAACACCTCCAATCATCCCTGCTCCTCCCCTGATTCCTCTAGCTCTGAATACTCTAGCTCTGGGTCACTCCCATCTCGGGACGGGCAGAGAGACTCTTTGACCTGATGAGTGACTGAGCCATTGGGAAACTCTGAGTCCATTTTTTATGGGCAGGCCCCGCCCCGCACCTCATTAAAACAGAACTCAGTCATAAATGCACTGGAATCCCGATTAGCTCTGGCTCCACCTCCTCACTGTGCAACTGGTCCCACTAGAAGACCTTCAGAAACAGACGGCTGGTGAGCTGAACAACGGAGTTCTTTAAATCTCAAGAGTCATCACGCATTTCCTGGCACCAACGCTGATTTTGCCCAGGCCAGGTTGAATTACTTTTCCACTAATCAAGCCCGGCACTATGGGTTTAAAGAACAAATCGCTCGTTTATCGATATGATTCGAACACTAGATGGCTCAGTTTCTGTTGCAGCTCTCTGATCCAGAACTACCTAACTGTCCACTGCTGAAACTTCTCTTACTCCAAAGATACCCAGGCAGGATTTGTTTTTTTTCCCCCCAACAAGTTGATGCATTAACAACTGCGTAGTGATTTAAGCTCTCTCACTTCCCCCGGGAACCAAGGGAGCAACAAGGCCAAAATTTGGGGAGGTAGGGAGTGGAGGCAGAGGGAAGAAGCAGGAGAGCAGAGAAAGGGGAACGCCTTTGGGTAGGGCTTCCATGAACACAGAGCAGGTGTGACTCATTGGTGGCTGCCGCCCAGGAAAGCTATGCCCCGGCCAGTGGTTCTGAGTGCCAAATGGTATGTATGCCTGCCCGCACCAACTGTGCCGGTCGAGTTAGAACAAGAGTCTCAAGCATGACTGCTAATAAAATTAACTCAATGAAAATGAGCAGCTGGCTCTCCCGTGCTGTGATTTGCACAGGCTTTATTTCAAGGTGTTCCCTAAGAAGTGAAGGGGAGGCAAGAAAGGGGGAAAGAAAGAGAGAGAAGGGGAAAGAAAGAAATAGAGAATGGGAAAGAGAGAGAGAAGGGGTAAGAGGGGGAAGAAAGAGGAGAGAGAGCACAGAGGGGAAAGAGAAAGAGAGGAGAGGGAAGAGAGATGAGATAGGAGAAAGAAAAATAACGAGAAAGAAAAGCAGAGAGAGGAGAGAAAGACTGAGAAGGGAAGAGAGAAAAATGGAGGGGGGGGGGAGAGAAAAGAGACAGAGGACATAGGAAGGAAGCAAAATAGAGTGGGGGAGAAAATTTGACATGTATCAGGAGGATTGATTTCCCTGCTTTGTTTGGTAATCTGTGGAATAGGGGAGTGTGAAGATTTCCTTTAGGTGTATGCAACTCCCACTGACTTCAGCAGGGGAAAGAATCAGAAAGAGTTAAAGTTTAAAATTGCAGTCACCAAGTAGTCAAAGAGCAACTAGGAGCTGGTCTTTTCCAATCTATTTGGCAATACTTGGTTGATTAGCCGATACCTTTTTTTTTTTAATTTTTGGAAGGGGAGAATCCAAAAGAGAAAAGTTGACAAGTTCAAACCAGCCTAAGATCCCAGTCATCAAGTGATGTAGGTGGTCTCTGCTTTGGTAGCTGGGGCTCAGAGCAAAGCCCTGCCAGATGCAGTGGAGGAGGAGGCTGTTTGGATAGAACAAGTCTAATCTGTGAGCTTGCTGTGGGCAGGGAATGTCACTGTTTATTTTTGTAGCTTGTCTATCTCACCGCCAACCTCTTGCCCACATCCTACCTCTGGCCTGGAATTCCCTCCCTCCTCAGATCAGACAGATAATTGCTCTCCCCCACTTCAAAGTCTTATCAAAGGCACGACTCCTCCAGGAGGCCTTCCTTGACTGAGCCCTCCTCTCCTCCCACTCCCTTCTGAGCAGCTCATACTTGCTCCTTCATTCATCTTCCCTCCCTTCCCCACATCACATATGTATAAATCTGTATATATCTGTAATTTATTTATTCATTTATATTAATGTCAGTCTCCTCCTCTAGACTGCAAGCTCGAGGTGGATAGGGGATGTGTCTGATGTTACATTACAGAGTGCTTTGCACACAGTAAGTGCTCAATAAATACAATTAATAATAATAATAATATTGTACTTTTCCAAATGCTTAGTATAGTGCTCTGCACACAGTAAGCACTCCATAAATATGATAGAATGAATGAATGAGTACAGCCTCTTTCCTTCAATCAGAGCCACAGATTCTTCTCTGGTCACCTCATGGCTCCGCACCTTTGTCAGGGAGTGGTATTACCCTGGGGTCCACACAAGAATCCTCTTACCAGTCAGTCCCTGGTCAACGCCCATATCAGGGCAAGAGCTAGCAGGCTAATTAGCTGCCCAGACAAGTGCACTAAAAGGGTCCTGTGTCAATCGGCATCCCAGATCCCACAGCCTGATGACTGCCGTGAACCCCAGAGCTGCATCCCAGACTGACAGCAGGGGGCTGAATAGGGTAGAGCAGCTTCTTCCACTGATACAATTGCCCCCGAAATTATAGCTCCTACTGCCGCAGGACATGAGGCTACTTCAAACAATACAGTCCCCTCCTCACGGACAGAAGAGGCCAATTCTTACCTGAAACCTCCTACTCTTGTAGAGTGGTTTCATCAACAATAATTATCATTATCATTGTGGTATTTGTTAAGCACTTACTAAGTATCAAGCACTATACTAAGCCCTGGGGTAGATACAAGAGAATCATGTATTCCTGCCCTGTGTAGGACACACAGTCTAAGGGGGAGGGAGAATAGATGTTAAACCCCATTTTACAGATGAGGAAACAGGTGCAGAAAAGCCGTGGCTTGCCTAAGGTCCCACAGTAGACAAATAGCAGATCAGTGTAACCTAGTGGAATGAGAACGATCTTAGGAGTCGGAGGACTCTACCACTTGCTTGTTGTGTGACCTTGGGCAAATCACTTAACATCTCTTTGTCTCAATTTCCTCATCTGTAAATGGGGATTAAATATATGTCTCTCTCTCCCTTAGACTGTGAGCCCCTTGTGGGACAGGGACTGTGTCCAATCTGATTATGTTGTATCTACCCCAGTGCTTGACACATAGAGAAACAGCATGGCTCAGTGGAAAGAGCCCAGGCTTGGGAGTCGGAGGTCATGAGTTCTAATCCCAGCTCTGCTGCTTGCCAGCTGTGTGACTTCGGGCAAGTCACTTAACTTCTCTGTGTCTCAGTTACCTCATCTGTAAAATGGGGATTAAAACTGTGAGCCCCACATGGCACAACCTGATCACCTTGTATCCCCCCAGTGCTTAGAACAGTGCTTTGCACATAGTAAGTGCTTAACAAATACCACCATTATTATTATTATAGTAAGCACTTAACTATTATCATTATTATTAGTAGTAATAATAATAATAATCTGGGGCATCAGGCAGGAGGTTAAAGGGATGCTCTTATTAATAATAATCATAATAATGGTATTTGCTAAGCATTTATGTGCCAAGAACTGTTCTAAGCGCTGAAACTCTGGAAGCACTGGAACTAATACTCTTATATTAGGTTGTTTGGATTCTCAGTGTTTTCTGTATCTTTCTCCATGTCTAATGACAACTGAACGAGAGGAAATGGATTCAAACTGCAGCAACAAACTTCCTGTCTTGAAGGGGAGCAAGTCACTGGAATGCATATGTAAAGGAGGTTGTGGGATCTCCCCAGGCCAAACCACTGTCTGTCTGGGTTGGTTTAGGCTTTAGGTCTTCCCTGCCTGGGGGAACAGGATGACTAAAGGACCTTTACTGGAGTTTCCTTCCAGTTCTGTGACTCTGCTATTCCAGGGAGAATCTCCTTGGTGGACTTTCAGAACCGTGGTGAATGTGTGAAATGGGGAATTACTATAGCAAACTGTAGCATTTTAATTACAGTGTTGGATTTCTTTCTATTAATTTCTCAGCTTATTTCTCTTTCACTGTGGCTGCACCACAGACTGTGAAAAACCTTGCAAATTATTTGGATAGTTCAGCTAAAGTTCTGGAATCACTTCTAAACTTATCCCTTGTCAGTCTGTGAGAGGCTGGGTTCCCTTAACAGGTAAGGGTGGAAGTGGATCGGGTAGAGGAGAGGAAAAAGTGAGGAGGCTGGATACAAGTCGAGGAATGCCATTTTGGAGAGAAGGAAGGAAGGATTCCTGCCTTCAGTCAGGAGCCCCAACAACTCAGGAGAGAAGGTGAGGATTGGGTGGGTGGAGAAACTCAAGGTGCCATTCATTTCTTTCAGGTGCATTTTTACTCTAGCCTCCATGACTTCTCTAGAGTAATAGAGAACCCCCTCCCCAGCCCCTCATCCCTGAGAAGCCCACCAGGATGCTGGACTGTAGAAGTGGAGTTGAAGTCTATTTTGCTATCTGGGAGTTATCTGTTTTTTAAATATGATTTATTGATTGATTTTCCCTGAGGTTTTCAAAGCCTCCAGAGAGATCCAGCATTTCTCCAAGTCCCAGTCCCCCACAAAATGCTATTTTCAGCCTAACCTAGGGCCTTTTTCAAAGTCCTGGCTAGTCTCACAAAATTGGAAGTGAAAAGCCAGAACGAGTGAAATGAGAGGATTTACATAAATAAAGCTGGTGGAAAACAAGCCTTGAGCTAAGAGACCCATCAACTCTGGCAGAACAGGGGAACTTCACGAACAATACAGAAACACCAGCAGTGTGCAGAAGAAGTCAGGAATCAGGGAAAAGAAGGCTGAAAACAGGGACCAGAGAAAAAGGCGTGAATGTAGAGGCTAAAAGAAGTGGATGATAAGGGGAGAATTAGGGGAAAGGTTGTCCTGGGAAATTGATGAAAGAAGGAAATCATAATAATAATTTTGGAACTTGTTAAGTACTTACCATGTGCCAAACACTTCTCTAAGCACTGGGGTAGATACAAGTTAATCAGATTGGATGCAGTTCCCTTCCCACATGGGGCTCATAGTCTAAGTAGGAGAGAGTAGGATTAATCCCCATTTTACAGATGAGAAAACTGAGGCACATAGAAGTTAAGTGACTTGCCCAAGGTCACACAGAAGACTCGTGGCAGAGCCGGGATTAGAACCCACATCCTTGACTCCCAGACCCAGGATCTTTCCACTAGGCCGGGCTACTTCTCAAATCACAGCAGAGCAATGGTGGGAGGAAGTGGTTAGAAGAGACAAGGTGTATGTAAACTGTCTAGAGAAAAAAGACTGATTATTAAGACTGTGCCTTTGGGGAAGTTTAGAAGTCTAGAGGGCAGAGAGCATTGGTGGGGTTTGGGAGATGTGGCTTTCAATGACTCTGTGGCCCTACATGCCCTCGGCCCACCCACCGCTGCTGAGGAACTCCCTCCAGGCCCTTGGCGTGCTCTGTGGATGCCGGGCCGGGTAGAAAAGTTGCTGCTCTGCCTCCTCGGCCCCTCTTCAATCCCACCTGAGTGAAACATCCAGTATTTGCAGCCTTGTCTTCCTCACCGCGCCTGAGCTACCTGCTCTCCCCACTTGCCACCCAAGGCCGGCCCTGGCTCCCCTCCACGCCATCAAGGAGACCCCATCCCATCCTGCTTTCTGTCACCCCGACGGGAACAAGTACAGCATCGGCAGCATGAAGCCTCATAGGACCCTAAGAAGGTTAGTGGCTGCAGGAGCTGTTGCTGTGGACTCTGAATCGCCAAGAGAATGTCTGCTCCTCTAGCCACAGCTCCCTACTGACTTTTGTATATTGTGTATTTGTCCTTGTCTCTTAAACTGTTTTAATGTTGTGGGCTGGGAATGTGTCTCCTTATTGTTATATCGTACTCTCCCAAGCAATTAGCATAGTGCTAAATACACACTAAGTGCTCAATAAATATGATTGAATGAATGAATGAATGAAGTAGGATTTCATTGCTCCTGATGTGTCCATCTCCAGACCTCCTTCCTCAGCCCCCACCTTTATTCATGGAGTGTGAGCACCTCAAGGGACAGGGTCTAATTCCCACCTGTACATTCTTTCCCACCCACTTAATACAGTGCTATGCGCACAGCAAACACTTAATAAATCCTACTATTATTACTTCTACTGTTGGTATAAGAGTCTGATTTCACTATATCTTACTCCTGAGGCCAGTGGCAAATGAACTACGATATCCTGACAAGAAGCATTCTTTTGGGGGCCAACCTCTGCCCTAAAAGGTCTTAATGCAGCATGGCCTAGTGGAAGGAACACAGGACTGGGAATCAGGACACCTGGGTTCTCATCTCAGGTCTGCCACTTGCCTGCTAGGTGACCCTGAGCAAGTCACTTAACTTCTGTGTCTCAATTCCTCATCTATAAAATGGGAATCGATTACCTGTTACCTGTTGGCAATTAAACCCCTCCCCCTGCCCATGACATATCCCCTATATGCAGAGACTTTTCAGGTTCTGGGCCTTGGCACTAAGGTTGGGTCAATGGGTTTGGTTCCCAAAAGGCCTATGATGACAGGCCCTATCACAAGTCTTGCAAAATCCACGACTGCTTACATCGGCACTAAATGAACTTGCTGAGTTTTCAAAACGGACGACAATCTGATTCATCGTACCTTCAATAAAGAAGGAGTCTGAAATGCCTCCTGCAAAATTATTTACCAGGTTGATCACATTTCTTGCTCTCCTTTTTCTTAAAAGAGGAAGCAAATTTTGTTCAAACACTTCAACCTTGATTCTGCAGCTTGTTCCTATCCCTGCTGGAAGAATGTTCACATGTTCTGCTGACCAAATCCATGCCTTAGTATGACACTTTCTTCCATCACAACATTTTTCAGTTCCTGAAGCTAGTTCCAGATGTACTAGCTTTTAAAATCAAGCAGGCTTTGTGGGGAATTCTATCTGAGCTTTGTTCAGAATTATTTTTGCATGTGACAGGAGCTGGTTAATTTACAAATAGTTCTAGTAGTAGGAATGTACCATGTGGCCTTACAAACTTCAGCTGCCTACTGATTAGACGAGAAGTCTAAAATCCAAAATCTACAGCCAAGTGTTTGAAATTATTAGGAGGGCTACATGTGAATGCTATTTTGCATATTAGTGTGCAATGGATGTGTCTACAATGTTTCTATAATAGAAAGGGCTCTGCCCCAAATTACTGATGCTAAGGATGCTATTATCTGGTAGAGTATCCATAGAGTTTTCCTTTCACACAGTAAACTAAGTCTCCACCTCGACTCTCTCCCATGCCGCCACTGCCCAGCTCAGGAGAGTTTAACAAATACCAAATACCATTTATTATTATTATTATTACTATATGCCTAGAAAATGGTTAAAGGAGTCAGCTTGGCAACATCAGTCCTGTAAATCTGATGCAAATACCTAAACAAATGTTGAAGAAATCTGTAAATATCCAGAGGGTGAATGACCAGTGTGTAATAAGCATCAGACATTGGTAGGAAGCAGACAGATGTGATAACTGTTCAGATAGAATTATGCTACAGGAGATGAAGGGGATGCAGTAGAGGTGTTATTATAGCTGTGGTCGAACTCTGGCAGTGTAATCAAGGCTGTGGAACTCTAAAATGATGACATGGTCCCTGCCCTGAGAAGTGGGCAATCGAGACAATCAAAATAATCAAGACTTAAAATATGATAGATGAGAAGATGGCTAAATTCAGAGGTGTGAAGCCACTTCACTTTTAATTAATGAATTCCTGATGCTTGGAAGCTTGGAAACTGGCCAGAATAGGGCCAGAGGGCAGGCGAAGGGTTCCAGAAGGAAATTGAACAAGATTTGTAAGAGAGGAGGTTTGTTTCAAGGTCCTAGATAGGCATGGGAGAAGGCAAAGCAAAGATAATAACAGGAATTCAAAGTACCTGCTGTTTTAGACTTAAAGTCTTAAGCCTCAAAGCTCTTAAGGTGTCATCCACTGTCACATCAGCTAATCAGTCCTTCCCATCATTGGTGCATTTTCTTGTTACAGAAGAAACTACTCCTCTTGATATTAAAAGGGCTGAGAAATTAATAGCATTATGGCTGGATATTATGCAATGGGGATAAGATTACACAGGTGGCACCTGAAGGCTAATTCTCCACAATCAGGTGGTTAGTGACGCAGTGTTGATGTTCTAAAAGCCAATGCTATATTCTGGTTTCAATCATAAATTGAATCATAGATTGAAGTCTATTTCACATAATATTCCTTTGGTGGGGGAAGGATGAAAGAAAGAGAGAGAGGAAAAGAGGAAGGAAGGGAGGAAGGAAGGAAAGAAGGAAGGAAGGAACATAGAAAATTTGAAATTTTGGAAAGAGTAACAAGATGCAAAGGAACTCAACAGAATGTAAATTATTCAAATGGGAAGGAGAATTCAAATTAGATATGAGGTAGAAGGGAGTAACCTGGAAAACAGCAATGCTGAATGTTTCCAAAGAATGATAAAGAGTAGAAATGCACTATTACACATAGATAAGCATGTGGAAAAGGGGAAGGCAGTGCTATTTTGTAAGATCCACTGCTTTGCACACATTAAGCTCTCAGTAAATATAACTGAATGAATCCTTGAGAGCAAGGATTGCATTTTCTTACTCAATTGTACTCTCTCAAGCATTTAGCATGTTGCTTTGCACAGAGAAAGCTTTCAGTGAATATGATTAATTGATTGATTGATTAAACTGATTGTAGTGCTACATTAGAACAAGGTGAGAATAATGGTGATACTGCCTTGGAATTTAAGGTCAGGTTGAGATCCTTAGGATCTGCAAAATGGAGAGAGACTGGAAGGAGTCGATAACAGTATATGAAAACAGGATTTCAGTTTATTGGTAAATAAGTAGCAGTAGATGTATTTATTGACCATTCACTTGGAGCTGCATGCTGTAGTAGGTGCTTGGGAAATACAATGTAAAGAAGTGTCATGTTCCCTGCCCAAAGGAAGCTTACACACTAATGGAGGATGCAGACATAAAAATATTTACAACTACAATAATTAAAATAATTCACTATAGAAGTGAATGAACATACATTCATAAGTACTGAGGATGGGTATAAGTAAGTTCGTAAGTGCCAGCACTGGCTTATGGATTTATACCACTTAGGGGGCTGGGAAATTAATCAGGGAAAGCTTCTTGGAGAAGGTGGGATTTTAGGAGCATTTTAAATGAAAAAAGAGTAAATGGTCTGTTGGATTTGGGGAGGGGGAGATTGAGAGGATGGAGGTAGGAAGGGCCAGAGTGAAGTAAAGAAGGGATGGAAGGGATGGCAGGGTTCTGTATAGGTGATAATGGAACAAGCCTGGGTTTGAGCATCAGAGAACCTGGGTTCTAATCCTGACTCTGCCACATACCTTCTGTGTGATCTGGGGCAAGTCACTTAACTTCTCTGTGCCTCAGTTTCCACATCTGTAAAATGGAGATTAAGTACCTGTTCTCCCCCACTCTTGGATTGTGAGTCCCATGAGGAACAGGGACTGTGTCCAACCTGCTTATCTTTGTATCTACCCCAGTGCTTAGTGCAGTTCTTGGCACACAGGAAGCGCTTGACAAGTTCTGCTATTACTGTCATTATCCCCATGCTTCAAGATCTTTTAAAATCATGACTCCTCCAAGAGGCCTTCCCTGATTAAGTTTTCTTCTCCCTAGGTTATACCACCCCCCAACCCCACAACTACACACTCATATACTCACACATCACACACGGGAAGCAGCGTGGCTCAGTGGAAAAGAGCCTGGGCTTCGGAGTCAGAGGTCATGAGTTCGACTCCCGGCTCTGCCACTTGTCAGCTGTGTGACCTTGGGCAAGTCACTTAACTTCTCTGTGCCCCAGTTACCTCATCTGTAAAATGGGGATTAACTGTGAGCCTCACGTGGGACAACCTGATTACCCTGCATCTCCCCCAGCACTTAGAACAGTGCTCTGCACATAGTAAGCGCTTAACAAATACCAACACATCTACAGCACTTCTGTACATATCAATTTATATGCCTACTACTTAAACACTTATAAACATATCTAGTTTTCTTTACTCTTCTAACTGTAAATTATTTTGCATCCATCTCCCCCAGTAACCTGTATAATCCTTGAGGGCAGGGATCATATCTCCTAACTATATTGTACTCTCTCAAGTGTTTAGTACAGAGCTCTTCCACAGTAGGTGTTCAATAAATGCCATTGGTTGACCTAAGGAGGACGATCCCTAAACCATTCCAGGCAGATAGCTATCCTCTTTATAAATTCAATCGTATTTATCGAGTGCTTACTTTGTGCAGAGCAATGTACTAAGTGCTTGGAAAGTACAATACAGCAACAAATAGAGACAATCCCTGCCCAACAATGGGCTTACAGTCTAGAAGGGGGTAGACTGTGGGAAGGGAAGCAGCGTGACTCGGTGGAAAGAGCCTGGGCTTCGGAGTCAGAGGCCATGGGTTCGACTCCCGGCTCTGCCACTTGTCAGCTGTGTGACTGTGGGTAAGTCACTTAACTTCTCTGTGCCTCAGTTACCTCATCTGTAAAATGGGGATTAACTGTGAGCCTCACGTGGGACAACCTGATTACCCTGTATCTACCCCAGTGCTTAGAACAGTGCTCTGCACATAGTAAGCGCTTAACAAATACCAACATTATTATTATTAGACAGACATCAAAACAAGTAAGCAAGCATCAATAGCATCAATATAAATAAATAGAATTTTAGATATATACACATCATTAATAAAATAGAATAATAAATGTATATATACACAAGTGCTGTGGGGTGGGGAGGGGGTAGAGCAGAGGGAGCGAGTCTGGGTGATGGGGAGAGGAGGAGCAGAGGAAAAGGGGGGCTTAGTCTGCGAAGGCCTCCTGGAGGAGGTGAGCTTTCAGTGGGGTTTTGAATGGGGGAAGTATGCTAGCCCGGTGGATTTGGGGGGGGGCCATTACAGGCCGGAGGTAGGACATGGGCCAGGGGTCGACAGCGGTACAGGCGAGATGGAGGCACAGTGAGGAAGTTAGCGGCAGAGGAGCAGAGTGTATGGGCTGGGCTGCAGAAGGAGAGGAGGGAGGTGAGGTAGGAGGGGGTAAGGTGAACAAGTGTAATTGGAAAAGTCACTATGGGATTGGTGGCCCTGATCACATCATCTACCCGCAAAGATTGCTGAGCTGTTTGCTGATTGTAGGGGCTGGTGCTCTTTTCACTTTTGCCTCTTAGTCTCACAGTGCTCTCTAAAGCTGCTGCTCCAAAGCAGGCACTCCTTTCCCTATTGCAGTGAGCCAGCCTGCTCTATCTGCCACTGCTATTTCCCAACATTCTGCTATGAGGCCACATTGTCTGAGCTTTTTTTTCAACATTCCTAAAGTGTTCCCTTGTGCTGCTTGATTTCCATTGCCCCATTTCAGCTCGTCATTCATCAGCTATTTGGGAATCCACCTGTCATCCAGTTTGTTTCCATGTCCCACCTAGTGAAGTGGTGTTAAGGTGAGAACATAGTTTCAGTGTTAGTCTACTGTCTTTATTCTACTCCAGGACTTCATTGTTTGTGATCTTGCCACTCAGTATTGTTTTTGGCAAATCAGTTTTTACTTACATCTCACTGCTAACCGATACATGTTGTGAAACAATCATGAATAATAATGGTAGTTGTTAGGCGCCTACTGTGTTTGAAGCACTGGGGCAGATACAAGATAATCAGATCAGATGTGGTCCCTGTCCCACATGGGGCTCACAGTCGAAAGAGGAGGGAGAGCAGGTACTCTCCATTTTACAGGTGAGGATACTGAGGCACAGAGAAGTGATTCACCCAAGGTCACACAGCAGAGTGGGAGGTGTCACTTCTCTTTGGGAGCTCCGGGGCTCCTGCAGTTAGTGGGATTTAGTTTTTTCAGCTCAGGCAGACTTTCCAGGCCTGCCTTCTGCAGGGCTGCCAGTGGGGTTGGAGGGTGCTGGCCTTGAGGACAGTGGGAAACAAGAATGAGTGGTTCCCTGGTGGCTGCTATGGTGGCCTTTGGCACCCTGCCAAGATACCGGACAAAAGGTGCGAGAGATGTCCCCCCCATGTTACACTGGGCCCTCGGTGATGGGATGAGGTCAGGGGTGCCATTTTGTGAAATTCTCTGTCTGGATCAGGCCAGATGAAAGCCAGACTTCCCAATATAGAAACAGAGATGACAAGTCTCCGGCTGGGCAGGCTGGACCCTGAACACCCCCCAGCAAGAGATGAAGCAGGGGACAGTGGCTGGGTCACACGGTTTCTGGGTCTACCTATCTAGCTCCAGTGTGTCCCTCCTCCCTGCTGACTCCAGCCTGTCTCAGGCCCCAGGGCCGCTCCAAGTGTCAGACAAAGCCAAGCCCAGCAGGAGGCTCAATTTTCTAACTCCTCCCTCTCCTGCTGCCTCACCCTTGGCCTGGGGAGAGACAGGCATTAGGCCGAGCAAGAGGTCCCTCCCAGAGAGCTCTCCCCTGAGGCTGGGAGGGGTGAGAAGGACTTGGGAGGGGCTGGCCTGCTCTTTTTACAACGCCTTTTCAACCGGCCAGCTCCTCCCCTCCTGCAGGTGGGCTTGGCTGCTGGGCGGGGTTATGCACTGGGATATTGCATGCTGAGCAAACTCAGTGAGTTCTACGTCCCCTTGGCTTGATGACCCAGGAGCAATGATCCTCTTGATTTTACGGCAAATGGCATGTGTGACCTACCCTGTTAACCACAGTCATGGAACCCGTGCATTTCTACGGAAAATAGGATGGCTATAGAATCACATTCAACTCATATATTCCCACGTTCTAGTTTACCAAAATGGCAAGTAGGATTTCCATCAATGTAACGCAGGGGACTAGATTCCTCAAAGGAAACTCCAGGGTTGGAGAAGCCCATGAACTTTTCCGAAGTTCACCTCTTCACTAAATAGAGGGGTTCTAGTTTTTTCTCTCTGGTGTTTTGATACACTTTTTCGGAACACTACTGGAGTGGCATGGTGACATGTAGGGAAGTAAGTGGGACAGGGAGGGTGCAGAGAATGGGATAAGGAAGGTGCTAACATATGCTTCACCATCCACGATCTCTACCGTTGTGGGGGGTGGGCCTTTTCTGGATTAGTTTAGAGGCCCAGATTTCAAGGAGAGGCTAACTCATGACAGTTTCAGCTCTCATCCTAAATTCTCATAATCAGATGATAATTAACGTGACTCACTCCAGGGATAGTGACTCTCTGACTTGATTCATGCCTATTTGGGGGAAAAAAAGAAACCCAAAACCTTGAAAAAACGTTGTCCATTCTGCCCATATTTCTCCAGTTTTTAATTTTTGAATCTGTCTGTGCTTACCAGTCATTAATTTGTACGAGGGTAGATCTGGAGGGGAGAGTGACTATTAATACCTCAGCATTCCCCTCACCTTGGTTAGACAGATGACTAACGTAGATATGAATTGGGGAAGATAATACTCAGTAGACACTATGACTTTCATAGTCACCTTCATAATTTAGCCTTAAAATGTATTTCAAATGATGATCTCTAATACTGCACCCTCTTACAGACCTTTCACAGTAAAATGTATGCATTACTAAAGCTGATGTTAAACCAGGGAAAATCCCGCTATAATTAAATTAAAGATGAAAAGTTCTCCAATTTCCACGATGTATTTACTTAGAGAATCATGAAATTGAAATATCGACTTAGTTTCAACTGTAAATGATTGTGACTGTTTCTTCCCAGTAAGTGCTGAAAAGTAAAAGAGTGGTTAAGACATGGCAAGTGGCATTCTCTCTGTTCCCCACGGTGGGAAAAGGATGTGAGCTAAATTGCTTGACTCCACCTGAAGCTAAACTGCTAAGCATTTGAAGCTTCTCAAAGGAGCAGTCAGTCAGGTTTAACAAGACCTACGCGTAACTAACTCTCCACACCCTCTCTTGCAAGACAGAACATTTTCTGCGGTTCACTGAAACAAGAACAGAGTGACATGATGGCTTTTTCCCCGAATTTAAAGAGTTATTCATAGTATCGTGTCATAGTGACTTTAATGTTTCAATTCAGAATTTGTGATAAAGTACAGTACTGTACTGTAGTCAAAATACCTCTTCTGAGTCAGGTGTAGGCTTTCTGGGATGGACTTTTATTACAGGCAAGACCCTGGTTCTGAGACTCCCATTGATTATAAATTTAGGCATTATAATTCTTCATCTTAGCTAAAAATGGCAGAGCGAAATATAACTCAAAGAGGAGACTTTCGGGTCCTCCTTCTAGCATGTAGGTTCACATCTTTCTAAAACCCTATCTTTCTGGTTACATCCAGCAGCTCTTACCTGGGGCATCTCATACAAGTTAATAGGAAATTTGCCTAATTTTACGACCACAGGATCCGAGCCTAAGAGAAGTGCATGGAAGTGATCCCTTGTCTTAAGGATTTTGATCCTCTCCTTGAAGTCCCGAAGGGTTCTTGAAAACACACCGAAGATAGGAACAGAATGAACATGATGGGATGGTGCGAGCAACCAACTCTGCCACTCCTGCCACTCCCTTTCTGATGGATCCAGCTACCGTATTCTCCTGAATCTCCTGCGTATTGCTTCAAAAGGTCTTAAGCAGATGGTTGTTGACAGCTTTTACAAAAGTCTTATGCCATCTTGTCTCCCCGCCACTTCCACCACACCGAGATGACTGTTCTCCCTCTGTGAACCACAGCTTCCTTCTGTCAAGCTTAAACTGGACAAGAGTGGTTGGTAGCGGTGGACTGTAATTACTTGGAGAGTAGGGATTGGGTCAGACCTCATGCAGTTAGTTCTCTGCTCACAGGAAATGATCCAAAGGTATTGCTGGTACCGCCAGCTGGGCCCTATAACAGGCTCCCAGATGGGGCAAAGCATACTGCCATTGACGGATTCAGATTGCCACTGGAGACTCTCCCCATCTAGACTTTTCTCTCACTCTAGGTTATAAGCTCCTTGGAAGCTGGGAATGTGCCTACCAACTCTGTTGCAGCGGACTCTCCCAAGTGCTCCGTACAGCACTCTGCACACAGTAAACACTCGATAAATACAATCTATTGATTGATTGAGACCCATCTGGGATCCCAGATCCCCCAAGTGGAGGAGGAGAGAGGCAGGGAAAACCAAGACAGCTGCTGTCAGGCTTCATGCCAAAATGGGGCCAGTGACTGAAAGCCTGTCCTGTACACAGCTTCCTTTCTCCAGGGCCTCCTGGGGAGCAGCCTGGCAACAATTTGGGGTGGTTAATGCCTTGTTCACAACCAGGGCTCCAACTCCCTTGGGTGCCCAAGGACCAGAATCTCGATCTCACCACCAGAGAGAATTCATGTCCGTGCTTGTGGCACAATTCCTTGCCTACGTGCTATCCTACAGCTGGGTGAGGGTGATGGGGGGAAGAGAATGTATTTTGGCAGTAATGGTAACTTGTCTCTTCTTCCTGCATATCTCCTCCCAGGCTTTCCATTCCTTCAGTCTCCAAACACGTTTACCACTGGGAAGTGTCAGATTGCTATTTTTTTGGGGGTGTATAAGAGTCAGCAGACTAGGGTGATGTCCAACCAAATCAACAGGCACTGGAAGATGGATCAGTTTGCATTTACAGAACATACACTATTAGAATAAAACCATTTAGTGCTGTGTACATTTACAAAATGTATATTCTATCCATTGAAAATAATGAGAGCTAATGATGTGTACATCTCCTGAGCAGGATCCAAAAAGGCAACAGTTAAATGCTGAACAGAGACAACTTCTGTGAAAATTTTCAGCTCAGCTCTGAAGCTTGGGAGAAGATATGAAAAAAATCCCAAGGTTCTGAGGAAACACTTGAAGCAAAATTGACTGATTCATTTTAACTACTGAAAAGCTCAGTAAAAAGGGAACCTGCCTGCCAACCCTGTTGTATTGAACTCTCCCAAGGGCTTAGTACAGCACTCAAAAAATACCATTGATTGATTGATTGATTGATTCTGAATGCAGTTCAGGTAACTAAGCCTTGATAATATTTTTGCCTTTCTGAAAGCAAATTCAAAAGCATAAGCCAATTTTTCATTTGCTACAGATAAACCGTTTTCAGGGGAAAATGAGTGTGACACCAAATAAACAAGCAGGAGACTCAGTAAGTACAACTTTTATCTAGATGACATTTTTTTCCTCCTGAAAATACAATGAACTTTATCATCTAAAAGAATTTTCTCATTCATAAGCCACTCTGGAGCTGTAAAGATCAAACTCTTAAATGGAGAAAATACTATATTTTTTGTGTTTCTGCCAATTGTGCACTGAGGAAAACAGAATTTACCATAACTAAATAAAAACAAAATTTTCTTGGAGTATTGAGCAGAATATGGGACAAAGGAATTTCTAATGCTCTCAGCTGGTTCTTTTCTTCCTTGGAAGTTCATCTTTGAGGTCACTCAGGGAGAGACATACATGTCCGTGATCTGCTTCTACCCCCTATCAGTTCGAATAGTGGGAGCGACAAGTAGGTGGAAAAAATAGCTGACCTTAGCTGAGCACGTGTTGGAGAATGCCCAGCTTCAAATTCTGGATCACTTCCGTGTAAAGAACTGAGCGGCTGCTAAGATCAAGTTAGAATAATTAGGGGAGATTGTTATTGCTTGTTTTTAAAACAGAATTTTGCCTGTGATTACCCAGGGCACAGTGCTCTATATTTTAATAATATTATACCATTATACTCTACTATTTTCCCTATCTACAATTTATTTCGATATCTGTAACATCTGTCTTCCCCTGTAGATTGTACACTCCTTCAATCAATCAGTGAAATACAACAGAGTTGATAGATGCAATCCTTGCCCACTCGGAGCTCACAGTCTGCAGGGGAAAACAGGCATTGAAATAAATTGTGGATAGGGTAAAAAGTAGAGTATAAGGATATCTACATAAGTGCTGTAGGGCTGTGGTGAATATCCAAGTACTTAAGGAGTACACCCAGTCTTAGGGTCGCATCTGGAGAGTTGCCAGTTCTCTACCAGTCTCAGACTACAGGAGGGAGAGTCAAGTAGAGTCATATCCGTTCCATTCCTAGCTTGGGCAGTGGCTAGCAAGTGGAAGGCGATCTGCTACAAACTCACCTGTTCTGGGCAGCAGCGGCATAGGAGAGAGTTGAAGGCGGAGACTCAAGTTTACTGTGCGGAAGAAGGCAATGGTAACCACTTCCATACTTTTACCGAGAAAACTCTATGGATATATGACCAGAACGGTTGCAGGTAGAGGTGGGGTGTTCTGGGAGAGATGTGACCATGGTGCCGCTATGGGTCGGAGACGACGCGACGGCATAAGACAATAAGACATGGGTACACAGTCAAGTGCCTGGTGTGCACAAAGGGTAGGGCAGCTAGAAGAAACGAGGGTTTAGTCAGGGAGGACACCTTGGAGGAGATGTGATGTTAGAGGGGCTTTCAAGGTGAGGAGAGTGGTGGCCTGTCATTTATGAAGGGGGAGGGAATTCCAAGCTGGAGGGAAGATGAGGGAGAAGCGGCGTGGCCTAGTGGATAGAGTATGGGCCCGGAGCCTGAAGGACCTGGGTTCTAATGCTTGCTGCACCACGTGTATGCTGTGTGACCTGGGGCAAGTCACTTCACTTCCTCTGTGCCTCAGTTACCTCATCAGTAAAATGGGGATTAAGACTGTGAACTCCATGTGGGATAGGGGCTGTGTCCAACCCGATTACCTTGTATCTACCCCAGCGCTTAGTACAATGCCTGGCAGATAGTGAGCACTTAACAAATACGTTAATTATTACTATCATTATTATGTGAGCAAGGGGTCGGGTGAGATAGAGGAAATCGAGGTACAGAGGAGCAGCGTGGCCTAGTGAAAAGCACACAGGCCTGAGAGTCAGAGGACCTGGTTCTAATCCCAGGTCTGCTACTTGCCTGCGGCCCGACCTTGGATAAATCACTTAACTCCTCGGTGCCTCTATATCCCCATCTGTAAAATGGGGATCAAATACTTGTTCTCCCTTCTACTTAGACTGTGAGCCCTTTGTGGGGCAAAGACTGTGTCTCCGATCTGATGATTTTGTAGCTACTCTGGTGCTCGGCACATAGTAAGTGCTCAACCAATACCACTGTTGTTATCATTATTATTATTTTTAGAGATTGTACCAGTCAGATGCCCATTGGAAAGGAGTGGAGGGGAACTCCTTACCCTTCATTTTCTTAATAAAAACGGGTCACAGAAACGCTCAAGTGTTATTTTGCTCCCGTTTCGTGGAGAGAGACGCTGAAAACGGGGAGCCGCGGGGATGGTGAGGGGGAAGTATTTTATTAAAAAATCGGGAAGAGGAACGGAGGAGTGGGGAAAGGATCTGGCGGACTCGGGAAAGAACACCCGATCCCACATCTGCTCTTGCCCCAATTCTGAGGAATTTTTTCGTGCGATCTAAAGCACTGCCTTTCCGCCTGCCTTCCGCCAACTTTCATTCCGATCGTATTTATTGAGCGCTTAAGGTGTGCAGAGCACTGTACTAAGCTTTGGAGAAGCCCGGGCGGCAGCCAGCGGGGCCAGGGAGGTCTGCGCCTAGGGACTGCACACGAGGGTCGCGGGCCGGGATGCGGCTCGCCTTCTCCCCGTCTCCATTTCTCTTTTCCCCCTTTCAGGTAACAGGGGTGGCCAACCTCTCTGGGAGGAGGCAGGGCAGGACTCAGATGAGAGGCAGCGTTGTTTAGCGGCTAGAGCGCGGGCCTGGCAGTGAGAAGGTCGTGGGTTCTAATCCCACCTCTGCCACGCTGTTCTGCTGTGTGGCCTTGGACAAGTCACTTCACTTCTTTGGGCCTCAGTTCCCTCATCTGTAAAATGGGGATTAAGAGTGTGAACCCCACGCGGAACAGGGACTGCGTCGGACCTGCCTACCTTGCACTTACCCCGGCGCTTAGTAATAATAATAATAATGTTGGTATTTGTTAAGCGCTTACTATGTGCCGAGCACTGTTCTAAGCGCTGGGGTAGACATAGGGGAATCAGGTTGTCCCACGTGGGGCTCACAGTCTTAATCCCCATTTTACAGATGAGGGAACTGAGGCACGGAGAAGTTAAGTGACTTGCCCACAGTCACACAGCCGACAAGTGGCAGAGCTGGGATTCGAACTCATGAGCCCTGACTCCAAAGCCCGTGCTCTTTCCACTGAGCCACGCTGCTTCTCATCTGAGTCCTGCCCTGCCTCCTCCCAGAGAGGAGTACAGGGCTTGGCACGGCGTAAGCGCTTAACAAGCCCCAGAAGGCATGGATGAGTGAATGAATGAGGAAAGGGGGGCGGAGGACCAGAGGGGGCGGGGAGAGACGGAGGGAGAGGCGGGGGCTCAGGTGAGACGGAGGGCGGGGTGCACTGCTGTGCGCTGCGAGGCGCTGCGGAGTGGAGTGGAGGGGAGTGGAGGGGAGCGGAGGGGAGCGGAGGGGAGGGGAGGGGAGGGGAGGGGAAGGGAAGGGAGGGGAGGGGAGCGGGCCGGTTGGGCGGCGAAAAGAAGAGCCGCGAGAGCCTTTGCGGGAGGCGGGGCGAGGGAGGGAGGGGGCGGCGGCGGCGGTGGCGGCTTCCGCGCCCCACCCCGGTGCTGTTGTGTGAGCAAATGAAAAAAAGAGAAGAGAGCTGTTAGGTGTGGCTCGGCCCTTCCCGTGCCAGCGGGGAGGAGACTGGGCGGCCGCCGCCACCAACACCGCCACCCAGCCCGGACCCAGCCTCTCTGTCCCCGCGCCGGACAAAGAGCAGCAGCGCCGTCTCCTCCCGGGAAGCCCCCGCCACCGCCACTTCTCAGCCTCCCCCTCCTCCTCCTCCTCCGCGCCCCGGCCTCCCCGGCCAACCCGGCCTCCCCGGCCAACCCGGCCTCCCCGGCCAACCCGGCCTCCCCGGCCAACCCGGCCTCCCCGGCCTCCCCTGCCCCCGGCCTCCCCGGCCCGCCGCCTGCGGGGTCTCGGGCGGTCCGTCCCCGGGGGCTGCCTCCCGCACCCCACCGCACCGCACCGCAGCCTCCGCTTATGCCTCGGCTTTGAGCCGCTCTCCTGAACGCATCCCCCCAACATGAGCTGCAACGGAGGGTCCCACCCGCGGATCAACACCCTGGGCAGGATGACCCGAGCCGAGTCGGGCCCGGACCTGCGCTACGAGATGACCTGCGGGGGCGGAGGCGGCGGAGGCGGCGGCGGCGGAGGCGGTGTCTGCGGGGGCGGAGGCGGGGGCGTCTGCGGGGCCGGCGGCGGGGGCTCCAACAACAAGATGTACTACGTGAGGAGGTGCGCGGGGCCCGACCAGAACTCGGACGGATACTGGTAGGTGGCCGGGACCCCACGGTCCTCCCCGCCTCACCCCGCCGGGACGCCGGTGCACGTCCCCTTGCTTCTGTTTCTCTGGATAATGCCGTCTTCCTTTTCTTTTGCTTTGCTGTCTCTCTCCCCCGTTTAGGCCGTGAGCCCGTCAGTGGGCAGGGATGGTCGGTCTCTGTTGCCGAATGGTCCATCCCAAGCGCTTTGTACAGTGCTCTGCACATAGTCAGCGCTCAATCAATACGATAGAATGAATGCGGGGGACGGTGGGGGGGAACGACCCAGCAGGCGGACGGGGGTGGGCCAGACCCCACCGGACCGGCCTTCGGGTTGGGTTTCCCGTTTTGACGAGCCACCGGACCCTGGTGGCGTTCGGCTCCCGCCTCTCTTGGCTTCTCCAGAAGTACCTTCTTGGTAGGACGAAGTTTTCTTTCGGACCTTAGATGGGTTGTAGACTCCGGGGGGGGGGGGGTCTCTCCCCCGCGGCCTTTCCTGGCTGGGGGTGGGTGGGTGGGTGGGTGGGAGGACAGGTGGCGTCCCGCCCCCACCCCCACTGGAAACGCATCGTCTGGGGTAACTTCTTGGCGTCTACTTTGGGCGGGCCAAGGCAGTGGGGCGAGAGGGACCCCCATCGTCCGGGCCTCTGGGTTGGGCAGCGGGGAGGAGGGGAAGGCTGGATTTTTTAAAGGAATCGTCGGTGGGGCAGTCCGGCCGCTAAGCTTTATCGAGCGTTTCCTGCGTGCGGACCGCTGTCCTGGGCGCTTGGGAAAATGCAGTCATTCATTCAGTAGTGATTAGGGAGCGCTTACTACGTGCAGAGCACTGTACTAAGCGCTTGGAATGATGTAATTACAGATGAGGTAACAGGCACAGAGAGCTTAAGTGATTTGCCCAGAGTCACACAGCTGACAAATGGCAGAGCGAGGATTAATAATAATAATAATAATGTTGGTATTTGTTAAGCGCTTACTATGTGCCGAGCACTGTTCTAAGCGCTGGGGTAGACATAGGGGAATCAGGTTGTCCCACGTGGGGCTCACAGTCTTAATCCCCATTTTACAGATGAGGGAACTGAGGCACAGAGAAGTTAAGTGACTTGCCCACAGTCACACAGCCGACAAGTGGCAGAGCTGGGATTCGAACTCATGAGCCCTGACTCCAAAGCCCATGCTCTTTCCACTGAGCCACGCTGCTTCTCTCTGACTCCCAAGCCCGGGCTCTTTCCACTGAGCCACGCTTCTGATTCCCCAAAGTTTTGGTGGTCCCGATCCAATAATAATAATAATAATGTTGGTATTGGTTAAGCGCTTACTATGAGCCAAGCACTGTTCTAAGCGCTGGGGGAGATACAAGGTCATCAGGTGGCCCCACGTGGGGCTCACAGTCTTCATCCCCATTTTACAGATGAGGTCACTGAGGCCCAGAGAAGTGAAGTGACTTGCCCCAGGTCACGCAGCTGACAAGCGGCGGAGCCGGGATTAGAACCCACGACCTCCGACTCCCAAGCCCGGGCTCTTTCCATCGAGCCACGCTCCTTTAAAGGAGTTTGCCATCCCGTGGGGGGGACCGAAATACACCCACGGGGGTCGGCGTCTTGGGCGTGTGGCTGGGGTGGGGGGCACTTCTCGGCCGCTTTCCCTCGGCGGCGACCCCCGCCCCCCCCCCCCCCACGGCCTGGGCCTCAGGAAGCAGAGAGAGAGAGAGAGGGAGCCGGGGGTCGCGGGGGGAGACAGAGGACACGGAGGGTGTCCCGAGCCGCCTCCGCGCCCCTCCCCACGGCCCCGCCCCGTCCCGCCCGAGATGAAAGTCCGGCGGGAGCCCACGCCCAGGAGGGAGCGAGCCCGGCGGGGGCCATCGCTCCGGACGCTTCCCGGGGCTCCGACCACAGCCCCGCCTTGGCCCCCCCGGCCCTTCTCCCGAGGTCGGGCAGGGGAAGGGGAGGGGAGGAAGGACGGGGAGAAAGTCCGACTAGCAGGACCAGCCGTCGGGGCTTGGTCGCCGCGGGCCCGGGGGGATCGGAGGGAGGCTACGGGAGACACCCCACTCCCAACATCGTGGGGGGGCGGGAGGGAGGAAGGGAGGGAGGACCCCGGGGGGGTGGGGGGAACCAGAGGGGCGGCCCGGGACGAGAAAGCCGAAGAAACTAAAGGGGACTGGTCGAAGCGGTGCCCGAACCTTGTTTTGTTGGAACGCCGGCCGGCAAACGCTCGGCCCTTTCCGATGATAGTAGAAGCTTGTTCTCTAGCCCCAACACCTCCCCGTACAGGGCCTCCCCTCTGCGAGGGGCAGGGCCACATTTTCGGGCAGTGGGGCGTCTCTCCCCTCATCGCCGTGGGCCCGGGTGGACCCCGGCCCTGCCCTGCCCTGCCCACAACGCCTTCGAGAAGATTTTGGGTTCGCAAGCACTTTTGGACGTTGTTGACTGAAATTAATCATCTCCGATCTGCTTACTTGTGATATCTCCCCCCCCCCCCGAGTAATTGAGTTGTTGTGGGTCGCGTTTTAAAATGGCAAAAAAATGATCTTAAATGTTAAACACCCTTGACTCTTTTTAACCGGAATATTTAATAGGCGTTTCCTGGAAGGAGGAGCTGTTAAGCAATATTGAAATCAATCTAGAATGAGACGCTAGAAGTTCTTTTCATTTTCTTTCTTGGACCCGCGTTAAGTGGGCAACGATATCAGTCAGACCTTCTGGAAAAACAACAACTAAATCTAAACCCAGAAGGTGCTTTTAAAAATCCAATCCTATATTTCAAAATTACACTGAGAAAGATCGTGTTCTGCTTTTTCATGAAAAACATGGCTTTGCTTCTATAAAGCTTGAGCCCTTCAGGACCTGTTAAATGAGTGATCGGTGCTGTTAGAGTAATGCAGTATTTTTTATAACTTTCCATAGATGTTTAGTTTTGAAAAGCTTAGAGGAAAGGTGTAATACCAAATTACTTTTTTAACTGCAGAAGGCACTTTATTAACAATTAAAAGGTAGGTATAATATTAGTGGTTGAGACTCACTTCTTAAGCAGTGAGGGGGTTTTTTTGAATGGAAGCTATTAAATTTTGCAAATTCTAAACAAATTCCTAGTCTTTTTTTGTAACTCTAGGCCTGTTGGTGAACTCAATTGATCCTTATTGAACTAAGACATTACTATGGGTGGAAAAAACAGTCTCATCTGAGCAAGTACTTTATGTTAGCTTTGATTTCCCTTTAAAAAAAACCAACTAACACCAGCAGTAGATGGTGACATCATTTGATGCAATCTGCCCACAATTGGAAGCATCACTGGACGTGCAAGAGCTTGCTTTCATTCCTTGGGACCTCGTAATGTGGTTTTCCGTAAACCTGTCCCGACAAAGTTGAGATTTCAGTGGTGGTCCTAAATCTGGGGGAATTAATAGCATTATTGGAAATAATACTAAAAGCCGTGTTTGAGTATGCCCCACACTATTCTTTTTACCCGTAGGAATGGCATTAATTTACTTTGAGTTAACTTTGCAGAGTGTTACAGTTTTAATATGGACGATTTTTCTGGTTAAAAAAATTCTAAATTTATTTCTCCCATCTAGTTATAAACAATTTTAATTCTGCTGATTTTAGTTGAATAGTAGGTGTGTCAGATTTCAATCAGATTTTTGTGACAAATAATAGGTATTAATAAATACTTTTTCTGCCCTTATGTCCCACTTAATTTATGCTATAAACCAGTTCTCTAAGTGTGTACTGATAAGTTAACAATTGATCACCTGTTGGAATATTGTTTTCAATGAAAGCAAAATAAATCTAGACTCTGTTCTGAAGTTAAATTACATTGCAACTATGAGTGTGTTTTATAACCATAATATATCTGGTGAAGTGAATACTAATCTATTCTAGATTAAGGGCCAGATCCTATTCTCAGTTCTCTCAGTGATGTCTGTGTGAGTCTTTTACCCAAAGATTGATGGTTAAAACCTAGCGTTAGGTTAGAGAAATCTGTTGTAGTTAGTGAAATCCGGAATAGTGTGATAATTGATGTACTTAGTTGTCTCAGCCTGACATTTGCCATCACTCTCTTGAATCATGGAAATTAGATGAACAAAATTAAAAGTTTACTACCCTTTCTTAATTCATGTTGGCTTTATTTCTGTTTTAAGTATACTCCCATCTTGGGGCCCTTGGCTGAGAACATGACTTCGCTTTAACTTTATGATTCACTAAGAATAGTGGAAAAAAACTTACTACAGACTTTTATGGTTTAGAATGAGCTCTAATCTGGTATCCATTTTTATAAACCAGGAAAGCTTTGTGGCAAAGCCAGTGAGTTAGTGTGCAAATGAAATAATATCACCTATCATAATGAACTTTATGGCCGAGAATAATTTTGGATTCAGCTTTCACTTAAAACAATATTCCAAGGTGACAGATGACTTATTTGTCTCTATATATGGAGTTCAGGTTTCAGTAGAGTAGTCCTATCTCTAAATATTAAATTGTCTCTGGTTTTTCTAATACCTCTATGTCCAACCCCCCGCCCCCCCCCCCCCCCAAAAAAAAACCCCACCGTACCATGGAAGGCTAATTTTTAGCTTCAGTTTCATCTGGGGCTTCTCTACACCTGTTGGAAAATATTTCC
Source organism: Ornithorhynchus anatinus (assembly GCF_004115215.2). Classification (NCBI taxonomy): domain Eukaryota; kingdom Metazoa; phylum Chordata; class Mammalia; order Monotremata; family Ornithorhynchidae; genus Ornithorhynchus; species Ornithorhynchus anatinus. The sequence continues at coordinate 20,015,611 of NC_041750.1, forward strand.
TGCTCTCCAAACCTTTCTTCAACTTCTCCTTTTGTAATACTATTTAAGGAAAGTATCTTTTTATTACAGCATTGAGTAAACCAACAAAGGAGGTTTATGTCATCTAATCAAGCAAGTGCCATTCAGCTGTTAAATGGCCACTCTCTAAACAAGGGTGTGTCTCTCACCCCCCCCCCCCCCCCCCCCCATTTGAGTTTAGATGACTTAAATGCCTCGGGAGAAAATTGCTGAGGCTCCATTAGCAAAATGCTGACTTTTCAAGGTGGGGCAAAGGAGGGACTGGGTATGCTTCCTGAGATTCCAAATGGGCAACTCGGATGAGTCAACCTGCCTTTCCAGTCAAGGAGGTTTTAGGGGCAGGGACTTCAAGCATCTGTTAACTCAGGTAACCCAAGAGATGGCTCCTGCAGGCAGGTTGTACACTGAAGTCGAACCCTGCTTTTGCCCTGTCAGTTTAATTTGTATAAGTACAGAGAAAGCAGGGAACATATTCTCCTAAACTCAGATGGCCTCCACGTCAGGTCACCTTTCTTAGTCGGGGCGTTTTTGGTACCCTGTCCACTGATATCTGTATGTGAGGATTGAAAACTAATGACTAAAGAAGGCCAGGCAGTAATCTCTGTCTCCACCTTTAATCCGGTGTTCTTCAATCATCCCAAAATTGAGAAACTTGAGAAATAAACTCATTGCGGGCAGGGAACACGTCTTCCAAACTCTTTTATATTGTACTCCTTGGGCAAGTCACTTAAACTTCTTTGGGCCTCAGTTGCCTCATCTATAAAATGGGGATTAAGACCGTGAGCCCCATTGCGTGACAGGAACTGTGTCCAACCCGATTTGCTTGTATCCACCCCAGTGCTTAGTACAGGGCCTGGCACATAGTAAGCGCTAAACAAATGCCATCATTATTGTACTCTCCCAAATGTAAGTACAGTACATTTGTACAGTGTTTGGTACAGAGTAAACACACAGTAAATTGGTAGTTAAATTTATTGGCGCCCTACTGTGTGCAAAGTACTGTACCATTACTGTACCAGCTATTTGGAGAGTACAATATAACAGACATTCTCTGCCCACAACAAGTTTACATTCTAGAGAGGAGCTGGCAGTTTAGAGATGAATTTACAGTCTACAGTGAGTTTACAATCTGTGAAAATATTTTCACTAAGGTCAAAAAACAAAAAAACTGAAGAACTGCTGTTCCATTATTCAGATATTTCACTTAGCTCAAATTACTTGTTTTTTTAACTATTGCATTGCTTATCTGAAATATTGAGCTCCCCTTCTGAGATAAATCAATCCATGGTATTGAGTGCTTACTATGTACGGAGCACTTGTACTAAATGCCTGGGACAGTACAATACCACGGAATTAGCAGACATGTTCCCTACCCATAACAAGCTTACAGTCTAGAGGGGGAGACAGACATTGATATGAATAAAAAATTTATAGAAATTTATAATAGGCTACTACTCAAAATGTTTGTTTTCTTTCATTTTTCTGCCAGGCTATAATACTAGCAGCATGAAAGATTGTAGTGATGCAAACTAGGTAAATAAATTAAAGTCCGATTTCTTTAACACTCGAGTGGTTTTTTTTTTTTTCAAGGCAGCAATAGGGCGGTTTTTAAATTATGGTGTATACCAAATTTTTGGTTCTTTGCCATTGATATTTTAAGTCTGTTTTTCTTCTAGCCATTAATAAAGAGCATAAGTCAAACCCTTGCTGAGTTGCCTATTTTGACACATTTGTAATAGGTAAAATAGTTTATTTTTACCCAAAGTTGTGCATATCATGATGTGAATCCCTTTGATCTCATGAGCATAAAGATAAAATGAGGTGGGGTTTTTTTCCATTTTCCAAAGAATAAATTTGACTAGGAATTCCATTTAGCTTAGTTGTTTGGCAAATAATGTCTTTAGGTTTCCCTTTCTAAAATGGGGGCGTCGCTTTCTATATGGTGATTGAAAAATTCATGTTCATCCTTTTAGTTCATATGGAATGGGTGTATGGGTTCCTAAAATGTTACCTACTAATGAATAATCTTACAGTAAGAATTAATTTTGAACTGGATTTCTGCCTGAGACAGAAATTGTTCATGATCACCAGTATTACTTTTGAAAACATACATGAGAGGGGGAAAATATTTATTATGATTTCAAATTATTAGAAGATACTTTTGTTTGGAGGAAACATTAGAAAAATCTAACCCTTACTTTGGAGTCTTTGTATATGAATGCCTATTATTTCTGTGTTAAGAAAATGCATTACTGAGCTATGATAAGTGAAAAAATGTAGTTTGGAAACCAACACCTGCGTCATATTTACTTCATGTTGCAGAATAAAGATGCACATTTCTCAGCTGATGATCAAAAATTGTATAGTGACTTCGGGTTCTGGAGAAGATTAGACTCAAAGCAGATGCTATTTTAAATTGAATAATTCAAAATTAGAGCAGGGAGAATTTGGGGGGTTTATAAAGAACATATTTATTAGGAAGTTACAGTGAGCTGGTATGACCCTTTGCCTTTTATAACCTATATTTGGTCCTCAGAGTGGACCAATGAATAAGATACTGATTCAGTGAAAAAAACAATATTACCCCACCCGATAAAATCCAAATGCATAACATATCTAATAAATGGTCAGATACCACTTGCTTTGTTAGCACACAAAAAACAAAAACAAACTTGTCTTTTGAGTTACTAACTTAGAATGACTAGCCAAAATTTAGTTCATTTTTTTCTAATGGTTTCCATTTTTGCTAATGATTTGCCATTCCCAAGGGTACAAAAAGCACATACTTATCAATAAGTCAAAATGATGACAACCAGGAGTTTACATGTGTATCACACTAGGTTTGCTATCTTTCAGTCTGCAACTGGCTTGAGTACTAAAGAAACAATACAGGACATGCACCACACCAAGGTGAAAATAGTATAAAAAAGGGAAAAAGCTGTTTTGGGGGGAATTTTTTTTTGGCACACACAGAATGGTACCCAAAAAGCCAAGATATAGGCAAAACAATTTGCCACAGCAGAATTACTTGCAGAATATCACATGCTATTGGAATGAACAAAATAAAGAATAGTTGTTCTATTGCTTGTCCTAAACAGTATATCTTCAGGAAAGAGCATATGTTTTGAATTGAGCAATGTAATAAGTGTAGTGGTCGTGCAGGACAATCTGTGTTTTTAAATAAACCACATTATTTTTAAGCCTATTCAGGTAAAATATTGAGAGAAGAATCAACCTTTTTTTAAGGCTAAGCTGTAGTATTGTGAAGTACTAGTTTTACCTTGGGGAAACGTTTTATATTTGAAGCTCTAGAACAAATAAATAATATCTTCAGTTACAGTTGGAGTACATTCATCCAGAATATTAGGTTCCCATTCAGAGTGGGCTTCTTACCCCTCCATTCTTCTGACATCAATAAAAATAAATTTGGTGCCTTTGACATAAGGTGAGGAAAATGGAAGCACTGTCCCTTATTCAACATCATGAAATTAGAAGTAAATATTGCATTGGGCTAAGGAACAAATGTCTCAGGCTGAGAGTGATAATTCTGATTTTGCCATTTTCCATAAGTTTTAGCTTTTTTTCTTTGGCCAGTATGCATCTTCCTTGGTCCTGGTTTTGGTAATACGTTGTGCTGCAAAGAAGTTAGGGTTTTTTTATTTGTTTTTGTTTGTTTTTATAACCTTTTTCACCTTGTGTGGTGCATGGTTACTTTAGTACTCAAAAATATTAGTATGAAAGTGTCAGTAGTCTATCATCCACAAGATTGTAAACATCGTGAGAAAGGGATTGCCCTTACCAAGTCTATTGTACTCTTCTTAGCGCTTAGTACAGTGCGCTGCACACATTAAATGCTCAAGTACCATTGATTGACTGCTTAGTATAGTCCTCTGCCTGGAGTAAATGCTGAATAAAAAGCATTGATTTTTAGAAATGCAGATTATTTTTATTCTACTATTGCAATTTAAAAAATTTTAAAACAGAAGGACCATACAAGTTATGGTACATTCCTATGAATTAGAACATGTCTTATGGAACCATATTTCTGCTTTATTTTTATTTTTCAAAAGAAGGCACTGCCAGATGAATTTAGAACCTTGTACACATGTTCATGTTAATATAAGAAAATATTTTTCAGAATATTTCAAATGAAAATGCAGTGCTACATATAATATTCTTTGTAGAAAATATTTTGTTTCTGTAATATGAAAGTGAAGACTGATATGTTCTGTTCTCCTCATTGCATATTAGGAAGGGCATTGATCTTATTTCTTACCCGGTGCGACTGTGTCAATTGCCCATCCCAGCGTGCTCCCCCCAAAACCCCTGCATTATTCCTATTATTTTTAGATTTTAGATTGCATCTGAATTAATATTCTTGTCCCTTTTCCAGGATAAAGAATAGTGCCTTGCCACAAAGTAAGCACATAACAAATGTCATAAATCACAGTAATAATAATAGTACAACAACCAACAAAGCGGTCAATCCATGTCTCCCTACTCCTCAGGAACCTCCAGTGGCTGCCCATCCACCTCTGCACTCAAAACAGAAACTCCCTTACCATCGGCTTTAAAGCCCTCAATTAGCTGCCCCATCCTACCTCACCTTATTAATCTCCTACTCTAGCCCAGCCTGTACTCTCCGCTCCTCTAGCGCCAGCTTCTCATTGTGCTTTGATTTCATCTCATCTTGTCTCCAGCCCCCTTTCCCACATGCTCCCCCTGGCCTGGAACTTCCTCCCCCCTCCATATACACCAGACCACCACTCTCTCCACCTTTGAAACATTGTTTGAGGTCACATCTCCCAAGAAGCCTTCCCCCGATTAAGTCTTTTCCCAGATTGCTCTCCTTCTGTGTCGTCTATACACTTGATTTGTGACCTTTGGACATTTGGATATTCTCCCCACTCCTAACCCCACAACACTTGTGTACCATATCTTTAAATCTATACTATATATTAACAACATTATCTGTGTTGTCTGTCTTCCCTTGTTAGACTTAAAGCTTGCTGTGGGCAGGAATGTGTCTCGGTAATTCTGTTGTACTGTAATAATAATAATGTTGGTATTTGTTATGCGCTTACTATGTGCCGAGCACTGTTCTAAGCGCTGGGGATAGACATAGGGGAATCAGGTTGTCCCACTTGGGGCTCACAGTCTTAATCCCCATTTTACAGATGAGGGAACTGAGGCCCAGAGAAGTTAAGTGACTTGCCCACAGTCACACAGCCGACAAGTGGCAGAGCTGGGATTCGAACTCATGAGCCCTGACTCCAAAAGCCCGTGCTCTTTCCACTGAGCCACGCTGCTTCTCTAATTAATTAATTAGAATTAATTAATTAAGTAGGGTAATTAATCAGTCAGTGGTATTTATAGAATGCTTATCATACACAGAGCGCTATACTAAGCTCTGGCTTGGTGGGGCCAGATGGCCAGCAGTTCTTTTAGCATAGTCACACATGCAAAAGAACCATTCTTAGTGGAAGTCCTAGAATCACATAAGGACCATCACTGTGCATTGGGCCTCATGGGCACATGCCCATCACCACCTCCTGCTTGGGATTGACTTCAAGATAGCAAACCCAGCAGAAACCTCAGGAAAGATATACTTTTGCTCTCCTTGGGAATAGTGAAGGCTATATTTTAGGCAAGAATAATATCTTTGTTGGACTGAATTATCCAAAAAAGTATCTTAGTTCTCCACATTACTTTGCTTGAGAAGACTTGGCCTAATTTACTCCTGGGGAGTGACACTGGCTTTGCTTGTAGTGAAGAAGTTGGAACTTTTAGGTTTCTAGGTATCAGGGTTCAGCCAGACTGAACTCATAAGCAGTTCGCCATTGAGAACTATTCAACCCCTGGTTTTAAGAGTGTTTCGACTGTGGTCATAGTAAAAATTTCTTAGGTGGTTGGCAAGATTTTCAATTATTTTATGATTCCTTAGAATTTCAGGTCTGACTTGAAAATCCTTTCATTGTTGCCCACCCTGAATATATTTTGATGAGAAAGGAAACAAACCTTCAACCTTTCAGAACGCTGTTTCTTTGCCTCTTCTAGATGAAAAAAAATCCAATGAAAAGTTTTTTTAAAAAAATTTCTGATTGTGAACTTGAAAACAATCATTACATGTATTTCTGAAGTCATTTGGAATTTTTGGACAAGTTGAAGCAGCAAACAGTCTCTTTAGGCTAGAAGAAGTGATGAAAGTGTGGCAGGTTTTTATCCTTCATTAGTTTTAGGAAAGCAGGAAGGGGAATCACTACATAATCCAAGACCATGTTATAAAGTGAGAATTTTTATCCAGTGGAACAATTGTGTATTGTGGAATCTATGACTTTGGTATTTTTCCACAATCCTTTTTTAGGATTAGTGGCTTACTTGCTTATAATGAGAAAACTTGGCATTTCTTATCGAGTCTTGAAAATTTGAGCAAGATGAACAACGCATTCATTTACCCCTTTAGTGGAAGTTTTATGTGTATTTTTGATGAGTGTTCTATTCACTAAGGGACATTGCCCAAGCTTGTCTGAGTGCTCCAGTTCCATCACTCAGGAATAGTTTCCAGTCAGAGAGACCTCACCTACATTCAACTAGTGCTGGCTTGTCCAGTAGGCTGACTCCCAGAAACAGCCAAGCCCACATTAAAAAACAAAATTCTCATCCGTGTACAATGGGTTTTTTGATTCTCCATATTATTGGGCTCTGTAGGAGAGGAGGAGAGTACTAATTAAGAACTGATCATGATGAAATGACATTCCATGGGTACTCTTAGATACTTATACAAAATATTTATGTGCAAAGTTTGTTTGGGCCGTGACTTTGGAGAAGCAGGTAGAAAAGGTTAAGGGGTCTAAAGGGAACTGAGATTGGGATGGAGAAATATCTGTGTCTAAAGAGTTGAAGGTCCCTATACTTCTTTAATTTAGAATACTCCCATGATCTGTGTTGGCTTTTCTTATCTCAAAGATTTCAAAATGAAAAGATGTCAAATCAAATACTCCAGAATGCATTATTACTGGTTTGGTGGAAAAAGTAGTCAGGTGTTGTTTAAAGATATTTACACTAGGGCGGGCCTAAAATAAAATTTTTACTTGTCCCTCTAGACTGCTAGCTTGCTGTGAGCAGGGAATGTGTCTTCCAACTCTGTTGTGTTGTATGTACTCTCCCAAGCACTTAGTATTGTGCTCTGCACACAGAAAGTGCTCAATAAATACCATTTGCCAATTGATAGATCGTCCCCATGCCTCTTCTACCAACTTTGTTTCTTCTGCAACCATTGCACATACTTTTTAGGGGAATTTGAAATTTTTCACCACCCACAGCTTCATGTGCCAGTGAAGTCATTATACTTTGCTTATGACAAAAACACAAGCTGTTGGCATTGAAGGCAAGCACCAAGCACCAAGTTGAAAAAGTGTTATGTTGGTTTTGGTCTTAACTCTACTTTGGCGTGAGAAGTGGAGTTTCACTTTACATTAAACACAACAAGGTGAACTTAAACAGCAATGGTGTCTTCTTCAAATATGAAGGACAACTCTGAGAAAGAGAGAGAGAGAGAGAGTGTGTGTGTGTGTTTGTGTAGATATACTTTCACTCCTTTTTTTTAAAGTTGCTTTAAATTTTTCATTACTGAAATTCTTTTTCTTTTTTCTTAGTCAAACTGGTGGCACCATGTCCAGACACCAGAACCAGAACACGATTCAGGAACTCTTGCAGAATTGTTCGGATTGTTTAATGCGTGCTGAGCTGATAGTTCAACCTGTAAGTCCTCTTGTTCTTTGTAGTCTTGACTAACATTCACACTTAAATTCTTTACTTTGATAGAATGGTCTGTTTCCCACTGTGATGTTCCTTGTTTCTCTGCTCCTCTGACCCTTTTACCCATTGTGAATTTCAGATGGGTTCAATTGTTCTTCCCCACATAGACTAACTCTGTGTTTCTCAAAGCCTCATTTTTTTGTTTGTTTTTAATGCTGTTTGTTAAGTGCTTACTATACGCCAGGCACTATACTAAGCTGTGGTAGATACAAGGTAATCAGGTTGGACATGGTCCCTGTCCCACATGGGGCTCACAGTCTTAATCCTGATTTTATAGATGAAGTAACTGAGGCACAGAGACTTTGAGTGACCTGCCCAAGGTCTCACAGCAGAAAGTGGCAGTGCAGGGATGGGAACCCAGGTCCTGCTGACTCCCAGGCCCGTGCTCTATCTACTAGGCCACACTTCTTCTCTAGTTCCTCAGTTCTTTCCTCCTCACTCCCCATGCGCCTTCCCCCCAACCCCCGGTTTAAGGCTGTTCACTTGTCCACAAGCTCAAACTGGTGGCTCTTTGAAGGAATTCCCACTCTCAGCTGGAGTTAAAATAATGAAGTGAATAGTGGATAGTTTCAAGCTAATTTCATGTAGAACCCTGTAGGGGGCTCCTTGTGCCCATGAGTATGGCCTGATGGAAAGAGCCAAGAGGCTGGCAGTCAGGAGACCTGGGTTCTAATTCCGGATCCACTGCTTGCCTGCTCTTTGACCTTGTGCAAGTTATTTAACTTCTCCGACCCTCAGTTTCCTCATCTGTGAAAATGAGGATTAAATATCTGTTCTCCCTTCCCCGTATACTGTGAGCTCCAGGTGGGACAGGGACTGTCTGCTTACCTTATATCCCTGCTCTACCCTCCCGACCTCCAACCCTTGCTTAGTTTGGTTCTTGGCATGTATTAAATGTTTAACAAATACTGTAATGATTACTATTAGAAGAAGAAGCAATTTTCAGTTTCAGAAGTGATATACACTAATGCTAATGTTCTCACTGTACCTTGATCCCGTTTGCTACCAATCTCTTGCCCTCATCCTGCCTCTGGCCTGGAATGCCCTCCCTCCTCATATCCAACAGACAATTACTCTTCTCCCTGGCCCCCCCGCCTCCCCGCCCCAAAGCCTTATTGACAACACATCTCCTCCAAGAGGCCTTCCCTGACTAAATCCTTTTGTCCTTTTTTTTTTGTAACTCCCTACTGCAATCCCCGATTCCCTCCCTGCCCAGCATCACAGCATTTATGTGCATATCTGTAATTTATTTATATTAATGCCTGTCTCCCCCTCTAGAGTGTAAGCTTGTTTTTGGACAGGGAATGTGTCTGTTATATTGTACTCTCCCAAGTGCTTAGTACAGTGCTCTGCACACAATAAGTGCTCAGTAAATGCAACTGACTGGCAGGAGGGAACCCCTTTTGTGAAGGACAGGGACCTTGTCTAATTTCCATCCATGTATTCTTTCCCAGGACTTAGTACGATGTTGTGCCTGCAGCACTTAATAGATTTTGTTATGACAAATGACATATGAAGTTCTTCCTGTTCACTAAGGGCCAAATGTTGGCTTTATTCAGCTAAACTCTGCTCAGTGGATTTTATTGGGAGTTGTGTATATATAGGGAGAGGTATAATTGTATATCTGAAATATAAGAGATAAGAATGCTATCAGTAAGTATTGAGCGCTTACTGTGTGCAGAGCTCTTGGGGGGGGCACATTACAATAGAGTAGATAGATATGCTCCCTGCCCACAAGGAACTTACAGACTAGAAGAAGAGACAGACATTAAAATAAATTACAGATAGGAAAAATAGGAAAGTAGAGGGGTATGTATATAAGTGCTATGGGGGTTAGGGTGGAATGACTATCAAGTCAGTCAGTCATATTTATTGAGTGCTTACTGTGTGCAAAGCACTGTACTAAGTGCCTGGAAGGGTTCAATATAATGGGGTTGGTAAAAACATTCCCTGCTTACAACGACCTCACTGTCTACAGGACAAACTCCCAATCAAGAGTGCTTAAAGGGTACAGAGTCAAGTGCATAGATGGACACATAAGATGAAAACTTTCTGGTTCAAAATTCTTTGGCTCTCCAACTGGACTCTTCTGCAAATCAAAGCCCCAAAACAAAAAACTTTCCTGAAAGTGTTTAATTTTATTTTAAGTACACTGATGGCCCTGGTGAATACCAGACAAGATGCACGTGATATTATCATTATTTATTATTATATCTCATGCATTACTCCAGACCCGCAACTTAACATGATGCTGTCACCCAAGCTATTTTGTGGAAGTAAACTGATGGCACACTATCCTAGTGCATTTCATCAGGGGGAACCCCCCCCCCCCGCCGCCAAAATAAAGGCACCCCACCTACTTCAGAGCCTTTGCATTGGTTCCCCTCTGGAGTCTGTATGAACTCTGGCATCATATCTGAGCCCTGGACATGTGGCAGATGCTGAATGCTGGAAAATGAT